>NW_025421402.1:15277500-18119097 GCF_011764305.1 Mustela putorius furo | reverse complement strand
ACTGAAACATACAGACCGAGATGCACCAACCTTCACAGTGTGGAGACAGAACAAATAGTGCATGTGTAAGAACACGATTGAGGGGTTTGGGACCCAAGGACAGTGTGGTCATGAAGCAGTCAGAATTGGAGACCTCCTAGAGCCATGTCATTTCAATGTTGTGTTTCTTTTACTTTCTCTCCTTTTCTTCCTCTGAACCGCAGTGACCACCTTGTGTGTTTGGAGGAAGCAGAAGGGCAGATGAAAGGGAATTTCCGTTTTACCCAGTGCCCCTCCTAACCTAAAAAGGGCCCACCTAATGCAGGACATCAAACAGAAACAAGCCCATAAATTCAAAGAATAAACTGATAGCTATTGGAGGGGAGTGGGGTAGCGATGATGGGCAGAATGGGTGAAGAGGAGTGGGAGATAGAGGCTGTTAGTTATAGAATGATTGACTCCTGAGATGAAAGGTACCGCATAGGGAATATTGTCAATGGTGGTATAATGGTGTTGCATGGTGACAGATGGTAGCTACCCTTGAGCTGAGCACAGCATAACCAATAAACTTGTCAAATCACTATGTTGTACACTTGACACCAATGTAGCATTGTGGGTCAATTATACTTCAATAAAAAATTAATAAATAAAAAAGCAAAATAATTAAAAATCAATTAAAATCAATTTTTTAGCTTTTAAAAAAGAAATGTGTTTCTTTTTAAAAAAGAAATATGTACAGCACACATGTACATACTTTCTTTTGATATTTAATTATAGTTTAGAGTTCTTTAATTATACTTGAGAATGCAAGTTGATCTGTGAATTAAAAACAAAAACGAACAAAACCCTACTGGTTATGGGCCACAGAAACTGCCTGGGTAAAGGGGAGGGCAAAGTAGAGCCAGCCTCATGCTGCCATTTCTCTGGGTGCATGGCTCACTGCTATTTTCTTCATTTATTCACACATCAGATTAATCTTCTAGGACACCTAATTGGTGGACGACACTATGTAGTACTGTGGGGTGAATTAGAAGCTATAAATCTATTCTGAAGGTTTACAAAAGAGGTAACTACATAATCATACAAATAACTATTACTCAGAAACAAGTAAGGGCTATCTGATACATGGTATGTGAAGACACTTGGTAATCAATCTATGTTGCTATATATATATATATATATATATATATATATATATATATATATATTCCTATTTAGTAATTGAAATTTATATTTTAAAAATTAAGTGTGTGTAAAGAAGATTGTCACTCCTGATTATCGTGATTAAGAAAAATACTGTGGAAAAGATAATTTGTGAATAGAGCTTTGAAACATGGAGAAGATGAATATGGATAGCCACCATATGCAGGGGATATTATGAAGAGGACAACTCAGGGAAAAAAGGTCCAGCAATAAAAGACACTGACAGAGAATGGTGTAAAGGATACAGTGGGTCTGAAAAGAAAGGACAGAAAAATGTCAAAGGAAGGACTGGTTGGATTTATTCATTGATTGGTCAGAGCAGATAAAAATAGGAGTGTTAGAGAGGAGAAGGGAGTTGGGGTTAATTGAAAGGGGAGGTGAATCATGAGAGACTATGGACTCTGAAAAACAATCTGAGGGGTTTGAAGTGGCGGGGGTGGGTGGGAGGTTGGGGTACCAGGTGGTGGGTATTAGAGAGGGCACAGATTGCATGGAGCACTGGGTGTGGTGAAAAAATAATGAATACTGTTATGCTGAAAATAAATAAATTAATAAAAAAATAGGAGTCCAAGGTTTTATTCTGGAAGCTACATAGACAAAAGAAGGACTGGCGTAGGGGAGAAACATGGTAAATTTTGTCCTAGTCATAGAAAGATGAAGATGTGGATGGGACATTGAGGGGGTACTAGTCAGGAGACAGTGGAGTTTGGAACGGTTGCCACAATGTTAAGGCTGCTCAAATTCATAAGAGAGTCATCTGTGCAATGGAACTATTTAGGGCCATAACAGTTCTGATAAAATGTGTTTAAAATAGATGTAAAGTATAAAAAGACAAAATCTAGGGTTAGGTTCCCAGTTAGTGAATGGAAGAAGACACACAGCCAATGAAGGAGAGGCTGAATTGGTAGAAGAGATGACAGACCAGAACAGTGTTCTTACGCGGTGGGCAAAGAGGAGCCATTTCTAGAAAGGGAGATCATTTACAGTTTGAAGTACTATAGAAAGGTAAAACTGGATGTAGGTTGAGGAAAAAATGGGGGCCCACCTGTTCCCTTTGAGTGAACAGCTTCAGGCAAGCGGTAGGGGGAAACCAACAGCAATGGTTTCTCTCATGAGTAAGCAAGTGTAATGGCAAGGTGGAGTCCACTGTGTTAGAAATTTGATAACTAGAAAAAGGGAATGGATGGGTATGCATTTTGAGGGGGTAGCAGATTTAAAAACCCTGCTTTTGTTCCAGACTGACCTAAGAAACTTAAGTAAAGGGTAAGCTTTCTGCCGGAAGAGAGAATTTAAGATGCTCCAGAATTTGGAAAGAATCACTGGTAAAGAAAAAGCAGAGACAGGAAAATGTGATTGGAAGCAAAATGACTTGAGGAGTTCTCAGCTTTAGAAAAGACGAGCGGCTGGTCTTTTCCTGTCACAGATAGAAGAGGGAATGACTAAATGGGTCGGTATATTGAGGTAAAGACCAGAGAGAAGGAAAATGAGCTAGCTCTATTTAATAAGACGGAGGTGAAATTTAAGATGGTTCATTCCCGATCTCTAGACTCAAAGGGTGAAACCTAGTAAATATCCCCAAGTTTGTTAACTAGACGAGGGTGTGGATGAGTTGTGATTGTTGGCTATGTTGATAAAAAAATGCATTGAAATAAATGGGAACATATGTAATGTAGACTTAAAGAATTTTCTAGCAAAAAGTATAAAATATCGTGCTGTTTTTTTTCCCTGTCTGACCTTAATTTAAAATTTTGCTTCAGTAAATCAAATCTAGAAAGATGTCAAATGTAGCTCATAGAGAAACTGTCAAGGTTCAGATTCAATCAAATTTTTATTGCAGTGGTTTATGAATCCACTTAATGTAGATTTTGTTTTAAAATAAATTTTATTCATTTTTATTATAAATTCTACATAAATCTAAAACAAACAACTTGTCACTCATGCTCAGACCTATAAAAATAGGCTCTTGTAAGCCCACCTAATGGAAAAAAAATGAAATGATAAGTGTATTCTTTAACAATGGTTCTTTGTGAACTTTGTTTTCATTAGATTTTTAATAATATAAAGGCCACTCAGTTGAGGACAGAAGGGTATAATAAATGCAGCACATTAAAACAAAATAAAACATATATTACCCAACTGTCTAATGCTGAATCTGACAATTTATCAAGTTGACCCAAAATAATAGACCTTACTTTCAGAAAATAAAATGAAATAAAATTGGACCCTTCCTGGAAAGAAAGCCATGTTTTTTATGGGACAACCCACATCACTGTTATCTAAGGAAGAAGAAAATTTGTTAAAGTTCAGAGGTGAAGGAATTTCTGATTGAGGACATACCTCAGGTATGTGTATTATAGAACTAGCATATATACTATGTTGTTAAAAGAAGTACAGTCTGGACAACATAGGGAATGTAGTCAGTAATACTGTAATAAATTTATATGGTGGCAGATGGTAACTATACTTCGTGTGGTGAGCATTTTGCAAAGTAGGTAATTGTCAAATCACTATGTTGTATACCTGAAACTATACATTGATTATACTTCAATTAAAAATAAATTTTTAAAAAAATCATAAGGAAGCAAAAATACAAAAAAAGAAAAACTATATAAATGAATAAAAAATGATAGTAAAGTGACTTGAGGGAAATTGTATATCTTGTGTTCTTAAATAATATAATGTAATAAAATTAATAAATTGTATAGAGCAATCACTGTATTATTTAAAAAAGTAGTGGAATCTGGGAATGCATCTTCAAATCATCAACTTTAAACTCTCTATGAAGTATTTGAGTGTATTTGGTGGAAGATATACCAGACAAGCTGGCTACCTATTATTAAAAAGACAAAAAGCAAAGGATAATGATAATTTAAAAAGCTGTATCTTCAGTGCACTCCTTGTGCATTGTTCATAGGTTTTGCAATGCATATACAGTTCCTGTTCTTGGAATATTCAATTTGATGGCCAGATTGGGCAGATACATGCATATGGAACATGAGGAAACAGACCCTGCAGGTTAAGATAAATGCTAGATGAGTTCACACAAGAGCTACTGTTTTTAGAGGATACCCTGGGATCTCAAGACCCCATAGACCTTCAGACCTAGACCTAGAGAATGCATAGACAGAAAGTGAGATGAAGAGTTCTTTACTCCATCCTGTTACACAATAGTTTCCTATTTTTACAAATAAAGATGCAGGCAGAAAGATCTTAAGTTTTAGTTGCTGGTTTGCTCTTGATTTTCAGACCAGTGATTATTGACAATCCTGTTTTTGCCCCATCTCTGCTTAACCACACCAATGGTACTCACAGTGGCACTCTTTTCGTAAGTGGGAACCACATTAAAGTTACCAGAAGGAATTGATGAAAAATGTGGCCATTGACTCAGCTTCTCAAAGACCAAGGAAGACTTTAGACGAAAGGAGGAAATTGTGAGCTTAAGTGGAAAGAACAGGAAAGGGAAGTGAAATAGAAGTTAATGTTTTCTCCATCCTCTTAATTGGAGGTTTGGGTTCACCATTCCTATTGGGTATAAACGATTGGGGAAATTCTTATCGATCCCTGTATAAAAACAGAAGAAATATTTAGGCAGCTTATGTGATTAGAGTCTCAGATTAAATTTGAAAGGGACCCTAGAGCTGGAGGATTGAACTGATCTAGTATCGGGATTTTCAAATACATAATTAGTGGAGCTATTCAGGCTGTCACAGAAGGGCTCAGTGGAACCGAACACTATACATGTAACTATTTCCATTAGTTTGTTAATACTCAAAACTCGAGGTATTAGTTACAAAATATTCTGCATAAGTTGTAAACGGTGAATTTTGTTCACTGAGTTATATTAATTTTATTGCAAGATAGTTACACGCTACATATTTTTCATCAACACACTTAATATTCGTGTAAGTGGGTTAGGTTTCTCATGTGTATGCTTTTGAGAATCCTGGAGAAGGAGATATAAATTCCTGCATTGGAAAAGGAGAAATTGGTTAGCAAAACAGAAAGTCAAAGGAGAGGAACCCCAAGACCCTGCCAATACATGGTGCAAAAATGCAGTGGGGTTTTGGGTTGGTCAAGTTTCCCAAGCTAGCCTTTACATATTTGGACAAAGTTAAATGCTTTTTTCTCCTTAATTTTTCAACCCTGATGTATTTTCAGGGAAATTTGATCCATATGTTTCTAATTCATTTACTCCAACTCATCAAATGTTGTTTTGTAAAACTATTCTCTGCCCAGAGTTTTTCTAAACAGTCTTAAGAAGGCCCCTAAACAGAAATGGGAATAGATGCAAAGGGTACACTTGCCAAACCTAAATTCTCTCGAACCCAGTGTTAAGTAGAAGACTAGCATCTATTTTTAAACTTGGCAAACTAGAGACACCATTCAGCTGCTGACTCAGATTGAAACAACAATTAGCTGTTATTTGTGCAAATTTTAGATGCAAAAGATTGTTTTCTAAAAACACATGGAAAAGTATCAAACTCTTATTCATAGGGAATAGAACAACATTGTGCTTTACTTTTTCCTAAAACTTTCTCATAGTTATTATCACCTTTGCTTCTCACCAAAATCTTATGAAATAAATAAGGTAGTTATATCCATCCTCATTTTACACTTGAGGGTACTGAGGCCCAGAGAAACCAAGTCAGCTTCCTTATAGCATATAGGGGTTTTATAGCAGGAGAAGCTGGAACCCAGTCCTTCTGGCTCTAAACTGATTCTCTTTGGACAAATAGTGATGTCAATATCTCTCTGTGGCTCACACAGACAATATTGTCATTTAAAGCAGCCTGGGTAACCCAGTGCATAGAACTCATTAGGAAACCCACAAAGGGTTCTATTAGTGACAGGACCAGACAAGGTGCTAGTCTCTTTTGCCAGGATATCTCCAGCCTTTATGTGGGGTCAGGCAGGCTTACTGGCAGCTGAGTGAAGTTAATGTATAGACATTGTACATACCTAGAAATTTGACCCAATTATGTTTGGTGTAATTTGACCTAATTGGTGTATTCGTGCATTTATTGTGATGATTATTGCAAAGACTTATTGCAGAATAACACTTCACACTATTAAAAATGATTGTTTCCAACATACCATTTTATTCTCAAAACACTGTCCAAAAGAAAGATCCAGAACTATTTGTCCCTACTTTGCAAGTAAAAAATCCAAGTTATTAAACTTTCCATAGTAAGAGCTGAGTACAGCACATATAACATTTTCCACAATTTATCAAAATGAAGCAACTTTAGGTCTATTTTCAATATTAATGGTGATGTTGATGAAAATAATTATGATGGTGATTACTATTGACTGGGTTTTCACCATGTGCCAGCTATATAACCTCAAGTACTTGTCACAAAAATATTGAGGTAGATATTTTTACTCTAATATTTAAAGATGAAGAAATAGACTTGGCAAAGTTAGGTATTGTATGAGTTAGGGGGTCTATTAGCAGCAAGTGATAGACAACCAAACTTTAAAGCTGACTTTAGCAGAGACAAAATGTTTTGAGCCATATCACTAGACACCGTGGCTTCATGTGGACTTTCATTCTGAGTTGCAAATGATATCATAAAAACTTAAAATTTTCTCTCTTTCTTATTTCTTCTTTTTCTTCTATTGTCAGTCTTATTCCCAAGTCCCACAAGGGGCCAAGATGGTAACCAACAGCTGGAGATCTTTTCTTGCCTCCATAGTATGCACCTGTCCTTGACTGATACTGGTCCATGTCAACTCACATGTTTGCATGTGAACAAATTCCTAAATGATCCCTCTGGCTCAGGCCTGGGTTTCATGCTTGTCCTTGACTAAGGATAAGGCAAGTTCTAGACAAACCACATAAAATGAGAGTGAGGAGGGAGTTGTTGAGAAAGAAAATGTGGATGAACTATTAACCAAAATAGTTCATCAACTATTAACCAAAATAGCTCTAAGGGCAAAAAGACACTAGGAGACCAGATACTTACAAATGTTATAGCTAACAGTATGCAAAAGGCCAAAGATCTGGAGTGCGACCAAACTGAACTCACATGCATATATTCTTCCTTCCAAAGTCCATTCTCTGGGTGATTTTTTTCTGGAAAAAAAAAAAAAGAGTTAAAACCTATTTTAGGTTTTGCCTGACAAACGGTGTTGGTTGCAACTATCCATCTTGGCAACTGCTATTCAAAGGCATAAAATCACAAACAGCATGGAAACAAATGGTCATGCCTGGGTTCATAAAGCCATAAAAGGAAAAGATGAAAGGGCATATTTTTGTCTATGTGCTGATACCTGCACCCTACTTTTTGTGCTCTTGAGTGGCCACAGAATAGAACTGGAACAGCCTCTGTGGTATGAGTAGGTGAAAGATTGTCTAGATGAAGGAGCACCAGTTACATAACTAGTCAAAGTGAGAGTCAGTAGTGCTTATGACCCATTCCCTGGAAAGCCCTCCACATGTTCCTACCCTAATCAAATGAGTACAAAAAACATACACATTCAGTGAGAATATTTTATGGGTTAGACAATATTCTACACTGTGTAGATATTTTCTATATCACAGTTTTACCATGAGCTTTCTTCAGGTGTTCTTACTTCCCAAATCACTTAACATTATTTCTGACAACATTTGTGATAGGTAGAATAACAGACTCCCAAAGGTGCCCATGCCCTAATCCCCAGACCTTTGAATATGTTGCCTTACATGATAAAAGGACCTTTGCAGATGTGATTAAGTTAAAGATCTTAAAATGGGGGAGATTATCCTGGATTATCTAAGTGAGCCCTGTTTCCACTGTCGCTGTCCTCTAAGACTAAAAATATAGAGCTATTATCAGTATTTGTAATATTAGTAACAGTAATAGTATTGATATTTGTATCAGTACTAGTAATAAGGTTAACCATCTTTTTTTTTT
Organism: Mustela putorius furo; assembly: GCF_011764305.1. Lineage (NCBI taxonomy): Eukaryota > Metazoa > Chordata > Mammalia > Carnivora > Mustelidae > Mustela > Mustela putorius. The sequence goes on along the minus strand of NW_025421402.1, from coordinate 18,111,019 downwards.
TTAAAGATTTATTTATTTGACAGAGAGAAAAGTCCCAAGTAGGTAGAGAGGCAGGCAGAGGGGGGGGGGAAGCAGACTCCCTGCTGAGCAGAGAGCCCCACACAAGGCTCCATTCCAGTACCCTGAGATCATGACCTGAGCTGAAGGCAGAGGCTTAACCCACTGAGCCAGCCGGGTGCCCCAAAGTTAACCACCTTCTGAGTACATACCATTGCTAGGTAGTGTCTTACATATTTTCTATGAATTACCTATTTTAATCCTCATGTAGTACAATGAAGGAAGTATCATTACTCTCAAATTTTGAATGATGAAAGGGAATGAAACTGAACTGAATGTTTATACTTGCCCCTTTCCTCCTTCATAGGTTGAAATCCTAACTTCCAATGAGGTGACATTATGAGGTGGGGGCCTTCAAGATGTGATTAGGTCATAAAGGTGAAGCTCTCACGTGTGAAATTAGTGGCCTCATAAAAGAGTTTCTAAGCCACCCGGTGTATGGTATTCTGTTACAGCAACCCGAACAGACTAAGACAGTGATTCTTTGGGAGATTATATCATTTGCCTAATACCCTATGGTTAGTAACTAGTTGTGGTAGAATTAGACCTTGGTTTCTTTATTTACAAAATTCAAGTTCTACACCTCAATTTTGAAGGTTTCATGTCTCTAAAATTAGCTGTTGAAGCATATAAAACTCCTGGCTTGCATCTATGGTGAAAGAGGATATCCTGGGATATCAAAGACACACTTGACTGATGTTAACTCTCGTCCCAAGAGCTACCTTCCTTTGTTAACACATTGTTTCCTCTGCTAAGAATAGCCTTCAGTTCCTTTGCCATGATCACAAATCACCTTGTCTGTGATGCCTTTCTTGACATCACTACCTCTTAGGAGTTCACTGTCTCCCTCACCAGGATATAAACTTTCTGATGCCAAGAAACCTGCTCATTGGCAACTGTATAACCACTGGTAGAACAACTCTGGGCACATCAATATATTCAATGGATATTTAGTTATAAAAGGACAAGTGAATGGGTCAATATGTAAACTGAGAAATGAATGAATGATTTTTGCTTGTGGGAGGGGGAGTTCTCACTCTTGAGAAAAGTGAAAAGTGTTCCGTTCTTAGTGGAGTTTATTTGAAAATCCTACACTACAGAACAAGTGTCTAAATGCCTTAATTGTGTTCAAAGTGTAATAAGGAAACAATCAATGTGTAATGTGATTAAAAAAATGAACTGAACTATGATATAAATAACTTTGTTTCTATTACCAAAATTACTGCTTCCCGTTAAACATCACACTTTGTATTTCTTACAAATCCTGGTGTTTTTTCTCAGACCAGTTAAAAGGAAAGCTATACCCCAGAAAAATTATTTATAGGTAGATGGGAAAATTTGTGTTCTAATGTTCTAAGATTTGGAGTATGCTACCCTTGGGAATTGCTCCTTGGATCTTCCACTTTTACCTTAAAAAAATTACCTTAAAAGTAATTCAGTACTTATCGCTCTGAGAAGGATGAAGTGCATAGGGCTGGTAACTTGAACCAATGGGTGTGAATAGGAGGGAATAGTTTTGATGGAAATTAATTCAGAATATTCTAGAACTGACAATATAGTTGAAGAATAAACAAAATACGTGAACTAAGCAAAACAAAACAAAACAAAACATTATTGTGAATTAGTTTTCTGTAAATGTAAAAATGTAGTTTGATGGAGAAAATTAGACTTGACTCATGAGAGTTTTCTCTATAAACAAAAGAAATATTTTGATAAGAAGGCTTGGATACAAGGCAGATATGTTAGATTTTATTTATTTAGTTGACTGACAGAGATCACAAATCAGCAGAGAGGCAGGAAGAGAGAGAGGGGGAAGCAGGTTCCCTGCTGAGCAGAGAGCCTGATGTGGGGCTTGATCCCATGACCCCCGAGATCATGACCTGAGCTGAAGGCAGAGGCTTAACCCACTGAGCCACTCAGGTAGGTGCCCTGCAAGGCAAATATATTAGAGCAGAACTACTGGCAAAAGTATGGAAAAGAGGGGATGTGGAAGGACAGACAAGTATAGTGGAAATTCTAAAAAAGTTTACAATGAAATGTACAATTTCTCTTTTCCTTTTATTAACATTTCTGTGTCTTCTGCATTATCACTAATGGTTTGGTGCAGTGGAGTATTGGTAGGGTAATGTGATAACAGGTTGGGGAGCCTAAGACAAGGTATTTAGGAGGAGAAAATACAGTCTTCATATAGAGATAGCCAGCATAATAATAATAAATACTCCACATGTTTAGTTTTTGATTCAGTCATTTAGAAAACAATTCCTGGGAACATATTTTGTGCTAAGATCATATTAGATATCAGACATAAACGATAAAATTCCACATTTCCTTTGGTTTATAGAAATTCAGACACAGTATAATAGCTTTTTAAACAAAATACTATGCAAACCCAGATTAAAAAGAACCACACACTACACTCTCTTCATTATGACTGGGCCTGACTGCTTCACAGATGAGCTGTCATTTATGTCAGAAGAGTAGAAGAAGGAAAATTCATTCTTGATATGGAGGAAAACTTGGTCAGTGGCCTACAGTTATAAAAATAGGTGGGGTGTTGAAGTAAAAAACAATCTTGTGTCATTAGAAGACTGGTGTAGAAATGAGGGGAAGAATTCTAACAGGACGTGAGACTGATGCTCAAAACAGTCCCATGAATTGGTGGGAAAGGGTATTATTCTCACTTAGATGAGAAGAGAATCTCAGAGTTGAGAAGGTTGTTAAAGTCACAGACTGAAAATTGGGAAGTGTATTCTGCCTCCCACTTGAGGGTTCTTTCCACCACACCAATGTTTTCAGTATCCAAAGAGGCCTTAGGACACCATGATAAAGTTTCAGGAATTACACAGGCAGGGTTGGGAGAATCTGAATGAACAATCATGAAGGCTCCATTTGAGCTTTTTAAATAACAGGGTTTTTACATCGGATATCTTTGAATACTGTTCCCTGCTACATAAATAAAGCTGAGAAACATTGTACCCTATCAATCATCCCATGCTCAAGCTCATGGCTTTGTAATTAGATCGTGAGGTAATTAATAGTCATGAGTAATGTTAACATAAACTGAAAGAGGACAAGATGGTAGCTGTCTCCTGGCTAGGTAACAGTTGGTGACATATGAGAAAGGCTGAGTCAGCTGGACACCAAGGGATAATTTCGTGAGCACAGCTAGAGAGTACTCAGAATCCTGAAGGAGGAATAGCTAGGCTTGGCAATGAGCTCAAGGATCTGTGTAGGTGTCCAGAAGCCCTTTCTTTGAAATAAAAATATACCCTAAAATTAAAAAAAAATCCCCATTATAAATGTTCCTTTATAAAATTTTGTTTTGTTTTGTTCTGTTTTATTTTGTTTGGATCTAAAAGAAAAATCTTCCTCTTGGGTTGAGAGAGAGAGAGAGGTTGGAAAGAGGAGTCCTGCTCCCAAATGAGAGGGAATTAGTAACTTGCCAGTTTCACTGGGAAGATCAGTGACACCAGAATAGAGCCCTGGGTCTCTAACCTGCTTGCTTTCTGTCCTAGTATGCTTCTAAGAGCTGTCACCTATGGCTGGGGGCAGAGAAGGAGACACAGGAACTCAAGAAGGATTATGACCTGCCATTGCTGCAAAAAAAGGGCCAGGAACCAAGGAATTCAAATGGCTTCTAGAAGCTGAGAACAGCTCTTAGCTTACAGCCAACAAGAAAATCTGGATCTTGATCTTACAACAACAAAATACTGGGCCAAAAGCCCAGATGAGCAGGAAATAGACTCTCCCTTAGAGTCTCCAATAGGTGGTGGTCCCTTGACCTGGTTAATTTTCTGACAGAAAACCAGCTAATACATTAATTTATTGAATCTCTCTTTTAAGTAATCCAGTTGTAAATCATAGGCCTCGAAATTAAATAATACTTAGTTGAAAAGAATAAATTAGATCTTCCCTCTTCAAACTCATCAAATAACAAGACTGTCATATATCATCACTGACATTCTCTATGATAAAAATGCCCCATTCTCTGGAAAGAATGTCCCAAATGGCAAAATGATATAGAACAAATAAGAATTCTACCTTTTGGTGGCGGGGGGCACCTGAGTTGGGGAAGTATCTGACTCTTGGTTTCAGCTGAGGTCATGATCTTAGGGTTGTGAGATCGAGACCCATACTGGGCTCTGTGCCCAGGGCAGAGTCTTCTTCAGACTCTCTCTCCCTCTCCTCCTGCCCCTCCCCACTGTGCATGCTTGCTCTCTCTCTAAAATAAGTACATACTTTTTTAAAAAAGAAAAGAATTCCACCTTTTGGAGAAATTATCAAATTACCAGAAATTCATTGTTTCAATGATCTTATGGCAGGCTGACAAACGACCTCCAAATATAATGGATTAAAACAATAACATGTTTATTATTTATCACAATCCTTTGGATTAGGAATTCAGAGGAGGCACAGCAAGAGTGGCTCTTCTTTGCTTCATGTGATGTCTGCTGTGGCTGGACTATCCAGGATGGTCTCTTTAGTCATACATATGGCAATTTAGCTAGGATAGTTTGAACACCTGCGACCTGGCTAAAAGAACTCAACCGGGTTCACAGTTCTAGGTTCTAGGTCCTTGCTATTGGCTAGGTTCTTCCACTATCCTCCACGTAGCCTCTCTCTCATCTCACCGCCCACCCCTCTCTCTCCACCCTGGCCAATTTGGTCTTTCCTTGTGGTGGGTAGAGGAGCAGGGTACCCTGAATGCTTAATGAGAATCTGGGCTCTGAGAAAGAAAAAGCAGAGCTGCCAGTTTTCTTACTGACCCAGCATCACTTCTACCTTAAAGTCCTTCCCCTAAATCTCTGCAAAATTCTCTCCTTTTTTGTGTGAGTCGACCTTGGGCTAGAGATACCACAAACTGTAACTATCAACGTTCTATGCAACTTGTGTTAATGAACAAAAATTAGAATTCTACTGTGAAGAGCCCCAGTATGCCCTTAGATGCTGTGAGACGTTAGCATGGCAACAAGCTAAAGGTATAATTCAAGTGAAAGATGTTGCATGATCTTCCTTGCTGAGAGACTTGTACCTCTCAAATGTGCCACATTAATTACTTGAATAGTGGCTACAGACCGACTTGCATGCCTTCCTTGACAGTGGACAACATGGAAGAAGGAATGGTTGGCCCAGTGCGTAACCCCTTACAGTGTCCTGCCCTTTGGCATATTACTTTGTAGTTCTTCTCACTAGAAGCATTATGTGGTTTCCCAGTCCTTGACTTTGGGTTCAGCCAATTGACTTGATTTAACCAATGGAATATGGGCAGAAGTGAAGTTGCCAGTTCTGGGAACAGGCTTTAAGAGACATAGTGTGTTTCCACTTGTCCTTTTTTATGCTTCTGCCATTGCCATGAGATAAACATGTCTCAGCTAGTCCACAGTCCAAAGATGATGAGAAACATGTGGAGCAGACCCAGATCCAACCTGGAAATTGGAGCAGTGCTTAGTGGAGGCCAACTCAGATCAGCTGACCCCCAGCTGATCAACAGATGTGTGAGTGAGAGTAGTCATGTTGTTTTGGGTGGCATATTATGCAGCAGTATTTTTTTTTTTTTTTGCAACAATTGGCTAATACACATGGCAAAACTAAATCACAAGAGGAAAAGTTTCCCATGACTTCAAGCAATGGTTGTCACTCTGAAATTTGGAAATCATAAAGTTCAAGAAATCCACCCACCTAGCCAACAGTAAGATTCCTGTATTACCAAGTGGTCTCCAGATTCTGCCAGACTAAATGAAATCCCAGCTTTATGGTATACTTGAAAGGGTACAAATTATAAGCCAAACAGATGAAAATAACTCTTAACAAATGTGCTAATACATACCTTTAGAAGATGGAAACCAGTTAGGAAGCCTTTACAATAGAAGCAATTCTGGCCTGACTCCTGCTAATTGCTAATGTGTGACTTTGGAACCCAAGGGTTAGAAGCAGAAACTGTGCATGATAAAAAAACAATGCCTTTTGCCTCAGAGTCAGAGAGAGCCTTGGTCATGCAATGGCTTTCCTCAGCATTTGGATCAGAGATCCATGGTGACAGATGCTAATGTAAAGAATGGAACATACGGCTATTATGAGACACACAAACATACCAGTGGCCAAGCCAACAACCTCGCTTCCCCTCAACTGGTTGAGTAAGTGAAAACATTTTGCTTTGTAGAAAGGCAACTATTCCATTAAATGTATTTAGAAGCAAGTGTTCATAGATGCTTTCTTGTTAACATACAACTTGCAATCACATATTCATTGATTTTTTTTTAACATAGCAATCATAAAAATCTTCACTATCTACATGGAAGACAAAATCAGAAATAGGTTGAAATGTATCATAGGCTCAACACAGGAGCCATGAAAAGTTCAGAACTCGATTTAAACTTTTGCACTAGAAGCAATTAACGTTTAGACAGCGGATGTGAAAATCACGGTTTCATTCTTTTTTTTCTTTTTTCTTTTTTTTTTTTTTTGACACAGAACATGATTATTTTACAATGTCGGGTCTCTGTTCAGATTTAAAATATTTTGTGTTGGTGTAGCAGCATTAAATATATTGTCTGCACTATCTCACCCTTACTCTATAGGTTATGTCAACATGAAATTCCTGAAAGTAATGTCAATGAAACATGAAATTAATTTTGTGTGGCTTACTGGCTTTTGCCAAAACAGCAGTCATGTCTTTAAAGTGGTTACTTAAAATGCAGCATTGTTCTGTCTTTAGAAAGTTTAATTTTTCTCTTAGGATTCTGTCCTTTTATTATTCCTCTTCACACAATTAAAGGATACCCAAACCCTCATGCTTTTATGGCATTTTGTGCCTGAGAGATCTTTTAGTCTATTCCCAAGAAGGGGCCTACTGTAAATTTAACATTTAAACATTTGTCTGTTAGCCTCTGTTATATAAATTGGCAACTTAATGAATTTTGTAAAGAGAGAAAGAACGTCAAAATATATGATAACAAGTTGGAGGGGGTGAGAGTGAAGAGATTACTGGAATGCTTTTCGGGGAAACAGTTAACCTACTTGAATGCCACAGGTTCTATGACTTTTTGAGGTAGTCAAAACCCTTGAAGCTCAAGTTCTTATTTTCTGCTATTGTAGCTGATTGAGAGGGAAAACTTGACATTGGATTTCCCTCTGACATCCATCTCTTTTACCCACTCCCATTAGTATCAGGGTTGGCTGGAGAAAAATGGGTGAGATGCTGGCCTCAGCAATGAAGCCTGATGGAACATTTCCAAAGAAAATCAAGTCGTGTCCTTGGGAAAATACATAACAAAAAGACAAAAGAGAGGTGGTTGTTTAGGAGGCTTCATTAACTCAAAAAGAGAAGGATTTCGTTTTAAAGATTTATTTATTTGAGAGAGAAAGAATGTCAGCGAGAGTCGGGGAAAAGAGAGTGAGAGCAAGAGCTCACGCGTGCGAGCCCTCACGCAGCCTCTCCCCTCACTGCACGGCTCCATGTGGGGCTTGGTCCCAGGACCCTGAAATCATGACCTGAGCCAAATCAAGAGCATGTTGCTTAACTGACTGAGTCACCAGGTTCCCCGAAAGGATTTTGATTAAGTCATCATTTGTCCTCATCTAAAATTGTTTATAGACCTATCTGATTAGTGACATCACACTTGGGACCATGGGCAAATGTTTAAACCAGAGAGAAGAGTTTTGTCAGAAATGTTGCTATGTAAGACATGCATTGCCATTGCCAAATGCTTAACAAAAAATCAAGTCAGTACGGTGACAGTTATATTTTATAATTTATGAATCAAGGAGTATTTATTGAGTATATTCTATATATCAAGTATTTTGTTGGGGACTTTCATATTTATGAATTTATCTATCTGTCACGTTGTCTCTATTGTAAGGATAATCTTTATTTAAAGAAAGTTTAGTTAAGGAATTTACTGGTGGTATAGCTGCTAAATAGAAAATTGGAACGAGTACATAGATTTTCTTCTTTTTTTTCACTCCGATTACAGGTTATAGTGATGATCAGATAAAAAAAATCAAGACTAAGGAAATGTTGAGCCATAGAAAGATGAAAAGAACAAAAGGCAGGAAAAATATGTGTATGTGTGTGTGTGTGTGTGTGTGTATTTACCCTAATAAGTTTACCAAATAACTTCTGCATTATTCCAAAAAGGATTTAAGGTAACTTGAAAATGCATATGGTATAAAGAAATAAAGTCAGTGTATCAGATGAATGAAAAAAAATAATTGTAAATAAGGATAGTAAAGTAGATGCTTCTTGATGAATAAAAGCATAAGACACAGAAATGTTTTTGAAATCCTAGTCAATCCCAGGTGCTCAAATTTGGGATGGTAGAAAGTAGGCAAAACAAGCAGTAGAACACTTCTGGTTTTGGCAAATGAAGCCATTAGCAGATGGAGTCCACAGGGGTGCAATTTTCATTGAGGTTTCTTAATGTGGCTTGTTGGATAGGAATTGGGCCCCCCAGTTAAGGCTGGTTCCATTGAGGACGGTGTGCCTGTTACATCATTATTTATTTCCTTATCAAACATGAAAGAGGATTTTTGACATGTCTGTTACGTTCTGAATGGTGACTCTACAAGGCAAGAGAAAAAAAGAAAGCAAAAGTGTCGATGAGAAAATGACAACTTCCAGCATGTAATCAAAGGGGTAAGGACAAGGGCAGGCATAAAGAAAAAGGAAGGCTACTGAAGCTTGGCATCAGAATGTGGGAGGTCCGGGTCTAGGTAGAAGGATGGCCATCAGCTAGACAGAAAATCTTTCATCAGAGGTAGATCAGCTACAAAGTCTTGGCACTATCTATGTATATCTGTATCTAATGGCTAAAGAAAAAAGAATCACAGAGAGGAGTTAGGCAGGGGTGCCTTGGTTGCCCAGTCTGTTCAACAGCAGACGCTTGATTTCAGCCAGGTCATGATCTCAGGGTTGTGAAATCGAGCCCCACATGGGGTTCCATTCTGAGCATGGAGTCTTCTTGAGATTCTTGCTCTCCCTCTGCTGTTGCCCCGAATTTGCACACACTCTCTCTCATTCTCTTTCTCTCTCAAAAAAAAAAAAAAAAAAAAGACTAGAAAAGAGAAGAAGGAGTTGGGGACCAGATCCTAGAGTAGTAACCACTACTGGGATTTTAGAAGGCAGCTCAAAAATGGTCCTTGTCATCTCTTGACCTTCCTGGAGCATAACTAATGTGTCGCCAATTCTTGCCAGTATTGGCATTTTAACTGGGGACTTTTCACTGCCCAAAGAAAAACTCATGTGCCGACTTCTGTTTTTTTAATAAAGTCGCTTTTATTTTAACTAACTTACTACCAACAAAACAAAACAAACTAAACTAGGAAAGGAGGGATTTCAGGTCAGTAGGATGGAGATTTGAGAGCCAGCACACCTTTAAAACTCCCAAATTACATCATTTAGGTGCTTCCAACTTTGCTTACAAAAAACCCAGTCCCGGATGAACATATCTTTAGGATTGCATCACTTCCCACATTTCCCCAAATTCTATAATCCCAAACTTCATACGGGATTAGTCTGAAGAGATGGCAATAAGCACTGGTGGGAGCCCTCACCTCTGCTAACTCTTCGAGGATTAACAATAGGTGCTAAGTGGGCTGAGGAAGGGACCGATTTAATTTATTCTGCATTAAATTATAATTCACTCTGTTTCTCATAGGGGCAGGTGAGGCGAGAAGTGAAGTGATGAAGGAAAAAATATGTATGTGGTTGCCTAATTGACTTGTACTCAATTACAAGCTACGACGTTCTGTTTTTATTCTTTTCATATGTTCTTGAACGCCTAGAAATTCTCACAGGAACGGCGCCATATAGTACAAAACCGGGATGATACAGGATTGCTTATTTCCATTACCTCGAAAACTGCTATGATGGTCTTCATGAGTCAAGAGAAGATGGGGTTATTTTTCTCAGCATGGACATCTTCAAAATATCAAGGAGGGAGTGGTTTAGACAATGTTTCAAACTTTCTTTTTCAGGAGCTACGACTGAAGAATGTTGTTACAAAGAACAAAAACAGAAGGGTTGGGAAGGGGGTGAGGGAATCTATATGACAAATCTTGTAGTACAAGTGTTTGTGGTTAACCGAGAAACACATTATGAGTCAAGCCGTTGGAAAGAGGTGAGTAATTAAAGACAAATGCTATGACATAATCATTTACACACAGCAGAAAGATTTTAGATTAAATCTGGCCTGACCCACTGCTCAGCAAGTGTTATCATGGATTCTTGAGAAGTATTCATTTATTTACTTTCTAATTTGGCCCAAATGTTTTATTGAAAACAACAACAAAAAAATTTTTGTGTTTCCCATAGGAAATAGCCCGAGTCCAGCGATGGTTAATAAGGTTGGGGTATTTGGGAACAGATCTCCTGTGTACACAACAAACCCTGTGAACAACATGTCAGCTTGAAAATACCTCTTTGAAAAAAAGCAGGAAAAAGATTTGCTTTAAGCAGTTTTGCTGGAATGAATTCTTTAATATTTAAGAAGTTTACTGTGTGCATCTTTTGCTAATTCAGTAAAATATCGGTTAAACCAGTGCTTTTGCTATTATAAAAAAAATTCTATTTACTGACATTTTTGGCTTCATCTTGTATGTCAGGCACCATCTAGATCAATCTGATGTTGAGACACCAATTTTTGGAGCAAGAGGCAGATTCTAGACTCCCTCTTCCCTTAATTCTACCACACTATAATATAAAACATGCCATGTAACACCAGGAGATGGCTTCATGGTTTTCCAAATGCTTTTAAATTTTAGCTTCTGCCTTTATTAAATGCAGGAAACAGGAGTGGGGAGGGGGGGAATGAATGATGGAGAGGACCCTGAGTCTCTACCTTCGGTTCTTTTTATTTGGGTAGATGTGGAATTGTTAAGGTGAGGCGAGCTTCCTGTGGAAGGAAACAACAGCGATTTTGCTCCCGGAGCTGACCCAGTTCGCCAAGCATCTTGAAACATTCTACCAGAGAGTTCTGCATTTGTCTTAGGGAAGAAGGAGAAACCACAGTAACACTCATCCCTCCCAGAGAGAAAGGAGTTGAGGATTCAGGGTCCTTATCCCACCAGTAACAGAACGAAGATTAAGTAGAAACGGGCGTCCCTCCCCTTACAGGATAATTATTTCCTAGTACTAACCATATGGCCACATTGTGTTCTCTTGCTGGGTAAGGCATGAACGTGTATTCCCAGAGAAGCACGCATTTAGAGACGGGGTAAAGTGATCACAGTCTTGCCAGCCAGTTACCGTGTTCTTGGGAGTTCTGCTGATTTGTCAAAACATGACTGATGTTCAGAAAGCTGAGGAGGCTTAAGCTGCAGCCTTTGAAAAATGATTGTGTGAATGTGTGTGGATGTATGTCTGTGTGTGAACATGCGTGTGTATATTTCCTCCCCAAAGCTGAACCATATTTCCATAAATACTGTTATATGGGAGAGGCAAAAGCCACTGCAGGAGCCTACTGGGCTTTTCTCTTCAGTTCTCATTATTGTTTGTGCTTTTTGCTCTGGTCTTTTCTAAAATGCCTTGTTTTATTGTTTTTTAAGATTTTTATTTATTTAATTTTTTAATATTTTTATTTATTTGACGGAGAGAGAGATCACAAGTAGGCAGAGAGGCAGGCAGAGAGAGAGAGGAGGAAGCAGGTTTTCCATTGAGCAGAGAGCATGACACAGGCCTCTATCCCAGGACTCTGGGATCATGACCTGAGCTGAAGGCAGAGGATTTAACCCACTGAACCACCCAGGCGCCCCCCAAATGCCTTGGTTTTTGTTGAGGTTTATGTTCTACATTGTGGAATGAATGCCAGCCCTATGGCAACCACAGTTCTCCCTGTCCACAGGTCCCTTTGGTCTCTGTTTTGTCTGGAGCAGTAGTGACAGTGTCCAGAGTCAAGGTAGTATATGCATCCACGAGTAAGGTAGCAAGGATTTATGATGCCACTTGTCACAGGTGGGGCTCTGCCCATTTCCACTGTCACTGGCCTCAGAGGGCACAGACACATGGCAAGGGGACACTTCACTACTATTTGACTCAGTCCCTTTGTCTCCCACTTCTCCCAAGCCACCTACTTCGCAGAGGTGAGTAGGGCTTCTCCAGGGTGAGACTAATATCAGGCAATCAGTACAAGGGCCTGGATTTCATTCCTCCTCTCCTATTTTTTTCTGCCAACAACGTCTTCTAAATTTTTCTTTCAGCGCCCCTCCAATTCCACGATTGACCCAGCCTTAATCCCTGTGTTTTCACCCATAACCTTTGAAAGTACACTGTGTGACTTTCCTCCTGAATTTGCTGCATTTCAGGAGAAGACAATCAGGCTTCTGTTTATACATTAAAAGGTCAAGCTAGGTCTCGGATTGTTTAGCTAAAGAGTAGGTGTGCTTATAGGTATTAACGAATAAAATGAGGTCTGGATTTCACAAGTATCTTTGAGCTTGAAGTCTCACAATTCACACCAGGAAGGCAATTTCATGTAGAACTTTCCTGTTTTAACACCTAGGATCAAAAGAAAAAGCAATACTTAAGACAAACTAGCATTTGGAATGTAGCCTTAAATCTAAAATTGAGGCTAACTTCAGATTGTCTATTAATCCCTTACTGTAGTATTTACACATTTGATTTTTTTTTTAAATTTGAACACATATCCATGCTCATAAAAAGTTCAGAAGCAACAGAGTTCTGAAAAATTGGGTTAGAAAATAGGCTAAGTGAGAAAGAGAAAAATAACAAAGAGGAGCCTTAAGTCACCTGATTTGTTTTTTCTCAGATACCATGATATTGAAGCCTGGAGAAGACCTCTGAAAATTATCACCTTCTTTACTTCTTGGAAATTTCAAGTGAACAGTTTGCCTGTTTCACTTGACATTTGAAAGGATGCTTGAAAGTATGAAAGAGAAAAAATAAGTCCCAAGAAGAAAAAAATACATTCCATTATTTACATCCTACTGTTACCTGTTTTAAAATCACTGCCTGAGGTTTTTTACACCTTACCAAGACTCACCGCATTGTCTTCTCATTGGCTTTTTTCTACTAATAAACACCTGTTTACCTAACCAGCCAGTATGTTCATCCCCCTTATGCTTTTTAAATCAACCTGGACAAATTTATCAGCTGAGCTAATGAGGACACGAAGAGATTGGGTTTCAGAAAAGGTATGTTTTAATGATGAATATCTTGGGACTATAAGATCTAATTATCCAAGGTCTTGGGACTCTAGTTGTCAAGAAGTGGTGCTCCCAGCTTCCAAGATTTCAAATATTTCCAGAACCATTACTTTGATCTGGGGTATGTGAACCAACACCAGTGATGCCAGTCTATCATTCGCACATGACATCACGGTTTTCTCTTCTATTCTTCCTCATCTCTTTAAACGGAGCCTAACTTTTATCCCTGGTAAACTACCACTCCAAGGAGTAACCCAATTACCAATGTCCAAAACATCCTGAATGACTCTGTTTTTTGCTCTCACTACCCCAACATTTTAGAAGTACCACTGGCCATTTGGGGGTCCTTGTGGCAGAAAAGGTGCTTGCCATTCGCGTGGGTGAATTATCCCAATGATCCAGAGGGAACTGGACTGCTGCTGTACAGTGAGGACAGGAAGGATTCTGTCTAGGTTTTCTCTGGGTATCTTCTCATGCCTTCATAACCAATAACAAAAGTTCATGAAAATGGAAGCACCCAAAAGGAGGTAGAACCCATGAGGATTAAAGGTTTGTATCACTAGAGCAGGTAAAGAACCAAATTAGCTGAGGAGCTAAGGGAAGAGAAAACACAGGATGGGGTTCTGGAGGGACAGGATTACAAATGTCTTATAGCTTTGTGACACTTGCAGAAACACAGAGTAGTGGCCATGCTGATTTTCTTCCTTGCTTTCTGTGTCGTGTGGCATATGTGCTAATTATTTTTCTTTGTTTTCCTGTTATTTTATGTCAGAACTGTTGTATTTTGGGGACACTTTCAAGTTTAGTGTTCACGTTGCAAAATATTCTGGTGGAACTGTGATTGAATTATAACATAAGCTAACACGGCTCAGAGATGGATACATGCCCCTTGCCCAGGTATGGAAAACTTGACTGTTGAGACTTCATGTCTCTTCTTCCTGGGGACACAGCAACAGTTTTTGTTTGTATGACAGATGGTTGAGTCTTATTAGAAAAAGTTATAAAGGAGTTCTTCCTTTCTGAAAGTTCAGCTCCATGTAGAAGAGCATGTGTCAGGGCGAGCAAACAAGGTTGGGAATATGGCCTCTCCCTCCCTCTAGCCCACCTTTCTGCGCTCTGCTCTGTGATGCTGGGGCTGGGACTCTGCAAAACACTTTTCTCCTTTGTCACCTGGCTTATGTCAGTACAAGATGCCAGAGGGAGCCTAGAAGACGGGACCAGGGAGGAGACATGTGCCCCTTCCTCTGCCTGCTGCAATTCTCAGAATTGGTCTTTTGTCCCAGGAGGACTCCCAGAGCTGGTCGAACACCTCCCACACACAGGTCTGAGTTCTGGTTCCACGGGCATCCTCCCCCAGGGCCGGAGGTCTGGCCCTCCCGCTTCAGGTCTACATCTCAGCTTCAAGAAGTCTTTCTTTTATGTTCCTGAACAGTCTGCACAATCCCACAATCCCAGAGGGACCACCTCTCTGCTTTTAGAGGTTAGCTACTAACCTTGTTCTTTGTTTTCCCAGGCCCGACTTCCCTATCATTGTCTCTGTGTTACTCCAGTGTCCCCTTTTATTCCCAACATCTGTTTAACCAGTCCCCTGTACTGTATTCTCTCTGCTGCTCTGTTTTCTGCTTGGAAATGCCTGAAAAAGAAAAATCTGTTATGAAGCCTTCCATTTGAAAAGGAACAACGTGGGGGGCAACCTCAAGGGGCCACTGGTCCAAAGCACATGCCATTTCCTCCGTAGGAAAACAGGGCTTCCTGCACTGGCAGTGGAGCGAGTTCCTTGGCCAATCCACCTGTCAGCCTTCAAGTCAGCCCTCTGCGACTCTTTCCCTGTCCAGTGTCCCAGGGATGCTTTGGGAGTTCTCCACTTCCTCTTGGTGAGTGTTTGAGGACACGATGATTTCATTAAGGAATGAACAATCCCAGGACTTTCTTCATGAGCTTTGTGTTTCTCTAAACACACAATTCCCTGATGACCTTGGTCCAATTTCTATCTATTTTATTCATTCAATCCAAGGGCTAGTAAACAAAACCAGAGCTCTTGTTGGTCATAGTTTTTGAGGCTGTTATTTGGCATGGACGTTTCTCTTTCCTAACCAAGGACTTGGTTCTCTTATTGTTAGTTAGTACATGCTGGTAGTGAAAACGGGTCAGTAATAACATGCAGTCCTTGCTTTCGACAGTCTCACAGAGTGGAGAGACATAGGTTGGAAGAACAACGAGCAAATCGGACATTTTCACTCAGGGACTCTTGGTTGCAATGTGAAGAGAAAAGCACAGTTTAGTGAGAGGAGAGGTCA
Source organism: Mustela putorius furo (assembly GCF_011764305.1). Taxonomy (NCBI): domain Eukaryota; kingdom Metazoa; phylum Chordata; class Mammalia; order Carnivora; family Mustelidae; genus Mustela; species Mustela putorius. Next base: position 18,095,504 of record NW_025421402.1, on the reverse strand, counting down.
CATGAATGTCTGCATGGGGGCTAAGGGGACACTTCAGGCTCAGTGAGGACGGGAGCACTTCCGAGTGAAGTGGTACTAAAGATGACAGCAAGACAAGGGGGATGAGGAACCCTCCAGATGATGGGAAGTCAGAGGATGACAGGTAGTAATTGTTCCATGGAATTGGGCAAAGGCAGGGGGGATTTACGTCTTTTATACACTCAAAAGAGAACTTGCTGAGTCCATTCACATTAGATTAGTCAAACATTCGGCTCTCCACCTCTCAGTTCCTCAATTTTTCTGATTTTGCTAAAACTCCAAAGATTTATACAGCCTAAGAGGAGGTCATCACTCTGCTTTTAACACTCAACCATCTAGAGCCTGGGATTTGGTTGGTTCATTGTTGCTTGTGCCTCTTGCTGCCACTTGGTGACACTGTTGACAATTGGACCTACACAGTCCACAAAAGATCATGAGGGACCAGAGGATGACAGATCTGCTCTTATGAATCCCAGAGGCTGAAAGATGAACCTTCAGAACTATCCTCAGTGCAATGTGAGTCCCCAAGCCCAAGCTCTTAATCCTTGGGTCTCTGGGTCCCATACAGAGCCATTTTCTGAGATGACAGACAGTTACTGCAGGAACATGATGTCAGGATTGGACTAAGCATTTATCCCCTACAGACTTAGAGTTTCTGATGTCTTTTCCTTCCCAAGGACTCCTACCACCAGGGGTCAGGCAGCTTTTCTATTTCAGTCCTGGAAACAGATTCTTTTTACCCTCCTTTTCCTGAACGGTCAGGACAACTGCATACTTGCTCACGGCCACTTTGTCTTCCACGTAGTGTGTGTATATGCGTGTGTGTGTGTGTCCTCTTTGGATTGGGAGCCCTGCACTCCGTGCCTCAAGATCCTTTACTCTCCCAAAGGTGATAAAAGTGACATAATAGTACCTCCTTCAGCAAGGAAAAAGGAAAAAACAAAAAACCTCAAGTTACATCATCAACGGGATGTCCCACCAACATGGTAGGGGCTGTAAATAGTTCATATAATTAGAATATAGAGTTATCTAGGGGGCAAGAGTAAAACATAAGCCAGTGAAAAATGAGCCATAATCAGTACCCAGGAAGGTTCTTGGTGCCAAGTTTGGACATACTTCTGAAGACAGTGGAGAACCCATAAAGGGTGTAAAAAAGTGACTTGAAGTCTTTGAACTTCAGAAAGTTTGCCCTGCCACTAATGAGAAGGACTTATTGTGGAGGGCAAGCTTATACAAATTTAAGAATAAATTGAATCATGACCTTAATTTTGATAGCATAAGACTTCTTCAACTGAGCTAACTGGTTCTGATCAAAACTGGTAGGAGCATTGGCCCTTATAGAACCTCACTGGCTCTTTGAGATGGTCTTGTCTTCGTGGATACTTTGGATGTAGCCTTTCACCAAATTTGCCTTCTGCAATGGAACGTTTTTTTCTTTTTGATAATTTTATTATTATCAGAAGTGTTCTTAAAATATTTATCCACCCATATTTGTCATTAAATTCTTTCTTCTGAAATGTAAGAAAAAATTTAAATTATTTAATCAGCTATCTGGAATCAGGATTGCCTCCCCATGAGCTTTTGGAGACAGAATCCCTAAGTTTGAATTTGTTTGTTTCTAAATTTTTGCTCTTTCTTCATTTCTCTCTGACTTTTTGCCAATATTTTCTAATACTTTTTATAATATTTGTAATTACCAGAACTCCCAATAGTTCATATCTTGGAACTAGGGATGGGTGAAACCAGCTGTATTGGGGGTTTGGTGAACATCTTGAACTATTTTTCAAATTGTGTTTGGGGTTCAAGGAAAACCAAAACATATTTTCATATTTTACCAAGAGCTTTTTTTTCCTCCTCAATTTTAAAATGATGTCTATTTTAAGGGAAATTTAATCCATATGTTACTAAACTCCTTACACTTACCTCATCAAAATTTGGTTCTGTAAGAGCTATTTGATGTGCAAAAAGCCTAGGGAGTTATTTTTTTATTTTTTTCAAAAGACAAATTTTTTTCTTAGAAACGGGAAGTCAAATTTGCCAGGTGAAGATTGACTCAAGTACACCTTTTGCCAACTGTGAATTGCCTAATCAGCTAAAAGATCTGAATTTTATATAAAATTTTGACTTGTCAAAAGTTATAGGAATCCTGGTGATGTTACCATTAATATTTTTCTGCTTGTTTTTGTACATCATCCTAACTACTTGCAAGGTAATAATTTCTATAATAATATCACTACACTTTTTAAACAGAAAAAAATCATTCTCCATTTTAATTTAAATTTGAGATTCCCAATAATATTCAAAATTTCTATATTTCTCATTATGCTAACAGTTTCTTATGTTGCCACCAATATAGCTCAAAGGATCCATCCTCCTCCTCAAAACAACAACAACAAAAAACAAGTTATCAAAAATGTAGAAACTATTCTTTCTTATATTCAGATTCGTCTTATATTCAGATTCTTAACTATTCTTTCTTTATATTCAGAAAACTATAGATAGTTTTCAGTGAGTTACCTGAAGAGTCCAAAACTTCTTTCCAGGGCCACTGAGTCCAGATCTCTGCCTTCATGGATCAATAAAGAAATACTAGGCCAAGGTTGAGAATACATCATCTGAAAACCATAAGATGCTATAAAAATTCATCCTGTTAACTAACATTTATTGAGTATCTACTGTATACAGGTATCTCCCACTCTTCACAAGTTGACATTACACCACTTTGCTATTACAGAAGACCTACATGAGTACCTGTTTTTGCTAACCACAAGATATCTGAGGAGGATATTCACTTCTTTAAAAAAAAAAAAAAAGGCAAGAGGTGAGAAAATAGCCTTCAGCATTGGTTTTTCAGTGAGCTGCAGAGGAACATGCTCTGAGCAGTGAGAGTTGTGCTACCTAGCTCCTTCCCTGGATCCCCACACAGCATCTTAGCATCAAGCTTCCACCCAAGTCTGTGAACATCTGTGTTTCATCTGTATTTATTTTGCACATCTGTTAGCAAGATGTGTCCTAAGGTATCAAGATAGCCTAAGAGAGCTTATGTTGTAGTCTTGGGTACATTCACAAAAATTTCTATATAAATGGTAATTGCTTTTTAGCTTTATGTCATTTGGGGAGTGTTTCACAGGAATGTGCTCCTTTGGATATTAGGAAAACCTGAATAAGGAAGTGAAGAAAACACAGGTTGCTGAATGCTTGCTATAAGCCAGGCATTACACAAATGCATTATCTCATTTAAATTTCCAAATCGTTATAACTTTTTTTTTTAATTTTACAAATGTGTGGCATGTGTAAAGTGTGGCAATGGGAATGAGTGGTCCCTTTGGTATCCATTCTCTTCTTAATGAACAAAGTATGGGTTTTCTCTGCTCTGGTAATGTCCCCCCTCTTATAGCTATCTTTCCCAGCATTTCTCATTGGTCAGCATGGCCCTCTGTTACATACCTCTAGCCAATCTGATGGTGGCTTTAAGGAGAACTTGGATGGGACTTCTAGGAAAGTTGACTAAGAAAAGTCATTTCTTTTTAGTCCTAGTATTTCTTACTTAGCCCTCCCGCTTCTTGATTGAATTTGGAAGTAGAGCCACCATCTTGGGATTTCACACCAACCAACAAGAAGATGGAAAGCATACTTTGATTTATTTATTTACTTACTTATAGATTTTATTTATTTATTTGAGAGAGAGAGAAAATGAGAGAGAGTGTGTGAGAGGGGAGGGTCAGAGGGAGAAGCAGACTTCTTGCTGAGCAGGGAGTCTGATGTGGGACTTGATCTCAGGACATCAGGATCATCACCTGAGCTGAAGGCAGTTGCTTAACAAACTGAGCCACCCAGGCACCCCTGAAAAGCATATTTTAAGAAAGACTTCTGTCAGGTAAGAAGAATAAACCCCTCTTATTAATTTAAAATGAACTCTAACAAAATCCTAACCAACACACTCACCTTAGTAGTTTTTCCTTGGAGATTCACAACTTAGTTGTGGAGGTAGAAAGAGAATGCCTTTCTATGCATTCAAAGCCCAGGCTCTTTCACTTGAGATTTTTTTTTTTTTTTTTTTTAATGTACCATCATTTTCCAAGGATCAAAGTGGAAGGCCTTGTGCTAGATGGTATGAAGGATGGTAAACAGGAATCATACAGGACAGTAAGCCAGTGAACTCTCCCTTCCACAAATTCACAGGCAGGCAGGCAAGATGAGGCATGACCCCACTCACCTGCTGTACTGAGTAGATGAGATTCTGAAAGAAAAGAACAGATCAGTCAAGTGGAACTGTGTTATTATTGTCCTTAATAATCAATTTAAGGATACGATCAGTGATAAGATTTTGGGTTACTACACTGTTACCTAATGGTTTCCTTCCTAGAGTTCTGGAGGGTGCACAGGAAGCCATGAGAAGACCTGCTCTCTTGCTCAACCACGCCTATTCAGTACAGGTATAAATTCAACCTTATTCCACCTGAAATCATGTACTTTGTCTGCTGTCATATATGGGACTGAAATCCCAAAGAGTGCTGAAAAGATGGAGAAGGATATTGGGAAAATAAATAAATAAATAAATAAAACTTTAGAAGAAAGATGGTGGAGAGCCCCCTGTTGCTTCTCCTTCATGACAGTTCTCTCAAAGATGAGCCTGGGAGGTATGCCTCAGAACGTGTTTCTGATGGACACACATGGCCTGAGGCCTTTGCGTGGCCTGCCCAGTGAATGCAGTTGTACTTGCTTATTAGAGATAGCCTCACTAAGACCTCACTGCTTTATTGACTCCAAAATATGATGTAATAACTGTTTTGTTTTTGTTATTCTTTTGAGGCAGTAAGAAGTCGGGAGAAGCATGAACAGTCTGGGGGGAAAGATACGAAAGAAGCAGGGAAAGGAACACCTTGATACCCAGGCAAAATTTCGAAGTGAAGTTTATCCATATGGCCCTTTCACTCATTCTCTTGCACCCCTGCTCTTTTTCTCAGCAGTCCTTGCCTGCCACTATCATCTTTGGGAGCCCCGTGTCCTTCTCTGCCTGGGACCCCTAAAATGTGTCTTTCTCTTCATCTCCCCAAGTCACCAAACATGGGCAGATGTGGTCCCAAACTTTTCAAAGCATCAGCATAAATTCTTCCCCTCTCTTTTCTCATCACAACCCTCCACTTTTACAGTAGCTTAACCGATGTTCAGAAAGCAAGATGATGAGACTAATTTGTGCTAAAGTAAGAACTGATGAGTCCGTGATAAACTTCCAAGTTCTCCTGGTTCACAAAATATATATTTTTACTTTACACTGCTCAAAATATCATTGGAGAATGTTTTGTGTGCATTTTTTTATGTGGCAAAATTGCCCGTTATTAAATATATATTTAACCAATTCTATTTTTAGTTGAAGTTTGGATGAACTATGACAAAGGAAAAAGGTACAATACCAGGCACAAAATAGCCATTCAAGAAATGTTTCCTGGATCCTGTGTTTATTCAAACTCTCACTTCTGGTGGTGTAATAGTGATGCATCTCCTTAACTAGGAGTCAGATCAAATTTATTTAAGCCATTTATCTTTTTTTAAGTCTGTAGGTAGTAAGTATCTACCATGGATAACTTCTGAGTGAAGGAGGCCAATGGGAAAATTAAAACAGGGTTGATGCCCAGAGTCAAAGGACCTTTTTATATAGCACGAAAGTCAAATGTGTCAACACTAACAGAGATTGGGACTAATATGGTGGGAACAGCAGAAATGGTGACATTGTGCTGAATTTGGGATGTACCAGACTCCTGTTTTCCAGCCAGAATGTTGGAGCCACTGATACATGTTATTCTGGAACAGTAGATTGTTGGCCCCTCATGGATCTACAGTTTCTAGTACCAAACAGTTTATGTGTGTTCACATTTGACTATTTTTTTTCAGGTGGCAATGCTACCTCTCACAATTTTTCAAATTTAGAGAAATATATTACTGTTTCCACTCCCTCTCTTCCCTTCTCTGACTGACAGAGAAAGATTATAGTTAAGCATGAAAGCCTTGATAACTACACCACGCCCAGGACTAGGGAGGAAGAAACAACTCCTAGATCAGAAAACTAAGAAGGAGCTTTCTCTGCAATAATTTGATCTGACAAATAAGACTGCATAAGACTGTATAAGCCAAAATGATATACAGGTCAAAAGGATCAGAGCTAACGTTGAATCCCTCTCATTGTGTGCCAGGGATTGTGTTAAATGCTTTATCTTCATCAATGCTTTTCTTATTTCTCAGCAATCTTTAGACATAAGAACTATTATTTTTCCTTTAATGAGGAAATGGGGGCTGCTAAGAGGTAAGTAACACAGAGAATAGGTGGCAGGACTGAGAAGTTGACTCAGCATTTTCTGACTTCAAAATCCACTCACTTTCCTATGTTGTCCTTATGTTTCCCAATGAGGGCAAGGAATGGCCACTCACGGAAATACAAAAATCATGAAGATGAGTTTTATTTTAGTCCACTTTTTTTTTCAAGATTTTGCCATCGTTTTATTTTTTTTCCTCCACTCCATAATTCATAATTTGGCCTTTGCTTTTAGTCATTTAGTGGATGTGAGTCACAAAATGTGCTTTGAAGTCCAAGCTTGGACGAAGCAAGATAAGCGCAGGCTCCATCACCCTCAAAGCATTCCTGTTGTGTTTACTTTATTCAGAGGCCTTGGTCTTTTAGTCTCTTTGTTCCTGTTTCCAGGACACATGAGTGCTTGCTTGGGACAAGTCTTCCAGCTCAAATCAGCTATCAGATTCTCAAACAGATTCACAGCCTCTTGGAAATGCTGAGACCACAGGTAGGGAGCAGGAAATGAGTGAGTGAAAACTACTGGATTTACTGTTCAGCACCCCCCAAAAGGAGTTGTATTTGTGTTACCTTGAAAACAGACAAAAATAATTACTCCCTTCCAAAGTGTAGCACTTTGATCTTCTCAACAATTCACCAAGGGGTATCACTATCCCATTTTGACTTACAGATGAGAAAATAGACTTGGAGACTTTACTCTACCAGCAAATGGTAAAGCAAGAACTCAAATTCTGCTGTTTTGACCCCAAATAGTATTTTTCCCATGGAGCACACTTTACTATTTAAAAAAATCAATTTTATTTGAATTAAACTGGCAATGTAATTAATTGGTTTAGTGTTAGCAGGGCAACTTAAGTAGACTGAATCTAAGATTAAGTTTTCATACCAAATTATTTATTACTATTACTATTACTATTACTATTATTATTATTATTTGTTGTTGTTGTTGTTGTTTGGCTTCTAATTACTTACTACATGGCACACCACAAATGGAAGTAACTAGATTCTAATAAGCTACAGTACAATTCCTATATTTTGAGAGGGATATTTTTTAAGTTTATTTATTTATTTGAGAGACAGAGAACACTTGAGAATGGGGGAAAAGACAGAGGGAGAGAATCTTCAAGCAGACTCTTTGCTGAGTGTGGAACCCCACATGGGGCTTGATCTCATGACCTTGAGATCATGATCAAAGCCATAACCGAGAATTGGATGCTCGACCAACTGAGCCAAGTGTTTATCTTAGTGTCTCAAGATGTATATCTTAAACACATACACCAGAAGTTGTAAGTTCACAGACTCTTGTCCTTCAACATTATCATCTCCACCTTATTCCCCAGTGGTGCTGTGTATTATTTACATTATACCAGACACTAGCCAACATTAAAGAACAGCCGTAGTCCTCATAGTCCTGTTGGATCATTATATGGTACACCTGAAACTAATATAATGCTATATATTAACTGTACTGGAATTAATTAAAAAAAAAACCCAAACCCTAAGCAAACAAACAAAAACCAGCCACATAAACAAAATAGAAGTTTATTTTTCATTTGTGTAAAATCAAAACCAGATATTCTTGATCAAGTAGGATCCTCTAGTTGGAAGGAGGGACTCAGGTTCCTTCCGCCTCATATTCCACCTTCTTCAATCCATGACCAAAGTCATCACTGAATGGAAAAGAGCATGAGAAATTTAGGAGGGGGCTCTTTATGGGCCATACTAGAAGTAGTATCCATTGGAACTCAGTCACAAAGAATAAGTAGTCACATTGTATGGATTTGGTGGTCGGGTAGTGGTCTCTGCTGCATACTTCCAGTGTTCAAGACCTACTTAGAACTCCTACTTTAAAATTACTTTCAAAGTCACTTTTTGAGCCTATAAGAAAAATAAAAGACCTTGTTATACATATATACACATATATATGTATATATATATTTTTGTTTATATATATAACAAAGGCCTTTGTTTCATATATATAAATACATGTATATACATATGTATATACATATATTACATATGTGTCACATATCATATATATCACATACATATCACACATATAAAACATATATATATGTATGACTAAAATTTCATTCCTAACATATCAACTAGCATATTCCTCCAGCTTGGCTTTATATTAATAGGGGTTCTCTGGAGAAACAGAACCAATAAGACCTATCTATCTCTCTCCTCTATTCCACACATATGAAGAGAAATTATTACATATCTATATCTATAGAAAGACAGAGAGGAAGATTTATTACAAAGAATTGTCTCATACAATTAAGGAGGCTGATAGTTCTTAAGATCTGCATTTGGCAGCTGGAGACCCAGCAGAGTTGATGGTGTAGCTTCAGTCCCAGTCCCAGCCCAGAGGTCAAAGAACTAGAAGAGCCAATAAGCCAATGTTGTAGTTCCAATCCAAGTGCAACAGAGTCAAGATCCAGGAAGAGCTGATGTTTCTATTCAAGTGCAAAGAAATAAAAAAAAAAAAAACAAATAAACAAACAAAAACAAAAACAAAAAGAAGCCTTAGCTTGAAGGCAGCCAGGCAAAAGGAATTCTCTTTTGCCCAGATTCCTCGTTCTATTCAGGCCTTCCACTGATTGGATGAAGCCCACCCACATTAGGGAAGGTCATGAAAGAGGTAAAGAAGATGGTCATCTTCTTTACTCAGTCAAATGACTCAAATGTTAATCTCATCCAGAAACACCCTCACTAGCATACACAGAATAATATTTGACCAATAGGTACCTTGTGGCCTAGTCAGGTGGACACATAGAATTATCAATGGCACTCCCTCAAAATTTTATAAGGTTAATTTTTTTTTGGTAAGATAACTATTTTCCAGAGCTAAAGAACCCACAGAATGCAATGCATTTGCTGAAATCAATTTCTAAAGAGATTTTCCAAGAAGTTTTTGGATTTTGAACTCTCAAGATCTACACTGAAGATGGTAACATCATGTGTACGCATCTATGTGTGGGTACGACTGCTATGAATTCAGGTCTGTGTGTAAAGCTCATTGTTTTCTAGAAAGTACCAGTAATAGCTGGGACTGTCCAAAGATTAAGGTATGCTTCCTGTATGAAGACAACCTGACCCAACACAGCATCTCTAATCTGGAAATGGGAGGAAGATACCATCAATAACCTTGGTTTAAGTCAGAAAATTGTATGTAAACAAAGTGGAATTATGATAGTGCAGTAATGGTAGTGGTAGTGGAGTTGAAAGTAAGAGCTTATTACTATGAAGAACATAGAGCAGTTCTCATTTCCACCCCCAATACAGGTTATTCTCAGCTGAGGAACCAGACTATGTTTCTTCTATATTCTGACAGCATCTGTTGCAAAGCCCCACGTAGTGTAAGTGGTCAATGAACTCCTATGTGTAAACTTCAGGTTTTTCAACAACTGTCTAATGAACTGAACACCACATTCTGCATTGTGTCACCGAGCTGTGTGTATCAGTTGAGACAGGCACAGTTATTTTACTGTTTCACAGCAGCAATTATGACCTGCACAATAATTTTGGGAAGTCTCTGCAGGTGCCACCCAATTTCATAGCCAAACATCTTTTCAAGATGAATGGAAGGCGTGGGGGAAGTGTTGTCTTTAACTGTCCTGTTTCATCCATGTGTCTCTTTTCTAACCTCCACATAACTCCCTGCCTCAGGCTAAAGGTTCATGAGAACAGCACTTTATATGGTTTTTTTTTATCCCAGTTAGAAATCACCACCCACCTCAAGAGAGAGGGACCATATTTGTGTCTAGAGCTCCTGACTGCTTGTTTCATTACCTGTGACACATGTCAAGTGCTATCACTCAGCATTCCTGGTCCTCAAACATTTTTTCTTTTATAATCTCTCCTTACAAGGCATGAGTCTCGCATCTCTACATCAGAAATCCTGCTCCTTCCCCATTCCAAATTTCCTGAGCCAGAGACCGTGTAAGAACAAACTGCGGTCCCCTCGGTGACATGGCACAAGTCAGCCTTGTAGGTTGTGGGATATGCCGAACCAGTGAGTAATGTCTGGGAACTCTTTGGCTGACTTCCTCCTGTTCAAGGACAATTTTGCATTCTTACAAGTGCTCAGAATGTTTCTCCTTTAGGAACAACATCTGACGCTGGAATTTCTGAAATCTGAGGTACTGTGTCAAGCCAAGGCTCTTCCCAATAGGAAAAATGAAAGTCAGTTTTGCTCTTCATTCTTCTGACTGGTTCACTGTGCTGTGAGCTTGTGTGGACTAGCCTTTACTTCCCCCTAGAGGTCTGTGCAGGTGATTTGGCACCTCAGTGCCATGCCTGGTGCATTCATGGCAATCCAGGCGCTGGTCTCTTCCCTATACTCCACAGTCACTGCTGAGTGATGGCGGCTTTGATTCCTGCCTCACTTACTTTCACTACACAATTTGGAATTTAATTATATATGACTTTACATTTTTGGACTCTTGCTTCCCAATCTAAACTGCTAATTTGCTAAAGATATGGGCTGTGTTTTGTGCTTCTTCTGAATTCCATTCAAAGCACCTACTATCCTGTTTGAATAACTTCACAGTCACTCACGAAATTGGTGCCATGATGATGAAGTCACACTAATTGCCTTTGATGATGTACCAGATCTTACACATTCAAATGAATGCTTTCCTTGGCAAGTCTGTCACCTGGGAAGGCTACCCACACATGTCCACGATGTGATCAATTCTCAAAATAATATTTCAATACCTCCCTCTACTTGACTGTGTGTCAGAGTCTGACAATTAGTGTTTGATATTTAGCACCTACTCTAATGCAAGACACAGTTTTCAGTGGGTACCGCAAAGATTAAAACACAATTTCTGCTCACAGAGAGTGTACAGACTTATGTAGAAGAGAAAGCTATAAACACTGGTGATACAAGGCAAAATGGGCCAAGGACTATAAGAGAAGGTACAAAGTATTCCTGAGGATCAGAAAAGCAGAGGAGGTAATTTAGAGCTGAGACTATAGGGTCTTGTACAATCCCAATGGCTATGTATCTTTCATCTATTATTGGTTCACTCTTTGAAAAAACTACTTGGAATTAAGTGTGGAGAATAAACTGAGTGAATACACTGGACAATACCATTTTCAAAAACTGAAGCAGGGCAATAAATCCTGTGCATGAGAAATGGTGATAAAGACCACTTTCTTGAGAAGAAAATGATGGCCACATGAGCCAAACAGGTATCAAAAGATGTACACCTTCCTGTTACCTCACTCTTGACCATTTGTCTTTATGCCTCATTGGTACTTCTATTGCCTCATTTGTAAAAGTATATAGCATAGACCAGATCCAAGGTTTCTAATGAATCTATGAAAATATCTTAAGGTTATGGACCTTCCTGTGAGATTTCACTTGAATGAATGCATGACAATTAAATGATATTTGAAGGATGCCTGGGTGGCTCAGTTGCTTAAGCCTGCTTTCAGCTCAGGTCATGATTCTTGCATCCTGAGGTCGGTCCCATATTGGGCTCCTTGCTTAGTGGGGACCCTGCTTTTTCCACTGCTTGCCACTCCGCCTGCTTGTGCTCTCTCTCTGACAAATAAATAAATAGAATCTTTAAAAATTTTTTAAAAATAAGTAAAATGATATTAAAGAATTCCTAGACTTTACAACTGCTGAGTCCCCTTTCGAGCGCATGCATTCTATATTCTGCACATGGATGAGGAGAAGCCACCAATGCCACTGGGTGACAGAAGACAACCAGTTGTCAGGTGTGGATCATCTGCCCCCTGACCAAAAAGTCCTGGGGTTTCCAAGAGCCCAGGCAGAGCCCTGTTTCTCTGTCACAGTCTCTCCTGTCACCTTATTTTATTTCCTTCAGAGTATTCGTGACTCTTAAATTATTTATTTGCTTACTTTTGAATTATGTGTTTTTCCCACTAGAATAGAAAAGGTCCATGTAAACAAAGAATTTGTCTTTCTCGTTTATTGCTCTATCTGGGGTAGTAACTAAATCAGTGTCAGGTATGTAGTAAACGTTTAGTATGTATTTGTGGAAAAAAAGGAGTGAGAGAATGAATCAATTGATTAATTAATTCTTTTTATGGATAGGATTTAGGGGACAGGCTTAGGGAAGATGATATAATATAAATTCAGTAAAGATATTGCTGAGTACCTTTGAAGCTTTGGCATTGTGTGAAACAGTGAGACTAGAGAGCAAAAAGACCTATCTTGGGTGAACTTATAGTCTGTTTAGGGACACAAAGCAGGAATGCATGGACACTATGTACAGAAGAAAGAGAATAAAACAGGACAGCATGCCAAAGAAGATCTCAGAGATCTCAACAACAGATGGCGAGTTGTTAAGCAGGAAACCACAAAATGCGCTAGACTGTCAGAGGAAGGGGAGAAATTCTTCTGAGCTAAAGTGACCTAGGAGATCTTCAGAGGAGAAAAACAACAGGTGAGAATACAAGGATGTGAATCAAGGGGAATCCCAGGCCAAGGTTCCTGGTGGGAAAAAGCGAGGGGCAATCTCACTGGAGAGCAGGGGAAACTAACACTTTTTCAAAGATCTTACTCATTTATCTGCCGGCACATGGCTGGAGGAATACTATGTCTATTCTATGGATATAGCAACTTGTCCAGATTCCCAGATGTTCATGATGGAGCCGGGATTTGTACCCAGATCAGTCTTGTTCCTAGGACCATGTTCCTCCTGCCCCTCACCACGGACGGGGAGAAGCCTCTGATCTGGGGAAAGTAGAGCTGTATATAGGGGAACAATAAAAAGTAAAGATGAAGTTAATTTGTTGTTAGAATATACTGAGGATTTCAGATAGTATTCTGTATTATACTATAAGACAAGTGAAGATACTAAAAATTCTTACCCAGGGCAGTCACTCTTTGAAAGTATTTGTTAGAAAAGCTAATCTGAATGGATTGAAAAGAGAGTTAGAAACAAGGAGATTGTGTAACAATTATTGTAATATCTCTGAGCTGAGGTAAATGAAAATGAAGTAAGTAGGAGCAGAAATAGTGGTAACTTTGAGTTTAAAAATGGGAGAATTACTGCATTGTCACAGGGAGGAGTCAGGAGGAAGGCACAGCCCTAATACTGCTAGCCATTGTCCTCTGGTGTGCCCAGGTCCTTTTGTCATGAACAAAAAAATGAAAGAGTTAAACTGCGTACCTAAGAGAGAGATTCTATCAGATAAAAAGGAAAGGGTACAAGAAAACTTTTTGAAGAGTTCTAAAACTTTGAGGAATTCTACTAAACAGGGTTCTGTTCTCTCGCCTGGGAAGTAACTGAAGTTATGATAGACATTCATGTAGGAATTAGAAAGAATATAAGTACCTGCCTTTTTCCACATCCTTGAAATACTCCAAGGTTAAGAGACATAATGCATATAAAACTGTTTGAGATTTTTTTTAAAAGAAATATTTATTGAAGCACCTTTTAAAGGAAAGGAGCTTGGTCCAAATGGAACAAAACCAAACTTGTATTTTTTTCTCACACTCTGTCTTCACAACTTTCCTGCGTATTGTGACATAATCTTCACTCCATATATTTCTCATTTCTGGATAACTGGGGATTTAGAAAGGTCAGCTGTCCTCACTCATGTGTTTATCTACCAGATATAACCCTCACCATTCTGGACCATAATTATGTGTTTTTATACCTGTTTCACAAAGTACTGTGAGTATTGGAGAAAAGGATGTCTTTGTGTCCCAGATGACTTGCATAAATAAGAGGTTCAATCAATGAGGTTAATGAATGGGTTTATGTAATGTAAATTGTGCTGTGAGATTTCATTGTTTAAGAATTAGTAACATTTAATTACTCTTGCAAAGACAATTCATTTTGACTTCTTGTATAACAACTGGTGAAATGTGAATGTTCTTGACAGAAAGAATAAAACATTTACATATCTAAAAGATAATTTCCACCACCAGCTTATTCTCAGGGAAATTAGAACATTTTAGGATAAAGAATCTCATAGGTTCACAAAATTCCTTATTTTCTTTCTTATTTTATAAATCCCTTTCTATCTATTCATGGGCAACAAGTTACCACTTTGTTCTAAAAATGTTAAAACAGGAAAGGGGAATTTTATATTAATAATAACCATTATATTTGTAGGATAATCATACTCCTTCATGTTAAGTGCCCAGAAGGATAAAAGATAATTCTCATTTCCCCTAGGATTATATTCATATATCTACTAAAGGATAAAGGTATATATGTATATAAAATTTTATCTATGTGTTCAGTATTGCATATCTATTTATAGTTTCATATGTATATATTTTTTTACTAGATGCTGATTTATCTTGACTCTATATAACAACATTATATGCTATAATAATGATACTTTAAATTGAAGTAAATGAACAATTTCCAGGGAAATTGTGGGTAGGGACATCTTTTTCCCTTTGGCCACTTTGGATCTTTGATAGATTTTGTACATGTGGCTCTGGTCTTCATGTTTTCCCATCCACATTTAGTCCAGCTCAAGAAAGAGCAACACCCTGCTGTGGTAAGGGAGCCAACCTTGCAGTCAGATGTTCCTGGGCTTGGGTAACTCCTGCTCCACTGTTTAGAGGTCATGAGTCCTTGGACAAATCACTTCACCGTTCTGATTCACAGTCTCGCCGTAGGTCCAACGTGGATGATACCCTGCCCATACCTTCACCCAATCTCTTGTTAGGACAGTAGTAAATACCAGTGTGCATACTCTTACTTCTTCACACCTAAACCTCTTTCAACAATATACAGAAGTCTCTTTGAATGCATTACTTCATATTATGCTTTAAAAACAAAAAAATAAACAAACAAACAAACAAAAAATGACCAACCAACCGAACAAAAAAATCCTTCCCTTATAAGTTTCCAAAACTGTAGGTATGCGATAAGGCATAATGCATATTACTGATATGTAATGACCGATCACAGTGTTTGCTCATTCTGGTAGGTTGAATCTCAAGTTGGCTGCCTCCAACTGGCTATCTGTTGAAACACTTTATGCTTTTATAAGGGTGAATCCAGAGTGCACTGAGTAATGCATAATAAAATTAGTTTTGGGAGAAAGGAACCAAGTTTAAAAGAAAAAAAAAAAAAAAGAGGGGACAGATAAGCACAGTAAAATAATCTCCAATGACTTCATTGTGAAGTAATGACTTTTACCAAATAACTGCATTGTAGTTTTATCTTTCCAACCAAGATTGTGTTAATGCTCTAAAATTAAATCTCTTGTGAAAGTTATCTGGAATTTCTCAACAAGTTTTTAAAGGGGTTTTATTTTTTCATTGGAGGTCATGCCTCAAGAATTTGTAGGAATTCCGCCTGGAAAGTAATAATCAGTGGAAACTGGCAGTCAAAGCTAATTTATATTACTCTTCCAGATAAAAATTCCTTCCGTCTTAGACCTGCATTTCAAAAAAGATTATTATCACTCTGGAGAGAATACATCAGTGTAGAAAAAAGAAAGAATGACCTCAAAGATGTCTTTGCTGCCTCTGTGCAACTCCAGGTCTGCTTCTTTTTAAAACTCCCTTTTTAATCCTCTCTTTTGAAATGTTTTGAGTCTATTCAACGCAAGAGTATGTCAGAGGCATGCCTGAGGAGAGCTCTAGAAATGATGTTCCCTAATTTGCCTGCCGTGGGAGTTCATGACACATCTTCGGTGGTGGGAAAAGGAGGACAGAAGCAGGAAATGAGGGGGAGAGAGCCCTTCAGCAACGGGACCAAGAGGAGGAAAGTGCTTTTTATATGGCAGTATATTCTCCTTCCCTTAGTAGCTAAAGGGATTGGTTTTTCCCAAATCAGACTCTTTGCCCTTCCTGTAGTTGTGTTTGTGTATTCATATACATGACACATTCACGAGGGAGCAGCTTAATGGAAAAGCCTTGGCTATTTGTAATGACAGACTTAAATTTAAACCTCGGGCCCTTCCCTTACTACCTTCCCCATGTACAAGTTACTTAAACTCTCTGAGCTTCAGTCTCCATACCTATAAAACTCATAGAATATTTAGGGGTCAACTAGATGTCATATGTAAATCATTCAGCTTGGCATTTGGTCAGTACCAAATAAAAATTTGTTGGAAAAACAATGAGTTAATGTTAGTTCCTTTACTCGTTCTACCTCATCCAAAGAATTTGGGATATTAATCCAATGTGGATAACCTGGAGTCTAGTCAAAGATCTGATCAATGAAGTACAAAAACACTACCACTCTCTTTGGTGATTCTGAAAATTGAAGCCACCAGATATTTTTGAATCAATGCCAACTAAAATCCACAAAAGAGATATGCCAAATCATGATTTATATGGCCAGAGTAAGTATTCAGAAGCCCTAACCATTTCCCAAGATGAGGAGCCTATACCTAGGAGGCTAAAAATAACTTAAAGGCCATTTTTTTTTTTTTAATTCATAGGATTTCAATTTGAGATACTGCCAAAAACATAACGTGGTATCAAAACCAAAAGGCCTGCCTTTGCTATCACCCCAGATAGCGTAATGCATGGGTCAGACCCACCAACCTTCCAGCATTCAACAGACCAAAACTGAACAGAGGAAGCATTCCATTTACTAAGAATTCAATCACTCTTATTGAAATATTTCAGCAGTGGAACTGAAATCTGCTAGCATCATAAATACAATTTGTACAATTCCAAAAAGCATATATTTGGGACAAGGCCATTGTTAATCCTATGTGGTTTTTCAGTGGGTAGGTAATTCTTTAACAGTAGAAACAGAAGACAGATTTGCTTCCAATTGTGAGCTCATTCCTAAGGTCACAACTGAAAGCTGAAAGAGAAACGGAGTCCAAAATAAACATCAGTTTGGACTATAAAGCATTTCTCTCTGAGGGTGCCCAGGTTTATATGAAGGAATTCCACCTCAAACAAGGAGAAATTTAACTCATTTTTCCCAGTTATTAGTGGGCACGTCTAGTGTCTGCCTGTTCACCCTGATCCACTCCCCAACCTCAAATCCATTTTCCTAAGATCCTGGCTTAAGAACCACATGAACCCAGAGTTCTTCTAACTCCTTACACTTTAGTTGCTCTAGAGTGGTAAAAAAATAGAGTTATAAACTATCTGTAGGAGCAGTCACTAACATGGCTGGCCAGAAAATCTCAGTAAGAGGCCAAAAAGT
Source organism: Mustela putorius furo (assembly GCF_011764305.1). Taxonomy (NCBI): domain Eukaryota; kingdom Metazoa; phylum Chordata; class Mammalia; order Carnivora; family Mustelidae; genus Mustela; species Mustela putorius. The sequence goes on along the minus strand of NW_025421402.1, from coordinate 18,078,050 downwards.
TTAATTTGTTGTAACCTATGATTTCTTAGTAAATATTAACTAATGTTAGAAGTATGCATGGATTTACTTCCCTAGGCTGTTTAAACCTTTTAAATCATTATTTTTAAAACAAAAAAATTAAGTAAGACCTTCAAAAGTGACTCATAAAGGAAGGGTGTTTGGTTTGCTTCCCTCACCTCCTCCAAGCTACCCGTCTTCAAAATGATGTTTTTCTTTCATGAGGTTGTCCCCTTCACTTATGTGCCTGGTTGATGGTTAGTTCCCTCTGCAGGTGTCTCTAAGATCCTGGGGACTTAACTCTTTGGTGGTAAGTAACCAACTACTGTGCACAAAGGCACTTACCTTGCCTACTCTTTACCTAAGTCTTGACTGCCAACTGGGTGCCCAGTCATGGCAAGACTGAAGACTTAACCCACGTGCAGACTCCCAAAGGTTCTTCACAGAATCATGACTGGGACATGAGCCAGAAACCTACATGTCCCCTCCCCACAAAAGGCATCTTCTTGGCCCACGTTACAGAAGAAGCTCAGCTGATCTAGAAACAGCTCCTTGTGTGGACTGCATTCTTAGAAGTTATTATTTCTTACTAATTGACTTATTTACTTATTCCTATATTTTCAGAATGCCAGATGCCACTTTCCTTACATCTCAAGCACACAGAACTACTTTAGAATTTAGGAAATGTTCACCATGTATGCATTAATAGGTATTATTTATCAAATATTGACTTCACCAACTCTACACCAATTGGAGAAATGAGGGAAAGGGCACCCTAAAAAAGAGGTGAAAGCAATTTCAAAGGCGAGAAAGGCTACCTGATAGAGTGCAGAAAATGAATAGATCAGTGTGGCTGGGAGTCAGCATCCATTCACTGGGGACTGGAAAACCGGGAAATTGTGGGCGCAGTCCTGAGAAGACCCATTACAAAGATCTTCCAAATGCCACGGGTTTTGGGTTTGATTCTGTAAACTAAAAGAGACCTAAAAGAAGTGCAGGATGAGATTTGTGATGTGAAATGATAGTGTTAGGTGCAATCTTGAGAATAACTAGAGATGAGGGGTAGACTAAGGGCAATGAAGCTAGTAGAATGGCTCTGGCTATGGGGAGGTCCTCAATTCAGGCAGCGAAGATAAGGTGAAGAGAATGGAACTTACAGGAGATAAAATCAACATGACCACATGAGATATCTCTTTGAGGACAGCCATATTTTCTGATAATGAATGTTAATTAAAACAGAAGTTCTCAGAGCTGGGAGCTTGTGAATCTCTTTTAAATCCCAAATTTAGAACTATGGTAGGGGATTTGTATTGTATCTCTCCTTACTAACGCATGACTTCAAAGTTGAATTCAAATGACATCAAATCAAACAAATCAAATCAAACAAAGAACAATGATGTTTTTCTGTGAGAGACGGTGGGTGGTGTAAAGATGAATAGTTACAATCTCTGTTCTTAGAGATTTCAAAAACTAGTTGAATGATTCTCAGTGCTGCGAACAACTGTGAAGTGAGCCATAATTAAAAATTTTTAAAGGACGATGTGAGGCAGTGTATGTAAGTTTTTAGTAGTAGTGATGATAAAGGTTATGATGATAGTTAACATTTTTTGAACTTTCTTTAAGAAAACTTACTATTTTCTTCACTCTTCTGAAATAAGCTATGGGGGGCATGAGTAAGTTAAGAAATTTACCTGTAGTCACACAGCTGTAAGTGTAAGGATGGCTGTGAACTCATAGGTCTGTGGTGGACACTATGGTGTGCTGCCCAGATCTTCTTTTCAGGATCAAGGAAAGCACCCATTCCTCGCCCGCTCCCCCCCCCCCCCCCCCGCCCAAAAAAAAAGCAGGGAAGAAATGTCAACTGCTTGTGATTGCTTGTCTCTCCAGCTGAAAAATCTGCCTCATCTAAGATGTAGCCTGGTTGGGAGGGGGTAGTTCACAATTGCCTCAATTGGAAAACTCTGAAAATATCATCCCAGCTTCAGAGCTTCCAAAAAGATTGACTGAAGCCTCAGTAACAATTCAACATCTCCCTTGTACAGTATCATTTTCTCCCTCCTTTAAAGATCTTGATCTGATGAGCAGTCTTCAATAAACCTTTTTGTGCCCTGAGAACCTGAACCATGATAATGTGTCATTGACTCCGATGCCTGTGTGCTTAAGTACCAAGCTATATAGTAGAAGAGACATAACAAAAAATTTCTACCAGATGTGAAGGAAGGGTAGATTTTGAAAGACAAGGATTAGGTGCTTTAGGCCCAAGGAATAATGGGGAAAAAACTATACTTGAGGAACAATGACTAGATGAGTCTGACAAGAGTAGGGGCTTCGTGTAGTTATTAGAAGTAAGTAATGGAGGGTTATGCTCAGGCTGCTTCTCAGATCCCATAGTTGGGAACTCCTGTCTTGTTCTCCTGTTGATGAAGAGCAGGAGACTGATATGATGTAAACACTCTTTTAAGGAAATAAGTCAACGATCTGTGGCCAGATGGAATAGAATGGTAGAACCAGATACAAATGACATTTTATGTTAAAAATCCATAAGAGTTCTTGGTTAACTGATATGTGAAGTCAGGGAAAAGTCATGAAGACTTGGAAGATTCAACTCTGGGTGAAAGGGACAAAGGCCAGGTGTCCTTCTAGAGAAATTTTACATGTTTGCCCTCTCTGGGACATCTTCATGGTAGAGGTAATATGGAACTAAGTGGCTGAGTTTGAGAACATCTTCCTCCTATCAAATGGTTCATCAAAATTATTCTCTTTCATGAAATGTTACTTCATTAAACTTCTCCAGTAAATTCTCCATTTAGTGGTGGCCAAGAAAAGAAGACATTGTGAAAATAGCTGAGCTGCTTAGGGGATAATCGACAGTCTGGATACTTTCCCAAGAATCAGTGCCACAGTGCACACTGCTCCATGTCAGGCATGGGATAGATGAAGACTGAATAAGCTCGGAAGACAAGGTAGAAAAGTCATGACTTCTGGAATTGCAAAGCAAGTTTTTATCCTTTTGTTCAAGGGCATCTTTTCTCTGCTTTAAACCTTAGGTTATTATTAACCAGAGATGCCAATTAGGACATGAATGTTCTTCAATAGGTACTAATTTTATTCTGATACGTGGTATATTAAGACACCCAAGCTCCTAGTTTCTATATATGCACACGTCTTATGGCTCAGTCATGAGCAGTTACTAATCACTTGGTGAAATCAAGTAGGACAGATATTATACAAAAACACTGTTTTGTGTTTTGTAATCAGGCTTCCAAAGACAAGTTCTTTCTGGCTGCCAGCCATAGGACACAAGATGTTTTATTTCAATGTGAATTCCTGATTCCATATTTAAATAAAATAACTAAACATGTGACAGATGAGGAAAACAATGACTCCAATGCTGTGATCACAGTAAATTGCAGAATTGGGGGAAGGGAGAGAGATGAGGAGAAAGAGACTCTATTTTCAACTGTGAGCCAGGGTGTAATAATTAAAATTGTTAAGCTTGGATAACAGGATTGTTTTATTACCACCTCTTGTATGTAATATCATAATCAAGCTATTGTTTGATGAATCCTATACTTCCTGTTTTTGCTCTCTTCTACCTCCTCTGTATTTTTCTTTTCAACTTTCGTGTGGTTTTCTGAGACCAGAAATGTCAAAACTCTTTGGAGAACAGCTGTTCTCATTTCTGGCTTCTCTACTGAGTAAATGCAAGCTTCTAAAAGCACTGTCTCCTATGAGCTGTTCCACCCCAGATGTAAACTGGGAGACTAATTTTTTTTTTTTAATAGTCTGAGTAAGAAAAGGTCAGAGGCGATAGGCCTAAATACCCCCATCACTGAATTTATGATATAGAATTTGTTTGGATCGAGATCTCCAAAGTGGCAGAGCTCTCAGGACGTCCCTGTGCACTGAGCTCCTGGGATATTAACAAGATATTGACAGCTCAGGCCTTTTGGGTAGAGTCAGAGAAAACTGAGTGACTCTTACTTACCCCAGGGAGCCCCTCTGAAACCCCATTTGCTGCTCTCGATCAAAGGGTGGGTGCCCAGGAAACCTCTCTTCTTTCTCTCAGCATGCAACTGAAAAATACATATTTTTATAATAACTTCCTTATGGAATCTCAACCCCCAAGTAGATGAAGAGAGAGGATGTACCTTATTCAGCATTGTAGGCCCTGTGTATAGCACACTTAAAGTGCTCAGTGGGTATCCTGAACGCAGCTTTTAAAGCAAAGCTGGATGCAGCAAGAAGAGAGTTTGATGGCATGAAAGACAAGCTATGCTGGGGACATGAAGAGGGCAGAGGGGCCTAATCTGAATTTCAGGTTTGGGGATATGAGAGAAGAGCACCCTACAGGCTCCCGGGGCACCCGCGGAGGAAGATAGTGTCCAAAGTGGCTGTTTCTCAGACAGGCAGAGAGACTGCTCCCGTTTGGCGCTTCTTAAACTTTACTTTAGTTTAAAAGTAAACTTTAAAACTTAACTTTTACTTAAAGCCACTTTACTGGCTTTCTAGCAGTGTGGTGGGACTCAGCGATTCCTACTTGCTCCCAATGGGACACGCGCCATTGTTGAGAGCCGCGGACCGCCAGAAGGGAATACCATGGTTAGTGGAAAAGTATTCAATGGTGGAAGACTTTAAGGCAGACTAGCCGGACTGGGGACCAAAATGAAGAGACCCCAAGACCTCAGGGGGTCAGCAAGGAGGACACTGGACCCTAATTAGCTCAGATTTGGGGATCAAAGAGCTGCAGCTTAAGGTGGTGTCAGGAGAGTCAAGGGCATGGTTATAGTACCAAAGGAGGAGGGGGCCAGCTGGTTCCTGAGTCCATGCAGGCTTTCAGCATACACCCACACACCTGATGCAGAACAAGGAGAATGGAAAGAAATGTGTTCATAAGAATCTGGGATATATAAACTATTTCAGTCATTGCATTAAACTATAACCAGTCCTGGAAAACAAAACAAAACAAAACAAAAAACCAAATTCGTTTTGAGGGAAGACTTTATTCTCCAACACTGCTACTAGCTGATGGAGCCTTTTGATGACAATTAGAGCATTTTGCAAGTAAAGAAAGAAGCTGTATTTTCCCTACACATATAGAAGGAATGTGAGGAAATTTGTAATTGTGCAACAGGTGTGTTTAACTTATAGTTACATAAAAGAAAAAGACTTGGATTAAGTTGGAACCTAAATAGAGAGCTAAGGGGCTAGGGGAGAGTTCTTATCTTTGAGTGGAGGTCCAGTGATAACTTAATATCATCACCTTCAGTCCACCAAGGGTCAGGAGACCTGGGGAAGCCTGAATATTAGGGAATAAGTGGGTTAATGCTTAACCTATGAAACATAATAAGCATTATTATTATTCTCAGAGAAGAATCATTAGGAAGGTCAAATGATAAATGTTCCTGACAGTATGATGTACAGAAGATGGAGAGCTGGTACTCATTTTCACATATTTGTATGCTGTTTGCTTCTTGCACCTCCAAATAATCCAAACAAATAAACAAAAATAAGCATTTTCCTCCACATTTAATAGAACCCAGGAGACTGAAATACAAAATGGCAATATCTGGATTGAGATCATTTTGTCTTGTATTATATAAGGTACTGAGAATTTATTAAATATGTAAAGATTATTTGAGTATTTTCCTTTTTCTTATGTTTTTTCTGACAGCATACATCATTATATTAAATAACATATTAAGTACAATTATATAGAACTTATTATATGCCAGGACCATTTTGAGCATTTTATACAAGTTTACTTAGTTGGCCTATAACTCTATCAAGTAGGTGCTATTAATTCCCCCAGATAAGGTAACAAAGAAAAAGATATTAAGCAGCTTAATTCTATAGCCAGTAAGTATTGTATGTGGAATTTGATGTCATGTTTTCTACCATAGACTATAGGCTTAACTCTTATGCCACACTGCCCCGTGAACAGAGAAAATGCAACAAAACTTTGTTGGTATCTACTATGTGCAAGATGCTTTGGAGAATACAAAAATAACTCGCACAGTTATGGTCACAGGTAAGATGCAAGCTCTAGAAGCAAAGAGTCTAGAAAGAAAAGTACAATACTATGTACAAGTGACATGGTACTACAGAGCCACAGACCTGCTCAATTTCTCTTCTTTTCCTCCTCTCCTTCTCCTCCTTCTTCTCATTCTTTTTCTCTCTCTTCTCTTCCCCCCCTCCTGCTTTTCCTCTTCTTCCTTCTTCTTTATTTTTCATTCCATTAAAGAAGAGTTGATGAGTAGACGTATTCCTCTAAAGTAAAGTGGGATGGCCGAGTCACTTTAGTATCAGAGAAACTTGGTTGGCTTTGAACCCAAGTTTGGTCACTTAATTGTGTCATCTTGGGAATGTTTATTTTCTGAACCACAGTGTTTCATTCGGGAAGTGAATATGACACGAGTTAATGTGGGAAGTAAGGAAAACAATGCACTTGAAAGCTTTTGACAACAACTAAGAACTTGAGAGAAAGAGAAACAGTGAAGACAGAATGTGAATGAGACTGAGAGTGCTTCTTCAGTTGAACTGAAGACTCTCCACTCAACACAATACTTCTTGCCAATTATTCCTACATTCTACAGCCTATTGGCTTATAGTTGTTTTTTGTTTGTTTTTTGGATTTTTTTTTTTTGCATGTGATACATTATTTTTTGGAACTAGCCTCTTTGCCATATTTTCTCTGCTATTAATATCCAACGTTCTTAAGCAGGACTGTACACTCAATTTCTTACATTTTCTCTCACCATCATACCTCATAAAATTGCTCCCCAGAGAGCCTGCATTCTGCGATAAGAATGCAAATACATGGCACCGGTCAATTCACAGCACTAAACTCTGAGATTTACAATTTACAGAATAATTTCACATGCATCACCATATTTGATCTCACCACATCTCTTGTGGGCTTTCTTGCTTCTTGGATCATTGTGACTGGGCAGGCGGTAGACAGACTAAGTTGGGATCAGGTTTCAGCATTAAGCATGGACTCTGATACTTTCTGATTTTTCTTTGCCACCTCCTTCTTGTCTCTAACCTTGTGCCCTCAGAAATGGATCTCAATTTCACACCCTTGGGTCCTGCACCTCCAAAAGAGGATTCATAAAGCCAAAGAAAATGAAGGGATAGCACATTCCAGCAGTTCTGCTCTCCTTTCCTGGAAGGAAAGCAGCCTAAGTTTATCACCCAGAGCCTTTAAGGCATTAACATTTTCTAACCAACGGAAGCAAAATGATATAAATGAGGCTGTGCTTGATGACATTTTAGGATGAGTGCAATATTTTAAAAGCATACATTGATTTTAAAGCTTAATTCTACTAAAGTTTTCACAAATTAAAGTTATCTGATTTTAAAAATCTTATCTGGGAACCAATTGCACTGGCATCTGCTTACCATGGGGTAGAAATGGAAATAATTCTGAAAAACTATTCTGTACACTGGTTAGCTCAGTTCAAACAGTTAAGTTATTTACATATAGGGGAGACTGGAAGGTCTGGGAAGCAGATGCTTATTATTCTTCCTCATCAAGAGAGGATTACTAGTGTTCTCAGGTACAATAGCCCGTCTATAGAAGTTCCGAAGTCAGACATCCTCGCCTCACGCATCAGAGAGCAAAATGATGAGGGAGCCTCGTCGAGCAAACTCGTGGTATGGGTTTTGCTGTTGCATCCAGCCATTCAACTACAAAGATGAGAAGGTGTGTTTCTGTCCTGTTTTGTGTTCTCCTCCCTTACCTTCTCCTAACATCAATTCTTTTGCTAATTTATTCAGTGAAGCATGTTTTCAAAGCAGGTGAATGGGGACAAGATGGAAGGAAACCCCTACAGAGAAGTGTCCAAGAGCAAAGAGGGGTGTGGGTCATGAAGATCTAGATGAAGAGCCAGAGCTGCTGTCACACAGACGACAGGCAAAGCTTTACGGAGTGAAAGATAATTAGCTGTTTCCTGGAGCTGAATGTTGCCAGGGCAAAGAAGCAACATTAAGCTTTTCTGAAGTCCTGATGGAGTTCTAACTTCCAGAGCGGACGGATGTCACATGGCTTGTTCTGACCATAGCATGCACCAGAGGTGACTGTCCCAGTCTGTGGTATGAAGGACTCACATCTTTGTTTTCACTCCGGGCAGAGAAGAAACTCTTCAGTTAGGTTCAGTACATCATGCAACAGGAAGCTACAAAGTTCAGAGAGAAGCCATTTGAAGCAAAAACACTTTGGATTTTTTTTTTTCTAGCCACGTTGAGGGACCCTAGCAAGCCAGGGCGATGAAATGGATTCTTTACACATCATTTGAACAAAAAGAGTATGTCCTTGGTTTAAAAGTTTACACTGAGAGATTGGTTGTAATCAGAGCTGAAATTCAGCTGGTGTTAGCTTGTTAAGATATTAAAATATATCCTTGCTAATTGGTATATAGATCCCATCCCTAGCTCCTCCAATGACTTCCAGGCCTGGGATCCCCAGATTGTCACTTCAAGTGAGGCCATTAGCTACAGCTCTCATACACCAGCAGCTCTCCTTCCCTGCTCCCTAGTGCAGGAGACAGCCCCTCTGGCAGCAGTATAGACACCCTAGTGGGCAAATCCCCAGCGGACATCTGGCTCCTTCAGCTTCTGCTACCTGCCTATTTCTGAGAACTTTTGACTTCCACATGCATGCTGGTGGTTGGTTTGTATATGTGTGTATCTATCTTTATCTGTTACCGACTTGTCTATCTTATCCATCTATAACCTACTTATCTACTGCTTATCAAGAGAACGAGATGAAATTCACTCACCATAAAACTGGCCATTTTATTTTTATTTATCTTTTTAAGAGAAGGAGAGAGAGAGAGAGAATCTTTAACAGGCTCCACGCCCAGCATAGAGCTTGACACGGGTCTGGATCATAAGACCCTGAGATCATAACGGGAGCCAAAATCTAGAGTTGGATGCCTAATCAACAGAGAAAATGGCCCCCCAAAATGGCCATTTTCATGTGTATAATTCAGTGATACTTAGTATATTCACTCAATGTTATGCAACCAGCACATCTAACTGCGAAGTATTTCACCCAAGAAAACCTGTATCCAGTAAGTAGACTCTGCCCATTTCACTATCTCACCATTACCACCAATCCATTTTCTGTCCATGTGGACTTGCCTGTTCTAGGTATTTCATATAAATGGAATTATACAATCTGCAGGCTTTTTTATCTGACTCCTTTCACTTAGCATGTTTTCAAGGCTCATCCATGTTGTAGGGTATTAATGGGTATTATAATGGGTATGAATACTTCATCCGTTTCTGTTGCTGAACAAACCAGCAACCAAGCTATCTGGTTTCCAGTCCAGACCAAAGTGTCTGGATTCTAACATCCAGTCCCTTATGTACTAAGTCTGTGCCAAGGTAAGGTCTTTGTTATTTCTTTGATTATCATTTCTCATCTGTAAAATGGAGACAGGAGCAATCCTTACCTTATGGGAATGTTGTGAAACTAAATCAGTTAAAATACAAAAAGCATTAAGAACAGTGCTTAGTACATGCATCATTATTTGTTCTTGTTATTCATTTTGGGGAATAAGATGAAAGAGGCAGCATGGTCCTTTGGCATTGTCTACTTGCCAGTGGCTCTGATAACAAGGCCTCCTGCTCATTAAGCCACAAGAACAACTTTATTCTATGTCTCCATTACCTGACTAGCGCCCAGGCACAGAGCATGTATGTTACCCACTGTATTGTCATTCTTCTGATACTACATTCTGATAAGATATCTTCTCATATTATGAATGAGATAAAATTGATCTTGATCTTGACTCCTGGTACTCACTGAGTAAGTCACTACCCCCAATTCACAAATGCAGCAATATAAACTTTTAATTGAAAATATACAGGGATGTATGTACAAGGTAATTTGACAGTTGAACTACCCCAACATTCCCAATAAACATTTTTGCCTTTCTTCTTCCCAGAGGCAATAAAAGCAGTTGTCAATCACTACAAAAACTCTTCTTAAAATGTTGTGTTTTGATTTTGAACTAACATATCATTAATTTTATTTATTTTTATTTTTTTAATGATTTTTAAATTATGTTTTTTTCTTTTTTTTAATTAAATTCATTTATTTTCAGCATAACTGTATTCATTATTTTTTCACCACACCCAGTGCTCCATGCAATCCATGCCCTCTATAATACCCACCACCTGGTACCCCAACCTCCCACCCCCCACCACTTCAAACCCCTCAGATTGTTTTGACCAGAGTAATCAGTATAGAATTTAAAATTTAAATAGCACCAGACAGCTAATAATGAAAAATGGATGTTTCCATTATCTCATCCTTTTCTATACCCGAGTTCTGCTCCTAGAGGCAAATACCCTCAACTGCTATGTTTCTTCTTTGCCTTTAACTCCATGTTTTAAAATCCTGTGCACGCTTTGCTGTTTTTCCATTGATAATTTTAGGTATGGATCATGAGGGTTTAGATCTCACTTTTAGCTTTCCTCAACACTGTGTGTGTGTGTGCATGTTTACATTTCCTGCAAGATAAAATTATTTTCAATAGCAAATATTTTATCCTTATGATAGATAGGTCGTTTAGAAGGAAATAAAATTCCAAGTTGAAAAACATTGTCACTCCAAACTTTGCAGGCTTTGTTCCAGTGTCTTCTAAGATTCAGTTGCTGTTACAAGACTAAGATCATTCTTGTGTATTTGACTGTTTTCCTCCTCTCTTGTGGAAGCTTCTAGAATCTCTTCTGGATTTCAGATATCGTGTTTCACAATGACCTTCCTGAGGTTTTGTCTTTTATCACTCATTGCACTAGCTACTTTCTTTTTTTTTTAAATTTTTTATTTTTTATAAACATTTATTTTTATCCCCAGGGGTACAGGTCTGTGAATCACCAGGTTTACTAGCTACTTTCATGTACATTTCCAATAGGGAGACACATAAGTTTCAGTTCTGGAAATTTAAAAAGAATTGCTTCTTTGATAATAGCTTCCTTTGATTTTCTCTTTTCTCTTTATGTAACTCTTAATTATTAGCTGTTAAACTCTAACTCTAGTCTTTATTTTTTCCTATCTTTTCTCTCCACCTTTCCTTTTTTTTTTTTTTTAAATATTTTTGCTCTACTTGGAGACTTTCTTAACCCTTACAACCTTCTATTTAATTTTTTAATTTCAGGTTTTTTTATGTAATAGATAAGAATTCTTTCTTGTTCTTTAATCCTGTTTCATAGTGACTTGTATCTATATTATAGACTGAATTTTTTTGTATTTTTCCAAGGATATATTACACATTCCTTAAAGTTTACTTTGACTTTCTGGATTGACTCTGATCCATCTAGGTCCTCTTTTTCTATTTGAGTTTTATTTGTTTATTTTGTTGGATTTGGTCTCTACGTCTATGGTGCATGTTTTCCCCAAATGTCTCTGATTCTTGTCTGTTCATTTGTACCTAAGAATGAACTACTCAAACAATGCCGGTACTGAATGCATGAGCAGAGGTGGTGACTGACAGGGACCACGGTAGGTCCTTGGTGGGCGGTTGACCTACCCTTTCCATTGAGGAAACTAGAATGTTTATATAGAGACTTTTTTCCTGTGGCCATCCAGAAAAATACCAACTTCTGCCAGAAATGAAGTGACAGGGTAAGTGTAGAGGGAATAACATGAGTTTGACAACTGAGAAACCCATAAACCCTAGAACTGGGTGGGGAAAGGTGGGGGGGAGGGGCCATTCTCAGGTCTCTGTTTTTCTTTGTGTCCTCCTTCTCCTCCATTCAAAGCCTCTCATGTTTGGTTTCTCCAAAGTAAAATTCTCTGGTCCCATTCATCCATCCATTCATCTCTGTGTGTGTATGTGCGTGCACGTTGTAGGGAGGGCAGTTTAATAGTAGCTGCATACTTGTATGGGGTATGGGCAGAAACTGGGATCCAAACCTTCCCCTGAACTCCATCTGTTGCCAAAAGTAGATCCTTTAAGTTCCTGCGCCTTTCTGGAGTTTTGCAGGGTGAATTGGCTCACTTCTTGTCATTTCCCTGGGCAAACCGTGCTCAGATTTTTCCGTTATCCTACACTGTTTTCAACTCTCAGTTTCCAATTTTTAAAAATGCACCCAAAATTTTAATCTACTGCTGTCTTCTCCCCTCATTCTCTTTATCTTTATAAGCTAATAATTTCTTCTTCTTCTTCCTCCTTCCCTTCTTCTCCTCCTCTTCCTCCTCCTCCTGACACTGGGGACCCATATGGGGGAGGAAGGATGGTGTTAAGTGCATGTGTCTATATGCTACATGACAAATAGAAAAGATGCTGGATGTGATTTTCATCCTAAGGAGTCAAACTGCCAGGCCCAACCTGATGAGGGGATCCAGTGGATTATCACCTCAACCACTCTGGGTAGTTCTTGCAAAATTGTGTAATAAACTTCCATTTACTTTGTAACAATTGGACTTTTTTAAACATTGGAGTCGCTCTGCAGAGGGTCTTCAAAATGTGAACTGAGATTTTTGTCAAGTCGGCAAGAAATTGATGCATATGAGAGTAGATTCCGTTCAGCCGTTATTTGTGGTTTGACGCCATGGAAACTAACCTATGTGCTGAGATTAAACATACCCACCGTTCAGTATGTGTAATGTAGTGATCAACAATCTCTTAACATGATTCCAATAACTATAAAAAACTAGCCCTTTTCCTTTCACTTCCTTCTGTATACATCTCAGGAAAATACGCAAAATTATAGTTTCATAGGAAGAATAAAAAGCAGCTTCAAACCTTGGGAAAAAAGATGTCCACTTGTCTAAACAAGCTGTCATAAAGATATTTAGGTATAGTAATATTATGAGAATAGCTTCTGTTTAGAATGACCGGTTCAAGTATTTTGCGGTTTCAAAAATATCTAGTTTAGGCATCGAAAAGCCTTATGTAATAGATATTATCTACATGTTTACATGTGGAAATGAGGCTCACAAAAATTATGAGGCTCGGTGAAGATCCAAAAGGGATTTGGAAGACAGTCGGAACTTCCTGAAATCCTATGTACTCCATATTGCAGTAGGAAGTGATGAAAGGGACATTCATTCATCAACTTTTAAAAAAATTGTTGGTGACTTCGCTTCAGAATCCTCTGTCTCCATAGTATTCATGCTATTCTGCCACCTCACCTCAGGGAGCAAAGGTAAGATATTTGGTGTATTTGTATTAGATTTTCAAATAGCTTGAGCTCTCTTTAAGGTGCAAATTTATCTGCAATTTCTTCTTTTACATTTTTTTTTTCTGGTACGATTTTTAGAAATGTCTAGCGAGATTTTGAGTCCTTTCCTACATCTTTGATGAAATTCTGATTTAGAAAGTCTCCATTTGAAGGAGGTATAAATCTCACTGTGAAAAATCCTCTCGACTTCGGTTTTCTCCACAAAGTTGAAAATACTGCTCATGACAGGATGACTATGTTACAAGTCAACCAACATCCTATAAAGAAATTCAACTTGTCAAAACTGGCCTGTTAAATAAGCTTGGAACCGCTATCTGAATAACAAACTAGATCCGAACTTGGATAGCAAACTTCAGTTTTATGGGTCTTTCAATGACCTCATTGTTATAACAAATGAGTACATCAGGTTTCCTTATCCATCAGGAAAGTCCTCCACTCTGTGTGTCAGATGACTCAGAAAACACACAAATGTCTCCCATGCTGAAAGATAAGCAGGTTCTGGATTTTCTCCATCAAGCGTCCCTTACAGCTCTATGTCAAAGTAATATCATCTCCAAATGAGGTCCTGATGCCCCAGCGTATATCTCTCAGTTCATCTGGGCATCAGACCCCTTACTTCCCAGTGAGCCTCATTCCTTTCTTTTCTTTTCAGAAATAGGCTGCATGTGCCAGCGTGTACTCATATAGGAGCATCAATAACACTATGCAATCCTGTCCCATCAGGGATCCCCGTCTCCCATCACTATCCTCTCCTGACAACATTTGGAATATTGCCCAGGTTCAAGGATGTTATCTCAATGAGCAGTATCTCCCAGCTGCCATGAGGGGAGGCAGAGGCACACAAGGCCTTCATTCCCTTCCCAAGACTATATGGGGGGGTGGGGCAGGGAAAGCAGTCAAGTGAGAACCCTCTTGACATGGGATTTCTGGAAAAGCCCTACCAGCCATACCCCTTTTCAAGACTATATCTCCTTCTCATGCTCCTTCTTTTGGTTCAAACTGACGACTTCCAGTCCCCACAACTTCTTCAGACATTTGGCAATATCTGGAGACACATTCAATAATCATAACTCGGGCAGTGGTCGGGAGAGATACTCCTGGTATTTAGTGGGTAGAGGCTAGGGAGTTTGCTCAACGTCCTATGAACAGTTTCCGCCACAACGAATTATTTGGCCCCAAGCATCAGTAGTTCAGTGGTTGAAAAACTGTGCTGAAGGTCCAGAGGCAAGAAGACAAAATGTCAATCCACAAATCAATTATTAAGTGCTTTTTATGTGGTAAAGATTGTACTCCAGATCAAAGGAGATAAAAAGGAACTTCACAAGTTAGAGAGGGAATAAAGAATGTGAGGCAAGAGCCCTGACTCAGGTACCAGTCTCTCTGAGTTCAAACCCCAGCTCTGTCACTTAGGAGCTGTGTGGAATTTGGTGAATTCCTCTTCGAGCATCATTTTCTTATCTGTATAATGCCCCAAATAATAGTGCATACATTGTCATCTTGCAGGGATTAAATGAATTATATATAGAAGTACTTTGAATAGGCCTGCCACATAGTAAACTTTCTCTCCTCCTCCACACCTCAACCCTCTTCCTATCACTTAAGCTGTCTGGGACATAGGATGAGTCTCTCGAAGCAAGAGACCTGGTTTCCCTGGTTTCAGCAGCTATGGGGTTAATGGAGAAGACCCTAGGATACTAGGGTTATGTTATGTTCCAGTTCTGACCTTGTCAGGAGCCTTGGAAAAATGACATATACAGTCCTGGTCTCTATTTCCTTATATGCAGAATGGGGATACTGGCACCTGCAAAACCACAAAATTGCCAGAAGGATAAAGTGATATTATAAATGTGAAAACTATTCAAAGATTTATTATCACAGATTTGAACTTTGAGGATAATATTTATTGTTACATATTTTACATCTTCCTGCATTCCCACATCCTTTCCAAAACTTAAAAAAAATTTTTCCATCTCCCTGAAAACAGTAGACCTGGAGAAGTCTAGCTTATTTGAAGTCCTCAAATTTATTTCTGGACAGAAGCCAATGAACTGAATTAATTTTCAAAGCTTTGCTAGGCTATTTTGAAAAATCACGATGATCATTCTCTGGTTTTAAGAGATGGGGTTAGATATACTGTATCAATTATTTAAGCCAATTAGTTAAATGCCTTCAGGTGAGCAGTCATCTGAACATGAGTCATGGCGTGAGGGACAGTCAAACCAAGTAAAGGATTGCATCAGGCACAGCAGGTGTTTGAAGCCTTAGGCGGGCTCTGTTTTGTTTTCCAGTTTTTGAGCCTATAAAATGGTACTTCCCTAAGTTGCTTAGTTCTAAATGCCACTGGCTGATCTTCATGTGACATCCTGACTTGAACCTGCTCTGCTTCTCATCTCACTTCCTGTTTGTGTCATCTGTATGGAACAAAGCCCAGGTTTAGACAAGCAAAATGATTTCTAAATCTGCAGCCTCGTTCTCCCTTTCTCTCTCCCTCTCCAAGCACATGCTGTTTTCTGTGATCTGTGATCAAGGGAACATTTCAGCCAGACTCCATTTACAGCACAAAAATGCACCGACCACAATCAAGGAATATTCTCAACTCCACGTAAAAGGAGCCATCAAAATGCATCGTAATGGACACATGTCCACCTTGTAAAGTTCCCAATAGAAATACCAAAGGAAGAGAGCATGACCCCTTGTGAAATTAGGTGTTCCGACTGGGGATTACAGAGGATTAGGTGGGAGTAAGCTATGCTCTGCTGTGCTGTCACTGCTCTGTCAAGACAGAAAGAGCCCCGTTTTCAAGCACCAGTGCCCTTCCCACATGTTAGATTTATTTTCACCAACTGCTTATATCTACTGTTGAAGTCCTCCAGTTTGCTTCTTTGGTCATGAAAGTTCATTTTCCCTTGGATCTGGACAGATACAATTATGGTAGTCATTGGGGTGATTACGCAAATTCTTGGTGCAACTTGGTATTGCCGTGATAAGGGCCATTTGCCCCCAACCACACTGTCCCCATTGGCACAGTACCTGGGGTAAGACCCTTCTATTCCTATCCCTGAACTCCTGCAATTCATAGTGAAGACTGCTGCATCCTGTATGTGTCCTTGGGAGATTTCCTCCTATCTCCCCTTCTTAACTTCTTTTGCAAATTGATGTCCAGGTGTTATGTAGAAGTGAGACTGATTTTTCCCATCCAATATGCAACATGATCTCCCACTCAAAGCAAAATCAATCTTTACTTGTCATTTTCCCCAGAGGCCTTTAAGACCATATTATTACATGTGTGCAAATACGGAAATTTACACATAGTCCCATCCCCAGAGGCAAGATAGGGCTCCATCCCACGGGCAAGAAGCTATGCCACGTGATCTAAGTCCACAGACCACTCAGAGTTTCCATTAGGATATCAGAAGGACTTTGGCTCAATGTACCCTATGGCTGACTCAGGTCTATGTTTTAGACAATGGATGCTTTTTTAAAGAATATGTTATTGCTTTTTTTTTTTTCTTTTTAGTCCACGGCAAATGTAAAAATTGATTTCCTTCACTGCTTTTTCTTAATTCCAAATAATGTTGTGTGTACTGTTGCTGCCTCAAGAAGCAGGAAGACCATAATTTACCAGATGTGAGGCTATTAGGCCTTCATTTCCTGAAGCAATGAATTAGCAACTCTTTTTCCCTGTCACAGAAAATTGTCACCAAAAATAGTCCAAGACACAATGGCAAGTCCAATTTATGTTTTGTTTCTTCAAGAGGACCCAGCTGAAAAATGAATTGACCAAGTGAGAGGAAAATTGGATAGGAAATCACTCAGGTCCAAAGGGAGGGGGGCTGCAGTAGACATTATTTAATTTTATGTATTCTATATCATAAATGTTCCAAACAATTACATAAGGATTATCCTTTTCTACTAGTCAAGATGAAAAATCACAGATGATATCTCCCATATTGCTTGCTCCAATTCTCTGGAAAACAAAACAAAACAACACTTAAATTTCTCTTTTGAGAAAGCAGCAGCAGAAAGATAAAGTTCAAGTGTTCAAATGTCTTTTTTTGTTGGAGTTGTGTTTTGGGAACAAAGAGTAAACCTAGAGTCTGGAAACTTGAGCTTTAAGATGAGTTTAATACTTTTAATTTATATTTCATTTTCTAATGCATTTCATATTATATTTAATTTTCTATGAATAACTTAGTGTTTATGATGGTTAATAACTGGAGAAAAACACACATTTTGTTCATCGAGAGCTCCCTTAATAGGTAGTATTTTCTTGACTTACTCTATGGAAATATCCTTAAGATTTATGTAGGTTTATAATTTGCTTTTAGAAGATAGTGTTCTTTGAAATAGACACTGATATTTTCATTTAATGAAATAATGGAGAATGGACAATGGAAAAATCTACTCAAAATTTAATGACAATAATATGGATTAGAATTAGTGACATGTGATCCATATTTCCAAATACATAGAGTTATGGATTTATATCCCTTGTTTGTGCACTTAGCTGATAATCATTTCTAAATTATCCAAGATCACATTAGAGATGCTTAGGAAGTGAAGTCACCACCTTTGCCCTTGAGAAACTTGGGACACCAGTGGGGAAACTGGATGGGTATTCCCGAAGCTTTTGGAAAAGAATTACCAGGCAGCACACAGGAGAGCAGGGTCAGTACGGTCGAGTTACAGACATTGAAATCAAAGACATCTGAAATGAGAAATTTGCTGTGGGCTAAGAAAAGTTAGGAAAGACTTGAATTTCTTTCCTTAAGGAATTTCCCAAAGTAAGCAAGAGAAGAGTGGGTGGAGGCAGGAAGGGAGAGGAAAATTGAGAATATATGCTGACCGCCATCTTTGAAAATCTCAGTATCTTCTTTTCAGTATATGTAACGGTTTTCATGAGATTAAAGGGGTCATGAAAATACTTAGAAGAAATAATTCTTATTGATGAAACAATACAGAAGAAAAAAAGAGTTACCCTTTGAAGAGTAGTATATACAACTCATAGTAATAAAACCATTTCTCAAGCCTGATATAAGAGGAAGGCATGTGAACGTTTTGAGAGTCTTTATGGATCATCTTACATGGTAATGTCAGGAAAACACATCCTTTTGCTGCCTCTTGAAGACTAGGAACCCTTGAAATGAAATATAGGTGATAGAACCCACTTCCTGAAACATGGGGATAAATTCTACTTAGATCCTAAAAGATACAAAACTAAGTCTTCAGTCTTCTATGCTTCCAGTTTCTTCAGGTGAATGGCCAGGGCCATATTTTCTATTTTATAATTTCTGAGTCTCCTCCTGTGTCCCAATCTCACCCCTGGATGAATTAGTCAGGCCGTTGCTCCTCTTTGTAGGCAGTGAGCTTTTTTTTTATGTATTCAGGCATGCTGTGTTCAGTACATGAGGTAATGGACTCTACCACCCAGTTCATTGTATTTTTGTTCAAAGTCCTTCCATTTTCAGGATCTGGCTCAAATTCTATATCCAAGTTCTTCTGGATCACTTTTCAGCCAGTTAGTCAGCAATACTTATAAAACACGTTCAAAAAGCCCCATAAGAGGTAAAGAAGGGGGGGAGGGGAAAGTAAAGCTCTTGCTTACAAAGAAACCATTCTGTTTGAAATGAAAAAACTCACAAAGGGAAGAATACTTAGGAACATATGTTCAGTGGTACATCATGAGCCCAGAGGAAAAGCGTAAATACTGAAGGAATTAGCTTACTCGTTTGGAATTGGAAATGTCCCACCTCCTCAGTCATTAGCCACTTAATTCTATCAATCACACCAGCCAATTGAATCTTCTTAAGCTGTTGTCGTCATCAGGTACCTAAGGAAAACACAAATAAATCAAAGTCAACACACTTTTATTTATTTATTCAGAGTTTAGGGAAAAAATGATATCACAATGTAGGTTCTGATTATGAATGAAGTATATTGAAATCAGGTCTTACATCAAAAACTGTGTGTTGGCAGTTTCACATGACATCATATGATAGATAAAAGGATTTTATGTTGACACAAACTACTATTTTATTGCAGTCGTATCAAATAAGTTAAGGCTCCTCTTAAGGACTTTAACAGATGTTTACCTTTTCTCGGCAATTACTTAACTTTCCAATTATCCAGAAAATGAGCTCATAGGGACGCCAAAACACACTAAATGATCTGAACACATGGTATTAAGAATCAGAGAACTTTTTTTTTGTTTATTTGTTTGCTTGTTAATATTGAATAAGAAGGTATAGAACTGACCTTGAGCATTTTGTTAATTACAAAGCTTCTTCTTTTATTTGAAGCTGTACACCTTGCTCTCAAACTCCAACTATCCATTTAAATGAAGGTTTTCAAATGCCATGGCAATTCAACTCCAGTAACCTGGGAAAAAGCATGGCTAACCTGTTTTCACATATTTAGATTATCCAGAATTGATTTTGTCTGTCTGTTTTCATTCCTGGGAGAATGGGCTCCCTGGGGTCACTGAGGCATTATCCCTAGGATTCTATCATTGCTTTTGGTAGAGTTTCCATTCCTTAGAACATTACTAAAATAATCAGTACTACTGTTAATGGTCAGATTATTTGATCAAGTTCAAGTTGTATAGACTCATTTATGGATCTTCTTTATTAATCTCTTTTCCAAAAATAATAGAAACTCCTATTCAAAGATATGTGTTGGAGTATCATGCAGGATGAAAAAGGGCTCCAGGTCTTCTTTTGTATTTACCCGAAGATCTAGGAATCTGGGTTCATGGAGTGAGATCCATTTCAACCTCCTTGTTCATTACTGCATCTGCTAGGCTCTAAGTTCCTGTTACTAGAGTTTTCTCTTGAATCTTTCAACATATTCTCTTTTCCTTTGGATTTCAATAGTTCAGCTATAGGGCGGGTGGGGGGAATGCCTGGGTGGCTCAGTTTGTTAAGCATCTGACTCTTGGTTTCTGCTCAGATCATGATCTCAGGATCATGAAGTCAAAACCCGTGTGGGCTCTGAGCTCAGCAGGGAATCAACTTGAGATTCTCTCCTTCTCCCTCTGACACACCCCATCTCTCTCTCTCTCTCTCAAAAAATAAAGAAATAAAATGTTTTAAAAAAATAATTGAACAATGGTGTGTCTGAATGAGAATCTCTTAGGGATTCGTTTAGCTTTTCCATTCCACTGATAAATGCTTTTCATAAACTTTGGGTTATTTTCAGCCAATTGTTTCTTCAGATATTTGTTCAGTCCCTTTCTTTCTCTCCTCTCCCACTGGGATTCCCCATTACACACAGGACTGATATGATTGGTGGTGACACACAGGTCTCCGAGGATTTGTTTAATGTGTCTGCAATTGTTTTTCTGTTTTTCAGATTGGATAAATTCTATTGATCCATTTTCTAGTTCACTAACTCTTTCTTCATTCATGTTGAATCTGATGTGGAGCACATCTCATGAATAATTCATTTTGGTGGTTATATTTATCAACTCTAGAGTTTTCATTTGGTATTTTTTTTAATCAAATAGATTTGATTTCCTTATCAGTATTCCCTCTGTGCTGGATCATTGTTAGCATATTCTCTAGTGCTAGTTTAAAATGTGCCTTGAGCATTAACCGATAGATGCTTTGAAGTCTTCACTTGCTAAATCCAACTTACAGGACCTCCCAGAGGGTATTTTCATTGATGGCTTCTTTTTCTCCCTGAGTATGGGTCATATTTTTCTGTTTTTTGGTTTCGTTATTTTTTCTTGAGAATTGGACATTTTAGATAATATAGCAACTCTTGCTTTCATTTTATTTTTATCCTGAGAGTTTTTTATGCTGCTAGGGTATTTTTTTTTTTTTTTTTTGGTTGTTGTTTACTTTCTCTCTCACTTTATTTTTAAAAATTAACTAGCTTAGGCTTAATCTGCGGGAAATAAATCACCCCTGTAGTGTATGGCTACTGATGTCTCTGCTCAGAGTTTGAAAAAAAAATCTTATTTTCCTTTTTCAGCTTGCCTTCCCAGAGGTAACCCCCGTGTCTGCACAGTTTAGTGATCTATCGATGATCGGCACACAGTATACTCAAACACCTCATGTCTATCAGCTCCCACTCTCTACTAGTGGATCTGTGTTTGGTTTGGGGAGTACATTCCAGGTCTGGGCACTTTTCAAGTCTGTTTTCATTCTTATTTTTTGCTGGGCCCTCTGAGGTCTCCGCCTCATGAGTACAGGCTTCCAGACAGTCAAGGATGCATGGAATGCTTATCAAGGCCCTCAATGCCTATCTCATTTCCAGAATCTCCCTGTCTAGCCCTCTGGTATTCCACTATATCCCACCAGAAGCTGCAGCCTCAAGCTAGGAGGGCTGAGGCTTTTCTCCCTTGCTTCTGGGTGTGGTTCTCCTGCTTTTCAGTCCAGATAAAGCTGGTCCCCTTCAACAGCAAAGCTGCTGTTTTCAGAAACTGCTTTGGTATCTCTCCAGTTCCCTAGGATGACCATTTTTGTTAGATTTGTCTAGCTTTAAAGTTGTTTTAACAAGACAGAATTTGCTGATCTCCTCATTCCCCTATCTGTGAAGTGCTACATCATTCTTATCCTAGAATCATGTTCTTTTCAAGGGATTTTAAAGGTTTACCTATGGCACTGGGCAGGTGGTCACCTGTACTGCACTGGGAGAAAGAGTCAGCTATCCAGACAGTATGATCTTAATAAGAGTCTAGCAAGGAAATAGATTAGCATTACAGTTTTACAAAATATTAAACACAAACATTAGCTCACCAATTTCATATTCCTAAATTACCTTTATGGTCTTTTAACTGATAATATTTTTCAAATTCTTTTCAGTGCACCACCAGAAAGTCCAAAAGAAAAAGATACAAGTTTTCGCTCTAATGAAGTGAAATTCCACTCCATATATTTCTATATTCCTAGTCAGGAATATAGAAAATGCCTAAAGAAAAATGTCTTTAGAAGAGAAACACTTTAACAAACATGAACTAGTGAATATACATTTAATTCCATTCATGTTGTGAGGATTAGGACAGGTTAGCCTGTACGACAAAACTCCCCTAGTCCCACCATTTTTTGAAAAGGCAACAGAATCTTTATAAAATGTTTAAAAGATTTAAGTGAATAAGTGAATAAGTGAAACAGACTGCTTCAGGTATATGCAAGACAGGGTAAGCTTTTCTTTTCTTTTTTGTTTTCCTTGATCACAGTATCACTCAGCTTCTCCAGCAGAGTGAAGCATAAGCTTTCATTTTGCACTTCTCCCCTTCCACCTGGACTCCTCTAGTCACTTGGGAGAGGTCTGAATTTAGCCTTATGTCCCATTTTCCATCAGTAATATCTAAGCTTGAGATTTATGCTCTATCAGACTTGAACTATCAACCTAGCATTATATCTCATGCAAGTAATTTAAAACATTGTGTATACTTTTGCCACTTCGGGGAGATAATAGGTGCCTTTATGATTTCTACTTGCATCTGTATTTTTCTTTACTCTTGAAATTAAAATGGTGAAAACAGATTTAGAAAATGATGTCTTCTGTATCAGAGAGATTTTCTGTTTCTTCATAGCATGATGTGTTTACAATCATGATTTATTATATATTTATAATCAAGATGCCCTGCCAGAAAGTAAAAATTCAGATTATCAGTTTAAATCTTTAGGAATAAAAAATTGGATGGAGAAGGTTGGATGTGGTCTAATCATTTCTTAACCTGATATATTTATGAAACAAAATCATTATGCCATAAAGTTAGCATAGATTTATTGTCCTCAAGGTAAAGCACAAAGAAAAATCTTTTAAATGTGGCCACTAAAATGTCCTTGTATTAAAGCATAATCAAGATATTAATCACGGTTTAGGTCCTTGACTATTTATCCTTGGAGTAAGAAAACTGAGGTGACTGTTATTCTGTTATGTTGTGCATTACTACACTATTTCCACTACCTGTAAAGTCTGCAAATTGAATCATCTTAAAAGAATTAGTCACTGTGTTAAGTTTTTTTTTTCTTGGCCCAGCTCCATTCCATGTTTTGCTATTGCTCTGAAGCATTTCCCTATTCAATGGCAATAAAATAAGCTCAAAATATATAAGTAAAAGCAACTAGTTTGACTCATACTTCTCTCTTATTCCCCAAAAATCAGTAAGCAGCACCTTTTCCCTTTTCTCTGCCCTCAACCCCAGGACACAAGAGAACTTTCCCACTTTCTAGTACCCGCCATTCTGGCACTCCTTCTTCTCTGCCAATAATTTCCAATATTCCTGTTCAGATTAACCCATGCATCCAACACCTTTCCCCCCCCAATAAACCTTGAGAAGAGACTGCCAGCCATAGCTTGTCACAGACATAAACCTGGTGACCACATGGATGGACTACATCACCTATTGACAATCAGCCAAAGGAAAGGGGCTTAATTACAATGGAAGTAATTAGATTGGGGATAAACAATTACTTCACAGGGAACCTGGACCATATATACTGCTGCTGAACACTTTAGGGGCTAAGTCATAAATCTTATAAAACCCTCTGCACTTAGCATTGCATGTAACAGAGAGTAGGTTATGGATTTAATAAATATTTGGTTAATGAATAGTTGAATGAAGTAAATGGGTGACTAAAGGATAATTAAGCCCCCTCTCATGTGAGATACCATTTCCCTGGAATAATCTAGAAAAACACCTGCCTTTTTGTAGAAGTCTGGATTAGAACTCTTTCAAAATCATCTGGCCTTCTTTGTATTTCATATATCAGCTCATCATAACTTTTCAAACCAAAGCCTAACGATAGTTTCTCATTTCATTTGGAGCAAAAGTAAGAGTACTTGCAATAGGCCATAAGACCCCAAATGGGCTCACCTTGTTCTTCTTTCCTTACCTTTCCTATCAACATTGTCTGTTCTCTTCCTCCACCCACATTGGCCCTTTGATATTTCTTGGGTTCATGAAGCACATGCTTGCTTTAGGGCCTCTGTGCTAGCTGTTCCATCTGCCTGGTTACTCTTCCCAGAGATGCACATTCCCCACTCCCTTCACATGTTGCTTTTGCAGGGAAGGCAACAGTGACCACCTGTTTAATATCTACCCTCATGGATCCCCTTACACATCTCTATTTTTTTTCTTAACCCTTAACCCTTTCCTACCGTAACGGATAACTTGCTTGTCTTTCATGTTTTTTTCTGTCTCTTCTGTCCCACCTTCTGTCCCGAAGCTCGAAAGAGGGCAGGAATTTTTGCTCACC
Organism: Mustela putorius furo; assembly: GCF_011764305.1. NCBI lineage: Eukaryota > Metazoa > Chordata > Mammalia > Carnivora > Mustelidae > Mustela > Mustela putorius. Next base: position 18,053,643 of record NW_025421402.1, on the reverse strand, counting down.
GCTGTGCCTATAACAATGACAGGGACATTGTGAGGGCTTAATAAATATTTTTCAAATAAATTATTAGGGTTTTTTTTTTAAGATTTTATTTATTCATTGGAGACAGAAAGTGCATAAGCAGGGGGAGGAACAGAGGGAGGGCTGCAGCAGACTCCAGGCTGAACGGGGAGCGGAACGTGGGGCTTGATCCCCAGGACCCTGAGATCATGATCTGGGCCAAATACAAATGTTTAACTGACTGAGCCACCCAGGAGCCCCAAATTATTAGTTACTGAGTAAGTGTTTTGGATCAGGAACTGGCTTAAGAGTTAGAAAACTAGTACTTTGTGTTTTAGTTGTTCCTAAACCTGGCTACATATCAAAATCACAAGAAACTCTTGTTAAAATAGATTTCTGGGCCCCACCACAGAAAACTTTGTTCCGATAAACCAGAATCAGGTTCAGAAATACATGTGAGAGCCCGAGATGATTAGGATGGAGCCCCTGTCGCAGGGCTCCCGAATGGAGGAAAGAACATGACTTTGGAGTCCTAGCCATCTCGCCTCAATCTCTTCTCTGCAGTTTACTAGCTGACTGGGTGACCTTGAGTAAATTACTTGTTGACATTTATTCCTGAAGAGACTTTCCTCATCTGTGAAATAGGAACAAATATTTAGTGAATCAATGATTGAATGACTGAATAAATCTGAGGTCCTCAAAGGGATAGTCTCTAAATGACAGCCCATAAGTAAAGGAGGTAGCACAAGACTAAGGCAGAGGAGGCATTTATTTAAGGGATAGTCAGTTCCCCAGGCATGCCTACATCTCGCAGATAAACAGAGGCATATCCTGTCCACATTTCAGTTTTCTTGGTTTGGCAGAGGCTGCACTTACTGGGGCTCCATCCAGACTTGAGCTATTTAATCTCTGTACTTGAAGTAGATAAGGGTTGGCTAAGGCTGGCAGGTTATTTTGTTGTTGTTATTGACTTTGGCCAGAACTTCCATGTCATTAGCTCTTTGGAAATGTCCCAAGTTAATGTGATGGGTACATTTCGATATAAATACGTAAGTGGTATGTTGCCAGGGGTATTAATGAGTGGTTGTCTTTGAAATGGTCCTTCCAGAAGATTCCTCTTAGGGTCTGGGAAACACGAAAAGAGAATTCATGTACTGTTGAAGAAAGAAATGCCAGGGTTTATGAATGCTCATCCAAAAAGTAGTTTTCCTGCAACTTTGAAGTTTATTTTCAAAGAATAATTGGAGTGGTCTTTTCCAGTATTAACTAATTCATCCATAAGTTTACTTTGATCCTTCTCTGACATAGCTGATCACTGGGACATTTTCACAGAATTATTTATCTTTCACATCCTTTCAGTTTTATTCTGATACTGGCACATGCCATATGTTTAACAATGAGGCAGATCTTTGCAAATTTTTTGTCTTTATATAGTTGACTATTAAGTATCTATTGTATCATGACTTATAGTTCATTTCCTTATGATTCATCTCTGTGGAAACCCTTTCATATAGGAACAGGTATCATATCCTTTATTTTAGGACTTTCATAAGACCTGGATCCCTGACTTCAACAAAAGGAGAATGTAATAAGCTTTATTTTATTGTTTCAGTGATTGGCTTGCAGCTTTTAATACATGTAATCAAGGCAAGGAACATTATTTAGAAAATTATAAGAAAAGGTATATGTGCCCCAGGTCCACATGCATGCTGAGTCAGCCCTCTGGGTACCCTCTTTTTTGGCCAACTTATTGTCATTGATGTTCTTCATTCAAGAACAACAACAAAAGAAGAACTAAACAGAAGTAACATTAACAAAAGTGAATTGAAATCTTCAATATTAACTTTTAATGCAAAGACAATTGGTTGCTTGAGAACAAATATTAACATGCCCGCCCAAACCAACAATAAATTATATATTTCTTAAAAGACTGTTGGCAATGTAATGTGTGTAAGGCACTGAAATCATAATTGGCACTACCGTTTTGGCCCTGTGACCAGTTTTACATCAGGGACTTATTTTCCAGTTTTTTCCTCCGAGTTGTTACAATTATTTGCTCTAGTAGAATCTAAGTTGAGTGGCATGCACAATAAACGTGCTCCCTGCTGGAGCTCACACAGGCATTGTAAAATGCAAAGGAAAACAGTGGGGGACATTGAAGTGGTTCACACACTGACCTTTTAAAAACCAAAAAGGAGAGAAGAACATCTAAAAGGCCAGCTTAGTCCAGAATCCCACCCACACTACTCGAATGCCCACCATCCAGCCCAATCACATGTTCATATCCACCTGTCGAACGGAGACAGACTCCAAGATAATGGGACCAGCCAGGAACCAAAGCTGTAAAGTCATCAGGTGAGGGTAATTTCGACTTTGGGGAGTCCATGACGTTATTTTGCTCAAGTTGATACTTAATGTTTCTCTCTGCATTCTAAGTCTATGTTAAATAAAAAGGCCTAACTAACATAAAGCTTTTTCTGTCTTTTTACAGAAACTTTATAGGAAAGAAATGTATTTTCAATTAATTGGAAATTCTGACAGATGTGCCCAAGGCGTTAAAAAAAAAAAAAAAATGTTGTATCTAAATCTCTATCCTCCCAACTTGTGAGGTGAACACCAATTTATCTTTCTTTCTCTGACACCATCACCAATCATTAATATTCAGCTGTTAGAACAGAGCAGACCCTTTTGTCAATAATGTGTGACACAGCCTGGATATAGACTGCCTCCTGAAAGATTCTGATTCTGAGGACATGGATAGCAGTGTTTAAAAGAAAAGAAAAATGCGGGAGACAAGTCAATGAAACAAAGTAGCTATGGGGTGCCTGGGTGGCTCTTTTGCTTAAACATCTGACTCCTGGTTTCAGCTCGGTTTGTGATCTCAGGGTTGTAAGACTGAGCCCCATGTTGGGCTGCACACTGAGTAGGGAGTCTTTCTAGAGTTTCTAGAGTTTCTCCCTCACTCCCTCTCTGCCCCTCCCCACCACAGTCAGTTTCTCTCTCTTTCTCTCTCCCAAATAAATAAATAAACACATTTTTTTTAAAGGAGACAAAGTAGCTGATATGCAAAAATGTTTCCACTTAAACATTGAAATATGTAAACATTCACATATGAGTTGTTACATGGACAAGAGTTTTCATTTTTCTTTAGTATACACCTAGGAGCAGAATTGCTGGGCTAGTAATTAACTCTGTTTAATATTTGAGGAACTGCGAAACTATTTTTCAAAGCAGCTGCATGCACTATTTTACATTCCCACCAACAGTATATGAAGGTTCTAATTTTTCTACATCTCCTCCAACACTTGCTATTATCTGTGTTTTTGTTATAAACATCCTCATGAGTGTGAAGTGACATCTATTTGTGGTTTTAATTTGCATTCCCTGATGGCTGGTAAGTTCTTTTTGCTTGGAAGATTTTTTCTTTATTAGCCTATGAGTTCAGAAAGTTTGTTCAGGTTATGACAAGATGTGCCTTGTGTCCTATCATCCTGGAACCTGGAGCCTGTTTGAGCTTTAGAGTCAACTCTTTAATAGAGGAAAAAAAATCATTTTATGCTTCATAAATTTGTCATGGCAAATTATTTTCCCTCTTTCATGGGTTTTATTTCTTACTCTGGAATGTATTCTCATGTTAGCTTCCTTGGTCTATTCTTCAGATCCTGCCTATTTTACCTCATGATATTATTCTTTTTATATTTTTGCTATTTACTTGGAAGCATCTCACTAATTCCCTCAAATTTAAAAATTCAGCAATAGCTTCAGATTAGTTTATGGCAACACAACCAACCGAGAAGAGCTAAAAAACACTGGACAAATTTAAACACCGGTTCTAAAATACTAGAGAACTAGCAAGGCAGCATGAACTTGAGGGAACAAAAGATGACATAGAGGGCAAAAACAAGACAGGAGGCAAGAAGAGGGTGCGAGTGCAACATTCATCTCCACTTTTTTCCTCAAGAAGTTTGCTAATTTGCAAGCCATAAGTGGAGAAGCCACTAAGGGTAACAAATCTTTCAGTCTTTCTGGGTTAGGAAATAAAAATTTTAGTTGGAAAACCAAGAGGGCAGGCTCGGTTAAATATATAAATTTTCACTTAGATCCTTGAATGGATTCACTCTTGTATTAGCAATCAACTATAAATAGACAAAATCTCACAAAGGCTGAAAACTAATTAAATCTACTTAATGTATGATTGGATTATGATAATCTTTCCTAGGCTCACTGCCTAATAAAATAGAGTTAACCCTCTGGAGGAAGATAACATCATCCAAAGCATCAAATTATTTTTCATGTTTTCATATGAAATATCAGGCATTCCAAGGGACAAGACCAAACAAAAATCAAGAGAAAAGGGGCTTCTGGGTAGTTCAGTCATTTAAGCATCTGCCTTCAGCTCAGGCCATGATCTCAGGGTCCTGGGATTGAGTCCTACACTGGGCTCCCTGCTGAGAAGAAAGCCTACTTCTCCATCTCCCTCTGCCTTTCACCCCTGCTTGTGCTCACTCTCTCTCATGCTCCCTGTTTCTCTCTCTCTCTAAACTAACTAACTAACTAACTAAATAAATAAATAAATAAATCTTTTTTAAGAAAATGAAAAGAAAAAATAGACAATTTAATAAAATGCTGGGGCATCTGGCTGGCTCGGCTGGTAGAGTGTGCAATATTGGGGCATGAGTTGGAGCCTCCTATTGAGTGTAAACACAATTAAAAAATTTTTTAAATCTTAAAAATAAAGAAATAGGTGCAACTCAGGGAGATTGAAAAATTGGTTTTCAAATGTGGATATCGAAATAGTTATAATTACAAGGTCAAGTATACTAGGAGAAAATTGAAATCTATAGGGGCATCTGGGTGGCTCGGTCAGTTAAGAGGTTAGCTCTTGATTTCAGCTCAGGTCATGATCTCAGGGTCATCAGATGGAACCTGGAACTAGGAGTAGGGCTCGGTACTCTGTAGGGAGTTGGCCTGAGGCTCACACAGGTACTGTCTCAAAAATAAATTTAAAAACCTTTAAAAAAGGAAAACTGGATTGCATGGAGCATTGGGTGTGGTGCAAAAACAATGAATTCTGTTATGCTGAAAAGAAAAAAAAAAAAGAACATTGGAATCTATCTATCTATCAAGCAAATTTAAACTCCAAAAGTAAAAGCTCTAGAACCCAAATGAAGAACTTAATAAATGGGTTTAATATCAGACAGCATGAAGCTGAAGAAGGCTTGCAAACTGGAAGATAGTTGAAAATATCCACAGTGAAGCAGAGATGGAAAAATAAAAAAATAACAAGCACAGAAAAAAGGGTGGGAAAAATATATATATATATTCATATTCACAGTGAAAAGGATTAATCTGTGTAGAACTTCAGTTCCAGAAGAAAAAATAAGAAAATGGTACAGAAATAATACTAAAATAGGTAAGAGTTAAGAAGAACATCAATCAAACTTCAAGAATTACTGTGAAAACCAAGTAAAATAAGAGAAATTCATAACCAGGCACATCATATTTAAAACTAATAAGAATCAGATACAAAGAGAAAAATCTTAGAGGTAAATGGAGAAAGTACATGTCATTTGTAAAGAAGCAAAGGTAAGAATGAAGACTGAATTCTCATCAGAAATAACTGACAGTGGAATGACATCTTCAAAGTGCTGACATACATGCCAATGTAGAATTCATTATGCAGATATAGAGTCTTCTATTCAATTTAAATTCGAGGTATTTAACATATAGTGTAGTATTGGTTTCTAGTGCAGAATTCAGTGTTTCATCACATCCACACCCAGTGCTCATCACAAGTGCCCTCCTTAATCCCCATCAACCATTTAGCCCATCCCCCCTACCCTACCCACCTCCCCTCCAACGACCCTCAGTTTGTTCTCTATAGTTAAGAGTTGTTTATGGTTTGTCTTCCAGTTTTTATCTCATTTTAGTTTTCCTACCCTTCCCCTATGCAAATATATATGGTCTTAAAGATAAAGGCAAAATAAGGACATTTTCAGACTATCCACTACACTCCCCTCCCCAAAAAGAAACTGTTACCCATTGACTAACTTGAACTCTTCCTAACTCATTTTATGATGCAATTAAACTTTGATAGAAAAACCTGATAAGAACATTACAAAAAGGAAAATGACAGGCAAATTTATCTTATGAAATAGATGAAAAAAATTCTACATAAAATAGCAGTGAACCAAATATAGTAATACATTAAAGGAATAAAAATACATCATGACCAAATGGGGTTTAAAAAGAATAACCGTGATGGAAGTTGAAAAACCATTTAAATTAAATGGTAATTAAAACATGACAACAACTTATAGAATCTAACTAAAACCATAGGTAGAGAGAAGCATATAGTCTTAAATACATATATTGGAAAGAAAGCTGAAAGGAACAATCAAAAAATTACAGAAAATTAAATTAAAAAAGCAGGGGCTGAAAAATAATAAAGGTTAGGCAACAATTAGTAAACTAGGAAAACAAACATGTCAGAAGGATCAACAAAGTCAAACCAATATAGTTTTTTTTAAAGGGAAATTAGCAAGACTAATAAGACCGATTACTGAAGTGGGGTAATTCAAATTAGCTGTCTGATAAGTGGCCATTACCACATTTTGTATAGATATTAAAAATATCATAAGAGAAAATTATAAATAATTATAATACCAATAAATCTGAAATTTTAGATAAAAGTACACAGATAGAAAAACCTGTATTTCTTGCTAAATACACCTATCAACACAAACATTGTAAATAATTATATTTATTTGTATATATATAATTGTAAATAATTATATTATATTATATTATACAAAATTATACAAATATAATACAAATATTATACAAAAATTGTAAATAATTATAATACCAATAAATCTGAAATTTTAGATAAAAGTACACAGATAGAAAAACCTGTATTTCTTGATAAATACACCTATCAACACAAACACAAGAATAAATAGGAAATCAAAATTGTTCTTTACCTATTAGCGATTTGGATCAGTTATTAAATAACCTCTCCACAAAGAAAACTCTAAGCCCAAATGGTTTCACTTGTGAATTCTCTCAAACATTTAAGGAAGTAATAAAGCCAATATTATAAAAACTTTTCTAGAGAATAGAAAAAAGGGAACATTTCCTAACTCATTTTATGATGCAATTAAACTTTGATAGAAAAACCTGATAACAGCATCACAAAAAATAAAATTACAGGCACATTTATCATATGAAAATGGGTGAAAATATATGAAATAAAATATTAGCAAACCAAATCTAGCAATACATAAAGAGAATAGCACATCATGACCAAATGGGTTTCAGTTTAAAACTCAATGTTATTTGTCACATTAAGAGAAAAGGGAAGGCATGAAAAAAAAAAATAAAGAAAGAAAAGGGAAGGGAAATCATGTGGATTTTCTTTCATTTTTATCACCTTTATAGATAGAAAAATAATATTTAACATCCATTAATGATAAGTACTCTTAGAATCTAGGAATAAATTCTAAGGATCTTTAATTTGATGAAGGGTATCTATAAAATATCTATATCATATTTACTTGTTATTTATTGAAAAACTTCCCCCTTGATATTGGGAATAGAGACAAGTTATCTACTCTTGTCAATTCTACTTGACATTGAACTAGCATTCTTCCTTGGGGCAATAGGCAAGAAAAGAAATGAAAGGCATAAGAATTAAAGAAGAAGGAATAAAATTGCAATTTTTGGAGACAAAATTATTTTAAACAAGAGAATTCAAATGATGTACCACCAAATTATTAGAATTAATGAGTGAGATTTGCAAGTTTGCTTTATAACAGATCAATAAAAATTATATTTCTATAATACTATATATATTTCTATAATACTATAATATTCTATAGTACTATATAAAATGCTATATATATATATATATATATAGCAATAAATACAAAATTAAACTTAAAAACTATGTTTACATAAAGAACCAGCATACATCTTTTTTATTTTATTTTATTTTATTTTATTTATTTGACACAGAGGTCACAAGTAGGCAGAGAGGCAGGCAGAGAGAATGAGAGGAAATAGGCTCCCCGCTGAGCAGAGAGGCAGATGTGGGGCTCGATCCCAGGACCCTGGGATCATGACCTAAGCTGAAGGCAGAGGCTTAACCCACTGAGCCACCCACGTGCCCCCCAGCATACATCTCTTAATAAATATAACAAAAATATACATGACCTCTACATTAAAAATAAAAAATTAAACAAATCCAAAGCATTATCAAGATAAACTAACCTTAAATAATTGGAAGAACATATACAGTGTTCATTGAAACCAAAAGTCATTGTAATGATATCTATTCTCCCCAAACTGAACTATAACTTCAAATACAATTCCAGTCAGAATGTCAGCTTCTTTTGTGGATACTGACATGGTGATTCTAAAACTTATAAGGAAATTCAAAAGGCCTGCAATAGTCAAGTCTCATGATAAGAATAAATACAAAGTTGAAAGACAACTACTACCACCAGACCTCAAGCTCTATTATAAAATAACATTAGTATTTTGAGTCACTGATGTGAGAATAGACCAATAGAAGAGAAGGAAACAGACTCACATACATATGGTCACCAGATTATGACAAGGGTAGTAGGGGATTGCTACGAAAGCCTAGTTATTTCACTCATTGATGCTATGTAAATCAAATATTTATACAGAAAAAATGTGAATCTTGAATCCTGCACCATACACAAAAATCAGTTTTAGATAAAATGTAGATCTAACTATAAAGGGTGATACAGGTAAACTTTCAGAAGTGAACATAGGAAGATATCTTTGTGAGCAGGGAAATCTATTTCTTAAGCACAATTGGTGCTACACAAAACATGCTATCCAGAACAGGAACATGTAATAGATTGGACTAAATTTAAATTAAGAGCTTTTGTTCATCAAAAGATATCATAAAATGAATGGGATGGTAAATCAGAGGATGAGAGAAAAATACTGGCTACCAATTCATTCAACAGCAAACCCAGAATGTGTTATTACATTCCTATAGTTAAAGAAACAGAGTATGAAGCCAGTAGAAAATGGGTAAAAGATATGAGGAGACATTTTACAAAAGGAAATATCCAAATGTCTAATAAGCATATGAATAGGGGCTCAGCTTCACTGGTCATGAGAGAAATACTAGTTAAAGCTGGACACCCTACCACTAGACCCCCATAAGAATAGCTAAAATGAAAAAAAGCCAAAAAACAAAAAACAAAAAATCCAGTGTGGGTAAGAATATGCAGCAACCAAACCATGGAAAGAACCTGCATGCCCATCAACAGATGAATGGATAAAGAAGATGTGGTATATATACACAATGGAATACTATGCAGCCATCAAAAGAAACGAAATCTTGCCATTTGTGCAATGTGGATGGAACTAGAGCGTATCATGCTTAGTGAAATAAGTCAGTCGGAGAAAGACAACTATCATATGATCTCCCTGATATGAGGAAGTGGAGAGGCAACATGGGGAGTTTGGGGAGTAGGAAAAGAATAAATGAAACAAGATGGGATCAGGAGGGAGACAAACCGTAAGTGACTCTTAATCTCACAAAACAAACTGGGGGTTGCTGGGGGGAGGAGGGAGGAAGAGGGAGATGAGGTTATGGACATTGGGGAGGGTATGTGCTATGGTGAGTGCTGTGAAGTGTGTAAACCTGGCGATTCACAAACCTGTACCCCTGGGGATAAAAATATATTATATGTTTATAAAAAAATAAAATAAAATAAAAGAGCAAGGGTTTACATAGTATTGGTACACTTTCTCAATAATGGATAGAAATTTGTTTTAGGGACAGTATGTGGGGAATTTTTTGTGGGCAACTTTTGAAACTTATTCCTATGGGAAGAAATAAGTGGAATAAAGTTACCTTCTAATAATAATTTAAAAAAAAGAATATGCAGCAACCACACCTTTCATGCACTTGTTTGTACTTTGGATGGGAATAGAAATGGGTACAAATCACTTCAGGAAAAAAATTGACATTTTATTGGATAGCCAAATGTTAGCATAATTTATGATCTGGTAGTTTTTGGATCATGATAGAAATTTTTGAGTATGTATCAGGAGACATGCACAAGAGTATTCATGTCGCTAGTGTTCATAAGAGCAACACACACACACACACACACACACAAATCCCTTAACTCAAATGTCTATCAACAGCAGAATGCATATAAATAGTGGTATTTTTAACACATGGAATATATTACATAGGAATGAATTTCGCTCAATAATATGGACGAATCTTAAAAACATTCGTAATGTTAGGTGTTACAAGAAAGACCACAAGTAAGATGATCCCATTTTTATAAAGGCCAGATACCAGAAGAAATAAGCCACATGTTGAACCTACTCACAGTGTGTGTGTGTGTGTGTGTGTGTGTGTGTGTGTGAGTGTGTGTAGTTTTGTTTTTTTTTTTTAACACAAGAAAATGAGATAGATATAAACTCAGAAACCTCATGCTAGTGGTTTATTTTGGTGGAAGAGAAAGGGAATAAAATTGTAAGAAAACTGATGGTATACATAAGTTATTGGTGATCATCTACTTATTTTGCCTGAGTGATGGTTTCATTGTGACTATCCATATAATGGAATATTATTCAACCATTAAAATCAACATCTGTGTGTAAATACACACATACCACCCACTGGGAAACTGAAAGATGTTCCTGACAATATCTGACAAAACTACTACCTTGAACCATATGTGAAGGAGTCTATGTTATTGTTTTTAAAGTCACCCATATAAATGTGTGTGTGTGTGTGTGTGTAAGAGAAATCAATATATGCCAACGTGGTTATTTCTAGTGAGGGATTCACTTCCTTTGTGCTTCTCTGTGTTATCTAAAGGTTCTAGAACGATCACGTAGTAGTTTTCCTAAAGAAGTGTGTTCCTTTTGGCACACCTGGGTGGCTCAGTTGGTTACTCAGTCCAAGTCTTGACTTCTGGTCAGGTCATGATCTCAGTGTTTGTGGGATCAAGCCTTGCATCAGGCTCACACTGAGTGGGAAATCTGCTTGGGATTCTTTCTCTCCTCCTGCTTCTCCTCCCATTCATGTGCATGCATTTCCTCTCTCTCTCTCTCTCAAATAGGTAAATAAAACATTAAAAAAAAAAGAAGTATGTTACTTTAATTTATTTAATTAACAATCACAATACTCTTCAATGTTGAGTAAAATACCCATTTTTACTGTGGCCTTCATGCCCCGAAGCAACCACAAAATTGATTATTTCACATTGAATTCCTTCTCCGTGCAAAATCAACCAGCCCCCACACTGGCTGAAATAATCCCGGGAATAATGTCCAAATCCACGTGCCATAATGACGTGGCCTCGTTAATTTACCTTGTTAACATTTCAGCCGTTTGAATTCCTTGCATCTTTTAAAATTTGGTGTCTTTTTTTTTTCTAGAAATGGAGAAGAAACATGAAACTGGAAAGGCCAGGGTCTTTCACTCTTGTGAAAATGTGTGCTCTGAAGGTAAAGACAATAGATACCTAGGTCAGCACCTAAACGTGAAGCCGTCTGTTCATTTAGATTTCAAATCTGCCACTCTCATCTCATGGAGAGCCAGGGGCAGCGAACAGATCCTCTTGCATGAGTCTATAAAACAAACCTCATCACTGTGTCAGAGCCCAGAGATTTATTATAAAGTGATATATTTTCAAAGAACAGCACAAAGAGTCTTTTAACACTGAATTTGTCGGAGACCTTGCCGACATCAAACAGATGCTTTTCACTTGGAGCATTTGACTCTTAAACTTCAATGTTTCATATGGTAAGTGATTGGAAACTTGGGAACCATGAAGTAATACTTTTCTCTGATTTGGAAAATTTGACTCTTTAACAATGAAACTTTAGATGCATATTAAGAATTACTTTGAGAAGTGGTATAGTGTTTTCTTTAGGGAGAGACTATCAGTCAGGCCCGTAATATCACTCTTACAAAGATTGAAAAAAATCTCTACAATTGATTTCATGTTAACAAGAGGTTTTTTCTTTTTTTTTTTTTTTTTAACCCTCTCTACCCTTTCTCCCCTTTCCTCACCTACATGTCTCCTTGATTTCTTCTAAAAATCAAATAAGAACTACATGCCTGAGGCTTCAATAAAAGACTTCTAACGTGGGTCATTTGATTTTTGGCCTTAAAAAATAAATTATATGCCAGAAGTTGGATTACTATCGTGCCATATTCTTGAATAAACATGGTGCCTCTCCTGAGCTGAGGCTATTGCCAGTGTTTATAATTTTGCATACATCTTAACCCAGATGCAATGAGCTGGTTATATGGAGCTTTCCTCGTTACCAATCACACTATAAACCACAGAAAACATGCAAACTAGAAGAAGCAAAACCCAGCTTTGGTTTATGGTCCTCCTCAACTTTTTGTCCAACCAACTGTAACTCCATCTTGAGATGGCTCATAAGGGAAGGAGCTATTGCTTTTGGATTTAAGAGTATGCAGTGCCCAACATTCCTAATGCACAGGAAGAACTGCTGGGCCACCCAACATGACCTTAAACCTGTACCATAAATAATGCAGCACAAACTAGAACTTTCCCTAGTAAAGACCATATGACTTTCACTTGACAGATGTTCCTTTATGAGATTTTTATACTGTACTTTTTTATTTAACAAATAAAGAAGAGCCTCTTTAGTTTGGATTCTATTACTCAGTCTTCAGGGGCAAAGACTGACCTGAAAGAAATTAATATTTACCAAGTATGATGTCCTAGAAACTGTGACACATTATCTCAAAAATTTGCTTTGCTTAAGAAGTTATCATAAATACTAAAAAGAATAAACTATTGTTGAACATCTAGTGTACTGGGCCTGCTACTAGCTGCTTTTTAAAATAGGTCTCATTTAAGAATCCATATAGTCCTGTTAGAGAGACAACAAGTTCAGGGAAGATGGTTTCCTATGCCCATGATCCATTGTGAAGGACCTAAAGTTCTGACCTGGGTGTGCCTCACTTTATGGAAAATGTAACTTAGGGTTAAGCTAAAGTTGTAAGTTAGGCATTTGCTTGCATAAAGGAAGGCAGTTTTGGTGTCAGTCATCCCAAGTTAAGGCAGTAACACAGGGTTCACAGGAAGGAAGCTGATGTTCAGAGAAGCAGTAAATAATATCCTTTTCTTCCCCTCTCACATTCAGAGACATTTAAGAAATCAGACCCAGATGGAGATGAAAATATCAGCTTTATTCCAGATAGGGCCAATTGGATAACATGACTCTAGATTGCTTGATGAAAGGGACTTGCTCCTCCATTTCAGCTCAAGACCTTGGGCAGGACTGCCTACGGAAACATCAAAATCTAAAGTAGAATTCCTGCCTCAAATTGATTTGGGGCCCACTGCTGTTAGTGGATCGGTTCCATTCAGTTGACAAATACTGACCATGGATGTCATCCACCAATCAGATCACTCAAGCTCCTTCAGGAGCAAATAAGAGATAGGCAAGCTGCCCAAAGTGCTACGCTAAGAGAAGTGTTTTATGGATGCAGAGAAAAAGGTGGTTCCTTCTTAACAGTCTCCAGCACCTTCCTTTCTTAACCATTAAATCTAAAATAAACAAGAGGTATGACTAGCCATCACTCCACCACACACACATACACACACAACACACACACACATGCATGGACCCATGCACACACACACACACTCACACACTTTGTAGTGATAGTCCCCCTTCCTGTCCTCATGAAGCCCTAACCTCTTTTGTTTATGGACCTCATTTTACAGTGTGCAGTTAGGATTTTGTTACCAGAGAGAGCTAACATGGGTCAAAATTTGTGCTAATCAAACTAACTCCAAACCTGGTTCTATCCTGGGGAGCACACTCTACCTTTATTCCCTATTTCAAACTATGTTGAGATATGTAGTTCCATATAGCTCACCATAGTCAATGCATAAAACAAGAATGGATTCTGTGGTTTTACATAGTCAATCAATGTGGAGATGCCTCCAATTTGAGTATAAAGCTTATTTTGTTATCACATCTTCAGGGAATAATTAAAGTAAAAAATGTCCTTGCTTTAAGCTAAAATGCAGTGAAATGTAAGCTCATAATCACTAAATCTGAAAACCAATGAGCCCCCTCTCCCATTGATCACTGCCATTCCAATGCCTGGGTAGAACTGGGCTTCCCTCAACAACTAGAGCTGAGCAGGGATGAAGTTCCTTTAGGACTCCAGAAGTTGCTCAACCTGAAACATCCTGAGATGTTAATCCTCTCTACCCAGTGAACTCAAATGCTTCCAAGTTGTAACTGGATTCCCCCTTTTCACCCTATAATTCTGAAACTGTAATGTGATACTGAAGAGCTTTCTCAAGATCTAAGCCTAAATGAAGGAATGAATGATATATTTATGGCAAATAAACCTTTTAAGACCTGGATCATGGTTGTTTTAGTGACCTCTGTATCGAATTGTAGGAACAGTAAAATAAGACTCTCGGGGACATTTTTTCCACAAAAAATATATCAGCTAGAGAATTCCCTTCCCCACATTCCTCAGTGGAAGAACTTTTGATGCTTTTGAGGTCTCACCTATCAGGACCTAACCCTCCACCACGTGCTCCACAGGTAGAATTCCTTCTCCAATTTGTAATTTTCCAGGGCTTAAATAATGTAAGCTACATTAATGGCAGAAGTTGGGTAATTCTACTCAGGAAGTATCCTCCCACTAGACCCACTTCTAAACTAGACCCACTCTGTTAATCATTGCCCTGCCTGGCCTCCCTCATGGTGTTTTATTTCCCCGTGCCTTCCTTTATGTTTCTTATTGCCCATGTTTCTTTGGAGGCATAAGCAATAATTGCTTCCCCCTTATCCTCACCATGTCACCACAAAGGTCCCTAAATAATGCTTAATCTTCATGGGCTGGTTTTCCAATTGCACTTATTGATTCTACCATTAACCTTATAGGGATCTGTATCAGTAGCTTCCTGGTTATGGTTCCTCTAGGAGAGTTCTTTTCGGTCTGGTCTCTGAGATCTTGTCAGTCTTCCTCTGGTAGAATTCTTTGAGCCTTGATTAATTCTTTTTTTTTTTTTTTAAGATTTTATTTATTTATTTGACACAGAGAGAGAGATCACAAATAGGCAGAGAGGCAGGCAGAGAGAGAGGGGGAAGCAGGATCCCCACTGAGCAAAGAGCTTGATGTAGGGCTTGATCCCAGGACCCTGAGATCATGACCCGAGCCAAAGGCAGAGATTTAAACCACTGAGCCACCCACGTGCCCCAATGATTCATTCTTTCTGATATATGAGTAACTAAAATCTGTCTTCTCTCTCCCCACATTATTATTTTTTTAAGTAGCTATACCTGGGAATGTTTTCCCTTTCCAGAATTCTAGCCCATACTATCAGATCTCATTTTCTTTGTCGTATCTGCTTCATTGGCCTAAAATCTCAACACTCATCCTAAGGGAATCTTCTTCTAGCTTAATAAAGCTTTTCTTCCTTTATTGTGCTTTCATTCTACTGCTCCTTTGCAACTTTCTGATAGTAAGATGGAAGTGTAAGTCTTTTTAAAAATCATTTATTTATTTATTTATTTATTTATCTGGAGTTGGGCATTGGGGGGGGGGCAGAAGAGGGAGAGAAAGAAACTCAAGCAGACTCCATGCTGAGCCCAGACCAGGTCCTGGGGCTCCATCTTACAACCCTGAGCTCATAACCTGAGCTGAAGCCAAGAATCAGGTGCACCACCAGGCACCATGGAAGTAAAAAAGTCTTGACACTCTGTGCCTCATTCATTTTATGATCAAAATTGATTCCTAGAGAAAAGTGTTCCAGACATCAGGCTTTTCAATCTTCTTTGCTTCTGGGTTTGCAAAAATTTTATTGTTGTTTCTTTGCTCCAATCCATAAAAAAAAAACATTTCCATTCATTTTAATTTGTTTGTAAATAAAATTCACCAGCCTTCTGTGGGTGTTTGGTTACCTTGGGCTGTCGAAACAAATTCTATAGTTTAAGTCATGGATGGCTTAAATAACAAAAATTTATTCCTTACAGTACCAGGGGTTAGAAGTCCAAGGTCAGGATGCCAGCATGTGCAGATTCTGTTGAAAACCCTCTTCCTGGTTTACGGCTGACTGGCTGCTTTCTTGGTTCACACTCACATAGGAAAGACAGAGAAACAGACAGAGATGGACAGAGGTACAGAGAAACAGAGAGGCAGACACAGAGAGAGGTCTGATCTTTTTCTTTTCTTATGAGGACACTAATGCCATTGTGGGACTCCACCTTCATAACCACATCAAAACATAATTAGCCCCACTCCCCACCCCCGCCATAGGCCTCACTTCCAAATCCCATCACATGTTGGATTAGTACTCCACCATATGAACTAGGGGGGGTGGATTATAAACATTTGGTTCACAGCAGTGGATGAAACCAATCTTTACCTGTCTAAAATCTAAAGCTGTGATCAGAACACATGGAATTAATAAATATAGATCTGTTTTGGGACCACGTGTTTAAGAAGCACAAAGCCTGTAGTCAAAGGATGTGAATCCAAGAGGCCAGCACTCCATCCCATCAATGTTCTTCTCTGTCCCTGATTGCTTTTGTAAAGAGGACTGAAATGTGGCACAGCTAGTCTAGCACCTGCAAATGTCTGGTCTGAAACACACTAGTGTTCTTTGGTCCACGTGGGACTAGATGCTTGCACAGTATAAAGTCCCAAATTGCAGCCTTGTTGGAGAAAAACTGTAAATGCAACAAAAAACTATTCTGTCAAATTTCCTTTTAATTTCCACTGCCACTTGTCCATACCTAAATAATGTGAAAATCACAAGATTTTAGTTTGAGAACTATATTAATTAGTTTTTACATCAATATTTAGTTTTAACAATAAATCCTTGCTGATTTATTTCCTTAATGTATTGTTATATCCCTCTTCTTCCTTATGAATGTATTCATATTTTTTACAGTATTATTTTCCCTAATAGTTTTTAGAGATAGACTCATTTGGTATCAATTTTATGGGGACTACATGCCCTCAACCAGTATACAGTGATGGAACAGGGACTGGCAAACCATAATTAAAATCTCCCATTCAGGAAAAGAAAGAGAGGAAGGACCATGACAATTACTATTCCATAGCAGTGATGAAATCCAGCAAGGCAGGCATTGTCAAAGTTCCACTGAAAGTTCTCTGAATAGACCCTGTGTCCATTCTCTGGAAGAGGGTTCTTTGTCTCTTGCTCTCCAGTATGTTCTTCATGGTCTATTTCTTTCCCTTGGACCTCCAGTAAGTGGACATTGAGGGAGACCTAGGGTTGATGTAAGTCCATGTTCATGGTTCTGTGGTGATCTAGTTCCTTCAAAAACTTAGTAGGCTTCTCTTTGCAGAGTCAGAGCAAACACGGCTATGCAGTAATCTCCAGCCCAGAGCTGGGTGTTTTACGCAACTAATGAATTGTTGAACACTACACCAAAAACTAATGATGTATTATATGCTGGCTAATTGAACATAATAATAATAAAATTAATTTAATTTAAGTTAATTTAAAAAAAAATCTTTGTAGGCTTTTTGACCTATTTGACCTATATCCAGTTGGTCCTAGTTCAGTGGAACTTGTCAATAGCCACACTTAATATTCTTGTCCAGATAGAACCCTTAGATTGCTTTACTTCACTTCCTCTTTCTGATGCCTTTTTCTCTCAACTTACTAGTGATTATTTTAGGACTATGGAAAACCATGAGTGAGAAAAACACATTTTAAAAATTTCTTCTTATCCCCAAAATTAAAAGCTCCTAATCCCCTAAGAAAAGATGAATTGTTTTCTGGCCATAGCAAGGAGCAACAACTTGAACTGGTTTTAAATCCAAACTCCTTAATCAGTGACAACTTTGCATCTGTAATCATACTTTGAAAGCCAATCAACAGCACCCTCGCTCCAGTGCACAGCCTTCTGAAAGCCAGTCAACAACAGTCTTACTCATTTTTATTTTTTATTTATTTTTATTTTTTTTTAGTCTTACTCATTTTTTAACTGAAGATCAATCTCTACCTTCTGTTTCTGAAATCCTGCCCGTTCCTGTCTTCCCCAAATCCTGTGTGTCTGAGGGCAGTCTCTCCTCGAGGACTATATATATCTAGCTCTCCTCTTCTCAATTAGCAATAAATTCAGGGCTTTGTCCACTTATTTGTTTCAAGTAGTAAGCAATGATCTCTTCCATGGACAGTGAAATGGGAAAGTTCTACTGAACTGAAATATTCAGTGTCAGGAATTTGGCTTCTATAATTTAAAATCATAGGGAGCAAAAAGTTATTTTCACTTCACTTCCATCTTGGTATTATAGTTCTGTTTATATTTTAACAATGTTTTCAAATAACCCTTAATGAAAACAATAATTAGTCTATATGCAAATGCACTTAAGAATCTGAACATGTCCCAGCTTAAGCATCTGGGTCATAGTTGTGCCACTATACAATGACTTTTCACTCTGATACATTTCACAGAAAATCTTTTAAAATAGTATAAACCCCTAGGTCTACCATGATGTCATAAACAGTTTCATTTTAAAGTTACGCCTTGATAGTTCTAAAGGTTTTTCTATGCTTATTTAAAAACCCATAGCTTTAATAAGCACACATTTATAAAATCTATTTCCTCTAGGCTGTTTCCATGGCACCTTTCACTAATATACTAACATTGCCAAATCTTAGGTCCGGAAAGATATACAAAGAAACTAGTAATATCAGAGTTTTCCAGCAATGATTCTTTTCAACTGCATTATGAAAAACCACACAAACACACAACTAGAATGCCGTCTGCTACAGAATCCAGTTTATATTTTTCCAAACCCAGGACCTAAAGATTTCACTGTACATCAAATTGTTTGTTTCCCATTTGGAGTCATTGTTTGACAAGTGCTTAATGATAGTGGAAGATTGTGACCCTTTTCTTTGCCCCAGTTAAAATTATTTTATCTCAATGAATCTTTTGCAATCCATTCATTACTGTCTGATGAGTAAGGAAAAGCTCAATGACCATCTCAAAATAAACAACTGAACAGATTTAATTATAATTATTGATTTAAATGCCTGTGAGGAAAATGCTGTAATTTAACTTTATTCCAGGCCTAAGTATGAAGAGTTAAAATATTACAATGTATTTTAGAAGCATACTTGAAGAATTGCCAGGATTTCCATTATAATCCAGGAATTTATATTCTGTCACATTTAGTTTGGCTATAAATTGGAATATAATACATAAATCTCACTTTTAAGTTTAGGCTTTATCATTTTAAGATTATTACATATCCTAGCATAAGAAAACACACACACACACACACACACACACACACACACACAGGCTCCATAGTGCAAGTCGCAAATGCACTTCTGTGACAAAATCCTTTTTGTATACTGAAAAATAGTGTTTCTCTAATTTTCTGGAGGAAGGGAAGTCTTAGCTGAAATCTGGGGGTGGAGGGGTGGATGGAGAAGACAGAGAAACCAAAGGGAAGAGAGAAGGCAGAGGAAAGAGGAGTAGAAAGTTTATGGTCAAACTGGACCCAGCAGTAAGATAACTAATTTAACTCTATATAAAAGGGAGACATCACCACTGCTCTGAGATAAAGCCATATGTTGTAATTACTAATACTGCCAATGTTGTGAAGCACAGTATCCCATTATCTAATAAAAGTTGTTGACAAAATCTTTGGTAATTGTAGTAAGATTCTCCCTACCACTTTTTTCTCCTACACGTAAGATCTGAGTCTATGTTAAGAGCTACAGCTTGGAAAAAAAAGAGAGAGAGAGAGAGAGAGAGAGAGACTGTGAGTGAGTGCTACAGTGTGGTCAATAAAATCCCCAAAATAAAATTACTTGGGGGAAAAAAAAAACTTTTCTGTTGTACTGGAAAGAAAATACAAAATAAGGAAATATGAAGCTTATAAAATATGTATTTTTATTCCACTGATAATTTATGCAGCATAATACCTCACTCAAAAAATTTTTAACTTCAATTGTAGTATAAATTTCCAATGGGTGTACATATGCATTTGTGCTGACCTGACTTTTTATGTTGCTCCTGTGACTAATTTCCTATATGTTCAAAATACTCAGTTGCCACAGCATTACTTTCCATAGAGCATTTTCTGTGAACCCATGTAGTTTTAGGTGTTAAAAGAAAGAAACTGAAAAGTGCTTTATCCTATATTCAAGTGACATTTCACTGATTTTAAAGTTCATAGAAAGTGCCAGTGGATTATTCAACTATAATTCAGTTCATTATTTTCGTACTTTATGCTATTAGAAAAGACTAGGGAAGCTTGGAGGTATATGTTACTAGCTATTATTACTAGGGTTTTATGAATGAATGGGCTATTTGGGTGGAGATACATAAAGTGATTTTTTTTTATTTATTAAGAGATTGTCTTAATGGTAGGTATTCGATAAAGGTTTTGAATGAATGAATGAGTGTCTATAAGTGAATGCATGAAATTAAGAGGAGGCCTGGTGCAGACAACTAAAACCATGCAGGTATTTGTAGGATAACCCTTCATACAAAACAGAGGCATCATTACTTGCTCTGAGGTGTCAACGAATGCTGTTTAATTGTTAATACTGCCTATTGTATCTTTGTATCCTATTATCCAATAAAATGTGTTGAGCACAACCGTGGTAACTGTTGAAAACTTTGCCTCACCCTTTTTCCTTCCCCACAGGAAACCACATCTTCTCACATCCAACACCCCTAGACCGTAAGGGCAGTCCCCTGCCTGAAAGGATTGTGTGCTCTGAAATGGATAGAATCCAGACACACGTTAGTGGATGACTTCAATCATCCCACATGGGACCCACAGAGCGCGCATTTTCCTTTTTTTAATTTTTAATGTCCGTATGTTTGTTTGGCTGGAAGTCAAGTTTCATTATATGCCCCTATTACTCCACTGTATAACAATTTTATTTATAGGCCATTCGCATAAGAACTAATTTCTTTGATAGGAAGGTCTCTAATGCTGATTTAAGCTCACTATAATGAAAACAATATTGTTGGAAGTCCAACCAAATGCTGAAACCTAGAGCCGTGCCTGGGTCCTTTCCCTGATTATGGGACTTCCCAATGTCAACCTATTCTCTTGGCTTCCTGCATAAATGTGCAGAAGGTAGGCAGGAACTTTATTAAATGCTGGCAATTCGTATATAAAACAAGCATGGTGTACTTAATCTCCATGTTGGCTTTGAGAAGTCTTCCTGATGCCAAGACTCTACTTGAATTCAGAGGCCCCCACACATAATGAATATGTCTTAGAAAACTATGTAGGAAGTAGGTAATTTTATTTGTGAATGTGCTATGTGTACACATAGAGAGTAGTGAGGGCAAACTTGATTTCTGTACTACTCAGCAAAAATATTTTTGGTCAAGTCACACACTCCAAGGCTGAACGTAAAATAGATTGTCTGAAATATTATAAGTGTATTGATAGCAAGTGAAACCCTGGCCTGTTTTCCACCCTGACCCTCAGGTAATTAGATCACGCTCTGTAAACAAAGGCTGGGCTTAACAACTTCACTTTCTCCTTCAGTGTGGTCTGGTAGTAATCAAAGATGCCTCAGTATTAACTTTAGAAAGTGTATATTCTCAGTGAAAGAAGTTTTGTGTTTCAAGAATGTCACCTTTATGTTTTCAGATGTTTACATTTTTGCTTACAGATGTAGCCATGAGCAAATACATCCACGTGTGATTTAATGGTGTGGTTAATTCAACCTCTGCAAAGTGTCTTGTCAGCCATCTAAAGCCATATGTTTAGCAGCCGTGCCCTGATAGCATTTCAATTAAATTAATCTTTTCCTCAGGACGTCTTAGTCAAAGCGAATTATGATGTATACAAATGAGAGACCTTGTGTTACGTTATGTAAGAACTACAGAGAAAGCCAGTGTGCAAAAGTAATACTTTTAAAAAATCCTTTTGAGTGACTTTGATCTCTATCATATTCTTATTTTTATCAAGTACAAGTATAAAGAAATGAGTAATCTTAAACATGTCCAGAAAAGATGCAACTCTCTTTTCCCCTCCCAACTAGAGGCTGGATATTATAGTAACCAGTGAGATCTATCTGCAAATACACCTTGTCTTAGAGACTCCACAATATGCACTCAACCAATGTCTCTACATGATATAAATACAGGTTCAGTAATCAAATGTTATGTTTTACAAAGGAACCTAACAAAAAAAATTCAATAATTAATAAGAATTCTATAAGAGGAGGATAACGGGTGTCTCTGGCTCTTCCATGCTGTGTGCAGGAAAGAAAGACCATGGAGTTGAGTTATGAACAATTGTTCACAAAGGAGAAATCACTTTTTTCTAGTTTAATGTGCAGATTTTCATTACCATCATTTTATAACTTTCAATATTCCCTGATTTAAACTTATAACATCTCTGATTATCTTCAGTTTATCTATTGTATGTAAGTAAATGTAGGAATCTTCTGTGACTATTGTTTATTTGATTAGGGAAAGAAACTATTATTTAAGGAAGTTATCTAATAGAGATGGATTTATATATTTTTAAATGCATTGCTAATTTACTGATTCAATAACATAAGCATAAAATTCTATCTACTAAATACAAGTTCTGGTATATTATTATTTTCTTTTCCAAAGTTCAGAACAATGTTTTAAAAGATTTATGTATTTTTCTCATAGAGAGAGTGCATGCATGCCAGTGAAGTAAGGGCAGAGGGAGAGGAAGAGGGAGAGAAGCAGACTCCCCGCTGAGCAGGGACCCTGACATAGGGCTCCATCTCATGACCCTGAAATCATGACCTGAGCTGAAATCAAGAGTCGAATGCTTAACTGAGACACCCAGACACTCCAAATTTCAAAACAATTTTGATTTGAATCAAAAACATTTTGATTTGAATGAAGTAATAATTATAGTAATGGCAATGCTATATTAGTATTTTTTTGTTCTAGGCTGTGTATTGGGAACTCAGTAAACTCACACCAATTCATCTTCAAAACAATCGTAAAGGGTTTACATTTTTACATTTTTACCTCTCCTTAACATAGAGGACCAGAAACCAGAAGGTTCAGTAATCTTGGTTCAACATGGTAATGCTTAGTATGGTCAAAGCCTAGTTTTTGGCCACTGTGTTCTTTTTTGCTTTCCCTTCAAACATGTCATGTCTCTTCTTTGGAATGCTTATCACAGCCTCTGTCCCCCTATAGACAGCAGGAATTATAGGCAGAGATTATCACTCCCTTGGAAAACATTTTTTCATTGTATTTGATTGCACTTTGTTGCTGGTTTAAAAATGCAGATAATGTAACATTTACCATCTTAACCATTTTTAGGGTTTAATAGTGTTAAGTATATTCACATTGTTGTGAAACAGTCTCCAGAACTTTTTCACCTTGCAAAATTGAACCTATCCATCCATTAAACAATTCCCCATTACCCTCTCTCCCACCCTCAAAGAAAACTACCATTCTATTTTGTTTTGTGAGTGCAATTATCCCAGAAGCCTCACTGAAGAGGAGTCATACAGTACATGATATATACATATATATATATATATATATATAGTTGTTTTATGACTGACTTATTTTACTTATTTTACATCTAACTTATATGTTAGAATTTTCTTCCTTTTAATATTCCATTTCACATATACCCCACATTTTGTTTCTCTATCCATCCACCAACAGATGTTTGAGTTGCCTCATCTTTTGGCTACTGTTAACGATGTTACTATGAATGAAGGCATATAAATATCTGATACCCTGTTCTCCAGTTCTTCTGGGTGTATGTGCTCATAGGAAAACTGCTGGATCATAAAGTACTTCTATTTTTAATTTTCTGAAGAACTGTCATACTGTTTTCCACAGCAGCTGCACCATTTTACATTTACACTAGCAATGCACAAAGGGTCCAGTTTCTTCACATCCTTGACAACACTTGCTTTCCTTTTCGATAGTAGTCATCTAAATGGGTATAAGGTTATTGCTCACTTTCGATCTGCATTTCCCAAATGGCTAGTGATATTAAGTATCTTTACAGTGTTTATTGACCCTTTGTATATCTTCTCTGAGAAAAGTCTACTTTAAGTCCTTTGTCCAATTTTTATTCTTTGTTGTTGTTGAGTTGTAACTCTTTATATATTGATATTTACTGCTTCTGAGATATGTACTTTGCACATATTTTCTCCTATTCCACAGGTTGCCTTTTCACTTTGTTGATTGTGTTCTTTGATGCACAGAAGTTTTTAATTTTTATGTAGTCCTATTTATCTATATATGGATTTATTGCCTATGTTTTTCATGTTATGTGAAAGAATCCATTGTCAAATGAAATGTAATGAAATTTCCCTTACATTTTCTTCTAGGATCTTATAGTTCAGCTATTATGTTTAGGTCTTTGATCTATTTTCAGTTAATTTTGTCTATGATGTAACATAAGGCTCCAACTTCACGCTACACTATTTTTTTTAAAAAGTGCTTAAATGAACTGTAGTGAGGCTATTTGACCTAGGGCATCACTATTGAGTTACAGAATCGCTAAGTCATCTGACATAAAGGATACCACCTCATTCCAAATCTATGTAGTAAATATCTCCCTAAAACCTCACAGACCTAAGATGATCTAGGTAATACTTGTTTAAAAGGAACAAATACATGATGCCAGCTAAGAAATTAAAATTAAAATTTTCAAGATAGAACTTATCTCTTGAAAACTTATGTCCAGTTTTATAGTAAGAAACACACATAATTTCAATGATATATATATATTTTTTCAGCTAATTTTGTCTATGATGTAACATAAGGGTCCAACTTCATGCTACACTATTTTTTTTAAGTGCTTAAATGAACTGTAGTGAGTGTACACACACAGACACACACACACACACCCCTATATGTATGTACATATAATGTGATGAAACAGCATCATGAAAATTCTGTACTATTTTCTATGTGTGTATTATGGGGAACATAAGAAAAACCTCTATTTCTGAAAGAACTTTATATTTAGGGAAAATAGGCGGCTGGTATATGCCACATAGAAAAAATTACACATACAAATTTGTAGATGTTTGACATAGCCTTTACTGTTGTGTGAACATATATGTAGTTGCCCCTAGATATTGATGCTGAACATGTAAGGGAAGCAAGCCAAGCTTGTCAAGGAATGCCAGATATTCTGTAAAAAAATTGATGCAGACAAAACATCAGTCTGGTTGGATCTCCCCAGAGAGTGTTTTTCCCATCTGTTTAAAAAATGATGATCCTTTTTATTTTTATATTTTGTAGCTTTGGTGGTGACATTAAAAAAATTAGGGAAGTTTACTAATGAACATTTTCTATCATTTACTAGTGATATTTGTCTTCTAAAAAACCTGTCTACATATAAATACGCATAAACATATATATATATACACATATATACAATGTATGTAATATACATTATTATTTTAATAATATAAATGTGTAACATATACTATATATGTAATATATACATTACTTATATATGTATGTTTTTATGAATATACTTATATATTCAAACAAGTCTCCTCTTGACAGAAAATACTAATATTTTCAGTCCAGAGAACCTAAATGAAGATACCATGGGTTTTTTAATGTCTTTATAACTTTGCATTGTTTGAGAGTTTAGGACAGTTATTTCCATTGCTTACAATGAGAGTGTTTGATGTTTCAGTGCTCTCCTCTAACGCGTTTCAAACAACCCTTTCCACATTCTCACCATCTGGATCTCATCCTCATGCATGCAAGATATTTACCCACGTGGCCTTCCATCTGTACAAAATTGTTAAGGGATCCTAAGGATGATTTACTTAAAATTCCAAGCATTGCAATACACTGGCAAGAGGGACTAATTTAAAAGTAGAATTATATTTCTTTAGAAATGCCCTATACAAGTTAGCTGTCATTGTTTGTGGTTTTATTAGCTATTTTCAAGGATTTATATAACTAAATTTTGACAAGCAATTTCTTAAAAGGGCCTCTAAAATGAGTTCTGGATCAAAACGGTGTCCACTTGGGTGGGTAGCCAAGTGGAACCGTGTGGGTATGGCATAAATATTGGATTGAAATTTGTGCTGGCACGATTCTCCAGCAGAATTCATCTCTTCATCTAGAACTGCCCTTAGTGACAACAACTTCCCACCGGCACCCTACAAAGTTTCTTTTCACCAATCCAGGGGAACTGAAATTGAACAAGGTGGATCCCTGCTGAGCTCTTAGATAACATTTCAGGCATCAAAAGCCCACTGAGGTAACGGAATGAAGTTAAAGGAGACACAGAGGCAGATTATTACAGTTGAGGACGGGAGCTCTTCTGCTCCACCGTAGTTGTAATCATATATAGCCTTTTTAATGACATGAAATTCACTTTGTACCTATTTTACTTAAGTTTTTCTTTTAGACACTATTGAAAATACATGGTTAAGACAAAACCATTCTGACTAACCTAATTTTCTTTTGACCGATGTGTTGACGTTGCTAAATCAAAAGGCAGCAAGAACTTACTTGGCAGTTATTAAGCAGCTGAATGGTGAAAGTAATTCAGGTCTTCTGTTCTTGCTTTCAAAATGTCCCCCATACACGGTGGTTCGTGGGTAGTTCATAAGAACAAAGTTAGAAAAGTTAGCCGTAACACAGATTCAGATATTAGCCAAAAGGAAAAACAACAGACTATTTTCTTGGACAGTGAAGCATGAATTCTCCATAACATTCTGATGACTTAAAATCCTGATGTGACTCAAATATCTTAGCAGCTAGAGAATACGGTCACATACTGTTTGCTTGAAGCTCATTTTTATTTTTATTAACATTTCACGTTTAGTTTACAAGGCTTGTTACACAAATAGTGGCTCCTGCTTGGCTCTTTTGCTTATTTTGGTACTTACCGACACATCTCTAAATAGCATGTTTTTAACTATTTTTTAAAAATTTTCATTTGTAGATTTTATCATCTTCTCAATAGGGAAGAGTGGATTTATTCTTTTCTTTTACCTGTGATTTCTCCCGTAACTGTCCCCACCACACACAATACACTTCCCCTCTGTCCATCTGCCTATTATCCATCTACTACCGATTTATCTCTCTTTCCTCCTCTGATCTGTTTGTTTGTTGTTGTTGTTCTCTTTGTCATTCCGTGTCTCCCCTCGCTGGGTCTCACTCTCTTTCTCTATGTATGTGTGTATTTTTGAGTACTTGTATTTTCTCAATGATTACTGCTTATATTATTATAATTATGTAAACTCTATTCAGAGCCCAGATATATAATATTCCATGATTACTTTCCTTTCCTTACGTAACTTGTACTCCTGGAATGAATAATTACCTTATTTATTTGTTTCTCTTGAGATCTACTCACCACTCATTCAAACTCCTGTCTCTCCTGTCTGAAAAAGAAACTAAACCCTTTTTGTCGAATGTGTGATTTCTCAGGCTTGGAACTTCTGGCGAAATACCTAGATAGTAGGAAAGTCTCATCTAACTAAATGTTAACATTTAGTTCATCTTCTGTCTCTCACACTAGGCTGTAAGTTTCACGAGGGCAAGAACCATATCTTGGCTGTTCAGCTCTGTATGTCTAGCATGTGGCCTGGCCCAGAGGACTCTCTCAGCAGATATTTATGCATGGAGTATAATAGTTACATAATACTCCTTGGATCTTAAAAAAGCCTCTATTTCAGGGAAAAATCTTTCACATTTTATTTACACAGCTAAAAAGCCATTGGGGTGGCAGTCTTCATAATAACATCAATTTGTCCTAAAAATAAATTTCAATTTCACCTTTTGAAAAACTTCCAACGGGTCCACTTGGGTGGCTCAGTCATTAAGTGTCTGCCTTCAGCTTGGGTCTAGATCCCAGGTCCTGGAATTGAGCCTAGCTTTGGGCTCCCTGCTCAGCAGGGGAAACCTGTCTCTCCCTCTCCCATTCCCACTGCTTGTGTTCCCTCTCTCTCCCTCTCTCTCTGTCAAATAAATAAATAAAATCTTAAAAATCTATATATTTCCAACCTTCAAAGGGGGATTTTGCACTCTTCAAAAATTTCAGTTTGTGTAGATAGAAGGCTTTGATCATATTGGTTTCAGGGCAAAGGATCCGACCAGTATCCAGATACCTCTCTGCTTTCCATTATTCCAAATAGTTAAAAATGCATTTACTAGCCGGGTGGTCTGGGACAAATTACTTATTCATTTTGTGCCTTAGTTCACACACATATAAAATGGGGATAATAATGTTACTTATCTAAAAAGACTGTTGGGAAGTTTAAAAGAGCATAAGTGACTCTTAATCTCACAAAACAAACTGAGGGTTGCTTGGGGGGGGCGGTTGGGAGAAGGGGGGTGGGGCTATGGACATTGGGGAGGATATGTGCTTTGGTGAGTGCTGTGTGGTGAAGTGTGTAAACCCGGCAATTCACAGACCTGTACCCCTGGGGATAAAAATATATGTTTATAAAAAACAAAAAATTATTAAAAAACAAAAAGGCAAAAAAAAAAAAAGAGCTAAAAGTGCTTAGAAGTGTACTTGAAAAAAAAAATACTGCCAGATAACTACTTAACACAGAGATACATTGTGGTATGTGTCCTATTCTTGAAGCTTGGGGAACATTCATATAACTATAGTAAACAAAATAGCAAATTAAATGATATCATGTGAAGAAAGCAATCCTAGGTATCTCAGTTGATGATATGTAGCCATACTCCTTAAGAAGAAAGTTTTCTAATATTGTTGTCATGCCAGGACTTTTTGTTGCCTACTGGGCATCCATTTTCTTTCCAACTTCCTCCTTCTTGGCAGAACCCAGTTTCATTCAGGTCTCTCCTCTCCATAGAGCCACGTGCATCACGAGAAGGTGATCCTGTCCCCAAGGAGTGGACCTTGATTTGACAAAGCCAATCATGACATCCCCACTTCTTTTCTCTTGCCAGCAACTGGTTTAGAAATGGGCATGTGAACAAAGTCTGGCCAATAACACATGAGAGGGAGGTCTTCTGGGAACCTTTAGGGAAGGTTTCTCACTCATAAGAAAGAGCCAGAAAAACAGATAGTTTTTCCTTTTCCTCTTGATGATGTATCTGATGATGTATTCAGATGTATCTGAATGCGATGCCTAGAACTGCCGAGGCCATCAGAGGCCATGAGGACTGACATACAGCCAGCTCTTAGAATGGCAGTGCCAACGAATGGAAGAAACTTGGGTCCACAGCAGCCTGGTTGCACAGTGGAGAACACTTTGCTTAGAGCCTACTCAATCTGTACACTTTTTATGTGAGAGAATACATTTTTTTCTTAACTCAGTTTGGGTCTGCTATAGGCTACATGTTTGTGTCCCCCCACCCCATCAAACGCCTATGTGAAAATTCTAATGAATAATGTGATAATATCAGGAGATGGGATCAATAGGAGGTGAATAGATCATGAGGGAGGAACCTTCATGAACAGGATTTGTGTTCTTCCAAAAGAAGCTCTAGAGAGATCCCTCGCCCCTCCCACTATGTGAGGACACAAGAAGTCATCAGTTTGCAACCTGGAAGAGGATCTTCACCAGAACCTGAGCTTGTGGCATATTGATCTTGAACTTCAGTCTCCAGAGCTGTGAGAAATAAATTCATGTTGTTTATAAGCCACCCAGTCTGTGGTATTTTGTTATTACAGCCCTAATGGACTAAGACAGAGTCTGTGTTTTCTATTACATGCTCTTCCAATGCAACATCTAAACTGATAAAATGTGCTTTTAAAATAGACATTAAGGAGCAAGTTATCATTTAGTTAAACATATACTGCTCTCCTTTAAGAAAACCATATCATGGAGAAAGAGTGACACAATAACATTTTCCCTTTTCTTCTATGAGGTGTCAAAATCCAAAGATTATTTTTTAATGTCTTTCTTAAACCAATTATTTTCATTGCCAAGTCCTATACAATCTAAAAACATTCTTGTGGCACTTTTCCAAAGCCATGTTGTACAGCAAAAGTTTCCATTTAGAGTATAAGTTTCTTCTCAAATAGGACACACTAAATTTAAGGAAGAGTGGCTGTTCAAAGTGCAAGACTACAAAATCTCAACACTATAATCGACCAAAATGAACCAAAAAATGCAAAAATAGCATTGCAAATGTTAGTACTTAAAAGTAGGAAAAAGCCCAAGTTAATTTCACAAGCTAAGAAATATTAGCCAGGAAAAATATAATTTAGGTCAGAACCAAACACACCAGAATCAACACCCAGCTCCTGTTTTTGAAAGAGTAAAGCATAGTGGCAGGAAGTAAGTTAAGGTAATTCTGGAAGGTCTTCTGAACTCCTCTGATTCAGATTTAGATTTCCTCTAATGGACAACAGATGTGCCACTAGAATGTAAGTTCCTTCAGGGCAGGAATTTCTGTCTGTGTGGTCAACCATCCTATCCTAACACTTAAAATAATATTCAATGAACACTCATTGAATTAATAAATACATATTTTGTAATCTTGGTAGAGTTGGGCCTCCGTTAAAGACTATGTTGCTCGAAAAAAGATGGACAAATGAGGATACTTTCTTGTGCTGTGGTTTCTCTGTGGTGTGAGGATGCACGTGTTCGGGCAGCCATTTTGTGACCACAGAATGAAAATGTCAGGAAAAAGGGCAATACTCTGGGCAATACTCTGGGCATGACAAAAAAGGCTGGGTCTTTAATGATAGCATTGGACAGCTATACCAAACCTGAGAATACTTCTCCTCCAACTCTCCTCTGTGAGGTTAGCAACTGTTCTTACCCTTTAAGTCATAGTTGCTCAGGTTTCCTGCAAACGTATCACTCTGTCCTGACAACTTCTACTTTGAATATGTTTCCGACAAGTGAGAAGCTATTTCATTATCATACCTATTTCTCCTTCAAGGTAAGAAACTAATGAAAGATAAACATTCCATTGAGCAGACAAGCAAAAACAAAAGCTAAATGAATAATGGGATTATAAAAGAAGGGGCCATAAGAAACAGGTCAGAGATGCACTCAACAGAACCTGGGGGCTAGATTTAGGAAGATTAAGGTGAAGGGGAAATAAAAAAATGATTCTATTATTCCTTGGTTGTGGGACTGGGAGGAAAGCTGCCCTCTTAGCTGTAGGAAGATGAACATTAGGAATAAGAGCAGAGTTAGGGGAAATGAGGATCAGGTTATCTGGCCTGGAGTTGGTGTTCATAGGATCATATCAACAGTATCAGTGAGAAGACTTCCAGCAAGTCACTGGAAGATTTGGTCTGGTTTTCAAAAATAAGATTGGGTGTCACAGTTGTAAATATGTGAATCAGACACATAGATGGGAGAGTTTGACAATTTCCATGGTGTAAAGAGTCCCACCATGGCCATTTCAAGCTAGTGGTTTAACAACTAATTTGCAAAATTTCTGAAAAATGTTACAGTTGGGAGTCAGTAAAAGCTGGCTCTAAGACAACTCAGGAGTAGAACAATCACTATTATTAGAATTGGAGGTACAAGTATAAACTCATTATGTATATATGTATGTATATATTCTCTATTATATATTTATATATTCCATATATATTCCAAAATTTATGTATGTATATATGGATTCAAACAATATAAATATATGGACACAATATAGACAATATAGGGATAATATATAACAGCATATATGTGTAATAATATGTAATAGTATACATAAATATACATATACATAAATATGCTTGTAAAGTTATGTATATGAATATTCACACATTTATCTTCATTTTTTTCCACTGATGGCCTGGGAACTATTACCTACCTAGTGCTTCCTTAATTGGGGTCAGAAGTCCTTGGAGAAATGATTGATTTAGGGATTGGGCAACAAAAGATAAGCCTGATAATTTTTTTGAGCTATAAAATAATGCAATTTTCAAAGAATGAAAAGGACATGTAAAAATGACACCAAAGCCAACTCAAAGAGGCTCTAAATAGTCAATTCTGGGATCATGTCAGTATCAAAAAAATTTACAACATATTTCTGTGATATATTACAACCCACTGAATAAAATATGAAGCCATGAGTTGATTCTGATATAAGTAAATAAAATAAACTTTCATGAAGAATTAGAACCATAAGAGACTCTTAATCATAGGAAAAAAAAAACCTGAGGATTCCTGGAGGGGGAATTGGGGGATGGGTTAACTGGGTGATGGACATTAAGGAGGGCATATGATATAATGAGCACTGGGTGTTACGTAAGACTGATGAATCACTGACCTCTACCTCTGAAACCAACAATACATTATATTTTAATTTAATATACATCACATTTAAAAAGATGATGTATATTAACTTTATAAAATAATGCTGACATTGTTCTTCAAAAAATATTAAAAAAAGAATCAGATACTTCCATAGTCATCACAAAATACTCATTAATTGCAAAAAGGAAAAGGATAACTTTATAATGAATAATCCTTTATAGTGAAGTCACCATACTGATAAAATGGTCAAAGTGAATATTTTTAGCAATGAGATAAATTGAAACCATGACTCACTTGGTAAGACACAATAAAAAGTAAATATCATCACTTCTATATTTCTGCATGAGAGGAATTTAATATAATCATAAGGAAATATCAGAAAAATCCAGTTTACAAAAATAACTGGCCTTTGAGTGTTAAGGTAATACAACTCCAAGAAAGACTGAAGAATTGCTCCAGACCAAGGGCAACTAAAGAAACAACAACTTAATACAGTGTACAATCTGGCATGGACTCTTTGCTGTAAAGGATATAATCAAACATTTGGTGAAAGTTGAATGGGGATCTAATCTAATAGGATTAGATAGCAGTAATGCATTATTTTGAATTTCTTGATTATTATAGTTGTACCACAGAACTTTAGAATGTTCTTGTTTGTAGGAAATACACACCAAAGTATTATAGCATGATGAGGCATTTTGTTAGCAATTTTTTTGCAAATTGTTCAGAAAAGAAAGTTCTTAAGACTATGCTTACAACTTTAATATATATTTGGAACTTTAAAAAGTATATACCAGTATATCCTACCTTCCTAGTCAGTATAACTCACCAGTAAGTCCTAAATTAGTTTTACACGTTAACTACCTCATTGTACATATTACTTCAACTCAATGAAACTATTATTTCTATATGATTCTAAACTTTCTCCTAGTTAATTCACATCCCTTATTAGATTTATTCTTATGCCAACCATCAAAAGTAGCTTGGAAATTACCTTCCCTAATGTTTGGGTAGAGAAAATGAGGCAAAGAGCTCGGTAATCATCATTCACTAATAGATAATTAATTGCTGAGTATTTATGTCAAGGAAGACACCACATAAAGTGCCATCACATGTATCTCAGAGCTGTCAACAATAAAGCTGGACCAGAATTTCAGGTCATCTGAGATCCACCCTGTCTTTTCTAATGACCTGTTATCCTAGTGGGATTCCGCATTGGCCACCAACTTCATTCAGTCGATAGTGGCTCTTGGAGTCCTGCATTGAGAAGGAAGACTAGCTGACTTCTCAGAGAAGAATGCCTTGCTTGATACATCTGCCGGAGGCTGGGTGGGAAGCAGAATGCATACTGTTGGGTTTTGTTGTTGTTTGTTTGCTACCTTTTCCCCACATTTTGCTGCAAAATGTTGTCTTCCTAAGCATTAAATGTAACCTCAAGGGAAGCTAACATAGAAGACAGGGCCACATTCCTAAGTCTTATAAAATAAATCGCAAAGAACACCGAAGAAATCTTAGTTAAGAAGTCATCAGGAAGTGATAATTATGTTGTCTAATTTATTACATGTCTATTGCATACCAATCACGGTACTAGGTATTGAAGAGGAAAACAAATATATAGCCCTTGCCTTTGAGATCAAAATTTGGAATGGGTAGAGGACCAACATGTAAAGGATCCATACAGAAACATGGGAACAGAGAAACTTCTTCTGCTGAAGATAATTCGATAAGGCATTGAGTTGCCCAAAACCTGTGTCTTAAATGTTAGGAGCTTGTCAGTTGAGGGAGGAGAGAGCTTTCCAAATGGTGGGAATAACATACTGAAGGCAAAATCTTGACAAAGGGCATGTCAAGGGAATTTGGGTGCAGCAGAAGCATTGGGAGTTTGTGTGTGTGTGTGTGTGTGTGTGTGTGAGCATGCGTGTGTGTGTGTGTGTGTGTGTGTGTGTCCATTTATGTGCACTGTGACATGAGAGAAAAGATGGGCAAAAGATGAAGCTGAAATAGGAGGTAGGGACCAGACTATGAAGGGGTTAACTGCATAGTTAGAAAATTATAATCATTTAATTCTGAAGACTCTGGGAAGCCAGCAGGATGTTGTGAGGTAGTGGGGCAGACCAATAACTCTGATGCCATGCTGGAGAAAAACAGAAGAAACCAGAGGCAAGGAGACCCATCCAAAGGCATGGTAGGAGCAGAACTAAGACAGAGACATTGAGGATGGTTTAAGGCCAAAGTGGAAAGATGCTTCTTCGATAGAACATGAGAGCATTTGTGAATTGACACGATGGATAGTTGAGAGGTGGGGACCATTGAAGTACAACCGAGGACATTATTACATAGAGGAAAGTCCTTTAAAAGAGATCACAACAGGAGAAGCGGTTCAGGAATGGGCAACAAAGCAATACTTCTCAACGGCTGTGTTGGGTTCTTTACATTAAATTTTATAACAACCCCATTTTACAGCTGGGAGAACAGAAATTGGAGAGATGATGTTTCTTTTTTAACCCAAATCATACATTTGATCAATGTGAACATTTTGCATAGTTTTGAATATATTCAAGATATAGTCCTATGAAGATATCAAGTAAGATAAGGACTGAACCAGGCTATAAGATTCAGAAATTAGAACTCTGATAAAAACAGTTAATAATCTGAAAAAAAAAAACCACCTCTTAAATCTATACAATGACTTAAAAATTAGGTTGGACTTGCTATTACATTGGGGCAGAGAGAGAAACTTGCATTCTTCTAGCAAAACGGGAAAACTGGAACCCAAAGCAGCAGGCGTATGGAATATCTACAAAGGAAAGGAAATGGCTCTGGATCTAAGACATTTGAAATTTATGTGTATTTGTAGCTATACTTTCTGAACGCCAAGGCTGTAGCGTCGTGGCGTGGTGAACAGGGCATCAGAAAGAGGAATCACATTTGAGCCGTCTCAGTTCCTGTCAGTGTAAAATGATAATCTCTGAATCCCCTCCAGCAGTAAGGACTTTTTGATTCTATCAGAGAACTAAGACCATGTTCAGCAGCTGCCCTCAAGCACACTTCACGTTTCACAGGATAATTAGGAAACCTTAAAATGAAACAAAACAAAACAAAAACACATTTCATCTACTATTTGAAATCGCTATATTTTTCATTTGCCATTTTAAAACCCTGTTTTTAGACTTAACTAGAGATTTATTGCTATTGAAATGAAATTTTTAAAGGGAAGCATTTATTTGCTTCTGCCAGTCGCATGCTGTGAACTTTGGTTTTAACACTTCTCTGTTGTTACGTGATAGAGAAACTGGCTTCATGCTTAATGCCCAGGGGAAGGACTTCCGTCTCTCATAGATACCCCCACCCAATTTTTCAATTTCAATAATTTCATTGGCAAAAGAAAGCATATCAGAAATGGCCAAAATTACTATGTCAAGTAACTAATATGCCAAGTGTATCTCTAGCTACAATTGGACAAGCCAACAACTCACTGGAAGAAATCAGGGTGGGAAGAAAAGAGGGAAATAGGAAATGAAAACGGAGTGATTGTTAACTCAGGTAACACTACGCCCGTCAGAGTAGGTAGTGAAACACCAAACCAAACCCAACCAAAACCCCAGTTATGAATTAGTTAGAACAAAAAATGAAGTCACAAGCTACGTTGATATCACCGTTCAAATGAATTTAAAATAAAATGCGAAGGCTTTGAAATTTGCTCATCACTTTAAGACAGAAGAAAGAAAGAAAGAAGGAAAGGAAGGAAGGAAAGAAGAGGGAAGGAAAAAATATTCCAGATGCTGGGAACTAAATTATTGGCAAAAACATGTCTCTTATGGGCATTTTTCCCAAAATATTTCTTCAAAACAGGATGTGCACTATTTATCATAGAACCTAGTCAATTCTAGTCTCCATATAAAAATCTTACATGGCTTTCACAACCAATCCAAAACAAAGGTCTATATAAACTCACAAAGGTGACGCACGTAACAGCGTGAGGGCGTCACAAAGAAAATAGACTCTAAAATGATATTTTACATTTTTGTAAAAGTCCACTCAATATTTCCAGTGAAATTTCACTCATTTTCTGAAATACTGGAGGGGTAGAAAGGAATGAAGGCTTTGCAAGGTGGTTAAACGGAACTTGAAGGAAGTCCATGGAAAGTGGTTGCAAACATATTGGCCAAATCCTGTGGTCAGTTGGGCAATAAATGGTCTTCCATCTCTTTTCCTCTTAAAGAGGAGAATTTAGGGAAGGGCTTATAGGCTAAAGAGAGGGGTCAACAACAACCCAAATGCTGCCCTCTTTGTTGCTAATTCTCCTCCAAGTGGGAGGACAGCCTTGGGCCTACCCCTTCAGAATAACAAGTGCTAACAAGTGTTCTGAAGGGGCGGAAGGTTCTGTCCTTTTTCAGAAACAAAGAGACAGACACTTGCATTGAGTATGAAAGCAGGGAAATTCACCATCCCTACCTGCAGAGACCAGGCCAATCTTTAGAACTATGGCCGATTCGCCTGGAACATGGAGGGCATTGGACAGGATGGTCATTAAGGAGGAACAGAACAATGGCTCAGCCTCTCCTTCAGCCTCTCCTGCCAACCTAGATCCATTTGAAGATGGTGGTAAAAGGTCTCAGAGTTTTGTTTTGTTTTTTTCTGCACCAGGTTCTACCTGCTTTAAGGAAGCTTTGGGCCTCTCGGAAAATTTTCCTGAAATAATTTCCCATGGGAAACCACAGAGAGGGCATTGACTGGTATTAAAGCTCTTATTGTCCTGGATTTGGCTCACCATGATGATGAGGTTGATTCCATGAAGAGTGAGAACCTGAAAACGAAATAATTTTTTTGCAAGCAACTGTCATGCCTCTCAAAATGGAGACGTGATTTGCTGTGTGGCGTCCTCTTCCTCTCTGCACCCCAGGGATCCATCCTGTCTCCTTTCACTGACCTCAGCTGGTTTAAGGAGAAAGTAGGCTAGGGAGACATCTCCTCGTTCCCCAAAGGGATGAGAGGCTACATTCTACCGAGTGTGTTGGGGAATGTTGGGAAGGAAAGGGATTCACACTAATGAGGCTCTGGTGGGTACCAACCTCTGAATTACCATTTTACTGCGTCCCCTGTGGTGATGAGATGCCCAAATTCAACTGATGGGATTGGGGCAAGCTCACAGCGGGGAAGGAAGTTAGTATGAACTTGGGGGTGGAGACTCCATGTTAATGCATTGCTGTTCTGGGCTCCAGTGCTGAACGTAGAATTGGTATTGGTGTTTTACATGCTTATATGCAATACTCCTAAGTACAAAAGGGTCTTCTCCAGATTGGGAAGAGCCAGGTATAGAGAATACTAATACTTCTGGGGCCCTCCATCTTCAGCGATTGCTTTGAGCCACAAGTCTCCATGACTGACTATGTTGCCAACTGAAGCTTCTGGCAAAGGGGAGTAACCTCCCACTCGGTGATGCCCCTGGGGGTTTGGACCCATTGCCTCCTCAACATAGCTACCAGTTTTGCCCCTTTTGAGAAGCAGGTCTTAGTTTGAGAAGGGGCTTTTGTTGAAGCTGAGTGCCTGACCCCTGAAAGAACTGTGACTATAACCTGACATTTCTATTTTGGGGTGGACTGACTCAACCTCAATGACTAACAGAGTCAAAAGGATCCAGTAATGGAAATGGTACATTCGAGAACGCAGCCGGCCTGGCCTCCGAGGCATCTTGGCTCCACATGAGCAAATGGCAGTTGGTCCGCTCCACCACCTGAAGCAAAATCACTGTCTCAGTGAGGCCCTGGGTTCCCAGCGTCTCCCTACAGTGCTGGGGCTTGCTTCACCGATAGTTTGGCTAAGCTGAAATCGGAGGGTGTCCACTGGGCAGCTCCAACCGTTCAGCCTCAGGGCCAACAGTTCAGACCTGAAAATGGCCACAGTCATTCCATTCAGTGGGCAGAACTCAAGTCTGTTCTTACAGCTCTGACAAATCCGACCCTTGGTAAACCTCATTATATTTTTACTGACTCTGAGGTTGTTGCCATGGCCTATTTGGACTATCACTTGGAAAAGTATAGACTGGAAGATTAATGACACCCTCTTTGGCACTGCTCACTGAGGAAACACATAGAGACTGCTGACTGAATGCTCTGGGTCGCTCGTGTAGATGGACCTGTTGACACCGACTGGAATCGAACTGCTGGTTGAGTCTGCCCTACCCGGACTGCCACTGTTGCTTACCCGAAACATCATCATACCAGACATGGTAACCCATCAACCATTCTACTGGGTACAGAGTGAAAGTTTCTGTTTGAAAAGCAGAGGCTACCATTACGTGCCCAATTCTGAGTCCTAACAAAATTTGATCCGGTTGCCTCTCAGGGCACGTAAACCACACAGCAGGGAGCATTGCCTGAACTTGCTCCCAACACACAATTACAACTGATCTTTGACCTGTTCTTGGGGTAAGTGGGCTTTACTGCTATCAAGCCTTTTTCAGGTTGTGTTCCTGTTGCAGTCTGATAAGCCTATACTGGCTGTACTACTGTGGCTTGTGAAAGTAATCTGAGTGATATTTTTGGTTTAGATTTCTGGACCACTTCCAACCTGACAATGGTGTGCCTTTTATCACAAAACAAGTCAACAATGGGCTGAAAGGTAAGTAGTTGATGGACTTTTCACATTCCCTGCAATTCACTGGGATCTGGTCTTCCTGAGCATTGGGACCTTCTCAAGAACTGACTCAAAAATGTCTGGCTCTACTTCTGTCACTTTCGTCCAGTCCACACACCTTAGTAAGGCAGTTTGGTCGATGAATGCAACAGTCCTCAAAAAGGGATAATCTCTTCTCTGCTGTCTTCTGAATTAGAGTAAAATGAAAGTGTTGGGAGATTGTATAGAACAGTTTTGAAAATTCAGGATTCCTCCTGATCATTCCCGAGTATGATTCATTCTTCTTCTTTTCCCTAAAGACAACCTGAGGTTGACTTGTTTGGTCCAGTCTCTGGGAGGCTGCTTAAACAAAAGGAGGCAAGGGATTCAAATGGATTTTGGCTCACAGGAATTTATTTGTTGCATTGATATGGTCTTAGATCAAAAAGATAATCACTAACTCTTTGAGTACAAGGGCTGACCAAGCCTTGCTACAGTGGTCCATGTGGGGCCAAATTGGGGGTCTCTGTAAGTTTTATAAAAACGCCCTTGTCCTTTTTGTACCCAGCTCTTCCAGATGAAAGATCTGGGTATAAGGAGGGAACAACTGGCAAGTAGTGGAATTACAGCTACTGGAATAGGACATAGTTACATGTAAATGGAGGGAAAACAGCAATTCTGGAAACTGGTAATACCTGACTCCAGAAGCTTCTGGGGCAAAAACGATTTTGAGCACTGTCCTTCAGAACGGCTGGAGCTTTCCTGAAGATGGAGAACAAACTGTTACAAGCACCTTAAAATTTAACTGACTGCTGGGCCTGCCATTTCTCAACAGAGGACTCAAAATTTGATTGCCATTCTTCTTAACATTACTAAGACGACTCTGGAAACAGTAAAGGATGGCCTGGGTTCTAAATCTTTCCCTTACAAAAAAAAAGAAACCTCTATCAACACACCTTTCTTATTTCCCACACCCATTCCCATAGCTGTCTATGGTGTGGACAAATGCCACCAAGCTGGTGAGGTGCACAAACAGCACAGAGTGACTGCCCCCTGGGCATGCTCTATAAAGGCAAAAACTAGACTCAGTTATTGAACAGAACTTGAAACTGTAAGGCTAGACAGCTAGACAGGAATTCACATTGGAGACACTGTCGCCTGTGCCCTTGACTGATGGAGGTCCCATTTTAGGAGGGCTAACAATTGTAAAGGAGGTGTTAACTCTTCTCTCTGGAACACATAAGTGACTTTCATCCATGTAAGACATTTTCAAGTGTTTTCATGAGTAGCTCATACAGATCCCACATGACTGTAGAGATTGCTCCAAAATGAAGTTACCCCTGTTATTCGTGAAAGCTTTCTAGAGAGGATAACCAAGTTTCTATTTATGTATAGCCTAAGGGATCTAATCTCTACAATGGGATCTACTCATCTAATTAAAAAATTTGGCAAGAAATTTGTTCCTGTCTTTAGCTACAATGCTCAAACATTGTTTCGGGAAACATTCAACGCCAATTCAAATCATGGCTATGGGGTTGTAGAGGACACGCTGTCCTAGATGATCTCCTTGTAGACCAAGATGGAGTCCGTGTAATTTTGCTCCTATATCCTGTGACGCCTGGATTAATGCTAATGACAAGTGGGAAGGGCAATATAGAAACTTAAGGAGAAGGACAGCTGGCCTCCCAAGTAAAACTCTAAATGGTCATGAGATTTGTTCAATTGGATGAGACCAGAACCTGGTGGGCACAGCTGAGGTCAGTGCTACAGGGGGGCCTCATTCAAGTTTGTAGAGTCCTGTTCATAGCAGTCTTAATTCAGTGTTGTACGGAACAAATTTGGTTACAGCCAAATGGCAGAATTTAACAAATATGACAAGAGACAGCTCATGCATGTTACCCTCAGTGTAGGAATATGCTAAGCTTACTTCAGAAGAGTTTACACACGTACACCCACAGAAACCTATTTTAAAGGAGCAAACTGGGACGGAAAATTAAAATATGTATGACAGCACATTTCTTCGCTGTAAATACAGTTCTAACTTTTCATGTGTTGAAATTACTCCAAGTCAGTCTTAGGAACTAACTGACTTTATGTACCATATAATCTGAATTTTCTTGAAATATCTGCATGCTTTTGGTATTGAAATGTTTGCATGGCTTTGGTAATTCAGTCCTCCTATCAAGAAATCCCTTTTATATGATAAAGACTTTTTGCCTAAATACATTCTGGCTAAACGATATCTGGACATTCTTTTTTACGTATCAAAGTACCACACATTATCCACAGCCAAACTGTCATTCTGCTTTATATTTTGCTCTCAGTTCATTTTTTTATACTTCAATTGAAATACTCAACTTCCTATAAAAAATACATTTAAGCTCCTTACCCCTGATGATGATCTTTCTTATTCCAATTTCAGTTGAGAAAAAATACTACCAATAAACATTCGGCTTCACTTACAGATCATAAAAGTAATAAAGCACACTACAAAAATTCAAACAGAAGAAAGAGTAAAAAGTGCACGCTTCCCTTCACTCGTATCCTAGCTTTCTCTCTCCTTCCTTGCAAAATTCCAGTCTCCCCAACATGAAGGTCTATGATTTAATGTGACGCTGATTTACATTTTCTTCTTCTGGCCATTTTTCTTCTCCCATCTAAGAAAGGACCACAGCTATTTCAATTCCTTTGTGGGTAACACAACAGCAAGGTTTGGGAGGGGACAGGAAAGGAATGACTGAGTGGTTTCTTTAGGAGGACACCGTAAACCCTGGTGTTTCCAGCCTTAGCGTATTTTTCTCAGGCTCAAAAACCGGGCTTTAAGAGACCACTTGGATATGGACAACAGGGATCTCAAGATTAGTGAGTGAGAACTGGAGCCTGGAGGACCTCCCCTGAACATACTGCTCAGGATAACACAATGGGTATCTTACTGGCCCAATGGGGAGGGGGCCAGAATTGGACTGAAAGTTATAGCCACATAAAATTTTAGGTATATCCTCCATGCATGGATCTATTTGTGGAGCTGCATTTATAACCATACTAACCAGTACTAGTAATGCCTTGAATTTAATATATATTATATTTAATATATATTTAATATAATTTATATAACATATAAATTATATATATATATGTGTGTGTATATATATATATACACACACACATATATATATATATAAAATATCATTTAGCCAGAATGTGTTTAGGCAAAAAGTCTTTATCATATAAAAGGGATTTCTTGATATGAGGACAGAATTACCAAAGTCATGTAAACATTTCAATTCCAAAAGCATGCAGGTATTTCAATAAAAAAAAATATAGCATAAAATATATTATATTTAATATAATATAATTTAATATATATGTACATAATATATATATAATTTTATTTATTTTAATCTTATTTAATTTATTATAATTTTATTTATTTGACAGAAAGAGACCCAGCAAGAGAGAGTACACAAACAGTGGGAGAGGGAGGGGGGAAAAGCAGGCTTTCCAATGAGCAGGACCCTGCGATCATGACCTGAGCTGAAGGCACACACTTAACCGACTGAGCCACCCAGGCACCTCTGTTTAACTTATATTAAAGACTTTTACATAGACTATATAGCTTGATCTTCAGGCAATAATCTCAAAGAAGAGTATATTGTGGCAGAGGCTGAGGTTTATGCCAGAGTACATGATTAGTAAGTAACAGTCTAAGTATTTTAAAAAAAAAAGAAAATCTGGATTTCTTTCCTTGCACTCTATCTGGGATGTATACACTTGACACCTTTCTTTATGCCAGGTGTATGTGGTACTCCCATGGTAAACGCAGCCATAAGGGGTTTATGTGTGAGTCATACTGTGTATATTCAAGCTGAGGCATTTAGAAGTTCAAGGAGTGAAGGTCATTAAAAGCATGGGATAATTAAAAGCCTGCACAGTCTTCTGTAAAGGGAGTTTGGATTTTATTAAATTTTATCAGTCTCTTTCTCTCGCCCACCCTCCCTCTTCACATTTAGAGTTGATAACTTTAACACAAGAGGAGTAAAGGGACTTTCTGCTTATGACCAAGCTGGAGATATACAAGGACCAGATTTATTCTTCAACCTGAAACAGCTCAACAGCTAAACCACGTGTAGGCTTCCAGATCCCGGACACTGGCAGCACAGGACGGTTCTCAGGAAGCACAGGTGAGGTGAGGTCTACAGATGCTCAGCTTACTGTGCGCAGGGAGCTTCTGGGCTGCAGTGGGAGGAGGGAGACCCGGAGGGAGCCAGGAGAGCCCGGAGCTTAGAGTTCACAGAGCAGAGTGTGAGAGAGCCACAGATCTGCAGAGGTTCAGCCC
This sequence comes from Mustela putorius furo, assembly GCF_011764305.1. NCBI lineage: Eukaryota > Metazoa > Chordata > Mammalia > Carnivora > Mustelidae > Mustela > Mustela putorius. The sequence continues at coordinate 18,010,449 of NW_025421402.1, read as the reverse complement.
AACTCCAGCACTAACCATCAGAGAGAGAGGTGTGGGAGGGGAGGGCGACCCACTGGGAACACAGGAAACAAGCCCTGGGGCTCAGGAGGCCTGGGACATGTGTGTTCTACGAACCACGCTGTGAAACCTCACAGTCCAGCAAGGGTCAGCTGGAGTACCCACAATGCACTGCTTGAAGAGTGGGGCAAAGTGGGTCCTGGAAAAACAGGGCTCTGGAACCTTCTAAGAAAGCTTGAAGCCTGAAAGGATAAAACTGTTTCTAAGTACTTCCCAGGTAATTTAATTGCACTTAGTGACAATGCTCCTATTTATAGAAATGCAAATAGCCCACTGCTTAATGAGGCAGAACTTACAATGCTTGGGATCTAATAAAAAATCATGAGGCCTAGGAAGGAGGCAAGAAAATATCATCCTTAGTGGAAAAAGACATCAATCAATAGAAACAAACTAACAAATGACTGAGATGACAGACTCAATAAAGAATAGAACCATTGCTATTTATATCCCATATATTCTAGGAGAATAAAGATATTAAATAGAAAATGCAACAAATTAAACACAGAATTTCTCTTTTTTTTAAATCTCAGATGCACAGCACCTTGGATAAAAAATAAAGTAGGTAGCATTAATGATAAATTAAACATTGCAGAAGATCAATGAACTTGCTACACAGTGATAGAAACTATCCAAAATGAAATGCAGAGTGGAAGACCAAAAAAAAAAAAAAAAAACCCAAGGAAAAAGGGGGGGGGGGGAGGAATAAGTACCAAAGCCTGAAATCCCCTAAAAAAAAGAGAAGAGGAAGAGGCAGACAAATATTAGAAAATGCAGTGGCCAAAATGTCTCTAAATTTGATGAAAACTATAAATCCAAATTTCAAAAGCAGAAACTCAACAAACACCTGGCACAAAAAAAAAAAAAAAAGAAGGAGAAAACAAGACCAAAGCATATCATAACCAAATTGCTTAAAACTAAAGACAGAAAAAATTGTAAATAGTCATAGAAGGAAAAAAAAAACAGAAAATTGCAAACTAGAAGATGATAATGTAAGATCTTTATAGTAATGAAAGGAAAAAATACCCTGTGAACCTAGAATTCTATATATCGTTAAAAAATGAAGGCAAAATAAGACTTTTTCAGACATACAAAAGTTGAAAGAATTTAATAGCTGCGGACCTGCATTATCATAAATGTTAAAGTATTTCAGGCAGAAGGAAAATGGTATCATATGGAAATCTGGCACTACCTTAAGGAATGAAGAGCCCTGGAAAAAGCAGATATAAAATAATGTTAAAATATTAAACTTTAAAGGATAATTTAGTGTCGCTTCCAGCCATTGATGTAACATAGGAAATGAATCTATTCTTTCATCCGAAAGAACAACAACAAAAAAAGGCAAAATACTGAAAACAAAGTTTTTCAAAGTCCTGGACATCGGCCAGTGAAGGACAGTGGTCTCTGATGGAAGGAGCAGGGAACAAGGCGAGGCCTCTGCCCCAGCTTACTGCCTTCAGAGACCTCCTCGGCCACAGAGCGGAGAGAAAACACTTCATGCAGAGCTCGGAGGACCATATTTATTACTCAGAAGGTCTCCAATCGGAGGGGGAGATGGACCTTGAGAGACTGTGGACTCTGAGGAACTAACTGAGGGTTTTGGAGGGGTGGCCGTGGGGCATGGAGCACTGGGTGTGGTGCATAAACAATGAACTCTGGAACACTGAAAAGAAATCAAAAAAATAAATAAAAATTTTTTTTAAAAGTCTCCAATTATTTACAAATGTATCTGAAAAACAATCCACAGATGTTTGTCTAAATTAATGTTTGCCATTGATAAGATGATGCTACTCTCTGTAGCTAAGCATTTCAGTGACTAGTAAATAAATCAGTACACGTGATATTTATTAATACTTTAATTATCATTTATCAAACTGTAATTTGGCAGTAAAAACCACTCTTCATGGAGACATGACATGTAGATGAGCAAATCTCTCCTGACTCATTCACTTTGCCTTTCCACTTCTCCCGGAAGCTTTGTAAGAATCCATGACTTCAGTTTCTCGAGCTCGGCTCTGCTTAGCTCATGGTAAACACCCGGGAAACTGTGAAACTTCGCGTTCACTCCGAGGGACCTTAACATCGAGTTTGTCTCCTCACCCCAAGAATGAAGAACTAACTCGTCTGCGGCCCCGTGGCACTGAAATAATTCAGGGGGCACACCGTCGCTGTCCCGAAGAGCCTGAGAGCGGATACGGAAACGGAAATGTTGAAGAAATTCCCTAAAGGACATGATTCTGCGAAATCAGACGAGCAGACAAAGGGCCGCTCTACCCAAGCTTCACTATTCCAAGGGAGAAAAGAGGCGGGCGTGGTGCCGTCTGGGGCATCCAGCTGGCCGCAGGTACCACGGGAGCTACCGGTAGTCTGATGTGACCAGCAGTGACCCCACAGAGGACTGTCTCAAACGTGGGCAGAGTATTTCCTGAAGAAACCGTGGGACTCGAGCAGACACACAGGGTGGCAGGACGGAGGAAGACAGGGACAATTAAGGGAAAAACTACATTGTAGGTTTCATTCCTGTATCCTACCTGTTTCTAGAGTAGGTATGAAGTTACAGCGCTATGTACTGCATTCCTGCATTAGCCTGTTGCTATGAAACCGGCATCGGGAATGTGAGAGATTCTGTTTTGATTACATTCATGACCTAAACAAACCTCGCTATAATCACCCATATTTTTATCATGGTGTAAGGGATACATAGGTATCATACCTACGTACAGATTCTTTTTATTCTTTCGCCTTTGACGCTGAGCTTAACAATAGTCTTTCTATGGCATTTCCTGAACATTAATGACCAGCTGGAATTACTATTTAATATAACTATATTAAATAATATAATCGGGGATGGAGTCCCAACAGTGCTTTGTGCACTGATGGTTACTGCCTAATTATCAATTTCGTTTTAGTTTCAACATGTGAATATTTCATGCTTGTTTGTTTTTTTTTTGTTTTTAAAATCTGGAACTTACCTGGTAAACAGCAGATGTTTTATTCAGAAAACTAGAAAGAGCAAATACTCCTGCCACATCTTGATGATTTCTATATGCTAAGTGCATTGCCATGCACCCTCCCATAGAAAATCCTCCTAAAGGAAGCAAAAAATTCACTTATCAGAAGAAGTTGAATAAATGCGACAATAATTTAAAACAAGATACATCTGTGTCAGGCTTCCATGCATATTGTAAAATATTTGGAGACCTTTACAGAGATACAGTGCTAAAAAGAAGTATAGTCTACTTTCGAGCTCATTAAAAAAATACTTATAATGAGTAACACTGGTTCATCTAGGTCATCACTGGTAAAGAGACTTGTTAAAAGAGTTGGGGGGCACCTGGATGGCTCAGTGAGTTAAAGCCTCTGCCTTTGGCTCAGATCATGATCTCAGGGTCCTGGGATCGAGCCCCGCATAGGGCTCTCTGCTCAGCGGGGAGCCTGCTTCCTTTCCTCTCTCTCTACCCACCTCTCTGCCTACTTGTGATCTCTGTCTGTCAAATAAATAAATAAAATCTTAAAAAAGAAAGAGTTGGAATTAAACAAAGAGATCATGCTCATTGACTGAACAATTTATCATAATTCAAAATACGAGTCAGCACAAGTGTTAAACTTCTAATGTCCACTTACGTTTTGCTTATACTTGTATTATAGGAGTCCTCCCACTGCCACCAGAATTAATAACATGCACCTCTCTTACTTGCCAAGCTCCAAGCACCATGAAGAGTTACATTTCTCGTGCCTGCCTTATAAGAGATGTTTAGGTATCTTTTAGGGAAGATAATCAAAAATTTGGTGAGGGGTGCCTCACATATTATTTTGGACCCAGGATACAACGTATGAATGAAGATTACTAAGGCTTGTGAAGTTTGGATTTTTAAGAAGTATATAATATGTAAATAATGACAATGTACGATAAATATTACATCTGTGGTTTTCAACATACCAGAAAGAAAGAATAGGGCCTCAACAGCGGAAGTTCACCATGGATGAGAACCACCTGAAAGGCTCAGTGTGTTAAAGCCTCTGCCTTTGGCTTGGGTCATGATCCCAGGGTCCTGGGATCAAGCTATGCCTCGGGCTCTCTGCTCAGCACAGAGCCTGCCTCCCCCTCTCTCTCTGCCTTATGATCTCTGTCTAAAAAATAAATAAAGTCTTAAAAAAAAATTCGGTGAGCTAGTTAAAATATCTCTGATTTACAATATTGTTTTGGAAACTGACTTATGATGGTATAATTAAAACATGTACCTATACAAACTTTTTCAAAAGATTAAAAAAAATTATTCATTTAACAAACTGTTATTGTCTTTCATGTGTCTGAACACTGTGCTAGCCACCGAAGACAGGCAGACTAAAATACACAGTCCCGTGCTCCCCTCGGCAGCACACGTACTAAATACACAGACCCTTGTCCTCGCTGAGGCACCAGGGACATCACAGAATACGGAGGTAAGTGTAAGATGTGGGGGCCCAACTTCAGGCTCGAGACCTGGAATGCTACTCCCCTGCTCGAGTGAGAGCTAAAAGATGTCTTATTTACATTTTGTGAGAAATAAATATAGTAAGTAAATCACACAGCCACACACTTACGGAAATATAAAAATATACACTGGTGTGGAATCCAGATCTCCTCATTTCCAGCCTCCTGCTTTATTTCACTTAACAAAGGGTAAAGCTGAATGCTTAGAGAGACTATAAATTTAAATTTACTACAATCTCTTTTTACGGACGAAGTGAACCGAGGCCCAAGATTGGGCGACATGTTTAAGGATGGCGTCCCTAATTCTGGCTGTTAAGCTAGGACTTTTGGAATCCAGATTGTTTGTAAGAGACCTTAATGTACTCTCCACTGTCCTCTAGTATTTACTCAAATAGAACTGCTTTTAAATTTTGTTTTTATATTTTATTTATTTAATAACGTCTAATAATATTATCGGGCAGGGCAATAATATTATTTTGGACCCAGGATACAACGTATGAGTGAAGATTACTAAGGCTTGTGAAGTTTGGATTTTTAAGAAGTATATCATATGTAAATAATGACAATGTACGATAAATATTACATCTGTGGTTTTCAACATACCAGAAAGAAAGAATAGGGCCTCAACAGCAGAAGTTCACCATGATGAGAACCACCTGAAAGGCTCTTTCAAAATAACCCCCCACTCCAGCCACAGATGCAGATACGCCTGAGAGATCATGATGGGCTTGGCAGGGGACAAGGCAGCACACACACCTTAGAATTGAGTGTGAAAGTTGCATATATGCATCAGATTCCCAAAAAGGTTAAAAACCACTGGACTGCATTACCTGTGCATGTATTTATTTGAGAGAGAGAGAGAGAGAGAGAGAATGAAAGAACAAGAGAGAGCAACAGCGAGCACAATTTGGGGGGGAGGGAGAGGCAGAGGGAGAAGCAGACACCCCACTGCGCAGAGAGCCTGATGCGGGGCTCAATCCAAGGACCCTGGGATCATGACCTGAGCCGAAGGCAGAGGCTTAACCCACTGAGCCACCCAGGGGCCCCAGGGTTTCCACAAAGTTTTTTAAACCTATTATATACAAATGCTTAACAATCACTTGTCAACGTCAAACAGCAAGGACTTTCAAAGTTTAGAGCTATTGCAAAGATAGAAGTCTACTTTCAGTTTAAGGTGAAGAATCCGTATCTCCCAGGATATGGCCGCCGACTGCCCTCAAGCTCACAGAACCAATCCTAGCAAACGATTACCTCCTTCATCGCTTCAGATCTCCCCTCTTTTTCCAAGTTACTTACACAATGAATTCCAGGTTGCTTATAAGCAAACACACTGTTCACAATAAAACTACAGCTTTAACACGAGGGGGAAAATGGGAGGGAGGGAGAGATGGGGTTCCTGGTAGAATGAGAGGTAAAGACCGAAGGAGAGAGAGACATAACATGGAGAGGCAGCAGCGATGATGGGTGCTTCTGGTCTTCCAACTGCTTCCTTGGAGCAAGGCCACATGCTTTAACAGAAGGAATCATGCCAAATCCTACTAGAAACTTCTACTGGCATTGAATTCCTGGGTGGAATTTATCAAGGAGATCTTTATTAAACATCAAACTCAAAATCAGACATCGTACAGACCGCCTCTTCTGCTCCGGACTTTTATGTAAGTCTGGGACATAAAGCCTTAGCATTTAGTAGTCTACAAGGTTCATGGGAAGAGGGATTTTTGTCTTAGTCACTGATGTCCCCTCCCTATGCTTAGAACAAGTGCCTGGCACATAGCAGGCATCTAGTAAGTATCTCATCAAATAAATGAATAAATATAAGTTGTGGTTCTATAAAATTATATCTAAAAGGGGGCAAATTTGTATCATCAGGGAATGTGGCTCTTTGGCGATCTGACTGGCAAAAAAGTAAAGCTTAGAAAAAAGCAGGAGTGAATGGTTATTGTCCCCCAGCCCGATTTCTAAATCTGGCTCCTTAAAATTAAAGGTTCTTAGACTCAGCGCCAGACCCTCTAACACAATCTCAAAGTACAAAAGCTCTTCTACCTACACATCAAACGTAGGAGAATCAGAGTCTTAGAAAAATACCAATGGCTGCAAGGCAGACGATTCAGGATTAGGTATAATGGGGAAGAACAGAAAGTGAAAATATGGTCAAGATTTAAAAGAAACCATATGTTATAGATTCTAAGGCTATAGGAACCAAGGTTTTATTTTTTGGAGAAATTCAAGAGCTTGAATTATATTTTTGCCAAATGTACCTAAGGAATATATTAACTATGACCAGTGTGACTAAGGAACTACATGTTTAATTTTATTTAATTTCAGTGAGTTCAAATTTAAGCCTAAATAGTCACATGTGCTAAGGACTATCATAGCGGACGATGAAGTTTCAGGTAATCTAAGCTGCATCAATGATTGAAAAAAACTTCACAAATCATAATTGGAGCAAAAAGAAAACATTTCATAAAGAGATGTTGAGAGTAGGATCATTAAATGTGATCTTTTAATATGACAGATATTTAAAAATCATAAGATAAAAGGTGTATGAAACAGATGAGTAAGCAAAAACAACTTACAGTTATTTTAAAATCATCCATACTGGGAAAATTTTACAGATTAAATTTCCCCCTCCACCATTTCATTCTTACTGACCAGGGTAACCTAATCACTTTGTGTGGTTTCAGAGCCCCTTGAATGAAACCAGTCTAACAAGAACAAGACCAAAGGTAAGAAAACATTTCCCACATTTGAGACGTCATTATGAACAGATATGAGTGCGTCCTGCAGATACTGAACCTCAGGTTCGATACTCATAATTCACAGTGAAAATAAATGTACTCACTAAATCTTATTATTTAAAGATTTACTCTAAGCCCCTTATCCAATTATAATCTTGTGAGGTAATCTGCTATTTCTCACCAGTCATCTTTGACAATTCAATCACCTTTAGCATCACAACTTATTATGAAAAGGGACTTTGTGTATTTTTTTCTAATAGAAGGAAATTTAACACAAAAGACTAGTTATTTGAATTCAATTTCCATCTAAATGTCTAAAATGCAATATAAAATATACTGTTCAATAAGTAAATACCAAATAGTAAACTCATTGTAGGTAATGGTTACAATGTATATTTATAGTTGCTGGCAAAGTATTAAAACGTCAAGAGTTAACATTTCAACATACATTTAAGATTAACAAGCTGAATAAAACATGTTAAAAAATAATAAACCTAGTTTTTATGAACTCTTTAAATAAAATAAAACAGAAACAATGTATTTAAAAAAAAAAAAAACTATCCTGGGAAAACTAATCTATCTGAAAACAAAATCCAGAGGAAAAAAAATACTTACAAATTCAAGTTTACCATCAATTAAACAGAACTTTTAGCATGTAATAAAATCTACCCTCCCTTCAAATTTCAACAATTCTTCCATTTAACTTATATATTATAGTTATTCAGACTAAACTGTGTGAAAGTCTCAAAAGGTTTGGGAATATCTATTTGTCTATTTTCTCTGCTATTTACAGGGTAAACAAAATACTTATCATCTTCCAAAAAAAGCTGTTGAAACAGGACTTCCAAGACCTTAAAGTTCTAATTGTTGTTAAAGAAACACAAGTTGTTTAATGAAGATATATATACATATATATATATATGAAAAGAAAGTAGGAGTCTGCTATCATTTCTCAAGTTTTAGCTCAAGAAAGAGCTAAAAGTTTCAAAAGAAACTTGTGTAAGGTCAGGACGAAGGGAGACGGGAAATTTTGGTGCTCATCTTCATCTTGGTCATTGCAATTGTCCCTTCATCTTTATTTTAAATATTATAAAATTAATACACTGATATATATCCAGTGTATAAAGTGTTTACACCATACAGGCAGAAATAAATGAGTCATCCAAAATTGCACTACTCATACATAATTCTGACATATTTTTAAAGTTAATTTTAATAGTTAAACACTCAATATATAATTTTTATACCTTACTTTTTCTTTCATATTATACTGACTTAAGTCTTTCAACAGAATTAAAAAAAAAACATAACTTTATTCCTTGAACACACACTCATAATGTTCATTCTATGTGTACATAAGGTATTTAATAATTACATAATATTCAATTGTATTAATAGACCATAATTCCCTTAACCATTTCTCTCATGATGGGTATTTAGAACATCCACATAAATTACTCAGGTGTTAATTCCAGGATTACTTGATTCTCCCTGCTTCAAAATTCTGACAGTATGTTCATATTATCAAAATTCTTGTAATCTGGTTATTTCATTAGTCAGATTCCAGATGTCCTAGATCAAAGTTAAACCCTAAATTTTATCAGCTTTGTCTTAACAAATTGTCACCACCTAGTGGCCAAAAAGGGAATCCCATCCTGGTACAAGGGTGATGAAGTCAAAGGATCTGGGTTCTAGTCCCAACTAGATTTTATGTTAGCTAGAATCTCTTTGGATTTTAGGTTTTTTTTTGTTGTTGTTGTTTTGTTTTGTTTTTAAATATCAGAAATGAGAATAATAATTTCCTGTTTTACCTGTCACAAGGCTCAAAAGAGATACTGTGCATGAAAACAACCTTATAATTTAAACACTATCTGAAAATAAAACAATGTGTATAATAATGGCAAATTAAAAACTGTCAAGTGTAAAATAAATGTGAACTATTTTAGTACTATTACTACTATATGTACTTTTAAAGCACAGCAGTACACATGGGAAAAATTATACACCTTTCTTCATTTTGATTTCTCACATTATACAGAAACATCCAAGAAGGAAAGGAGTTTCAGCGCTGATATTAACGGAGAGGCAGAATGTAGTACCATGAATTTGCTTACATTCTGCACAATGGACACTCCCCACGTTAATAAAACAAGAAGACAGAATAAAATAACATTATTAATAATTTTCTCAGGCTACAAGATTTGAACCAACTGATTTATTATAATAACTATATTAGCAACAATCAGAAACCGATTTAAAGGCACTATTTTACTGCTCATTTCCCCTAACTTTTATCACATCCTCTGTAGAATCATGAGTGGTACAAATACATAAAATTAAATCAATAAGCTTTCTTATGCCCGATAGTCTTAATGTACAGAGTGAGGATTCACTAATGTCTCCAAGAACACATTGGTGTTCCTGGACCATCTCCTCTCTCTGACCCCAGCACTAGGACAGTTAGTAAACTTTTTGTCTAGTTCTTCCTATTTAGCCAAAGTTAATTTATTTTTTCCATTAAGAAAGCAATAGAGTTCCACTGATGACTAGAAAATCAATATTTGTTCTCACAGGTAATGCCTGCAGTGGACTATCCTGTCCTTCAGTAAAAACCTTATTCTTCTTTGTGTTCCCTAAATCTGCAAACAGTGGGTGTGTTAATCACTGTCATTCTCTTGGACCTACTGCATTTGCCTCCTAGCTATGCTCCAGGCTTCAGACCGGCCTGCCCACCACCACACCACCACGTTGCCAGCATAAGCTTTCTGAAATGCACATTCCATCACAGCGTTCTCTGCATCTAATTCAATAATCCTTGGGGACTGGAGTGCATACTAAACTAGTATATCCTGAGAGATTCTAACATGCCCGTGCCCTTCCTTTCTTCCATGAATGTGCTTCCCTCTTTGTTTACCAGTCGTATTCTTATGCATTCTTTAAAACTCAGCTCTTGAGTCCTCTCTTCTAAGAAACAGTCCCTAACTCTCCCAAAGATCATCTGTTTTTCCTGACTGCTCACAATGCACCTTGTAACACACTTTCACAATACATCGCATTAGAACACTTTACTTCTGCATCTCCCTCATTAGGGCTGTACAATTTTTGAAGTTTTCTTGGTATTCCAAGACTTAACATTTTTATTAACAATTTGGAGATCAAATTTAGTATGAGAAGTACCATCTTTGACCTGATCAAGCCAGGTACACTATCCAAAAGCAGTTTGGCAAACATAAATTATTAAAACAACTGTTTTTAAAACTAAGTTTTAAAATAAAAAGAAAAAAACACTCATCAAAATAAAACCACAGACAATGGATAGGCTCCCACCTACTCAAATATAGAGAATAGTGTTGCTTTACAAAGCTACATCGGTTGCAGATATAATCTTAAAGTTAAGGGTTCCATGAGCATATACTGTATGATATTAAACCAGAAATTTTATCCCATAGTAAACAAAATCAATAAGGATAACAATTTTTGTACCTATTATCTCCATGTTTTTCCTTTCTGATCCTAAAATTCTCTAGTTTTTCCTTTTACAATTTTTTTTAAAATTTTATTTATATATTTGACAAAGATCACAAGTAGGCAGAGAGGCAGGCAGAGAGAGAGGAGGAAGCAGGGTCCTTACTGAGCAGAGAGCCCGATGCGGGACTTGATCCCAAGACCCCGGGATCATGACCTGAGCCGAAGGCAGAGGCTTTAACCCACTGAGCCACCCAGGCGCCCCTCCTTTTACAATTTTTTAAAAAACCCAACATTACTGTGGTGCATATGTGTGTGTGTAATAAAAATTGTTCAGAATCTCAAGCGCATTTTTCTTTGACTTCCCATTGAATCCCTCCTTCATTAACATGTCACGAATAGCACTTAAATCTTACTTCACTTAAAATGTACCATAATAGACACATAAAAGTATAAAAACCAGTAGAAAAATATTAAGCAGTAACTTCTGTTTAAGTAATCTATGAAAAAGAAAGGGAAACACAGCATGTCCACCACTGAGCAAAATGAAGACAGCTGGTGAGGAAGGAGCAGTGAGCTCCCTGAGTCTCCCGGGGGCAGACCTAACCCAGTAGGGCCTTTCCGCTGTTTGGAGTGACCCTGGCATAAGGGTAAAAAGATTATTTAATTACAGCAAGAAACGTGTCTCAACATTATGTGCCAGACACGTTTCTAAGATGGTAGGAGTTGACTAGTTCAATCATCACAACTCTGTAAGAGAACTACTATTATTGTCATCCAAGCACAGAGGCTAAGGGGATTCTGTACCTACAAAGTCCTGAGTCTAGGGTTGCAAACCTGCAGGCCGAGTCCAGAGCCCAAGCTCTTGCTCGTGGTATACCGCCATCAGCGGCAATTATGATTCACACAACGCGGGGATGCACATACACACACTTGGACACAGCAGTGACACCGCTTCTTGTGCCCCATTTTCAAATAGATGGGTAGTTCGGTTAGGTCCATAAGACAAGCAAATAACAACCACAGCAAAAAGATCTCCATAGGATTAGAATGGTACTTCCTCTCTGCATTAAGAGTTAACCCACGTGGGGCGCCTGGGTGGCTCAATGGTTTAAAGCCTCTGCCTTCGGCTCAGGTCAGGATCCCAGGGTCCTGGGATCAAGCCCCGCATCGGGCTCTCTGCTCAGCAGGGAGCCTGCTTCCCCCCCACCCAATCCCTGCCTCTCTGCCTACTTGTGATCTCTGTCTGTCAAATAAGTAAATAAAATCTTAAAAAAAAAAAGAGTTAACACACATAAAGAATCCTAGACACAAAAAATGAGTTAATAACCAATATAAACATGTTATATATATATATATATATATATAGTTATGATAATATATGATAATATACCATAAGTTTTATATAGATAACTATATGTGATATATAGTTATATTAATAACTAATATAAACATAACTAATGTTTTGTCATAGTGTAAGAGGTCAAGGGTCATGTGAATTTGGGGGACGTGTTTAATGCTATGCAACCATTCCTGAAGATTTATGTTGACTAGTGAAATGACGAACAATACAGGGAACAAGAACAAACTGTCTTGCATCTGCACATTTGTGTCTCTTTCACATCTCAAAGTAGGAAAGAGGCTTTTTTATAAAAGGTAATCAGCTCAACTCACAAATTAAAAAAAAATAAAATATCTTTTTTTCTTTCCCAGCTTTTTATAAAATAAAAATAAAATGTGTAATATTCACAAAATAATGTGTAAATATTTCAATATGGCTTTACCATAAATTTCAAGTTTTATCATTTTATAATGTAATCATCTACAAAGCTTTCAAAAATAAATATTGTTGTTATAAAGTCAATGGAGTTCTGAGAAAATACTGACTATATTACTGATCGCTTTATAAACAAGACTATTTTCTAATAAAGTTCTCTTGGTACTTGAGAAAATAACTAATAGTTCCATGACATGGTAAAAAGAAAGCAAAATAAATTCCAGATGAATCAAAGAATTACATGTACAAAAAAATCACATTATAGAAAACCAGGAGAAAATTTGAGTATTTACCAAGTTCTAGAGATTTTCTTAAACTGAGACCTTACTTGGAAAAGAAAAATCTTAAGAGCAAAGAATAACAGACAACTAAGAAAAACTTTCCTGTGTAAAAATATAACAAACAAAATTAGAAGGAAAATAACAAAGTAATCACAAATTAATTGCCTTATTTTTAGCAAATTTTTTTTCAAGACAATATTATCAATGAGGATATAATAAGACGGACATTCTAATAGGGGTGGGAGAAGTATCAATACGTACAATTTTTTCGTGAAAGGAATTTGACAACATGTATTAGAAGTTTTATACTGCCTCTCAACTCAATGACTAGTTTAGTACTTCAGTAATTTACAAAGGAAGTTTAATAATTTACCCAAATCTTGTCTATACAGGATCCCAATGTGCTTTTAATGTTATTTAGAATATGACAGAGATAGCTAATTTGCTTTATATTTTCATCACTAAATACAACTTGCTATAAATTGAATAGTTATATTTGAAAATAAAACTCCTTCATCAAAATATGTCCTGTACCATCTACATCCTATCCAACTAATCTCATTTTCCTATGTATTACAGAAATAGAGATTTAAATAGCTTAAGTATTTAGTATTTTATTTTATATTTGTATTTATTATAAAATATTTGTATTTTAATATTTCTTTTACCGAAAAAGTAAAGGGCATTAAGTAGAATAAACAATTTATGTAAAGGTACTTTATATCTCCTTGGAAACAGAAATTGCTGAAGGTATTGTTTTGTTTTGTTTTGTTTTTAAAGATTTTATTTTTTTATTTATTTGACAGACAGAGATCACAAGTAGGCAGAGAGGCAGGCAGAGAGAGAGGAAAGGAAGCAGGCTCCCTACTGAGCAGAGAGCCCGATGCGATGCCAGGCTGGATCCCAGGACCCTGGGATCATGACCAGAGCGGAAGGCAGAGGCTTAAACCCACTGAGCCACCCGGGCGCCCCTGCAGGTATGTTTAACAGGAATTTACAAACACCCTACTCCTCTGATACTAACCCTGAAGAGTTTACTTTTCATGAATTTGATATTTTGACAGCATATGCTACCTTAATCATGGCAATAGTTTAAACATATTTATAAAACTTAAGCTAACTAAAATATTTTGAAAACCAAAATGAATAATCTCTTAATTGAAAATTAAGCATGGAATTCTCAAATTATGCTATTATCAGAAAGAAAATAAAGTTTCATGAGCTGTCGTTTAATATTTTTGAAACCCTTACTATGTAAACTCTATTTGAAACTATAAACAGGTCAAATGATATACAAGTGTCTCTAAATAATATTTCAAGTAAAGTTTAATGTATAAGAATAGAGCAAATTGAAAGAAATTTAAATCACCAACATTTAGCGGTCTTACCTACTAATATTCTACTCTTCTTGATGCCACTTTTTACTTCATCATCGATCAAATCTGTAAGCACTTGACACATTACATTGATTGACTCAAGGTGTTCTGGGCAGTCATTAGATATTTTAAATCTGTCAAACCATACATTGGAGATTCCTCCTTTCATAGGAGTATATGGCCTGTTTAAAACCAAAACGAACAAAATAAAAAAAGGAGAAGAAAATGAAGGGAAAGGGGATGTTATTAAAATGAATGTTTCAATTTCTAAAACACTGATGCGTTGAATAATTTCAATCTCCTCCAAGTTCTATCAGTTAAAGAGTTCATACTGAAAGCAGCCTCTTGCACACTGAATTAACTTGCCTGTACTTACACAGATCCCATTACCATTTCCTACTGCCGACTCAGAATCCTTCCCTATTCACCCCATCTTTTCGGATTCATAAATTCTCCAGAGAATTTCCACGAAAAAAGGAATTATAGATGTAACATATAATTATAATTATATAATTAATATATATAGGGTGCATGTGTTTTATTTATTTTTTTTTTCCTGCTCGATTTGATCAGGTCTACCTTTTTTTTTTTTTTAAATTTGTTTTGATTTTTTTAGCCCCTTCACCCTCTTTAATGTAAGATCAATATTTTAGTATTCATAACTAACTGAATAATGTTTAATATCTCAAGAGTGGGAAAAAATGATTCACCACGATGTTTTTAAAAGGTGGTTAATTTGTAGCACTTAAGTATGGAAATATGAGTTGATAATTTAAGAGCTTTCTTAATCACATCCAGATCATCCTTAGAATGAGGCCTCAATTTTTTTTCTTAAGAACTTTTTTTTTTTTTTTTTTTTGGTCTTCTTAGGAACCTTCCAATTTTAGCATATGTGCTGCCGAAGCGAGCACTCTTCTTAGGAACCTTCAAATGAGAATTTAATGGGGTACAAATAATCTTTGGAAGCACTCATCAAACAGCTCTTCCATACTGTTTGCATCACTGGGGTCTCAAACTGGGTGCCTTATTAGACTTAGATTTTATGTGATCAGATGCTCTGAACTGGGTGCTCTGTTGAACAAGACTGATCTTACAAGATGCTTTATATCTACGTATGAGGTGAAATGGTTATAGTATCAGTGACTCTTAACCCATTCGTTGCCTGTTCCTACTCTGGAAAGCTCTGATAGTAAGTATGTGTCTGTGGCAAGGTATTCAAAATGTTCTGTTTTAACCAATTATAATGGGCTTAAGCGTTCCTGTGTTTATACCCTATGTCAGTAAAGGTAAATGAAGGGGAACAAAAACAATCTTAGACTTTCCCATAAGCAAACACAGAAGTACAGCAAGACACAGAAGATAAACATGGAGAACAAAGGTTTTCCAAAGATGAGGGAGAGGAGGGTTCAATCAAAGAAACTGTTTTCCACGTGGCAAAGTGTGTTTTCCCCTTATGTGACAGTGAAAACAGGATTACGTCCAATGCAAAAAAGACCTAGAAAACACAACCAGTGCTAAAAGCACCTATCATAATTTCAAAGAAATCTAAACCAATGATGACCACAGATGCAGAATACCTCCTGTATTTCCTACTCTGACCAAATCAGAGCTGGATGTATTCTCTCACCATCCAAAGTCAGTGAAATAGGAGTACGAAATGTACAGATAGAAGGGGGAAAAAAGGGCTGAAAAACATCAAGTGAGATCTCAGAGTGCCTCCCTATACATGCTCTAGTGAGAAACATGTTTCCTGGGGAAAGACTAAGTGGAACTTCTGCAAACCCAAAGAGCTAGAAGTAGTCAATTCCTACTTTCTCAACCACTGTTATCAAAGGGGACTCCACATTCTGTGCAGATCTGCCCTTGAGCAGCATCCACTCTAGGGGACCAAATGGGTAGTACAGGAGAGAGCGGAACTAATTTTTCCGTATTGATCATACCACTCCAAAATAAATGGACTTTTTGTGCCTGGAAATCAACAGGATTATATTTGGACAGTTTCTTGGAGAAACTGAAAGCAGAGCTCATGTACAGAGGATCTTGTTTATTTACTAAAATAGAAGAATGTTATCAATATTAATTTGCAGCACCTTTCTAAAATTGGAATGCATATTTGAATAGCCCCTATAAAATAGCACATAAAAACAAATTTTCTTCTGGCTTATGAAGATCTATGGTATTTCGCAAAGACGGGACATTCTATGTGTGTGCTGTCGTGATGTTTTCCGGGGAATGTGATTCTGCGCACCACTCCTCTCCATTGCTCCTCTCTTCTCCTACTGCTCCCCCCATCCTGCCTTTCACACTAGGTAAACCATGTTTACCATCTGGAATATATCCTTGCATTTTTTTTTTTGCATATACATTAGAACATGCATCTTTATAGGATTTTTTTTTTTTTTAGAGCACTATTTCCTTTTCAAAAATGAGATCGCCTATTTGCTTCCCCTTTGTGCATCATGCTTTTCCCCCTTCATGCTAACTTATGGGTGTCCTTCCTGATAGTTTGAACCCATCCTTTTAAATGACTATATAATACCATAAGATAAATATGTTCCACAGTTTCATCAGCCATTCCCCAAATAATGGGCATTTATTTGGTACACAGGTTTGAACCACTAAGAACAGTTCTGCGTTAAACATATTTGCATACATGTTTTTATGTACTGGGACTTTGAGTCCTATGAACAGTCCAAG
Organism: Mustela putorius furo; assembly: GCF_011764305.1. Lineage (NCBI taxonomy): Eukaryota > Metazoa > Chordata > Mammalia > Carnivora > Mustelidae > Mustela > Mustela putorius. The sequence continues at coordinate 17,993,587 of NW_025421402.1, read as the reverse complement.
AAACAGGACTACTGGATTGAAAGATATTAATTTTTATCTTAGCAGATGTGTTAAAGTTGTTACCATTAAGATTATAAAAAAATCACTTTTGTGCAAGAAAAGAGAACATCCTTTTGTCCACAGCCCTTAGAGCAATAGGTGCTAACATCCCTTAAAATACTAGCATTTAGGGGTAGCTGGGTGGCTCAGTGGGTTAAAGCCTCTGCCTTTGGCTCGGGTCATGATCCCAGGGTCCTGGGATCGAGCCCCACATCAGGTTCTATGCTCAATGGGGAGCCTGCTTCCTCCTCTCTCTGCCGGCCTCTCTGCCTACTTGTGATCTCTGTCTATCAAATAAATAAATAAAATCTTAAAAAAAAATACTAGCATTTCAGGGTATCAACTATAGTTTTAAGTCAACTTTCTGGAAGTATAATTTACACACATAAAAGTAAACACTTAACTATATCAGTCCAAGATCTGACAATATAATCATCTCCACAATGATACGGAATATTACCTTTACTTCACAAAATTCCATCCTGCCCCTTTGCCAGCAATTCCCATGTACTGCCCCAGGCAACCATAGAGTGATTCCTATCACTCCAGATGAGTGTTTCCTGTTCTAGAACTCTACATAAATGGAATTACCTATTTGTATCATTTGTTATTTTTGTCTATTGTGGTTTTGCTTTTCCTATTAGTTTAGGAGAGCTCTTGGTCTATAACTGACACTTAAATAGTTGTCATTTGTATTTCAAGTATTTTTTAACATCATTTTTACATACTGACATTACATATTTACGGTGTCTTTTGAAAAAAAAAAACAGATTAAAGACACCGCATTTGATAGAATCTTTCCTTAAAAAGCAACTAAAATTTCTAGGTCTCCTGATTTAAGAGGCTCTTCCTAATCCATTCATTTTCACACATGGAGCTCAAAAATTTCTAAGATTTTTGTTTTCATTTTTAGATTAAAGTTGTGAAATTCCCTGGAATTTATTCCATACATGAAGTGTCATAGGGTTCAACTTTTTTCTCCCATATGGATATTCAATTGTGTCCATACTATTACTACTAAAAGGAAAAAAAAATATTCCACATAGGTGAAATTCCATCTTTGCCGTATATTTAATTTCATAGTTCTGAATTATCTAGTTTCTCTCAACCTAGATTCTGTGAAATAATGAAGCCCTGATGCCCAACACATACACTACTTACAATAAATGCACTTCTTTCCAGTGCCTCTAGAATGGTACTCATTCTATGTTATCCTTGTGGAAATCAAGAAAACAGTAAGTGAAATCACATCCTGAGCTGTGCTTCATTTTCAGGTGAAGAACTCTGGTTGAGAAAGGTTCTATTTTGTTCTACTGAAGTATTTCTCTATCCTTGTGTTAGGATCATACAGACTGTATTGAAGTAGCTTCAGAGTGTACTGTTAGGTTGAGTAATGTTAGTTTCTTTCTCCCGACCGTCATCAAGACCAGTGTCTTTTTTTGACTCGTCCTGCCTATTCTTAAGCATCCACTCATTTTTATCTAAGAAATTAACTGCATATTTAAAAATAATTTCGAAAAATTCTCCTTATAAGTCCTTGTGGAGTTTTAACTAATATTGACTAATTTAACTAATAAATAATTAAGAAATTAAATAAATAATAATTTAAATAATAATTAACTAATAAATAATTGTCTGGAAATTAACATTTTATGACAAAAAATTGTAAGGAGGAGAGATTTTTGCAGACTGAGCTCTTCCTAAGATCTGTCACATTATCTTTTGGGGCTTCTCTTGTATTATTTTCCAGGCTTTCAAGGAGTGCAGAGATGATAAAATTCTGCATCAGATTTCTACCAGGACTCCACAGAACCCACTTTCTCCCTCATTCCTGCAGGCCTTCTGACCTCAGAAGCTGCTTGGCTCAAGAGAGGTAAATAAATTGGAATCAGAAGGGGAGAGAACACAGAGAGCATTCAAGCCACCCATCTCCCAGAATCCCTTTCTCAGGATTAACTTTCTTAAAGTACTCTGAAAATGAAAGCAGGTGCTTTCCACTAGTATTAATGTCAGTGTCAGACAAAATGAAATCCGAAAGTACATTCAATTGGTCATTGGAATCACAATGTTCTGAATGAAAACTGCATATATAACACTCACTTTAAAGCCTGAATTAGACTGTTACTTTTTTTAATTATTTCTACTTTCCTCTTGATTTTATTTTGCTATTTCTCTAAGTATTTATTTGTCTGTCTAAACACTTAAGTAAGGATGATATCATAGGCTAAAATCTGAATCATTCTGGGAACTCAGCCATTAATAGAAAAAAATGACACTCACTTAACTTTTTGTCTTTGACAGTGCCTTACTTAATCAGACACTTACGCTCTGATGCACTCCCGATGTAAATTTCACGAATATGAGTTTTTTGTTCTCTCAATCTTCTAAGAGAATTACATTTTGTTCAAAAGAGATAGTTGGGAAAATTTAATAAGACAAAGAAAATTAGAACTTTTGTGTTAAGAAAATATAATCAAGAATGCAGAATTCTCTTAATACGTTAGAATAACCTTTAAAGAAGGCATAAAAATAAGGCTGTTTTTTAAAACAGCTAAACAAACTGGCCCATATGTTATACTCATTCACCTTTTCCCTCAAATAAATCACTTTATTAGCTAGTATAAAACAGCTCAGACATTACCACAATAAATAAATATGCTTGGCAAAGAACATCTGTGTGGCTCCTAAGTCAATCAATCAATCAAACACACTGGTAAAATATTAAGCTGGAATAAAATGTCCGAAGCTAAAAAACAAAAAAAAAGAGTTGACATTCAGTTTGATACCAAGTTCTGTTTTGATCTGTGTTCTTTAAAAGTTGTAAAATCAAAAGGTCATTCATAACCTTTACGATAGCATCACATGGCTTCAATCTTCCTCTGTGTCACTTCATAGAACTTCCCCAGCAATCACCAGGTCCAGGCACATTTCCCTCTTGTTTTCCTTCAAACAGGATGGTCTCATTATTGATCTAGGGGGTTTGCATCTGATACCCTCTCTATCTGGAATGCTCTGTGCCACACTTCTGCATGGTAGGGCTTGCACGGATCATTTAGGTCTCAGCTCAAATAGGGTAACAGAATATCCTATTTAAGTGTGTGTGTGTGTGTGTGTGTGTGTGGAGGGGAAATACACTTTAAATTGTTGGTTCAAAGAAGTGTATTCCATTATCCTATTTACCTGCTGTAACAATTTATTACTATTTGAAATGAATATATTAGTTGCTCTTATATTTTCCACTTATCTTTTCCACAGCAATACACTCAGTGCCAAGAGAAAGTATTTGTTGAATGATCAATGTCAATAATCATTTGTGTCACTGGGAGTAATTTGGGTCAGCTGGAAATTAGAGAATATCTAATATTGGTCTATTTTGCTCTGATTATCTTTTGACTTTGTATAAAATCCATATTGTGATTTCTAGGAAAAGGTCAAATTTTTCTTTTGTTGCTTAAAAAAATATATTTATAAGTTCTTACACACTAATAGGCATTTAAGTGTGCTCTTTAAAATAAATACCAAAGAAGTAAAACTATTTCTTCAAAAGAGCTGTTTCTAATAGATTCCTTACCAGTGAAGTGTACTTAAAATACAGATCTACTGGTATCAGGAAAGCGATCTCCCAATATTGTGCTTCAGATAGAACTCAAATTTCAAGTGACAGAGCAAAAATGAATCCATTATTATCTGCACCTAAATCAAAAATACCTAACCCTGTTCTGGAATACATTTAATAAAAAATATAAACATACACTTCACTGGAAAAATAGTAATAAAAAAGTAGAGGAACTATGCAAATCTTATTACTGTTAAATCTTTCAAAACACCAAGAGCAATTTATATCATCATATAAGTTATTAATTGGCTTGTTAAAAAATTGCTATTATTTTTAAAATGGAAATTCTAATAGTAAGTCCAAACCAAGAAAACCTCTAATTACAAATACAACTAAAGTATGCTTTAGAAACAGAAATTTTTATTGAGCACTTCAATTAAATAGTCCAAATTAACAATGAAAAAAATGAGGCAATATTTTCCATTTAAATCAACACGGCAAGTTTATTGCTGACTTTTACTTAATATGCCCCAACTTAGCTGATTAAAAACATCTATTAAATAGGGTTGAGGAAAAGGAATACCTTATAGTCAAATGGCAATTTACAATTTAATCAAAACATACTGACATGCTGTAATAGACCACAACTTGGTAAATATAATAGACTACTGTTCTCCTTTTAAGTTCTTTAAAATATGTATGACTACTGAAAACAAAAATCATAACTGTGTCTTGATAGAGTTTTCAATGTATGTAAATGAAATACATATGACAAGCATAATGGATTGGGGAGGAGATAAAGGAACCTATATGGTTGTATGTTTCCTACATTTCATGTCAAGTAAAAATCTAACTAGGTGAAAGGTTTGATATGGATCTTGTAATCCCTAGAACTAGAAGAAAAAAAAATAGATAGGTGAATGGAATATTAACAAAATCCAAATTATCCATAAAGAAGATGGCACAGGGAGAAAGAGGAACAAAAAGCTGTAGACTTAAAGTTAAACAACATCACTAATTACATTAAATGTAAATGGTCTAAACAAAACACTTAAAAGAAACTAACACATCAGTTAAAGTGAAAAAAACAAAGCTCAGATACATGATGTCTGTAAGAAACCCACTTTAAATATGACATAGATTGGCTAAAAGTAAAAAGATAAAAAAAAGACATACTATACTACTATTTGTTGTATGTAAGAATGCATTTAATTTTAGTATCTTGTTCTTGCATTCTGCTATCTTCCTAAAGTCACTTATTTCTAGTAGTTATTTAGTAGATTCCTTATTTTCTTTGTGTAAACAGTCATATCATCTGGGACTAATGGCACTGTTACTTTCTCCTCTTCAACGTTATTCTCTTTATTTCATTGTCTAGCCTTATTGCACTTGTCTGAACTTCCATACATTGTTGAACAGAATCAAGGACCTCTTTCTGCCCCAGGATATGGGCTCCCTGCTCAGCAGGGAGTCTGGTTCTCTCTTTGACCCTCACCCCACTTGAGCTGTCTCTCAAATTAAAAAAAAAAAAACCCACAAAAAAAGTTTTTTTTATTTTTTAAAAGATCTCCTTCTGTGTAATCTTTGAGGGGAAGCATTGAATATTTCACCATTAAATATGGTGTTAGTTACAAGTTTCTAGCTATGCACCTTTTATTATGTTGAAGAAATATCACACTTTACCTAATTAGCTGAGTTTGATGAACTAGTTAAATGCTTTTTCTGTATCCTTTGAAATAAACATATTTTTTAATCTTTTGTTTTGTTAACACAGTGATTACACTGATGGACTTTCAAATGTTAAGCTAACTTTTCATTCCTGGAATAAACCCATCTGGTCATAATGTATTATCCATTTTATATGTAGCTGGATTTGATTTGCTAGTGTTTTGTTAAGGAATTTACATATATGGTCATGAGGGTATTGATTTGTAATTTTCTTGAATGTATTCGAAATTTGTCATTATCAGGGTTATACTGGTCTCTTAATATGTGTTAGAAAATACTCCTGTTTCCGGAATTGTGTTAATCCTTACTTCCATGTTCAGTAAAATTTACTAGTGGAATTGGCTGGACATGAAAGTTTCTTGTGTGAAGGTTCTGATAATGAATTCAATTTCTTTCATAATAATGTAGGTATTCTGATTTTTATTTTACTTTTATGTCAGTTTTGTCATTTGTGTTTCTCACGGAATTTGTATCTTTTCTCTAATTGTTCAACTTTATTAGCATAGGCTGTTCATGCGCATGCGAGTTCCCTTTATTGCCTTTAGGATTTGTGTTGATATCCTTTATTTAATTTCATATTTAGAAATATGTTGTTAATTTCCAAATATTTGGGAGCATTCCAGATATCTTATTGCTGTTGATTTCCAATTTCATTCCATTCTTGTCACAGAAAATATTCTGTACAATCTCAGTCTTCTGCTACTCATTGGTACTTATATTACAGTCTTCCTTCGATATACTCTCTTGGTGACTGTCCTACAAGCTTTTTCAGTAGAGTTCTATAAATGATAATGTTCAAGGTAGTTTTAGTACAATTACTTATCAAATTTTATATCTGCCTAGCTATTCTTTTTCTAAATTGTTCTATTAGATCCTGAAGAATGAGTATTAAAAGCTTCAATTATGATTGTATATTAGTCCACTTCTCTCTTTAGTTCTGACAGTTTTCTTTGCATGTGTTTATAAGCAATATAATTAAGTACATGCCTATGAAGGATTATTGTCTTCCTCCTTAATATTTACTTTTAGCTTACAAATGTTCACTTTTATCTCTGGTAAGACCTTGAAGTATACCTTATTTAATAAAAATACAGTAGGTCAGCTATCCTATGTTTACTGTTTATACAGCATATCTTTTCCTTTCCTTTTGCTTTGTTTTGATTAGTCTTTTTCCAAACTTAAAATTAGTATCTCAAATAATCTCAAGAATTTAATAATAAAGACATTTAGAAAGTTGTTTCCAATAATACATTATATATTAACTGAATTTAAATAAAAGCAAATTTAAAAAATAAAAAGTTTCTCTCGCAAAAATGTTTTTTAAAATTCTACTTTAAATTAACCTTAATTTTCCAAAGTAAGAGCTCTCAAATTTTGATGCAGAGTAACTACACAGGTAGGCAGATGACATCCAAACCTGCTTCAGTTTTCAGAGGTAGGAAGGAAATTCTGTAATTTTTAAAATATAACTATGCTGGTATACTTGAGTACAAAAGGTTGGTAGACACTATAATCTACTTACATTAGAGGTGGTGCTCCTTAAATTGCAAATTATGAGCTCCATCTCATACCTGGTCAGTCAGAATCTAGGAGATTGTAACCTAAAAAATCCAGATTTTAATAATATCCCAGATAATTTTTTCTGGGAACAGTATATTTTAAAAACAATTATCTTCCAGTTTAAAATTTCAATTTCCCATTAACTGTAAAGCTTAAAAAAAAAAAAATCCTTCCAATTGGGTACTGACTCATGAACACTGGGGCCAGTATGCTAAGTTTAAAATGCCCCAAATAAAACACATAGCATGTTCAATATTCTCATAGATTCCTACCTTAACATCACACCGCCTTCTCCTTTTCCCAGATTTTCCATTTTTCCCAGCCTATGCTGTGTGAATCTCTCTTGAATTGAATGCTTGTGTTACATTTCCACCACAGTGACCTAGTTCAGACTTTAATGATTGCTACAGCAGTGGATCTCACCTCTGGCTGCATACAAGAATCAGAAATGAAGCTTTTAAAAATCTTTCTGCCTTGGCTACATCTCAAGCCAATTAAATCAAACTCTCTGGGGGTAACAACCAGATGGAATCGCAGATAAAATACAGGACACCAGTTAAATTTTAATTTCAGATAAACAATAAATACTTTTTATTTTATAAAAAATATACTATTTTTAATATTTATATTTTATATTTATATTTATACTATTATAGTAAGTATGTCCAGATATTATTTATTTGCTAAATAAAGCTGGCAACCCTATACTCTAGCATCTGTAATACTTCAATCACTGAAATGTATGTACATGATCAGCAACCCATATATATATAACCCATTGTGAGTTGTAGTTTAACAATTCTGAAAGCTACTGCCTTAGAAGGGTCAGCAAACTTTTCCTGGAAAAGCCAGAGTAAATATTTTAGGCTCTGTGAACCATACAGTCTCTTCGGTGACTACCGAAATCCCTTTTGTAGCACAAAAGCAACCACAGATAATATGCGAATGAGAGAGTGTGGTTGTATTCCAGTAAAACTTTATTTATAAGAATAGGTGATTGGCCATATTTAACCCACAGGCTGTAGTTTGCTGACCCTATTCTAGACTATCAGATCATTTCAGATTTCCATTTTGTTATTTAATATATTCATTATTTTTCTCAGCTTTACAACTGCTAGACCAAATATTCCTTGAAAATACAACCCACACACATAGGCTTGGAAAATTTCTTCAAGGATTATCAGCAATTAATTCTTTGGATAATATTTCTACATCCTGTCCACAAGGATATCACAGATTACTATTAATAACTAACATTTATTTGATACTTATTTTATGTCAGACATCATGCTAAGGATTTACACATATATTCAGTAACATCACATATTCTCAGGACAACTCTTTGAGGTGGATACAATTATTAGTTCCATTTTGCACTTCAAGAAAATGGGACACCAATAAGGGTAAAATACCTTGTTCTCAGGATCTTATAGCACTTGAGAGAAATCCAGATGGAAGCCAGAGCCTGCTTAATCCAATCATATTTTTAACCACTGTACCATGATAATTCTATGTATCTTCAACAGTCTACTGAACGATATTATATCTCGAATATTTCCCTTACCTATTGGTCTAACACTGTGGCAAAAATGAGGAGTATTACAGTACTGGTTCTTACTTACAGTGCATAAAATCTGAAGGGACCTAAAATTCAAAAAGTTAATGACTAAAGGATTTTGGATATCTAGTCCAAATTGTTCATTTTAGACATGTGAAAATTAAGATCCAGAACTGATAAATTTTTCATTAACAGCCTTCACAATTTTATTTAAAGTAAGAATTAGATGACATATTTCTAAAAGTCTTCACTTTTCCTCCTTAACTGAAGTACTCTCCAAGACTCGACATTGTATAGCATGTATCAGATTGCTGATTCAAAGTAATAAGAAGAATCACAAGTGATTCATTGCTCATATCAACTATATTGTCACTCTGGATATGTATCACATAACTTTTGCTAATATATAAAAAATATATATTTTATATATAGAATTTTATCTATATATAAATATATAAAATACTTAAATATAAATGGATATAAATATATAAAATACTTAAATATAAATAGAATGAAATGAATAAAATATAAATGTAACTATACATATTTATAAACCTTATATCCATTCACTAAGCTTAGAAATAATCAACAAATTAGTACTCTGTTCCTGTTTTAATACTTCTATGTATTTTTCTTCTCAGTCTGTTATATCTTAGAGGTTGTCAAATTATAAAGTAGATATCATTGTAAAAGCAGCAATTTTGTGATTAAGAAAAAATACTTAAAATATTTTGAGTGTACAAAGAAAAAAATCACATATCTATCTATATATATTTTTACCTAAATACATCAGAAACTGCTAAGCTGAATTAGTGATACTGAAAGCAGTTTATTTGATAACTAATAGATAACCCTTAGAAAGCCTCAGCAATAAAATTAGAAACTGTTTTTAAAATAAATTAATGCTACTAAGTGTTTGGTGAAATGGGTATCCTGATACACTACTGGTAATAATGCAAACTGTCTGTTCTTGGAAAACAATTTAGAAGAGTTAATCCCCTGGAAAAAAAGAAACTGACTGTAAGTCCTCTGAGTACTTTCTAGGAATTTTTCCTGAAGGAAAATCAGAAATAGGATAAACAGACATACATAGTGGTAAACTGAGGATAAAAACTAAAACAGTCTACAACAGAATAAATTTTAAAGAATATTCTGTAGCTATTAAACAGTTTTCTGTATTTCAATACAAAATCATCATAGGAAGAAATCATCAAATACAGCATTAGGTGAAAAAAAGGAAGAATTTATAATTGTATGTTTAGTATGAACTCACATTTGCAAAACTAAATAAGCCAGACATTACAGATATTAAAGAGAGGATGAGAGTCTTAACAGTAGCCATGTACTTTTTATAATACTTGTAGTTTACTCAAGTTTTTACTTTTAGTTAGGAAAATGTAAAAGGTTTCCAAAATGTTGTTCCTCTAGGATAAATTTTTATTAACTATATTTATATAAAATCACCACTAACAGTTCTAAAACCTGAGGGCATTAGGGCTGGACTGATTGAATAGCCTGGAAAAGGAATACCGAAAAGAGGCCAGATGGTGAACAAGAGTCATAATACCTACCCACCAAACATAATTTAATGGGAAAAAAAAACTAAGAAACGACCATCTGTGGGACAGAAAATTAGGCCTAAAAATATGAAAACCCTTAAAATGTATGACATTTAATTCACAATGAAATTATGGAAACATCGTCACCAATTTCAATAGGACAAGAGAATAAAACATTATTGAACGGTAAACACTATCTAGTGTCTTTACTCCTTCAAGGCTGCTAACGCTCCTGTATTTAAGTAAAAAATAATCTGGAAATACATTAAAACAGCAAGGAAATAGCATATGCCAAAAGTACAATGAGATGTAAGATGAACTAAAACTGAAAAATCCTCAGTCACCAAAGATATGGTTCAAATTTGAAAATGAAAATAGTTCAAATCTTGTAATTTTAAATTACATATTAAATACAGTTTCTAATTGCTCTGAGAGTCTGAAACATCTGGAAGCAAGACTTGCTGATTTCTGCACTATTCATAGGACAAAAGAAAAATGATTTCACAGTAATGTTGAATTAGATTTTCTAATATAATAAAATACTGAACCAGTTCTTGCTTGTTATACTTGCCTGTTGTAAGATCCCTCCTGACATTTGGAAGATCATAAAATCGAAAGGTCTAGAGCCATTGGTAATCCTTGATCAGTACCATTTGATTTCCAATGTGTGAAAGGACCAAAGAAATACAGCAGAGCTACAGAATGTACAATTTACTAAATATCTGACACAAAATAACTTTGCCAGGTCGATTGAGGGTTCTGGTATTTACGTTTGAAAACAATAAACATTTACAAACTCACTTGATTTGTATATTGACAGCAAATTAACTGGCATTACTACCCTTATTCACATGTGTTTCATTAGGGGCCCCTGGGTGGCTCAGTGGGTTAAGTCTCTGCCTTCGGCTCAGGCCCTGATCTCAGGGTCCTGGGATCGAGCCCCGTATCGGGCTCTCTGCTCAGCTGGGAGCCTGCTTCCCCCTCTCTCTCTGCCTGCCTCTCTGCCTCCTTGTGATCTCTGTCAAATAAATAAATAAAAATCTTTAAAATTAAAAAAAAAAGTCATATGTGTTCCATTTCACTCTCTTATTTGATGCCTCTAATCAAGGATAGAGGTCTGAGATGTAATATTCCATGATGCAGATCTTACTTATAGTAAAAACATATATATACACTCTTTCTGAAAATTTTTGAAAAGTTCTTGAATTCCTGAATGGGAAACTGCAAAGTTTATTCAATTGTGAGGTTTTTATTTCTTCATTTTAGGAATCTTAGAGCCAGTGAAAACAGGGAAGCAAAGCTTCACAATCCCATGCTCTCAAGAGTAAATTCTGAAGGCAAGTGGAATTTTGTATTTAATGTTTCTGACCTCAAGTAATTAAATCTAAAAATAAAGAAAGCCTAGTACATAAAGACCTGTTCTTTGGTGCAATCTCAACTTCTTTTTGTATTGATTCGAAGACAATGATGCCATTCATACTTTAATTACCTCAGATATTTGTTTTTCTAAAATATAAACAGCTGACCACACTGCAACCTCCCCCCAACATCCGCCCCTAATGGAGAACCAAGATACTAATCACCTGGTATGTGCAGGAATAGATGTGTAATTTATTTATTTTTTATTTTTTAAGGTTTACTTATTTATTTGACAGACAGAGATTACAAGTAGGCAGAGAGAGAGGGGGAAGCAGGCTCCCCGCCGAGCAGAGACCCTGATGCAGGGCTCGATCCCAGGACCCTGGGATCATGACCCGAGCTGAAGGCAGAGGCTTCAACCCACTGAGCCACCGAGGTGCCCCTAGATGTGTAATTTAAAGCAGGGTTTCTCAGCCTGGGCACCACTGTGATTTGGGGCTGGAGAACTGTCTGTTGTGGGGGCTGTCCCATGCGGTATAGGACATTTAGCGTCATTTAGCCGGTAGATGCCCGGAGCCTGTCAGGCTGCCTCTCCTGCCAGCCGTGACAACCAAAATGTCTCTGAAACACAGCAGATGTGCAAATGTTCTGAGGGAGAATCATCCTTGCTTGAAAACTACAATTTAAATCATCTCATCATTTAAAAAAAAGGAAATCTTACAAGTTCAAGCACTATTTGATCTAGGAGAGTCTCCCTCACACATTATAAATGTATGGGACCTCCTTTTTTTAAAAGTCTGAAATTACATTGCCCAAAATGGTAACTCCTAGTCACATGGAGCTATAAAGCATTGCAACCTGTAGCTAGTTTAACCAGTTACTGAACTTTTACTTTTATATTATGTAATTTTTTAATTGAAGTATAAGTAACATAGAGTGTTCTATTAGTTTCAGGTATACAACATGCTTCAACAATTCTATACATTACTCAGAGCTCACCCGATATATGTAGTCGCCACCTGTCAAATGTTATCACATTACTGACTATATTCCTTATTCATCTCTGTGACTTATTTATTTTATAATTGGAAATTTGTACCTCTTAATCCCATTTACCTGCTTCACCTATCCCCCACCCACTTCCCCTCTGGCAACCATCAGTTTGTTCTCTGTATTTAATAATCTGTTTTGGGGGGTGCCTGGGTGGCTCAGTCATTTGGGTGTCTGCCTTTGGCTTAGGCCATGATCCTGGGATGGAGCCCTGCTGCGGGCTCCCTGCTCAGCGGGGAGCCTGCTTCTCCCTTCCTCCCCACTTGTGCTCTCTCTCGCTATCTCTGTCTCTCTCTCTCAAATAAGTTAAAAAAATCTTAAAAAAAAAAAAAAAAAAAAGAATGTTTTTTGGTTTGTTTCTTTGTTTGCTGGTTTTATTATATTCCATATATAAGTGAGATCACGTGGTATTTGTCTTTCTCTGACTTATTTCACTTAGCATAATACCTCTAGTTCCATCCATCTTGTTGCAAATGGCAAGATTTCATTCTTTTTTATGGCCGAGTAATATTCCAGTGTGTGCGAGTATACACACATACACGCACCACATCTTTATCTGTTCATTTATTGATGGCACGTGGGTTGCTTCCATATCTTGGCTACTGTAAATAATGCTGCAATAATAAACACAGGAGTGCATCTATCTTTTCAAATTAAGAGTTTCTGCTTTCTTTAAGAAGTAATTATTTATTTAATATAAATTTAATTGCTCGACCAGCATCCAAATGGAGAAGTGTTGCAAAGGTAAAATATATACCAGATTTCAAAGATTTAGAATGAATAAAAGAATGTAATTTATCACTTTAATAATTTTATATTGACTACATGTTGAAATGAAAATATTTGGGATATAATTGGTTAAGTAACACATATTTTAAAATGAATTTACTTGTTAGTTTTTCCTTTTTTTAATGCAGTGTCAGAACACTTAACTTTACATGTTAGCTCATATTACATTGCATTGGTACGCATGGTCCAAAATGTTTCATGGTCTGTTCAAATACATACTGATGATGAAAATATATAATACCCCAAAGTTACCATGAATTCAGTAAAATATTTCAGTGTTTTTATATTTTACTTAAACACAACAGCACCCATAGATGATACTGAGTATCCATGGAGATTTTTGGATTCTCAGAAATATTTTGGACCTAAAGTTTGAAATCCACTGGTCTGGAACACATATCAATACTGCTGATAATATAAAATTCATAAGCTGAAAGCATTAATTCTAGAATCTGTTTCCAATGATCTTCCATTCAATTTAGACAATTATGTTTATATTCAGGCTGAAATGAACTTCTCTCTCCCATCTCCATAGGAATACCACTGTCCTTCTCCTTCCAAACTTCACTAAAATGAATAGCAAATGACAAGCTCTTTTGACATTTCAAAGGCATTCAACTGAAACAATACCCCTTGGTCAGTAGGTCTTTTATTTGCACCACCAAACTACTAAACTCCTTTAAAATTATATTAACTTTTTTTAAAATCTTAAATTTTATGACATTATTTTATTTATTGTTCTACCTCTTTCAATTCTATCAACTAAGTAAGTAAAATCTTAATTGCACATTAAAAAGGTCCTTGAAGGGGCGCCTGGGTGGCTCAGTGGGTTAAAGCCTCTGCCTTTAGCTCAGGTCATGATCCCAGGGTCCTGGGATTGATCCTCGCATCGGGCTCTCTGCTCAGCAGGGAGCCTGCTTCCTCCTTTCTCTCTGCTTACTTGTGATCTCTGTCTGTCAAATAAATAAATAAAATCTTTAAAAAAAAAAAAAAAAAGGTCCTTGAAGTTCTGGTTCTGATTCTCCTTAACACTAAGTTAACAGAAAAATAAGAACAAAATGCTTGTGTATAAGCACACAGAATAATTAATAAGGATAAATCAAGAACAGATAATGGGAAATCAGAGGGGGATGCAGAACTCAGTATATAATTTTGGTTACCCAAAAAAGGATTTGCAAACCCCAGTTTAAAGTATATGCTCAGGATAAAAGCCTATGCAGATGCTAACTTAATAACTATAAAAAACAGTATGACTTCAAAACTATACCAATCTCATGACTGTGCATTTTATTAAACACATTTATGGGTTATATAATCTAAATATTTATTAAGCAGTCAATTCCATATTCCTATTATGGCTTACAGATTCAAAAAACTTAACATTGTTTTTAAATCTTTTTAAGTGTAGAAAGAATGCCCCAAAACCCTTTGCCTGAAATTATGAACTCTGGCATAACTAAATTATTAGAAAGCTTATACTTGTTGGGAGCTATTAGTTTCTTTTTGGGGTAAACAAAGGGAAAAAAAGAGAATTTGAAAGATGAGCAATGTGCAGGGCCAGAGTGCTTAGGACAAAGTTTCAGAGCTTCAGGGAATGTTTTACAAAGAGGAAAGAAATGACTTGTCTCACAAAACTTGGCCCCACTGTGGAACTGGGGAGAAAAAAAAAAGTTCTAGAAAAAAAGGTACCGCAATTCAAAATACTTTAAATACAGAATGAAGTCTCAAGAACATTTAGCTGTTGTATCTGTTTATATACATTCTATGCCACAGTTATGCTGAGCAGTGAGAGAAATTACTACATACCTGGGAGGGGCTGTTGGATAAATAATTTTTATGTGTTGGAATGTTAACTCTTGATTTAAAACCTGCTGGATCCATTTTCTCAATCTTTGTCCAGAATCACCTGATGGATCACAAAATATCGATTAAGACAAAACATTTTGACAACACAGTGTATTTAAAAGCATTCTATAACTTTCATATCACACAGAGGCTGGAACACGGAATACAAAAAAATCTCCATATGTAAAAATAACTCCACAGAAGCCAGTTTATCAACATGAATTAATTGATCAGGCATTAATAACCAAAATTATTTAGAAAGTTTTACTCCTAACTTCACCACTGATCACTTTAAAGACCTTGTTCAAGTTTGAGTTTCAAGTTTCCTTGTTTGTTTAAATGGTAAAACAGGCACAAATATGAAGTAAATTATTTTCCTAAAAAAATTCTGTGTCTGATTTTAAACACTGTCATTTCTTATCTTACCTGTAAAAATAGTAAATTTCTGAAGCAAATATAAACTTTTGTAGATGGAAAGATCTAAAACAATTTTCCTGGTTAAAATAACAAGATCTTTCAAAAGGGGTATTTAGCAAACTTTATTTTTAACTTGAAGAAATCTAAATTTAATTTTGATAACACATTTATGTGATGTAAAATAACAATTATACATCCCAAGGCTAAAAAATAACCAAAATCCATGCAAGAATTAATGTCTGGATATTTCCATTAAAAAATGGAAGGAAATTAGGTCCATGTTATATAGTCCTGAAGAGAAAATTTTAAAGGTAACAACTTTTCATTTTTTTGGATCAGCTCATTAGACATCAACTCAGAGTCTATCTACTGAATACCTGTCACTGAGTCAGGCACTGTGCTCACTGTTAGAGAGGCGGTGATGGCAAGGAAGAAAGAGTCCCTCCTCTCACGGAGGACACAGTTTACTGTGAGAAACACACACAAGTCAAACAATCACACATGAACATGAGAGACAAACAGAACCACTGCGAAGATGAGACACTGGGTGCTGCCACGTTTTACTACATTCAGAACTGACCCAGCTAAGGAGTTCGGGGATAACATCAGAAGATCAGCTCTGCAAAGCAAAGTTCAGTTTGTATTTTAGCCACTGAGCTAGTTGTTTATTTAATGCGTAGATCACACATGACACAAACTGACCCAGTTTTCAAGACCTACCGGATGGTGAAAAGTTGAGGCGAACGAGAAAAGACCATTTTGGACAGAATATGGCAAACGCTAAGATCCTTTCCAGGATGGAGGAGGAGGACATCTAAGACTGAGGGCAAGAGCAGTGAGCACAAGACGAGGCTGGAGAAACAGTAGGGAAGTGGCAAATCCTAACAGCAGGAAGTTCCTTTTTGGCAGAAAGGTGGCTGTCTTCTAGGGGTCACTCTGGCAACTGTGTGATGACAGAAGGGACAAGAGGAGGTGTGGGGAGATCAGTTAGGAGGTGACTGTCCAGAGGACATGCTTCAGTTAGGGGTCTAGCAATGGCATGCACGGGAATAGGTGCGAGGATCCTTAGGGGAGAAAATAAATAGGTATTGGTAATAGATTGGTTATAAGGGCAATAGTGGATGACAGCGAGGTGTCTGGCCAGGATAACTGAATGAACAATGCAACTACACACGGAGACAGGAAACACATGGATCAGCAGGTCTACACTCGCTACCCTGCCTACAAGGTCCTCTACCTGGGGTTGAGCAAACTATAGCCAGCTGGAAGGCAAAAGCCCAAAGCCGTACGCTATGAATGGTGTTTACATTTTTAAACAGTTGCTAAAAAAATAAAGAAAAAGGAAAAAAAGGAAGGGAGGCAGAAAAGAAAAAGGTGGAAGAAACCATATCTGGTTCGCAACATCTGAAACGGTTGCTACCTGACCCTTTACAGGAAGTTTGCTGACCCCTGCCTCCTATCACCTCCGCCAGGATCCTCTGGATATCCTGGCCTACTCCTCTCCCACCAGGGAAAACGCCTGAATTGTTGTTCCCGTGAAGGTCAGGGAACCTGCCTCAGGGCCTCCGTCCTGCCTTCTCCCTTGTCTGCAACAGTCTAACCCAACACCCACATGATTCACTCACGCAGGTCTAGCTGCTGAAGTACCACCTTCAGAGTGAGGCCTACTCTGACCACCTTAGCTAAACTATCACCCCCAATACCTCCCCTCCTCCATCCCCCTTGTCTTGCTTTCTCTTTTTTCCACAGAACTCACTACTATCCACTATACAGTATTTCCTCCAATGGAATGTAAGGTCCACAAGAGCCAGAACTTTTCGTTTGTTTCGTTCATTAATATATGCCTGGAGTCTGGAACAGTGAGTCACTGCACAGTGGCCATATAATAGATATTTCCGGAATGAATGGATTAATAAATGAACGACTATGAGGCAGTTGGATAAACATGTCCAGAACTCAAAGGAAAATTAAAATGGAGACACAAATGTATGTTACTATATAGAGGAAAACATAGAATCCTAGGCCATACGTGCACATTAGCCTGCAGAGAAAAATGCAAAATGAAAAGAGACCACAGAACCAAATTCTGAGAAGCCCCAACATTAACAGACAGAACAGGATGAGACTGGAAAATCAATTATATGGAGAAAACAGGTTAGTAAGTACCAAGAAAGTCTTTCAAGAACATCGAATGTTGGACAGAATATGGCAAACGCTAAGATCCTTTCCAGGATGCCATATTCTGTCCAACAGAATGTTGCAGATGGTTCAAATAAGAAGATGACTGAAAAATGTTCCCCACATTTAGCAACACAGCGGTTACTAGTAAAGTTACTAGTAACTTCACTAAGCGCCAACTCAGTTCGCTTTGATTTACTGCATGAGGAAAAAGCAAGATATGCATAATTTGGGTCTGTGTGAACCTTATAGCGAAGTTTGGGAATTAAGAATTAATTCTGGGAATTACAAATAATGGATACCATTAAAAGAAGTGCCGTAATGTTCCAAAGGAACATACAACAGAGTGAATTAATCTAAGCTGGGAAGCTGAACGAAGCTAATTAAACTATTACTTGCTTTTATCATTCTGAAAGAAGGTACCTGTTTGGTATTTTAGGTGTAGGAATGGCTCAAATTAAGTTGGCTATGTATTACTCACATTCCCATACCTTCTTCTATGACTATCATAGCCTAGGAGAGAACTTCAGCCTTTTAGGATGAAAAAACAACAAAAAAAGCAACAAAAAAAACCTGCCTCTGAATATACTTTTCCAACCTTGAAAAGCAAAACTTAATGCTACAAAGTAACACCCACTCATCCATTCATAAGGCCCACTTTTTAAAAAAGCCTGCACTTTATTCTAAGAGCATGTAACAACTATTAAAACGGGTTGCCTGTATTTAGATTAAGCAGAACCCAAACACCTATAATATAACCACATATAGTAAGTCTAACGTAAAATTATACTCCTCGTACAGATTTTAATTTACTACAATGGAGCTCTAACTATGTGGAAATTGCATTTTATTTGCATAATTAGCAGAAGAATTCTTTGGATAAACTCTGTTCCAAAGTATAAAAGGAAAAATATATATTTAGGGTTTACAATTTATAAAAATGTAAGTAATTTGAAATTGAAGAGTAAAGATGGTACTTGAAGCAAAGTGGCCCACGGGAAAAAAGAAAAGTCTAGGAGTATTTCCTAACAATATTACAAAACACTTATTTATTACAAAGGCTACAGTATCTGGGAATTTCTGGATGCTTATAAATGAACCCCCATGGAGCCCCAAATAGTACCAGGAACAGTCTCTTAGTTGTAAGGCTTTGGTGTCCTCCTAGACACCTCACTTCACCACTCTAAATATATTTCATTAGCGAAGTCCTTCCCGTTAAACATCTTTGACCCATTTCTTGCCTATTTCCAAAATGAAACAGCCTAGCTCAGAGTTTTTCCACCTTACCCTTCCGGAGTCAGGGAGATCTGGGTGCGAATCCTAACTCCACTACCACTCACGGCAACAGCCAAGTGACCTTGAGCAAGCTGTTCAACTTATCAGGGCTAACTGCCCATTTCCAGGTCTCCACCTTGTACCTTTCCAATCTCCTCCACTACCCAACTACAAGTCTCAGCTCAAAGTCCATGTTCTTAAGTCAAATCGGTAAAATCTCAGCTCTTCATCTTCCAAATGCCTTAATATGCCTAACCACAGTTTTTTTCCTTACAATTCTCTTGGCAGTAAATCATGTACCATCTTGTGATCTCCCATCCACTGCTGACTCAAACTAATTGAATTGTTTTTGTTTTTAACTTTAGGTAGGCGCTCTGAGGACACCGGCTGCATCTCATTTCTTTAAAAAAATATTTCCCAAGAACTTACCCTAGGCCAAGCACTAGGGATGCAGAGATTAAAATAAGGGTCCTTCCTCTTGAGGAAGGGAAAGTGAAGGGGGAAAGACAGGCTTAAGTCATCACAGAGGAGTGTAAGGAAAGCTATACAGAATGCAGCACACACACCACTAAGGGCGGGCAGGGGAAGGAAGGTGTCTGCCCTGGGGACTGAGAGTGGACTCTGTGCTAGTATCTCGGGGGCTTCAGGACAGGAACGGGAAAGAGAAAGAAGAAGGAAGGAGTAGCAAGAAAGAGAGGAAAGGGAGACAGTACTCCAGGCCTGGCACAGCGCCTCGCGGAAAGGACATAAATATTAAGTTAACTGTCTCAACTGTCCACAGTGGTACGAGAGACTGGAAAAATAAAGTGGCAAATTATCTAAGGCGGTTGAAAATCCCGATCACTAACAGCTGACGCTGGAAAGTACTAAATCCTTGGTGTCTAGTAGACAACTTACCTTACTAACTTACTTCTTAAACTCGAGGGAGAACAGGGAGGGGGAGGGGCGGTAGCAAGGGTTGCAAATGGAGAGTGTTGCGGATGGAGGGATGGCCCAGTGGTGGGACGCAAGGGCCATCAGGGAGCACGATGGGCCCATGATCGAAAAAGGGAATACACGGTGAAGGCCCGGTGTCCGCAGCCGCGGGGTGAGCGAGGCGAGGGTCGCCCTCCCCGAGTCCACGGAGCCCTATCGAGGCCCAGCGACTCCTCCACTAGGGCAACACTAGGGGACCCCAGGGGAGGACGATTCCCAAGCAGAAAACTAGGATGTAAAACTGTAATCCACCTGAGCCGTGCAGGAAGATCAGAGAGGCGCTGTGCCTCCCAGCCGGCGACACGATGCAACGCTGCAACCGCACTGAGCCCGACACAGACGCCATCGCGGCGGCCCGAGGAGTTTCGTGGGCCCCGCCCCTCCGCCGCCCCGCGGGCCCCGCCCCTCCGCCGCCCCGCGGGCCCCGCCCCTCCGCCGCCCCGCGGGCCCGCGCACGTCGGCACGCAGGGGGCGCGCCTGGAGACGCGCATGCGCGACGGGGCTGGTACGGTCCTGCCTTTGGGTCAGGTCTGAGCTATTTCTTGCTTCCCTGAGAGTCTGGTTTTGCAGAGGGTTGTTTTGTGCAGGTGACAGCTTCGATAAGGCTAGTGGGTACATTTATTTGCTGCAGGATTTTTAACTGCCACCGTGAAATTCAGGATTGCCTTTTTATTTGGAGAAATATTGGTGTTATGTTCACAGGTTAACAGATAAAATCCTTCCACTTCGGGCCTTGAACAGGATGTTTGTAGCTTTTTATATGCAAAATAAGACTATATAATATAACTATATTATGTGACTATATAATAACTGTAGTTTTAGAAAATAGTTTACACAGCAGATCTAAGGAGGTACCGTTTCACACCCATTAAGTTGATTGTTATTACAAAAACAAAATAAATGTTGGTGATGATGTGGAGAAATTGGAACCCCTGTGCATTGCTGATGGGAATGAAAAATAGGGCAGCAGCTGTGGAAACAGCTTAGTTGTTCCTCAGAAAGTCAGATGATTACCATATGATTTAGCAGTTCTACTTTCAGTTATGTATGAAGAAATGAAAGCAGGAACTCGGACAGACATTTGTACGGCAGTGTTCACTATTCACAAGAGCCAAAAGGTAGAAGCAGCCCAACCAGCCACCAATGGATGGATGGAAAACAAATGTAAACACGTACAATGGAGTATTATTCAGCCTCAAAAAGGAATGAAATGCTGATACATTTCATACACAGATGAACCTTGAAAACAGTATGCCAAGTGGAATAAACCAGACACAGAAGGATAGATATTGTATGATTCCACTTACATGAGATACCTAGGATAGACATATTCCTAAAGACGGAGAGTAAAGTTAGCAATTATCAAAAGTAAACGAAGGGGAAATGAGGAGATGTTTCGCGGGCATAGGGTTTCTGTTTGGGGTAACAAAAAATTTCTGGAAATAGTGATGATGATTGTACAACATTGCGAATGTACTTAGTGTTACTGAACTCTACACTAGAAACTTGTTAAAATGGTACATTTTATGTTATGCAAAATTTATCACAATTTTTAAACTACCAAAAATGAATGGAATTACCTTCTACATAAAGACCTCACCATAGACATCTTTTAATGGGAAGGACTGTAGACCCAGGAGATGGCTCTTTCCTCATGTAAAATTTATCAGACAACCAAGGAGAACTTTAAGTGCCATTAAACACCAGTCTTCTGTTCATTGTAGTATGCATCATGTTTAAGCAATTCCAACTTATCTTTTCTTTGTTGATGGTACTCACCCTACTCCCAAGTGACTAAGTTGCTTAACATCATGGCTCAGTTGCCAAGATAAGGTCTATTCTATCACAGTGTTGGACCAATGCTGTCTATGGGAATGGTCCTACACCCTGTTAGTTCACCAGATCCAAAAAGAGCTCTGAGTCATTTCACTAAAGCCTCTAGATCTTCAGCTGAGAGTGCTGACAATGAAGTCATTCTAGAGGACAGACTGGGGAGGACTGACCTCTGATAAGCAATTCTTTAAAAATACTTCTATCTGTAGGCCTGTCTTCCACACATGAATTCTGGATCACTTATAAGAGCCAGGTGAGAAGAGGGCAGTGTCATACTAGGAGAAACCACTTGGAGCTATGCCAGGTAAGGCTTGAAGTTCTGCTCTTAGAACTCCATTACTGCCAGAGAACCTGGCAGCGCATCATCTCATGCTTTGAAAAACAGCAGAAAATCAGATACATAACTATTTGCTAATATACTATACCTAATACATACTGTTAATACTGATACTACATAGCTGAAAATCATTGGGACTTAATAAGTGCCAAGTGTTGTCATAAGTAAGTTTCCATAAAATTCTGTACTATCGGTTTCTGTTCTTGCCAGTGAAGCTCAAAAGGGTAAGGAACTTGGCCCAAGAGCATCCTGCCAGTCATTTGTGGAACCTGGGCTCACATATTAGGCCTGACTCCGAAGTCCAGGTCCCTAACTGTTACACATTTACATGTGAGCTCACAAAAATAAGACAGGGCGTGCCCCAACTATTTCATTTCAAAAGCAAAACAACAACAACAATAAAACCCAAACCCCCAAATACTTCTGGGATTTGGACTGTAGCCCTTTAGAGTCTCTACTGATTAGGAGTTCTTACGTTACTTGAGATATCCCCCAAGTCTCCTGGTATTAGTTCCTGGTTTATTTCTCTACCTGAATGAAAACCATTTTGGGCAGACAGAAGAGCAGTCCTGGAAGTCTGGGATTCTGAGTTTCACCTAGAACTTGAGTCTTCCCAGATTCAGGATCCTTATTAGTATAAACCAGATTTTCCCAAACCTAATCAAAGTGCTCTTTTATTTCCAGTGATTTAAATGCTTAGCTATTATTGCTGTTCCTTTCATCTTTATTTATAGAACAAACAGAAGGTTTTAGATTACTATATTTAGAAGTGCCATCTGGTAGGCAAACTATTGAACAAAAATGTTTTGTTCCTTTCATGTAACTACATTACTTTGAAATGTAATTAAGTTTCAGAATGGTTGTTTGCTTCTTTTATAGTGGATCTTTTGCCCTATTGAAATGGGGGAAATTCTTCCTGGTAGATTTTTATTCATGCATTCTTTTACTCTTTGTGTATCTCTTAATATTTTTGTTGTTACTCATTTGCTTTTTAGACAGTCATTTGCCCATCATTGATGTACTCCACTTTTGGTAACTTCAGTGCCTAAGAAAAGCTAGCAAACAAAAGAAAAGTTTAAAAAAACCTCCCATTTTGTAGGGTTTTAATATCTACTGGAATCTAAAGATACAAAGACAAGATCAGAATCTAGTTTGCTCTTCCACTCTGTGTTTAGAAACTCTTTAGGGCACACTTGTTGACTTAAAAAAAAAAAAAAAAAGATTGAAAGACCAGTCATTGACAATAGTAGTATGTTTGGTACTTTCAAATGATTTCAGTTAAGTGAAGTTTCATTTATCATACAGACAATGCACAGTTACGCATCTTGTTTTCCTGGTTCTTGAGCGTCAAACAGTATCCTTTCCATTGGTTGGTTTTTATCTGTTGAATTACTTAAAAATACAGAGAAACACATGGATAGAAATAACAGGTGCACGTTAGACACAATGTCTCAGCATTAGATAATTTAAAAAAATTTTATAAATTAACAAAGAAAGGTCCTTTGTATCTTCCCTTTACCCATTTATGAAAGAAAAACTAGGAAAAAACTGAAAAGGTCCTGAATTCTTACAAAACAGTAAAACTCAACTCTTTAGAAAGGAACAGTTGTATGAGTTTATAAACTTTAATATAGCCATTGCTTAAACTTGTATTTGTTATTCTAGGCACAGCCCTTCTAGGTACAGATAAGAGGAGTCCCCCTACTTCTACTAGATATTCAAGGCATAGTTGGGGTCTTTTTAGAGCAGATAGGTTACCTGGGACATTGTGAGCTGGACTAAGGCAGCACTGGGGAGGTGGGCACTCGAGACTCAGATAATGACCACATACAGTTTTGGAGCCTGGGTATTTATCATTCCTGCTGCACTGTTAACAAAGGGATTCACACCAGTACAGTGTGCAGGCCCTGGATGAAGACTGCAGAAGTTCCTTCTTTGAGCATAGGCTGGGTGGTCAGCATCAATACGGGGACGCCTGCCTGTGCTCTCCACATTGTCACATGACTTTTCTATAGGAAAAGGATTGTCTCCCTATTGAGCATTTCCCATGACCAGTTCTTATATCCCCAAGCTACTCTTTTATTCTCTTTTCTCTAAGTCCTTGTAGTCATCTTGGGGTCCATCTAGAGACCTTAATATTGCCTGGGTACTCTACAATCCATTCCTTGCTCTTCTACCCTAGGCCTTGTTGGAGTGCTCTTCAAAGTCTCGCAGCAACTATTGGCAACTCCTACCCAGATCCTGTTTCCTTGAGGGCAGTGAAGGTGACATCTTCAAATCCTCCCATTTGCTGAGGGGACTCTGTTGCATTCCATACATCTGTTACAAAGAAAAGGAAGAAAAGCAAAAAGAGTAATTTCCCTATCAATATAGTCTGAGCATCTATATCTTGCTACGTGCAGTGAAGAGGAGATGAAATATATACTTTATCATAATAGTATGTAATAAGAAGAATTTTGAAATGATACTAGGGAGTTCCTGTTCCAACTTCAGGAATTAGAGGCTGGCGTTAGACCGGCCATTGGTCTCTTGAATGTGTTTCTTCAACTGTGAAATAAGGGGGTAGGGCTTGATAAGCTTACAGGTTCCAGGTCTGATGATTCTAGGATCCACGAAAGTCTAAATATGGAAACTTGGTATTTTTGTAAATGTACCTCTGATATTTAACTTTCCTCATAAAATTATGGCTCAGCACTGTTAATTGTTCTTCACAAACTCCATTTGGTAGTCCAGCAAGAGCAGCCGGTGTGACTGTGCTCCTTCCTTGTGTGACCGCCTCCAGCATGCTCACTCTCTCTTCTCACTCTTTCCCGGTCGTTGAGTCAAAGCCAGTGGCTGCAAAAGAGTTGAAAAGGCTCTTTAAAAAGATAACTAGATAATAGAAATCAGTCTCTGCAATTTAAAAAGTAAGTGTAATTTATTCCAAAGTGGATTCTTTGTACGTGTAAACACAAGTGTGTATATCTGTCTGTCTCTTTATCTATATCATTGACCAACAGTGGATTTTCTATTGTCATATCTGTACTTTATTAAGAAAATAAAAGAGCTTTGTAAAATTCTCCTTAATTTACATTCTAAAAGCAAATAGCATTCCTTTGTATTATTATACTTTCTGAGAATTTACTTTCTTATAAAATGCTGGCAAAATGTCAGGTTTTAAGAGCAAATTTTCATTATATAGGTTAAAAATAGATGCAAGTGTATATATACAAAATAATTGAAAGCAGGGTCTTGAAGAGAGATTTGTACATCCCTGTTTATAGTAGTGTTATTTACAATAGCCAAGTGATAGAAGCAACCCAAATTCCATCAAGAGATGAGTGGACAGATAGACAAAGTATGGTATATACATACAATGGAATATTATCCAGCTTTAAAAAGCGGGGAGGGGCGCCTGGGTGGCTCAATGGGCTAAAGCCTCTGCCTTCTCCTCAGGTCATGATCCCAGGGTCCTGGGATCGAGCCCTGCATTGAGTTCTCTGCTCAGCAGGGAGCCTGCCTCCCCACCCCCCCACCTGCTTCTCTGCCTACTTGTGATCTCTGTCAAATAAATAAAATCTTAAAAAAAAAAAAAAAAAAGGCAGGGAAATTTAGTCACATGCTAGAACATGAATGAACCTTGAGACCATTATGCCAAGTAAAATAAGCCAGTCATAAAAGGACAGATACTGTATGATATATCTACAGTATGATATATCTACAGTAGTCAAGTTTATAGAAAGAGAAAGCAGAAGAGTGGTTACCAGGGGAAAGGGGAGGAATTATTTAATGGGTGCAGGGTTTCAGATAGAGTTTCATATTTAAGAGATGAAAAGGTTCTGTTTTACAACAACCGGACTATACTTAACCCTGGAATGGTACACTCATGATGGATGGTAAATTCTGTTGTTAAATGCTTTCTATCCCAGCAGATAAATGGATGAAAGTGACAAAATAAGAGTTTCAAACAGTCGATTACTCAGAACGTTAATTTAGTGTTCTTTGTACATTTTCATTTGTATACATTTGTTTCATTTGCCTTTACAGAGGTAAAAGAGTAAAGGAATGTGAGTGAGAATAAGGATATTTATTAAACTGTGTTGAAAGCCTGAAATCCCACAAACAATACTGAACTAATTATAGACAAAATGGTCAGTGTTCTGGGAGGACAGGTGCAGTGGATTGGAGACAGGGAACCTAAGTGTGAATCCTTATTCTGCTGGTCCTGTGATCTCATAAGTTGCACTTTCTTAAGGGCAAGAACTATTTTATTTATCTCTGTAATCTCTTGAAATACCTACAACAGAATTATAACCATTACTTGTTGGAAATTAAAGTATGCTTTTAATTAGTTATATCTTGAAGAAAGAGAGTGTATGAAGAGTGAAACTCTGCACTCTTTCAGGCACCTGCTTGTTATTGGCTATATTGGCAGGAGCTAGAGGTAGGCAGGCCGAGACTCGGAGAAAACCAGACAGGGCCAGGGTCAGGATCACAGTATTGGGACTAGATGCCATCTTTATTTGGGAAGCAGAATTCTTTGTAAAACACAGAGCCCATTATCAAGAAATCTTGTGGTGGGAATCAGACAAAACTAGGACATGATGCTGAGTGAAAAGAACTAGGTCAAAAAGGACAAGGAAAAGAAAGAGCCTTAATCCAGGAAGATCAGTTGCTTAAAATGTGACGTGTGTGATGGGAGCACTGAAGTCAAGCAGCCCATGAGGAGAGGCTGTTGTTCTATAGCAAGTCTATTGATTTGACGGTAGTGAGGGTGGTGAGGGCATGTTTGTGGTGCGCTTTAAGATTCAGCTTAAAGTTATGGACCACCTTAAAAGAAAGGGACAGATATCAGCACATAGACACACACACACACACACACACACACACACACACACACACACAAGCGCACTTTAAAGGTATCCTGAACCCACCAAAGGACTCTCTGGAAATGTGTAAATCTCAGGCATGACCCTGCTTCAGGCTTCTATATTTTTGAAACCAACAACACATACAGTTACTGGCACAGGTTCATTCCAATTCCCAACAAGCAAGGCTTTTAAAGGCCCCTTGTCTTAAACCCTCAACCAAACCAAAGCAAGGCCATTTAGCTGGTTTAGCTACTATGTGTCATCCCATTTAGCTGGTAGAAGAAAAATAATTAACTTCTGTAGCGATTGTCTCCAAAATTTTTCCACTAGATGCCTCATCTGTCAAACATTTCTACCAGATTTCTTATATGTGCCTATTTATTTGTTTGTAAGTTTTATGAATGTCCTATTTAGTGATATATTCTGTACATACAAAACAAATAAAAGTAGAAGTTTAAAAGCATGGGATAAAAATAAGATAACAACAAGTTTTAATATTTTCTTTCCACATTCCAGAGGATTGTCTTATCTTACACACTCTTGAGGTAAAGTTAACCTATTTAGAAAACACTGTTCTTTAGTTTTAGTTCTTTAGTTTTGTTCTTGCAAATCCACACATGGGAACAAGGAGCAAATGGGATTATTTTTATAGTAGTGCCTCATTTTAAGAAAGTATGATATACATGTCAAAATCTAAATTTACAAGATCAACTAAATATGATATAATTTCTATTTCACCGAGTGTCTATTTCTTTGAACTTCTTGAAGGCTAACTGGATTTTTTTCATCTTTATATTCCCTGTACCTAGACTATATAAAAGGATTCTTCACAGAGTTGGTTTTTTTTTAAAGATTTTTTTGTAATCAAAGGCTTGATCTTACAAAACTAGTTTAAAAAAAAAAAAAAAAAAAAAAACTCTTAAGTTTCCTATTTCCAGAGACAGCCAGTCTCCTATTCTGTTCTCTTTTTGGGGGCGGAAGGGGGCTTTAAAAACATTTTTTTTAATTGAAGTATAATAAACATATAGTGTTATATTAGTTTTAGGTATATGATATAATGATTCAACAATTCTAGACTTTTTCAGTGTTCATCAAGACAGGGCATTCTCAATCCCCTGTCTCTCTTTCACCCATTGCCCCCTGGCAACCACGAGCCTGTTTTTCTGTATTTAAGAGTCTGGTTTTTAAGGTTTGTTTCTGTGTTTGTTTGTTTGTTAGTCCTATTCTATTCTTTCATCATGTTGAACTTGAAGGATTCTTCAGATCAGTGGTGCTGCCTCTTGCCCCTGTGCCTTTGGCCATTCTGATCTCTTGGCAAGGAGCAGCTCTCCCGTGTGCTTTTTCTTGGCTACTTGTCTTTCAAAACTGAAGGCCAAGTAGCCAAGTTACCACTATCTTCACTTCCTTTGACTGTCTTCATTGAACGCAAGTGCCCTTTATCCCAGCTCCTAGAGTAAGCTCAGCCACCACTAACCCAGCATTTGCACATATGACCCTTTTCTTTTCTATTTTGCCAACTTCCCACTCCTAAACTGTGGCCCTAAAAAATAGTATTAACAAAAATAAAGAGCTTCCATTTAACGTTGCCACTAGGCTACTTTCCTTGCCCTTGAAGGCTGGCTGTAGTGATGCGTGTGTGTGTGTGTGTGTGTGTGTGTGTGTGTGTGTAGAAAGAGTTTTCACTTAATTTTCCCCCATATTCTCTACAAGTTTATATTTATGTGGTTATTATAGAATGCATAGTAGAGGATGTTCACAAATCTCATTAACTACAGCTGTGTTAATAGGGAACCTATGGGATGAATGAGCAATCTACTCAATTTATATTAAAAAAAACCATTAAATTAAACATTAGCTTTCAAAACTTTTAAAATGACAATCTCAACTTTTGCTTCAGTTTGCACCAGTGATGTTCTTTGAAAAACTGTTTATCAGGGTAGTTTACTTCTCTCTTCTAGCAATTTGTATATTCTTCTTACTAGCATTGAAGTCTAAATGGAAAAACATTAATAATATTTTGTTTATGAAGACAAGTGGGTTGACTCTAATAAAAATATTGATTCATGTCTTGCTTCTCAGTGAGAAACGCCACCCATGAAGCCTGCTGGCACTTGCTTCTAATAACAATATAATTTCAAGAAAGCCAGAAAAAGTACATACTTCACATGCAAAAGTGTGAATTATTTATTTTTCTTCAGCCAAAAGAAATGTAAAGTGCATCAGTGTTCAAATTTAGCTGAGAACAATTTAACAGCAAATTTTTACTTAGAAGTTTATAAAACATGAAAAGGGCTTGCTGTAGCTTAACGGACTGTAAGAATGTATATCCCTTTCTATAAAGCATGAAAATCTAAAACAAAAAAAGAGTAAAGCGTTAAAAAATAATAATTAGCTTTCATTTAGTCAGCTATTTTTTCTTTTAAAAAATGAGTAGATGTACGTGTGCTATACAGATTTAAATCTTCCTCTTCCCCACAAAAATAGTATCCTATTTATGTAGGTTTTTTACATCATTCAGGTGAAGCTTATAGACAAAAAAACAAAAGTGTTTCATTGTTAGTAAAATCATTGCATAGACCAAGGTTCCCTGTCTTGCCAGTCTCCACAGAAAGGAACTCTGTCTAGTCACATGCTTAACATCTGGAAGCCAATCAGGGTAACAGCTACCTCCAATCTGTTGCCTATTCAGAGAAGGCATACGAGCAATGCAGGCAGAGAAGGCAAATCCCATGTTTCCTTTGACACACACAACGTAGACTCTAATCTCGTTGTCTGAAGCCATTCAGTAGACCAAGGTGAAGACAGAAGTATCAATAAATCTGTTTTTTTGTCTTAAAGCAAACTTCCAGAAAACATAAAAATGCACAGCAAGGGGCACCTGGGTGGCTCAGTGGGTTAAAGCCTCTGACTTTGGCTTGGGTCATGATCCCAGGGTCCTGGAATCGAACCCCACATCAGGCTCTCTGCTCTGTGGGGAGCCTGCTTCCTCCCCTTGCCTGCCTCTCTGCCTACTTGTGATCTCTCTGTCAAATAAATAAATAAAATCTTTAAAAAAATGCACAGCAGATGAAATTTCTTGATTATTTCAATTCATGCAGGACACGATTTTGATTTTGACCTGACGTCCCAGCCGTAAACACAGGATACACGAGTTTTTTTCGATTGTATTTTTTGGATAACAGCAAGTTTCTCTCATTAAAGGGACTTATTTAGGGACACCTGGATGGCTCAGTCAGTTAAGTGTCACCCTTTAGCTCAGGCCATGATCCCAGAGTCCTGCTCCATGAGGAGTCTGCTTCCCCCTCTTTCCCTCTCTCTCTATTCCTGCTCATGCGCTCTCTCTCTTCCTTTCATTTGCTCGTTCTCTCTCAAATAAATAAGTAAAATCTTCAAAAGGGAGGAGATTTATTCATTTTTGAGTAAGGAGAATGTAAAATGTGATAGTAGAAGTTCAACCAGACTCTTTGTACTCAACAACAACCATTTCTTAACTGTGTTCTGCAGATCTCTGGGATATTTCCAGTAGGGTCAATAGAAGAAACTTCTCCAAGGACTTCATTTAAAAGATTCATATGAGCTCCAAAAAAACCTCCCAAAACACAAGGTAAAACCCAAAAGACAGGACAGAAATACTGTAGAGAACAAAATACTTTTTTCTTTTAAATTATATCACAAGTTAGAAAAAAAGAACATTCTTTACTTTCAAAGTTATGCTAATCATGGCAATTATTTGGGGATCTGAAGCTTAAAATGAAGCCCTTTGAAGAAAGAACTTTAATTTGTGGCTATGGCTGTTGTTCTCAGAGGTTGTCATTGTTTATAATTATTGTCTTTTGGGACCTGTGGTTGACTAAATTTTTTCCTCGAAAGATGTCCCCACGTTCCACATTACTACATTCCAACTTGTTCTGCGGACGTTTCCCACCTCCACATTATTTGAAGAAGTGCTTTATTGCCTCTCTCAGAGTGTTTCTCTCAGGACCTGCTATTTGTGGTTGACTCACTTTACCCTCATGTAAGCCTTTTGGGTATTTTGTGCCTAGCCCAGTAACATTGTATCGTGATGACTATCATTTGAATTCAAGTGGATGAAAAAAATATCATTGTAAGTGATACAAAATGGGTGATTACTCACATATCCACGTATCTCAGATTAATGTAAATTGTCCAAAATTCACCACTTTCCAAATTTGAACAGTCCGAATCTTTAAAAAAATAAAAATAAAAAGCAAACCAAAGTGTAATAATCCTCTCTTCCAGAATGAAATGAGAAACCAGTGCCACCTTCCTAGATATGTGATATGGTGATATGGTGAAGTGTCTTCTCATTTTTAGTCATCCTGTAAGTTTGACCGGATACCAAAACTTTAGTAACTATTACCCAAGGATTGGTAGTAGAAACTTTCCTTAAACTTAACCAGATTAGGTAAAATGTTAATAGTACTGATAGATTGACAAATCCGTAGTCTTAAAGACCATATATTTTCCTTTTGTATCTCAGATTATATAGCAGCAAGATAATGAGAAAAAAAAAGATACATATTATGGCCATTTGCTTAATTGTTAGAACCTATTATAATCAACAAAAATCCTTCTTGTTCTTACCATTTTGGTAATTGTAAACCATTGTAATTACCATTTATGTAATTGTAAACCGAGCAGTAGCTCAATAGTAATAATGACAGGGTAATAGATTCATTCTTGAAAACCATCTGCCATTTGCAGAATTTGCCTTTGTTTGTGAGGAAAATACTCCAGTGATGCCTTTTACTGAATTATGGAACATAAAAATGGTAAAATGACTCAGCTCATGTAATTGTAGGTTTTGATTTACCCTATAAAATATACTCAAATATTTTGGGGAGTTTGAAGGTCACTTTTCAGTGCCTTCTTCATGTAATTACACATTTTAAAAGCTGTAATCAGAATTTTCTCATTTCATCCTATTATTTATTAATCAGCATATGATTTAGACTATTCAAATGGTACTTTTCCAAATGTTAGGTATGCTTTTTAGTTTTCTCCATTAGCACTTTTCATCTTTACCTGGGACCACAGTAAGTATTATCTGATGCTATGAGTATTTGATTATATAGAATATCCATAATGCACTATGCTAAATGCTGTTGATGAGCAACAGATACGTAAGATGTCCTACCCTTCAGAAGTTTACATTTAGTAGAGAGACAGAAGGTGAATATATTTATAAGATAAATACTAATAACTACTATAAAAAAGTTGAGGGTAAAATTTTAGCAAGATCAGAGGGGAAGAATATGTTTCTAGGTGTGGAAAATCAGGAAGGCATAGGTGGAATAGGCAACCACAGTTCTCTAAATATTATAATCAGAAATTCCCAGGCACTGGACTCTTAGCAACATGTAGAAGCCTGAGCATAGGGCCTGGAGCTACCTTCTCCTCCCTTTTTCACTGAAGTTCAGTCTACGTCTTTATAAGGAAGGAATGTTCCTGACAAGGTACCCTCTTGCCTCTCTTTTTTTTTGCTTACTTTGTTCCAATTCTATCAGGGGGATTTCTAGTCCTCGAATAAAGGAATTTCTTCTCATGATAAATTTGGGATATCTGTTGTAATGACAGAGTTCTCGTGATTTAGTGGGCCTATATGACTTGGAAATGGTAAATGTACAATAGGTATTTGCTGACTAAGTACCACATGGATGGCTAATGAGTGACGAGTGAGTAGGTGAATGGCCATCAGCTAGGAAACAAACCAGCCCAAGAAAAACAACTTGATCCTGGTAAATTTATTTAATGTAAATGACACAAGAGCAGTTAGCCTCACTCTCTGAACTTTATTATAGTTACTCAATAAATATTTGTTGAATGTGATGGTCTACAAAATGCTCATTTTGTGCATTCATATTATGGTATTTATACTGTTGGGGAGAGCTCAGTCTCCTTGTAGGAGGGATAATCCTGTTTCACTACTGGGTAAATAGATCATTATGCAGTGTTTCCAACAGCTTTCCTAGAAATGACCCCTTTGAGGTTCAAAAAGGAACAAAAAGTGATTAGGTTTTATAAATGTTATGCCACTTCTTATTACATATAGTATTCAATAAAAAGAAAATCCCACAAGACAACTCTGTTTGCCCCATGGGTCTAATACCATAAACTCTCATTCTTACAGCATCTACATTTTGGCATTTGTTTGTCGAAAATGGGGTGGAGGTAAAAGTAATCTTTTTGCCAGTTTATGTGATGCCATAAAGCAGCATTTTTCATTTTTCAACACTTATTAGCTCAGCTCCCCAGCTGTGTAGCACCACGCCCTGGTGTGAAATTGAGAGGGAGAACTCTGACAAGTTTATATTGGCCTAAATTTATAGCTTTTCTTTAACTTGGGGGAAGGGTGTCTTTTTTTTTTTTTTTAAGAGGACATTATAGTTGTAAGATTTTGTATCCCAAAACTTCTATAACATGGAAAAATGTCTTATGAAAATGATGATCAGTATAAAATTTGGCTTTCTTAAACAAATGTTGACAGCTATGTAGTTAGAGGACAAGTGAAACAGAAAGGTAACTAAAAGTTAACCAATTAGTTAATGAATTGATTGCTTTTATAGCCTGCAAAATATAGATAGCTCAGGGCCTTCCTGAAATTTTGAGTCAATAGAGAAATATACAAGCCCAGACTCTACTTAAATAGTGGGATTTTGATGTAATTATTAATATAAGCACTTCAAATCTTTATTTCTTTTGTTTTCTAGAAAAGTTTCAAAAAGACAAAGTAAGTTGATTTCACAGAAAGTCTGCAATGACTGGGGCAAATGGGTTAAAATAATTACTGTGGTATGATGTAGCACATTAAAACGAAATGATTGACTACAAGCTAAAAATTTGAAGATAAACAACCTTAATCCTTGGCTGCTTTTTTCCTGCTCTCACACACACCCTAACACATGACAAACCAGGGGGAGATTCTTAAAGCATTTTTAAGATCCATCTTGAGTTAGACAGTACAAGTAAACTCAGATAAAGTTCTCGGTATTTATGTTGTGCGAAAGGCTTAGACATCAACACAAAATCAGGCTTTCAGTCTGCTATGAAGTAGGGCTTTACATTAAGAAGGTAGAGTGGAAGAACGGCCTTTACACATCTTAAACAAGGTTTGAAAACAGATCCTCAAGGTCTCCCAGCTATGGTGGGAGGGGAGAGCCATGTGTTAAGACTTGCAGGATGCCCAGACTGGCAGGGACAGTGAATAAGCACCTTCATGTGCTGTCATTGTAAACTGGAAGCAGCTTTAATTGGCTTGATGGTTTTGTTTGCACATGTAAAATGCAAAGTAACAATTGTAAATCTTTGAAAGTAAGCCTGAAAATCCAGGCTCATCTTCAGTTAGGTGAGTTCCTTTAATCCTTCTCATCTTATTATTCCAGTTGGAAAGCCAGGACACTAGACACTGCAGCAGACATTGTAAAAGTGACATTAATTTTATAGACAAGTGAAAATACTTTTGCCGTAGATGTAAACATGACATCTTTAAGAGAGCTCACTGAAGCCCAAATGCCATCTTTTAACCATGACCATGAGATACAACTGAACTGCCACATTAGGCAAATGAAGCAGGTATGTAACCACTGATGAGGAGAGACCTTTTTGGAGTAGAGGGAATTGCATCTGGAAAGAGGAAGAAATGGTTTCAAGATGGCACCTGGTACTTTGAACAATGGCAAAAAATAGGAACCAGCTCTCAAATAAAAACCACATGGGCAAACGTTATACACTGGTCTTCTCAACAAACCTTTATGTATAAACCTTATTTTACCTTGGGAAGATAAAAGACAGGGTGGCCTTTAGAAATGTATTTCAGATCAGAGTTGATTTTCTTAAATAAAAAAGTGACATGGTCATGTATGTAACAAGGTAGCTCTAGCAACATGAAAAACTTTAGGGCTGCTATATTGGGTAGATTGAAAAAGGGAGGCATGCTTTTGAAGGAGGGACTCATTAGATGTCTTTTTCAGTAGACTGGGGAGAAGCAAGAATTACCTGAATTTAGGTTTTCAGGATGGGAGTGAGGGAACATTGGAAAGGTAGAGTGGGTTAAGACTTGGTTACCTACTGGACTTGGAGGTGTGGGATAGGAAATAGTCTCAAATGACTATCTCTAAATATTCTGGAGAAGCTATTATCAAACATAAAGAATACAGAGGACCAAGCAAGTGTCAAGTGAAAACAATGAGTTCAACTTCCCGTAAGCTATGTGAGATGTCAGCAGAAATTCTTTCACTTAGCATAATGCCCTCAGGGTCTATCCATTTTGTTGCAAATAGCAGAATTTCTTTCCTTTTGTATGGCTTAATAGCATTCCTCTGTGTATATATGCATGTTTTTGAGAGTAGTTTCAGTAAAACAATAGGGTAGGAGTCAGATTGCTGTGGCTCAGATTGGGAATCAAGAGTAAAAAACTGACCATGGTTATTCCTCCAACAAGCTTACTTGTAAAGCCAAGAAGGCCATGGGGACATTTTAAAATAAGGGAATGCTAGGGTGCCTGGGTGGCGCAGCCAGTTAAGTGTTGGATTCTTGATTTCAGCTTAGGTCATGATCTAATGGGTCATGAGATTGAACTCCATGTAAGGCTCCATGCTCCGCGAGGAATCTGCTTGAGATTCTCTCTCTCCCCCTACCCCTCTCCCCACTCATGCTTGTGCGTGCTCTCTCTCTCTCTCTAAAATAAATAAATAAATACATCTTTAAAAAACATAAAATATGGGATGTTTTGAACATGTAATAAATTGACAAAAGAAGCCAAAGGAGAGAGTGAAGTAGAACAGTGGAACCTGAAGAAGATGGAAGGGGAACAGAGTGATAGCCGTGGGGAGTAGGGGTGCTTGTCCTTGAAGACTAGGAAGAAATATAGGCAAATCTGAATGTAATGATAGTGACACTGAACAAGATTATACCTTCTGATGGCCATTTGTTAAGAATGAAAGGAAAAGGGAACAGGTTAGGCTCTTAAGAATCCCTATAAAGGCTTAAAAGAAACGGAAGATGAGTAAGAGTAGAGAAGATTTGCTAAGATTAGCTAAATAGGAATGCATATGGAAAAACTAAAGGAGCTAAACTACATTGTCATCAAACTTGTACTAGTAGCTACTGAAAAGAAACAGAAGAAATAAACAATTTATTAATCAGTATTGGAGATAGCAAAGCTGAAGGTCAAGGTGAGGTGAGACTATAGATTAGATTGATGAGAATGGGATACTGTATAGGCTGAACAAGGAAAGAATTAAGCCAAGAAAGGGCAGATAAACTGGGAAAATAATAAAAGGATCAAGCCTACAGGTCTTCACCTGGGTGTCTGAGCCAATTTAGTTGAGCGTGAGGGAATGTGAGAGATGGAAGGCCAGGAAGATATATATATTATAAGTACTTATAATATATATAATATAAATACAATATATAATGTAATATATAATATATAATATGTAATATGTAATATATAATATATAATGTAATATATAATACATAAATATATATAATATATTTATAAAATACATGTATATAAAGGGCAGGGGTTAATTATTTCAGAGGTGGAAAATGATTGTGTAGAGTAGTGTGAGAAGACTCCCCGAGGAAGCAGGACTGAGCAGGGACTTTAAAAGTAAGAGGACGTTAAGAGGTAAGAGAAAGGACATTCTCTGCCCAAAGTCGAAGAGGAACCTGGGATTGAATGGAAAAGTAATCATGAGGCCTGGAGAAGGAAGAGGTACAGCTAGAAAGGAAGTCGTGTGGACACTGATCTGTCTGGAGCAGTATCTGTGTTGGTGTTTACAAGAAAAAGAGAGATGAGCACATAAATTGAGCAGCATTGTAGCAGGATCTGAAAACCCATTGTGGGATTAGTGCTTTCATCTAGTGGAGAATGGGGAACCAGAACAAAATATTAAGCAGGGGAATGCCACAAAGAAGGTAATGTTTTAGGCATATTTGCCTGTGGGAGGGATTCCAGTGGGGAGGAGTCTGCCTGCCCCAGGGTGTCATGGAGAAGATTCAGGTGACAGGAAATAGGAGATCTGAG
This sequence comes from Mustela putorius furo, assembly GCF_011764305.1. NCBI lineage: Eukaryota > Metazoa > Chordata > Mammalia > Carnivora > Mustelidae > Mustela > Mustela putorius. The sequence continues at coordinate 17,956,628 of NW_025421402.1, read as the reverse complement.
ACCTGGAGCCGTGACCCAAATGGGCACTGCTTCAGTTAAGGGACGTTTTGACGACAAATTAGATACAGGGAACACACTGAAGGAAGCACAAAAATGGTTTTGAAGTTTTCAGGCCAGGACACCCGTTCCTAGTCCTACTACTGAGGGACGTGGAGAGATGAGAAAGGAGGAACAGAGTGGGGAAGGGAGAGGTGTGTGTGCAGAGGAGAAAGCTCTGCCCCAGTGCTTCCTGTTGGTGCTGTGAAAATGAAATTTCTTATGGAGCCACAGGATGTCAAAAACTTATAAACAGGGTTATTTTTATGTTATTTCCTTTATTAAAACTGACATGGGTACACTATTGAGAGATGTCAGTAGCAGGCACCAGCCTGGCAAGAAGAAATCAGAAGTTGGGTGGCTCCTTTTGTCACTTGGAGCAAAGACTTCTGGTGAACAGACTCTGTTAATGATGGCTGTGTTCCAATTAAAAAACCTTTAAGGGAGAATAATATGAAAAAAAACGTTTAATCACACCTTGATTTTTTTCATTCACAGCTGCACACGGGTAGCAGGCACCATGCTGGGAGTACTACCTTTGATTGCAAAGCATAAAATTTTTACAGGCTTTTTTTCCCTAATAAGTGAAAATTTGGGGTCTCGTCTATGATTCATTTGGGTAATAATCCAGGACAAAATAGTCCAAAATGCATAAATGGACTCAGTCAAAATATGTTTAAAAAAATCATCTTTGATGGTTCTTAGTTGTTTAGGTTGTGGGAAAATGTGGATTAGTGAATATTTTAAATGAACTTTACTGTGTAATAGATTTAAAACCGGGCTAGATAGACCGGTAGTAACAAAAAGTAATGAAAATATGTCTTGAAATTGCTGTTTGATGGCAGAAATATGAGTGTTTTATTATATTCTTGGAATTAACTTTTTTCTAAAGTATTTCCTTTAAGTTTATTTTTGTAGGACATGTTTTTAAAGCTCATGCTATATTATAATTATGTAGAAGTATGCTACACAAGGGAAAAAAGTCTCTTGACTGTAAATAGATTTTGTTCTCATTATTGGACCATCAAAAGTGGAAATAAATGTTGCCAATAATGGCTTGTGTTTTCTGTATGTGAAATATGATTAACATAATTTTTTTCCCCAGGCAGAGTATGATTTACAGAATTTTAAACTGAGTCCAGTATTTAGAATCTCTGATTCTTTGGTGAACTCTAAAGTCTTTGACATACCTTGTGTAATTCTTTATAGAAAAAGCAGTTGGGGGTCGCCTGGGTGGCTCAGTGGGGTTAAAGCCTCTGCCTTCGGCTCAGGTCATGATCCCAGGATCCTGGGATCGAGCCCCATATAAGGCTCTCTTCTCTGCAGGGAGCCTGCTTCCTCCTCTCTCTCTCTCTGCCTGCCTCTCTACCTACTTGTGATCTCTGTCTGTCAAATAAATAAATAAAATCTTAAAAAAAAAAAAAGCAGTAGGAAGGGTACATTAATTCCTCAGGACTGCTGTACAAATTACCACAAACTGCGTTGCTTAAAAAGACAGTTTATTCTTCACAGATTTGAAGGCCAGAAGTCTGAAACCCAAGTGGGTGCCATCTCCCTCCCAAGGCCCTAGGGAAGCATTCTTCCCAGATTCTTCCAGCTCCTGGCAATCCTTAGTGTTTCTTGGTTTGTTCTGCAACACTCCAACCTCTGCCTCCATCTTCCCATGGCATTCTTCCCTACATCTCGATCTCCTCTGTGCCTGGGTATCTCTGTGCCCAAATCTCCCTGTCCTTTCTTTGATAAGGACCCCTGTCTTCAGGTTTCATGTTAAGCCTAAATCCAGGATAACTTTATCTCAAAATTTTTAATAAATATCATCTGTACATCATGATAATGTCTCAGGCTTGCATTATTCATGCCTTAAAAGTTGTCAGCCAGACAAGTGGTAGAGGGGAGGTCCTACGTAGGTCCTATCTAGGGTGATTGGCTAAAAATGTGGAGACCTCAGAATCTGAAACAGGAAGTGGTTTGGCAGTGGAGCCATTCCTTGGACTTTGTATGACATGGCAGAATCATTGGATGGACCCATAACAGTCTTATGGCCTTGCATATCTTGCAGCATCTCCTGACTCTCATAGGCATGGGAACAGAATCAGCAAATTCTACCTCGATATCAAAACCAAATCACCACCTGCTAGACTAGACCACAGAAGGGGTAAAGCAAGAGTGGGAAGACCAGTCTAGTTGTTACTTTGAGGCATTTGTTTCTTAACAGATACCATTAATAGCCCATTGCACCTGTACAAAATGGGTTTTCTTTTTTCTTTTTTTTTTTAAAGATTTTTTAATGTATTTATTTGACAGAGAGAAATCACAAGCAGATGGAGAGGCAGGCAGAGAGAGAGAGAGGGAAGCAGGCTCCCCGCTGAGCAGAGAGCCCGATGTGGGACTCGATCCCAGGACCCCGAGATCATGACCCGAGCCGAAGGCAGTGGCCCAACCCACTGAGCCACCCAGGCGCCCCAAAATGGGTTTTCTGACTGACCCTCACACACATCATTGAGGTCGGTGGACGAAGTGGGATTCAGAGACATGTGAAAGAACATGCTGCTCATCATTGAGTTTGACTATGAGTCATGAATTCATGTTTGGTGTTCTTGGCTCTGGCTAGGAGGTCCCTGAAACCAGAAACAGAGTGAAGGTTTGCTCACTACTGGTCCAGTTCTAGTAACTATATCATACGCCTTATGAAATAGTGACCCTGTCCCTCTATTGGCCTCTCTGAGCTTCAGACATTTGTAATAGAATGGGAATAATAATAGCAACTCTTTCATAGGTTTATGATAAAGAATAAATCAGGTTACACAAGTTTAGAACAGTGCCTGATATTTCAGTTGATAAGTATGTAAATAATCTTTAACCTCAGGAAGATGATTTTTATTATTATTAATACTAACATACTTGTGTGGTACTTGTAACTTTTGAGAATCTTCATACAATCCTTTCAAAACCCCTTCAATCTAATGAATACAGTTAGGCTAGGAAAAAATGGATGTAAGAGAACTTAGGGGACTTACTTGGGTACACAGAAGTAATGGCAGAGTCGTGCACTGAAATCTAGTTTACTTGGCCTATAGGCTACACCTTATATATTAAAAGAGTGGGGGGAAGTTGGTAGATAGTAGCTTTATACCAGGCTTTAGTGATGTGAGAAACTGAGCTGAGAAGCATCCTGTGTAATAGAAAATAGACTGATTTAAAAGTCAAAAACCTGTGTTTTAGCCTCTTCTCTGCCATTTGAGCTGGAAAATGTCCATGCTTCTGCGAAGTGTACTGACTCTTAATGACATGAATCCTAACTCCTCAAATCCATGTGATGTATTTCAAGTGATAAAGTGCTGAGTTGTAACATGCAAATCCCTTCTTCATTTGCTGAGTTTGCACTACAGTCTGGCTAGCGGAGCAAATGTGTTTGTATAATGCATTGGTTGCCATGTGTCCAGGAGATGTTCCCATGTGCTGTTGTTGATGTAGTGGGAATGGGGCTTTTAAATGTTGATACTATGAAAATGGGACTGGACTTGGACAGGTGCCTGAACCAGACCACCCATCATATTTATTTTGCTACCAAACAGGTCAAACACATTCAGTTGGAGGGCTTTGAACTTTCTTGATAGTGAAAAATTCACATTTCATTTTGAATGCATTGCTGAGTTATATTGAAATATTTATGCTGACAGCGTATCTTTTCAAAGACCTTTCCCCTGTGTCAAGTTTGTGTTTAGTATTTGCTTTTAAAAAAAAAATCATCCCACCTTGTTGAGGGAAAGAGAATACAACTTTTCTTCTCTCTCTCTTTAAAATCTTACCATGGGAATTTAATCTGGGCAACGGCAACCCTCAGAAGAGTGATCTACTTTATGTGCTTTCCTGTGTTTGTTCACCAGAACTAGTGACCAGAATCTGGGTTATTCCCATTACTTCTGGTCCTATTAGATACTTTTTTATGTGATTTGCAGGAAACTCTCCCACTGGAAAATTTCATTATTTGCCATAGAGCAGGCATTCAGAAAACTTGATGACAGAAGTATGTGTCCATCTCAATGCCACACGTAATTCTGGGTCTTAGTTGTCTTCTAAACCTGTTCCCCTTGACTACTGAGGTCAAGATTCCTCATATATTATTGAAAGTAAGCAAAACAGCAAGAAGCTGCCTCAGAAGGACATACTTGACATTATATCCCTCTTGTTGATGACAGTTGGGTATCACAACTAGACAGAGAAGAAAGTGAATGGATCTCAACCCTTCATATTCAGAGAGGACTGATGTGTGTAGTGCCTATCAGCGCCACCTCTTGCTGTACAACTACCCTAAGCCAAGTCAGTGACTTTTCCCAACCCCAGGAAACTGCATTCTGTCTAAGCTGGTGAGAATGACTTGGTCTGGAGTCAAATTTTCCATACTCCTTTCATTTTGATAAATCTCAATAATGTGGACCAGCACCAAGGCTTGTAATAAGTTCTTTTCTCCCACTTTGTAATGTGTCCATAGTGAAGAATATATTATGTTTTTCTAAAATTACATTTTTATTTATGCTCTATAAGAATCTTTAATTCCACTTAGATATCTCATCTTTTGTCTAAACTTCCTGTAACTCCTGAACTTTCTCCCACACTATGAACCCACATCCCTTGGGTGACAGCTCATACTAATATCAGCCAGAACCATCAACTCCAAGAATGACATATGTTGACAGGGGTGTAGTGGCTGTATGAGGAGCTAAACAACTGCTGTTCAGGCAAAGGCTATCAAATCATATCTGCACAATAGCATTTAATAGCTCACAGTCACCAAAGAACATCACTAGTTTTTTCTCAATGAGAAGGCTTTTTTTTTTTTTTTTTTTTTTTTTTTTTTTTTAATGGCAGAACAGTGATCTCTTTCTCCCTTAAACTCCTTAGAACTTTTTTCTTTCCCCACCTTCTCCTGTCAGGCAGTTAAACCTAGTGGTTAAGTGTGTGGACCTTAGAACCACATTGCCTGGGTTTGAAGCTGGACTTTATCATTTATTATGTGACCATGGGCAAATTACTTACCATTTTTTGTGCCTCTGTTTTCTTAAAATGGACTTACTAACAGTACTTTATAAATAGGGGTCAATATGAAGATTAAATAAATTAATCTATATAAAACATGCTTACAACAAAGCCTGGCATGTCATAAATAATCATTGCAACCGTTATTACAATTTACTTTTAATTGGCTCCATACCCCTGCACCATTAGAATAAGATCCCTACTCTTAGATTACCACATTAACATTGCTTTTGGTCAGTGGTTTCCAAATGTTTCATGCCCAGAATCTTTTGGTGAGCTTATTACTGAGAGACTCAATAGGTTTGACGTGGAGCCCAGTCAAGTACATTTGCACAAGGTCTCAAAAGGGGGAATGATTCAGATGGTCCATAGAGTACATTTTTGGGAAAGCTCTTCTAGATTTTGGAAAGATACTGCTCTCATCTTACACATTCATTCACTTATTCAATATATGTGTTGAGTGCCTGCTCTGTGAAAAATCTCATGCTTGGTACTTTGGAGGATCCAAAGCAAATTAAAACACTGACTTTTCTTTTCAAGAAATCAAAGATATAATGAGGGAAATATGTCACATACTACATTATCTTTGAATTTTAAAAAGAAATGAGTGAAATGTGCTTCATGTGATGCATAGTTGATCAGTGTAATTTAGAGGGTAGAACTTGATTAGCTGAGTGAACATGACCACTGACTTTCTGAACTCACAAGGGATACATCCAAGAACCTCAGTTTAAGAACATGAATTGTAAGAATTTAAGAAAATGGCTTTGAATAAACCATACAATCCAAAAAACTCTCTATAATAAAAATATGAGGGCACAGTTGAGGTGAAGGTCAAGTGAAGTCAAGAATACTTGACAGTTGAAGGTGAAGGTCAAGTGAAGGTCAAGAATACTTAATCAAAGCTGGCTCTAAATTTTGTTACCTATTTTCTTTATTCATCTTTAACAGGTGAGCCTTCCTTTTCTCCCAATCTACGACCATTAAGAGCTTTCCCTATGCTATGTGGATACGCTATGCCCATAAGCTCACCACCAGGAAACTCCTGGGATAGAGACCTTGTTGTATCTAACATGCGACCATCTAGTACAGTAGAATGGAGCTGTTCCTGTGGCCTCATTACAAAGGCTACAATTGAAGATTTTTATTTTTCTGCTGCTGCTGCACTCCCGGCTCTTGTTTACCTTTACAGCCTGCTCAGTTGCAAGTCACTGTGAATTTCAAGCTACTGGTTTTAACAAGAATGTGTACACCATGTGACTGGCATTTTGCCAGTAGGGACCTTAGGCAGAATCTAATTTAAAATTGGAATTTCACACGGAGATTTGGAGAGACCAAAGTGAGTTGTCCAGGGGAAAGCAGCTAAGTGGGAGCGGGTCTGGACCTATGCTTCAGATCCAGAACGACCAGTCCAAGATTTGTCTTAATGTCAGTCCGCTCCAAACAGAATTTTGATTATGCCTCCCTCTTAGTCAAACAAAACAAAACAAAGGGCATTTTGGTCCAGTTCTTTCAATATCTGTGTACTTATCTGTAAAATGTATGTATGTACTACATAACTAGTGTATTCTTCATATTATACAGTATATTTTAAAAGAAAGTTTTAAAAGATGGAGTTAAAATATATATAAAATATATATTTAATATACATAAAATATATTAAACTCTCTCTATATTAATATATGTTCTATTAATATATATATCTCAGAGTAACTGGGATCTGACCACTCTTGGAGGAATATATACTATATATAATTTATTATATATACATATATATGTATATATAGTTTATACATATAAACTATATGTATATATATGCATACATATATATACATATATATGTATATGTATACATATATACATATATGTATACATATATATAATATGTATATGTATAATATGTATATGTATACATATATATGTATAAAGTATATATACATATATATGTATATATAATATGTAATAGTACATATTTATATATATGTACTGGGAATTTCTTCCGCTCCCTCAACTGGAAGGTGAGGCCATTTCAGACTTTTTATCTTCATAGGGCAGAATGATCTATGCAACTAGGGGAACAAAAAGTTCTTAATGATTATAGGTGATGGGCAACACACTTCCATCTAATGCTTTGTTTTCTACAATACCTTGGGACAGAAATGTTTCTAAATGCATGGCTTAGTACCCATTTGCCCACAGTTTTCTTTCACTGTATTTTTTTTCCTGATAAGTTAAGACACCCTAGTTTGATAAATGATCAGGATCTTTGCTTATGAAATTTAGAAGGTAGATTTTATGCTCCGTGTTGAAAAGCACTCTTTTTTTCTGCGAATACCACACATTTCATCTATCTCTAATTCTCTAAAGTGAGCTGATGAAAGGGAGCTGTTTTTCTCCTTCGGCATTTCCTTCGGATTATTCTGATTTCAGCATGTTAATCTTCTGTTTTTAAGTTTCTTCTACAGAAATTACACATATCTCATAGCCAGAGGTTTTTTTTTTTTTTTTTTTTTCTAATTTGCAATGAGTAGCTTAAGGAAAGAAATGCCTCTAGACCTAAGAGCCTGTTTCCCAAGGAGTCCTTAGAAGTAACAGGGAAGGTGTGGGGTTGGATAATGGAGTAGTGGGGGTGGCAGGAGGGAAAATAGACATCAGTATAAGCAGATTATCTCTAATGTTTTACAGAGTGTTAAGGTCTTTATAAATACAAACCACAGGGTAACTGGGATCTGACAGCTCTTGGAGGAATGCCCATGAAGAAGAAGGAGGAACAGGAGGTGTGGTTGCTAATTTCCAAAAAACAAGATGTCAGCCATTTTAGTGAGAAAAATAAACCCCCACGGGATGATAGACTAATGGCAGAGAGCAGCTAGCCAGAATGTTGGGACTAACCATTTTTCATTAAATACTCCTAGACCTTTTGTGTATGTTTTCCCAAGCTGGGAGAGAAAGAAGATGACTGTATCCCTATGCTTTGTCAAAGATACAGGGCTTAGTCCAGAAAACCAAGGAATAATTAGCTTGATAAAACTAGTTATTAAATAGATGATTTTATACTTGTTCCTTTGCATCCTGGAAAGAGTCAGGTAAACATTTCTGTCTCTTTCTCTCCCTACATGAACAAGCAAACTGTAGTGGGTGGGTCCTGAGAGATTACAGAATGACACTGCTGGCTACTCTTAATTTTGTACCAAGAGAGAAAACACTTCTTTTCTTCAAACTCCATTGATGAGCAGGCTCCCAGGGCACTCAGGGCACTACCTAGGCCTGCAGAAACAAACACAGCTGACGGAGTGTCATCTAGTCCTGAGCTCAGACACATTTTGCACCATCAAAGGCTTATAGTCTCTAAAATAAAAGTGACAAGAAATAGAGTAAATTATCAAAATAATTCCTCCCAGCTGCAAGATTTGGAGTGAGGCGCCGTCAAAGGCAAAGTGTGCCTGATCCAGTTAAGTACTCCGTCATTCTTTATGGAATTTGAGTATTACACGAAGCCCCAAGATTTCTGGGTTCAGATTCCAGTTGTTTACTAACGAAAATAAAAGAGCCCACAGAAACTGTTCGTGGGGCTTTGTGCTTCAAATCATTTTTACCAAACATGTTGATGAGTTAAGTATAAATGAATCAGAAACATACGGTTCACATTTCTGTGGAAATCCACAGGGTATATTAAGGGAATTAAAGGGAAATGTGTTAGGCCAAACATATTTAAGAATTTAACAAAACCCAAATCCACCAAAAAAGTTTAACATTTTCTAGTGCGTCTGTTCCAGGTTATTCTCCTTTAGTCATGTATTTTCTCTGTTGTTTTAATCTTACCTTTTCATGGGATGTGATAGATCCACAAGGAAATGCATTACAATGAATTTACCAATCTTGCTCATTATATTAATACCAAGATATGATAGTTAGACATAATTCAAATGTATTCCCAAATAAAGGGCATTTGGCCCGATTACAAAGCAGCTTACATTGTGAAGCAGTGAAGTTGAAGTTATGTTGAATTGAGATGCTTTCAAGTAGATGAGCTCTCTTAGTTTATTCACCAATATTTAGTATTGTTTAAAGTAGTGTCCCTAGGTGTTTGGGGGAAGGCAAATGTAAAAAATAAATAAAACGGACACGGATCATGCTATCATGGAGTACACAAGACTTCGACTTAGCCTATGTTAAATTGTCATAAACTTAGAGGTTTGGTATTCCTTACCACACAGCTTAAAGCGATTTTATAGGATTTCTTCATAAAGTGACTCTTTTAAAGTGGAGAAGAGTCTATGACCCCTTCCCCCCAAAAGCATGTGCAGAAGTGACTTAATTTCTTAATCCTCTCTCCTTTTGCCCTCAAACCATGCTTTTCATGCAGTTTGGTCCATCTCCAAACTGATTGTCCACTTCTGTCTTTTTGGGACATCAGTTACACACTAGAACATTAAACATTTACTCTTTCTTTTTAGAAGAAATTCTAAGGCATTTCAAGAAACTGATTCCATTGAAAATACGATTCATTTTCTAAGAAGTCAAGAAAAAGAACTTCAGTGATTTTAAGTAAGGGAAGGCTAATAGAAAGATTTAAAAGTTAACAGTCTAATCCTTTTTAGTAATACTTAGTTACTTCATTGTACTGTGGTCTGTATTTGTATTCATATTTATTTCGTTAAATATTCTGTTAGAAAATAGATAATAATATGGTATATTTTAAATGTTCAGATAACTTAAAAACAGAGATTATAAGAGCATAAAAGCTGATGGAGTCAGAGAACTGTGTTCACTAGGAAGATAGAATAGTCCTAAGGCTGAATCACACAGAGAGAATATAGAGGAAACCTAAGTTTTTAAAATTCTCTCTGTGCAGTTTAGACTGGTCAAACATTTTGTATTTTTGCTTTTTGGTAAAATCAAAATATTTGGAGTTTGAAGTGATCAGCCATCCTGAACAAGTTTAATCTACCTCCAGCACACCAATCAATTATAATCACTTAGAGTTAACATAGAAGCCTGCTTCACTTGAAGGGAAAACATTTTTGGCTTCAGGTTGAGGAGGACACATTTTGCATATGAAAACTCATTTTGGAAAACATTTGCAAAAAAAAAAATGGTGAATATACATGCTTATATGTATACTAGTGACATTTTACTATTTGTAATCTCCCTTTCCCTAAATTACATGCTCGCTCAGGCCATGTTTTTTATGTTTGCAAGAAATGCCATTCTCCAACATACTACCTAAGTGATTTCCTACTTAACTTTCAAAGACTTGCCTAACCCTGCCTCCCTCCTGCCAGACAGTAAGCTATGCCTTCCTTTGCCCTTATACCAAGTTTTCGTACTTTCAACAGAGAGATTTTATAAGTATATGTATCTCCGTATTTATTTGATGCCTGCAAAACAGTGGGTAGGAGACCATGAATACCAGCCAACCTAGATTCAAATCAAAGCTACAGGCTCTGTGATTTGGGGTAATTCACTCTAATCTTGGAACCTTTGTGTTCGCACTTACAAGATGGGGATAATAAGAGAATTTACCTTAGAGGATTTTCATATGAAATAAATAAGATATATGAAAGGGGTTTAGATTTGTAAGTATTTTCCCTTATTTATTGTAGCCACAGAATTTTATATATAATATTTGTATAATATATATTTATTTCATAATTTATTGATACAAATATTACTGAAAAATCCTGTATTATATTTATAAGGCACAAAGTGGAAACTTGGCAATACATAGTTAATATTATAGAAAGATAATTCTTAATAGTACAAGTTAAAAAAAATTTGGAGGCTATCCACTTTAAACAAATTAACCAGAAAACTGCCAGATCTTTAGAACATGGTGCCTGGGCTCCTCCTTTGATTTTAAATTCTAAATTTTTAGAAAAATAATATTTACTTCTGTTTTGAATTTTTACTAATCTAACCTGGCAAAAGAGACCTAAACAGGCTTAAATCTTAACTAATTTTTTTTCTTCATTTCCTCTAAAACATATGGAATATGTTTGCTTTATTGTTTTAAAGAGTTGTTTTATTGATCCTTTTATATGATCCCTTTACTACAAAAATTTTTGATATAGTGGAAGAATATGCTATCAATCTAATAATAATAATGATATATTATTAAGACCTGGTATATATTTTGCCTTATCAGTTTCCTGCCTTTTCACTGTGGTTTGGATTTCTACCATCTCACTATCGAACATTTTCCCAGTAATTCCAGGAAATGGGTTCCCAGTGTTGGCCAGTTCCCCTTCTCAAGGAAGTTACAGTCACTGGGGTTACTACTATTCATGTCAGTTTTTGCCCCCTCCCTGTCTTCAATTCCTCACTGTATTTTGTCAGGAGAACAGCTTTTACCTTTGCTCCTTTATTCTGAAAATATATTTCAAGGGCCCATTATTTTCCACTGAAATATTTTCCTGTGGTTTGGCATATAATCCTTTCAGTCACTGCTAAAGCTAAAATTTCTGGCCTTTCTTCTACTTATTTTTACATATGGCACCTCCAAGCATACTAGATTTCTATATATATTTTTGAAGGCTTTCTGCATATAAAAGTTTTATATCCCTTTCCCCACTTTACTGTAGTGGCCCATATTATTCTTACTCTGGTTGGTTTTAACTTGAAATATTTTCAATTGCTGGATCTTTAGTAGTTTCTTAAATATATTTCATCTTATAGTAAGCTTCCCAGGAGCCCCAGAAAACCAGGTCAGGATGCTTTAGTCTTTCTAGCTCTTTAATTATTCCTATCATATTCTGAGCTGGCTATTGAACTCATATTTACTTATCTTATATATATTTTTCTAAAAGTGGATAAAATATATTTATGTTTCTTTCCCTTTTTCTTTGTGGTTTCTTGGTCTGAAATACTTTTTACTTAATATAAAAGTGGGCCTTTGAAACCAGGGATCTTGGATTTTCTCAATCGACTTGTCACCATGGCTTTCTGAACTGCTTTTTTATTAAACAGAAATATGTGGGCTCATCTCTTGTCTCAGCAGTATTTTAAAACGAAGAGAAAAAAGCACCACGTGCTAAAATAAAGCATTGTATTCCTGTGAGGGAATTGAAAATTTCCCAAATAGTGTGGAGGATAAGATTTAGACTGAGAGAACAGAAAGCCAAGAAAGAATATAATTAAAGCACTTAAAAATATCGAAAAGATTCTTGTGCTTTGACAAAAAGATCTCTAAAATTAAAAAAACAAAAACAAAAAACCCCCAAACAATGAAAAAACCCTTTGTTTCTTTATGAAAGTCACCATCCCGATACTTCACTGGTCCTAGCGGTTACTGTACTGCAGTATGTTTACTCCTGCAAAAACCACATGGCATAAATTCTGTTCTTTTCCTTTCCTCTTTCTCCACTGCCTTTTTTTTTTTTAATATTTATTTATTTGAAAGAGTGAGAATGAGTGGAGGGGCACAGGGAGAGGGAGAAGCGGACTCCCCACTGAGCAGGAAGCCCTACTTCAAAGGTCTCAATCCCAGAACCCTAAGCCAAAGGCAGACACTTAACCAACTGAGCCACCCAGAGTCCTCTCTCCACTGCCATTTCAGTGTCCTATATTATATAGGCATCTTATGCACATTATTTCCTTTACTCTTCACTATAATCTTCAAATTAGACATCATTATCCCATTTTACAAATTTGGAAAGATTCATTTCTCAAACTGATTCAGTTAGAAACTGGTTTGGAATAATTACTGTGACATAGATATCGGCACATAGCCTCTATCCTCTCTTCCACTTCAACAATAACCAATATTTTAAAATGGGGAATTCTGCAAAAGTCAGCGAAATGAAAGCCCTAAACTTACTAATTTTAGCCATTCTGATTTGCAGGTATTGGCTGTAGTTTAGTCTTAAAAGGGGCTTTTTTTTTTTTAAGATTTTATTTATTTATTTGACAGATATCACAAGCAGGCAGAGAGAGAGAGAGAGAGAGAGAGAGAAGCAGGCTCCCGGCTGAGCAGAGAGCCGGATGCTGGACTTGATCCCAGGACCCTGAGATCATAACCTGAGCCGAAGGCAGAGGCTTTAACGCACTGAGCCACCCAGGCACCCCTTAAAAAGAGCTTCTTAATGGTCAAAAGTTTGGTACTCAGGGAGTTACTTTTATGAGCCTGGATGAACAAAGACACATGCACTCCTGCCAAAAAGGATATCAAGAATGGTACGAGTCACCAAGCAATCACTCCTCAGCTGTTATGAGGAACTGCAGTCCAGAGATTTTATTTCAGCTTCGTATTCTCCACCTTAGCACATTTTCCGATGTTACCCAATAAGTCCTTAATAAAAGCCACATGAATTAATGAGTGAAGAAAACAAGGTAAGCAAAAGAAAGAAGGGCTAATGCTTGTCATGGAATGAAACAGATAAGGGTACGGAGAATACCAACAGCTGCTCTAGTGCCTGGTACATTAGTAAGTGCAACTGAATGACTCTACAGCCCGGTGGGCTTCATTTTAGCTAGACCTTGGAATCGACATCCACACATTAACCTGTGACTTTTTTGGCCACCAGAATAGGAATTCAGCAGTTTATAATGGCTCCTTAGTTCTTGCAGTGTTTCCAGAGCCTTTCAGAAGAGTGGGAAGGGGAACTTAGGGGAAACAGGGGCTCCAGCAACATCAGCACTAGTCCTGATTCTACCCTCATGGCACCATGGGGGTGTACTTGTGACCCCTGGGTCCTGGGAAGAGAGGAAGTCTCCCCATTCCCTGCATGCATTGGGGGAATGCTTACTGTCCTCCTAGAGGAAAACCAGCAGAGAAAACCATTCAGTTGTTTGCCAGGCCAGGAGATGTACACATAGCTGTAGCAAGATCTGCTGAGATGTAGTTGAGGAAGAGTAGTGAAAAGCATAAACTTTGTAGCCGAATCATGGGGCCTTATGTTCCTATTTGTGAGCAGGATGATCTTGGGCAGGTTACTTAGTGATACTTCTGTTCTATCGTTTGTAAAGTGTGGCCAATAATAGTGTCTATTGCATAGTACTTGAATGAGGATCAAATGAGCTAATGTATGTAATATGTATATTGTGGCTAAAACAGTACCTGGCTCTTATTAAGCACTGATGTGCTGGCTATTATACAAGGCAACTACTTATATAATGGAGAGGGGGAAAATGGGATTTGGGGCCTATAAGAGATAGATGAGAGGCGGTAGAAGGAGACAGTGTAACATAGTCAGATGCGTGGAGGCACAGTTGTTACTGACACTGGCTTGCTTTGCCTTTGTCTTTCCCTTGTGTCAGTCCCAAAGTAGAGCCAGGTAGAGGAGTACACAGCTTGTGCAGGGGGAAGGGAAGGGGAGAAATTCAAGAGAAGGGAGAAGGGCGGTTACTCAAAATTGCTGCTTGGCACTGACTTTCTAAATAGGCCTACTCAGCAGTTGGATAGGAAAAAAGGCTGGTGAGCTTCCAGATGTGTGTCAGGAAGAGGAGGAAGAAAAGTAATGACCTAGCAACCTGCGTTAGGATCATGACAGGGACATGAACTGTGATAAAAAGCTGAAAGAGCCCACAAAATAATAATAAACACTCCAGCACCGTTTGTCCTCAACCCTGGATTGCAAACCACAATTCTGTTTAAACAAATCATTAAGAGAAGAGATGAGAATTAAAAATTCCATGGCCAATGTAATTCCATTAGGGTTTCTCAAAGCTACCTTTCTACAATTGAACTGTATCTATACAGCACAAATAAGAGAGACATTTTGCAATTATCCAGTTTGCCTGGGCAATTCCAACAGCCAAAGAAGATTACTCATTTTTGTATGATTACTTGATCCAAAAAATCCACTTGGAAGCTTGAATTATCTAGTTTAGCTGTCTAAATTGATCGGATTAACCAAATTCCAGTGAAGTTTTGGTTTGAACTTCATCCAGTTCTGATTTCTATATTCAATTATTTTCCACATCTGTAGCTGAAGATAACAGTACAATCAAAGGGAATTAAAAACAATCTGAGTTAATTTAATGATAGCATAAATCATTTTAATCTCTATTCTGCTAATTCAAAAAAGGTTCAGTGATTATATTTGACATATAACCAGATAGTCTGTCTTACCTTGATGCACAAAGTTTGTCGAACTGGTGTAGGCAGAAATCTTTTTCTCCCTGCTCAACCATATTCTTGAATGCCCTCCATCAGACATTGGCTGCTGGGACCAGGAGTGCCGCCGAGCCTCGGCTAGAACAGTTGCTTGTGAAACTATTAGAAGAGTGCACATTCTCCTCTTTCTTTTCCTCTTGAAGCTTTCTTTCCCTTCTCTCTCCTCTTTCTATTCCTTTTCTCTCGATTTCTTCTTTGTTTTTCTCTTCAGTTCTCTCTCTTTTTACTCCTTCCCTGATTACTTTGATAAGAACTCCTAGAGATAGACCAAATTATGCTCTCCCAGAGGCATTAAGCTGGGGTAAGAGGGAGTGCTAACTGCCAAAAATTGGGGAAAAACCCAGTGGCCTAATAGGTGCTGTAACACAGTTCCTAGGAAAAATTACAATGTGGTCAATTATCTCTTTTTAAAAATTTTTTAAAAGATTTTTAAAATTATTATTTATTTGATAGAGAGACAGAGAGTGAGAGAGAGAGCAGAGACAGGGGCAGGGGCAAAGGGAGAAGGAGAAGCAGATTCCCCACTGAGCAGGGAGCCTGACATGGAGCTCCATCCCAGGACCACGGGTTCATGACCATAGCTGAAGGCAGACGCTTAACTGACTGAGCTGCCTGGGTGCCTCTTTTTCTTTTTGAAAAATTTCTGTTTGAAGTGCCCTTACCTTTCTGCATCCATTTTTCCCTTCTAGATGTTCTTTTTTGTGTCTTTTAGGCAGCCTGGGACTTTTTTTTGCCTAAGTCCACACATTCCTTACTTTCAAATACTTCATAGAAAATTATTCCCTGAATGTAAATATTTCTTCTAAGAGGAAAGTGAATTGATTAAAAAAATTCTCTTTCTACTTTCAAAATAAATCTACTTCACTGCATGTCCCTTTACCCAGAGAGCAGCATCTCCTTCATGGATTATTTCAGTAACTTCTTACTGGTCTCCTTGCTCCTTATTTTGCTTCCCTGTGATCTATTTTTTACATGGACACCAGAGTGATTTTCTAAAATCTAAGTCATGTTATCATTTTCTAAGAAATGTTCTCCACTCCTCAGAATAAAAGCCAACATCATTACCTAAAATGGCCACGTCTCGTGCTCAGGCTCCTTGCTGACTCTTTCAACCACCCTTCTCCTTGCCCTCCTTGCTCTCTGTGGACACACCAGGTCAGTTCTGGGCACTCCCGATTTCCTCTCCAGACACTTTCCCTTAACTTGCCATATGGCTCTTCCCTCACATCCTTCCAGTCTTTTCTCAAATACCTCCTCAGGAAGACTCTCCTGGAAACTTTAATTAATATTACAGCTGCCTCAACCCGTCCTCTCCTCCTCATGCTTTATTTTTCTACACATTCTTAACCATCATCAGTCTACCATGTTTTATACTTAAATATGTCTGAGTGCCTAGCTCAGTTGGTAGAGCCTATAGCTTTTGATTTTGGTCTTGTGAGTTTGAGCACCACATTATATGAAGAGATTACTTAAAAATAAAATCTTTAAAAAAAGACACACAAACACACACATAGACTTAGATATGTCTTTCAGTTTTATCACTCTCTACTAGAATGGAAGATTCTGAGGACAGAGATTTTGTCTTTTTTTTTTTTTTTCTTATATCCCCAGTGAACAGAGTAGTATTTGGCACTTCTTAGGTATTTAATAAATATTTGTTGAATGAAAAGCTATTTAATTAAAATTGTTTACAAGTGCATTGATATGTAGACAACTGAGTATTTGGGAATTTTGGAAGAGATGTTTATTAATAATTTGAGGATATGTTTTCTAGACATGTTTAAAAATAAGTACCTTCTTATGGTTCTGAACACATCAAATGGAAGAATGAATGGCCATTTCTTTTGAATTTTACTCATCTTCTTTCTCCCCTGGCTGGCCCTGTGAAGGGAAAGGGTTTTAGTCTGCTTTCTTATTCTAAGTAGTTATCCATTCCACTCTTTGCCATGCAATGCTGAAATCAGTCTGGGCACTATCTGTATCTTATATTCTTATGTCTTGTGTCTTTTATAGACATACACCCACCATGGATGTATTCCCTAGAAATATATGAACCACCAAAACTGAAACAGGAAGAAATAGAAAACCTGAACAGACCCATAACTAGCAAAGAAATTGAAGCAGTAATCAAAACTCTCCCAGCAAACAAGAGTCTAGGACCAAATGGCCTCCTACTGGAACTCTACCAAAAATTTAAAGAATTAACACTTATTTTTCTGAAGCTGTTTCAAAAAATAGGAATGAAAGGAAAATATCCAAACTCATTCTATGAGGCCAGCATTACCTTGATCCCAAAGCCAGACAAAGACCCCACCAGAAAGAAGGATTATAGACCAATATCCCTAATGAACAAGGATGCAACAGTTCTCACCAATATACTACTAGCCAATAGGATCCAATAGTACATTAAAAGGATTATTCACCTCAACCAAGTGACATTTATTCCTAGGTTTAACATCTGCAAACCAATCAATGTGATACACCACAGTAATAAAAGAAAGGAAAAGAACTATGTGATTCTCTCAATAGATGTACAAAAAGCGTTTGACAAAATACAGCATTCTTTCTTAGTTAAAATTCTCTGAAGTTTAGGGATAGAGGGAACATACATCAGTATCATAAAAGCCATATACAAAAAGCCCACAGTGAATATCATCCTCAATGTGGAAAAACTGAGAGCTTTTCCCCTAATGTCAGGAACATGACAGGGATGTCTACTGTTGTTCAACATAGTGCTAGATGTCCTAACCTTAATAGTCAGACAACAAGAAGATGTAAAAAGCATCCAAGTCAGCAAAGAAGAAGTCAAACTTTCACTCTTCACAGGTGACATGACACTCTATGTGGAAAACCCAAATGACTCCACCCAAAAATTGCTAGAACTCATACAGGAAATCAGCAAAGTGGCAGGTTATAAAATCAATGCACAGAAATCAGTTGCATTTCTATACACTAATAATGAGAAAGAAGAAAGAAAAATTAAGGAGCTGATCCCATTTACAACTGCACCAAAAACCATAAGATACTTAGGAATAAACATAACCAAAGAGGTAAAGGATCTGTACTCTGAAAACCTAAGAACATTTATGAAAAAAATTGAAGAAGACACAAAGAAATGGAATAACATTCCATGCTCATGGATTGGAAAAACAAATATTCTTAAAATGTCTCTGCTACCTGGAGCAATCTACATATTCAGTACAATCCTTATATACCATCAATATTTTCACAGAGCTGAAAAAAATAATCCTAAAATCTATATAGAACCATAAAAGATCCTGAATAGCCAAAGGAGTGTTGAAAAAGAAAACCAAAGTTGGTGGCACCACAGTTCTGGACTTAAAGTTGTATTGCAAAGCTATAGTCATCAAGCTAGTATTGTACTGACACAATAACAGACACATAGATCCATGGAACAGAATAGAGAACCCAGAAATGAATCCTTAACTCTATGGTCAAGTAAGCAGGAAAGAATATCCAATGGAAAAAGACAGTCTTCAACAAATTGTGTTGGGAAACGTGGATAGCCATGTGTAGAAGGAAACTAGGCCATTTTCTTACACTGTACCCAAAAATAAACTCAAAGTGGATGAAAAACCTAATTGTGAGACAGGAGTCTATCAAAATCCTAGAGGAGAACACAAGCAGTAACCTCTGTGACCTCAGCCGCAGCATTTCTTGCAAGGCACATCTTCAAAGGCAAGGAGAACAAAAGCGAAAATGAACTATCAGGACTGCATGAAGATAAAATGCTTTTGCACAGCAAAAAAAAAAAAAAAAAAAAAAAAAAACAGTCAACAAAATCAAAGACAGCCTACTGAATTGGAGAAGATATTTGCAAATGTCTTACAGATAAAGGGCTAGTATCCAAAATCTATAAAGAACTTAACAAACTCAATAGCCAAAAAACAAAAAAATCTAGTCAAGAAATAGCCAGAAGACATGAACAGACATTTCTCCAAAGAAGACATACAAGAGGCCAACAGACCCATGAAAAAATGCCCAGCATCACTTGGCATCAGTGAAATACACGATCAAAACCATGATGAGATACCACCTCACACCAGTTAAAATAGCTAAAATTAACAAGTCAGGAAACGACAGATGTTGGTGAGGATGTGGAGAAAGGGGAACCTCTCACACTGCTGGTAGGAATGCAAGCTGGTACAGCCACTTTAGAAAACAGTGTGGAGGCTCCTCAGAAAGTTAAAAAATAGAGTTACTCTATGACCCAGCAATTGCACTACTAGTATTTACCCAAAGGATACAAAAATAGTGATGTGAAGGGGCACCTGCATCCCAGATTTAACAGCAAAAATGTCCACTGGAAAGATCCCAGATGTCCATTGACAGATGAATGGGTAAAGAAGATGTAGGAAATAAGATTTCTTCTGATATTTTTCTGTCCTTTGTCTTTGATTCGGTTATGAGGATATTTTGATTTGCTGTTCAAAATGTTTTTAAAATTTTGTATAGTCAAATTTATTAGTGTTTTGTTGCCTCTGAATTTTGACAAATAGAAAGTTTTCCTTTATCCCAAGGCTAATAGAAAGGAATTCACTCATGTTCCCTTCTAGTACTTCTATGGTTTTATTTATTACATTTATAGTACAGATACATTTGGAGTTTATTCTTGATTATGGCATAAAGAATAAATCTATGTTTTCCTTTTACTAAATGACTGTCCAGTTGTTCTAGCATCATTTTTTAATGAAATTCTTTTTCCCATTGGTTTGAGATGAGGATATGGAGTATTATATTCCTATTATGTGAGAATCTATTTGTAGACATGATATTCCACTTAATTGTTCTGTTTATTCATGCACGAGTACCATTCTTTTTTTTCCTTAGATTTTATTTATTTATTTGAGAGGCAGAGCATTTTTTAAAATTAATATATAATGTATTATTAGCCCCAGGAGTACAGGTCTGTGAACCACCAGTTTTACATACTTCACAGCACGCACCATAGTACAAACCCTCCCCAATGTCCCTAACCCCACCACCCTCTTCCTCTCCCCCTTCCCCCTCCCCTGAGCAACCTCAGTTTGTTTTGTGAGATTAGGAGTCTTTTACAGCTCCCAATCCCATCTTGTTTCATTTATTCTTTTCCTACCCCCCAAACCCCCATGTTGCTTCTCCACTTCCTCATATCAGGGAGATCATATGATAGTTGTCTTTCTCCCATTGACTTATTTCGCTAAGCATAATACCCTCTAGTTCCATCCACATCTGAGAATATGCACGGAATAATCTCAATCTTTTGGTACTGATTGAGCCCTGATTTGTGACCCAGTATGTGGCCTATTCTGGAGAAAGTTCCATGTGCACTTGAGAAGAATGCGTATTCTGTTGTTTTAAGGTGGAATGTTCTGTATATACCCATGAGGTCCATCTGATCCAATGTGTCATTCAAAACTCTTGTTTCTTTATTGATTTTCTGTTTGGATGACCTATGTATTACTGAGCACGGCATGCTAAGATCCCCTTCTATTAATGTATACATATCAATATGACTCTTTATCTTGATTAGCAGTTGTCTTATGGAGTTGGCTGCTCCCGTATTGGGGGCATAAAAGTCTGTCAAAATCCTAGAGGAGAACATAGGCAGTAACCTTTTTGACATCGGCCACAGAAACTTCTTTCAATATGTCTCCAAAGGCAAAGGAAACAAAAGCGAAAATGAACTTTTGGGACTTCATCAAGATAAAAAGCTTCTGCACAGCAAAGGAAACAGTCAACAAAACAAAGAGACAACCCATGGAATGGGCGAAGATATTTGCAAATGACACTACAGACAAAGGGCTGATATCCAAGATCTATAAAGAACTCTTCAAACTCAACACACACAAAACAGATAATCACATCAAAAAATGGACAAGAGGCATGAACAGACACTTCTCCAAAGAAGACATCCAAATGGCTAACAGACGCATGAAAAAATGTTCATCATCATTAGCCATCAGGGAGATTCAAATCAAACCCACATTGAGATACCACCTTACACCAGTTAGAATGGCCAAAATTAACAAGACAGTAAACAACAAGTGTTGGAGAGGATGTGGAGAAAGGGGAACCCTCTTACAATGTTGGTGGGAATGCAAGTTGGTGCAGCCACTTTGGAAAGCAGTGTGGAGATTCCTTAACAAATTAAAAATAGAGCTACCCTATGACCCTGCAATTGCACTACTGGGTATTTACCCCAAAGATACAGATGTAGTGAGAAGAAGGGCCACCTGTACCCCAATGTTTATAGCAGCAATAGCCACAGTTGCCAAACTGTGGAAAGAACCAAGACTCCCTTCAATGGATGAATGGATAAAGAAGATATGGTCCACATACACAATGGAGTATTATGCCTCATCAAAGAGGATGAATACTCAACTTTTATCAACATGGACGGGATTGGAAGAGATTATGTTGAGTGAAATATATCAGGCAGAGAGACCAAGTATCATATGGTTTCACTTACTTATGGAGCATAAGGAATAACATGGAGGACATTGGGAGATGGAGAGAAGTGAAATGGGGAAAATTGGAGGGGGAGACAAATCATACATGAGAGACTATTGACTCTGAGGAACAAACAGGATTTTGGAGGGGAGGGGGATGAGGGTTTGGGTGAGCCTCGTGGTGGGTGTTATGGAGGCATGTATTGCATGGAGCACTGGGTGTGGTGCATAAATAATGAATTTTGGAACACTGGAAAGAAATAAAATAAAATTAAATGGAAAAAATGGGCAGAGAATCTGAATGTACAAATTTTCAGCTATAAGATGAATGAGGTTTAAAGATCTAATGTAAAATATGTTGACTATAGTTGATAACAATTATAAATTGAAATTTACTTAAAGAGTAGAACTTAAATATTCTCACAACAAAATAAAAAAGTGAGATGTTGGATGTGTTAATTAACTAGGTGAGGGGAATCTCTTCACAAGTTATATGGATAGGTATAGGTATATCAGATCACCATGATATACATTTTAAAAATCTTAGAGTTTTATATATCAATTTTACCACAATAAAGCTGACATTAAAAAAAATAAAAACAAAAAGGATTTTTTTTGTTGTTGTCCTAATGGTTCATTTTGTATCCATACTTTTTATGGTGCCTTTATTCCCTTTTTATCATTTTTACTCTGGTTTAAAAATTTTAGGTTCAGTCTTTCAACTCCCACCTAGTACTTCTGGAAAACTCAATGATCATATTCTGCGTTCTACTTTATTGGAACATATAACAGTTTCATACAATTCTTGGACTCATAGACTCATCCTTGTTTTCATTCTAGGTCTGCAATTACACATATTAAATGTGCACTTTCAGTCCTTTTACCAAAATCTCTCCAATTATCTTTTGGTAATGAAGTCTCTTTTCTTACAGGTTTCTCAGAAAGAGTTTGTGAATACAATATTACCTTAGCTCTTACATATTTAAAACCATTTTTCTATCTCTGTGAAACTAGAAGAGTTCTATTATACATTAAAATATCTTTGGTTCATATTTTTTCCTGAATTCCTTAAAAATGCTGTGTCAGTATTCTTATGCTTTGATGTTGCTTCAGAGAAGCCTTATGCCAATCTAATTTTATTGTCCTTGTAATTTGTTTCTTTTGCCTGAAGGTCCTGAAGAATTTAATTCTTCTTTAAAGTTGTGTTGTTTTAGTATGTAACTATACTGTCTGAAAATTTATCATTCTAGGTCATCTTTCCTGGTAGCCTCATGGTTAAACCTTTCAATACATAGATTTAGGTTCTCTCTTATTTCTGGAAGGTTCTCTGATATTATTGCATTAGTTGTTAGCTGTGTTTCATGGTTTTGTTTATTCTCTTTCATTTCAACACTTATAAACTGAGTTATTTTTACTTTATATTTTATTTCATTTTCATTCTCTTGTTTTTGCTTTGGTTTTCTTCAATGCCTCTTGTTATATTTTCACTCAGATTTCATTTAGATCTCCCTCTACTACCTTAAAAATTATTCTAAATTTCTGAAATGGTTTTATCTTTTAATATATTTTAGGGTATCAATCAATTGACACATATTTCATTTAATATTTTTGTTCATTTTGATATTAGTTTTTAAATGTCCAGTTTTTAAGTCATTAATTGTTTTATTTATTAATTTATTAAACAGTTTGGAGTGGTATATTACAATAATTCATATTTGTTTTTGAAATTGTCATGCAGCAAAATAATTTAATTCTCAACCTCTGCTTTTTTCAAAAAGCAGCTTTATATGGATCTTGACTGCCTTTTTCTAGTTAAAATAATATTGTAGATAGAAGTTCTGGTTTAGTAGCAGTCTTTCTCTTAGAATAGTGAAGCCTGATTTCTTTCATGGATGCTATTGGTGGTAGGAATGTGATTGTATATGATTAGGTTTTGAATGTGATTGAATGTAGGTTGGCATGTTTTGTGACTTGTTTTTGTTTTATAAGACCATAGATTTTCCTTACTTCCTTCTTTTCCTCCTGCTGCCACTTGTTCAAAGGTAGCAACCCTCTGTCATTATCCCCTAGAAGCACTGCATCTGCAGGGCCACTGCCTGTGGGTCTTGCTCACTTTAAATATGCTTCCCTGCAGTTGGTGCTATTCATTGCCAAATCCAGACCTGTGTAGTGTAATACATACAGATCATTGTTCTTCCTATAACAATGACTTTTTTCCCCCAGATTCTGCCTTTGCCCCCAACCACTTCATATCTTCTTTTCAATTTAAGATTGAAAAGGACTTAAAAAAATTGTTGTGATTACTCCATTCCAGATGCAGCCTTGGAAGAAAAGGAAAACAACTAAATTGACAATGAAAGAAGTAGGAGAACTTATATTCTTGTTTAATAAATACTTACTGAGTACCTACAATGAGCAAGGCATTGAAGATAAAGTAATCAGCTGGATAGACAAGGCCTGTGCCCTCACTGGCTTATGTTCTTCTGGGAGAATAGATATAAAAAAAAAAAAAATGTTAAGGGATGCTAAGGACTATTAAAAAAAGAAGCACAGTAGGAGATAAAGACTAAAGTAGGTAGTGCCATAATATTTAGTTTATCTAGGCTCTCTCTGATAAGATGACATTTGCCTAAGACTTGACTTGAAGTCATCTAAATATTTGAAGGAAAGGATTTTAGGTAGAGAAAAGAGCATATCTAAAAGGCCCTGAGGCTGGGACAAATTTGATGTGTCTGAGGTGTGGAAGAAGATAGAATAACTGTAACTGAGATTGTAGGAAAAAGTGCATTACAGGGTAAAGCTAGAGAAGCAGGCAGTAGCTAGATCAACTAGAGGTCTTGTAGCCATGATAAGCTTCAGACTTTGTTTTTGGTGTGACGGGAAGCCATTAAAGGGTTTTAGCTAGGAAAGTAATGGAATCTGATTTACATTTTAAAGGTAAACCAAAGCTTCTGTGTCTAGTATATAC
This sequence comes from Mustela putorius furo, assembly GCF_011764305.1. NCBI lineage: Eukaryota > Metazoa > Chordata > Mammalia > Carnivora > Mustelidae > Mustela > Mustela putorius. The sequence goes on along the minus strand of NW_025421402.1, from coordinate 17,932,018 downwards.
TGACTAAGGAAAGAGAAGAAGCTGGAAGATTAATTTCCATGCTTTTCTGCTATATAACACTAATAACTGGCCTTTTAATTTGCTCTGGACATAAAGTCATTATTTTGTGGCATTGTTCTTGTAACTGGATGTTTGCCCTTCCCCCTCCCATTACTGTACACAGACATTGCCGAAATGTGCAGTTCCCCAGGCTTTCTGTATCACACCATGGGCTTATGGGATAATTGAAATGTTGTACTAACTTTTTATTTTTGTTGCTATGCTTACCCAAAGATACCTCTGAAGTTCACTACCTGAGTCTTATTAGTAAACATTGCCGAATCAAAGGTTCTTTGTATCTTCTGTGATCTCAGCTATATCTTTTGATACCAACAGTTTCTTCTGGCCATGACATCTTCTACCAGTCATCACCGTCTCTTCTCAGTGTCTCAATGGATCAATTGTCTTTGTTTGTTCTCCCCCACTTTCCCATTATTCCTCCTCAAAAGTAAACACATCCAGTCTCTGGAACTCCATCTGTACACATGCTGTTATTCTTCTTGTGACCAGCCATTATACTTAAGAGATAGCAATAATTGTTGTCCATTCATTTACTTAACAAATATTTATTGAACATGAACTAAATGCCACACCCTGTGCCAGATACTCTGGTATCTGGACTCACAATCCCTGTCCTAACTGTTTTAAAGTCTGGTGAGAGTTGCAAACAAATTAAGAAGTGTCTTTAGTGAGTGGAGTACCATGTGCAATAAAGAAGTCAAAAGGTATTCCAAGAAAAAAAAATGGTATTTACCTGAAATCTGAAAGATGAAAATGATATGATCAGGAAAAAACAACAATAACAAGAACAACAACAATAGTAGAAGCCAAACTATTTGAAGTGTCTATAGTAGGCTCAGTAGCATGAGAAAACCATGACATATCTGAGGAACATAAAAAGGTCAGTATGAAGGGATGGGAAGTATGAGAGATGAAGTCATGATTTCAGTATTTCCATTATTCCATACTGTGGTCTTTTTCACTGAATAAATTAATACCTGAAGTGGTCTTCACTTTGGGTTTCATGTGCAGCCTGTCACTTTGGGTTTCATCTATGCAGCCTCTTAAGCCCTAGGCTTGGCTTGTGGAGCAGATACCTTATCATCCTACTTTTCAAGACATAAATCAATAACTATTCCTTATGAAGGAGAAGTCTTGTTCTCTTTCATTAGGAAAAGCTTCACAAATCTTAAATATGTTTTATTTATTTTGTCCAACCTCTCTGCCTGTACAAACAGGACCTATGTTAGGGTCCCCAGAGGCCAGGCTGCATGAAGACTGGAGTATTTCTGACCAGTGGATATAAAAGCATGTTGCTCGAGCGGATACAAGGATGGAACCGAAATAGAAAGCCAGGAATACAGTTTAAGGGCTTAAATTTAAGGGACCAGGCAGAGAGGCAGAGCCCACCTCTTATCCGAGAAGGCATTTGGATATGAAGCAAGTGAGTACTAGACTAAAACAGGATTTGGACAAAAGAGTAGGAGTGGATCCTGGACATACTCCATGAAATATTGGAGTAGCCCCAGGGACATTTTTTATAGGGCACATATGGTCTCAGCTGTGAGTAAGGAAGGAGCTGTTAAGGGCTCAGCTAGTCCTTAAGTTCTCAGTCTTTTTTGAGGTAAACATGTGAGAACAACAACAAAAAAAATTACAGTGCAATCTGAGAAGTTCTATAATCAATGCATATGCCAAGTGGGAGCAAGTTTTAGGGTTTTAATGAAGACTTCATAAGCAGGGCATTTGAAAGGTTGGTAAGTTAGTCAATTGGAAAAGGTAGGGAAAACCCAAGAAGAGCAAATAACATGAGCCAGGACTGATGTAAAAAGAGCATCATGTTGCATTCAAGAATGAGGAGCTATGCAATGTGCCAAAAACATGTTGGGACCTCTTAAGTATGAACTAGTAAAGATGGAGTAATCCTGGAACAGGTAGGGCTAGGATTCAGGAAATAAACCATACTGTTGGCTTAGGAAGGCTCATTTGGTGCTGTCTGGGCTGGCAGTGATGTGTTAAAGAATCGACCCTATTGAACAGAACATGGCAACAAGAATGTCAAGGTGGTGGTAATAACAAGGTGTCCTCTAGGTGACTAAAATGGGTCAGATCTCCAGTCAGTGGTGAAAATCCAGTCATGGATTTTGCCCTTGGCTTATGGGGTTCTATGGACCTGTCCAAGTAAGCTGGCCTTTTGGATAAGGCTGGAGTCCTGTTGATAGACATGGGGGGGGGGTAAACTAGGAAATTAAAGTCTAAACACAGTCATAAGGAAGCAATAAATATTGGAAGGTCAGTGAGAAGGCGAATCTTGGTGGGCTCGTTCCTGTTGAAGGTTAAACTAAGAAATACCTGTTGCCAATCTTCAGGCAGCAAGATTAGTTCGTAAGTGTCCGATCACCTGCAAAAGGTACATCTTACCCATGCAGAATTAACCCCAAACCTGGTCAGGGCTAAGTCTTTGGAGTAAAAATTCTTAAGACTTATGGCTGAATAGGACTGAATAGGCTATGATTTATATTGATCAAAGAGTTTGCTATATCATCCTAAGAAATCTGGGCTTTATCTTTTGGATAACTGGAAATCTTTGTAGAATTTTCAGAAGTGACCAAACATAACATTTATTTTTGAAAGATGACCCTAGAGGTGTTATGGAGGGCCTGGAAACTTAGAATTTCATCAGGGGGCTTTTACCTTATTATAAGCTATGTAAGAATTATTTGAATTGACTCAGTGACAATGGGAGACAGATATAGGGAAATACTAATTCGTTCCTTTAAGGATTATTTATTCTTAAAAAGATGTGACTTAAAGACTTTTTAAAAAAGGAATTGTATTACATGTGTTCTTTTACCTATACATTCAGCTTCACATGTAAGTGGAGAGATGTGTTCTTTGTATACGTATTCATCTTTCTCCTAAACCCATATTAAAATTCTTTAATGTATTGGGTGATATTCTGAACCACCATTTTTTTAAAGACTTGGCTATGTTAAAAACATTGACCCTGATAAAATATTGACCCTTAAGATTTCAGTTATTTTCTTCTCAGCAAGAATGAAATCAGGTAATACATTTGGAATGAGGGATAAGTAGATGTATAACGATCTTTGTCCCATAGGCAAAAGCAAAGGAGCTTGCTACATTCCCAGATAGGAAGACTAAGGTTACTGAGAATGGAAGTTTGTGGCTACTTCAAAATCTTGACCAGGTGATATACTAAGGCAAGGAAACCTTCCACTAGAAAGGAAGTTTGGGCAGATTGAGTTTCATGAGATGATTTGGAAAGTTTTCATTAAGTACGCACGCAAAGATTCCAATAGCAAGTGATAATGGACTCCTCGAAGCTCTTCACAAGCATTGTATTTGTACTAGATAATTCACACAAGAGAGAGGCGATGAGCTAAGCCCAGTATTAATTTCAAGCCACCTCCCTTTTTGTTTAAAGGAAACCCATGCTGCTTTCTATGGTTGTCAAGTTTGACTGAATTTTGTCTATTTCTTCAATTAGTATCCATCCCAAATGTCAGGTAGCTTTGTCTAAACTAAAGAAAATGGTCTTTTTTTGGTTTTATTTGTTTTATTATTATTATATTATTGTGGATCATACTCATGCACTAGTGAATATAGTTGATAAGCATCTCACAATGACATCGTTTTGCCCTTTCTGCTGTAGGTGGCTATTCTATTTCTGGTACATACCGTAGGCAAATAATTTTGTCCCCTAGTATGTTCCAAGAATTAAACATTTTAAAATATTCTTAATTCACAGAGTGAGAAAAAATTGGTATTTACTTTCAAAGGCAAAAGTATCTACATGGAGTCTCTGACTCAAACTTTTCCTTCAAAATCTATTTTGTTACCCATACAAAACCAGAAAATAAACACACCTCCAAGAGAGAAAGAATAATCAAAGTGAAACTAAAAAAAAAAAATTTTTTTTTTATAATTGCAATCATTGACTCTGAAGCAGCCATGATGCTTAGAGGAAGATCTAGGGATTTTTATGTTTTATTTCAGGTTTAAAAAAAAAAAAAAGTAAAAAGCATTTTAGAGTGCTTCAGGATGCAAAAAGTTAATCATTGTGATGACTTTCTTTATACAGGGGCATCAGTTACCCACAAACGTGGGAATACCATTTCTACACTTGTAGAGTTCCCTGCAGTTAATCCCACTTTCTAGGGTAGATTCCCTCTCGGCTGGGAACAAACATTTAATTAGGTTTCTAGAAATCAGATGTGTCTGGGGAGGACTTCAGCTTGAAACTGAATTATGTAGAGAAAACTTACGGATGTGATGCCTCCATTTCTTAGAGTGGACTGTGGCAGAGCTGTTAATAGCAGCTTACTGAATCTTTAGCTTCCTTATTCTGGCAGAGGCATCAGCTTCCTGGGTGGGCCAGTTGGGAGTGTGATTCTGGGAGTCGTTCCTGGAACTTAGCCTAAAGTCTGTTTCCTTGGCCTCTCATGATTCTGTGAGCCACCCAAATCACATAATAAAACCCTTTTCTCCTTAAAGTAACTGGAGTAGATTCTGTTATCACAACTAAGAATATTAGTCTATCGGATAATTGCTCTTGTAGGATTGACAACACTGGCAGCCACTTTCAACTGGGAAAAAACCAGATTGTATAACAAGAACACAGGCTTGAAGGGAAATGCTTTTGAAAGAGAGAGTGATCTAACAAGTTTTGACTGTATTAATTTAATGTTGTTTGGCCAATACTATCATTGGAGCCTCTAAGTGATGATGTCTTCCGTTTATTTCATATAAAATAAAGCTCCTATTTTTACTTAGAATATTAAGCTGGAAATAGTTTAAAATAGAGGGATTTTGACATTAGTCTAGCACTTTGATGATGATATCTCGTTTTCCAAAATAGTACTCTGACATTGCTTCTTTAAGATGTTAATGAGAGCCTGAGATAGTATACATTTGTATAGAGAATGAAACATTCCTTGGGCATAGGAAAAAGACCCCACAAAACTACCTACACAAATGTCTTGGTTCCACATGAGCCCTCTTGAATCTGAAATTCTGGTACTAACACCCACCCAGACCCTGCATTTTTTAACAAAATTGGAAGTTCAGTTAGCATACTAGAGTACTTGGATGAGTGTTTTAGAATACTGAGAGAAAAAATTTTTAAGAGAAATCTAATACACTTTTTAAAAAAAATTGTTACAATTTATTAATACATTGACCACCCAATTTCCGGTCCAGTAACTTTCACTTGAAAACTTAAACACTAAGTATTAAAACGATGTTGTTCTTCTCTCAGAGATGAAATTTTAATAGTTCTTCCAACTATCTTTTAAAATTCACAGCCAATAGTTTAAATATTCAAAAGAAACAAAAATTGAGCTTTTAACCAGCCTTTTTGAGCCACTTTAATGGTTAGAACAGTAGGAAAATTCATCCAGACTTTCCAAATTGTGGAACAATTTGTAATTTTCTTCTATTTAATATAACATTTCTTGAGCACTTAGTGTGTGCTAGTCATTTTGCTTGACTCTAGATGTGAAATCAAATAAAATAAAGAAGGAGGCTATATTTGGTAGGGGAGATGGACACATGGACAGACAGATTTGATGGGAGATGCTAAGGGCTGTGACAGGGATCTGTATGCAGTGAGTAGGAGCACAGCCCAGTACTTCTCATGCTTGACTACACACTGGAATCACTTACAGTGCTTTAAAAAGTACTGATGTCTGGCTTCTGCTTCCAGAATGTATAATGTTATCACTCTGAGATATGTGGCCTGGGCACAAACACTTCCCTGCTGACTCTACTGTGGAGCTAAGTGGAAAACAAAGGTTCAACAGCAGGCTCTTGGAGGAGGTGACCCCTTAAGGGAAACCTTGAAGAAGATGAAGTAGATCCATCCACATCACAACCTAACAAACCATGCCTTCAATTTACTGTTGACCAGATTAACAAAGCTAACTCATAAAGAAGAAAGCCACAAGATGGTTATCCCTCTCATATTTTAACAGTCTACAAAGCAGTTTCACATAGTTGATCTCATTTGAGTTTCTCCACAACACTGTGGGGAGTAACAGAAAAGTGGAAGGGTTGTTTTCAGAGTATGACAGTAAGGTTGCTATGCACGTGAGGGAGTCTTGCTACCTAGATCTGACTGTGCAAAATTGGGCTTTTATCCAGCAGCTGTTCTTATTCTTGGGATAAGTCAAGAAATCCAAGTTAAAATACTTTGGACTTGAATCAAAAAAAAAAAAAAAAGTGGAGACATCTGGAGAAAAGAATGATGCAAGGCTGTACACTTGGGTGGAGGTCAAAAGAAAGGCAAGGGATTCGGTGGCCAAAAAGCAAGCACATGGGGTTGATGGGCCATGCTACCATGACTCCGCAATAACAGTGAGCACTTGGGAAAATCAGCAGGTCATGTTGAAAACAACACATTCTGAGAAACGATGACAGATCCATTTATTTGCAACTTGGATGTAACTCATAAAAATGAACAAAGGAGGCTGCTGAAAGAAATTGTTCTACAGGAAGAGCCCTCAGAAAATGCATTCTCAGACTTATCAAAGAACACGGTCTTAAAGATAAAAAAACAAAAACCCATAAAATCCAGCTGTCAGTGCAGGCACTTTGCATAAGTCATTTAATCTATATGTTCACAGGTAAGAAATATATTTTTTTGTCCGGTAGGGTATGGGTTAGCTGTGTTTCATATCACTTGTTTGTGTGGTAAAATCATCGGGCTCTTTTAAAAAAAATAGGCTGCAGAGTCATGCTAAGTCATTCACCCAGGAAGAGCCTGAAGTACCTAATTAGGAACAGATGGTGCAAGGGTGGTGTCATTAGGGTACAGGGAGCTGCACGCCCTTCTGGGGGATGCATATGGAAATGAATGGGATACTAAAACTGGGGCAAACCTAGATGTCAGTAAAACAAAACAATTTTGGGTAGAAAATAATTGTTTTCTAGATCATCTCTGCAGCCTGTACGGAGAGAAAAATGGAAATTAGAGTCTCCTTCTTTCTTTTTGATCTCAGTCATCGAAATGGGCTGCATCTCTGAAATGTTTTCCTGACTCCCACATGCCCCTTCTCCGCTTACCCCATCTCCCTCGTCTTGCAAAGATTGGTTTGGTGACTCTCTTCTATGTCCCCCTCAATCCCCAATATTTAACATTCTTAGTAGTCAACTCTAAAGTGTGGCTGTGTTTTTATCTTCTCAACGTTTGAACTTATTTTTATGATAATTTATAACAAGTACAATTTAATAATTCATTATTAAATTCCTAGGTTAGCATTTGCATCTCCTCCTAGAAAGCTAAACATAATCCTCAGGAAGGCAAAGACTTTTTATCTAGTTTAGTGTATAGCATGTGCCTCTTTGGACCTGGCACATAATAGATACTCGTAACGAGTTTGACAGGTATAAGAAAAAAATGAATGAATGAATGATTGAATTAATGAATGAATATAATGAGTTATTTGGCCCAGCGGCGGGGTCTTCTTTCTCTCTCTCTTCCCAACATTTAATGATCTTCCCGGTCAGGAACTGAGAAGATGATATTTTCAAAGGCCAGGATGGTGACATAAATGTGAGAAGCTGACCCTGTCTGCCAGCTGGATGTGCCTCAAACCCATTTGTTTTGTCCCCATTTACTAAATATTGGTTGAGAAATTAAATGTTTTTTTGGCAGTTCCTACTTGTAGTATTTGCTCAAATTGCTCTTTCTCTATGCAACACTCTTTCTTCTTAGACTTCATTAGTCCTCTTTATCACTTCTCCCGGAATATGCCTGTACTACATGTCACTGCCTAAAACTATCAAAAAAGCTGGCATCCCTATTTAAGCTTTCTTATTTCAAGGAGGGCACGTTTAATTAATGGTTTAAAGGAGAGACTCTAGAGGTGCCTGAGTGGTGGTGCAGTCGGTTCAGTTTCTAACTCTTGGTTTCTGCTCAGGTTGTCATCTTGGGGCTGTGAAATTGAGTCCCCAGTTGTGCTCCCCACTCACTGCAGAGTCTGCTTGAGACATTCCCTCTCCATCTGTCCCTCCACACCATGCACTTACTCTCTCTCTCAAATAAATAAATCTTAAAAAAAAAAAAAAAGTAGAGACTTTAGAGACAGTTATCTACCTCCAGTATTTACTACTTATTTAGGATTTGGGCAGGTTACTCATTTTTTTGCACTTCACCTTACCCATTCGAAGATGGGGATAATGATAGTATCTATCTCATGAGATCATTAAGAGAATTAGATGAGTGCATTTTTATAAAGCATGTAGAACAGTGTCTGGCATGGAGGAAGTTCTGTAACATTATTTGTTAAATGAAATTTTAATAATGTAAAATCAAGTAGAAGTGAGCTTGCCTGGTATCTTTTCTTCTTTGTATGACTCCTGTGCATTTGTTCCTAATGGATCCTTCAGTGTGTGCTGGTCACAGCCCTTCAAATGTGCCATTGCATCAAACAACTCAGCAGGAGGCAAAAAGAATGCAGATTGGTGAATTTGGAGGAACATTTGATGGTGTCAGGAAAGATGATTCTGCTGTAATTTTTATTTATCATATTTATCAACATAACATTTTCCATAGTTAAATCTTTATTTATTATAAAATGTATCCCTCTAGAATATGAGCTTGATGAAGGCAGGCAATTTGTTTTGTTCACTGTTAATATCCCCAGTGCTACATTGGGTGCTCAAGAAATATATCTTGACTGAATGAACGAGTAGTGAATGAGAAATACAGCCATAGTATTTCTAGCTGAGTTTTTTTTTTTTTTTAAGATTTTATTTATTTATTTGAGAGAGAGAGAAAGTGATGGAGACAACAAAGGCAGAGGGAGAAGCAGACTCACTGCCAAGCAGCCTGCCTGATATGGGGCTCGATCCTAGGACCTGAGATCGTGACCTGAACTGACGCAGACGCTTCACTGACTGAGCTACCCAGACACCCCTAGCTGAGTTTTAATGGATATTGGCTTGGAATTTGAAGTTATTCTCTTTGACCAATATCTGGAATGGAGCTACTTTTTCTCTTTCTTGGAATTACTATTTTAAACAGCATCACTGAAATATAATAAAAACACAGTGAACTGAAGAGGTTGAAAGGGTACAGTTTTATAATGTTTGACATATGTATACACCCATGAAACCTTCACCAGAAGCAACAGTGAATATAACACATTCGTTATCCCAGATGTGTCCTGTACCCCTTTCTAATCTCTGTCCCACCCTCCCCAAGCAACCACTGCTCTATTGCTTATCACTATGAATTAGTTTGCATTTACACACACACACACACACACACAATCATTCAGTATCCTTTTTTCTTTCTGGCGTCTTTCACACAGCATTGTTTTTTTTTTTATAAATTCATCTGTGCTGTTCCATGTATGGATAATCATTATCTTTTATTGCTGAATAATATGTAATAGTATGGGTATTCCATAATTTATTTATTCATAAATTGATGAATAGAGGGTTGTTTCTAGTTTTTGCTTATTATAAATAAAGCTGCTACAAATGTTCTGGTACCAGACTTTGCATGAATATATGCCTTCTTTTCTTGTGGGCATGTATTTAGGAGTGAAATGGCTAGGTTACAAGTAAGTGCATGTTTTAACTTCTTAAGAAACTGCCAGACTGTTTTCCAAAGTGATTTTCCAGTTTCTCTTCCCAAAAGTTAGTGCATCATCTCACCAACACTTGGTACAATTTTCTTTTTAATTCTAGCCATTTTAGTAGGTGTGTGTGTGTGTGTGTGTGTTTGTGTTGTGTGTGTGTAGTAATATTTCATGGGGGTTTTGATTCAAGTTTTCCTAATGACTAATGATGTTGAGTATATTTTTGTTTTTGTTTGACAAATATACATCTTTGGTGAAATATTTGTTAAAATCTTTTGCCTGTTTAAAAACTTGGGTTGTTTTATTGTTATTTAATTTTGAAAGATCTCTCTATATTATGATATAAGTTCCTAATCAGATATTTGATTTGCAGGTATCTCCTACTCTGTGCTTGTGTTTTCAGGCATTTAATGTATCTTTTGAAGAGCAGAAATTTTAAATTTTGATGAAATCCAGATTATCATATTTCTCTTTTATGGATCATGCTTTCAATGTTACGTCAAAGAAATCTCCTATGGATTGAGGCTCTTGGGAGCAAAGATATTTAAGATCAGGGAGTACTGGCTTCAAAGAGGCAGTGGGAAGGAAGGAGTTGGGAATACCATCATGAGATGTGAAGGCATGAAAGATCAGTAGGCATCATCTTCATGTTTGCAAGGGACATCCAGGTTTCAGTTACTAGTTCTCACTTGTGGTTGCCCATTAGCAATTCAGAGGGTGCTTTAATCAAATTCCCATGCCTTGGCTCCACACCAGATAAATTATATCATAATCTCTTGGGCTAGAACACAGGCAACAGGGTTCTAAACTTTCCCAAAGAGTTCACATGTGCAATAAGGATTGGGAATTATTGCATTAAGGCAAGGAGTTAAAGGGAATATTCTGAACAAAGTAGGGGATGAAGGGAGTGGGCTGCTTGTGAAACAGCAGGCCTGAGAGTTTCAAAGCAAAGACGTTAAGAACAGGGTCAGGGTTAGGGTCAGGAAAGTCAGTTTAACGTTGAAGAAAATGGAGATAAGAAAGTTTTTTTTTCCCCCCTATTATTTTCTTATTTAAATTCAGTTTAATTAACAAATAGTGTGTTATTAGTTTCAGAGGTAGAATTTAGTGATGCACCAGTTGCATGCAACACCAGTGCTCCTCACATTAAGTGCCTCCCTTAATGTCTACCACTCCCCCCTTAAAGTTTATTCCCCCCACCAACCTTCTTTCCGCAACCCTATTTATTTCCTAGAATTGAGTCTCTTATGATTTGTCTCCCTCTGTTTTTTTTTATTTTATTTTTCCTTCCTTCCCCCTATGTTCATCTGTTTTGTTTCTTAAACTCCACATATGAGTGAAATTATAGGATATTTTTCTTTCTCTAACATCTCCCTTAGCATAATACCCTCTAGTTCCATTCATGTCCTTGCAAATGACAAGATTTCATTCTTTTTGATGGCTGAGTAATACTGCATTATGTATGCATACCACATATATATAACAAAGTTTAAGATCCCAACAGTTTTGTGGAGATTGAGTAAAGGACCCAACCACTGAGTGACACAAGCATACAGGTCTGGAATGTTGTGTCATCACCTGACCCTGGCTCTGTCAACTCTTGGAGACTGTCATTTGAATTAGATGATGACCATGATAAGAACATTGTCACTGTTGTCACTGTCACTACTGTGACAACAATGATGGAGATGATACCTCTTGAATTTGTTTTTTTTCTATGTCCATCCCATCCTCTTCTAGGCTACTGTCCTCCTTTACCGGGAACATTGTAGTAACCCTTGGCTGATAGCTCTGATTCTGTTCTTAACTAGCTCTAGAACAACTTGCCCAAATCATTCAAATGCTGAATGGTTTGTTTGCCAACTCTGTTTTTTTTCTTTTTTTTTTTTTTAACTCTGTTTCTTGCATAATGTTTTCTAGCACTTAAAATTATGTTCACTTTATCTTAGCCTCAGCTCCCTGGTGCAGCTAGAGCCTGAAGAAGGGAGAAAGGACACTGAGGGTACACAGGAAAAATTTGTTATAAGAATTTTGTTTGATTATGAAACATTTTTGCTGGATAACATCGCTTAATTTAGAGAAATCATTATGGGGGCTTTTAAATCAGATCTTGAATATAGCTGAGTTTCTTTTATAGCATCTGCACTTTCCCAAAATTCCCTGTGAATTTTGTATTTATCCTTCCTTCTACAAAATGATTTTATCACATAAGCATGTATGCCTAAACTATCTGTTTTTGTTTGTTTGTTTGTTTGTTTAGCCTGTTCCACATTTTTACAAGCAAGGGCTCATATTGTATGTAGTCTTCCAGGTCTTGTTTTGTTATCCAATATTATGCTTCTAGGAGTCAACTATGTTATTGTGTGTAGTTTCAGTTCCTTCATTTTTACCATTTTATGATATCAATTATGTGACTATCACAGTTTTATATCTCTTTTTCTTTTGGACACTGGGTGACTTTCAGTGTTCTGATACTATAAAGAGGGCTGCTATAAATATGTTGCATATTTTACAGTTATCTGGTACTTATGAACAAGAGTTTCTCTGGGGTATATATCCAGAAGTAAAATCTCTGGGTTATAGAGTATACAGTATTCAGCTTTGGAAGATAAAGCTAAAAAGGGCACCAAAGAGGTTTTCCCAGTCTACACTCCCAAAAGCAGTGTGTGGGAATAGCCTTGCCAGCACTTGATATGTTCAGACTTCCTAATTTTTGCCAATCTATTACATATTAAACTTTTTGCTATTTCTTTGATTGCTAAGGAAGTTAAACATCTTTTCATATATTTAGCCATTCCCAATCTGTGAAGTGTATGATCATATCAGTTTTTCTCCTGACTTGCTAGTTGTGTGTTTTTATTATTAGTTTGTAGAAGTTTCTTGAAGGATTTGGACTCCTAGTTCTTTGTCAAGGAAAGAGTCTGTGTTACATATATTTTCTCTCAGCTCAGGCTGTTTTTTCTTTTCTGCTCTGTTATTTCTTTTGATGAGCACATATCCTTTATTTGAATGTAGTTCATTTTTATCATATATTTTTTTCTTTTAGGATTAATGATTCTGTATTTTATGTATAAAGCTTTTCTTAACAAAATGTCAGAAAAATACTCTCCTGAGTTTTCAATTAACTGCTTTGCTTTTCACATTGAATTTTTTGACCTACCTAGAATTAGTTTCCATGTTTCATAAGTTCAGGCATAGCTTAGAGATACTGCATGTTTGGTTCCAGATCACCACAATAAAGGGAATTTCACAATAAAGTAAGTCAAATGTATTTATCGATTTCTTAGTGCTCACGAAAGTTATGTCTGTAATATATTATAGTCAATTAACATCATATAGTGCAATATAACACATATAGTGCAATAACATTATGTCTAAAAAAACAATGTGCATACCTTAATTTATAAATACTGCTAAAAACACATATCAACCATCATCTGAGCTTTCAGCAAGTCATGATCTTTTTGCTGGTGGAAGGCCTTTCCTTAATGTTGATGGTTGCTGACTGATCAGGGTGATAGTTGCTGAAGACTGAGGTGCAGGGGTAGTTTCTTAAAATAAGACAACTATGAAGTGTGCCATATAGATTGGCTCTGCCTTTCATGAATGAATTCTCTTACCATACCATGCTGTTTGATGGCACTTTACCCACTCTACCCATGGTAGAACTTATTTCAAAATTAGAGCCAATCTTCTCAAACCCTGCCACTGCTTTACAACTAAGTTTGTGTGATATTCTAAATCCTTTATTGTTATTTCAACAATTTTCATAGTCCATACACCAGGAGTAGATTCCATCTCAGGAAATTACTTCCTTTGTTCATCCATAAGAAAAAAACTCCTCATCTATGAAAGTTTTATCATGAGATTGCATAATTCAGTCCCATTTTTCAGACTTCACTTCTAATTCTAGTTCTCTTGCTGTTTCCAACACATCTGCAGGTACTTCCTCTACTGAAGTCTTGGACCCCTCAAAATAAGAGTTTCAATCAACTTCTTCCAAATTCCTGTTCATGTTGATATTTTGATCTCTCCCCATGAATCACAAATGTTCTTAGTGGCATCTAGAATGGTGAATCCTTTCAGAAAATTTTCAATGTACTTCACCCAGAACCATCAGAGGAATCACTATATGTGGCAACTACAACCTTACAAAATTTATTTGTTAGGTAATAATACTTGAAAGTCTGAATTACTCCCTAGTGCCTGAGCTGCAGAATGGATGTTGTTAGCAAACATGAAAACAACATTAATCTCATTGTACATTTACATCAGAATTCTTTGGAAACCAGGAGTATTATCAATGAGAAGTGAGGTTTTGAAAGTTTTTTTGTTTGTTTGTTTTTTTGTTTCTAAGCTGCAGTAGTTTCACCGGTAGGCTTAATAAACCATGCTAGAAACAGATGTTCTGTCACCCAGGATTTGTTGTTTCATTTGTAGAACACAGAGTAGATTTAGCATAATCCCCTTTTTTCTTTAAGATTTTATTGATTTATTTGATAGAGATCACAAGTGGGCAGAGAGGCAGGAACAGAGAGAGGGGAAGCAGGCTCCCCACTGAGCAGAGAGCCTGATGTGGGGCTTGATCCCAGGACTCTGGGATCAAGACCTGAGTCAAAGGCAGAGGCTTTAACCCATGGGGGCAGGTATTAACCCCTAACAGGAGAGTGAGCCTGTCCTTTGAAGCTTTGAAGCAAGGCATTGACTTCTTCTCTCCAGCTATGAAAGTCCTAGATGGCATCTTCTTCCAACAGAAGGCTGTTTTGTCAATATTGAAAAACTGTTGCTTAGTGGGGCCACCTTCCTTATCTTACCTACATCTTCTGGATAACTTGCTGCAGGTTCTCCATCAGCACTCACTGCTTTCACCTTGAATTCTTATGTTATAGAGATGGCTTCTTTTCTTAAATCTCATAAGCCAACCTCTTTTGGCTTCAAAGTTTTCTTTTGCAGCTCCTTTACTTTTCTTAGACTTCACAGAATTCAAGGGATTTAAGGCCTTACTCTTAAGTTTTGACTTAAGAAAAAGTTGTGGCTTAACTTCCACATAGAAGTTGATATGTCCAGACCTCTCAAACTTTCCCTGTATCAGCAATAAGGCTGTTTTGCTTTCTTATCATTTGCATGTCCACTGACGTAGCACTTTTAATTTCCTTCAGGAATTTTTTTTTTTTTTTTTTTTTTTTTGCATTCACAACTGGGCTAACAGCTTGATGCAAGAGAACTAGCCTTTGGCCTATCTTGGCTTTCAACATGCCTTCCTCACTAAGCTTAATCATTTCGCTCATTTCTAACATTTTATTAAAATTTGACACATGTGACTTTTCCTTTCATTTAAACACTTAGAGGCCATTGCAATGATACTAATTGGCTTAATTTCAATAATGTGTCCCAGAGAATAGGGAGAGTGATGAAGAGGGAGAGAAGTGAGGGAACATGGTTCTGTCCTTAACTTCTTAAATAGAAGTTTTGTCACTGATTTAGATTTTATTTTATTTCTAAAGTAAGCATTAAGACTATAAATTTCTCTCAAAATATTTGCTCTGTCTTATGTTTTGATGTTTTTATTCTCACTCATTTCTAAGTATTTAATATTTTTCATCATTATTTCTTTTTTTTTTTGGCTGAATCATTTTCAAGTGCACTTTAAACAAGATATATAGGTATATAGAGTTTTATAGATATATAGAGTTTTAAAAACCTGTCCTTTATTAACAAATTCTAATTTATTGTCATTGGAATTGTGGTCAGAGAAAGCATTCTGTTTGATAGTGATCCTTTGAAGTGTATTGAGTCTTGGTTTACAACCTAGTGGTGTGTCCCATATGCCATTCTATTCCTATACAGATGAATTTTTAAGATGGGTAAACAGGGCCCATCTCCCACTATAGAAACAGAAGAGGCCCTTAGTTATTCTTTGTAGAATAAGGTTATACATGTTAAGCTTACCTAATAATAATTCCTTTGTCTTTGGTTTTGAATTATGTGGAAATGGGGTCAGTTCAAGACTTTTCCCAGTCAACATGGAGGAGTTGGGAGCCCAGCGGTATGATCACAAGAACCCAATAGCAACAATATCAGTTCGTGTCCTCTGTTCTTATAACTGTGTCCCTTGGTTTTCTGTCAGAGATTCATTCTCCACTCTTCTGTTGGATTCTCTGAGTTACTGATATCTTGTCAATTCATTCCCTTTCTGTTTAATTAAACCAAAGTCAGTCTCTATTGCTTAAAACTGAGGACCCTGGTAATTGTAAAAAGGTAATACTTCTGAGGCAATGATAGTATATGAATTTTTGTTTTATTTTACTTTGTTGGCATTATTTATTTTCCTCATATGACAGATAAAGAGACTCAGGCTTTAGGAGTTTAAATAGCTTGTCCAGTGCCACAGAGGTTGTCAATGGTAGAGCCAGGGTGCAAGTCAGCTCTGCCTGATTCTTGAACCACTACTCATAACCGTTTCATATATTCATTTAATAGGTAACTTGTATTTTTCCCTGAATCTAATGTTCTATAAGCTGAAAGCATCAAATAGATCGCCAAGTATAATCAAGGAGTAGCTTAGGTACTGAGAGGCCAAAGAGCAGATGCTGCAAATATTCATGGCTTCTTACATTTTAAGAGGAAAAAGTACTTCTTTCAGGCTTTCTATTTAATACATGCTGTGAGATGAGTTTTTAGAAACTGACCTTCTCCTCCCATTTACTCCCCTTTTTCTCCCCTAACTCTGCAAATTTGCCACACGTGCCTTGGCAGCACAAACAAGCATCACACAGAGGGACTGGTGACTTAACATACTTCATCATCTCCCTGGCCTAACAGAGGGGTCCTTTTAGGTCATGGGCCCCTTTTCTTCCTGTAGGTTTATTGACAGTTTGTGTGTTCATGCTCATTAAGTAACTTCTAGCAACCTTGGCTAAATAAATTGGTAAAAGGCTGAACTCATAGTCAACATTGCTTCATAACACACACATGCAGAGCTCATAATATATGTGACAGTTGACTCACTTAAATCACCCAATTAATTTTTTGTAGTCTTGTATAAATATAATAAAGTAGCTATAGAAATGAAAGATGTTTTCAAGTTAAATTTGACTCCACTGAACTCATAGAATCAGAGTTAACTTATATTTTATTTTAGGTGATTTTACAGAAAGTTGTTTTAAAGGCAAAATATTCTTGAAAGGTTGAAGTTATTTCTACCCCCATTTTTTTTTAAATTGCTGTCATGAAAAGCCCACTGATTTTATAATCTATTAATTTGCAGTGGAAAACTATGCTTTTGTTGATGTAGAAAGTTTACTCTACCAATAATGCACATATATGTATATAACTCTTAACCTCATCTTAAATATGTTTGGTGTCAAATCACCCATTACCAGCATATAAAGTTATTTCTTGGCTTTTCCCACTAGCAGAATACTTTAGTGCCTTAAGTGGTACATTCACACTCAAGTGGAATAGAGCTGTGAGGACCCTTTGACAAGAAGTAGTGTAGGTAAGTGCTAATAGTATTTGTCTCTCTTCTTGCCAGTGGAGATGAGACATTGTGCCACAACAATCCACATTTTATTAGAAGAGAGAAATAAATAGGGTCCCACAATGATGGTCAGGTGCACAAATCAAATTAAATTCTTCTCAATCAACAGGAGTTGTCATTTTTGGCTTTTGTTTTTTTAAAGGAGTAGAAGGAGAATATAGGGGTAAGGGCAAACTGTTGATTTCTGCTGTCACGTACTAGTTGAATTGTTCTGGTAAAAAGAATGATGTTTTTCACGCGACTTAAAAAGCCATGAAAATTAGGCACACAGAATATAAATAAGAGAAGTATCACAGAAGTGACCTAGGGAAATCCATTTTGGGATGAAAACCAAGAATATCTCATTATCAGTTTTTCTGTTATTATTTTCTGAGACTAAAGAGGCAATCTATAGAACTTGTGTCTCGTATGGCTTATTTATATTAAATATATAAGAAATTAAGTAGAAAAGGCTAGGAAGTGGGCATGCAAAAAAGGTATTTTGATCATCCTTTATTTTTTTTTCATTAAATATGGCTTCTGAAGGGAATCTGATGGTTTATGCATTGTTTCATGCTGGCTCAGGCTCTGTTTATGGCAGACAAATGAAATAATAGATTGACCGTTCTTTGGCTATGTCAGCAGCCAAATTAATCAAACAGAAGGAGAAGTAGCAAAGATTGCCAGTATATTTATATGGAAATAACTGAAGAAGAAAAGAAAGGTACAGTTGTCCACCTTACTTGTTTCATGTTTCAAGCTGAGTACATTGGTATGTTATATGACATCTGTATAGCTAAAATCCCCAAATTAGTCAATGGTGGACCTCCATCTCCAATGTTTTTTTCTGTGTTCCATTTTCTTTCCATCATATACCACTGTAATCCATGTGACTGAGTTGGGTGACTTGATTAGCAAAATGTGCCTCTTTTCTGAGTATTTTTTTTTAACTTTCTCAAAAACCCACTATTTATTTAAAATTAGTTTCCTAGTTAGTGCTAAATAAAAGTAATGCCCTCTGAACAATTAGGAATTTAGAAATGACTTTATCTGTATATTTTCCTCCCTCCATCTGCTGCTATTTATTATTATTGAAGTTTTAATGTTTTGGCAGCACAGCTGGTTATTTCGAAAACATTTCTAAGATTTAATCATAACTCATAGTTGAAAGATATATTGAGGCATGATAATATATCTATTTTTCTCAACCACTAATGCTTTACATAAATACTTCAGACTATTTAAAATCCTGATATTAATTTATATTCTTTTTCTGAGTCATAAACAGCATGGACTAGTTTATCAGAATATTTACTGAATTAATATTCTATTTCTCTAGGTTCTCTTCCCTGGTATGATACTGAGATCATTACCCTCAACCCCTGTCTCCCATATTCTAAGGTGGCACTGGCTATGACTCACATAATGAGAGTCTCTTGGGACTCCTTGTGTTTCCTCTATAGATTAGATGAAGATGGAAGGTTCTTTGGAGAAATTACTTGAAAATAAAGAGCATTTTTCCTCCATTACTATTTAACTTAGGATTTTTATTAATAAGTCCATGCTTTTGGATTATACGATGAGCTGATGCCCCTCTGTCACTGTCTCTGTCTCTCTCTCTCTGTGTGTGTGTGTGTGTGTGTGTATGTCTGTGTATACACACATATATAGTAAAATCTATAATATATACTATATAACCTTAATATATTAAATACATAGCATAAATAAAATATGTCTGTATTGTAAATACATTATAATTATAAATAATAATATATATTATATATAGTCATATATAATATTTATATTATATTTTATATTTATATTATATTTTATGTGTTATATTTATATTTACACATTATATATAATATATGTATTTATATAAACAATATTTATATATTTTTATAAATAATATTTATATAAATATATTATATAATATTTATGTAAATTTATATATTTATTTATATATATTTATATAAATATATATTATATTTGTTATATTACATTCATTTTATGTTTATATTTATTTATATTATATATAGCATATTACATATGTTATATATTAATATATATTAATATATAGATATCTATATATATCTAATATAGATATGAGTGGGTATGTGTCCTTCAAATAATATTCATAAACAAATTTTGTTTACATGAAGATTTTTTCATGTTTGAAAAAGTATAAATTATGGTATTCCTTTAGTGTTTCAGATTAAATCTTTTTATATGCTACACAAACTTCTAGGCACAAGGATACAGCAGCAGCAGCAACAAGAACAATAACAACAAAACCCCCAAACTAAAAACCAAACAAGAACCCCCCCCCAAAAAACCCCAAACTTCTCCCCCTGGAATCTATGTATATTCTATGAGAAGAGGGCAGACAATAAGCAAATAACCAAACCTAAGAATACCGTGTTAGTTGCTGATCAGTGCTGTGAACGGGGGAAAAAAATAGTGTATGGAGAATGAGGGGTGTGTGTTGATTTCTATTTTATGTTGGATTGCCATGCAAGGTAGCTTTTGACCAGAGTACTGAGGAAAGTTAGGGAGTAAATGGTTTATTCAATACATTCCCAAATAGAGTGACTAGCAGGTGTGAAGTCTTCAAGATGAGATCTTGCTTAGCATATAGAGGAATGATAAGCAACTAATATGGCTGGTGTGAATGAACTAAGGGGACTGTAGAAGGGGATGAGGATAAAGAAGTATCAAGGGTGAAATTCACAGGTCCTTTTAGGCTCATAGGACTCACAGAGTTTTGTTAGAGAGCTTATCCATTAGGACCATCAATAAGATTAAGCCCAAAGAAAAAGAATGCAATACAAGAAGCAGTGGTGGGCTTAAAAGTTTGTAAACAAGTGGATGGATAGAAATATACTTCACTGTAAAATACTTAAAATTATAGTGATTATTTTAAGAGGGTTTTAAAAACAAGTTAGAAGAGGATTTGACAAAATTCAACACACTATTATAAAAACATTCAACAAAGAGGAACAGAAATGAACTTCCTTAACCCAATAAAGGACATCAATGAAAACCTCAGCTAAGATTATGCTTGGTGGTGAAACTCTGAAAACTTTCCCCTAGAGATCAGTAGTAAGACAAGGATGTCCACTTTACCAGTTCTATTTAGCGCCATGCTAGAGGTTCTAGCCATGGCAATTAGGAAAGAAAAAGAAATATTAGACATCCAGATGGGAAAGGAAACTGTCTCTATTTGCAGATGATATTAACTTGTATATAAAAAACAAAAACAAAAACAAAAAAACTTGGAAATCCAGAAAATACAATTAAAGTTGATAAAGTTCAGCAAAACTGCAGGGATCAAGATCAATATACAAATCAATTTGTTTTTTTATGCAGTAGGAATGAGCAATCCAAATATGAAATTTAAAAACAGTTTATTTGCAGTATAGTCAAAAAGCATAAAGCAAACAAAGAAGTGTAAAACTTATATTCAGAAAACCACAAAATATTGTTAAAAGAAGTTAAGAAATACCTAAACAAATGGTAAGACATCCCATGTTCATGGATTAGAGGACAATATATTTTGTTTAATTTTTTATTTTTTATAAACATATATTTTTATCCCCAGGAGTACAGGTCTGTGAATCACCAGGTTTACACACTTCACAGCACTCACCAAAGCACATATTCTTATGATAATAATGCTTTCAAAGTGATCTACCTATAGACTGGATATAATCCCAGTCAAACTCCCACCTGGGTTCTTTGAAAAAATTGACAAGTTGTCCTAAAATTCATATGGAAATTTAAGGGATCAGAACAGTGAAAACAATCTAGAAAAAGAACAACATAATAGGAGGACTCACACTTCACAGTTTCCAAATTTATTACAAAGCAATGTTAATCAAGAGAGTGTGGCACTGGGACTCCTGGGTGGCTCAATCAGTTAAGCATCTGCCTTCAGCTCAGGTCATGATCCCAGGATCCTGGGATTGAGCCCCACATTAGGCTCTCTGCTCAGTGGGGAGTCTGCTTCTCCTCTCCCTCTACCCCTCTCTCCACCCATGGTCTCTCTTTCTATTTTAAATTTAAAAAAAAAATCTTTAAAAAAATGTGACTGTGGTATTAACATAGGATAGACATATAGATCAATGGAATAAAAGGCAGAATAAAGTAAAACCATGTATTTATAGTCAGTGAATTTCCAGCTAGGATGTCAAGACCATTCAATGAATATAACAGTCTTTTCAAGAAATGAAATGAGAACTGAATAGCCACAGGCAAAAGAATGCATTTGGACCCTTACATCACATTGTACATACAAATTAATTGGAAAATGGACCAAAGATCTAAATATAGAAGCTAAAACTATAAAATTCATAGAAGAAAATATAGGAGTAAATCTTATGCTCATATTTGACAAAGGATGCTTAGATATGACACAACAGCACAAGAAGCAAAATTAAAAATAGATGAATTGAAAAAAATAGATGAATTGGATTTCATCAAAATTAAAAATCTTTTATATTTCAAGGACACTACCAAGAAAGTGAGAAAACAACCCACAGTATGGGAGAAAACATTTACAAATCATAGATTTAATGAAGACCTATTATGTAGAATTTATAAAGACATTTTTCAACTAAATTATAAAAAGAAAAGTAATTAAAACTAGGCAAAGGATCTGAATAGATATTTCTCCAAATAAGATATACAAATGACTAATAAGTACCTGAAAAAATGCTCAAAGTGAATCTGGAAAATGCAAATTAAAACCAAAATGAGATATTACTTCACACCTATTAGGGAGACTATAATCAAAATGACAGCTAATTTCAAGTGTTAGAGAGGATGTGGTGGGAATCTAAACTGCTAGTTTGTAAAAGTTGATGTAAAAGTAAATATAAGTTGGAGAGATGTAAAATAGTTTGCTGTCCTTGAGGATATTCTGTCAGTTCCTCAAAAGGCTAAATATAGAATTATATGGGATCCAGCAATTCCATTCCTAGCTATGTGTATACCTAAGAGAAGTGAAAATATATATCCTCACATAAACGTGCATATGTGCAAAGCAGCATTCTTCATAATAACTAAAAGTGGAAATGACTTATATGTCCATTAGCTGATGGGTAGTATATAAAATGTGATATATCCATACAATGGAATATTCAAGCAAATTAGAGAATCAAAGTTCTTATACATGCTGCCACCTGGGTGAACTTGAAAACTTCTTGCTAAAGTGAAAGTCAGACACAAAGGAACACATGTATGATTTGTTTATATAAATGTGCAAAGTAGGCAAATCTATAGAGACAGAAATTAGATTAGTGCTATCCTAGGGCCAAGGGTAGACTTATTTTAAGCAATGTGGAATATCTTTTTAGAGGTGATGAAAATGTCCTAGAAATTTTTGTGGTGATGGTTGCAAAGCTCTGTGAATATATTAAAAGACTATGAATTATATAACTTCTTTATTTATTTAAACTTTTTTTTGGTAACAGTCTTTTTATTTTTTATTTATTTTTGAATTTTTAAAATTATTTTTATTAACATATAATGTAGTATTTGCCCCAGGGGTACACGTCTGTGACCCATCAGGGTTACACATTTCACAGCACTCACCATAGCATATAACATCTCCAGTGTCCATAACCCAACCACCCTCTCCCTATCTCCCAACTCCCCAGCAACCCGCAGTTTGTTTTGTGAGATTAAGAGTCTCTTATCATTTGTCTCCCTCCCAAACCCATCTTGTTTCATTTTTTCCTTCCCTACCCCCCACAGCCTCCCTCCCTTGCTTCTCAAATTCCTCACATCAGAGAGCTGGTGCAGCCACGCTGGAAAATAGCATGGAGAGTCCTCAAAAAGTTGAAAATAGAGCTACCCTATGACCCAGCAATCGTTTTATTACTGGGTATTTACCCTAAAGATACAAATGTAGTGATCTGAAGGAGCACGAGCACCCGAATGTTTGTAGCAGCAATGTCCACAATAGCCAAACTATGGAAAGAACCTCGATGTCCACCAACAGATGAAAGGATAAAGAAGATGTGGTGTGTATGTGTGTGTGTGTATATATATATATATATACAAAGTAATACTATGCAGCTATCAAAAGAAATGAAATCTTCCTTTTGCAACAACATGGATGGAACTAGAGGGTATTGTGTTGAGCGAAATAAGTCAGTCAGAGAAAGACAATTATCATATTTATTTAAGTTTTTATTCAAATTCCAGTTAGCTATTATATAGTGTAATATTAGTTTCAGGTATACACAATATAGAGATTGAACACTTCATCTAATACCCATGCTCATCACAAGTGCACTCCTTAATCCAAATCACCTATTTCACCCATTACCCCACTGACCTCCCCTCTGGTGACCGTCAGTGTGTTCTCTGTATTTAAGAGTCTGTTTCTTGGTTTGCCTCTCTCTCTTTTTTCCTCCTTTGCTCATTTTTTTGTTTGTTTGTTTCTTAAATTCCACGTTTGAGTAAAATCATATTGTATTTGTTTTTCTGACTGACTTACTTCATTTAGCATAATACTCTTTAGTTCCATCCATGTCATTGCCAATGCCAAGGTTTCATTCTTTTTTATGGCTGAGTAATAGTCCAGTGTTTGTGTTTGTGTGTGTGTATAAATATTCACCACACCTTTCTTGTCCATTCATTAGTCAACAGACACTTGTGATATTTTCCAGGAATGGGAGAAGTTATTTGCAAATGTTTATCTGATATAAAGGGTTAGTATCCAAAATATATAAAGAACTTATAATATCCAACACCCCAAAATGAGTAATTGAATTGAAGAATGGGCAGAAGATATGAGTAGACATTTTTCCAAAGAAGACATAGAGATGGCCAACAGACATGAAAAGATGCTCAACATCAATCAGCATCAGGGAAATACAAATCAAGACCACATGAAATATCACCTCACACCTGTCAGAATAGCTAAAATTGACAGCCACAAGAAACAAGTGTGGTAAGGATATGGAGAAATTAGAACCCTCTTACACTGCTGGTGGGAATGCAAACTGGTACAGCCACTCTGAAAAACACTATGGAGTTTGCTCAAAAAGTTAAAAATAGAACTACCTTATGATCCAGTAACTTGATACAATCAAAGAATACTTGTACCTCAATACTTTATAGCAGCATTATCTACAATAGCCAAATTATGGATTTCCATACTTCAAATGGGTTCATTGTATGATATGTGAATTATATTTCAATAAATCTGTAGAAAAAATAATTAAATACTAGGCATGAACATGGGAGGTTTTGGGGAAAAGATTTTTTTAAAGACTTTTTTATATTGCTCAAGAAAATTAATATTGATTAATTAGACTGTTAATTTGAGCCTATATGCTAAAATTTTGAGATCAACAACTAAAGAATAGAAACAAGATAGTTAACATAAACTAGTAGCAGGAGGAAAGGAAATGACTAGATCTGAACTAATAGAAGGTAGAAAAAAGAAAATAAAAAGCAATGAAAAAACATAAATTCCCAAATATAATAAGCATTTACAAAGCATATAAATCATCTAAACTTGCCTTTTAAAAACTTTGATAATGAATAAGAAAAAAATATTTTCTAGAAAAGACATTTCCAAAGCATAATGGTGCAGAGAAGCCAAAGATGGAAGGATACAGAAGAATCTCATGAGTAAATGTTCATTAAAAGAAAGCTGGTGTAGCAATAATAATATCAGACAAGGTAGACTTCAAGTCTTAAAGAACTCTCATTTTCATTACTTAGTGATACAAGTGATGTTTTTCTAGGAAAATAGAATAATTTTCAATACCTAGAAAATAGTTGAAAAATGTGTCCATAATACATAATATGTAATACCACTATGTAAATATATGTAAATACATAAAACCATTAAAAGGAAAATAGTAAGAGATTTTAACTCAGCTTTCTCAGAAACTGATAAACCAAATAAAAATTAGTAAACTTAGAACACATTTGAGCAACAACTTCAATCTAATGTGCATAAAGAAAACTATGTGTAACTTGTCAATGCATAGTCTTTTATAGCATTCCTGGAACATTAAAATAAAGATTAAAAAACTAAACACATATTGGAACATAAGGGAAGTCTCCACAAATACCAGTCAGTACCTAAGTAGATGATGTTCATTGATCACAATGAAACAAACATAGAAACAAGTAATACACATAGTCCTACTCCCTCATCTATGTTTAAAGAAGACACAAGTCTAAATAACTTATGGGTGAAAATAAATCACAAGGGTGATTGTAGCACATTTAATACTGAATGACAGTGAAAACACTCTGTGCCCAAACTTGTGAGACACCGCTAAAGCAATGTATCGGTGGCCGGTTATAACCTTAGGTATTTATGTTAGAAAAGAAGATATACTGAAAAGAAGTTATGATTCACTTCAAGTAGAAACAACAAGAATTAAAATGCAGTAAATCCTCATAATGTAGAAGGAAGGTGAAATAACTTCATTTTATTAGATTGTTGACATCTGTAGTCCCTCAGATAATTTAGGAAATAACACAAGACATATACACAGGATCTTGGGCATTCTCCATTTCTTCTCGGTCTTCCTTATTACTCACAAGGAAAAAAAAAAGTCATACTAATTGCTGATATTAGATGTGGAAAAATAAAAGAAGCATAAAAAACCCAAATTATTGCCCAAAGTCAAGAAGTTAATACCAGAAATTGATGCTATTACTGCTACCAATACCATTGCGATTACTTCATCTTTAAAAAAATGGGCTCAGAAAAAAAAAAAAAAATACTGGGCCTGGGCGCCTGGGTGGCTCAGTCAATTATATGTCCAACTCTGGATTTCTGCTCAGATCATGATCTCAGGGTCCTAGGATCACTGAGTCAAGGCTTGTCCATCCTGGACCTGGAACCTGCTTGAGGTTCTCTCTCTCCCTCTGCCCCTCTCCACCCCAAACAAACAAACAAATAAATAAAATATGATTTGGCTTAATATCGATAAATTGATATTTAAAGATCAGTTTCTTTCATGAATCTTAATGAACAATATTTGAAATAGTATAAATAATAATTTTATTGAGAAAAACAAACATCATGCTGTGTGAGGCAGAATTCAGCACAGTGTGTAATGAGCTTTGTTTAGTATTATAAAATCTATGACAATTTTTACATAGGATATATAAAATAGTTTAATAATAAATTTTTTGAGCTTGGTAATTGAAGGCAATAATAAAGGCCTGCTTCAAATTATTCTTTCCCTTTTATTGACTATTTTTAACTTATTAGCCATTTACATTTTAGTTTATCATACACATCGTGTTTATCAGTAATAAAATGGCTTTAAAATACTGCACTTTGGACTTTCTTTTCCTTTTTTGTTACTTTTTCACAAATATCCTTTGTGACATATGAGTGAGAATTTACTATGCTCTAAATAATTCTTAGCTCTTCAAATAAAACATTGTATACTTTATTCTGAAAGATAGCTGATACTTTTTAAAAAATTATTTGGCTATTTCCTATATGTTATACTGTGCTAAAGATCATGAGATTTGTGTCCTAGCTCAATCACTAACTAGCTCTGTAACTCCAAGAAAGAAAAATCTGTGAACCATTGTTTTTGAGCTATAAAACAGGACACATACCTCACGGGATTCTACTAGGAATTAAATTAAATAATATGTGTGAAAGTCACTTCTGAACTCCCAAGCAGTTTGTGATGCTGTCACCATTATCTAGATATTTGATAGGCTTAATTGGTTTTCATCTGCATATTTACTGAGTAAAGGCACAGCATTTTATTGTCACCGGTTCTAAAAACCAAGAGGATATGGAAATCCCAGGACAGAAAATTAAAGCAGCAATTTAAATTTTTGTTCCCCTAACTTCATTCTGTGATTCCCAAGATGGTCTGAGGGAAAATGCCAGAAACAGATCCATAAACTGTGCAGGAGACACTCTATAAACACAAAACAAAACCAGACTTAAATCAGAGCAGGTGATCAAAACACTGGACAAGTTCAGGATGGAAAAGTTTGCGATCCCAGATGGTTTCCATCTAAGGGGCATTGTGTACAGAGTGATAAGTGACTTGGGGAAACCTGTGGCCTACATGTGCGAGTCATCTCTGAAAACCAAGGACGTGCAGGTGGCTGGTTCTGGATTGAACACTATACCTGTCTTTGTAACCATGCCCGAAGCTCTCTGCACTGCCTTTCATCAGGGCTTCTTGACAAGCTTTGCAGACACCCCTGCAGCTTTTAGGGGAGATGTTAAACCCATTTTGAAGAGAGAAATCTTCGAGTATCCTGATAAAATAAATGTTTGAGGGTTGCACGGTGGAATAGAACAAGGACATTCTGATAGTCCTCTCTGAGTCAATACGGTGTACAGCTTGTTTTTATTTTTATTAAAACCAATCTCTGTTTAAATTTGTCTTCGAAATTAAACAAACATTTACAAAGCACTTACTATGTGTGAGACAATATGCAAGGCCTGAGGAATACACAGAAATCAGTACGGACTAGTTCCCGCATAAAAGGAATTTATATGTAAGGGATACAAAGGCAT
Organism: Mustela putorius furo; assembly: GCF_011764305.1. Classification (NCBI taxonomy): domain Eukaryota; kingdom Metazoa; phylum Chordata; class Mammalia; order Carnivora; family Mustelidae; genus Mustela; species Mustela putorius. The sequence goes on along the minus strand of NW_025421402.1, from coordinate 17,904,312 downwards.
CTATTCATAACTTGCAAAAAATGTAAGCATTGTAATAGTGGCATAAATAAATGTGAGCATAAGAGACAAGGTAATTTTGGCAGAATATTTGTGGAAAGCTTCATGGAATAAATGGCGATAGAACAGTTAATTGGAATTTTATAGAAGCCTAAGGAGAAAGGAAACTGTGCAGATAGAAGGAGTCATGTAAGTAAATGTGCATTTATGTGAAAATTTATGACAAATTTGTAGATTAGCCAATTGTTTGGGATTAGTAAGTAGTCTGAAGTGACTAGATTGGAGAGCGTGAAGACTAAGAAACAAGGATGATCATGGAAATTAAGTAATGTAGGAAGGTTAAGCAGGAGTTGGATTGTGAAGATATGGAAACTAAAAAGAAATTTGTTTTCCTTTTCATGGGAAACGGGGCAGGGATGGGAGACAAGAAATGAATGTGAGCTTCATCATTCTGGTGGACATGTGCTTGGTGGATTAAAGAGGGAGGGACAGAAACAGAGAGGGCAGTTGAGTGGCTGCTGTAATGAATCAATGAGAGATGGTCCTTGAAAGTTGGAGTCAGACATTTTAGGCATAGGATATATCTTCTCTCTGATTAAATCCTGAGGTTTGGAGAGGATGAAAATTGAACATAACTTCAAGGCTTTTAGCTGGCAACTGAGTGGATCATGATTCTATTAACAAAGAAAAGACAGGAGCATGAACAAACAGATCTAAGATGTGAAAGAAAATATTAATTTAGCTTTGGTATTTTAAGTTGTGTTGTGCACCATTAAAAAGAAGACTGGTATGAAGTCACAAATTAATCTCAATTTAGATAGAAAAATCCCCTGTTTTGCCATAAGGTTGGTAGGTCCTTGGGTAAGAGTGAAATTGGAGTATTACATTCCATATGTTAAATATTTAGAAGTTATACGTCAAGGAGGGCCTGGTTGGCTCAGTCACTTAAGCAAGAAGCCAACTCTTGGTTTCAGCTCAGATCACAATCATCTCAGGGTTGCATGGAACCTGCTCATGATTCTCTCTCTCCCTCTCCCCCTGCTACTCCCCTTACTCTCTCTTTCAAATAAATAAACAAAATCTTAAATAAATAAATAAATGTCACAAATCAAGCTACCAACTGTTAAGTATCCTTTAACCTCCTATTGTGACCAAATTGTCTTCATGTGAACCTTGATGGCTTGGTTTGAATTAGAATTCTGTGCTAAAATATGGAGACAGTAGCTTCGGAAGAGCTTTCCATCGCTGATGGTTCTTACCCTGGCCCTACCCACAGAGCATGGGCCTCAAGTGCCCTTTTGGGAGGCTCCAGCCTGCAGCTTAAGCCCTGTCCACACCTTCCCTGCCGACATCCTTCTTCTCACAAACAACCGCTTGGCCATCGTAGTATTTGGGATGCATTGCACACATGAGAGGGGGAGTCCCAAATTCTAGAAGAAGGCACTCAAACGCTGGAAGCAGACTCTGTGAGATTCAGACAAGACATTATGAAGTGCCGGGTCCTTGGAGTGTAGTTTAGGTGGGAGTATGTCGGCCTCTGGTGAGCAAATCCTATTGGGCTTGGAGACTACTTACCCTGTGGAGGGCAGAGCAGGTGTCTACAGCCTGGGGTCCAGAAGAGGGCTCCCCTTGCCCTGGTCTAAAGACGGTGATGAGAAGACGCTCCTAGAAAAGTAGATTTGAGACTCACATGCTCAAGGAAGCAAATGAAATAAACTCGATAGAGAAAGAAAAGAGATGGAACCTTAGAACCTCACCAAAGACATAAATGAAGAATCTGAAGATGGCGTGAGAGGAGTGGAGGGAAAGGTGACTAAACAGTGCTGCTCCCTTTCAAGAATTTCACCGCAAGAAACAACAGCTGGAGGAAGAGGTTACAAAGGATGAAGAACTGAGAAGAGTTTTTAATTATTTAAAAAATTGAATTTTTTTAATAAGAGTGGAGGTCAGTTTTTCTTGTTAAAGTATCTTGTTGCAGTTGTAAAAGATCACCAAAATGAGACCCCAAGGTCAAAAATACAGTGCCATTTAGAACAAGTTTAATTGATTAAACCTAGATCTGTAAACACAGTGACAATAAAAATATAAAGGAGACCAGAAATATCTTTTTTTTTTTTTTTTAATGAAAAAAGGCTGTACTGACTACCTTAATGCCAACTTTAATGAGTAAAGTTTGGAAATAGAAGAGAGAGTTTCTGTAAAGGATGGAGGTTAGAGTATTTCCGTCCATACCCTAATGTTGATTTCTTAATGTTATTTTGTCCGACTTTATATATGAGGTGGGAATGCCCGTGCTTCTGGGAAGGAAAGACAGAGCAAGCATACTTGCTGAAACCGCCACTCTGTTGAGAGAACAGAAGAGTATAAATGCCCCAGCATGGGGCAGCTAGAGCCTCACTCGGTGCATTGGACAGACATATGCAGCTAGCAGAACACACCATAGAATCACCCACAGGGAATTTCAAGTATTTTAGTGATAAAAACAATAGATCAGTGTATATAGGCTGGGAGTCCAAAGGTCCTAGGATTTAGCCTGATTTTGCCCCTTGGCTGTTTATAAACCAGTATAAGACATTTATCTTACAACCTGAGTTTCTTCATTACCATGTTGGGCTATGGATTTTCCCTGCCCCTAAAGCAATCTGTTGGTCTTACAATATCTTTCTTGGAGATATATAAAACTATTAAAATGCTGAAAACAGGGCCAGATGGGAGGGGGAGAGCCCCAAAACTCAGCTGCCCATTTACACCTCTCTTCCCATTTCTGATGCTTTTTCAGAAGGCTCCTAAATGTCTCTGTGTTGCACGGTTGGAAAATATTTGAACTAGATAATCTCCAAGATCCATTCCAAATATAAAATCCTATGACTCTACTAAATCAGGTACAACTTTGCACATGAGGTGGGGCTTGAGAGGGCCTTTGAAGCTGGGCGTATATTTGGATTAGGGGTAGGAAGAGCGGAAGATATTTAAAACAGGAAGAGGAGCATAATAAAAGAAATAGTGAAAGGAATAATACTGGTTTCCTTGGCAGAGGATGTGTGGAATAATAAAGAGATTTTTCTAACTAAACTGTGGGGATTGTAAGGTAGATCAGTGGGAAATAAAATTTAAGTACAGGGCACTTGATTTTCATATGAGAGAAATGTTATTCCTGGAGACTTTGTACAACCTAAAACTCAAATAATTCAAAAAGAATTTTCCCAAAGGGAGAATGCACTTTTGGAACTTATAAATTTATAATTATTTTAGTGTATATTTTCTTTGAAGTTTCTTTTTACATGACTGAGGGCTCTTTTCTAAATTAGTGTTTGGGTTTTTTTGTTTGTTTGTTTGTTTTGTTTTTGCTCTCTGTAGCGATTTATCCTATCTTCTACTCTAAAGTTCTTGAATTTCGGTTTGTTTTCAGCCTTAGCTTTAGCAGTACCATTGAATAAACTTGGATAACATTGTGCAAAGATACAGAAAATGAGATTTGAAATGATAATAACAGTGCTTGCTTGCTTAGGTTATGGAACCAAAAGTCACGTTTAGAAATTCTGATGTAAGTAATCAAGAGTGGTTCTCATAATACTGACAAAGGAGGGTTTGTGTTTCTCTTCACAGGCATTATAGGTGATGGCAATAACATAAACACAGGTTGCAATTGACTCAGTTTTCAAATTATGCAATTCTGCAAGAATTAAATAAATTAGAGTTTCTTCTCAGTTCAAAATTGGTATAAACATTACTTTAATCCCAGAGTTTCAATTTTTTGCATGTTAGAATCCCATTTGTATGTATTGTGAAACTGGTCTGAGGGCAGGGGGTGATTGCTCTTTATCCTTGTAACCCCTAACACATCTTAGCAGTAGCCTTTGAAGGAAGTAGATGTTCAAGTCAGCGTTGCCTAAGTGAAGTGGAATTGTTCCATATAGTTCATGCTGGGAGGAGCTAAGATTGCAGAGTGAGATTTCATAATCTGGATGCTCAGGACCTGCTTGCATGCTGAAAATAAAGGCAACACTTAATCAGAGCGAGTCAGTTGCTGGATGGGGGGCAGGCATTTCTCTTCATACCACTTTTACCTGTTGCTATCTCCTATGACGCTATATAGGCGTAATTAGACACAGAGTGACTTGTGACTGTGAATCCCTGGGCAGAATTCAAGGAAGAAGTGTATCTTGGACAGAGAGTAGAGTGAGGTTCGATGCTCAGTTGGACTGGAATGACATATGGGGGAAAAGCGCATTGAGGCCAGGATGCGTGTAGCCAAGAAGGAAGGTGAAGCAGAGTGTAGTGCAAAGCAGGCAGCTGGAAGCAAGTTGGGGACAAAAGCCCAACGTGAGATAGCTTTGTGTAGGCAATGCCAAAAGCCTAGGTGAAGAGTGGAAAAATCAAATCAATCATTGGGGTGATTCAAAACAGCCAGATGTGTGTTGTCATCAGGGTCATCACGGGTGGGAGGGGCAGAGCGAAGGCAAAGATCAGTCTTCCCACACTCCCCTCAAACACTTCTACTCCGTTGTCTTCCCACACTCCCCTCAAACACTTCTACTCCGTTGAAATCGTACTGAAATGGAAGTTGAACAGAAATAAGTCATAGGAGAGCTCTGCATGATCAGCCTGTAAGGAGTTTATGGAAAGGTGGGGAGCAGTTAATTACCATCCTTTGTCTTCATGGCCCTTGGAGCAATACCAGGGGCTTTGACTTGTTCGATTCTAGTGAAAGAATTATATGCTAGAAATGATTGAAGAGTTAATTTTTTAAAAGTAAGTTTCATGTCTTTTTTTTTTTTTTTTAAGGTTTTATCCATTTATTTGACAGAGAGAGAGCAGGGGGAACAACAGGCAGAGGGAGAGGAAGTAGGCTCTCTGCAAAGCAAGGAGCCCAGTGCAGGGGCTCGATCCAAGGATCCTGGGATCATGACCTGAGCCAAAGGCAGATGCTTAATCTACTGAGCCACTCAAGCACACCTCATATCATTTACTTTTAATCCTACTTTCTGAAAGATGACTAAATGAGTACTACCTAATAGATAATGGCAGCAAAAATATAAAAAAGCAGCTTTAAATGAACTGAATGATCTGGAATAATTCAGCATAGGCCCATACAATGTGACATCTAAAAATAAAGTCTAGGTGTGTCTGGGTGGCTCAAGTCGGCTCCTGGTTTCAGCTCGGGTCATGATCTCGGGGTCTTGGGATCAAGCCCCGTGTCTAGCTCTGCGCTCAGTGGAGAGTCTGTTCCAGGATTCTCTCCCTCTGTCCCTCCCCCACTTTCTCTCCTCTCTCTCAAACGGATGAATAAATCTTTAAAAAAATAAATAAATAAATCCCAAGTCAAAACTTAGGGCAAAACAAGGGTAATGTCAAAAATGAAGCTATAGTGGTTTCTTGTATTTGTTTGTTTTGTTTTTTTGTTTTTGTTTTGTTTTGAGAAGATCTCTGTGACAAGTTTAGCTTCTTATGGCTAAAGGCTATGACTTACATACCCCTTAAACTTGATAATAGGATGTCTTGTTTGATCAAAATATGATTGTGTGTGTGTGTGTGTTTTCAAAATATGATTTTGAATGCATAGTTGTAGGAAAGGAAAAGACCTTTGGCCTTTTGATTTGACCACAAGAACAGTAGTAGTCAGAATTCATTTCCAGGTCAGGCCTTAGATTCCCAAACCAAACTATCAAGCATGTACTTCAATTAGGAATAGAAGTTAGGTCTTTAGACTAGGTTCAGAAACACTGGAAAGGATCTTTGAGTGAAGCAGACAGAGAAAGCAGAAGATGAAGGTGGGGATGCCTGGCGTTTGGAGCCCTTGGGGCCAAGGGTGCTTAAGAACTCAGTGGCGAGGTCTGTAGGGATACGGGCACATCCCACGAGGAAGGGAAGTTGTAGGCTTAAGGGAGGACTTGATGTTCTTCAGCAAGTATTGGATGTCTCTACCATTTTTATTCTTCCTTATCATCTAGTTGGGGGGAAAAAACCTACTCCAGTTTTCTCACTCCATGAGCATTTCTTCAGTGCAGTGCTTGCTCTGTGCCAGGCATTGTTCTGCGTGATAAGGATACAGCAGTGAACAAAACTAACTTCCTGGCTTATGGGGCTTGCATTCTAGAGGGGAGGATAGGCAATAGGCAACAAATAAAAAATGGATACATGATTTGTCTCATTTTTATAAGTCCTTTGAGGAAAAGTGAAGGAGAGTAAGTGAGGGGAGGGTGTTGGGATGTGTTTCCAGAAAAGTGAGCGCTGAATTAGTAGAAAAGATAGAAAAACTGTATTAGTAGAAAAGGTAGCTGAGTACATTGATATGTACCATTCTGATTGTTTTCTATAATCTCTTTCTAGGAACCTATGGCCTGTTTGACTTTTTAGGTATCTGAGGCATTTCTAGACACAGGAAGAAATAAAGATATCGCCTAATTAAAACCCTGTTTTGTATTGAATCAGGGTGAGAGGAAAGGGAATTACTAGCTTTGGTAGAGGTAGGTTGAAAGAGGAATGGTAATCAATACTTTTTCTTTAATACTTAAAAAAATTGAGATAAAATTTACCCACCATAAATTTCATCTTTTTAAAAGTGTTCATTTCACTGGTTTCTAGCATATTCACAAGGTTGTACAACCATCACCACTGCCTTATTCCAGAACATTTTCATTACCTCCCAAAGAGACTGTATACCCATTAACAGCCACACCATATTTTCTCTTCCTTTCAGCTCTTGGAAACTAGTAATGTACTTCCTGTCATTAGGGAATCACCTGTTCCGGACACTTCATATAAATGGAATACACATTATGTAGCCTGCTATGTATGGTTTTTTTCACGTAGCATGTTTTAAAGTTCATCCATGTTGGGGCATGTACCAATGCTTCATTTCCTTTTATGGGTTTTATTCCTTCTCACGGTTGTATCATATTATGCTTATCCATTCATCAGTTGGTGTATATCTGAGTTGTTTCCAGTTTTTAATTATTATGAATAATGGTGCTATGAAAATTTGTGTGCAAGTTTTTTTGGACATAGGCTTTCAATTCTCTTGGATGTATACCTAGGAGTGGAATTGCAGGGACATAGGGTAACTCTTTGATTACCTTTTTGAGAAACAAATAGTTTTTCAAAGCAGTTGCAACCTTTGCATTCCCACCAGCAAAGTAGAAAAACTGCAATTTTTCCACATCCTCCTCAACACTTGCTGTTGTGTGTCTCTTGATTATAGATTTCCTAGGTGGGTGTCAACTGGGCACCTTTGTGGTTTTGGTTTGCATATTCTTTCCGAATGTCTGATAATGTTGAACATCTTTTCGAGTGCTTATTTGTCATTTGCATGTCTTCTTTGGAGAAATGTCTATTCAAATCCTTTGCCCATTTTTGAATTAGTTTTTTTTTTTATAGTTGGGTTGTAAGTTTCCTTTATATATTTGAATACTAGACTCTCATCAAATACATGAAATACATGATTTCAAATGATCTCCCATTCTCTGGGCACAGCTGGTGTATTTTGATGTTTATTTGGGTTGGGAGAGCTCTGTGGCCTGTTAGAGTGGAGCATTACCAATCCACTCTGAGGGGTTGACTTTGGTTAGGTTCATTCTTAGCCTGTTCCTCCACTGTGTGTCAGATGGGTTTATCTTCTATGTGTTTTTGCCTCTGGCTGCAGGAGTTAGGTTAGTTGTATCCTGTTATCAGCCATAAGAACGAGGTACCTTTGGAAGGAACTAAATTTAGATAAGAATGGTGGCGTTAATTAGCAGACTCCCTGAAGAGGTAAGGTGGGGCAGGGAGGGGCTAAGAAGAGGGGAGGGCCTGGAGAAGGGAGAAAGGAGCAATAAAGACAAGTACAATTTTCCTTAGGATCCAGCTTTGACCTTCTTGGACGATTAGCAAGATGCCCTGCTCACCACTTTGTATGCAAGATTACTTCCATGCCATTCTTACAACACACGGAATAGTGATTAGGCTAGAGGTGGTTTTTTGTTTGTTGGTTGGTGGGTTTTTGTTTTTTTTTAACAGAATTACGAGATGTAAAAATTTATTTAGTTGGTGGAGAAAGGTTTTTTTCCTATAGTTGCAGAGAGAGCCATCTCTCCTTCCCATTTTCTTATTTCGGATTAATAAAAGAGAGGCTATGTATCCAAAATAAAAGATATCTATAATTAAATTTTTTCAGAGGACAATCATTGGGTTCTTTAAGACAACTTTGTCTAAAGAAAGCATCATAGTTGGAAATAAAGTATAACAAAAATGAGAAAGAAAAGACATTTCCTGACCACTTTTAAAGTGCCTAGATAAGTTTATCCAATACAAGTGACCCTGACCCTATACACTCTAGTTTATTCTGTATCCCTATATTGTCAAACAGATCACCACCTCAGTCCACTGAATAAAATAGTCGAAGTGATAGTTAACTTTGTGCAAATAATGCAGCTTCTATTTAACTGAAGCATACCATTTTTAAACCAGATCCATTCTCAAGAGATCATTATATCCATAGTAGGCGCTCCAAAAACATAGGGAATGTGGTTAGTAGGTAAGATGCTAAATTAAAGAAATGGCCTTATTGAGGGGAAAAAACTGTCTTCAATCAGAACTTTCTTTTTTGAGGATAAGGGCAAGACTATAGTGATTTCTTAAACTGGATGAAAAAATCAAGGTGAAAAATGAAGGTTCTATAGACTTAACACAACCAAGACCTCCTTGGTTCCTCTTGTTTGATAATGTCCCACAGCCAAGTACACTTGTCCAAAATGAATAAATCATTCGCCAGTTAGAAAAACATGAGCTTTGGCAGTTGGGGAAACTCATGGGAAGGAGGGGGGAGCAGGGTGGTTTTATTCTGTGGCTGGGTACAGGGATCCCGCTCACGACTGGAAGGTGTTTTCTTTCAGATTATTGGCATGTGGCTTGAGAGCCCCTGAGAGGGGAGCTTTGTCATCTCTCTGTCCTATCCTGGGCCTAGCATTCTTTTGGCTGTCTTCTAAATCTATGAATAATGTCTCCCTATACAACAGAGAGAAATTTGTCATCTTCTCAATGATGATATGTCATCACATTCATGCCCTACCTACAGCACATCCTAGCCATTGGGGGCTTGAATGAAAGCACACTTGTGTTTGTCAAACTGTCTACAAGAATAGACATGGGCTTTGGAGGCAACTCCTTTCCCATCTCTCAAAAGAGCAGCACAGGGACAAGAGTTCTACAGTTATGTATTGAATTTAGATTTTCAATCATTTGAGAGGCACAATCATGCCTTCTCTTGGTTGCTTTTTTTTTTTTTTTTTCCTTTTAGCATTACAGTACTTCATTATTGCCACAGGGGGAACTGTTGGCTTAATTTTGCTTTGGAGACACTGCTGCTGAAATTATTAAGCTAATGATTTATGCCCCCTGCGATACAGCAATCTCTTGTGTTTAAAATGGTTACTATGTTTTGTTTACTGTTTATAACTACCAGAGGTTATGCCACAAAACCCCCTGCCAGCCTGCAGGGTTTATTTATCCCTGTGGATCTTTAGAAACCACGGATTAATATAGAAAAAAATTTCAAATGGCTTCTATTTTAAAAATCTCATACACTATGAATTAAACCACTGTGCTCTGCTATATAGGAAGAAAAGTTCAGTGAGAATGAACAATGGGTGTCAAAACCAACTGACTCTCGTATTTGCTTCTGGCTTTATCAAAGTGGAAAGTATGAGTGCTTTTCAGGAATACGGTGCTGCGACGCCATCAGTTTTGGGCCATGAGATCACCAACATTTCCCCTTGGGTGCCGCACATTTTACCCTATTAAGGGACCAGTTTGCTTAGAGAAATGTTGCACATGTTTAAAGCCTGTTAAGTTTGGTGGCTGGCAGAATGCTCCCATTTAGCCCCGAGGCTGGGCCTTGGTGAACTGAAGGCTTCACAACTGGCCTGCATTTTGGGTTCTGAAGTGCTTTTTGTAACCGAAGGATTACACAGGTCTGATGAACCCTGGGGTAGGGAGGTTTGAGATCGCTGATTCGTTTAAAATGGCAAAATGGTTCCTATAGGATATTTAGGTCTTGACCCTGCTGCCTCCCCAAGAGAAATAAAGAAAACATGACTGTTGTTTCAGGCAGCGTAGCCCAGTTCCACACCATCAATCTTAGGCATCACTTGCTTGTACTTCAGCGACACCTTTCTACTGCCTCCTGAACCCCATCAGTCCATTTGGCTTTGTCTCCACTACAAAAAAGCTCACCCGTCTCTTTCGGCAGCTCCACATCTCCGCTTCTCCTCTGATGAGCCAATTCTGGTCGTTCACTGGGCTCCTTTTCTCCGTGGTCTGATACGGTCCATCCAAACAATGCGTGCCCTCCCCTAAGTGGACCTCTGGAGTTCCAGATGCTAAGCCAGGCCAAGGTGCGCGACAAGTCTGGCATTTGTACAGTAGGGTTGGGAATAATGACAAAGCATATCTCAGCCAGGGGTCTAGAAATGTGATGATTGTAGACAACCTTGCTCAAAAGATAGGACTTGAACAAATTAGTGCACAAGTAAGAAAGTGAGGATAAGACCCTGATTATGGGAACCAAACTACAGTTAAAATGTGAACATCTGTGTACAGCTTTTGCCTTACGTATTCCCTTGGTACAGAATTTTCTATACCAAAATGCAGCCAGATATTTAAGAGGAAGATATAGATTGATCATTGAAACTCCAAATCAGGAAGTAATAAGATCTGTTTTAATTCTCTTCGTAACTCATTATTTTTCTTCATGAAGAGGCAAACTTTGGGCATAAAAATATTTACAGTATTATAATGTAATTATAATGTGTGGGAATATGGAAAACATATTATCCAAGTAGCAATTTTAAGTGGAAATACCTGATTTCATAGCTATGTGTTTCCATTTGGTATGTATTTTCAGTTAGTTTTAGAATTACTCCCCTTCTTGTATTAGAGAGTGATAGAAATATAAATTCTGATGTCATATACTCTGGTTCTTTTAATGCATTCTGTGTTTAAGTTTTATTTTAACACAGCATTTAAGAAACCGAATTGTATATAGCCTACTCTGTGTAGTCTTGCAGATCATTTTTTATTAACTCAAAATGAGATATAATTATGGATTATTTTCAAATCACAGAAAATCCAAACACCAGCATAGTATGTGATTTGAAATTTTGTACAAACACTAAAACAGATTCAATATAATGTTTCATAAGCATGACGGGAAAAATTTCTGTAACATGGAGGATTTTCTAGTATGAACAATTCCAGGCTTTAGTAGACAGATACTGAGATTAGATTTCTCAGTTAGCCAACAGAATAAATTTCATGTATCCCCAGTGAAAAAGAGTGAAAATAACTTGAAAGTCAAATGCTTTTTCAGGGGGACCCTGGGTGGCTGGTAAGTTGAGCATCTGCCTTTGGCTCAGATCATGATCCCAGGGTCCTGGGATTGAGCCCCCTGACTTGCTCCCTGCTCAATGTAGAGACTGCTTCTCTCTCTGCCTCTGCCTGCTGCTCTGCCTTCTTGTGCTCTCTATGTCAAACACATAAATAAAATCTTAAAAAAATTCTTTTTCAGGGAAACCAATGACCAATAATTAGGTATGCCAACAAAGAAACACTTGATACTACTTTCTAAATCATTATTTATGATGATACATTTTTGTTCTACAAGTATTGCAGTATTTTCCTGCAACATTCGTCTTGTACCATTACTCTAGACAATAATAATTATATTAGGTATTGAGTGTCTCTTTGTACCCTAACAGCTCCTTTTGTTTGGCTAAGGCTACAGGAATTTGAAGTTAGAGTGTGTAATCTAAAGGTGACAGAGACACCTTCAGATTTCTCAACATCAAAACATCAAGCATTGAAAAAAAAAAATCGAGAACTTAATTACTTAAGAAGAGGAGAATCAAGAGGATTCCTCTATCACTTGTTACTTTTGGAGATATAAAAATAAATAAGATGATGAGGCTGTGGGATTACTCTGATTTTTCAACTTAATTAGCTTTTATTGGTATATAATATACATACAAAAAATGTACCAACGTTAGGAGTATGATTTGGTGAGTTTTGATACATTCGGTTGTATAACCACCACCACCATCAGGATATAATACATTGTCATCATCCCCAAAGTTTCCTCATGTCCTCTGAGTCAATCTCCAAACCTCCAACCCTTGGTAGACATGCAACTCCTTTGTTATTACAATTTTGTCATTTTAAAAAATTTCATATGAATAGAATCATGTAGATCATGAAGTGTGTCACTGTAAAGACATAGCATAATGCTTTCAAGATTCATCCTGAGTTCAACCTTTTTCAGTAGTGAATAATAATCTCTTATGTAGGTATAACAAAATATGTGTATCTGTTCACCATACAATGGACATTTTAACTGTTTGCAGTTTGAGGCTACATTAAGAGTAAACATTCATGAACATTTAACTTCAAAGTTTTGGTTTGTTTTTATTTTTATTTTGTGGAGATAATAACTGTATATCTATCTATATCTATATCTGTATCATTTTTTTTCCCTAAAGTAACACCTAGGATTAGAATTGCAGGGACATAAGAAATTGTCATATTGTTTTTTAAAGTGGATGTGATATTTTACATTTCCACTAGCAATACATGTATGTAATTTTTAGTTGCTTTATCTTCTCTTCTGCTCTTGAAATTGTCAGTTTTCTTTTTTTTAAATTTCAGCTACTTTAGTGGGTGTGTAAAGGTATGTCATTGTGTTTTTTATTTCCATTTGCCTAATCATTATTGATGTGTAGCCTCTTTGCATACACTTATTTATTTGCATATCTCCTTTGGTGAATATGTCCAAATCTTTCCCCATTTTTCAACTGTAATTTATTTTTTTAAATTATAGAGTTGCAGTGTTCTTTGTATATGCCACATGCAAGTCCTTTATCAGATACATATTTGGAAATACTATCAGTATGTAACCTTCCCTTTTATTTTTTTTTAAATGCTATATCTGAAGAACAATTTTAAAAATTTTTGAAGTCTAACTTAGCATTGTTTATGAGTTATGCTTCTTATTTTTATCTGAGAAATCTTTCTTTCTCTCAAGATCACAAGAATTTTGTTTCATTCTAGAAGTTTTAAAAATGTTAGTCCTATTAATTAGATATAGTGTGACTTTAAGGAAGTTTGGTTTATTAGCTTTGCATATGAATATCTAATTGTTGTGCAGCACTTGTGGATAAGACTATCCTTTCCTTTCCGAATTACCTTGATATCTTTGTTGAAACCAACTAGCCATATATGTGTTTATATCTGTTCTTTTGATTCTGGCCCATGGATCTGTATGTCTATCTTTATACAAGTAAAGTAAATCTTGAAATAGATAGTTTAAGTCTTATACATTTGTTCTTCTTTGTCAAAAAATTCTTGTTTTCTTTAAGATTTTGTTTGTTTATTTGTCAGATTGAGAGAGAGAGAGAGAGAGAGCACAAGCAGGGGGAGCAGCAGAGGGAGAGAGAGAGAGAGAGAGAGAGAGAGAGAGAGAAGCAGGCTCCCCGCTGAGCAGATAGTCAGATGTGCAGCTCAAGGCCAGGACCTGAGCCAAAGGCAGTTGCTTAGCCAACTGAGCCACCCAGGGGGCCCTGTCAAAATTGTTTTTAACTATTCAAGAGTCTTTGAATTTTTGCATTTATTTAGAATTAACTTGCCAACTTCAATGAATAAACCTATTAGAAATTGAATTGAGATTGCCAGTTTCAACAAATAAGTCTATTGATCAATTTGGGGACATCAGTTTGGGAAAATCAATCAGGGGATAATCTCATGTCATCTGATCAATAAACATGTATCTCCATTTATTAAGTCTTTTTAAATTTGTCTCTTTTGTCATTTGATTTGTAATTTTCAGTGTAGAGAAGTTGCACATATTTGCTTCAATTTATCCATAAGTTGTATTTTATACAGCTGTTAATATTTTGATTTCTAAGATAGAAGTGTTTGTGTGTGTTTTGTTTTGTTTGTTACTGTTGTTCTATAGCCTTTGACCTTGATAGTTTACATATTAATTCTAGTAAGTTTCGGTGGGTTATTAAGGATTTTCAGCATAGACAATTATGTGATCTGTTAATAAAGAAATTTTTACTTTCCCCTTTCTAATCTGTTTGTCTTTCATTTCTTTTTCTTGCCTTTGGCTCTGGCTACCAGTGTAATGTTCAAAAGAATTGATTGAGAGCAGTCATTCTTGTCTTGTTTATGGTCATTTACTCTTTTACCATTAAGTATAAGTATAAGGTCATTAGTATAAGGTCAGCAGTAGGACTTCTGTAGAAGTTTTTTTCAGAATGACAAAGTTTCTTACAATCTTTAGTTTCCTGAGAGCTTTTATCATGAATGACTGATCTTTCAGAGAAAACTTTCAGTTTTTCATCAATGAAGTGTTAAATTAGCTCTAGAAAAAAAAAATAAATGTTCACTTTTAACTTGAGGAAATTTTTTTCTGCTTTTAGTTTGCTGTGAGTTTTTGTTACCAATGGGTGCTGAAATTTGCCAAATGCTTTCTCTATATCTACTGGTATAGGTCATAGTGTTTTTTGTTTATTCTTAAAAACAGTAATTACTTAGTTATATGGGTTGGTTTTCAAATGTAAAACTAACCTTGCATTCTGGAGTTAAGGCCAGTTGATTGTGATGTGATATCCTTTTTATGCATTTCTTAATTTAATTTTCTTGTATTATATTGATCCTTTCAAGGAACTAATTTTTGGTTTCATCAATTTCCCCAATGTTTCTCTATTTGCTTTGTCATTAATTTCTATGCTTATTATTTTTTTGTACTTACTTTGGCTTAATTTGCTCTTTTTTAATATGGAAGCTTATATCACTGATTTGAAACCTTGTTCTCTTTCCTAGTATATGCTCTTTTGATACAAATATTCTTTTTAAACCCTGCTTTTTGCTGTAGTTCACAAATTTTGGTATATTGTAATGCTTATTAGTTTATTGCTTCTCATCCTGTATCCACCCTTCTTTGTTCTACTTTAGGAAACAGAGATGAACCTGTAAAAATTTCCCTTTGATGAATGACGTGAAGTTAGCTTTGTCAGTAGTGGGCTCTAGTAGAACACTGAAAAAAAAAAAGAAATAGTCTTCATTCTCATTTTTCTCCTTCAGCAACAAGGGATGTGAGGGAGGCCTGATGATGCTTAATCATCAGTGAATTCCTCCAGCACTCATGTGGGCTCTCTCTGGGGGGACACCTCCATACTGCCAGAACCCAGGGGGGTCTTCTGCAGAGAAGATGACACACTCCATGACCCCAGTGAATTCTCTTGGTCTGCTGATAGTGGATCAACTCTGGCTCATTGGCACTCTACAGTAAATTCCTTGGCCATCATATAGGCTCTTTCTTTCGACCAGCCCTGACCAGCCAGCACAGTTTGGCTCATTTTATTGTCTTTAAGCTGGGAATCCTGATAGAACAGCTCCAGACTGTCTTCATTCTCTGCTTAGTTTCTTGAACACTTAGTGGCTCCTCTTACTGACTAGCTTTGGATTCAACCTCTTGCAAATTTGTTTGTCATGGGCAGGTTGTGGTTTCCTATGGCATATTTTCTCCAATAAGGTCTTAAATTTACACTCGTGTTATGGGAGATGGATTTCTTCCCAATTTTAAGCTTTTTCCTTGTGGATTCTCCCTCAGCTTTGAGGTAGGAAAAGGTTTCTGCATTGGCTATTCCTCTATTCTATAGTTAATCACCGTTTACTAGTTAATCATTCTTTACATTAAATTTTGTCTATTCAGTATATTTCTGTGATTTCTAGCTATTGATTGGAACTGGATCGAATACACTTGTGTTTTTATTTTCTTTCAGTTTGAAATATTTTCTAATTTCCTCTGTAATTTTTTCTTTGACAAAAAGGGTATTAAAAAGTATGTTGTTTTAGTTTCATGTATTTAGGGATTTTCAGGATAACTTCATGTTATTGAATTTTAGTTTAATTTTGTTGTGGTCAAAGATCATATTTTATATGGTTTCAATCTTTTTTATTGTGGTAAAAACATATAACATGATATCTAACTTATTAACAAATTTCTGAGTGTATAGTACAGTATTGTTAACTCTATGCACATTTTTATAGAGCCGATCTCTAGGACATTTTCATCTTGCATGACTGAAACTCTATATCCATTGTATAGTAATTGCCCATATCCCCCAGCCGTCCAGGCCCTGGTGACCACGATTCTACTTTCTGTTCCATGAATTTAACTACTTCAGATACCTTATAAATGGAATCATGCTGTATTTGTCCTTCTGCAACTGGCTTATTTCACATAACATAATGCTCTCCAGGCTCAGCCATGTTGTCACATCAGCAAGATTTCCTTTTTTGATGGATGAATAACACTCTATTGTACCTGTGTACCACATTTCTACAGTTTTTTCTTTTTTTGTTCATCTGTTGACAGACACTTGGGTTCTGTCTAGATCTTGACATTGTGAACAATCCTTCAAGGAACAAGGGAGCAGAAGTATCTCTTCAAAATTCTGTGTTCAGTTCTTTCAGGTAAATCCCAAATGTTGGATTGTTGGATCATATAGTAGTTCTATTTTTTACTTTTTTGAGGAAATTTCATACTGTTTTACGTAGCAGCTACACCATTTTACAATCCTACTGATAGTGTACAAAGACTCTAATTTCACCACATCCTCACCAAAACATGTTATTTTCTGTTCTTTTTTTTTTTTTAAATGACCATCCTAATATATACTGGTGGGGGTGATATCTCATTATAATTTTGACTTGTATTTCCTTGATGACTAGTGATGTTGAACATCTTATACAAATTGACCATTTTATGTCTACTTTAGAGAGATGTCTTTTCAAATCCTTTGCCCAGGGGTGCCTGGGTGGCTCAGTGTGTTAAAGCCTCTGCCTTCAGCTCAGGTCATGATCTCAGGGTCCTAAGATCGAGCCCCACATCAGGCTCTCTGCTCAGCAGGGAGCTTGCTTCCTCCTCTCTCTCTCTGCCTGCCTCTCTGCCTAATTTATCTCTCTCTGTCAAATAAATAAATAAAATCTTTAAAAAAAATCCTTTCCCATTATTTAATTCATAGGTGTTCCATATGCATTTTGGATATTAGACCCTTATCAAATATATGGTTTGAAAATATTTTCTCCCTTTATGTATGTTGTCTCTGCACAGAAGACTTTTTAGTTTGATATAGCTCCACTTGTCTATTTTGTTTTATTGCCCATGCTTTTGGCACATTATCCAGGAAATCATTGGTAAGATCAATGTTATGAAGAGATTCCTTTTTGTTTTTTTTCTTCTAGGAATTTGATAATTTTAGATATATCTATATATCCTTCATTAAGGATACTGGTTGATAATTTTCTTATATATCTTTGTCCAGCTTTGTTATCAGGATGAATGCTTGCCTCACAAAATGAGTTTGGAAGAATTCCTTCTGTTATTTGGAAGAGTCTGAGAGGGATTGATGTTAATTCTAAGTTAATGTTTCATAGAATTCTCCAGTAAAGCCATTTGATCTAGGGCTTTTCTTTGTTGGGAGGATTTTTTTTTTAATGACTCAATCTTCTTATTAGTTATAAGTTTCTTAGATTTTTCTTTCTTCATGATTCAGTATATTCAGTATATTCAGATTCGGTATACTTTATGTGTCTATGTTTTTTGGCATTTAATTGTTCACAGTAGTCTCATAATTATTTTAAATTTTTGACATTGCAATGTCATTTGACATTGAAATGTCTCATCCTTATTTTTGATTTTATTTACTTGAAATTTCTTTTTTCTCAATCTATATGGGTCTTCTCAATTTTTCAATTTTATCTTTTTAAAAAATTGACAAGTTTTATTTATTTTTTGTTGTTGTTTTTCTTTTTCATTTATTTATGCTTTCATCTTTATTTTTTTTTCTCTCTGATAATTTTGGGGACTCATTTGTTCTTCTTTTTCTAGTTCCTTGTGGTGTAGAGTTTGGTTGTTTATTTGGGATCTTTCTTCTTTTTTAAATGTAGACATTTACCATTATATACTTCCTTGTTAGTAATGCTTCTGCTATATCCTATCTTTTGTCATGTTGTGCTTTTGTTTTTGTTTGTCTCAAAATTTTTTTATTTCTCTTTTTTTTCTTTTTTGACTCATTAGTTGTTCAGGATTGCATTATTTCACTTCTGCGTGTTTGTGGAAGTTTCCACATATTTGTGTAGTTTCATTTCCTGTGATGAGAAACAGGAAACTTGGTATCATTTTAATTTTCTTAAATTTGTAAACTTTTTTTATGAGGCTAACATGCTTTTGAAAATTTTCTGAATGCACTTGAGAAGAATGTGAATTCTGTTGCCATTGGGTGAAATGTTCTGAAGGGGTCTTTTGGGTCCATTTTTTCTATAGTGTTGTTGAGCCTTCTGCTTCCTTATTTATCTTCTGTCTAGTTGTTCTATTACTAAAAGGGTATTGAAATCTACTAGTATTGTGTTGCTCTCTATTTCTACCTTCAATTTCTGTCAATTTTCATTTCATATATTTGGTTTTTTATATGTTTTAGTTGCCATATCTTTTTAGTAAGTTGACCCTTTTATTAATATATAATTCCCTTCTATGTCTCCTGTAAACATTTTTGACTTAAACATTATTTTGTCTAGAAGAAATGTGACCACTCCTGCTCTCTTTTGTTGACCATTCGCATGGATTATTTTATTTTATCCCTCACATTCAGCCTATATGTATTTTTAAATCTAATGTGAGTTTCTTGGGTCACCTGGGTGGCTCATTTAGTTAAGCATCTGACTCTTGATTTCAGCTCAGGTCATGATCTCAGGGTCCTGGCATTGAGCCCCACCATGGACTCCATCCTCAGCAGGGAGTCTGCTTCTCTGCCTCTCCCTCTGCCTCTACCCACTGCTCTCTTTCTCTCTTTCTCTAAAATAAGTAAATAAAATCTTTTAAAAAATAAAATGCATCTCATGTAAGCCATATACAGTTGGATCTTGGTTTTGCCTTTTTCTTTTTTAAATCCATTCGGTCACTCTTTATCTTTGGATTGGAGAACTTAATCCGTTCGCATTTAAATTAATTACTGATGGTAAAGACTTAATACTGCCATTTTGTTGTTTTCTATCAGTCTTGTAGCATTTTTTCGTCCTTCTTTCCTTGCTCTTTTTCTTGTTGCCTTTGAGTTTCGCTGATTTTTATTTTATTTTATTTTACTTTTTTGTATTAACATGCTTTGATTCCTTTCTTATTTTGTAGATCTCCTAAAGGTATTTTCTTTGTGGTTACCCTGGGGCTTACATAAAGCATTTTATATTTGTAATAACATGTATTTGTCTGATAATGTCTTAAATTCAATGAAATGCAGAAACTCTACTCTTTTATTCCCTCCCTGTACTTTGTTATTGATGCCACAAATTACATCTTTTTCTATTGTGTATTTATTAGTTATAATTGCTTTTATAGTTATAATTATCTTTTATAATTTTGTCTTTTTAATTATATACCAGAGTTAAAAGTGATTTGCTCCCCACCATTGCAGTATTACACTATCCTATATTTGTTACTATATTTGCCTTTACCAGCAAGTTTTACACTTTCATATATTTTCATGTTGTTATCTAATCACCTTTCATTTCAATTTGAAGGATTCCCTTTACCATTTCTTGAAAGGCAGATCAAGTGTGATGATTTCCTCAGTTTTTTTTTTTTTTTTTTTTTTTTTAATGGGAAAGCCTTTATTTCTCCTTCATTGTTGAAGGCAGTTTTGCTAGCTATAGTATTTTATGGATAGTTTTTGTTTTAGCACTTTGAATATATCATCCCACTCCCTTCTATCCTGCATGGTTTCTGTTGAAAGTCTGCTTATAGTCTTTCTTTTTTTTTTTTTTTTTTTTCAGATTTATTTACTTATTTTTTGAGTGAGAGAGAAAGGATGTTGGGGGAAAGGGAAAGGGAAAGAGAGAGAGAAACCCAAGCAGATCCTCTGCTGAGCATAAAGCCTGATGCAGGGCTTGACCTCATGATCATGCAATCAAAGCTGAGAGTCTGACACTTACCCAACGGGGCCACCTAGGTGCCCTAATATGATTATAGTGTTATGGAGGCTGCCTTATACATAACAAGTTCCTTTTTTCATGCTTCCTTTAAAATTCTCTTCATTTTTGACTTTTAATTATTTGATCGCAATGTGTTTCAATGTAGTCTTCTCTGAATTATCTCCTGTTTGGAATCCATTGGCCTTTTGGATCTAGATGTTCATTTCCTTATCCAGTTTAGGAAGTTTTTTGGGCCATTATATCTGCAAATAAGCTTTCTTCCCCTTTCTCTCTCTTCTTCTTCTAAGACTCCCATAATTAGTATATTGCTCTGGCTGGTGCTTTCCCATAAGTCTCTTAGACTGTCTTAACACTTATTCATTCTTTTAACTTTTTGCTCCTCCACTAGATAATTCAAAATGGTTCACTGATTCTTTCTTCTGTTTGATCAAGTTTGTTGTTGAACCCCTCTACCAATTTTTTAATTCACATATTGTATTATCACTTCTACAACATCCCTGATTTTTAAAAATACTTTTTCTTTGTTAATATTCCATTTTTGTTCATGTATTGTTTTGCTGAACTCATTGAGCATCTTTATGACATTTATTTTAAATTATTTGTCATATAATTCCTATATCTCTGTTTCTTTAGTTTTGTTTTCTGGAGATATATTCGGGGGGGGCACGTTTTACTATTTTGCTTTGCTTTTTTTTTTTTTTTTTGTATGCCTTATTACTTTGTATTAGGATCAACCACCTCTCCCAGTCTCTACAGACTGTGTTAGTATAGGAAAATATCTTCACTAATCAGCCCAGCTAGGGATTCTGGGGGCTTCTCAAAACTTTTCTATGAATATGTCCCCTTGGACTTGTGTGTTTATTTCCAGTTAAAGAGGTTTTACAAGCTTCTTTTTCTTAGAGGGTATAAATCCTCACTCCCTCTGTTATCTATTTGTGGTACTACAGGTTCTCTAGAGCTGCTGTAGGTTGCCCAGCTGTTTTTTGTTCTCAGCAGTCCCCAGATGTCTAGAGTACACTGGATCCTGTCAACACTCTGGAGTTGGAAAACTTAGAAACCAGTCCCTCATATGGCACCTCTAAAAGTCAGAATATTAGAAAAACACTCCCCTCTTCCCTTTTCCCCCTGAGCGTAAAGCAGCTAAGCTGTATTTTCCTCTGTATGCTGTACTATGTGCTCTTTGGAGCAGCAGTTAGCCACCTATTGGTCCCTAGTCATTTATACTAGTTCAGTGCTTTGAGACATAGTGAGAGAGAAACCAGTTCTTTGGGCAGCACTCCCACCCCAACCTGGAATATTAGATGAATGTTTCAACTCTTTTCCTCCCCAGGGAGAATCCAGGAGTTGGGCTTTTTCTCCCACTCATTCCACACTGAGCGCTGGATAAGGACTATGACAAGGAAGTATGTACTAATACAAACTATCACTTTTTTTCTCAGTGGCCCCTGAGCTGCCACCCTTTTCTGTCAGCACTTAGATTCAGGCAAAGCAGGTACTATTCCCTCGGGTAGTCCCCTGAGAAGTCTAAACATCATATGTATGTTTCAGTCTTCTTTTTCTCATCCCATGGAGAAGCAAGGAGTTGGGAGTTTCCCCTCAATCACTATGCTGTGCTGATAGGAGGAGCTCTGATGAGTGAGTGACACACATTTTTCTAGCAGTTTTGTGTGGCTTGTTTCATGTTCCTCTGGAATGCAGAAGCCTCTTAACTAGCTTTTGGATTTCTAATAAAGGGAATTGGCCTATGTATAATTGTTGAATTGGTATCTCCATGAAAGAAAAATAGTCTGGTGCTTCCTTTTCTGCCATCTTGTTGATATTCTCTGATTTCAATCTTTTTTAAATTACTTAAAAACTTATTTTTGTCCTAGATTATGGACTACGTTTTATGCTTTGTGAAATTAGTGGCATTGTACTGTCTTTGGGAACCTTGTTCTATAAATATCAATTAGATCAAATTGTTAGATAGTAATACTCAGGTTTTCTGTATGCTTGCTGATTTGCTATCTATTCTTTTTACCAGTTATGAGACAATAGTGTTGAAATTTGTAATTTTTAATTGTGTAGTTTTCTACTTTTACTTCTTGAGTTTTTGGAGTTATTTTGTAGTTATATATAGACACATTTAGGATTATTATGTATTCTTATTGAATTGACTCATTTTTTATTTTTAAATGAAAGGCCCTTCTATTTGACTCTTTCTTTTTTTTAAATTTTTTTTTTATTTTTGAGGGAGAGAGAGAGATGGAGGGAAGGTGCAAAGGGAGAGGGAGAGAGAAAATCTTAAGTAAGCTCCATGCCACTCCCAGAGCCCACCAGGGCTGAGTCTCGCAACCCTGAGATCATGATCTGATCTGAAATCAAAAGTCAGATTCTTAATTGACTGAGCCACCCAGGCTCAGTCAATATATCAACATGTTCAGATAAATTATAGTTAATGTAATTTTTGATGTGGAGAAGTTTAAATCTGCCATCTTGCTATTTGTTTTCTATTTATTATATCTGATTTTACTTCTCTTTTTCTCTTTCCCAGTCTTTTAGGATAATTGAGTTTCTTTTATGATAAAGTTTTATCTTTATTTTTGTCTTATTAGCTACAACTATTTGCTTGTTTTTTTTTCTATTTTCTGTTTTTTCAGTGGTTGCTCTAGGATTTATAATATAAATCTTTAAATTTTTATAGTCTATCTTCAAACAGCATTATGCCATTTCATTCATATATATATATATATATATATATATATATATATATACAGTGTGTGTGTGAGAAAATTCCAACAGTTTCCTCGATTTTCCCTCTCCTTTCTGGTGTGCTATGTTTATCATATATTTTCTTTCTATGTATTTTAAAACCCACATTGCTTTCTTTATTAACAATATAGTTACATGTATCTTTTTTATTTATTTTGTAATTTTTAAAAAAATGATTTTATTTATCTATTTGACAGACAGATACATAGCTGGAAAGGGAACAAAAGCAGGGGAAGTGGGAGAGGGAGAAGCAGGCCTCCTGCTGAGCAGGGAGCTAGTTGCAGGGCTTGATCCCAGGACCCCAGGATCATGACCTGAGTCGAAGGCAGACATCTAATGATGGAGTCACTCAGGTGCCCTAGTTACCTGTATTTTAAAGAGATTAAACCATGAGAAAAATCTCTTATGTATTTACCCATATATATTATCATTCCTGGCACTCTTCTTTCTTTTGGATGTTATCATCTGTTATAATCTCCTTCCACTTGGAAAAATTCATTGACATTTCTTTTTCTTTCTTTTTTTAAAGATTTCTTTATTTACTTTAGAGAGAGAGCACACATGTGTGTGCAAGTCAGGGGAGGGCAAGAGGTAAAGAACCTTTAAGCAGACTCCCAGCTGAGCACAGAGCTTGAAGTAGGGCTAGATCCCACAATCCATGAGATCATGACCAGAACTGAAACAATAGTGGCTGCTCAACCAACTGAACCACCCAGGTGCCCCTCATTGACTTTTCTCATAGGGCGAGTCTGGAGGTGGCGAACCCTTAGCTTTTTAATGCCTGAAAAATTCTTTATCTCATCTTTTATTTAGAAATGTATTTGCTGGATATGGAATTCTAGGCTGACATTTTTCTTCCTAATATGTATTATATATGAGAATTATGGTCATTCTTAATTTTGTCATTCTGTACACAATGTGTTTTACTTCTCAGGCTGCTTTTTATATTTATGTCTATTACACTTTTCGGCAGTTTGATCATGATGTTCTCTAGGGTGTACGTGTGGGCATGTGTTTTATTTTTTCACTATCCTTCTTATTCACTGAACCTCATAGCCATTATTGTTAGGTGCTAACATTCTTTGGTTTGTTATTGTTGTTATTTTCTAAATTTTTCCTGTTGTGTTTTGATATCGTCCTTGATGTAAGAGTTCTTAAGAGAAAACTAAATGTCAAATCAACTTGAATTTATCATTGTCCTATCATTGTTATTTATTTAGGCATCTTCAAGCAAAGTTAAATCTTAGCCCTTCCAAATAAAATCAGAATTTAGTTGCTATCAACATGCACATGCATGTGCACACACACACACGCACGCACACGCACACCAAAAAACTGCTTAGGTAAATCTTTGATAGTGAATTTGGCATGCCTATCCCTTTGTTTATTGGCTTTTTGGAGTAGAATAGCCAAGTATGTACTGGGTATATTTAAGGAGAATGAGAAGGTCAGAGTATTTTCCCATAATTTTTTTTTTTTTACCTGATATTGTTCTTTCTTTCTCTCCTCTTTCTCTGTCTCCTTTTTCCTTCCTGTAAACTGACAATTCTTTTCTACTGTTCTCTTTGGCTCAAGTTGCTGTTCCTTTATAAGCAAAAATTCAGATGGAAGAAATACTTTTCAAATACCTATCACTCATTCATACTGTGAGAGTCTGAGTAAAGTATATGCGTTTAAAGATTAAAGTGCTGTGCTAGTTGTGACTGGAGAATTTGTTGGTAGCAAATGAGGAGAAAAAGTACATTTATGTTTGCCTAGCATTATGCCTATTGATTCAGTTCAAAACTGGCGTACTTTACCAAATAGCATAGCACTTAACGCTGTCCATGTTTATTAAATGTCTGTTGGATGAAAAAATATATTTCTTAATGCTAGGATTTTTCTTCCATTTCTGACATATTCAGTCACTCAATTCATTCTAACTTCCTAAAGATTTTAATAAAAATCTTTTGGGTCCTACCTTTGGAATATTCCTTTGATGGGCATTCTGAAGCTTTTCAAGATAGCATGCACCTAAGTTCCATGTTTCTCTAATATGTTTAGTCCTTCAACTAATACCAGAGAGCCTAGATTTCTAACTTTGAGTCTTCCCCCCCTCCACCTTTTTTTTTTTTTCATTATCAAAGAAATGCATGGAAGGAAAAGTACATGCTGTAAAGATGAACATTTAGTTTATTTGTGTTTTGTTTTGTTTTGTCTTGTTTTGGCTCTCAATTCCATGTCCTCAGGAGCATCTATTAAAGATCTGTTCTCATGTGATTGTGGAGGAGGTCCACTTCCAGAGTGCTAAACAGAGTTAGACTGATCTTCAAAGAGTTTATATTATGAAGGTTCATCAGATATTTCTACTAGAAACTTCTTTCCTTATCTTTTTTCTCTGTAGTTTGGACAGAAGCAAAACAAAGAAATATTCCCCATAGTTAGAAGAAAGCATAATTTAAGGCACCTGTGAAAAGACCCCATGATAGTTTTTAAATCACAAATGATTTTGACTATCTTGTTTTTCTTATAAAAATATAGTAATATTATTGACCTGCTATTTGGCATGATTCATACTTATCTGAATTGTCCTCCTAATATATTCCCCTCAAGGAGTAGATCAAGATAACTTTTCTGTGGATCTGGACTTAGTCTCATATTAGTCAGGATTTCCCAGAGAAACAGAACCAAAAGGAGGGGTGTGTGTGTGGGTGGGGGGTGTATGTCAGTTTACTATAAGCAATTGGCTGGTTCAATTATGGAAACTAGCAAGTCCAAAATCTGCAGGTTGAGTGGAAGGCTGTGGACCCAGGATAAGTGAGGCTGCAGTTCCAAATTGAGGGCAGGTGCTATAGAATTCCCTTTTGCTCAGGGAAGGACAGTCTATTTGTTCTATTCAGGCCTTCAACTGACTGGATAAGGCCCACACACATTATGGAGGGCAATCTGCTTTACGCAAAGTCCATCAGTTTCAGTGTTAATTTCATCCAAAAACACCCTCACAGAAATGTTCAGAATAGCGTTGGACCAAATGGCACTCCAGGGCCCAGCCAATCTGACACAGAAAATTAACCATCAGAGTGCTCAAGCAAGCTCCAGCATAATTTTCTTTCCCAGATTCACATATAAAAGACAAATCAAATGTGAAATAAATGACTGACTTTGCAAAGGATGCCCTACTATAGATTATTCTTCTGGGGGATTACCAAGAATAAGAAATTCCTAAACAGAGAGAATTTAGGAGTGAAGTATGTCTGATGAAAAAGTCAGTGCTTAGAATATCCCCAAAGAGCTATAATTTCCTGTAACTCACATCCTCAGAGGTAAAATAAAAAGAAGCTATGTCAGCAGGAAAACTAGATAATTTATACCAGCAACAAAAATTCCTTTATCCTAAGTTCTGTGGTAGCTCACCACACAGATATCTCTTGTCTAGGTAACAGCTGAACTTTGTTCTACAATTCATTTTACAAAGTATCGTAAAAATGTTTTAGACTAAAAAATTTTAATATTTTAGTGAAAGTAGTTATTATAAAGACAAAATTATCTGCATAATCACTCAATTTCTCCACCTCACTTTGCTAATAATATATTTCTCATCATTTCACCAAAGCAAAGTTAATGAAAAACAAAGAAAGCAAACAAACATTTCTTTCTACACTTAAAAAAAAATTATTGTTGTTTAGGTAGAAAAGGACTGTAAGAATTCTCTGGTGGTATATTTTCCTGTTTCATTTAAGTAAGAGGAATACTTGAGAACAGCACAGACCAGTGTTTTTATCATTCAAAAGGGATTACTCTTTTAAAGTATGTTTTGTCCTTTCTTTTTATTTCTGTTTATATTCATAATTTTACATGAATAATGATGGCTATACCTTGGGCCTTTCACTAAAATACCAAAAGCCAGGATTCTTGGCTGCCTGGGTCCTATTTAGTATATAAATAACTTTGCAAATACGGCTTTTAAATTTTTTAATTGACTAGGGTCATAAAAATAAACCTGGCACCAGAGACTCCTATTCAAAAACTTGATCTTGAACACCAAAAACACCTTATCCAATGAGGCTTTCAAGATAATTCCTTTTATATTTGTCCTCCCCCTAAAAGAGTTCCTGTACTGTAGATTATAGGACCCCTGTAGTCCCTAAGGCAAATCTCTGATCTATCAATGTCTGCCCTTAAAAACCTCAGGACGTACAAATCAACCTCCATGTCATCATTAGAGCATTAGTCCTTGACTTCTCATTTTCCAGCTCACTGTTTAGTTTTGTTTTGTTTTTAAATATGTGTTCAGCTTCTTGGGTAGGGCACGGGAAATCTTTGGTCTTTTCGAGATAACTTTGTGTTTTATCATGACTTTTTAGAACTCTAAAGAGCAAGACATCCTTACAGAACTTTTCAAATGAAAGCGAACAATTTAGCTTTATCGCAGTACATCCATCTTTTCACTAAACATAAATCCACTAGTAACTGAAATAAACATATGACATACTAGGATGATATCTTGCCTAATGATTACACAAAGAAGACATACAGAGATAAATGTTAGCCCATGAGGCCACCCTAAGGGGAGGAGAGTGTCCCCGAGGGATGCGAGAACTGTCCTGCATCACGGTTCCACCTGTCCTGCAGCTAATATCCCAAATGGTTGTTTTGTGTTCTGCATTCCCCAATGAAGGAATCAGAAATTCACTAGTTGTCTTTGTGTTTTGATACTGAGCTCCAGAAAACAGTCTAGAGAGTGAAGGCCAGAGTAAATATGGCACTTATATTTGAAATTAAAGAATGCCAAGTTGGATATAAAATAAAGTACTATGGATCAGAATTGGCCACTGTGCCAGCCTGGAAAATTAAGAAGAGAAGGAGGCTTTGAATCGTCTCTCATTGAGACAGCAGACTTCTCTGGATGTTAGTAAGGGATTGGAATAACGTTGTTGTTTTGTTTTGTTTCTAATTCCTTCACTAAGAAGCTTTGCATCATTTTGACCACTGCCGTAATGAGGATTATGCTTGGCAATATTATGGTAACAAACAAGCTATACATTCTCAGTGGTTTAATATACAAAGGTGTATTTCTCATCCATGAAAAGTGTGCCTCACATTGGAATGCTGTCCTTCATCTGAAAACTTCACCAACTAGAGTACATGGCCTCCAAGGGTGATGTGGCCAAGGAAGAAGGAGCTGGAGCTTTCCTGGGTAGGCTTGATACAGGCATCAATCACTTTCTTCCGTGCACGGGCCAGTTAATAGCTCTGTGCTCCCAATGAACTGCAAGGGAGGCTGGCAAGTGTAAGGACTACATTTGGCCAATTGTATGGACTCTTTTTAATGACTAAATGTCTCCATACAGTCACAGACTAGAACTAGATAGTAGGATAATGTGCTTTATTTATAGGGAAACAAGGGAAACAGATTCATTAACAGTAACTGATGTTTGCTTGTTTACTGGTATTTGTTCCTCACCCAGCTACATGGTGTACATAATAGTAGCTATGACTTACTGAGAACTTACTAAACTCCAGGTACCGCTGAAAGCACTATACCTTTATCCTCTTATTTAACCCTTCTCTATGCCCTTCTGGTAGGTGTTACTGCTATCTCCATTGTACACATGGGGAAACTGAAGCAGGAAATGTTAAATGACTTGTCCAAAGTTACACGCTGAGTAAGTGGGAGAGCCAATTTTGAACCCAGAAGGTCTTGCTCCAGAGCTAGGTGCTTTGCTTTTTGTGGTTGAAGGTAAAGGGCAACATAAAGCCACTGGAAAAGCAAATCAGCTGAGGTCAGAGGGTTTGTTCTCACTTAGAGCTTGCATTTCTGCAATTAACAGCATTTCCTGGGAACAGTAGCAAATCAGTGGAAGGATTTGTGTGGGTGGTGACCAGATAATGAACAGAGAGCATGAAAGATGTTTCTACTATTAACTGCCATTTCTCCAAACAAGAGTGTGGATTCAATGAGGAATCCAAAAATAATTTTTTGAAATTAAAATAAACTATTTCCTACCATACTTGACCTCCGTGTGTTGTACCTTAAATGTCTATTAATGTCACCAGGAGTAGAAAATTCATCATTGAAAATCGCTTCTTGACATTCTTTCGAAATTATTCTTCAGTAGAACAAACTGAAAAAGTTACAACTCTCTCCCCTTCATCTTCTGCATTTCACTTATTAACTTTCTCTCTCTCTTCCTTTCTGCAAACAGACTCTGTTTCCTAGCTGCTTGCCAAATTTTAATCTATTTTAATAGTCCAGTCTTAGTTACACATAGTTTCTAACTTTTTAAGTCAAACTTTTTGTGCTTTTTTTTAACTAGTAAATTTCACATAATGAGTTTCTGTAGTTACGCTTTTTTCTTCAAAGGGAATAGAAAATGTAATTAAGGGTACTATTATCTGTTAAGGATTTTTTTCTTTTAAAAGCAATGGAGTTGTGTCATCATATTACTTTGACTTAAACATTTCCTAAAACACTGTATTTTCTCTCAACACACTATAAGAAAAGTCTGCTACGTAGAATAATAGTAAATACATCTTTTCTATGAAAATGAGAGTTTCTGGTTTTCTTTGGACCGTTTAAGTCTACCATTTGATTTGAGCCATGTTTCACTTGCATTGCTTTGTCCAATCTATAATGTTTACATTTATTCCTTAGTATCTTACTACATCATGTTTAAATGTAAACAATTGAGATTTGTTTCCCTCTGTTGGAATTCCTAAATAACAGTTCTACATATTACAACTTTAAAGATGTGTCATGGCAGCTGCAAATAACTTTTAAAAAGAAACTTTGTGCAGCAAACTATCATATTTCATCCACACTCTGGCAAATGGTGCTTGCTTTTTGGCCCCAATTCAGCCTTCATTTTGCAAACCCAACTTCCTGCAGCATGAGAATATACATTTTCCTGGGCCAAATATTCCAAAGTGGACACCAATTTGAGACTCTTAGCATTTTCTAATTTTCCAGCTTTTGGACATATGAGCACTGAAAATGCCAGATTTCTGCTATTCGTGCCAAACATTTAGGCTTTGGAGACTGAAAAGTCAAAAGTCTCAATTTTAACATATAATGCCAGAAGCAAGCTGTCCTTTTGAAACAATTGCTTGCTGGCAGTGGATCAGCCCCATGGTACCACCTTCCTAGGTGATCTCTATGTCATCTGCTCAGTACCCCCAGAATAATCCTTTACTTCTAGCTCTGGCAGGGAAATTGGTAATATGAAGGGGAGAGGCAGGGAGGCTAATGAACATGGACAGTTTGGATATTTGATAAAAGAGAAGCTAACATTTTTTTTAAATTTTTTTGTTTTCGTTTTTTGCTTTTTCAGCTAATGTGTGCTCTCCTTTCTCTACTCCATCTTTGGAGGAAGGAGAAGTAGTTACTCCTCTATTCTTCCATCCTTCTTAGTCTGAGTGCTGTAAAAACATAACCGTGTAATGGAATAGAGAGGGACAGAAGGTTTTTGGGAGACACTTTCAGACAGGGTAATCAGAATCTCTGAGAGATTGAAGTTTGGAATAAGACCTACACGGAAAAAATGAAGAAGTCATGGGAAGTTATAGGGGAGAAACAGTGGGAACAACTCATTCAAAAGTGAGAAAACGATGAACTTACAAGGACTCCGAGGCCTCTGCCCTTGATCGCTAAGTTGGTATTTGTAACCTAAGAAGAGACATGCAGGGAGACTTCTGTGTTTCCAAGGGAAGAAGCTCATTAAGTTTGGGGATATATTGGTTCTCAAATGTTCAGAATACACTCAGGTGGAGATTTTAAGCAGAAAAGTTTTATCAGAATTATGTTTTTAAGAAAATAATTGGTACATGAATTGATGTAGGGAGACAGAAGAAGATCAGTGAAGCAAGTTGTGAAGCTGTCAAGGTCATCAAGAGTAAAGATGTAGGTGGGTTGATATGATAATGACAATGAGGACTGGGAAGAATTAACATTCAGTAAATATTGCACAGGTAAAGCTGAGTGGGTTTTCTCTGGCATTACACATGAGAGGTGAGTGAAGGAGAAAGATCAAGGGCTACTCCTCAATTTTTTACCTAAGAAATTTGGAACATAGTGGTGCCACTCACTGGGATGAAGGAAAAGGGGAGACGAGCAAGGAGTTTTTTTTGGGGGGGGGATAGGGGGCGTGGCAAGGGGACTAGAGGGTTATGATTGACGTATTAAGTGAAATACTTAGTAGACTTAAGAGTAGAGATAGAGTTTAGGGGAGTGGTTGTGGATAGCTATAGGAATTTGTGATTCCTTTATTTGAAGCAGAAAATCAGAAAAAATCATTCTAAATATTTTTATGATGACCATGCATTTTAATAAATTCCTTAATAATACTCAAAAAATTTAAATTTTTCTAGGGATTTCCTAACCTTTCAGCCATCCCCTTTTCCTTACCGAGTTTGGGTAATTGTATTGTGATAGTGGCGAAGGGGGTAGGTTCTTTTTGGGCTGCTATCCATTTATCTATTAGTCTTGTCTTTATGTTCGGAAGTAGAATCCTCTGATATGATTTCTTAGTTGGTATAGATATTTAATTAGTCACTCAAATCCTCTTGTTTTTATTTTTTTTCTATTATTTCTTTGATCTTTCTGTGATTTTTCTATTTTGGGATATTCTGAAACATTCTCCAGTAGAGTAAAACTATTTGAAGAAGTTATGCATTTTTTATAATGAATTTCAGATCATATGCGTCTTTGCTCAAAGGTAAAAACTGATATGATTTATCATTATCTCTGGATTAGGAAATGTATAGCTTTATCTTCTACCTGGCAGAAAATCTCTTTTCCTCTATAACCAATATTGTAGTTGTATTCTCCATTATTGAGCTCTATTGAAAATAAGGGTTGAGAATGTCTATAGTTATAATCGATTCCAACTCACTTATTTTGAAGAGCAGGAGATTTAGGTGGGGACAGGTGGCATTATTTGTCCATGATCACACCTAGTTAGGGTCTCCTTTTGTCTTGTCCAGCACCCATTGTACTTTGCTGATTTTCTTGGAAAAACTTGTATTTTATTTAAAAGTTAAAATGCAACCATTAACTACGTGTCAAATGCAAGAATATCTTTTCTCAATTGTTCTTGATTATTTATAATTTTTGCATTTTAGAAGAGTAACTCTGAAAGAAAAGAGCCCAGGGATGGAAGGGTGAGCACACAGAGACTGGACACTTACTTACTTACTGTTTATATTATTGTGTATAATAGATACTCATAAACAGACGGAAGAGATGCATAGAGCAGGCATGTAGCATGGGGCTCAGAGCTTCCGTGCTCTCTCTGAGGGCACCACTCTCCCAGCACGTCCACATATTTGCCAACATGGAAGCTGTCTGAACCCTGTATTTCTGAGATTTTTTTTTTAAAGATTTTATTTATTCGACAGAGAGAGATCACAAGTAGGCAGAGAGGCAGGCAGAGAGAGAGGGGAAAGCAGGCTCCATCCTGAGCAGAGAGCCCGATGCGGGGCTCCATCCCAGGACCCTGGGATCTTGACCTGAGCCGAAGACAGAGACTTTAACCCACTGAGTCACTCAGACGCCCCCAAAGATTTTATTTATTTGAGTGAGAGACAGTGAGAGAGGAAATACAAGCAGAGGGAGTGGGAGAGGAAGAAGCAGGCTTCCCGCTCAGCATGGAGCCCAATGCAGGGCTCTATCCCAGGACTCTGGGATCATGAAGTGAGCCGAAGGCAAAGGCTTTAACCCACTGAGCCACCCAGGCGCCGCTACCCTTCTGCTTTTGATAATGTGAGATAATAAAATGCCTATGTGATGAGATGAAGTGAGGAGAATGACATGGGCATTGTGACATAGGGTTAGATGACTGTTGACCTTTTTACAGTAAGTTCGAAGGAGGATCCTCTGCTCCCAGACTGTGATTGACCACAGGTAACCGACCATGGAAAGCAAAGCCACCAGAGTTAGTATGGGAGAAGACTGCTGTATTAAGAATGATAAGAACTGAAATTTCAACTGGATAAAAGCAATAAAATAAATTTGAATTTGAATGGCAAAAAAGTCCCCAGGCATCACCCATTCAGACTTCTTAAGCATTTAAGAATTTCTTTGGAAATCTGGTTCTCACAATGAAGCAGGAAGTAAGGAAAAGCTACAAGAGCATCTGTTCTCATGAGATTTTCGGACTTGAATCACAAACTAAAGGAAGTTTGGATAGTTCGGATAAAGTTCAGATACTTATCTGAATGTTAGTGGGGTTATTTAAACCAAACCGAATACAATATACTACAGTTCATCTTCTAAAGACTAAAAATTTATTTAAGAACATTGGCCATAATGGTATTCATACCAAACATTTAGTTACTAACCTTTCATATCTGCTCTACATAATAAAGTTGAAATGAGGATTATACATAGGTTTTCTGCTATCATTACATTTGTTAGAGGCAAAACTAAACTATGTTAATCTATGTTTGCCTGGTGTTCAATAAACCAACATATTCATGCGCATCTTAGTTTTATGGTGATATTCCGGTGAAATTTGCAAGTAAGATCAAAGGCATTAAGGCAGCATTGAGATAACTTTAAATCTCTCCCAGGTACAGATCAATGAGTGTTCTGATTATAATACAAAACAATAGCCTATTGATATTTATGTAGTTAAAGACATTTGTTTTTGACCTACATCAAAAACCAAGGCCAACAAAATGTATAAATTATATGTTGGGCTGTATTTCAGTTTGATCCAGGAGAACAGAATAATTCTCTTCCATTTGTATAACGTTTTGCTGAACTTGCTCTATACTTTAAAGCAATCAACAGATAATACACACTCTGGGAAGCAACCCAATGGGAAGTGGGCTTAAATACATGGTATAAAACAGAATTGGGTGAATTTAACTGCATTTTTGGCTTGGCTAACATTTCAAGCCAGTTTTCAAATATCTAGATTCAGTAAAATTCAAAATACACATTGTATGGCTTAATTCTCTTCTCTTTTTAAAACTGATGTGCATTTAATAGGATACCAAATCTGTAAAGCCTTATGCATTTATGGCTAACTCACCATGTACTTCATAAAAAACTCTGCAATGTCCAGAGAGTCAGCAGGTCTATTGTCCTAAAAAGAAGCTTTTATAAGGAACACCCAGAACAGAAGCCTGAAGCTCTAAATTTATGAAATATTCAAGTCTAAATTGATCACTAGGGCATTAGGCTCTAAGAAACACTCTCTTCTATGTTGAATTGAATTACATTACAAAAGGAAGGAACCTCTGGCATTGATCCAAACTGAGAAGAGAGGTCCTTTAAGACAGGGTTGCTCTCTATGAGTCTCTAGGAAGCTTTTTATCTTGGTTCTCAAAAGCCTGGCATCCCAGAAAGTTTTGTTACAGACAAATTAAGCAATTAGGGTTACAGGCAATAGCATTCTTCTGTTCTCACGGAAGAGAAGAGCCTTTAGTATGGTTTAGTTTGTTCCTGAAAGGTCAGGGAAGGGCTAATGCTTCACTTCCTCGCTGCTCTAGTGACCACCAGTTCCATTTCAAAGGATCTTAGGGAAAAAGGGCTAATAGGAAAGGTTAAGGGAAGGCCTGGAAAAGAAGAGGATTGCAGAGAAGAGGCCACGTAAATCAGCGAGGAAAAGAAAACAAAGCTGGGAATTCGAATTAATGACGTGTTTCTAGGATTCTTTTTTTTTTTTTTTAAAGGACTTATGAAGAAGTGAGGGTTCAGAAAGTGTGGGAGCTTTAGAGATTCAGTAAAGGGATTTAGGATATTACAAATAATTAATTTGTAACCTATTGTATTAAGGCCTTAAAATATGTTTGAGTGATGACAGGAAGATTGCTATTAAACCTATGCTTTGGGTAGTTATACAGCTGTATTTAATCAAGGCATGGTTCTGTGATTTTACGAAGCATGTATCTGAGGACTTGGGATTGGGAGAATGTCACTAATGTAAATGAAGAAAAGAACTTCAGGGTTAGCAGAAGGTCTGGGCTTCACATTTCTCCTAAAGTATTCAAAATACTCTGATCACTTTATTTCATCGCTAGATAACATGGCAATAATCAACAGCCACAGTTAGTTGTCACTGATAATGTTTATGAGAATATTTAAACATGATTTTCCCATCCTCCTGACTCTTCCTTTAAATAACTCTCATCGGGCGCCTGGGTGGCTCAGTGGGTTAAGCCGCTGCCTTCAGCTCAGGTCATGATCTCGGGGTCCTGGGATCGAGTCCCGCATCGGGCTCTCTACTCAGCAGGGAGTCTGCTTCCTCCTCTCTCTCTCTCTGCCTGCCTCTCTGCCTACTTGTGATCTCTCTCTGTCAAATAAATAAATAAAATCTTAAAAAAAAAAAAAAAACCTCTCATCTATTTAATTGTTCTGGATGTGACCTGTCACATACAACGTGAAAAATCCTGTAGAAAACTTCAAAGGACGAAGGAAACTAACTAGGAAGAAAAAGGAGGGCAAAAATAAGATGTGGGAAGACCTTTGTTCAAGGTTTCGAGAAGCTTAAAAGATAGTAAGAGAATAAGAAATGATGAGAAGTTAGGTGGTCTACAAAATTTAAGGAGACCAAAAGGAATCACTTGAAGAAAAGATAATATCTGAGAAAATAGTTGAAACAGTTCAAAAAATAAAAACTGGCTACTCAATATTTGGATTTTCAATATTAGGATGGACTCTGGTCATTTTTCATTTCAGTTCTGAAAAATTCTCAGATTCTTGCTTTATCTTTTAGTTCTGGTTTTGCTACAATAATGCTGCATAACAAAGAACTCTCAAATTTCAGTTGATACAGAATCAAATGTTTCTCAATTATTCATCTTCACATTTATTATTTTCCATTAAAAAATTATAGCCATCTTAGTGTGTGTGAAAAAGTGCCATTGTGGTTTTGATTTGCTTTTCCCTAACGAATAATGATATTGAGTAGCTTTCCGTATCATTATTTATCATTTAAAAAAAATTTTTAAAGAAACATCTATCCAGGTCCTTTGTATGTTTTTAAACTGGCTTGTCTTTTTTACTGTTGAGTTATATAGAAGCTTTTAAATATATTCTGGATTGTAACCCTTATTAGACACATGATTTGTAAATATTTTCTCTCATTCTGTAGGTTTTGTTCTTTTGTGATAATGTCCTTTGAAGCATCCAAGTTTTGGAATTTTAGTTCAATTTATCTATTTTCTTTTGTTGGCTATACTTTTATATCATAACCATGAAATAATTGCCAAATCCAATGCATAAAGACTTTCTCCATTGTTTTCTTCTAAGAGTATTATAGTTTTAGCTATTAAACAAAAGATTGATCTGTTTTGCATTATTTTTTGTGTATGGTGTGAGTCATGGGTCCAAATTCATTCTTTTGCATATGGATATATCTTTAATCACTTTAAACGTCAATGGATTAAATGCACTAATTTAAAGATAGACAGTGTCAGAGTGGATCAAAAAGCAAGGCTCATTTAAATGTTGTCTACCAGAAACTCACTTGAAATATAAAAACAAGTGTAGATTAATATTAAAAGCATGGTGAAAAGTATACCGTACTAAAATTAATCAAAGGACAGATGAGGTGTCTATTATTAATTTCAGAGAGAGCAAGGTTCAGATTAAGGAAAAGTAACAAAGATAAGAAGGAGCATCACATAATGAAAAAGGGGACAATTCTTCAAGAAGATATAGCAATCTTTAATATGTATGGGTCTAACAGCAGAGCCAGAATACATGATGCAAAACCTCATAGAAACGCAAAAAGAAATATATGAACCCACTCTCATAATTGGAGAATTCATTGCCACTCTATTAGAAGGGCACAGATCTTTCAGATAGAAAATCAAGGAGGATGTCAACTCAGTAGTACCATTAAACAGTTGGCTCTAATGGACATCTATAGACTACTTCCCTCAATAGTGGAATTACACATTCCTTTCAAGTTCGCATGGGATATTCTCCAAATTAGACCACATTCTGGACCATAAAATACACTTTAACAAATCTTAAAAAGGAGAAATCATACCAACTATGTTCACAGTCCACAGTGGGAAAAAACAACCCAGAGAATAACCAAGATACCTCTAAACAATATGTGGTTCATAGAAGAAATCGCCGAGTAAATTAATTTTTTTAACTAACTGAAAGTAAAAATACAATTTAACATTTGTGGGTTGCAGTGAAAGCAGTGTTTAAAGGGAAAATTATAGTATTGAAAACATATTGCAAAAGAAGAACTATTGAGCACCAATAATTTAAGCTTCTACCTTAATAAACTAGAAAAAGAAGGGCACATTAAATCTAAAGTATGTACAAGTAAAGAAATAATAAAAATCGCAATCGAAATCAATAAATTTAAAAAGTGGAAATCAAGAGAAAGTCAACAAAACATAAGGCTGGTTTTTTGAAAAGATGAAAAAAAGCTATAAGCCTCTAGTCAAAAATTAAGAAAAAAAGAGAGAAGACACAAATTGCTAATATCAGAAATAAAAGGAACATCATTATAGATCTCATGAACATTAAAAGGATAATAATGGAAGTATATGAATAATTCTATGTCCATCAAATTGATAATCTAGATCAAATGGACCAATTCCTTGAAAGACACAATCTGATAAAACTCATACAAGAAGGAATAGATTATCTGAATAGACCTATAGCTATTACAGAAATAGAATAAAAAATTAGTAATCTTCCAAAGTAGAAAGCACCAGGCCCAGATGGGTTCCCTGGCAGGTTCTGTGAATCATTTAAGACATTATAACAGTTCTCTGCAATAGCTTCCAAGAGGCAAAAGCAAATAGAGTATTTCCTAACTAATTTATGAGACCAGCATCACCTGATTCCTATCTAGTTTATGAGACCAGCAAAACCTGAATACAAGATCAGATAAAGACATTACAAGAAAACTACAGAGCTTTGTATCTCATGAATATGACACAAAAATTACAATAAAACATTAATAAATTGAATTAAACAATACATAAAATGAGAGAGTTATTATGGAAAGTGAGATTTTATGTATTTTATTTATTTATTATGGAAAGTGAGATTTATTATGGAAATACAAAACTGGTTCAATGTTTCAAAATTAATTAATATAATCCTCTGGAGAAAAAAATAATGTCAATATTGCAATATACATAATCATATCAATAAATGCAGAAAAATTTGGCAAAATTCACCTCCCATTCATGGAAAAAAATTCTCAGTAAACTAGGAATAGAGAGGAACTTGAAAAAGAATACCTACAAAAAAACCGTGTGACTAATATCATTCTTAATGGTGAGAAACTTGAAATTTTCCCATTAAGATTATGAGCAAGGCAAGAATGTTCCATCTCACCACTCCTCTTCAACAATGCACTACAAGTTCTAATTAATGCAGTAAGACAAGAAATGGAAACGGAAATAAAATTGTGCACGTTGGGAATGAAGATATAAAACTGTATTGTTTTGCGGATGACATGCTTTTCTATATACAAAATCTAAAGACACAACAACAACAACAACAACAGCAACAACAAAATACTCCTGGAAGTAATAAGCAGTTATAACTAAGTTGTAGGATACAAGTTTCATATACAAAAGTCAGTCTTTTCTGATATATCAACAACAAACAGCGATTGTGCCTGGCACTTAGATTTTTGAATCTTCTTCACAAAGCTAAATTCTCAGTCATTACTTCCAAACTACAGACCTGGAGTCCGTAATTCATGTGGTTTTACCCAAACTCACCAACATTTCTATCCATGAAGATGTTTATGTTTCCTTTGAACTGCTCTATTTTTTTTCTCCTATTTTTTCCTGATTTATTAACTGTTACTTTGTATTTAAGGTGAAGGAAGTGAGTCAAAACATGAATTCAATACACCATCTTTTTTTTTTTTTAATATTTTATTTATTTATTTGACAGAGAGAGAGATCGCCCGTAGGCAGAGGCAGGCAGAGAGAGGGGGAAGCAGGCTCTCTAGTGAGCAGAAAGCCCGATGCGGGGATCGATCCCAGGATCCTGAGATCATGACCTGAGCTGAAGGCAGAGGCTTAACCTCTGAGCCACTCAGGTGCCCCTCAATACACCATCTTTATAAGACATCCTTGACTAGCCATTTAACAGATTCTTTTAATACTTAACCCCTACCTCATCATGCTTTTCCACATGTTTTTAATGTTTCTCAATGCCTTGAACATGCAAAGCTCTTTCCTACCTTAAAATCTGAAAAAACAAATTCTTCTACTAAGATAGTCTCTGTTAAGCTCTCTCACATGGCTGATGTTCATCTTCTAGGTCATAGCTTTGGTCACCTCAACAGAGAGGAAATCCCTGGTTAGTTGACATAAGTAGGCCTTCCTCCTTTTTCCCATGATTTTTTCTTTTTTTTTAACCTTAGGATCCTGTTAGATTCCCTCAGAGCATTTCTTAAGATGAATAATTAATGGTTTATCAGTTTATTGCCTGGTTGTATGACCTTAAAGCCCTATCAGAAGGAGAGTTCTATATAGGACATTTCTCTGAAAGTTATATAGCTCAGCCATTGGTGAGCATTTGTTGAATGAATGTCCAAAATTTGTCTTTTTTTATGGAAGATGTGTATCATTGCTAAAGAGGAATCGGCTTTACATACACAAAACTTGTAAGAGTCTGGATGTTAAGACATCATCTTTTTTTCCTCATTTAAAAAAAAACAAAACAAACAAACAAAAAAACTCCTCTATATCAGTATATAGATAGGATGTGGTAAAGAGATCAACACTTTTAGGTTACAAGTCAGGCCCAGTTATTGAAAAATTATTTAGAATTATCATAAGAAACAAGTCTTTGCCTCCAAAGATAATCCTTTGAGTTATTTATTCTGTGTTTTTTGTGTTTGCTTTAGGTTTACAAAAACACTTCCATTTTCTAACTCAAAGACTGTAAAATTTGAGAGCCGGTAATGGAAAATTACTGTCAGATTTACTTGAGCTCAGAAGCAAAATTTTAGATACTTGTTCAAGACTTATCTTATTCACTGAAGCATAACACCTTGACATGATTAAAAGCCTCCAGTGACTAATTCCCACATTAGTTTTCTAAGTCATTCTTTTATTTCAGAAATATTTTGGAATCTCCTAAACGTGTAGATTGAGACCGAACAAAGTGAAATAATTACTTAGAACTTCAGTTTCTAAGACCTTCAGTAGAATGAGTTAGATTTTCAGATTCAGATAAGTAAATACTTCAGTATTATTCAATTGCATCTTTTTCTGTTGACAAATGCAACTGATGGAAAATATGCTTGTAGATCATGTGTTCTACTTTCTTACCAAAATAAGTGAATTATAACAGGAATTCTATGGTTTGGAACAAAGATGAATTTGAATTAGGAAATTTAATTAAATATGGAGCAGTGGGG
Organism: Mustela putorius furo; assembly: GCF_011764305.1. Lineage (NCBI taxonomy): Eukaryota > Metazoa > Chordata > Mammalia > Carnivora > Mustelidae > Mustela > Mustela putorius. The sequence continues at coordinate 17,864,197 of NW_025421402.1, read as the reverse complement.
AAATTGTATATGAGGAGGTAAAGGGAACCAAAACTCTTACACTCTTGTAATGTGTGCAGAGTTTACAAAAACCTGCCAAATTTTTAATCCCTGTATACTATGGGCTAAAGCACAATATGAAAATTCAGCTTCTGTCTTAGTCATCTATTCATATACACTATATTAGCTTGGGACGTTAAAGAAATATTTTAGTAACACCGCAAGAATTGCAGCCAACAATCTTTTCCGGGTTATGTGCAAAGTAAACAGTGACTAGGAAGGAAACTTACTCAGTAAGAGAACTTTAAATTTTTATAACTATAACTTTTGGTATAGGGGGAGGAAATGAAATGAAATTGCTGGGCTGTTAATGAATTCTGGCTTTATTTAGATATAGTATCTCTTCACCAAAAGTATATGTTGGATATCATTTAGGATGGTAAGTTCCCAGAAAAATTAATAAGGGCCATTCTAATTTGGATACAAAGAGTAAAAGAACTATATGTGGACTGGAACATGGAATAGTTGCAAACCAAGAGAGGGAATCCTTTGAAGACAAGGAAGTTTCAACTCCTTTCTACTATGAAGAAGAGCCAATGGACAGATTCTGCACCAAGAGATGCTGCAACAGAAGAACTGGGGACTTTTAATAGTCAGTCTTATTTTGTGTGTAGTTTTCTGAGGTAATTGTGTGTCTTCGTGCCCTCTCATGGTTTATCTGTGCCACTGCTTCTTCAGGCACAGAGTAGAACCTTCATTTCATTCTCTTAGTAAAGCATCTAGTGTTGCTGCCAAAGAATCATGAATAAATACCTTTAAAAATACCTAAAAATGCAAGAGGATCATTGGATTATTTGTATGTCCATATTATTTTCTGAATCTTTCAAAATGTTGCTTATGTGTTCTCCTCAAGCTGACAGACCAATCTTGCAATATCCATTGTCACTCTTACAGCACTGTCCACTCTCAAGATCTCAGGTTCTGTTAGAGCCACAGTCATCATTTCCCTAGGGGTCTCCACACAGTATAAAGAAACCAGATCAGAAGACCTGCTTATTTTATTTCTTCAGCTTTTCCACTCAGTACTTAATATTTTATTTTCCTTTTCATTCAGATAGACATCGTTGTGATAATTTTACAGATATAGGCAAAACAAAAACCAAAAAAACCCAAAACATTCTAAATAGCCTAATTGATGGCAGATGATTTTTGTCCCTGTACAGGCCTGTGACATTCTGAACTTTGGGACGGTGATTTCCTTACACTTGCTATCCCCATTGCTTTTACCTTCACAGCTTACACCATGTCTAGGCATGTTTGTTTCCAATGAGAAGGGTTGGGAGAGAGTCAAGAAAATATTTGTCTCATAACCAAGAAGGAAATTGGCTTACAGCCTGAAAACATATCACATCTGGACCCAGAGATAGAGGCGAAGTCACTACTGGGATCCTATTATATATATTAAAAAAAAATTAGCCATATTCATTCAACCTTACTTCCCCAAACTGGAAGATAGCACAGCAATGTAGTTGAGAGCACAGCTCCGGACTGTTGTGACAACTGAGATTTTAATTCTATCCCCACAACTTTCTATCTAGCTGACATTAGATTTATTTGTTAGTTTTAAAAATATGAGAGTCTATAGTCCTTACAACATATCATCCCTCTTGCTTAATAATCTCCATCTCTCTATATCCCTATGAACTGAGCCTTCACACCCATGCACTTTAACTTCACACTTCTTTTTATTTGTTTCCCTCTACCAGGTTTAAAAGGAAACACACACATACAGGTAGAAACAAAACAAAATAAAAACAATATAAAAAACTTAAAAGTGGAGTATGAAAGAAAATCTTGGTATATAGGAAAGAACCAAGTAAGTACTAAAACATAATCTGATACATGAAAAATTTTAAAGTCTTACTTTAAAAACCAAACCAGGTCAATGGAAAGAAGGAAGAATCTCATTCAAGAGAAATCCATGAGATGTAGTCTCTGTGTTATAACTGGATTCTAAAGGGGAAAATCAGGAGGAAAAAAGAAGAAAGATGGGGAAGATAGTTATATGGTTGAATATTGATCTTGTCCTAAGTTTAGATATGGTGATTGCAGATGGATAGGGATAAAGAAAGATTCATTCACATTAAAAAACTCAGCCATATTTTGTTGGTAAATTATCATATTACCTTGAGAAAATTTCATAGCCTTAAGATCTTAAATTGGAAGTATTTGTTATCTCCTTGCCTGAACATTAACTTGACTATTGAATAAATATTGATAAATAAATGATCTTAGAAATAACATAAATGCTTGAAACTAAGGTTCCTATTTTGATAATAGGTAATATGCCTCATAACTAATTATGTTTTTTGAAAAGCTCAGAAAAATTAATAAATGAATGCTTTTTGAAGAATGTATGTAAATGATGAGTAATTTCTTTGAGGGCAACAAAAATAGTTCAGTTTACTCATGCCTTAAAAATATTTTTTTTTTTGGAGTCAGAGCATGGAAATAATCACAAGAAATTAAAAATGAAAAGAAATCAAAACAACCAGTTTTATCCAATTAGACCAAATAAGTTATGAAATCACAGATATGAGAATAATAAATCTTATTCAGAAACTTCAGATATTTTTACTGATATTGGCAGCTGTTCTCAGTTGAAGATAGTTATGTAGTAGGTGGGTTTTCATGCTGTGTTCTTGGTTTGACAATCTGTGCACTTTACTCCCCTTCTTACAGTGTGTCCTAAATAATTAAATTCTCAAAACAAAGCCAGAGTCTAGAAATGAGCGCCTATTATTTAAGCAACAGGAAAATAGTCAAAAGTACAGACAATTTGAGTTTCATTTTTTTTCTCATTGATGAAAGTAAATAGTTGTTTCAGTGTGTGTTTTTCTCATCCAGTGATCAGAATTTTAATATTGAGTTACTTAGATTTATGAGAAGAAAAATGTATCCTGACATCCCTTCTTTTTTTTTTTTTGATCTGTGATTTTTTTTGTCGTTGTTGTTAAACTGCTTAATCTGGGACTATGTGTTCACAAGCTAAGCACGTTCCTAGAAATGACTTTAATACCAAATTCTAGGTTCCAGAGAAAGATGTTTCATGTCTCACGTTTCCCCCACCAAATAGTATCTTAGTTCCCCCCACCAAATAGTATCTTAGTTCGTGCTCGCAACATCTTTGACAATAGGTATGACAAAGGTTGTACTATTCTGATTTCACAGATGCAATAATCAGCACACAAGCTAGCCAAAATTCCTCATCCTCAGGGCTTTTCCTACTAACCCAAAGAGCAAAGTTACCCATTCTTATTTATCCAAGTTACTGGAAAATGCAGAGTCATGGTCCAGATCCAACCTCAGTAGACAATAAAGACGTCAAAGAGGAAGTAATTCAGAAGATAGAGACCACTGACACTGATTCCTATTCATGTTCCCCACTGGACCAAGCCATTTACTTTCACCTGTAGATACTGCTCAGCACGAAAAAAAGAAAGTTTATGGGATACATAATCAACTGGCAGTCCCCAGCTCGGCCTCCCCCAGATTTCTGCTAAAATACTTATAAAAACAGTAAAAAATAAGAAAATTCCTTAACATCAAACACTTGACGTGGGCATCAATCAGTTTATTTCTAAGATCTGAGAGAAAAAGTCCACTTGCCAGAAGACTTCTTTCACGATCTTTTGCTAGGAACAATTTTAACTGCCATGCATGAAAGTTTCTTCAGAAGGGACAGTTTTTTCTATCCAAATATACACCAGCTGCCATCTTATTTTCTCTTGATGGAATTTTTTTTGTCTTTCAGGATATCATGTCTTCTTTAATCCCACTGATGGTGATGAATGTTACTGTTTAAATTTCCTCTTTTTTTCTGATAAATTATATTTGTATATGTTAGTTCTATAAGGTTCTGAGATGATATTCTTTTTGCATGATTTCCCCACAAAGGATCTGAGCTCTGTACCAAACAGAAAAGTGGACACAGTTCTTCTTTTGAGGAACACTAGTTTTTCAGTCAACCAGAGTAGCTTCTCTCTTGCCTCTCTGACTTACCTGTTAGAAAACAATTGGGAAGACACTGGCTTAAGCAGTCATATTCTGAGGGACACACTGGGGACAGGGATAACATTTCTTAAGTAAAATATTTTGAAAGAAATCAGAAATTCAGGTACCAAGAAGCACTGTTCTTATATGCTTTCATAGTTTTGCCACTAAGTATGAGGAAGATTATAAAACAGGGATTTCTAGATTAACAGATAAATACACATGTAATTTGCTAAATGTGTCAAATCTCCCCCATCTCAGGAGATGTATCATTTAACATTTACACCAGTATGCAGCCTTACAAAGTATTTTGTCATATTTTTAGATTTTTTCCAATTAAGTGAGAAATGATAACACAGGAGAGTTTTAATTTACATTTCTCTTATTTTGAATGAGATTGGTCCCCTTTTCCCAATATTAAGAGCCATTCACATATCTTTTTTTCCCCCCACTGTGAACTGTCTGCCTTACTAGCTAATTTATTTTATATGGCAGTGAGAATTTTTTTTTGGGGGGGGGGATCAATGACTTTTTTTGGGACCCATCCAAGAACTGAAGTTGCAGAACAAACTGCCACTGGACATTTAGAAAGACAGGGGATTCCAGAGAGTCTCACCTGAATTCTGCTTATTTCGAGAAGAGCCACTACAGCCATAAACTAATAGGACACTTATTAAATAGTAATGTTGATGAATTGTTAAATTCCTCACTGTTGTGGCTTATACCTCCAGGAGCCATAGGCCATCCTCACGTTGAAGATTTGAGAAGGAGCTTCTCATGACCCTGGCAAAGCAAGGGAAAGATAATTATTGTCAAATGGGCCCAAAGAGTTTTCCATGAGAAAGGGCTAAGTCTTCAGAGGACGGGACTTTCATAGAATCTTACTCCACCTTGTTGAAGGGCATTCCTCTCATTCAGACTTCTCGTATTCTGTCTCTCACCTAAATGGGAAAAGAAAAAAAAACTGTATAAAATGATATCATTAGAGTAACATTTGTGTAGACTGTTATCACAGTCTGCAATAGAAATCTACCAATAGACCGAGACCTGATCATAAAATTATGCAATGCTGGGGTGCCTGGGTGGCTCAGTGAGTTAAAACCTCTGCCTTTGACTCAGGTCATGATCTCAGGGTCCTGGGATCGAGCCCCGCGTCGGGCTCTCTGCTCAGCAGGGAGCCTGCTTACCCACTCCCCTCTCTCTCTGCCTGCCTCTCTGCCTTGCGATCTCTGTCTGTCAAATAAATAAATAAAATCTTAAAAAAAAACAACAACAACAACTATGTAAATGCTTATCCTACCTCACATCTTACCACTGGCCCAACAGAACTGTGGTAAAATCCAGTCAGTGACAGCTGAGATGGTTGCGAGATACAGAGTCTCTCAGAAGAGGAGTATTTAGAGAACCCAAAATCAAGAGAGAAGACTACAGTGAGGATGTTAGAAAAATACAAAGCCTCTGGAAGCTTCAGCAAACACTGAACATAGCCCAAGTCCTACACAGGTTAACATAAATCCTCACACTAAGGGCCTATTAGCCACCAGCTCTCAAAAAGTATATATAATCATGCTGAAAGGGGAAAAATAACCAATCTGAAGAGAGAGCGTCGTAACCATACTTAGATATGAAACAGATGTTGCAGTTTTCAAGAATGTAATAATATGATTAATATGTTAAAGGATCTCATGGAGAAAATTGATAATATGCAAGAACATAAGCAACTAAGCAGAAAGATGGAAGCAGGAAGGAAAAAAACTCAAAAGGAAATGCAAGAAACAAAACATTTTAAGAGAAATGAAGACTGCCTTGGATGAGCTCGTAAACAGACTGCACACAGAGAATCCGTGACCTGGAAGATAGGACTATAGATAACTTCCAAATTAAAAAGCCAAGGAAGGAAAAAAAATTTAAAAAAGAAAGGGAAAGAAAGGAAAACTAGAACATCCAAGAACTGTAGGACAATTTCAAAAGGCATAAACTGTGTAACTGAAATACTGAAAGAAGAAACAAGGAACAGAAAAAAAAAATTTTTTTTTTGACTTAATAATGACTGAAAACTTTTCAAAAGTAAAGACAGGCATAACACCTGGGTGAAATGTAGGGCGGTGGATGCAGATTTTCTAAGAATCATTGGATAGGTGGGAGGAATCTGACAACGGAATGCAGAATGTGACAACACAATGTAACTGTATCATAAATGTATAAAACTAACTCACAGAAGGGGGTGGGGAAAAAAGGTATGGACCTAGGTAACTTTGGAAATGAGTGAAGTCCGTAAGAGTAGGACAAAAGAAACTCTATCTAAAGCAGTCTACTCTAGGGCGCCTGGGTGGCTCAGTGGGTTAAGCCGCTGCCTTCGGCTCAGGTCATGATCTCAGGGTCCTGGGATCGAGGCCCGCATCGGGCTCTCTGCTCAGTGGGGAGCCTGCTTCCCTCTCTCTCTCTCTCTGTCTGCCTCTCTGCCTACTTGTGATCTCTCTCTGCCTACTTGTGATCTCTCTCTGTCAAATAAATAAATAAAATCTTAAAAAAAAAAAAAAAAAAAAAAAATAAAGCAGTCTACTCTAGCTTATAAAGTTGTATTCCTTGGAGGGAAAACCGATTTTAATACTGTTATACATGTACACTTGTAATTGAATAGTTTATTAACTGGATGACAGATAGAGGCCAGATTTCTCACTATTGGAATAAGACTGTAAAAATAAACAAAGGAATGAGGTTAGAATCATCCATGTGGCAATGGATTAAAGTTGGAGATATTGTATGAAGTTGTATTAGCTTGATATAGATACAAATGCTGACACATAGAAGATTTAATAGATGTGCATATATATTTATAGGTTTGCATACATACACATATTTTCTTACAGCGTCAACAGTGATAGCCTGGAAGCGATGTGACCTCAGTATAGGGTTAAAAAATGAAGAATGTTAAAAAAAAAAAAAATCCCACCATCACAGGGGTGTGTCAAAGGACCACTGTTAATGGAGCTTCCAATGTCAAGAGCTGGAAACATTTAGGCAATATAATAAATATGGTAGTATTGAATTATAATCCAAAATATAAACCAAACACTTGTAGTGATATAGATAAGTGATTGAAGAAATAACAAAATTGAGGGACACCTGAGTGGCTCAGTGGGTTAAGCCTCTGCCCTCACCTCAGGTCGTGATCCCAGGGTCCTGGGATCAAGCCCCGCATTGGGCTCTCTGCTCAGTAGGGAGCCTGCTTCCCTCATCTCTCTCTGCCTACTTGTGATCTCTCTCTCTGTCAAATAAAAAAAAAAAAAATCTTAAAAAATGACTAAATGAATTTCCCATATACAATATTTCTAAATAATTTATATAGGTACCTTGACCTCGAGGAGGTGGAATTTAATTCCTCACTCCTTAAGTGTGGTCGCACTTAGTGACTTTTTCCCAAAAGGATAGAATGAAAAGGAGGGGAAAAGACTAACTAGCGTGAAGAAACCTTACACACTTTACCTCATCTACGTGGTCAAACTTAATATCAGCAGTGACAGGTTATATGAATAATATGTGTCCTTGATAAACTGTAATGAAAACGACACTTTCTGTCGTTGGGGAGGAAGACCTCTGTGGCCTTCCTCCCCAAACCACATAGCCTCAGTCTAAGCATGAGAAAACCATCAGTCAAATCCCGATTGAGAGATATTCTCCAAATACCTGACCAGTATGTCTCAAAATTGTCAAGGCCATAAAACCAAGGAAAGTCTCAACTCCAAAAGCCTTAAGAGGTGTGACAACTCAATGTAATGTAGTAACCTAAGATCCTGGAATAGAAAAGAGTAACATTACACACAACAAAGGAAAATGAATAAAGTATAGACCAGTGAATAACAATGGGTTAATATTGCTTCAGTAATTATAACACATGCACAACATAAACTGTTAATCATAAACAAAACAAGTTGTGTACTATTTGGGGAATTCTTTTGTCAATCTAAACCTGTAATAAAATTGTAAAACGTTCATTTGAAAATAAAACTAAAAAAAAATGGGGAGGGAGATCTAAGTAAAATGATTTTTCAAAAAATAAAGAAAAAACATTTATATTGTGCTAATTCATCAGGAGTAATATACACAGAACATTCGGGTATTTCAGAGGAATAAGAATCCAACAGCAATACTGCCATTTATGGATCATAAGACTAGAATTTTGCAAGCATTAGCTTTTTAAATATCAAAAAATCCTGCAATATAAATACTATCATTCTGAAGAAACCCAAGTCAAATCCTTTTGGCTCTAACTTCAAGGTGTAATGGCAGTCTGTCCACTTCGGATTCCCTTCATCCTGCACTGCTTTCGGTTTGCATTAATGTAGCATTCTCCTTTTTGTTTTGTTTTATCCTTTCTTTACCGCACATACTGGCCAGAATCATCTTAGAGGATCTATTGTGCATCTGAGAACCATTTAAAGCCTTTATAGCTTCTAAGGTCAACAGGAATATCACTTAACCCAATTAGAACTCTCTACAAATAAAATGTTTTTCCTTCTTAAAAAAAAAAGTCTGATTTTATCTTTCCCATATGACTATCCAATTCTCCCAACACAGTTTACATAAAATAATATATCTTACAGTCAGTGATTTGCAATATTAATTTTACCATGTAATAATCTGATACGTACAACTGGACCAATATATTATTCTTTCTGTTCCATGGTCTGTGTATTCGGATACCAATACCATACTATTTTCACTATAGAGGTTTTATAGTATAATTTCCTATTTGATTGGTCTAGTTTTCATTTCTTGTTTGTTCTCCGCCCCCCAGGGATTTCCTAGGCACTCTTGCTTTTTTTTTCTTTATAAAAAATTTTCTATTTTGTTCTTCTGGCCCCAAGGAGGGAAAAAACCTTGACAGCATGTTTATTAAAATTGTGTTAAATTTATAAATTTAGGAAAAAAATTTATCTTTATGATGTTGGGTATTACGATTCAAGACTATGTTTAAGTCTTCCATTTCTTCAAGGCTAGTTTATGTTCTTTATAGTATTTTATAGTATATTAACTATATAAAATTTGTATGTTTCTTATTATGTTTATGCTTAAGTATCTTATTATATTTTTTAATTTTCACTATTGAAAATGGGGCTTCTCTTCCTTGGTGTGTTCCTTCATGGTAATGTTTTAATCTATGAAGCAACTGATTTTTCTAACTTTATAACTCTCTGTTTACCTGGATTATTTTGTTTGCATTAGTTTTCAAATGATTCAGGTTTTTGAGATTTCTAGTCATGTCACCTAGAAGCAAAAATAATTTCATCCCTTCTCATCTAGTTCTTAATGCTTTGAACAGCTTTCTCTTGGGTATTTGCACTGTCCATTACATCCACACAATATTACATAGAAATCTTATCTTTTCCTCACTTTCTTGGCAAATGCTCTAGTGTTTCTAGATAATTAAATGCTGATCTTTGGGCTGAAATATATACATACTCACACATACACACACTAATGAACTCACTTGTGTCAAATTCATATATCTTCCATTATATGTAATATAAATATATATATATATATAATGTATATATATCCTATATATTGCATTTATATATATAATTGATTTTTTTTAACATGAAGGAGTGTTCATGTTAAAGTCATTATGCATCTTGCATTGATATACTGAGAAATAGTTAAATGTTTTTAACATGAATGAGTACTGAATTTTTGTGAAATGCCTTTTCTGCATTGAAGGATGTGATCTCTATCTCTACTGGTATAACAGATTACATTAATGGATTTTCTTATTTCAAATCATCCTTGCTTTCCTGGAGTGAACCCTCCTAGAAAACGATGTGTTATTTCTGATGTACTACTTGCTGTTTGTTGGTAATTTTATTAGTTTTTTGCATGGCTATTCACACACGATACTGACTTTCCATTTTCTTTTTTAGTGCAGTCTTTGTCATAATTTTGAAATCAATGTTCTTTTCATTTTATAAAATGAATTTAGAAGATTCTCCTCTCTTCCTGTCCTCTGGAATAGTTTAAGTAGAATTGAAATTTTCTCTTCTTTAAAAGTTAGACTGAATTTCCCTGTGAGTCCTTCTGGGCCTGTTCTTTATTCCTTCTTGTTCATTTCTCATGATTGTTTAAGATTAAACTTTCTGTTTCAACTGGAGACTATTTGGGCAAGCTATGATCTTTTAAAACAAAACAAAACAAAAAATCATTTCATCTACATCTTCTTCTCTACGTTTTCTCCTAAGCTAGAAACTTTCCAAAGGCAATTTTTTGATACTGATTTGGTATCCAACCATATCAGTTCAATTCTAAAAATAACACTGTGTTGTAAACAGCTACCTGGAGTTAGCACAGACTCACAGGTGAAAGGGCTCAGTCCTCTGAGTCTCCCCATTTGAGATCCCAGCTACAAGTTCTGTGTACTCAGGCTACTTGTAATTCTGACCAATTGTTTTGACCTCAAATTCACAGGAACCTATGACCCCTCTTCTGGTTTGATAATTCTCTAGAACCATTCACAGAACTGACAGAAAGTTCTACACTTAATGCTTACGGTTTTATTATAAAAGATACAGCCAAGTGGAAGATTGAGCTGAGAAGATAACTTCTTTGCCTTCTCCAGGCCTGTCATCTTTCTAGCACATTCATGTGCCCACTATCAAAGAGGCGTCTGGAACCTCATTATTTTAGTTTTTATCCAACCTCTAATCAGGCTCTTGGTATTATTTCTAGGGTGGGCAGCCCCTCCCTAGAAACTATTTAAGAGCCCACCATGAGTCACCTTCAACATAAACACAGGTATGATAAAAAGGAGCTCAAGATGTATAACAAAAGATACTCCTATCTCTCAGGAAATTCCAAGGGTTTTAAGAGCTCTGTGCCAAGAACTGGGAACAGTGACCAAATGCATTATTTATTGTATCACAGGGAACATACTCTGTATTTCTTTAGTGCCTAGCTAGTATGGTTAGTGCCCATAGTAAGTGTACAATAGTTGTATATTAAAATAATGAATACAAAAGTGAATGAACTATGCAAGCGCCCATTAGTAAGCCCGTGTTTTATTGCAGGAAGGAACTTGAAGCATCCTTTGTACATGATAATGCTAATTCACTGAATTCCCTTATGGACCTCTCAAAAGCGCAGGTCTCTGGCAAAGCCCTGCAGCCTATGGACCTGAAATCCTAATTTTAGAATCACCAATGTGATCTTTTGATCACAGCTTTATTTCTTTCTCTTTTTTTCATATTTTTAAAAATAATTTCTTTTCAGTGTAACAGAGTTCATTGTTTATGCACCACACCCAGTGCTCCATGCAATATGTGCCCTCCATAATACCCACCACCAGGCTCCCCCAACCTCCCACCCCCCTCCCTTTTAAAACCCTCAGATTGTTTTTCAGAGTCCATAGTGTCCCATGGTTCATCTCCCCCTCCAATTTCCCTCAACTCCTTTCTCTCCATCTCTCCATGTCCTCTGTGTTATCCCTTATGCTCCACAAATAAGTAAAACCATATGATAATTGGTTCTGTCTGCTTGATTTATTTCACTCAGCATAATCTCTTCCAGTCCCGTCCATGTTGATACAAAAGTTGGGTATTCATTCTTTTTGATGGAGGCATCATACTCCAGAGTGTATATGGACCACATCTTCCTCATCTATTCATCCGTTGAAGGATGTCTTGGCTCTTTCCACAGTTTGGTGACCATGGCCTTGCTGCTATGAACATTGGGGGTACAGATGGCCCTTTTTTTCACTACATCTGTATCTTTAGGGTATATACCCAGCAGTGCAATTGCAGGGTCATAGGGAAACTCTATTTTTAATTTCTTAAGGAATCTTTATAACTTACCAAGACTACAGCATGAAAGCATGCATCCTGCATTGTCTCAAGTGAGAGAACATCTGGGATAACATCCAAACACCATTTTCTTTATCACTTTTTTAAAAAGACAGGTACATTTTGAGAATATTTAATTATATTTTCCCTAAAGATTTTAAAGTCTAATTACAAATATGTGTTTGTGTGTGTGTGTGTCTGCACACGCACCCGTGTATGAGCCCTCATATAGTTCAGTGGGAGAAGTGCTAGTGTACAGTTAGGAACACTTGAGATTAGGAGCCGATTCAATTTGACAATCATACCCTTTACTCAGTTAATCCTCAACATTGTAATCATGTGGATTTTGTAACTCTGTTGTGTTTTGCAGGACAAGCATCTGTGTTATGTGAGAGATGAAACTTTGTATTTTTCTCATGTTTTATTTTTTTCAAGTCTGTCTTAGAATTTTTCCAGCTGGATGACTAATGAAGAGGGATTTTTCTCTTCCATTGCTATCATCCTTATGTGAATTATTAATATATGCTTTATTTATAATTCATTACCTTTAAAAAAGAATCATGGATGAGCAAAACCCAGCTGCACTCGGGCTCATCAAATGTCCCCAACTATTTTTCAAAGTTTGAGCATATTTCCAAACATGTTTCCATGAACATGTTCCCTTTATTTACAATCCCTTGTGTGTTTAAGGGAAATGTAAGCCTTATGTTTCTTTTTCATTTATACTTAACTCATCAAAATGTTTTGTAAAGCAATTTAAATGTCCAAGAAGATTTTTATTATTGATTTTCTTAAAAACAGAAAGTCCTATTTTGCCAATAGTAGGAGAGAAAAAACCATATAAGCCCAATGACTAACGTTTAGTTTAGAACTTGAAACCGACAAAATTTGAGTGGTTCTGAACTTGGCAAATCTCGCCCTAAATCACTTGTAGGAAATCTTCATTTGCTAACTACAGATAAGCAGTCACATTTTAGAACTGGTAATTTACAAGCCTTCCTGCCCAATTTCCTTCTGCTCAGATCTAGCTGTGGGCCAAACTATAATGTTTCAGAAAAAGTAAAAGAGAGGGACAAACCATGTGAGCCTGTTATAGGAATGCATTTATCAGCTAAACTGGGATGGAGAAGATTTAATTTCTGCTTTGTGAAGAAACATTAAGAAACTGATTTATTCTGTGTCCTTAAAGAGTTTTCCCTGGTAGTTAATTAAAAGAATAGGATTGAGGTGAATTTTAGAGATGTTTCATTTATTTAAAAGTTCAAGAATTGCTTTTAAAAAGTAGGCAATCATAATAGCAACTCAGATTAATCTAGACTAGTCATTAAAGTAAGCAAATTAAGACCTCAGTTTGGCTACAATGTTAATAGAGCAAATGAGTATACTGGGGAGTAAAATAGAGATACACCCTGAGCTTCTAGGGGGGAAAATGATGCTTTCTATGAAACACCCTTGATTTACCCTTTAGTTTATTCAAATTAGTGACAATTATTATGATTTATTAAATAAGGAACTTAAACAAGTAGGTCTATTTCATAAATTTTCGGGTCTGGGTTTGTGGTAAGGCTGAGATTTATGACATCACAAAGAGAAAAAATAGATCTATATTGATATAGATGTATATGATTTCAAATCCTGGCTCATTTGTTTAACTCTTTGATTTTCCCAACTGTAAATAGGGGGAAAAATCATCTTTGCAGGGTTGCTGTGTAAGGGGTCTAGCCTAATACCTGAAAATTGACGGGTGTTCAACAAATGCAAGTTCTCTGACAGCACGAGAGCCCCCACGGATGATGGTACTCATGCCTCAGTGAGACCATTATCTGGGGGAAGTATTGTAAAATGGCCTCAGCATCACCTGGGTTGGTTGGGCTTCATGATTTCAAGTCTCCTTTCAACATCGGTTTTTGTTTGTTTTGTTTTGTTTTCATCCAGGGATGAGTCCGTAACTGTTTTTTAAGTTGATGTGTCCTAGACCCCCATGCCATCATTTTGACAATATGATCTATAATAAACCCCTTATACAGCTGCTAAATTCAACTGAGAAACTGCAGTTGGCTCTTTGACATAGATGAACACTCCAAGTAAAGGAGTTTCTATTTTAATAAAACCTGAAAAGAGTTTGTAAGGAGGCTTGGTGAAGTGTGTTCCTCTCTAAAAGACACATTTTGGGGCACCTGGGTAGCTCAATGGGTTAAAACCTCTGCCTTCTGCTCAGGTCATGATCCCGGGGTCCTGGGATCGAGTCCCGCATCAGACTCTCTGCTCAGCGGGGAGCCTGCTTCCTTCTCTCTCTCTCTCTCTGCCTGTCTCACTGCCTACTTGTGATCTCTGTCAAGTAAATAATAAATAAAATCTTTAAAAATTAAATAAAAGACATATTTTTACTATTACAGTGCTGGTAGGAGATGTTTCTAGCTCCCTGAGAAATGTGTATTTGTTTCTTCGGTTGGCTTTGGCTAGGATTTTTAAAATCATGTGTTCATTAAAAATAAAACAGAACAACTTTCTTTATAAAGTCATAGAAATAGAACAGACCCTCAGGGGAACAGATACCAGGATATCTGTTCTGAACACACATTGCTCCTTTACTCACCCCCCCCACCCCCACCGCCTACCCCCACCCCACCCCCCACCCCACCACCAGGCAGGCTTTACAAGTCAGCCAGTCAAGGTCCTTTCTCCCACTGAGCTCTTGCTAAAAGCCTTTAAGTACTTCAACTAAGCACCTCATGCCGTGAGGCTACTACAAATCTATGGGTGCTTACAAGTAGACTGTTTTTTGTTTTGGTTTGGTTTTTTGGGACTTTTGTTTTTAATCTTGGCTATTCTTCAACTCACAATCTATTCTAAGTCACCTTTTGATCAACTTCATCCCCAGGATTATCAGAAAAATAAATCTGTATTACCAGCTCTCTTTATAATGAAAATTTTCAAAAGAAATTCTGCAAAGAAATTCATCTCTGACAGTTGGCATAATTTACTCAAATTGGATGCCATGATGTGTCCATAGAATGAAGATACGTGGTTAGAGAAATTATGGATCAGTCTTGGCAACTATCCACTTGCTAACAAAAATGTATACTTTCTCTTTTATATTATAATAAGAATATTTTTCAGTGCTATACTTGCTATGTGAGATACACAACATGGCACTGACTTATTGTGGTGACTGTTTTTGCGAAGTGCCTAAAAACGTTTGATGAAAAGTTTGATGAACAATACCAAACATTGAACATGAAAAGTAACAAGAAACCAGGAAGGAAAAAAGTGGAAGGTTTTAACTGCCTGAAAATTTAAAACTCAGTACCTCAAAAAAGACCAAAATCAAAGTTCAAAGACAAAAAGTATGGAAAGAAATATTTATAATATTTAATTCAAAAAATTAGAAATATTCTTTTAAAATAGTTCTTACCAATCAATAAGATAAAACATAACGTGCCCCCCCCCATGAGCCAAAAACATGAATGAACAATTCACAAAATAATGGATAGAAATGGACTTTGAAGTTATTTGAAGTGTTCAGCTTCTTTAATAAAATAGCTTCCAATTGAATGAACAATGAGATCCATTTTCTCACACATTCAATCAATAACAATTTTGAAAATATGGCAGTCACCCTTGTTGGTGAATGTGTCCCTAACTGCAGACAGCCACACCCTGCTTGGAGGGAGGGAGGAAGAGGAGCCTCCCAAACTTCTGAGAGTCAGTTGTGAGACTATGTGCCAAGGACCTTTAAAAGTTCAGTCGTTTTGACTCAGTCCTTAAAAATCTAAACAAGTCTCCTTAGAAATAATCAGAGATAATAACAAATGGAGTTCCCAACAGCACTATCCATGATGGTGAAAAATTGGAAGCTCTCTCCATGCGCAATAATAAGGGAATTCTGCAACAGAGTATGCCCACGTGATAGAAGATCTTAACTTATGTTAAGGGAGGATTTTGATACTTTAGGTGCAGAGACAATGATAATAAGTTTTTTAAAGGGGAAAAATTGGTTAAAAAGACTTTTAACTAAAAAATTGGTTAAAAAGACTAACTGACATTTACTGAATACTTACTACATGCCATATACTTATCTCATTTAATCTCCAAAATTACTGCAAGAAGTATGTGCTCTCGTTTGCACTGTTGTGCCGCTAAGGAAACTGAGGGTCACAGAGGTTGGGTAACTCGCCCCAAGGTGCACATGTAGAAAGAGACACAAGCAAGATTCTGTCCCAGGCAGCCTGGCTGTGGGAGAGCCTGCATGCTAATATTAACTCTCAGCCCTGTCTCTGGTCAATATTCTAGCCACCGACAAAACTACATGTGCGGGGCTGCCTGGGTGGCTCAGTGGGCTCAGTGGGTTAAGCCTCTGCCTTTAGCTTGGGTCATGATCTCAGGGTCCTGGGATCGAGTCCCACATCGGGCTGTCTGCTAGGTGGGGAGCCTGCTTCCTCCTCTCTCTCTCTACTTGTCTCTCTCTGTCAAATGGATGAGATCTTTGAAAAACAAAAACAAAAACTACATGTGCATGTTTACTAAAAATAAATGTAAATATAGAGAGGAGAGTGAAAGGAAACACACAGGACTGATCAGAGTGGTTATCTCCTGTGGCAAGATTTTTTACTTCTTTTTATATCTTTTGTATGTTCCAGAAGTTCTAATTTAAATAGGTATGACTTCTAATATTAAATATAGACAGAAAAGTGTAATTCCAGTATAACATGGTTGGATATGTGTAGAATTCTGGAGAGCACATCCTCCTTCTACTTTAATTTCAGAGTGGAGAAGAAACAGTTTTGCCATTTCCTTGCACAGAGTTGAGTCAGGTTGATGGCCGGATTGCAGAAGGCAGGCAGACGGGGGTCGATGCAGGCAGGGTTTTAAATCACTGCTATCTGTTCGTCATTACGAATTGTTTTTCTTTCCCCCTAAGACCTAAATGTCTTTTAATTATAGGTCAACTGATTCTGTAACTGAAAAGTTGAGTAGCAGATTAAATGCAGCCTGCTGTTCCTGTAATGAGGACTGATTAGGATCTGAAACCGTTTCTCCCTTGCATGGAAAAAAGCACCAATTAGTATTAATGAATCACTGCTTGTAGGAGGCAGCCAGGTTTCTATTTTTCCCCAAATATGAGAATGACTTAATTTTGGCCAAGATACTTTTTTTCCTTCTTCTTACTTTATTTGTATTATTTTTTAATAGTCTGTGTATAAGGAGATTCTGAAGTTTGGAGGATGCTCTTTAGAAATGATGATTAAGAGGAGGTTTAAATCTCTCACATTGAATACGAATGTGCTGAGGCTAGAAACTAAGAGGTTTTTGTCTGGTTGGTTGGTTGTTTTTTTTTGTTGTTGTTGTTGTTTTGTTTTTGTTTTTGTTTTGGCTACACATCTGGAATAACCTTTGTACTTTTATTCTGCTAAGATTGGTCAAAGGTGAGTTTCATCTTAATGAAGATACTGTTTGGCAGGGAGTGTCAAAATGGTCATGCTTGTTTATTTGTAGTGTGTGATATGAATTCTGTGGGCCTTTTGGAAGGTAATTTGGTATTTTTGTCAAAAAACAAAGCCTTAAGAACGTTCACACTCTTTATTCAATGAGAGCATTTCTAGAGATAGATCCTAAGTAAATAGTTATAAACACATGAAAATTTGTAGTTACAATATGGAAAGTTGGAAACAATCTAAAACGTACAATTAGAGATACCTGTTACAGAGGTAGGAATTGTTTTCATCTTGCTCACTATAATATTGCAAGTGCAAGGAACAATGCCTGTTACTTAATAAATGCTCAATAAATATTTGTTGGGTGAATGAATAAATAATATGCAACTAATAACAGTCTTTTTTTCTGAAAATATTTAAGAGAAATTTTAAAAACTAAGTGAAAAGGCAAGAAAAGTTGTATGGATTGTGTGATACTAAGCTTACTTAGAAGTCACTCTCTTTGTACAACTTGCATGCTTCTGTATGCCCAGGAACACTGTGTGAGCCACAGAACTGAATACAAACAACAGTCACCTCTGCGAAGCAGGAGTGGGGATGTGGGACAGGAGAAAAGCTTACATTTCAGTATATAAGCTTTTGTATTGTTGGTATTTGATCTGGGCATATTCCTTTTAATTTTAAAGAGCTAACTAAAAGTATATGTGCATTTTTCTCTGTATATAATAATTCAGATTAAAAGCCAAATTTAAAAGATCCACCCAAATTTAAAAAAATATTAATTTGTAGTTTTCTGCTTTATAGAATTTTTTCCCTCGTTAAACTTTCCAACATTCTCAGTGAGCACTATTACATTATAGTAAGACTTAAAAGATACAAAATAAGTAAAAAGACAAAATAACGGGAGACAAATATCTTTCCTCCCAAGCAATTTACCCGAGCGGTGAATTATAATTCATGGTGTAGAGGGGGTACATGGGGGAAGGAAGAGATTTTTATACTTGAGACGCTTTAATTAAAATTAATAGAAAAAGTTCTGGAAAACAAGAAGTAGTGAGAAATCTCTAGGGGCTATATTAGAGGATGGAGAGGTAATGGGCAAAAGAGATTGGGGGAGAAGTTGTATAGCTTGATTTGGATTGGTCCCTCTGCACCTCTGGTGGATCAGCGGCTCCTTAGGAACTCTGAGTCCTGTGCTGATTGCTGCAACAACCCTAGTAGAGTTGGAAAATATGGCGAAGAGAGGCAAGTGAAAATTTGAAATAGGGAGGTAAAATAAAAGCAACAGAATGCCCTTTGGAGGCCATGACTCTAGGAGACCTGATACAGTATGAGTCCATTTTTACATAAAGTGGTTTGCAAAATAGTCTCTACTGGTGTTTTTCTAAAAACTTTAGGTACTGCATTTGAAACACACCATTGCGCTTCTCTGCTCTCATTGTAGCTGTAGATTTAACACAATATCCAGGCAGGATTTTGTATGCTGTGGATGGATCTGGGGGAATGGGCAGCTTCATTCTCTCCAGGGCAGCACTGCAGTTTGCTCTTATGCAAACACTTTGCTGGAAGTGAAAATTCTCCATGTTTGGAGTTCTGATGGTACATCAGGGAGGATGTGGCAGGCTTTGGCGGAGGTCCAATGGAAGAGCTTTACTGTCTTGTCTTCCTTGCCTTCCCTTCCTAGCATTGCCCAATGCACTTGGGCTTCTGCAAACATCGGGAGCTGTTGATGCTACCACATCCATTTGCCAAGTTGGGGAAATGATAGCTTTCATCTGTCTCTTACTTCATCACTCTGGGACACATGCACCATCGATCACTTTCTCTTTCATGAACTTCTCTTTTTTGCCTTCCTTATTAGAGGTAGTGAGTGGTCCCACACTGGTTCTTTCCCACTCTAAGTGTTTACCCTGGGTCATCTCAAGCACTGAGCTATAGCTACCCTGTATACTCACAAGTCTGTATCCAGTCCTCATGGTTCTCGGTTCAGTGCTTACAGTTCTGGTTGCCTAGTGACACTGTGACCCAAATGCTTTCAGACATTCAAACTTAACCCTTTAAGATCGGATATGTGCCTCTATCTTTATTTCTCTTCACTCGTGTAGAAAACATCCAACGAGTCTTCTAATCTAGGTTGCTGGAGTCTCCTTTCTCTCTCCAGTGGCTTTTACCCACTGTCTGGCTGCAACCCCACCACCCCTGCATATCACCATCCGGATCGCAGTCTGACCTCATGCCATAGGATGGATCCTTCCCTATGGCTTCCCTACAGAGTTTATGCTTCAGGCCCACTGGACCTCCCTCTGGCCCCTGAAAATGTCACGTTATACAAGGACACATAAGTAACTTCATTCTTCTGCCTAAATTAACCTTTGCTCCTTGGCTCAACTGATGAAGATTTACTTATCCTTCGGATCTCGGCCACTTGTGCCTTCTTCCTGAAGTCTTCCCAGACTTGCACTTTAGGAGGAATCAAATACTCCCATAGTTCTGGTTCTGCTTGGAAGAGATAGCATACCATCCCAGTTCACATTACATTGTACTTTCTGTGCTCCTGTTGTGTCTTTATTTTACATAGTTTCATGAAAACAGGGATCAAATTAAAGTGAGAAACTTTCCAAAAATAGAAAGGAAAAAGGAAAAAAAACAGGTAAAGTGATGAAAGTGTATGAAAGAAATGAAGACAAAGAGCCGGCATCTAATGTAAGGATTCGGGGTACCCCACGACCAAAAATCAAAATAACTGGAACAAAAGGAACAGCATAATTAAAGAAAATTTTGTGGAGCTAAAGCATGTTTGCTTATGAAAATACCCCAACACATGCTTGGCAAAATTAATTTAAAAAAAGAATTTGCATGTTATTTAGGTAAAAATATAAGATGGTATGAAGAAACAACAAAAAAAAATCGGTCTGGTTTTTAACTTCTCTGCCATGTTTACAATTTTTGAAGGGGAAGTTTTGTGATATAAACCTTTCATTCACAGCCAGTGGATCTTTCATATGTGAAAGCAATAGAAACACATTGCCAGACATGCAAGGTTTGAAAATAAATTGTTTATGAACATTTTCAGAAGTTTCCTTAAGATGTATCTTAATTCAGCTGTAAGTGAAAATGAGTGCTCAAAACTGGGTGGGGGGGTCATATTATAAGAGGTCTGGCAGATCAACCTAGGAGACTATCACCAGCCATAACATACTGTCATCTCGGGAGCTGTCATGCTAGTTTGTGTGCATCAGCTTCACAAATGACTGAACTGACCCAAAAGAGAGTCTACAGCATGCTAATGCCTTTTACTGTTGTACATGACTAAAGATTAAACTAAAGCACTTTTGTTGCATGTTCTTTTTCTTGTTATGGAAATGAACTGGTGATTTGACGTGTTTACCACTGGTGTGACAGGAACCTCTCTCAGACAGAATTTATCTTTGGATTTATAGTCCTATTAAATAATATTACTTTATTTTTTAATCCTGTGACAGAGCCCATTTTACTCCCCAAATCTACATTATTGTCTTTTTAGTCACACAGCCAGACTATGGTTTCCAGATTCCCTGGCATTAGGTATGGCCATGTGACTGGGTTTCAGCAGCTGAATAAGAGAAGAGGTGATTTATAACAGTTCCAAGTCTGGTCCATATAAAACACGCACTCTTGGCTTTCTTTGCTCACTCACTGGCTGAGTGAGGAAAAATCCAAGAGTATAGAAGAAGACAGACCCTCAAGATGTAAGGAAACTGTCCCTGAATATATGTGCTTGGGTCTCTCATTAAACTGTTTTTGAGTTAAGCCAATACCTGCAAATCAAACAGGGGTAAGATAGCAAACTGTCATTATGGTTGTGTTTTTTTTTTTTTCCTCACAATTTTTTTCTTTCCAGTTGTTATTTATATTCCTATTATTAGTGTAATTTAAGTGAAAAAAAAAATAGTTGGGTCCTCCATAGGATAATAAGTAAGATTGGCCTTATAGTGTTTTTTTTTTTAATTTTTATTTCTTTTTTTAATTTCTTTTCAGTGTGTCAGAATTCATTGTTTCTGCACCAGACCTTATAGTATTTTAAATGTCCCACACTTGAGCTACTGGACATGGATATTCTCCATTCTTCAGAGCTCTTATTATAGAGCTCAGCCCGTGAGAGTTTAGTCATTGACATTCACATCTCACAGTTGTCCGTAGGGAAGATTTGTAATTTTCTGGAGCTCGGTATTGAAACGGTAGATCCCAATCTTCCAAAAGAGACCAAGCCTTATTACACACATGTAACATCAAACGTTGAGTGCTTTCTGTGGGGAAACACAGTGCTGGTTGGAGGTATGGTAGGAAACAAAAGTAAGTTTGTTCTGTCAGGATGCTTATGTACAACTAACGGGGAGGCAGACGAGGAACGAATACAACATACCCACATAACATAAATCAGGGAGTAATAATTTCTGTGGGGGAAAAAAAAAGCAGAGTTAAGAAGGACTCATTTTGTGAGGGAAGGGGATTGTTTTAGGCAAAAGTTGTCTGAGCAGAGACTGAGGAGTGTAAGGAGTCTGTCCTGTGAATTCTGGTGGAAGAATGGCCTGGGGGAAAGGGAGCAGCCATGTACAGTTCTTGAGGCAGAAAGGAGCTTGGAATGTTCAAAGAGTTGAATGAGTTCCAGCATCAATTATAAACACAATGGTAGAAGATGGTTATCAGAGAGACAGTGACTCATGGGCCCCAGCAATGAGTTTGGACTTTATACTACATGACAGTTTCTTTACACATACAGCTTTATTTCATTGTCACAACAAACCTGAAAGGTGTTAGTATTTTTGTAGTTTCAGATGGGGAGAAATAGGCTGGGGGTATTTAAGGAACATACCCTGAAGGACTAAATATAAGAGAGTCAGAATCCAGATGAGATCTGCAATCTGGTTGCATCCAAATTGTGTTATTCAAGGAACCACCGGGGAAATTCTGTTTCCAGAATTTTGTCAGGCCCTTTACTGTGCCTAAATGTATGTTATGTGTAATGTGTTCAACATTGCAACCACTTCTGTGTTCCTTAAACAGTCCCTGGTATTCTAGAGCATTCCCTCCTCCCCAAAGAAAATTAGAAGTTCCCCCTCCACACACATGGTGGGGGAAATCTCTTGTAAATCAGTGATACCCAATTTCTTTGTTTTGATCACTGAGAGTATTCTTGGGTTTTGAGAGTTCTCTATAAAAACGTGTAAATTTTACATTTTTGTTTGAATGCTATTTTTTTTTCTCCATATCCCAGATTGTCTGATCTCCTTGTGAATTCACTGCCTATGTATTTAAGTTTAGGATTTTTAAGGCACTCAAGCCAAGCTGAGCTCCTTTATTGTTGAGCTAACAGAGGTAGGGGAATGAAGGTAACCAGCACTCAAATGATGGTTACTAGCAAACAAAGCCTAAACGATATGAAGGTGACCTGTGGGAAGAGACATTTTCAGTACTTCAAGCTGGAAGAGTTGGGTGGGGTGAGAACAGAGCCATGCCAGGATACTCACAGCCTTGTAGTTATGCTTACTAGAAGGTGACCTGTCCCATGGAATTTAATTTTAGAAAGCAGCACTATTGGTAAACAGCAGATTAAATAAACTATTCATTTGAATTGTACAGGTCCTAAAGTTTTACTGATATCAGTTTGTTCTGATTTTATAGCTGTGTAGTACTGTAGCACTAGTAATTTATATCTGCATCATGTTTGTATGTATTAAGGAAGCACTTCATAAAAATAATTTAAATCCACGTTGGACTCTGCAGAAATGTTTTCCTCTGAAAGAGATTCACATATTTCCAAAATTTAAGAAACATTGATTTAAAATATCCATCACGTGGGGAGGAGAGAAATACTGATTTTCTTTGGTAGCTTTGTTTGCATCAGGACTATACCACCAACATTTATACAATTAATGAAGCTTAATCAAGATGACTTCTGATTAGACTATGAGGCTGTCCATTGCGGTGCTCTTTAGGATGCTATTAGAGACAATTTAAACTTTTATCATTACAGAATTAATTAAATGGATGAGAAGCACTATACAATTGAATATGTTTTACACTTTGAAATGATATTGTAGATACATTTTTATTGGCTTGGAGAAAGCTTCACCACATCTTAAGAAAAAAGACCAAATAACAAAAATGTATATATGATTTCATCCTGTTTTTGTAAAAATATGTGTTTGTGTGTGTGATGCATCCATGAAATATGAAAAGACCTGAAAAAAACATACACTGCGGGGTTTGTGATCCTCTCTGGTCTACAGGTTTATGAAATTCAGTCTTTTCCTCTTTTGATGTACCTGCATTTTCTAATTTTCCCATTAGGAAACTGCTTTTGCAATGAAAAATAACTTAAATTTAAACATGTACTTTTAATGTTCTAAAAAATTATTCAAAATAACCATATCATTTTGGAAGGAGGCACCCAAGAGAACTTTCATTGATGACATATGAAACATTAAAGACTGGGTGAGGCAAAAGATGGTTCACAGATTTTGATAATTCTTGGAGAAATATGAAATAATACCAGAAGTATTCATTGGAAGTAACAGGATGGGGCATCACAGAACCACACCTGGGAATAACTTACTTAAACACTTTAAAATGTGAATCATTTCTTACAGTTCTGGGATATAACTCTACTCTTTTATCTTCCCTAAATGAAAATAACAGGAACTAGTAGAGTCAGGTTGCAATTTTCTACCAAGAAGCTAAAGACATTTTTTTGGAAGAGGGAAATTTTGATAGTTCTTTCCCGATAAACTATGGTTATTAAAAAAATCTTAATCATTTATCTATTGAATCATTTTGAGAAATAAAATGGCATGCATAAATCCAAGAAGTTATACTTAAAATGACGATCCATTTTCCCTAATTATTCCTATACAAATTTCATGAAGTATAGAAAATTTCAAAATATAAACGAAAACATTGATATTTTTACCAACCAGGAAAATTACTATTGATATTTAATATATATGCTGTTGCTCATTTCCATTTTTACATACATTTTAAAAATATTTGGATCTAACAAACATGCTGCTTTAAATAAAACTAATTTTTCATTTAAAAGATGCTCAGAACATTTTTCTGTATCAGCAAACTCATTTGAAAACAAAAATCTTTTTTCCTAGTAATCTTTTATTAAATAATTTCCAGCCTGTTGTATGGTATTTTAAAGTTTTACTCTTACAAACAGTACTGAGAGGGTTTTGTCTGTACATGAGACTTCGAACAGCTCATTAACTATTTTAACACAAATTCCAGAATTAGAGTTATAGGGTCAATATGTAGGCAGTTTAAAGGTATTTCCACATATTAACCACTTTCATTTTCCTCGTGGAAGACTATGTCTCCTTATTGAACACATCACAATTTTCCCTGCCCATGCTAAGTATGTTGAAGGAAAAAACCTTGGAGATTGTGCTCTAATCTCTCAGTACCTCTAGGCTTCATATTCAGACCTGGAGAGGAAATCGAAGAACTATAATAATTTTAAGTTCTTACAGAGTTTCATCACTGCTCAGAAAGAATGATTGAAATACTATGAAGGAAAAGTCTTCCCACCTCAGTTTTGCAGATGGCAGAAATCAAATTTGACAGTTACCAGAGCTGACAACTCCTTCATGATACAATTTCTGAAGCAAATGGAATGCAGGGCAGGGACCTCCAATCCCTTTGCATTTGCCAGAGTCATTTTCCGGAGTACAATAACCATCTCAGGATATGCTCCTGAACTAAGTTAGAAATAAAGACCCCAAGGCCTGGAAACCATTTAATTGCTATTCAAGCATTTCTGGACGTGCTTGGAGACCCTCACAGGGAGGAAATTTCCCTGATGCACAAGATGAGAGAATTGCTACTAACAGAAGGTGGGAGAGAGACCATTTTTAAAGATAAGAAGTGCCTTGGGATGCTGGAATTAAAACATTCAACATGTTAGGTCAACCTTTGTATTAAATTATATGTATTTATAATTTCCTTTTCAGAAGCAAAAATAGTTTTATACGTGTTTGTTTCTTTATTTTTAATGTGGAATAAGAGAAAAAGTGCTTGATTCTCTGACCCTTGTCCTGTCCCCTCCTCCGGCAGGGGGGTTCTACTGTGTAGATATTACATGTTCACACCAAACTATGCCTTCTATGTCACATCCACCCCCCAAAAGATTGGATTTCAGCCTTGCTAGCCTTTGTCTCTGCCACCAGATTTGGTGTGTGTGTGTGGGGGGGGGCGTGGGAATGTATGTGTACCTTACTCTGCAATTGTACGTAAAGCCCTCAAGTATTTTGACTGCTTGATGCTTGTTCCTCCTTGTAATGTGCCCCCCAGAGACCTGGAGTTCCTTGGGATCTGGGCATGTCTGTCTTGGTCACTGTTGTATCTGCTACATAGAAATACTGTTGAACTGGCGGTGTGTAAGAGGGCCTGTTTCCCATAATCTTACCATCACAGCAAATTCGTTTTGGTTTTTAACCTTTGCCAATTTGATAGCCAAAAATGAAACTCATTGTGTGATGCTGGTAAAGTTGAACATAAACTCATATGTTTATTTTTCTTTTGTAATTTGCCTCTTTGTGTCCTTTGCCTATTTTTTCAATTAAGTACTCCTCTTTTTCCTGTTGATGTAAAAGAACTTTTCTTTAAATGAATTAAGGATAGTAACCCTTTGTCTACCATATATTTTGCAAATGTTGCATCCTCGGTATATTATTTAGAGTGCTTTAGGTACAGAGAGAATGGTAACTCTTTTTTGAAATATATTGTTTTCCTTTATGGTTTTGCTTTATGCTTAGGAAGCACTTCTCTACTGCATGTGAGTTCTTTCCTTTTTTGCTTTTGTGACTTAATTTTTAAAATGAATCCCACCCTCTACATTCAACAAAGAGTTTTCTAAGAACTTGATTGTTTTGCCTTTAAATAATTTCACTTGTATAGTTGAATTTTTATATTTTCGAGCTTGCTAACCTTCAAATTCATAATGACAAGCAGTCCATACTGTAATGTCTTTTTATTAGCCCCCAATGCTAAAAGGAATAACTCTAATAAATATTTCCAAGTCTCCACATGACTTCCTCCATGCAAGGAGTCACTTCAAAGAAGCCTTGAAAAATAATTCTGAATTGTCCTTTAGTTTTTCTTAAAGGGTATAAGGCAGGGGTTTACCCTGAACAGCATGACAGAAGCTTCCTAGAAATAGTCTCTTGCTATTTTTCTCTTTTGCTGTAATTTTTCCCTTTCATTATAATTTCTACTCATAATGGCAGCTAAAAGTACCTAACACGATTATTCTTATTCAGATAGTCCCTCCACTTACTATTTCATATTTGTCCTATCCCTGCTCCTCTGAGTCTAGGTGCCAGAAAATAAAATTTCCATTCTGCTTCCCACCGACTATCTGGAGAATCAACCTGTCATCCAGATTGTGTGTGACAAAAGTAGAAAAGATGACATAGTTATCCAGAATCCTCCCCATTTAAAAAGTGAATGCAGAATTCCAGTTTCTGGTTTTGCATTGAAGAATCTTGGAAGTCACCACACCATCATATTAGTAAGTAAAAAGCTGAACAGACTGAAAGTTGACAACTCTTCATGGGTTTATAAGAGAAGGGGACACAAGGCAAACCATTGTGCTCAAGGTTGGAAAGACAGATGAGCAAATACAGGGAGTCTTGGCTTCTGAATGCAGAAACTCACAAGCAGAAACCATCTTAGGAACCCAAACCCCGGATGGTTGTTGACTAATTGCTGGAGGCTTGGTGTGGACAACTTTGAGAGTTAAAAAATGCAGGGGCATCCGGTCATAGGGGCACCACAATATTATAAGGGTTTTCTCCAGGAACTTCACCAGATTCCCACAATAAATACAAAAGAAAAATCTCCCAGTACATCCAGCAGGTGGAAGGGAAAAAAAACATTTTGAAATATACCTGAACACTCTATTCTTCTTAAGAAGGCCAGCCCTCAACGGGAACTAGTTAACCAGAGCCTAACCTGCTGGAGTACGTACTATCAGAGCTTAACTGACCCAGGGAAGAGAAGTAACTAAGTCTAGCCATCCTGTGCCACCAAAGGGGTAAGAAAAAAATTGAGAAATGCTTGCAAAGATCACAGTCCAGATGTAGGGGCACACACCAGAAGACTGAGACCTATCATAGGACAGGAACACCTTCCCTCTCACCTGCACACAAAGTTACTAACGCCTGTTTACAGCAGTTCCTCTGTCCAGTACATGATGTCTTGCTATCAAAAGACAGGAACATCATTTGAAGAGGGAGAGCAAGCACCAGAACCATGTATGGCAGGAATGTTGGAATTATCAGATGCGGTATTTAAGACCAACTACGATCAATATGCTAGCGGCTGTACTGGACAAAGGAGACAGCAGGAAAGAACAGATGGGTAATGTAAGTTGAGAGATTATGTGAAGGGGGAAGCTGGAAAGGAGGAAATCCAAAGATACTGACTCAGTAATAATTCTCAGTCTATCACAAAGTAAAAGCTACTGTTCTTATACAGTAGGTAATGTAATGTAATGCCACCTATGGTGAAAAATGGTAATACACATAAACTCTGCCTCCTAAATAATTAGATAAAAGTCTCTTAAACTCTGATTCTCTTTCAATTACCCTTTTCCTAAAGGAAGATTTTGGCAATACATCTCTTGGCCTGATTTTGTTGTATTCAAAGGCAAATTTGCTGATGGCCAACCCCCCAGCTGGCTCACCTAGCACCTTGGATCTAACTCAAAATCGGTGCCCTTCTTCCAGGTGGATGCAAGGTGAAGTCCTTGAGTGCAGGCCAGATTTCAGCCTCTCGGTGAGGCCCTTTTACACAGGGCTAAACCTACCCAGTGATCCAGAGTGGCAGGGATCTTGACGCCTTCTACTTCCGTGTAGAACGTGAGTGACACTGAACAGTGGCAGTGTAGGAGGCAGCCAGCGTCTTCTTCCAGGAAGATGAATAAACTCCATATTTATTGACGTGAAGGGAGGAAGTTGAAAAGGAGCCATTTCTGTACCTCCATCCTAATAGCCATTTCTGTACCTCTATCCTAATAGCCATTTCTGTACCTCCATCCTAATAGCCATTTCTGTACCTCTATCCTAATAGCCATTTCTGTACCTCCATCCTAATAGCCATTTCTGTACCTCTATCCTAATAGCCATTTCTGTACCTCTATCCTAATAGCCATTTCTGTACCTCCATCCTAATAGCCATTTCTGTACCTCCATCCTAATAGCCATTTCTGTACCTCTATCCTAATAGCCATTTCTGTACCTCCATCCTAATAGCCATTTCTGTACCTCTATCCTAATAGCCATTTCTGTACCTCTATCCTAATAGCCATTTCTGTACCTCCATCCTAATAGCCATTTCTGTACCTCTATCCTAATAGCCATTTCTGTACCTCTATCCTAATAGCCTTTCCCATGGGCCTCACTTTTGGTCTTCTCCATATTCTGCTCACTGTTGTCTTCAGGGCTGTCTGGACGTCCTTCTAGGCAACTCACAATTCTTTGAACATTGGCTACCAGTTATGGCAGAGCTCCAGGTTAGTCATGCCTCATTAGCTCCATTCCCTATTCATCAGTAAAGATGAACTTATCCCCATTCGAGTAGAAAGGACCATTTCAAACTTTCAGTAATACTAGAAAATAGGCTATAGAAGAAACTGTATGTTCTCAAGGAGTTTATATATATAATCACTGAGATTATCAGTCGTTTTCTGTGCTTTTCTCACTCTCATCCTCAGGTTGGTCAACACTTTGAGAGGGTTTGCATCAGTTTCATTTGAGGATTGGTATTGTGTTTAAATATCCATGCTAGTTTAAATAGACACACAGAAACCAATATCAGAGAATAATTTATTAGTAGGAATATTGGACTAGGTATCAAAAGACATTAGCTCTGATTCTGGCTGAGTCTCTAATGAATCTTGAGGAAGACTTTCGACTTCTCTGTTTCAGTTGCTCCATATATGCAAGGAGGAAGAGAACCGTTGCCTTACCTACTCCAGAGGCTGGTCCTGAGAATGTTAAATGTGAAAGTACATTTGCAAACCATAAAGCCCTCCTTAAATGCATGGTTTTCTTATTAAGAGGCCCTCCTACCTCCCTACCTGAGGGAACCTTTAACAGAACCTCCCCTCCCCCACCCATCACGGGCACTTCTGCTGCTCTGTTTAGAGAAACACATTTTATGGCGGCACAGATACAGACATGGATCACGGGGTCACTGCTGTGTTTCCATTACAAACACAGGCTTCAGGCTTCAGCCCTTTCCACATGCTGAACTTCATCGGGGTCCCATGTGTTGAGAGCCTTCTGGAAGAGACCCAACAATTACAGAGGAGTGCGCTCTACAGACTTGGCCTGAATGTAATTTCAGCCTGAACTTTCTGGGGATTGTTATGGGGTCCCATCCTGCAGTCTTTCAACATGAGAAACTCTCCTGGGCATGGAAGGTTTGGAAAATCTTCAGGATTGAGGAGTACCGCCTCTAGGATTGAACATCAGGGAGGACCCTGTAACCAGAATGGACCTTAAATCTTGCTTCATGAACTTGGTGCTTTTTCTGTGTTTGTGTGGCCTTCTCCTTGAAATAAATAAGCAAAGGATATAGCTTTAAGTACAGTGGTTTTCACACTCCTAGACCTGAGTTTTTCCTCTGCCTCCCCAGGTTGATGTAGTAAAAGAAATAGATCCAAATGGATTTTACAGAGATAGTCAAAAAACCATGCCAACTTGGCTTCTTTTGTACAGTAAGTACAGTATAAGGGAACTGCCAGAAAGAGAGGTTCCCAAGTCAATTATTGATTGCTCTAGCTCCTCCTTGGGGTCAGCCAACCACAGTTGCATGTGTTCCAGCACCCAGAATGTGACCATGGAGAATTAGGGGCATGGTACCCAATATTCTGTCAAAGCAGGAATGTCAGCCCTACTGTAGAATATATGATGGAATTGGGCTCTAATGTACAAGTCAGGTTTCCATGAACCTAACTCTTTTGTCACATTTTTGTCCAGTATCTTTTCGTGGTGATATTGTAGCATAGACTCATTGACTGAGGGAAAGACTGGAAATGAAAATGAAGTCAGCGACATTCATGTATTACCTTGTGGCGGCTCTTGGTGCTGTCATGACACTGATAGTCAGGATGGAGAGGCCAACACCGGGGACCCCGGTTCATCCTCTGCCTTATGCTTCTGTCCATCCATCCTTCAGGGTGTCTACTGTTCCTCATAAAGTGTCTCTGCATATTCTAGGCACTCTTTATTTCCCCTTTTTAATAAAATCAGGTTCTCCTTTTTTTTTTTTCTTTAAGATTTTATTTATTTATCTGTCAGAGAGAGTGATCACAGGCAGAAGCAGAGGGAGAAGTAGGCTCCCTGTTGAACAAGGAGCCCAATGTGGGACTTGATCCCCGGACGCTGGGATCATGACCTGAGCTGAAGGCAGCTGCCCAACCAACTGAGCCACCCAGGTATCCCTCAGATTCTCCTTTTAAAAAAGCAGTAAACCAATAATTTCCATGGAAAAAGGAAACAATTACATTAAAACATAAATCTTCAAAAAAGTACATGACACCTGAATTAGGGAGTTTATCAGGAGATCCTCTATTCAGGCAGGAGTAAATAGGTAACTCAATTCCATAGGCCAAAGGTTGGTAAAATTTCAGTATGGACCAGGGCAAGATAGTAACTATTTTTGGCTTTGCAGACCATAATGGGTCTCTGCAGCAAATGCTTACCTCTCCATTGTAGCACCAAAGCAACACAAATAATGCTTAAACAAATGGCTGTGGCTCTGTCCCAAGAAAACTTTATTTACAGAAATAGACAGAGGGCCAGATTTGGCCCACAAGCTGTAGTTTACTGACTCCTATTATAAATGACTCTGCACATTAATACATGTGTGAAACATAGAAATTTCAGCAGACAATCATTAGTGGCTATCATATGTTGTAGTAGATATAGAAATAAATTAAGACCCAGTTCTGTGCATATATATTATCTTTTCCTTGCTTCTGGCAGGGTGGGGTTGGGTCATCTCTATGACAGCATGTCTTTGCAGTGTGCTAGCTGTTCATCACTGCCCATCTCCGGTGCCTGTGTCCCATACTACATTTACCCTCTGCCCTTTGAATGCAGAAAATGGTGGTTTCATCCCTGAAAAAAAGATAACAGATTTATATCTAGCTACAGCTCACACTGTGTTCCCACATGCCTTGTCTTTAATCTTCAGTGCAGTTCAGTGAAGTAAGCGCCATTATTCTTACTTTACCAACGAGACACTATAGACTCAGAGAAGTTCAATTCTGTCCCCCATGAATTCTACCCTGGTTGGTACTGGAGCTAAGGTCCAACCCAGACCACAAGAACATTACCACAAAACGTCCAACATGGGGCGCCTGGGTGGCTCAGTGGGTTAAAGCCTCTGCCTTCAGCTCAGGTCATGATCCCAGGGTCCAGGGATCGAGCTCCGCATTGGGCTCTCTGCTCAGCAGGGAGCCTGCTTCCTCCTCTGTCTCTCTCTGCCTTCCTCTCTGCCTACTTGTGATCTCTGTCTGTCAAATAAATAAATAAAATCTTAAAAAAAAAAAAAAAGTCCAACATGACAGAGTTTCTTGAGCATAAATAGTTTATTTTGAACAAGAGGAAAAAAAGATAGGAAACATCTTTAATCCAAAAATGGGATCTGAGAAGAAGACAACTGGGTGTACAAGACCATTTTTAGGGTGGGTTTTTGTTTTGTTTTGTTTTGCTTTGCTTTGTTTTAGCATTAACATTGTGGCTATTTGCTGGAATAGGACATGCATTCTTCATTCTTTTTTCATTACACGAGAGTTGTTGCAATCATTATGCAAAACCAATAAAGGGAAAACTTTAAAAAAAAAAAAAAGTCATTTGGCAGGCAATGCCCGGTTTAGGAACAGCACAGGTCTCACGGGGGAACAATATGCATTTTGTAAAATTTCTTAAGAGACAATTTATGGTTTTGAGAAAACAAAACAGGAAATTGAATTAAAAGGAGAAACATATTTAAATCATGCTCTAGTGATGACATAACTAACCGAAGCCCAGCAATCACAACCTAGAGTCAGGGATTGTTAGCTGCAAGACTCTTCTGGCATTGGCTGGTTGGGTCCTTAGGTGAAGAGAGAGGTTCTATGGTTTAATTGGTCCTGCATCACAACTTTTGAATGGATGAAAGCCCATTTCTTAAATTAGAAATATGGCCCTAACTATAAGGCTTCTGTCATTTCTTTACTGAAGACAATGAACTATGACCTTCCTCCTTACATCATCAGTTTTGATGCCTACCTCGGGATTGGCAGAGTTTTACCCTGGAGTGACTTTGGGGTATATCAAGTAGGTGTTCTCTTTTCCTTTAACCCCAAATGTTCAGTACCTCTTGGGAAGTTAGGGATTAAAAACAAACAAACAAAAAACATCCATCTCAAGGAAGCAGAGTTTCTAACAGAAAGAAAGGATATCAGGAGTTATTTGCAACCATCAGTATTAAATACACACACACACACACACACACACACACACACACACTTTCTTTTTTTCTAGTAAAGAGAGTTGTTTCTCAATTCAAACCCATATGTTACATCTACAACCTTCTATTAATTTCTATTTGGGTGTTTTGTTTTGGCCACAAGTTGTGTTTTTTTTTTTTTTTCATTAAACATACAAATGATTTGCTATAATATCCCAGGACAAACTGGAGAATGTGGCAGCCTGTTTGAGGGGTGACCCGCAGGCCAGTGGTATTGGCACAGAGTGCCCGGGTTCACAGTGCAGCTTGTCACTCGTGTCCATCTTGCAGGCAGCTCTTCTTCCTCCACATCACGACTGGAGAGTCTTGAAGATGATGGTGGCAGAGAGTCCTCTAAGTTCTTAGGAAATGTCACTCTGCTTCTCCTGCTCAATGGTCTCTTTGGTCGGCCGGGTGTTCTCCTGCATCTCTATTTTCTTAGGCTTGGCCTTTATCGAAGCTGGCGATTTCCCCCATGTCCGTCTTGTCTGCCATTTTCTTAAAGTGATCCGTGGAGTTCCGCTCCGAGCCCAGCGCTTGGTGCTCCCACTCGCGTTGGTGCAGCAAGAAACCTCTATTTGCTTTTCCAAGATCTCTGATGAGCAGAGGGTAAAGGGGAGAAACTGTGGACACTTACATAAGTTTAAATTATGAGTCTTTATTCAACTGTTTCTTTCCTTTTTCTTTATTATTTATAAAATAATACTGTCATATAGGAAGATACAGGTTTTTACACTTTGTCTTATTTTCTCTATTCTATAATTTAATTAATTATATGAGATAGATTACAGTGGAGCCTCTATTTTATAGGGAAGATATTATACTATATTATTATTATTGTTGGTATTTTTTTTTTTTTTGCATAGCTAAGTTCTTAACCAATTCCCTAATCTGCCTCAAATGGGGATCAAAAACCTGTATAGTCATTCAAGTATGATGACAATGTAATTGACTCAGTGTCAGCAAAAAAATATTTCATGACTTGCTTAATTCCATTATTTTGTTGTAATGAGGTTGGGTTTATAAACAACACATGTAAACTTTCTTGCTCAGTCCATTTTGTGCTGAATGGAACACATCTCTGGAATGCCTGGCCAGGTTCAACAGTTCAGCTGAATACAGCTAACCACATCAAATGTTCACCAAGCCACTCACCATCTCGGAAGTCCACTGACTTTCTTTCTTCATCAGAAGAAATGAAACCCCTTAGGGCAAGATTTTATAAATATATATGCACCCTTTTGTATCACCAGCACCTGGCATATAGTAAATAGTTAAAAAAAAAAGTCTCTAAACAAATAAAGACAATGACTAGAAATCAAACATAGCTGAATTTGTTCTTACAAAGGTTTATGTAGCATGGTAGATTATTTGCAGCATGGCTGCTATAATTCCTTTCTGTGTATGTGTGCCTCTGGTCTTGGCCATGTGACCTTCTTTGACCAACAGAATGAAGCAGAAGTGATGGCATGTGAACTTATCTCGAGAGGTCTACTGTCTTGGAAGCTAGCCATTAGCTCAGACTAACCAGCTGGAGACATTTGGCCCAGTCAGAGGGACCACCAATCTCCCGAGAAGGCAGTGAGGCTGATTTAGCCCATAAAGCCCCAGGTCTGCCACTGGACGACTGTAGCTAACATAAGCAGAAGAGTTTCCCAGCTGAGCCCAGCCCAAATGGCTGACCCATAGAATAATGACCATATAAAATGACCACTCCTTTAAATCACTAAGTTTGGGGGTACTGCTTATACAGCAACAGATGATTGATATCAGTGACCTTTGGAAAGCTGAATATTTTCATCTACCACACTTTTAAAGTGAGTAAAACCAGACATTTTAATAAGAAACCAATCAGAAGCCAACCTAAAACATCCTTTTGAGAAACCTCTTACAGGAGAACATATCATCATCACATTAGGGAGTTTCTTCAAAGGTAATCAGTAGGGACACCCTGTGCTTATTTTGTTTCTTTTTCTTAGAGGAGTCAGTGATATAAGACCAAATTTGCAGGTCAGATTACGGACACTTCTTACAGATTGAGGTCACATATTTGGTTAAATTTATGTTTTATATGGTTTGATAATATATTAAGTAAAAAGAAATCTACTGATCTTGTTTTTCTTTGGAATTTGATTTACAACAAAAATAGTTCCATAGGACATATGCTTGGATTTGAGGAGTGGTCATTAGGGTAGACTGCAAATGAAATAAAACATTGGGACAAAGTCCTGCCTGCAAAGGTATGGAGCACTCCCACCACTGAGGGGTGTATGGGTTTTGGGGGAAGGAAGGTTGAACTTAAAGAATAGTAATAACGTATAGACTGGGTGTAGGAAGAGGTCATGAGCAGTAACCACGTGCTAAAAGGCTGAGGATCTTGTCCTGGGGGAAGGACAAAGGGGTTTCCACATTTTACAAGGCTTATAATTTTTCTTAGCCAGGTTACTAAAAGCAGCAGAAAATCACTCTCTTATTATAAAAACTTTGCCAATTTAATATGAAATACAGTGCAATTACCATATCCTTGGCAGTGAGCAGAATACTTTATACACATTGCCTCAATTTCACAACAGTTTATGATGGGAGAAATATTGCCACTATTTTATAGATAAGGAGACTGAGGCTCAGTTCTAGTTGAGAAATTTACAAATGTCACAATTGGCGATGGATTGATTGAGGACACAGGTCCAGGCTATCCTACCCATGGCCCCTTCATTTACCCACAATTCCAGTGTTATAGTCCTAGAAAGTGTAATGTAATGAGACACCCAAAGAGCTGAAACATCAGTCCATTAATTCCATTATGGAATTGCAAGCCATTTTAACTAAAAGGTTATTTTGACCATCTAAAATGTTACTTTGACCACTAAAAGGTTATCTTTTGCCATCATGACATCTAACTCATCTCAGATGAAAATGTAACTTGTTTTGAGGAAGACACTAATTCTCTCCCATTTTTTTTTTTTTTTATGCTTCAAATACCAAGCGGAAGGTATTACTTGAAAGATATATTTTTTTTAAACTAAAAACAATATTATTTTCAATTAGGATTTGCCATTGTGTAGAAATATGTTTTGTTCATTGTGTAGACTGTAATCAAGATTGAAACAAATTCAAAAATCTGTCCCAGGGATATTGTTGGAAAGTACTGTTGTAAATTCTCTAATAATGCAGTACTACTGTTAACTATGTTTTCTATTTCCAGCAAGATTAAGAGGACTTTATATCTGAGAAAGCAAATTAAGAAAATAAGTCCCTTAACTAAACCATCTCCACAAAGAAAACTCTCCTTGTTATACCATATACATATAATTCTTTTTGTAATTCAACCGCAAGGCCTGTATTCTAGTAGGAAACTCTGGAATATAGAGTCACATAAATATGGACTAAATGGGCATGATTACAGATGGCAGATGAAATCAGTTGAGTGGAAAAGCTTTCTGAACTTGTGTTTATACAACACCAAACAAAGATGATATCACATCAGTTTAAGGGCTTATAAATGAGAGTAGAATGTGGGTAGCTCTGAGAGGTTTTCACCTGCAAATTTCTTTTTGTATTTCTTTTTTATTACCCACAAAGATAGAAAAGGTCCCTAATCCTCAAACAAATGGCTACTGATTGAGATGCTCATACTCTATCCTGAAGTAAATCTCTACTAGAATAGATACTAAGATATATGATGTGTAGGACCTATGCTTTTAATTAATCAGTTCAGGATGTCCTTCTGGCATGCTTTTGACATCTACCATATTTGTTTTTATTTTAATTGCCTACTTGCTGCAAATACAGACAACCCAGAGACAGGAAAAAAGGAGAGAGTGCAAGTGGGGCAATTTGAAAAGCTTGCATTATGTAACGAAGTAATATCTATGCAATTGAAATGAACCAGACAGCTACTTGTGCTGTGACTTAGGTTATCTTAACTCCGTAAGATCATGGCAAAGGGGGACCCCTGAGTACCAGGTGTACTCAACAGTCCTGCCTTGGGGGTGAAGGGGGAGCTGGCTGACTCAACCCAACTTCCCAGTTACTATCCCCTCAGGCTTTTCAATGATTCGTTTCTCAAGTTTTGTTTCAGTTTGAGTAATCCTTGATCATTTTGAATGTAATGGTTAATATTCTTATCAGATAGGAAAACATGTTTTGGCCAAATCCTTCCCATATCTCTTCAGTGATGCTTGGTTAAGGTGAGGAGGACAGTGAGCAATGTGAAAATGAACTCACCGTGTTCCAGGAGGAGGGGGTGTGCATCTTGGGAGAAGGAAGATGAAAGGTTAAAACAGGTTTTCTCACCAGTGTAAATCCTGAAATGTACAGAACACGTTGTTTACAGCATCTCTGGGCTGGAAATCAGCCGTGATTGCAGCTGGCTGGGGCAGAGCCCAAAGGGCAGGAGCACCAAAACCCAACTCATTTTTTTTTTTTTTTTTTTGAAAACACAAGTCCTTTTCACTGCCTGTGGACGAAATTACTGGCTGACATGCTAAACCTATTAAATATGTATTTTGCAAATTTTGAAATGAGGAAAAATGCTATGTAAAAATTTTTACAGATGCTGAATGATTGTAAATGTGGTTAAAGATGTGGGACTCACTCCAACTTTGTTCTTTCGTGGATTGCTATTAGCTTACATTTGAAATCTCTGTTGGCCACGTATTTCACATTGTTCTTCCAAATGTAATCATTTCTCTCTTTTATCTGATCTCCTACAGTCTCTCTGTTTTCATCAATATCTGACAGCAATTCCCAAAGATCCAATATAGTCCACTCTAATATCCTTATGTGTACTCTCTTCTCTCTTTGAAATCTAATACCTTAGCAGTGAAATAATTTATTGTGCTTTATTTAGACTTTTATTTTTTGCATGTGTTTTGATACTATCCTTTTGAAAAGAGTTATTTGGAAATTTAAACCAACTGTTCACCAAAAGTTATGAAAGCATGATTAAGAAATTTTCTCTCTTTTTAAATCCCTATTTAAGCCTTCACTTTTTAATGTGCTATGGCAAATGCCACAAAATCCATGGGTCTGGCAATAATGAGGAAATGAAGATGAATACTTCTTGGAGCCCAGCTAACGGGTAAGCCATACAGAAGATCAAATGAGCCAGAAAAATCAGTGACAGTCCTATTTTTTCTCAAAAACCCTCTGATTATGTGGTTGTCAAAACCTGGAGATGTTTAATTCATTGAGGTTGACCTTCTGGTGAGACGATGGTGGCACCAGTATACTCGCCTAAGAAAGAAATGGCAGCTACTCGGTTCCAAATTGCATATATTGTATTTCTATTCATCTTGAGTCCTAAAGAAATGCATTTTGTAAGCACTATCTGAGAAGTTGTTTTTATAGGCACATTACAGCCTAATATGTGCATTGTTAAATTAAAGGGAAAACTTGTTCCAGTGAAGTAGTTGGCAGAAAAGCATAAATCTTAATGGATAGGAAAATGTGCCTTTCCATAAAAAGGAAGGAAAGAAACAGACACACAAAGCAAGCAAGCACACAAGAAACCCTGCTTACAGACTCAAAAAAAAAAAAAAAAAAAATCAGGACGCCGAGCAGCAATGAGCGGCACTTTTCCCTTTTTGATGTTCAGCTCGATCACTCCATGTGCACATCACCATTTTCCTCTTTGCTCTTCCCTCTTCCTTGAGAAAAATTGTCCCCTGGTTGGGCCAAACATTTGAGGCAAGAATGAAAAATATTTTGATTTATTCTAACCTGTGAAAATGCATTTTTTTGCCAGTGTTGTGGTGGTTGGGACTTTTTTTCTTTTTTCCTTTCTCACATGGCCCTAATCCAGGCCGGGTAGATCTTGACGTGTAAATAAAATTCCATCCTAAATAAGTAAACTATGTTTTTTAGTGGAATTCTGAAAACACTCCTTACTCTTCTGCTCAACACAAGATTGAAAACTCAAAAGTGTTCTTTCCACCAGGATTGGGATATCTTTTATACTGTATAATCTGCAGTGTGGAAGCCTCGTCCTGATCACAAGTGGATTAGGTGCCCCTTCTCTCATGCACCACAAGTGGGTCCTGTTCTGGGCTCCTCACACAGAATTGCAATCACCTGTTTTCATTTCAACATCTTCTACTGGACTG
Organism: Mustela putorius furo; assembly: GCF_011764305.1. Classification (NCBI taxonomy): domain Eukaryota; kingdom Metazoa; phylum Chordata; class Mammalia; order Carnivora; family Mustelidae; genus Mustela; species Mustela putorius. The sequence continues at coordinate 17,825,245 of NW_025421402.1, read as the reverse complement.
CACAAAACGAGGGAGCCAGTGTTATGAAATATTTGAGTCAGGCAGTGCACATAGTAGGTATGTAATATTTGTTCATTTTGAACATTGACTCCCAGCACAGGTTATAGCCAAATGTTTAATGATCATTCAATTGACCTTTATAGCAATTTCCTTAACCCTGGTGATGGATTCCAAGATTATTACGATAAGAAATGGGTACTAGACTTTTAAAAGTTCTATTAAGGCATAAAACTTAAAAAAAAATTATGGTGACCAAGTAGAGGATTTTTTTTCTTTTTTTAAAAAAAAAGTGCTTAATCTTAAAAATGTATACTTCCACTGGCTGTGATTCATCCTTATGCTGAGTAGACTTGCCACTTGAAGGGCCTCATTAAGCTATCTTAAAATTGGGACATCAAGGAATAAATGTGAGATGTTTGCCACATTTGAAGCAAAGGGAATGTAGCAGACATTGGCAGGGAGGAAATGTCATCTCTGATCACCTTGTAAACTGCTAACCTCCCAAGATATGTCCAAGGATAAAAATCAAAACATTTTTCAACAGGGCTCTATTTAGGAGTTACATTCTTGAATATTTCATCTTGCCACTATTTTATCCCCAGTCAAATGTAGAAAGTGGCCTCAAAAGTTTTCTTTGTTTTTCTTCCTGCGAGATGAAGGTGGCCAGACTATTTTTGTGCAAGTTGGAGTGGTACAACTTACTTTTTCCTTAAACTTTTTGATAAGTTAAAAAAACAAAACTGTTTTCAGCCTAGAATATCTTTACCTTCCTTCCAATAAAAATGGTAGATAAATGAAGAATGAGCAACTATTTGTGTATTTAATAAATATTTATACAAACAAAGGTATTGGGCATCTACTATGTGTGCGAGAACAGGACTAATTGTCATACCAAAAAAAGCAAGTGAAAGCAAGTGCAAAATGAGCTCAAAGGGATTTTCCTTAGAGGTCTGCAACTAATGGAGATGGCAGACATACAAACAAGTAGCTATCTTATGATTTATGTAGTCCATAAATACTTATTAAGCACCTACTACATCCTAGACATGCAGCTAGGCACCAGTAGTTTTTAAAAGTGAAAATATCCTGAGAATTAGCCTCAGAATAAGCCTCAGCCTTCATGGAGCTGACATTCAAGTTGGGGAAACAAGCCATAAATGAAGGCATACTAAAAAAAATGACAAAATGCGTAAAATAATAAAGTAGATGATTAACTCTAGGAATAAAATGAAGAGGGACCTGTGTCAGAGAATGGTAGAGTTAATCTTCATGTGGTCATGCCAAAGATTCCTGTAACTGGGTAACCCATAGACTGCTAGCACAGGAATAGTCATCAGAATAGTCTAATTCCAAGTGGGGAGAGGTGTGACTCAGTTCAGAGAGCATGTCCTTGTATTCAGAACTTTCCTGAAACCCTACAGGCAAAGTAGCAGAATTAATGCTCCTTTCCGGATATTTGATTATGTTGTAAATCAGGCTGCTCTGATGTGTTCCACATTATGCTAAAATTACTTGCGTATATGCTTGACTTCCCACTAGGCTGTTTTCATCCGGGTTGATCTGCTGTCTCTACTGCAATACCTGGTGTATGTGTCACAATGTTTTTGTCTTACTTTCCTCCTTCTCCTTTCTTCTATCAAGTTTGAACATGTACTAGGTGAGAAGATGAGAAGGGTGCAGACTCTCTTGTATAATGCCAGTGGAATAATTAATCTTGGCGGTGTGAAAAACTTTTCTCACTGATCCCACACCCTGAAAGCAGAATAGATTTCTTTCCTGCTCTTCTTCTATTAAAAAAGAACCTATAATGAATGACCTATGCCATTGCAGTAGGGAGCCCTGGGGAGCAGGACTAGAGCCAGTGAGGGAAGGTGGGACCACAGGGCTGAGAATCAAAAGGATATAGAGTAAATGAAAGAATGGTAAGAGATAGGTGGAGGTAAGAAGAAGAGGCAAAAGATAGGTGGAAGCAAATCTTCTCTGTTTATCTCAAATGCTGGGAAGATATCTAAGAATGGAGAATTGAGGTTCAGAATCTATAAGACTCTGGGCAATTCCCATTTGTCTAGAGCATTTTTTTAATAAGTTAAAATAAGTGATCCCAATGTATAAAGTTGGATAATGTTATTTAATTCTCTAGACACTGTGTGTGTTATCTACTAACACTTGGAATATGTGAACCACAGGTAGCCCTACTCTTGCCTACCAATCATGGATTTGTAAACAGTAGGGGCCCAGTAATTTAATCAGAGAATGTTAAATAATTAAAAGTTCAAAGCAAAGCTATTTCAGTACTATTCTAATTCTACTGGATTATTTGAAATAAAATCAGCTCTATCAGTCTAGAATCTTCCAATTGGAGGGGATTTACAAAGATTATAGAAAGGGAAAAGCAGCCAGGCACCATTCTAAAATGAAACAAAATACTTAGGCAAAGAATGAACTGATTTGGTCAAAAGTTTTAAGTATTGTATAAAATAGGAAATATAAAATGTCTAGAAAAATGTAAATTGTGAGAAAAGAAAGTTAGGATGACTCAAGGGGATCTTAATGTGCAGGAAGGTATGATACTAATAGTAGGAAAATCAATTATGAATAAAATAATCTTTCACACTTTGCAGGGGTTATTTTTCTGAAAAGTACTCCAACTGACATATTTTATTTTCCAAGTACAATGTCCCACAGAAAATTTATGTAAGCCAATAAAAATGACATTATATTTTTAACCACCTTAAATATAAAAGGTCAAGAAGCTCTGCTTCCAAAATAAACTAAACTTGAGTATTTTAAAATCAAAACAAAAATACTACAGTTGATACCTTGTATTAATCAAGATAGCCTAAATTGTGCTACATTACAAATCACTCCTAATACCAGTGTGGAACCACACAAAGCTTATCCCTCACTGATAGTAGGTTTTACTTCTCATAATATCCAAATAGCTTCTATTGAACTAACCCAACGGCAGGTAATTCTTGTAGGCATTGGACAAAATATAAATAGCAAATACCTGAAGGCCCTTGAACATGACCAGACCAGGGAAATACTGGAGAGAATTCAGCTCTTAGAAGAAGGAACTACACTGGGTGGTTTCCAGATGTTTAGGAAATCTTAACCTGATGGCAAGCCTCAGTCTAAGCTCTACAGGGCTAAAATTCAGATAGAAAATCATCAGACTTGGTGGTTTCCATGCAGCGTAGCAAAAGCTAAGAGAATGGAATTGAGATTCTACTGTTGTCAAGTGCAGGGGAGAGAGAATTTGTAGTTTGCTTTCTAGCCAGTTTAACTATCTGCCATAGAATGATTAATACCCCATGAAAGAAATAACCAAATCCAGAGTCTCCACAAAAGAACATTCATAATATCCTGAAAGAAAAAAAACAATAAAACAACAACCAAAAAAAACCAACAAAATTTGAAGTTAGCAGACAAGAATTTTTAAGCAGCTGTTACAAATGTGATTAAAAAAAAAAAAGAAAACTATGTTCAAAATCAGTGAAAAGATGTGAAATGCTAACAGAGAAGTGTAACTAACAGAAAAGTGTAAACTATTTGAAAGAACAATATAAATTCTAGAATTGAAGAATAAAATATTGGAAAGGAAAAAGTACTATATGAGTTTAATAGTTAGAAATGATAGAAATGATAGAACAAAAAATACAATAAACATGAATATAGATAAACATGAATATAGATAAGATATAGATAAGTTAAAATTACCCAATATAAAAAGCAGAGGAAAAATTTTGTAGAAGAATGAACAAAGTCTTAGGGATGGGTAGGATAATTTCACAATCTCTAATATATATGTAATGGCAGTCCCATAAAAAGAAATAGATTTTTTTCTCATTAATTTATCATTTGAGATTTTTTTAAATTGAGGAAACAATTGCTGAAATTATTTTAATTAATAAAAATGGGAAAAATAGTTTTAGATTCAAAAAGTTTTATGAATAAGAAAGACATAAATATAAAGACAATCAATTCTGCACATCATAACAAACTTCTCAAAAGAAGATAAAAGAGAAAATCATGAAAACAGAGCAGAGGAAAAATACATTATGTACAGGAGAACAATGACTTGATTAAAACTACGTGTGGCTTTTCATTAGTCACAATGGAGGCCAGAAAAATAGTGTATCTTTAAAGTCTAGAAAAAATTCTCAATGTAGAATTTTATATGAGTAAAAATATTCTTCAAAAATGAATTATACTTCATTAAAGCAGGAAAAAAAAGAATAAAATCAAAACAAAAACATTTTCAATTAAGAAGCAAGTTGGAGAATTTGTGCTGAAGGAAAGTCTTTAGGCTGAAGAAAAATAATGTCAGATAGAGCTCAAATCTTCAAGAAAGATTTAAGAGCCCTGGTTGGAATCATAAATACAAGGGCAAATTTAAAAGATATTTTCCTCTTAATTAAAAAATTACATATAATTTTAAGTAAAAATTATAATAATTTATTATGGAGTTTTATAATAAATATACATGTGATACATGTGTGAAATTCAACATAAAAGACCAAGAAAAGGGTAAATGGTCATTTGTAGTTGCAAGCTTCTATTTTTTTTAAGATTTTATTTACTTTTTGACAGAGAGAGTGCAAGTGAGTGAGAGAGAGTGCACAAGCAGAAGGAGAGGCAGGCAGAGGGAGAAGCAGTCTCCCCACTGAGCAGGGAGCCCAATGCAGGTCTGGATTCCCAGGACCCCAGGATCATGACCTGAGCTGAAGACAGTTGCTTAGCCAACTGAGCCAGCCAGGCACCCCTAGTTGTGAGCTTCTCAACTTTTATGGGAAGTAATGTAATATTAATGCTAAAGAGACTAAAAAGTCAAGGATATATGTTATAATTTATTAACCTGTAAATATTAATGAAAAGACGTATTACTAAAAATCCCATAGATAAGACTGAATTCTAAAAATACTCAGTTAATCAAGTGCCTGGGTGGCGCAGCAATGACTATTTTATGTCTCTACCATCTCAGAGTAAGGATTTCTTGATCATGGAGATAGGGAAGTAGAGAACTGAATTTGTTCTGCTCACCACACTATTCACAATTTATTGGCTAGAACACATCATACAGCTTCACCTATCTTCAAGCAGTTGGGAAACAGAGTTTTTTATATTTCCAGGAATGTGAAATATGAAACAAGTTGTACTGAACATTTAACTTTTCTCTGACCCAGAACTCTTTCCAATAATCATTTTTGACAATTGATCAGAAAGTATCATAAGAAGTTAAGCAAAATTTTCCACAAATATTGGTAATTTAGACTGAAATTAGAAATTTATATATTAAATTTTCTAATTCGCTTTCTTTTTCCATTTTTATGAATCTTTTAAAAATTCCTGATTTTTTCCCCTAATGATTACTTAAGGACAGTGTTTCCTGGGTTTGACCTTCTTGTCTTTTATCTGTATACTGAATGGATGAGGCATGAAAAATATTGCTGATTCTTTGTCATACTCCCAGGGATCTACTCATGTGCTCTGTGATGGAGAGGGGAAGGGTCCTTTTTTTTAAGAGAATGAAATGAAATCAAATTTTGTCATGTATATGTATTTATTGTTAATTTTCAAACTACAGGTGGCAGGTGAGTACTGTGTTAAGAAAATTGAACAGGTGTCTTTGTTGAGAACTTCTGCAGCCACTCTGCTCTGAAAAAGCTATGGGGAAACCATTACCTGCCTTAAACACAAACACACTGAAGAAAGTATTGTAATGAAATGTGTGGGAGCCTAAGCCTGCGTTGCCTTTTCTGATTTCATAGCTTAAATTCTTTACTCTGAGAAAAAATAAAGCTGTTAGACATCAAGACACACACAGCATAAAGAGAAATGTGGTTAAGCACTAAGGGGAGGGGAGTCATTGACGGTGCTGGGTAGACAGTATAAACCAGAGAGTGGACATGCTGCATGAGAAAAATAGTATGTCAGACAGTCAGCCCTGAGTTCAGATCCTGATTCTTCCTCTTGGTATCTTTGTTACTGGGGCCAGTTACTCTACTCTTGTTAGCTCAATTTCCTCCAAAATGGCGACAACCATGCTTTCTTGGGAAGCCTATTCTGGGGATTAAATATGCCTGTGTCTTGGACACAGGAAATGTTAAATAAACCTAGTGATGGTTATTGGGGGAGAACTCAGAAATGATCAGTGTTTTTGTAGGTGAATTCAGAAAGCCTTTGCCTAAAAAATGTTTTGAAGTTACAGTAATGGCCGCGATTTGCTCTGTTTCACAGAATATGAAAACTCAGAGCCAGAAGCAAACAAAGTCGATTATATTATACTTTTCACAGTATCAACTAGTATCACAGTCCTGATTAATCACTATTTTAAGGTATACACACACAAACACACACACACAAGCACACACACTCATAACCACACACATCTTCCTATTTTTTCCCTTCTCTGTGGTGGTTAGTGCATGACTGAACGGAGACTCGTTGAGACAAGTGAGGCGGAAAGTGAAGTCCTGAAATAAACAGCGTGAACATCAGTAATACTTTAATTTCCATGTTTCATGGTTATGCAAGCCCACTGCTTTGGAATTTCAACATCACCTTGAACCATCACCAACTTTAATTTTCCTCACACTTGCACCGGTAGTAATTGGGCCCTCCGTCCTGCTGCTGCCGCAGCTTGTGTTTTTGTTATTGCTTTTCCTTTGCTTTCATTCACTTTGTTTAATTCTTTCTGGCAGCTGCGAGAGCTGGATGCCAAACCCCTGTGTTTGTCACATCATGACTCTTCATTCTTGCAGCTCAGCGGGTGGAAGTAGCCCCTCTGACGAAGACAGTTGCCCCAGCGTGCCATCTCTGGGCTTACTGAGAGTTTCCTCCCAAGCAAGCGGACATTAAGAGCAGGGACTTTCAGGTTGCATACAACTGGATTCAAATCCTGGTTCTTCTCATTACTGGGGCAATATTGTGCAAGTTACTTGATCTATGGGAAGCTCAGCTTTCTCTTTTCTAAAATAAGGATAAAAATAGGATTTTTTTCCTCAAAGAGTTGTTTAGGATTAAATGACCTAGTGTAGGTAATGTGTGCTCTCCATTCAAATTAGTATTTCTGTTTCTCATGGTGGATCAGTTGGCCCCTTCAGTTCACCTCTAGTTGTAGTGCTTTGGTGTCCCTGTGCATGGTGGATCTAGAGAAGCCTGGGGACATTCTACACATGGTGTGCTGCTTCATTTCCACACACGTAGTATATGAGTTTGCGTAACAAGATACCACAAACTGGATGGCTTAAAACAACAGAAATTTATTCTCATAATTCTGGAATCTAGAAGTCTGAAATCAAGGTGTTGTCAAGCTTCTGCTGAATCCTGTGGAATCCTTCCTTGCCTCTTCCTAACTTCTGGTGTTTACTGGAAATCCTTAGCATTCTTCGGTTTATAAACCCATCACTCCTGTATCTGCGTCCATTGTCACGTGGCTGTCTTCTCCCTGGGCCAGTCTGGATCTGCATATGATACTCCTCTCTGTGTGTCTCCCTTCTCCTCTCCTTATAGGACACTAGTCATATTGGATTAAAGACCACCCCCCACACACACACATACACACATTCCAGGGTGATCTTATCTTAACTAAGGGCATATGTAATGATCCTATTTCCAAATAAGCGCACATTCTGAGGTTCTCAGGGTTAAGACATATCTTTAGGTAGGGGATATGGTTCAGCCCACAAAATGTGGACTCCTTTGGTTTTTACTATTTCCTTGTGTTGCTTGTAACTACGCTTCATGGTAGATAAGTGCTGTCAGGATCTGGTCATAGGAGGCAGATGGAGAGGACTTTTGCTTGGTTTAACCAGAAAGGACTGTGAATGACTGGGTTAGGACCAGATAGTAGTTCTTAGACTTGAGTAGACACTGAAATTGGCTTGGGAGTTTCAGAAATGAAGATGCCTAGGTCCTGCCCCAGTGATTCTGATTAAATTGGCCTGGGGTATAGACCAGGCACTAAGATTTTAAAAGCTCCCCAGGTGACCGTAATGTGCAAGCAGGTCTAAGAACCACTGAACTAGAAGAACTCAAAACTAATGGAGGCAGATTTTCTTCTTGATTGGATTAATCCTAATTGAAAGAATAGGCCTTTATTTTCTTTTCCAAAATCCTTGGAGCCAGATGTATTTGGGAATTCATATTTAGGATTTTTTTTTCAGAATTTAAAAAAGTAATAGGGTGCATAAACAGTATATAACATAAAACTCTCAGTGTTAAGGAGTGTCTGGACAGCACCCCTTAACCAAACTTAATCTTTTTTCAGTGAAGCATGTAAATATTCACATTATAAAGAGGGCCATGTCTGTTCAGGTCAGGTTTTGCTACCAGATGAGAACGAGTTTCACACTTAGAATAAAAGTTTTCATTTTCATTTCTTTATAGATTCTAGAATGATCTGTAGGGGCTAAAGGATTGTGAGTGTAATTATAAAACCCTATGTTATAGAGCCCAAGAATGATTTATTAACATGTATCATTAAGACCTGATGAGGTCTAAGATAAAAGTATAATATGCAAAGAGAGAGTTCTGGTGTATAGCCAGAAAAAGCAACTCTAATCATCCCGTTCTTTCTACCAGAACATAATACCGAAGCCTCTACAGAGTTAACTTAGTTTTTTTGCACACTTGTCCTTAAAGCAACAGAGGAATGGCAGGTGTTGATTTCTGGCAGCTGCCTCCTAGGGAATCTGTACAGGGTTGAATATTGGGCCCCCCAATTCATGTCCTTTCCAGAACTTTAGAATATGACCTTTTTTTGAAAATAAAGTAATTGCAGATGTAATGTGTTAGGTAAAATGAGGTCATAGTGGAGGAGACTGGGCCCTTAATCCAGTATGATTGTCATCCTTATAGGAGGAGGGGAAGACACACAGTGACAGACACTGTGAAGAGACAGGAGATAGTCAAGTGACCACAGAGGGAGAGGTTGGAGTTATTCAGCTATAAGCCAAGGAAGGCCAGGGATTTCTGGCAATACCAAAAGGTAGAGAAGGGCAGGGAACAGATCCTCCCATAGAACCTTGAGAGAGCCAGTCTCTGTCAACACTTTGATTTTGGACTTCTGGTCTCCAGAATCTATAAAGAAATGAAAATGAAAATGAAAACAAAATTCTGTTGTTTTAAACTGTATAATTTGGGGTACTTGGTAAAGAAGTACCCCAAAACAAAACAGAACCGTGAGATTAGCACTCATGAGAAACAGAAACTGTGTTCTGTGTTGTGTTTGATAAAAATCTTCTTCACTATCATTCCTTGATGAGCCATTTGATGAATTGCACAATGAGAGTGGCCTCACTGATCATTACACAACCAATATTGTCTTCTTATATATAGATGTAAAAGTATAGTTAATCATAAAATGAGAGAGAGAGCGCGCGACAGAGAGAGAGGGTGAGATGGTGGTGATATTTTTACTCTAAGGAATTAAAAAAAATAACAAAAAGGTAGTATTTCTTTTAGCTTCCAGTTGGAGTACAACAAGGAAGAGACCAGAAAAATGTTCAGGTGTCCCAAGAAATGAATTGATTTCACAGATATTTGCTGAACCGATCATTATGGGCAAGTCATAGAGAGAGATGATAACCAAGGCAGAATGTGTAAAAAGGGAACTAGATAAGTAAATCAGAGGGGAAAATAACAGCTTCCACCTGGTTATGAAAAGTTGGCCAAGTCAATTGATTAACAGAAAGAGAAGGATAGAATAATGGTATGGAAAGGAAGCCTGGTCATAGTTTCATTTGGAGAAACATAAGCCAAAGCTATAGGAGTTAGTTCTGCTAGAGTTCCCCCTTTCTTCAACCCACATCTCCCCTAACCCCTAGGTGCCTCACCTCACATCCTGTAACTCCTCAGCTCCACCTGGAAATCAGGGGCTTTGTGCTGTTCTGCTCTGCCTTCTCTCTCCAACGGACAGAGGATGTACTAGTCAGATAAAATAAATATGGAAGAGTGAGTAGGGTGAGCTGGGAAGGGGTTTTTCCATCAAGCAGAAGGTTAATTCCGGGAGCAAATGGTCCCAAGAAATAATAGGCCTAATTTCCACCATGAGGAGCTTGCCATCCATTTTCAGCCAAATAATATCTGTGCTAAAAGGTGACTTCAGAATCCTTACAAAATAACATAATGCCATGCATTTAAATAGTCCTTTGCAATTGTGCCAGCATTTTCCATGTGTTATTGAATTGGATGCTGATAAGGAAGGTAAAGCTAATATCATTAAAATCCATTTTACAAAATGTGAGGAAAGGTAGATGACGTGCCAGTTGCTGGCAGGTCACAGAGGCCAAAGACTTGGGACTAGGCCTGGTGACTCCGGGTGCAGGGTTCTTACTACGGTTCACCAGTAATTCCTTACAGCCACTGCAGTGTGAACGGGCCGTGAGCTCTGTAGGCTCATTTTAAAGAGCTTAGACTTTGAAAGCCAATGCACTGGGACCTGGGTCTGCAAAATACCTGTCTTGTAACTACCTAGGTAACTTGGAGCATGTTCTTTAATTGATTTCAGCCTCTGTTTTCTCAGCTGCAAAATGAAGTTTCTTCTAAATGCCCCAGGATGCTTGTGATGATTAATAGGCTAATATCCACAAAGGGCCTGACTTGAGGGTAAGAAGATGGTATTCATAGTTGAAAAAAATAACACAAGAACTTGAGAGGCACTGAGAGTATCCAAAGTAATGAAATGATCTCACGACCAGGTGAGATATTCTAGGACCAGAAGCCCTATGTTCCTCCCGTAGGGCATCTGCTACCTATAGATATTTGCTTTTATATGCTCTTCTAGGTTTTACATGTGCCACATATCTTCTCTTGCCTGCTTTACCACCCAGTTTTATTTGAAATAAAAGATGTAAGTATTGGCATCTCTATATAGGTATTGTACCATTTTCATCCCATTTTTGATCATTGTTATCATGTGGCAGAGGCCCACTTGGTTGGTAATAGTCTACCACCCTGATCCCCACAATTTATCAAACTAGTTTTGTGGCCAATAACTCTGACACCAGTCAGAGCCACAACCTTTGTTTTGATGCGGACTACTTTCTAATTTCTGACTGTGTGAGTTACCTTGGGATATGCCACTTGCTCATGGGAAATAATAATAAGTAACCATAGCTGTGAAGAATGATTTCCCAGATCATGAATTGCAAAGAAGAAAGTGTCCAGTGAAAGGAAGTGGTCTACTCAAAGAAGAGTGTTCTTGACCTAATAGATATAATAATTAACCTGGACTTTCAGGAAGTATGGTGCCTATCTCTAGGAGGTAGACAAAAGCATTCCATGGATACCTTCAAAGGAGAGACCTCCATTTTTGTGCAAACAAAATTAATTATCAGGGATTTCTGTGGGCAGTTAGCTGGTCCAGGCTGGGGGAAAAAAAAAATAATATAACTGGAGAAGTAAGACTAAAAAACACAGATATTATATAGTTGATAAATATGCAAAAAATAGTGGGTTGGATTTGTTTTTGAAAAAATTTCCTTTCAAAAAACAATTTTTTAAAAACAGATACAATTAGCAGAACTGTGTGTGTGTGTGTGTGTGTGTGTGTGTGTGTGTAGGGAAGTATGTCCTATAATCTAAAGTTAGCATAAATACTAAAATGAAAGAAATTAAGAGCTAAGGAAATGGAACATGAGTGAGGAGTGTCCATTCTAATTTAGGGCAATTCAACTGCTGACTTTCATAGTAGAGATTAAAATTAAGCCCATAGAACCCATGTTATGTGGAGGAATTCTAAATTAAAGTATAGACAACAAAAAAAACTGGTAAAATAGCATGCTATGCAGAAACCATCATCAAGTACAACTGCCCTGAAATGAAAAGATTTTGTGTTAAGGGAAGAGTAAGAAACCCAGGATGGCTAGAGCTTTAAGAAACAAAGGAATGTTTTTCCATCTCTTTTTGTTTTCCTCAATTTCTTTCATAAGTGTTCTATAGTTTCTGGAGTATAGATCCTTTACTTCTTTGATTAGGTTTATTCCTAGGTATCTTACGGTTTTTGGTGCTGTTTAAATGGAATCAATTCCTTACTTTCTTTCTTCTGTCTCATTGTTAGTGTTTAGAAATGCACCTGATTTCTGTGTGTTGATTTTGTATGCTGCCCCGTTGTATGCATTCTAGTAATTTGGGGGTGGAGTCTTTTGTGTTTTCCACATAAACTATCATGTCCTCTACAAAGAGAGTTTGACTCCTTCTTTGCCAGTTTGAATGCCTTTTATTTCTTTCTGTTGTCTGGTTGCTGAGGCTAGGACTTCTAGTACCATGTTGAACAAAAGTGGTAAGAGTGGACATCCCTATCCTGTTCCTGACCATAAGGGAAAAGATCGGTTTTTCCCCATTGAGTTCTGTTATAAACTGTGGGCTTTTCATAGATGGCTTTTGTGGAAAATAAGGAATAGCATGGAGAACCACAGAGGAAGGGAGGGAAAACTGAATGGGAAGAAATCAGAGAGGGAGACAAACCATGGGACCCTCGGGACTCCAGGAACCAAACTGAGGGTTATAAAAGGGAGGGTGTTGGGGGGGATGAGGTAACTGTGTGATGGGTATTAAGGAGGGCATATGTGGTAATGAGCACTGGGTGTTATATGCAATTAATGAATTGTTGAACACTACATCAAAAACTAATGATGTATATACTGGCTAATTGAACGTAATAAAAAATAATTTATTAAAAACAACAATTTGCTTGCTCTTAGTTTTGTGAAAGTTTATTAGCCTCTGTATTTTTTATTAATTTTTAAAATATAAATTAATCTTTATGGAGAATGATTAAAATAATAAATGTAATCATTTATAACAATGTTTAAAAAAAGAAAGAAAGAAGGGTGAGCATGATAGGAGAGGAAGACAGAGAAGCAGGTGTCAGAAAGACCATAGAAAACTTGCCAATTACGCTCAAGGGTTTGAAGGAGGTGCCACTAGATGGGTTAAAATTTGAAATGGACATAATTTGTTTTATGTTTTGGAAGATCATGGTGATTTTGTGAAGGATTAGAATGTAGGGTGACAAGCACAGAAATAGTAAAACAATAGACTCTAAGAGACTATTCTCTTGTCCAGATGGGAGATGATCACAGTATCAGAGGGGGTGAGAAAATGTTGGATTCAATATATATTTTGAAAATAGAGTGGATAGGTTACTGAGTGTGTGAGAGAGAGAAAAAAATCAAAGATGACTCCTGGATTTTGAGCTCAAGGCATTAGACGAATAGTAGTGCCATTTTCCAAGATGAGGAAAATTACAGAAACAGGTGTGGGGTGGGGGAAAGTCCAGTTTTGTGTATTTTAAGTGTGAGATGCTTATCAGATATCCAAGTTGAGTGTTGAAAAGGCATTTAGGAAATTTATTCCAGAGCTCAAGGGAGAGATCAAATCTGGGAGTCATTGGCATATGTGCAACATAAAGAAGAAAGCAGCCCTTAAGACTCAGAATTTAACCAAAGCAGGAAATTGGACCTAAGATGACTAGGAGAGGTGGCTAGTGGAAATATAACCCCCCACTCCATTCCATACCACCTGTTCCCTTTCTTCAAGAATCCTTGGAGATATCAGGAGGGACATTATATGGTGTGAGACTTTCAGCCTTTCCTCCCTTTGATTATCAAAGAATTTCATATGTCTGGAGATCTGAGGGCATTCAGGTTGCATACACTGGATTATGATTATAAAAACCACTTTAAAAGCATCTGTAGCCACGTACTTATACTTTTTGTAAACGCAACATTGCCTGAATGTTTCACCTAAGGTGTTTTGGACAAGGTTCATCTAAGAAGGCATGGGGTACATAGATTAAAATATCAGCTAATTGGAAATAGGAGTCTGACACTCAGAAAAAGAGTTAGGATCAGAATGTGAATTTGGAAACTATATATGTAGAAGTGAAAGCTGAGATTTAGGGGGATATCGAGACAAGGGCAAAGAAAGAAAGAAAAAAGTTGTCCTTTCAGGGATACATATGATGAGAGTCTGGAAACAGCGAGAAACATCAAAGAAGACAAACAGTAAGAATGAAGAATGTAGTTTCAGTAAAGGCAAGAGAGAAGAGATTTAACATTCTATAACAATAGCTTTAATAGGATAAATATTTTCTGCAGTGGAACCCTGAATGATCTTGAACTAACTAAGGTTTTATTATGTTCATTTTTCTGTGTTTGCTGGCAGAGTGCAGTGTAAGGCTACACCTTTAGATAATGTTTTCACAATAGGGTCTAAAGCACTTTTTCTGGTTAAGCTTTAGCGTAGGACTTGCTGAGGTGGAAAGAGAAGCAAGATGCCAAATCCCATTTCTGGTGACCTTCATAATAGTGTAGAAATGGCATCCGCCCTAATGATTCCATTCAAGTGATCTAAAATAGAAACTCAGAAAGTCAGCAGCTCACAGCCCACCTCCACCCTTTTCTCATTTTCCTTTGTTTTCATTTGCTTGTTACTGGGAGCCCCTGATCTAAGGAGGGTTCCCATCCTTCCTGGCCAACCCCTGAACTCTGGCATTCTGCCCAGTGCTGAATTTGTAGTTCAGAATCCTGTTACCAGAGAGGTGAACAGAATGTGGAAGGGACAAAAAGGACTGCTCTTTGGTATCCATGGTTCATCTCTTGTAAATAAAGGCAGCATTGGATATAAATGGGATCATTTGCTTAAAATCAGTACTAATGTACTGAAACTCTCCAGAGTCTTCTGCTTAAATAAACCTTCAGAGTTTCTGCTTTTTGATGAAGATTTCTATGTGTCTAAATTTAAAAAAAAAATGAGTAAAGAAAATCACATTTTTTATTTAGAAAAAAAAAGTTTTCCAATTTGTAAATTCCAACACAATTTTTAGCTGTTTTGGACTTACATAAGTTAGTACATTCTTCACTGTTAAAGTGAATTGAATTGTTAATGGTATTACTTGATAATTCTCTCACTGAAAATTTCCATTTATTTCATTTATTCATTTCATAATTTACTATTATTCACAAATCATAAAATGAGATGATGCTGGTGGAAGAGCGTAGTAAAACATGGAACATGACCGACTTTAGAATACATAAAACTTGATATTTTCCCATTTCCCTTTTTTGGGCCCATTTGGAATCTTCCACTTCCAAAAGTCCTAGGAGCACCACCATGTTCCATTTGGTGACTCAAAGTCCCATATATGGTTATGCAATCTTTCAAGTACCTCTGTAAGCAACTCATAATTGATCAGATGAAATGAACGGTTCTCCTCTCTCTTTGCCTTCAGTTTCTGGCTCTATTATACAACTACATTAATTTGATTAGATTAATTTTTACCTCCACAAAGCATACCAGCAGGGTGGTTCATAGACACATATCAAATCATTAAAACAACACATATTGTTTCCCCTTCTTTTTTTCAACCACTTTTTACATTTTATTTTTTCTTAGCATCCTTCCATGAGTTTTAAATAATAAAGATTTTAAGGTAAGGTGAAGAATGTTATTGAATATGGTATTTGTGAGGACAATGACTCACGCAGTTTGGGGGGAAAAATACACTAAAATGCCATTCTGTGACTATTTGATTATTTCATCCTTATTGATTTAGAAAGATCTGAATAACTACCAAAAAAAAAAAAAGCTTAGTATTTTAATTGTGATCTTAGAATATTTAAAAATTAACTCAAGGAGAATTCATCTTTTTAAAAAAGTTTTATTTATTTATTTGTCAGAGAGAGAGAGTGTGTGTGTAAACACATAAGCAGGGGAGTGGCAGGCAGAGGCAGAGGGAGAAGCAGGCTCCCAGCTGAGCAGGGAGCACAATGTAAGACTCCATTCCAAGACCCTGGAATCATAACCTGAGCCAAAGACAGTCACTTAACCAACTGAGCCACCCAGGCATCCCAAATTGCATCTTTTTGATGTTAAATTTTCTGAAGCAAGACCCTGACATGGCTTTTCATTAATTTAGGTAGATTTTTGTGTCTTCTATACAGTTTTAAAGTTTTTATTATATAGTTTTTAACATTCCTTGTTATATTTATTCCTAGGTATTTTTTTGTTACTATTAACAAATGGGACAGTCTACTCAATTATATTTTGTAGTTGACTATTGTTTTTTATATAGCAGGCACATTGATTACTCTAGTTAAATTCATATCCTACTTTTTTTTATTACTTTTTAGAAGTTCTTCCACTGGTATTTAAAGCCAAAATTCACTGGATGCTTGTTGCTAATGGTATGTCATTGCTCATAAGCGTTATCAGTACAGAAGTAGTAAAATTACATAATTATGTAGACACATATACATCTCTTTGTATTTTTCTCTAATATCTGATATGATAGAAGAAACTGGATCAGTCTTTGGCAGTGGACTTCCCTTTCTGACCATGGTAGTTAACAGAAACCCTACATGCCCTTTACATTGTAAACAACTATACAATTGGTCAGGATATCTGAGGAAACTGTTTTTAGGCACTGAACAGCAGGCAGCCTGGGGACTGTGATCCTTGGAGAAAGGGAACACATATGGCAAACCCCACTATTATTCTTGCTAACTGCCTAAAAGCGCACAACGAAGGAAGCCCAAAGATTTGCAGTCATGCTGTGTAGAGGAAGCAGAGATAAAAATTCCTGATGACTTAAGGGCTGACATTCCCAGGGCAGATGAATATGGATGAGAGATGCACAGAGGGTGAAGGAGGGGAGCAAAAAAGCTTAAATGTCAACTCACCTCGGATCCTTGGCCAAGGCCTTCACTGCATACATCACAGCAAGGTGCTGAAAATGAAAGAAACTCTAAAAAATGACTCAGAAAAAGACACCTAAAGTCTGTGGCAAAAAAACTAAAGAAATAATAGGTAACCTATCATCAGAAACAATGCATCACAGATCCATTATTGTTTTAATGGAACAAAATCTTTAAAGTAATGAAAGGAAAAAAAAAACAAGCAACCAAGAATTCTACAGCTAGTAAGAATAATCTTCAAAATAAGAAGGAAAGTGGATGGGTACCTGGATGGCTCAGTTGGTTAAGTGACTGTGTTTGGCTCAGGTCATGATCTTGGGGTCCTGGGATCGAGTCCTGCATCAGACTCCCTGCTTGGTGGGGAGTCTGCTTCTCCTTCTTCCACTCTCCCTGCTTGTGCTCTCAGTCAAATAAATAAATAAAATCTTCAAAAAGAAGAAGAAGAAGAAGAAGAATGAAAGTGGAGATAATTCATTGCCATGAGAACTGAACTATAAGAAATGATCAACGAAGTATAGAAGACATGGAAGAGGACAGGACATATGTTTTATTTTTAATTTTTATTTATTTTCTTAGTTTCTTTTAAAGACAACCTACTGTTTGATAATATGATAATAATAATATAGCTTTTTAATGTGTGGGAACCTAAACCATGACAATATTAGGAAAAAGTAATAGGAAGGATACAGAATTTCACTAATGTAAGGTTTTCATACTTTTGAAATTTTCAAGTGTGAAGCACTAAATAGAGCAATATTTAAGTAGATTCTGATTATTTAAGAATACCTATTATCCCTATGGAGCAACTGCTAAAAAATGAATAAAAAGAACTAATTCTATAAATATGTCCATAGAAGGAGTAAAAGTAAATATTAAAAATATTCTGTTAACCCAAAGTTTAAGCATAGACACAGATAATTTGAAATAAAAAGGTTGGAAAAAGGCATGCCAACAGTAAGCACAAGAAAGCTGGAATATAGTGTATTTATAACAGAAACAGCGGATTTAAAAACAAGAAATATAAGCAGAAATGAAGAAGAACATTTCAGAATGGTAAAAGC
Organism: Mustela putorius furo; assembly: GCF_011764305.1. Classification (NCBI taxonomy): domain Eukaryota; kingdom Metazoa; phylum Chordata; class Mammalia; order Carnivora; family Mustelidae; genus Mustela; species Mustela putorius. The sequence continues at coordinate 17,807,481 of NW_025421402.1, read as the reverse complement.
ATTAGTCAATTACAATGAATATTGTAACAATCCTAAATATGTCTGTACTTAATAACAGACATACAGAAATACATGAAGCAAAATTGACAGAATAAAAGAAATAGATGAATTCATAATCTCAGAGATTTTAACACCTCTGACAAGCAGTTGATATAAAAACTAAACAAAAATTTTAAATAGCCCCAATTTTATCAAATAAATTGTCTTTGTAATAAGGAAAAAGGAAGTTTTCACCAGGAAAATTCCAGATATGTGTTTCACCTGTTAACTATATCAAATCATGTAGGGAATAATGCCAACTTACTCAAATACTTAAAACACACACACACACACACAACTGAACATTCTCAATCAACTTGACCTAATAAACATTTATAGAATATTATATTCAACAAAAATAAAATATACATTCTTTGTAAGTGCACATGGTACATTCATTGAGATATAACATTGAAATTCCATTAAAATCTTATTGACAGTATTTTCTGATCATGATGGAATTAAGTTATAAATCAAAACTAATGAGCTATTAAGAAATTTCCCAGATATTTAGAAATTCAAAAACACATTTCTAAATAACAAATTAAAGGAGAACTCAAAAGGAGAAATCAGGAAAAAAAATATCAAATAATAATGCAAATGTAACATATACAACTTTGTGGTGTGTGATCAAGAAGTACTTCAGAAAGAAATTTATAGAAAAAATAGCTTTATTAAAAAGGAAAGAAAAATAGGAATGAATGACTTAAAATGAATCACCTAATTTTAAGAAATTAGAAATTAGAAAAATCTTGAAAAACATTATTATGATTTCTATAATTTTCTAATTATATACTTGAATAATTTTATGTGAATTGTGTCCAAACTAAGTGGCAGGATGGAAATAATAAAAAAAATTAAAATATCAATGAAATAGAAAACAAAAGGCAATAGAGAAAATCGAGGAAGCAAACATTACTCTTTTGAAGATGAATGAAATTAATAAATCCCTATGCAGACTGATCAAGTAAAAGAGAAGACACACGGGCTGCTGGAGTGGCTCAGGTAGTTGGGCATCCGACTCTTGATTCCAGCTCAGGTAATGATCTCAGGGTCATGAGATTGAGTCCCACATGCAGCTCTGTGCTGAGTGTAAAGCCTGCCTAAGATTCTCTCTCTCTCTCTCTCTCTCCCTCCCCACACCCCCTACCCCCACCACTTGTAACACATGTGCATACTTTCTCTCTATTAAAAAAAAGAAGAAGACACAAATTATCACTATCAAAAAATGAAAAAGGCAATATTATTACAGATCCAACAGATATTAAAAATATAAGGGAATATTATAAACTTTTTGCCAATAAATTAATCGACTTAAATAAAATAGATGAATTCTTTGAAAAGCACCCCATGCCAAACCTAGTGGAAGATGCTATTAAAAAATCTAAATAGCCTTAACTCTACTGAATGCTTTGTGTTTGTAATCAAGGAAACTTCCCACCAAAAAAATTCCAGACTCAAATGATTTCATTGGTAACTTTAATGAAAAATTTGAAGAGAAAATAAAGGCATCTTACCCAGACTCTGTAAAAATATGGAGGGTGAGGAGGTATCATTTTCCAACGAATTTTTAAGACCAGCACCACTCTGGTTGCAAAATGTGACTAAGAAGTTAAAGAAAAGAATACTATAGAATAATGTCCTCCATGAACGTAGATACAAAACAATTAGCAATATATGAACAAGTCAAATTCAGTAATGCATTTTAAAAAGACAACATATCCTGACTAAATGTGGCTTATTCCAGGAATCCAAGGTTGTTCCAACATTCAAGTGTAATATATCACAAGGAATAGTGGAGAAACATCATGTCATTTTTTCAATAAGTATGCAAGAAGATCTGACAAAATCCAATACCTACTCATGATAAACTTTCACTCTTCAAAAGACACTATTAGGAGAATGAGAAGGAAACCACAGACTATGAAAAAGTGTTTGCAATATAACTGACAAAAGACCTCTACTCAGGATATAACAAAATCTCTGCTGTAAGAATATAGCCATCTCCATTTAAAATATGGGCAAAATACCTGAGCTGACACTTCACAGAGTTATGGGAGCAGCCAGTAAGTACATGAAAAGATGTTCAACATTCAGCAGTGACTCAGCATTGTTGAGCCCATAGTCATTAGGGAAACACAAATTAAAAAATACTGAGGACACCTGGATACCTGGATGACTCAGTTGCTTAAGCAGCAGGTTTTGATTTCAGCTCAGGTCATGCTATCAGGATTGTGAGATCAAGTCCCTTGGCCCGCTCCATGCTGGGCGGTGGAGATTCTTTCCCACTCCCTCTTCTTCTGCCCCTCCCCCACCTCTCTCCCTTAAAACAATACAATACAAAAGAAAACAAAACAAAACACTGAGATACTATTTCACATTTATTGGCATGACTTTGAAAAAGAGTTGTGGATAGAAATGCTGTGGAGCAACTGGAACTCTCATAGTAAAGCCTTTGGGAAATGACTTCTTACAGTGTTAGAACTATAAGCATCATATGGCTAGTAATTTCATTTCCAAGGGAAAATGAGTCCATGTATACCCACATGACCCACTAATTCATTCTGAGACATGAATCCATACATACACAAAATGTTCATAAATGTTCATAGCAGTATTATTCATAAAAGTTTCAAATTAAAAGTAACTGAATTAAAATTTAAAAAATAAAAGAGGGTTTAAAAGGAATCCAAATGCCCACCAATAGGTTAAGGAATAAAAAAATTGTGGTTTAGTTCTACGACGGAATACTGTCGAGCAATAAAAATACATCAGCTGCTGATACCTGCAACAATAAAGATTAATTTCACCAATGTTATGTTGAGCAGAAGAAACCAAATGTAAACCAGAAAACATTAATGCTGTAGATCAGATTAGTGCATCCTCCTGACATGTGGATTAATTGTGAGGGGCATAGGGGAAATTTAAAGAATGTTGGGAATATTCTGTATCTTAGCTAGATGGTTGACTGTTTATATGCATTTGTCAAAATTCATGGAACTGTATACTTAAGATGGTGTGTTTTATCCTAGGAAAATTAACTTCAATAAAGCTGATTTAAACAAATATCAGACCGTTTTCTTACCAGTGTAGCCTGCATTGATTATTGATTTCCACACTTTTCTGAGGAAAAAAGAAAAAAAATATATATATAGGAGCAACTCTACTGATTTTTGTCTCCTTTTTTTTTTTTTAACAAAAGGACAGAGAGCATAGCTTCTTTGACAAGTACAATCAATATCTGGAGATTTTGGAGATGAAATTTATTAGCAGGTCTTAAAGATATTTCATTCTGAATATAAATACATTGTCTTTTGATAAGGTTACTGCAATCTAATTGAAATAAATCAGAAATAAAAGATCCTAATAACTTTGGGGCAATTAATTTGTTGCACTGAATATATCAGGAGTACCTTAAGGACAGGAAATGAACATGCTGCCTCATTTAGTTTGCCATAGAGCAACAGAGCTAGTAAGACAGGAGGAGAATAAACACTTGCTAAGCACCAAGCATGTGTCTGGTCTTTACCTATATCAAACAATTCTAGAAGTTCAGAGTCATTATGCCATCCATTTCAAAGATGAGGAAACCAAACTTGAGTCCAATATGAATTGTGAGAAGCAGACCTATATCCTGACTCAGACTGTGTTCTTGATCTATGCAGTGAGTCTTAGATTTTGGTCAAAAGAATGTCTGCATCAGAATAGTCTAGGGTGTTGATTAACATGTAGATATATTGGCCTTACCTCAGACCTACCAATAGAATTTCTAAAGATAGGGATCAGAAGTTTTGGTAAATTCTCCAGGTGATTTCTAATTAGTTCCAATGTTTAAGAACCATAGTTGCACACAACGCTCAAAACATAGTCAGCACAGCAAATGTCCAGTACATAGCGACTAACTGCACACATTTACTTGTTTTCCATCTGAACTTTGCATGGGAAGTAATTACTTCTCCTCCAGTCCAACTTTCTGTATCTAGGACTTCTCATTGGAAGTTCTGAAGTTCTGAAGTTCTGAAGTTCTTTGCTTTGGTTAGTATGCTTTATTTGCAACAATTAAAAAACAAGGATTTTTGATAGGCATGAAACAAGCTCCTAGCACATTAAGTGCAAATAACCTCCATAACCCAACCTTCTGAAGAGACAAATAGTACTCTCTCAGCAGTTTCTATTGTTCACTGTCTTTTATTGTTGTGAATTTTGTTTTATTTTCATAGTTTGGCTTCAGATTTTTTCCCAGTTCTTAACCAGAAAGGTCATTTCTGGGTTTGTATTTTTTCATCTAAGATTTCCTCAGTCTGTTTCCACATGAAAGAGAGCAGAAGAGTAAGTGAACATTGAATTCCAAGCATTTTTGCCCAACCTTACCTAATAAAATAGTTTTTATGTTTCTTAAACATAATCTGATCCTATTTTTCTTAGTCTTGCAGATAATAAATTCACGGTCCTAACACCTTTTTATCATGCTCATCCTACTTGAAAACTTATTTGGTCTATCATTCTGTGTTGTCTGCCCCAAAGTACCATATCCACCAAGAGCCACAGAGCTAAGTGGCAAACATTCTTGAACATATGAACTTCTCCCCACTTTAATATCATTCTCACCACACATGTCTTGTCTTTTGTTGCAAGAATATTCTAAATGTATTCCAGGTAAATCATTTGCTTCTCTATTTTGCCATTGAATCTGAAGTGAACTGAGAAGAGATTTAATGTACAAACCATACAGTACACCAATGGACTTTTTACTTCTGACAACTAATTCCTCTGTGTGTATGCATGTGTTTAAACATAAAAACAGCCACAGTGACCCAAACAAGGATATTTGTAAATGCTATAGACCTAAGTACTTACTAGGGTGGGAAGTTTATACCCAGAGAAGATAATAATCAGTTCAATTTTAAATGTCCCTTATCTAAAAGGCCAGAGCATTAGAGCCTTATATTGCACTAAGTTTTAAAGTTTCCTCTTTAAAATGGAATGGTCAAATGGAATGGTCATTAGGTAATTCTACTATAATTCCAAAGTTTCTCCAGTTGACTTCAAATTTTTACCAAAGGCCTGTAATGTGTTTGTTTCGGGTTCATCAGTTCTACTAAATTCTGTTCAGGAAACTGTGTTCATAGTCTATTACATGGCTTTTGAAATGGGTTCAGGAAACTCCCATTCTCCTCTCTAGATTCTTCCATGTATGCATTATGTATCAACTTCCAGATTTTTTCACATGTAAAGTGAACATAGTGATAGTTGTTGTAGTCTTCCTGGGAATTTATAAAGGTTAATTTTTTAATTAGATGAAACACTTCAAGATCTTAGAGAAAGGAAGCTTCATAGATAAAGTATTAAGATATCATTATAATTTGTGTGAGGTTCTGCTTTATGGGTGGGATGACCCCCTCTTGAAAAGGTCATAGAAATGGACCAAAGGCATGTGGAATGACAACAATCTAATCTTCCCTATTGCACAGCTCCCTGTCCTGATACCATTGTCCCATGCTTCCTGGCTCTCCACCGGCAGAAGCCTTAAACATTGAGCAACCTTTTGGCTTGGAGAAAACCTAAGTGCATACTTGCCTGTATTCCAAAACCAAGATGACGTATACTTCCAATTGAACAGATGTGGTCAGCCGTTGATTGGACCCAGAAGAGTAGAAATTAAAAGCATCCAAAACAACATTAAGTAAGAAATAGGGGTGAACAAAGGTGAGAAGATGCACAATTCCTATCCTTTCTTGTCATTGTGTTTTCTTTCCTCTTACTCCCTTTTTTCTCAGCAAGGAGGTTTTCCAAGTCTTTTCCTCTCTTTGGCTTTCTTTGCTTGGTCATAAGGATGGGTGTGTCTGGAGTAGCAAGTCTTTCCCATTACCTTCCAAGCACTCACAATTGAGCATGAATTTTGAATGGTGCTTAATAAATATTGCAATTTCCATAATTCAAGGACTTATATATCCATTAAGAGGCTCTTCCAGACCCGTGACCTTTCTCATTCTGCTTCCAGGTGCCCCATGTCGGTTAGTGATTTCATTGAAAATCAGCAACTACATTCACAGAATCATGGAATAATTGAGTTGGAAGAGGATGGGAATTTCTCTGTCTAAACTTCATCTTTCTTTCTCCCCATATAAAAATTCCCACCCTGATATCTCTGCAGGATTTCATTCAGCCTCAGCTCATACAACTGTAAGCCTGGGGTGCTTACATCCTCAGAAAATAAGTTTGTCTGACTCTAGAGATTCAAAAGTTCTTCATCTTGAGCCAGAATCTGCCTTCTGACTTCTACCCTTCATTCTTAGTTTTTCCTCTAGAGCACCATGGAATCAATATAATCCCCCTTTCAACTCAATTTCTCCTAATTCATCCTGCATCTGGTTCAACTGCCTCAGTTATTCCAGTGTCCTCTGTGTGACTGTGTTGTCCATATGACTACACTTTGAACTTGTGGTCAACTATAAGGCTGTCATCTTTTCCATATGCATTACTGTAATCCATCTCTCCCTCATGGTAAACTTTATCTAGGTATTTTTTTGAGCTAAGTGGAAAGCCTTTATATTTGTCTTCTTCAAATTTCATTCTGTTAGTCTGAATCTATCATCCAAGCTTTTCTCTAGTCTTGATCCAACTTATTTTGTTTTCCTCCTACCTTTTTGAGTCATCCACAAATTTCATGTCTGCTTACAGTCTCCAAATGGTTGGCAAGGATGCTATAACAAATAAGGCCCAGGCTTTGGGAGGGAAAATCTCCTTTGAGGGACTGGAGCAGCTTCTGTCAGGACTCAGCCCACATCCCCTAAATACCTGAATGCTGGCCTCAGGTGCACTTTCCTCTTCTCAACCAGCAACCGTCTTTTGGGTGGTGGGCTACCTCATGCTTCTGGAGCCCATGTTGCCTATGCTCATAGAGAGAGAGCCTTTCTGGGAAACAATAGTTTTCCTGGAGGTGACCCTCCGCCAATAGCCATTGTATACATTGGAGTATAAATACCCCAGCTCTTGTACCTAATGCAACCACATCTGTGGTGTGACTTCTTTTGTTATCAGATCATCTTTATAGGGCTAAGTCAAAACAGCTTCCATAGGACTTTGTCAGATAACATGCCCTTGTTGGCTTCCCAGGGTGTATGAGTGTGCATGCATGCATGTGTGTATAAATTATATATAAAATCAACATCCCTAATTTAACAATCGATTCTTTCACTATTTGTGTGCATTGGCTCTTTTACATGTATTTTTGTTTTTTAAAATAAACTATTTCTTCTGTTGCTTGATCTGTTTATTCTGTCAGTTAATATTGACAGAAGAATATGTGAAAGCAAAAGATTTTTTTCTTTTAACCATAATGATATGAATGCCTTTTTAATTTGAAGACTATTCTCCTGAATAGAGAATATAGAGCAAAGTGGAATTAAGAAATGCTACCTTGTTATTGTCTCCTAATGCTACATGTATATGTCTCTAGCTTTAAGGCTCCTTAATTTTTTCTTTTCTTCCCAATGTAAATTTAAAAGGTGTTTTCACTATTGGTACCATACGTTTGTAACAAGCTTAAGTCATTCTGGAATATATCAGTTCTGTTTTGTTGTTGCTTTTACTGTGTGATAGGCAAAAAGTCCATCAAGGCAAAAATCAAAGAAGTTTTAGGAGTTTATCAAGATGAGGTGTCAGAAATATATATAGCTATTTGAAGTTCTCTAGTTATACTTGCCCATGCTCTATATGAAGAAAGCATGTACCATATCTTCCTTCTGATTGACCAGCTTATAGACTACTTTGACAAAAATAACTTCTGTTTTTGTAAATAGTAAATGCTTTGTGTCATCATATCATGTGTGTTTTATTTTTCCACAGTGATTACATCCTTAGGCTTAAGTGTTTCCAAACAGTCAAAGATAGTGCTAGTCCTTCATCCTTCTAAGAGATATTTCTGGATTGACCTAGGTAGACTGTTCCATTGTCACATCTTAGCTCTGGGCCAATTATTTCTGTTATTATCCTTGACATTAATAGTTTAAATCTGAAGCCTTGTATTAGGTCCCCAGACATTGTTTTCTGTTTTTTTTTTTTTTTTTTTTTTAAATTCAGTGAACCTGAGTATGTCCTCCCTTGCTATCCTTATTTCTAGATCACATCACTTCAATTTTTTTAAATTTTATTTTTATATTGTTGGCTCAAAGTGAACTACCTCATTTTTCTTTACAATGTGAAAGTATAAATATACACATGAATAAATATACACATACACAGATAAGTCATATACTTTTGATTTCTATTATATCCAGATTCATTATTTTCATCTTTTTAAATCAAATTTTAGTTTTATACGATAATTTTAAGCATCAAAATCCTTCAGATAAAATTTAACCCAACCCCATAATATTTTTTTTGACGCAGAAATCGAGAGTAAGAATTTATGTAACTTATTCAAGTTAACTATTATATTGGATGGTCTAACCTTAGAATTCTAGTTTTCTCTTTAAAATATATTCTTCTTAATTTACCGTATTGCCCATCCCAGCCATTACCTCAGGAAGTAGGTGACCATGAGAACAGAAAAAAAAAAAAAAGAAAAATAAAATTGGCGATTTTATCTTGCTGGCTAAGTAGAATAAATATACTAGGATATGGCACTATCTGAAAAGAAACATTTAAAAAAATTTTTTTAAAGATTTTATTTATTTATTTTACAGACAGAGATCAAAGTAGGCCGAGAGAGAGGAGGAAGCAAGCTCCCCGCTGAGCAGAGAGCCCGATGCAGGGCTCTATCCCAGGACCCTGAGATCATGACCTGAGCCGAAGACAGAGGCTTTAACCCACTGAGCCACCCGGCGCCCCTGAAAAGAAATATTTAAACTAAATTCAGAACCTGTCTTCTACAGATTTTCAGTAATAATGCAACCGTTGTATGTCATTAGGTAAAAATGATAAATTGCAAAAGGGCCATATTTTAGAAACAAAACACTTGCTTTTCATAGATGTGAGCATCACTGTAGAATAGCAACATTATGGTTGTGGAAGCACTGGGTGAAAGCATATATGTATTTGTTGTGTCCCCTGTTTCCTCTTTAATCAACCAACTAGCAGAGAAGCAACAGATCTGAATGCATGGGGAAACCCAGTTGTTCGAGCTTGTCAAAATGCATACTGACAAATTTTCATCAGCTCACTTTGAAAAATACTTTATAATCTAAACCCAGTGTCACTGAGTTGCAGCAGGTGTTCCAGATGGTAGTATAAAAATGTCTGTGGGAGACATGGAAGTAATTCAAACAGAAGAGGGACCTTTTTCTTTTTCTTCTTCTTTTTCTTTCTTTCTTTCTTTTTTTTAGTTGGAAGAGGGGTTGATGGATCCATTTCAGGCAGAGGCAGCATTCGTGTTGAGTTTGAACTATAGAGGGAATGGACATTTAGTGTTCATGCCCAGGTTTGGATTGGGCCCCAGAGACCTGACTGGACCAGAGGAAGTTCATTCTGTATTCAATCACCACAATTAGGCTGAGAAAAATCAAAAAGGAATACACTCACCTCTCTCCCTGGTCCCAGGTGACATGAGACACTGTGCATGCTTAAGTTTCCCTATTGATCTCAGTATGTGTGTGTTTTGTTTACAACTGATGAGTGGAATGACCTGACAACACTCAAACTGAGAATTTTCTCACATATCCACTGGATATTTTTCTAAAAACTCTGCATGTATTTATTTTCATCGAATGTATTTACTACAATAATAAAGTGGTTTTCCCATTGAAAAAAACATAGTGACTCCTTTTACTAATCAATATTAATTCATATGGGTACACTTTAGATAAACATGAACTTTTCAGTGTACAGTTGGTTTGAAGTAGAAGAGGGTTTTTCCCCATTCAGATTTTGCTAGGAGAGTAAGTAAAAACGGGAACATAGATATAAGTAAATGGTGGAGAGCAAGTACGACTCATGCTCTCAGAGAAATGAACGTCTAATAATATGTGAACGGATTTCAGCTGATATCAAAATGGTTGTGAACATTGGTTTTGTTTCATCCTTTGAGGGAAAGAATAAGAGGAGAGAGAATAATGTCCTTTTCTGTCCTACTTGGTTGCGAGACGGTCATCAACATTGGCTTTAATCCCGGATAATCAACTTTTCTAGCAAATGAATACAAGGAAGAAGGGTTTGTTAATGATTTGAACAGTTTTCAAACTAGAATCAGCTTAGTTTTTTCTATTTCCTGACATATTGGCAAATCATTTTTATGAGCCCTTCTGTGATTCATTGAGCCATTTGGGGAGGGTCAGAGGGCAAGAGTGCCATTTACCAGAGCAGGTTTAAGCTGGGGAAGGCGAGGTCAGAGGGGAAGAGAGACCCTCATTACTCTGGGAGGATTCCGGGGGGCCAGCTCTGAGCCTGCCCAACCGCGTTAGGCTCACACTGGGTGTTTGTTAGCACAAAGCACCGAACTGCAGGTGTTCTGCACTCTACAGAGTCTTCAAAGATCAGCCTCAAATGTTTCTGTTACTATAAAGAGGATTAAAAGGATTTAAAAACATAGCAGGCCTGCCCAACTGCTAGCATATTTGCCAACATTTGCCAAGAGAGAGGAAAACAGGGTAGACTCTATCAGCCATAAGTCCTGGTAGTTGGGGGAAGCATACTTTTCAGGTTTCTTTTTTTCCTCTTTTTCTCCTTTTTTAATAGCCTGAGCGTGGAACTGTAGCACTTTCAACTGGAACTCATTAAGAATTCATGGGGCAGAAAATGTAAGGCGTTCTGGAAACGGGACTTTGAAAGGCCAGAAGTGAGCTATAAATAAACTGCTGCTGATATTCCTTTTTTTCTGGTGGTTAAATATGCTTATTACACTGAAATGCCCACATGGAGTAAACCAGGTGATTTTTGACCCGAAAACCCAGTTTACATCGAGGGGCACGTTGACATTTATGGACTTACCACATATAGGTATCATAACGGCCATTACACATTCTCAGAAAGCACTTTTACTATCCTGTACGGCTTGCTCATATTGACAGCCATCACCTGCAGGTGAAACTATGAGGTCCAGGCATCTGGAATCGTTGTTAAGGCACCAATGTTACTACTTACCGTTAATGGTTTTTAACATCAAATTCCAATTTCCTTGCTTTCAGCTTTGCCCTGGTTCAATAACTTACCTTTGGTTGTTCTGGTTCCTTTATACAGCACACCATTTTTCAGCAAAGTCCAGTGGAGAGGCTGAGAACTGAGTTAGCTGTGGGACCTTGGATAGGTCAGATTACCCCTCTGAGCTTAGCTTTCTTATTGATCAAGTTGGAGTAATACTACACTACTCTAATCCTTCTCGTAAGACTCAGCATTTTTTTTTTTTTAATAGGGATGAGTCTGGAACTAAAGACTTTTTTGCATGTGTTGTAGATAACATACACAAGGTATGTGCACACACACCCATATCTCCCATTTACATAATGTAAGTCTCCAATTTCTAGGGTAATTTTGTAAGACTGTGTTTATGTAATGGGTATTGATTTTGGAGCACACTACAGAAGCCTAGTATTTGAATATGTCATATGTAATGTTTTTTACAGAAATTCCCAGCCTGGATCCATGGACACTGCACTCTCAAAGATGGCCTTAAAGGTCTAGAAAGTGAATGCAAGCAGTTAGTCTGCAATGCATAGATTTTCTGGGAAGAAGCTTCATCAGTTTTATCTGGTTCTCAAAGGAGTCTACAAGCTTCAAAAGTACTTAAGAACCAAGCTCTAGGAATATAAGGCAATGGGTGACAGACTACAGCCTGCCTTTCCAAAGACATAGACAACCCTTGTTTTTTTTTTCTCATGTCTCTTCCTTTTTTCTTTCCTCCATTTCATCACCTGTAAAGAAGGTGTAAAATAATGTATATTTAAAATTTAAGCTAAATAATGCACTTTCAAAACACTGTTTAGAAATACTCGATAAATGTTAGCTGTGGCTTTAATATTTTAATATCATATAGTATCTTGATAGGGGATAGAGCCATCCAGGAAATATTGCCCTTGATTAATATGCCTTGGAGGAGCCTGAAGGGATCAGACACATTGGTATGTATCAAGAAACAGTGAGATTACCTGGGAAGATTTTAAAGCAAGGATACAGAGAATTTTGCATGTGGTCAAATTCGATAAAGAGCAATCTCTACTAGCTGAGATAGGAACACCGGATGAACAGAAGTTAGCCACTCTACTGGGAGGTTGAGAGAGGACTGAATTGGCGTCTAGCCGAGAAACATCCAGAGCTAAGTTTAGCCAGGCAGGTTGAATGAAGATTGTGGAGAATCCAGAGTGGCATGCCGTGGAGTTCATATTTGACCTGGAGGTAATGGGAGCTGTAGATAATTTTGAGCAGGAAAATCTCATGATGAAAACAATATATTCTAAGCATTAATTTGGCATATGTGGGCAGGACGGAGCCATGTGAGGAGGGACCGGAGTCAGGGAGCGAGCTGGGAGCTATGGCAATAATCAAGGTGTGAGGTGATGAGGGCCTGCTCCAGGATGGGAATGTTTGTGGAAGGTGCTGGGGATGGGGGCGGTGGGGCATGTATCCACCTTAATTGCTTATTTGCTGTGATTTCGGCTTCCAACTGCAGTTTGCCTTGGCTACTAACCCTTCCTGACCCTGAAATAGTCCCTCCAGTCTTCCAGCAGGGGAAGGAAGAAGGGAAAGGAGAGAGGGAGGAAGGGGATTGTTAGAGAAGTCAGACTGGGGGTTCTAGTGTGGAAACTGGATTTTAATCAACAGACATAGGCTCAGGGAAAGAAGGAGGAAAAGGGGAAGGATGTTCGTTTGGACTTACTCAATTTAAGAATAACTTCCTTGCAAAGAACCAGTATGACTGCAGAATGAGTGGCTTTATTCTCCTCTTTATACCAGAAGGGGCCATAAGATGAGGAGCAAGAGAGGCATTTGCTTTTCTAAGTGAGCTTCAGGTTCACCTAAAGTGATGGCTTTCAACCTTTTTGACCAACACCCCATAAAAAATAAATAAATAAATAAATAGATAGATAAATAAATAAATAAATTTACATGGTGGGCAAACACACACACACACACACAAATATGAACAAATACAATTGAAGCAAAAGTTTCCCGGAACATTCCTACTCATACTATCTGTGATACATTCTGATATTTTTTTCTAACCTATTTATGTTTTTATATATACATGTATTTTTTAAAAAAGAAAATTGTGACTCAGTAAATTGATTTTTTTGATCAATAATAAATAGGTCATAGCCTGCTTCTTATAAATCATAGACTTCTAAAGACCTGGACTTCAGCACCAATATCAGGAAATTCATGTATCCCCGGGTGTAACTGGAATGCTTTAGTCTGCTTCTGTTTCCTGTCCACCTGCCTCACCCAAGCCTTTTTTCTCTCTGGAGTTTCAAAAACTGAGAAAAGCTGGAGGCTCTTGCTCTATTTAGTTTAGAACTCAGGTTCAAACCCACTCTCAGATTCAGTACCTGCACCCAAGCCTTCTGGAAGTGCCATCCAATTAACTAGCTTGATAGTCCTCACTTGGGACCTAAAGCCCACACACAAAGATCCATCAACAAGGTTTGTTCCCTAATGAGACCTGAACCCAGACACAATGGCCACAATTGGGACAGACATTTTAATGTCTTGGGCTGGTTCCTTATATTATCCTTGGCTCTAGTGGACCAATGCACACACAGTAACATTCTTTACCTGAAGTTAGCTGTAATTTCAAACTAGGTGGAATTCTTTCCTACCTTTGAAACCACAAAATAAAATCAAAGAAATAGGATCTTTTGCAGACTGTGGCTTTGCATTGACGAGAAGTGGTGGAAGGCAAGCACATGGCCTCAGGTTGGAAATAACTTTTAAAATGTCTGATTTTGATCATAAGGCCAAATTATCTGGGCACACGGTGGTCATTAAAACCTCCTCTCTGTAAGCCCCTCATGTGTGTATATGCATACCTGTAATTTAGCATTCTGGCTCAATAGTAAGTAGAACATCAAAGCAGAGAAGGAAAAGTGAACTAAGGCAATGAAAATCAATCTGATTTAAGGGAATTGGGTCTGCCTATGAAGTCAGCTAGTTATCAATAACCTGGAAAGAAAAATGTAGAGGACCAATTCTAGGAGCCCTAAATCAAAATGGGGGTGTAATTATTTCAACTTATGTGCTCCTGTTTTTAAGAATTCTGATGTTGTGAGAATAGCTCTAGTGGGGATGAACTCTAATATTTTGCAGTGGTCATTCTTCTTTTATGAACAGTGGCCTACTTGCAACCTGGTTTTGACCATTTCCCTGGAAATTTGAGTGTGAACTGGAGACAGTGTTGAGTGTTTTGGTGGGCCCCGGTTTCCTTTTAGTCTAAGGATTGGGTGGATATGTTGTCTGCTCAATTTCCATGTAAAACCCCAAGTCCAATGGTTCTAGGACTGTGGTACATTAATTAATCCCCCAAAAGAAGTCCATACATGAGTTTTGAAATTGTACAGAAAATTTTGTGTATATGTATGAGAATGAATTTTTCTAGGAAGAAGGCCATAGCTTTCATCAGTTTGTCAAAAAGATCTGCAAGAAGTTTAAGAATCACTGAAGCAGGATATCACTAGCATCTAGAAGTGTCAAAGTAATATAATCATCAGACTCAATCCTCAGGGATCGCTCAACTCATGGGTTGGAAAGTGAAAACACCAAAGGCAACCACAAGCCATTTGACCACATGGCAAATGGCTTCAGTCAGAGTAGAGGGCCGGGGTAAGCTGGGGCATGGTTTGGATTCCTGTGTAAGCCAGCTTCCTTCTGCCATGTGGCTTTCCATTGCATGACAACCAACTCATAATATCAAGGACCAACTGTAAAAAGGGGGCTATTATGAGAAGTAGAGTATAAATCCATCTCTGCCCCTGGGAAGTCAATTCAAAGCTCATGTCCAGTTGACAGCAGCCTGTATCTATGAGATAATACCAGAGTTTTAGTGTTGGAAGAGATGGATCTCCATTCAGTATAGTAATCCTTTAAAACTGTTTGGAGCCCACTTTCTCTACTTGCCCCTTCATCATTCTATTGTTAGACTGCTCTAAGTCCTAGAGCTCTAGGTCCTAATTATCCTAGTTTCTACTTATTGGTCTTAATTCTGTTTTCTAGAAATTCATAAGAGAAGTCTACATCTGCCATGTGAAAACTAAACAGAATGTCTTAATAACATCATACCTTTATTTAGCCAAATTAATTTGGTAGAATTTTTTAAATTTAGCATGTCAACTAAAATTTATGGTTTATAAAATATTTTTATGTAAACTATTACCCAGCAGGAATTATTATACCCATTTCTTCTTTCTTCCTTTCTTTCTTTCTTTCTTTCTTTCTTTCTGAAAAGTCAAGACTCACTAAGATTAAGTGATTTATACAAAAACCTACAACAAATAAATGGAAATCCAGGATCAGACCTTGCATCTTTAATTCCAGGTCAAACACTCCTTCCATTTCCTTACACTGTCATGATGATTCTTTCAGTCATTCAAACATTTTGTATGTGAGTGCTAGTCTCTCACTGAGTTGTTTTCTCCAGGCCCAATACCCCTGCTTTCTAGATTTAGTTCTCAAAATTGACATGTGCAGTCCCTCTAATATCGTGACTCCTACTCCTGGAAATACTCTCCACTTTGTCAATGCCCCATTAAAGTGCTAGACCCTAGACAACACTTCAGATGTGAAGGGCAATAAGGGCTAGCTATTAACCACTTTCTCTTTCCTTCCAAGGAAGACAGAGACTAAGAAAGATGTATGGTTTATAGTATCTAATAGTACAGGTTGTTCTCCTGATACTCTGAAGTCTATGTGACAGCTTTGCTCCAATATGGTCCTGAGGACTTTTTGCTCCTCCTATTCATTCCCTTGTGTAGTCCCCTGCTACATTAAAAAATACTGATCTGTGTAACTAATGGAATATCATGGAAATGATGAAGTGTGATCCCAAGGCAAGGTTGTAAGTCATTTCATTATTTTTTCTGCCTCCCTATCTTTTGTATTACCTATTCTGGAAGAAACAAGCCACCATGTTGTGAGGAAGCACAAACAGCCCTAATTTGAGGTCCCCGTAGCGAGGAACTGGGACTTCCTGCCAGCAGCCAGTACTGCATTACTAGTCATGTGGGTACACCATCATGGAAGTGAATTCTTTAGCATTTGTCAAGCCTTCAAATCTCTTGACCATGGCCAACTTCTTGACTGAATTCTTTTGAACACAACCAGTGCTCCATGCAGTGCATGCCCTCCATAATACCCACCACCAGGCTCACAAACCGCCTACCCTCTCCCATCCAAAATCCTCAGTTTCTTTCTCAGAGTCCACAGTCTTTCATGATACACATTTTAATCCCTAAGGCTCAAAGAGGTATAGCAATTTTAGAAAGTGAAGAATTTAGAACTTATATCCAGTTCTCACTGATCAGAGTTCCCACCTGCTAGAGTATAGTTTCAAAGGACATATGAAACCAAAAGGGTCAAAGCAGAAGGCTGTCATTCTCAGCTGAGATAACACTAGATCTTTTACTTTCCTATACTGGTACAACCAACTATTTTACACCTTGATTAAAAACATGACATTGCTGCTTAATCTATTTTCTTTCATGTTTCCTTTTATTTTTCCAGAATTCTTTTTAGGACAAAAGATCAATGAAAAATTATTGATTATGACTATAGTGAAGGAGTAAGATTTGTGGAAGTCAATATAAAAGCTATTATGTGTTTTATTTGGGTATGTAGACAGAGATATAATCTTCATCTCTTCCAATGATCATAAAGTCACACTTAACAGATTTTGCAGTCATCTATATACTGAACTACCATATTACATAAAAACAAAATCCACATTAGAGCATAAGCTCTGTTTTATGTTCACCACTGTTACCCAGTGCCTAACTCCATAGATGTAGTAGATACTCAAAAAAATGGATGTTAACAATTACAACATATGATGGGTAGGCAGCTTTATAAAATGGACTTTTACTTCCAAACCAAGATAAAGACTGTCATTATAACTTTTACATATATATTTGCTAGTATATAAAAAGAAATGCAAGAATCTGAAACAAATAATTCAAACATGAACACATTTCTTCATGGAGATTATTCACATTTTATACAATAGTACTGATGAATGGCACTCAAAGTCTAAAGCCTATTACTTTTAATCACATAAAAGAAAAAGCTTTAAAAGACAGAACAGTGAGATATTATTCTGTCTTTTTTATGCCATGGCTACATGGCTTTTTTCCCCCCATACCTCCTCCTTCATGAACTTACTTGCTTTTCTCATTTATTCTCTGTTAACATTGAGGTCCTTATTTATCTTGATAAGATAAATATTACATGTAGAAGTATATACAGGCAGTATTTAAACAAGTTAAGCTATAACCCACGTAAAAGTTTCCTTGTTTGTTGTGTGAACACTTGAAAAGTATGTAGTTATAAATACAAGCGTCAGTGTTTTCTGTCAGGTTAAGGTAGAGAAATTAGGAGATTTTCTATTGCAGGTATAAGTATTTTAATTATTCTAATTGCTCTTCCATTCTTTTCCACTATAGTCTGTCATGAGTCAAATTCTATTTGGAATATAAGGATTTTTCTGTTGAGAAGAAAATAAAACACATTTGTTTAACTTAATGTTTTATTTCAAATGACTTATAAAGGTATCACTGTATGTAATAATGATAAAATGATTCTGCTCTCTCTTTTGAGGAATTTTAGCTCATACAATTTCCTGCAGAACCAAGATCTCCAAAGATGATCCCTTTCACTGAAAAATAAGTAAATAGGAAATTTTAACAAGACAACTATTGTTTTACACTTAAACAGATTAATAGAAAGACAATAAAGCGGTTTTGTGCTGATGAGTGCTTGATTTCTGGTCTTTCAGGGAAAAAAAAAAATCTGCCAGATAGTTTTTCTATGTGGGTTAGACAGAGGGTCTGAAAGAGGGCACATTGCCCAAGTTAGGTCACTTAGTTTTCTTTAATTTTGAGGAGGAAAACTTGAAGTCAAGCTGCCTGAGTTAAGATTTTGGCTCTGCTACTCACTAGCTGTGAAATTTTGAGCCATTTGCCTCGCTTCTCTGTGCCTACATTCTTATCATTAAAATGAAGTTAATGTACCCCAATGTTTATAGCAGCAATGGCCATGGTTGCTATCTGTGGAAAGAACCAAGATGCCCTTCAACGGACAAATGGATAAGGAAGATATGGTCCATATACACTATGGAGTATGATGCCTCCATCAGAAAGGATGAATACCCAACTTTTGTAGCAACATGGACAGGACTGGAAGAGATTATGCTGAGTGAAATAAGTCAAGCAGAGAGTCAGTCATATGGTTTCACTTATTTGTGGAGCATAAAAAATAGCATGGAGGACATGGGGAGTTAGAGAGGAGAAGAAGGGAGTTGGGGGATATTGGAAGGGGAGGTGAACCATGAGAGACTATGGACTCTGAAAAACAATCTGAGGGGTTTGAAGTGGCGGGGCAGGGTGGGAGGTTGGGGTACCATGTGGTGGGTATTATAGAGGGCACGGATTGCATGGAGCACTGGGTGTGGTGCAAAAATAATGAATACTGTTATGCTGAAAATAAAAAATAAATATAAATAAATAAAATTTTAAAAAATAAAGTTAATGGGGTTGGTTCATTTAGTAAAACAAAGGACTCTTGATCTCAGAATTGTAAATTCGAGTTCCATCTTTGGTGTGGAGATTAGCTAACAATAAATTCTTCAAGATGAGGTTAATGATACTATTTTACCCCATAGGGTCATGGTGAGGATTCAGTAAGTCAACACATGCAAAATGCTTAGACTAGAAACTGACTCAAGTAAGCACTCTATAAAATTTAGCTACCATTCATTTATTCAACCACGACAGTATTATCACTGTTTAATAATTCTGTAACTCAAGGAATTAACATCAGGATCTCTTTCACAGAAGGTATCTTCTTGCACCCACTATGGCCACATGAGGGCTTCAAATTGCCATAAAAGTTACCATAACAAAAGAAAACTCTAATAGATTCCCATAGAATTTCTCAAGAGGTAATGGGAAAATTCTTCCCAGCCCCATGAGGTTGATAGGAACTTATTTCTTTTCCCTGGAGCTTCTGTACATATGGCTAAATAGCCTTCACATGTGTTGGAAGAGAGACTCTCTCCATGTCAGGAGCAGAGAGGTGTAGGAGAGAATTTTGTCCACTCCTTCCATGTGGTAGAATCTCTACTATATTCCTGACCTCTCTCTACCCTCATTCACTTAAAAGTGAAATCGTTGGATTTATAGAGTGAAATAGACACACACATTATTTTGCAAGTTGTTTGCATTACACCTGATATTTGAAATCTTCTGTAAACTCATTGCCTCTTTCACCTGCGAGTTTCGCTTAGTCAGCGGGCAGCAAGAAGGTTGACTCAAGGATCCACAGTAGGATCGTTTCATTTCACATTAGGAAAAATGACAGAGGCCAAGGCCAATGGAAGGCAAGTGATTTTCTCAAGACCAAAAAACACATGCATTAGTAATACATTAAAACTGAATTCAGTGGCTTCTGATTCTAAGCATATTCTCCAGAATGATAAATTATTTTATTCATTTACGTAGGGAGAACCCTCTAATCAGTTATTTTACTTATTCTCTATAGGCCTCTGTTTTCATATCTGTGAAGTGGGAATATTCATAGGAAATATTAAATCAAAAGATATAATCTATGTGATTAACAGTACTATTTTGGTTAATGGTGAAGATGATGATTATCATTATTAATAGCATGCCAGTCAAAGAAAATATCACTTGCAAAGGAACAGTGCTATCAAAGAACATAGGTCCAAGCAACAGAAAATTATTGGGTGAATTGGCCTATTGTGTCCACACTTTTATAGTATCAGGAAGTGGAGCTATAACCTGAAACTGGAGCATGTTGAATTTTTTTTTTAATGTCGAATTTCATTTTACAAAAAGGGGAAGCCACTCATATTTTGATGTTAAAGTATGAGAGTTTGGTTTTAAAAAGATAATCTGGCAGTAGGGCAGAGGCTATACTGAAACTATAATCATCTGGAGGCACTTGGGCATTGAGGTCCAAAAGATCAAAGACCTAATCCTTTTTTTTTTTTTTTAAGATTTTATTTTTAAGTATTTCAACACCCAGTGTGGGGCTTGAACTCACAACTCCAAGATCAAGAGTCACATGCTCCACCGACTGAGCCAGCCAGGCACCCCACATTCTAATCAATAAGATACAATACATAAATATCTTAGAGTCTCCAGAAAAATGATAAAAAGCCTTAACAACTTATTCAACCAAAAAACTTATTTTTTGCACTAAATTATTGAATTGTTTTAAAGTTGAAGTAATTAGAGTCAGCCTAGGCCCCTTCCTACCTTTATTTCTTAGACGTCAAGGGCAAAACTTAACCAATTACACATGAGTTATTCCCTCCAAGGCTCTGGTGTGTTGACATATACTGTAATTGGAGTCTAGCCATACTTCTTTGTTACTTTTGGGTGGCAGATTCTGGCATGTGAAACTCACCAAATTGAAAAACAAATCTCTGATTGCAGCTTCAAACCTGACAGGCAAACTATCAGGATACTTTTCTTTCTTAACAAAATGTTGCAAGAGTCAGAAGCTATGAATTTTTTTAAAAAGATTTTATGTATTTATGTGGGAGAGAGTGAGAGAGAGCATGACAGGGGAGAAATTCAGAGGGAGAAGCAGACTTCCCCCAGAGCTGGGAGCCCAATGTGGAACTCGATTCTGGAACTCCAGGATCATGTCCTGAGCCGAAGGCAGTGGCTTAACCAACTGAGCCACCCAGGCACCCGGAAGCTAAGATTTTTATTAAGTTTTTAAGCTAAGCAGGTTTTCATCATCATTATCACTACTTATATGTACTTTGAGGGAATGTCAGGTTTGTTTTTACATTTGTGTTTCATTTGGTTTGGCTTTATTTTGTAAATCTCTCCCCAGAAACTGAGTTTGACCCCTTGAATAAAGTCAATCCACAGATTGAACTGTATATGTTTCAGGCTATGCTATTTAGACATTTATCAATATTCTGTATTTTTGTTTTTACTGAAGTATAGTTGACATAAAATATTATGTTAGTTTCAGGTGTACAACATAGTGATTCAACCTTTATATATGTTATGGAGCGATTGCTATGATAAATGTAGCTACCATGTCACCATACAAAGTTGCTATGTATTCTAACTATATTCCCTATGTTGTACATTGTATTCCCATGTCTTATTTTATAATTGAAGTTTGTACCTTTTAATCCTCTTCCCCTATTTTACCAGCCTACTCTTCATTTCCTCCAGCAACTGCCATATTGTTCTATGTATCTATGTTCTCTGTTTCTGTTTTGTTCACTTGTTGTTGTTGTTGTTTTTAGATTCCACTATAAGTGAAATCATACAATATTCCTCTGACTTATTTCATTATTTCATTTAACATAATACAATCAAATCCCTCTATGTTGTCACGAATGGCAAGATTTCAAGCTTTTCTGTATGGTAATATTCTGTTATCTATATAATATACATATATATATTTTGTTTGTTTGTTTGTTTGTTTTAATTTGCATGGAATATCTTTTACCAATTTTTCACTTTTGGTGTGTGTGTGTTTTTATTTATTTTTTTTTTTTAAAGACTTTCTTTATTTATTTGACAGAGAGAGAAACAGCAAGAGAGGGAACACAAGCAGGGAGAGGGAGAAGCAGGCTTCCTGCAGAGCAGGGAGCCAGATGCAGGGCTCCATCTCAGGACCCTGGGATCATGACCTGAGCTGAAGGCAGACACTTAACAATGACTGAGCCACCCAGGCATCCCTGTGTGTGTTTTTAGATCTAAAGTGAATAGGCAGCACGTATATGGGTCTTGTGTTTTTGTTTTTTGTTTTTTTAATCCATTCAGCCACCCTCTATCATTTGGTTAGAGCATTTTATCCATTTTCATTTAAAGTAATTTTGATATATATGTACAAACGGTCATTTTGTTAATTGTTTTCTGGTTGTTTTTGTAGTTCTTCTCTGTTGCTTTCTTCCTTTGCTCTCTTCTGTTGTGATTTGTTGACTTTCCTTAGTGTTATGTCTGTTTTCTTTTCCCTTTCTTTTTTGTGGATCTATTATACTATTTGGTTTATGGTTACCACGAGGTTCATCTATAACATACTGCAAATATAGCACTCTATTTTAAGTCGATGGTAACTTAAGTTGAACTGCATTCTAAAAGTACTACATTTTTACTTCCCACACCAAAATTTTATTTTGATGACTATCGTATCTTGTATCTTATTATTTTGTGAACTCCTTGATTATTGTAGGTCTAGATAATTTTACTTCTTTGTTTGTTTAACTTTCATGCTAGTGATGTAGGAGGTTTATCTGTTATATTTGTTACATATTTACTATATGAGATTTCTTTTCTTTCATAATTTTCTTATTTCTAATTGTGGGTTTTCTTTTCCAATTTAAGTCCCTTTAACATTTCTTGTAAGGCTAGTTTGGTGTTTATGAACTGTGTCTCTTTTGCTTATCTGGGAAGCTCCTTATCTCTCCTTTAATTCTGAATGGTAACCTTGCTGGGTAGAGTATTCTTAATTGTAAGTTTTCTTCCTTTCAGCACGTTGAGCCACTTTCTTCTGGCATATAAAGTTTCTGCTAAAAAAACAGCTGATAGCATAATGAGGGTTCCCTTGTATGTAACTAGTTATTTTTCTTGCTAGTTTTAAGATTTTATTTTATTTTATTTTATTTTATTTTTTTAAAGATTTTATTTATTTATTTATTTGACAGGTAGAGATCACAAGTAGGCAGAGAGACAGGCAGAGAGAGAGAGAGAGAGGGAAGCAGGCTCCCCACTGAGCAGAGAGCCCGATGCGGGGCTCAATCCCAGGACCCCAAGATCATGACCTGAGCCGAAGGCAGTGGCCCAACCCACTGAGCCACCCAGGCACCCCAAGATTTTATTTTTATCTTAATTGTTGATGCTTTTATTAAAATGAATCTTGGTGTGGGTCACTTAGGGTTTCATTTTGCTTGGAACTCTGAGTTTTCTGGACTTGGATATCTGTTTCCTTTACCAGGTTAGGGAAATTTCAGCCATTATTTCTTCAGATAGGTTTTCTGTCCTTTTCTCTCTCCTCCTAAGATGTGTCAGTATACTTGATGTTGCCTTATTCTTTATTTGGAACATATTCCTCTGTCTCTTCATTTTGCTTCTATGTTTGTTTCTATATACTAGGTAGATCAGCAGAAGGTGTCCTGTGGGGCCTAGTGTGCAACCCCTTTGATTACCCAAATCAGGTGCCCCAGGAGGATCCCCTATGTGGGCTGTGCGCACCCTCCTATGTGGTTGGTTTGTAAATTATGCAGACTGTCTGGTGTGCAGGGCTGTTTCCCAGTGTGGTTCTTTGTAAGGCCTGGTTGTGACTGCTATGGGTGTGCTGGTGAGTGGGACTGGCTCCTGGCCCATTTGGCAGAGTGGCTTGCCATGACTGTTTCAGATTCACTGGTGGGTGCGGCAGGCCTCTGGCATGACTTGCTGTAGGTCTGGCTGCAACTGTTATAGGCATTCTAGTGGACAGGGCTGGCTCCCCAGGGCAGGGGCAATTGAGAGGAGCTCTGGTGCTGGCTGAGGGTGTCTGCCGAGAGTGATGGGTCAAGGAGCTGCTTGGCAGGGTCTCTGGGCTGGGCAAGTAGATTGGGCAGTGTGAATCTGCACGAGGACACCAGGGAGGGATGAGTGGTGCTACCATAGTAGATGTAGATTGCCAAAAATGTCCCTTAGCCAGATAGTTAGAAGGGGAGAGGGAGAAGAGAAGAGAAAAAAGAAAAGAGAAGAGGTGCCACCAGAGCTTTAGTCTTCCAAGAACATTCCAAAAGAACCTGGCCCCTCCCCCACATGCCTTAGTCATGTGGATCTTCTTCATGTGTCAGTGGATCTTGTTCTTGTATCACCCAGGCACCTTTCACTTTTCAAACTGCTGCCTCTACTTTGGAAATCCAAGCAAGTGAGATTTCTGTGCATAACCTATACGAGCAGAATCTCAATTTACTACTACCCTCTGGCATTCCTGGACATAAGCCACATTGGTTTTCAACACCAGACATTAAACGACCTCCTCCTCCCAGGGCATGTCCCCCGATCTGTGAAGCTCAATGTGGGGCTTGAGCCTCTTTTTTATCAGGGAGGACCTGTATGGTGTGTATCCCTCTTATATGCGGGTCATCATGCTGGGTATGTGGGTCCTGACTAGACTATGTCTCTGTCCCTCCATCTCATCTCAGTGTGGCTTTTTCTTTATTCCCTTAATTGTATCCTTGGTTTGTGTCTCATAAACATTTGTTCTATATGTACTTGGAAATTTTGGTGTGTCCTGAGGGAGGTGAGCTCAGGATCTTCCTACTCTGCCATCTTGACCCAACCTCCAGACACATATTAGTTTTGAGAACTCATAAACACTCATTGGAAATCATTATCACCTTAAAATATGGATGATTATCTTTTTTTCTCCTTTAAATTTTCTTTATTTTCTAAAAATTATATAAAGAGTAAAAAAAATAATCCCTCATAATTTAGAGCCCAACAACTTTTGGAAGGCTTTTGCAGATATGGGAGATGTCCTGTGTTTGAATCCCACTTCACTAAGGGGAAGCCAGACAGTCACTCTTCCAGTCTTTCCTGCATCTAGGGTGCAGGCTATTCCACCCAGATGTGCTCATACAACATTTTACCTTGGAAGATAGTAATGTGAAGGAGATGCTCTCTGGAATTGCTTTTTCAGACAGTAGTGGCAGAAGAACTAAAGGAACACTTCTGATCCAGGATCTGCGAGGAATCCTGCAGGTCCTCGCCTGGTACAGACCATGGCGGTCACCACTGAACCTGCCCAGTTCTGCCACTGGGGTGTGTCCCGGCTTGTCCAGCCTCCATCCTCCTCCCTCCATCCTGGATCCTCTATCATATTCTCTGAATTATCTCATATCATTCAATAAATTTGTTTTATTTCAATAGCCAGAATGAGTTCCATTGTTTGCAACCAAGTATACTGATCTGAATATTTATTTGTCTACATGGAAACAAGCAAATATCTTCTAAAATACATGACTGCCACCACCTCTCCCTTCTCAAAGAGTAATTATTTTTTCATTTGGTTGGCCAAAAAGAAAATGTACTGAATGCCTATTACGTGTGAGGCACAACACTAGGCATTGACACTGTAGACATGGTCCCAGCCGTCTTTGGACATAGAGCCTGTTTCTACTTTCCTGTATAGTTCCTATATCTACTGTCATATTGATGTCCGAGAGTAATTTTTTGCTGTAACATATAAGCATGTGTGCATTTGATAACAATATTTTAATAAAGTTGGTTTTAATTCCAAGTATTATAGTCCCTCTTGCAAGTTTTCATGTATGTATCAGAGAGCGTGAAATAGATTAACAGGAACATTTAGTGAGCTACTGATACAGTAATGTTGTTTTCTAGGAAATAAAAAATCTGTGTTTGCTTCCTACTGAATGGAAGCCATTTTAACTTGGCTTGTGCCTCTTCCTAAAAGCATTTAAAACAGCTTTGATTTTGTCTGCTGGGAAAAGAGAACGCAGCTTAGAAGGATAAAACACATCAGCAATCAGAATAGGGAAATTTTTATTAGTTTGTTTTGTATCTTTCTATATTTAAGAATATCCCATAAATGACATGCATTACTTCTTATAAATGGAAATAAAATATCATTTTAATGAAAATTAGTTGAAGAAATAAAGAAAGAGAAGAAGAAAGAAAGAAAGATAGAAGGTAAGAAATATAAGAAAGAAAGAAAGAAAGATAAGGAAGGGAAAGAAGGGAAGGAAGGGAGAAACTTCACCTTGTGCAGACTAGCCACAAGCAAAAATCACATGAAACACAGAAGAGTATCATCAGAATTAGGAAAAGAGAACAGACCAGGTGAGAAGATGGCAATCATTTGACTTATATTAGCCAATAGTGTACATAAGAAATTTGGTGAGAAGAAGGTGGAAGTTTCTATCAAAATCTCACATTAATGCATTTATAATTTGAGGTTTGATGAGATTTAGGGGGACTTAAGATAATGTCCATTTCCCTATAGATAATGTTCTTCCACAACCTTTGCCACTAAGGCTGGGCCATGTCTTATCACATATAGCAAAGATGACATCATCCATAGTCTCGGGGTATCAATGCAGACCTTCAGAATGCCAGATGTTGTTGTGGAGAGGGAAGGTTCTTTTTTTTTTTTTTTGAAGATTTTATTTATCCATTTGACAGGCAGAGATCACAAGTTGGCAGAGAGGCAGGCAGAGAGAGAGGAAGCAGGCTCCCCGCTGAGCAGAGAGCCCGATGCAGGGCTCGATCCCAGGACCCTGGGATCATGACCTGAGCCAAAGGCAGAGGCTTAACCCACTGAGCCACCCAGGTGCCCCGAGGGAAAGTTCTTAAATATCTTTAGATTCCTTCATATCAAAAGCCCAGCTGATTTAATCACAGAGTTTTACATGAGAGAAGTCTGCCAAAGAAAAAGAAGTGAAAACCCCAACTCTTCTATCCAAGTGAGTTGTGGGAAGAAGGGAGTTGAAAGTAGAATGTGGAGGCATTCTTATATCCTTGATTTCTCTTTATTACAATGGAAATCCAAGGTGGAGCTACAGTTGAAATATTTAAATTAATAAGCAGGAGATTAGGAGAAAAGGAGAGAGTAAAATAATGAGGGTTTCAGACCACGGTGCAATCTCATCACCATGAGGAAAATAGCACAACTGGTGGGCGGTGATAGCTAGATAGATGAACCCCACGTAGTATCCTGGCTTCTCATGCAATGTGTGATACAGAAGAAACTTAGGAGTTCTTACATGTTCTTGTGATGGAGAACATTATACTGAAAAGTACAGGGACTGACAGAGACCTAGAGAAAAGATGCTGCCACATGTTGGGGACTCTAAGGCTGGGACAAATGGCCGGGGACACTGACTGCCAAGGCAAATGCTAGTGTGTCGGGCAATCTGTTTTATTTCAGACATCACTAGTCCCAGGAGCCAGCCAGAATAGCCACTTTACTTAGAAAGCACAGGAATCCAAAATGTATAGCATTCATCCTTTCCACAACTGGGGAACAAGGAGCCACAAAGCACCCCCACTTATGTGCCAAAATCTTCTGGGAGGAGCAGTGGAAGGAAGGGGATATCTGAAACAATAAAATAAATTATTGGAGAGAGCACCTTTCTCTGATCGAATGTCATTTCTTTTCCCCTATTGACCATCATCTAAAAGTAATGTGAGTGATTTTTTTAAACTTCTCTGTAATTTTATGCAAGTGTGCACCATAGAATGCTATGTCCCTCAATATCAGTTACTGATTTATAGCATTTATAGAATCTCAAGGTAAAAAATTGATCAAATAGTAGTTTACCTTTTGGTTGGTCCTCCTTAAATATTTTTTATCAAGATTCTGATGCCTAGAAGGAGAAAAATCAGATGAGTAGCACTTGCTAATAGAATGCTGTCTTACTGGGTGCCTGGGTGGCTCAGTTGGTTAAGTGATTGCCTTTGGCTCAGGTCATGATCCCAGGGTCCTGGGATTGAGTCCCACATCAGGCTCCCTCTGCTCTGTGGGGAGCCTGCTTCTCCTCTCCCTCTGCTTGCCATCCCCCTGCTTGTGCTCTCTCTCTCTTTGTCAAAAATATAAAATATAAATCTTTAAAAAAAGAATGCTGTATTATCTAGGTCTACTTCAAATTGTTAAGATTATAAATGAAAGTTTTAGTAACCCCTCCTATATCCTACCCATTAGATACTTCTTTGTCTAGTTATGTCTTTCTTTCATAAATTCCCAAGTCTCAAAGGACTGTTTAGTGGTTGCCATGATTGTGGCTATCAGAATTAAGTTATTAATATTTTCATTCTTTGAAAAGCATTTAAAATATTACAGCTCTTTTTAGACAGTTAATATAGTGTGCACTGATGTTCACAACATGTCGTAAGTCGAACCACAACTAAAAGTTCACTGTATCCTCCAAAAATCAATCAAAGGAAGGGTAATTGAGTTAGCCTCCTCGTGACTTAACATGGCATGTCCATATTAACAAATTTGCCTTAATAGTATAGTCATGCATTGTCCCCAGGACATGGGGTAATGATTTAATAAAGTGAAGCAGACAGAATAAGATCAATGACTAACATATGAATAGTTGTTTATGCCAATTGTTTGGTGTCGAGAAAAAGGGCCTGGAACTCAGAGTCAGATAATCTGGATTTGAGTCTTTGCATTTCCAATTTTTTATTTGTGTGGCTTGGGTAAGTCACTCATTCTCTCTGAACTTCAATTTGTTCCTTTGGACAAGGAGAATCATAGCTCACAGGACTGATGAAACTATGTAAACCACGCCTGGAGAGTAGAGGCTCTGGGCAGTACTTTAAAACATGTCCCGAAATATCCATGTGCTTACGTTCATACACGCTTCCACCAAAGGGAAGTGCTTCTGTTGTCCAAGGTGAGGTGGAAGTCTCTCTTCGTTTCTATAGGACACTGATGAACACTTCCTCATGGGGCTTTAAAAATTACATTCTTCAAATGCCACTTGGTTGTAAAGCCACATGTTGTTTGTAAGACCCATGCATTATTTGAAAAGAGACATGACCATATAATGAACTTGTTAAATACCCAATCCCTCTTCTTCACCAATCACTGGGAAAGGGTCTACGCATCAGAATATAGGAGAAGGGGAAGAAATTTTAAAAAATGATGAAAAAATACAAAGGAAACTGTTGTTTATCTCTTTGTGTTGGAAAATATGAGGCCATCTGGAATTACACAGGACTTTTATTTTTACCAGACCTGGCTCTTCAGACATCTTCCAGGAAATACCCGCTTCCCTAGTGCCTAACACACATTCTCCAGCCCATCTTCCCCAATATTTTAATCACCTAATTTTCTTTCTTACATCCCCCAAAGGGCTTCCAGTTCCCTCTTGAATCAAGTTAAAATCTTGTATTTATAATGAATATTGAATATTGCCCTCTTACCTCCCAAGTCATTCTGATTTCCTTTTAAAGATTGATTTACCTGCCCTGAGAAAGTCACTCACACTTTCTTCTATATGTGTCATACCTTCTTGCATCTTTCAGACAATCTAAGTGCTGTTTTCACTGCCTAGAATGACTGTTCTCATCCTCCATTGACTAAATTCTGCTCAAGGGTTATCATCTCCAAAACCTTTATCAAATTACCGTCTTCATTCACTTGGGTCTCTTCACCCTTCTATACTTGGATGCATCTGGTTATATATGTTTATTCCTGTATTACCTGTGGTATTCTGTGGATTTTCTCATTTAGATTACATATGAGACCCTCAGAGACATGGAACAAAGTAGAAGAGTCTCTCTTCTGAAGTCTCTCTGAAGTTCACAAGTTTCTGTGAGAGAAAAAGTCAGCTTTAAAAATCTTCCAGTTGCCAAGAGTGGACAGCTATCTCCACATAATGCTAGTTTGTGAGGCCTGTCCTGCCCAGCCCACACACATTCTCCACTCTTTTGCCAGAGAGGCCTAACATGGGGGAAGGGGAACAGGGAGTGAGGGGAAGAGTCATACTTGAGCTCCTTCTAGATAACCACAAAGAGCTCAGGCACAGAAGTCCAGCTGAAGGAGGGGAGAACATTTAGATTTCAGTCAAATTCAAAGTTTTGCTTATCACAAGAGACTGTCGCTGGATAACTAATAACTGATTTGAACAATGAAACAGTAGCTAATTACTAATTGCTGAATTGAGATTGTGTATTTCCCTTTCCTATATTTTCTAAGGGTGACCAGGAAATCATAAAGCTGCTCAAGTTTTTATACTAAGGCTGGAGAAGGAATATTCCCCTTTGAGCCAGTTTAAAGATTCTGTGGGAGAAAGAAATAAAGTTTCTTTTATGACCAAGTCCTCATAAGTCCTGCTTGTATAACATGACATGGTTTTTCCACTTTCAGTAGGATTTATCTTTACGGTGCAGGGTATAGAAATGCACTGAAACTTTCCATTCTCTCCTACCTTATTCTTCTTGTGCCTGGAAGTGTCTATGTATGAGATATCTGACTTAAGATTAGAAGCTGAGAATTAAATGATTTACAGCTATAATATCAATTCATACTCAACGTTGGAATGAATTTCTGCTTAAATGAACCCTGAGCTGAACTGAGCATCATTTACAAAGAAGTAATGCCAACATTTTTTTTGTTTGTTTTAAAACCCAGTGAGAACTTCTGAACAGAAACCAACCCTATATTTTGAAAACCACTGAACCAGAATAAAACTAGAGCATCAGAATAGTTTCTGAAATAAACTTGAACCAAATTGATATTTTATTAGATCCAAGTCCCTGGTTAAGATAAAGTGTGTGGTCATGTAACAGAACAAAGTTAAATAGCCCACCCAGAGATTAACAATGTGGCCTTTCACTCATTAGTACCATATTTTAAAACTAAAACAACTGAGATGGTTTTCCACAAACCACTACAATGTACACGAATATAGAGTTATGGATCATTTTTTTAGGAAGGAAGGTTTGAGTCTAAAAAGGTCCAATGATTTACCCAAGACCATGTAGAATGTCAAAGAGGTGGGATGTTTCAAACACAGTTTTCCTTTGGGTTTTGCCTAAGAAGAAACAGGCAAGCTCAAAGCTAGAATCAAATTCATATAAAACTCATTAACTTTGGGATACTTCAAGTTATTGACATTGATGGTTACCAGTGGTAGAGGTTGTCAAAAAGAGAATTTGCATTCTCTTTACCAAATGAGTAAAACCGTTAAGGAAAGCTCTACTGATTCTTACTTAAACACAGTTAAATCAATGAGGGTTCTTTTTCTCCTAAGAACAACTCAAAAAATGAGTAGCAATTTTCTTCCAGATTAGTCAATTGGTATTATCTCCACCAGAAACTTAAATGTTTCCACAGTGGACTGACCTGCACGTGTCAGAAAGTATAACTTTATTCTTGCTGCCTGTGATTCAGGAAACTAGAACCATGACCAGGTTCAACTAGAAGGAGGTCTAGGTGTGCCATTGGCTTAGTTATGTCATCCCAGGCCTGACACATCCGGGAAGGCTTCTGTGTGACTGTTTCTTTTATTTATTAAAGGTAATAAAGTGTTACCTACGCGACCAAAGCAAGTGACTGTTTTTATATACTTCTTAGAAGTTGCCATTTTGGGACCTTTAAATACAAGAGATTTATTCAGTTCTTTTCTTCTCATATTATACAAAAGCAAAGATTGTTTTTTAAAAAAAAAATCGTCCATTGATGAAAAACAGTGGCCCAGGTTGCTAATTAACAAAGTGTGCGTGTGTGTGTGTGTGTGTGTGTGTGTGTGTGTGTTTTCCCTTCTAGAATATTCCAGTGTGCAATATCATAGGGATGACTCCGTTTTAAGTAATAAATTCCTTGAAATTATAACCATTTTCAAGTAGTGGTTAATTATTTTAAATGGGTAGGAAGTAAGCATCCATGTGCCATTTTCTCTTTAAAAACTGGTAATTAGGGGTGCCTGGGTGGCTCAGTTGGTCAAGCATCTGCCTCAGGTCATGATCTCGGGATCCTGGAATCCAGTCTTATGTCTGGCTCCCTGCTCAGTGGAGTCTGTTTGTTCCTCCCCCTACGCTCTTCACCTCACTCATGCTCGCTTTCTCTCTCTCTCTGAAATAAATAAATAAAACCTTTTTAAAAGAAAATAAGTAAAAGAAACCTAGTAATTGAACTATTTTGCAGAAGTTGGCTAAAGAGCCTTTAGTGTGTCTTTGAATTCCTATTAAAAAAAGCTGCTCCTCTTTGAGAATAGAAAATGAACATTATCTAATCCTGAATGTTCATATTAACGAGATTATTAATAAATTCACTGAACACTTTTATTACTTTATTGTCCCAATAGATTACAAATCTGGGTAATATAGTACTATAGAATTTATTATTTTTTCCTTCCGATATTCAAGTGGGATACATTCCTAATCCTATAAGTTGCTTTAGCAGCAATTCTTTTTTTTTTTTTTTATTTGACAGAGAGAGATCACAAGTAGGCAGAGAGGCAGGCAGAGAGAGAGGAGGAAGCAGGCTCCCCGCTGAGCAGAGAGCCCGACTCAGGACTCGATCCCAGGACCCCTAGATCATGACCCGAGCCGAAGGCAGCGGCCCAACCCACTGAGCCACCCAGACGCCCCTTTAGCAGCAATTATTTTCATGTTTACCTCCTAGATCATCATCATCCTCTACTTCTAATCAACTTACATGCAGGACAACTTCACATGTAGCTCAGGTATGCACGTCCCTGAGTGCTGTGACTTCAGTGGTTCCCAAATAGAGTCAACAGCACAAAATGCCTCTCCTTCCTTTCCATTTCCCTTGTATGTCTTCCCTTGTATGTCTGCAACTAACATTTATCTGACCAATGGATAGTGGATTTTCTGTTGCTTATGAAGGGAGATCCACTTCCCATCAATCTGGGATCCTGCTTCTTAAGTGCATTGTGTGCTCATCCAGTTGTCTTCTGCCTGTCTTTGCAGCTCAATTGTGAGCTCAGGGATCAATGTGTCACTAAGTAGAAAGAAGATAAGGAGACTTGGATCAAGAAAATGTAACATGCATTTTCTCTACCTTACGGAACCTTATTCTATCTGTGGACATAGTTTCTATCCCAACAGGAAACTTAAAAAAGCTAAAGCAAATTATAGGCTATGAAAACACTGGCTCAGATAGAGGGATTTCTTGTAATTGTGTCTTACTTTTATGGTAGACTCTCTGCCTGGGTTCCAATTTTCTGTTGCCTAATTTCTAATGGTGTAATGCCCAAGCTTACAAAATAGCATAGTTATTACTTACTCTTAATCTTTGAAGTTGACCTTGTCTTTCACAACGTGCTGACACCCATAAAATGTAAATGTAGTGTCCACCACCCCTTGTGATTCTTATGATTATTACCTATTTCTGATGCTTAACACTGCTTTCTTGTTAGATTTATGGATGCACATTCACACTGGAGGGATTACATAGGTCCAGACATCTGTATCCCTCCATCCATCCATCCATCCATCCATCCATCCCAGTATCTGAAAGCTGCCATTGATTCTGTACCCTCTTGCATCCAGTCTCCCTAGTCTTACCCTTCATCTCTAGACTTCAAGTTCCTTATACTAAGTTAATCACAAGTTTTTGGGGTAATCAGTCCAAGGAAGAAAACATTCAGTTATAACAATACATACTAAGTGAATAAAACATAACTCTTACTGTAATATTTGCCTTATAAGAAAGTACACTTGTTAACATAAATACATCTCTACATGATAGAATGTCCAGCACTGTGTGAAAAAAAAGTGTGAAAAATTTGGATCTCCATAAAGAATGCACTTGGGGTCAGGGGACTGAGTCTTTCCTAAAGCTCTGTGCCTTATCCTTGCTTTCAGATCAGCCCATGGCCATCAGCACTATACATACCCTGCCTTGTGCCGGAAAAACAAACATGGGATCCTGTGTAAGCTGTGGGTGCAGCATATTCAGGCTTTAATTCTTACTAAAGTGCAAATGTTCTTGGGCAAAGTTTATATCAGCTTATATCAGCTATCTCGTGCTTTTGGGTCGAATTTCCATTTTTGTTCTGGTAGACAGGGGCAGAATAGATAGATTTAACACTTGGGATCCGTGAAGAGATAGAGGTTTAGAAAGAAGCAGCTGAGGCAAGTAACAGTAAGCTTACCCTACTTTGAAGCCTTGCAAAGGTTTCAGTTGCAGGAATAAATTATTTGGAAATGGTTAACCAAGTACTATTCTGAATCTACATGAATCAGTGGTTGAGGAAAGAAGACTTCCATGGAATCATGAGCATTGCAGGGAAAACTATTTCCTGGTCTTTGCTGTAGCCATGGCAGTAAGAAATAGCTTGCAACTATTTTTTTAATCTGTAAATCAATTAATTCGCTTTAATGGCATTCATTTCAGCTGCATTTGGACTAATTCTGGAAAGTAATTTCTGAGGTGTAACATTGGTGTTTTTAATTTGGTTGTCAACTTGAGATATTTAATAGTTACAGCACTAGGGATTGCTTTCCTAATTGTTTGGCTTTTTAATAGGGCATCCTATGTGACTAGTCTTGTAATGCCAAGTGACCACGTATTTACCTTGCTTCTGTGGGTAATCCCAATCTGGTGGCTTTTATTTCTTCTTATTACCATTTAGGATTTTACTGATGCATTAGCACTGGATCATGGTATTAACTCCATTTTTGTCAAAAAGATACCATTCTTCAGGAATACTGCTTCCTCCTCTTCTCTCTCTCTTTCTTTAACACACACACACACACACACACACACACACACACACATTGTGAAATCAATGATTAACTGCCAGTAATCCCACGGGTAACAGAGCCTGACAGTGCCACTCTGTTTATAATCTTATGCACTCTCACCACCAACTCACACAAGACAAATTGTGCTGTTTTGTGCTATAGCATGTGGCTTCACATCTTGGGTAGATTGTTATTATAAGAGTAATAAATTATGTTGATAAGGTTATTTTCAATTTATGCGATATTTCACATCATCTTGTTCATTCTCACTGTAACAGTGATACACACAGTGCAAACATTGTTCACACGCATGTATGTGTGTTCGTGCATGTGCACACACACACACATACACACACTCAGACTATTTTGCCCCACACACTCAGACTATTTTGCCCAAGTTTATGCAATTACACAATGGCAGTGCAGGGTCTCTAATTAGGTTTTCCTAACTTCCATTCCAATAATATATCTGTCAAATTTTCAGCAAGATTTTTATTATGGGTATAATCCAATAGATATACAGGTATAATATGTTCCATAAAAAATATGTATACAGGGGTGTCTGGGTGGTGCCATAAGTTGAGCATCTGACTCTTGGTTTCAGTTCAGGTCATGATCTCAGGGTCGTGAGATGGAGCCTGGTGTTGGGTTCCATGCTCAGTGGGGAGTCCATTTGAGATTGTTTCTCTCCTTCTCCCCCTCTTTCCTGTGCTTTCTCTCTTACACTCTCTCAAATTAAACAACAAAAAACTATACAACTTTACAAAACCAATTTATTCTGAAATGTATTTTCTAAACTTAATACAATGCTTTTTTTTAAACGTGAAAAGTTTCTCCCTAATTTATTTTTTGCAACAAAAACAAAAAAAATTTATCTTCTACACAATAATTTTAAGAGTAGGAGTAACTCGTTTATTTTCTGCTTGAATTTCACATACATTTGATACCAAAAATGAGCTGCAGGCAAATATAATCATAGAAATAGTTTAGGACACAAAAACAAAGTGCATTCTTGATTTTCTACTTGACCTTACCTACCATACTTAACCTTTCTGTTGGGACTTCCTCCATCTGCAAAAAATTCTGCATAATTATACCATCTTATTATCTCATCAGTATGCAGGAATTCTAAGTTCTTTTGGAAATAAGAGAATACCACAAACACCAGAACTCACTATACCCCAAATCAGGGTGGTAAGATTCATCATGATTGTCTAGGGGGTGGCAAAAACTTGACATTATTGGAGATAATTCAAGATGGCAGCGTATGAAGATTCTTAACTCACTGCCTTCCATGGATGTAACAAATCTACAGCTGCCCAGGAAATAATTCCCTTTGAAAAGGACCTGAAAACTAGCCAAACAGCTCTTCCACAACAAAGAATAAAAGGGCCACTTCAAGAGGAGTAAGAGAGACAGAGATGCAGTCTTGCCATCAAACCCACCCCAGCATGGTGACCCACAGTTCAGAGGAATCACAAATACAAGTTCTTCCTGAGAAGCAAGAGTTTTGTGCCCACATCTGGCACCTCAACCCTTGGGATCTGCACTAGAGAGATGGGCCTTCAAAACATCTGGCTTTGAAAAACAATTGGGCTTATGTCCAGCAGAATCATGGGGCTATAGGGAATGGAGATTCTACTCTGAAAGGGTTCACTGGAAGACCGATTTGCTTCAAGACTCAGCTCAAAAGCAGCAGTTTGAAAAGCACCTAGAGCATATGTGATTGAATCTTAAAGCATCTTCTGGAGGAACAGGAGCCTGTTAGCACTGCCTGAGGACTGGGGTGCTGACAAGCATCAGTTTTGTGTTCTCCCTTTACCTTGGTAGGGCCAGCAATGATGGGCATCATTTCTACACCCCACCTCTATCGTGCTAGTGTCGTGGAGTGTGCCTTGCCTTTGGGATGCCCCTGTGGCCCCAGCGATGTGATGCATATCACACCTGTTGTAATGTCTGTTATTGAAAGGACAAGAAATAACAAGGGTTGGCAAGGATATGGAGAAAAGGGAACCCTTATGTTCTGGTGGTATGAACAGGGCAGTCACTATGGAAAGCAGTATGGAGATTCCTCAAAAAATTAAAAACAGAACTACCATGTGATCTAACAATTCCACTTCTGCATATTTATTCCATGGTGTCTGAGTGTCGCAGACCTTGCGGGTATTGGAACGGGAAAGCCGGCTACAGAGGCAGAGCCGACAGTAAGCTCGCAGCTTGGGGTGACCTTGAACCGGTCGCAGGCTCGGTGAGCTCGGAGCGCGGCCGGAGGTCAGGCAGACGGGAGTAACTGGGCGCTGTTCTCTGAGCGCGCACTGAGGAGTGCGGCCCTGGGCTCTCGGCTCCTCCGGGCCAGAGACCAGGAGGCCGCCATTTGTATTCCCGTCCTCCGGAACTCTACGGAAAGCGCTCAGGGAACAAAAGCTCCTGAAAGCAAACCCAAGCGGATTACTCACCCCGGCCCCGGGTAAGGGCGGTGCAATTCCGCCTGGGGCAAAGACACTTGAGAATCACTACAACAGGCCCCTCCCCCAGAAGACCAACAAGAAATCCAGCCGAGACCAAGTTCACCTACCAAGGAGTGCGGTTTCAATACCAAGGAGAGCAGCAGAATTCCAGAGGAGGAGAAAGCCAAGCACAGAACTCATGGCTTTTTCCCTGTGATTTTTTTTAGTCTTGCAGTTAATTTAATTTTTTTCTTTTTCATTTTTTTTTTTCTCGCCTTCAGGTAAAATTTTTTCTTTTAACTGTTACCTTTTTCTTTTTTTAACGATTTTTTACTAGTTTATCTAATATACATATTTCTTCTTTTTTACATTTTTCTTAGGTGTTTTCTTTTTTTTTAATTCTTTTCTTTTCCTTTTTTTTTCTTTTTTCTTTTTTTTTTTTCTTTCTTCCTTTTTGAACCTCTTTTTATCCCTTTTCTCCCCACTCACGATTTTGGATCTCTTCTAATTTGGTTAAAGCATATTTTCCTGGGGTTGTTGCCACCCTTTTAGTATTTTACTTGCCCCTTCATATACTCTTATCTGGACAAAATGACAAGACGGAAAAATTCAACACAAAAAAAAAAGAACAAGAGGCAGTACCGAAGGCTAGGGACCTAATCAATACAGACATTGGTGATATGTCAGATCTAGAGTTCAGAATGACAATTCTCAAGGTTCTAGCCGGGCTCGAAAAAGGCATGGAAGATATTAGAGAAACCCTCTCGAGACATATAAAAGCCCTTTCTGGAGAAATAAAAGAACTAAAATCTAACCAAGTTGAAATCAAAAAAGCTATTAATGAGGTGCAATAAAAAATGGAGGCTCTCACTGCTAGGATAAATGAGGCAGAAGAAAGAATTAGTGATATAGAAGACCAAATGACAGAGAATAAAGAAGCTGAGCAAAAGAGGGACAAACAGCTACTGGACCACGAGGGGAGAATTCGAGAGATAAGTGACACCATAAGACGAAACAACATTAGAATAATTGGGATTCCAGAAGAAGAAGAAAGAGAGAGGGGAGCAGAAGGTATACTAGAGAGAATTATTGGGGAGAATTTCCCCCATATGGCAAAGGGAACGAGCATCAAAATTCAGGAGGTTCAGAGAATGCCCCTCAAAATCAATAAGAATAGGCCCACACCCCGTCACCTAATAGTAAAATTTACAAGTCTCAGTGACAAAGAGAAAATCCTGATAGCAGCCCGGGAAAAGAAGTCTGTAACATACAATGGTAAAAATATTAGATTGGCAGCTGACTTATCCACAGAGACCTGGCAGGCCAGAAAGAGCTGGCATGATATTTTCAGAGCACTAAACGAGAAAAACATGCAGCCAAGAATACTATATCCAGCTAGGCTATCATTGAAAATAGAAGGAGAGATTAAAAGCTTCCAGGACAAACAAAAACTGAAAGAATTTGCAAATACCAAACCAGCTCTACAGGAAATATTGAAAGGGGTCCTCTAAGCAAAGAGAGAGCCTACAAGTGGTAGATCAGAAAGGAACAGAGACCATATACAGTAACAGTCACCTTACAGGCAATACAATGGCACTAAATTCATATCTCTCAATAGTTACCCTGAATGTTAATGGGCTAAATGCCCCTGTCAAAAGACACAGGGTATCAGAATGGATAAAAAAACAAAACCCATCTATATGTTGCCTCCAAGAAACTCATTTTAAGCCCGAAGACGCCTCCAGATTTAAAGTGAGGGGGTGGAAAAGAATTTACCATGCTAATGGACATCAGAAGAAAGCAGGAGTGGCAATCCTTATATCAGATCAATTAGATTTTAAGCTAAAGACTATAATAAGAGATGAGGAAGGACACTATATCATACTCAAAGGGTCTGTCCAACAAGAAGATTTAACAATTTTAAATATCTATGCCCCCAACGTGGGAGCAGCCAACTATATAAACCAATTAATAACAAAATCAAAGAAACACATCAACAATAATACAATAGTAGTAGGGGACTTTAACACTCCCCTCACTGAAATGGACAGGTCTTCCATGAAAATGAATTTGAAAAGATACAGGCACCTTTATGTTCATTACAATGGTATTCACAATAGCCAAGATAGGGAAGCAACCTAAGTATCCACTGACGAATGCATGAAGAAAGAAGATGTGTTCTATATCCAATGGGATATTATTCAACCATTAAAAAAAAGGAAATCTTGACATCTGCCACTGCATGGATGGACCTTGAGGGCATTATGTTAAGTGAAATAAGCCAGACACAGAAAGACAAATCCCCTATGATTTCACTTATATGTGAATGCTGAAAAACAAAACCAACCAACAAACAAAACAAGACTTCTACAGAGAGCATATTGGTGGTTGCCAGAGGAGAGGGCGGTTGAGGGATGCAAAGTGGGTGAAGGAGATGGAGAGGTATAAACTTCTGGTTATAAAATAAATAAGGCATAGGGAAGTCATGTACAGCATGGTGACTGTAGTCAGCAACATTGTATCACAGATTTGAAGATGCTAAGAAAATAAACCTTAAAAGTTCCTATCACAAGGAAAAAAAATGTAACTTTGTGTGGTGACAGATGGTAACTAGACTTCTTGTGGTGATCATTTTGCATTGTATACAAATGGTGAATTGTATACTGGAAATTATTATAAGGTTGTATGTCACTTATCCTTTTTTGTTTTTTTTTGAAGGTTTTATTTATTTATTTGAAAGAGAGAGAACAAGAAGTGTGGAGGGGCAAAGGGAGAGAGAAGCAGACTCCACTCTGAGCAGGAAGCCCAGTGCAGGGCTTGATCCCAGGACTCTGAGATCATGAACTGTTCCAAAGGCAGATGCTCAATGGACTGAGCCACCCAGATGCCCCTGTATGTCAGTTATCCTTAAAAAAACAGAAAAATAAAAAAGCCAAAAACCAAAAACATGACGTTGTTCCAGTTACCACCACCATCAATGCAAAGTTCACTCGTAGATGGCATCACTTTTTCCCCAAAAGCCAAGAGTTAGCCTCAGAATCTTCTTTTTTTTTAAATTTTTTATTAATATATAATGTATTATTTGTCCCAGGGGTACAGGTCTGTGAATCATCAGGCTTACACACTTCACAGCACTCACCGCAGCACATGCCCTCCCCACACAGCACTGTAAACAACCACGACAAAACTGATGCTCAGGATCTTCACATCTCAGAGCACAGCCTGAAGAGCAGCAGTATTGCTCAAGCCCTTATTAGAAATGTAGAATTTTAGGCCTGGTCTCAGATCCACTGATTCAGAATCTTTTTTTTTTTAAAGATTTTATTATTTATTTATTTGAGAGAAAGAGATCCCGCCTGTGTACAAGTGGGAGGGAGGGGACAGCGGTGGGGGGTGGATCAGACTCCCCACTGAGCAGGGAGATCACTGAGACCTTGACCTGAGCTGAAGGCAGAAGCTTAACCTACGGAGCCACCCAGGTGCCCCCCTGATTCAGAATCTTTATTATACAAGATCCCCAGGTAGTCCAGAAGGGCTTTAAGGTTTGGGAAGCATTCTGTATATTAAATATGTGTTCTATTCTTAAACGTGTCCATGGCTGGGCCCTCTGAGCAACGTGTCAGCAGGGATTCATGCCATCTTCTGATTGGGAGCTATTTTTTTATTGCACACGAGTTGGAGAGAATCCTTAAGGCCGCCCTTGTCTCTCTGTTTGATTTGGATAGAAAATAAAATGGCATGAAGGACCTTCAATCCTGTTCCCTCTTGGAACATTGCATCCTTCTGAGACTTTGTTGCCAGTATGGGGTAACTGACAGCTCTCACTCTCTTTGCTCCAGAAGAAAGTGCTTGAACTTGACACAGTTCTGGCTGCCTCTGTTATTACAGAAACACTAATGGTTAAATCACAAACATACTTTAAAAAAATTTAATTCTGGTGCAAGATGAATTAGGAGCTAAACTTAGCTCCAAATGGAATTAAAACGGGGGTGTTTCTTTTCAAACCGTCAGTTTGTTTATGCAGTGGCTTGGGCTCTGAGTAGTATCACCTTCAAAGAGAAAAGCAATTCTAGCTTAGAGCTGCCAGTTCCCATGAAGCAACCCTAGGGGCCAGGATGCTCTGGGCCCTGATTTGTTTGTGTGGTGTAAACTTGTATTTATACAGTAACACATACATAATACATACCCGTCATCTTCCATTAACTTTAAAAAGTCAAATCGGTTAACAACTTTTGCAAGAGCCATTCCCTCTCCTAACCAAATTTCCAGTTCTTTCTAAAATTACTCATTGGGCCTCGTGGTACATTTTTAGTTATTCTGCAAGTTTTCTGATTAGAATGTGAGGCTGTCCAGGTCCTAGGAGATGTTTCCGGGCTCTCCTCACCATAGTTCTGGGATGATTTCCCTTATCACAGTGCATCTCTCTCTAAATAATTAGGTAGCAACCAAAATTTGTTGAGTCTAATTTCACTTGAAGCAGCATAAGTGCAAGTGTT
Organism: Mustela putorius furo; assembly: GCF_011764305.1. Lineage (NCBI taxonomy): Eukaryota > Metazoa > Chordata > Mammalia > Carnivora > Mustelidae > Mustela > Mustela putorius. The sequence goes on along the minus strand of NW_025421402.1, from coordinate 17,766,126 downwards.
AGTGGAAGAAATATCTATTTTCTGCTGCAAAGGAAATAACCTCTTTTGCATTTGAAAACTTTCTTTTTGGCCTTGCTCTCCCTCTTAACAGTATATCTATTGTGTTGCATCTTTGTAATCATACTACAGGTTTTTCTAGGATTATCTAACAGTCATGGCAGCAACATCAATGCTTACGAAGAGTTTTAAAGGAAACTTCTGAATAAGGGTTGTGATGTGGGAAGCAAGTGTTGACGTCCTCACCCTCCATTTGAACCTGGTTGGAGCTGGTGTGCTTTGAGCCTACAGAAAACACTAGAAGCCTATAGAGGGTGAGACCAGACTCTAGTATCCTTCCCCATGCATATACATTCCGATCATTAAATGTTTCTGATACGGGAGAATGGGTACAATGGTGCTCAAACTTCTTTCTTTTTACACCTGTAGCGGAAGCAAGCACACAAAGTCAAAAACAGCTTCTTAGCTGGCCATATTGTAAATTTTAGGACATTTGAGTACCTCTGATTGAGGACATCTGATTACCAAGTAATTTTCATGGCCAAATCCCTTCTCTGAACAATTCCTTTGCCTCACCAGAATGTCATGATATGGATAAGAAGCAGGTGTTAACTGACCTAAAAGCTTTTTTTGGCTTGGTTTGATTTGGAGAATCAGAACCTTGCAACCCCATGTTTCATTAAAAACAGTTACATTTGGGGGCACCTGGGTGGCTCAGTGGGTTAAGCCGCTGCCTTCGGCTCAAGTCATGATCCCAGGGTCCTGGGATCGAGCCCCACATCGGGCTCTCTGCTCAGCAGGGAGCCTGCTTCCTCTTCTCTCTCTGCCTGCCTCTCTGCCTGCTTGTCATCTCTCTCTGTCAAATAAATAAATAAATAAATATCTTTTAAAAAAAGTTACATTTGAAAAGCAAATGGGTTAATGTTTAACTTGTTCAACTAACAATCAAGAGAAGAAACTGTGGTTAGCTGCTTAATTTTCAGATGCTGTGCTGACCAAGAGTTTGTAGATTTTTTTTCAAAGCATTTTCTGGTGATAAAACAGGGACTGTTAATGATGTGTTCTCTCTTACAATGCTGGAAAGTGAAGAACAGAAGCCCACTGTGCTGGTAATTTATCTTAGGTATTTTGCCCAGGAACAAAATTCCTGAAAAAATTACAAAGCAAATCTTCATCTTGGGGTTTGGATTATTTCTTTGGATACTTGGTATTTTTAGCCACATGGATGGGGGTTGGAGAAGGGTGGGGTGACCATCATTTTAAAATCTTGCTCACTTTAGAGTAACCCTCTAGTTTGTAAGCTTCAAACTTAGTGGAAGCTAAGTGGAAACTTAGTGGAAGCTTAGTGGAAACCTCATTTTTAGAGCTCATTCACTCACCCTCAGTACTTAGCACATTTTCTGACATAGTACTATAGTCCCAACAAAGGTCTAGTGAATAAATCAATTAATAATGATCAATTAATGAATGCCTAGGTCCAAACTGATGATTTACCATAGGAATCACCAAGCATTTTTTGTAAAGGGTCAAAAAATAAATATTTTTGACGTTATAGATCATATAAGATCTTATGTTCTCTGTCACAACTACTCAACTCTGCCACTATAGCAAAAATATCCGTGGACAATATATATGTGAATGCGCATGAAGTGTTCCAATAAAACTTTATTTACAAAAACAGCCATAGGAGAATATTTGCCCTATGGACCATTATTTGCCAGCCCACAGTTTCTAGGATACCTCTCCTCCATTTTGGGGTCAGTTCTCTTATCCTTTTTTTTTAATATTTTATTTATTTACTTGAGAGAGGAGAGAGAGAGTGAGGGAGCATGAGAGGGGAGAGGGTCAGAGGGAGAAGCGAACGCCCTGCCGAGCAGGGAGCTCGATGCGGGACTCGATCCCAAGACTCCAGGATCATGACCTGAGCTGAAGGCAGTCGCTTAACCAACTGAGCCACCCAGGTGCCCCAGTTCTCCTATCCTCTACTTTGTTTTCTTTCCCTTGACCTTCAGACATTATATATATATATATATATATATATATATATATATATATATATACTCGTAAGTATCTTCATTGAGTAGAACACAATCCTAGGGCTGTGGACAATATCTAAATATATAAATATGCTTTCTGAATTCGAGGAACTTTCAGTAGAAAATCTCCTGTTCCAAACTCATTAATCAGATAAGTAATCAGATAAGTCACTCCACACTCTAGACTCACAGTAAGAAAAAGTCAGGATTACACCCACCACTTATCAATTGATAAGAAACTATCAGGTATGAGGATACATTTACCTCCTAAAATATCTTAACGTGTTTTCTTTCTTTCTTTCTTTCTTTCTTTCTTTCTTTCTTTCTTTCTTTCTTTTTAATTTTTAAGTGCACTTTCTACTGAAGTATAAAACTCATATAGAAGTAGGTTGCAATCATAAGTATGGTTTGGAAGAATTTTCACGCTGTAAACAGCACCTAAATCAAGAAATACTTGATTTCTTACTAGAAATCCCCAAAGCCCTTCATACCTTATTCTAGACATCGCACTGCACCCCTCTCATCCCCCGCCAAGTTAGCTATTATTGTGACCTTAACTACATAAACCTTATGTACGACTTATGAGAATGACTCCATTCTCATGGAATTCAGGTGGATTCTGAAGCATAAACCAAAACATTCAATTTATTCTCATTTCAGGTTCTGTGTGCTTCAGAACAAACAGGGAAGTGGTTTCTTTCTGGTTGGACCAGGAATGATGAGGATGTGATTCTGATGCTCGCAGGGATCACGACACCGTCTCAGGATATAGTCAGCTCCAAGGGTCTCTGAATTTAGCTGTGCTTTAAATGAACTTTGCTTCTGTAGGGTTTAATGAGTCAATAAATACTTCCCTCCTCTTTTTTAGGCTTAAAGTAGCTGAGGTTGAGAGCAAAGTTTCTGAGACAGGAGACCAGGCTAGAGTGTATGCTTACTATGGTATGGCTTGAAAAAAATTGAACAGAGATATGACTTGTAAAAATAAGAAAAAATAGAAGAAAGTGCAGGGAACAAAGATCTAGGAAATAAAAACCAAAACACTTGTATTCAGTGATGTAGGAGGAAAACCAGAGAAATGTGGTGACATGGGTGCTGAAGGACCAAATTTAAGTCTTCTTCACAAATGTTGCAATGAGTAAAATATACCACAGAATTAGATTATTTATTCATTCACTTGTTAATATCTCTTGTGTACTTTTGTGTGTCAGACGTTCTGATAAGTGCTGGAGAGACGCCAAGACATAAAAGAAACAGAGATCTTGCCCTTTGGCGAGATTTTAGTCTGATTTTAGTCAGATCAGAAAAATCCTTAGATCTGATCTTACGAAAAAATCCTATAGAGAGCTGTTTCATTAAGAAAAACACACATTTCCAAGATTACTGGGAGCGAATGAAAGTTTGCAAGGAAGTGGAGACAGCACATTGCTTGCTGCCAGGGCTGACTCCACTGCTCCCTGATTATCCTGTCACCATTTTTTATGGTAGTTATCTTTAATTGTACTCGTTTCCTTTTACATGACACCATGGAAGTGCAAATATTTATTGTTTTGGCTATTTCTCTTTAAAAGCCTTTAATTCCAATGGGTCTATCAGCATGTTGACTTTATTTAGTAGCCCTGTGTGGGAAGGTCTCCTGTCTTTCCCGCTGCCCTTTATCCAGGGCCCGCGGCAGCTCGCACGACGGCCAGATTGTTCTCCCGCCTGCTTCATGTGAATAGCACTACTGACATGAATCATGCTCCCAAGTTGTAGCTTTTAAAACAGGCTCAAGTGTGATGAACACACAGGAGATGACTCTCATAATTCTAAAGCTCTTCTCAGATTTCCAGAAGGCCGGGAAGGCTCTTGTTTTTTGTGACAGTTGAGGTGAGTGGGAGGAAGGAGCGTGCGTAAGTTTCTGTTGTTCATCCCAGGAGCTAAAAAGATCAGGAGAAGTGTCGTTGACAATTCTATACAGGTCCATCTTCTGTTGCATTATAAATGTTTTGTCAGGCAACATTTTAGTTGTCTACCTGTCCAAAGGGCCTCTAATTGGTTACTGACTGCCTCCATTTTATAAATGGACTCCTAAGCAACGAGCAAGAGCCAGGTGAATAGATTTTATTACTCACAACGTATCTATACTCCAGTTCAAAAACACATTTGATACAGGATAGGAAGAGCTTTTGCTGTATTTTATGGGTGGTGACCATGTTATTCAAATAGATCATTTGAGGGCACCTGGGTGGCTCAGTTGGTTAAATGTCTGCCTTCAACCTAGATCATGATCCAGGGTTCTGGGATCGAGCCCCGCATCAGTCTCTCTGCTCAATGAGGAGCCTGCTTCTCCTTCTCCCTCTGCCTGCTCCCCCTGCTTGTTTTCTCTCTCTCTCTGTGTCAACTGAATAAATAAAAATCTTTTAAAAAATAGATCATGTTCTACCCAATTACTATGTAAAAGATACGTGAATTATCAATTCCTAAAGAAGCAAAGTACAATAAAGATACATCAAAACTCAACTGAATCTGATTTACTCATTGATGATTCAGAAGTGACTCAAAGATCCAAAGTTATTGAATTAGAGGCAAGAAATGATGAAGCATCTTTATATTGAGCTTCACTTAACTTATGCTCTACAGTTGAGTAGAAGTGATTGTTCTCTACATGATGGAATGCCAGATAATCCAACATTTGCTATGGATCTTGAAATGCATACATCCAGCTACAGCATAAAGACAATATTCCATAATACCAATGAGCTTTTTGGAAGTATTCAACCTCTGATGACTCAAATAAGCTGATTTTAAAGAAACGAATGCAGATAAGTTTTGTTAGCTGGAAATTTCCAATTCATCTGGCTTAGTATACTATTTGGCTTGAAACAAAACATTATATGTTTTTTTAACATGGACTAAAAAAACTGTATACCCTAATTAAAACAGACTGAAAACAAAAAGGCAAAACAACACAGAACAAAATTTGAATGTTAGATGATAGTTAATCTTAGCTTGTTCTAGTCTCTTATTGTACGTTATATAGATTTTTAATATGTAGATTATTGTCCCCCTATTTTTTTTGTTTTGTTCATTGTTTTCATTTGGTTCTATTTTGCAAATAGATTGGATTAAAATATTCTCAATGTACAGCTAATACACGTGGAGTTGGGGTCCAGGCTTGAAACCAAAATCCGTGACCTTAATCTATCTGGAGGCCTGTTAACATAGTTTTCCTCAAGTCTATTTGTATGAGAAGCTAAAGGATCCCTTCAAGGTATATACCCAGAGGAAAGGTGCCTCAATGAAGGGGTAGCCTGAGTTCACAGTGAGCACTGAGCACAGTAACTATCATTTGTTTTATTTTTTTTTTAAGATTTATTTATTTTAGGGAGGGAGGGGTTACAAGAGGGAGGGTGAGAGGGAGAGGGAGGGAGAATCTCAAGCAGATTCTCCGAGATCACAACCTGAGCCAAGATTGAGAGACAGACTCTTAACTGACGGTGCTACCCAGGTACCCCAGCTGTCATTTGCTCTTCATACAACAAAGCCCCAGGAAGTCCTAGGCAAAAATGAAAGTCAAACAGAATAAAGGGGATGGCTTTCACTCAAAACCCTACAAGTTATTGGGAACGCAAGGCAGCTGTCTTTTTGCAGGATGAAAAGGGAAAGCAGGATTCATCGCATTTGGGGATCTATACCAACTCCGTTCTGCTATTTTCTGGCAACAGTGACATTGCGAAGGTTGCACTGAGTCCCCACCCCAACATGGTGGCTTTGGAACCACAGAACAATCTGACACCAAAGACGGTAGACAGTGCTGGATGCAAAAGACCCAGATCTGACTCAGCAGGTAGCAGAGCTTAGATCCGGAAGAAGGGTTAGTGACTTCTGCCCCATGAGGCTCTTGGAAATAATAGGCTTGGGGCTCTAGGCAGTACCTTTTTGGTCTCAAAACAGAGGACAAGGGTGAGCCAAAGAAATTTTATTTTGTTGGTAATGCAACTTAATTTTCTACATCTGAGAGCCTCCACAGCTTCATCCGAATTAGACTCCTAACATGCATCTATAAAGCCAAAAGATCAGAGAGATGACCAACATGATTTCTTAAGCGCTCCTTTTTCTAAGAAAATACAAGGCTATCTCTCCTTAATTATTTGTAATTAAAATCATTCAGGTAATTATATTTAATGAATAATATCTCTCTTCATCTCAAGGCATCCTGAGTGAGTCAGAAGGTAAACACACTTGCATCTCCGTGCGCACACACCCTTCTGTCCCCACCTTTCCCTTTGTCTCTGACCCCTCCACCCCTTCAAGGAACAAGCGATTCCATTATTGGAAGCAGATGAGTCCAAGCCCCCGGGTGGATAGACAGAGGTGCAGTTAAGGGGACCCTTGTCTGGTAAATTAGACAGCCTCCAGGTCTGTGTTTATGAGATTGCTTTCCCTCACGTGACTGATTATAGACAAGCCTATTCACCTGTTAACCTCTATACTCTGTGCCTTAAAGCTCATGGTCAGAACTCACCAAGAAGCACTTGATAGGTGGAACCAGATTTGCCCTGCTCCTCTGTAAGAGTCCTCAGCTTCTGCCTTGTCCAGCTTGCCCCTCCCCACTTCCTTCATCACTGTTTTAGGACACCAGCATTCAGCAGCCTGCCAGACACGCATTTTCCCTAAGAAACCACATAGAAGGAGAACAGAAAAGAAACGCAAAGTGTCTTCTGGTCCCCTGAGTCCACCAAATGCTTTCATGAGCCTCTTGCAGATTTGTTTAGGCCCACGTTGCTCTTTCCAGGACCTGAAGCTCTAAGCCAGTGCCTCCGGCCAATGGGTACTGCAAAATCCTTTTGAAGTGTGTGCACACTCCACTGCAGAAAGAGCCTTTCTAAAGGGATCTGAACTATTACTTTTCAAACCTTTGAGACCCAGATGTTTTCATGGGCCAAGAGCTGTTCTCTGAATTCAAAGGAGAGCTGGTGCTTTTACGGAGCTGAGTAGTGGCAGATGTCCAGCACGACTCATGTGGTGAGTTCACTGTATTGTGATTTATAAAATGTCCCCAATAAAACGAAGAAAAAAATTAAAAAATGAAAAATCTGTTCCTTATTTACCCTACAGTGGGGGGAAAAGAAACACCATAATACATTTCTAAGAATGCTTAATTTTATGTGTGTGATCATAATCATTTAAACTCTTGCTAGCATTTTTCCAGAAGCCTTTTTTCTCTTAGAAGAGCCAAAACATTTCCCTCACCCTGATTGTCACAAACAAAAAGCAATAAATAATTTCTTCTATTAGAAGCCTGAAGGGCACTTAACTACGTGGCATACATTTTAAGGGAAATCTGAGAGATGATATTTTTTTTTTTAATTCAGACTTTCCAAGAAAAGTCGAAAGTGGATCACATTTAAATGAATATTGGAAATCAGCACAGTTGAGGAGGGAGGACAAAGGAATTCCAGTTCGCCTTTCTCCCAATTTTTGTATAAAAATTGCTACATATATTTTTAAAAGAATAAGTATCCATTCATAGAACACTGTACACATGTTTTAGTAACTATTTTTATATTGCTAACAGAAACTAACTTTCCTTGGACTATCCAAAAACAATAACATGAACCTGATAGAGATAGAGACTTTGGGTCAGGGCAGAGGCAGAACAGAGGACAGGAAGGAAGGAAGAACGAACAGATACCCCATTGGCTCTTTTCTGCAATCAGCTCAGTTCCCTAGAGGAACCTGAGCTATAAAAGAGAATGACCAACCACTGAGCAATGAAACACTAACTTATCATCAGGCTAAAGTAAACTGAAGGCTTGGAAATTTTCAGGGAAAAAAAAATTCTAACAGCAAGGCACTCTTGTAGACTTTACATAACCAATATCAGATCTTGGTATTTTAATTTTAAGTGTGGTATCTTTACTTCACTTTTGATGGATACTCAGAGTGTTCCACCCTTTTTTGGGATGTAGAACAATTTGGAAACAAAAACACTTCTAATTAATACTGATACTTGGGACAGATAAGAGGAGGACATTTACAGCCATCGTGAAAATCCTTAAGATATATCGAAGACAGTGGTTCTCACCAGGGGAGTTCTTAACCCCATGGAGGATATTTGGTAATGTCTGGACATATTTTTGATTGTCACAATCTGAGACTGCCACTGGCATCTAGTAGGTAGAGGCTAGGGGTGCTGCTAAACTTCACACAATATGCAGGACAGCTCGTCACAACAAAGATACATCTGGCCCAACATACCAATCATAGCACTGTTGAGAAATCCTGCTGTAGGAAGACAAAAATGTTCATTAGCTCAATAGTATCAAGGTGCAAGGTCAAAGTCACATTAAGCAATCCTTTTCTCAAATGAGCCAGAGTGCTAACTATCAAGACAAACAAGGGATGCTCGCCTTGGCAAATGTGCAGTGCTACTTCTTAGGTACAAGAAATCAGCTACAGATCTCCATGATGGAGAGGCTAAACTGACATCGGAGTGCCACCACCATCATCAATTGGGACAAGAACTTATCTCTTGCCAGTAGGAATGAGCAGTGTTTAGACCTAAGTGTATTTTGAATAGTATTTAGGGAAAGGCCAACGTGCTTGGTTGGCAGAATTCAAAAAAGGACAAGAGAAGAAAAATCCTTAGGAATTTCTTGATGGGGGAAAAGTGGGGATGATAAAAGACTAAAAGTTTCATATGTCTTTGGGGAAGATGATAGAGAGCGAGACATCTGGATGCTGGGCACATCACTTGGGACCTTACTTTTGGAGTCACACTTCTTGAAGACCTCGATTTCTAAGACTTCCTTCCTTATACAGTAGTAAGGAACAATTTATGTGAAATTGCAAACTCTGTTCATCCTACTTTGTGCTGGTTTTGAGATAAAACACGCTTACAGTAAAAGCACTTCTTCACATCCAGGCTTGGGGAAGAGCAGCAAGGCAGGGAAGTCCTTAAGGATCCATCCTTAAGGATGGATTGTGACCATTTGCCTATGTCACTGCAAAGGCCCCCATCTCAGACCCTTGAGCAATGACTGAACGTTTTTGGCACAGATTGTAGGGCCTGTAGACAAGGACAGCAGACAGTGATCCTTCTGGAGAGGCAGTATGACCCATTTCCCTCCGTTCTGTTGCTCTCCCCCAAAATACTTCAGCAAGGGGCTATGTCACCTTTGAGAACAGTATGCCCTGCCTAAGTAGCAAGGGACTAATATGTATAAATTAATCATTCAAGAGATTCTGGACACTTTCACAAAAATCACAAACTCCCAACGTAGGCTGCAGATGAATTTAAATATTTTGTATTAACATCCTTCTGACCTTTGCCTCATTACTGACTGTTTAGTTCCTTTTCCTTGAAAACCCATTTCAGTCCGGGTGTGTGCGTGGGTGGCTCAGGCTCCTGATTTCAGCTCAGGTCATGATCTCAGGTTTTGAGATCTAGCCCTGTGTTGGGCTCTGCACTGAGCGTGGAGACTACTTGAGATTTTCTCTGTCTCCCTGGTGTGCTCTCATTCATTCTCTCTAAAATAAAGGGAAAGAAAAGGAAAGGAAAACTGTTTCAGTCAACTTGGTCAGTTATGTGCAAAAAGTCTGAACCCTTAATATAAAACCAATTTCTTTATTTCCCAATGGTCCACTTGGAATCATAGCATTTAAAGCCAGAAGGGGGTAGCCTGGGTGGCCCAGTCAGTTAAGTGACCAACTCTCGGTTTCATCACAGATCATGATTTCAGGGCTGTGAGGTCAATCCCCACATTGGACTCTGCTCAGAGTGGAGTCTGCTTGTCCCTCTCTAATCCTGACCCTCACCCTCTCTCTCTGCCTCTCAAATAAATAAATAAATAAAATCTTGAAAAAATAAACAAAAACCTAAATAAAGCCATAAGAGAATTTGAGGACTGTATGATAATAGGAAAAGGAGGTCACAGAAACCCTGAAAGTCAAGTGTGTCACCCAAGAAAATGCTGAGTTTTGCTGTCTTCTTAGCTCCTGACTTTGATCTGTATATTCATTTTCCCACCTAAAAATAAATCTCTCATGAGAGGAGTAATATAATCAACTTAGGTTTCAGATCAGGGAAACCATCATTGTCCTTACATATTCTTCCATGCCGAAACATTTAATTTAATTATACTTGTGGTAAACACAAACAGTATTTTATATTTTATATTTATATTTGCTGATCTTGTTTCTTACACCGATCCCTCAAAAATGAATGAACTGAACCCAGCCCATCAAGTTCAGCAAGCACATTAGAAAAGGTTTCTTACTCTTCTCTAGGCATTTCTAAGATATTTTTCTCTTGGACAGATTTACAAAGTTAGCCTTCAAATCACATGTAATTACATTTAATAGAATTCAGAACTAGTTTAAAAACATCTCAAAGTGTTTCAAAGCAGACCTATCACTTGCCGACATTAAATACCATCAGCTCTCCAGCAATCAAGAAAAGAGAAGTGCTACTAAGAAATCTGCAAATCGGGAGAAAAAACTGCCAACAGATGTCATTATTTTGGAAACTGATAGAACTAGAAGAAAGCTGGATAATTCACTTAGCCCATCCTCATGACTTTGGTGTCCTAATAAGCTGCAAAAAATCTTCAACGTTTTCCTAGGCAGATTATTTCAACGAACAGCATTTGGCTCCAATTCCAGAGAATAACCATTTTTAAATACTTACTATGCCTCACATACTTGACACATTTAGCGTTCCAAACAATTTTATAAAGGGTACCTGCAAACCATATATAACAAAAACAAGACGAGGTCACCAGAAAACTATTGGAATGCAGTCATTTAACAACTTTGAAATCATGTATATCACTCAGTTTAGGATGTTCCAATGGCTCATTGGAAATAGTCACAATTGGCAAGGAGACTGATGGGTGCATAAAATATTTAGGACCATTAAAAAGCTTTAGGACATCTAGGTCAAATTACTCAAAAGTCTTCAAAGCAAAGCAAAATCTCAATGTCTCAATACTCCATCCACTGCAATTATTATTTAATTTATTGTCCAGATAATTTAATGGCTTTATTTCCAACAGACTTGTTCTCAAGTATGTTAATATTTTAGTTAGTGCTGAATGATTTTAGTAACTTTGATATATCTTTATATCATAAATGATTATACAATTTGCAGGTAGATGCACGGTTTTTTATTACAAATCATTATACAGATGTGTGTTCTGGTCATTGGGGAGGGCATTAAAACATTACAGAAGAATAAGGTAGGTTACTTTTTAAAAATTCTTTTATTGATTTAAAAAAAAAAAAAAGGAAGTCTAAATGTGATTATTGAATCCATCCTGTTTTCCTTAAATTCATTTGCTCATATTCTCACTTAAGAAATGAATTTTCTATGTTGTTTGAAATAAACTTTATCAATTTTAATGTTCTAAATAACGATTTTTTGTATCTGATTTTTGATACTAAATTACATTTGCAATGGGCTGATTCTTGCACTTGATCCTCAGTGATAAATATAATTACATGAAGGCTGGAGAGAAGAAAATATGAGAATAGTATTGTAAGAATTTTGAATTGATTGATACTGACATGAAATCTACCCTAATGTTATACAGAGGTAATGAGAATATTTATGTCTCAATTAAGTTTCAATTCTTAAATCTTAAAAACAGAATTTAAACAGAATACTAACCAAAAGAACTAATGAAGGGCCCATCTGACTTTAAGAAAAAGACCACATTTGCTTGGTTTTCTGGCTCAACTTATCTTTATCTCACTTATATTTGACTATTAACAAGTCTGTATTTTATCTCTCAGCTTATTAGTCAGATATTGCCACTTCAAGCAAGGAAGATAAATACAGTGTAGTAAAAATATTTGCTACATTGCAGACGTATCAGAAATATAATGACTGCGCTCTAACGTTTACTTCTCTCAAGTCCATGTTGGTATATCTAAATGACAATGACAGACGATAAAATTGTTTCTGTCTACCATTTAAAACTAAGTTTTTATGACTTCTTTCCAAAGCATCTAATAGAGCCAAACATACTAATACATGGTGCTTGGCTCAACCACTAAAAGTGATCTCACATTATATTGATATAAAACCCAAAGATGGATTTCAGCATCATTTAAAAACTAATAAGATAATTACTTTACCTTGTAGTAATCTAAGGTATAATCCAAATTACATTTTGTTTTCCTATTTTTTGAACAGCTGACACTATCAGGCAGCATATAAATCTGTCTTCTAGATTCCTAAGCTAAGCTTTCCAGAGAGCTTTCACAGTGTCTCCCTCCAAATCCTCACTGTTTATCCTTCATTATCCTCTCATGAACCCCTCGTGGGCTTAGACACATGACGGCTAAGGAGAGAAAGCTAAGAACATCAAGCCCAGTATCAATTAAAGGTAAAAACTATTGTCTCAAGTGGAATTTTCCAGAAGCTGCAAGAAAGATCCACCACCTCTTCAATTTTAAGTAGGTTTATCTTCCAGACTGCTGGAAAGAGCAAAATAAACTAAATTTTGTGAGATTATTCATATGGAGCAAGTCAGAGTAAGATGTGATTAAAACCCAATTCTTACCTTTTTGAAGCTTAATTAAACATATGGTTAAAGGGTAGAATGTGTGTGTGTTTGTGTGTGCATGTGTGTGTGTGTATGTATGTGGTTTGTGTAACCACTTCTTTCTAGCTCTGCAGCCCCTACCCTGAACACCTGTCCCTGTACCTGCCACGGCACCTGACCTTGCTCCTCCCTTTTTTCCTCCTCATTCCTGCGTCTCCACTTCCTACCAATAATTCTTTCCTTCTGATTTCCAAGTCCTGAAACATTGACTTTGCTGGACTGGGTGAAACTGATCTTGTCATCTCGCATTTAATTGCGTTAATACAGAGAGTCACTATCTATATTAGATCTGTGAGGTCCTTACATTAATTTGGGACTGTTTGTATCAGATAAATTAGCTAATCTTCACCTTTTTTTTTTTTTTTTAACCTTTAACTGTGCCGCCTAACTCCAGTTGTGCTTTAGTCTTTCCTTTCTCATATAGCATTAGGGAGTGAAATATTTTAATATTTTACCTTGCTGATAAAGGGTTTTCCATGTGAAAATGCTTTTTCTACCTAGAGGCAAGAAGATTACTCCTTAATATTTTCAACTGTGAAGATTTAGTGGTACTTTGGCTTTTAAAAGGAGGAAAGAAGATGAATATTTATTGTGGGCTTAGTGTGGTGTAGAGATAGGGGATCTGCACACACTATGCTATTTGGCCCTTGTAACAACTGTGAGGCTGCTACGAATACTTTTTGTAGATGAGTGAACCAAAGAGGAGAGAGAACACCAACTGGCAGAGCAAATGCAGGCATGTCTTTCAAGCTCAGTGTGTACTATCAATGTTTAGCCCTGTAGATTCTACATCAGGATTCCTTTCTTTTAATTTGGTCAGTAATTCCATTCCTTTTTGGAATTATTTTACTTTACAGGGCTTTTTTGTACGTCAGACAAAATTGACAAAAACAAAATTTTACCCATTAATTATTTATCAAAACCTGTTTATTGTATCATTTCTATGATGTACCTAGCACTGTGTTAGCTGTTGAGGCACCGAAGTCATAGCCCCATTTCTACCTGTAATAAGCCTGCATTTCCGGTAAAAGAAGGCAAGCAGGTATCCGATCACAGCGGGGAGCGCCTGCGCAGACGCTCGCTCTCGCCCGCAAAAGGCTGTCTTGGCAAGGTTTCAGAGCAGCAGAGCTTCAAGTACCCACCCATACTAGATTATTGACTGTCTCAGAAATTCTGAGAGCCCCCTCCAGACCCCTGGACCTCAGATTTTGGCTTGCTCTTCCATAATTCATTATGGGCTCTATGGACTTCCCTTCTTTTCCCAAAGAAAGACACGAATAAGCCAACTTTATGGAGGCAGTCTCTTTTTAGGAGTCAGTCTCTTTTCCGACCTTTTATTTCCTATATACCTTCAGGCTGCCTGCTTAACCCTTCTTTGCTTTGGTTAATTGTTTGCACAATGCAGGTAATAGCTACCTTAGGAACTGCTGTAGGGCTTAATTAATTAATGTTTATAACAGCTTTGAAAATGTAGCATTAAAGCTCCCAAGTAAGTGCAAATTATGACCATTATTGACATTATCATCATCATCATTCTCTTTCACATATAGCCAAAGGCGGACTCCAAGAGCTGAATCATTGTGGTGCTCCTCAGGCCAGACTCCGTCTTCTGAGCACAATTGCTTGATCTGAGAATCTGAACCTACTTGTACACAGAACAATTGCTGCAAGTTCTTTCTGGCTCAGAAAAGAGAAATCATCCATCCCCTGATCCCACTTCCTTGACTCTGTTTCTGCTGCTCCTTGCTGGCCGTTCTGCTGCCACTCACTAGATCACATCTAGGTATATATAAAATACGTGGAAATTCTCCTGAGCCAACTGACCATTGCCTGAACCCCTGAACAACCATGACAGCTCATCTTTCTAATTGTGTAGACCAAGAATGGTGGATCATAGATTTGAACCTGAAGTGTGAATGAACCCACCTTTGGTTTAGCAGTTGAGGCTATACCTGTATGAGTAAGCCTGTCTGGAAAGAGAAAAATGATCTTAAGTCACATAAACATCACTTTGAATATAATTATTAAGAATCTGGTTACTACATGGTTAACAGACATTTAGATCTGTTGTTTCTAGAAGAGTGCTAATTATGGCCCCCCAAAAGTACTTACTTTAAACAGTGGAAAAATTTCATGATTACTGATGCATTTCCCTGTGCCAAAACAAAACAAAACAAAAAATTATTTTATCTTTCTTTTTTTTTTTTTTTTTCCTGGACAACTCATATATCCTCATGGTCACCTAAAATTCTTCCTCATTTAGGAAACCTCCCTGTGTCATTCAGACTTAAGAATTCACTCCCCCACCCCAATATATGATACTTTGTCTACATCACTTACTTGGTAATTATTCGCTGCTCTGTGATGTCTCCCATATTTTCTTTTACGGTGTTTTCAACTGTTTGTATCTTCTTTTCCAAATTACATTATGCAGCCCTTGTGGGTAGCAAGAAAGAGGTGTTCACATTTGTATCCTCTGCCAAGGTTAGATCCTTGGAGATGGGACTCAATGGACATCTGTTTATTTCTCTTTTCCTTTCTAATTTATTTGAGAAAACAGCTTCAGATTTTATATTGCAAAGACTTATTGACACTCCCGCTGAATTTTATGGCAAGATTGCTATACCCTTTCCTTTTCCTCCTGAGCACCTAACTAGACTACACTTCAGAGTCTATCTTGCAATTAGTCTAGACCATGTGACTGAGGTTGGCCAATGTGATACGGTAGACGTGATGTCATTGCCTGAACAGGTCTGTCTGTATGTTTTTCTTTCCCAAATCTCATACTTGCTCCTGCTGTCTTTATTCATTAGCAGACTGATTGGAAAAAAAAACCCTAAGGACCTAAAAAAAGGTAGAGCCTCTGGTCATGATCTCAGGGTCCTGGGATCGAGCCCCACATTGGGCTCTCTGCTCTGAGGGGAGCCTGCTTTCTCCTCTCTCTCTCTCTGCCTGCCTCTCTGCCTGCTTGTGATCTCTGTCTGTCAAATAAATAAGTAAAATCTTAAAAAAAAAAAAAAAAAGTAGAGCTAAAAGATAGAAAAATGGGTCCCCAAGTCACCAGGTGGAAAAGTGCTTCTTAGAAGAGTTATATGGCCAGGAAGATACATGGTGGTGTGCTTTATAAATGAGAAATAAACTTTTGATAAATCAGGAAAATTGGAGGATTCTGTGCTACAGAAGCCTTAATTACCTCATAAACATATCTTATAATCATCTCATTCTTAATATATTACAAATGGAACTCTTGTTTCTCCTTTATTCTCCAAATCCACTGCTTCAAGTATTCTTCAAACATGTATCACATACCCATAGAATTTTTGTGAATTATATCTTTTCCAATATATCTCAAAACACATCAGATGTGTCCATTCCTCTCTATTTTTCTCCATCACCTTCATGATCTTATACAAAGCTCTCATTATTTCTTAAATTCCATCACAGCCTCTAAACAGCTACTGGGCATCCTGTTCTTGCCTTTCTCTTTTCTTCAATTTACAGCAGCCAAACTCATATTTCTAAAACACAACTTCAACCCCACCTCTCCCTTATTGTAAATCTTTCAACGGCTTACCACTGCACCAAGAGTAAAATCCAACTCCTAACCTTGACCTGCAAGACCCTGCACGTTCAAGTCCCTGCCAGCTCACCAGGTTTATCTTAGGACAGTTTCCAGTTACCATCCAAGTCTAGTCACCTGGAATTCTTCCAGTTTCTCTAACAGCCTAAATTTGTATCTCCTCTGGTATCATCACCCCTATAGTTTGCCTTGCTTTGAAGGTGTTTCTCCTTGCCCTTCACACAACCAGTTCATATCTACATTTAAATATCCTTTCCTGGGTGCGTGGGTGGCTCAGTGGTTAAGCCTCTGCCTTCACCTCAGGTCATGATCCCAGGGTCCTGGGATTGAGCCCCACATCGGGCTCTCTGCTCAGTGGGGAGCCTGCTTTCCCCTCCTCCTCTGCCTGCCTCTCTGACTACTCGTGATCTCTCTCTCTCTGTCAAAAAATAAATAAAATCTTAAAAAAAATAATAAATATCCTTTCCTCAGAGAAGTTTTCTCTGATCACCAGGGCTAAGAAAATCATTGACCCTTTCTTATCTTTTAGTGCACTATCTTGCTCTTTTCTATTCTAGCAATAACCAGAATTTTTAAATTCTATATTCATATAGCAAGTAAGGACCTCTGGTCACAAGTTATGAAATACAAGAATTGTAGCTCCATTTTACATCAATGTATGCAATTCCTTTTTCTATTCTATTTCTAGATCCCATTCTATTTCTATATGGATTAGGATATAGATTCCAGATACTCTAACAAAGAGCCAAGTAAAACAGTGGCTAAACTGCCTTTAACTTTAGTGAAGATATCTAATATCTTGAATATTAGAGTTTTATTTCTCTCTCTTTTATCAGTCTGAGGGTAAGCAGTCAAGGCTGATAGGGCAGTTCTGAAGTGTTAAGGATCCAGGCTCTTTTTGTATTGTTACTCTGCGTCCCTCAGTAAGAGGTTCCATACTTGGGTGCAAGGTACAAGATTAATTGCAATTTGGTGTGGTAGGTAAGAGCAGTTCATGGTTGAGGTAAGGGCTAGATGCAAAACCAGCTCTGGGATGCCAACTCCTCAGGCCAGTGAATGCTCTTAGAAGAACAAGTTCTTTAAAGGTTTATAAAGGAGGTAAGATTTTGAGAGGAGATAGACAAATTGCTAAAAGGCATGCATGAGGAATAAGAAAAGGAAAGGGTTGTCTAAATGTAATGGCAGCATTTGAAAATCTACGGTTTGTTTCTTTCCCTCTTAGTTTGGATGGATAGTAAAAATGCTGAAAACGCTAAGGATAAGTGCATGATTTCTTTCTTTTTTTTTTTTTTTAAGTGCATGATTTCAACAGAATGAAAATAGATGTGATTTAAAATACAGGAAACAGTGAGAAGATTCAGAATATAGGTGGAATATGGGAAGAAACTTTTGGCAAGAAGAATGGTTCTGAGCAACAAAGAATAGCTTTTACAACCTGGAAAAAGGGTTGGGGCTTTCGAGTCAGCAGTTCTACAGAATGAAAGACAGAGATTGTTGGGGAAAGTTAAGTTTTATGTGTCTGACATATGTGTCTGACATATGTGATCAGCCCTGAAGTCAGAGATCCAATATTAATTGGAAAAAAAAAAATTCTGGAGTGTGAGAATTTTGGATCCTTGGTAAAAGTGCTTTGGTGGAAACTTGCATCAAAAAATGTAACACATTTAAGGAGGATCACCTTGAATCTGCACAATTGGCAAGATACTTCATCTTTTGCAGAGTTTTTTATTTTGTTTTCCGTACTGTGTTATCTTTAATTAGCCCTTTGGGAGCTCGCCAATCATATCACCTGTAGATCATTTTACCCACTGCTTTGTTTGTCACCAGTCTCCTTCTCCCTTGAGAAATGGTGAAGTGGATACCTTTCCCTTAGTTAAGAGAAATCCATGTTTTTTGGTTTTTTTTTTTTTTTTTTTTTTTTTTTTTTTTGCATTTCCTGATAACAAATATGTTGGGAAGACAGGTCAGCAAAGCCACGGGCATCTCTTACATCAACCAAATTCATGATGCCCAAGTTACTGGTTACTTCAATTCCTTCCAGGTTAACACCTCCAGTTACCACACCATCAATCGAACTTGATGAAATTGAGAATATTCCCAGGTTCTAAATTAATCTGAATGTTGTAATTCACTCTGGCAAGGGGATGAAGGTAGAAGGTAATGGAAGCATCATGGCTCGTCAGATGAGGGATCCCTTTTGTGTTCACAATGATCTTTTTCTTAAGATCTTCGGCTCCTCAGGCACAACACAATGAACAGCCAAGAGACTCTTCATGTCGTAGATCAGATGGTAAGACTCTTTGGTCTTGTCAATCCTGATAAAATCCATAATACCGGAAGGGTCACTTATATCAGTTTAGACCTTGCCATCAGTTTTTTTTTTTTTTTTCTTTCCTAGCACAGGATTATATACAGACAGGAAGCTATGCATCTGGATAGATTAATATCTCAATCTTTACCTATATAAACATCACTGTAGATATATAGATATAGGTATGTCAAAACTCAAAGTTTTCAACTGTTAAGGTAATTGGTATGATGTGGCAACTTGTATTCAACAAAAGTATTTTAATTTTCACTTTAAATTAATATGGTAAATTTGTATTCTATTGCTTTTTAGTGTTTAAGATAGAATCTGTAAGTTTGATTTGGCTTAACTATATATAAAATGTGTAAGCTTAAGAAGCCTACAGTTAATTTTATGTACAGTATGATTCACATGTGAGTATTCCTTTCCTCGGACCCCACTCCCCAAAGTGAAGACTCCAGATGAAGTTGGTTCTGAGCAAACAACTGGAAAAAACAACCCCATGGGAGTAGAACCCAGCTGACTTGACCCCACCAATCCTAATGAACTACTACATGCAGATCTTCACTTTACTTCCTATCAGGGTATACTTGAGTCATTGATTTTGACAGGGAGCCATTCTCTCAGCTTGTGGGGACTGGTGGGTTGACAAGAAGCAAGCTCACTGCTCAGTTTGTCCAGCATCCAATACCTTGAGGCTACTACATGCCTTGGATGCTCTTTGGGACCACAAGCCACAGGTCCGCTAGGCACAGAATATACTTGAGGAGTTTCAGACAACCTTGGGAGCAATCATCAAAGAAGAAATAATCTACCTCCATGATTTCCAAAGCTGACAAAGGTCTATTTTGAGAAAAGTTACTTAGCAGACAATATGTTAGCAAGGAGGAAAAGAGTTTAGTGTGTTTAAAAAGCTTTAAACTACTGATGTTCCAAATGGAAGAGGTTAAATAATCTTGGTCTCTTTGGAGGGAAAGAGGGGCCTCTCTTGTTGGATGGAAGGGTGTCTCAGTTTGTATGACCAAAGTATTAGGCATTTGTTGGGGAGAGCAGAGGAAGAAGGCAAGAGTTAGTGAGGAAGCCAGGTCAGGAGGGACCAATATTCAATCCTGGGCAGACATAAAATTTTTGCTAAATCTTAGTGTGACAGTTTGTGTGAATGGAATATCCACCCAGTAACTATCACTAAATATTTATTTACAATCTCTTGAGTTTCCTTTTTAAATTTCCTCCTTGGGTCCCATGTGGCATGCTTTCTTTTTCTTTTTTTTTTTTTTTGTCCAGAGGAAGGACTCCATTTTCTTGTCAATAAAAAGAAGATCCTTCTTAAACTTTCTCCATACAATTTCATTAATGGTGAAATATAGAATAATAGGTTAACTGGCCATGTACATTTTTTTCATGTTCAGAGACCAAATTGCTAACTAATTGTGCCTAAGTATGCAGATCTTAATTACAAGGATTATTAGTTTGTTCATGGGATAAATCTAGTAATTATCAGATTTGAGAATCGCTTATTACCATCTACCACAAAATGCTAAATATAGCATTTCCTTCCTTCTATAGGAAAAAGTGATAAATGTTTTTTAGACCACACAGAAAGAAGAATTTGCTGTGGCTTTTAGGTATATTCCCACATCTAATGATAAAAACAGAAAGCAATTTAAGAACATTTTCCATGTGTGTCCAAATGCAAGACACAACATCCTCTTTATAAAAGGGCCAGTGGTTACTGATGTCTCAAAGAGGCAGTTAATTCATATCTGTGTGTAGAAGGGGCTTGGGTGCATCCATGCACACACACACACACACACACTCAGTGAGCATACCAGAAATTCAACATTGTTTTTATTTGTGTGGTTTTCAAAATGCAATGTATTCCCATAGGAAGAAGAGCTTTCCCAGTGGCTTCTGCATACATATTACATCAAGGTGGCCATTTGATTCCTCCCAAAGGATTCAGAGAAAATGCATCAATGACCAAACAACACAGGTGCATAAAATCATGTGACTTCTCCAGAACTGTGTGGAACATGGGAAAAACTGAGAAGTTATTACATCAGCATTTTCCCAATCCCGCAAATGGAGCTCACAAAATGGGAAATATCCAAGTGGGATTAGATAGGTTTTGATGTTTTGAGAGTGTCAGAGGGCAATTATTTCTTATGGGTGATTATTGGTGATCTTTCTTTTTTCTGGAAAAAAAAAACATGTTATTTTTAAGGCTTACTAAGTTTACACATTTTGACTAAGAATTCAGCGGCTACTTTCACAACTATCACATTTTGGGGGTTGCGATGACAAGAATTTCAATTTCCTCGGTCCTTCTTCGACCCTACTTCGGTCCTCTACTATCACCACTAGTGAACGGGACTAGACAGTAGGGCTGTTACTTCTGACAAGGTAAAGTAAAATAGCACATCATTACGTATCATGAGTGTGGTTTGCATTGCGACTCCACAACTCAAAGATGAAATAGCTTGTATGTTTTTGTTCTAAGTCTCTTATTTATATTGACCCAAGGCAAAAATAAGACCGTGAAAAGAGCAAACACGTTCCCTGGAGGATTTTTCTAAGAATTTCAACCAAAGACCCAAAGATAATAGCAGAAACTGGGTTCAAAAGAAATAAAGAAGGGAGAAATGATAGAATGTTCTGGAAAAGCAATTAAGGACTCTGATCATCTAAACACTACCCCAAAGAGTGGGTATAAGGCTGAGAAGTAGTTCACATTATGCGAGGGAACAAATACATGTTTTGCAAACAGGTGTCAGTCATCGGCAGGTTCAGGAAGCTCCAGGGCTCTTAGAGATGGTTTAGGCATTAGGCCACTTTTCCCTGAAATGATTCTAGCAGCTTTCAAGATGCAAGAGATGATCTATTATTTTTGTATAGAAGCAAACTCTGATTTATTAGGGAGAGTATAGGTTGGGAAAGTGACCACCCATGTTTTCTTTTTTATCTCTTTTTCCAGATGTATCTTGTGTTTGTATTCTGTTGCTCTAGTGAATTGGACTATAATTTTGCAAATACTTTCACCCGTAATAACATATAATGTTTATACAAGACTTTTCCTCTAGAAACCCTAAAGCACCTTTCAGACCTTAAATGACAAATCTGCATCAGAAATCTAGTTAGGAAGTGACAGTCATTGTCAGTAAGAACTCATTGAATTCTTTCTAGGAGAATGTTGGGTTTTTTTGTTTGTTTGTTTTTTTCTTCTGGGCCTTCCCCTGCTTATTAATGTAGAGAATTTTAATTTTTCACTCTTAATGGCAGAAAGTTAAACAGTCACAGACATGTTCAGTAAGTTCAAGTAAGGCCAAGATGGATCTGAAGTTCGGTCAGTTTAATTTTTGGCGATTCTCTCATTTAGTTTAAACCACAGTTATCACTGATCCGTTCAGTTGCATAACTCATTCAACTGAAGAATGTTCACTTCTCCATGCCACACAAGTAGAGCTGGCTGAACTTTCTCAGAAATGGCGATGCCAAGGACACTAACATGGGCAGGGTAACGGTAGGAGAACACGGTGCTACCAAGAAATGTGCCATAAGCACAAAGATAGAAACCTTCTGAACTGTTTTTCAGAATTGTTTTCCTTGAGATATAGTTACTATTTTTTTGAATATGTACATGAGATAAGTACTGTAGATACCTGGTCTCCTCCATGAAAAAAAGGACTGAGTTATTTTTATTGAAAAGGGTCAAGATTGATAATATCCCAAATATTCTACAAAGAACTCTTTGGAATTCTGGTGCTTAGAAATGAGAAAAAAATATGTAAACTCTAACTTTCACTTGTATTTAGAACAGTCGGGGAGAGGAAAAGGGATTAGTCTAATTTTAAAATGTTCTTCAATTAAGTTGGCATCATTAGAGTATCATTGGACTTGCATATTTTCAGCACAGATGGGGAAGTTACTGGATTAAATGAGGTGCGGGAGGGGCTCAGGATAAATGACCCCTGCCTTCAAACAATAAATGCAGCTTTGTTAATGCAGAGTAATACTCTAGTACATTCGTAACTCACTTAGAGATTCTAACAAACAAGACGTCATACAGCTATATAATATTTTCATGGCCCCAAAATGTAGATATTAATGATGTGCTGTTTTATGTTTTCAGTGTATTTTTCCATAATACTTGCTCTATGTGAGTAGCTCTGGTTAAAAAATGTAAATTAACATTGAACGGAGGGCAAGTCTTTTTTCCCAAGCCTGTCATCCCAATAAGCAAACCAGACCTTGCTACACAGCCTGGTCTGCAAGTTTTATCCCCTCCGAGACTTTACCCTTGACTTGGTTGCACTTATGGTATTAGATTCTAAGCTCCACAAGGCACCTGAAACATGAGGAGTTTCACTTCTGTATGTTTAGTACCTGCCCAAGGGCTTGTCACATGGTAAATTCCCACGATAGTAGAAAAGTGGGAGAAAGGGAGAAATGAGGAAAAAAAGCGGTGGAAGGAGGGAGGGTTCTATATTATATGCACACTGTGACCGAACTGCACACTGTTCGTAGCTCAAATAGTCATAGCTATCTCCCTGTGTCACATGTCGTGTGACTTATCCTGTTCTTAAGGTGACTATAACTAGGAAGCCAGCCATCATTTTAAACATTGGATCCCAACAAGTATCTACTCTGATCTGGTAGACGGTGCTTTATAAAATTCAGTGTTCAGAACATTTCAACTTACCCACCTCAGGCCATTTAAAAATTTTTTTTAAAATAAATTTCCTTAAGGGGCGGCTCGTTGGTCTACTGGGATGATTCTCGCTTTGGGAGCTAAAATAAATTTCCTTAAAAAGCAATGCATCTTTCCTGACTCCAAACACAAGGTAACACTGCAAGCTTTCTCTGTTCGGAGTGGTCTCATGTTGAAATCCTGGATTCAGCCAGAGCAATACTTACGTCATGTTGCCGACACACCTGTACACATAAAGAAAGGCAGTCCCATGGACTGAAAGGAAACAGGCAAAGAATCTGGTTGGGAAAGGATTAGGTGACTGTGGAAGAGAGGGACTACTGGGCGTGAGCCTCACACTCTACTCTCACGGTGCACTTGCCGCAGAGAATTCTACAGGGTTCTTATTCCCCCTACAGGAAGCCCCTCTATGTTTCTGGCAGCAGCAAGTTTAGACGAGAACTCTCGGCACTCCGAGTTGTCATGTATTCCTTGAGCATGAGCAGTAAGTGCCTGCTGGGGTGTCTCCTCACTGTGGAAGTTTAAGTTGGCTCAGGCTTCATTCTTAGTGTTGCCAGGGAAGATCAGCTGGCTCGCCGCTGAGTGCTCCCTAGGGTGCATTTCCTGGAGTGAATTTTTGGTCAAGCAACTGGTCCATGAACCATCAATTTCTGAAAGTTATCTTGCTACTATTTCATAGTTTACTGGACCTAGGGAGATACGGACATTCGCTAACAAAACTTACATGAAGGCAATGTATTAAATATTACCAATTATTAAACATAACCTGTAATATGACTATCCCATGGGCGAAAGGATCAGAACACATGCTGTGGTGTGATGGCACCTTCTGTGCTCCTATAATTAAATCATATAAAAAGCCAAATTTGCAGTCAGAATTGTGTTTGATTAACATGGGGTCAGAAAATGGAACATTAGCTTATATAATTCAAGGGGCTAATACTTTCCAACTGATAGTATTCAACATACCTATTTCTATAATATATCATATATAGATGGATGGATACACAGACAGATACACATACATAGATATAGATATACACACACAAGTGTATTATATACATATATATATTATATATTCACATACGTGGAAAAGTACTGGCAACCAGTAGCACACTGGAACCTGGGAAGTGGGGTTGCTTCTGCCCTTGGCTCTCAATTTAAAAGACCCCCCTCAGAACCTCTTATTCATATTCACAGGGCTAGGAGGCTGCGGCGCCACCAGGGGCTAGTGCCCACCCCCACTTTTTAAGACAATGTTTCAGGTATTCAAACGTCAACATTTCTTGCCTGCTTGGCCCTGATCTTTCTTCCAGGACCTGCAAGGGCCTCTTGCCTAGATCTGTCCTCCTGAGGGTGGTCTCTGCCACTGTTACACACATCACTAGATTTCAAAGTTGTCACGGGGTAGACCAAGCTGAGAAATGTGGACTGAGGGATTGGGGGATGGGAAGATGGGGTAAATGGGTGATGGGCATTAAGGAGGCACTTGATGTGATCAGCATTGGGTATTAAATGCAATTGACAAATCACTAAATTCTGCCTCTGAAACTAATACGCTCTAAGTTAATTAAATTGAATTTAAATTAAAAAAGAAGAAAAAAAGAAATGTGCGCTGAGGCATGCACATAGGTGTGCAAAAGGCCTTTTGTGGTATCGTGAAATCAAGTGTGGGAGTAGACCAGGGTGATGGGGGGATGGGTTTTGTTGCCATGGGCTAGGAAAGTAGAGCCAGATCTCTCTGTGCTGCCAAGTTCCAGCATGAAGCTCTAAGGAGTTCTAGGAGTACTTAAATTCTAAGTCGAAACCTTCCCTTCCAGATCCTTATGGAGGCATATTTTGTCAGGTTAGAAAGTACAACATATGTAAGCCTGTCTTAACTAGGTTCACCTTGCCCAGATATACCCCTAAGACATCTTGAGCCCCATCCCTCTCTTCTTTCCTCCCTCAGCACTTTTTTCCCTTAGCTATATTAATATCTAACTTTTTTCTTAGATATATTAATATCTAACTCTTGCTGTCTGTGTTATCTACTGTTGTATCTCCAGTTTCTGGAATAGTGTCTGGCACATAATTAAATGCTTAAAAATATTTATTGATTGAATTAATGAATAAAAGCTAATATAATAAATCTGGTTCAGGGCTAAGAAATAATTCTGTCTTTTCAGGGAGACTTAGTTATTATGATTGAACTATAGTTTAACTTATATGTGGAAAATTATTCATGACATTTGCGTTTTATAAATAAAGTGTTAGGTGTCATACTGATCTGCTTCCAAGTTCGTTTGAAATTGTTGGGGTATTTCTTTCTTTCTTTTTTCCTTAAGTTTGATAAACTTGAAGAAGATCCTATGGGAAGTGCCAGACTCCAGATGGGAACTGAAGGAAGGAGAGAGATTCCTTATCTCACCCAGAGGAAGTATGCTAGGCCATATAAGTTTGGAAGCAGGCAGGTTCCAGGTGCTTCTGCCAGTAGCTCCCTGTATAAATGATGGACAGGCAAACAGTAAAAGGCTGTTCTGAAGGGACATTGGACAAGGTGAATGGTTGGTAGTGCATAACCAGATCTTGACAGCAGAGAGAGATGTAATTCATGAGGAGCTGAGAGACAATATTCACATCACTTACTAAAAGCAGTTAGGTAACAAGGAGATCATCTGAACAAAATGTCCTCTTTAAATGGACAGAATTACATTTATTTTCCTGTCTCTTATAAATAAGTCATTGTCTGTCTTTTTGGATTTTATTTGGAGTTGAAGTAGGAAAAGTCTAGTGGATAAAAAAGAGGCATAGAGTTACAGTCTTGTGTCACTTACCAGTTCCTTTACATATTTCTTATGTGACATGGTAAGTTTCAAATCACCTTAGACTTTGTCATTGGATACATTCTAAATGAACTTTTACCCATTAAAGTATTTTACTGTAATATTAAACATGCTGTAGATTAATTTAATTATTAGTAGTGCATGACATATCAATAGTATGATAGCAAGATTATATTTGTTCTTTAAATTTGGGCAAAGAGCTAGGATCAGACATCCACTCAAGTACGAAAAATCTTTAAGAAATCAGAACTGTCAAAATATTGAAATAGTCAAAATATTGAAATATTCAAAATATTGAATTTTGTGAGAAACAGTAGTTCACTCACCTCCTTCAACTGTGGGAATATATTATAATTTATTTGTCCATTCTACTGTTGGTGGATATGTTGGTTTATTTATTTATTTTTTTTAGTTTTGCACTATTATGAATAGTGATGTTATGGATATTCATAAGTATGCCTTTTAATGGACATATGAGCACATTTGGGTTTGCTTTGTTATATGCCCATATTTATCTTCAGTAGCATATTCTCTCTTACAAAGAGTACATGAGGATGAAGAGAGCCAGGCCAAAAAAAAAAAAAAAAAGTTACATAAAGTATGATTCTATTTTATATAAAATTTAAAGCCAGGTAAACTAATTGATGGTGACAGAATATGAATAATGGTTACTTCTAGGACTAAGTGACTGGGAAAGGACCCCCTAAATGGAGTTTTGGGGATGCTGCTAATGATCTATTTCTTCGTAGTTAAAAGGGTATTCCATTACAATTGCATCAAAAAGAATAAAACATTTAGGAGAAAATTTAACCAAAGAGGTGAAAGACCTATATACACTGAAGACTATAAGAGCTTAATGAAAGAAACTGAAGACACAAATAAATGGAAAGATATTCCATGGTTATAGGAGAATAGATATTGTTAAAATGTTTATACTACCTAATGCAATGTAAAGATTCAATACAATCCTTATCAATAATCTAATGACATTTTTCACAGAAATGAGAAACAATTCTAAAATTTGTTTCTAAAACCACAAAAGTTCCCCAGTCCAAGCATCAGAAAAAAACAAAACAAAACAAAACAAAACACCAAAGACATCATGCTCCCTGATTTCAAATTACTAAGCTATAGTAATCAAAGTAGTATGGTATTGGCATAAAAACAGATATAGATCAATGGAATCTAATAGAGAGCCTAGAAATAGACCCACACATATATGGTTAATTAATTTACGACAAAAGGGCAAAGAATATACAACGGGGAACAGTGTCTTCAGTAAATGGTTTTGGGAAAACCAAACAGCCATATGAAAAAGAATGAAACTGGGCTATTATCTTACACCAAACACAAAATATCATTTCAAAATGGATTTAAGACTTGAATGTAAGACAAGGAACTACATACTCCTAGGAGAAAACAGGTGGTAAGCTCCTTGACATCTTTCTTGATGATGATTTTTTTTTTATTTGACACCAAAAGTAAAAGCAATAAAAGCAAAAGTAAACAAGTAGGACAACATCAAACCAAAACAACTTCTTCATGACAAAAGAAATCATCAACAAAATGAAACGGCAACCTACTAAATGGGAAAAAATATTGGCAAATTATACATCTGGTAAGGGGTTAATATCCAAGATATATAAGAAGATCATACAACTCAATAACAAAAGAACAAACAATCCAAGTAAAGATGGGAAGGAGGACTGAATAGAAATTTTTCCAAAGAGATGCTGATGGGCAACAGACAAATGAAAAGGTGTTCCACATCACTCACTCAAGGAAATGCAAATCAAAGCCACAGTGAGATACTACCTCACACTGATTAGAATGGCTGTTATCAAAAAGACAAGACATAACAAGTGTTGACAAGGATGTAGAGAAAAGGCAGCTCTTCTGCACCATTGCTGGGGATGTAAATTGGTAGAGCCACTATGGAAAAAATTATAGTGTCCTTAAAAAATTAAAAATGGGGCTACCATATGTCCCAGCAATTTCATGTTTGGATATGTATCTCAAAAAGATACCCACACTCCCATGTTCACTATAGTATTATTTACAGTAGCCAAGATATGGAAACAGCCTGCATTTGCACTGGTGGATGAAGGCATAGAGAAAACATGATGTATATCATATATAAAATGGAATATTATTCAGCCATTATAAAGAAGGAAATCCTGCCATTTGCAACAACATGGATGGACCCTAGTACATTATGCTAAGTGAAATAAGTCAGACAGAGAAAGACAAATACCATATGATTTCACTTATATGTGGCATCTTAAAAACAAAAACAAAAACAAAACTCATGAATACAGAGTGCAGATTAAAGTTTCCTAGAGGTTGGGGGTGGTGTGTGTGGGCAAAGTGGATAACACACGTCAAAAGGTACAAACTTCCAGTTATAAAATAAATGTTTTGGGTTGTGATGTACAGCAGGGTGACTGCAGGTAATAATACCATATTGTGTATTTAATAGTAGTTAAGAGAGTGGATCTTAAATGTTTTCATCACAAGAACAAAAAAGTTGTAACTATGTGAGATGGTGTATGTGAACTATACTTATCATTTGGTGGTGATCATTTCACAATATATACAAATATTGAATCATTTCTTGTACATCTGGAACTAATATATTATATGTCCATTATACCTTAATAAATTAAAAAATAATAAATCATATAGACAGATGGCCCTCAAGAACAGACAAAAAAAAGTGGGAGGATGAGTTCACATTCTGGACATTTATCAAGCTATGCATTTATGATTTGTGAAAATTTCTACATGTGTGATACTTCAGTAAAAACTTATTTTAAAATATTTCTGTTAAATATGCTGCTTTGCTGTGAGAGAGAGCTTGTCTTCATTAGAGATATTTTTAAAATAAGGTGGACAAGCAGTTGGTAGAAAATTTACATGTTTGATGGTAAATTGGAAGAAATGACTTTCAGGTTTCCTTTTACCTTTGATTTTGTAATTTTCTGATGCTAGGCAAAAGTTTTCCAGTATCTTCACACATTCTTCATATAACTTGGTTTCCTATCCATTTACCATCCTTCACCAAGTTCTTCAGAAGGCAAACCGTTCCCCAGGAACAGAGTTTTTGGCTTTTTTTGTTCTAATTACCATGCTGTATCCTCAGATTGTATGAAATGTTATTGAAGTGTTTTGGTACATCTGCTGTGGGTCTTTTGTCAGACAGTTCTCAGGAGCAGAAAAACGGCAGCCCGTTCACCCTTAGTGTGCATGCTCCTTTTTCTCACTTTCCAGGCTCCGCCAATTGTTCAGTGTGTCGGGAGTGCTGTTGACATGTTGTTTGCTAGTTTAGTCCTTTTAATTTTGTGCGTGTGAAGGGAATACTAATAGAAATGGGAAACAAATGAAAAGTTAAAAGGAAAGAAGATGAAGTACAAATGTAAGGAAAAAATCCTTTTCTAACAAAGCGATGCTAGAAGTAATTTGATGGAGTAAGCCACAGTACAGGATCCTAAGTGTTATGCAAAGGGTGAATTTAAAGTGAGAGCAAACTATGACAGAGGGACAGTCACTTCTCGAGATGCCATGGTAGACTAGAGTATGGAGTATCACTACATTTTAAAATCTTGCTTGGAAGCCACTAAGAGAACCTAAAATACAAACAGTGTATAATAAAAACAAAATAAAGAATTCAGGAATCTTCCTGAAGATTAAAATGCAAAAGAAAGAAAGTAAGTAAGTAAGTTAGGAAGGGAGAAGAGAAGAAAAGAAAAAAGAGAAGAAAATTAACAATTTATACCTTTATGAGCGAGTTGGAGCTTAGAAAATGTCATGCATTAACACAGCTCTTGTTTATAAATGCAGTTGACTACTTTTGTTTTGTCTTCTATGAGACCTTCCTATGTCCATACAGTCTGAACTTCCCTCTCCCGCCCCCCTTTTTTCTGGCATTAATGGATTTCTGTCACTTGCAACCAAAGGAGTACTAGTACTCAAACTGGCAAGTGTATGAGAAAACAAACTCAGAGAAAATACGAAACGGACTCATGAGACTGGATACAGAGCATTTTCCTATTCCAGAATGAAAAGCTGTAAATCTTTGGAAGCAATAACCTGATCTTTCTCTTGGAATCAGATATACTACGCTCTTTGAGGATGAAAGTGTAAGAATTTTGTGGTAAATTGTTAGGTTAGCATACATTACTGAATATTTCTGATGGCCTCCATTGATATATTTCAAAAGGGCAAGAAGTTCCTGTCCAGTTACTTTGCTAAGAAATAGAACCAGAAACAATAGGAAAAGTATATAACTTTGTTACAAGGAAGATCTGAAACTGCTTAAGAACAGATAATCATTGGTCTTTCTGAGCTGCAATATTAGTATAGTGTTTTCTAAAGGATCCTGCTTTGGATGGTAAGGATAACATAGGATTGGGATTTGAAATGGGAATATACAGAAAAGGAGGTGTTGAATCAGAGAACGCCAACTTCATATTCTCTCTTTCCTCATACCTCGCAAAGCTCATCTTGCTAATTGCTATAGTATATAGTTCTGGTTGGAAATTAACCTTGATATATAGCTACGTAGATTTAAATTAGTTAAAATTAAATAAAATTAAGAATTTAGTTCCTTGCTGGTACTAATCACTTGTCAAATGTCCGTAGTACCTGCCATATGGGACAGAACAAAAGAAGAACATTTTCTTCAGTATAGAAACTTGTACTGGACAGCACTGATCTAGAACAAATGAATTTATAAGGAAAAATTTTAGCTGCCCCAAAACAGTCTATCAGGCTTTATTGGTGCTCCAAAGCTGGTAACTTTATGCAGAAATTAGGATTTTGGACACAGTCACTTGGGTTTGCAGCTCCGCCTAGATTAGACTGTAAGATTTCCTATATTGCTCGTTAGCTAAGAGTGTCTACAACAATGATAGTAAGCAACGGTTTCTTAAATTCTTAGGGTGGTATATGATCACAAGACTGAAAAAAAAAATGACTGTTTTTTCCAGCTTCATTAAGTAATTTGTAGGCACCAAAACTACCACTAGGAAAATTGAACAGCTAAGTTAGGACAACCTAAGAGAGTATTACAATGCCTATTTTATGGCTGGCCCTAAAAAATGCAAGGGAAATCTTCTTGGGAAGCTATTTTGGGGTCTATATTAACCAATTTTAGGATTTGTCAATTTTCAAAGATGTTAGTCACTTATCCAATATTCATTTTGCTATTGCTATCTGTAAGTGTCCAAGGTCTGGTGTGTTCCCATTTTTAATTTTTTAAAATGGGAACATTCACTGCTTCTATCCTTCTCCCCCACCCCCAACACACACTATATATTGGACTACACTGAAGAAGGATGCAAAGCCCCATATATTTTGTGCTCTTCAAGAGCCATGTCTGGGTCTGAGTCACCTAGAGAAGGAATCCTGAATTGCTGAACTTAAAATGATCATATCACTCTGTAATTAACAGAATGCAGTCTTGAGGTATCTCATTTTTAGTTTGGTTGAGTAGATTTGGGATTCTATATGGAACAGGTAAATCATGTTAAACATGGGCTCATTAGGAATTGAGTATGAAAAAGAGGAGATGCTCATGTTAAACGCAGCCATAGAGTAGAATGAATAGTGGAAAACATTTTAGTTGTGGGAAATCCCAGATTGGGTTCTAACGTCTCTCAATGATCTGACATATGCTTGTTTGTTTGTTTGTTTGTTTGTTTTTAAACATAACCCTAATTCTTGGCTCCTGTAGATTGGCTAAGCAAGAGCTTATCCTAAAGCTTTTCTTAGGCTCTACCCTGTAGCCAGAGATGATCCGTCTAAGGATGAACACCTGATCTGGGCATGACAAAATGAAATATAAAAGTCAAGAATATGATCATGATCAGTCCACCAGGGAAAATAATATTGGATTAGGAACAAGGAAACCCAAGTTTTAGTCATAACTCTGTCAGTATATTCAGCCTGGAACAAGTCACTTTATCTCCCTGGACCTACGTTTCTTCACATGTAAAAAATGAGAGTTTGGTACTAAAAATACCATTATTTCCTAGTGTGTTTTCTATGGAATGTTAATGAGCACCATACAAAGAAAAAAAAAAAAAAAAAAAGCTGTGCTGGTCAGATCTATGTTTACCAAAGTTCCTTTGCAACAAGACTTCTCAGATTATTTAATTATAATAACATGCATTGTGAATCTTCTAGAAAGACCTAAATATGCAGTTTCTTTGGTATCATGCCATTTTTCCCCATGGAGCCTTCAGGGGGTAGTGTTTCCATTTGGAGAAATGTAGGTTAAGATCTTTTCTAAGATCCTTCTGCCTCAAGATACCATGGATTTCATGAACAGCTTTCTCTAGCTTATGGTACAGCCCAGTGGGGAAGAGAGCATTTAATGTCCTGCCTATATAGTTTGAAAACAGCCCCTTACTTCAGTCAGAAATCTTGTAAGGCACCCAGATGTGTTGCTTGCATGTTGCCAAACAGGCAGCTTGACTGGATTTTTGTTCAAATCAGGCGAGCCTGTTGGCATGGAGTAGACACAGAGAGAGTGTGCATTCCTGGGCTCCGTTTCCATTAGCCACGCAGCAGCTGAAGTTCATGGCTAAACTGTTCTTCATCTTAACTGGGCATGTGTCCAGATTAAAGAAGGGAACAGAAGGGGTGATATATTCCCCCTTTAGAATCTGAAGGACAGCAGGCTACTACCCATTTTAACTAAAGGAAAACTAGGGGCTTGTGCCCAGGATTCTAACATTTGGAGAAATTTGAAAGGTCATCTCATCCAGCTACTCATGGATGCTTGACTTCTTTCCGCCACTGTGTTAGACGTTTCCATTGACAAAAAACACACTATCAAGCCAACCAATGTACACAAAGAGATGGAATGCAGAAAAGGTTCCTTTATTTTGGGGTAAAATGTGACCCCCTCTGGATTTTATCTGTTTGTATTTTGACCTTCCAGAGTCATTCAGAATAAGCCGAAGCTCCTTTCACTGGATGGCCTTTTAAAACTCAGAGCATGGGTCACCTTGTAGTTCTGAAAATCAGATAAAACACCAGTGAGCCTTTTGTGGAACAGTCCAGTAGCATGAAGGACACATATAGAATATAATATTTACTACGTCGTACAGCCTTTTACACTGTCTTCATCTCCCAAAGTTTGGGAACGTAAATGCTTGCTTAGGTCACTGGATAACTTAATATTAAAAGAATATCTCTATAGCTAATTATATACCATGTGTATAACATAGTGCTTTGGTTAGCATATAATATAAATAGTATAATTGACTTTGAGCAACAAGATAGAAACTTTAAATTATATATGCAGCTGCTGAAATAAAACCACATACTGACAGTGAGTTATTGTCTGAAGGTGAACTATAGAATAAGCTCTGTAATGGTCAGTGGTTGAAGAACTCAGAGGAGGGGCCCTCCCAGGGATTTGATATAGGACACTGTTTGATCTGTTGCCAGCTTGGTCACAGATATCGATTACAGCAAATTCTATGAGATATGCATATCATTAACTTAGTAACATAATATTTTGGTCTCTGTGGTGTTTCTCTTAGTGTATAAATGTAGCTAACATGTGTCTCTGCCAGTGAGAGAGATTTTTTTAGGTGAATCACCATAAAACTTGGGGGGACTAAAGAGTTTTCAAATGTTTTAACTATCGAAACTAGACATGCATTAATCAATCCTTTTTGAAGTTCTTCATGAATCACTTTATACTCTAATGAACTTGAGGGAAAAAAAATTAAATGCTTATGGTTACAATGAAGAGCTGTTCATTTGACTAAAGCTCTTCTCGACTCAAATGCCAGCAAGACAAGTAAACGATTCTAGAATCTTTGGTTTAACAGATTTTGTTAATTTTTTTTTCCTGTTCAGAGGAGAATTCAGTATATTTTGAACATGTCCTGAGGAAAATTTAGGCCAAATGATTTTTCTTTCCACTTCAGTTATTTTGAGATCAACCTTACTAGAATCCATCTGTATTACCTCAGAATAGAGGTTCTTTGTTATTATCTTAAGTCATTTACTTCAAACCACCATGCCATTTATTGAAAAATTGTTTACTAATGATTTATCAGAGATAAACATTTCTCTTTATATTAAGAAATTTGCATACTTTCTAGATACTTTGGTTCTTTATTTTCTTTATTTTTTTATTTTTTATAAACATATATTTTTATCCCCAGGGGTACAGGTCTGTGAATCGCCAGGTTTACACACTTCACACTTTCTAGATACTTTGAATTCAAAAATCTTGCAGAATCGTTTGTCTTCATTCTTTTTCAAGTATTGAATTTTGTTTGTTGTCATGGAACGAAAACATCACTTAAAATTACCAACGATGATCTGACAAAAGTATGTATATAATATAAATACATATAAAACATATATCTATTTAATAAGGATATTAAATAGATAATAAATGTATAAAATATTATATATATAACAACATGTATCTAAAAATTGAATAGGTCTTTATCATTATCTGTGAATTTTCCATCCAATGCAGGAATATAAAGAGTTCCTGACAGAGTTCCTGATACCCAATCTTCCTTTCTTCTTTCCTTCCTTCCTTTCTTCCATTTATCTGTTAAGTTGATAGAGAGAAAGGAATTTTAGCATCAATTTTCAAACTCCACTGGACAGCACAATGAGAACAGGTGTTCACTTGAACATTTACCAGGGTTCTACCACAGGAGAGGAACCCTGAAACTATGAAATTCAAAGCTTATATAGGGTGGCTGGCACATGAGTTCATCCTCTCTTCCAGAAAGAAGGTTTTCACTCTGGAATGTAAACAAATCTTCCCTTGGGAGAAGACAGAAATTGCCTGGGTTTTTACAACCCTAGGAGGTAAACAAATGGTGCTGGGGTGGATACGTCCTGAAACTTATTCACCATATACTATCACTTCCATCTCTCACATGTTTTCTATTCAGTCATCCTTTAACTAAGTTTACTTATATTGTGTCTCAGATAGCCTGGTCTATGTAGAAACATGGAAATATTCATGGAGGTCCAAAGAGCAACCATTCATCCATGCAACCAAAGGCTCTTGAGCTCTTTATAGATCTTCTTCTAAGCATGAACATGCTACATCGATTAAAGGTAAAGAAACATAAAACATAGTCATTGCCCTCTGGATATGCACAATATGGAGTTTGTTTTCTCCACTCTACAATGTAGAGTTGCAGAGGTTATTACTTCATAATGCAATTCATTGTATTCTTGAAATGTTCAAATTGTTAATAAGTTCTTCATTACAGGAAATATAAGTCTAGTTCTCTGTAATTTCAAAAGCTTAATGTTCTTTTTAGACCCACTAAAGTAACTTAAAAAATCAAATTCTAACTCTATTGGTAGCTACTCAGCTATTTGAAAAATTTTAAAAATGTTGACACTCTCTCACCTAAATATTTTTTCTCCTGTGCTAAACATCTCTAGATCATTGGACTGCTTCTTCTTCTTTTTCTTTTTAATCAGTAAAGCTTATTTAAGTGTTTCTTGTTAAAAATAATTTCTAGGCACTTCACCACCCTGGTTATTTTATTCATTATGCTTCAGTTTGTCAATGATCCACTTAAAAGAAACATTTCTTAAAAAAATTAAAAAGAAAAGTTTTAGGCATTTTTCTGACCAATGCTGGATACAGAAATGCAACTATTACCTCCTTTTATATGCATCTGACACAACCTATCTTGACTATCACCCTATTAAATTGCTTTTCAGAGCTGTCTTTTTTATAATTAAATAGATTATTTATAAAGGATCGTGACTCTATTCATAAATACTGCTTGATAATAACCATTGCAAAACAGTAGAAAATATTACTTAGAGTTGTTATTATGCTAAATTCATTCTTGGTAATCATTGCCATAATGTAAAAATAGTTTGTAAGTCATCATCAGTTCTTTTTAATAGTTTGTTGCTTATAAGTATTGATTGATCCAGTTTAATTTTACTCCTAATATAACTAGACCAAGTACTGTTTTTTCAGTTATCAAGTTACCCTATAGAATATATTCATGGGTGAAAATTGTGTATTTTTTTAAACAAAGCATTTGAATTTATATTCTCTATGTTTAATCTGATTTTATAGACACTCTAATAATTTATTTGGAATCTAATTTTCAATTCATAGTAGAAATATAAGATCCATTTAAGGTAAATTGAATATAACAATTATTATGAGATTATGGAAAAATACTTAAAACACATTAGCATGAAGATTTAAAATTCATTCAACAGCAAATATCTGTAAAGTACTTGTATGTTCAGCACAGCACTTGAGGAGTAAGGATATAGAGAGAATCTCTACCACCATGGAGCTTACGTTCTGGTGATGGAGACAGTATAAACAAGATCAAATAAATAAAGTGTATTGTATTTAGCTAATGAAAAGTGCTAAGGGGAAAACTAAAGCAGAGAAGAGAGAAAGAAGTGCAGAAGTCGGGTGGAGCAAACTGAAATTTTAGAGAGGTTCCAAGGTCTCCTGGAAGCTGCCGTCCTAGTGTTGGCTTCACTTTCAAATTAGAGATCCCTTTGAAATTAAAGATTTTAGGAAATATCCTTTAATAATTTAGTTTGTTGTTGATGTTTTTTCAATTCAGGGATTCTCTTTTCTCTTCTCTGGTCTTTCTTTTCTTCCTTCCTCATAAGCTTCGCCATTATAAGAGACAGTTCACGTGGGAAAATGTAAGGTCCCCATTTGATGGGAATTCTTAGCAATTTTGCAAGTGGACACAAGTTACACTAGAAAAAAAAAAATCTCAGTCCAAGAAAGAAAGAATGTGTGAAAATATGACAACTTGGAATTAAAATGAGGAAATCCCAGATGTTCTGAGGCTGTTTGTGTTTAGCCATGACAACATGAAATCAATTCAGAAGCATTTGTCATTTTTTTATCCTAGAATGGCTTTCCCCCAACACCATCCAGTGCTGAGCCATATATCTCTGTGCTCTTGCATGTGTGCTCAGAAAATGCAAGTGTATTTTATATTAGCCTGAACAATCCAAAACAAGGAGGACAAACGGACTTCAAGGAATATAGCACATTTTATTACAATTCCAAAACAAATTGTTTTTGAGTTATTCCTTTCCCTGGCACAAATAATTATGAGTTGATTGAATGCAGATATGTTTGCAAGTGACATCACTGGCTATTTTGAGGAAAATAGGAGATAATATGAGCATGACTCTTGATATTTCACTGTACCCACATTTTGAAATTCTGCACAAAACCTCATCTCTGAGGTCACATCTTTTTTTCCCCCATGCAGTCTATGCTGACCACACCAGGCTACCTTGAAATCTCCATCCTCTCCTGCACTGGCACTTACCATACATGTCGGGATTTGTTAAATGTTCATGTTTTGCCCTATTCTTCTATTATGTAAGGTCCTTAACGATAACCTTCTCTTATGCATTTCCTGTATCTTCCATTGTACCTAACACTGAAGTCTTGCTCAACGATTACCTTCTTGTCAATGAATTGATTCTTCTTACCTTACTTGTAGCAGCCTACTTTCCGTTCAGCTTGCTATCAGTGCAGTGTAACTACTGAT
The DNA here is from genome assembly GCF_011764305.1 of Mustela putorius furo. Classification (NCBI taxonomy): domain Eukaryota; kingdom Metazoa; phylum Chordata; class Mammalia; order Carnivora; family Mustelidae; genus Mustela; species Mustela putorius. The sequence continues at coordinate 17,728,516 of NW_025421402.1, read as the reverse complement.
GGTTGGAAATGACAGCAGCAACTTGATCAGTTGGAGTCCTGAAATCAGGGATGGGGTTGGGGATGAGGAGGAAAAGAAAGACTTGTAACCAAATCTTCAGGCAACTGCCTCTCCGAAGAAGAGAATCGCAGACAACAGACAGCAATAGTTTCAGCCTCAATAAGAACAGCTTTGCTCTCTTTCTTCTCGTTTCTTTCTTTTCCATAACCATGAGAAATTTAGGAAAGACTTCTGGCATGATTGTAATCTTCCAGCCATCCTGACACTATCAGGAAATAGTCATTCTAGTGCCAAGGCAAGCCATGACTCCAGGCCAACATAGAGAATGATCTAAAAGCAAATATATATTGGAGCTTTGACATATGATTTTATTTTCTTTTTGTAGATTTAGCTCCTCCCCCATAATATTGAACTTGGATTCCTATTTATAAGGTGGAGTCTCAAGACCTGTGCTTAAGAGAACTTATATAAAATTATTATTCAACAATATAAAATATTTCTTCTATTGAATTCTATTTTGTATTAGAGAGAAAAGTTGGAAGATTCCATTGTAAAACTGAACATTTTCTATCTTTAATCAAACTTTTGGGGAGAGTTAGTTGGCTGGGGGTACTATAGCAATGCAATTCTCTTACTTGTCTCTTTCCCACTTGCCTCTTTTTCTACCTTTCCCAGACCTACAGTGTAGTAACCCTTCTTCTTCCTTTTTTTTTTTTGAAGATTTATTTATTTATTTATTTATTTGACAGACAGAGATCACAAGTAGGTAGATAGGCAAGCAGAGAAAGAAGGGGAAGCAGGCTCCCCGCTGAGCAGAGAGCCTGATGCAGGGCTCAATCCCAGGACCCTGGGATCATGACCTGAGTGGAAGGCAGAGGCTTTAACCCTACTGAGACACCCAGGAACCCCTCTAGCAACCCTTTTAATTGCTTCCCTGAATCATCTTATTTTGTGATTGCTTCCTTCTCTGTGAATCCCAAGCCTCCTATGCATCATCTAACCATACTCCCCATAGTTACTGCAACCTACTTTTCCAAATAATTCAGCCAAAATTTACCTGTAGATTCTCGATCTTGATTTAATTTCATCATTCTCCATTTCATTCCCCACCCCTAAACTGCTGAGGATAACTGCTTAACTCTGGAGATGTCACCGAATATATGACCCAGTGCTGCTGATCCATTAGGACAACTCAACAATCCGTGAATAGTTCTGTGGTTAGTCCCTTCTTCCATCTCTTCCTTGTCCCATTTATAATCCCTCAAGGTTCTCTTGGAGAGAGGAGTTCATATATCTCCTCCCCCTGTACGTGATAGCATGTTCATCTGTAGTCTTGAGCTTAAACATCGAAAGCCATGTTTTCTCCTGTCCCTGCTAAGGTTTCCCTTTCTGATTTCCTTTTCCCAAGTTCCAAAGAAAAATAGACTCCTGCCCTTGTTCAAACCTTGCCTTTCTATCTCGTTCCCTCCCTGTACTTTTAAAACTGAGGCCTGCCATGGGTTATCTTCTCCACTGTTTCAAGACCTCCCCTCTACTGATTCTGTCCATATCACACTTAGGTATGTTCAGGTCACCTCTATAAAATGTAAGTTCCTGCCCTCTGGATACTATCTTGAGCTTCACTTCCATTCAAACTTTAGCTTATAAAAAGAACAATCTACATGGCTTCCTGTTTAACTTCCTTCCATTTTATTAATTTAATAAAAAGACATTTTATTAAGTACACATATGGAAAGTACAAAAGTCAGGTACAACTCAATGAATTTTCATAAATGTATCTCTTCCAGCACAAAGAAGTCCCTTTTGTGTGGGACATATGGGTGGTTCAGTAGGTTATGCATCTGACTCTTGGTTTCAGCTGAGGTCATGAACTCATAGGTCATTAGGTTAAGCCCCAGGTCAGGCTCTTCATTCAGTGGGGAGCCTGCTTGAGGATTCTGTCTCTCCTTCTCCCTCTGCCCCACCCCCATTCATGCTCTTTTGCTCTCTCTCTCTTGTTCTCTCTCTCTCTCTCTGTCTAAAATAAATAAATAAATCTTAAAAAAGAAAAAAGAAGTCCCTTTTGTGGTTACTGGCAGACATTATGACTTTTTAAAAAACCATTCCTTTTCTTTATTTTTTTAATTTTTTAAAAATTATGAAATATAACATAAATACAGCAAAGTGAACAAAATATAAATGTACAATTTAATGGAATGTTATCAGGTTACTGTGTAACTAGCATCCAGGTAAAGAAGTAAGATACTGTCAGTTGCCCAGAAGCACTCAGCCACAGCCTACTCACAAGCTATCCAGGGAGAACATCACCTTGGCTTCTACAGTAATCACTACTTGCTTGTCTTTACATTATTGCTGCCTATGTGTTTTTCCATAAACAAGGTAGTTTAATGTTTTTCTTTTTTTTCCTTTTCTTTTTTTTTTAATTTTTTATTTTTTATAAACATATATTTTTATCCCCAGGGGTACAGGTCTGTGAATCACCAGGCTTACACACTTCACAGCACTCACCAAAGCACATACCCTCCCCAATGTCCTTTTCTTTTTTTTAAAATATTTTATTTATTTATGTGACAGACAGAGATCACAAGTTTGTAGAGAGGCAGGCAGAGAGAGAGGGGGAAGCAGGCTTCCCGCAGAGCAGAAAGCCCGATGCGGGGCTTGATCACAGGACTCTAGGATCATGACCTGAGCTGAAGGCAGAGGCTTTAACCCACTGAGCCCCACAGGTATCCCTAATGTTTTTCTTTATTTAAATGGAATCATATGTTGCATATATTGGGGTATCTGACCTCTTTTGTTCAATAAAAATTATGTTTAAAAGTTTATCTTTTTTTTTTGAAAGCTTGGAAATAGTCTTTATTTTGGGCAAGTACATGCTCAGGTACAGTTTCTATTACTCTAGAGGAAGGGAGGAATTGAAATGGAATTGGCACACTCTCACAAGAGTTACACTTCTCTGCTTAATGAAAGGCAAGTGTGAGGTGGTAGCTGAAATAGTTTATCATTTTTTGATAAAGAACTACTTCACTATTTCATCCTTTTTGGTTTTGTTCCTGTTCTGTGGCACCCTATACCTTTAAAGCACACTTTTCTACGGGGTCTAAATATATGATTAAAATTGTTAAGGCATGAGATCTATAAATCTCCAACTTTACAAAAAAAAGACATATGACCTTCCAAGGGATTTAGCCAATTTGTGTTGTTCTCAGCAGTGAATTTACTGCTTGCTCCACATTCTTACCATTTGATATTGTCAAATTTTCTTTATTATTGTTCAGCCAGTCAAATTCAGATTGACTTTCTTTTGGACAGTCTGCTTAAGCTCTTTCCCTGTGTTGTATAGGCTTACTCTTTGTTTTTCCTCTTTTGCTTATAAGTTTGTTGCACTTCTTTGTATATTACATCTCTTTGTATATATCTACAGATACAAAGATACTCTTTGGTCAGCTATATGTATTACATGTATTATTTTCTGTGACCTGCCATTTCACTTTCTTTGTTGTATCCTTTGATAAATAATTTTTTCAATTTTGAATATCATGAAAGTATTAATGTTTTTGTAGCAGTCTGTCACTAACACAAGTACCTGGTTTTATCTATATCATTTCTTTTTTGTTTTGCTTTATTTGGAGAGTTTTTTGTTTGCTTAGTTTCAGGAATAGAATTTAGTGATTCATTAGTTGCATACAACACGCCTTGTTCATTATATCCTTAATGCCCATCACCAGTTACACCCCCCCACCCACCTCCCATTCAGCAACCCTCAGTTTGTTCCCTGTAGTTAGAAGTCTCATGGTTTGCCTCCCTCTCTGGTTTTATCTATTTTATTTTTCCTTCCCTTTCCCAATGTTCGTCAGTTTTGTTTTTTAAACTCCACATATGAGTGAAATCATGTGGTATTTGTCTTTCTTTCACTAACTTATTTCACTTAACATAACACCCTCTAGTTCCATCCACGTCACTGCAAATGGCAAGATTTCATTCTTTTTGATGGCTCAGTAATATTCCATTATATACATAGATGCATACACACACACACATACGCGTGTGCACACATCTTCTTTATTCATTCATAAGTCAATGGACATCTGGGCTTTTTCTATATTATTGTGGACATGCGCACGTGCACACATCTTCTTTATCCATTCATCAGTCATTGGACATCTGGGCTTTTTCTATATTATTGTGGACATTGCTGTTATAAACATTGGGTGTACATGCCTCCTTTGAATCATTATTTTTGTACCCTTTGGATAAATACATAGTAGTATAATTGCTGGGTTTGGGGGTAGTTCTATTTTTAATTTTTTGTGGAACCTTCATACTCTTTTCCAGAGTGGCTGCACCACTTTGCATTCCCACCATCAGGGGAGGAGTGTTCTTCTTTCTTGGCATCTTCAACAACATCTGTGGTTTGCTGAGTTTTTAATTTTAGCCATTCTGACCCCTGTGAGGTGGTTTTTCATTAAGATTTTGATTTGTATTTCCCTGATGATGAGGAATGTTGAGCATTTTTTCATGTGTCTGTCAGTCATTATGTCTTCTTTGGAGAAATGTTTGCTCATGCTTCTGCCCATTTCTTGACTGGATTTTTTTGGGTTTGAGTTTGGTAAGTTCTTTGTAGATTTTGAATACTAACCCTTTATCTGATACGTCATTTGCAAATATCTTCTCCCATTCCATAGGTTGCCTTTTAATATACCATTTCTTTAAAAGACTGTCATGTCTCTGATTCCTCTGCAATACACCTTTGTCCTCTTTAGGGGCCTTTATATGTGTGAGTCAGCTTCCTAGTTTTCCATCTTATGTCATTCAACTCTTTATATATTCCTGTACTGATACTATACTACCTCAATCACTATAGCTTCATAAATCTTAATACCTATAAGACAAGACCTCCCATACCCACACTTTGGAGGGAAATGTTTTGGAAAGAAGATTCTTGAATGAATTAACTGAGATAAATACCTACTGAGTAGATACCTACTGAGATAGGTATTCTAAGGCAAATATCATAATGATGACAGAGGTATTGTATATCACCAAATGAGCATGTACTATGTATTGTCTCTTTCTATAGAAAGATAAGTAAATAGAGATACAAATACAGATATAGATATAGATGCATATATTAAATTGGATATGTAGATATTATGTGTGTGTGTGTGTATATATATATATATATATATATGTTTTGTGTGTATCTTGTAATTTCAATATCTGAATCTTAACAAATAATCTTTGTATACTCACTGACTATAATTTCCTAATACTCCTGGTCATCTCTGAAGTGTGCTAGGTGTTTTAGGTGAAGTAATAATTTATAGAGATAATTATTGAAGTCTTCAATAAGTGAACTTATCTATATATGATTTCAGATTATTCTGCCAGGTTGCTAGATCTTTAATATTTTGGGATCACTTTAAACCAAGGTCAAAAGGATATTAAATGGTCTAGTATTCCCTATGAGAATATTCAGTCAACCCTCTGCTCACTTTAAGGTGATAGCCCTTTAGTGCTTTTGGGGACAGGGGAGGTCTTCTGCTCTTATTTATGCCCTTCTCACCTGCAAGCTTATTTATTTATTTATTTATTTATTTATTTTGCAAGCCTATCTTAATTCAAATTCAAATTGTGAGAATCAGTGAATGCTCTCAGAAGAAAACAATTTAAGTACTCTTCTCTCTGTTTTGTCATTTCCCTATTTGGCCTCTTGAATTCTAAGATGTTCTTTAACCCCCATTTGTTGTTCTCAGTGGAAGGAATGAGCCAAATGACCTACCATTAACTGTTGACAACTTTTTTTTCTGTTTACAATTCTTTTTAATTTTTTTGAACAAGTGATATAATTATTTCTAAGTTCTAAATTTGATCAATATTGACAAATTGCCCTGCACAGAGGCTATACCAATTTGTAGTCCTACCAACCATGTATGAAAATGCCTCTTTGCCTCATCCTCATCTATATGGTATGATATCCAACTTTTGAATCTTTCGTAATCTGTGAAATAATTGAAATCACTGCTATAAATGTAATGATAATTTTATGTTGTTTTAATCTATACTTCTTGTATTATGAATAAGAGTGAACATTTTTCATTTGCTTAAAAGCAACTTGTGTTTGAATCATTTGCTCATATTTTTGGACAGATGATTACTTTGATTTGAAAGAGTTATGTTCAATAAAAGGAAATAGCACGTTTTTGATGTGGTTATTATATTTTCACACTTTTATCACTTATGTTCTGATTTTTTCTTATACTGGTTTGGTCAGAATTTAATATATTAATTTTATGTAATTGAGTTTATCAATGTGATTTCTTATGGCCTTCTTATTTGTGTCACACACATAAAAATCTTTAATACACCGAGATTATAAAATAACTTCTCTCTGTTACTTTTATGCTTTGATAGTTTTTACAGTGCAGTCTTCAGTTTTCTCAAATTTATTTTAAGTGATGATATATGAATTCATTTTTGTCCAGATGGCTTCTCCATTATCCAAGAATCATTTATTGAATCATAATTTTCTCCTCCATTGATGTATATGACATAAATGATACAACGCCACCTTTATTATATACCAAATCCCTATTTTTTCAATTTATTTCTGGGCTTCCATCTAACTCTCTGTTATGTACTAGCGCTGTCTTAGTTTAATTGTTGAAAATTTTAATACTTTTAAAATATCTGATGCTCTATCACCTCAACAATACTTTTTTCCCTGAATTTATGTTTTTGCACATAAACTACAACTAGTTTCACAGAAAAAATCTTTTACTATTTTTATTGAGATCAAATTATATTTGTACATTAAGTTAAGGAGAATTTATATTTTTATGTTGTTATGTTATGTTGTCTAAGACTTCCTTTCCCCATTGATACCATTTTCACATTTTCTTCATATGGAGGGTGTTTCTTGTGAAGTACATTCTAGCGTACCACCTTACTATTTTTTCCTAAAGAGAATAATGACAGCATAGCAGTTAAAACTATAGTCTATGGATTAAGACTCCCTCCATTTAAAATCCAGGTCTGCCACTTATGAACTGTATAAACACAAGCAAGCTACTTAAACTCTCTTTGCCTCTACTTTCTCATCTGTAAAGTGAAGTTGTAAGGATTAAATTAGTTGAGCCTGTGCAAGCATTTGAAAAGTGCCTAGTACATAATAACATTCAATATTCATCCAATTATAGCATTTGATATTAACTCTTATTGCTATTACATATGAATATCTTTGTCTATTAAATCTTCCAAATTTTTATTGCTTGTATAAACAGAAACTATTTGGTTTCTGTATATATTTAGTACCTATCCGGCTTATCAAACTATTTAATGTTTGCAATTATATTTTCAAAATGATTTTCTAAGTATATAATCATGTAAGTTTCAAGAGATACTTCATTCCTTCCTCTTATAATTCTTATATTCTAATTCTTTTCTCTTTTCTGTTTACATTGGCTAATACTTCCAGAAAATTATTCAAAACTTTAAAATATATAAATAATAATTGCAATCTTTCTTCTCTTGAATTCTGAGAGTACAGTTTCTCTTGGTGACCTGCTTATAATTCTGAGCAGACTTTTTCCATATTCTTCTTAGGGTCTTCTTTCTGTGCTTATCCTCAAATGCATAAACTTCCCAGAATACTCTTTTTCAGCACTACTTCTGTTCGTACATATCATCTTTGAATAATTTTATCCAAATTCTTCTAGACATATTCCCTACAACTTTAAACCTATATGTTCAATTCCCATCAGATATTTCCATCAGAATCTCAGAAATACTTAATATATCAACATGCTCAAAGTGGAAGTCATTCTTACTTGTGCACACATACTTTCCTTCATGGCAACTGCATAAATATAGTAATTAGAACTAGAAACACAGGTTTTATCTTCAATTCATTTTTTCCTTACTGCACTTAAATTCCATTATCGATTCAGTCCTATGTATTTTCCTTCAAGGTCATTCCTTCTTTAGCTGAAGTTCTTAATTTCCTTTCACAGGGTCTGTTGCCCCAGTCTTACGACTTTCAAGTAGGATGACTGACTGTTCCTTGGAATTTGAAAGTTTTCCCAGGATTCAATACTCTTGGTACTAAAACATGAAAGTCTTAGGCAAAGTGGGATGAAAAGGCCACCCTACTTCCTGGTTGTCACCATTATCCCCTTTCGGTGATTGAAAGTTAAATGTATGTTATGAAAGTTCTCCCCAGAAGTAGTGCGTAAGCACACAAATTTTGCATTCAGTTGTAGGAGTTTAACAGATCTTCTGAATCTTTAGTTCAACTGATCACAGGATTTGAAGATTCAAATTTGAGTTTTTAACAAATCCTTGTGGATGTCAGAATGATTTCTCTAAAACTACAAATCTGACAATGTCATTCTCCTTCTAAATGAATTCCAGTAACTCTCCATTGCTTACAGACTGAACACAAAGTCTGTAACATAGAAGATATTTTGTGATCAAGGACTTGTCTTCATTTATCAATGCACCTCCTATGACTTTATTTTTATACCACACTCTTGTCATATCAAATGACTGAAACTTTTTGAAGGTGTTAAGTTCCTCCATGCCTCGTATTTTGCACATGTTCATCATATAGTATAAAATATCTTTTCACCATTATCATATTTACCTTAAAATAACTACTGTATCATAGGAAATCTTGTTCTCTTTGAAACATTTTCCTCCCAAATTGTTCCAATAAATTAAATATATCTGGAGTTGATGCACACTTGTCATACCACTTATCTACTGAAGTTAAATTTTACAAACTTTTCTCTGCAAATACATTAAGATTGTGGAGCAAGGACAGTATTTTATCTCACCCTACTTTAAATCTCTAGTACTAAACACAATGACTGACACTTTCTAGACAATCAATAAACGATTGTTAAATAAATGAATAGATAGGCAGAAATACAAGGATCATCTTACTCATAGAAAGGCAATTAAGAGCAACAAACTACACCTCATTAATTAGAATTGTGTTTACTTTTAAGAAAGACTGTATGAATTAGCTAAATGTCACCCTTACTAATTTTCTCATTAGCATGGTGGCCTGTGATAACCTATGTCTCTGCTATCAGCTTTGCACACATTAAAAGAAAATGCACAAATGAACCAAAATTGTTGCTTTATATATTGCAGCTGAGCCTTCCCTAGAGGTCTCTTACCAGACTGGCAGCCAGCTCCAAGCAGTTTGTTAAAGTAGGAAAGATCATAGCAAGCATAACAGAAGTAATCTCTAATTCTACAGAATTTCATTGTTCAGACATATAAAAACCATCTTTGTAATAGTTTTCTGATGTTCCCACTTTGCTGGAATTCAAGCCCTTCAAAGAGTGTTGTATTATTCTGAAATCTGATTTTTGAATCATTGTAAAAGCAAAGTAAACATATAAATGGTGGTACTCAACTCTGTGTGTGACTTAAATAGGAATTATTCCTCTCTTATTAGGTCCTTTGATTTCCAATGCATTAGTGTAGCATACAATTCATTAAATGTATATAGAACTAAGTTCATAATTCTATAATTTGGATGAGCTCACAGTTTACTTTGGTTTCATTCTGGTGGGCACTGTTATGCTTCGCTAATGAGCTCTATATACTGTGTTGCCCTTTGTTGTTTGCCTACATCTCCCAAATGCTAACAAAACAAGTTGGAAAGTAAAATAGCTAATTGACTGTTCTGTTTTATTCCATGATGAAACATGCCTCATTGTGGATGAGTGTTGGCAGGGCAGAGGGTAAGAACTTGGATATTCATGGGAATCATCAGGAAATATTACTGCTCCTCAGAGTGGGGAGCAAATGAGAAATCAGTGTTTTCAAGAAAGAGTTGAGATGAAACTGTATGTCAAGTACAAGATGTCAAGTATAAGTAAGCAAGATGCAGATAAACTCTGGTGGGGAAGCAACAGATTAAGAAGAAAGAAGACATTTGGGATCAAGTGTACAACTCATATGATAGGTAAAAAGAGGAGAAAGTCATCTCAAGACTATAATCATAAATTACAATATCAATTGGCTAAAGCTCAGTCTTTACTTTCTGCTGTGCTTTTCAAGTTCAGGAATCATAGGGAAAGTATGCTAATTGAACCCTAACGTCCACTTAACATTATATTCTTCTACTTCAGCTTGGACAGGCTTAAAGATGGCAGCCTACAATAGGAAAACTCTACCACTCCCTTCCATATCTGCTAGTTCTTCTTTATACAGTATTACTGTAGCAGAGGGAAATGAAGACAAGGAATAGACTCATTTTTACCTGACCTGGATGGCTTCATGCTTTCTACTTGGTAGCTGGTTAAAATACAGTCCTGGAAGATAATTTGGCCTCTCTCATTGGTGGCTTTTGTGGGCTTTGAGGGTTCTGCTTTTCTGCTCACCCAAGAAGATATATCTTTATTCCAGGTGATCACGTGCAACTCACACTTTCTGTCTGAGAATACACCTCCAACCTCTTTCTGATAAGTTTTGTTCATCTCTCCTGTTAATCATGCTGGTCAGGAACCATTCAGGATCCCTCTCCCATGTCACTGCTATTCTGTAAAGGAAAATACTAATGGCTTTCTTGCCCTGACAGACTCTGAGAGGCAGGCTGGTTCCCATACTATAGCACTGTTCATTCCACTGAGAGAGCAATTGGCTGATGAAAAACAGACTCCAGTCTATGCTTGATAAAGTTTTCTTGTTCGTGGATCAGATAACAGTCTTGTGTCTCTCAGTGGAAGGAAATCAATTCATGGCTCTCTCAGTGTATCCATCAAAGTACTTTCGTCTGTTTGAAGAAAAAGGTAGCATCCACCACGGCTCTTTCACAGAAGGAAGATGAAGATTCCAGCATAGAATCAGCTCTCTCATTAATATCCTTTAATCTTCTCTGTCTCCCACCTATATATCCTTGAATTTGTTGAAGGTTCCAGAAAATTATTAAACTCTTGGAGCAATTTCCTTTGCAAATTTGCATGCAGTGAGAGAAGTGGTCTGTCTCACACTCACTTTGGTGTCCTGATAGTTATCACGAAGTATTTAATTCTAAACTCCTACTTCTTATCTTTCTGTAACCAGTAGTTCTAAACCTGAATGCATATTAGAATTACCAGCAAAGTTTTAAAACAAAAAATGTGGATGCCTGCCACTCCCCTCCCTAATTTTTTAAAATGTTCCCCACTTTTTAAAATGTTCTTGATAGTTTTAATGTGCAGCCCAGGCTGAAAACAACACATATAAGGAAATAACAAATTATGTTTCTACTAATGGTTTTGGATGGAATAGATCTGCATTTTTTTTTTCTGTTATGTTTTTGGACACAACTCTAGGCTAATGACTCTAAAAAGTATTCCTAATAATAAATTAATTTCAAATATTTCTCCCAAGGGAGTATCTCCCAAGAACTTATTATATTTATAGAATGATTAGTTTCTGTACCAATTTTAACTCAAATTGTTGATGTATTTTAAACTATTTTTATTCAAAGTGAAAATCATACTATTAGTTGCTGATTAGTTGTATTTGTCAATACAAATACAACATTTTCCATGTATGACTATTTCTTCTCTGTTGAATAAGTAAATGCATTTAAATTTTCTCATGCTTCCTATTATGCTAAAGCACTACAAAATTAACTCAAGGAGAGAGGGAAAGTTGAAGAAAGTCAATAATTATTACATTTTCTTTGGAAAAAAAACTGAGAGAAAACCATCCACACATGGAACAAGTCTGAAAGAAGCACATTTTTATTAATTCTATCATGTTTGAGATGAATTTTCCAAAGAAAGCAAGATGGTCCCCTAACATTCTTATTCTAGGAAGTCTAGCAGATTTTCCGTAAAGCCTTTCCTATGCTGAAAATCAGAAGGTTCACATGTACAGACTGAGCCTAGTTGTTTATCCCGCCTAAGGTGCCAAGTGTCTTCAATGTCCAATTTTAACTTTAAGGGGAAAAGAAATCTATTGATTATCTTTCTGGGTAGAGCTGATAGTCTCAAAATTATTAAAACAGAAAAATAAATTTAATAAGCCAGTTTCCCTGCCTTCTGGGGCTTTTTTAAGAATTCATTACTACAGATGCACTCAGGCATATAAATGTGTGTGTTTGTGTGTATGTGTGCACACATGCGCATGCACGTGTGCACGTGCACAGATATGTGCATGTGTGCACATACACAAATGAATTCATTGCAACGGTATTCAGAATAGCAAAGAAAATAAAACAAACTATCCATCATTTTGGGAAAACAGTTAAATGGATGGTAGTAAAACTATTAAACAAAATGACATAGATTCATGTTTGCTGATAAAGAAAAATTTCTAAGATATGTTAAGTTTAAAAGGAAAGAAGTGTCCGTATACTCCTGACTCAGTCTTTGGGCATGTCTGTCTGTATGTCTGTCTATCTGTCTCTCTCTATATATAAACACACATACATGCATACTTATGTATATATGTATTTCTGTCTATATATGTGTGTGATTTCTGCAAGAGCATACAAAAAGTTAATCTTTTTTGTTAACTAAAACTAGTAACTTTTAGAAAATTTTCTATAAGGCACAAGTCTAAGCTATTGTGTGTAGCAGATACTTGCTTTTCTTTATGTATCTTTTTGAACTATTTTGAGATTTTTTAAATCTTATTCATGATGCAAGTCTTAATTTTAATTAATTAAATTAATTTAATTTAATAAAAGACATTTTATTACAATTAATAACAAGTAGTTTTAAGTCACCTTAGTGACTTTAAGACAGGTTTATCTTTGAAAAATATGCAATAAAAACTACAAGACTCTGATGAAAATAATCCGAAAAAGAGACTAATGAAAATATATCTCATGTTAATGGATCAGAAAAATTATTGTTGTTAAAGTAGCCATATGATCCAAACTGTTTATAGATACAGTGTAATCCCTATCGAAATTCCAATGGCATTCTTCACAGGAAGGGAAAAAAAATCCTCAAATCTGTATGGAGTAACAGAACACCCTAAATAGTTAAACCAATCCTGAGAAAAAGACAAAACTAAAGACAACACATTCTTGATTACAGCTGTAGAAATCAAAACAGTATGGTACCAGTATAAGAATAGATACATGAGCCAATAGAACAGAGTCAAGAGCTCAAAAATAAACTCCCATATATATGGTCAACTACTTTTTGACAAGGGAGCCAAGAATACTCAATGGAGAAAGGATAATCTCTTCAATAAATAACAATGGGAAAACTAGGTAACTACTTGCATAAAAATGAAACTGGACCCCTATCTTAAACCATTACAAAAAAATAACTTGAAATAGATTAAAGACTTAAATGAAAACCAAAATTATAAAACTCCAAAAAGTAAACATTGGAGAACAGCTCCTTGACATTGGTCTTGACAACAATATTTTGGATATGACACCAAAAGCACAATAAGCAATAAAGGCAAAAATAAACAAGTGGGAGACATCAAACTAAAAAGCTGCTGCACAGCAAAGGAAACCATCAACAAAATGAAAAGGCGATCTAAAAAATGGGAGAAAATGTTTGTGAACCATGTATCTCATGAGGAGTTAATATCCACAATACATAGAGAATTCACATAATCCAGTAACACACACACACACACACACACACACACACACACAATTTAAAATAAGCAGAGGAACCGAATAGACATTTTCCCAAAAAAAGACATATGGGTGACCAATAGCTCATGTAAAAATGCTCAACATCTCTAATCATTAGGGAAATGCAAGTCAAAACCAGAATGATATATCACCTGTTAAAATGGCTGTCACCAAAAAGACAAAAGATAAAAAGTGTTGGTAAGGATGTAGAGAAAGGGGAAGGCTTGTGCACTGTTAAACATATACATACATGTATTAAGAAGGAAATCCTGCCATTTGCCAAAACTTGGATTGACACGAAGGGCATTATGCTAAATGAAGTAAATCAGGCAGAGAGAGACAAACACTGTGTATCACTTAAATGTGGAACCTACAAAAGCCAGACTCATAGAAACAGATAAGAATGATGGTTTACTAAAGCCTGGGGGTGGTAGAAATGGGGAGATGTCAGTTAAAGAGTACAAACTTAGAAAGAGTAAGTTCCATGGATCCAATGCACAATGGCATGATTGTAGTTAACAGTACTGTTTCATGCACTTGAAAGTTGCTAAGAAAGCAGATCTTAAATGTTCTTGCCAAAAAATATAAATGATAATTATATGACATGATGCCTCAAGGAGTTAGCTAATGCTATGCTGGTAATCATATTGCAATATGCAAATGTATCAAATGCATATAAGTATACACGTATATGTATATGCATATCAAATCAACATGTTTACACCTTAAATTTACATGATTTTGTACATCATTTAAATCTCAGTGAAGCTGAAAAATAAGGAACAAGTTTAACTCCATGTCCATTCATTGCATTTACATATTAGCTTATTCATTTAATAAATATTTACTGAATGCTTACCCAGTTAACTGAACAACCACCAGTTCCTATTGCTTTGACAGGAAGTTGTGAGGAATAAAAAAGAGTTACATAAGAGTCTGAATATTTGCAGTCATTCACTCATTCATTTGTTGACTCATACAATAAATACTATTTTATAAATATCTATCATGCACCACATAAACCTATACAAGAGGGCTGGCATATCTCCTCTAAAGACATTGCCAAAAATGGCCACAATGAGGACAGAACCTGCAATGTCTGTCAGGTCAAACTGACACCATGTCAAAAAGACTAGACCAGGAAGTAGTATTTACATGACGCTCATCACTGGGGCAGAGGAACAGGTACATTTATCCATGAACTCATTCGTTAAAGACTTTTTGTTTTACTCTCTGCAAATAGCATTCTAAGGGCTCTTTCAGAATACAGAGTTAGACAAAACATAACTCTTACTATTAGGAGTTTAGTTAAGGTAGATCTGCATTTCTTTTTAACATTTTGAAACTTATAAAATATTTTCATTTGTTATTTCACCTGATTCTAAAAAAAAAAAAAACTGTGAAGTAAACCTGATAAGGTCTTTTTTCTTTTTAAATAAACAAGAAATCAAAATTTTGAGAGAACAGGTATCTTGTTCAAAGCGGCTGACATGAGAATATAAACCAGTGTGGTTTTTGCTGTATATACCATAGACTTCCTTCAGGCATTTCTGTATCTTACTGTGAAAGTAATTGGATCTGTTGTTCTTTGGCTAAATGTAAGAGCTTTATTAAAAAGAGAATTACAAAAGTGATGTGTGCACACCTTGAGCTGTTTATTTCATTCTAATAAATGTGCATTTATTCTCTAATTTTTTTCATGTACACCATGCCTTTTCTTTGTGTATGGGCCACCTGACTAAAATTCCATGTAGTCTTTCTCATAAACTCACACCCATAATTCATCATCTGTGATTTCTCAATTTTGGCTCCTTTAAAGTGAAGCCAAAATTATAGAGACATGCGAAGTATTCTGAACCCAGAGTTCTTCTACATGTTTAACATTTCTCCCAATCTTTGACAATGATCTTGCCCACACATAATTTATCAGAAATATTTGGAGACCCTCCTTTTCAAGGCTTTTCAAAGTATTCAGTGCAGTTTTCAGAGAAACTGTAACTCTCCTTTGGGGATTGTATTTTATTGTTATACACCACTTAGTTACAGAAACATAGTTGGCACAAACATAGTTGGGAGCAAGCATGACTGACTTTGAATAAGCATGCAAAGCAATGACACAAACAGAAATGTTGGGGGGAACCCAAAACTGTGAACTACGGTTATCAGTCCATACGATTTATAAAGTGAATGATGAGAAATCACTAACCTGGTGCGTTTTTAAAATAGAGCTCAATTAAGAGAACTTCTGTAGTAGGAGACAAAGAACTAGTCGCCCTCAAAGCATGATTGAGTGTGACCAGAAGCATCTTACACTTGCTGTGGCAGTCTGCAGATTCCTTAAATGGTTATCAAGTTGCATCTGCAACATTGGACAGTCCTAATGAAGAAAAATCCATGTCAACTGGGCAATCATGCACTTGACTTAGAGAAAATATTTGCTAAGTAGCATTCAAGAATATTTGCCCATCTTAAATGTGAAGCTGATCTTCATTACAAATACTTCAAGTTCTTAAAATACAGATGCTCTATATAAAAGTAATAATGACAACACTTTTTAACTTTATTCTACCTTTATCAAAGAGGACTGCTTCTCTACCTCTCCCCCTAGGGCTTATTACATGATTTGCGCTGAAAATGTGTAATGACACATTTGCTGAAACTGTCACTAAAACACTATCCTTAGAATATTAACAAAATCTAATTTGTTGGAGCTTTTAAAGTTCAGGTTACTTTCCTTATAAATAAAGACTCCTGTTCAGTCAGGTCTACATTAAGTGGAGCAGTGTGGGGAAAATAAGTATACTAAATGGGAGATGCATTGGGGATGCAGATGTTTATCCAGATCATTAAGAAAAATTTCTTTTGATTTCCTCCTAAGAATTTTAGCAGAAAATATAAACTTTAATTATTGCGTGGTCATCTGAATACTCTGACCCACGGCTAAAGAACTGGCAATATATCTAAAATATATATATATATATATATGAAATACCAGCATGACTGGCAGTCCTAGACTGTTGCTATTTGTTAAGCTTTTGGGCACCACCTCCATGGAGAGTTGTGTGGCTTGTCTTACCATCAGAGTTTCTCTGTCCTATCAGTCCTAGTCATTAGAAAGGTGTGGTTTTCTCAGTAAGCCACTCTCTGGACTAAACTCATTTGTCGTTTCCACAGCCAAGAGCTTTATCATAATAATTTTTGCTTTATCATAATAATTTTTGTCTGGAACAATTTTAGTCAAGTTCCCTTGAGTCACAAGTATGTGATTTCTCTACAGAGTGTCAAACTAAAGCCATTCTTATGGGACATTTAAGGGATCGTTTCTCTGCTTTTCTGCTAAATGGGATTTCAGTGAATAATTCAAATAGAAATAAAAGAACAAACAATATCACAATTTGCAGGCAAAGAATAGCAAACTCACTCTGTGAAATGGTTGAATTTCCTATCTCTCCTTCTTGCCTTTTTCTTCTGTTCTTTTTCCTCTTTATCTTTGTCTCTTCTTTCTCATTTTCCCCTTGATTTCTCACCCCTTCTTCCTTGACGTTTTAGAACATTTCTTTCAGTAATTCTACTTCTCTTTCTTTCATTTAGTCTACTTTTTCTTTCATTTAATCTACTTCCTTTTTATTTAATCTACTTTCTTTCATTTAATTCTACTCCCTCCCATCCCAGACACTCCCTGGGAGTTTCTGGCAAAGGTTCCTCTGGAATGATGGGGAAACTCACAGCAATGTGGTGTTCAACAACTGAACTTTAAGAGGTATGATTCAGAATGGGGAGTGGGACTCCAGTCTGACTTCAAAATCTGTGCTTCATCTGAGCCCGTCTTCACCGCCTGCTCCAAGAGGGGAATGGCTGGATCAATACCATTCCCACTCTAACTGTATGTGTAATGTTGACAACCTTTCCTTCCAGTAGATGAATTGCTACTCTAGACCGATTATGACCTCTTAATTTATGATGGCAATTATTAGAGTAGAAAGGCTTAAAATTGTTATACTATATTAAGGGAGGAAAAAATGGAAATTCATGGCAATGTGTAAAGTGTTTGAACTCTTCCATAGATGACTGAGAACTTGTTCGAAGGCTAAGGATGGTATTCATTGATTGCCCAGCTGTTGAAGAGAGAGAAAAAAGAACACTGATACAAAGCTTTGCAATGAGCTAAAAGAAGAGAGGCAATAGCTAAATTAGGTATTAACTTAAACCTCAGGCTAAGCCTGGGGGGGTCTTATAAACTCTCTCATATTTCTTATATAGATTCAGTATTTTTTAATTCCTTCATAATGATATGATAGTTTTGCTTAACTGTGGCAGTTGCTAATCCAACACCAATGACAATAACATCACAAATCAATGTAGTCGCTCTGTTCAGAGCTTCTAAGTCTTTCTTTTGCAATATGTGAACTTTCTATAACCTAGAATTTATGAAATGGAACCATATGTAACCTCCATACTTTCTCCATTTTCAGAACCCTATACCACTGAAATAATCCTTTCTAATACCTGCTAAGAATAATTGGGTAAATCATGTTGCACAGATGTTTATGAAAAACTTTAACTTTAACTGAGCAACTGTCTATTTCCTCACTTATTGAAGAATTCAGAATGTAAGGAAAATTGTAATTTCATCATATAGTATATCTTCAATTTCTTATTATGTCTGAACTCTGACAGTGTTTTTGCCCAGTGAAGAATTCAAATATTAATATCCTGATTTCCCAATAATACATTTAATATTTTAATTCCCTTTTTTTAAAAAAGAGTATATTTGAGGACTTTGTTAAAATTCTTTGTGCCTCTTCCTTTTTATTCTCACTGCTGGTCCAGCCTCTTATCACTCATCCCTAAATTATTGTAATAGTCTCATAAACCATTCTCCGGCCTTTGGTTGCTTTACATATCCAATTCGTTCTACACATTGCAGCCATTGGATTACTAATATTCCTAAACCAGATCTTTGATTGTGCACAGAAAGCATCCATGGTTTCCCATTAACTAACTACAGGATAAAGTCCAGATTCCTGAGTTATCCATAATCTGGCCTCACCAATCTTCCAAACTCTCTAGTTTTACCTTTAAACACTTCATCTGTGAGCCAGCCAAACTAGTTCCCTGAACTTCTACAGAATTTATTATCTATACAATTTCTTCTTATCATTAATCAAACATTCAGCCTTCAGTTGTCATCCCAGGCCTTAAGCTAAATGCCCAAATACCTTAAGTGTTTGTCATTAAATTGATTATTCATAAAATAATTAATATCAGTGCTGTTTGCTTCCTTGTATCCCGCACAAGGATTAATAGAAATGATTATTTCTTTCAGGAAACATCTTAAAGTTCCCTACAGACGACACAAAGGTAAATAAGACATGACTCCTGCCTTCAAACCATTTACCTCTAGAAGGAAGATGAAAAAGTACAATAGTAAATATAATGCGGTATGAAAGTTCTAGTCTAAAGGGATGAAGAAAGGTGTGTGAGAACGAAAGTTAATGTAGGTAAGGGATGTTGGGAGTGGAAGGGGGGTTTTCATATGACAAAAAGTCATAGAATGATATTTGAATTGGACTTTGAAGGATAAATATAATTTTTCCTAGGCAGAGAGGAGAGCTTGCCATTGAAATTCCAGTGTTCTCACTTTTGTACATCTATCCTTTTGAAATAATCTTTGAAAAAAATCTCTGTGAAGATTCTTAATGGTTCCCACCAGGAACCTGCTCCTGTTACTAAAGAATGTGAATGTTAATTTCTTACTTCAGGACATTCCTACCTTTACTTGGTTACTGGAATTTGAGACATTTGCACACTTTAGGGTTAAAATTCTGACTAATTTGGAGTAATTTTTTTTCAACCCATGACCAAAGGCCAGTGGCCAGTTCTCAAATACTTTTTAGAGACTTTCTGTGGACCTTTAATGGACACTTCCAACTCAGCTTTATAGAGGGGACTCAGCTGGAGTTCCTCAAAGAACATCAGTTCAGAGACTCAACTCTGTACCTTCCTGCAAGTGGGAGTTAAAACCCAGCCTAGGTTTGAGATCCTGAGGATCACTCAGCTTTAATTCAGTGCTCTGCTTTAATTCAGTGTTCTGATTTTGAGATCTTTCTATGTTTGGGGATTTTTCTTTCTGGTTTTAAAGCTTGGGGATACTTCTATCTATGTACATCTATAATTATCTATAATATTATATCACATATAAAATTATATATTATATAATTTTTGTTGCAGTTTATCCAACAAATCTTTATATCATCTCAGCCTGTCATACTGATGAGAACTATTACAATTTATTTTAGGATTATTGCCTTAGGATTACTTTCTAGGAGTGAAACATATGGTCAAATGGTAATTATATTTTTAGTAGTCTAGGATATTGCTATAGGTTCCAGAGGAAGACATATGTCAATAAAAATAATAAGATCATTCATTCAACAGAATATTTTGTTTAGTTGCCTTATCCACAGGCAGGTAAAATCTTGAGAAGTATTAAGAAGATATGAAATATGGGGCACCTGGGTGGCTCAGTAGGTTGAGTGTCTGACTCTTGGTTTCAGCTGAGGTCATGGACTCAGGATCATGAGATCAAGCACCACATCAGGCTTCATGTTCAGGGAGAGTCTGCTTGAAATTCTCTCTCTCCCTCTTCCTCTGCCCCTCCCCCTGTTGATGCTCTCTCCCTTTCTCTCTCTAAAATAAATAAATCTTAAAAAAAAAGAAAAGATAAAATACTTCATTCCATTTCTCTCCAGAAACAAGACCCTTTAAACAAGACCCTTTCTCAGTTGCTGTAGCAGCATTTTATCAATCCTTGAGGCCTACAAAGTTTACCTTACAAAAGGATGACATACCCCTTGGTGCCATGAAAATTTACTCTAATTCAGGTGTCTATGCTTTTTCTGCAAAGGTCCAGATAATAAATATTTTAGGTATTATGATCTGTTGCAACTATTTAATTCTGGTGCTCAATTACAGCACAGAAGC
The DNA here is from genome assembly GCF_011764305.1 of Mustela putorius furo. Taxonomy (NCBI): domain Eukaryota; kingdom Metazoa; phylum Chordata; class Mammalia; order Carnivora; family Mustelidae; genus Mustela; species Mustela putorius. The sequence goes on along the minus strand of NW_025421402.1, from coordinate 17,707,917 downwards.
AGCCACAGACATTTCATAAGTAAAGGAACATGGCTATGTTCCAATAAAACCTTATTTATAAATTTAGGTAGCAGGTTGGCCATAGTTAGCCAACCCTGATGTAATTGAAGAAGCAAAGAAATGGGGAATGTGTATGTATTAGTTAAAGTTTTCCAGAGAATCAGAACTGGTGGTGGATAGATAGATGATAGATAGATAGATAGATAGATAGATGATAGATATAGAAATAGAGAGAGAAACTTTAAGGAATCAGCTCATGTGACAGTAGGGTTTTATAAATGTGGGTGGGCTGGCAAACTAGAAACTCAGGTAATGGTTGAGGTCTTGGTCTTGAATCCAAAATTCATATAACAGGCCTGGAGGCTGGAAATTCAAGCAGGAAGTTAAACTGCAACCTTGAGGTCAAATTTCTTCTTCTCTGAGAAATCTCAGTTTTTGTTCTTAAGCACTTCTGTGGGTTGGATTAGCTCCCCATCCCCCATATGGAGGAGAAGCCACTTTATTTAAAGTCAACTAACGGCAAATGTTAATCAGATCTAAGAAAAACATACCATCACAGCAGTATCTAGACTAGTGTCTGGCCAAACTACTGGGGGTCATAGCCTAGGCAAGGTAACACATAAAATTAACTATCAAAGCATATGTGGTATAGTAAGTACAGACAGAGAAATCATATAATTACATATCACAAACTATATCTAATAGGGGCCAAAATACTTCTCTAAAAGAGTGATATGTTGAATAAGGCAATGAAACAAAGTTTTTAAAATTTTAACAATATAGTTTAATCATAAGAACAATAGCACTTATGATAACATTTTATATGTATCAAGCAGTGTTCTAAGCATGTCATGTACTATCCCATTTAATTCTCATGGCAACCTGATTGTATAAGTCTTGTCCCCACCTTGCAAAACACATTGACAAGATAGCTTATGCATCTATTGTTGACCAAGTGATTGTAGTCTGAAGACACTTTCTACCATGTGATACTCTGGTTTCTTGAAAGGGCTCATTAAAAGATGACACAAAGCAAACATGTAAAAGAACTTTTTGAGTCATGGATTTTCTAAATGATCTTTGCTTATAAGAATAAAAAGTGTAGGGACGAAAACCACACTTAACTGTGGATCTATTATGAGCTGAGCAATTTAATTATTATCACAACCAGTCCCCAAATAATCCTAGAAAGAAGCACAAGCCCCACAAAGCCATATTTCTTGCTGGAGGTAGACGAAGCTTATATGTGCTGCTGGCCAAGGTTATAAGTGAAGGAATAATATTAAATCCAGTTCTGTGAAATTCATGCCCTGGGCACGCTATCCCGCTGCCTTGTTTTAAAGTGCAAACTGATGTTCAAGAACTTCAGGGTTATTTTGCAAAAAGACACCACCCAGTAGGTGAATTCATAGTCCAATTTCAGCTCATGTCTACTGGACTCTATGCTCCAGGCATGGTGCTAAGCATTCTGCATTGTTGATCTCACGAAGTTTTCTCAACCAGCCTATGAAATAACAGGTGTTACTGTGCCCATTTTCGCATAGGGAAAGTGTGGTCTAGAGCAGTGAACCATCTTTTCTCAAAGACACACTTAACAAGAGGTTGACTCAGATCTGAAAAAATACCAAAGCCTGGAATTCTATACCCTCTGCCACACTTGAATCACAGTACTGTTCTTAAATATTTCCCCAAATTGTTATCTGAAGGACGACATCCTCCTCATTCCAAGAACTTTTCTCTTTTCTGTTTCAGTGTGAGCAACCAATATGCTTTCTACCTGTGGGACAGCATTTGAGGGGCTCAGGGGCCTCCACAACACAGAAGGCCTGGAAGAATATGTCAGGGCATTGATGGCATTCCCTTCTTGGCTTCGGTTTTGGGTTTTGGTTTTATTTTGTTTCTGTTTTTGTTTTGGAACTTGATGCCTCGATTTCAGTAAAAGGGGTGAGGAAACAAGTGACCAGTAGGTTGGAAAAAGAAATACAAAGAGAAAAGAGGGGACCGGTGATGACGATAACCCTGCCCTCCAAGAAGAATGAAGGGCTGAAGACTTACATTTGTGTTTTGAAGATGAAAAGAATGTATTACATGGGTGTTATTTCATGATAGAGCCAAAAGTCTGGTTTCCCCCATCTGGGGAAAGCCCAGCCACTGACTGCCAGCTGCTTTCTATGAGGGCTCTCTCTGACTGCACTGAATCACCCCAAGGAGGATATTAGAAGCCCAGAGGGAAAGAGTCTTCAAGAGCATAGCTTCTGCATATAAAGTGAATTTATTATTTATTTGTGCCACAGCTGTTACACTTTGGTATTCACCTAAGCAGAAAACTCCCAATGAGAAAAAAAAAAAAAAAAATATATATATATATATATATATATACTCTCAAAAATATATATTTTTTTTTCTAAGAAAACTCCCAATGAGGAAAAAAAATATATATATACTCTCAAAATATATATATATATATATATATATATATTTTTTTTTTTTTTTTTGAGAGTCAGGGACAAATTGGAAATGACACTGATCTCAATAGCAGGCACTGGCGGGGGGGTGAAATTATTTTTCAAACACTTTTGCTTCTCCTGGTAAAGTAGTTAGTGTTGTATTTTCATGCTAGAAGGAAAAAGTGATGAAAAGTTTCTAAACCCAAAGAAATAAAACCCTTGATTCATGTCCAGGTTTTCTGCAAAACAGGATCCCACATGGCCAGTGCTGGTCTTAGTAGGTCTGAAACCAATAGGGTGATGCCCTTTTTAGGTTTGGCTTTTGTGTTTCCCCCCATTTCTGTTAGGATTATGCTGCTCAGTTTGCATATCAGCCTTGCTCCAATCATCTTGGGGCAGTGGAGGGGGGGTTGTCCATTTCATAACACTTTTAGTATCTGTGGTTCCAAACTCACAGATAGTCAGGCTGGCTATCACTGAAGTCTGCTGTGCAGGGTCGTGAGTGTGTGTGTGTGTGTGTGTGTGTGTGCGCAACAGTGAGAGGTCATAACCATAGGACAGGGCAGGGGTGGGTAGGGGAGGTCCCGGCACACCCACAGTTAATGCCACACACACTACAACGAGTCACGACACTGAGCAGTTTCCCAGTGCCACAAAGGAGTATAGGACCACTACCAGCTTTCTGCTGCTCAGGCCTTAAAAGGCTCGCAATTTCCAGTCCCAAGCTGAGCCACACAGTTTGTATTAAAGGGGAGAATTATAGAGGATAAAGGGAGAATTTTCTTAGCAAGTTTGTTGCTTGTGCCCTCCCAAGTTCAAAGAGAAAACTCTGTCTCATTAAAATGTCTTCTGGCTTTGCCTCGGAGAAGTTCAGGCTCAACAGTTAACTTTTCTGGAGTTAGAACTTTCATACATTTCTCTTTTTATTGGGTAGACATTATGATTGGTTTTACAAGCAAAATAAACAACTTAGGAACAAATGAAAGACTTTTTTATTTCTCTTTTAACTGTAAATTCAAGAGCTTGAAATGAAGTTGGCAAATAACTCATATTGCTGGGAGTACTGTGGCCGAAAGGCAAGATGTCCAAAAATTCTTGAAAATCCAAGTAATACCGGGAATAAATCCCAAATTCAACTTGTTGAGCCTCGTGTCTCTCTTAGAACACTTTTTTTTTTTTTCCTCCCTAAAAGCAACGGGGGAAAAAAGGAGAGATCAATCACAGAATTCCTGTTAACTCCTGTCCTGTTGTCTCTTTGCCACAGAGGCAGTGCTGTGGTCTGCCCGTGGCCAACCACTCTGAACACAGCCAGAGGGAGCTGGGCAAGCATGTGGTTCCCAGGGAGCTAAGGAAGTAACTCCCCCCATGTATGAGCTAAGGCCTCCTGAAGTGCACTTGAGAATTTACAAGTATCTAAATTGCCTCTTTATACATCTCCTATTTATTTGATTCTTTTTAAAAAAAGTTATTACCTTAAATTTTCAACCTAAATTTTTTGAACCTTGATGAACTTACCTGTGACCTTTTAAGTAATCTAGAATGATGTAAAAGCAATCACTGCAATTAAAAAAAAAAAGTATAACAGGCAGACGACCCAAGAATGGTTTATAACTAAAGGCCTGGTTCAGACCCAGTCTTATGCACAGAAATCCTTCCTGAATCAGTTCCCATCAAAACGACCTGCATCATCTTCTATGTAACTGTTACGTTCATTGAATGATGCTGCATGCTAGGTAGCACGAAAGTGCCTACCTTTTCTGTAGGTAAAATATTACTTTCGGTTCTTCAAAGGTAGGTCATCCTTGTTATCTGATGTCAAAGAAACTGAAACCTAGAGCTGAATTAACTCCTCCGGTGGTTAACAGTCAAGGAGATTTCGAACCTAGATTTGTCAACTTCTATAACCGGTGTTCTCTCTTTTATTTTTTAAATTTTATTTAATTTTTTAAAAAGATTTCATTTATTTATTTGTCAGAGAGAGAGAGAGAGCATGCACAAGCAGGCAGAGGTGGAGAGAGAAGCAGGCTCCCCGCCAAGCAAGAAGGAGTCCCATGTGGGACTCGATCCCAGGACCCTGGGATCATGACCTGAGCTGAAAGCAGCGGCTTGGCCAACTGAGCCACCCAGGCATCTCTAATTTTATTTTTCTTAAAGATTTTATTTATTTATTTGCTAGAGCACAAGCAGGGGGAGTGGCAGAGGGAGAGGGAGAAGCAGGCTTCCAGCCGAGCAGGGAGTGCCATGTGGGGTTCAATCCCAGGACAGATTCAGGTCAGATCATGACCTGAACCAAGAGTGGACGCTTAATCCACTGAGGCATCCAGGCGTCCCAATGAGAGTTCTTTCTGCCACTTTGACTTCTGTGGGTACATAGCACCAATTTCTACATTATGTTTTCCACTCATGGCTCAGCTCCTTCAGAATGAAAAACAGGTTTCATTATTCTCTATGCAGTGTTTAAATGAATAGCACCTGATAGATGTTTGAGAAGTTTGTTGAAATAAGTTTATGATCTTGGAGTCACAAACAGGTTGAAAAACTCTGCTTTGGCTAAGTGTGATCTGTTGGGCTGTGGGGGAATTAGAGAGGGCACATGGTTGCACAACAGGCGTATAGAATCCATATAACAACCAGCAACTCTTCTAGTAGCAATCAACATTGTCACTTTGCATTGTGTAAGTGGAAGTCATGAATTTTTTTTCACTGGACACTTTATATTAATTTTCACAAATTAACTTGGACATAATTATGAGAGATTACAGGGAATTATTTGTTCCCATGTTGCAACTGGGGTAGAACTATATAATAATTTGCCTAAAACCACGCAGACTGAAAAAACCAGCCATGCTCTTATCATCCCCATGGTAGGATATAAATGAGTTCTGCTCTAACCACTACATCTGTTCTTCACTAAAATATGGTACTGGTATGATTAGACCATAGGGCAAGAGCAAGACTAGAAGTCAGGGAAGAAGGGCCTATGATGCAATGAATATTCACCAAGTGTTTAGTAAATGATGGAACACAGAATGGAGTTTCTCCACTTATGGCAGGATTTGAATGAAGTCCCTTCCTGGGAGCCCATGTTATGTGTGCACTGATGCCTACATCCTCTGGAAAGCCCAAGGAATCAGCATGATGTGCACATAGGATTTTTGTTTCTAGCACTTTAGAAATATTCTTAATAATCTAACCCTTTGGGGCAATAGGGTACCAATATCATTGTTTGAAAAATAGATATTTTATCAAGTAATAGGACTTACTGATTTACTCTCCCAGTGCATTTGTTGCCTTTTATGTTTTGGGATGGCCACACAGTCATACTACCAGATATCTGATTTAAAAATTTTTAAAAAAATAATGTCGTGCCATTCACTTATGAAGGCAATGCAGTCTTCTGTATTACCATAAATGTTTCCAATGTGTACATTAGTGATAGAGTATTGGGGGATAGGGAATGGTGTCAGGATACTGTGGAAGAACTGCTGCCATATATAATATTTTCCCAGTGTGTTAATGTTTCATGCCGTATAGTCACATCAACAGAATGCAAAGCACTCTACACCAGCAGGGTGTAGCAATGCATGAAGGAGTATAGCATGATTTGTAATGCCCAGTCATCACATAGAATTCCTCCTGACTCACTTTGGCCATGTTCTGTCTAAGAAATACCCACTGGGTAGTTCTTCCTGCTTTTCTATAGCTCGACACCCCTTTTCCTTATCTTCTCCTTCATCTTCCCTCCATCAAGCTCCCTCCCTTTTACCTTATTTCTGAAGCTCAGTATTTCCCATGATATTTACTTAATTAAAATTTATTTAAAACTTGCTTCTATTTTATTCATATCATGATGGTTTTTGTTAGTAATCTGTTAGAAGAGTACATGGGTTTTGACAGTGCATCCCTATTTTCTCAAAAAGGGGGCAATTTTATAAGACCAGAGGTAGTTTTCTAAACTGTGTATGCCACATTATGGGAGAAATATTTGCATGTCCAGCAACATTGTCCATCCAGATCATAGTGGGAGAAGCCTGAAGAATGCAAAATAAAGGTCTTGAGAACATTAGTAGCACTCATATGCTTTATACAGAGGAAAACCACAAATGCATTTATTTACCTTAGATACCACCCTAACAGGGTCATAAATGAATATATGAAGATGACATAGCTACCTGAGCCTCTGTTTGCTCACTGGATAATTAGAGCTAATAACGCCTACCTCCTAGATAGTAATTAGGGCCATATGGAATAACACATGTCATTCGGTTAATGTGGTAGGTAGGACATCAGAAGTACTTTTAAGGATTTTTTTTTTCTCACAATCTGTTGATGAATAAGTAGATAAAGTAGGTTAAGAGGGCTTTTGGAAGTGGGAGTGTTCATCTCTTTAGTAGATAGTCAGTGACAGCAAGACAGAATGCCCATGGCATGAGAACAATGAAGAAACGTGAAAATGTAAAAAGTGAAAAAAATCTAGGACTATCAGAACATAAGGAATAGCCTTATTTCTGATGATAGCATGCTGTTATAATGTCATTGTAATGGGTCTGAATAAAAAAAGTGTTGATTTATGTCCAAAATACTCTCTTCCTGAAGACAGAGAAATATATCTTTCACTTAAAAAGGGCTTCCAGACAAATAATTACTGTTTTTACATTTTGATGTGTGAACGAGATGGCTAACCAGTTGAAACATCTCGTTTTCCAATGTATAGTTTGATAAGCTATCAAACTCTGTATCTCGTGACCTCTTCCTTTTAAAAAATGATGATATAATTCAGAATTTCACCACCCCTATTAAAGAAGGACTCCAGAATTAAAATGAAGCCGTGCAGAATAAAAGGTAGATATCAGTTATTCCTGGTTTCCTTCTGAAAAAAGATGGAGGGAAAAGGAAAGATATTTAAATGACAGCAAGAGTGACGTTGATTACGACATAAAAATAAAGAGTTCTGGATTGACAATTTTTTTAGAACAAGCAATAAAGATGGTAGTCTTTTCTCTTTTTCAAAGAAAATAATCATGAAAGAAAATTACTGTATTTGTACCCTATTTAAATGTGTCTCAGTTCCTTACTATACTGGTTTCTACTCTTGATAACTCATTTAATGAATGGCCATTTTTATTTTAAAGTGAAAAGTAAATCAAGTCTATGATGTGTGTCAACTGGAAGTTAAAATACCCATCCCTCAGTGGCAGCGAGGTAATACATGGTAGTGATTAAGAGTCTGGGCATAAGTAAGCCTTTACAGAGATGTTCAGGTCCAAGCTTTGTTGCTTTGAACTTCAGCTGATTACTTAAAACTTCCTCTGGCTCATTTTCTTCTCTCTTCTGTAAATAAGATGAGTGCTTCCTATCGCTTAAAGTTGTTTCAAGGCTTAGATTGAACATATGGGTCTATACACTTGACAAAGTGCCTGGCACAATGTGGTAACTCAGTAAATGATTGTTATATAAATTATAAATTGCTATGTGCATACATACACATGCACACACATATATTTGTATATGTATATTAAACCTCACACTCTCGGTGAGAAGCTAACAATGTATGAATCTATTATGTTTTGCTTCTTCGTCCCCTCCCCCTCCTCTTCCTCCTCACCCTGCCTTCTCCTCATCCTCCTCCTTCTTCCTCTTTTCTTATATAATTACACAAAATCTCTAATGAATGAACACAGGAATAACTAAAACATAGTCCCAGAGTAGAGTATAATTTGCATATGAGCATTAATAATGATGAATTACACTGTGTATATTTCAACGTTATAAAACTTTAACATAGGCAATTATATATCATGAAAAATACTTTTGAGATATAGAATCGTTTTGATGTGAAAAATAATTGAATCTCAAGTCATATAGAAGATTGTGAATGAAAACACTTTGTAAGTTTTATTTTTTAAAAAGCTATATTCTGATTCATATTTCTAATTTTCTGCAAAATTTTAATTATCATATTTTGTTATATATGCTTTATAGTAGGAAGTTTGCTTCATGCTACACGCATGAGATTTATTTAGTGTATTTTGATCTATGTTTGATGTTTCAACTGGCTTACCCATTCTAAAAGTCTAAAAAATGAAATGAGTGTCAGCTTTCATTTTGGATTTCTTATTTCATTACAGACTACTAGATTATTTCTGGAACACTGTCATACCTTCAAACTCCAACTGTAGCCTTTGACTTAATTCCCAAGGATAACTTGGGCTTCACCTTTTGATATTTCATGAAACACAATCCTATGTAACGCTTAACTTAGTATTTACAAATGGAGAAAAAAATGCATTCAGCTCTTTACGATTTCTAGGACTTTTGGTAAAAGACTCTCATGTACTAAACTGTTGTTATCTCTTGAAGTGCAGTTTTAAAGTTTTCCTCAATAACAAATCTAGTGCATATTATCTGGAATTACAATTCTGTAACTTCCACTGCCATCACTGCAATAGAAGACCCCTTATAATTAAAAGGCATGCAGTCATGCTGGGCAAAATGGAATAGGAGATTAAATTGTCCCCTAGTGGAGGTATAGTAGGCCTTGCTTGGTTGCTCTGGGGGAGGGAAAAATGTTTTCACTGTGTGCATGGGGAAACAGGAAAGACTACATAAATAATTTGTTTTTCATCACTCATCTTAATGCCAGCTCTGAATCCAAATAGTAAATCAAGTGCAATTTCATGAAGGTACATCAAATGACATTTTATCCTTTTTTAGATCTAGAGAAATGAATTTAAGGATGAGGAATGGCTGACTTTAGCAAACAGATTAAAAATAGCACATTACCTAAACGTTGAGTAACTCCACTTTAAAAAGCACACAGGCCTTCACATGTAAAACCAAAGTGTTTTTGGCCTTGAAAAGACAGGTTGTGACCTGGCTTCTAGCCTGTCTCCATTCTTGACCTCCTTTCTTTTAGTTGAAAGAGATTAAATCCATTTGCCTGGGCCAGCCATGGATGAGAACACCATGGACACTTTGGCTTTGAGACAGAGAAGGAAGAAATGGAGCAAAGGGACGATGAGCTCATAGGTCCTTTCCATCCCTTAGTCTGGGCTTCTGCCCTTCCAGCCCACACAACCCAGACTCCAGCCACCCAGCTCTCTTGCTGTTCCCCAAACAGACCAAACATTTAGTTAAGTGCACCTTTGCACACACTGTTCTCTCTAATACTACCACCCTCATTTCTGTTTTGCAAACTCCTACTCATCTGTCAGGAAATTTCACCCACTCCATGAAACTTTCCCCAGTTCAAAAGCAGAGACAAACAGTCTCTCCTATCAGGCTCCACACTACTTTATTTATTCCTACTCTTACTCCTTTTAATCGAAACCTGTCTCAACATCTCTGTCTCTTACACTCAGCTTCTTCTGAAGGAAGGGAACTGAGCCCTGCTCATCCTTTAGGCCCAGTCCCTTAGAGAGCAAGTACATAGAGACTTCTCCATCCATACTTGAGGTGATGTACATGTAGACACAGATGGAAACAGAGAATAGGACAAAGACAGATCTAGCAATAGGGATAAAGATGTAGAGATTGTGGCTTAAGTACCTAAGGGAAGAAGTTCAGAAACAGGATGGGACTAGATCTTACAATTTCTCTGAGATCCAAAATTGGGATAAGTAGGGAAAAAAATGGAGTAGCTGTATGTGGAGTTAGACTGCATGAACACTATGTACATTGTAAGGGTTGGGGGTAGGAAGCAGCAATATTCCCATGGACTTTCGGTAGATTTATTTGATTTAACTTGTCTTTAACTAAGTTCTGACTCCAGGGTAGGAAGTATAGAGTGCATTTGAATAAGTGTAAATGAAAGTGAATTGTCTTAAACAGAGGAAAAGCTGTTTGTTTTCAAATGAAGTGGTAGAGTCTTTTGTTACGTTAAACTGGATGAAAATAGAGCATGAATTACAATAATGTCAAATATAACTTCCAGGAAGAGGAGGCCCTTCAGAAATAATTGAGAAATAAAGGAAAGTAATCTAAAACTCCCTCTCCCTTTCCACATAAATCCACCTGCTATAGATACCAACAAGAGAATAAATAAAAAAATCTGGGAGTTCCTTCCACCAAGAAGGTCAAACACATGATGTAAAAGAAGATCAAACTCATTAAGTACCTGCTATGGTTGTGAACGCCTTTAAGGATGAAAATTAAGATGTATTCAACACTCAACACCTACGCACCAAAGAACATAACCCAGATGAGCTAATCTGCTAAACTGGAGTAAAAAATGAGCTAATGCTGTTAGGGGATTGTATGCAAACTATGGCAAGAGATCAATAACAATTGAAAAGAGGAGGAGGAGAAAAGCTGCTCAGCTGCTAACAATAAAAAAGCAGCAAAAATGCATTAACTGTTTCAGTAACTGATAGCATAATGTAGGAATACTGACTAGATTGACCATATAGTTATAATTATGGGATTTTTTTCCACCTTCCTTCCTTCCTTTCCTCCTTCCTTCCTTCCCTTGGGGAGTCAGTGGGTGGAGAACAGGAAGTGGAAGATGGAAGATTTGTTCATCTTTTTCTCATTCTCCCTGCAGCTGACCTATAAAAGCTATCTTCATCATGATGAAGCGGCATGCATAACGTTATTCAGGCTGGCAGTTGAACTGACAACACATTTTATATATTACCCAAAATGTTGAAGAAGAAAATTCGCAATAACCTAATATTCATTTGTAAAAGCATGAAGTTGGCTTCATCAGCAAAGAAATTGAATTTGCGAGCTGTTAAATGTCAGAGCTGACCCCTGGGAGTTTTTGAGGTGGGATGATGTGGTGAAGGGCAGGCTTCAGGTCATGTTTTATACAAGAAGTTTAATTGTTCTGGCTAGGAAGTAGAAGTGACTCATTGAGTTGAAGTGGTCTCTATCTCCCAACACAGATTTCAAATGAGGGAGGATAGTGCAGCAGTAATATCTTAAAAAGAATTGGACTAGTTCACTTCAGTCTTTTAACTACTTCCATCCAGATTCATTTGTTTTGGACACAAAAGTTGATCACGGGCCAATGATAGCAAAAAATAGTGTCTTTGTCACCCCTTTTGAACCCATACAAACCTTTTCACTGTGTTTAAACCAGGCTTTTTTTGCCAAAGAAAATTGCATGCTATTCGGTCTTTTCTGAGCTTTTATTGAAGGACGTTAAATGGTTTATAGCTATAAAGAATTGTAAAGTCATCATGACACCAGGTTCATGGTATGGTATTTTCCAGTCCTGTTTTGATTATTCTCTCAGAAACTTTCATCCCACTCAGGTATGAGTGCTTTCAATTTCATGTCAGAAGATCACTCATGGTAACTTCTTAGCCGTAAGGTCTAGATGCTGGGTTCTTACATGCTTTAAAGCAGCAAGGACCAGCTGGGGGATTTCTAATACAGCCGGGGATTTCTAATCACAGCATTTGTTAGTTACCTGCCATGCTCTTTAACCACTCTTCTTTTGTCACTGATTCTGCCACATCTGAAGCTTAAATTTAAGATATCTGTTTCTTGTTCAGTGAATCTTGGTTCTCTGAAGAAAAATTTATTGCCAGAAGAATGTTGTCACTAGTTTACAGTAACCACTGTCTCTTCAATCCTAACCCCCCAGCAGACAAACTAAAGTCTAAAAACAAAAACAAGCAAACAAACAAACAAAAAATAAAACAAATACTCTCAAAGAAGGGAAAAAACCATCTCTAGGAAAGCCTATATAAAAACAAAAACAAAAACTGACCTAGACAATTGAAGTACACTCTGAAGAAAACAAACAAAATAAAAGTTGATTAAGGAAACAGGTAACTGTTGCACTCAGGACAGTCTGTACAGAGGTTTTGTGGTGGGAAGGAGCTTGTTAGTTAATTAAGAGAGGTATTATAAAATATAAGGCCAGAAAAGTATAGTAGAGTGAAATCATAAAGGATCTCAAATTGCCAGGCTTAGAAATTTGGATTTGATTCCACTCATAATGGTAAAGTCAAAGTAGTCAAAACGTGGTGGATTTGTTTTAGAATAGTCGGAAGGTTAGGAGGGCATTTTGATTTCCCAGACCGAAGGCAGAACAATAGGAATGGAAAGAAAGAAGTCAAATTTGCTGGAAATCATAAAGGGAGAATTTATAGGATTTGTAATGGATTGAAATGGGAAGTAATGAGGAAACTGAAAGAGTGAAAGATCTTTCTCAGTGGGAAAGTAAAATTTGTCTTATTTTGGTGAAGATGAACTTGAGGCACCTGAAGTTCACTCAGCATGGAGCCTTGATGAAGGAAGTTGAAGCATCAACTCAGAAACTCTGTAAAGATCAAGGCTGTAGGACCAGAATCAGGACATCATCATGAATGTAGTCATAGAAGTTTGGGAAAAGTGTGAGCTCAAAATGAGAGTGGGTATAATAAGATAAAGAATTGACACTTCTAGTCAGGCAGAGCAAATTGAAAAGATGCAATGTTATTTCTGATCTCTCCTGAAACACCTCAAAAAAACAATAAAGGGATTAAAAAAAAAGAAACCTCAAAACCCCCCAAAGCAAAGAGTAACAGTTAAAAAGAGAAGCACAAAGGAGATGTATCAACATTTTGAAAACTGAAAAACAGGGCAACAAGTTGTACCTGAATTAACATCATGAAAAAAGCTAAGTACATGGTTGGCAATGCCAAAATATAGAGCCAGGTTTCACAACACTATTTTAAAAAGGCTCCAGAATTGGAGGTGGCTGGTACCTTTGAAGGTAAAAGTGCCAGTGGGTCTGAATGCAGGAGGACTGGTTTTGATACTGAAAAAAAGAAATTATAAAACTGTCTTCACCAATCATATCCTTTCTCAGTTCTATGCAGCTAAGAGGCTTACTCCTTTCCCAGTGAGGCGGGAGATTAAGTGGTTGTCCAGAATGGTTGAACGAATGAGAGAAACTGAACTCAGGATATCCAGGAAGTGTTCTTACTGGGGAGTCACTCCAAAAATAAAGGGGTATATAAAAATGACAAAAGTCTAGCTTGTCTCCCCACTCAGCTGGTAATGCTTAGCCTAGATCCCCTTGTAGAAAATTAGACAATTTCTCTGGGATAAAGTATGGTCTGAGAGATTAGACCAACACTAGTGACACTTGGATGTCCCTCCATTAATAATAACACTGCCTAATTACCTTATAGTTAGGTTCAGCCCTTGACAATAGCCTTTGCTTTCACACATGAAGTTTCTAATCAGCTCTTTTGCGAAGTATAGAAATACAATACAGAATGTTTGGAAATGAAGACTCAGGTACATATGTATTTAATTATTATTAATTTTTTTTAAAGATTTTATTTATTTACTTGACAGAGAGAGATCACAAGTAGACAGAGAGGCAGGCAGAGAGAGAGAGAGGGAAGCAGGCTCCCTGCTGAGCAGAGAGCCCGATGCGGGCCTCGATCTCAGGACGCTGAGATCATGACCTGAGCCGAAGGCAGCGGCTTAACCCACTGAGCCACCCAGGCGCCCAATTATTATTAATTTTTATAAGAAAGGTAGGGGCTTGGGGTCCCAGGGTGGCTCGGTGGGTTGGGCCACTGCCTTTGGCTCAGGTCATGGTCTCAGGGTCCTGGGATCAAGCCCCGCAACAGGCTCTCTGCTCAGCGGGGAGCCCGTTTCCACCCCACCCCACCCCTGCCTGCCTGCTCCTCTGCCTACTTGTGATCTCTCTCTGTCAAATAAATAAATAAAATCCTAAAAAAAAAAAAAAAAAAAAAAAAAAGGAAGGTAGGAGCTTGAGAAGAGACATAGGAGGACAGAATATCTAAGTGGCAAACTATAAGATAAAAAGGGATTTTTTAATGATATGGAAGATAACAATGAATTGTGTAGGGGACAAAAGAGAAAGGTTAAAAATCCACGAAAGGGTAATTATTTATCTGTCAAAATAACAAACTATTTGTTTTATAGCATTCAGATAAAACCTATCCATTCATTCATTCAGACATAGAGTACCATCGCTGTGTCCAAAACTGGAGGCTTGTGTGACAATGAAATACAGATAAGAATGAAATGATATCTTAATTTGCTCACATACTGAACCAATACCGATAGCCTGACTGGGGGAGAAAGGAAAGTCTAATGCTCTGTCTTTGCATTTAGGAGGCAGCTAATGATTATTTCTTTTATAAATGGGGGCATAGGGTCATGGAGTTTTGGGAATGCTCCTTTGGATCAGGCCATGCCTGCCCATTTAATGCTGGAAGTGAATTTTGGGAGAATGCAAAACTTGTCTCTATGCAGTCATCACCTCAAGTTTAAAATGTGCCTAGAATAGCTTTAGCCTCCCTTTCCTGTGCCTCCTGGTGCTAAATCTTAAGTAACACCAATGACAGGTAAGTCAGGTAGACATATAATGCAGTGAAACATCATTGTGCTGTAAAAGAAAGCCTTTACAATAGCAGGAGAATAACAAACTCTTCAACTATGTTCTGGACCTGTCATAGTTATAACGAAATGAGAGTTATATTTTAAGAAAACAGTTCCTAACGGCAAACGTCAGAGGCATCTAAAGGGGATGTAAGATTAGGATTTGCTAAGCAATGAGCATAATGAGACTAAGCCCTGAAATAAGCAAGGATGAGATGCAAGAAAACCCAAGGCAAGGCCAAGGGGAAAAGAACAAATAAGCAAATCTGTTTGTATGACCCATACCATGCTGGGGGAAAGTGAGGGATACAGTTGGAAAGGTTGGTTGAGCACTGGAGTTGGAATTATGTCTTTTAAGTGTTGACAATTTTATTCTTGAGAAAGAAATGGTTAAAAAAATGTGTGGAATATAAATTTTTCTGTTAGATATAAGTGAACTGGAGGAAAAGGCAGACAAGGAAGATTGATCAGGCATCTTCTGCGTTATTATACATGAGAACAATCAACATTCCATAATAATAATAGACATGGAAAGGAAGGGAGAAACAATCTTGGGAATAAATTACTATTTTCTTGTCTCTGAGATAACGTTTAAGACTCTAATTAAAGGGGACACCTGGGTGGCTCAGTTGGCTAAGTGTCTGCCTTCTGCTCAGGTTGGGATCCCAGGTTCCTGGGACTGAGCCACATGAGGCTCCTTGCTCAGTGGAGACCTTGCTTCTCTCTCTCCTTCTGATGCTCCCCCTGTTTGCATGCTCCTGCTCTCTCTGTGTCATATAAATAAATCTTAACAAAAAAAAAAAAAAAAGAGAGAGAGAGAGAGAATCTAACCAAAGGATTTTCTAGAGATATATACTTACATTTTTGAAAGGGTTTTCAAACTTTTTTCTGTTACATGGCTCACTTTATTTCATATGCTTCAAATAGATCCTCCACCCGATATTTCTCTGATAAAAATATTTTAAAAATCAAGTACTAAACTTCCATAAATAAGAATGAGTTTGCTATTAAAGGAGAGGGACCAGTTACATTTATTGTCTTCATTATACTTTTCTCAAAGGTACAGCATGTTCTCTTGCCTTCTTGTCTCCAAAAATGTGTGTGTGTGTGTATGTGTGCATGTTTGTACATGTGAGAGAGAGAGAGAGAGAAAGAGAGAGGCAGAAACACACAGAGAGAGGAACAGAGACACAAAGATAATGGAGATGGTGAAACAGAGAAACAGAATGGGAGAAGGGAGGGAGAGACTGAGCATAAATATTGTATGTATTGTAGGGGGAAGGGAAGGCAACATAAGATAATATATCACAAAAGGAGAATTACATTTCAAATCTTGTCAAAATCACATATAGTAATTTAAATGAATACATGTGGTATTATATAATATTTAAATCAATAGTTAACTTAAGAGACAGATTCTCTAAATATCTGTATTATAAAATTTTCAGGTTTTCCTCAGCCATATGTCCCCTGGTCCCTTGTTCCTCTTTTATTACATTCTGGAAACATTCCCTCAGAATGTTGCTGTGTGCCCTATTCAAGTGAAATCTGTAAAGAATCCCTCACTCCTTCTCCTGAGCTTCTCTTTTACTCTCACATGAGGGCCACACTCACACTTCTGACACCTGATGTGGAGTTTTCTCCCCACACTGAGCAATTCTGTGACACCAGTCACGTGTCCTAGAGTTTAACTCAGTTCTGACGCTATCTACCTGGGTTAAAGCCTCAGTCCTATAAGACCATCCCTCCTCATATGTCAAGCTCAGGTCCAGGTTGCCACCTATAGCCCATGTGCTATAAATCAGAGGTTCCTATTCCTCTGATATGATTCATGTGCAAGAGCAACTCACAGAACTAAGAAAAACCGTTAGCTTACTGTTTATATTATTGTGTATAATAGATGAAATATATTATTCATAAACAGATGGAAGAGATGCATATAGCAGGTATGTAGCAAGAGGCTCAGAGCTTCTGTGCTCTCCCTGAGGACACCACTCTCCCAACATGTCCACATATTTGCCAACCTGGAAGCTGTCTGAACCTCATATTTCTGAGATTTTTTAAAAAGATTTTATTTATATATTCTACAGAGGGAGATCACAAGTAGCCAGAGAGGCTGGCAGAGAGAGAGGGGAGTGGGTAAGCAGGCTCCCTGATGAGCAGAGAGCCTGATGTGGGGCTTGATCCCAAGACCCTGAGATCACGACCTGAGCTGAAGCAGAGGCTTAACCTACTGAGCCACCCAGGTGCTCCTATTTCTGATATTTTTATGGAGGCTTCATCATGTAGGTGTGATGGATCATTAACCCTATTTCCAGCTCCTCCCCCCTCTCTGGAGAATGAGGGGCATGGCTGAATATTCCAAGCTTTTAACTGTGGCTTGGTCTTTCTGGTGATGTGCTCCATCAAGGATCCTACCAATGATCACCTCATTACAACAGAAGACACTGTTAACAGTTAGGGAATTCCAAGGAAATTGGGAGCTCTGTATTAGGAACTCCCAAATATCAGAACAAAAGATGCTCCCAGTGCTCTCATCACTTAAGAGATTACAATGGTCATAATAAAAAATATATATATACTACTATAAGAAATTAGAAAATTTAATTCAAAAAATATATTTTTTAGGAGTTCAACTACTATATTAAAGTGAAAAGATTTTACTACATATATGCTATGAGTAAAAGAGAAGCTCAGGAGAAGGAGTGAGGGATTCTTTACAGATTGGGCACACAGCAACATTCTGAGGGAATGCTAATTAAAAATCCACCTCATCTAAACAATTTGAGTTATGCATATCACTAAAGATTTAAAAAAATTCACACTTTTGATGTACCACATATATTCTCTTCTATAATGTTCATTATTTTTTTTTTATAAAATAGAATTTAGGCCTGTAGTGTATTTTTGAGAGTTAGAACTGCTCAGTGCAATAGATATATACATAATATATATTGTTTTCTTTTTTTTTAACCTTTTTTCATTGTATTTTATTTCTTTTCAGTGTTCCAGCAATCATTGTTTATGCACCACACCCAGTGCTCCATGCAATACGTGGCCTCCACAATACCCACCACCAGGCTCACCCAACCCCCCATCCCCCTCCCCTCCAAAACCCTCAGTGTATTTCTCAGAGTCCACAGTCTCTCATGGTTTGTCTCCCCCTCCAATTTCCCCCAACTCACTTCTCCTCTCCATCTCCCAATGTCCTCCATGTTATTCCTTATGCTCCACAAGTAAGTGAAACCATATGATAATTGACTCTCTCTGCTTGACTTATTTCACTCAGCATAATCTCCTCCAGTCCCGTCCATGTTGATACAAAAGTTGGGTATTCATTCTTTCTGATGGAAACATTAATACTCCATTATAGAAAAATATAATTTATAATAGCAACAAATAATATAACATAAGAATAAGTCTAATAAAATATATGAAAAACTTCTTTTTTTTTTTTTAAAGAGGTAACAGTGCTGTTAGGAGCTCTAGATCAAGGGTAAAGACCAACATATATCCTCTCTATTATTCCACAGGGCCCTTTACAGTTTAGTTAGTGTGCATTTTCCCTAATCATCTGCATATTTTTAAAATAAACTTTTTATTTTAAAACTGTTTTAGACTTACAGAAAAAAAATTGAAACTACCATAAGAATTCTTATAAAACACCCACACCCAGTTTCACCTGTTATTAGCATCTAACATTAATATGGCACATTTGTCACAACTAATGAATCAATAGTCATACATTATTGTTAATGAAAGTCTATGCCTGATTCTGATTTTTTTTTCTTTTTTGTACTTTTTCTGTTTGAGGACTCCATCTAGGATACAATATTACTTTGTCTCCTTAGGTTCCTCCTGGCTGTGACCATTTCTCAAACTTTCCTTATTTTTGATGACCCTGAGAGTTTTGAGAAATATTGGTCAGGTATTTTGTAGAATGTCCTCAATAGGGATTTCTCTGTTGTTTTTCTCATGATGAGACTGGGATTAAAATCACAGAGAAAAAGTTTCATTTTCATCAAGGGCATATACTATTAACAGGAGTCATCAGTGTTGGTATCAACTTGACCACTCAGCTGAAGTGGTATTTGCCAGATTTCTCCAAGTAAAGTTCCTCTTGCTCCTCTTCTCCTACTGTCTTCTTTGGAAGGAAGTCACTAGTGCAGCCCACACTTAAGGGATAAGGAGTTAAGCTCCCCCTTCTTGAGGACAGAGTATCTGCATTAAATATTTTGAATCCCTTTGTATGGGAAATTTGTCCATTCTCCCTATTTATTTATTTAATCATTTCTTTGAATCAATATAGACTCATGCACATTTATATTTTAGGTTGTTGCTGTGCATTTTAGATTAACTAGCTTCTCTGCCTTTAAGACCTACATCATTCAGGCTGAAAACACCTTTTCCTTTCTAGAAAGTAATAGCTTACATATGACTCAAGGAGAAAAACTTGAACAACCCAGTAAGCAGCATTTTATCCTAAGAGAAAATCCTAAGAGCTGATGAAGCTGAAGGACTTGATATTTATCTGGATACCTTGCAAAAAATTATTATTTGTCTCCTTGGACTTTATTGCTTCAAATATGAAAACAAACCTGACTACTTGGTATTCTAATTTTACTGTTTCTTATGAGTGATTCATTTTTGAATTTTGCTATGTCTTTTAATGATTTCGTGCTCCCCATTTGCACCCAGTATTCTGGCTTTTTCTATATGTATAAGAAATACACAATATAAAGACATTTTTAGGTTTCTAATGGCATAGGATTAGAGTTCTGTTGCCCTTGAAATAAGATACTCTTGGTATTCGTTCTTCAGTGATTCACAATGTGTTGATGTGTATGGTTATCTGCCTGGTTACTAGGAAAAAAAAAAACTGCCAAGAGTTAAACTAATCCTCTGTTACTGCTCAATTTATAACTGAATTTATTTATTTAATCCTTGTAGAATATCTGGGCTCGTTAGGGCTTATTACCTTAATTCTAGCAGAAGAGGAATCTTAATTCCTCCACCAGGGAAGTGGACATATTATTAGAAGGGAGTACAGTGCCTGAGGCAGCCATGCCTCCTGTTCCTGGTGGCCTTCCCAGATGGCCACGTATAGCATCATACCTTTCTTCTCCACTCAGTACATGTCGTCATCTCTATAATTAAGCTTCTGACTTGTATCTTGCCAATTACTGTATCCTCCACTGATAGAATCTTTAGGGACTACTGTAAGGATAAGGTTTCCAGATCGTCCTGGCCATCAAAATTGGCCGGGAGCATCTCTCTTCAAGCCCCCCATATCCCAGCCTGTCCAAGACTTGTGGGCATAATCAACTCTCAAGTTCCCTTTTCATTTAATCTAATTATCACTCTTCATACTAATACATCAGACTTTGCCCCATAATATTTTTCCTTCATCATAATGTTACCCACATAAAAAAGATTTCCAGGAACAACCCTTGTAACAAAATGGTCATAGGCACTGATTGCATTTCTTTTTTAGCTGATATAAGTTCAGCCACCCATACATACACACACTCACAACCTTGGTTCTGTGATAACAGTACAGGTAGATGTGATCTGTAATAACAGTGCAGGCAGAAGTGAAGAAAAACAAATGGGAAGAAAGAGAGTGAAATGTTCCATGTGGTCATTCTTCATCTCATTCCCCAGCCTGTGAACTGGTCTCTCAAGTAATGTTTCTGGTCTTAGGCTCCTTTCTCCCAACCCAAATGCTTTGGAAACTAAGGTCAACCTACCTTTATTCTTCTTGTGCTAAAAGTCTCACTGTAATACAAATTAGACCTTCATCTGTCCCCATCAGATTTCAGAATGTGAGGGGAGAAGAAGAGAGGAGAAAGTTTCCCAACACACTCTCTCAGAGACCTAACAAGAAAATAACAAAAACCATTTAAGAGGGAAATACAAGAAACCTTTACAAAACATCTATATGCAACAGGAAATTTTTGCCATGGACTTTTACAAAGGTGAATAGGACATAGAACCCACTTTAAAGACACTCATGGTCTGCTTAGAGAGATGGGCCCTTATGCTAAAACACAAACAATTCTACTAAGTACTGTCACTTGAATATATGTTATCCTACAGAAATGCAAGGGTCTGAAGCAAAAAAGAGTTCTTTGTGTAGCTCTTAGGGCCGTGTGTGTGTATGTTTTCAGAAAGAGACCACAAAGTAAAATGGGGAAAAAAATGGGGCTTGGGGTTGAATCATAGCTCTGCCATAATCTGAATAACTATGGAGAAGTTATTTAAACTCTCCAACCTTCCATATTTTATATGTGAAATAAGGATAATTATCCTCCATTTACATCTTATATGGTTATTATAAAGATTAAATTAGAGAATGTAAACAAATCATCTAAAATTATTTCTGAGACTAAGTTGGAACTTCGTAAGTATTTGTTGAATTTAAAGGGATCATTTAATTTGGTGATCAAAATGAATTTTCTCATAAAAATATGATATAGTTTGTGGTTGTTTAAATGGGACAATTACTGCAACAAATTTATTCCCATTAACTATACCTTAAATAAACCTACTGAATGGATTATGAACACATTACAGCTATTTTTAACATTTTGTATGGTTACTGTTTGTGCAATTTCTAAGCAAGCCATTTAGAAACAAGTTTTTGAAAAATTAAATGTCTCAGACTTATAGTTACTTGAAAGGCTGCCTTCATGTGTGATATTATCTGATTTTACCACAGACTGCCTTCAGACTAGAACTGCAACATGGGCTCTTTCTGGGTCTTCAGTCTGCCAGCCCACCCTGCAAATTTGATTTGCTAGTTTTCATACTCAGGTAAGCCAGTTCCTTATAATAAATATCTTTCCATATAAACATTCTATTGGTTCTGTTTCTCTGAGAGACACACTTTGGTTTTAGGTCAGAAGACTTAAGATGTCAGGTGTCCCGAAAGTGATCTGTAGATTTAATGAAATCCCAATGAAAATGCCAGCAGGCATTTTTTTGGGGGTAGAAAGTAATCAGTTCATTATACAATTCATATAAAAACACAAAAACCTAGGGGCGCTTAGGTGACTCAGTCAGTTAAGCATCCGGCTCTTGATTTCTGGTCAGCGTGATCTCATCCCATGCCTCTGCTCCTCCCCCTCTAGTATATGAAAATATACTCTCTCTCTTAAAAAAAAAAAAAATTGCCGAAACAGGGTTAAAAAGATCAGTTAGAGGACTAACACCACAAGATTGCAAAACTTAATATAAGGTTATAGTAATTAAGATAGTGTGGCATAGGTGTAAAGATAGAGAGATGGGGAACTAAATCAATGACATGGCATATAATTTAGAAATAGACCCAAACACATATAGAAAAGAGAGTTTTTATAAAGGTGCAAAAGCAATTCAGTGAAGAACACATTATCTTTTCCAAAAGTGAGGCTAGAACAATTGGATATATACATAAGCAAAAAATTAACTCCAATCTACACCACACTACACACAAAAATGTACTCAAAATGGGTAATAGATATAAATGTGAAGTCTAAATCTATACAATTTCTCATTGAAAATGGAAAAAAAAATTCTTTGTAGCCTTGTGTTAGGCACATTTCTTAGATATGACAGCTAAAGTATATTCCATAAGATTTTTAAAAATGATAAATTGCACTTGATCAAAATGTAAAACTTTTGCTCTTTGAAAAATACTCCTAAGAGTATGAAGAAACAAGCCACAGATAGAGAAAATATTTGTAGAGACTACATCTGTTAAAGGGCTTATATCTGGAATATGTGAAGAGCTTCCAAAACTCAGTAACAAGAAAAATAAAGCTCAATTTTTTAAAAATGGGCAAACAACTTGAATAGACACTTCCTCAAGGAGGATCTATAGATGGAAAATAAGCACATGAAAATGCTCAGCATCATTGATGGGGAGGGAAATGCAAATTGAAACCATAACGAATAACCATTACACTCCTATCTAGAAAGGCTAAAACTGAAAAGACTGCCTATACCACATGTTGGTGAGAATGTACAGAACCTGGATGGATCTCTCACATGTTGCTGGTGGGGATGTACAACCGCACAACTGCTTTGAAAAACAGTTAAGTAATTTCTTTAAATGTGAAATAATACACCTACCCTGTTCCTACCATTTCTACTCACAGGATTTACTCAAGAGAAAGGGAAGCATATATCCATACAAACACTTACCCAGAAATGTTTATTTGTGATAGTTAAAAACTGAAAGCAACCCAGTTGTGTATGAAAAAGTGGATTTAGAAATGAATGGTGGTGTATCCGTACAGTGGAATGGATACCCAACAATAAAACTGAGCTGACTACTGATGAACATAGCTACACAATGACTCTCAAAATAATTATTCTGAAAAGGGGAAAAGTATGCACAATATAAGATCCTATGTATATACATCTGTAGAATATGAATTCTTTATATATGTGTGGTTTACCATGTCTATAATATGTCACTAAACTCTTTTGTTTTGTTTAATTGCTTCAGGTTTGAAGGGTATCTCTTCAAGCTATTATAAAGGGATTTCCAGGGAATATTGTTAAGTTAAAAAAAATCAAGGCTTGAGAACACATATATAATATGCTTCTCTAATAAGGGCAATAAGAAGAGACATAAAAATCATATATACATATGTGCATATATGTGTATATATACACAGATATACATATATTCATGCTATTATAAAGGGATTTCCAGGGAATATTGTTAAGTTAAAAAAATCAAGTTTGGAGAACATATATGTAATATGCTTCTTTTTAATAAAGGGTTAAGAAGACACATAAAGATCATATATACATATATATATGCTAATATATCCATACATAAAGTATATATGTATAAAGTGAGTGTGTGTGTATTTATACACATACACTTCAGGAAAAATAAATGGAAAGATAACCTCTTAAAAAATGTGATGGTTACCTATGAGAGGAGTGTGATCTGGGAAAAATGAGTTTTACTCAACACTGATACACAGCTGGTGCAGTTACCAAATTTTAAGAGTAAACAGAAGCATGTGGGTAACAAGTTAGAGAAAACTGTTTACATAAAAGTGAGAAAAAAGTCCACACCAGACTTACAGATGCCAAAAGATACTTGAACAATATTTACAAATTTATAAAGAATAGACAATGGGACCCTGAAAGTTTACAGCAAGACAAATTCTCTTCAAAAGGCATAGATCCTCAGACATGCAGGAACTCCGTGAATGCTGGGCATGTCTTGATAAATTCCTGTCCCCAAAGATTAATCAAGATCATTCAGGACTGGAGAAACTCTAACAAAAGTATTGTTAGTGAGCAGTGAATGAATGTCTTTTTTTTTTTTTAATATTGGACCTAAATGAATATGGAGAATGTGGTTTCAGAATTGGATGGAAACTTTATAAATTTTGACAATGGAAAAATGTGACAGAACTGAATGAACATGAGAGGGACACTGGAAGACTGAGAGCATAGAACTTTCTCCTTTTTGTTCATAAGAGATTGATAAATTACATACAGTTACATACAGTTACAATATGTAATTATACATAGTGATTATAGCTCTTTAGTGTTTTTCAAACTATTTTAAAAATCTGAGTGATCTTTTTGAAACTTTTAACTCGTGGCTTGGAGGAACAACATTCAAAAGTTCAGCACTTCCTTTGTTTTCATGTTTCTTTATCGGTAAGTTTAGTAATGATAAATTTAGCATTTTCAATAAAAATAGTATCCATGCACTTTTTTATAGAATTGCCTATCTATCATATTCTATCTATCCATCCATCCATCCATCTAATTAATTACCTACCTATCCTCTCTATTTGGACATATACATCTAGAATGATGTTTGCCAGATGTTGACTGATTATTTTGGTTTGGAGAAATTTGGGTAATTTTATTTCCTCTCTATCCTTTGCATTTTTATTTTTTTATTTTTTTTAAGATTTTATTTATTTATCAGAGAGAGAGAGGGGGAGAGAGAGAGCACAGGCAGACAGAATGGCAGGCAGAGGGAGAAGCAGGCTCCCTGCTGAGCAAGGAGCCCGACGTGGGACTCGATCCCAGGACGCTGGGATCATGACCTGAGCGGAAGGCAGCTGCTTAACCAACTGAGCCACCCAGGCGTCCCGATCCTTTGCATTTTTAAAAAGACGTATGTATGTATGTATTTGAAGTAGAGAGAGAGAATGTGGGTACAAGTTGTGGTCTGGGGCAGAGGAAGAAAGAGAGAGAATCTCAAGCAGACACCCCCCTGAGCTCAGAGCCTGAGGCGGGGCTCAATCTCAGGACCCCACGGTCGTGACCTGAGCTGAAATCAAGAGTTGGCAGCTCAACCAACTGAGCCACCCAGGCGCCCATCCCTTGCATTTTTTTTTTTTTAAAGATGTTTACTTATCAATTAGATAGAAAGAGAGAGATCACAAGTAGGCAGAGAGGCAGGCAGAGAGAGAGGAGGAAGCAGACTCTCTGCTGAGCAGAAAGCCTGATGTGGGGCTTGATCCCAGGACCCTGGGATCAGGGCCTGAGCCGAAGGCAGAGGCTTTAACCCACTGAACCATCCAGGTGCCCCACATCTTTTGCATTTTTTTTTAAAGATTTTATTTATTTATTTGACAGAGAGAAATCACAAGTAGATGGAGAGGCAGGCAGAGAGAGAGAGAGAGGGAAGCAGGCTCCCTGCTGAGCAGAGAGCCTGATGCGGGACTCGATCCCAGGACCCTGAGATCATGACCTGAGCCGAAGGCAGCGGCTTAACCCACTGAGCCACCCAGGCGCCCATCATCTTTTGCATTTTTAAATGTTATATATTTATATGATGAATGTGAACCATATTTTTAAAAATTAAGATTATTTTGTAAGGTACAGCTAAACTGATCAATAATTCAGATATGTCAATCAGTGGAGGAATTGATGAATATTATGAGCTGAAATGTGTCCCTCAGAATTCATAGGTTGAAGCCCTAACTCCCAATGTGACTGTAGTTGAAGATAGGGACTTTAAGGAGGTAATTAAGATTAAATGAGCTCATAAGGTGGCGCCTTAATCCACTAGGATTACCACCCTTTTAAAAAGGAAGAGGCACTAAGAATGTGAAGGTACAGAGGAAAAGTCATGTGAGAACACCGATGAGAGACCTCTCTGGAAACCAGTCCTGCCAGTACCTAGATCCAGACTCCATGACTGTGAGAAAATAGTTGTACTCTTTAAGCTGCCCAGCTGGTGGCACTTTGTCATGGCAGCCCTAACAGACTAAGTAAGTAAATTCATCTTTACGCTGCCATTGCAAAGAGTAATTCAAATACAGACCTAGAAAGTATCTTCGATACATCAATAAATGACAAAAACAAATTTTAAGATAATACACATGTAGTATGACTCAATTTCTGTTTCAAAGAAAAAGACAGCAAAACGTAATAAATTCTGTGTGCATATCTTTTCATGTGTTTGTAGAAAGAGATAC
This sequence comes from Mustela putorius furo, assembly GCF_011764305.1. Lineage (NCBI taxonomy): Eukaryota > Metazoa > Chordata > Mammalia > Carnivora > Mustelidae > Mustela > Mustela putorius. The sequence continues at coordinate 17,681,660 of NW_025421402.1, read as the reverse complement.
ATACCAGATTGGTTTCCTCAGCGATGGAACTATTAGGGAAAAGAGGTCACAATTTTTTAATACATTTCTGTATTATTTAAAATGTTACAGTAAACATGCATACTTTTGCAATTAAGAAAAAAAGGGGGGGCACCTGGGGGGCTCAATTGGGTAAGAGTCTGCCTTCAGCTCAGGTCATGATCCAGAGGTCATGGGATCGAGCCCTGCCTTGGACTCCCTGCTCCATGGGGAGTCTGTTTCTCCCTCTGTCCCTCACCCTGCTCATCCTCGCTTTCTCTCTCTCTCTTAAATAAATAATAAAACCCTTAAAAAAAGAAAATAATATTAATGAAAACATCATTTTGGAAACAACACAAAATATGTTTAATTAGTGTTTGTGTGGTATATACATACTCATATTGATTTCCGTCTACATGTCATATGTCCAGCAAGACTTTGTCAGGGATCCTAAAATCTTTCTAATGGAACTATTCTTTTCTCATTAGTGCAAGTAACATAACCATGTCTCTTCTTGTGTTCCTGGCAATAATTCTCAATGTATATAATTACGTCTTTGTTTTCAAACAGTGATTTTTTTTTCTCCCAAGATGTGTGCATGTAGACACACACATGTGTACACACAGTGTTTAGGTGGATAAATAGGTAGTCTACAAGATTTATTTTTTATTGTATTTTAACTCAGAGCTGGCTATGAAACAAGAGCAACAAAAAATCAAAACAAGCCCCTTTTTTTTAGAGAATTGCCAGGGCCTCTGTTACATGTTATAGTCTACATACTATCTAACTGTGGGTAGTAATTAATATTAGACAGCTATAAAAATAATTGAAACAGAAATCCAAGCAATCACGTATTACTGATAAATCCTTTTCTTCTTCTCAATCCAACAATTACCAGTCTGGAGAACTGGTAACTTACCTAAAACCCCTCTGGTGGAACGGGGAGGAGAAGCTCAGGACTGAGTGGTCGCCTGTGGAAGATGAGATGGCATTTTCAAGTAAAACAGGGGCAGGGGTCGCAGGGTCAAGACGGAAAAACAAATGCAAATCTATGAGCTGTTATTTTAAAACCGAAGAAAAGGAGGTTACACAAGCCACTTCCATGTTTAAATGCTACCTCTCTCGTGGTGTTGGGGGAAACCTTTGCTCACTTGTCCTTTTTTGCTAAAGATGCTGTTTTTCCACGGCGGCAAAGAGTAATATTTGAGGAAGAGGTTTGACAGATGCAATTATAGCAAAAGACACTAAAGTTCAGGTTTGCACGTGGGTAAACACGTGCTTTCTCACCCAGAGAAAAGTTTAGCTTGGCAGCCTTTGCTGCAAAGCATGACTCTGATCCTAGAGAAAGCCAAAGCTACAGAAAACCAAGTCATCTCCAAAAATAACACCAAAATTAGGGCCTTGAAACTCCTCAGGCTGGTCATGCTGGGAATGATGATACCCTGATGGTCAGGACCCACCAAGCTACTGAACCCTCAACATTTGCTTTGTACATTAAGGCTCCACTTGGCATCTCAGCCTTTAGAAGAGGCTGTATTCTGGACACATGCATTTTGGAGGTGAGTTGTGCCGCTTAATTGCTTCTGGAAGATTCTAGGAAAACAAACAAACAAAAAAATAGGGTATCATTGAAACCTTTTCTGAGCAAAGATATCTATAGGACAAATAATAAATTGAGCTAGCTCCATAAAAATCTATGAAATAATCTGCTTATCCAAAAAAAAAAGTCTTTGAAAAGATAGAAATGCAAACCCCCCATGAGAGAAAAAGTTTGCAATACCTATATCTGAGCTATTAACTTATAGGCATGGTATATATAGAGCTCCTACATATTCAGTTATTAAAAAGACAATTCAAGGCATCTGGGTGGTTCAGTGGGTTAAAGTCTCTGCCTTCGGCTCAGGTCATGGTCTCAGGGTCCTGGGATCGAGCCCTGCATCCTGCTCTTTGCTCAGCGGGGAGCCTGCTTCCTCCTCTCTCTCTGCCTGCCTCTCTGTCTACTTGTGATCTCTGTCTCTGAAACAAATAAATAAAATCTTTTAAAAAAATAATAAAATAAAATAAAAAGACAACCCAATTTCTCAAATACCCAGGGGAAGATTGAGCAGAGTCGTTGTAAAGGAAGATACTCAAATGCTCAATAAGCAACATGAAAGAACAGTATCATTTAACCTTGAGAAAATGCAAATTAAAATAAAAGTAAGGTAGCACTTACCCCACTAAGATGGTAGACAAGCCTGAAAACACTGATAGCAGAACAGTGATTAACTATGGCACTGAAATTGCAGGTGTGAGACATGAGGATCTTCCTGAAATGATGAAAATGTTCTGGATCTTGATTGGGGTGTTAGTTACATGTTTCTGTATACGTGTCATGACTTTTACTTGCAGTAAATGCTTCTGTTTTTCATGGAATTGGGAATTTTCTAATATTTTTTTCAAAGTAGAGGCAAAAACATTCTACTTACCAGAGAGAACAGGTTTTTTTGGAGATATATATATATAGAGAGAGAGATACATAGATATATAGTTATGGACCAGGGACCCAGAGGGCCCTGGCTAAGTGTTTCTCATTTAGTCCTACAATAGAGGGCATTTAATATTAAAGGGCTTATTATGCCTGTCTATATTAGGCAGCCCTCATGGACAAGTTTTCTTAGGATCTTATTCTGCAGTGACCATTGGAGTAACAGAGTCCGAGAAAGGTACTAGGCTCCGAAGACTGGGAGGCCACCGAGGGGCTCCTGCTGCCTGCTCACCCAGGCAATGCCAAGCCAAAGAAAGCCTCTTCTTAGGTGCTGTGTGAGCCAGCTTGGCTGTCATTGCCTTATAAGCAGTTGGGGGTTGGCATGACAGTGCCACCCTCAGGGTGACTCTCCTTCTTTTCCCATGATGCATTTTATTGCAAGTTCTATGAACCGCTCATTAAAAGTTGACAAGGAATTTACGGCTGGAATAATTCTTTTTACTCCAACAAGCAGCACATTGGACTGGGCCCCACAGAAGCGGCTTCCCTCCATCTGTAAGTGAGACCCAAGGCCTGGTAGCCAGTAGGAGGGCAGGGGAGAGTCTTCAATGGGTATGTGTTCCAGGGCTGGTGCTTGCTTAGGTCTGTGCCGGGGCTAGGACCTGGGGTGCAGTGGCACCATTTTCCACCCAGAGCTGGTATTTGGCTCTGGTATTTGAACCTGGGTAAAAACCTCCACTTTTAGCCCCCCCCCCCCCACCAATCATCAACATTGTTCACTTAAAGAGGATTTGTAGCATGGATATTGGTGGACTTGTGAAACAAAGTTTTCAACGGACCCTTCAGTTTTCAGAAGCTTCTTAGTTTCCCTAAACAGAAATCCCTGGCAGCCTCTAGAGAGCTAGTATTCAGATCTGCAAACACTTTTGTGTTGCAAATTCAGAACAAAATTGGGAATGATGTGGCTTGTCTGCAGCAAACAGACTTCGGAGAAAACAGCAGCAGCAGATTGGACAGACACATTCAGGAAAGCTCTGAATTTATGTCCTGTGATAAGTGAACCCTCTTTATTCTGGTCAGATGGAAAGCCTCCCTGCAGAGCCAGACCTCAGAAACATCTATCCCATGTGGGAATTTGCCTGGGCAATCTTTTTTTTTTTTTTGTGGGGAGAGCAATCTTTTTTATATTTGACTTAGCCTGCTCAGTCTTTTCCAGAGTGAAGGTTCCATTTCCATGGTAAAGGTTATAATCTTGAAATACTGACCATAATAATTTCAGGACCCTGGTTCCACCTTGGTGAATACCTCGAGGCCCTAGAACTCAAGGGTGAGAATCACTGGTTTAACACAAAGTGGTCAGCATCGTGAGGGGCAGGAGAGGTAACTCACAGGCTCCCTGGGGATGTGAGCTGTTTTGCAGGTCAGAGAACTCCGGGCGCCAGGCACAGCTCCTGTTGTGAAGTGGTGCTTAACCTGTGTGTGTTGAACTTCCCTGAGCTGAGCCAGAACTTGGGCAAAGGTCTTTCAACTAGAGATTGTTCCCTCTTTGCATTAAGCCAGACATCCTAACATTACTCACCGTGCAAGTTTATTATAAAGATTTCATAGGAAAGCACTTTGTAAACTAGGGAGCACTTCCATGGAAGAGTCAGGAATGATGATCACGATGAAGGGGTTGGTGGGGAGCGTGAAGACAATGAGCTTGACACTGACATTGATGGTAGTGTTTTAAAGATGGTCACAACTGACTGTGAGTCCTGGATATGGTAGCCAGTGGGTACGCGTAAGGGAAAGGATATGGGCATCGGGGGTGAAGGTGAAGGGCTAGTGAAACGGAGTTGGGAGAGGGAGAATACATCCACCTACACCAGCCCTGATATTGCCACCATTTCCACAACTGGGTCTCTGCCAAAGTGATCATGAACAAGAAGCTGTGCCAGGATACCAGGCCTGGCCCAGAGACCTGCGGAAGGTACTTGCCCGCTGATAACTGGTTCTAGAGTTTCCAAGATTGCCAATCAAGACGTTTGGATTTATCTCCCCATTTGTTTTTCCTCCTGACATTTGAAACTTTCCATATTTGCATATTATATTTGGAAGAGATGGTTGCCACTCCTGGGAAAAAAATATCTACTGTTGGATGAGCTGCTTAATACAGTTGGTGCCAATGGGAAATGTCAAATGATTATGTTTATTCTCTTTTCCTCCAACTTGGCATGAGTAGGATTACATGCTAAGCTCTGAGCTCTAGCAATTCACTCAACTAGGAAAAATAGGGTTTCTTTTTTCTCCTTTTCCTTTTATGCAAATGCCTCTACTTCCCAACTCCTAGCAATTACATAAACAACAGTAAGAGAGAGAGCATGCTTGTGAGAGGCAAGGGAGATAGAGAGGGAGAAAGAGAATCTCAAGTAGGCCCCACACCCAGCGCAGAGCCCGACATGGGGCTCAGCCTCATGACCTTGAGATCATGACCTGAGCCAAAATCCAGAGTAGGACACTCAACCAACCAAGCTACCCAGGTGCCCCTAAAATATAACCTCTTATATTAAATCACTATTTACAAATTTTCAAATCACAACAACTCTGAAGTAGATAAGATGTACGTATTATTTGCATTTTTCAGGGAGAAAAATCGAAGTCTTAGTATTTAAGTAGCAACTTAAAATCAAAATGTTGGAGGCACCTGGGTGGTTCAGTGGGTTAAAGCCTCTGCCTTCGCCTCAGGTCATGATCCCAAGGTCCTGGGATCGAGGCCCGTATCAGGCTCTCTGCTCAGTGGAAAGCCGGCTTTCTCCTCTCTCTCTCTGCCTGCCTCTCTGCCTACTTGTGATCTCTGTCTGTCAAATAAATAAATAAAATCCTTTAAAAAAATCAAATCAAATCAAAGTGATGTTAATTGAGAAAACCAACATGAAAGCCCATATATTCTGGCTAAAAGCATCATCACCTTTTTTCTGAACCATGTGACTCCCTGCACAATATGAATAAAAATTAAGAGTGGGGCACCTGGGTGGCTCCCTGTGTTAAAGCCTCTGCCTTCAACTCGGATCATGATCCCAGGGTCCTGGGATTGAGCCCTGCTTCAGGTTCTCTGCTCAGCTGGGGGCCTGCTTCCTCCTCTCTCTCTGCCTACTTGTGATCTCTGCCAAATAAATAAATAAAACCTTTAAAAAAAAATTAAGTGAAAGCTTTGCAGGAAAGGATACATTAATACTTATTATGGGGTATCAACAAAAAGCAATGCTGATTTAGAGGAACTGTAATTTAAAACAAAACAAAACAATAAAAAACCTTCAGGTTAGAATGTATATAGCCCTTTCTGAGAAATGCAAAATAAAGAACCCATAAGGGCTTCTACAGATACCCCATGAAATCAATGTCAGGGTCATTGCTTTATACTCATAGTATAAATAACAACTGTGAGCAGCGCACCATCAGAAGCAGGAGAGGCCCCAGCAGTAAGTTCTCGGGCCCTCAGGTGACACAGCTAAGTCTGAATCCCCGCTCAGGATTTGAGCAACCTTAGGCAAGTCGTGTATCTTTCTATGTCTCAGATTCCTTCTCTGTCAAATGAGAATGGCTGCCTCTGGGGATCGTGAGGAGGGAATTGGGAATAGTGTGTCCAAGAGTGCAGCCCATAAGAAGCATACAACAAATGTCAATTATCATTTTTTTAAAGATTTTATTTATTTATTTGACAGACAGAGCTCTCAAGTAGGCAGAGAGGCAGATAGAGAGAAAGAGGGAAGCAGGCTCCCTACTGAGCAGAGAGCCCAATGCAGGGCTTCCCAGGACCCTCGGATCATGACCTGAGCCCAAGCCAGAGGCCCAACCCCCTGAGCCACCCAGGTGCCCCATCAATTATCATTGTTAATGAGAAAAGAACATTTGACCAGAAGTCTAGGACACATATTCCCACTTCACAAATTAGCTGTGTCATTTTCAGCAAGTACATTAAACCATGGGCCTCAGTTTCATAGTGTCACATTGAAAGGCTTGGGTGAGTGGTCTCTGTGTCATTTAGCACTTTTTTAGTTGCAAGTGACAGAAAAGTCAACCAAACCCTGCCTAAATGGTAGAATGTGTTATTGCCTCATGTAATGGAAATTTCTAAGCATGACAAATGTCAGAGCTCAAATGATAGAGTTAGAATTTGGTTTCTATTTCTCGGTTCTTCCTTTCATCGCGTAGGTTCAGAAAGCCAGTAGAGCCAAGAGCCGCAGGCAAGTTAGTGTTCCAGCAATATGAACATAGTTGATAGGTTATCATGAAGATTAAATAAGTGAAGGCCCAGAAAGCACTTAGAACTCTGCCTTAGGAATTTGTGCTCCGTACAGAATAATTAACGGGTTTATTTCCACCTGAGGCAAGATGATGGCAGTAGCTTCAGAACTTAGACCCTTTCGGATTCATGCCTAAAGAGAAGGAACGGTCACGTGAGTTCCAGAAGTCTAAGCAATATCACATGGTCTTTTCTGGTGCTAAGAGACCTGACAAACATCCCCGAATATAAGATTTCGATTGGCTGGACTTGAGTCATAGGCAGACTGTAACAGACACTGTTGGTTATTCACACAACACACATCTGTCACCTTCCTCCTTGTTAAAAGAAAGCCGAGTCTGATGAATGTCCACCTCACCTGTAATTGTACCTGATGGTAATCTCACCCTTCTTGCCAGGTATTGGCTAAGATATGAGCATATGGTAAAAGTTGGACAAAGGATATATGAAGTTAAGTCTGCTGCAGGAGTTCTTAAAAGCTTTCAGAATAATTTAGTTCTACGTTGCTCTGTAATCTCAGATTTGCTAACTGTGTTGAGTGATAGGAAAAGGACCAGAAAGTCTGAACTTACTCGAACTAAGAGAAAAAGGCACTGAGTGAAATATCATCTTTCTCCAGGACTCTATATTGTTCCAGGTTTAGAGATACAAAAGTAAGCCACAGGCTTTGAGATAAGAGAACTAATTTACAGAAAATCAGGGCTGACCAGGAGTAGCCTAAAACATCAGTCCAAGGATTTATCAGAGTTTTTCATACAATGTTGCAATGAACATAATTTGAATTTAGTATTAACAGTCCGACTTTATAAGAAACACATTTTACCATTTACTTAAGATGGATGTGCAACATTATAAAAGATAGAAGATTATAAATTCAAAGAAAGAAATGTGCTAAAATATCGCCAAGTCGTATTTTGAAAGCAACATGACGAATTGAGATCTTTATAAGTTCCTAGACACACAGAGTTGATGTTTTATTCTTAGGACCTTTATGAAATACCCGTGAAGAAGACCTAGCAGTATGCCTATGTCTGTGATATTTAAAAGGCACGCAGTAAATCATTTACTCCTTTCAGACCTTCTTTTCTCCTAAAACCTAATGGAATCTTTTCAAGGGCATTTGTTACAGCTCCCACTGAACAAACTTTACCTATAAGGAATCTCTAATGTGTAGAATACAGAGGGACATATGGTCCAAGGGCTTAGTCCATGAGGATACTACCGGCAGGCAACAGATCCTCCAAGACAAAAATAACCAGCATCGTGGATAGAAACCTCAGCTCAACCAGCGTTTCCCCTGACAACAAAGGTATTACTCATGTGGCACTTGCGAAAAGGGGATACAGTTGGCAAGAAATGACACAAAGTATGGGAAGCTAAGATTTTAATATCACACACACTACACTCATACTCAAATATCAGTATAAAGGATCTCATTAAAAATATAAAAGTCCTGCATAAGATTGAGGTATGATTCACAGAAGCATTTCTGCTGGTGTAGCATTTCTCTGATCCTCTACATTCAGTTGTTTTTAGTCCTTGATTTGCAGATTTCAGTTTCAAATCACTGCTCACGCTGCCACTTCTCTGCATAAAAAGTTCCAATCAATAAAGCCAGGGTTGTTTGGAAAATGCTTACCATGAAACGTGTCGAGCCACTGTCTTTTATGCATTTAGCTTTTTAATTGACTTTGCATGCATCAACTCTGCCTTCCAGTAAGTAGACACAGTTCCCAGGGATTGTCAAAAGACGCCTGGCTCAGGAGCAAATCTAATCCAGTTGGTGCCATTGAAAAACCTTAAATGGCAGCTTTCATCTTATTTGCAAAAACTCCCTTGGTTCAGGTTACATGTTAATCCCAGTTGCTATATCAGCTTTATGGCAGCAGGGGTGGGGGTGGACTTGGGGGCTGTTTTTGGCTAAGCCTTAGTTTTCCTCTTCTTTTTATGTAAATGATTAGCTCCAGCGAAATCCTATAATGGGAGCGGTATCTAAGTCTGGAGGGCAGGCCAGCTCTGGGCCCAAACTCCTCACCAGTTGTTCCCGAGAAATAGCTGTCAAACACATAGAGATTTAACACTCACCATTCTTGCTTTGATGAATATGGAAGGCAACAGCCTGCGATAGAGACACAAGTTTATTTGTGTGTCTTTTTTCAACACTGCTAGGGAAAATTCGATCCCTCAGATGCATGCATAGATCTCCATGACCCAACGCAAAATTATGACCATAGGGGTAACACTTTAGCCCTAAGTGACTTTCCAAAATATACAATGTAGCTTTTTTTTTCCTTTCCTTTTTTTTTTTTATTGAAACCACCCCAAGGCTTGTTGTCCTTGGATGCAATTCTTAGCTTCCTATCCTGTCACACACTCCTTATGTGTATTTGTCCGTATGCATGTTTAAGAAAATGATACCAGTCGTCTTGAGTTTGGTTCCCATTCATCTCCCATATAGGATCTGGTCAGTCTACTTCTATTTCCACATGTGAATGGCGGAGTAAGAGAGGGGAACCACCTGCCGAGTACAGAGCATGGACATTGCTCATTCTATAAATAGTACCTCCTTTGGTATACACAGTAGCTCAGGGAGGTGCTGGCTATTATTAGTCTCATTTTACAGATGAGTAAACCTGAGGCCCAGATGGTTTAAGTGATTCTGTCAAGGTCCGACATCTAAAGAATGACCTGGCTGGGATTCGGTGCCAGGTTGCCTCCTCCCTCAGACTATGTTGCTTCAGATCCAGGGATTTCATAGACACTTACAAAGAAAAAAGCATGGCTTTTCTTTGTCTGCTTCTCTCACTTCTCTGAACCCTGTGTGTCTGTATTCAACTTGTGCATTGTACACACAGGACACTCAGCAGGGAGTTTAAAGATCAGTTCACAAAAATCTGTTACTCTCAGGTGTCAATCAGATTCCACCTTTAAGGCCATCATATGGTAACATATAGTGTGATTTGAAGGTTTCCTGGATGTAACTTTCATTTCCCAACCATTCCTGATGAGTGTCATTAGACTGATATTCCTTGTGCATTAGTCATGACCTTCTCAAACGTCTCTTTTGCAATACTCAGGGTGACCAGGATTAGCCTCTCAAACCATGAGCTGCCCTCATAATTGATATCATTTCACCCATCAGAGCTTCACCCCAGTAATGAGCTGCCATTTGAACAGCTTTAGAAGAAGGACATGTCGGGGGTTATAGAGATGGCAAGATAAAAACGTAAATAAGTCTGGTGTCTAGAGACAAGCTAAACAAGGTCCAAGTCTCTGCCATCTGACCTTGGATGAGTGGCATTTCTTCAACAGCAAAGTGAAGATAATGGCACCTTCCATTTCCAAGTGTGGCGTGGGAGTAAATGAGGCAGCAAAGATCTAGCCCCGGGAGGGATCCATAAGTGCCGTGGGCTCTGATCAATTGTAGTTCTCAATCCAGTGATCTCTGGGAAGAGAATGGTGAGCTACATCTAGGCTGGACAGAACCTTTAATCCATTTGGACGGCTCTAATAGAAATACCATAGATTGGATAATTTATAAACAGCAGAAATTTATTTCACACAGTTCTGGAGATCAGGGAACCAGCACGGTTGAGTCTGGTGAAGACCACCTTCTGGGTTACAGACTCCTGACCTCTTGCTTTGTCCTCATGTGGCAGAAGAGGCAAGGGAGCTCTCTAGAAACTCTTTATAAAGGCAGAGGCCTCAAAGCACCTAGGACTCTCCCACGCTTTCACCCCTCATACCATCCTGTGAGAGGTTAGGATTTAAACATATGAATTCGGAGGAGGACACAAATATTCATACCCTAGCACATGGGTCGTTCTATTAGTCACCAACACTGATGACCAAGGACTCTTGGTCTTCTCTAGAAGCCTCATGCTCCTAGCCTTAAGTAGTTTCTGACATAAAAGGCAAGAAAGCTCAAACACATGAAAGATTAAGGAAGCCCTAAATAGACATGTAATCAAGTAGAGCCACCAGCTCACTGTAAGTCTAAACATATATGTGCCAAGAAGAAAGTAGGGGTGAGAGAGTGACATGATCCAGGTAGGACTGGTCTAAAATGAGCAAGGCTCTAAGACGCAGGAGAGTTAGACAGACCAGTTACCTTACCTTTGGGTACTGTCACTTGTCCTGTACAATGATAAAGTACCAGACTACTGCACGGCCCAATTTTCAGGGGATTCTTACCTTATGAACAGAAAGAAAAACCAGCATTTTCAGAACAACCCTAAGAGTGATATATTATTCTCATTGTCCATATTCTAAGGCTGAGACTCAGACAAATTACATAATTTGACAGAGATCACAGAGCTAGTGATGGAGAGAACAAAATTTCTTCTGAAGTATGCCTGATTCTGAAGCATATTCTTGTTAAACTCAAGAGAACAACCGTATGCAGTCACCCGGACATTTGAACCAGGCATGTGACTTCAGATGCCCACGTGTGAATTGTTGGCCTAATATTGGGCCACCTGGTTGAATTTCATAATGGAATTTTCCTTGAAACCTGCTTTATCCACCTGCTAGGGCCTTCCCAACAGCTGATAAAATAAAAGGACTCAGAATTCTGCAACCACCTCTGGGTGATGAGAAGTCACAGAGGTTTAAAACACTTCATGGAGATGCCCGGTTCCCCTTAAATTCTTTCCAACACAGTGAATACACATTCAGGAATTATCATGGGAGTGGCTCAGTGGACGATTGGAAAGGCACCCTGTGGTGGTTTTCTGCAGGGCCCAGACCCAGGCTTTTTCCTTTGGATGAAATAGGTTGAGGCTCTGCTTCCTAAATTCCTGCCCTCAACCAGGGAAAACCTTAAAAGGCTTTCCCCTTCTCCAGTGACAATATTTAAAATAGTTAACACCAGAGCTGGCTAATGGCTGAGCCGCAGAGGAACCAGGGTGCCCAGGGAAGGTAGTTGGAGGACCCATCCTGGAAACTATGTTCCAGCTGTTACAAGAGCATTTTGGTGTTTTAACAAGCCCATGGCTGTCCTAGTATGTAGCAGCTAAACACCATTTCTACCTTCCTCCCTGCTTTATGCATTCTCTTAGAAATACCTGTACTGCTGGGCACTCTCGAGGCTTGGGAATACCACACACTGTCATGAAGGTCTCTAAAATGTGCTCAGCATCCTCATCTGCAGAAATGGACTGGAGTCTGTCAGCCTCACTTCTTATCATGGCCCCATGTAAACAGAAAGACCGATGCTAGATGGTTCCTAACTAAGTAGCCAAAGACTGTGCAGTCCGCAGGGCAGACCGTACCTACAGAGCCTTTCTGTGAGAGACAGTATTTTCTAACAGACTGACAACCATAAGCCAAGCCATGCAGTCATCAAAACAAACAAATAAAAAACCCCGTGTTTAAGAGTAAACGCAGATCATGTGATAGTCAGTTTGATATGACCGGGACCCCTCTCCCCAGTTAGTGCGACTGTTTCTAATCTTAGATGAAGAGGAGTTCCTGGAGTGAAGCTATTGTATAACCCACCAGAAGACTTCCCACCCCCACATCTTTAACTGCATTAGGTCTGGAAAAGTTAAAATGATTTCTAAGTGTTCCGTCAGAACCAGGATGCTTATCAGTCTGGTGTGGCTACTTGCCTGCATCTAGCTCCCAGTTAATCTCAATGCTGCTGAGCCTGTCTCCTGGGGGGGAAGGGGGTGCAGACTCCCTACTGTGCAGAAAGGCAGCCTATAGGCAAATTGAGGAGCAGATTAACCCCTTGTGTTCCAAAGTTGCCAAAAAAAAAAAAACTCAACTAGAGTAGTGGAAGTCCCCATTATTGCAAATAGTCAATGTTTTAAAATTCATGAGGAAAAAATAAGTTCAAAATCTCAGAAATGCCTCAAAAACCAAAGTCTGAGGAACCAGTTAAGTAGAAGAGATCTGCTGTAAGCTGCCCATTTGACAAGAATGACTGTAATGCGTGAGATAAGGAATGTTTTTAATGGCTTCTTTTACCTAAAGCTTACAGTTTATCCTAGTATCACGGATGTCTAAGATGCCAGGCAATCTCATACCGTTTATATTTCTGGGTTCAAATCATAGTAATTCTATTTGACATTTATGTGACTTGAACAGATTGCTGATCCTCTGAATCTCAATTTCATTGTGAGGAAATTAAAAATACCTTTCTCGTAGCCTTATGAGATGGTTTTAAAGACCGAATGTAGTTCTGTAATGTATGTTAACAGTACATGGCATCTAGTAGGTTCCACATAATTGCTAGTTCCATTTCCTAATAGTACTTATAGGAAGCCGTGCCATGGGAAGCCCACGAACATAAATAGAAAAGTTGGAGGTGCTGCAGATAAAGGGGAGTTCCATAGTATGAACAATCTGGATGTCAGGATCTGGAGGCTGAACCTGAGCCCATGCTGCGTGGGTGTACCCAACAGAGAGGACGGCGAGGGGAAGCTAAATGCCAGGGAACCCCTAGTTCCAGACTCCTTCCCTAAACTAGCAAATTCCTGCCCCTCGGGGCTTCTGACCAATCTCTCCACCATGGACACATCCCCATGAGGGACAGTAGGCAAGGATTTACTCAGTTTCCTCTTTCCCCTAAGCCACACTCAGATCCTTAGACGCTTGACAAGAGCTGAGGTAGGAATGCTCAATATGCACAAACTTCCTTTCTACCATCTTCAAAGCCAGTCTGAACTTTCCCAGACATTAGCTTACAGCACACCTATACAGTGTGCACACCTATACAGTACCACATATGGCACGTAAAAATGACTTTTCTTCAATCAAAAATACCCCCTCAACCAAAAAGAATGAGTTTTTTACTATAGTCTCACATACTTCTATTGCTTCAAATCTCTCCTAAAAAGTTGGAAAATAAGGCTGATAGGTCTTAACACAGTATTATACAAAGATGTATCATTAAGAGAAAGCACTACCCAAATGATCTGGATTTCAGGAATGCACATGCTAAGTGAACTTCTGTCTCTTAAAATGTCATAAGGAGACAGGGCCCCTCAAATTTACTAATTTACCTAGCTGATGTTTTTGGTTATTTTAGAGTTTTGGGTTTTTTTTTTTTTTTTGGTTTGTTTCTTTTTTTGTTTGTTTGTTTTCTTGGCAGCTAAACTAGCAGAAGAAAATACTCTGTTTTTCTCAAGTTCTCATCTCCTGATGCCCATTCTGTTCACAAAAGAAAACAATAACAAAACAAAAACAATGAAAGCAAAACAAAACAAAACACATAACATCTCTCAATGTGTTGAGCACAATAACACCCCCTTTCGAAATATGCCCTCCCTGTGTTGTGTTTAATGGCTAAAGGAAACTTGCCAGTGTCATTAGGACTGTGGACCTTAAAATAGGGAGATTACCCTGGATTCTCCAGGCAGACCTAAACAATCACATGAGCTCTTCAAAGCTGCGAGAGTCAGAGGGATGTAGGTAAGATGGGGCAGAGGGGCGGTCACAGAGATTCACAACATGAGGAGGTCTTCATCCACAGCTACTGAGTTTAAAAATGGAAGATATTCCATAAACCAAGGAATATGGTTGCTCTCTAGAAAGATTGTTGCCTGACAGTCCACAAGGAGTTAGGGACCTCAGTCCAACAACCACAAAGCACTTAAATATGCCAGTTACCTGAATGATCCTGCAAGTAGATTCTTCCCAGAACTTCCTCATAAGAGCCCAGCCAGGTGACATTTTGACTCTGGGCTTGTGAGACTTTGAGCAGAGAATCCAGTCAAGACCACTCAGACTTCTGACCCATAAAACTATGAAACACTAAATTTATATTGTTTTAAGTTGTGAAATTATGATAATTCATGGCAGCAGCATTTGATTAATATTTTATTAATATAACAAATATTAATAATAATAATTTATTAATATAATAAATATTATTAATAATAATTTATTGATATTATTAATATTTTCTTCTTTCCGGAAAGTGGTACAAATAAAGTGATCAAACCCTTGTGCCATTGGAAAATTCAGTTCTTTTGGGAACTGAAATCTCATCAAATCTTCATTTAGAAGTGAGAAGTGGAGAGGAGAAGGAGAAAAGGCATGCTACGTGCGTCCACCTCTCACTCAAAACTCTCTCAAGCAAGGATTGCTCATTAAGGATAGCACAAGCATCGATACATAAGAAGAAAAAAGAATTCCTAAAAACCTGCTTTGAAATTGTTAAATAATACTAGGACAGATTAAATAAATAATGTTATTCGTTTGGTTCTACATTATGAAGGATGACTATTGTTAAAGATTTAAATAATGACTTGAGACCTAAAATATGCAAACTGTCTTTCAGTTGAATTGTAAGCCTGAACTTATCTGATGTCAATGAAGATTCTACTAGAATACATTTCCAATCCTTTCTTCAAATGGGTCCTCCAACACTTTGGGGAGATAAGAATTTCCTCTGAAAAAAATAATACAGAGACATTTTCATCATTTGGATATTGAAAGGAAATATGTTTTCTGGAAAGGTAAAATATAATTGTGGTTAAAGGAAGTTGAATATAGACATTAGGGTAAAGGAATAGTTAACCCTACATAAGCAAACAGTAGGTGACTTATGTAAGAATTACATCCAATGGGAATATATAAATCTGAGAAAGTTAACTAACCCAGAAAACTCACATTGCAATAACATGGTTTTGATTAAGAC
The DNA here is from genome assembly GCF_011764305.1 of Mustela putorius furo. Taxonomy (NCBI): domain Eukaryota; kingdom Metazoa; phylum Chordata; class Mammalia; order Carnivora; family Mustelidae; genus Mustela; species Mustela putorius. Next base: position 17,666,261 of record NW_025421402.1, on the reverse strand, counting down.
TTTTTGATGATGTGGCTAGTGGAGAATATGAGTCATCTCTTATGAGGTGCAGAAATGGGTGAACCAAAATGTCACTTGTTAGGGAAAAGAAGGTATGAGTTACAGTAAACAAGTTACTATATATTGTCAGCAAAGTAGCAAAACAACTACTTGAAACCAGTGAAACTCTTGGTTGAAGCTGAAGGGAGGCATGTGGGTAAGGAACCTTGACTGAGTGCAGGCTTTGAGTTCCTCTTCCCTAAGTTTCTTGTAAAAGCTAGAGAAGACAATAGAACAGAAATTGAATTGAGTAGAAATGATGGCACTAATGATACCTGGTGTGAACCAGGTACCTGGTGTGGTCTTTCCCAAACCCATTTCACACAAACCTGTAGGCACAAGCCCTTTGAGGTAGATATGTCTGAGGTTTACCTGAGTTCATTGTGGCCATATTTCTTGGTGCAACTTACACATATGCTATGCATTTTTAGACCGTGTATATCCACAAGAAACAGATGCTTCTTGAAACTATGGACATGGAGATTTATTTTGTTCAAGTCAACAAGGTGAAATAAAAGAATAGAGCATTTTGGGTCAAGTCTTTAAAATTTTCCATCACACCATCTGCATTCCCATTCAGTCCCCAGATTACTTGGGAAAGCAGTAAGACTTCACTTTCAGGCCAAAGTTACTCAAAATCAATTACTTAAACACTTCCCCAGTGGGATTATCTGAATTTGCAAGACCATGTGTGTCTTTTATACTTACAATTTCTTTCTTCTTTTTATTTAAGAACATCTGAAATAGTTCAAACTTTTAGAGAAGTGCAGAGAATAATTTATTGAACCGCATTGTAATTACTATGCAGCTTTATTAAAAATTACTTTCTTTTGGTCAAATTCATAATCAGATCATCTAACATAAGACTTGCTGAAGGTGTCTGATTGGTGCCAGACCCTGAAAAGGTGCCTTTTTGTATATATATTTCAGTCCTGCTTTTGCCCTCTCTGTGATTTCCTCTTTCCAAAGCAGTCAATGTGAGTTTATTCTGTTCATTCTGTTTTCTAAATGGAAAGGAAGGATAGCTTTACTGGGGATTTCTGTATAATGTTTTTGTTTTTTTTTTAATTCGATACTTAGTACTACATCTTTAGTCTCCTTGATCCTGCCTACATCAAACGCTATCTCCTTTGACTTAAAATGAGTCACTCATCTTCTCCCACACCCTCCTCCCACCGTAATGAGATAGTCACCGCTCAGACTACTAAGAGCTGTAATACATCCCCACCCATTCTGCCGCCTCCCTAAGCCTGGCCTCTCTAGCTTTCCCTTGCTGTGTCCCCAATACAGGCCCTCAATCCTCCTCTCCTTCAGACTGTCACCCTCAGACAGATTCTTGTTGTCAGAGAACCCACCTTTTCCTGAAGAGTGTCTCCTTCTACTCCCTGGTCCCATTTTTCTTCTCATCTCTGATATTTCTAAGCATACTTGAATTCTTTGTTGCCAAAGAACATACAAGAAAAATCTTTCAAAACAACAAAGGGAAGGAAGGCCTTTTAAAATTAAGCTCGAGTATCCTCTTCAAAACGCACACTACTGTTCAGGAACGGTTGCCTGATTCTGTCAATGGTAGAGCAGGTGTCAAAAATTAATGAGTTTGGGGCACCTGGGTGGCTCAGTGAGTTAAAGCCTCTGCCTTTGGCTCAGGTCATGATTCCAGGGTCCTGGGATCGAGCCCCACATCAGGCTCTCTCCTCAGCAGGGAGCCTGTTTCCTCCTCTCTCTCTGCCTGCCTCTCTTCCTACTTGTGATCTCTGTCAAATAAATAAATAAAATCTTAAAAAAAAATTAATGAGTTTGTTCAGATTCCCATAGATGTAGCCGTTCTAGCTGCCTCTGAGTGTTCTTTCTGCTGTGGGACATTCACTCCTAAAGAGCTGGCAGTCCTGTGGTCTTGTTTCAATGAAAGGGTTGAATATATAGCTTCTCTCCTGGTAAGACCCAGTAACCTATTCCCTCTTCCACAGCCACAAGATAATACCACACACACCAGTTGTCTTTTATTTCACTGGCCAGACTGCACAGATGATAAAAGTGATCACTCGCTCTTTGAAAAGCTTGTGGGACATAATCTATGTAATGTTTAATTTCTTTCTTGTGACAGTGGCAATTCCTGTATGATCATACATTGTCAATTAAAATTTGTGGATGGTCAATTTCAAAGGCTTGGTAAATTATTTTATTTTATTGTTTTAAAGATTTTATTTATTTATTTGAGAGAGAGAGAGGGAGCATGAGTAGGGTCAGGGGTGAAGAGGAAGAGGGAGAAACAGACTCCGCGCAGAGCAGAGAGCCTCATGTGGGGCTCGATCCCAGAACCCTGGGTTCATGACCTGAGCAGAAGGTAGATGCTCAACTGACTGAGCCATCCAGGTGCCCCTTATTTTATTGATTAAAAGAAATTTTAGGATGAATTGATGTTAGGATAGTTTGATTCAGAGCATGTCTTTGATCCATTGAGGCAAGGGCTCATAAACTTCTTTAAAAGATTTGCTTTTAACCACATTAATGCTGATTCAAGTTTCTGGAGGTCATGGCTTCAGCAATGGCTCAGAAGGAAAACATCCGCTCTGACACCTTGCTGGTCTTCAGGGCTGTGCACTGGCCCTGGAAGGAGAAAAGGGATCTACCTGTTCCTTCGACTTCGATTCAGGCCTCCTACTTCAAGACACAATTGGAAGAGGATAATACGTAACATAGAATCAGGATTTCCTTTTAAGAAAGTTTCTATTACTGAGTACAGTGAACTTTGGGAAAAGTTCAGTTTGGAGTCATTTTTGTTTAGGTGAGGGGTTTGGTCATGTCTCATTTCCCCCAAACTAGTTCATCCGTCTCAGCTTCTGAAGCTGAAAGAATTGAATCCTGAAACACGTTTTATTGCTGTTTCTTTAGGATAGTGAAGGAGTCTTGGAATTTAACATCTCCCCAAACCTGAAGAACTTAAAGGCCCACTGTGTACTCCAAAATCAAAATCATCTGTTCAGGGGGGACTGAGACTTCCTGTGGAAAGTACAAACTTTTAAAGTTTTCCGTTTTCATTGCTCATCTGAAATGATGTAGGATTTATGATTTCATATTACATGCAAGTACGAAAGCACCCTATTAGATGGGTAGGTTATTCCAATGGGTTTTGTGAGTGTCAGTCTTAGGATGGAGGGCCAGGTAGTCGAGGCCCAGATGTGTGCAGAAACAGATGTGCCTGTCTCTCCTGCAGAACCAGAGATTTGCTGCTGTGGGTGTAGGGTTTGCATTTGCACAGCAGTTCCCCTAAATTATTTTAAAGGTTAATATACTGGCTGTTATCTTTTCAAGAGTTTTTGCCCATTTTAGTTTCTCGGTGTTGCTTTTCTGCTATTTCAGATTTTGCCTCAACCTGATACAAATAAGTGAAGACTTTACTTCAGAGACCACATAAAATTGATTTCCATACTGTTGTTTGTTGGTATATTTCCCTTCAAGCTCTGTGTGTGTGTGTGTGTGTGTGTGTGTGTTTGCAGGGGGTGGACCGGGGAACTAAAGCCATAATTATCTCTACCCCAAATAATGTCAAATATATTACATAGCACTTGCCAACAAGCATACAACAGAGCTCTAACAGCTAAGTTGTTTCTCTCTGCTTGATTACAACAAACAATATATCTACAGAGCAAAATGAAAATGCTGATTAAAGCAGCATTTCTGTCCATTTCAGAGAGAGACCTATGGGCATCAACCTCATCCTGGCCTCTTGGGTAATATATCTCAATGTCCTGACTCTCTTAGCCTATGTAAACAAAGCAGCTTTGAGAGACATTAGAAAAATTAAATATAAATTTAGGATCTAACCTTTGCCCTCTTGGTTGCTTTTTCCAATTTCCAAGACAGCATGCGTACCTAGAAGATTGGTAGTGGATAAATAGTGATTAAGAAGAGAAAGATCTAGAATGCTACCATATCATTCTCCAGAACTCTTACAGAAGCACAAGAATATGTTAATGGCCATTTATATTTATCCTATTTTATATAATTACTTTTCTTTTTTTTTTCTTTCTTTTTTTTTTTGATTTTTTATAAACATATATTTTTATCCCCAGGGGTACAGGTCTGTGAATCGCCAGGTTTACACACTTCACAGCACTCACCAAAGCACATACCCTCCCCAATGTCCATAACCCCACCCCCCTTCTCCCATTCCCCCCCCCCCAGCAACCCTCAGTTTGTTTTGTGAGATTAAGAGTCACTTATGGTTTGTCTCCCTCCCAATCCCATCTTGTTTCATTGATTCTTCTCGTACCCACTTAAGCCCCCATGTTGCATTACCACTTCCTCATATCAGGGAGATCATATGATAGTTGTCTTTCTCTGCTTGACTTATTTCGCTAAGCATGATAATTACTTTTCTTAAAAGCACATAAAATTACATGAAAGATAATCTGGACTAAAAGAACTAAAAACACCAAATACATTATCCATATACCAAACACTTTTTTTCTCCTTCCTAGACTAACATTGTTTAGGTCTACAATTTTAAAACATTGCTAATTGTGTGTGTGTGTGTGTGTGTGTGTACATATAATACTGTATTTTCCACTAAACTTGCAAGAATTTTTAAATCTTTCTTTAGTCTTTATAATGATCTTGAAAGTATTTCCATTGAGCTGATGTAGCAAAATTCACTTAGCTATTGTTGAACATTTCCCAGTTGTATGACCTTGAGCATGTGACATTAACTTTACATGCCCAGTTACGTCATCTGTAAAATGGTAGTAATACCACTTACATCATGGGGTTATTGTGAAAGACTAAATGAGCTAATGTGTATATAGCATTTAATACAGTGTCTGGCACTTAAGAAGAACTCATTATGTATTAGTTTTTAAAAACTGTTTTTATTGGATATTTAAAACTTCTTTAGTGAACATCTTCATTCAGGAAACTTCTCTCTCTCTCTCTCTCCTTCTCGCTCTTGCTGTGTGTCGTGTGTCCCGAGTGTGAGATTCCTAGGTCAAATAAAAAATGTTCACCATGGAATTGAAAGTTCTTTATGAAGATTGTATCATGCATTATAAAAACTGTCAAAAAGCAGCTATGAAGTATCTACTTTGCAGTGTGTCGTACAGAATACCATTCCAAACAAATAAAGTTGACTCAGTCTTTGACTATTACATTCTACAACGACACAGTAGAAGAGATATGTTTGCATCTTGCTGGTTCAAGTATGGACTAAAATAAGATAAGTAGAGTATCAAGCCATGTAGGACACATCACTGGAGCATTGCTACCTTTAGGTTTTTTCAATTGTGGGTAAAAGACCATTTTATAAATAAAACAAGTTATATGAGCAACCCTCTCAGAACACTGAGCATCAGAATAAACTGTAATAGCTAATAAAGAACAAGAAGAGGATGAAATAAGCTCTTGTCTGAGTAATCAGCAGAGAAAGATCAAGATTTGTCCTATATGGCTCAAAGAGTTTCCTATCAACATAGCAGTCTCCCTCACACATCTGGGACTTCTTTCCTTCTGTACTTTAGTTCATACTCTTCCCCTTATTTGAAATTCCCTTTCTCCTGTATACATCTTCCCAACTGAAATCTATCCTAGCTCTAAAACTTTTGCCTCCTCCATAAAGCCTCCCCTGATTGTCCCAGGACTAAGGACATTAACTTGACAATTACTTGAGCAGTTACGAAGGTAAAAGAGTAGTAAAGGAATAAAGAGGTTCTGAGGAGACAGTCTTGGGAAATGCCACCCAGGATGAGGCAAAAAAGAAAGTAAAACAGCAAAGAACTGGTGGTCAGGATGGGGCCCTTTCTGGAAAACCAAAGGGGATGAGCATTTCCAAGGAAGGTTTTATAAATGGAACTGGGATTAGAGTCAAACTCAGTTTAGATCCTTTACTCATTGTTCTTCTCTCAGGTGAGGATTTCTTTAGACTTTATGGATGACCACGTTTTTTTCATGAAGGCAAAGACCAACCACATCATGACCATAACCAAGGAACCACAATCTCTTCATATACAACAAACATGAATGTCTTTTCTCTTCCATGCTTCTTTATTATTTTTTTAATCATTGAAGATCTCTTTTATGTTTCTTAATTAGTTTTTTTTTCCCTCTTTAAATACCGAGATAAAAAGCGCTGATTGTATTCTTTTAAGGTTGAGAAAATTAAAAACTTTTTCCAGAGTATTGTAAAGGGTCAGTGACAAGGATACTTTTTGTGCCCTGAAAAAAAATACCATTGTGGGCATTCTGTAAGAAATGGGCTTTTGTGCCTTTCATAGATTACAGTTCTTTATACAATGGACTTGTCTAAGTTTCTTCCTGTTTTCCAATCAGTTAAATTTAGAACGATTGTTTCCATCTCTTATAAGATATGATGTCTAGGAAAGTGAATGCCTCAATGTGATACCAGGGCCCAGCAAGTCTGTGAAATTCAGTTGTAACTAGGGATATCACCCAACTCCTGGGCCTTTCTCTAGGCTTTCCCATGGGCATCCAAAGTGTATTTTTCCGTATGGTTGCTAGATTGCAAGTCTGGAATATAAATTTTCTGTCACCAGAACACAAAAGAACTCCATTTTTAATATAAAACCACTTATTTTTAGAGACTCTTCTTTATTTTTAGCTTATATAACTTTTTGAACACTTTGTGATTAATACAGTAAAAATGGGAAATAACATTTAAACCAAAAGGAAAAAAAAGCACCCATTTTCCTATCATCCACATATAATCGCTGTTAACATTTTTATATATGTCCTCCTAGATAGTATTTATACATTGGTTCTACCTCCATATTTTCATTTAAATATATATTTTACACAATTGTATGTGTCCTTTTTAAAAAGATTGATGCATATTGTCCTATGACTTTGAAACTTGCTTTTGTCTTTCCATGTCAAGAACAACACTTTCACCACATTACTTTATGACTGCCTGGTTTCTAATTGCATAGGTGAAGCATCGTTTATGTACTCTGTTAAATTAATTAAAAAAGGAGGCCATTAGATTGAGGTGGCTCCATTAGACTGAGATGACAATGATGGCGTACCTTAGCAGACCAAAATCTAAGTCTGTGAATGCCTCAAGGTTACGAAATCAAAACACTAAGGCAAACAGTCACAAACAGCCAACTAGATTTTAAGCTAAGGCCAACCAATAATATCCTTTAAAAAAAAATAATATCCTTTCTTTGTTTCCACACCTTTCCTATCTAAGTCTTTGCCTTGGTTCCTGTCAAGGAATGTTCCTGATGACTTCCGGTTTGGTGCTACCTGATCGGAATTGATATTTACCCAAGTTAAATCGTAAAATCTTTACTATGCCTTGGTTTATCTTCTAACAACCTCTCCTCTATTGTTGGAAAGCCAGGTACCCCTATGCCAGGGTGTTTTTAAGGTATTTATGTACTTTAAATATTACATAAACCAGTAAAATATAAGTACAAGTTAGGATTGTACATTTTTAAAATTTAAATCAAATACTTTGGAATGGCTTCATTAAGGTGAGTCAGTAAGAAAAACAGAGTGAAAAAAAAAAAGAAGAGAAATCTGTCAGATTAAATGTGGGCATAGTAATTATAAAGATTGGGGCATCAAATATAAAACTCTTACACAACAGACATAGTTTGGAAACAACTTTGCATTTATACAAATACTTATGATACCATTTCTTATTAATATTATTCTTAATTTTTATTATTGAGCTAGAGTTGACATGCATTGTTATATTACTTTCAGTTGCACAATGTAGTGATTCAACAATTCTATACTTTACACAATGCTCACCATGCCAAGTGTAGCTACCATATGTCACCATATGATGTTATTACATTATCATTGACTCTACTCCCTATGCTCTGCTTTTCCTCCTCATGACTTACTTATTTTATAACTGGAAGCTTGTACCTCTTAATTCCCTTCACCTGTTTGGCCTATCCCTCCATCCCCGCCCCTCTGGCTACCATCAGTTTGTTTTCTGTGTTTGAGTTTGTTTCTTTTTTGTTTTGCTTATTTGTTGTTGTTGTTTATTTGTTTGCTTTCTTTATTAGCCTCCACATATAAATGAAGTCATATGGTGTTTCTGCCTGACTTATTTCACTTAGCATAATGCCTCTAGGTCCATCCATGTTGTTGCAAATGGCAAGAAGTCATTCTTTTTTATGATTGATAATATTTCATTTTATATATATATGTATATATATATATATAATCTTCTGTATCTATTTATATGGGCAGAGTACCTGAACAAACATTTTTCCAAAGAAGACTTTCAAGCCAACAGAAAAATGAAAAGCTAGTTAACATCACTAATCATCAGGAAAATGCACATTAAATCCACAATGAGCTAACACCTCACACCAGTCAGAATGACTAGTATAAAAAAGACAAGAAATAGCAATTGTTTGTGAAGATGTGAAGAAAAGGAATCCTTGTGCACAGTTGGTGGGTGTGTAAATTGGTGCAACCGCTGTGGAAAACCGTATGGCATTTCCTCAAAAATTTAAAAATAGAAACACCATTTGATCCAGCAGTTCCACTACTGAGTATTTATCCAAAGAAAACAAAAACACTAATTTGAAAAGATATATGCACTTCTATGTTCTTTCCAGTTTTATTTATAATAGTGATGATATATAATCAACCCACTATTTTTGAGGTGCTTTGAAACATTAAACACTAAATTTTATTACCTCTCTGTTTTATTTAAAATGTAGTCTGAAACTGATTAAAAATTTTCCAACCTGATTTTTAATTAGACATTTCATTCATAAATTTAGTATATGAAAACCCGTCTAGCAATCTGGTTAAAAATGCAGATGCTGGAGCCTTGAGCCTTCTAGAGATTCTGAGTGAAGGTCTATACTGATGCCCAGGAATCTAATTTTTTAAAAAAGATTTTCAGGTGATTCTTATACAGAAGTTAGAAATACCAATATTTAACATTTATGTCTGGTGATAAATTCCAGCCCCTTAGAACCTCCTCATTTATAGCAATATTTGCAGAAACAAAAAACAAACAAACAAAGAAAAAAAGAAAAGAAAAAAACAAAGGAAATGTTCTTTGGACAAGCATTTCACTCTCTCAGGGCAGCTTGCTTTTGAATATTACCTTTCCAAATTTTCACTCTATCCTATTTTTCTATAATCAAAGAATAAGGAAGTTTTAGAACTCAGATTCATAGTTTTGTGATGGTAGTGAGTAAAAACATGAACTTCTCAATTATCTTAAACTTATTTGACATTCATTTAGTGAAAAGATCGACACTTAAGTTTCACTGATGGAAAAATAGCCAAATATTGCAAACATTTTGAGAATATTTGGCATTGTTCTATAAATCACAGATGTTGAAGACAGGAAAGATTTTGCAGGTTCAGCCGGTCATTGGCTTCTGTCCACTAAGGCTGGTCTAGCACATCAGAGACTAGATCTTAGTTCTGGGAAATTCCAAAGTCTTTGAGCCTTGAGGTATTATTTGTTCAATTATCTTATTCCAGGAATAATGGCTTTCCAATCACCCCAAAGGTTGTATATCTAACATTTTCTCAGTATTGTTTAAATTTTAGTATCTGCATTACCACCTCAAAGATTTACCTTCTTGGTAATTCCCATGACCTTGTTTGAAAATGCATTCCAGGTTTTTACAGATTGTCCTAGAGTTTATCCTAAAACCATCCTGCTATCATCTAATCTCATTCCCATATTCCTGGTTCACAGTGCAGTTGGAAAAATAACATTTTGTCGCTCACATTATATCACCCTGTACACTCGGGGTTGAAGTAATATAAACATGATTATAAGTTGACATCCTGTTCTCTATTAAAATGAAGTGGTCATCCAGATAATCTGATAGAGGGGATGATTTTAAAAAATAAAAATCTCTACTTTTTCTTGGAGTGCTTTGAATGTTTCCCCCCTCCTTTGGCGGTGGTTTTATATTCCAAATTTGTTGGGTTAATGGGAAACAAGTTTTCCTGTGTGTTCACCAACTAACAGTGGAGAAAGCCAGCTCCAAGTTTTACAGATTGACAAGGGAATGTAATCTGATTTAATGCTCCATTAAATAAATAAGTGATAGAGAGACAGTAGATGGATGGATAGATAGATAGATAGATAGATAGATAGATACCTTGTTGAATTTTGAATGAAAATGCAGCATGAAAATCAATGCCTGGATGCCTTCACTAGAAGGTTGACTATGTCTTCTCCTAAACTGTCCTCCCACAAAATTTTCTTCTTCCAGAAGAAATGTTTTCATTGGTCTCTTGTTGGCCTGCCTCTGTGAACCCCAGACATGAGTCTTTGTTTCTTAGTTTAGAAGCAATGAAGTCTACCTTGAAAAAAGTACTGAACTAGGTACTCCAAGTACCTGTAAATATCAGTTGTACAATTGCTGGCCACAAAAGCCACTTGTCTTAAAAATGAAAACAGGGTAGATAAAAGTAATGAAAGTCTGGACAAAAATTTCCAATCATGTTTACCTTTTTATTAGCTCCTCATCCCAATTTGTGCAAATGCATGTTTATCCAAATAAAGCACTTTTAGAGCTTTTGAAATTTGAGAGTATTTTAGGTTTTTTTCTTTGTGATTCATCTGATTTTTAAATCTCATAGATGAAATTCTTAATGAGATCCATGACATTTCTACCTATCATCAATCTTCAAGGGTTGCTGATATAATCAGGCTTTGTCTAAATCCAGTCATGGGTCTACAGAGTTCAGTACTGGGTTCTTGGTCTTAACTATCTTAGTGGATTGTATGTTCATATGAGTGTGTAGAAAATATTTGTCTCTAGGCCACACTCTTTTGAAGAGACTAATACTGTCTGAGTCCTCTCAGACCTACCACAGATATTCACGCCTCCTGAACCATTGTGTGGGAGGATCCTAGAGTCTGGATGTATGTTTACCTCAAGATGGGGCAAAACCACACCTCTATCCTCATTTCTCTCAAAGTGGAAACTGCTGGAGAAGAGGGAAAAGCAGGGCACAAGCTACTTCTCAGGGACCCAGCTCAACTTCCAACTTTATGATAGACCCTCTGATTTCTTCCTTTCTGTTCGTAGTACATGGAATCTTTATATACGTCAAGAGCCAGAAAAAATAGCTGATCTTTTAAATCTGGTCATTCTACATCCTGACTCTTTGGGCAAATGCTTCAGATACTCCTCCTCCCAAGCCCAAACTTTAAGAACTTTCAAACTCTACATTTGCCATGAGTTTGAAATTTTTATTTTGAAACTGAAAAGTCGTGGGATTTTCTTTCTGCATTGTTTCATGTCCTCTCTTCCCTGAGAAAACCAAAAGCAGGATGATTATTTGCCTGACTTGGGATGGAGTTGAGAGTGGGGCAGGGGCCAGCCAGTAAATGGAGTGAGGGGGAGGTGTTAGAAAACACTGGAGAAAAATCACATTCTTTAGGAAAAAGACAAAAAAATAAAATTATAAGACAGAAAAGTATTATCTCACTACTATGAAATGAAAAGAACTTACGATGTCTTCCTAAGCCTTCTGCCAAGAAACTTATTTAATTCTTAGAACAATAGCAAATAAAAGCTATGACATCACAGAAATGCCACAAATTCAATACGTTGCTCTTGATCATAAGTTGGGCAAGTTCATGACCAAGAGGTTTTAAAAACCTGTCACCAGAACTTTGTTTATGGCTCTAACCCCCGCAGACTAAAACTCACTAATTTCTAAGATGCTTTTTATTTTCCACTGACCTAAAAAATATATATATATATTTTTAGTAGGCAAACCATGAAATGCAAACAGAAGTCAAAATGAATTCAACAAGATGGCAAGCCTCTTTATATATGGCTTTGAAGCCTCTTGCAATAATATTAGAGGAACTAATGAAAATGAAACTGGAAGGCTTGCAAAATGCACCTGGTGAGCACGTACATAGTCTCCGTCTCACACTCCCTCTTATATTCTAAAAATGAACAGGCTTACTTCTCTTGCCAAGGGCAGCTTCCCCCCACTTATCCTGTTACATTAACATTGGTGCTGGCATTCATTTTCTGCTTGCTCTCCAGAGTGGGGTTGCCACAGTGAGACTTGCAGGTGGTCTCTCCTTGGTCAGACTGTCCCCCTTCAGCTTGTCCTCGACTGCCCCTTCCTTGCCTCATCCCCCCATACATGGGACCTGGGTTTGGTCTGACCCTTTGGGCCAACATAGTGTGATATTTTCAACTGACATTTTCAAGTATGATATTTCTTTAGGGAGACAAAGCAAAATAAACGAGACAGGGAGGGAGAGGACGTTAGGGCACTCTCTCCATAGTATGCTTTGTTTGTTTATTTGTTTGTTTGTTTGTGTTTGTGTTTGTTTTTTAACCGTTAATTTGAAAACCACAGTTCTGGCTGCCTTTTTTTGTAATGGAGCAGATGAGATCCTAGTCAAAGAACCGACTCCCACCTCCTCTGTCCCTCCCTCCCCACTTCTTCCCTCCACTGTAGTCTCCTGGGTTCTCCACTTCTCACACTATTTTCCATTCCAATGACTGGCAAAGAGCTTGGAATGAGTAGCCACCACCTATGGTGTTTTGAACAATATCAATGCCTGGAACCTCAAAAAGGAAGACAGAATGTTCAATAGGTTTTATGAGTTCTCAATGCTTTTAGTACACTTCTTGAGGGGGAGGAGGGAATGGGATGGGCAGAGAAGGACAAGGAAAGCCCTGATCATCTTCTACGGCATCTCAGAACTCTCAGTGACTTTGTCTTGGCTTGGGAATCACTGGATTATGGTCTGCATCGGAATAAATGCCTTTTATGTTCTATGGCAAAATAAATAAATGGAAAGGAGGGAGAATAAATCTGCAATTATTTCCTTCTTCAGGAACTTGAATGGAACTTCTGGGACTTTTGTTCTCATGAGTCCAAATGACTTAAATAGTACAGAGGAGATGGTGAGGACTGAGTCCAGTGGACAGAGTCAAAAGGTTCTCAAGTCACTTTCCTTCTTCTCCCATCAGAGTAATATTTCTCCAGTCCCTTCCCCAATAACCAGATGCATAGTAAGCTTCCGGGCCATTTGATACAGTTAAACTCCTGTCAGTGACTTTTGGCCAAACTTCCCTACAACATTTAAACAGTCTTATCCTCACCATTCTTAACCATAATCTTAGACCTCCCCTTGCTTTCATATCTTCCTGACAAGAAGATAAACTGTTTGATCATCTATATCCAAACAGACTCTAAAGCAAGTAGATAATAGTTACTAGCATCCTCTCCGTAGCTCTTATAAATTTGCAACCGAGCAGATTATGCTTCTAGTGATACTGCTGGCTTGACCTAATTGCAGATTACTAAAAAACTCAGGATTTATGAACACTTTAAAAGGGTGTTTTTTAACTTCCAACATTTTGTTATTATGCTGTATACCACTTCCTGAAAATCAACAATTAAAGGAAAGAATTAAGCATTTGTTCTGTTCTGTTTTTATAACATGAAGTTTATTTACAGTAGATGGAAGAAAGTGTTTCTCTATAAAGAATAATATGGGAAAAAAGAAGAATGTGAGCTTATAAATGTGAGTGGAACGATAGAATTAGAAAATCACCACTGTGCAAGGATGAGGCTATGAAAAGCATTTCACTGAATAGTACTGGGGAGCAAAGCATCCCCCTGGGGCCCAATGTCATCCCACACGTGACTTGCCCATCCAAAAGGAAAAATAGGCCCTCATTAAAGGAATATCTCACGGTCCTGTTAGATCATGTGATCAAATTTAGCATCATTAATAGCAGGACCCCTTGGCATTATACGCTCTAAAATACACAGCAGCATGTGTGGAGTATTTTTGCCAAAAGCTTTATTAATACGTCAGTGTGCCTACCATCCAGGTAATGGAAATGGGATAGTCACAAGTTAAACCTCCCCACAGGGAATAAGCAGACAAATCTAGAATGTGGGACAGTCTACAAGAACACTAACGTTGTCGCTTCAAAAAGTTGAAGTTAAGGGGAAGAAAAGGTAGGGGAACTGTTCTAATATAAAAGAGATAAAAAGGGGCACCTGCAGGGGTCCCAGTTGGTTTAGTGTTGAACTCCTGAGTTTGGCTCCAGTCTTGATCTCAGGCTCATGAGTCTGAGCACTGCATGGGGCTCTATGCTCAGCATGGAGTGTGCTTGAGATTCTCTCTCTCCCTCTCCCTTTGCCTGTCCCCCCACTTGTGTGCACACATGCGCTATCTCTTTCACTCCCTAATAAATAAATAAAATCTTTATTTTTAAAAAAAAGGGCTTAAGAAGCATAATATCCAAATCCAGTGTGTGAGGTTTGACTGGATTATGTTTCAGAAAAGGAAAAGAAAACTACAAATAATATTGTGCTGACAATTTGAGAATTTTGAATATGGAGTAAACATTGGACGATATCAAGGAAATATGGTTAATTTTCTTAGGGGTGTGAAAAGGGTATGGCAGTTGCATAGCAAAGTGTCTTCTCTTTTGGAGAGACAAGCTGACATGTTTCAAAGTAAAACCTTGTAATTATCTGCACAAACTTACAAATAGTTCAACGAATGAGTAGTGACAATCATGATACTCATCTTTCAACTTCTCTATACATTGGAAAATTATTTCAAAGTAAAATATTGGAGTGGAGAGACCAAGGCCAAGGAAAAATAATGCCTTCAATGGGAAAATATTTCTCCTTAACTTTCTGTGTTCATTGTCCCCTTATCTCAACTCTGCTAGAGGAAACACTTAGTGTCTTGATGATTTACATAAAACATTAACCTTAGCTTTTTAATCTATGTTGCTGCAGTACTTTTTCAGTCAATGCCCTTATATAATCCATGTTTGCAGACATGTGCAATCTGATAAGCACTGCAAGGAACCAGGAGCCATTCTAAAATGAGACTCTTTGCTCTGGCTGCCTTGCAGATCTACACCTGAGAGTGAAATGCCAGGTAGATTCTTCAAGAATATTCCTCAGGATAAATATCTGTTCTTGACATAGCTTTCCCCATGGCACTTTTAATACTCTAACTATAGCCCTGGTATTACTGTGCTCAGCTACATCACCCAGACCCTCAGAACCACGGTATTTTCGCATACAAGGTGGTGACTACATCAACTTCCCTACTCACCTCACATGGTTGCTGTTGGTCAAACGAAAGAGGCATGAGACTGTGATCTGAAATTTGCTGAAAAACACACACATACACACACCGAATGCTTATTTAAGTAGTTGCTCCAAAAATAGTAAACAGAATTTCTCATTTTACATTGTCCCATTTCTGGTACCACATTCATCCTATTAAACTTGATTTGTAAAGTGTCCTGGTATTTTAAATCTATCTATATGAGATATTCATCATATCTCATTTTTAAATTTTTTTTAAAAAATTAATTTTTAATTAATTTTTATTTTTTCTCATTTTTCTCTCATGATAATATCATCTTCATATTCCTGGAGTGTTCTCATAATATTCTTTTGACATGAAAGTAATTATTTTTGTGTCTGCTTTTAAGTTGAGAAAGATTGGAAGGGGTTTCCCTCCTTGCCCAGGGTCACAGAACACTGGAACAGTGAAGCCGGTCCTAAGAGCTCCTGGTTCCCTTTTTTTGGCTGCAGGCTGGGCTGCTTACATTCGATGTGTCTGTACAAACCAGCGAGAGGTCTGGTAAGTTTTCCAAGATCACTTGTGATTTCGTCAGGGACAGGGTGGGGACATACCATGAGATTCCTTTTCCAGCAGCTGGATCGGATCTCTGGGGGCTCTTTTGCCAGAGCCTGGTCCTTTCTTGCTGTGCAGCATTGTGCAATAGCCTCTTCTCAGCCCCACGCCCAGACACCAGCTGGGCAGGGGGGAGAGTAGGAAGAGGGTGGGGGGCGTGGAATCCGGGCTAAGCGTTCCAGTAACAAAGCCAAGTGGACCAACCACTGTACCATAGAAAGGAAATATTCTGGACTGACTTTAACATGACTGAAGAGGATACATCATTTTACTGTGAACCCTCTGTTGGATTAATCTTGGTTTGGATATTATGGCATTGCACCCCTTCCTCTTATTTCCAAACTGATTTATTTTACAAAAACCATGTTTGCCCTTATATATACAAAGGAATATATATATATATATATTATAATTCTGCATATATATAATTCTGTATATATATATATATATATACAATATATGTATATATAAACAAGAGCATATATATTCTTGTTTATCTGCATTTTAAGATTTAAGTGGAGGTTTTTTACCCATGATAGGTGTTCAATAAATGTTTCTTTCTTTTTTTTTTTTTAAAGATTTTAATTATTTATTTGACAGAGAGAGAGAGCACAAGTAAATAGGCAGCACGGCAGGCAGAGGGAGAGGGAGAAGCAGACTGTCCACTGAGAGGAAAGCCCGATGTGGGACTCGATCCCAGGACCCTGGGATCATGACCTGAGCCAAAGGCAGCCGAGGCGCCCCTCAATAAATGTTTCTTGATGCTGCTGCTGATAATGAAGTTTGTATAATATTTTATTATTTCACATGATTGTGATGAACAGTTCCAAATTCAGTGTTATTTATGGAGTGGAGTGTTAAAAAAAACTGCATTGCTACAATGACAACATCTGTCACTCGTGTTGAATTACCTGCTATGGTTGAGTTATTAGGATGTCCATGAGTTCTTTATTCATCAGATGTCTGTAACTTGAACCAGAATTTACAAAGGATTATTTTATCTTTGTAAAGGCCATTTTCCCTCATTTCTGACTGATTCCAATGTGCACTGTGCTCTTATGTGTCTCCCTCATTTCAAAGCCTGTAACAAACAAATAATTGTTTGACCGTAACTTAATCTTCAAAGATGAAAATGTTCTCTGTAACAATTTGTACTTTTCATAATATGAATCTCCAATTCCAATCAGCCCGTTTTATGGCACTGCATTTGATGAAGTTAAACACACTTATACTGGTGAATACTTCCATCTGGCTACATGCAATTTTGTTTCAACTATAGGCTTTATTTGCTGGTCTCAGAATTCTAAAGTAAGAACTAGATTATCTATGAAAATAACATGTAATGGGCAGGAAAATCATTATGTGCCTTAGAAATCCAAGTCAGATAATAATCATGATCTCTTATATTTGTCAAATAAATCTTGTTTGTCTTTGTCATTTGTTAAACAGATGTTTTGATTTCCACGGACAGTCTCAATTGCCTATCATTTAATTATTTTAATAACTAAATGAGACTTAATTGTTATAATTCTGCAAAAGGTTAACATAAATTAATTTTTAAGTTAAAAAAATTCCTTGCAAAATTGTGTCTCTATTTTTTGGTCTATTTTTCATACCAAAAATTGGTTTGCAAAGTAATTCAAACTCCATTTTAGTCTCCAGGATAAATATTCCCTCTTCCTCCTCAGACCTAAGGATCTTTTCTCCCCCCGCTGTGCACAGATTAGAGAAGGATACAAGTTATTGTATGCTTTAGATGAATTGGTTCAACTGTAAGATTTCCCAGGAATGTTTGAGTGGGTCCTCAGGAACACTAGGCCCTCTATTATTTCCTGGGACCTACTATCCATATTGTGAAGAAAGTCGTGTTTTACTTAGTGTAAGCGCAGTTCTGTTGCACTAACAAGAGTCTTCAAGTCAGAGTGGCCCCTTCTTCTCATTTATGGTGAGTATCGCTCCTAATCAGATGCGGTTCTTTCCCACTGAGACCAGACACACCATTAGTGGTCTTCTCAGCTTAGTGCTCTAGCTAATATGACAGATTGAGGATCACATATGAGACAAAAGTTATTTTCCTCTTCATTGGGAGAGTAAGGGCTAGTAGGAATGTTTGGCCTAAATTTCTATTATCCAAGAAGAAGCGAGTGCCTGAAGAGATTTAGTAATTTTACTGAATATCCTTCTGGGTTTTGGAAGAACAGATTAGTGAAGAATAGCAAAAGTTTAAACAGCAGAATTTCTCTGTGGGACTAGCCTGACATTTACTATAGTACCTGGAGTCTATCTATGCCTCAAAAGAGGCCAAACAATTAAGGTAAAGTGAAATGTTGATTATTTGGATCCTAACCCACTAGAATCCTCAATTAACTGTAATTGACCAGTTTTTGCTTCAAGAAGAGATGGGAGAGTCATTAGAAAAATAATCAATGTCAGGAATTTGGTAACAAAACAAATGTCAATCAAAAGCTATATTTTGGGGCATAGTATTTTTTCCTCCAAACCTTTACCCTCTATCCGCTGTTCTCAACTGCCTCTACCTTTAGTTTCTCCAAGCTTTTCTTTCTGTATGTCACCCTAGATGGTCTTATCTCTGAGACTCATTCCATACTCTTATTCTGTACTCAAGGAACTTTCAAGAGCTTAGGTGATGAAACCCAGTCCTTAGCCTGACCTTCCTGGCCCTCCTCAGTCCAACCTGGACATATTTTTCTGTCTTTCCTTTTATAACTGTCTCATTGACCTCTCCACTGTCCTCCAGATGAAACTTGTATTTTTCTGCCTAAAGGCTTTCCCTCACCCCATCAAAGCCAGGAAGGCCTTCCTACTTCTTTCTTTTCAAATCCTATTCATCATTCAAATGCAAATAAAGTCTCACCTGACCTCAAGTCCTTCAAGGACATCACAGTCCGCAAAGATTGTTCTCACTGTATCCTATATCCTTATCCCCCAGTTTTGTCAGGGGAGATGATGAGATTGAGTAGTTGGAGACCTCAGCATAAAAACTCAATGTGCATTGCAACAAGAGCTAGTAAGTCAATAAAAAATTTTGAGCTCCTTATCTTCAGAAGTAAGCTGTTGCTCCCCTAGAAATAGGGCTGGTACTAGAATTATATTTAATACTAATCTATAAAGAACCCACCTTACTGACTAGAACGACAAATAATACACATGTAAGATGGGAGTGGTTTTGTTGCTGTAATGCTGCCCTTTTGAACATTTCATAATGGTACAGGACTGTCTCAGTAAATAGATTCTGAGCCACCATGATATTCTTTAGATTAATACTCTTCTGCGGGCTCCACCCTGCTATCCGAGAACTTATCCACCCACGCTATCAGTCACTGCATATGTCCTTGCAAGATTATCACATAACAAGAACAAGCTGGATACATGTTTATCTGTTAGGGATTTTTGGTGGCAAGGAACAGGGACTAAGTCTGTCTAACTCACGCAAAGGAAATTTGTGAGAAGGATAGGAAAGAGGACACACACCTGGAAAGAAAACCATAAGAACAAAATCAATGCAGACGAAAATCAGGGCAACACTGAGATTCTTTCTACATGGCTAAAAAAACCACTGCTAATCTTTGCTGGGCACCACTAGTAGGTTGAGATAACTCTAATCATTTTTTTTTAAATTTGTTTCCCTTCTTTCTCCAACCCCCAAGAGAGTCTAATTGAATCCACATGGGTCACATGCTTATCACTAAATGTTCTGATTGACAGTATTACTTAAACAGCTTGCAATGGCAGAGAAATCATTCTTTGAAATCAACTATGGGTGCTCTTACCAGAATAAGAGAGAATGGATGCTGAACAGGAAGCTAACAAATAATCATTACAACTTGGAAAATTTTTCTAACTGAGGGAGTTGACAAACTACTGGAATACAATGGCCAAAAGAAAGACCCAATAGCTCTTTTGGAAATAAAAAACATATACTTTATTTTTTCATTTGCTGAGATAGTAACATTTTTTTGGACAGGGATAATGACCAGCTGACCCATTGAGTGCCTTTTTCTGACCCTGTTTCTGAGCTCTTTGAAGCCTTTTCTAGCTATCTCTGCTTGCGTGTAACCCAGCTAAACTTCCAGTTGCTTTTTCTTCCTCTGTATCAGGCTGGACTTACCATTCCCCTTCCATTAACCTTTTAGTTCATCTGCTTCTTGTGTCTGTCATCGACTGCAGGAGATGCTGATTATGTTGGGAGCCTCTGGAAAAGGGGATGAGACAGAGAAGCACCAGAAGATAAGGAGACCAACAAGGAAAAGATTAAAAACCTCTCAGCACTAAGTACAGTTAGGTCAGAGTACTGCTGCAAACCTTCGCAGTTGTTGGCTTTGGACAGAGGGAGGATGAATCAGTTTAGATAACTCAGGAATGGGCTTGAACCTTTGCCCAGACCTCAGAATGAACCACTGAAAAAACCTCCGAGTTTTCCCAAATTAAGACATTGAGAAAAACATTGAAAGTGAGTGTTCCTTTCTCGCTCATCCCGAATCCCAAGGGAACAGTTGGGACCACAAGGCAATTTATTAATAATAATGGATTAGATTTTCAGTACAAATTCCCCTCTGGCCATTTTGATGTGTCAGAAATGCTTTATAAATGTTAAGTACTACAATTAATCTCCTGAAAGGGGGAGGGAGAAGAGGTTTGCCAGCTGTAAATGTTAGTGATTTCATTTGGTTAAGAGTTTGCTATTCAGTTTTAGGATGTGTTTCCCCAGAAAGTCAGCCAGTCGTCATTAATTTGTTGGGTGCCCATTATTTGCCAAGCATTGCACTTGGTACTGGGGACTCAAGGCAACGTGTATAAACCAGAGTGCTGGTCTCCTACAGCTTCTAGAGAATTTAAACACCAGGCTGATTGGATGTGCAAATGCCCCTCGATCCATTTACTCACACATCTAGCCACTGGGTATAATACGGTCACGTTCTCCCCCTTCATATTTGAGGTCCGATAGGGAGGACCAGGCAGTGGGGAGATTTAAAAATCTGAATACTTGGGGGTTTTTTTATATTTAACTCATTTATGAGCCAATTTTCCTTTCCCTTCAGTGTCAGGGACGTCATTATTATTCTTGTACCACTCTTAGAAGCAGTGTGACTTGAGAGGATGACCCAGTCACCTTTTGCCTCCATTTGACTTGAGAACCAGCACACTGCATTTACCCGTCTTGACCTGCCTTCACAGAACTAAAAGAGTTTTGAACGATATCTGAAGGAGCTTGTGGAAGTTCCAGACCCCAGATGATGGCTTTTGGCAGTCAGTCGTTACACCTCTCATTTCCTAGTCCAAATGTTGGATGCAAACAACTATCTGTTGTTCGGATCGTATCCAACTACTCACATTCTTCCGGACGCTACTCAGACACTGTCCCTATCACCACCTCTCTCATCTCATTCAAAAGGGGAAACGTCTCTATAAACTGCTACCAAATGTGAGGAAGCTCACATTCCTAGCTTAAGAAGCTATTTGCTGTTATCTTATTTATATACTTAGGAAATTATGCCTTGTGGCAAGAGAGGGATTTTTAGAAGTGACTGAGTCAGTCTCTGACTCTGTGAAGGATTATAGGTAGGTCCTTCCAGAAGGTTTTTTGTTGTTGTTGTTTAAAAAAAAAAAAAAAAAGAAGTCTATGAATTTGTAAAACTCTATCAGAGTTGGTCTTGTGGGCTCCTCCTCCAGATCTTACCTGTTTGAGAAAGCTGCCAAAAAGGCCAAAGACAAAGCCACTGCTTGATTTGATTCCATTGTCTAAGTTTTATTTAAGGAATATTTGTTGAAGTCATTATCAATTTAACTTCCTGATTTGTTGAACACCATCTGTGTCTCACTCACTCTGCGATGACTCCAGATAGACAGAGAAGATCTTCTTTGCCCTCTTAGGACTTAGGGTCTGGTGGAAAATATAAAGATATAGAAATATACCTGATGATAGAATATAAATGTAATTATATCAATATGCACAACAGATAGCAGTGGTCTAAGAGGATGATTAACTAATGTCTATTAGGGGAAAAAAGTAAATTATAGGAAACCTCTCAAAAGAGATGTTGGCCAGGACAGAAACTTCATCTGAGACTTTGTCAGCAGAATTAATTAGAAGACTGAGACCCTCAGCTACTAGAGGTGCCCCTGCTGTCCCTTGCCACATGACCCTCTCCACAAGATGGCAGTTGGCTTCTTTAAGGCCAACTGGAGAAAATTTGCTACTCTTTTTTTCATCTCTGACATTTAGACATTTTGTTAAAGGCCTCCCCTGATTAGATGAAGCCCACCCAGGAAAATCTCCCCTTCCGTTAACTTTCCATTAATAGTCAGCTGATTAAGGACTCTGGTTGCAGCTATAAAATCCCTTAATCTTAGCCATATAAAATATTCTAATTGCAGGAATAATATTCCACCATAATCACAGGTCCTAGCACACTTAAGGGCAAGGGATTATAAAAAGGTGTGGTTCCTTGCAATCATCTTGGCATTCTACTCTGGTGAACAACAGGCAAAAACGCATTACAAACTGATACCACAAAGCCATGTGAACCTCATGATTCCTTTCTTGTGTTGCTGCAAGAGTTTCCTGCCTTTAACTCACCAATTCCAAATTTTTCTTCCTTCTCCACAACTTTCTCCCTTCTCCATTGTCATCACTCCATTCTGATATCTACTCTCCTAGCACAGCTCTTTTTGTTAAGCATGGATCTGCTCAAGTGAGTGTCTGCTTACAACTCTTATTTATTTGTTTGTTTGTTTATTTTTAACTTTTTTAAAGATTTATTTATTTGTTTGAGAGAGAGAGAGAGAGCATGCATGTGCAAAGGGAGGAGGGGCAAACAGAGAGGGAGAGAGAGTCCCAGGTAGATTGCCTGCTGAGTGCAGAACCTGATGTGAGGCTGGATCTCACAACCTTGGGATCATGACCTGAGCCAGGTACTCCAGCTTATAACTCTTTGATTATTTCATCTGATCTCCAAATTCCCAAGCATGGCATTCATGGTTGGGCCTTCCAGCCTTGAGTTCACCTTTATTCCTATGAGAGTTGGTTTTATGTGGCAATTTCAGTGGGTTATAACAGTCAAATATTTTTCTGAATGTTTTTATGAGGGATGTTTTTTACTGAGATTTATTGGGGATTTTTAATTTTTTTTAAGATTTTATTTATTTATTTGACAGAAAGTGCACATAAGAGAGAGAGAGAACAAGGAGGGAAAGGGAGAAGCAGGCTCCCCGTGGAGCCAAGAGCCTGATAAGGGGTTCGATCCAGGGACCTTGAGATCATGACTTGAGCTGAAGGCAGATGCTTAATAAACTGAGCCACCCAGGAACCCATATGGGTTTTTTTAAAACCACTTTACTTATTATTTTTTTTAAAGATTTTATTTATTTATTTGACAGACAGAGATCACAAGTAGGCAGAGAGGCAGGCAGAGAGAGAGGAGGAAGCAGGCTCTCTGCAGAGCAGAGAGCCCGATGCGGGCCTTGATCCCAGGACCCCGAGATCTGACCTGAGCTGAAGGCAGAGGCTTTAACCCACTGAGCCACCCAGGCGCCCCAAAACCACTTTATTAAAGTATAATTGACATATAAAAAGCTATACATGTTTAAAAAATAGAAACTAATGTGTTTGGAGGTAAGTATACATGTATGAAACCATCACCACAATCTATAAATATATTCATCACTTCCAGAAGTTTCCTCCCACCCTCTTTACTTGCTTTATTTTTGTGACAAGAGCACTTAACATAAGATAAACACTCAGCAAAACATTAGGTGTACAGTACAAAAGGGCTAATAATGGGCAGTATGCTTTCCCATCTCTAGGACTTATTCACCTCATACAACTGAAATTTAGTGACCTTTGACTAATAACTCACCATTTACTCCTCTGCCAGTTGCTGGCAACCATCATTCTACTCTTTCCTTCTATGAGTTTGACTACCTATGTAAGTGATATTTTATAATTTTTGTCCTTCTGTATCTGGTTTATTTCACTAAGTAAACTTTACATTTAAATCAGTGGGCTTGGGGCACCTGGGTGGCTCAGTGGGTTAAGCCGTTGCCTTCGGCTCAGGTCATGATCTCAGGGTCCTGGGATCGAGTCCTGCATTGGGCACTCTGCTCAGCAGGGAGCCTGCTTCCTCCTCTCTCTCTCTCTGCCTGCCTCTATGCCTACTTGTAATCTCTCTCTGTCAAATAAAGAAATAAAATCTTAAAATAAATAAATAAATAAATCAGTGGGCTTTAGGGCACCTGGGTAGCTCAGTCAGTTAAGTGTCTTGATTCCAGCTTAGGTCATGATTTCAGGGTTCTGAGATCAAGCCCTGTGTTGGGCTCTGCACTGGGTATGGAGCCTACTTAAGATTCTCTCTCTTCCTCTCCTTCTCCCTGTCCCGTTTGCTCTTCTTCCCAGCTCACACATGGTCTCTTAATTAATTAACTAATTAATGGACTTCAATTGCTCTCTATAATGTAGGTGGGCCTGATCCAACAATTGGAAGGTCTGAAGTGAAGGAAACACTGATCTCCCCTCATTTGCATTTAGAGAGATTCCTTGGCTGTTCAGAGAGATTGGATGGCCCATGGAAGAGAAGCACACTAAAGTAAGAGATTATTGGAATCATCAAGGAGAAAAATAATGAGGACATGAAGTCTAAGAGTGGCCATGCAAATAAACAGAAGGGACACACGTGAGAAAGACTTAGGAAGATTTTGTGTCATAGTAGATGAGATGGAAAGAGAGAGAAGTAAAAAATAATTTCAAAGTTTTTGACTTAAAACTTCTCTGCCACAGAGTGAGAGAGAAGACAGGAGGAAAACCATATTTGAAAAGAAAAATAATGAGTTTGGATTGATAATGTTGTCTGAGGTAGACATCTAAGTCCAGTTGAATATTATGGTGGCCATCAGCATCCATTTCCAACCCTTCTAGTTAGTCTTCATATACTTTAGAAGCTACAGTACTAGAAGTAACATTGCCCATGTGCACTTGCACCTTTCGGGTTAGCTACAGGTTGGTTTCCACCAGTGTGTTGCAGGAACATAAAATTGGCATGCAGGGGTGAGGCCAAGGGCATGTTCTTGCTACCTGAGTTGATTTCTGCTGGCAAGCCCATCCTGGAGATGTGGGTACTTTCTATAGCAAGGGTCCAGGGTGCAGGCCCTAACTTCATGTCTTTTAAGAGGCCATTGATGTGGTGCTCAATGGTCAGGGTTCCAGTGTCCAGTCACCAGTTTCATGCTTATCAAGAGCAAGTTGTGGGAATGATAGTGGTAATTTCTCACATTTTATGATGCTAAGGAATCTTACCACTTGATGGTAATTCTCACTGCTCCAAAGTTATTGTTTACTAATTATGTCATTTCATTTCTTTTAAACAAAGAAGTTGGATTGTTTGCCAACTATTAAGGCAAAACATAAACATTCTAAAAGTTTTAACTAAACTTTCTTCAATCAATGTGAGATTTTAGGAAAGGTGGGACGTGCTATTGACTTCTTGTGGCTCCTGTTTTCTGTCCTGAAAATTCCTGACACAAGGAACTAATAAGGGCCCAGGAATTAGCTTGGAAAGTGGAGACAAGAAATACAATAGAACTAATAAAATATAATAGCTCATAAAGCTATTCTGTTGCAGAAGAGGTGGTTGAGAATGTGCACCAGAACCTCTGTCTTCTGATGTTAAGTCTAATGGTCCTTTCACTATATGACTCCTTTTCAGCAAAGTTTTTGTTTTGTTTTGTTTTGTTTTAGATACTACAAAAGTATCTTTCACTCTCCTTTCTGAATTTCTAATCAATGGAGTGCAAGACAAAGATGTTTTGTTCTTTAGGGAAGTCTATCCTTGAGAGAGCCAGATTCTCTCTGGCTCCCTTGATGTTCTAAAGCACCATCAAGAATATCAGATGTTTCATTCTTCTACATATAGCTGTCCAGTTTTCCCATCCCCATTTATTGAAGAGACTGTCTTTTTTCCACTGTATATTTTTTCCTGTTTTGTCGAAGATTAATTGACCATAGAGTTGAGGGTCCATATCTGGGCTCTCCACTCTGTTCCACTGGTCTATTTGTCTGTTTTTATGCCAGTACCATGCTGTCTTGGTGATCACAGCTTTGTAATAAAGCTTGAAATCGGGTAACGTGATGCCCCCAGCTTTATTTTTGTTTTTCAACATTTCCTTAGCGATTCGGGGTCTCTTCTGATTCCATACAAATTTTTGGATTATTTGATCCAGCTCTTTGAAGAATACCAGTGCAATTTTGATCGGAATGGCATTAAAAGTATGGAAAGAACCAAGATGCCCTTCAACGGACGAATGGATAAGGAAGATGTGGTCCATATACACTATGGAGTATGATGCCTCCATCAGAAAGGTTGAATACCCAACTTTTGCAGCAACATGGATGGGACTAGAAGAGATTATGCTGAGTGAAATAACTCAAGCAGAGTCAAGTATCATATGGTTTTACTTATTTGTGGAGCATAACAAATATCATGGAGGACAAGGGGTGTTAGAGAGGAGAAGGGAGTTGGGGTAAATGGGAAGGGGAGGTGAATCATGAGAGACTATGGACTCTGAAAAACAATCTGAGGGGTTTGAAGTGGTGGGGGGGGTGGGAGGTTGGGGTACCAGGTAGTGGGTATTATAGAGGGCACGGATTGCATGGAGCACTGGGTGTGGTGAAAAAATAATGAATACTGTTTTTCTGAAAATAAATTAATTAATTAAAAAAAAGAATATCAGTTGTTTTGGGGCACCTGGGTGGCTCAGTGGGTTAAAGCCTCTGCCTTCAGCTCAGATCATGATCTCAGGGTTTTGGGATAAAGCCCTGCATTGGGCTCTCTGCTCAGCAGGGAGTCTGCTTCCTTCTCTCTCTCTCTGCCTACTTGTGATCTCTGTCTGTCAAATAAATAAATGAAATCTTAAAAAAAAAAAAAAAAGTCAGATGTTTTGATGTAGGATTTAGAAAATAGACCTCCCCAAGTTCACCTCACTAAATGTGTTCATGTTAACACCCTCTTCTGCTTGTTGACAACTTGGGTTCCTATTTGCCAAGATCTCTGCAAACAGCCTGGATCTTTGGCTAGAGGATCAGTTTAAACTAGAGAGCCCTGGGCTGTTTAGAAAGATGAATGCAGTTGGCTAGCTTGGAGTTATACTGGGTAGTATGGGTCCAGCCTAAGGGTGAGGAGATTGTTCAGCTCACATGCTGAGTGTGCTCAAAGCATCTGCCCCTCAGTTTTCAATGCTTCTTTGTCTGAGTTGTCCAAGTATAATAACCTGCCTTTGGCGCCACTGGTGATACGCAAAGCCTGTCCTAGAGGAAGGGACCCTGCATGGGAAGGAAGAGGGTTAGGCTGCACATAATCCCCTCTGGGAAAGAAAAGAGAGCCCCAGGAGCTGGAGAAGTTCTCTCTCTACCTCATAAAAACTACTAACACTTTGAATTGGGGATAAATCAATGCAAATTTTATTTTGTGAAACTAAGCAAAACTGTGTTGCCTTTTCTCTGTTACAAACTGAGAAATGAATACAAATTTCAATTAGAAAATAAATAGCTGCATGATCAGAATCCTTTCTTTTGTATATGCTAAAAATCAGACAGATGTCTCCAACATAGGTGTTATAGGGGAAAGTCCTATGGGCATCGTTGGAACCTACTATCAATATTAACTCTGTCTACTGTAAAAAATAAGTCCCTATTGGTTTCTCTTCCTGTTCTTTGCTCAGTAGTTGGGAGGCATATCCTATATCTACATTAGGCAATAATTCCTTAATGAACTGAGAAGCATCAAACCGGGTCATGCTTCCATATATGGTTGCCAAAACAATGTTGCCTCTACTCTAAGTACCTATCTTCAGTATTTTTTGTAGACACTTCAAGATGGTAGGAAATTAACTTACTATCCTCACCCTGCAAACTTGTGCTTCCTCCCTCTTAAGAAAAGAAAAAGCAAAATGACCCTTGTTTGACACTGATTGCTCACACTCACCACCTTCCATTCACCAACTGCCAAATCGATATAAGCTTCTTAGACTCTCTAACTGGCCATGTTTCTTCAATGTCCCCGTAACGTAGTTCATGTGCTCATCTTTTCTCACTTTAATTTTGCAACCAGCTCCTAACTGGTCTCCTTTTAAGCTTATCCACTTCTGACGCATTCTTTAATTGCTATCAGATGAAGGTTTTTACAACAAATGTGTCAGTTCTGTCCTTGAAATTGTTCAATGAATTTTCATTGTCCTGTTAATAAGTCTTAATTTCCCAGCTTGGCATTGGTACATCCCTGCCTTCTTCTGTAGCTTCATTTATCACTGCTCCCTGGCTTATACACAGTACAGTCCTTCTCTTTCTTTCTCTCTCATGTCCCTTTGTTCTTTGAAACGTATGAGTCAACATATCATCACTGGGAGAATCTTCCACAGTCCACCAAAACTAAATTAGGAAACCTGCTTATGTATTTCCAAAGCACTTTTACCTCTCTGATAACATTTTTTTTAAGATTTCATTTTTATTTATTTGGCAGACAGAGATTACAAACTGGCAGAGAGGCAGGCAGAGAGAGAAGAAGGGAAGCAGGCTCCCCTCAGAGCAGAGAGCCCAATGCGGGGCCCAATCCCAGGATCCTGGGATCATGACCTGAGCCGAAGGCAGAGGCTTTAACCCACTGAGCCACCCAGGCGCCCCTATGATAACATTTTAAAAAATATTATTGGAAATCTATATTTTGTCAATTTCTCCCACAATATTGTAAGTTACTTGAAGGCAGAGGAAAGGTCTTATGTGTATAATAATCTCTAAAACAGAATAGTGAGCTTGGTACGAAGTATATACTCAATCTCATGTTAGTTCAATGAACAAATAAATATACTTTAGGCCAGTAGCCTGTGGCCAGATCATGGACAGGCAGACAGGTATTTGACAGAATAAGCCATGATAGACAGATTGCCCATTTTTTTGTTGACAAATAATTCATATAATTTTTAAAAAATTGACACTTGGGGTGCCTGGGGGGCTCAGTGGGTTAAGCCTCTGCCTTTGGCTCAGGTCACGATCTCAGGGTCCTAGGATAGAGCCCAGCATCCAGCTCTTTGCTCAGCGGGGACCCTGCTTCCCCCTCCCTCTCTCTCTCTGACAAATAAATAAATAAAGTCTTAAAAAAATATATTTTAAAAAAATTGACATTTAAGAAGCAGAGAATTGAGCAAATCCATTGTTCTCAAAGTACAGTCTATAGGTCCCTGAAATGTACTGAGACTTTTTAGAGGGCTTGCAAGTTCAATCGTTTCATAGTAGTACAGAGACAAAGGTTATCAAAGCTCTTGGTCCATAGCACCCTTAACATCTTGATAATTTTCCACAGCATTTCTAGACCCAAAGAAATACTTAGCAGTCTGTTTATTACTTAATAAATATTTATGTCCTAAAACCTTAGTAACTATTTGAAAAAATAATGCAAATTAATGGCATATTTTTATTTCATTCTTCTCTTTTATTTTTTTTAAAGATGTATTTATTTATTTGAGAGGGGTAGAGGGACAGGGAGAGAGGATCTCCGGCAGACTCCTGCTGAGCACAGAGCCTGACTCGGGGCTTAATGCACTGACCATGAGATCATGACCTTAGTCAAAATCAAGAGTCAGACTCTTACCAGACTGAGCAATCCGGGTGCCCCTTATACTATTCAGATTTTCTATATCTATATCTCTACTCCTTTACCTATCATTTAAATCTGAAGTGGTTATTTTTAAACTCCCAACTAAAATTATTTACTCTTTTAAAATTTTCACTGTGATTCTTTTTTTTTTTTTAAGATTTTTATTTATTTATTTGACAGAGAGAGATCACAAGTAGGCAGAGAGGCAGGCAGAGATTGAGGAGGAAGCAGGCTCCCTGCCAAGCAGAGAGCCCGATGTGGGACTCGATCCCAGGACCCTGAGATCATGACCTGGGCCGAAGGCAGCGGCTTAATCCACTGAGCCACCCAGGCGCCCTCACTGTGATTCTGATAGGTGTTGCTTTATATATTTTGAGGCTACGTATATGGTCCCTAGTCATTATAACCACATTATTTTTAGTTTTATGTAGTTTCTATTTGTCCTTTGTTATTTTTTCATCTTAATTTTTTTCTGATATTAAAATTGTTGTCTGGCTTAAATATTTTCAGTGCTTTAATTTCTTAATTTTTTCTGATGGTAACATTTCAAATATTTTAATTTTCTCTTGGTTACTCCAAATATATTAAAATAATTATGATTATTTTATATTCTTTCTTACTTTATATTCTTTCTTTCTTATATTCTTCCTTAAAGTTATATATATTTATATCTTCCCCCTAAAGAAGTAACTTAGCACAATATGTCACATACTTCAGTTCTCTTCACCTAGAATTTCAATTTTGAATTATTGTAAACATTAAATTTTACTAACTATACTAATAGTTTTGTCCCTTTTCTTGTGGTAACTCCCTGGACGTTTTTTACTTTTTTTCATCTAACTACTTTCTCCAAAGTGTCCTTAAAAAGGATCTTTGTTCAAGAAACTCTCCGATTTTATCTATGTTTGAGAAGCTCTGTATTTCGGGTCTGCATTTAAAATAGATTTTTCTGGACATACAATTATAGTTTTGAATTATTTTTCTTAAGCATTTTGAAATAGATTTTATTTTCTTACCTCAAATGTTGTAAAGGAAAGTCTGTAAATCAGTGAAAGTCTGCTGTCTGATCTGATTCTTGTTCCTATATGACCTTATTTTTATTCAGCAAGTTTTAATTTTTTCTTATTTTGTGTATTTCCCCTTACTACAAGCTCTGATACCACTGATCTTTTTACTGTCTCCATAGCTTTGCTTTTTCTAGAATGTCAAATAGTTGGAGTCATACAGTACATAGCTTTTTCAAATTGGCTTTTTCACTTAGTAATATGCATTTAAAGTTCCCCATGTCTTTTCATGGCTTGATAACTTACTTGTTTTTAGCACTGAATAATACTCCACTGTCTGGATATACCACATTTATTTATCAATTCACTTACTGAAAAACATCTTGGTTCCTTCCAAGTTTTGGTAATTACTCAAATAGTTCTCTTTTAAAACTTTTTGTCCCTATTCAAATTATTCTATCCTTCCATATCTTTTTGAATGTAGTTATTATTAGTTTTCTATCTAATACATTCATTCTGGCCCTCCAGAAGATGATTCAAAGTATTACTTTTCTTTTATAGCAGGTAACTCCTAAGATCTCTTTCTACCAAGAGCTCCTATTTCTCTGGCAGCATCAACTACCCTGGTTACCTGGATACCCAATGAGACAAACTAAGCCCTAAGCCCTGACTTCTGCCTCTTCTGAAACATTTAATGGGGGCAGGGAGAGTTGCCTTCGAATGGAGAACACTGGTATTAAATCAGGCCCATTGCCCATCTTCCCAACCAGTAAAACCTGCCCCTCCATAAAACATGCTGTTCCTTCACCCTTAGTACCATTCTTATCTAGGAGTTCTATTCCTTGACTGTGACAGCTGAGTCCATGAAATAAGGAGGGTGGGGGAGGAGAAATGTTGTGGCTAATCTTCCTACAGCCATTAGTTCCCCGTCTCACACACGCTGCCTTCCAGCCTGGGCAGGCCTGACATGGTGCTTTGCTGTGATGGTGGAATGGACAATGGTCCTGTCAGGGCGAGGCTGTAGTGAGCTCAGAGCGCGGTCACTCGTCTTCTCTGGACCACTGTTCTCTCCCATTTCAAAATCCATTCCTCTTCTCCCGTTCTAGGAGGTTCTCAAAATCATGGGATTATTTTCTCAGTTTGATCAACTTCACCTCTTTCTCACACTTTTTGGCATATTCAGGATTGGATGTGAGGAAGGGGAGAAACCTCTTGATAGGAAAAGGAAGTCTCTATAACACTTTCAGATGAGCATCTTAGAAATATCAGAAATTGGGTGCCTGCGTGGCTCAGTCAGTTAAGGGTCTGTCTTTGGCTCAGGTTGTGATCCTGAGTTCCTGGGATTGAGCCCTGTGTGGGGCTTTCTGCTCCACAGGGAGTCTGCTTCTCCCTGTCCCTCTGCCTGCATTTCCCCTGCTTGAGCTCATTCTCTCTCTGTCAAATAAATAAAATAAAATCTTTAACAATAACAACAACAACAACAACAAAAGATAGTGACACTTTATTTCAAAACCCACAATATTTTCCTTTTCAGAGGACAGAATGTGAATGTCTTCCTCCTCTCTGGATAACTGAGGGCCAAAGAGTTCGAATTTAAATCCAGGTCTTTCCACATTCAAGTGTACGCTCTTGCCAGCACTCTCTCCCAGTGCTTCTTCCTTTTGAATATCTTAGGCCAAAGTGCCTTTTCATGGAAACTTATTAGAATTCTCTTCGTGGTTAGGAGATCTAGCAGTGAAAGCTGTTTTCCTGGTTTTCTCAGTCTCTGAAAGAGGATTTACTCTGTGGACAAAATGTATGCAGCTGTCAGAGCTGTGCATCCTGGAAGAGGCCAACAATTTTACAGTTCAAGACCAGATGTGGTCGAATGTGTTGACAAAAAGTAGGGTCACAAGGTCAAGTGCCAATTTTCCAGATCAATTTTTAAACTGTCTCTGCTGATTATGGCAATGGAAGTATCCATACATTTCTTGGAGAAGGTATTGATCAGGGAACAGAAGCTAACATAATTCATCCCAGCTTAGAAAAATCGTTCACAAGGTATTCTGCTTGATTCATCGTTTCTTTTATTTTTTTTCCCCTGCATATTTGAAAACATTTTGGAGGGGAACTGTGGGAATCCTCTTCCCCAGAACACTGGCAGATATTTCTTAATTCCATTAATAGGAGCTTGGTGCCAGGTCAAAATGCTTTGTTGAATATTATCCTAGCTGGTGCCTTTATTTCTAGCAGTCCATTGGCTCAGTGTTTTGTACCCAATTTTCTACAGACATGTTTCAAAGTAAGGAGTAATTATTTTTTTCTTTCCCCTGGCTGTTATCCGGGAAGTTCTGAACTCAGAGTAGCTACCGAGTGGTGCTGTCCTCCATGAAAGTATAGAAGGAGGTAAGTTTTAGCTTCTTTTTTCAGAGTCTTAGCAAAGAGCTGCGGTTCTGGAGGCTTTCCCATGTTCATTCTTTTCAAAATGAGGAATCCTGAAATTCAGCCTATAGTATAAAATTACTCACATTCCAGTTTTCTTTCCAGAAAATGGACAGGGCAGGATATATTTTGCATTGCTAACTAGACAAAAGCAATTGTTTCCTCCAAATCTCGAGTCCACATTGTTGTCTATGTACCGTCCAATGACCTCTCGTGGTTTTCATCGGCACTGGGGACACCTAGAATGGTACTAAAAAACTGGACTCACTACACCTGGAAACTCTGTGAGTGAGACCCGAGTTGGCTCTCAGGTGGTAGAATCAAGCCCATTAAATGTGGATTCTTTCTACTTCCTTTGTAGCAGAAAATTTCCCAGGGAAAAACTGACTGTATAAGTAATGGCCATTCAGAAATTCTTGATCTCATATGGAGGCCAGTGGTGCTCTTGGTTCATTATTTTATTCCATTTAGGACCAACACCAGCCTGTTCACTTGGACAAGAGATGCAAAATAATTGTTAAGTTTTAAATATAGAACTGTACCTCTTCTTCAATATCTTTCTGCTTATTTTGTTGAGAATGTTTTCTCATGGAAGCTAGTCCTTTAAGAGCAAACATGAATGTGTAATGAACATGAATATTAGTTCTGATCTTGTGTTTGAAGCCTTATGTTGGTACCACTGGCATGAAGGGCCTGAGTTATTGGATGTACAAGGGTAGTGTGCACGGTAGAGGGGATTTGTGATTGACCTAGCATTAAGCCTCCCCTCTTCCTTGGGAAAATATTTCCTGTTAGACAACCTACCATGCTTCCCTCCAAGCGTAAAAGGCTTGGGCACAGATGGATAATTAGACCTATGTTGAGAAAAATACACAGTGAAACTACGAAATGGACTTCAGGGAGGGGCCGTACAACTGGGAGACTGGGAAGGGAACTATTGTGATCATCGAAGCCAGAAGTACTGTAAAAACAGAAAAGAAGAGGAAGCTCCTGGCCATATTTCAGTGACCAGCCTGACTTGTGGGCCCATTTGGTTTCACATTTATTTTAAGTTCCCCTCAAAAAAAAAAAAAACACAACAGAATTGTAGGCTCTCCAGCTGGATGAAACCTGAAGGAATCATCTGATGATACAAAGGCCTCACCATAAGCTGAGAAAATATCAAGTTGCTCAAATGAGACTAAGTGGTTAAAAGCAGCATCACATGAGTTATAAGATTTTTTTTCAAATTCTTTTTGTGTGTGTATGTAAGTTCTGTGTTGACAGCATAACATTTTGGTTGATTCATGGCCCTGTTTTAAGGTAGAGTAGATAAAGTATATATAAAGTTGAGATACATCATCTTGTCTGGCCTCCTGCCTTTAGACAGGCAAAATATTATTATTCCCATGAAGTCATTGAGGTTGAAGAGGCCAACTAACCTGTCACCAGGTAATCAGCACAGGGAAGAGGGTGACTGGAGCGCCATTCTTCAGACCCCTGTTTTTCCCATTATTCCACTGATAGCAGGCCAGGAAGATGATAGTCGTGGGGCAGCTGGGACACAGCTTAGCTACATGAACAAGGTCACAGGAGAAATTATGTGGATGGAAATTTCCCAGATGAGTCTGGGAATGATGTGGACCTCAATAAGCATTTTTATTCTGAAGCCTTTATCATATTTAGTTTGACTGTTTAAAGTCTATTGGATGATTCTATCTGATAGGAAAACATCTCCTCTCTCAACATGGAATAGTGAGCCCGTTTTGCTTCAAGCCCACCAGTTTTCTAAAATAGACTCAGATTCCAACTTAAAGAACTATGTTCAGCTTTTTTCAGTAACCCAAAGTTGACATTTAATTGTGCCTAGGGATTCAGCAGCCCGAATGTACCTACTGGAATGATCCCTAGAAATCCAGGTGTTGCATATTAATATCATGATAACCATTACTGTTAGGACTTCATGCAGCATTTTTATTTCTTGTAGCTAATCTTTAAAAAAAAAATAGTTTCATTCTTTGAGGTCCTTACCTAAATGAAACATTTGCTTTTGCATTTCAGTGTTGTTAGAAACACTGTGGTTGGAACAGAGCACAGTAGCCCATCTTTGGGGGCTCCTTCCAGGCTCCCTTTGAAGTCACTAGGAACATTGTACAGAACATGGACACTGTTGCTGTGGAAAGGAGTAGATAAAGATCAACATGGTTAAACTAGGATAGAAATATCTTTGATTTTCCATTTATATTCAAACTCTCAGAGAATCCTGGAGGAATAGCCCAGAGGCAAGTGTCTGGCCTCTAAGGAACGGAGCACTTATTGCCCTGGTGAAAGGATCACCCATCCACTGGGGGTGTCCATGGTGGCTGAATGAATAAAAGAAAAGATAAAGGGTTATCAGTTGGGTCCTGGCCCTAGTTGAGTGGGATATCAACCAAGGGGGGTTTTATTTTTCCTTTATGTTTAACTACCTGTTTCTTTTCTTCTCTGTTAGGAGGTGAGGTAGAGCACAGTTAACCCAGGACTGCACTGTGGGTATGTCTGCCAGGGGCAGCACTGGCTTTCCACTCTGGATGTATGCCATTTTCCTGAGGCCCCAAAGAGCCAGTCAGTGCTGTTTGTGCTTCTTCCAGGTGGTGCTAAGAAATGTCTCCTTGACACTCCAGAAAGGCTTCTTTTTGGTGGGTCATGCTAATCCTGGGGATAATACAGAATTTACAAAAGGAATCAACACGTTGGACCAGATTCCAATATGAGACAACACAGTTAGATATAATCCGGCCTAACTTTAACAGAATGTTACATCATCATTAACTTGGGAATTTGTTGTTTACATGTTTAGACTTAATCGTATTTTAACCCCATCGAATTGGCCACACACAGGAAAAGCTTTCAATCACTTCCCTTCAAGCATAGTTTGCAAGAAGAGCTCTGCTCGGTGCCAGCTTTGCCTTTCAGCCCTTGTGCCTTATAGTGATTACTACATCTTTCCCAAGTTCTGACCTTAGCCGTGGTAGAGGTTCTGCCAAAATCCCACAGAGCTGCAGTCCCACAGGCATCTTGCTGAGATCCTGTAAAGTCATACCACTGGCATAGCTAAAGAATGGACCACGCCCAGGAAAAGAGCAGAGCCAGAGAGCTCCACGATGCCCATTATCCCTTCTCATCAAAAACGACGTGAAATCAAGAACTCTCAAAGAGGAGGGGAGGAGAGGGGAAGAACAGCTTGAAGAGGAAATGCTCTGTTCATCCTTTAATGTCCCGTCTTGCATCATCTCTTGGAAGCCTTATCCGCCCCTCCCTGACCCCCACCCTGTTTGCTGTTACACAGTTTTATGATTTCCTGTGTTATTGAACTTACTATTCCGTATGATGCTCACATGTCTTTCTCCTCCACTAGACTTTCAACTTCTTGAAGGCAGTGATTATGCTGCTTAATCCCATCAGCTACTATTTGTTCAGCTGCCACTACATAACAGGCATTTTTCCAGACACTGCAGGCCTAATAGTGACCAAGGCAGAAAGATCCTGTTCTGATGGAACTTATTTCTGGCTAGACAAACTTATAGACATTTTTCTAAAAACTTTTATGTTCCCAGATTATATTTATATACACGTGTATATATGTGTATTTAATATAAATATACACATATAGGTATGTATAAGTATATGCATGCATATATACATATATAAAAAATATATATTATTATTATTTATTTTAATTTTTTATTTTTTTATAAACATATATTTTTATCCCCA
This sequence comes from Mustela putorius furo, assembly GCF_011764305.1. NCBI lineage: Eukaryota > Metazoa > Chordata > Mammalia > Carnivora > Mustelidae > Mustela > Mustela putorius. Next base: position 17,629,728 of record NW_025421402.1, on the reverse strand, counting down.
GGGGTACAGGTCTGTGAATCACCAGGTTTACACACTTCACAGCACTCACCAAAGCACATACCCTCCCCAATGTCCATAATCCCACCCCCTTCTCCCAAATATATATTTTTTTAAATATGCAAAAGGATCTATAACTTTGAGGTGCATGAAGGATGATGTGCCTTTAAAATGTGGATTAAGTGATCCCATTTTTTCCTGTATTACTCCAAAAGTATTATGGTCTTCACACCCATATGCTGACTATTGAAGGACTCACCAAGGAGTGCTGTGGGGTTTAAGTCAACCTACAGGCCTGGCTGTGGCTTCCATCCATCACCCTGACCAGTAGGTATATCAGGGAGGGCACCCCACCCCCCATGAGCAGTGGCATGAGGAAACTTTTTCAGGGGACTTTATGTGCTCTGGGGGAGTGTATTCTTTTCCCTCAGGAGTCATGATTTGTAGGGAGTTGTAGGCAGTAAACTGAACTAGAATATTTCATAATGTAATCAAATGAAATTTGTTTTGTTTTGTTTTCCACTACTATTTATAAAATATAAATTTTATATTATCTATGTAAATAGATTTACCTATAGACCAAATTTCTAGTCATGCTTAGATCCTAAAGTCACTTTAAGTTACAAATGCAGTTCCATGTTAGAAATTGCAGTGTTGAGTCCAAGATGTTAATGAAAACTCTGAACTTGATTTAAAGTAAAATATTCTCTCATTTCTTGACATAGGCCTGCTTCAAACTGGGAGGCAGTGAGGGAGAGGGATGGGGAGGATTGGCATGCTTGACTTTTTCCTGTATTTCTCTACATTAAGCTTCTAACTGTCCACTTCCCAAGCTTGTTAACTCATTCCTGACCCTTTTGGGATCCTTCTGGGTGGAGAAGGAGGATCAGTAAAGAGTGAAGAAAACTCTTTCTTAAGACATTGTTGTACCAAGCTGGCTTCATGCCATCTGGGTGGCAAATGTTTAAAACCATCCCTCCCTCCACACTGTTAAAATGTTAAAAACCATGGGTTCTTTAGATGTTGCTGGTACTGGAGACGTTTCCTGCAGTTCCCCTGACACATTTAGATAGATTTCTTGTGAGTCTTTCCTTCTGCAGAGAATACATCATTCACTTCCAGTTTCAAGTTTTTGAGGTTCCCTCCACCCTTCCAGTAAGGCCCAGAATGGCCTTACTGGGCAGGACCCAGACTGAGCCCACACTGGCTCTTCTAGCACCCGGCATCTCAATAGTCTCTCAGAAACCCTCACACATCTCCTGTCTCAAGAAACTCTGGGTGGGATAGGCTGTTCCAAAGGCAATGTCCCTATGTTGAGCTTGTGACAGCTTTAGCTTGTTCAGTTGTGACTCAGACATCAGCTGTCTCCATCTTCTAGTTTTGAGGTATCCATTCGATAAACCCTCAGTAGGCTTGGGGTGTGAGAGGTAGCCCTCAGGAAAAGCTCCTGGAATGGCTCTCTGGCCATTTCTTTGCAAATTCTGCATGGGATGATCTGGCTTGGGAATTTCACCTTTATTTTACCTTGGTGGCTCACTGGAAACATTAATGTAAAACATTTTCCAGATAATATGGGGCCTAGAGATATCAGGGTCACTGTGGAGAGATCCTACCTGGGAAGACAGAAGCCAAATGACTCAGAGAGAGGGGCAAAGACTTGACACTTTCTGGAGCCCTGGATTTAGAACTTGACATTGTGAACTAGGAGCTAGAACTACCTCTACCACTTCTCCTCTGACCATCCTTTTTAGCCTCTGCTGGTTTGCATTTGGTTTCTGTTACTTGCGGATGGAAAGAGTCCTTGCTAATGCCTCCAGTCGCTTTTCATGTTAAGCTCTGACCAGGCAAATTAGACCCATCCATTGCCCTTGAAGTTATCCCACGCTTTTCTCTTGTCACTACTTTGTTGTAGCCTTTTCTTCTCAGGGAATACTCCCTCCCTTCGCCCACCCTACCCTCAATCACTCTTGTAGCAGAAAAGCAAAATCCACATGTCCCTGCCTGCACCTCTGGGGGGCACACACGTGCACACACAGGGTGACCTGACTGCTTGTTTCCTCATCAAAGGAAACTATGTCCATAATTTTCCATGGACATGTGTGCTTACCGTCTTTCATAGTAAAGGAGACAGGGCCTGGCCCATGGCTACCTGGGGAGCAACTATACTTCCCAACCCTCTGCAGTTGGTTTGGTCTCAGGACTGACTTCTCACCCACAGAACTGGAGAGAAGTGGTCCGCGTCACTCCCGGTCAGCGCCACAGGCAGTCATATTCTCTTCTATTCTGTTCCATTTTCCTGGAGGCTTTAACCACTGGAAGTGTGGCGCCCCCAAATAGGACGGCGGGTCAAGTATTTCCTGTGTCTGAGATGAGCCGGGAAGTTGGATGGGGAATATGTGATATAAACGATAAGATGTTGCCAATTGTTGGCCATGCTGCAGCTCTCCTTGGGTTTCTTCAAATCCAGACCCTGAGCAGCCTTTGTGAGGGATGTTTTGAGAAACTAAGGATAGAAGTGATGTGGGGCAGACAGAGATGGGAAAAAAATGGCTTGAGAAGATGAGACACAGGGAAGAGACTGAGAGATTGTAGGAAGGTGTCCAGAAGAAAGCTAAGCCCCTGAAGACCTCTGAGGTACACTGAGGAGGGCACCAGGCTCTCCACAGTGGAAGATGGAAATGCAAGCCAGTTCTCTTCAGGAACTAAAGAATAACTGCAGCCAGCTGGAAGATGCCAGAAGGCACTTGGGTTATGTCCTGCTCTTTTGTTCATATCCTCTGTCTGTCAAGATCCAATTCAAATGTCATTTCCTCCACAAACTCATCTCCACCCCGGGGTCAGCATAAGGGGGCATGCTTTGGGAGCATTCTGCAAAGTTCCGTGGACAGAAGCCCTGGTCTCTAGTGGGATCTCATAAGGGGCCCCAAGTAGAAAATATGACATTCATATTTGCACCATTATAAATTCAAAATATAATTTTATGAAAAGAGTATTTCACTGAGAACAGGTTGGTTTTCAAAGTGCCATCGTGGTCTACCCTCCGAAGGCCATGGATCAAGCTCAGATCCTTTTTATTATTTCCTGCAAGGGGAAATTTGTTCCTGTGCCCAGGGGCATGACAAGTGCCTCCTCTCTGAGGGGGTCAGCAGCCTTTATTGATGTCTGAAAGGTGGTCCTCCATTCCAAGATGACATCCCATATATGTCAAATTACAAAGTTGCTTTTCTTTTCTTTTTTCTTTTTTCTTTCTTTTTTTTTTTTTTCCTCTTTCAGGAAAGAGCTCCCAATTTCACCTTCCTTAGTAGTGGAATGAGGGGCTGAAAAACAGCAGTTGCTGATGAAATCCCAACTTCCAAATACATTCCACAGCTTATTTGTGGAGGGAAATGTTCTTTACCTTTTGAACTTTCAGAGAGTTGGCCAAAGCACGCGGGTAAGCTTTTTTCTTTCTTTCTTTCTTACTTTTTTTTTTTCTTTTTAATTAAACAGGAAAACATATCACACCCTGGCTTGGCTGGTTTCCAAAAGTAGGGCTTTCACAGCTATTCCTGAAGGATCACTTTGCAGATGTGAGGCTAGGTGATGGGAACAAGGACCCAGCACAGCGACTGTGAGGGCAACACCGTCCGTGTCCATCCTAGAAACCAGCCACAGCCAGGGTTTCTTTCTGGAAGGGGATCCCAAGGAGAAGCAGAAATGATTCGTTTTTCTGTGTATCATAACCTTGCACCTTATTGCCTATAAATCAAAGCTGTTTGAAAATTTACCACATCCTTTTTCTGTCCAGGCCTGTGACATGGCTTCCTTTCATCCAGCAGATAGATGCCTGTGGTTTCAGAGCCCTGGGATGTTCCACTCTGTGTGGTTAGTTAATGACCTGGGTGTCTACTGAGGTTTATGACCACGGGTTGTTGCAGAGCTCTACCTGACTCCTTTCTTCTCCTAGAGAAGATGAGAACATTCTGACCGTATTAGTCATGCTGGGACTTCCTCTTCTTCTTCTTCTTCTTTTTTTTTTTTAATACACAGGAAATATTCCTCTCCAAGAGCACATAATTTGGCCAATAACAGCTTCCTAGGCTCAGAGCAACTCCTCATTCTATCATGTGTTCTCCAAGATAAAGTTTGTAGTAGCACTTTTAGCAGCTGAAATGTCACCAAATTGCATAAACTCAAGGCAAGTTTGGGCATTCAGTCGAACTGCAAATATTGATGGAGTGGAGTTCACTGGAGTCAGTAAGACGAATTGTATGGTTCATCTTTCATCCTCAGGATTTACCACGATTCACACAAAGTTGCACAGACTTTATTTTGTTCGTAAAGAGGCATTTCAATAATGAATTGTGGAGAGCAGAGCAGACAGTACTGCTCCTCTGATATGAAAGTGTTGGCAATGAGCGCACCAACAGAGGTGGACATGAGATCCATGTGGCTGGTATTTGGGGATGAAGTTTAACCTCTTGGCCCTGGAACCTCCAGCTGGAAAAGCCAGGCTCCCAGTGCTAATAAGTTTGTAAGCAAGACCATGTCCAGTCCTCATAATCAATTTTTTGTCATGTGAAAATGGACTGTAGCCTATCAGACAGGAAATTCAACTCTGAGGCTGTCTGAATTATATAGTACTTATAGTACTTCTAGTACTAAATGATTCAATCAAGTGTTGCTTGCAGGTATTCCTAGATATGATGAATACAAGCAGCTGACTTTATATAAAGGAGATTCCTGGATAATCTGTGTGGATCTGGTCCAATATTTGAATGGTCTTAATAACAAAATGCAGATTTCGTTCTGGAAGAAGAAAGTCTACGTTTGGACCAGAGCATCAGTTCCTGCCTAAGAGTTTCTACCCTGCCCTTCCTGACAGCCTACCTTCAGATTGTGGATTTGTCCAGATAGCCTCACAATCACAAAAAAAACTAATTCCTTGCTCTCTCTCTTTCTCTCTTTCTCTCTATATATATGTCATATATGTGTGTGTATACATATAATTAACATATATTCATATATAATTGATAGTAATGTATCCTAGTACATATCATTAATCTTATTAATGTATATAATTAGGAATATTTACATATTCCTTGGCATATATCTATTCATATTATCTCCTACTAGTTCTGTTACTTTGCTACTGATACATCATCTTATCATTGACCTAGAAGTAACAAACAGCCAGCTTGATGATTTTTTTTTCACTGAATCAAGTGTCAGTGCCCAAAGATAGCATGTAAGATTAGCAGTAACCTTCGGAATATGTCTATACCCTGACTACATAAAATTTCCTACCTATTCTCAACACAGAAGCCAAAGCTATCCTACAACAACATGGGTTAGATCATCTCCCTCCACTGTTTAAAACCTTGACTGATAGTCAATGTCAAGGTCTTTATGTCAGCCTACACACCTAAAAGATCTGAGCTCTGATTCCTTGAACCATGTCACTTGCCTTTACCCTCCTATTCTCAGCCATGCTGGGTTTTTCTGTCCCTCTCAGATGTTATTCAGAGCTAAGACATTATTCCCTGGTTTGATTATCCCTTCTACATAGCACCTATAACCACTTAAAATATTCCATATTTACTTACTGCTATGTCCAAAATCTATCTTTTCTTATACTACCTAAGAGCAGGGAGTGCTTCTATTTTGTTCACTGCTATGTATCTCTAGTGTACACATAAGTTAGACAATCTGTTAATATCTGTTGAATGAATGAATGAGCTTAAGAGTGATGAAGTCAGACAGATATGTGAGTTGGTGTTACTTGAAAAAAAAACAATTGATTCATCAAATTTTAATTTTCTGAAAGGCATTTTTGTCCCCCATGTAGATACTATTTCAAAGGGAAATGATGTGATAAAACATTGAAAATCTTCTTTATTCTGAATATTTCTGCAGTGGTGGCCATGTTGGTCACTTCTTCCATGTTGAGATCCTCTCCTCTCTTAACTTCATGATTCTGTGCTGCTCATCTATCAAGATCCATCTTTAGTTACCTTTTCTGTGAATTCTTCCCTAATTGCCTTAACAGAAGTTATCTTGGCATCTCCTGAAATCCTCAAAACACGTCAACTCTGATCATGGGATATAGGGCATTAGTTGTCTGCCTTCTGCAACTACATCTCTATGTGCCAATGAATTCTGGGGTATTGGAACCATGCATTACACTTCCATGATTCCCTGCATTCACCAGCATTGTGCCTCACAAAGGCAGATTTCCAGTTCCAATTTGTTGGAGAAATGAATGAGTAGGTATCGTTAGTCACATGTCTCGTCAATGAAATGAAAGAAGAGGAGGAAAAGGAACCGAGTTATTGAGAAACAGAGGAGAGCAAAGAGAAAGAAATTCTCCACAGTCTGACACACTCAGACTCATCTTCAGAGCATGGTAGCTCATGACCTCATGCACCAAGGAAAGAACACAGCAAGGAATGAGGTCCAATGACTTGTCTGATAAGTAGGGTTTCCATTTGAAGAAGGTTTCCTCCTTCTATCTCTGCAATATGGTAAGTGAAATTGGAAAAAGGAAACCAAACTTGCTTTTATTTGTCTTATTCATATTTATTTCCACCTTCTATTGAATATTTATCAGTGTATAGTCTGTCTCTCCTATTAGAATAGAAAGCATATGGAAGTGAAGACTTAGTCTTTATTCACCACAAACTCCACGCTGCCCAGAACAATATCTAGGACAGGCAGACGCTTAGTAAGTATTTGCTGAACGAAAGAATGAAATAGTTCAATCAAAGTGGCTAGTAGTATCCATTTCTATCATATCATGTTCATTTGTTTTCTCAAAAAAAAAAAAAAAGTCAATATTCTCCTTTATAAGTCTGGTTGGACATAATGGCTCATATGTGTATGAAGACAAATGCAATGTCCTGCATATTTTCAGCCCTTGTTATAGTGACCAAATGTTCCTACAAATTTGAAAAGGGTTTTATTTTTTTTTATTTTTAGAAAGCAGTTAACAAAAGAACTTTCAGCCAAGTTCTAGAGATGCATGGTAGTGATGGTTGTACTTAATGCCACTGAGCTATATACTTAATAACGGGTAGAGTGGCAAACTTCATGTTATGTACATTTTACTCCAATTAAAAGGTAAATGATGAAAAGATGAATTTACAAAATTAAGGCTACTAATATCATGAGTAGCTAGAAGGTCAGTCAATACAACTCTCTCATCGAGGTGAGCAAGAAACAGAGGATGGTTCTCCATACTGGAACTCCTATGCCTTTCCCCATTTAGACCCCAATCTGAAAAGCTGGAGAATGATTTAAATTTTCAAAAATAGCTAGATAAGTTGACAGTTATAGTTCCCACATTGTAAGCATCTATTTTCCAAAGACTCTTGAACAGAGAGTTGTGCTTCATATTATGTTCAATAAAATGAGTACATACTAGACTTCAGGACAGCCCATAATTTTATACTGAATGCTGCCATCTAAGAGAATCTCAGCATTCTTCCACCATTATTTATTAGTTCCTACATTTATTGCTTTTTCAAAGCTTGGAAATACAAGTGAAATTTAAAACAGCTTAATTAAACTTCAGATGTGTAGTTCTGATAAGCCTGGCACAGAGCTTAACATTCCAAGATTCTCAAATAGCATAATCTAATTAATTTTTTTCTAGAACATAGAGATCATAAACACAGTGATCTGAAACACTTAGTGTCCTGCCAGCTGGCATCTTCTCGTTTCCAGTCCCCCACACTATAATTTTGCTTCCATTTGTGAGAAACTGTGGATTTCTCCCCTTTAGTAGATTGTATTAAGTTACACGCTATTCAGTTGAGGTATTTTTTAATGAACTAATTACATGTTAGTTAATAATAGAACATTGCATCAACAGTCAACTGTCAAAGATCACTTTTAGAGAAATTACTTAAGTTTTGTAGTAGGAATGTCTGGGAAAAGACTGACCTGTGAAAATAGTATGATTACCCAGCACCGATTATTGAATTATAAATGAATGTTTGTGTATTGGGTATCAGTATTCTTAGCAATAACAATGACAACAATAAATCTATAAAACACAAACTTTAATGTTTCCTACTAAAATAATGTTTTCCATTTGTCCATGCCTAATTTTATCAGCATACAATAATTAAGACAGTGAGGCATATTGGGTAGGCCCATCACTAAAATCCAGTCGAAAGTCCTGGCTCTGAAGGTGGTAGAGGCTTCTATGTGAATATAGAACCTTCTACAATGTTCAGCCAAAGTTAGCTCCTAATCCTCCCACATCTAATTTTGGATCTGATGGATAGCCATTCCTCACTCTACACAGATCATTGATGGTTTTGTTGACACTGACCATCTTCCCTTTAGGGCAGCAGGATGTGCCGATTTCTAGCTGTGCTGGTTCTGGACCTGTTCCTCCTTGGATCTATTACTCATTTCCCTGTGATCTGCTTTGCAGGGGACTTACCTCACTGTGCAGGGTTTCCCGGGCTCCCATGTCCACTGGGTTCCACTTGGATTCAGCCCTTTAAAAAGACCACATGTTGGAGATTGGAGGGTGCAAGGAAGTGAGGAGAAGTCCAGGACACCCCTCTCTCTAACCCCTGATAGCATCTCTGACAGCAGCTGCCTTTCTTCTGCCCAGCTACTAGGCTGGCCCCAACCCCACACCCAGCTCAGAGGTAGCAGGTTGTCTTGCCTGTCCTCATTTCTGGGTTGTGTCACTTTCCCATTAGGCTTCTTAGCTCTTCTATCACCGATGTAACAAGCTCCCTGTATTAAAGTCCTACTGTTCTAAATATTCAGTGGTTTTTATTTCCTGGCAGACCATGACTGAGATACCAGATAAAAATTCACAATCTCCTGAGGCTATATCCACTTTTCATTCATTTCAGGGGCTTATTTCTCAAACTTTTTATTATATCTCTTTACGCAAGAGTGCATAAAATATTTTTTTCTTCCTCTTCTAAAGAACATTTTTTGATTTGAGAGGAGAGATTAAACTGGGGGAAGGGCAGCTATTTATAAAGTATTAGAACTCGACCTAACAGTCTGTATCCTGGAGTTCCACTTTGCCTACACAGCAGGGCACACATTTTTGGTGAGGTCACACACACCCGGGGATATGATGTCATCTTGCACATTGTGTTACAAACAGGTTTAATAATGCATTGTTGCATCTTAAACCCTGAGATGGAATGTTCTGCTCAAACAGCCAAACCCGGGATCCATCTGGTAGACATGTTAGTCAACGACCCCAAGAGCTCAGCACACTTCTCCCTATTGAGATAGAACAGAAATGACTCTTGCAGATTTAAAACTCAGTTTTATAACACAGCAATGATGTCATCACTATAAGTGTTTTTTTTTTTTCCCTCTGTGTCTCTTCTTTCTCTGCATCTTTATTTCTCCCTTTCCTCTACTCCCACTCTTTTCTGTGTTTCTCAGACCTTACCTGAGACCAAGTAGCTTAAAAGGGGTACATACACATGCTGGAAAGTTGTTAGCATTTCTCATAGGCAAAGCAATCTGGAACCTTTCCTACCACTGTTCATCTATGGGCTTAAGGGCTATGTAGAAAGACAATGTATCATATCACAAGGCAAACTTGTCCATTGTGGAATACATATGACTTAAGATGGAACAAAAAATACACATCCCAGAGGTTTCGCCAATTGTGAGACAACCACTTTTCCAGTCTAGAAACTATAGACCCTCTTTGACTCTTCTCTGCCTCTCTCTATCCAGTCACAGTAAGCTCTTGCTCTTTGCTTCCAGTGTTGCTGATTACTTCTCAGCCTACCCCCAGTCAGGGTCCTAGCCACAGTCACCATTTCCTGAATTCTATGCTAAAGTTCACGTATCTCTTTTGTTATTTGTGTTGTTTTTTCTTAATGCCTCCATTGCTAGGGAAAAAATCTTACTAATTGTTCAGAGTCCTCCAGAAATGTCATTTTCCCCTGAAAACATCCCAGATCACACACAAAAATTGATCATCAATTATACACATACACATACACACACACTCTCTTCCAAGGATAAAGAGAACAGAGAGAAGACACGATTTTGGAAGCCAGAAAGCCAGAAAAAGCCAGAAAAGCCAGAAAATAGATAGATGAATGGCAAATGACATAGGCACCCAAGGAAGTGAAGTACTTCACCCACAGTAGGGAAAACTTAGCCAGCAGTATGAAAAACCCAGATTTATACTATATAATCCCCAAAGGCTCACAATTTAGCCTCATCAGTTACCTTGAGAAATTGGAGTGAAGGGGAGTAGACAATGTTTTTTTAATTATTTGAAAGTATTTTTAAAGAAATCGGCAGATCACCAACTTCCTAGCTGACGATGCCAGACTATCCCTCCCCAGTTTATTGTCTAGAAAGCACAAAACACAGGATCTTAAGTAACAGCAGGCACAGTGGAGGGTGCAGATTTCTTACTGAAAGGAGTAACCCTATGCATAGTGAAAGCAAATACCCACCACTCTTTGCATCTACCTGACTCTCAGAACACTAGCTGCCAGGCAGGACAATTGAAAACAATCTTTCATGGGAAATATCTCCTTGCTAAAAAGAAAGATATAAAGATATAGGCAGTTGAGAGTCTCCATTAAAACAGCCCAGCCAAATCACTCTACAGTGAACCTGACAGTTAACAACCCTGATCATGTACTCAAAAATGCAAATCAGCTAATGAGTGCCCTATCTTTAAATATAAAAATTAGCAGATCTTGAAGAAAAGCCTCCAGCATGAAGTATACAAAGTTGAAAAAGAACCCCTATACCTCCCTCCTTATCACACAAAGCAACTTGGCTGAAATGATTTGCAGAAAAGAAAAAACTTCAATATCAAAAAAAGGTTTTTATTAATATTATCAAGAATATAAAATATAAATCCAACCACGTAATAAGAATCAGAGATTTAAAAAAAAAAAAAAAAAAGGAAGAAGAAGTTGTGAATAGAAGAGGAAAATGGGAATACAGCAAGACCAACATAAGTCGCCCAACATCAAAGAACAGGGTTCGGAAGAGCCATGAAATGAAGAGAAGGAAACATCAACAACTTTATTCAAGAAAAGTTCTCAAAATGGAAGGATGAGATTGAAATAGCCCACCAAAGGCCCAGTAAACTAAATAGACACAGACTTGTGTGAAGGCAAATCACTGTGAAATTCAACAAAGAGAAAATCCTCAAAGTTTCTGAAGACACAAATTTTTAAAAAGGCCATACACAAAGGATCAGGAATCAGAAAGACTTTGGACTTCTCAGCATCCCTGAATGGTAATAAAGCAATGCCTTTAAACGTCTACAGGCAATGATTTCCAATTTAGATATTTAGACCCTCATACATTATCCATCAAATATGAAGGCAAATCTACAATTTCTCAGAAGATTCTTTCTCAGTTTTTCTTATATGGAAAACTGCTAGAGCATGTCCTCATCCAGAGAAGAGATTGATAACTGTAGGAAACACAGAATCCGGGCAGTAAGAGCAAAGCAAAGGCTATACAAGGAGATCCCAGGAAGGAGTGTACCCCAGGTACAGAGCCACCCCCAGTCCAGCTTGAGCAGCTCAGTAGGCTTTGAGAGAAACTCTGGAAGATGAAACTGAATGACAATCAAATGGCTTGAGTGTCTTAAGAAAACATTTAGACCAATGTTGTCGTGTTTGAGGTTGAATTAATGATAAGGATATAAGAAATAAATTTAAAAATGAGAAAAATAGTAATTCTTGGGAAAATAAAAATTATGCAGAGAAGGAAAAGTAAGTATATCTTACATGACTCAGCTGTGAATAGTTTTCATAGACCTGATAGCAGAGTATTTGCCTTAACCAAAAATACAGGGAGGATGAAGGATAGGAGGGTACACACGTATGGGGAAAGGACATAGAGCTAACTCCTCACCTTCCATAAGGGAATGTCTATAGCTAAAGATAAAACTGAAAAATCAAGATGTAGCAACACAACCAGGCCATTAGAGACATGGAGGTAAATAATACAATCATCAACTAAAAGAGGTGATGATGATTTCTGCTGGGGATAGAAAAACTGCTGGACAAGAGCTACAACATGCTGTTTTAAAAAAAATATAAATCTTGCAAAATTATGTGAATGTTTAAATTATGTGACACATAACATTGGTCAAAACAAATCTCTATCAGGCAAAGTTCACTGTTCATTCCACGTTACTGTACATAGGGCACTGCTTGACGAGGATTCCATGGGTTATGCTGGGTTATCTGCCTGTGTTTCTATCATCCAATAGATTCTGAGTTCTTTAGGGCAGAAATTCCTCTCATTCATGTTTATCTTCTTGTTTAGCATGATGCCTGACAGAGTTGACATTCAACAAATGCTGAAAGATTGCTGTAGAACTATGAGCCCTAATTCTACCACAGGGTATTATAAAAATCAAATTCAGTTCCCTTTTAAGTGAAAAACTATGAAATATTTTAATACATTTGCCATACTCACTCTTGATTCTTCTCTTAACTAGACTAAAAATTCCCAGTGTACCTATTATTTGTGGGTTATTTTAAAAATCTACTCACTGTCTTGGTCACAGATCTCCAGTTAGTTCTAATTAGTCTTCATCTCTCATGAATATTAGATAAAATGTTTCAACATGTGATCTGACTTGTGCAGCTCAAATAGAGCTCCCTCCTCCCTAAATCTAGATAGCATATGTCTATTGATCTAACCCAAAACCACATTACATTTTCTATAAGTCACATTTCCCTATTGTCACATATTTAGCTTGTAGTCTTCTATAAATCCTTTATTTTTTTTTTAATTTATTTATTTGAGACAGAGAGAACACAAGCAGTGGGAGAGGCAGAGGGAAAAACAGAATCCCCACTGAACAGGGAGTCCTATGTGGGGCTCTAACCCAGGACCCTGAGACCTGAGCTGAAGGCAGATGCTTAAGACTCCCTTATAAATCCTTAATTCTTTTTCTAATTTATTCCTGCCAAAGCCATTTTTTATGTATATAGTTCATGTTAAGACTGGTTATTTTTCCTTTTTATATCTATTTAGACCATCATTCATTCAGTCTGTTGAGACTATTAAGATCCTGTGAGTCAACATAACTCTCCTTCCCAGCTGCCCATGATGAACAAATTTGATTTGCAAACATTTTAAGTTAATTCAAGTCATTATTGGTCCATTGACCAGGTTAAAGATGATAACCATTCACACAACATTAAAAACTGCCCTTTATTTTGTCACTTTACTGTTGGCATGCCCCAAACCTGGCCATCCAACTAATCACCAAGTCTCTTAACTCTTTATCATTCACATGATATATATATTCACTTTCTCTGCAAAAATACCACAAAATTCCTTGTCAAATGCCTGGTCTAAGTAAGGACAACTATAAAAACACCAAACAGCAGCTACTGTGCATGCACAATTATATCAATTTACATATTAAATCTCATTAAATCTTTACAACAATTCCTACAGCTACAGTATTCTTCTAATCTGTTAATCTAGTAATACCATCTTTTGGCTTCATATTTTTGTCAGGTGGATTAAATAACTATTATGTTTGTATGCTTTCGCTCTGGAGAAAAGCTGGTTAAACATTCCAGAAAATCCTTCAATTTTTCAGATTTTAACACTTTTGACACAAACTCCCCCAATAAGTGTAATCATATAACTCCTTTTCTCAAGGATCATGCATTCTGCAGAGGAATACTAATGGAAAACTCTGTGCTGACCCTTTATTCCAGCTTTTCCAGACCTTTTCCCTGACTTGCCATGTGCTTCCCTTCTCCAGGACTTTGTAATGACCCATTTCACCTGAATGCCTCCACCATCCCCCCACATGTATGTCTATAAATTCTACTCTTCCTTCCTAGTTTAAGTGCCAGACATTCCACAAAAATTATAATTATCCTTGAGAGGAACTTCTCATCTGAAAAATTAGATTTCCTCCCTAAGACTCGATCACACAGAGCCTCAGATTGCTGTTGTGACAGAATTCCCTAAGCCAGATTCAAAGTTCTTTAAGATCAAATGACTATCTCTTATTCACACTTTTATTCAGAAATTTACCTATTGTAACAACTTACTAATAGTGGGTACTAAATCAAATCTGAAGATAGGTCCAAAACCCAGATCTGTTGACCTCTCAATTGTCACAATGGGTGCTTTATAGGAGATTATTTGGGGAGAACACAGAATTGATGCCCCTCCCAATACATCGTGGGCCTTCGATCCCTGAGGGTAAGTAAGAAAGTCCATGTCCAAGCAGCACGGTTATCCTTCTCAGCAGGAATGTAAGCCTTCTCAGCTTCTGAAGCTAGACATAAACTTTGGGATTGGAACAGGACTTTGAGAATCGATATATATTTTGTTCCCATCTAACCAAAAAAAAAAATATAAAGCAAAACCCCCCAAAAACAAAATACCACCCATCCAATGAACAGTAATGGGAATCACCACATCTCCTGAGCCAGGCCTTTGAGATGAAAAATAGTGGCCAAGAAGTCAAGGTGCCTGGGGCTACGTCGCCCCTCCCCACCTCCATGGATAGACTGAGTACTTTGGTCTTGAAATCACTCATGAGCATTACTGCAATCATTCTACAGGGATTATTTTAGCTACAAGAGTCACAAGCCCAGAGATTGAAGAGTAATCATATCCATGAGCTCTTTTAATAATAAATTGCTTACATTTCAGCTGAGAGTGGTTGGATGGGCCTCATTTGAGATTTAGCAAACATCGCAAACTAGTTTTCAAACGCTTTTGATCTTCTATAACCCAAGTATGTTTAGCTAAGCACTCTCCCCTTGATTTTTAAAACCCACATGTACTTTATAGGAAATGTTGCTCACATTGTTTTGATTCATTTACATGTTAAATCATCAAAATATTATTTGGGAAGAGTGTTTTGATGTCCAAGAAAACTTTTCAAGCATTTTTATGAGCTGTTTTTCTTAAAAACAGGAAGCTTCATTTTGCCAAGGATAAACAAACGGAAGGCTCCAGAGGCAGGAGGTTGCTTAAAAACTCCAAACCCACAAGGTTGAGTGGGTTCTAAACTTGGCACCACACCTTTCCCCATCCCTTTGTTTAATGTGGTTCCCTGTCTTCCTCCCAAAACCAAACCCCTAAAGCCAGGCTAGGATGCAGGGTAAAACAGCAAACAGAAAGAGAATATAAACAATGAATGGAGACGATGCTTAAGCCACCCTTTAGTCCCCAGGCTTCTTGCAGAGAAGCTAAGAACTTTATGTATCAGGAAACTGAGGCACTGAATGAGGAAATGTTCTCAAGGTTTCAGGGCAAGCTTGCGTCTAAGCCAAGGAACCAAGCCGGCACATTTCTTGCCTGTGTGTGAGGCCTTTACCCTCAGCCATCACCCCACCCCTACACCCCCTCCAGTTACACAAGGCACATAGTTGATGCCCTTCATTTAAAAGATGAGTCCAGTTCCAATGGTAGATCAGCTGCAAATCACCAAGCTTTGCTGTTTCCAAAAGGCAGAAAGCACCTCATCATTTGTTTTCAACTTTGCCAAAGAAAAGGGACCTTCCCAGTTTTGATTCTGTTCAGGTCCCAGTGAAGTTTGCAATGGTGGGGGTGGGGGTGGCAAGGTGGGTGGGCAACACTGAGCAACTCTGCACCATAGCACAGGAAGAACACTGTTGACTTCACTCATAATCTTTCTCAAGTATTGGCAGATTCCTTTGCCTGGTGCTTTGGTTCCCAGAGGTAGACATCTCTGAAATTTAGGTCCACTTTGAAGTATTCTGAACAAAATGCAAAGCACTCCCTGGCTTGCATTTCTGAAGCAGCTGGTGCCAGAAACCTATCTGCATTTTTCCTCTTTTATATCCTAATTCTGAACTTAGTTTTCATTTTACATTTGGTCCTAGAATCCTAGGAAAGGGGGAAGGCAGGAGCCAACAAAAAAGCTATTCAGCCCAAGTTAACCCACATTTAAGAAGTGAAATAATCACTTTGGGAAAGATTTTAGATTCATGTTGCAGGGCATTTGTAAGTAATATGACCATGAAGCTGAAAAACACTTAGTATTTTCCTCATCCCATTTCTTACTCCAAATCAAATTAATACTAAATTCTATCTTTTTTAAAAAAATCATAAGACACATAATTTATCTCTTCTCTCAACCATCTCTGAGCCAGTTGAAAATTCCACCACATTTGCAATGATCAAATATACATATGGAATTTTCATTAGAAATTTAAGGAATATGGTTATACCCAGTTCAGTTGCTAGAACACACTTTCCACCTGTTGACTTGTAACAAACTCAGTCCACCCCCAGTACTAAAATTACTGTGTTATTTATACCCCAACCTCTTAGAGAATCTAGAGGCAAGACAGCAGAATGCAAATGCATTTTGTTCTTTGTGGTTTTTTGCAAACAAAATGTATACTCTTTCCTCCAAATGTGTGTGAGAGCTAAGGGCAAAACTGAATGCTCCCCATAAGTTAAGAAAAGACGGGATTTTTTTTAAAAGCTATGAAAATGCCTCTGAAAGGGGTAAAGATTTTATTTCCTTTATCTAACTCTTCATCCCTCTCTTTTAACGGGGCATAATCTTCTAAATTAAGGCTATTTCTCTATTGAAAAAGTAATAATGGAACAGTTCATCAGGCATGTATAGAGCGAGAATTACAATCTGGGGAGATTTGGTTCATTAAAAAAACAAACAAACAAACAAACAAACAAAAAACACCGCAGTTTGGCAGAGTAGATACAGACGGAGGCCACGTACGGAATGGAAAGTCTGTGGAAGGGCAGGTCCTAATCAGTCGAATGAGGACCTGCCCAGAAGTGAATTCCACCCCTGAAGCCCAAGTAGACACAAAACAAATGAACAGGCAATACAATGTACATAACAAAAAACCCAAAAGTGCAGGTGTGGACCAACCCTGGATAATCACAAAGTTTCCCTCCATCTCACACCTGATCCTCAGGTTTCCTTCCCACTGATTTACATTTTTTTTTACTTAAATACATGCATGTTTAAAGTGTCTGCTGTCTGTGCAGATCTGAACTATGGAGGTGAGGGTACGCAAGAGGGACCCTCAGTGCAATAGTGGCATTTTCAAAATTTAGATGAGCTAAATCTGGGGAAGGGAGGGAATGTGCTTTGAAAATAAATGTAGTGCTTTGAAGTCATAAATGTAAGTAATAATACAAATTCTAGTTTTAACTTACAGGCAAACCAAATTACATATATGTTGTTTTCCTCGTTAATTCATAAGCCCATTCTTTACTCTAGGGCCGAAAGTATTTTAGGGATAGGAAGATAACACTTTACTCCCCTTCCTGGTCATCATCTACAGCAGACATCCATCACCTCAAGATAGTTCACTGTCTCCCCCTTTGAGCCATTTTTAACTCCTACCTTCATTCCTTACTTTTATTTCCTCTGACAGCACTTCTGCCCTTTTGACCGTGACTGCTGACATCCTAGCTCAGCACCAATCCGCTCCAACCTCATCTCGCACTCGCTTCCTGACTGGGATCCCGAGTTCCATTCTTCTCCCCAGTCACTCAAACTGAAATATTCAAATTAAACGTTTATGATGTCTCTTTGCGTGATTAATTCAGAGCTTTGAGTATGGTACTTCCTTCACAAGTACATGTTCTCTAAATGATCATCAATCCTCAATTCAAAAGCCTTTAATGACCACCCTATTGCCCATTAAGGAAAGTCCAAAACCTTTCCTCTAGGATTAGTAGATGCCTTCCATTCTATGCCCTCTGGTTTTTAAACCTCATGTCCCACTATTCCCTGCAGTAAAATCAGTTGTTAATTGTTTATAAACAAATCATCCACTGTTTGCTCTCCATGTCTTGGTTCACTCAATGCCCTTGGTTCACTCAATGCCCTCATCTTTTTTATTAATTAAAAGCGCTATCTACATACAATTGCTATCTTACATATCTTCACGTAAGAAACACCTTTGCCAGAAACAAATTATAGAATTAATATTTCAGGAAGATCTGATAAGCATCAGGTTCTCGGCTGGGTGCTTTCGACCAGCATCCCGCATCATTCTCACTACAATCCTAAGGGAATAAATATTCCATCCATTTAATAATCCAGGCAGCTGAGATGCCATGGGAAAATTGCCAAGAATCACAGAGTAGTATATGTAGTATATGACACTACCAGAATTCAGTCAAGAAGTTATAGAGATAATTAAATAAAATAATGCACACATCTGGAATGGAAGACACTCTTAATACCTGCTAAGTAATATTAATGTGCCTGGAGAATATTGTGCGTGATACACTTCATTTTCTCCAGAGAAATAAAAGGCGGGGTGCTAGCCAAAGAACCTGAAAGTCTTTCTAGGTTGTTTCCCCAGAGTTTTAAACTCTTAGATCTTAGATGGGTTTGGATGATAAATGGGAAATGTGTGAGGAAAGACAGTATATGGTGGAGCAAGGGAGATAGTCGACTTCTCTTCCACACCTCCCCCAGTAGAGGGACATGTCTGAGCTGAGGGGACATGGATGGGAAGACCTGAAAGCATGATGGGAGAGACTTTGGTGAATTGGGGGCCTGGGAAGACTAAGAAACAGCCTTCTAGGCACTGGAAAAGTCTATTAGACACCTAAAAATGAACAATCCACAAGTTAACGCCTGATCTTTTTTACCAACATGTTCTTCTCATGGTCTCTATTTTAGAAAAACAACTTGGAGTCATTTTGGCCCTCTTCTTGAGCTCCTATCCCACATCCAGTCCATCAGATTATCTTTTCGGCTGAACTTTCAGAATCTCACTAGATTTTTGCCAACTCCGAATAGCAGTTGAAGCCTGAATGACTATTTCTGCCCTTTCCTCCCTCTGATTTATTCTCAGCCCGGCAGCCAGAGTAAGTCTCTTAAAACATAAATCAGACTGCATGCTCTTCCCCCTCCTCAAAATCTTCCAGTGGCTGCCACGTCACTCAGGGAAAGCTGGTATAATGGCCTACAAAGCTTTACATGATCTAAGCCCGCATTGCCTCTCTACCTTCATCTTTTAATATCCTCAAAGTGGCTGGAGGACATCTCATTGTCCTCCAGCCACTTTGGCCTCCACACTCTTCTACAAACACACCAATGGGCTCCTACCTCTCACCCTTTATCTTGTCCTGTACCTGGAACTTTTTTTTTTTATCCCAGACATACACATAATTAACTCCTTACTTTACCCAGGTATTGCTTTGTAAAAGAATTCTATGTATCCAATTTATTTAAAATACTCCTTTCCCCAACCATTGTTAAGGTAGTCATATAATTTTTTCTGTCCAAACTAAGATACTTTCAAGAATTAACTAACATTAACTACCCTACAGTTACCCTACTGTTGCTCTCCACTTCCTTGACCAGTATCACCAGTATATCAAGCATTTATCTTTTGGTTTTCTGGTTCTTCCCTTTAGCTTACAAGCTCTATGAGGATGAAGGTTCATTTGATTCAATCCCTTATTCCCAGAAACTCTGTAATACCCACTTACTAAATATTTATTGAATGAAGGAATAAACAAACTTGCATTAGTACTAAGATTCTAGAGAAGGAAGTTTGAGTGGATAGATAGGATAACAGACAACGTGAAAAAGGATTCTCAAAGAAAGACATGGAATAAGTGAACAGCTAAGAGTCTAGAGAACATATTATAAAGAAGAATCAATATCTGTGGAACAGTAAAGACCACAGATTATCTGAGGATCCTCCCATGGACAGTGGGTTTAGTGGGAGTCCAGGTCTCTCCCCTTGAGCCTGTGTATGGTGGACATTCTTTAAGATGGCTACCAATTATCTTCACTTCTTGGTATTCATACATCATGTAATCTCTTCCCCTGGGATGTGGGCAGGACCTGTGACTTGCTTCTAAGCAATAGAATAAAGCAAAAGTGATTGTGTTACATAAGATTGTAACATTGGTCGTGCTAGCAGACTCTCACTAGCTTTGATGAAGTAAGCAGTCTGGTTGGGGAGGCTCATGTGGCAGGGAATTGAGGATGGCATTCAGCCAACAAATAGCAAGAAACTCAGTCCATCAATCCAAAAGCCCATAAGGACTCGAATTCTGCCAACAACCCTATGAACTTGGAAACAGCCTCTTCTCTAGTTAGGCCTTCAGATGAGAACTCAGCCTTGGCTAACATCTTGATTGCAGACTTGTGGAGGACTTGGCTAAGCCATGCTTGGACTCTTGACCCACAGAAACTATGGGATAATAAATATGTGTTGTTTTAAGCCACTAAATTTGTGGTAATATTGCTATGCAGCATTAGAGAACTAATATATTAGGTGAGCTCTGTGATTATTCTGATGAATAGGATATGGAAGTGATTCTATGCCAGCTTCTCAACCCAGACCTTAAGAATTTGGCAGCTTCTACTCTGGGAACACTGTCTCTGTGCATTCTGAGCCACCATGGAAAAGTCTGATCCCACTGAGACTGCTTTTCTAAAGAAGCTACATGGTGATATTCTATTTAACAGTTTCTATTGAACTCAGTCTTCAAGCCACCCTTGACAAAATGCCAGGCATGTAACTAAAGACATCTTGTATACTCTTCTGACAAGCCCTTATGCTATCTGAATACCATGAAGTATTCAGAGGTTTAATTTTATATGCCAACTTGACTAGGCCACAAAGTGCCCAGATATTTGATAAAACAAATATGCTGAGTGTTTCTGGATAAGATTAACATTTGAATCCATAGACTGAGAAAAGCAGATTGTCCTCCTCAGTGTGGGGGGCCTCATCTGGTGCTGAATACATCCAGTGCCTAAATACAACAAAAAGGCTGAATGAGAAAGAATTCATTCTCTGCCTGTCTTTGAGCTGGGACAACAATCTTCTGCCTTTGGATTTAGACTTTGACTAGAACTTACAACATTGGCTTTCCTGGTTCTCAGGCTTTTGTACTCAGACTAGAATGATAACATTATCTCTGCCAGATCTTCATCTTGCCAACTATAGATCTTGGGAATTCTTAACCTCCATAATCATGTAAGCCAATTCCTAATAAATCTCTTGATAGATAGATAGAGAGAGAGAGAGAGATCTTATTTTTTCTGTTCCTGGACAACCCAGACTAATACAGTAGACAATCCCACATGAAACACAAAAAGCTCTCAAATAAGCCCTTTTCAAATTCTTGACCAACAAAACCATGAGATGCAATTAAATGGTGGTCATTTTAAACTGTTACATTTGGAAATTTATTATGCAAGAAAAAAATTGAAATAATATTTTAGGGTTAAATCAGGAGACCAATGAGGGACAATCAGGAGGGCCAGATAGAATGATGGAATAAGTTTTCCATGGGTTGGGTGATGAATAGAGAAATAGAAGGAATGCCAGGGATTAAACTGCACCCTAGAAAAGGTAGAAATCTTATAAAATAATTCAATATTCAATATTTGTTAGATATTTGAAATTTTGAATTGATATTTTTAGAATCTATAATATTATCATCATTATTTTTACTTTAAGTTCAACACTTGCAAGTGGTAACTTGTTCTTTTCCATAAATTAATTTCTAGTACAGGGCCCTAAATAGTGCCTGCTCACAAAAATGTTTGTTGCTAATAGTGGTAGTCTCTAGAGTCTCCCAGAGGGCAGAATCACTGCTTTATGCTTTCCATTTAGAGGGAAATAAAGAGGATTTTTTAACGCTATAGAAAGATGTGTATCTCCTGATACTTGTTTTCCCCTTCTTTCATGATGGAAAGAGCCTGTCTTTTGGGGTTTAGTCTAAAAGAACCACCATACTAGCCCTTACTACACATCTGTTTATGTTTTTTTTATATTTGACTTTTTTTTTCCCAGCAGCAAATAATAAAAACAAACAAAATCAATAACAATAACAAAAAGCAAAAGCTGAAATAGGCTTGTCAAATTATGTAAATTCATTCTTTCCAGGGAAATGGGTGGTAGACCATGCAGGTTATGCTCAAGGAGTCCTCATCATTTGTCCCAAGATTTCTGTGCCTAAGTTCTCACCATGATTTATGCCGATCACCTTCTGATCCTCACTGAAGGATTCTCTGATGAAAACCCCAGCTTTTGACCAAACCTAAGGGAGAATGTACCAGATCTCTTCTTTAAGACTCCTGAGTCTGGCCAACTCAGACACAATTCTCTCCCACAAACTCTGTTGATCTGTTACATGCAGAAGCTAATTAGGTGTAGACATTTGGGTTAGTTTGTGATAAAAGTAAAGAGGAGTGGAAGCCCACTTAAGCCCTGATAGTCCCTGAATTCTGACTATGGGTTTAGGTTCAGAAAGTTGAATTCAAAGTGCCTGACAGACATCTTAGTGGAAATTTTGATGAGGCATTGTGATATACGAGGTGCTATGGAATGAATGTTTGAGCCCCCTCCCCATTTTGTGTGTTGAAAGTTAATCCCCAAAGTGATGCTATTTGGAGGTGAAGTCTTTAGGAGGTGATTAGGTAGTAATGTTGGAGCCCTCATGATATAGGGAGACAAGAAAACTTGCTTCCTTTCTTTCTCTCTCCCCACCATGTAAGGATACAGCAAAGATGTCCATCTGTGAGCCAGGGGGCAGACCCTTTCCAGACATGAGATTTCCAGGCACCTTGATCTTGGACTTCCCAGCTTCCAGAACAGTGAAAAATAAATATCAGTTGTTCAAGCCATGTGGTCTATGGTATTTGTGATAGCAGCCTGAACTGACTGACATACTAGGGTCCACTTGGGAGATCTGAGGTAAAGTTAGGAATTAGAGAGAATTCATGCTCATCAAAGCGATGTATTTATCTAGGAAATACAGCATAAAGAGAAATAAAAAGGGAACCCCTCATTTGGCCTTGAGAAATTACAATGTTTAAAGATCTGATAGAGGCCACTCAGTTGAAACAAGGTGCCAAGAATGAGCAACTAAAATAGGAGGGACAATGAAAGAGCAGTGAGTCATAGAAAACAGAGAAGGGAAGTGTTTCGAGAAGGAAGGCATGTTCAACCATGTTAACAACAGTGTCAAATGCTGTGGGGAGATCAAGTAATGAGAGGCATAAAAAACGTGCATCAGATTTAATAACAGAATGAACAGAGGCGATTTTACCAACAGTTATTTCAAAGAACCTGAAAAGAGCAAGAAGAGATGGTAAATTTAAACAACTCCAAGTATGTCATTGTCTTAAAATTCATGTTGAGGATGGGTTATGATGGGAGCCAGGCTGGGAATCACAGAGAAGACAGAGAGCATTGTTAAAACTGCAGCTGGAAGATTGGCATCTCATTCATCTTTTTTTCCTTTCCAATTACTTGCATATCTAGCCATCTCAAACAATACAATGTGCATTAATTTAATCCAAGGTTTTCCTAAGTTTGGAACTTTAGACAGAATGACTTGGGTACATTTTCTTTTAAAAATACAATTTAATTATTTTTCTCTTTCTAGTTGGATAAGTAAACAATTTTAAGGGGTTTGTTTTTCCCCCAATTTCTCCTTGTAAGCTCTTTTATTTCCTCACCATCTCAATAAACATCCTTGTGTTTATGATTAGAGGGATGATTCACTCCTCCAGTAGAGTAGGTGCGGAAAGATTTTACATTGTTTTTCTCTAAACAGCACTAAAAAAAAACCTAACAAATTTCAGCACAAATGGTCAAAACAGAAAGAAAATTCATCAAACCAGTAGAATTCACAGACATTTGAATAAGAGAATCATCAGTCAGAATAACTCAAGAAGATGATCTTAAATAAGAATAGAACTCTTGTCCCCAAATAAAATCAACAGCTTAAGCTTTCATGATACATGGCTCCAAATATTCAGGTTAATGAGTCTAACAGATTGATTCTAATGTCTTCTTTTTCCAGTGAAATTAACATATGCAAATCTATGTGAATTTCAAAGGTATTTTTCCTGAAGTTCTAACAGAAGTGATTATTTACTTTAAAAGGAAAATAGTAACAGGCCCAAGTCTCTACTTCCAGTTCCTCAATGTAAGCACATCGATCATGTAGGAATATATGAAAGCAAACAGACAAGCAAATTGTTCATAAGGAGAGAAAACCAGGCAGTGCTAGTAACAACATGTTCACAAATAATGATTCACCAGCACTATCACTTTTTCAAAGGAGGCATCATCATAATGCTACTAACAGTGGTAACAGTGAGAGAAAGGGGGTTGGTTTACTGCCGAGGCTTGTCTGGAAAAGAGTCCAGGAATGGCAGAAACAAGCCTCTCAAGATGTTGCCTTGATTCTGCAGCAATCTAGGGCATAACAATGTAAATAGCTAGGATCTGAGCTCCGTGTCAGAAACACAGGATTCATCTGGACCATGGAAGGAACTGGTGATCTTTTACTGTGTCTGTGTGCCATAAAAAAGAAGGAGGAGAAGGAAAAAAAGTAGTAGTAGTAGTTCCAAAAATGCATGCCATGAGGTTAGGCAGGAGTGCATGGAATCAGAGTAGAGTAAGATGACAGATGTCATTTGGAGCCAGAATAGTCAGAAAGAGCCACTGGAGTCAATCTAGTCTTCAGTACCCAATAATTCACAGAAGTTATGTTTTGGGGTGACTACCCAGCTCTCTGCTATTGCTTTACCTAAGGGGGAAACAAAAGTCCTGTGGAAGGAATGGGTATCTGTTCATGCTGGAATCTTATGATGCACTCAGCTGTTTCTGATTGGTCTAAGTGGTGGGACTATTACATGGTAAAACTGATGGGATTCTCATGTTGGAGAATTCAGTCTAGAGACACAGAAACTGTTGGTAGATAAGGTAGATGTTCAGAATGAAAGACTAAATAGAAGTAAGGCTGAGTTGAAAATAGAGCTACCCTATGACCCAACAATACTACAGGGTATTTACCCTAAAGGTACGAATGTAGTGATCTTAAGGGGCATGTGCACCCCAATGTTAATAGCAGCAATGTCCACAATAGCCAAACTATGTAAAGAGCCTAGATGTCCATCAGCAGATGAATGGATAAAAAGATGTGGTATATATACACAATGGAATATTATGTAGCCATCAAAAAATGAAATCTTGCCATTAGCAATGACATGGACAGAAATAGAGGCTATTGTGCTAAATGAAATGAGTCAGTCAGAGAAAGACAATTATCAGATGATCTCACTGATACAAGGAATTTGAGAAACAAGACAGAGGATCATAGGGGAAAGGAGGGAAAAAATGAAAAAAGACAGAGCATAAGAGAGACAAAGCATAAAAGACAATCTCAGGAAATAAACTGAGGGTTGCTGGAGGGGAGGGGAATGAGACAGATGGTATGGCTGGGTTATGGATATTGGGAAGAGTATGTGGTATGGTGAGTGCTGTGAATTGTGTAAGACCGATGAATCACAGATCTATACTCCTGAAACAAATAATACATATGTTAATATAAATAAATAAATAAAGTAAGTAAGTAAGTAAGTAAGTAAGGCTGAGAGACTGCCACTTTGGCATTTGTTCTGATGAGCATGGAGGACATTCCTCTGCAGAGAAGAGCAATGGAATAGACAGAAAAACTAGAGAATATGTGGGCCACATAGAGAGAGCAATGAAAGACTCCTGATGGCTTCCTATTGCAGGTCCAGCTTTATTTCCATGAGATATCATTCTAATTTTCATCATATCATTCCTTCTCTCTTTATTTAAGCTCTGATTAGAACACTAGCTTGTGACATAATACAAGGCACTCAGCAACAGAAGCAACAGAAACAACAATAGCTAACACCGATTTTATGTTTATTACATCCCTGACACTCTTAAGGACTGACATGGATTTTTTTTTTTTTTTTTACATTTAACTCTCAAGCAGAATTATGAGGTAGATACCATTATTTGTCTCCATTTATAGGTGAGAGAGCTGTGACATTGGTCCCAATGGTGAGGGAGTTAAGTGAGGGCAAGTAGTCTCGCCCCATCACCCACTTCAATCACCAACTGTGTCCTTGTGTGAATCTAATCAAGCCTCACTTTTATCTATAATATGTGGATAATAATAAAGGCTTTGCAGGTGTAGATTAACCATGAGGATATAAGTAAAGACACTTTGTAAACTTTAGAATTCTGTGGGCTAAGATTTGGTTCTGCTTTGGTTCAATCCTGGTTTAACCTTTCATCCATTCTGATCATTCATCTATCAACCCATCCATCCAAAAAATTTACAAATATTTGTTGAGCACAAGATTTATACCATATTGTGAGATTCCGTATACATCCATTAGGCACTTATAATAGGTATGTATAATGGAGAAAAGCAATTACGTGTTATCTACCAACGTGACCTCTCTCAGCTTTACCAGCATGATGATGAAGAAGAAGGTACTTATCGCCTAATCAGTGTCATAACAACATAGGTCCTATCTATCAAATCACTGCTAAAATTGTTGAAGTTTAAATTTCATAGGATATGATAAATGTGTAGAATTACCATCTTCTAACTTGATGCCAAAATATTATCACAAGAATCAATTCATTTATGTGAAACCACCTAATTGAAAAGATAATAACTGGCCTAATTTCATATGCCTAAGTTTTAGGATTTATTTTTCAGCTGCTCTTCCACAAGAAAAAACTTATACTGGAAGATTTCTTTTTTGTGAGTTTATACTTTATCTTTCTAAAAATTGTTTGAAAAGCATATAATCTGAACAGAGAGATATATTGGCTTGATCAATATTTGAGAATCCTAATATATCATTCTGGGGATGAAAGTGCTCATGACCTTAAACCCAGTGTTTCAGATCCATGGACAATACTGGTGAACTTATCCTAACTGCGGTTTATCCCTGAAAGAGGATGTGGGGGTCAAGCCTACTGAAATTATGTGGGCACTATGTGATGGTGGAGGCCAATGTAATGGTTGCTAGGGAGACAACTTCAGTCTTCCCTTTGGGCACACAGCATCCACTTAGACTCAGTTTCTGTACCTATGCTCCCAGAAATTCTCAGTTACATAAACTATATGAAGTCCCTTCATAAAGAAACAAGCAACTTTCTTACCTATTTAGTGAATCCAACTCTGGATCCAGGATTACTATATAAGAGGTAGCCCTCCTCATCAAATTCAGGTACGTTGCTCACCATCCTGAAAATATTCCTGAAGTGTTTCAAATCCCTCTTATACAGCACTTCATAGACACTCAGCTTTGTCTGCCTCTTTTTTTTGGTCCGACTACTACCACATCATATGCATCATGCTGTAAGTAGGATTTCATCAATGTCATGCAGGTGCAAGCCAGCACTTCCTCCCCTCCTCTCTTGCCCTGTGGCTTCTCTGTCAATACTCAGGTGTGGGGTACCATGAGTCTTTACTTGGTATCCATGTATACAAAACTCAGAATGCAAAAATGTTGAACTCCAAAGGGTAAACTTTTGACTGTTGGGAGACAAGAGCTAATGGAAAACTTTCCCTTCTTTCTACTCTACTATTCCTCCTCACTTATGTCTACTTAGGAGACATGCTTTATTTGATTCCCCAGGGGATGACCATGTAAGAAAAATAAGATAAATGCACCAGCTCATTACTATAACCATGTATTGTCTCTCTCTCCTTACCTGATTCACTCCCTTTGCCTCTCAACCCTGTACCCATGGTTTGTAAATCTTAATAAAGTAATAGTACATATGCTTTTGTTTCAGGTTCTCTATTCTAGGGAGCACAGGCCAAGACAATGTGTAACAGACCTCTGGCATTTCCATTAATAAAAGTTAATAGAAGACCAGATAAAACAAAACTTACATTTGGAAAAGGAGGCAGTGAGAAACATGCAGAAATCACTGGTACATGGCAGGTATCATAATCTTCTGGCCATAAATAACAAGAACAACCTGCCCTGGCATTGGAAGGCATTCCTTGGTCAACTAATCAGAACATTCCTGGTTCTAACCTATGAATGGATTTCCCTTGTCCATTGTCTTCCATGCAGATAGACTTTGGAAAGAATACAATATCTGGGGTCTGACCACTTAAGTAGCCCACTTCCTGTTGATGTGATTCCTGGATCCTTGCGATTATCTTGGGTTTGAGAAATATGGGTTCTTTTGGCCAGTTATTGGGGATTTTTGGCGGTACTACTCACTTAAAAATTTAGTAGGCTGCCGGTCTATTTGCTTTGGGTCTATGTGCTTATGATCAATTCCATAGGCCAGCATCAAAGCCAACTTCCTTGTCAGTTCATGGCTATATGAACCTGGGAAATTTTGTCTCCTAGAAACATATCTCTGTGGTTTTTTTTTTTTCCCTCATGCAGATCCTTGTTTAATGGCTGCAAATATATTTCTGGCCTATGCCTCAAGGCAATTGAACATTATCTTTATGGATGGATCCCCTAATAATATACTTCTTATACTCAGACTACTTCATATCTGTGTCTTCAGAGCGTGACTCTTCCCTTTGTCTGGCAAAGAATGTTTAGCAGGATGAAACTTGGAAGAAACATGGTCTCATTCATATTTCCTCCTAAATTTCCCCAGGTTTCTGCTTTTCTTGTCACCAGCCTTGACTTTTGGAGACAATGGCATTTCTGTCCTTGAAAGATTCCAGATTAGATCAGTGGACTCTCTGGCAATATGTCTTCTTAGCTCTTTTTTCTCTCTTACACTTCATACCTAATACATAAGCAACTTATCAGCTCTACCCTAAGGACATATCTCAAGTTGGAAAACTTCTCACCCCATCTACCACCAGCCCCAAGATGGTCCAGTCATTCCACCACCATCTTCTCTCCGTAATAGTCTTCTGATGTAAGTTTACACACAACTCCCATGTGATCTGGCCCACCTTCTCTGCTCCTACTGGCCCTTGCTCACTGAACACAGAATTCACATTGGCCACCTAGCTTTTTATTCCTTTAAACACCAGGCCTACTTTTGTCTCAAGGAATGTCCTTTTGCTGAAATCTCTGCTCAGGAACTTTCTCTCAGATATCCTGGTCATCCTATCTATAAATAATGGCATATACCAATTTCTTTGCCCTTATTTTGCTTTATTCTTAAAAAACCATTTGTCACTACCTAACTTCCTATTTTTTTCCCCCAATAGTGTATCTCTATTAATTAGAATGTAAGATCCATGAAGGCAAAAGATTATCAGCCATATAGCCCCTGCCCATGAGGAGCACAGTGCTTGGCAGACTAGGCATTCAATAAATACTCTTTCAGATATGCTTCCTTCAGCCTGGGCTATCTCTTTCATACAAGATCTCTCTGCATGCTGGGAGAAAGACCCTCTCAAGTCCCCAGATGCTACAACTTCATCAGGTCTGAGTAACAGCACATAAAAGCCACAACCTAAGCCCTTATCTTGGTTGTACATAACAAAACCTACCAACTTCCTACTCTGGTGTGGCGGGGATTAAGGGGCCCTTGCTGCTCTCCTTGTTATTTCCTCCACTCAGCAAACTCCACAATAAGACATGGATGTGTAACCACGTCTGCTACCAAAATATGGATCTGCTAGAATGCTTTGGGATGCAAGCAGTAGGAAGTGCAATTCAACCTGGCTTGAACAATGAAGGGAATTTATTTATGGAAATCTTACAAAATAAAGTAAAACAAAATGTCCAGAGATGTGTGAGCTCTAGGAATGATCTGATCTGAGTTTGTGCTCTATTCCTCCTGTGTTCTGTGGATTTCACACTCCCCCAGGTGTGACTTTCACCTGAGGCGGGCTGCCCTCAGGTTAACAACCCACCTGGAGCAGTTCTAGCTTCCAAATATGCACACTAGACTGTCTAGTAATTTTAATCCTACCTGAAGGTTTCTTCAAGACGTATGATAAATTATTTATTCCACTGCACATGATACTACAGGATTTGGCCACTGCTGAGACTGAGTAATAAAGTCCTTTGCCTTCCGCCGGCCAACTTGTGAGCTTGAAGTAAAATACTGAAACTTTTCATTATGCTAAGTGAAATAAGACAGAGAAAGATACATACCATATGATATCACTTATCTGTGGAATCTAAAAAACAAAACAAATGCACAAACAAACAAAGACAAAGCAGAAACAGATTCGTAAGCACAGAGAACAAAGTGACAATTGCCAGAGGGGAGGAGGGTAGAGGGGTGGGCGAAATGGGGGAGTCAGAGGGGGAGGTACAGGCTTCTCGTTATGGAACGAAGAAGTCATAGGGATAAAAGGAGCAGCGTGGAGAAATATGGTCAGTGATACTGTAATAACCTTGTATGGTGACAGATACCGGCTAGACTTATGGTGAGTACAAGATAACATATTCCTCAATTAAAAAATGAATCAAAACAAATACATTTTTTAAAAATCTTGACCACTTCAAGTTATTTAAAATCTTTCCCTCAAGTCTCTTCTACTTTCTGTATTCCTCATCTCATCTACTCTTACTAGTTACTCAAGTCAAAACCTCTGGTGTTATATTTATATTCTCCCTCTCTCTCTCATCCCATATCCCATATCCCCTGTATCACCTGTTCTATCCTTCAAAATATACAGAATCTGGGCACCTCCAAATACTTTCACCGCCACCACCTTACCTAAGACACCATTATTTCCCTCACAGCACATTATCACAATAGTTTCTAATTAATCATCAGCTTCTGTTCTGTCCCCCTATTATCCACTGTTGGTAAGCCAGCTAGAAGGAGCCTGTTAAAACACGAGTTTGGCTAGGCCACTCTTTTACCTGCCTCTTTTAACACGAGGGTTTTCCTGAGGACACTACTATTTAAAAATGGAATCTCTTCACTTCCAGCTTTATTTTTTCCTTAACACTTATTACCTTCAAACCTACCAACTTCATTATTATTATTTTTTTTTTAATTTCAATCTTTTCTAAAAAGACAGCAAGCTTCACAAGGGTACAATCCGTGTGTATTTGCTCACTGCAGTAGCCTTGGCACTTAGACCAGGATCTGGCATATAAATGTTTCTATAAATAAATAAAAATATTTATATTTACTCATATCTATATTCATTCATGCATTCATGGTTTGGATTATGGCATCATTGAAGTCAGGAAGAGAGGCGATTTCAAGTAAGATGGATCAACAGTGTCAAAGATTTTGGAGAACTAAAGGCCACCTGGCTGGCTCCTTTGGGAGCACATGCAACTCTTGATGTCAAGGTTGTGAGTTTGAACCCCATGTTGAGTGCAGAAATTACTTGAAAACACATTTTTTTAAAAAAAGGATAACTTAAAAAAAAAAGATTTCAGAGAACTCAGGTATGATAGGCTGATGCATGCTTCAAGGGCAAGTACAGATGACCTTATAGCAAAGCTCTTCAGCAAAATGAATGAGGAAATGGGAGGAGAAGGGTATCTCTTATGAGGTCCATGGTATACAAAAAGATATTCATTTTAGGCAGGAAGACAGACATCCTTTCCATTATAATTAGAGGGAGAGAGAAATGATGGAAATGGGTTTGGTGAGGCCAAACCTTCACCAAAGGTTGGGGAGCAGAGTTTGATGGAGAATCTATCCTAGTAAATCTACCTTCTCCATGAAGTAGGGAATTGGGAAGTTAGATTATCTTTTGAAAAAAGGGGATGATGGACTCGGAAATTTGAAGACCATGGAGATTTGAAATGAAGAGAATGGGAAACGAAGCTGAAGGGAAACAGGATGTCTGAATTGTTCTTTGCAGCACTTCTTTCATTGCTTTTTACTTTGTTCCATTCTGTTTTCCTTTTGAAGAGAGGCTATCATTTTTAGATCAATCCAACTCTAATAATGGATTTTGTGCATGGTAAAAAAACAAGATCTTAAGAACTGGATCATGAAACATACTTCCCGAGCACCCTTAGAGCCATATGTATACATGCGCCTGGAAGCATGCATGTGTGCCAGACGTATGTGTGTACGTACAGGTGGTCTTCACGCATTTAGTTCACGCATCCCATACTCTCCTACAGTCTCCCATAGATAGACTTCGCTATGCCAAACATGGACCTTCGTTTATCTATCCATCAAGTAAACATTTCTATCCATCAAGTAAACATTTCAAGCTATTACACAGAAGTCTTATCATCTGCCTTGGAAATGACTCCATTTTGGCTACGTATATAGCAATTTGTCCAATCATTTCATATTTCACTGAATTGGGGCCTTACTATTATAGACATGTGAGTGAAAATGCAGAAACAAGATCATAAAAATTAACACAATCAAGACAAATGAAATCATTAGGTTTTTGGAAGCTGCTGGTCTCTAGCCTTAAATGCTCACTTACAAGCAAGCAAGTGAGCTCAATGGTAAACAAAGAAGGAGGAGCAGGAGAAGCAGCTAAATTAAAGGATATGAGTTAAATCCCACTAGGAATAAGGAAAGGCTATTAAGGCTGATGCAAAGAATTTCAGATTCAGACTTGTAGTCAGAACCAGGAAGATAGAGGGGAGAAGCAGCTCGTTCTCTCTTTCATAGAACACTACGATTTGACTACCTCACATTTCGGATCTTCTAAACCTTATCTGCCACTGTCTGTTCTTCCATTTCCCAGAAAAACTCTTCCAGCTGCCTGACCAAACCTTTGAATTCCAACTTTTGTGACAGACTGTTGCCCTGGAACCGGGAAAGCTCTGCAACTGGAACTTTCAAATCTTCCCGGGAAGGTTTGTACATGTGCACAAAACCCAAAAGGCTCGATTTAGTTGCTGAGCTCATGGGCACTGTGGCTATTCATTCCCCA
Organism: Mustela putorius furo; assembly: GCF_011764305.1. NCBI lineage: Eukaryota > Metazoa > Chordata > Mammalia > Carnivora > Mustelidae > Mustela > Mustela putorius. The sequence continues at coordinate 17,597,121 of NW_025421402.1, read as the reverse complement.
GTTTCCACCCCAGACCATGGTTGAGGCCAACCATAATTACCTGTTTCTTTCTACTGGGAAGACCCAACTTGTCATTTGGACAGGAGCAGCCATCTGGAAGAGTTATTCTAAGATGCATTTGTGCCCATCCTGATTCTGCCCCACTTATACTCTGAATTTGTCAGCACCTATTATTTTGAAAGATCCAGTAAGAAGAACTATGTCTGGAGAAGACTCTGTGTGTTTCCACTTGAGCTCCAGTTTCTGGAACAGAATGACTAAGTGCAAGGACACACAACTCCCGTAGTTATGGTTCAGTCAAATTGCCATGAGTTTTACTTACAAAACTTAATGAGATAGTCAGCACAGTTCATTCCAGATTATCTAATAAAAGAAATCACAGAAGTGATGCTGGACTAGTTAAGACTGAAATGACTACCCCCTGATGCACGATAGTCTTGTGCAGCCACCAGAGGGGAGACTCTTCTTGGACAGGGGAAGGGAAATGAGCTGAGAGGAACGCACGAAGCACTCATGGACAGACAGAGCCATGTGCGTGAGCTGCCATCTTTCTTCCTTCTCAATGTACTGACCCTCATTTTCCAATACGAGACACCTTTTTAAGACCAAAACAGAATGCTAAAATAATTATGTGCAACAACCCATGTAAACTGGGGCTATCCCAGACAAACTTAGAAAACGGGACATCCCTACCTCCTCGAGTGTGGGCCCAAATACCAAGGCATTGTCACCCGCAAATCCCAAACCTAATTGTTATTATCTCCCTTTTACAAATATGAAAACTGACAGGTTTGCTAACTCTGTGGACTACATATTAGTATTCTCACTCCACAGACAATTGGATTGAGAAGCAGAGAAACTAACTCTACTTTACACTAACAAAAGTATCTCTTTGTTAAGTATCCAGTTAATGTGATAAAAAAATACTTTATCGGGAGGGCATGCCATCTGCCTTGACTTTCTCTATCCTAATAAAACCCGAATAACTGAAAAATCTCTACTTCATTGGCAATGTTTAGACAGAGAATAAATATACATACCACTCAAGTTTAAAATGCTTTGCCCCCAAGCTTAAACATTTTCAGCATCTCCTGCAAAACTATGACCCTGAGTTTTTAATTGTTGACTCGAAGACTTGGGGTATTTCATATCTGCAGCAATTGAAAGAATGCTATTCATGTTAACCACAAGAGGCTTAAGAGAGAGAGCTAACTGCTGCATCCGCATTCTTGGAGAGGTCTAAAAGCAAAAGAGGCTCTTCTGTTGCTTGACAGCAGCAGGGGTCTGAGGGCCCTCTCAGGGAGCCTGCCGGCAGGGAGGTGAGTCATGGAGGAGTGCCAGAGCTTCTGAACTCATCCACTTCAGGAACGAGGAACTCAGCGCCCACAGGGAATGAGATCAGCTGCTTTTAAGGACAATCTGGTTGTCAGGCTCAATGAACACCCACATTAGACATCACTGGACATGTAAGAAACAGGACATGTGGTTCCTATGTTGCCTCTGAAATCCTGGCTCCACAGGAACACTTGGAGACATATTTTCCCCAAGGCCTTCCAAGGAAACGAGGAGTGCTTGTTTTCCACAAATTTGTTGAGTTTTAGGACACTATAATTTCCAAATATTATTACCTTCCCTCTGAATGTGAATTTATTCTAAGGCGCCATGTTTGATGTGTCTCTCAGACGTTAAAATTGTCTCCTTTAGGGGCGCCTGGGTGGCTCAGTGGGTTGGTCTGCTGCCTTCTGCTCGGGTCATGATCTCAGAGTCCTGGGCTCCAGCCCTGCCTTGGACTCTCTGCTCAGCTCAGCGGGGATCCTGCTCACCGCCCCCCACCCCGCCCCCACCCCGCCCCCGCCTGCCTCTCTGCCTACTTGTGATCTCTCTCTCTCTGTCAAATAAATAAATAAAATCTTTTTTAAAAAATTGTCTCCTTTAAGAGAGATGTAGTGTCTTTAGTGGATTATCTTATTGTCTTTTAAGACCTCGAGACTTTCGGAAGTCATTCCTTGGACATAAACCATGTGTCCTAGGTTCTCTGTTTTGTACTAGGCATGTACTAGTGAATATCAAGTGATAACTCGCATAATGAGACAAGTCTTCATCAGGTGGCAGAAAGAAACGTGTACCCTATCAATTTTTTTATCTACACTACATGAAAAAACTTTGTTTATTCAACCCACCCAATTTTGTTGTACATGATTTCAAATCTATTTATCAAAGAGATTTGTATTTATATAGACAGACAGAGCAAAATTTAGAGCACCACAAATCTTTCCACTTACCCATGAAGTGACTTTTGACCTGAATTTTGATCTGTCTTTGGCAGTTAATCATCAGAAACAGCGTAGGAAACATATGTAACCACAGCCTCAGTGACTGAATATTCTCTAATGTTATAATCAAGTTTCACAACTTTACAAAGTCTATCTTTGTGAAAGTATCATAAAACTGATCCATTATTGACACTGGACTGCCATTAATGCAAAATGAATAGCTTCATTCTATAAGAACCTCACAAAAAGGAGAGAAATTAAATCCCCCGATCTTCCCTCCATTGTTCCCAAAAGAAAATTTGATTTGTATATGTAGAATCCCTGCTCTGTTCTCAACTACCCTAATTTCCTTGACTTTGACCAGCCCCCAGGATAACTCTCACTCCACTTTTTGCCCCAGGAGCATTTTGTCAATATGTACTGAAGATTGGCTGTTGGAAAGCAGCCTGCCAACCAAATCTCTGGTAGTCATGGAATTCTGACTTATATTCACCCTTTGGGGCTCACAGGCTCTGAATCTCAACTCACTTGGCCTTTATTTATTTATTTATTTATTTAGTTAGTTAGTTAGTTCCACTGTCATTTGTTCAGGACACATTGCAGCTCTCAAAAAATGTAACACATATTTTGAAAAACAATTTTTACTTCATAGATAAAATCTTGATAACACATACAACTGTCTCCAAAATATTTCATGGAAATGTATAAACTTGTAAGAATAATATATTTCTATGACCATATTAAGATACACATATTTAATTTTTCTATGTAAATCTAGTTATTATCAACATCAGAACTTACACTTTTTAAATATGCATTGCAAGTCCATGTAAAAGCATAAATTACATAAAATATATTTATGACCCTTATGTAATGATTTTTTTCTTTTATAATTAAGCCCTAGTATTTCTGAAACTATAGTAGTCCATTACATCATGCCATATATATATATATATATATAATGCTTTTTCTTTGTTCAATTTTTTGTTTTCTTTTTTTTTACATAGAACTTTTTTTCCTTATTTTTTACTTTTCAGTGTTCCAAGATTCATTGTTTATGCACCACACCCATGCAATACGTGCTCTCCTTAATGCCCAGAACCGGGCTCACACAACCCCCCACTCCCCTCCCCTCTAAAACCCTCAGTTCGTTTCTCAGAGTCCACAGTCTGTCATACTTCATCTCCCACTCCGATTTCCCCCAATTCACTTTTCCTTTCCTTCTCCTAATGTCCTCCATGCTATTTCTTATGTTCCACAAATAAGTGAAACCATATGATAATGAACTTTCTCTGCTCACTTGGCCTTTAGATACCCGTGGGCCTCAGATTGATAATGACAGTTAACATATCCCAAACCTAATATCTTAAATATTCAGATACAGTTATTATCCCATCCATGCTACAAATAACATTTAGTTGATTCATATTCAGAGTCTTTCATTATGTACAGTAAGTATACACCTCCTAGTTAAGGTAAATTTTTTAGCTTACATCTTATCAATAAAATATTTCATAATGTTTATTTTGAAGATGAAATTAAATCATATATTTTTACATATAGATAAGGGTGAAGGTTTACAGACCTTTTTAATTAAAGGAAAACTATGGCATATGCTACCTAAGATCCATGAGACTGTGAAAGACAGAAGTCTTCACCCAAACTTGTATAACTTTAATAGCATCTAATGATTATATCATTTTGTAACCTAACATGGGTACCTTGTATTTTTAATTCACTGCCTTTGATTATTTGTATTTTATCCCCCTAAATATCTTGTCAGCTGCTAGAAGACAGAGGCTGTGCCCTATGCTCTCATTCTTGCCCATAGCACTTAACTGAGTGTTCAGCATGAGCACTCAATCAGTATCATCTGTCTGCTTTGCATTAACAATATCTGATCACAGGTGTCGCCCGGGAAAGCAGGTCTTCTGATCCTGTTGGAGATTCAGTGTGAGATGTTAAGTGACTGCCTGGAGTCACATAACCTCTGTGTGGCGAAACCAGGATCCAAAAGAAGGTCTGTGTTCCTCCATGGGCCATACTTCTTAGGGATTGACAGATTTTGTGTGCCCCCACAAGAAGCTCTCACCCCCGCTAACCTGGACCTCCAAATGGAATGAGCCTGGAACACTAAGAAATGTTTAGGAACTCCTGATTTCAAATCTTGAATTTTCTTTTATTGGTATTCATATACATTTGATATATTCACTCTATATTCAATACATGAATTTTCTTTATCAAGACCATGGGTGGAGTTGAGTCCATCCTCATGAATCTAGCTTATGGGCAGACATAAAATTTTTTAAAAGTTCTCAATATCTTGTCCACCAGTTCCTCAGCAGAGCAGTGGTAATGGCTATATTTAAACATCTTAACACTGTTCTGTCAGGATGTTTTAAGAATTTAGAAAACCTTTGCTGTGCGTATTAGCACCCCTAAAGGTGTCGTCATTATTAAGATTAATTTGGAAACAATTAGATGAATCTCTTATTCAGCTTGAGAATCGTACTGTTCACGCTAACTGAACAGTTGGTTTGAAGATCAAATCCACAACCTCAGTGTTACCTTTATTTTGTTAACAACTTCTATAGGATATGCCCATTCACGTGTTCATTTAAAAACCATATTTGGAGACACCAATACTTTTATTCTACCCCCAAAAAGCAAGCCTCTCATTCTTTCTTTCTATTGGCTCTGACGCTCATTCTTTCTTGAATCTCCATGTGCACAAACAGAATTTTTCAGAGGAAAATGCCATTAGCCATGGTTTGGGATTCCTAGTGCCAAGTCAAAAACTCTGCAATGGTTTTTTCTAAACAACAGATGTGCACGATGCCATCTTCCAGCAATGGTTTGTTCACCATGAACTTAGAACTACCCGCAGGTTATCAGATGTCCCCTTGGAGCAGGACCTCTCTGGGAGCGCATGCACTAGCTCATTGCTTCTGAATTCTGTGCTCCGTTTCCTGTACCCATCTGGAGCATCATGTGGGAGCACACAAACAAAGCCCCTGGCTTCCCAGAAAGACTGTCAGCTCACCTCTAGTTAGAGGTCACACATTGGCCCCCCGAGGGTGAATCTGGCTCCCAAATGCCTTGCCTTTAGTGAGTGTAGTATTTGAACTTACTCATCCCTAGCTGCAGATTATTGCTTTGAAATCCAGCTACTCATGAAAATCAACTGGGAAGGTTTTATTTTTTATTGTATTTACTTTTTTAAAGATTTTATTTATTTATTTGACAGACAGAGATCACAAATAGGCAGAGAGGCAGGCAGAGAGAGGAGAAAGCAGGCTCCCTGCTGAGCAATGAGCTCTGGGCTCAGTCCCAGGACTCTGAGACCAAGACCTGAGTCAAAGGCAGAGGCTTAACCCACTGAGCCACCCAGGCACCCCTGGGAAGCTTTTAATATTCATGCCTGAGACCTGTACCCATATATTCTACTTTAATTGGTCTGCAGTAGGACCTGGCCATCTGAATAAATTTCAACCTCTCCAAGTGATTTTGTGCAAACCACAGTTGAGGACCACTGCAGTCTCTATTTAGGGCCCGAGAGCATGGCTGACAAGGAACTCTGCAACAAACAGCAGGGTGAAACCGGGAAATCTGGGGATGGAGAAAGGAGCAGGAGCACCCCTGGGCCAGACTCATGATGGGTGAACAATCCGACGTGGGTCATATGCAAGAGTCAAAAGGCAGAGCCGGGTTGTTGTCCAGACCAGATACTCAGAGGCAACACTTTCAAGGTTAGAACAGTCAACAAATCTAGAATTCCTATGAGTGCAGCTTATAGTGCCAAGGTAAATATAGTCAAATCTCTACCATTGGAGGCAGCACCCAGAAAGATCCCAGGGCCAAGTAAAATAGACTAGGGTATTTATCAAAGGTGACCAAAAGGACAGAAAATCAAAGTTAAGGAGGAGAGACAAGACAAGGACCCAAAAGGTAAGGGAAAAAAAGCCCCCAAAAGCAAAGAATCAGGTTGTTGGATGAAGTAGTTTAGGACTAAAGCATGAATGGTGAGAGTTTTTAGTGCCCTCCACTTATCTAGTCCTTGTATATGTTTGTTCTAGGAACTGTTGTTGCAGGTTAAAACAAGATAATTCATGAAAACCACCTTGAATCAGAAGCAAGGCCGCAAATCTGGTACAGTGGTTCTGTATCAGCAGCAACAAACATGAACAGAATTTCTATTCCCATCGGGGGCCTTGGTCTTCTGAGTGCTGTCAGTGAGACTTGTGTATTGGGTGCTAAAAGTGACAGTTATTCAAGACACCATAGCATAAGGGACCGGTGTTGGAGTCAGTACATAATGCAGCCTCAGGTAGCTAAATGGTGAGTCAGAAGGACAATTATTCCATTGGATTCATTGTACCCAAGTAGACTTTAACAACATCATGAAGTTCTTCCTGTGAAGAATAAATGGGACCTGATCAATTAGTTATTATTGCCATTGCTCTACGGTTGTATTAGTTATCTTTTGCAGCCTAACAAATTACCCTAAAGCTTTGCGATTTAAAGTAACATTTATGATGTCACAAAGTCTCTGAGGATCAGGGATTTGGAAGAAGTATAACCAGACAGTTCTGGTTCAAGATACCTTCATAAGGGTTGAGTTCAAAGGTATGACTTGGGCTACACTCATCTGTGTGCCTGCTTCCAAGCTCACTTTTGTGGCACTGGTTGATGGCTTCAGTCTCACCACATGAGCCTCTCCAAAAGTTGTTCTCAACATGGCAGCTGACTCCCCCTAAAGAGAGTGAGAAAGGAACAGACAGATAGGAAGAGACAGACAAGAAGAGAGAGTGAGCATGACAAAGACAGCACTTTTATAACCTAACCTCAGAAATGACATACCACCACCTCTGTCATCTGTGATGGGCGAACACTGATACAAGGTGGCAGGAATGCACAAGGATATAAATACCAGGAGATGAAGATATTGAGGACATCTTGGAGACTGGCAACCAGTGGGTGTTGCTGCCATCTTTGTGTATAATTTATTTGGTCTCTCAAAAACATTCCCATTGTATAAGTGAAGATGCTGGGATTCTGAGAGATTTGGTGATTTGAACAAAACCACATTGCTAGTAAATTGTTCTTAGTTGCTGGAGTTTTCCTGGTCATGGTGACAGGGAATTCACTGGCCATCCATAAGTCTTCTACTATTACTCAGTGGTAGTTCTTCACAAACTGCAGTAAAATAAGACGAATTGAAAAGTTTTCTGTCTGTTTGGATCTGGTTAGCATACCTGGCTTCAGCCCAGTCCCTTATAAGGAAATATCCTCAGGCAGTAAGGAATCAGATGGATTAAATCTTTTGTTCATGTTCAATTCTACTACATAAGTCAAAACCATACTCCTGTCTCCACTGACTCTCAGAATAAGGCTCCAGGTTTAAAATCTCATTCAGTCTCCTGTCTGTTTAAATAAAATCTACAAATAGGGTTTAATGTTGTTCAAGCTAATGTATGCATCTATAGATCAATAGAATAATAAATACGTAATTATAGGACAAGGAAATTAAGAGCAGAAATGTATTTGGAAAATTGATGAGAATTGGAGACAAGAAAAGGGCAAAGTTTGAAAAGCAAAATATCAAAGATGGCATGTGTAAGGGTGCTAGAGACTACATGTCTGCCTCCCTCAAAATTCTTAACGTTGAAATCTTAGCCCCCACTGTGATGGGAATTAAGTCATGAGGGTGTAGTCTTCATGAATAAGATTAGTGACCTTATTAGAAGAGACTGGAGAGAGCTTTCTCTCTCTCTCTTGCTCTCTCTTTTGCTTTTTCTCCCTTCCTCCTCTCTCTCTCTCCCCCTTCCCATTTTCTGCCACAAGAGGACACAACAAGAACACATCTGCAAATCAGGAGGCACGTGCTCACCGGACACTGGATAGGCTGGTACCTTGATCTTGGACTTTCAGCCTCAAGAACTTGAGAAACAAATGCTCTTTAAACTTCCCAGTCTATGGCATTATATTATCACAACCCAAACTAAGACGAAATAGATTGGGAAAAATTGGCAGTAATTGTTCCTAGTGACACAAGCTATAATCCCCTTATTGCCTCCACTCTTTTGTATTTGATCCTTATAATTTTGCATTAGTTTTTTTTTTTTTTTAATTGGGAGAGACATTCACCTTGCATAAACATTTTTAACACCCTGGCCATGTTATTGCCTTTGTATGAGAATTTTTGTATTTCCTGCCTTGAGATATCTTGTGCAAATATAAGCAAATAGGTACTCCGTATCAGTCTATAATTTTTCCTACCTTTTCTATAGGTGGAAATATACCATATATAGTATTATGTACCTCAGTTTTTTCCAATTAGTAGCATGTCTTGCAGAGCTTTCTATTTCAGTACACAAAGAGATTCTTTGGTCATTTTTAATCGTAATAGTATTCCATGTGGTTATCTAAAATCTTTTGTTATAATAAGCCCTGCCTCAAGAAATAACTATATATATGCCATTTTACACACAAGGGTGAGGATACATCTGGGATAGTTTTTTAGAAGTAGAATTGCTGGGTCAGAAGATGTGTGCACCTAGAGTTTTGATACATTTTGCCAAATTGATTCCTTAGACGTTTTAACCATTCATATTCTCGTCAGCACGGTATAGGAATGGCTGGTCATCCACAATCTTTTTTTTTTCTTTTTTGAAGATTTTGTTTATTTATTTAATGGAGAGAGAGAGAGATAGCGAGAGAGGGAACACAAGCAGGGGGAATGGGAGAGGGAGAAGCAGGCTTCCTGCTGAGCAGAGAGCATGATGTGGGTTCAATCCCAAGACCCTGGAGTCAGAACCTGAACCCAAGACAGATGCTTAACTGACTGAGCTATCCAGGTGCCCCAGTCATCCACAATCTTAGCAGCAAGACTCCAACATGGGTCTTGCCCCATATAATAAGTAAAAAATGGTTTCCAGAGTAACTTTTCATATATTTAAAAGCCATTTTAATTTCATTTCCTTGTAGTTTCTATTCCCACATCTTACATTTTTTTAACTGAGTTATTGATCCTTTTCTTGATATTTGCAAGATATTTTTATATGTTAAAGAAATTCAGCCCTTTGCCTGTGACAGGAGTTTCAAGCATTTTTCCCTATTAAGTTTGTCTACCAACTTCACTGTAGTGATTTCTAATTTTTTTTTCTTCTTTTGTGAGGGGTGTGCAAAACATTTTTATTTTTATATAGTCACACCTACCAATATCTTCCAATGATTTCTGAGTTTTGTGTCACACCATTTCTTAACCAATTACCTTTCCTGCATCTACCTAGACTCAGGAAAGACACATCTTTAAGTCGAACCCACAAAAAGTCAACTTCTGTTCCAAAGCTCAAGATGCTCTTCGGGGGGGGGAGAGTGAAAGAAATTTTAAAGAACACAAAGACAGTTTTAAATAAGCCACAGTCGTTTTTCTTGTTTCATCTGTTGATGATCCATGGGTACGAGAGCCTTCTCTAATTCCATTTTTGGCTGGATCACTTGCCAGGTCAAAAGAGAGAGAGAGAAAAGGAAAGAATAAGCAAGTAAGAAGGCAGGCAATCATACCTTCCACTCTGAAGGTGTGGTGTGAACAAATGAATCAGGCAGATCTGGGGAAGAGGAGGGTGCCAGGATTTATGGCCAAGGCTCTCCTCACCTAGGCAACAGTTGGTAGGCAGCATTTGTGGCAGTGGCTAAAAGCTATTTCAGGGCTTGGCTGGGACAGTATCTGCTGAATAACTAGGCCAGTCTTAGAGCCAAGATCCACAGCTCAGCTGCTGTTGCTGCTGCTGAAGAAGGCTCAAAACTCATTTTTGCTGAGTCAAATCTCTCTTCGGGGATTTAGAAAACAAATGAGGCTCTGAGAAGTGGAAATTCTTCTGGACAATTCTTTGGGAAACAATGCAGTGGGTCTTTCGGTGTTTCCGTTCCTCTATAATGAATTCAGTCAAAGGTAGAGACCCCCTCTTCACGATTTAAAACTAACTCACTTTGGAAGAGACTTCCCTGGTTTTAGGCAGAAACCATGGGATGGGAGAAATAAGCAAATGAGAAAATGAAAAGGAAAGGGAGAGAAAACTACTTATAGATACATATTTCAGTATGAAAGACAGATGCACACGATTTTCCATGCCAGCCAGTCTGCTGTGTATAAATAGGAAGAGCTCAAGGTAAACTACCAAGAAAATGACTCATCAGGGCAAGAATAAGGAAAGAGATCAAGTGTTCCTGAGTTATTAGTAACTTGAAATTACATCCTTATGCAGAGATCCTTCAAAGCTGCATTCTCTAAGTGTGGACCTCTGGTAAATGCCTGACCCAGCAGTGACTTTGAGTAAGTAGAGCCAGGATATTTCAGGGAATGTTTCGTATGTCCAGCCCATATACTTTTTTTTTTCAGTTTTTTCCCCAATATCTAGGAAATACCTTAAACATTTCATAAAGTGCTTTCACTAAAGTGTGGGTGTTTGAAACACTAATTCTACTTGTCACCTCATCACTACCTTAGCAAATATTTGTTGCGTACTTACTGTGTGGGGCGCACCATGCCAGTGTGTTAGCACGAATTTAAAGAGGGATGATTGAGTCAAAAAGACACCATTATGATGAAAAAGGAAGTGGATGGGAGGGTTGGGGGAAGGAGAAACAATATGGGATATCAATATTGTAGTATATACAGCCAGAGACAATGCAACTACATTTTAACTAACATAGTCCAAATTTCACTCAACTCAAGGTCAGAGCGAAAGTCCAAGTACAGTGTACAGGCACCAACAGAGGCACTGGACCAAACTTCTTCATAGACACGTAATGAGCATAAAGAGGTGACGATTTCACAAACTACGAAAGTTTTTTTTATTTTACATTTCCAAGGGGGTCTTTTCTCTGAATATGTCACTCGTGGGCTAAACATCCGGTACTAGATTCTCAAGGTTTCTGCTTACTTAGACCAAATGTGCTCTCAGGATTTTATTGTTCCATGGATTCTGCTTTCAAGGGCTTCTGATATCTCATCTCTTCTATTTATTGTTTTTTTCCTGTGATTTCCTCTGGTTCTTGGTTTCCATGCCTCTCTACTATCTGCTGACTTGCCCTCCAACTGGACTTTTCAAGAATAATCAGCTCAGCCCTTTACTTTACAGTATGGAAGAGATATATGAAGGTATTTTGGGAGTCATTGGCCAAATGTACATTTCTACCTTTGTATCAGATGCTTCTCCAGCCTCATCTGACCAACTATGATCAGAGCAGTGAATTCACATGATGAAAAGACTATCAATACATATGGAAGGAGCCATTGGAGATGGCTTTCCAAAACATAACTATGATGATGATACATATTCATAGAGTCCTTCTTGCTAAGAAACAATTTACTATTGAATCAAGTGCCTACTGGTACTCTAAATAATAGATTTCTTTCTATGTGATGTAGCTTGCTTGGAATGAGGAGTTTTTTAGACAGAATTGTAGATCACAGCATTGAAAGGGGATGGGGAAGCTCAATCTATCCATTTTCCTAAATGAGTCACTGGACCCTTAGAAGGACTAAGTAAACTTACCTAGCTCAGGACTGGGAATAAAGCCAGAATCCAAAGATCCCCTTTACAATGTCCTTTCCACTCACATTCTTTATTTGCTCTGCATGGTCTTAAGCTAATTTCCCAATTTAAAAAAACGTGTAGGGGCGCCTGGGTAGCTCAGTGGATTAAGCCTCTGCCTTCAGCTCAAGCTCAGGTCATGATCTCAGGGTCCTGGGATCGAGCCCCGCTTCGAGCTCTCTGCCCAGAGGGAGCCTGCTTTCTCCTCTCTCTCTGCCTGCCTCTCTGCCTACTTGTGATCTCTCTCTCTCTCTCTCTCTGTCAAATAAGTAAATAAAATCTTAAAAATAAATAAATAAATAAAATAAAAGAGAGTGTAGCTTTTTGTAGACATTTTTACACTAAGATTTCGTAAGTTTTTTCTAGCTTCAATCAATCAGTCATCAATCAATTACAACATCAACAATTTTAGTACTGATAAAAATTTCATCTGAAAGGAACATGCCAACACAAGCAAAATAATTTCTCAGTGCCAAGAAAAGAATAATACGTCGCTGAGAACTTTCAGTTTGCCATGAACCATAAACATAGACTTCAAGTGGTGGGAGCCTGGACTCATTCATTCCTCTGATTACGGAACCAACTTAGTTGGCTATGGTTAAATTAAATGACCTGTAAATCATGGGAACATCCGAAGGAAACCATCGCAAGCGAATTACGACAAACACACCTAGAGCACGGGAAGTGAGCAAGAAGTTGAATAACCCTGAAGACATTTATTACATACATGTTGGGCGGAAACTATAAATCATTATTGGTTAATGTATGTGATTACTTATAAATTTAGATCTCTAAATTAAAACCAGTGTCTTTGAAGGTTGACAGAGGCAGATAACCCTTCTTGAAAAGAGAGCTTGAGAGATTTTAAAAAATGTGAGGTTAAAACAAAATACTTTTCTTGAATTAAATAGAAACTTTTAACTTTCAATTTTTGAGCTCAATAAAAACAAACTTTCAAAAAAAAAAAAACTTTCAACTTCTTTTAAATGAATATCATTTTTGTAAGCCCTGCATCTGGCATTCTCCATCCCTGGCATCTGGCAACCTCTGGACTGGGAGAAGAAGCAACTACTCTGTAGACAGGCTGCAATCTACATATTCCTGCAAGCTAGTAAAAGCCTCCTATATCAGTAAAAATATCAACTCGCTGCAGAGATGAATTTCATTTGGAAAATTCTCCTTTAGTCTTAGGAATGATACTAAACCATCTCAATCTGCTTCTAATTTATATTTAATCTTCAGTATTAAATGCATGCACTTACCATCAGGAGGGTTTAGCTAATTCCTCAATCTGCCCCTTACCCAGTCTCCAGCATCATGGCCACTCTTGGAACACACTGGCTTCTGGCTTCAGAGACTGAGACTCTATCTCAGACACCAGTAATGCAGCTCTGAACATAGCAGGCACTCAAAACTGTTTCTGGAATAAATGGGGCATGGAGAGAAATTTAATAGATTCATTTCTTTCCTGCCTCCTATGGTCATACTCCAGACCAGACAACAGACCCTAAAGCTTTTACTCTAAACCAGGTTTTATTAATCTCTCTCCACTATTGACGTTTGGGTCCAGATAAGTTCTTGCTGTAAGAGGGGCTGTCCTGTGTCTAATGGAAGGTTTAGCAAGATCTGTGGCTTCTACTCACTGAATGCTGGTAGGGCCACTGCGATGAAAGTATGACTGCCAAAAACAAATGTCTGCTGGGGGAGCAAATTTGCCTCCACTTGAGAACCCCTGAGTGAAATAGCTTGAATGACAGTAGTAACTAGAAATCAGAAGGCTGGGACAACATTTCTAATCACAGCAAGAGTATTTTTTACCCACAGAATTATAGAATCTAGCTAATCTAATCTAATCCAATCTGATTTATGGTTAGTTGATGTAATTGATTAGAAGTAAGATCAAGGTAACAGCTTTTCTCCTCAAAATAACCTCAGTAGTATGTTAAATACGTCAGATGCATTGTTGCATTCAACCCTTGCAACAACTTTATATACTTAGTTTGCAGAGGAAGAAATAAAGATTTGGAAATGAAGCATACCAAAGGTGAGATGGGTATGACTTGGTTCAACCTGATTCTTCTCACAAGTACATGTTCTTATTCACCGCATCATTCCTTTATAATCTGTTACAGTCCTGGACTCCCTCTAATTCTAAATGCAATTCTAGATGCAACTCATTTCATAACAGACCCTAGTGAAGAGTATGAATGAGTCAGTGACAATATATTCCTCTTACAAGAAAAACATTTCAAGGGCTATGATGTACTGAAGGTGAGTCATTAGAAACCTAACTATAAAGAAAGAACAAAATCTGTGTTTTACAGGGACACGGAATAAATTTCTGCAATTATTCCATTTTGGGTCACACTTCAGTTTATGGAGCCTACCAGAAAAATAACATCGGAAGAGAATGGTGGGATCTCGGTGGAACTTTCTCCAGGAAAAGGTGAAATAGAGTCAGCAGGAAAGAGAGTTCTGTCACTTTCATGTTTGACACTCACAGACCGTGCTAAAGAAAACATTTCTGGCATATTTTTAGCCTTATTATGGAAAAATGGACCCTGCTGGGTCACATGGACAAGCTTCCAATCCAATAAGAGTCAGAAATGCAAAAGAAAAATACCCTGGGAAAGTTTTCTCCCTGTTCATACACAGCAGAGCCTACAGTGCATTCCCTTGTCCAGCCTATAATTAAGACGAAAGGCATGTTCCCCTCCAATTTGCTGCCTGGTGGCATGGTTCACATTCCATCCGGGCTGCAGTGGCCTGGTTCGTCCTAATGCGACACATTTTTAAGGCAAGGGAAAAAAAAAGTAAAACACACATTTTACTCTTAAGTGTTTCATAGGATGAGCTATTTCAGTCTATACTATTTTTAACTCAGTTAAAAGAAAACATTTTTGAATTGACCATTTCTTACAGGAACTCAAGTATAAGGCTGCCTGTCTTTAGAGAGTAGCTGTCTTGTTTGCTCAAGGTGCCGTCCATTTGGTTGAGACCCTTAGCTGTGATGATGGGTCAGCCCAAAACGTTTTGGACAGTATGGTATGTGCCCAGAAGGTCAGATGCTTTCCACAGCCTCTTGGGGTATCAAAACTTAGCCAACGAACTTTTGAGAAGAAGGCTGTTTGTGAAAAGTCTGATACTTTTGAATTCCACTCAGACTGAAAAAAACATGAGAACTGTCTTTTTTTCATAGAAATGCCCCCTTCTTACCTCTCCTTACACCCTTCAAGCCCAGGCAGTCAACTCTGAATAAAGCATAGCTAGAATGAGATCTCAAGGTTGACCTACATAGATAAACACACATGTATGTTTTTCTGAAATTCATATAAATGTATATAATTGTGTATATATGTAAATATATATATACATTTATATACAATTATAGAAATTTCTATATATATTAATTTCTGGAATGTATACATATACACATATATGTATATAACTTCTGAGTTCCATTTTTCTTTCCATCTTCTAGAAAAAATCATCAGTGTCTTGTCACTCATTTGGTAACATTTTTGAACTGAAATTACTTCACTCACAGTGAATAGTAATACTATTTGAAATACAATTAAATTTTCATTACTCACATTACAGTGCTATGGTGTCAAAGCATACACTCATAGACCATTCTGTGTCTAAGGAAATCACCTTTAAGAGGGCTTAGAAACTTATAGGTCTGACTGAATCAAATCATTTCCACAGTAGCTACATTCCACCCCCCACCCCCCAGTGAGAACTTAACTCCAACAAATAATTGAATCTTTATAACTTTTCCCAACTGAAAACTTAACACATCAGTCTCAAAGTTAGAAATCTCAGAGAGAGTATGACAAATAGACGAATCCGCTCTATGTGTATTAATAACCTACTTACTAATTGCAAGCTCTGTAATTATCTCTTCCAGATGTGTCCCATCCTGTACCTCAACTCCATGCCTGGGGCCTTTTTAACAAACAAACGTGTTTTGTTTTGTTTTGTTTTGTTTTGTTTTGTTTTTTTAAGAGGGGTACAACAGACAACTGAGTTTCCCAGCAGCACTACAGAGCCCTAGTAGTCATTTGGCTATAGTCTAGCTTCTCTTTAAAAGTTCTTTCCTGCCTACTGGATCACCCCATTCCAGCTCACCCTTGCATGAGTCATGAAACTGCTGTTCACACCCATTGCCTAACGTTCTGTGAAGCATGAGGGTTCTGTGGTCCCGATCAGGGATCACGGGAGTCCCTCTGACAGGACTGGCTAAGAGTTCCCAGACTCATACTTCCTAAAGTTAGATTCAGAGGCTGTTCGTTAATGAGCCTTCCTACTTCTGAATGGTACCCCTTTATAATTCCGAGCAGTGAGATAGAAAATAGCAAGAGAGGAGAAGGATTGGTTTCCTGTCAAGCTATGTTTTGTAAATGCAAGATATTATTCCTAAAATGACTACATCCTGTTATAGGTGAAGTTAGTTTTAACAAGTTAATTAGATGAGAAACAAGAAAATATGAGAAAGCTATCGATTCCTTTTAGTAATTAGTACAATAAAGCAAAGTTATTTGTAATGGCATGAACTAAGCCTGAGCTGTTGCTTAAGGAAGAAAAGAAATCATACCTTGCCTAATGGTTAACGTTAGTTAAGGGTTAGAACTAGGACAAGACGGGCTCAGGCCAATCCAATAAGCAACAAGGAGACTTGCTCTGAAATCCAGGAAATCCTTTCTGTACATGGTATGCACCGCAGCTCCTATTGGCTCTAACACAAACCACTGGAAGAAAATTCCTTTTTGTTTAGGCTCATTGCTTCTCAAGTATGCAAAACTGTTAACTTACAATAGGAGAACAATCGATATTCTTACTGGCTCATGTAAATAAGAATCAAATTCAAAAAGGTCCCTATTAACATGAGTGTTATCTGTGTTGAACAGCTTCCCAGGATAGCAAATGGACTCGGCTGGCCTGTCTCACAATTCTTACCTTCACCCCCCTTGGAGTGTGTAACTATTCCACCACAATTAATAAACAATTGCTCCAGGAATGAGGTAACAGAAGATCAAAGATGGGTCCTCCTGATGTTTCAGAGAACAGTTCCATCAGAGGCCAGGCCACCCTCTTGGCAGGAACGTTAGAGAAGAGACCAGAACAAAGGATGGTAGTTGTATGAGGTAAACTTTTCAGATCTCTTCCAACCTTGCAATGCTAATGAAATGGCCGTCTTCCAAATGATTTTCCAACCTCAGGAGAAAATGATGGCTTCTGAATTAACTCAAAAGAGGGTTTCAAAACACCGCCTCATTCAGCTAGATATTTCAGAAAAATAAAGGCCAGAATCTACCTTAAAGTGTGATGTGGCCAAATAATAGTAGTCATGGTGGCAGGGGTAGTAATAGTTGTAATTCTAGCATTAGTGATAATAATAATGGTAGTAATAGTAATGGAGGATCCAAAATTACTGCTCTCTTTTCAAGTACCTCCATGGAATTCATTTTTTTCTGTAGAGCAACCTACTAATTATATTTCATGGAAGTTGGTATCAAGTTTCATTATCTTTGAGAAAAACGACCCACTAAAGGAGCTGATGGCATTTGGAGCTGTCTTGGGGGCGTGCTGAGTTTGGGGAGGGGAAATTTGGAACAAAGAGTAGATAATCCAGAGTGAAGAGCAGACTTTTCCTCCGTAGAAAATGCCATTGACTTTGATTCGGATGCTGAATGCACTCAAGGGGAACATTTCCAAACTGTATACAGCTGGACCCACCATACTGGGAATATTTTCTTTTTGAAGAAAAAAAAAAAAAAAGATATTGCAGAGTTGGCAGAACAAAGAATGGAAATACAAGCAGAAACAATATCATAGTCCAGAATGTGACTGCTGGCAAAATTAAAGGACTTCGTTGATGTATAGAAAGTTTGTACTTGTTGCCCTTTTCTTGTCGTGCAGGAACACAAGGATGGTGACCCAGAAGTATTAGCAGAGGCTGCCGTGATTATCACAATTTTGTGCCCAACTGTATGTACCACCCGTAACGCAGACAAAGCGTGTTACACTTGAGGGTTCAAGGAACAGGGAGGATTGGTGTTTGTGCACACACTGGCTGAATATACATATGAAACAATCAAGATTTCCAAGCAAACTGGAGATGAGAAAAGAAAGAGAGAATCGATGCTCTCAAAAGAGAAATTAAAAGGTTCCTACCTCTGAAGATGTTCTAAGAACGAAAGATGGATTCGGCAGTTCAAGAACATAGATCTAACTTTAACCCAAGACAAGATCTATCAGGACTGGCAGTGTATATATAGTTCAGGGTGGGGGGCAAGTGGCTGGGGAATGGAGGCGGGGTATAGGGTAAGACCTCCCAAGCCATGCCCAGATGGGATTGTTTCCAGATATCTGTCCATGGAAGCTCAGTGTCAGGAAAGAGAATGCCTGTCAGAGTCTGGGAACCAGAAGAAAGGCGCAGATCCTAGAAAGTAGGTCACACCATGAGTCAAGCTGGAGGAGCTGAGCAGGAAATCAGCCATGGAGTGAGCAAAGGTGGGTGACCAAGGAGTCAGTGAGGAAACATGGTTTTGATAGACTGGCAGGAGGATAGCACAGAAACTCGTGCCATGAGCCCCAACTGCCATTAAATCCTCAGTGCTGTTGTTTCTCTACCAACCGGGGCCTAAGCAGGTAGCAGATGCTCAGTTGGATGCATTTCATATGATTTCACCAAATGAGCCACATGGCCAAAATCATCTAATAGGTTTCATATGCTGTGTGCATTATTCACTGAACAAATAGGTATTGAGTTCCCGCTGTGCACCAAGCACTGTGCTGGGTGCAAGAGGCACAGACATGGGGAAAACCTGGCTTAGATTCACCCAGTCATGGCTATGCCTGTAAATGAGTCTGTAGCCAACAGGCTATGGAGAACACTGGGATAGAAATATTTTTAAAGGTTGCTTTTTATTAATTGTTTAAAAATATAGTCAAAGTTCTTAAGAGCCCTATTTGACAGTGAGGCTGGCAGCTTCCAAGTAGCAGAAGTCACTAAAATGTGAAATATCTCAGTCTATGGAAATCTAGGGGTGAGAAGCAGTGGGAGTAAGATCATTCCTACACCTCCTCCAATTTCTTGAGGAGTGAGAAAAGAAACAGTGTCAGGCAAGAGAAGCTGGAAAACGGCATTTCTCCACTGAGTCACTAAATAAAGACATAATAACTGTTAAGATTTTGTTATCATAACGACATTCATTTATTTATTCAAGCAAAAAAAAAAAATGAAACCATTGTTGAGAGCTAAAGGGAGGACTTTATTGTTCTCATTGTTATTGGTTTATCCATTATCTTAAAGGCTCTTAAAGGCAGAATAATGTTAACTAACAGTCAAGAACACAGACTCAGGGGAGAGGCCGTCTGGATCCACAGTCCAGATTCACACCTTCACTAGCTTGGGGAACTTGGGCAACTCCCTTCAACTCTTTGTAATTCCCTCAGCCACAATAAGTGAATTATAATAGATTCAACCTCTTAACCTTGTTGGGAAGATTGAAGGAGTTAATATATGTAAAGCACTTAGGATAGTCTTTGTCATTCTTCAGTGTTGCAAAGTGCTGGCTACTCCTATTTATTGAGTAACCTTGAGTGCTGGGACCATAACTAGGAACAAGGAAGACATAGTCCCTGTCAAGAAGCTTATATCCTAGTGAGAGAGACAGACAAATAAATGGTTAAATCCAATTATGATGACTAACAAAAAGGATAAGAAGGAATAGACAAGAGCAGGAAAGGACTATGTAATTATCACGGGTAGTTAGGGAAGATCTCTGAGGTGATATTTATGTTGAGATCTGAAAGACAAGAAGGCAGTGAAGAGAGCAAAAGGAGAGTATATGGTCCAAAGGAACAAGTTCGGTGGATTCTAAGCACTGATAAAGGTCAAAGTGACTGACCCACATGAGTGAGGGGATGAGGGCTGTGCTGCCATAGTCCTACCAGAGCTGGGTGACAGGTTTGGAAACTTTGAAGTGATGTGTGTTCTAAAGAGAGTCACACTAGGTTTCTAACCCAACAACTGGTTTCAAAACCTGGCATCCAGCCACCCAGTCTGGATGCCGCCACCTGAGCCCAAGGTCATCTCTTGTCTAGAAGACTTTCAAAATGCTGCCCTTTCTGACACTCTTGTTCCACCACAAGGAGATACATTTTCATGAGACAATAAGAAAGACTTCTTAAAACATGAACAACCCCAGTTCAGAGCCCTCCAGTGGTATCCCCTTGTATTTAAAATGAAACACAAACTCCTTTCCAAGGTCTCTGAGGTCCTACAGGATCTGGCCCTGTTTTTCTCACCTAAATCTCCCCTCACACTCTTCCCTTTCTTTACTAAAGATCAGTCACATTCTGTTACTTGAAAAGAGCAAAATTACTCTGATTTTTTTCCTTCACTGAATTTAAACTAGCTGGGACAACCTTGCTTAGGTATTTATTTTTTATCTCCCTACCTCCACTAGAATGTAAGCTCCAAGAAGAACAGTATTTTCTATGTCCTGTTGACATACAGACTGTATTATCACATTGAAGATCCTGAATGCAAATATATCTAGGTATCCTCAAACTACACTTTAAGTCTAGTGGTTCCAAAACCTAACATGAACATCTCATGGTGATTTACCTAAGATAAAGACTCATAGTCCCTGGTGTCTAGAGATAATCGCAGTAGCTACACAAATTAGTTCATCATTGACTCATTCAGTCTTCCATTGACCTCCTCCAATAAGAAATATGCTAATTACTGATATAAAAAATGTATGATACTTCCCAGTCTTAGAAACTCAGAGTCTTATTGAAGATATAAAACATAAGCTTATGAATGTGATGTATTCAAAGCATAATTCAAGACATGTATCTGATCATAGCAAACTGACAGATTAGGCCAACTGGTATCATTCAAAGAGTTTTTCTGGGTACAGAATTCTAGGTCGAAGATTATTTTGTGTCAGCACTTTTAGAGATGTTATTACACAATATTCTTAATTCTACATTATTATGCAGACAGATCCTATAATCCGTCGTCCTGTTGTACACAAACTGATATTTCTCTCTTGCTGCTTTGAGATCTTTTCATCTTAGGCATTCTGCATTTTACCACAATGTATGTCTTATGAATATCTTTTTATTTATCATTTGCTATAAATTGTGATTATTTTATATGTAAATTAATGCTTTTATCAGGGCAGAAAAAAAATCATTGTCTCTTTAAAATCGTCTCTCTTTTATTACCTCCTTCTGGGACTCTGATTAGATTTATGTTCAATCTTCTCATTCTGTTTTCCATATCTCTTAATTTTTCTTATACTTCCCTCTCTACATCTCCCTGAGTTTAATTCTACATAATTCTTTTTATATCTCTTCTCTGATTCACTTAATTTTCTCTTACATTGACCTAATCTGCCATGTAAATCAGCCATAAATTCTCCTGTGCCAATACTTTTCATTTCTAAAAGTCATATTTGATTCTCATTTGGATTTGTCTAATAATTTTATTATAATCTTTTATTTCATACTAATTTTTGTGAGTCCAAATTTTATTTCCTTAAGCAAGTTAAACAAAATTATTTTATATTCTGCATCTGAAATCTTCACTATCTGAATTGCTTTGGGTCTAAATACATTGTTTGTTGTTTCTAATCATTCTTACTCATGGTGGCTTATTTCCTCATGTGTTGGTGATTCTGAACTGTGTGCTATTTATTTGGTCTTATTATATGGTAATCAAGAGCACTTACTCAGAGAACGATTTTGTTTTCAGAACATTTTGTTGTTCTTGTTCAGAACCATTTGCTTATGCTAGGAACCAGTGGATGTTACTGACCTGGTGCCATGTCACTTCCTTTGGAGTCCAAAACGTTTAGTGCTTCAACCCTCCCACCCTTCTGCTGGCCCAAGCTTAATATTTCAATACTGGCATTTGCCCCCAAAGTAAGTCCACTTGACATTTGCTTACTACTCACTGTTCACCTTTAACTGGTTTTTTTGTTGTTGTTGTTTTTGGGTTTTTTTTTTTTTTGCTTTCTTTATTAAGTTATATTTGGAGGGTGTTAGGAGAAGTTTATCCATGAGTCTTTCTCATTTCTTTGCACTCCCTGAGTAGAAGCAGGTTTGTTCTGAATCATTTTTTCGAGGATTTTTGTAGAGCAAACAGCCTTGGAAGATATAGATGCTATCTTCATCTAGGGCAGAGAGCAGATGTATCCAGAATAATAGACATAATTTCTCCCTCCAGGGCAAAAGTTGAGCAAGTTTGCTAATAGCCCTTTTAAAAGATTGGGTTTTCCTAATCTGAGCTTTCCTCAGCTTTGGTAGAAACCCATTCTATATACTGAGCATCCACCTGGGCTTCTCCACCACCCTATTAGGTTTTCAGGACAGGGAACTTAGGAAGACATGAAACTCGTGCTGCCTGTTGTGTGGCAAGTAGTAATGTCTACTTTCTCTGATCCAGGTATCTCGTATTTTCTATCAGGATCCAGGAAACTGTGACAGGCAACTCGTTAGCTGGAAGGAGGGTAAACTCTCAGATTCTTAACAGTTCTTGACAGTGGAAAAGACATGGTGAAGTTTCCTCTTATTTTCTGTGAAGCTAGCAATTTATTACAAGGTATGACTAGTTATTTTGTAGCAAAGTCCCCTTAGTATCTATACTAGCAGTTTTCCAGAGTAAAAATGGAATATCTTATTTATATTCATGTCTTCTATGCCCAACAACAAAGTTGTGTTGAATGAATGACTAAATGAATGAAGGCAAACCCTCCAATCATAAAACGATAGCAAAACCATAACATGTCAGATTTAATTAAACAATGTATTAATCATTTATGAACCATTTACTCAAGTCAGCATTTGAATGACAATAAAATAGCATTATGCTTACATTTAATTTATTATATTCAACTATATGTGTTTGGCCCAAAAGAAAAGTCATCAAGTAAGGAAGTCCAAGTAATTTTACTAACTGCTCAAGCTCAGAGTCCATATCCAGAGGAGCCTGAGAAGGGAAACAGGTGAATCTTCAATTCCTCACTTGATTTATTCACAAAGGCCAACACCCTACAATGAGTGGGATATTTATAGAGCAAGAGACAAATTTTGATACAACAATAGGCCTTTCACCCAACATTTGAGATTGAGGGCAAGACTACAAATGGAGGCCTGTAAACCATATGTCTAACACTTGAAGGTTACAAGTGAAGTTAAGAAAGAGTTAAGCACAAAAATTCTATGCTCTGAACCTTGCAAATTATACCTTCATACTGACAAAAGCTAAAAAATAAATGTGAATAAAGCTATGTTTTTTATGACTGAAAGTTGGCAAAACATCAAAGACAACAGAACTTAATTATTATTATGCACATAAGGGTATCCTGTTTATGGGCTGGTGATGTCTGGATGAGTAATAAAGCAAAGACATACACAATACATAAAGTATTATGCATTTATCCCATAAAAGTGTACTATTCTTTTCTTTGTTTCAGTGAAATCACTAATTATATTGTTACAAACAAGATTTTCAAAAAACGTTTGTTGTCATATATATTATTCTAGCACTAAGTAAAATATAAGTATATACCAAGTATCTACAAGTATAAATAAATGTAAGAAAAGTTAAAGTTATTGGTGTGTATGTGTTTTAAAAGTTGTCCTCCTATTATATTTAAAGTCATCCATGGCAATTAAAAGGCAAAATATAATATAAACAATTCATGTTTATCTAAAATCTGAACCAAAATATTTAAGTAAACCTGAAAAGGTTTGAACAATTAACTTCTTTAATTTCTTTTGAACAATTAACTTCTTTAATTTCTTTTTTTATATAAATTTGTTTATATAGTTCACTTTTTACAAAGTCATTTATGGAACAAAGACATTTTGTTGAGTGCAAAACATTGAAATCAGTATCAGTGTCTTTCTTTTGTACAATTTGGACTCATTAATTTCTTAAATAAAAAGTCTACTTGCATTTCTAGCATTCAGTGCTATCTAGCTGTCTGTGTACTAAGAATAATAGAATGGGAATCTCATTTGATACACATTACACCTAGGTCCATGGTTTACAAATTTAAGATCAAAAGGAATGCTTAATAATGTGAACACGTTTCTCAGCTACTGTGCCCTATTGTTGCAAATACCACGCTACTTCTGAAAAGTCTTCAGAACTATCACTTGGGGGCAGGAAGGGAAGAATACTGTGGATTCTGTGGACACTCAGCACTGCTGGGAAACAAGACTTCCTTGTGGAAGATTCCCTCTCTTCCCTGCACAACCCCAACCAGTATCTCCATACCCAGTGCTCCCTCAGCTGGCTCCAAGCCCGGGGCATGAAGGATGGGGGATGGAATCTTCTCTTCCTTCTTCTGACCTCTCTGAATCTGGCTTGTGTTTTGGCTTTCCTGGCCAGCTCCAGGGGCTGAGCCACGAAATGCAGATTGGGTAATTGCAGTAATTCTGCATACGAGCTCAATGCTCCGATGTTTACATTGCCAACTTGGCCTTGCACAATATAAAGATGAACTATGAGATGCATGCTAATAATTTAAAATTTTAAATTTCCTTGCTTGAGACAATGTTAAAGAGTAAGTCGAAAACACCACTGCAAGTCAGGACAGAGAGGGAGACTGGTGGAAAAAAGGAAAGAATATCTTCATATACATCTTTCATAGCCTTTCTTCTTGCTTTTGGAAATAGGGACATTTTTATGTTGCTCTTGGCCCCACAAATAATGCGGCCAACCATGGTTATGGACCGTGCTGGACCAGCACTGTGCTTTGGATCCCAAGGGACAGAAGCAGCTATGCATTTTTAATATCTTTATTTGCCTTTTTTTTTTTTTTTAACTCTGTGATTTTTAGGGAGGTGGTCTAAAATACCTGCTTCAGGACAGGTCCCTCCTCGTGCCCAGGTTCAAAGGTAGAGCTGAGTAAGGCCCCTGAACACAAACCAGCTTATATTGCCGGACACGGCAAGCAGCAATGGTGATACTAAGAGAAGATAACAGGGTGCACAACCAGAGGCAAAATGAGATTTTACCATTTTCATTTTTCCTCTGACTTAAAATCTAATCTCTTATAGAAACCTATAGAAAATCTGATTTGACAACATGAACATCAGAAAATCTCCATCCATAGAAAATCTGATTTGACAACATGAACATCAGTAGAATTTTTGAAACCAATCTATATGCATAATCACAACCACTAAGGTTTTATATTAAACTGTTTTTTTTTTTTACTTCTTCTCTTAGACTCTGTTTTGGACATTAGTAACATTGGCTTTTCTCAAAGGAGGTATATAATGTCTTTATTCATATCCCCCATGACACAGTGACTTATATTAAACACAGCATTTAACATAAACAGATTGAATTAATTTTGTTTCTTCATTTGGTCATTGGAATATTTAATTACAAGAAATGTCACATTTTAGAACACACTATCTCTAATGAGATCAGCTCAAGTATTTGTAAATAACTGAAGGGCACATCTCAGACACTTTTGTGAATTTTATCTTTACGTCAATCCCATACCACCATTCTCAGCCCCAAAAAGGGTCCTCAAAAAAAAGTGCAAGTGGAAAAACAGCCCACTCAGAAGGCAATTGAGTCTTCGGGTTACAAGGCTCCACGGGCAATTATTGAGCCCTGGAAATTAAATTTGACACCCCTTGCTCTAAATGTGTCCCTGTGTCAGGCATTGCTAAGGCATTGCTGAAGTTAAATAACAGTTAAATAAGGATATATTGTTGGTTGCATTCTTGAAAATATATGCATTGTTCTTTAATCAATTTTTCTGTCAATATTTAAGAAAAAAAAAAAAGTCGTCCACCATTTCCTTTCCAAGTTATTTAAAAACATACTCTCTCGCTTCCCCTACATATGTTTCAGCCACACTGGCCTACAGGATTAATTGGAGTTTACCTTTTTAGGATTCCAAGGGAATGTGTGAAAGGATCTGGCCCCGTTTTTCTGGACATCTGCTCAAATTCCAGGCAGCGTGGATAAAGAGGTTCCTTTTTTGAAT
Organism: Mustela putorius furo; assembly: GCF_011764305.1. Lineage (NCBI taxonomy): Eukaryota > Metazoa > Chordata > Mammalia > Carnivora > Mustelidae > Mustela > Mustela putorius. The sequence goes on along the minus strand of NW_025421402.1, from coordinate 17,571,210 downwards.
GGTTGCTTGGCAACACCTTATTTCCAAATACACTGATCCCTGGACAGATACAGAGCTGTGTCCTACTTCCAACAATCCTTTCAATGCCCGACCCAACAGAGGAGTGCCCCACTCGTTCAAAATCCCGTTCCTAATTCAGCCTGCCTCGAGACCCTGTTGTGCATCAGCCATTGTCTAAAGAACCTGACTGCCCCCCCCTGAATTCCCATCAGAGAAATAATGGCAGGCGCTTGACTGCTCGGCCATTTGCACTCCAACTTTTCACAAGCTCTTAAGGGAAATGGGAGCAAATGATGGATGACATATTAAAGGAGACGGATGATGAGTAAATGAGAATGTCAGCTAGGTTTTCATACTCTACAGGGCATGGTAAATGCGGTGTTTTGTTTGCATTTTTTTAAAAGCATGTCCATCTGTCGAGGTTCAGAAATTGATGCATGAACCTCTAGGTACTCTGTTCATGTTTTTGAGGTCAGGTTGATGAACTTGAACAGGGCTTTGGCTTTAGTGTTAAGAGCCATGAGGGCCAAACTCACACTCTTTAAATCTGTCACGTTTAGCAGCTATCAGCAGAAAAATGAACTTTCAGTTGTCTCATTGAGACAATTAACCTGTTTTTACTGCCCTTCCTCCAACCAGCCAAATCCTATCTACTCTTCAGTCTTCTCCCCAAAATCTTCCCCAAACACTGTGGTCCAGAACAACCTTCTCCCTTCTACACTTCCGTCACTTGTTTTCTACAACACTTAATAGAAATTAATCTTTAATGCCTTGCTCTAGCTCTTATTTTATTTAAGTTGCTTGACACTTTTAACCATTTAACTACTTATATATTCATGCCTTGTTTCTTCTACCAAATTCTTAGGTCTTCAAGTTCTACCATGACACGCCAATAACTTTCATTATCTGACATTAGTGTATTTTGTATTTATTTGTTCATAACCTTTATCACTAGAATGCAAGTTCTAAATGGGCATTGATTTTGTTTCTTTGTCTATATCTTCAGAATCATCAAGAACAGTGCCTAGCAAATAATTGGGTCCCAACACATGTGTTAAATGAGTGAATGGATAAATGAGCAAATCATTTGTTTTAAGCCTTTATTTTAAAATTGTAAAATTTTTGACATAAGTTTTAACAAAGCTGGCAGCAATCAGAACCTTTTTGGGGCATAAAAGTCTGGGCTTTGTAGTCACACCGGTATGGATTCAAATCTACTTTGTTATTTACTAGCATGCTATGGCTATCCAGTATTGAGCAAAGCACTAAACTCTGTGCCTCAGAACTTTTTCCTTTAAAACAGAATAATAATACCGACTTCTTTTTTTTTCTTTTAGATTTCATTTATTTTTTTGAAAAAGAATGAGAGAGAGAGAGAGAGAGGGAGCATGAGAAGGGGGAAGGTCAGAGGGAGAATCAGACTCCCGCAATCATGACCTGAGCCAAATGAAGTTGCATAACCAACTAAGCCACTGAGGCACCTCATCTTCATAAAGTTGATGCATTAAGTAGGATGTAGTCATTAAGATTCCTGACGTGCAGGAACTGCTCAACAGTTTATTACACAAATCTATTGTGATCACTTACAATGTTGAGAACAGTGGGTGGGGGAACACTAGTGCTCTCTTAATGCTGCTCTTATGATTATAATTAGATATTGTCTCGCAACAAATTTCTTCCCGAACTTTTCACTATGACTTTCAGGTGGATCATTCAAACATGGGTCTAAAACCCCATAGCAGAATTTGCAGAAAGACCAGGACTAGCAGAGATGTGTTTCATGATGTTGACTAGATGAACAGGAATATCGGTGGTGGTAAACAGAGGTTATGGTGGGGAGGCAAAAATCTGGATCAGAGGGCATATTGGAAAGGCAGGACTAGCAGACAAAGCAGCAGTGAAGTGTTCAATTCAGAATAACAGATTAGCCAGGGATTCGAGCAGATATGGTGTTGGAACTGAGTAAGAGGGGCGCCTGGGTGGCTCAGTGGGCTAAGCCTCTGCCTTCAGCTCAGATCATGGTCTCAGAGTCCTGGGATCGAGCCCCACATTGGGTTCTGTGCTCAGGAGAGAGCCGGCTTCCCCCACCCTGCACCCGCCTGCCTCTCTGGCTACTTGTGATCTCTGTCAAATAAATAAATAAAAATTAAAAAAAAAAAAAAAAGAACTGAGTAAGAAATATGTTAAGGGAAAGTGTCTGGAAAACCAGATCAATACTGGAAAAAAATTAAGATTATGAGACAGAAGAATTTAAGTATTTGTGACCAGAGTGCCTGAGTGGCTCAGTGGGTTAAGCATCTGACTTTCGGTCAAATCATGATCTCAAATAAATTAAATCTTTTATAAATACATACATACATACATACGTACATACATACATATTTGTGGCCTCAGAATACAATTATGATCCCTTCGATAGATGACTCCTACACATACAGGAACCTCCTCATTTAATGCAATTGGCATTTCTCAATCCCAAAAGGAAAAAAGGTAATTAAAGAAAAAAAATTTTATTCTAACTAAAATATATAAATGCACCAGTCTTTGAATTGAGACTTAGAGCTTTGATTCGAGTATGAATCAATTGTCTATTGCACTGTTCCTTCTTGTATAAACCGCATGCCGCATTCATAATGTGTGTGTTATAATTTTAAGTTTTGCTTACTTCATAGTGGGGCATGAATTTAAGACAATTGTAAACAAATTGATTTTTTGTGTGTGACTTTGGAATTAGGTATGAATTTTTTTAAGTGAGTATGAAGTTTTCTTAAGTTTTTATTTTTTAATTTATTTCTCAAACTTAGTTTCACATACACCAACTGGTTAGAAATATTTTAGCCCCCAGTTTTTATCAAGTCTCTCTGAAATATTCAATTTGAATTTCACAGAAACAATAATCTCAGTCTTTTGCACTGAATTTCATCAACTTACGTAAAAGTTCATTAAATTGCATAATCACCATAACAAGTGTAAATTGTATAACATCGTGTTTGGAAACAAACAAAACTAAACCTTGGTAACTATTGGACTTGGAACAGTGAGAGCTCCGAGGCTGGTTGTATATTAGAGAGCAGCCTACCAGTGGTGAGCTTTGGCCTACTGTTGACATTAATCATCATGCTTAACAGAAGGAGAAAGACTGTCAGTTTATCGAACAAGTTAGCTAAAGGGAGGCTTATTATCAAGTCCTTTATTCCACCTGGTGACATGTAAATTGGTCCAACTCCTACTCTAGTTGAATAAAAAGGAACAACAGACAAGAAAGGATATCCATTTTAAGAGCTACCAATTATCAGCTTGCCCCAGGGGGTGCCCAGATGCCTTGGCTCAGCCCTCTCTGAGATTGAAACAGGATGAAGACTGATGTCAACTGGATCATGGAAGGCCACTGATAACTAAGGCAACATCTTTATTCCAGGCCCAGGGCTTAACATATATATTCGGAAGAAAGAACTAGTTTCAGGAAAGCTGTGTTAGGTAGATAATAGGATTCTACCAAGGGGTAAGAAATGATGTCTACAGGCGTGCCTGGGTGGCTCAGAGGGTTAAGCCTCTGCCTTGGGCTTAGGTCATGATCTCAGGGTCTTGGGATAGAGCCCCGCATCGGGCTCTCTGCTCAGCGGGGAGCCTGCTTCCTCCTCTCTCTCTGCCTGCCTCTCTGCCTTTTTGTGATCTCTGTCTGTCAGGTAAATAAATAAAATCTTAAAAAAAAAAAAAAGAAAAGAAATGATGTCTACAGTTGCTAGCTGACCTGTGGGTTTTATTGAGTGTTGTGGGTTTGTGTGACATATTCTCCCTGAGAGTCTCATTGCTTTTTACTGGCTTGGAAATAACATAATGGACAAGTCTTCAGGCAAAACAAACACAGTTAAAATAAATTGTGTGTGAATTGTAATGGAATTGTTAGTAAAAAAAATGCATTGATTACCACTATACCTGAAAAACAAACTACAGTTTGGAGAAAATGAGTCTTTTTATAGATAACTCTCTCAATATGTCACCAACTGGTGACCACCCCACTTCCCTCCCTAGGACTTGCAATTACTCACACCAAGAGTAATTGTAGTGCGTTCTCTAAGCACTTGCATTGTGTCACCAACAAATTCTAATTCTCTAACCAACCAGGTGATGACCATCGATGAAACAAAAATGAGAGGAATTTACAAGATGGAAAATCAATTTTTTCAAATCTTCTTTCTTAAGTTGAAACATCTAAAACTAAACTAAAACTATAAACATTTGTAAGGGATTGTTTTTGTCATTTCCTTTCTCTTAGGAGCTGTAGCTTGGACTACAGCAGTAAGGCGTATAAGATTTCTTTTGAATGAGGTAGCTTCTGTGCAAAAAAAAACCAAGGGTCGAGAATCTAAAAGTCGCTACAGATTTCAGGAAAGGTTCATCCTTCTTAGCTTTGGTAACAAATAATCATCAGAACCAGGTATTTTCCCATGTTGCATGCATCAAGAACTCACCTGAGTGTGCACTTTTTTCAAGCTAAGCACCCAGTGTCAGCAAAATCAAGGACAAACTCACTCCGATAAACATACTCTGAATGTCAACAAGCCGGCAACAGTCTCAGCCAGGTAAGCATGCCTCTATAGGTAACGTCAACCTACTTGTGTATCTGGAACTCCATCAAATTCTGAACCCCAGGCTTCTCAGAAATCCTATACGAGATAAAGCAGTCTACTGAGTGGTGGTCGCATCACCCTGTGGCCTAGTGGCTACATAGACCTAGTAATAACTAACAACCACTTTTACATACATTATTATTTTGCTTGAAGCTGATAACAACCATATGAAGTGGATATTATTCCTTTGGAAAAGGAAGAACAAATCATATATTATATCCAACATTTATTGAGCCTTTACTGATTTCCAACCTCCGTCTTTAGCATTTAAGTATTTTTTTCTTTCATTTAAGCCTTACAAATGTGAAATAGGTATAATCTCTCATTTCATAGTTAAGTATGTCAAGGTCAGAAAAATTAGAGCCAGCACTGAAACCCAGGCCTTCTAATGGCTAAGTCACGACCCTTTCTTTCCAGCAAAATAATAGTGATGGAAACCCCCATCAGCAGACCCAGGTAAGCAGGAGCTGGAAGTTTGTCCTATGTTTTTTAGGATTTCTCACATAAAGCTTGCTAAGAAGCCAAATTTCTATCCATGCCCAAGAAAATAAATAATTGGCTTTTCTTAAATTTGTATAATTGAAGATGATTTACCAAAAGCTTACACTAGGGGCGCCTGGGTGGCTCAGTCCTTAAGCTTCTATCTTTGGCTCTGGTCCTGACCCCAGTGTCCTGGCATCGAGCCCCAAATAAGGCTTCCTGCTCGGTGGGGGGTCTGCTTCTCCCTCTCCCACTTGCCTTGTTTGTGTTCCCTCTCTAGTTATCCCTCTCTGTCCAATAAACAAATAAAATCCTAAAAAAAAAAAGCTGGACTTCTGTACCCTTAGAGTCTGAAATAAAATAAAATAATGAGGGGCACCTGGGTGGTTCAGTGGATTAAAGCCTCTACCTTCGGCTCAGGTCATGTTCCCAGGATCCTGGGATCAAGCCCCTCATTGGGTTCCCTGCTCAGCAGGGAGCCTGCTTCCCTTTCTCTCTCTCTCTCTCTGCCTGCCTCTCTGCCTACTTGTGATCTCTGTCTGTCAAATAAATAAATAAAATCTTAAAAAAAAAATAAATAGGTAAAATAATGAACCCTGATGGAGAGCATTAGAGAAAAGCACCTTTGAACTTACGCTGGGATTAGCAACAATGAATTTCTATGGAGACCATATTCTATAGTATTAAAGGAAGCAAGATACCTTCTTTTATTTGCAATTTTTCCACTGTAATTTGATTGATATTTTTAATCTTTTAATTTGAAAATTTTCAACTTTATGCAAAAGTAGAGGGGATAAAATAATGAATCTCGGGTAGTCATCAGCCACCATCAGTAATTACCAAGTCATGGCCACCTTTCCGCTACATTTCCCCCACTTCCCTACCCTTGGATGATTCTGAAACAAATAAGCATCATGTTATTTCATTTCTAAATATCTTAGCAAGTCTCTCCAGAAACTAACGACTCTTTTCAAACATACTCATGATCACATCTTAAAAAACTAATAATTTTTAATATCAAATACCCAACCATTGCTCATAGTAATGCTAATACTAAGATCAAAAATATGATGGTTCACCCTGATATGAGGAAGTGGTGATGCAACATGGGGGCTTAAGTGGGTAGGAGAAGAATAAATGAAACAAGATGGGATTGGGAGGGAGACAAACCATAAGTGACTCTTAATCTCAGAAAACAAACTGAGGGTTGCTGGGGGAAGGGGGGTTGGGAGAAGGGGGGTGTGGTTATGGACATTGGGAGGGGTGCTTTGGTGAGTGGTGTGGGGTGTGTGGACCTGGAGATTCATGGACCTGTACCCCTGGGGATAAAAATATATGTTTATAAAAAATAAAAAATTTTAAAAAAAAAGAAAATATCAAAACTGAAAAAAAAATATGATGGTTCAAAAATATGAAAGTGTTTAAGTTTTTTATGCCCTACTTGTCTCCAAACTATATCCCACTTGGAATGTATAGTAAAATGACTGTGCTATAAAGTCACTTAGACTTTGCTTTAAAGTCACTTCTCTGTTGATTGTGTCATGGCCTCCGTGCATATTTGAGTTCATAGGTTTCCTTTTCCTTTCCATTTTTAGGGTTGGCTTTATTTGATTTTATTTGGATTTGATTTGATTTTTTATTTTTTTATTTAAAATTTTTTTTTAATTTTAAAATATTTTATTTTATTTGTGAACTATGGATGTGGCTTCAGTGTCAGATCTACAAAGTAAGGAAAATTGAAAGAACTTGAGTTTCTATCCCTGTGACTTCACCTTATTCCTTACCTCCCTTCAGTAATCATTTTAAAAACAGGTACACTTTCCTTGGCTTTTTAATTTTTATTTTTTATTTTGTTTAAAGTTTTTATTTATTTATTTGACAGACAGAGATCACAAGTAGGCAGAGAGGCAGGCAGAGAGAGAGAGAGGGAAGCAGGCTTCCTGCTGAACAGAAAGTCTGATGCATGCGGGGCTCAATCCCAGGACCCCGGGATCATGACCTGAGCCGAAGGCAGAGGCTTTAACCCACTGAGCCATCCAGGCGCCCACATTCCTTTTTTTAAATGTAAGAAAATACATACACATATTTTTGCTTGCCTCCATTTTTACTAAACTATGTGTACTTTATATACTTTTCTCTATTTGCATGATTTACTTAACAATATTTCTTGAGACCCTCCACGGTAATATATTGAAGTATGACATATCCAGCTTACAGTGCAATACTCTGTGTGTGGATGTTCCATAATTTTTAAAGAAGTCCCCTATTCCTATAATGCATAGGGTTTTGCTTTTTAATTAAAATCACTTTGATTTTCAAAAAATAAATTATACAACATTCAGCACGTTTTATGCAGGTTCTTGATAAGGCATGATATTTTCTTTGGAACCATCCAAAATTTATATATATTATATTATATAATATATATATATATAATATATATATTTTATATATATATATATGATTTCTTATTTATATGAAAGGGTAAGAGAATATAACATCAGAAACATGTTCTGCCCAAGCTGCTTTCCTTTCTCCAAAAAACATCTGATTAGAGGTGTAAGTGAATTTTAACATGAATAATACAAAATGGAAACATTTTTAAATGTAATTAAAACCTTTGGGGAAAGACTTACTGCTGTTCACATACCCGCAGTTGCTTGCATTGTCTTCTCTGGGCTCAGGCCTAGAAGAAATTGCTACTCAGTAACAACTGAGCCAGAAGGACTTGGAGCCCAGGTGGTCTGGCTTTGCCATGTGTTTTGGTAGCACTTACTTCTGCTCTCCTTCGCACCCTCATTTGGTTGTATTCATAGAAGATAAATAAGCAAACATAATACTTAGCAAACAGGTATGTCGTATACGAATTTCCAAATGAATATCCAGTACATTTCAACAATAGTCCTATCTGTGCTCCTAGCTTCTTGTATATATTGTTTTGGTGCTGATTGTTTCTATTCTTGGCTCTTAACAGAAATAAATATATCTTTATTAGCAATACAGAGTTAGAACTTAAACTGAGTCCAACAGAGAACTACTTTTTTTTAACTTTTCATTTTAATTGTATATTCACAGAGAATTGCAGGAACATTTTCCACCGAGTTCTCATGAACCTTTCACTTAGTTTCCCCTAATGGTGACTACTTACAAAATTAGTACAATATCACAACCACAACCAAAATGACAAGGCCAAAATCTAGGGAGCTTCCTCAAGTTTTGCAAATTTTATATGCCCTCACTCACTCATTTGTGGGTGTGTGTGCACAATAGCCGTGTATCTATTTATTCTGAGCAATTTTATCACATGTATATAGTTATGCAACCATCCCCACAAATCAAGACATAGGACTGTTCTTTCTCCAGATCCCTCCTCTTCACCCTTTACCCCCCCTCCATACCCCCCTCCCATTCCTAACCTCTGTCAACCATTAATCTCTTTTCAATATCTATACTTTTCCTTATTTCAGGAATGCTGAGTAAACGGGGTTCATACAATGTACCATTCTGAGGTTGGCTTTTAAACTCAGCCTAGTTCCCTTAGGATGAATCCCAGTTTCTGGCTGTATTAATAGCTTTATTCCTACAAAGCATTCGTGATCTGAATGTATCATAGCTCAACTATCTACCTGTGAAGGAGTGTGGCTTGTTTCCAGTTTGGGGCTATTACCCATAGAGCTTCTATGAACATTCACGTACAGGATTTTGTGTTAACACTAGTATTCATTTCTCTGGGATAAATGCCCAAAGCTGTAATAGCTGAACTATATGGTGAGTACATACTGAGTTTCTCAAGAAATTGCCAAACTAGTTTCCAGAGCTGTGCAATTTTCATTCCCATCAGCCCTGTGTGAGTAACACACTCGCTGTACATCTGTACCAGCATTTGGTGGGGACACCACTTTTATTTTAACCACTGAGAGGCATGTAGTGATATCTCATGGTCTTAATCTTCATTTCCCTAATAGTTAATGATGCTGAATATCTTTCTGTGTGCTTATTTACCACCTGTGTATCCTTTTCGGTGAAATGTGTATTCATGCCTTTTGCTCACTCTCCAATTGAATGTTCACGTGATTACTGAGTTTTGAGAGTTCTTTACATAGTCCAGATAATAAGACCTTTGTTGGAGATGTGGTTTGCAAAGGTTTTCCCCCCAAATGTGCACTTTGCTTTCTTCAACCTCCTCTCAGGGTCTTCTGAAGAGTTAAAGTTTTTAATTTTTAATTTTAATAAGGTAAATTTTTCAGTTTTTCTGGATCATGCTTTTGGTCAAGTCGAAAAACTCTTCACCTAATGCTAGACACCAAAGATTTTCTTCTATATTTTTTTCTATAATTTGCATAATTTTAAATTTTATGTTGAAGTCTCTGTGACTTTTTATTTAATCTTTAATGAGAATATTATTAAAAACTTTCAGCCTGGAGCTGCAAAGTGAAAACTGAAGTGAAATTCTCAAGAGCTTTGGTGTTTTTAACATCCAGAAATGAAGGCATCATATCATTAACTTTTTATGAACTAAACAAACCTTCTTCTCCTTGCTTACTCACTTCTAGTCATGGCCTTAATAGCAAGTAGACATAAGGAGAAATACTTAGAGGGATTACCAGTTAAATAGTTAAGCTTGTCATAATCTTGTCTAACCTGATGATTGGAAATGCTGATGATTGGAAAAAAACAACGACAACAACAAAAAAAGTACTTCTTAGAAAATTATGTTTTCTAGTTCTTTATTCTTGATGTCAAATCAAGCAGTTCTCATTCCAAATTATAACTCTAGGGATGCCATCTGGATTTTGGATATTAACATCAAAGACTTAATTATAATCTTGTTATACACAGGGTATATTCATAACAGGCAAACTCAGGGCCATGAGCGTTCTATGAAGTCTCTTCAATTTGTCTTGCTTAAGCAATAGTTCATATTATATGGACTGTCCCTTGCTAAAACACTAGTGATCCTGCGTGAAGCATGACCCACTGGAGGAGTGGGGAGGGCATGCAGGGAACGTGTACGCACCCAAGTTTTACCTTTATGATAATTGTAGACAGCTGGGAAACATGGGGAGGAGTAACCCGAGTCAGTCCTAAGTGAAAAACTGGGGTGCATACTGGTTAACCACATGCATTTGTAACTGATGTTTCTCTGATGACACTTCATCCTAAAAGAATGGAAAACCAAGGCAAAGAAGCCCAAAGCAGAGATAAGATAATGCTTCTCTTGAAAAATAAAAAGCACCAGCAAATGAAGAGAAACCCTATTCCCAATTTAGGGGAAAGGATGGTGTTCAATAATGTCTTCTCTCACTCATGTTTGAGAATGTCAAGGAGGACTGCCATTTCTCATGAAAGAACAGAAATGTTTTTGGAACATGAAGCTTCGTGTTTAAAATAATAACAACAACAACAAAATCAAAAATAGATAAATAAATAAATAAAATAATAACAGCAACAACAACAACAAAAAGATTATTTTGCTTCAGAAGTCTCCTTAACCCTTAGCTATGTTTTAAGATGATACATGAGGCCAAATCTCAGGAATGCAGGTTATGGTTTTGATTGTTCACTCTCATTAGCAAAAAACATCTCTCCAGCAATTAAATACAACCTAAAGGAAACTGCTGTGAAACACTACCAGGTTGGGCTTTGATTCAAATGAAGGATAAATAAGAAAACAAATGTTAAAACCCTTTAAAATGTTTTAAAGATGATTTTTCATTTCTATTAGTAAAGGGTCAATCTCCAAATGTTGTATTATTTTTATGGTCTACTAGCCATGAATTAGGGGTGGGAGATGGGTTATTTGGGTCACTAGTATTTTTTAATTAGATCAGCATCTAAAAGAGTGCTACCCACTTTTGGTTGCATATTATCTATACATTTCAACCAATTAACATAAGCATTATATGTTCAAGGTCTTTCTACTAATTTCTTACTCCTCAAAGACAGTGCTGAATCAAACAAAATGCCTCAAATGATCTATCATGGTAGATTATATTTTCCAAAAAGGGCAAAACAATATCTTCTATTCCATATCCTTTTCTTGCCACTGAACTTTGATCTCAAGAGATGGAATTTATGCTCCCTTCTCTTGAAACTGGATGCAGTGTGTTTATATGGTGACATTGATGCTGTGTGACTGGCAGGGCTAGACTGTAAAGGATGGGCAACAGAGACTTTGATTTGTTAGAATTCTCCTCTTTCGGCCACCATGTTTAGAGTCTGGCTATCCTGGGGCCACCATGATGTGAGGCAGCCCAAACTCACCTATTTGGGAGGACGACATGGAGTGGCCCTGAGAATCCATGAGAAGAGGAGCCTGGACACCCTCCATGTTCTGCAGTCTCCCTCTGCCCCATTCTTCCAGCTCTAGCCAACATCTGCCTGCAATCACATAAGAGATGAGAGCCAGAACCACCCAATCAAGCCCTTCCCAAATTCCCAGCCCACAGAAACCATCAGAGATTATAAATACATCTTGCTGTTTTACACTATTAATTTGGGGGTGATTTATTATACACAAATAGATATTCAGAGCACTTCCTCTGACCTTTTGATTTAATCAAATAATCTGTTAATTTAGTTAGGGAGAAACACTGAGCTAGTATGTAGATAGAAGCAGCTTATAAATAGTGTAGATTCAATTGAAGATGTTAGGTCACTTCTCTGACCTTTCATTAAAATCTTGTCTTTCTTTATTTTGCTAATACTGCTATACTATTTCTCTGTGAGAGGAGTAAGAGCTCATTTTACAAATTTTCCCCCATAAAACTTTTTTCTATTTCTTCAATTTCATGAACATTTCATTCTAAAAGCCCAATCTCTAGTCCCTGGTCATTTTAGCCCTCTGGGATTATTTCATAGTTGTCTACACTTCTAACTACAACATCTATTTATCATCTGGAGTCTATCTTGTGTGCGTACATGGATGTCCACAAATCCTCGTCAAGTAGATTATAAATTCTTCAGTGTAAGAACCACATTTCACAGTTCTTATACCTTTATATTCATTGAACTGTTACATTGCATTTTAGATCGTTCCATGATTCATTTATTGGATACACTATTTTGATAGCTGTGATATTATGACTTATAATGAGAAATATCTATTTGGTCTTTGTTTCCATTCCTGGCAGGAAGCTCCTAAAACCTTGGAATTTCCTGTGATGAGAACCATAAAGGTGTCTTTTGTTATGGTAATAAGGTGACTTTTGGAAAGTACCTAAGCATGGGGGTTGGTGGCCAGTAGAGCCAACCATGTGTTTGGAAGATTGGAATTTTCAATCTCACCCACTAAGCTCCCTGGAGGGCAGAAGGGCTGGAGGTGGAGTTCAATTACCCATAGTCAAGCCTATGTGATAAGACTTACCTACATAAAAACCCACAAAGACAGGGACCCAGAGAGCCTCTGGTTAATGAACATGTGGAAGTATTAAAAGACTGAAGCACTCTGGAGAAGGCATGGAAGATCCACACCCCTTCACACATACCTTTTCCTATACAATTCATGCATCTGGCTATCTTGAGTTATATCTTATTATAATAAGGCATTGGTAAAAACACTAGGTAAAATTTTCTCTAAGTCCTGGTGTGCCTGGGGGCCTCAGTCAGTTGAGCATCTGACTCTTGGTTTCATCTCAGGTCATGATCTCAGGGTGGTGAGATAGAGCCCCACGTCAGGCTTCACATTGAGTGGACAGTCTGCTTGAGATTCTCTCTCTGTTTCCCTCTGCCCCTCACCCTCCATTCTCTCTCCCTCTCTCTCTCTTTCTCTAAAAAAGAAAAAAAGTAATTATTTAAAAAAAAATTCTCTAAGTTCCTTGAAAGTTCTACCAAATTAATCTAAACCAAGGAAGGGTCATGGCAAACTTTGATGTATAGCTGATGGGTCAGGAGCAGAAATCACAACCTGGACTTATAATTGGCATCTAACGGGGTGGCAGGGGAGGCAGTACTGTAGGCTGAGCCTCTAAGCTGTGAGATCTGATGCTATCTCCAGATATATAGTGTCAGAATTTAGCTGAGTTATAGGACACCCAGCTGATGTTGGAGATTTGCTTAGTGGTATGGGAAAACACACACACATTGGAATTGGTGTTAGAATCATAATCAAAAATTACTTTTTTCATGCATCATAATGGGTGATCACAATCAACTTGATCTAATCATTCAAAGAGACAGATTTCTATACATAAACCTTTGTATTTATAAAGTCAAAATAATTCATTGAAAAGTTACAATTTAAAAAAGAGAAAAGCTACAATTTAAGAGATGTCATTGTGGAAGAAAAAAAAATAGATGGTTTTTGAATATGCTAATTCCTGGGTTTTTGTCATCAATATGCAAATAATTATAATCAAGCTAATCAATATAATTTACATGTAGAGTCACAGTCTACTATACAGTTGAATAAGAAACTCAGTCTTTAAGCTAATGACAAAAGGCCTAATTGAAGTTGTAAACTTATCTCATCTTGTTAAAGGCTCTTACTACTAAAATAATTCTTATCATCAAAGACTTAATCTCATGACATAAAAATTAAGGTTCAACTCAAATCGGTCACCAAAAATATGAAGTTGTTATTTTAATTTGAATCAATACACAGAATTCACACATTTTTTCATACGATTTTCTTGACCAGTCCAGCCAACTAAAGAAGTCAGGCTGGGTTTTGCTGTGTAAGATATATTTTCACCCAATATAATTAAGTTTGAAAAAATAAGCACCCAAACTGGTTATTTACTAATCTTTATCAAAAAAGTACCAGCCGATTGCCTAAGTTTTTCCCTGTCAACTAAGTGATTTTGTATGGTTTGTTCAAATCTAAGACTGAGCCTCATAAAAACAAGTTTGAGACAGTCCTTAGCTGACATGCTCATTGTTTTAGTGCCTCACACAACATCAGCAACCACAGGGGTGGACTCTCTCATAATTGGAGTCTCTTCTCCAGGACCCTTCACTGCACTGTGAGCCAGGAGGCCACCACAGGATGCAGTGAGGACCCCAGCTCCCAGATGGAAAGTAAAAGTCAGTGACTAGGAGAATGGAAGGTCCTCAGGGCAAAGGCTTAGTCACACTTAATGTCAACAGTCTGGGAGCCAAAAACAAAGTCATATGAGAGAATAAAAAAGCAAGTGAGTGGTAAAAGGAAGTTATAACAGCCCCACCAGTGTGATCTTTTCTTCCACTGGAATCTGTGTGATATTTAACTAAGATGGTTAATATAACTATTTATAGATTCTGTATAAAGAATTGTGTGAGTTTACATGCACACATATAAATACACAGTCACAATCACTCAGAATAAATAGAAATTCAAAACAAGAACCAGAGAATTCATACTTTCATCTCATGTTTGTATGGTCTTTCATTAATTAGAGTGTTGGCAGTAATGATGAAGAAGTCACATGACCACCCAGGACTAGAAATAAAAATGTAAGTGATCTTATTTCTTTCAGTGAATTTCTCAAGTATCAGTTTGTAATCAACAATCCCATCTGCTACTTACTAAAGACCTCAAAGTTACATCAAAGGTCAAAACAGTGGCAAGTCATTGATTTTTGTCAGTGCTCACCAGATGGACCTAAAAGAAGTGTAGGTTGCCATACAAAATCTGAAATGGAGCTCATACTTTCCAAACTCTGCTATGTGGAACAACCATTGCACTCTAATAGGACATCCAAATGGTCTATAGCTTACTTTCTGGAAAAGGACCTCATGGAGCACCTAGTCCACATTCATTAAAATAAACTAAACTGAAGTAGATTGAATTGAATCATATCGAGTACATCAACAAGAAATGGTGAAAAACACATCCAGCTGTCTACCAGCAAAGAACTGTAGATTTCTACGTCAACATGGAAAGATAATTCAAAACCAACAGCAAAGCAACATTCCTAAAGTACAAGAGAGGCAACAGGAACATTGTCTACTCAGAAATGTTTCCCTCAAAAATGTATCAGTCAGGATCCTTTCAATTCCAAATACCAAAAAACATGAATCAACCTAGCTCAAGACCCAATCCCTATCCCCCCAAAAGTGGGATGGAAATTGGAGGTTTGCAACTCACCATAAATGGAAAGCCTAGCCGTTCTGATTCACCTACCCATCCCTGCCATTGAGTGGGGAAAATGTGATCCCACATAGTGAAGGGATTGTGTGACAAACATAGACATACAATATGCACACATACACTGTTTGAGTGGTACAGCTGAATCTAATTCCAACTACAACTAGATTGGCTTGAAATGACTCACAATGGCAGAGCTGTCTCTTCATGTCTCGGTTTTTCTTTCTGTGGGCTGACTTTCTTCTTTCCCACTGCAGAAGGACCTCTTCCATGGGGCCAGAAATTGTTTTCCAGATACTTCATTTTTACACATATCTGTTTTAGCAACCCCAGCAGAAAGAACAGTTGTCTCCCTCCATATTATATTGATTCCAGAAGGGACCTAGGCCTTTATGTCCCAAGCACAGAAGCACTGAGCTACTCACTATTGCCAGGGAGATGAAGTCCCTAGAATCAGCCTATTTTGCCACCAGCCCATCCCTGGCATTGACTGGGAGGAACACGTGTTCCCAAAGGTGGGTAGAAGGGAGCAGAGGAGGGGGATTGAATTTAAACACACAAACATGGGGCTGCCTGGGTAGCTCAGTTGGTTGGGCAACTGCCTTTGGCTCAGATAATGATTCCGGAATCCTGGGATCAAGTCCCATGTCAGGTTCCTAACTCCATGGGGACTCTGCTTCTCCCTCTCACATTCTCCCCTCTCATTCTCTCTCACACCCTTTCTCTTTTTCAAATAAATCAATAAAATCTTAAAAAAAAAATAAACACAAACATGCAGCATTTTATCACTACAGTTTGTCCTTTATAGCTTTGAAATAATTATTGATCCTCTCTGGAGGCTTTTCTGGTAGATAAAAAGGAAAACCAAACTACTAAGAAGTATATTATTAATTTAGGGGTCCCTGAGTATGAAAGCATATTAAATATTTTATCCTGCGTAGGAGAGAGGGAAATAGGACACCACTGGGCACAGGTAATAAAAACAATTAAAAAACCAAGACTGGGAGCTGGAGGTAAGGCAGATTACAAAGGCACCAAGGATAAACTTTATTTTTTTACAGTTTTGCCCCTAGAAGAGTTGTGTCCTTCAACTCAGGGAAGACAGTTCAGCCATTCTTAGCAATATAAATGATGAGTTGCAAACTTATTCAGAAGCAAAATAAACAAAGAGGTGCTGGGACATGTAGATTAAGAATAAAAATAAAAAATCTAAAATTGAATAGCTAAGAGACTGTGCATGTCTTGAACTTGTCAATCCTACCCAGATATTAAAACTTCCTGATTATTCAAAAAAGATAAAAAAAAACAGCATAACTAATTATTTTTTAACCTTCTCTGGGCCCCTTGAAAATCACCTTTAGAATCTAAGGGTGATTAATTGGTCTAGTAAATAAAAGCATGCAGTAGTGACCTAGCAGTGATTGCTTTTAATTGGGTTCTCAAATCTCTTTCTTAGCAAGCAGCTTATGAATGAATGAATGTCAAGTTGACCGGTGATTCCTGGAATGAGAGGCTCACAGAGCACATTCTAAGCAGGGCTGTATTCAAGCCGTTCTTCGAGGCCCAATTTAAACCTCACGTCCACTAAAGAGCAGTTGTGCAGTCTTAAGCAATAGACAATAGTCCCTCCACCCCTTATTCGAAGGGGTCATGTTGCAAGACCTCTAGTGGATCCAAGGACTTTGGATGGGACCAAACCCTATATATACTGTGTTTTGTCCTATGCGTACCTACCTTTGAGAAAGTCTATTTTATAAATGAGGTACAGTAAGATGAACGCTAACTAAAAACAAAACAGGACAATTATAATAATACACTGTAATAAATGTTACCGTAGGTCTCAGCAACTCAGTATACAGTATTTTTTCTTTCTTTAGTTAAGTCAAGCATTTTATGGCCTTCTCTTTAGCATCTTCGAATTGCCAGCATGGCTACTTTTGCACTTTGGGGCCATAATTAAGTCAGATAAAGGTTACTTGAATAGGACCACTGTGATAGCATAACAACCAATTTGATAACCTCATGTTGGCTACTGAGTGACTATTGGGTAAAGAGCCTATAGTACCAGGATCCCCTAGGCAGAGGGCTGATTCACATCCCAGAAGGGATACTGGTATTGTGTAAGGTTTCATCACACTGCTCAGAATGGCAGGCAATTTAAAGCTAATGTATTGTTTATTTCTGGAATTTTCCATTTAATGTATTCAGACCACCATTGACCTGGAGTAACTGAAACCATGGATAAGGGAAGGTTACTCTGCTTAAATTTTCTTTCAGTCCTAACTGGAAAATGGTGTTAAAATCTGGCTCATAACATTTGCGTGATAATAAATTTGATAATGTGCTGAACAGTTCCTGACACCTGGCAGATCCCATGACAAGGAGATGCCCTATTACGGATCAAATTGTCCCCAAGTTCTCGTGGGGATTTTGGTGGGCTGCAGGGGAAGCCGCAAACAGTGAGGAAGCTGTCAGCATGTGTAATTCAACAAGCTGGGACCTCAAAAGCAGGTTTCTAATTCTTTATCAACAAATGTCAGGCATAAACCTGTTCGGGTAAGAGGGAGATTCTTGTGAATCTCACTGACCATCTTTGGGTCCTCAGAAAGCAGCTTCGCTTTATGCCCCCACTCCGTGCTTTGAGATAGCTGACTTCTCTGTGTGTTGTAGAACTCAGCAAGACTGACTCCCTTCTCCACTAGAAGCATTATCCAGACACTATAAATATCAGACTACTTCCAGAATACTTTAAGAACACTCTACCCTTTACCAGGACATTCCTTTTATTTAGCCTAAAAATGATAGCCCTCATTAGGTAACACTTCTAATTACTTTAGTAACAAGGCAAGGTTTGTTTCCACTAGCTCTACAACAATGATATCTACCAGTCTAATAGCAGAGTGACAAGGAAGAATTTCAAACCAATTATTTGTGCTTACTTATGTTGAAGAGGACTTACGAACTTATTTTTGAATGCATTCAGAATTATGGAGTCAATGCTCAGACAATCTTTCATTCCTGTCCTGAAAGCCTACCACTGAAGGCTAGTATTTTCAGGGCAGTGAAACATTCACACACACACAAGCAGACACACACACATACACATAAGCAGACACCTACAATTAAGCAATCATCGTATTTAATTTTGCCAACTCTGGGGTTCTAATCCATTTATCTCAGTTTTTATCCTACTGTCCTCTAAAACCTTTCTTAAGAAGTATTTGTTTGATTTAATATGTAAAAGCTAATAAGGCCTCCTGCACACAGTTTCAATAGTGCAATTATTTAGGGTGTAGATTTTAACTATGCCAGTGAAGAAAGGTCATCAAACTTATGGTTTCATCTCCTCAATATTTTAGAATTCAGGAAAACAATTCTCAGGCAGTTCGGCTTCTCCCCACCCCCACCCCCAAGTACAAGGTCAGTTTGACACTCTGAATGGTTAAATCATCCTTGGCAAAGATTCTGAACTTGGCAGAAGCTCCTTAATGAGAAATCCAGATGACGGGTATCATTTGTAATGTGAGTGCCCGCACTTAATCTAGCGCTAGTTTGTTTTTGTAAGGAATAGCAATGACTTAAAAGAAGTCATTAGGGATGTTTAAGATTTTAAATACTTGACACGAGCTGTGGTCTTCACCTTTGATGGCACTTTTTTAGCATTAAATGAGCAGTATAGACCTTCTCAAGTCAGTTCACTGCTAACGCGCTGCTTGGTACCAAAAGGATTCTATCTGCTTCTTGCTCTGGTTGTGAAAAATGCAGAAGTATCTCTGAAATATAGGCTGCACTTCATTCAGGAAAGCAGAAAACCAAGCACTGAGGCTCACTCTATCTTCTCTTATCTCTTGGATTTTCAACCATTACTCAAATGGCTTTTCAAAATATATGGCTTTTCAAAAGACCAAGATAAGCATCTAGTTGAAATTTCAGAACTCCCAAGCAATTGTCTGCTGGGCCAATAGATGCTAAAAGTAACATTGTCAAAGCTCTCATAACCACCCTTCGTGTCACTGCAGGACTGGAGTCCATATGATTCTAAAACTTGAGCTTTTATCCATTATCCTATTATCATTTGCATAAATACTTGCTATTTGGGTGGAGAGGGGACAGTCAAACCAGGATTTTTTTCTGACTTGATCATTATATGAAAATTGTCCAGTGAATTAAAGGAAAATAGTGCCCTCACTAATTTCAAGTACACCTAATTTTAATTAAATGTCTCCACTCTCTTTAGTTTTCCAAGCCTTTTCAACAAGAAACAGAAATATGAAAATTATACAAAGTGAGCATTTCAGAGTATATTAAGAATCATTCATAAATAGAGTATGACTTTGCTTTTCACTTTTTTGGGGGTGCCAAACAGGTTAGTAAAAGACTAAGGATTCTTAGTCTTAATTTTGCCACTGTGAGGGAAGATAAAACTTTTTCTCTATCCTTTTAGATTCAGTTCCTGAAGCCTGCAAATTAAATTCACAAGAGCTAGATTAACAAGAGAAAAGGCCTATCTTTCTTTATTGATGTTACTATTTTTACATGCCTGTAACTTCACAGAAAAGAAGTGAAACCCCACAGAGGCGGTTAGACTTGGAAGTTTATATACCATTTTAATAAAGGGACAATAAATTGTGGAGAAGCGACCAGACAAAAGGAAGCAGGCCTTTGGGGTTTCAGAGGCAGTAAATTGTGAAAAGGTAAATATATGGGGAAACTAATGAAAAATAAGAGTTATTTTAGCAACATTTGTTTGTGTGGGTTCATTTCAGTGCTGAGTTTTCCATCTCCGTGGCCATAAAACTCCTCTGGAGAGGGGATTTATGGCAGTTTTCATTTCTCAGAAATTACTGCTTTTAGTCAGATAAGGGAAGCTCCAAGAAGTCTTTTTAAACATCAGATTCTCAATTGCTTTCTGCTCAAACTAATCCATATACCAAAGTGTCATATTTCAGGGTGATATATCCTGGTATCCTTCACGACTAATCCCCTCAGAGATATTTGTTAGTCTGGTCATTTCTCTGGGACTCAGTTTCTGCACCAGTGAAGAAATTAGAGTAGACTTTCAAATTTCATTCATTCACTGATATCCCATGGTTCTTTTATTTCTGTATTTATACTCATTGTGGGTTTCATTTGCAAAGCTACATACTGAAGTTATAAGCTATGTAACTTATAGTCACTCTTAAGAGTGATATCAAATAGGTTGGAAGACTTTTCCAAAATTGACTTGTGTATTCAAGAGTATGTTGAGACAGTGAGTGGAGAAGAAAAGTGCACTCAGTTTGGGAAATGACACCACTTCATACATTTTTTCATGAACTGATCTACAAAGGGTAAATAGGACACTGTGTGAAAACAAATTACAACATTAGAGGATTTCTCAGGAGCCAACATATTGATTCTAATTGCCCTAATAGACTGTTTTTTTTCCCACCATATACTTACCTTCTGGGGAGCGTGATGAGTCAAACTGAGTCACACTTCTATCCATACTCAACAACTGTATACTACGATCAAATCCTACATAATACCTCAACTAGTTTGACCTTGAACTACTTAATAATCCCAAATGGACCCAAGAGAGTCCTTTAAAGACTTGTGTCTACAGTGACTCTCCAGTTTCTTATAGGCAAAATTATGGAAGAGGAAATTGCAAGCCTTCACTTCATGGGAGATATGCAGATCGAAAAAGCAGGGAAGTGGGCACTTGGTGGGTTACTTTAGTTCTCTTAATCAGGAGAAATGAGTTTGTAAAATGAGGACCAGTGTGATTCTTCACCCAAAATTCCGACTGAATCAAGGATGCTCCTTCATGAAAGAGCAAGGAAACCTATTTTCAAAGCCCTCACAACCCACCAGAGAGAGAAAATTAGCTGTAATGTCCTGTTGTACAGGCATTCCCAGCTCTATTTATATTTTACAATGACAGAAAAATGCATCTGTCCAGTGTTGGAAAGACACTAGAAAACTTAATTATCTGAATCCCCTCTCTGGTGGTTGAAGAAGGGCGTATCCTCAAATTACTACTCCCTGAACGCCAACCAAGACCTGGTCAGAAGGCAGTAGGTCTGCTCAGGGAGCCAGCAGGAAGCTCTCCCCTACTTGAGCCAGTTGGATAGTGATGGAGCTTGCTTCAGCTGGAAGTCATTTGTACTTTTCCTCAGACTAATCAAAATCAGTGGCTCATGAGAGCACACCAAAGGTGAGCTTGCTTCCTCGGATCTGCTGTAGGTGCGGAAGTCCAGCGGCTCAAATACTTAAGGGAAGTACCTGGAGTTGTCTGGTTTGCTTTGATGGAGAGCAGGGTCGGAAAGAAAGAACTGCCCACAGAATGGAAAAATGAGAATTTGAGGTGTGGTCCATTTACAAAAGGTCATCAGTGCTTTCCAAAATTCCGCTAGGAAATATGGGTAAGGATGGGGGGCGGTGATGTACCACATCTGAAAATTTCCTTTGGGCTACCTAGTCAAATGGACTTCACCAAAATTGTGTTCTACACAGCAAATAAATTCAGAGGAAGGGAAAAAAAGAAAGAAAGAAAGAAAAAAAGAAAGAAAGAAGCAGACTCATTCGAGCAAACAGCTATTCCAAGTACACACAGTAATGCTGGATTGTCAAAAGTCTAGAAAAGACCAGATATTTAAAATAAGTAATTGTTTGACAAAACACATTTCTAAAAGGTGGTTTGGCCGGGGGTGGGGGGGGGGTGTTTTGCTAAATGTCTCTCAGGAAAGAGTATTCTCCTTAAATGTGTTTGAGTTGTCACTTAGTGACTTGCTTTTTATACTTTTCCAGAAGTTGGAGGAAGGGACCCTTCCCTGGAAATCCTCTCTCTGGTGTTTCTATAGAGCAGCCCAACACCACCGAGATTTGCTCAGCCTTCTGGGGGAAGGTAATCTAATACTGGTTTGGAGGGGGTTGTTTGTTTGTTTGTTTAGTACAAACAGAATTGGTGCTTTGGTCCATAAAATTTACCTATGAAGTAAACATTTTAAAATGTGCTCATAGCAATCACCTCAGAGTAGAGATGGGCCAAGTCTCAGTGGGGAGCATCACCAGAGAGGGCAGCAGGATTGCCTGACAATGAAGATCGCTGGCTTGGGAGGTAAGAGGGAAAACTCAGAATGATACCCCGCCCCCCCTCCCTAATCAAACATGACAGGATAGTAATCTTGAGCTTGTATAAACTGTTGTGAATTTCCAAGAAATTCTATACTCTCTAATGTTAACTCAATACAATGTTTTTGTTACTTTATTTTTTTTTAATTGTAGACTATCAGCTTTGTGCCGGGTATATGTGTTAGGTCAAATATACCTGCCGTTGATGAGTCTGAGGAAGAAGAGACACAGATGTTCACTAAGTGTCAAGAGTTCTATAACAGACACACAGGGAGGAGGACAGAAGTAAAAGAAGAGAGCCAGAAAAACCATCTGGAAGAATCAAAGATTGCCTTTGTTGTCTTTGAGACAAACAGCTCCAAATACTCCTCTATGCTGCTCTTTGGGGAAAAAAAAAAAAATCAATGTAAACTAGTCTTTGTCAGGCTTTTAAGTACATTCAGTCCAGCAATGACAGACCCCTTCCAACCAGGCCAAGGACAGCTGAATCCATGAAACATCCACCTAGGAATTCCGCAAGAAGGGATCGCCTTGGCCCCACAGCTGGGACTGGGGCTGTGATGGGAAGAAGGAACAGGAAGAGAAAAAGAGGAGCAAGGTGTAAGAGGAGGAGGAGGAGAAGAAGGAAGAGAAGGAAGAGGAAGAAGATGGGGGACGGGAGAAGAGGGAAGGAGAGAAGGAAGGAAGAGACAAGAAAAATAATGGAGGAAGAGGAAAAAGAAGAGGAGAGGGGAGAGAAAAGAGAGGAAGGGGGTAGAGTCTGAGGAAGAAGAGAAAAGGTGGACTAGCAGGGATAGAGAAGGGAGAAGACAGACTCCAGAATTAAAAACAAACAAACAAACAAACAAACAAAAGCAAAACAAAATAGGGGCACCTGGGCGGCTCAGTGGGTTGAGTGTGTGATTTGATTTTGGCTCACGGCATGATCTCCGGGTCCTGACATGGAGCCCCCTGTCAGGCTCTGCACTCAGCAGGGAGTCTGCTTGAAGCTCCTTCTCCCTCTACCCCTGCCCCCCTCAAATAAATAAATAAATAAATCTTAAAAATAAAGAAAAAAAAAAGCTGGATTGGCAAAGAAGGGAGAGAGAGAAAACACCCTCCAGAATTAAAAACAAAAACAAAAACAATTCTGGTTTAAGCCTGCTTAGTCTTTATAAGGCTGTTTGCTTCAACCTTGGTGACACACAAGAAGGAAAAAAAAGCAAAAGAGCATTCCTTCAGAAAAAAAAAAAGTAGAAACAGTTTCTGCCTTCTGAAAGGTGAGTGAATTCACTTCAGGACCGATAATTCCATTCCCTTCTATGGGAAGGCTAGCCACCTGGTAGACAGGGAAAACACAGACATCACTGTTGGGGGGCAAAAACCCAAGTACCTGGAAGTGGCCTGAATGCAGCAATTTCAGCCCAAGAATGCTGTTGTCTTTCAGCATGCAAATTGACTGATATTTTGGTGCACATTTCTTTCCAGGTGCTGTTTTCCTCTTGAGAAACCCCCTCCTTCCCCATGGAACACACAAACATGTAGAGTACTTGCTGCCTGAATTTTAAGAGCAATTTTTGTGAGCTTGGAGGTGCTTTTGTTACCGATTAGCAAAGATGAAGGACCACTATTTTGTAGTCATAGATAAGTGTTTATGAAGCCGTGACAATTCTAATAACATTTTCTTGACTGTACTGCAAATGAACGTGCATTTTGGCTTCGTCGTAGTGGAAATGGTCTTCACTGCAGAGGAATACGCTGGCTGATGGTCATCTTTGGGGGACATTCATATACCCAGTTACTTTTGAGCCTGGTGTTATGGGGGTGTCCTGCTTTTATTCGTCTACTCACCTGTGGGTTCATAAAAGTGTCAAATGTCATGAAAGTACACGTGGGGTTTGCCTTTTTGTTTTTTGGTCTTTGGTTTTCTAATAACAATATCAAACCTCATTACCCTGTTATTTCCTAGAACACTGACAAAGCCTTTGATGGGAAGCACAGAGCCTACACACAAATTAGTTCAGTGGGTTGTTTTGTTGTTTTATTAACAAACTGGGCCTGTTTGAGCAAAATTAGGCTCAAAAGTCTTTGAAATTTCAATGCCTAATATATTGGTTTGACCTGTCTATGTGGCACTAAAAATGTATAAAAAGCAAATCAGCTGATTGTTTGACAACATAGACCAGCTACTCCATTCTCCTTCACCCCCCCCAAAAATGATTATTTTGTTGAATATTTCATTTTTTTAAAATTAACTGTGAAAGCTTTCCTAGACATGGGCTTGGATTAGCATGCAATGCACGCAAAAGCAGAAGTCTGGTGTAAATGCTCTTGTGCAATAATACACATTTGTGTGTATTTATGTATAAACGCCTGTTTCTGTATACATGAAATGTATAAAACATTGAGGCCCAAACTAATCCTTGGCCCCTATGATTTAGAGCACTTTTCCAATTGAAAGCTTTCCAATTCCTTGATTTCAGTTGTCTATTCCTTTTAAGCCAAAACTTACTCTTACTCTCTGCAGGGGATCATAATTCATGGTCTATGATTTGTGTCTCAAGAATTTCTTGGGCACTTCAAAGAAATAATTTTGTTTGACCCTGATACCATGAAAGGCTTAGAAATGAAAATGGAGTTGAATTTATTAATTTTCAATGAATGAAATGCTGGAGAGCAGCTTAGTTCTCCATGGCAGGAATGCTCTTTCCATGCATGGAGAGATGAGAATCCCTTCTACAGGTCTCCTATTTGAACATATTCTTTTCCTTGGGTGAAAGAATCACAGCTTAGTTCCCCAGTGAGCCACATCTCACTGTGGAGTAACAGCCAGCAGTAAGACTGGTAAGTAAGGTAGATATACTTTGCCAGGAAAGTCCACTCTTAATACTACAGAGGTTAAGACCATTCTCAGAGGAAGGTGTAAATTCCTAATTCCTACAGCCTTGTGTACTTTCCCTCTTCCATGGACATACCACTGGAGGCTGGAGAGATTAGATAGATAAATATGGAGACGTGATCTTTAGAGACATGAGCCTATAGAGATTGAATATCTATTTCCAGAATGGATTTATATACCACTGAGAGATAGATATAGATTAGAGTTCGAGATAGAGATATAAATATATTCCCCACTCCTCCAGCATTCTACTGTCTGGAGCATGCCTTAAGGACTCCCCAAGATTTTGCCATGGTTCTTTTCTCTTCTTATGCTACACACTCTTCCCTGGACATTCTCATAGTTTCTGCAATGGCTTCAACCACTACCTATAGGCTAATGGATTCCCAAATTTCTAAGTGTGTAAATTATCTCATTACCTCCTTCCCTCCAGGAATGCCATTATCATCACTTCTCACCACCCACTCAAGAATTTCTTACACACCTCAAGGGAATAGTTATGTCTAATCTTAATGCTATTGAGGACATAACAATGAAATGTTATCAAATATCCTACCATTAATGTTAGCAGCATTAGAAACTTCAGGGCTATCCCAGGTCCTTCCCCTACTTACACTTACATCAAATGTGTTTCCAAATCTTGTTGATTTAAGCCCACCTCCAATCTCTCTCAAATCTAGCTTCTCTTTCGGGTTTTGTTTTGTTTTGTTTTGAGAGAGGTAGAGAAAGAGGAGATGGGAAGGACAGAGGGAGAGGGAAAGAGAATCTTAAGCAGGCTCCACACCCAACATGGAGCCAAGTGGGGCTCCAGCTCAACCCTGAGATCATGACCTGAGCTGATATCAAGAGATAGAGGCTTGACTGACTGAGCTACCCAGGGGCTCCTGGCTTCTCTTTTCATTCCAATTCTTACTCTAAGAGTTAAGCCTTTGTCTTCCACGTGGAGAGTCACTCAGGGATCAGGGAGGCAGGATACTGTCTGTGGTGCTGATGCACAGGAGTCAAGGTTTAAATCCTCCCTAGGTAACCTTGATTGAGATACCTTAATCTATGCATACCTACACCTTTTTGTAGAGGTATTTTGAACTTATTAGTTTGATGTTCCTAATGCTCTTGGGGTTTTGCCTCATACACACTGGTGAGCCTTCAATAAATGATCACTTCTTACTGAAAGTTTCCCCTGCCTTGGTTACCCACAAATATCAGGAGACTCTTCTCTCCTGTAACAACTCAAGTATCTCCAGACATTGCCAAAGATTCCCTGGGGGTAGCAAAGTCACCTTTGGATGAGAATCACTTTCCTGAAGGACAGAGGACAAATTGTTTGCTTGACTTACAAGGCCCTTCACAAACTGAAGTTAGGTTAGCTCTACTCCTTTGCTTCCTGCCGCTCCATCTCAGTCTCCTTGATCTCCAATCCCATCCTGTCCCTCGCACAAAGCAGGGTCCTTGCCCAAAGCTTTGTCCGCCTTTGAACACGGTGTCCCTCTGCTGCAATGCCCTCCTCCAATCTCCCCACCTAACACAAGTCTCCTTCTCATCCGACATCCATCCCAAATGTCCCCTCTCCCCAGAGTCTCCTCATCAGAGACATTTTCACGTGAGACTTTGAGAGATACTTTTTTACCTTGTTCAGTACATGCTGTTTGTTCATCTGCCTATTTTACTACCCCTTAGTGCACAATT
This sequence comes from Mustela putorius furo, assembly GCF_011764305.1. Classification (NCBI taxonomy): domain Eukaryota; kingdom Metazoa; phylum Chordata; class Mammalia; order Carnivora; family Mustelidae; genus Mustela; species Mustela putorius. Next base: position 17,544,353 of record NW_025421402.1, on the reverse strand, counting down.
CACTTCCAGAACACAGAAATCATAATTTATTCATCTCTGTCTTTCCATAGTTGCGAATGGGGCATCTAACCCATCATGGGGATTCAAGAAGTTTTTTTAAAACAAATTGGGCTCTTGTACACCCCCTATTTACAGAGTCCCTCTGAGTGGTAAGTAGTCTATTCCACAAAATAATTAAAATTTCCCTTTAGCCACTGAAATATTCTCATCTTTTTTTTTTTTTAAGATTTTATTTATTTATTTGACAGACAGAGATCACAAGTAGGCAGAGAGGCAGGCAGAGAGAGAGAGAGAGAGAGAGGGAAGCAGGCTTCCTGCGGAGCAGGGAGCCTGATGCGGGGCTCGATCCCAGGACCCTGAGATCATGACCCGAGCCGAAGGCAGCAGCCCAAACCACTGAGCCACCCAGGCGCCCCTGAAATATTCTCATCTTAATTGTCATTCAGTCAGAGCCCTTTGTGATAGCTAAACTAACAACCTAATGCACTCTGGGGCAGAACGTGTTAATGAGAGGGGAGCTTTCCCATCCAGGAAGAGACTGTGGTTAAGTAAACAAGCCCCATAGGCCTCTTTCCCGGGTTCAAATCTCTTTGGGTTTCATTTTTCTTTTTAATTGGTAAAATGAGGGTGTTGATGTCTTAACTTCAAAGTGTGATTTTGAAATTAAATGAGGTCATGAAAACAGAGCATGTAAGTCTTGCATAAAAGCTGGCTAATGATTGTTAGATTTCTCTGTCTATGGAAGACCCTACGGGAACAGCGCCTTTATGACTGTGCTAACATCGAGGGAAGTTTGGTGACAAGCAGGGATTCTCAGATGTGTTAGATCATGCCATCTAAGGAGCTCATCTTTTAGTCCCTGGGTCAGTCACCTCTACCCCAGCACAAGCACCAAAAAATATTGTCTTGTTCCTTCTACATCCCCTCCATGTAGAGAAACAGGAAATATTTATGCCTCTTTAAATGCTGACTCACCCTCTCATTTTACACATACGTATACACAGACAAAGAAAATACATAGGCACCCACAAATGTGAATAATGGTTGTTGTTTTTAAGGGTTAACCTCACTCAGACATGCTTATACACACCTTTCCCTTCACCTAAAGTCAGGAAGAAATTGGCTGCTGGCAGTCGTTTTTGGACATGTTCAAGTGCCAGGCATCCCAGTGGTTAGAGGTATGCTCCCTATGGTGCTACGAGAGCCATGGGCTTCTGTACCTGCTCAGCTTTACAAGCAGCTGGTTAGAAGTCAACCTACAAACTCTGCAGGGAACCTGGAGGTACAGTGTATAAGGGCACATAGGTTTCCATCTGATGAATAAGTGCCTTACTTCTATTTCAGGTCTGCTTTAAGGAAGAAAAAATCCTATTACCAAGGGCATTTGGTGTACAGCTTATTCCAATGCCCAGCTTATTCTGAATCTAGTGTGCATTGTGCCTGAAAGTATTGCTTCCTACAACATCTTTACTCCAGAAATATCCTTTATGCTTGAGTTTTTGCATTGGCTGAACCAAAAACTAATTTGGATGGGCTTTTGTACACCTCGAACGTTCAATGATCTCAGTGGCTGCATGAGAAACTCCCGCAGTCAATAATGCCAGTTGCCATAGAATAGATTACATCATGGGACAGCTGTAGGAAGCAGAACGGTCCAAAGAGCATGGCTGAATTGGGACTCGACACTTTGGGCCTGATTAGGTTATAAATAACCGTGTCACTATGTGCAAGTTATTTTTCTTCTCTGGATCAGCTCTGTCATTTTTCAAATGGGAATCAAAGCAAATAATATATTTTGGAGCTTGTTTTTAAAACCAGATAAGATAACCTGTGTACCAATACTGGCAGTTTTCAAGCTTTACATGTTCATGTTGAATGTGAACATTTTAATGTTATATTGATGTTAAAATTTTAAAGCTTAAATGTCAAGGTTTTATAGGATATTATTTTCATATTGTAGAAGATTTGAGAGTGTAACTTCATTTCTCCACACCCAAGCATCTTTGCTGTGTGTATTGAGTGCCTCTACGGGAGAGATAGGATGCGAAGCTTTGGGGTTACAAAGAAGAAAGATACAAATTGACTGAAGGAACTTGGGGTTGGTGGGGAAAAGACACACACACAACAGTTACATTACGCTGTAATACTAATTTTAATAGAGCCAATGCACAGTGTGACAGTGTGACACAAAGAAAGGAGATCGGACACCCTGAGTTAATTCATCCTTAGAGCATGTGTGCTGGGAACTCCAGAAAGCCCAGTTGCATCCACTCGAAAGCTGTCCTCATGGAGACATGAATATATACACATTTAGTTCAATGTTCAGATGGTTAGGTGTTTGGAAGCTACTAATAGTCAATATTGATCACAGTAGGGTTCATGTAACAGCTTTTTAAAGACATTATATCTCTTTCAAGTCAAGTTGGGTGAGTTTATCCAGACTTCAAAAGATTCAGATCTTACATTTATTTACTGAACATTTACTATGTTCCAGGCATGGAACTGGATGTTTTTACTGCATTATCACATTTAAAAGCTAAATAAAGATGGAGGTAGCCTTAATTTAATCCCATTATAAGCTTCTGTTCTCCATCATGAGGCCATTTCTATATCCTGGCTCACAGCCCATACTCACACTACTTTGCTGGAATTCTGTTGAAGAAGAAATCTGTTCTAACCAAAATATTCTAAATAATTTAGCTGCCAGCCTGTGAAGAAAAATAATATCTCTTTGGTAATGGACTTTTTTTCAGTAACTGGCTTTGAATACCTACACAGTATCACTTTTCTTAATAAATATTTACATGCTCTTCAAAGTTTTCTGTTAATTTGTTGAGCAAATTTGTAAATAAGAGAAGATTTGCTGGTACATTGGTTTGCTCGGGCTGCCACAACAAAGTCACAAACTGGGTGGCTTAAACAGCAGAAATTTATTGTCTCACAGATCTAAAGGCTAGAAGTCGGAGATCAAAGCATCAGCAGGGTTGGTTCTTTCCAAGGGCTGTGAGAGAGAATCCATTCCATGACTCTCTCCAGCTTTGGGTGGTTTGCTGGCAATTTTTGGTTTCCCTTGGCTTATAAAATCATGACTCCAGCCCCTCTTTCACACTCATGTGGCATTCTACCTGTGTACATGTCTGTCTCCATATATCCATTTTGTAATAAGGACACCTGCCATATTGGGTTATGATCCACTCTCATGACCGCATCTTACCATCTTAGCTGGATGACCTCTGTAAAGACCCTATCTCCAAAAGAGGTCACATTCTTGAACTCCTGGGGATTAGGACTTCAGCATATGAATTTTAGGGGGACAAAGTTCAATACAAAAGTGTTAGTAAAAGATGATGCTTCTGAAATATTGATCCTGGCTAAGATGATGAAATTAAAGGGCTCTGGTTAGTTTGAGGTAGAGGTGCATTCAAGAGCTAGAAGGTGCCTCATGGAAAGATCTGAGATATTACTGATTGTAAATTCCCTGAAGAAAATGTAAATCATGGCTAAAAATTTCTTGAGCTTCAATTTATTGATTTAAATAAGGTCATTTATAATCATTTAGTTACATTCACATTTCACAACTGTTTGATTAGTAACAGCAAGAGGTAGCCAATACCAGGAAACAATATCTGTCTAGTCACAGTTGTGTACATGTGCATTCATAGCAGGGGCAGTCACATGTGTATGTGACAAAATAAACTTTAAGAGTGCTTGCTAACCTTTTAAAGAAAACATATTCCACTCAAATAAAGCTTTGTCAAATGGGCCAGCCAGTATTTATTTTTTCATGAACACCTTTCTTGTATGATTTTAAGGAGGTCTTTCTCAAATGTAATATGTGCCAACAATTAGATTTAACTTAACATTTAAAGTTGATTTCATTGTAATTTCACATTTATGATCTTATTTTATACTAGAACTATGAGGACCATAGAGTACTGAAATCTCTATTTAATTGGGGAAAAAGAAGGTCCAAGGAAAATTAAATAATGTATCTACCATCACACAGAATCTATTAGGGGAAAAAGGAGGATGAGAAGCCAGACTTCTTGCCATTTAAAGCAAACAAAATATAGCCATAAACTTGCCGTGAGATACAAATGAACACAACCACATGTTTTGTCATGTTGTGAAATTGCACAACTCTTAACACTAAAAGTGTTGAATTATCCATTTGGTTTCATCTTAACTTCTTCCTTACTCTAATCTGTGTAATTAGAAGTTAGAAGCAGCCTAACCAGAAATTGTGCTGAAGATTTTGATGAAAAGAATTTCTTTCATACCAGCACGACTTGGTTTTACAATAATGTAGCTCCATAAGAGTTAGCGGATTTTGCTTTCTTATGTAGTAAAAAGCCTTTCTTATTGTAAGAAATTAGATGACCCATCACAGCTCAGTTTGTAGATGTCCAAGGCCAAAGTCAGTGGTTTTAACCACCCAAGGAGAAGAAACTCTGAATCGTGTTGCCTAGAAATCTAATAGCATTTGTGAAATGGAATTCATGTATAATAAAAAATGGTCAATGCCTTTATTGGCCATAAGTAACATGAGTGCATTTCATTCACAGACAGTCACACAGTCTCAATTTTTTTTTTCTTTTCAGTGTTCCAAAATTCACTGTTCATGCACCACACCCAGTGCTCCATGCAATATGGGCCCTCCATAATACCCAACCCAACCCCACTCCCCTCCCCTCCAAAATCCTTAGTTTGTTTCTCAGTGTCCACAGTCTCTCATGGTTTGTCACCCCCTCCAATTTCCCCCAACTCACTTCTCTTCTCCATCTCCCGGTTTGTATTAAGAGTTTGCAACAAAGTTTACAATGACATGTTCTGCAGCCAATCCTAACCTCTCTTCTGTCTTCTCATATACCTACTGGCCATTGCACTCACTCAATCATCTTGCCATTTTGTTCACATGCTCTATCAAAAGCAAAATCCACAATCTTCTATCAAGCTGGAAGTGTATTCAACACATAGCTGCATTTTTGACAGATAGTCTGCCTTTTCTTGACACACCCTGGCTCAGGAAGAGAGTCATTTTTGAAACTGCCCTTAGACAACCTCTAAGTACTAAAAGTTCTTTCTTTACAGTGGTTCTTTCTTTCCACTGCTCGGGACAGGTCCTTATTTGGGGCTTTAGCCCCTAATGCCTACAGGAGCATAATGACCTCCTACCTGCTCCCCATGTGGTTTGGGCCTACAGAAACAACTCCTGGCTTGCTCAAGACCCATCTGAAATCATACCTCCACCAACCCATACAAACTCTTCTTTCTGAAGAGTAGACCACATTCAGTTCTTTGTACCCATTAAGCCCACAGATCTGCTTTCTCTTCTGTGGTACAGTGGGGTAGCTCTCTCACCAGACACATTTCTCATCAGCCTCCTCCCTTTAGAGGTTACCGATCCAACCATGAGCTTTTCAGATCGTTAGAGCACATGAGTCTTAACTGCCCTCACAGAATAGATGCCTCCTGGCTATTTTCAAATAATATCACGTCAAATTTATAGCTTTTTGATAGACTTAACAGAATCTCAATTCCTTGAAATTGTATTGAAGACTTTCTTGTTATTATAGGTTATTGTGGTTTAAAACAAAAGAATTTTTTGGTTATTTCTATTTACAAAGTCAATAGCTTTTGTAGAAATTTTGAAAATAAAGAAAAACCAAGAGGAAAGTTTTTTAAACCACCCGTCACCACTTAAAACATTACGAAATGTTTCTCTTCTCCCCACAACAGGGCTTGAGCACATTTTAAAAATCAATTGCTTCACTTATTGGACATTTGGTTTGTTTATAAAATTTTGCCATTAGTTAAAAAAACTTTGATGTATATCCTCAGAAGTTTAGTGCACAATTCTGAGAATACCTACTCATCACAGCCTCGCTTGCACTGGAAATGGCATCCACTTTTCAAATATCTAATGGAGTCATCAACTACCAAAGATGGTGGGTACTTTCATACTTATTGATAAACTGTGTTTCTCTTCGGGATTATAGGATTATATAAATTTCCCTCTAGATACAGCTATTACCTCTTTCTTAGTGAGCTATAAAGGGTCCTTACAGATTAAAAATGTAATATTATGATAAAATTTTAAGTTTCAAAATGCTCCTGAGATTTAACAATCACGAATCATTTATGACTAAAAAAAAAATTTCAGTGGTGAGGCAGGTATGGGAACCATGTTGCCAAAATCGAAATATGAATGAAAGTAAGGAGTGAAAAATCTAGTATTGAAGTGAACAGAGAAAAGAAAGAGAAGAATATGCAGAGACAGAAACAGGATCTCATGTGAGGAATTGATTGTGTGTGTTAGCTTCCATTATTGGATGCGGGAAGAAGATAGAGAGATTAACTGATGGAACAAGATTCCAGAAGAATAAGTATGTAAGATTGAGAGTACAGGTAGAGAAAAACAGAATTGGGAAGGATGAGAGAGTTTCTCTCTCAAGAGTTAAAGGTGCCTGAAAATGCAGAAGTCTGGAGCTTGTAGGAAGACAAATGAAGGAGACCAATCTATCATTTTCATTTCTGGTATGTGTCTGCTTTTCACAAGCTGAGGCACAGATAAAAAAGAAAAATAGCAGAAGATAGGGCAAAACGGTGTCTGCCATTTGAGTAGCATAAAAACACTTCTCCTTTAGAGAGATGAAGAGAAGATTGGTTTTTATAAATTCTCTCAAAGTCATTAGGACTTTGACTCTAAGGCGAAGACTCAAAGTTAGTTGAAAGAAGCATTCTAAATATGCTTAAGGAGGTAATGGGGGGGGAGCTGATTAAAATGGGAATTTTCTGAGTTTTTTAAATTATTATTTTGAAAGAACAGAAGGTAGAAAGACCTATATCTCTTCCTTAGTATTTTCTAAAGAAAAAGCTGTTAAAGCCACGTTTTATGAAATTTCATTTTTCAATAGGTGATAGAATCTAGAAAGAAAAAAATACCCAGGAGAAAAAAATTCCACCACTTCAACAAATCATTTGACAAAAAGGTCCATGGGAATACTTTTAGCATTTTTTTTTTTTAATTTATTCCCTCTCCCCTCACTTACTCCATGAGCTTTTATTACTGCTTAGTGTGTGTAGCACTGGCTCAGACAAAATCTATCAGGGAGAATGGTAGGTGGAGTGATCCAAGTGATGGTTTCTTACATGTGCGTAGGGCATCCTGTTAAAAGTGTTAGCTATTCACTTGTAAAGATCCCTGCTATTCTACCCTTAGAAGTTCATCCCCTGAGTCCTGCCTGACCTTTTCATCTCATGAGTGGACATAGAATAATACTATGAGGGGGGACATAGACTCTGGGGACAAACCAGACAGGAGAGCCACACAGATTAGGAAAAAAGAAGTTACAACGCCAGATATAAAGAGGGTCAAAATATAGGGAAAAAAGTTTAGAGTCAAAACACACAAAAAAAATCTACCAACTTGTTAGATCTGATGGGTGAATACAATTCTGAAAATAAAATTCAGAACCACAAACAAGAATCCTAACTAATATTTGTGGGTTTTACTAGGTACAGGGCTAAATATTTTGTATGCATTACTTCAAGTACTTTTTATGAAGACATAATGAGCATTATTTCCATTTCGCAGGTGAGGAAACCAAGGCTCAGCTAGATTTAAGTCACAGCGCTCCAAAGTGCCAAAGCCTGCATTTGAATTCAGGATGCAGTCAGTTCTGTCTGCCTTATGAGTCAGAGCTTGTAACCACACATCTCCCTTCCAGAAGGGAGCAGAGCTGGTGGACACTATGAACCAGGAATGGGAACTGGCCCCAGGGCTTTGGCCATAAATAGGGCCTAATTAAGATGGCGACCAGTTAGGATGACCGTTAGGTGACCATGATGGATGAGGTGGCATGAACTAACGTCTCAAGTTGGCACTGGCTTATTTGAGGATTCTCCACTAAAACGCAAATACTTGAAGGATTTTCCAACTCTAACCATTTATTGGTTAACAGTTTTGTAGGAATGAGACTGTTAATTAGCAGAATTCTGGTGGGAGCAGTAACCAAGACAGATACCTAGATTTTCCTGGAAATTGTCCCTAGAAGGAAACTAGGACTCAAGGACCAGGTCGAAGGGTTTGGCTTAGCAGCCATATTCTATCTGGTTTAAGTTGTCAGCAACTCCCATAGGTAATGTTTGTTAATAAGAAGGAAGGAAAGAGGAAAGGCGGGTGGGGGAAGCTTGAAGATACAGGGGACTTCTATTCAAGGAGTAGGATCATCACACTGGGATGGAGTTAGGGATGGGGACATGATTATGGACCCTAAAGAAAGTGATGGATATGTGTTCACTGGAAAGAACAGATGACATGTCAGGTCAGAGAGCAAAGGAGCAAGATGACAAGGGCAAAAATTAAAGAATCGCAAAGAGCTGGCTGCGAGATCAGCTTTGCCAGAGCGAAGAAACAGTCCAAAGCTCCAGGAGCTTCCAGCTCTTGAAAAACAGCAGATGCGGGGTGGCAGGGTGTAGACTGACTCGCTGCAGGTTCTGGTCTGCGGGCCGGTGCATGGAAAACTGAAAGAGACAGTGAGACCACATATAATTCCTTCCAGTCTCAGGAGTGTCGGCCGCCATTGTTTGGAGGAAGGGAAGTTCGCGCATGTCAGGAAGAGGAGATGGCTTGTTACATGCCGGGCTTCTAGAGGGTTCGTGGCCTATATCCTGATAGAGATCAGGGTCTGAGCAGCATCCTCTCTACACAACGGACTGCTCCCTTATCTGAGCTCCATCCACATGGCCACGCGGCCTGTCCTGCCAGATGGAGGACATTTTGCACATAATGCACTTGGCAGTAAAAGAAAATCTATTTTCAGCTGACTGTTCATTTTTCATGATGTGCGTTACAAAAGCCCTGGTGTAGCCCAATTCATTTATAAGTGGACTTAAAACACTTTAAAATACAATGAAGCCATTTGGCTACATGTCGACTCCCGGGAGTTGGGTTCCTGTACGGGAGAGTGCGATTTAGTCTCTCCGTACCTACCTTAAAAATGTATAAAACAGGCAGGATTTAGGTTGAAGTATAACAGACTTAGTGGGGTCCTAACCCGTGGAATGGAAAGACCACACAACAGAAGGATTGGAACTTATTAGTGGGGATGGATGAACCGCTCTGTGGTTTCGGCTGAAACGCCTGGGATTGCTTTTTCAAATGTTTTAAATTTGATAATATATATACATATATAGACACACACACATATATTAAAAAAGCAACCCTGTTTGCCAAAATCTTTTCCCCCGTCTCCATTCTTCAGCCCATATGGATTTTAAATGTTTGTAATCCATACATCTCTGATGTGTTCACACAAGGCCCTCTGAGGACTGGCTCATAAAAGATTGCCCTCTGAGGAAATTTCTGCACAAATCTTTTCTCTCAGAGTTGCCGCATTTTGCTCAAGCCCAGCCCCTACCCCTTTGCCCCACTTTTCTGTGAGAGGTATGTGGAGTAACCAAAAAAGCATGGACTTTGACTCCTTAATCCACTCCTAATTCTCTGCTTTAATCAGTGTGACTTCAGACAGAAATGTAACTTCTTTAGCTTTCTCCTTTTCTCACTCAGGAAGAGGAGCAGGGAGGAACAGGGGGCACCTGAAGGTTCTCTGACCCTGGGATTCTAAGTCGGGGATGCTGATGGCCACCACCCAGGAGGCCTCAGTGACTTCCAGGTTTGCTGCCTCGCTTTCTAACTCGCTCCTAACCCAGAACTTCCTTCTTCGAAATGTGGGAAATTACCAAAGGAACCAAAATAAGTAAGGAACCACAGGGTCTAGCTAAGGGCAGCACTTAGTTCGGGCAAATGGGTGTGGCAACAAAGAGAAAGAAGGCTGGCCAGTGGCCCTGAAAGGGACTGGAAATGTCCCCTCCAACCTGTCCCCTCCCATCTCAGGGTGCTTAAAGTGACAGCACCAAGGAAGTAATGCCAAAGGAAGAAGGTGGGACATAAAATCATCCTCACCCTGTCCTTTCCAAGAAAACCCTACACAGAGCAGGAGTCTAGAAACCCAGAACTGAGAACTGAGAACTCCCACTAGCGGACTAGCGGACTTCTAGTCAAGCGAGAGCAAGTGCAATACAGGGAGGTATGGAATCAGAGAGGCCTGGGTTCAAATCCAGTCACTTCTTTCCCTATGAGCTAAATAAAAGACTTAGAACTTTAACTAAAGATGCTTTACAAACCAGAAGATGAAAGATTCACATGGAGGCCAAGTGCAGTTGAAGAGACTGGTCTAGCCCCTCCCCTGGGGGAAGCAGTGGATGCCATCGGAACCTTCCCAAGCTATGGGGCTGGGACTGATCTCGGCATGCGTTCCTCCATGCTTCCTTGCAAGCCTAACACAACAGGGTTGCGCTGTGTATTTAGGGCAGACGTGAAGGCCAGAGAGCGGCATGCAGGAAAAGGAAATGCAAAAGGGAGAGCATGTAAAATGCAAAAGGGGGAGCATGTAACTGCCATTTCTCCACCGGGAAAGCAGTGGGCAAGGGCTGGAGGGATTAATGAGGGGCAGAGGCCTTGTTAGCACCAGTGGCCAAGCTTCCTTTCCTGCTGTCCTCTCCACATATCCCCCGGCCACCAGCTCCCACGGAAGGCTGGGACATCAGAAAAGGGGGAGGGGAGAACAATATAATGAAGGCCTCGAGCAGATTCCTTGTCCCTCCCGTGACCCACCCCCAGCTCGGCCAGGCCTGGAGCTGTGACAGTCGTTGAATCTGCCCTTCGTGGATTTAACTGACTATAAATGGGCAAGAAAGCACATGGAAGGGCCTAGAGAAACAGTTTTGAATCTGTGCCTGATCGTGGCTTCTCGGCCTTCCCCTCTGCAGCCTCAGGAAAGAAGGATGAGGCAAGGCAGTGGCCAGAAGGAAAGTTCTTGGGGGTCTCCCCTTGCCTCCCCACAACCCTGCGGAAGCCAAAGAAGTTCTGCTTTGATCAGTTTGCGTATTCCCCTAAATTGTAGTTGAAGAAAGGAAGCAGCCAGTAATGACGATAATGTTTCAGCTTGGGGACTCGTGGCAGCTGAGAGAGACGCAGGCTCCCCTGGCAGAGGGTAAGTGTGTGTGTGTGTGTGGGGGGGTGCTTACACCCTCCAAGGCCCCCCGACAGGGAGCGACTGCTTCTGGAAGGCCACAGCCAGCCTGCCGCAGCAGCGGGGGCAGGAGGCGAGACCCAGCCAAGCCCGAGAGGCAGCGGCATAGACAGCAAGGGTAGTGGAAAGATTTCTGTCTGTCTACCTAGGGCTGAGGGTGAGCCTCCCAGAGGGCAAGGAAAAGAACCCAGTTACTCACCACCCTCCGCTCCTGTGACTGATTTCTGCCTTCCTCTGTGATATTTAATTGATTATAAACTAACCAGGAATCCCAGAGGAGCCCCCAGCCTCTGCTGAGGTAGCCGGTCAGTCGGGGAGCTGTCAGAATCCGAGGATTTTGTGGCTGAAATGTATAGCGAATGACCCAGGTCTGGGCGGCTGTGTGACGCACGACAGCATACATTGGATGACTCATGGAAGTCCGGGATGGAAAAGACCTATGAGGTCATTTTTTCCGTCTGCCAGCATTGCAGGTTTATTCTCTGCCAAGGTGGGATTATATTCAAATATTTGGTCCAGTCTCATTTAAACTGATTCAAGGAATGGGGCTCCCACAAGCTCCCCTGGGATCTTAATTCCACAGGATCATTGATCTCAATCTTCGGAAAATGTTCCTGATGTTCACTTTAAATTCTCCTTTGCTCAATTGCATCCCATTAATCCTGCTTATTAGCCCTCAGGCCACCCTAAATAATATCCCTTGTTCTTTCCTGTTGACATTCCTCCAGTACTGGTAGGGAGGAGACGGGGGAATACAGAAATGTCTTCTTGGCTTGGCTTACAGTCCTCACTATAAAATGAAGAATAGGAATGTTCTGAATAATAGCTTAAGATATTGAGGAGACTGTGTGTATCAGAGGAGAAGGGGTTTTCCAGACTGCCCAAGAATTGTCGAGGCAATCAATGGCAGGTGTTCCTGAGCTAAACTTTACATTCTAAATATTCTGCATCAGAGAGTGGCAGGGATGAAATGTCACTTAATCCGCCACCCCACCATCTAGTATGGATAACGGGCTATGTCCTCCTAGTCTTTGGGGGAGATAATTCTATATAATCCTCTGATTATTTTTCCCCAGGGGGCAGGGATCACATCAAGCAGCCATAAACCACATTAGTTAAACATTACTCAGGGAGGAATGTCACTTTCGAGGGCACAAGGCACAGAAGCCCTGGGAGCCAGCAAAGGCAATCACCGCCAGATCCTGAAGCCCCAGGGTGGGGAGTCAGCTATGGGATCCTCAAAAGGCTTTTCAGGTGCTCAGGTGCTTACTAAAAATACAAATTATTGGGGTCCCTCTTAGACCAACTCTGATTCAGAATTGTGGCCAAAGCTTAGGACTCTATATTTGTATAAGCTTCATAACATTGGAAAAGCCCAGATCCTGGGGTAGCTCTAACCCACTACCATTCGGGAACACCTTGGACTAAAATGGGGAAACTGAGCTAGAGTTCAAAGAGAAGCGTTTGGCTGCCAGTGGCCTGAGTTTATTGGCCATCAGAGCACAGTGTGTGGGTGTGGAGGAAGGTGAACTCAGTAAAAGGTAAGTCTGAACCCTGGTCTATTCGAACGAGGGCTAAGCTAAAATTGCCAACCTTTTAACTTGTTCTCTGCACATTGTACAAATTAATTCTATAAGGGAAACCCAGCTGTGAAGAGAAGGAAGAAGGAGAAAAATACTCAATGTCAATTTGTAAACGTGCACACACCCGTGTAATTTCAAGGAGTCTCAGGCCTGAGTTTGAGCTTGAGGTAGGATAAAGGTAGTTTGTAGCACACCAGTGTTTCACCCCAGAACATGGACATGAATATTCACCTACTTATTTTAATATCAATAAAAACTGGAAACAAACCAAGTGTCCAAAAAGCCAGTGGATACCACAAATTACGGTGTATTCAGACATTGGAATTTTACCCCACATTGAAAAGAAATGAATCATTGATAGATGCACCATCAAAGATGAAGCTCAAAAACATTATACTGTGAAAAAGTCAGACACAAGTGTGTACGTACACTATGATTCCATTTACACAAAGTTATAGAAGAAGAAAACCTAATCTTAAATTAGACTCTAAATGGGACAGGTGGTTACCTGGGGGCAGCGACTGTCAGTATTAACTGAGAAGGGACAAGAGGAGACTTTTTGAAAGCAGACGCTTAACGCACTGAGCCACCCAGGCGTCCCTAGAGGAAACTTTCTGAAGAAATAAAATGGCTCCACATCCTGATTGGGTTGGTGGTTACACTAGGGTCTATGTGGCAACACCCATCACACATTAACGTGAGAAGGCTGCATTTCTGGGCTCCTGGGTGGCTCAATTGGTTAAGCCACTGCAGGTCATGGTCCCAGAGTCCCGGGATGCAGTCCCGCATAGGGCTCCCCACTCTGCAGGGAGGGTCTGCTTCTCCCTCTGACTGTCTCCCCTCTCATACTCTCTCCCACTCTCTCTCAAGTAAATAAATAAATAAATAAATAAAATCTAAAAAAAAAAAAACAAAGAAAGTTGCATTTTACTCAACATGAATTATTATACCCGAATAAAAATGATTTAAAAGAAAAAAAATTACAATACTTCAGTTTTTTCCTCCATTTGCCTTTCTCAAAAATGTGTCATTTTTTTAAAAAAATTCTCCCTTAGCCTGTTAATTACTAAGATCTTACTAAAAATTCAACAAATATTTACTCAGCATCTATGTTCCAAATTCTAGTCCAGACACTGGATCAGTTTCCCGAACAAAACATGCAAAACTTCCTACCTGATAAAGCTTACACTTAATTACCAAGGAAGAGAAGATTCCTGCAGATTATTCAGCCCTAGAAAACAGTATGTCTTTTCATTACAAGCTCGTGATCTCATTGTGTAGGTGTCTTCATGCGGGTCTACTTTGTGAGGCTTTGTGTTAAAGGTATAGATTTATCACAATAAGGTACTGATTATTAATGAGATTACTGAAGCCCGAAGGAGTTCAGTTTTCCCAGCAGGACTGAGCCGGACTGATTTAAATATTTTATTTATTTATTTGACAGACAGATCACAAGTAGGCAGAGAGCCAAGCAGAGAGAGAGGAGGAAGCAGGCTCCCTGCCGAGCAGAAGAGTCCGATGCGGGGCTCGATCCCAGGACCCTGGGATCATGACCTGAGCCGAAGGCAGAGGCCTTAACCCACTGAGCCACCCAGGCACCCCCTAAGCCGCGCTGATTTAAAATAGAAGTGATGGTGATCAGTCCCAGCACCTTTCTTTGTCATCCTGCACTACGCCCACAGCCTCCCCAGCAACTCACTCCAGGAGACAGCTGGGGCCCAGGGAGATGACTGTTCTATATTAAATTACCTTCTCTTCAAGAAGGACATAATGACCATTAAAAAGGGCTTTCTTATCCTTCTAATGACCTTCACGTCATTGTTTGGGACAGATCTGGTTTGCTAAGCCCAGTCAGAGCTTTGTTGTTCCCGATGCTGGAGGAAGCCTCTCAGGGCCGCTGACACCCTTGTGCCCAGTGCCAGAGTGCAGCTCCCACTTGTTTTGCAACTGAGTGGTTCGGCCCAGGCCCTCTGCCCACAGAGTCACCTCCCACTGCCCTGCGTCCTCCCTGGAGAACACCCCCATTTCTTAACACTCTGAGCAATGGCTGTCTTCCATGCCCCTTGTTGGAAACTCTTGGATCTCTTTTGTTCCTTGCTCAGGCCCTGGAAGACCTGGGGTGGGCTCTGTGTCAGGTCCAACCACCTTGGCATTTACCTCAGAAACGTTTCCTCCCAGAGCCATGTAGCTATGGGTGTCTCTCAGAGGTAGGCACCTTTATAGGCTGAACTGGGGCAAAACATCTTTAAAACAAAGAGTTCCTACCTCTCAGAGGCTTTGCAATACAAGGTTCTAGGAGTGAATGGGATAAAGATAAAGACCTGATGCTTCCTGGAAATAAAGTAAATAACCAAAAAGAAAAAAAAAAATCTCTCAAGAGGCATTGTTGGATTTTTGTCATCTTTTTCCTTCTTCCCTACCTTCCACTCATACACACAATAAGATATGGAACAAAGCGAATATCTGAAAGTTAACTCACCATCTTGAACAAAACAAAAAAAAAAGAAAAAAACATTTTTTAAATGCCCTTTGGTAATACAAGCTTGCCAGACTCAGTATTTATTTTTAGGCAGTACGATGTTCCAGGAATTACATACACTAGGTGCTTTCCCACACATCATCTCTTAACAATCCATTGAGGTAGGAATGACCTTCCTCACAATAAGGATGAGAAAACTGGGACTCCCAGAGATTAAAAGACTTGCCCAGAGTCGCCAAACTCAGTGAATGATACAATCAGGCCTGAGAGTCTGAGAGTATGACTCTCTTCAGAGTCGGACTCTTAGAGATAAAGCCCTCAGCCTTCTCTTTCATCATACTGCAAGAAAAGATGCTTATGATCTTTTAGGAGACAAACACATTTTATAATTAATTACATATTAGTTTTCAGCCTCTGCTAACACGATACCAAAACATAGTGCGTGTGTGTTTGTGGAAGAGGGAGCCCCAATTTCAGCAAATGAAGGCAGCAGGATCTTAAGGTAGCGGTCTTATTTATCACAGTTACCAAACCCTCGTGGGAGACCCCTCAACGTCCTTTCTGCCTCTGTTTCTTGGCTCAGCCCCACCCTCTGACAAGCAGTAGCTAGAAATCCTTCTTAAGCAGGCGTCTGTGCCCCAAAGGGCTAAAACCACACTCAAACTTCCTACGGTGGTCAGAGGGTGGAGGGTGGGGCTTCTCAGGCAGAGGACTCTTCCAAAGTGAGTCCCCGCCTCTGCTGTGCTGGTGCTTGGATTAACTTCACAGACCCAGGGGAAAATCAGCCCCAGTGTGCAGAAGCCCCCTCCCACCAGAAAAAGGTTCTCATCAACCTAGGGATGGTCTGGGGCTAGGGAGGTA
This sequence comes from Mustela putorius furo, assembly GCF_011764305.1. Classification (NCBI taxonomy): domain Eukaryota; kingdom Metazoa; phylum Chordata; class Mammalia; order Carnivora; family Mustelidae; genus Mustela; species Mustela putorius. Next base: position 17,528,334 of record NW_025421402.1, on the reverse strand, counting down.
GTGCTTGAAACCTATTGGTGATTTATCACGTTTTTATTTCTCTGGGAACACAATCTGCTAATAATATGTAAGTTATTGTTTTGTTTGGTTTTGTCTGTCAGACAGTTGAATTTCAATCATATTTTTAGGAACAATTTGTTTCAAGCACTTTATGGCTGTCTCTATAAAGAATGCTTGCTAGTAATTGATCCATCATAGGTGTGTTTCTGAAGACTTTTCTGGAAATCAGAGCTGGAGGAATCGGAATCATAGGAATTAAGCAGTAAAGGGGTATGCTATGAAGGGAATCGTCAGTTACTCTACTAGTAAAACAAAAATCCTTTTTGTCAAGGAAGTTATTAAAAAAATTTAAAAATTAGGAAAAAAAGTTAGAGCCTACCTCATTCATCTTCCTTGCAAATACACATTTCTTTCCTATCTTGGACCAACTTCAAGTAAGGGTATCACAGATAATGGGTTGGTACCAAAGAAAAAGCTATACTAACGTTCCTTTGGGGAGCCTTTGTTGGGTCCCATTGTGAAGAAGGAATGCCTTTGCCTTGGCTAACAACACAGAGATAGAAAACATGCCCAGCACCAGAGCTGAACATCCATTCACATGGGACAGGAGAAGGTACAAGTGTTGAACACATATACTAAGACTTGCCAACATTTTTCACTTACAAGTTTCTGAAAGGATGGGATTTCATCCTGGACTGGGTAAAGAGGAAAAGGCTAAGCCAAATTTTTTTCACTGATGTAAATATGTGGCTTCCAGGAATTCCAACAGGAGCCGCCCCTATGACTCCAAGGTCAAAATCCACAGCTCAGGGGATTTCTGTTCATGCAAAGCAAGCCGAGAGTGGGTGTTTTCTAGGGGACCAAGTTCACTTTCTGGAAATTGCTAATTTTTGGAAGTAAGAACACCCACAGACAATACTGGGGAGACTGAGACTCTCAAGGAGACAGGTCAAGCTTCCCAATTTCAATCTTCATCCAATTATATCATTTGAAGTGGTTACAAGAGATTTCACATTTTCTCCTCACCTCTTTCTGCTTAAACCCCCAACGATGCCAGGACGATCAAGAATTTCAGCCATGAATGAAGAGCATTCCAGCCACCCTCTTCTCTGGACTGTATCCTGAGAGACAGTTCCTGGTTCCATGCCCCAACTGCCTACTTACATATCCCGGCGGGATGTTGATTTCACCTGGTTAGGTAAGCAAATATGGTGCTTACTTACAGAGCCCATTGGGTTGGACATTATCATCTGCAAATGGCTTGCATTGAGAACCAAATCAGTCATCTGAAATCTGGAACATGCTTTCCTATAGGGCCTCTCCGTCTATGCCAGATCTGGCCTAATCTTGACAAATAAGGTAACTGTGTGCGTGCTATTTTGGCCTAGATGTTCCTATTCTCTGGAAAATTCCTAGAATTGGAGGCACCATTCCTGACTGACCCAAAGCAGGAAATTGTGACTGTAGGTGATGGAGTGAACTTACTGGCTGTCTGAATTGGGATTAACTCACAGTAATGCATGGTGGGCAAGTAGGGTCCAAATTCAATAGCTATAATCTATGAAATGAAAGAGCCATCAGGGAGGGGAAAGACAGGGGTCTAAGCATCTGAGCAGTGTTTGAACTTTTTCCTTTAACAAGGATCTGCTTTTCTAAAAACCCAACTCTCTCAGATTAGTTGGGTGGTTGTTCCTCGGGAGTTTTATTTCTCTACAGGGAGAATTTCCAACACACAGCGTTACTCCTTTTCATCCCTAATTGTGATGCCTCCTGCTAATTGAAAGCTAGGCCTTGTGGTTTCCAGAACACTAATTTGTGATGGTAAAAGCTTTACCCATCATAAATTATTTCATTGTTCAACAAGGATGTAAAATAATTAATTGGCTATTTGGCAGATAAGTTCAGCATTTGCAGGATCTGTTTTATAAGAAATTTTATTGATGAAAATGTGTCTAAAGCTTTAGCAATGCACTTGGCTTTAGCATTTGGCAGCAAGGAGACAAAATCTTAAAGCCAAAAACCTCCCTAGGGCATGAAGCAAAGTACAACTTTGCATCTATATTCCTGCTGTAGGTCATTGGGGGTCTCCTTTTACAGACAATTGGCAAAAGGTTTCAGTGGCTGTTTTATGATCCGTTTTGATTTTGTATATGAGCAAATCTCACATTTCGACCACGAGACAAACCCATGTTTTACCCCATTGCCCTTCAACGATTTTTCAAGAAGTTGCATTAACTTTTAAAATTGACAAGAATAAATAGAGACACCATAAATTTTTAAAGTTGAAGTCACAGGCATCACACGCTAACTTACTTATTGTTAGGCAGCTGAGAATGGGGGTGTTTGGTTTATGTTCTTTTCTAGACACAGAAATGTCTAGAATTCATCAGCAGCAAATGTACATGGGCGTTCTGACGCTACGATATTTAGGAAATTAAACTGGGTCTTGCATGACACTCATCCAACCAGTTCAGTCTAACCAGTGTCTTAAAGAAAATCCTAAAATTGATTGTTTAGTGATGAATGGACAAAAAGAACCAAACTGAAATTTCAGTAGATGCTAGATGAATGGCTTTTCCATTTGTAAGCCTGTCTATATCGTATACAAAACTGTCTCAGAGACACCATGGAAATGCTGGTTGACTGATGCAATGCTCCAATAAGCACTCCATTCTGTCTCAAACAGAACGTCAACAGAGGCAAAAGTGATACGGACAGTGCTTGCTCCTTGAATGGGAGCCATTTGCTGTACCAATATGTGTTTATAATAAATGCTTCCAGATTAAAATGTCTATTCTCACATTCAAATGTACTCTTCAAAATAGCCTAATTTGGAATAAAAAAAAATATTCTGGGAAAAAAGTAGCATATTCAAAAACTACAACTAAAGAGGTTACACATTTATGACAATAATTTCCATTGTATTATAACTAAGACCAGAAGAACAACCAAGAAAAATTGATTATCCAGCATAGTGTTGACATCTCTTCCTTGCTAACACAACAGAGTTCTGAACACATTTCCATATAATCTCTTCTTTTCAAGGATTCATGATTTGGCTTCACAGTTTTCTTAAGACCAAAGCAATTTATTTAAAAATTTTGAAAAATAGTGACTATTTTTAAAATCTCAAAAATGTAAAAAGCTATAAGGAAAGTACTGGAATTGGGCTGGGGTGGGCAGCTGAGGTCGTCCTCTGAGGTCGTCTCCTGCATTCCAAAAATGCAGGAGACCCGTCCTCTGGGTGAAAGGAGCCCAGTGCTGGCCTGGACCTGGCCTCCTCATAGCCCCCCTGGTGCTCAGGGGTCTGCTGAAGAACTGCTGGGGTTCTCAGGTATTACCCCAGGAGACAACTCTTCTCTCTTCCATCTCCTTGGTGCCAGCTCCTAGGGTATGGTGGGCATGGCTGTGAGCAGTCATGTTTCTTGATGGGAGTCCAAGCTGGGAATGATGACTCCAGCCTTAAGAAAAAGAAGCAGAAGGAAGGGGGGATGGGTAAAAAGGAAGAGAAAGAAAAGAAAAAAAAAAGAAAAAGAAAAAAGCCTTTAATGAGTTGTGTTAGTTGGGGTTCTCCAGAGCAACAGAATGAACAGGAGAGAAAAAGAGATGGAGAGAGACGGTACATGTACAGGTTATCTGTCTGGCATCCATCAATCATCTATTTATCTGTATATCCACTTATGGATAGATATTTATATTAAGTAAAAAAAAATTATTTTAAGGAATTGGCTCACATTATTATGTGGGCTGGCAAGTCTGAAATCTACAAGGACAGACAGAAAGCTTGAAATGCAGGCAAGATTTTATGTTGCAGTATTGAGGCAGATTTTTTTTCCCTTCAGGAAAACTGCTTTTGCTTCTACAGCCTTCATCTGATTGGATGAGGTCAACCCCATCAGAGAGTGTACTCTCTTCTGCTTAAGGTCAACTGATTGTAAGCGGTAATCATATCTACAAATTCCCTCCACAGCAACATCTAGACCGCTATTTGACCAAACATCTGGGCACCATAGCTTAGCCCACATACAATCGACCCATACAATCAACCACCACAGGAGTATTGTGTGGGTTTTATAAATGAAGCCCAGGAAGAGGAAAGAATGTTTATGGAGTACGGGAAACCTCCTGCCTTTCTCCCACAATTGAAGACTGACAAGATTCCAAGACGTTAGTCAACCCAGTAGGAACCTTACAGTCACCCTGGTTTGGGACATCAAAGGGAACAGATCTGAGTTATAAATAAGGTTTTGCTCCAGATAACACACAGCCAAGTACTGTGGGTTCAGGAAATCACTCTTCTTACTTTCATCAACCTCAAAGAAAGGTTCTCTCTCTGGAGTTGGTGACACCAAGAGAAATGTCTGAGGTGTATTCACTACTTCTGACCAAGGCTCCCCCTGCCGCATCAGAGGGACGGAAACAGCAGGGCTGTGGCTGTGCCCGGACCCACACACATTAATCATTTTAATGAAGTGGAGCCAGTCGTCTTTGTCAAATTGTTGGGTCAATCCACTTCAAAATATCAGAACAAGGTGTCGGATAGAGTTGATCATATTTTGGTGAGTAAACTGACTTCACTTGTTCATTTAGGGGAAAAAGTTGAAATGTGCTCAGTCTTAGTCACGGGATGCTTTGGGTGTTTTTCTTTCAAACTACACCTCATCGAAGACAAACTCTTTCCAAAAATGCAGGAGACATGTGGGCAAAGTGACACCAGTCCCTGAATAAATTGTTACACTGATCTTTCTGTGACTAAAATATATCAATTCAAATAATCTCTTCAGAGCGTTTAAGGTACAGGAAGTGAGTCATAGAGAGAACTCCCTCCAAGCTCTGGATTTGGACAAAAAAAAAAAAAAAAAAAAAAAAAAAAAAAGCAAAACAAAACAACAAAAAAAAACAAACCCTTCATTAATTAGTGAGAAGGTGAATTTGAGAAATCTGAGTTAATATTATTTTGAAAAGAAATACCATTTGTGACTTTCAAGTTCTTTCAAATATAATAACTTCAAAGTATTTTTCAATCTAGTTCTTTTGTGAATGTGTGTGTGTGTGTGTGTTTTAATTCGTGAGAATAAAATAAAGTCATGCACATGGAAGGGAAAGCTGCTATGGCAAAGCAATATATTATTATTTAATTACTTCATGTTTGGTTGATGTTTGCTGGTTGTCAAAAGAATGAATAAGAAATTGTCTACTAAAGCAAATATTAACATTTTAAATGGGTATTGTTATAGTATTCTCTTTCCTTTGTGCATGTTAGACTGTACTTCGTAATTTAAAATTAAATTAAAATTTGAAATATATTTTCCTCATGAGAAAGACCGTTCCATGTTCCAGAGCTCTGGGAACTTAAGCTCAATGGGCACTTGATAGAGTTTTTTTAATTTAATGAGGACAGAGCCCATCCTGGAAACATCTCCTATTAGCATGGGTTCTCCGAGAAACAGAACCAATAGGATGTGTGTATATGTTGAGAAAGGGACATATGGTAAGGAATCGGCTCACGTGGCTATGGAGGCTGATGAATCCCAAGTTTCCTCATTGCTAAATCAGAGACTCAAGGAAGTTCTGGTTTAAGTTTCAGTGCAAGTGCAAGAAAAAGCTGTTGTCTCAGCTCCAAAAGACTCAGGCAGAGAGAATGCGTTCTCTCTTACTCTGACTTCTGTTCTAGCTAGGATCCCCATGGACTGGGTGAGGTCCACCCACCTTAGGGAGGGTAATGTGCTTTCCTCAGTTTACCAGTTCAAATGTAGTCTACTCCAGAAACACCCACATAGACACATCCAGAATAATGTTTAATGAAACTTCTGAGCACCTTGTGGTCTAGTCATGTTGACACATAAAATTAATCTTCATGTCCCCCCTTACCAACACACACACACACACACACACACACACACACAACCTGGCTGAGAATCTACAAAGAAGGGAAGTTGGAGGCTGTGCTGGAGGCAAGTGGCCTTGGCCTAAGGGGATCCTTCCGAAGAGGAGAAGACATGGCGGGGAGTAGGGAGGAGGGTGAAGCAAATGTTCAGTGTACAGTTTATAGGCTCACTTGTACCCAGAGGCCCAGACCCAAGTAGCCTTATGATGACATGTTCCCATGAGTCCTGTGGAGCTGGCAAGGAAGGATTTCTGTACCCCATGAGCTAACCAAGCCTCAGAGGTGAGCACTTCTCTAAACACCCCAGACCTGACCAAGGCTGGGGAAATAGCACAAGGCAGTAGGATGGTGTGGCAGGCCGAAGGACCTGTAGTCAGTCCCTAAAAAGTCAGTCCATATGGAGAACCTAAACTGCACAAGCCACGGGGACTAATAGAGTTCAAAGAAGAGAGAAAATAAAGACTATTGTTAGACTTCCCAGCACTTTGGCAAGTGCCAGGCACCATAAAGGATTTGCTTCAATTTAGAAAAAAAAAAAAAAAAAGTGGATAGACATTTCAAAACCTTGAATATTAGGTTTTATTTCATACCCCTTACAGTTTTAAGGTGTTTGCAAATAGTTGCTTTCTTCCATAAGAATCTGGTTGCTAGGACAACCCTTTTCCCTCTTCTATTAACATACCTCTTTGAACTTTACCAGACTTTATTTGAACGTAGCTTCCCACTCATCGGCTTCCCACTCATTTTGTCTCCTCCAGATTCCAACACAAGATACAGAATTGCATTTGGTTGTCATGTTTCCGTAGTCTTCTCCAGGCTGCACGTCTCCTTTTGTCCTTGTCCTTTATGACACTGAAGACTTTTTAAAAAGTTGTTTAATAGAATGCCCCTCAATTTCTGTTTGATATTTTCTCATGGTCAGGTTGAAGTGAGGCATCTTTGACAAAGACACCACATAGGTGATGTTCTGTGCTCCCCAGTGTATGCTATCTGTGGGTATGCAATGTCTACATATCTTATGACTGGTTGTATCCAGCTTGATCATTTGGTTTAAATGGTATCTGCCAGGTTTCTCAACTATGAATTCACTATTTTTTCCTTTGTAATGAATAAATATCTTGGGGACAGTATTGTGATGCTATTCAAATATTCTGTTCCTCCTTAAACATTTGTCCATTGTTCTTAGGACCTACTGAGGGCTCTTTCCTGCAACAATTATTACTGTGATGTTTACCTAATGGTAACTTCTATTTCCATCACTCTTCCTATATGTACTGATCATAATTTTTCTGTAAGAATCTTCTGTAAGATATCTTCTCCCCCATGTATTTGCATATTCAATTAGTTGATATCAGTATGGAATTGTGGGCATTTATTTTATTTGGGGGACTATAATTCCATAGTATTTATTCTTTTGTTCAAATTGTTCCAGCTTTGGCCAACAGGATCTCCTTCAGACACAGATCCCCCGTGTCTTTTCAACATGATCTCATTTTTCTTTTCTCTTGGGCACGTCCTTGCATTCAGGCTTTATAGAATATTCCAGGCTTATCTTACATTTTTCTGTTCCAATCCTGGAACCAGCCACTTCTCCAAGGAGCCCAGGTTTCTATTGTTGAAGGATGATATTGAGTAGCATAGAGCCAGGCACAGACAATATTTTTTTAATAGAAAGTTACTCCTCAGCCCTTAAATATCATCTTGAGATATCAACTGCTGAGGCTAGTATGACACAGCATATATACTTAGAACATTCACTATTTTGTCAATGTCCTTTCTTCTCCTGTTGCATATTGTCCATTCATTCAATCAAAATTCTATGTCCCAGATACTGTGTTGGACCCTGGCTAATAAAACAGTGAAAGAGATAGATTCAGTCCCTGTCCTGTGAGGTTTACAGGCTACTAGACTTTCTAGAAGAAATTACAAAGCAATATGCTAAGTACAGAGGCTGAACCCCCATGAGGTGTATCAGATTCCTGCAGAGGGAACCCCTGAGACGTGGGGTGAGGTGAGCGCTCTGGGGTAAAGAAAAGCTTCTCAGAAGAAATCCTACCTAAACTGAAGTTTGGAAAGGGCTTAGTCTCAAAAAGAGGGCATTGGGGTAGGAAGCGAAGAAAGAGAAAACATTGAGGACGGGGTTAAAAGCCTGCACCAGACAGAACGTATCTCAGCCTGAAAAACGAAGGGATGTGGCCAATAGGAAGAGTACGGTACTGGCTCCAAGGAGTATCAAGGGATACAGCTAGAGGGCCAAGCAGAAGCCAAATCAAGATGGGCTTTGTTAAACAGATTTAAGAGTCTGCATTTATTCTAATAGCCACTGAAAGCCACAGAAACCTTTTTAGCTGGAAGTGGCATGATCAGATTTATACCATAGACACATCACTCAGGCTAACCTGTGAAGCATGATTCAAGGGGAACATGGCCAGCAACTGTTTTAGCAATTAGGTGACATGATGTAACTGGGAGAAGGGAGAGAAGTGAATGAGTTCTAGTGATATTTAGGAGGGAAAGTCAGCGGAACAAGATGATTTATTGAATAAGAGAGATGAGAAGGAAGCAGAATTCACGGGAGACTGAAGTCTAATTGTGTTGTTGAATGTCCCTCAATTTGCCTTTGTCTGGTTGTTTCCCCTTGGTTGGTTTCAGGTTATGCATGTTCGGCAGAAATATGACATAATGATCTGTGTCCTTCATCAAAAGGCATGTGATTTCAGTGGGTCCCACATTCAGGGATGTTAGCTTTGATCACCCAGGTATGGTGGCATTTGCCAAATTTCTCCAGTCTGAAGGTATCTTTTATAACCTTCTAGCAAATAACCTATAGGAAGATGCTCTGAGACTACCTATCTGATTACCCAACCAACTTACATTCAGTAGTTTAAGTATCCATTGAAAGATTCTTGCCCAAAACAATTATTTATATGAAACTTGCAAAATGGTAATTTTCTAATTCTCTCATTTCTTCTTCTTTTTTTAATTTTTTAATTAACATATAATGTATTATTAGCCCCAGGGGTACAGGTCTGTGAATCACCAGGTTTACACACTTCACAGCACTCACCACAGCACATGCCTTCCCCAATGTCCATAACCCCCAACTACCCTCTCCCTACCCCCCTACCCCTGGCAACCCTCAGTTTGTTTTGTGAGATTAGGAGTCTCTTATGGTTTGTCTCCCTCCCAATTCTATCTTGTTTCATTTATTTCTTGTTTAGTTACCTGGCAGTTAATAGAATATAAGCAAATGAACAAGAAAAGGAAATAAAATTTCTTCCTCACTTTCCTCATCTATAATTTTTGGTATCAACATGGAGACCAGATTATCTTATTCAATGTACTATATAGTTTATTACTATGGGAAGTTTTGATACTCAAATTTTTCCTGGTGGAAGCCCCTCTAAGCTGGCTTCAGTGATCTTTTCAGGTGCATCATACTCTGGTTTTCTCACACAAAAAGATATTTCCGACACAATGTTCACTTTCTTTGCTCCAAGCCAGGGACCAAATATTTTCCTACTACTTCCTGTCTCTCTTAAGGATGAAATAGTATTTAGAAATCCAGATCTGCGTATTAGGTGTGTTCAGTCATTTCTGAGGGTGAGATGTTCAGTTTCTTTGAAAAATTGTTATTTTTTTAATAATGTTACTCATTTATTTAAAAGATTTTATTTATTTATTTGACAGACAGAGATCACAAGTAGGCAGGGAGCCAGGCAGAGAGAGAGGAGGAAGCAGCCTCCCTGCTGAGCAGAGAGCCCCGATGTGGGGCTCGATCCCAGGACCCTGGGATCATGGCCTGAGCTGAAGACAGAGGCTTTAACCCACTGAGCCACCCAGGCACCCTGAAAAATTATTTTTGAGAATTTCTTGAGGTCTAGAGAAAAGATGCATACTACCAGGGAGAATTTGCATTGGTTTTTGTTAACAGTTTAGGGAGATTACTAATCAATACTACTTCAGATTAAATTCATGGTTTGAGTATTTTGAAAACCCACCCAACTAGTTGGAATCAGGGACTGTCCCTAGTCTCTGATTAGCAGTCTCATTTAGTACCACACCCAGTTATTAGGTCTCACTAATTGCTGGCTGATTACTCTGTTGTTTGAGTAAGGGCATTTTTTGATGCCAGTCTTTGGGTTTTCTTCTGGGCCCAAGAAGGCTCTCCTCTGCTATCTCCCTCTCTGGCTCTCTCTGATGAACTAACTGACCTATGGTTTTGCATGACTGCTCTTAATTAAGAGGAGCCGTTATTTTTAAGAGTGCTTTATTCTTGAACTTTCCAACACTGTTTTAAATAAAATCAATGCCTTTGGGGAAAACTTCAGAGCTCTCCTTGTTTTGCCTCTTCCGTTTGGTGAAATTTCTGAGCCGCTGTTCTGGGCACTGGGTCAGATGGTAGCCTCTAGTCTCCATGACTTTCTCCTCTATCTTGTTTCTTTGCAACTGCAAGTGAGTTTGGCTGAGGGGGTTTGAGGCTTCAATATTCTCCACGTGCTATATCTGAATTAGAGCCTCCACCCTGTACGAGGGGCTGGGTGGAGAAAGATAGTCTCCCCGCTAAATTCACGGTATACCTAACCATGAATTTCAAACCTTCAACTCAGGGTTGAAGAAAATGAGAAAAGCTAGTAACCTGCTCTTCCGGGGAAGGTACCAAGCTTCTTGGTCATTTGGGAGCTGAGAGAGAGCCCTGTATTTTTGGCCCATCTGCCCAGAGTAAAGCTTCCATCAAGCTGAGCTGGGAAAGGAGGAGAGAAAGAGAGAGAAAGGGCAGGTCAGGGCTCAAATGCCGCAGACTCTTGCTGTTCTTACTGAGATTAGATTTTCTTGAATAAATATTTCTTCATTTGCTGTATGTTTTTAGGACAATTGCCAGAGACTTGAAATGGTTGGGGTTTTTTATATGTATCATTTTCACCAGTTACGCTTGGTTCAGTGGAGAGTGGGTCCACAGGGCTCCCCATGATGCTGTCCCAGAATTGGAACTCCCATTTCTCTTTCACTCCTATATTGTTTGTTTGACATGGAAAAGCCATAAGTTTTTATAGAGTCAGATCTATTCGTATTTCCTTCCATTATTTGTTTTACTTCTTTCAGGCTTGGAAATTCATCTACGTCTGGAAACTTGGCATAATAGTCACCTATTTTTATGTTTTCCTAAGTCAACACCTAATTTTTAGTACATCCAGAACTTATCTTAATATAAGATGCATGACTGATATCAAAATTAACTTTTCTCCAAAGAGAAAATATCCTAACATCATTTGTTGAGTGATCTCTTAGTCTTTCCATTTTTCCATGACCTTTTACCATTTATTGAGTTATTACCTACAATGTTGGTCCATGTATGTTTTTATATATACCACATTGCATGAATAATTTTATTTTTATAACATATTTTTAAATCCCCTTTTAAACATATTTTAAAATCCCCTTCATTACTCCGAATGCTCAAAATTATCTTAGCTGTTTTCATGAATGTATTCTGCCAGGTGAACTTAAGAATTACTTTGCTAACTCATAATATTCTAATACAATTTTCATCAGAATGAATAATCTGTAAATCAATTTGGAAAAACTCACACTTTTTGCGTTATTTGGTTGTTCCATATGAGAGAAAGAAACTGAAGGACTCCATGAAAATCTGCTTTTTGCTCCCTTTCCTGCTTCTGTTCTTACTAGCACCTACACCCCCACCCTACCATGCCTTAATGTATGTCCTCCTCATAAAGGACAAGGAGTTAATGATTTGTTTGGAATCTTCCAGCAGAACAGATAACATCTAAGGAATGACCCGGCAAAGCCATCGTGTGCATATTCCAGACCACTGGTGCTAGACATCTTGACGCCAAGACCCCCTGACTGCAGGGAATAAGTGACTTATGATGGACAGCTGGACCTTGTCCTTATTCTGACCAGCTCCTGGATGCCTGAGAGGACACATGCAACAGGCCATACTGATCAATAAAAACCGCAGGCCCCAAGCAAAGACAAGACTCCCTCCTTTCCTTTCTGAGTCTCCCAGACGCTCTGTCTGTACCTACAGTGTCTCTATACCTTCAGTAAGTGCTGCTTTTGGCTCCTGCTGGCTTGCATTTGACTTCTATCCTGCCCACAGCCAAGGATCCTCTTGGCTGGTTCTGTGAGACCCTCCTTTGGGTCCTCAGACCTAAGCTTCCGGCATCCCAGAGAAGAATGTAATGCGTCTTTTCATTCATTTCAATCATCCTTAAAAGCTCACAGAAAATTTGAAGCTTTCTTCCTCCAAGTCCAGTATATTTATCGTTAAGGTTATTCTTAATGTTTTTTTCTTAATTGCTTTGTTTTGTTTTGTTTTTGATTGCTCACATGAATCAGAGTTTTTCAATACGTCACATAATGATGTCTGTGATACAGGAAAATACCAGTATTTCTGAGTGTATGCCATCTGTCCATCTTATGAACTCATCATGAACTTAACAGCTTTTCCATTTAGTTCTCTGAGGATGTGGAGCAGTGAAGTCAAGTTACCTACAAATAAGGATGGTCTTCTACCTCCCCACTGCCATCATTTTCAAGGACAAGATACACAGTTCCCTGTCATCTCATTTACAATGTTAAGTGCAGAACTGAGGTACTTGCAGGTAAAGGATGTCCAAAATCCATTTCTTTAAAATAGCCAAGAAATGTTGAGTGGTTTTATTGTCATGGGGCCCCCAGCAAGACCCCTTTCAAGTGCAGATACAGACCCCAGAATGTCACAGAGCAAGGCCTTCAGGCATGGTTCCCTTCATGCAAATGAAGAAGGCAGATGGAAATCATTGTGATGAAAATCTAATTTTTCAAGAGCTTTAGTGTGCATTATCCACATGGTCCAAGCATTTGCAACAAAAATTTAAGGTCAAACTGGCCTCTTTTAAGAGCCCTCTCTTGCTGCCAAAAACTGCATGCTTGTGCTTAGGGTATAGAACTCAATTTAATATCACTCAGAGTCAAATGTAATTAGAAAGACAGACTAACTGGAAACAAAGTAGCAACTGTATTCCAGGATCAAGTACACCTATTTTAAATATCTTGTACTATAGAGTAAAAGGCCTAATTCCAGGGTCAGTATAACACTATGACAATGCTCGTACCCCTCTAGTCCGGGAAACCAGAGTCAGAATCCCAACTCTGCCTTTCTCTAGCTGTTTGACCTTGTGCAATATAGTCATGTTAGTTGAGGTGGGACTTGATTCTAGCCCAAAATACCTGTGGCATGAAATTAAACATCACTATTTCTCTCTCCCCTAAAAGTCTGGACTTAGCTATTAAGGGAATGGGACAGAGGCTCAGCCTCACAGTGACCTCAGAGACTGTGCTGCCATTCCCAAGGGGGGGGCCTTCTCTTTACGACTCAAAATGGCACCTAGGGTCTCACATCATATGCGTATTTCTGGTAGTAAGATAGGGACAATGAAGGACTCCATAAAACCCTATTTTTTGCTCCTTTTCCTGATTCTCTTTTTACCATGACCCACATCCTCACCTTATACGTATAAAGTTATACGTTATAATGCAAATGGTGTGTCTTCCTTGTAAGGGATGAGGAGTTAGTGATTTCTTCAGAATAGATAATATCTAAGGAAGGGCCGAGTGAGAATCACGAGAGGAAGCCATCAGATGAGTATTCCCAACCACCAGCACTAGACATCTCAACACCAAGACCCCCTGGTTCCAAGGAATAATATCTCAGCCTTCATCTTTGTTCTAACTAGTCCCTAGATGTCTGAGAGAACTATACGATCTTCAGTGAAACTCCCCCACACACTGGAAAAACACGAGACTGTCTCTCCTTTCCTTTCTGAATCTCCCAGACATGCTGTCTGTACTTTTTCTATACCTTCAGTAAACTGTTCTCACCTCTTGCTGGTTTCTGATGATTTCCATCCCACGCCTCACCAGGGACCCTGTTGGCTGGTCCTGCAGGAACTCTTCCGGGTCCTCAGACCTGGCCTGCCCATATCAGCAGGATAGGCAAAACAAACAATGAAAAACCAAACAAAAGACAATACCACCACCAAACAAACCCAAAAAGGACACAGGGTGAACATGACTGTCTTTTAAGGAAAGTTCCCTGGTACAGCCACACAAAGCTTTTCATTTATATTACATGGATCAGAACATGGGTCCAAGACAATAATTTATGGCAAGGGAAGTTAGGAAGAGTGTGCTAGGTGTCTGACTAAAACCGAAAGCTTCCATTAGGGAATTTAAAAATTGTGGATATTGGTAGACATTTATTTGTGTTTGTTCTTGTATTTTACTTTTATTTGTCCTCATTTCTGTATTTATAAAATGAGCAGAATGATGATAATCTCACAGTATTATTGTAAGGATGAATTTAACTGAGGTCATATTTGTAAGATGCTTAACTCATATCCTACATAGGGAGCATTCAATAAATTTTGGCGATCATTGTCAACAAATGATTATGTTGGCAATATACATTTTATTGGTTTCTACTACAAATACAATGTTTTTATAATAGGTACAAATTATCTGAGGAATCACTGTAAAGTTCAAAACTGTACAGCCATGAGTCTTGAACTGTGTTTCCTACAGTTGTGTTGAGTGAGCCTGCTAAGATCTAGGAAAGTAGGGCCATTTGCCGTGGTCACACAGATTTGCAGCTTGGATCTAGAACCCCGAGCCTCCTAATTCATATTCCAAACCACTCCAAGCCACTCGCCATGTGGGCCCCAGTTAGAATGAGAGTCTCAACTTCTGATCCAATACCAACTACCCACTGCATGGACCCCTTGACAGGACTCTTGGAATAGCTAGATACACATCATTCCTGGGGATGCTTAGGTTCTGCTGATGTGAGGAGGAAGGCTCTGAGGTAATGGGTCCTGTGTGCAGATGACTGAGGATTTGTTTGCGAACCTTCTACCAGGTAGAAATTCCATCCTCAGTTTTACCCTCTCAGTGTTTGAACCCATCTAGATCTCTCTTCCTCTCTCTCATGAAACCACATTTGAGATTCACCTTTTTCTAGATCGCATTGTCAAATGTGACAATGGTAATAGTAGTAGTAACAGCTACCATAACAACCAAATGCTATTTCATTCCAGATATCCAGTCAGGTACTCCTTATGCATTACTGCCTTCATCTGATCATCAGAAGCTCTCTATGAGATAGATCTTGTCATGACGTCCATTTAACAGATATGCATGGTGAGGCACAATGAGAGTAGATGAGTTGTCTAACGTCACACAGTGGGTCAGTGGCAGAATGCAGATTTGAACCTGGTAAATTCTAAATGTCCTTCTTCATTACATTACATTAACTTTCATATATTATTTACTTTTCTTTCCTCCATTGTTTTCACCTACTAAACATACCTTTATGGTCTCATAATAATTTTCACTTGCTCATATTTTGCTCTAGCTTTAAATGCATATCTTATTCCTAATACTGATGATCTCATCATGATTTTTGCTCCCAGGGAAAGGACTGAAGTATAGGAATACCTAGTATGGTATGTTGTTTGCACATAGCAAATATTCAAAATATTTGGTTGAATGACTAAGAAAGATGTGAAACACAGAATTTCCCCCTTCAAATTTTCTGCCTAAGGAGAAATAGAATAGAAATTCGCCTCGATCATATGAAAACATTTGGGGAATTTTCTTTGGTTGACCTGCACTGCTTAGATTTCAGTGGCCCCAGAACTAATCCTCACATTTAACAGCTAATGCTTTGATTGTTTCTCTTCCTCATACAGATACCATCGAGTGATGAAACTTGTCTTAACTTCCTTATACAGAAACTTCAAATGATGAAGTTATCTATCTAACTTCTCTGTTAATGTTACACCTCTGTAGCTCACACTGAGGAATTTGTTGGAACATTTCATTTTTTTTCCCATAATCATGCACATATGCCTCTCAGGGAGACATTCTATGTATAAAACTTATTTCTAAAAGACAAACTTAACATTTTATGGATACCTAGTCAAATAGTGGCTTTAAGATGTTAAGGATAAAGTGATTATAGAAATGTGTATTTTATTTTATTTTATTTCATTTAATTTTTTTTTATAAGACTAGGAAGAAGTTTCACAGATGTGTATTTTGCCAGAATGTTGCCCCCGATTATGCATGGATTCAGGGTCAAAAATCCAGCTCCATGATTCCCTTCAGCTCAGGCCCAGAGGAAATAATCCAAAGTGATGTCAGTTGGCTGTGAGCCAACCCATGACCAAAGCCCAAGCACACTCAGAGGGGACCCAGAGTTAGGTCCATGTGAGTCTCCTGTGGTCCCTTCACTGTGACCCTGTCATGCCCTGTGAGCAGCGGTCAGCCTCTTGGGTCTGTCCTCGGTGTTACGTGTCTCCTCTTTCATAGAGTACTGCCAATAGGAACGTTCTTACTTCACCATCTGGGACTGCTGTCCACAAATGCTTCTGTATATATAGTAAATGATCACAAGCAAAGGAATGGGTTTCAGTCCCATAAGCAGCAGAGCAGTGCTGACAAAACTTAAAGCTGCGTTTCACAGGGCTAACGCAAAAGAGTATTTTTATCTGCTGCCTCCTTGTAGCCTTACAGGTGCCAAGCGCTGGACATCTGAAAACTTGCAGACTCCATAGCATAGAAGGGAACCCAACTGTTGTAGAAGCACGTGACACAGCAAGCCTTGAACACAGTTTTCCAAATCACTAAACTCCAGAGAAACTTCTGTGAGCCTCAGAGCAAAAAGCCTAGGATGTACAAGCATTATTAATGAGCTCTGTTCTCAGTAACACATCTTTCAATTAAAAAATTATACATGAACTAGAGCGTGTCATGCTTAGCGAAATAAGTCAAGCAGAGAAAGACAACTATCATATGATCTCCCTGATATGAGGAAGTGGTGATGCAACATGGGGGCTTAAGTGGGTAGGAGAAGAATCAATGAAACAAGATGGGATTGGGAGGGAGACAAACCATAAGTGACTCTTAATCTCACAAAACAAACTGAGGGTTGCTGGGAGGAGGGGGTTTGGGAGAAGGGGGTGGGATTATGGACATTGGGGAGGGTATGTGCTTTGGTGAGTGCTGTGAAGTGTGTAAACCTGGTGATTCACAGACCTGTACCCCTGGGGATAAAAATATATGTTTATAAAAAATAAAAAATTTAAAAAAAAATTATACATCTTACCTTTAAAAAAATCAGATAGAGTATGTAAACTTTTCAAAATTCTTTCAATGTCAGAAAGCACACAATGAATGAAAGTACTAGATAAATAAATGTTTGACAATGATGATTTTCTAGCTACTGCATATTTGTCCCATACGTACATAAAACATGGTTCCATAATATACATAAATATCCTTCAGGTGTCAAGGGTTCCTGCATGGCTCAATCAGTTAATTGTTAAAAATAAACAAACAAACAAATAAATAAAAATTTGAAAATTAAAAAAAAAAAATTCTTTAACTCCAAGCATCAATTCCTTCTCGTCACATAAAACTGGCCCAGAAAGCCATACTAACACACGACCATTTTTTTCATGCAAGGGTGACCGCCTTGATGACTTTATTCCAGAAAACTAGCCATTTTCTCCAAATCAATGGAACTACATATCTGTTCCAATTCTGAAGTTAGCAAATCAAGTGGAGCACTAGTGAAGGGTCTCAAGGCCCTATTCAAGGATAGAGCATGGTCCACTAGGAAATTGTAAACACAAACTGGACCCAAAGATAGGGGATTGCAGTGAACACAAAACTAGGTGCACAGAGTATAAAAGCAAAGAACGAGTGGAAAATCACAGCACTGTTGACTGATGAGACTTCATGTAAAATAAATGCAGTTTCCGGTTGGTTCATAGAGTGATGAAGTACCTTATAAAAATCTCCCTATTTTAAGTAAAAGCAGCAATAAGAAGGAACAACAGGCTAAATGACTCCCTGAACAGGAGGATGTAGTAATACACATGAGATAAAGAAAATGAGACAGTGAAATAGGAAGCTTCCCAGAGTTGTAGTGAGAACAGCAGAGCTCTATGAAAAGATCCTTCTCATGAAGACTGAGGCATCCTGAGGGACCCTGAAAGCCCCACACAACACGCACAAATGGAGAATAGACAGTGCAAAGAGGGAAAAAGAAAAAGACCAAGAAAAAAGTGCAGACTGTGGAGAGAATGAATCACTTCCTGCCTGAAGAAGTGTCCACGTGAATAAACAGAGCAGCTCATTGGTTAGGCGTTCAGTCAGTGAGATCCTCACCTTAGCAGCTGTAACTGGGACAGCCATGTTCAGTCTCCCAAATGGTCAGTAATTGACGGCCATGGCCAAGCCCACACTTGCAGAGTGTGCTTGTACTTAGTTCTTGTGTTTACCTAGTTCCCATTTAGAGAGTAGTTCATGCATTCTGGATGACTAGGCTTTTTTTTTTTAAAGCATTTTCATTTGCAGGCAATGGTAGTGTATTGTTGGCTATACAAAAAGAAGCAAGCAAGCAAAACCAACACAAAAGCAGATTCAGAGCTGTTGTAGGGACCAAAGTCCAATTGTAGTGGTTTTGAGAGAGGATAGGAAAAGAACAATGAGGAAAACCATAGCATGGAAACATTTTTTGAAGAGTTTTGCTTTGAATGGAGGAGAGACCTAGGATTCATGGTGAAGTTTTTTTTAAATTTTTTAAGACAGAAGGAAAAGCATGCTTTCTGTTGCTGCTCTAATTTCTCCCCCAAAAGAAGGAGATGCTGCAGGAAAGAACCAGACATGTCAGAGCAATGGTTTCCAGCGGGTCAGAGGGATAGAGCTCTGGGGAGACGTAGTGGGTATATGCGAGGATGGCAGCTTGCCAGAAGTCTCTTCTGATTATTCCTGTTTCCCCCCTGAAATAGTCAGTGAGACCCAAGAGTGAGGACTAGGGAAAAGGCACTGGAGATTTGAGGGAGAAGTTACAGAATTGTTACCTTGAAGACTGCAAGAAGGAAAATAGAGCTGCAAAGTACAGTATGATTGCCAAATAGCATTCCAGTTCCCCTGAAGGCCCATGCTCATGAATTTAACATGAGAAGAGTATGCCATTTTCCTCGGCCTTATTTCATGGAGTGTAGGTGCAAGTGTTTGAGAGGCGGAATGTTGTAATCAGCTAGAGTTGAGGTTTTTACTGTGTGTGATGATGAAACAGTGGGGCTAGGAAGCTGGCCATGTCCACAAGAGAGATGGTAATCAACCATGGAATCTAAGTTAGGGAAGGAGTGAAGTATGAACATGAGCAGGATGAGAGACAATGAAAAGGAAATAGAAACGATGGGTTTGAGCACATCAGTGCAGTTTGGGAATTGTTTGTTCTTGGGGACTGGAGGAAGTGAACAGCAGAGGGGAGAAGTGATAATCTGAAAACTGGATGTTGACAATTGAGATTGCGGAAATGTCCATTTCGGTAAGGACAAGGTGTAGGTCAGGAAGTGTCTGAAATGGGGATAACATTGCTAGTAGAGAGGTTAATAATCTCAAAGGGGCTCATGGGTGGTTCAGTTGGTTAAGGGCCAAATCTTGATTTTGTCTCAGGTTATGTACTCAGGGTCATGAGATTAAGCCCCGCTTTGGGATTCATGCTTAGCATGAAGTCTGCTTGAGTCTCCCTCTCCCTCTCTCTCTGCTCTTTCTTCCACTTGTGTTCTCTCTCTCAAGCAAATAAAAAATAAAATCTTTGAAAAAAAAAAAAAACAACTCCAGAAAAGGGTGATGGAAGGGTCATCTGTGTGGTGATTGAAGTCCCCCAAAAGGAAGGTAATGGTACTGTTGGAGAGAGTGATGGTCACCTAGGACTGTACAACTCAATGAGTAGTGCAGCAGAAATGACATCACCTGGGTTCTCATTATTTATTTAGAATCTCAGGCTCCATCACAGAAATACCGAATCAGAATCCACAGTTTAGGAAGATCCTCCAAGACATGCATATGTCCACTGAAGCCTGAGAAGCATTTGATCAGGAACTAAACATCCTTGTGAAATGAGGAGAAACCCAAGTGTTGAGTGACCATAACCAGGAGGGGAGTCTGATGACAGATTCAAAGCCGGATGCTTTTAGGGAAGAAAAATAGTGAATGAGCTGGAAATGATAATGAGAAGCAAAGAGGACCACCCCCCACACACACACATACCAACTTCTGGGATGAGTAGCAAAAACAGCCACCATGTGAAAGGATGCCAGGGAGACAGTGTCCCCAGGGAAACCTAGGTCTCATTCAGAACAGAAAGACAGCATCAAAATCTGGAGAAAGGCTGTGTCCTTGAAATCTCAGGAAAAAAATTGAACTTGATGATTATGGCCAGTGAGCTGTGGAAGGCACAGCAAAGGGAAGTTTAGTCTGAGGAGGTCCCAGAGATGTCCCTGTGGTAATAATCCTATAGAATTAGAGGGGTACCTGGGCACTTAACCATGGTGACTGACTGATGTAAATAGAGATGAAAGAGGTCATGACTTATTCCTGGAAGATTCCAAGCAATAAGATTGTCCGTGTTGAGGATTAGAGAAACGTAGGTGTTCAGAGGGAGCTGTCTTCATTTCTAATTATGGAGACTTAGAGGCAAGAAGAAAATTAGAAACCAATTCCAGTTCTCTCAACAGAGGAATGAATGAATGAAGTTACTACATACAATGAATTATGATGGAGTTACATAAATTACCCACAACTATGTGTTTTGACATGGCTAAACTCCACATAATGTTCAGTGAAATATGCTGCAGTGAAGTTTTGATAGCAAACATTTGGTTTGATAAGATTTACATAAAAAAATATAAAGGCAGGAACACTCGGGTGGCTCAACAGTTTGGATGTCCAACTCTTAATTCCAGCTTGGGTCATGATCTCAGGGTTGTGGGATTGACCCCTGCATCAAGCTCTGCACTGGGTGTGAAGCCTGCTTAAGATTCTCTCTCTCCTTCTGTCCCTGCATGCTCATTCTCTCTCTCTCTCTCTAAAATAAATAAGTAAATCTCTCTCTTGAAAATGTAAAAGCAAAAGACAATAGTGCATGTTGTTAATGAATATATAGGTATATATGGGAAGATATAATAAATATATACATAACAAGAAACTCACAATGATCCACCAATTTTGGAAATTGATTACCTCTTGAAGAGAAACAAAGAAAGGGTAGAGATGGGATTTGTTATATTTGTAAGACTTATTAAAAAATAAAAATAGATCCTGAGCAAATACAGTAAATATCAAAATCTGTTCCATCTTGTACACACATGAATTTCTGTTATGATTACTTGAAATGTTTTTAATTTTAAAATAATACACTGAGGGGTGCCTGGGTGGCTCAGTTGGTTAAGTGACTGTCTTAGGCTCAGGTCGTGATCCCAGAGTTCCAGGATCAAGTCCCTCATTGGGCTCCCAGCTCCATGGGGAGTCTGCTTCTTCCTCTGACCTTCTCCCCTTTCATGCTCTTTTTTCACTCTCTCTTTCTCAAATACATAAATAAAATCTTTTTTTTTAAAGATTTTATTTATTTATTTGACAGAGAGAAATCACAAGTAGACTGAGAGGCAGGCAGAGAGAGAGAGAGGGAAGCAGGCTCCCCGCTGAGCAGAGAGCCCGACGCGGGACTCGATCCCAGGACCCTGAGATCATGACCCGAGCCGAAGGCAGCGGCTTAACCCACTGAGCCACCCAGGCGCCCCCATAAATAAAATCTTTAAAAGATAATAATAATACATGAGGGACACCTGGGTGGCTCAGTAGGTTAAGTGTCTGCCTTTGGCTCAGGTCATAATTCCAGGGTCCTGGGATAGAGTCCCCTATTGGAATCCTTGTTCTGCAGGGAGCCTGCTTCTCCCTCTACCTGCCACTCCCCCTGCTTGTGTACTTGCTCTCTCTTTCTCTCTCTGACAAATAAACAAATAAAATCTTTAAACTAATACACTGAAATGATAGATAATGGAAGAGGGATTATAATTCTCTAATGAACCTTGGGAGATAGACACCGAGGCTCTTTACAAATAGAGACATGGTCATTTCATCCAGCAACCCCTTCTTTCTTTAAGGTGTAGCCACAAGAACCCATCTCAACCCTACCGTGACCTTCCCTCTACTCCCTTTCTCCAGGGTAAATGCATCATATTCTCTTGTGCAGAGCAATTTAGATTTTACATTTGCCCTCTCCTTCTAGACCCTTTGTAGGTCATATTTCACAACTAAATGACATTTTGTGTTACCTAGACAGTTTCTTCCATGAGAAGAAATTTGATATTTGTTGTTAAGCAGCAAGGAGAAGGGAATACATAAATTATCACAAAAGATACCTGCAAAAGCCAAATGATCCATCCCTTGCAAACAAACACACAGATACAACCAATAGAGGGTGAACTTTGACCGTTTTTTTCTGGTGATGATGATAATGATGATGATGGATTTGAGATACATATGAGAGAACTTCTGCTGGAATGAATCATAACATGGGATTTAGGTTTTTGTTTCTGTTTGTTTTTTTCAGTGCAGCATTCCACGGACTCATCAATCAGAAATCAAAGGCAATTGAATTATTGGGCTTCTACAGGTATATGCAGCAGATAGTGTATGAGCTAAAAGCCCTACATTGGCTGAGAAAACTCACCAATTCTGTCTTCTTAAAAATATCTTCAATCCATCCATCAACTGAAGTACAAGCATCAGCCACTAAGATTTGACTGACATGTCACAATGCAAACTTAGTCACTTTTGTAACACTAGGGAGTTTTATTTCAGTTCATGCATGTGCTATGACTGCTGAAACAACAAATGCAAGGTTGAGCCACATTCATAGTGTCCAAATCAAGGGCAATGCTGAACCAAAGCGTTTCCTGATCTTTCCCTGGTCACCTCCTGACGAGCCTGTTTAGACCTGTCTTCGTAATTGTCATCTGTCTCATGAAATTTTAATGACATAAAGGCGGTGTATATCTCCCTGTGTCTTGTGTGCATGTCTGGGCTTCATACATTTAAAAAAAAAAAAAAAAAGTAAGCTTCCCTCTCTAAGAACCAATCTGTGCCCCCTTGGGGGTGATAGACCCCTGCTAGGATGGCCGCTGGATGGTGAAGCCTGTTGTTATCTTACGATGAACTTACAAACTGATTTTAGACCCTATCCTCTCTCCTCTTGTTTAATCCTCATTGCAACACAAATACATTAACATATGTGAAGTTATAGAGCTTAATATTTGATCAGAATGAAGTAATACTTCAAGTAAACAGGATCAATGGACAATTTTCCCTTCATTCAACATGAGCAATTTGATCATTACCTTAAAAGCAGAATGTTGTTAATGCCCAGGCATCGGCATATCGACTTTCCTTTTGTTCCTTCTTTAGTTGACCACAATGGTTCTCAAATTTTAATGAACAGAAGAATTTCTGTGCAGGATTGTACACACAATATCGTATGTACTCTCTATTATGAGTTAGTTAAGGGCTTTCTCAAGGGTAATTTGGGCTCTACTCAATTTTCGCCTTGCATGCTGATTTTAGAACCTAACCATTGAATGATTCACAATTCTGTGCATTAGTCAGGCCCTGGCTGAGTCTATACTCAGTTCCGGGCACCAGTTTTAAGAGGGGCAATGACAAACTAAATTATGCTTTACTAGAAGATCACAACTATGGCATGAGAAAAAAAATGGTTACATTAACCAGGGGCAGTTACCCTGAGAAAAGTATGCTTGGGAGAACCCCAGTAACTGTCCTCAAATATTTGAATAACTAGCAAAAAGGATTAAGCATTAAAGCAAACTATTAGCTCAGATGTTAGTTCGAACCCTTTGACCTTAGGAAGATTAAATAACAGAACCAGGCCTTAATTTCCCCATATAAAAATATGAAATATTCATATATATTCATATTTATATTTATAATATTCATATTTTGCATTTATTTTATCAGATGGCCATGTTATCCATGAGGTTAAAAAGAGGATTTAATGAGTTTTTATATATATGTAAAGTGCTAAGAATAGTGACCAATAGATTGTGCTATCCCAATGCTAGTTCCAGGAAATACACAGTTCTAAGATACGGATTACTAATTTTAGAAAAGTGCCTCTTCACAGCATAGTGAATGGCCCTTTGCTGGAAGCAATCAAGCAGAAACAGGCAGAGTATCTGTCCGTGATATTACAAAGCAGAACAGACCATAATTGGGCGGGTGTGCCGCTAGGCGATCTCTCAGACTGTGTCAAGCCTGAGACTTCATGTGTACGCAGAACCACCACCTACATAATTATCTCCAACCTGAAGCTACTTGAATATTTGGTTTGAGGGAAGGTGTTTGCAGAACTGACCCATAAACAAAATCCCACAGAGCAGTGGCCTGAAAATCATCCCTGTGTGGTTAGTGCTGTGTCTTCATGCCTGGTCAACCCCAATGCTGAGCACATTAGCTACCCGAACATCGGAGCCTTCGGACCTCCCCCTTGGTCCTTACACTGAAAATTCTTTGTTAGCCACCCAATGACTGCCAGTTCCTACTGAAAATATGTCTCGACCTTAAATGGACTGTGTTTTTCCTGATGCTAACAATGACTGGCCTTCACTACTAAGAAAGGGACTGTATATCTGAATTCTTGTCGTGATGTAGCTCCCCCGCACAAACACGGCTTACTGAAAGCTGCAGACTGCTTTACTTTAAAAGGTACACATAGCTCCGAATACCTCGGGGCAAGCGATTATTTCCGCTTAATTTGTGAAATTGTTCGAACCAGTTATCCACAATCACACATGCTCGGCCACAGACATAAATTTGAAGTCCAGCTTGAAAAGTTATAATTCAGTAGTCTTCTCTTGATTTTTCTCTTTTACCTTTCTTCAGTACTTGCCCATTCTTCTGACCTCCTCCTTAAAACTCTTGCCCTAATTCAGTGACTTGCAAATCGGCGGACTCAGCATCCTTTACATGCATCCTGGCCCTGTCGCATTTTTCCATCCCTCCTCCCCCCCGTGCCCACACACCCTCTGTTCCCTGTGGTCCTTAGGTTCTGCTCTTTCGTGCTCTTCTCCCAGGGAACTCATCTCTTTGTTATCTTTAAACACCGTCACTGTCAAGTTGTCCAACCAGGCCCCTTAGGGGATGGTACTGAGGAAAGATGGAAGAACACTTTGATAGAACGCTGCCCTTCATTTGGACACTACAAATGCAGTTCAGATCGCATTTGTTGTTGTAGCTGTCCCATTGGATGCATTCTGAATTTGAAGAAAATGCACCAGTTTTGCAAAAGAACTTTGATTACTGGGTAACGAATGACGAAAGGATTTTTTTTAAGCCTCGCAGGGTCGATTTTGCTACGTCAATCTAACTTACTGGCTGGATTGAGTACTTCCATCGGTCGATCGGTTGAGGACGCCTTGAGCTCAGGCCTCTGCTTGGACACCTGTTGGAGAGTCCTACTCTCAGGATGCCTCTAGGCAAAGGCTTCTATCAGAACCCCAATAGAATCTGTGTACAAATGAGCCGTACCCCTGCCCACTCCCCACAATCTGACTGTTTCTACTCAGATCCAAACACCCAACTGTCTTTAATTAGTTTCCTCCCCTTCAGCTCTTACCTGAACAGCTTCCGTATTGAGCCACAAGGCACCCCTGACATTCTCCATAAAATACCACACCTTAACTTCTCCTTCATATTGGCATTGAACCTTCGCAATCAAAGGTCTGGATGACAACAAAAGTTCCTGAGTTCTCCCTGTCTCTCACCTCCTTTCTCACAAACCCAGTACATCGGGCTCCTAAAACACTAGTTTTCCCAAAATCATTAATTCTTCTCCCACGAACTGTTTATCAAGTGTCACACTATTTATCGGGCATTGGCGCTACATGCCAGGAAGACACTCCGGAGTAGTAGCCTCAGAAGAGGGCTCCAGTCAATCTTTGAGGAGAATTTGTAAAACTCTGGTATTTCCTTAGATTTAGTGGATAGTAAGTGGCTATTCAGTGGATGTTAGCGGACATTTAGTGGATATGATTTAATGGATATTTGTTGAGCCCCCTGGCACTGCTGATTCTTACTAGGAGGGGACTGAGTCAAATGATGGGAGTTGCAAACTTAGCACAACAGCGTAGCATATTGAAAATTGTTCCTCTGGGGCCACTGTGTGCTTGCCTCCTGCAACTGCATTAATGCTCCCACATCTCCTTCCAGTTTGCCACGGTACAAAGGGCAAAGTCAAGGGAATGGGAGGGGAATAAAGACGTTCTTATTCTTGCTATTTATTTGCCTAGCCCACACCTCTGCATGGGGTCAGGCTGACAAATGAAAGAAGAATGGAGTTGTTGTTTCTTCAGGCTCATCAAAAAAGCCTTTGACCAACAATATATCACCTTGTGGGTCCATCTCGTAGTAAAAACTCACAAGGTCGTTTTTGGAATGAAAACATTCAGTGCTCAGCCTCAAATGTGATGCAGGGAACGACATATTAAATCATGATTGGCCTTTGCTTCCTCACCACCAGGTAAATCACGGTCAACACCGCAGCTATGCCACCGTCTCTCACACATCCTTGTGGACGCTGTCACGCGAGCTCAAGCCCCTTCAGAGCCAGTTGGTGCCAGTTGGGCCCTAAATATCTCGAGGACGTACTATCGCCGAAGACTATACTACAGTCTATGCCTCCCAATTGGTCTGTCCTCTTCACTGACTCCCGTCCTGTTAAAAAAAGAATTCAGCCCCTGGTATAATCCACATCTAATATAGTATAAAATATAAGGCCCTGTCTTTCCAAACAGAATTTTTGTAATATATAACATCAGTCCTGTCATCTCACAAAGCTCCATTGGCTGTTCACCTACTGGTCTTCCATTGAACATGGTGATGCTTGGCCACTCTGTCCCTCCAACTAAAGCTGTCTTTCCCTCTCCTCCTCCTTTTCCAAGTCATGGCTTACCTCTAAAATCCTAGCCCAAATTTTGTTTTCCAGGAAATCTTCCCAGACTCTTCCTAGTCTTCCCTCTCCTCTGAAATCTCCCAACAAGTATCATACGGTCTGTTCATTTTTAGCACGTGTTCTTTGAAGAGTCCATTTTTTTCATGTAGGTATTTCCTTTTTAAGAGATTGTGAATTTCTCAGTGACTGGGATATGATCTTCTATTACTTTTGTATTTTCATTAAAAAGCAGACATTAGGGGTGCCTGGGTAGCTCAGTTGGTTAAGTGACTGCCTTCAACTCAGGTTATGACCTCAGGGTCCCTGGATCGGGCCTGCATCAGGCTCCTTGATCCTTGGGAGCCTGCTTCTCCTTCTCCCTCTGCCTACTGATCCCCCTGCTTGTGCACTCTCTGTCTCTGTCAAATAAATAAATAAATATATATATTTTTAAACAGGCATTGTTCATTTTGAAAAAATGCGGGAAGCCCATCCACTTAACGAGCATCTTTCTGTGTATATATTGTAATTCAATAAATGGAATTTAACAAAAGAGCAATGGGTATAATTGATGTACTGACAAAGCCAATGGAAGAAATGGAAAGTCATAGAACACAAGGTAGGGAACGTCCAATTGAAGATCTGTGTGAGACAGAAGAACAGATTGCATTAACGTTCTGAACATGAGTTGCGGCGAAGAGGACAATATCACCTGAGCTCCTAAACTGTACATGTTAGATAGGTGGGGGAAGAATTCTTGAAAAAAAATATCTGTCGATGACCTACTATATATACTGCGCTAGGCTCTGAACAGGATAACCATAATTAACTGCCCTCCTGAAGTCAAAATCTCATGGTGCCTCTGAAAATACGTGTTCTAGAGTTTCATGGGCTCTCATAATCAAGGACTCTTTTTTGAGTTTGGCCAAACTGTAGTCAAACACTCACAGTCATCGCTGAGAACAAGAAAGATTTTTAAGTCAGTTTTACAGACTTCTGAAGGGTTGAGACTAAAAGTTGCAATGTAATAACATAAGGAACAAAAAGTAATGACCTGAATGCAATTCAGAGATTTTCTAATTTATAAGGACCAAAAGAAACCATCAGTCTCTCAGGACAGATTTGGAGCTGCCAGGCATGGAAAAACCTAGCCTCTAATCCTGGTTCAGACTCAAACTGGCTGTGAGACCATGGGAAAGGCACCCAATCTCTCTGAGCCACATTTGTCTCTCCATAAAATGTGGATAATGGACTACACCATCTCAGAGACAACTTCCACTTCCAGTGTTCTGGGATTCTGTAATTGCTATGGTTTGGAATTCATTTACTTTTCTTAAGATTTTATTTATTCATTTGAGAAAGAGAGAGAGAGAGAGCATGAGTGGGTGGAGGATGGAAGGAGAAGCAGACTTTCCAATGAGTGGGAGCCCAACTAGGCCCTCGATCTCAGGCATCAGCCGAAGGCGGATGCTTAACCAAAGGAGCCATCCGGGTGCCCCAGCTACGGGTTGGAATTTAGTATGAGACTCCTCTGCCTCAGATCCCACCTACTGGAAGCGAATGGAGAGCCAAAGGTCCTCCTTGAAAATGAGAACTCCCAAGAAGTCAGGGCAGAATGTACCCACCAAAGGCAGAATACTATTCTTCCTCTTCTATAATATGCTCTCTTTGGGGTTAGCAGAGAGAGCTTGAACAGCCAGAGGTAAGAATGTTGACACATCTTCTCCTTTCTACAACCTCTTGCAGGTGTCCCAAGGTGTCCCTCTGGCTCATATTTGATGAAGACCCAAAAGAGCTTTTAACATGTCTAGCATTCCTATACAGTGTCTTTGCTGAGTCCCCAGTAACAAAGATACTTGTGGCTTAGCATATCTTTGGGAGAAGATGAGCTGATGCCTGGGTGCCTGAGGGCTCGTGGATGGCCTTGTCTATGGTTCTGTGGGAACCCTTGAACCAAAGGGATGCCTATGGCCCAACGAGTCTATAGGGAATGTCCCCATATAACTTTCCTGTATCTGAAAACAGCAATGCAAAAAATTGAAACTTCTGCTCTTGAGTTGGCAGCAGAACTGTGGGAAAAGTTTTGGATGAAAGGAAAATCAGTGAAGATTGGTCTTTTGGCTCTGCCTTTTCATAAAAGGCAAAAATGACTCTTCCCTTAATGAAGGGTGGCTGGGGGAAGCTTAGAAGATTCACCGATTTGGTTTCGTTTTAGTTGGCTTATCTAAACCAGATCCAAATGATCTAAGACTTTTGGGTTATAAAATGGGAGTGGAATTCTTAAGGCAGACATGTAAAATTTCCAAGGCTCCCTATTTCTTGTCATCCTTTCAGCAATGCGGTGCCAGCAAAAACCAGCTAATAGAATCTCATGATCCAAAATTAATTTGGAAAAAAAAATAACCAGCCAGAATTCTTTAACCTAAAAAACAGGGTGGCAATTTAGGTTGGATTTGCATTTTCGGCAAAGGTTCATGTCAGGCTTGCTTTTGTGTTTGTGGACACACTAAATAAATATTGTGTATATTTAAATATAAAATGTGATATATATATATATATACACATATGTATGTATGTATGTATATATATACACATATATATGTATTTATGTATATATATACATGCATATGTGTATATGTGTATATATATATCACATTTATATTTATATAAATTATATATGTATATATGTGTATATATATATATATTGGTAGAAGTGACTACCACTATCAAACTAATTAATGTAGCTATCCTTTATCAGGTTTAATTCTAAAGAGGACATCTCTCAAGCCTAGGCCACCAGCAAAACTGGGAGAGGGCTGGGGTCCAGTAAACACTCCTGGAGGGTCACCAGATTTCAGGCTGAAAGTAGGTAGATTCCTCCTCAATTATGCTCCTCTAGGGGAGAGAAGAGGAAAAACTGAAAAGTCTTTTTTTTTTCCTTCTTCTTCTTTAAGCTTTTATTTATTTATCTGTCAGAGAGAGAGAGAGAGAGAGAGAGAGCAGGAGCAGGGGGAGTGGCAGGCCGAGGAAGAAACGGGCTCCCAGCTGAGTAAGGAGCTGGATGTGGAACTTGATCCCAGGACCCTGGAATCGTGACTTGAGCCCGGGGCAGAAGCTTAAACAACTGAGCCACCCAGGCGTCCCTGAAAAGGCTATTTTTTAAAATAAGATTTTACTAATCTACAAAAGGCTTAACTTCCACCATGGAGACTTCCCTGACTATTCTATTCTCTTATTTTCCTTCTCTGAACTATAACATTTGCCAGAAATTTTACTTTTAAAACTGGCAATATAACTCGTTGTCTTTCCTTATGGTCACATAAAAGACAGTCTAAGGGAGAAAAATCAATTTCAGTTTGTGTTTGGCAAGCTGGAACTCAGATGGTTGAAATTCACTTATAGTTTGAAATTCCTATTCAATTGGCATGCAATGCATTACATTATATTTGCTGTGATTCATATAACTGAGGGTCTTAATTTTAAATTATGTGGTAGCCATAATTTGTGAATTCAGTTTTTAATGTTTTTAAATTACAGAAGTGGGGCATGGGTTTATTTTTGTATTTTGAAATAACAACCGTTTAAGCCCAATGATGATGTTAATTTCCAATTTAGTGTTTTACAAAATACTTCAGCTCTAACAGAAATTCAGGCATGCAGAGTTGGTAAGACCACGATTTCTGACTTTTGAAAGCTTACATGTAAAATAGTATGGTTTATATTAATAAAAAAACACAGGTAAAATGAATTTTTTGTTGCTACACAGTCACTGGTTTATCTTTTTATCATATTAAAAACAGCACTTAAATTAGATGTATTTATATGTATTTAATTTAATCTTAAAATAACCATCCTGATTTCCTCAGGATCTACCTTTCATTACATCTTAACTATTACCCAGATCGAATATAAGTTATCTCCTTTAGTGGAATCAATAAAACTATGCTTTTTGTCTAGTTCATAGAAAATCTAGTTCCAGCAACAAATTCATACTCCTGCCTTTCACAACCATACACACACAGACAAACACACACGTACACTTGTGTGTCACCAGTAAAACTCCAACAAGAAAATGCTACCTTTCTAACCGGCTTTTATTCAGTATTCCCTAATCGCATAATGCTGTGATAGAAAGCAATCCTCTCGAGATAACTTTCCAAAATATAGAGGAAAAAATACAAGAAAATGCAAAGGTGATGAGTCTTCTCAAATAGAAGAACCTCCGAATTTTGCGGCATCAGGTACAGAGGAGGTCATCTACCTGGCATTTCTCTTTCAGTGCTCATTTCAACTCATCCCTTAGTCACCATGAGGATATTTTTTAACAGTTTTGTGGCAGTCAGCTGATAAAGTTCATCTAATTTCATAGAAATAAGAGGGTCAATTTGTAAAACTCTAAGATCAGTTGCTTTTTGGAAAAAAGGTTCTGCAGCTACATCAGCAACCTTGTTGCTTCAGAAAAGATGCCTACAGTCTCTTCAGACCATTGTGCTTTGTTTGGCATTACTGGTATTGTTTTTGCCCTAGAGTGGCTAAGATCTCCATTTATTCTTGAAGCTTCTGAACAGTGTCCAATGCATTTTATTGTGTGAACACTAATACAAACTGGAAAAGGGAAAATCTATTGGTATCATAATTTTTTGTATCTGGGGAGTTTTCTTCATCTTTGTTTTTGTTCTTTCCTTTTTTAAAAAGATTTTCCTTGTTTATTTATTTAAAGAAATAGAGAGAAAGCACAAGGTGGGGAGAGAGAAACAGAAGAAGAGGGACAAGCAGACCCTGTGCTGAGCCCCCAGCCCACTGTGGGGCTCCATCCCTCAACCCAGAGATCATGAGCTGAGTCGAAATCAAGAGTCGGATGGTTAACCGACTGAGCCACCCAGGCACCACTTTTGTTATTTCTAAGTGAGAATACTTACTCTTCAAGACCTGATTCTCCATGAATTGACCTTCCTGTTGCTAACAATTCTCTCGTATTTGTATCTTTATATTAATTCATTCTGAAATCTGGGATAGTTTCTCAGCTTATTGTCTATTTCATTCTTAAAGTGTTCTGTGACATGGAGTCCGCATTTTAGTATTTTAAAACAGAATTTATTTTGATTACTGTTTTTGTTTTGAAAATTCTTATCTCAGCCTGCCTTAAATAGAAATAATATTCTCATTGAGAACAAGATGTTCTGTAAATATTTCTTACACCTCATGAAATAAATCTGTCCATTTTTTCTGAGTAACTAATGCTTTGTTCTCTTATGCCACAAAAGATTTTCAAAGGCTCGTGTTTATTTTTCTATTTCCTCATTCTTGAGTAATGTAATGAACAAACCCTGAAAGGCTGGGTTAAAGTCCATGCTTAGCAACCTTTTCAGAAAGAGCGAGACAGCCATGCCTGCTGTTGGAAGACGGTAAGTCTAAAGTCATTCTCACCAACGCCTACATGCTAACTATTTCCTCCACCATAACCTATAGCAGGAGAGACAACTGTTGCCAAAAAATTCTAAACAAAAGCAAATTCCTTCACCAGAGCAGACACTTAACTGACTGAGGCACCCACGTGCCCCAACAAAGTGTCTTATATGGTCAATTTTTTTTTTTAATTTATGCAACTAATATATTCCATCCATTCTATCTTTTCCTTCTGTCTGGCCACCATGAGGTAGCTGTAGGCATTTTTGAAATCCCAATAAAAGAAATTAAGTTTGGGATCAATTTAGTTTGTTTTAGTGGAAAAAATTTGTGTGGCTCATAGATACTTCCATGCATAGGTAAATTCTTGCTGGTGGTGTTAGTGAAGGAACGGTTTCCAAGGACATTCCTATTGGCCCCATTAAAACTCCACCCTAAGTTGTGACAGAATGAGCAGGGCCACACTAGAAACACATACTAGAGCACCCGGCACAAGAAGTGTGTGAGTAGAACTAGGTCTAAAATGGATGGAATCCAAAATTTACACATGGAAAGTTCTTCTAAGTTTTATAGATCAAATAGGAAAGAAACTTGATGCTTTTCCCAAAATTGGCAGCAATTCTAAAAATTTGCAACATTATGAATGAGTTATTTGAAAGAAACCTCATTAAATTGTCAGTATTAAATTGTGTATCCCAAACTCATATAATACCGTATGTTAATTATACTTCAGTTAAAAAAATTATCAATATTAAAAATAATTTTGGATCAACCATAAAAGAGGAAGGATTGAACTATCTTTCTATGTCTGGTGTAGAAAAAAAAAAGTATTACAAAATCATTATGTGAAGAGGCATTGAATTATTATTATGCAATCAAAAATTAATTAAAATGAATTATTAGTTAATTTTTAAAATCATGTTCTTTTCTGGCTTTTTTATTACCCTCCTTTGATTTTTATTGCCCTCCTTTTATGGGCCAAAAAGCAGGACATGAATTTCCCTTTGTGAAGATCTTTCCCCTCCTCTCGACAGAACGAGGAAGAGAACAACTCTTCACTCAAGGCAAAGTCAGCACTGAGATAAGTCAGCAAACAAACCTTAGTGAAATAACCCTTATCTTCCATTAGTCCCCTGCCCCCATATATTTACCTTCCCACAACATACCACCCCTAGAAGCTTAAACCTTTTTGTTAAAATGGCATATCAGCCCCCAGGTCTAACCACCTCTTTGCATATTTATTTCTTTTCTATGAAAGTCTCCATGCACAGAAAAAATTAAAATATTAACATCAAATAAAGCATGTGTGCCTTTCCCCCCACTTAGTCTTCCTTTTGTCAGTTTAATTCACAAGCTGCAGTCACTTAAACTAAGAGGGTAGAGAAAGCTTTTTCCTCCTTTACAATAGTAATTAAACAGCAGTGAGTTACATAAATAAAGTTCAGCTGTAGTTTATGCCTTGTAAAATTAAGGTTAAGCACACAGTCTATGGTCAAGGATTAAAATGAATCTAATAGGCTCAAACCTCAGTGTGAACCTAGTCCATGGTCCCACTAACCTCAGACTGAGCTAACTCATTTAACTGAACTGAGCAAGGACCACTCATCGTGTATGTCACAGGATTGGCTTCTGGACTAAAATCCGGTACCGGACCACCTTGCACAGAGATTACCTTACCCCATCACCCACGATGACACTCAAGGAACTTAAAACACACCTCACGTTAGGCCTCATGGAGGCCAAACTTTGCTCAGAAATTGTTATTATCACAGGAAAGGGGACCTGTGTGTGTGTGACCTGAAGTTAGTAACTTTCTCAAACTCTTGGGGCTTTAGAGGCACCAACACTCATTTTGCCATTGGTTCTTCCTGAATATTAACAATCTCTGTTGACTTTGAAAGGAAAAGTACTCCATATGTTCCAGAAGCATGTGTCCTTCAATCACCACATGGGAGACATAAATAAATATTACATGTACATAGGCTTGAACTTTTTTAAATGTGGAAGAGACTACTTTTATCTTTACGATGAGCAGTTCTCATTTGGATGTCTGAAAGGGGGGAAAAAGAAGCTACAGGTTCTCCCCCTGGTTTAGCTACTCATTCTATATGTGATCTCAGGCATTGGAAATGTGTCTTCCCATTGAACTTGAGTTATTATAGCAGATCCTTCTGGGTACCGTTGAACCACATATTCAGTAAAGATGGAGTTCAGACCTTCTAGTCTCATGCTCTTTAGTCCCACTGATGACCAAGGGACCAA
This sequence comes from Mustela putorius furo, assembly GCF_011764305.1. NCBI lineage: Eukaryota > Metazoa > Chordata > Mammalia > Carnivora > Mustelidae > Mustela > Mustela putorius. Next base: position 17,493,913 of record NW_025421402.1, on the reverse strand, counting down.
ATCTTCTGCACCCTAATTCAGAAATAGGAACCATATATTTTACCAGAAGTTAAGGAGACTGCTCTCCTGACCACTTCAGGAGAACATTCAGGTCTTCATTCGACTGTGAAGAACTCATCTGCTCTGAGATTTATTGATCTCAAACCTTGGAACAGTTTGTTCAGTGATGAAGGTGGTAACCTCTTCTACCTTGATGCTTTTAAAATATAAACCGAGCCAAGAAAATACTCCTTAAAAAGGCACTATTGGGGGCACCTGGGTGGCTCAGTCATTTAAGATCTGCCTTCAGCTCAGGTCATGATCCCAGGGTCCTGGGATCGAGCCCGACATGGGGCTCCCTGCTTCACAAGAAGCCTGCTTCTCCCTGTCCTACTCCCCCTGCTTGTGTTCCCTCTCTCACTGTGTCTCTCTGTGTCAAATAAATAAATAAAATCTTTTTAAATAAATAAATAATTGAAAAAGTGCTAGTCACGTGAACTTCCATCTCCCTTGTATGGCTTCTAGTACCTTGCCTTAGGAAGATGGAGGAGGAGAAGGAGCTGGAGGAAGAGGGGGAGGGAGCAGGGTAATGAGAACTCACAGAAACAGTGTGCGTGCAATGCTAGGTCAAGGAGAGGTGAACACTTCAACGTCCAATACTACAATTCTGATATACAAGCAACAGTATAAAGGTCCTCATAATTCTAGAACGAGGTCCCAGGAGACCCACTGCTCATATTCAACTACTGGTACCCCTGCCATGGACTCGTCTTATCATTATTCAGTGCCGTATCACTCGGCAGAGTATAAATGGATCCCATCCTTTGCGAGGTTTTCTCTTCCTCCCATAGCCCTACCCTCATCTCTCCGTGCTAACCAAGCAGAAAGCTCCAGTGGTTTGTCATCTCTTTTGGTGCTGGAGGATATAGTCAGACTGAGTTTCAAATTAATGAATTCTATTCGACATCTCCTAGATTTTTCTAAGATACTAAAAATTAACATATCAGACATACACTCCTGACAAGTCCTCAATTTTGAGGCTTCCCCATGCTTTCCCTCCCAGGAAAGGCTGTCACTATCCACCTCCTTTAAGAGCAAAACCCAACAACTGTGTAGACTCCCCTCTACCTCAACACCCATTCCCAACCCCCAGAACTTGTTGGTTTTACCCCTTACATAATTCTCAGATACAGGTGTTCCCCTAACATTTGCAGAGTCCAGGGCAAGAGCCCAACATACAATATGTCTAAATATTTAAAAGGTATGAATAAAGTAAGTGAACTGTCGGGCAAAATAGATCTATCCTCCTACCTTAACCAACATACCTTCCCAAGGTCTCAGAGAGCAGGGTCCGAATGAGAAATCTCCCTCTCCTTGGAGCCTATGTCCTTATTTGTATACGCCCTCTCATCCCATTCCCCTGCAAGGGACCCTGTGGACACACAGGGGCACCCAGAATTTATGTCTGAGCCCTGCAAGCTTTCTTCACAATCTCCTAGGCCACCCTGAGGCCTGGGGCCATTCACTCTCTATGTTCAGAGCACCCTTAAGGGGACACACTGGAAAGGGGACAGCCTAGGCCCTGGAGGGGGACAGAGGATCACTGGGGCTGAATGAGTGGATGAAGAGTCCCCAGCCCAGGTTTAAGTGTCCACAACGCAGAACAAGATGTTGATCTATACATGCCTGAGAAGCCCAATATCTAGCGCAGGTCTGACATATACTAGGTGTTTCATAAGCATTTGATTTTTAAAGTACATGATTGAGGGGAGCCTGGGTGGCTCAGTGGGTTAAAGCCTCTGCCTTCTGCTCAGGTCATGATCCCAGGGTTCTGGAATCGAGTCCCACATTGGGCTCTCTGCTCAGCAGGGAGCCTGCATCCCCCCCCTCTCTCTCTGCCTGCCTCTCTGCCTACTTGTGATCTCTGTCAAATAAATAAAATATTTAAAACAAACAAACAAACAAAAAAGTACATGATTGAATTAATGAACTTTCATCTTCGATATCAGCACGCAAACTGGGATGCCTTGACCCATTGCCTTAACAGTGTAATCCTTAGTCCTGGGGTCCGTCCTGTTGTACATCTTACAAAATGATTTACCTAGAAGCAAAGGCAGCGTATTTGTCAAGTTTTAAGATGACATAAAGCTGAAGGAATGTGGAAGAAACTAATGGAGTATGAACCAGAAAAATCACTCGTAATGATCTTCAATGATGACATAAAATGATTACATAAAACCAAAACAGCCTTCATTTAAATGACCACTGGCTTCCCTTCAGTGAAAATTCTTCCAGTTTTGTTGCTGTCATTGTTATTCACACCTATCCATCTCTCCTCTCTTATGCAGATATATGTGTGAATGGAGAGAAACAAACTTGTTTACACTTTTACTGTTTAGAGAATGGAAATCACTTGGCACATGACCTTGTGTACTTGCTTTTTTTTTTTCTAGTCAATACCACACCATTAAATTATCTTCTGAAGCACAATTTTCTAATACCACAGGAGGTATTCTGTAATTTATTGAACTATTATAAGATTGTTTTCAACTTTGTTACTTTGGATGTTGTTGCCATAATTCCTAAAAAGAAAAGTTTGTCCGAATCCTTAATTCTTGACAAAAACTCCTTCAATTTGATTGTTGCCATATACACAGAGAACTCGCTTTCCAAAAAGTCTGTATCAATTCACTTTCCCACCAGAGGTGTGGCGGGTCCCTGTTTCCCTGTTCCTTTGCCAAATTTCTGGTTCCATCTTTGAAAAATCTTTGTCTCTCTCTCGGTTACATGTGGTATCTCAACAGTTTTGACTTAGTTTTTGCATGGTTTGTGAGGCAGAATGATGTCTTCTACTTTATCATCTGTATTTGTATTTCCTCTGACAAAAATGAAACTTAAAAATATATACTTTTGCACTTGTAACCCCAAAACTCAAAAATATGGAGAACATAGCATGGAGAAATGTCACTTGATAATAGATTACATGAAAGGGAAAATGAAAAAAAAAATGCAAAGGGAATAAGACAGCTGTCTTTAAATATCTGAACAGTTAGCATATAGAAAAGGAATAATGTTTAGTTTATATTTTTTCCAAGAGGAAAAAGTAGGGCAAGCAGATGGAAAGTTACAGGTTGGCAGAATTTAGCTCATCTGAAGAAAGAACTTTTTAACTGTCTCAGCTATCCAAAGAGGGAATGGGTTGCCTCTCATAGTGAGATTCCCGCCACTAATGGAGTTAAAAAGTATAAATAGTCTGCTGTTGGGAAGTTGTAGAAAGAAGGGCTTCCTGTACTGGGTTAACTGGATGACTTTGAACGTCTCCTCAAATGCACGATTCTTTGCTTCTGAGAACCTGGGTTCACAGTAACATTTTTTTTTTTTTTTAGGATTTGACTTATTTATTTAAGAGAGAACAAGGAAGAGAGAGAGAGAGAATGAGCCGGGGGGAGGGCAGAGGAAGAGGTAGAAACAAGCTTCCTCCTGAGCAGAGAGCCTGATGCAGGACTCGATCCCAGGACCCTGGGATAATGACCTGAGCTGAAGCCAAACACTTAATGCACTGAGCCCCCCAGGCACCCCACAATAATTAATAAATGTATTACTATCTACCACTTTCAATATTAACTACTATGTAAATAAAAATAGAAATTTCTTTAAAAGAACCATTTTTTTATATCATCTAATCAAGAGATTGTGGCAGCTGGGTTTGGGGCCTTTTTTATTATTATTTTTTACTTTTAGCTAAGCACAAAAACTTAAACTCACTTGAGATTTTTCTCTGCTCAACTTAGAATATGTTTATAATATATTGTAAATAAGATTACTGAAGCTGTTAAACCTTTAAGTCAATAATTTTTTAAAACATGAACAGTTTGATAATAGACTAACAGAGATTAAAAAGAATTGTCTAGTTAGCAGGCCTGCTAGAATTTGCGAGCACTTTGTTGACATTTCAGTGAAAGTAACGTACATCCTGAAAAGTAATAAAACTGTCTTGCATTCAACTCATCTACACATTTTTCACTAAACTAGATGTGCCCCCCAATAGCAAGTTGAGAATTTCTAGTGTGGAGATTCGGCTCCATTTGCATCTACAGGTGATGATAAGATGAAAATCTTTTTTTTTTTAAGATTTTATTTATTTATTTGACAGAGAGAGATCACAAGTAGGCAGAGAGGCAGGCAGAGAGAGAGAGAGAGGGAAGCAGACTCCCTGCTGAGCAGAGAGCCCCGATGCGGGACTCGATCCCAGGACCCTGAGATCGTGACCTGAGCCGAAGGCAGCTGCTTAACCCACTGAGCCACCCAGGTGCCCGATAAGATGAAAATCTTAAAACATTTTCATGTTTTCATGGAGGATGTGTTCTCTCCTTGCTTCTCTTGGGTCACCTAGTAAAGTAACACCCGACCTTCCTTCACCCTCTTTCGAAAAAAAGAAGACTGTTGGACGCATCCTATGTCGACCCAGAGGAGTACAATCGTTCCACAAGAACAGGCCCCTTTGCTGCATTCAGCTGTAAAAATCAGCCTTTACGTTTGGCTTATAAAAGCGGGCATCACATTGCAGACTATGGGGATTCTGAATCAATTAGTCAGATCTAAGGCTTTAATTCATCCTAATACAGTAATGAGTGAGCTTGCTGTGGTATGCATTAGCGCCCGACTCTTTCCAATATTCCACTATGGATTTGGTGTTTTTTTTTTTGTTTTTTTTTTAAGCCCAGCTTGTTAAGTGATACCAGCCTACATTGTGTTATATGATCTTGCTGATACCGCAGATAAAACATAGCTGCTATTTATTTTGGTAATTTAATATGGTAGAAGGACTTAGAGAACTGTGCTGTTCACAGGCTATTTCAGGGTAACAGTGACCCACCCTGGGCCAGAGAAATCGAGTTAAACTGGGTCCTCTGTTTTCCATTCTGTTTTGTAGCAACGTGCTTCTGGGCTATGTTTAACCCCAAGAAAGCTGGAAATGCTGGCTGGGTTGGGAAGAAAAGCCCATAGACTGGCTGTCATGCAGCATCAGTCCATCTCTATTTCTGTGAAGTCATTTATGGTTTTCCTCCTCCCGTTTCCAATTTAGGGAACTAAAAACTTCTTTTTGGAATGCTTACTTTCTAAAATTATGTGAGGGGGAAAGAGACCTCATCTGGCCTTCTTCACATGGCTTATAATGGACATGCACCCAAGCAGAGTCAAGAAATTCCAGGTGAGGGATATCTGGGTGGCTCAGGCCGCGAAGCAGCTGCCTTTGGCTCAGGTTGTGATCTCGGGATCCTGGGATGGAGCCTCACTCCACCCCCCAATCCTCCCAGAGCTCCATGGAGCTCTCTGCTCAGCAGGGAGTCTGCTGCTCCTTCTCTCTGCCTATGCGTGCTAGCTCTCTCTGTCTCTCTCAAATAAATAAATAAAATCTTTAAAAAAAAAAAAAATCCAGGAAAAATCTAGATGCCATCCAGAAAACCTTTTCTGCCTTGTTCTAGCAGAGTCGACCTAATGAACATAACTAAGAGTTCAAGAGTAAAAATGGAAACAGAGCCAGGTAAACCTGGCTACTTGAGGTTTTCCCAGAACACTACACTTTCCCACTTCCATGACTTTGGGTATGCTATTCTGCCAGGAATGTCAGTCAAAATCTCTGGGGAGTGGGTTGGGGTCTGACACCGGGAGAATTTTCCAAATACATGTACCTTTTTCCTCTATACTTCCTGCCCACCCCCACTGGTTTATAAAGTACCAAGTAACCACTGACAGAGTTGATGTTTTTACACATTTAGTAGAGAGAAAGATAAGTAAAATAATAATATTTTTTGTCATTCAATCTAACTTTTTGCTTCCTTCCTTTTTTTTTTTTTCCATCTACCCTTCTTTCTTGGTAATTTTGAAGGAAAGCTGTACATCATGACCTCTGCTACGTGGTGGAGAAAAAGAAATAAATGGGGCTTCATTCCTGTGAAGCTCATGAAGATCTGGATAGGGAAACATATATAAATAATTCACTTAATGGGCAAACATTTAGGTAAGGTGCTTCCCGGGCATGGCCTAATTACTGCTGGATGAAGTGTACTATAAAAGCCAGAAGATCCAAACAGGAGAGACAAATGCCCGGATATGGACATTTGTTGTCCAACCTTTGGTGGGTGTTTTGAACACAAAACTTCTATAATTTCTCAGAGCCCCTCCACTGTCTCCCACATTCTTTCTTAGTGCCAAGCTACCTCGTCATGTGCCAAGCTGCCTCTCCCCTTCCTAACTTGGTAGGAATGTGATGCTATGGAGCATCACGGGGTCTGGCTTCCTGAGAGGCTATAAAAGAGGCAGATGTCGCAACTTAGAACTCTGGGAAAATTAACTCCCAGAGGCTGAATCTTGGCTAACGGGAAACAAGAGATCAGAGATCAGCTCTGCTGTCTTCTCCATGGACTCCTCTGAGGTGTGATTCTCCTTGTAAACCTCCCAGAAATTTCTTCACCATGAAGTGACACAGGTTTTTACTAAATTATTGTATTTTTCAACTCATTGTGAAGCAGTGGCCAACGAAGTAACCCAGCACATCACATGACTTCCCATCATTCCTTGTCTCAAGGTCCCTTTTTCCCCTCAGTCCCACCACCTTAGGCTTGCACCTCTGAAATCAATTATTGACATTTTAATCCTTGCCTCAAGCTCTGCTTCCTAAAAGAACAAGAATATGACGGTTGGATTTGTGAACATCTGATGATTCTTCCACAGTGAGAAAAGAATTTTTGAGGGGGAGGAAAAAAAAAAAACTGGATTACCTTCTCTTTGAAATCTTGTTTGCATATCTTGGTTACTGTGTTAAGGGTCTGTTGATAGGTGACTGGATAAAGAAAATGTGGTATGTTCAGGGAGAGCAGAAGATTATTCGTACATGAGAAAGGAGTACATCCTGCTACTTGGAACAACATGGATGGACCTTGAGCTCATTATGTTAAGTGAAATAAGTCAGATAGAGAAAGACAAGTACTTTATGATATCATTTTTGTGTGGAATTTTAAGAAACCACACTTATAAAAATAGGTAATAGAAGGCTGGTTACTGGGGAATAGGGAATGGGGAAATAAGCAGATATTGTTGGGCGCCTGGGTGGCTCAGTGGGTTAAAGCCTCTGCCTTCAGCTCAGGTCATGATCTCAGGGTCCTGGGATCGAGCCCCACATCGGGCTCTCTGCTCTGCAGGGAGCCTGCTTCCTCCTCTCTCTCTCTCTCTCTGCCTGCCTCTCTGCCTACTTGTGATCTCTGTCTGTCAAATAAATAAATAAGATCTTAAAAAAAAAAAAGACAGATATTGTTTAAGGGTACAAACTTACAACACATAGTAAATAGGCAATGCAAAATATAGTTAATATGAACAACAATATGGTATTGTAATCATGAAACTTGCTAAAAGACTAGAACTTAATTGGTCCAACTACTGCAAAGAAAGAATAATTATAAAGTCTGGCAGAGGTGCTTATTATTGATATAGTGACAATCATATAGCAATATATAAATGTATCAAATTAACACGTTATATACCTTAAATTTACTCAAGGTTATATGTCAAATATATCTCAATTTAAAAAAAAGAAATCCTGTTTGTTTATTCTATAGATTAAAAACACTATTATTTAAATACTAACAAGCTGTTTTCTAGTGATTATAGAACCTTGAATGATAATATGTTTATCCATTTTCTAGTAAGTGGAATTAGTCTGTTCATGGCATATTCATGGACACAAGTCCTAGCTCTTCATATTACATAGAAGCTGTTGCTAGCTTTCTTTTATAACACTGTTCATCTTCTTCTTGGGGAGACTCAAGGATTGTATAAAACAAAAAACCTGAACATTATTTTCAAAGTAAGAAGAGACAAATTCTTACACATTTATCATAAAGTGGACATGAGGGATGTTTTTCTTCCAAAACTAAATTTCTGCTTCCTGAACTAATCCCATCCATGTCATATTCCTTCTGCTCTACATCCTTCCCTATAAATGATAAGGGCCATTTCTTTCCTATTGCTTTCATTCTTATCCTTTGCTTCTGGTAGTTACAGAGTTCTCAAACCACTATTATCTGCCTTTCTCCTCCACTTCTTGGCAAACTATGCATAATCTATATGACTTTTCAAATGATTTCCTTAGGAAATGCAAAACAATTCTATAATTTGCATTTGAATTATTACAAATGCACACTTCACTTTTATATCAGTGTCTTTCTTGACACCTGTCTAAAATCTTCCAGTAGGCACAAACGGATTAGCTAGAAAAACAATTTTTCTCAACTTGCCCAAATACCAGTAGTTCAAACGCAACAAATGTTCAAAGAAAATAAAATGTTGAAATACAACCACCACCACCTCCTCCTGCCAGAATAGCAGCTCCATGGGGTCTATTCGACTGTTTGGTTCACTGCTCTATCCTCAGAACATAGAACACTTACAGCACAATAAACATTTGTCAAATGAATAAATTAACAAGTAAACGTATGAAGCTCTATTTAAGATTCATGCAAATTCAGTCAGGATCTCGCCTGAATCCAAGCAAACCCTGAAAGTTCATGCAAATGCTACCCCTCTAAGAGGACTGTCTTAGACTCCATTCCATCCCTAAATTATCCTCCATCCTTTGAACTTCAGTACTATTTTATCGGCGCATCTCTTATGACATTTATTCCTTTCTCCCCAAAAGCATATTTTCACTTGCACTTAGATCTTTGAGTTCTAGTTCATCTTCTTATTCTCCACTGTGCCTAGCATAATACCTGACCAACCTTCATGTTCTTGAAGAGGAAGTGTGTGTGTATGCATGCATGTGTGCGTGCGTGTGCGTGCGTGTGTGTATCCTGGTTTATAAAATCAATTCAAGTAATTATCTTTGGAGATGCCATAATTATCTCAATCAATTATATGCATAGATAACAGGAAATTAATCCTGATAATGTCCTGTCTAAAGAAGAGAACAAAGATTTCCTCATATGTTGAGCAATAGTGTCTACTAAGTCATGTGATCCATCCTAAAGGTTTGGGGTAGAGGGAAACCCAGACAAAAATTACATCAATATCATATTTCCCCAGAATAATTACCTTAGACATTCATCCGCTGATTTATCTTCTACCATTCACATACTTAAGACAAATTATATTATTATCTTTACTTATAAAAGGAAAACACAGGATTTCCTCCTCAAACATTTTTTTCTGGTTGACCCCAAATTTGCTGAGTCCATTGCTCTAACACTCAATCTGATTTTTCTCTAAACTTCTGGATCATAATTCACCCAGATCATTAGCAATTTTCTTCCTTTATTACATGATTTCTGTCTGCCCCTGGGTGGCTTTATTTTAATTAGAAAAAAAAAATGGAAAAGTTTGAATTGTAAACACACAGAGGTTCTGTTGGCAAATAGGAGTTTGGCAGAAGAAAGGCCCGTGGTCAGCTTAGCTGCACTTTATTGGCTCAAAAACAAGAACAATTTTGAAGGAAATTAGGATAGTTTTTTTTAAAGTGACAATTTTCTCCATCAGGTAGATTACACTATTTCCTGTTATTTTATGATACTGATATTTCACTTATACATTTTCTCCAGCTCCCATAAAATTTTCCATCTGGAGTGTACTTTTCTAATCCCTTTGTAAGCCTTTGGATTCAGTTTCTCCTTTTTTTTTTTTCCCTTAAGTGTCAGTCTCCAGCAACCTTTATCAGATACCAGGGAACATAAGTTTACATCTTAGTTAAGGAGCTTACCCACTCAGAGAAAGCTACCCGTACAGCCCTCAAGGGTGGAGGCGGGGGTAGAAATCAGGCTCAACTACTAAAGTTACCTTTGCTTGAAACCTTAGCTCATGCCTTGAACGGCTTACAACGAAAATCCTTGAAAATTAAGACTCCTAGGGCTTCAAGCCGATAGACGTTTTTCCACACAGGAGATGAAAGAGCAGGTACACCCGAAGTTTCTTTCAAAAGGGAGGAGCAGCATTTGGCTGAGATCTGTAGGAAAGGAAAAATAAAGTAAGTGCTCTTTAAAAGCTTAAATAGTACCAAGCAGATCTTTTTCTTCCCCTCTCTCCCGGTGGAGCTATAAAGTCTTCCCAGGCTACAACCAGGCAGAAGAAAAGAAAGAGACAGAACAAAGGCTGAAGCGTCATGTGGATAAATTTACAGACTGATTAAAATTCATGTGACAAGATTTTATTAGTGATGGAGCAGAGTGGGAAACATTTTCTTTATGCATGTTCTTTCCTGTTTCTGGAATACTAGGTTGCTTCTTTCCTTCGTCCAACATGGCACTCAATTGGCTTCTTCTTGTTCCTCTTTGTTTATTGGCCACGCCGTGGTTTAACTTGCCTGCTCTGGACATGTCCTTGTCCTCTCTCCTATTTCTGGTGGCTTTGTTCCAATAGCTTTGCCATGACTTCCAGAATTTTAATAGCACCCCAGGAAAATTTGTTGAGAAAAAAAAAATATGAGAATGATAATAAACATGTTTACCAGAATTTTTAAGTAGGAAAGCTGAGAATAAATACTGAATTCTGAAAGGCAGAGGAGCATTTCCTCTGCCCAAATGAAGGAGAAGATGGACATATTGCTGGCTGTGTGGTCACACTGATGATCTAGAACAAGTTGGGTGCAAGGCCAGAGAGAAGACAGAGAAATCTTGGGGAGCCAGAAGGACAGGGAATGGAAGGGATGCTCAAGGATCCTCTTGTGGGGAGGATGCTATGGCATTAAGGACCAAAAACATTACTGCCTTCCTTCTCAGTGATCTGGAGTGTTCTAGAATACAATTCCAGTGTTAGGCTGTCTGCTTCATGCCACCAGCAATGTTAATACAAAAGTTTGGACAATTGTCTAGATAATTCCTACTAAAGAAAACCTACCAGGAAAACAGAAATTTCACAGTATTTACATTCAAAGTATAACGTGATTGTCACCAATCCAAATCAAATTGAAAAATACTGCCTCACATATTAAATATTTGGTTTATATCTGCCCAGTGAATCAATGAATGAGTGGAAGAGTAAGCTGAGCCAATTGGGAGTTTCTATTTCACTCACTATTTTGCCTAAATCAACAGCACATCAGCACCTGACCTGAAACATTTTATCAAAAACATTTTACGTTTATTCCTCAAGAATTTTACAAAAATTCTAAAAGCTGCCAGCCACTTAGACACTCACAGCCTATTGTATGCTATTGCATTTTTGCAAGAGCAAAATCATTTCTTGAAATTATGGTGCTAGCCAAAGGATCACCCAGTCTTTGGTTGCAAAAATGATCAAAATTGAATTTTTTCTGGGGACTAAAATTTTCTGTTGGAGAAAAATAATGGACAGGAATTAACTGGAGAACAATTTACTGGAAAGGGACCATCACATCACATGAAAGACAATGTTTAGGGAAATGGTATGTTGATCTTTTAAAATTACAATAATGAAGTATTCTTTAATTTTAAACAACATTTTATCTTTGCTCTGAAAGATGGTTATACGTGGAGTCAGATTTTTCTCACCCTATTCTTTTCACCATTTAGAAATAACTTTGCATTTTAAGAATAATGCATGTAGGGTGCCTGCATGGCTCAGTCAGTTAGGCAGAGTCCTGTGTTCAAGTGGCATGTCAGGCTCCCTGTTCAGTGGGGGGTCTGCTTCTCTGTCCCTCCCCTGACTGGTCTTTATCTCTCTCTCTCCCTCTGTCTCACTTGCTAACTCTCTCTCTCTCAAATAAATAAATAAATAAATTTTTTTTTAAAGAAAAAAGAAGAATTCATGTAAGCAAAATCACTGAATGCATAAGGAATATGGGCCAGTTTCACTTTGTGGAGCTCCTTCTAAGATGATCAGTCATATGGTTTCAGGAATTCTTATCCACACATCTACTTATTGCTATAATTCATCAAACTTTCACTTCAAAATTATGTGTAAGGGAAAAACATTTTCTCTCTCTCTCTGCATCCAAACTATCAAAGCAACCCTTTGTAGTATTTGACACCAAGACAATAAATCCAACCATGTAGGAAAACATGAGGTAAAAATCCAGTAGGAAGGAATTGAAATATTCCCAGTAGACTGAGTTTTCTACTTAACTGAATAATCTGGGGAATTTATCCAACCAAGTCAATTTTGAGCAGATGAATTAAAAATCCTTTTAGATTGGGTTAGAAAACCAAAATCAAGAAGCTAAGATATTTTCTTTTTAATTTAGCTTTAATTTTGAAGACACATAACATATCAATCATTTTTAAGTGGATAGTTCAATAGGGTTAATTATATTCACATTGTTGTGCAACAGATCTTGAGAACATTTTCTAACATTTAAAAAAAGACTTTACTTAATTTCAAGAGAGAGAATGAGCAGGGTGTAAGGGCAGAGGGAGAAAGACAGAAAGAATCCCAGGCAGACTCCTTGTTGAGTGTGGACCCTGATGCAGGGCTCAATCTCACAACCCTGAGATCATGACCTGAGCAGAAATCAAGAGTCAGATGCTTAACCAACTGAGCCACCCAGATACCCCCAGAACACTTTCATACACATTAAGCAACTTCCCTTACCCTAGTCTGGCAACCATTCTACTTCTTGTTTCTATGAATTTGGCTACTCTAGATACTGCCTATAAGTGGAATCATAGAGTATTTTCTTTCTTTTTTTTTTTAGATTTTATTTATTTATTTGACAAAGATCACAAGTAGGCAGAGAGGCAGGCAGAGAGAGAGGAGGAAGCAGGCTCCCCACTGAGCAGAGAGCCGGATGCAGGGCTTGATCCCGGAACCCTGGGATCATGACCTGAGCTGAAGGCAGAGGCTTTAACCCAATGAGCCACCCAGGCGCCCCCATAGAGTATTTTCCATTGTGACTTACTTATTTCACTTAGTATAATCTGAAGGTTCACTCATGTTATAGCACGTGTCAGAATCTTCTTCCTTTTTAAGGCTGAATAATATTCCATTGTATGGATAATTACATTTTATTTCTCCATTTTGGCAGATTTTTGCCAAGATGTTTACTAATCTGTTGTCACCACGTAGACATATTCTCTCCTTCCCCTGAAATAAATGAAAGGGGGGAGGGGTAAGGATAAGGGTATAACTGCTTACTCAGCATTTCTCACAAAATGATCTTGCCAGACCCAACCAATATATAAATATTTTGATTTTTCAAAATTTAGGAGTCTAAACCATTATATATTGTCAGCCATTTGACTTAAGCAAAAAGTGATTAGAACCCTGAGTATGCATTTGTAGGCCAAACTCAAGTTCTTTTCCTTCTGGGAATCCACGCTGTAACACTGTAGAGCTTGTTTCAGGATGCCAAATTTGATAGAAAACATTCTTTTTGTAAGTATATGAACTCAGCCCTGGTCCATCCCTGTACTGGCCCTGAGTCCATTCTCTTGGGAAGGCACCTTCTGTGGCCGCTGAGGTGCCTAAGAAAAGGAGTGATTTCTTCCTTCCCCCTGTGTCACCTAATGCCCTGGTTACACTGTAAGTGTGACAAGGGGCCTGGGAGGCTGCAAGATCTGTAATTAGGATTTCATACTTATCCGGTTGCTAGATAAAATACAGGACACCCAGTTCAATTTGAATTGTAGATCACCAAAGAAGAATGTTTCAGCCTAAGTATGTCCCCAACGTTGCATGGGACATACTTAGGTTAAAACATTCTTCACTGGTGATCTAATATTCAAATTGAACTGGCTGTTCTTGGTATTTACTTGTAAGTGTGACAATTCTAGGTGATTCCCTCCTTGTTGTGTAAAACTTTGAACTTCAAAAAGCAGGAAGAAGAGATCATCCAATCAAAGTGTACCAACACTAGGGCGCATTTAAAGAAACAGCAGGAGGCCATTCTGCGAATGAAATAAAGGTCTCTAATCCTTGGTTTAAAAAAAAAAGGAGAAGGAGGGCCTCTCTTCCCTGCCACTGCCACACAGCAAAGAGCAGTAGGACCACATGAGGATGGGCCAGATGGAGGACTGTATAACCATCAGATCTGCTTAAGCCAATCCCAGTAGGGATAAGACCAGCCAGCCAGGCCAGGTCACTGGCATCCAAGGAGGCCCCAAGGCTACCAGCCAGAGTGACAGAAGCAACAGCTATGGCTACAAAGCAGCTGATCAGACACTGGTCTCAGCTGCCATAATGAAAGAATTTTACCAGCTTCCAAGAAGGACATCTGAGCCTCCCAGGTATCCTGCCAAACAAAGGAGGGGGAGTAGATATTTGGGAACTGAGGTGCTGACAATTCTGGTGGTAGGGGCTCATTTCAAAACCTCTTTTCAAATCCATTGCCATGCCCCCTTTTCTGCTGCACACCCCACACACTCATTCCCAGAGTGACATTCTCAAAAATCAAAGCTAATTAGACTTTTCAAAAGCATAAAATATACCATTTGCTGCCCCCCCACCATACTTTCCGATGTAGCCTACCCATGTTCTGCACTGTTCTTTCCAACTTGCCTTCGAATCCAGAAACCTCCATAAACTCCTGCACCTCCCTGAGCTCCCCAGTCCTTCAGGTATAAAGGGAAACACTTCAAGATTTGAAAACTTAAAAAGACACTCTTGAATCCAAAAATAAAAAGAGGAGTCTATGCCAAAAGATACGGTGCAGATAAATCTTAATAAATACCGGAGTATCTGTCCTGAGCATAACATATTATTGAAGCATCTCTCATTCTGTATCCTTAAGAGAAGTATGGGAATTAGAAGTAACAGAGTTGAAACGTTAGTCAATTCATATCCTCCCTCCAGCTTTGAAGTTCACTGACATTTTCTACTCAAGAAGCTTGACAGCTGGGAAACCAGGTAACGAAAGTCCGAGAAGTCGTCCACCCACTATACATACCTTTCTTTGGAAAACACAAAGTCCATTTGAAGTGAGATGGACTGCAGCATTTACATAAGCTCTGAACAGTTACCGGTCCTGGTTCTCTCTTATCAGTGGGAGAAAACATGAAAATAAAGAATCATAGGCTTACTCAGTGACGAGTCACATGCTAGATACAAAAACCTAGGCTCTCAGTTTATCCAACAGAGGAAGATACGGAATGGTTATTCTGAAGAAAACTGCTCACAATACATTACTAAATTTGTTTCTTCTTGGAAAGAAAATCAGAAAGAGTGAACTGAACTAGGACTTAAAAAAAAAAAAAGTACGCTTGATCCAACCCTCCACCAAAGGGACCAAGATTTCTGGTGACAGTGCAGATTGCCTAGAGGTTTGAAGACCCTGGCAAAGAGCAATGATTGCCCGTAAGATGTGACTAGAGAGTTCTGGTAAATCTCTCTCAGGCTGCTATGACTTTTATGACTGATGTTGCCAATATTAATCAATAAGGACATCTATGAACATACATAAAAAGTAAAAAATGAATTTTCAAATATATCGTGGCCAATTTATGTCTTCTTTCAAGATTCTTGTCACATAGCAACTTTGGTCAAACAGATCCCCAGAGCCTAGATCCGTGTGAAAGGGTTCTCCTCCTGGAAAAGTAAGCCAAAGTCCACCACCAAAGTACCAGTAATGAGTTTCCTCTAATAACAGACCTGCTTGGTATCCATTTTCTCCTTGGATTCACAGAATATGTATGTGAGGTAGACACTATTGTTCCTACTTGGTATTGAAAGAAAGTAAAGTCTTACCAGGCGCCTTCCCACCACATCTTCCCCTCTCCCCACGGCCCCCCAATCTCCCCAGGCTCCCACTGTCTCACCCATACTCCATGTTGTCAGCAAACTGAAATTGTCTCCAGTAAAATGCTGTGCCAGCAATCTGTCCTATTCCTGACTAGTGAGATGCAGTTCCTTCTCTGCAACATGCTCTTTCCTCAAATATTCACTTAACCTTTGAAGTCTCAGCTGAAAGGCTGAGAAAACTTTATCTGACCCTGGAGGGCAGAGACACATGCCTCTCTGGATGGTCACCGGCTCCTACCTGTCCTCCCAAATAACACTTACTACACTTGATCATAATGACTGGTTTAATGGTCTGTCTCTCCACTCAAGCTTTAAATTCTGTGAAGGCAGAAATCATGCCCAATGCTGAAAATGGTTAGGCACCTACCAACTATTTGTTGAAATATTAAATAAATATTTAAATGAAGTGACTTCCCAACATAAATGAAGTGACTTCCCAACATCACAGAGAGGTTCAGACCCGGAACTAGAATCTGGTCTCTAGTTCTACTAAAAGTAGTAAAAAGGTCTCTAGTTCTAGTAAAAGTTCATGTGGTTGGATGGAGGTCTTGTGTTTTCAAGATGATAAAGAACAGCAACCAGATCGGAGGATGTTCTGAACAAACTAGGAGTATGAGAAGAACTCACAATACATATTAATCCATGAAATGTGAAAACTCACTGGACGTATGTGCGATAGATCACCAAACCATTCAGAATATGCTAACGTCACATTCTTGACATTACCCTAGGGGAAACTACAGTTCCATCATGAAAAATACATCATATTATGTCATTTAAATATTAGCCATAATGTCCTTAAAAAAAAAAAAAAAGCATCAACCTGAAACTCTGCCATAATCTCTTCCCTTGCTTAAGCGAGCTTTGTGTTAAATGCAAAGACAATACAGCTGGCTCATACACAATGTTCTGTGCAGTCGGAACTTATGAGCTCATCCTATCATCAGGGACTCAACCAAATTAGTCTTCATTCTCCACCAATATAAAAACCATCTTATCTTCTTCACCTTGTGTATCTGTCTGTGGCCATTACATCATCTTTTTTGCATGTTTACATCTTTCTCCTTTACTAGCCTTTTGTATTCACCTAAATTAGTATTCAAACCCTCATTCTCAACCAGCTGTTCCTGACTGAGTTCTTTCCACCTTGGAAATGAAACAAGTGACTTACATTGGAAATCCATCCCTGCCCTTTGTTTTTGGCCAACCTAGTCAACTGATTGGCTTCACTGCTTTCCTCCACCAAAATGACTGATCATTTCACTCAGTTACCTTAAGTGGAGAGTCACCTCGCTTTGAGCAGAGGAGCTGAAATTAATTTCACAATTCAGAAGCTAGAACATTGCTTATGATTCATAATCAACTCAGCTCAACCAGAAACAATCTTGTAATCTTTTCTTCAAGTTCAAAACAGAGACTTCTGAAAAGATAGTTGCATTACTTTTAGGGGCACACGTAAGCCCCAGTTCTTCATATTTCCTTGGAAGGGAGGACAATCCCATTTCACTCCCAGGAAGGGAAAAATGAGAGAAACGTTTTTGTCTTCTCTCTCACTCACTCCCTAAGAGCGCAAGAGCGATTATCAGATTGGCAAGAATGGAAGAGGAGAGGGAACATGTGGACCCTAGCCCCTTCCAACAGATTTAAGAGCTCTGTCCATCTCCATTCCTCCATATGTGGCAGGCAAACTCGGGCAGGATTCGCCCTGCCAGGCACAGCCTGCAACACTCAAACTGTGCCTCTTCACCTTGTGAATCGGTCCAACTTAGGGGGAAACAATGAAACAAACCTGATTACAGCCTCTCCTTTAAGTCCTGTTTTCCAATCTTTTATCTTCAATCCTGATGTCTATACCCATTGATCTCATCCCCCTGTCTATCTGGCTTCGAATACAGAGGAAGACAGGGCTCTAATTAATAACCAGATCTCAACAAGTGTCTAATTTTCTATTTCCCCTCGGAGCCCTTGGCTGACTACATCACCCACATCTCTCTGCCACGGGGAAACTTACATACCACAGGACGGATCCTGCTGCTTACAGGATTTGTGTCCTTGGGCTGAACAAATTAACTACTTTTTGCCTCAACTCTCTCACTTCAAAACTCCAAAAAGGACTCCAAATCATTCTTCTTTTATGAGAATGTAATGAGTTAATTATATATAGCCTCTAGCTCAGTGTCTGGCATAGATAGGTCTTGGTTTATATCCCAGCTATGTCACTTTCAAACATAAAGACGTTTCTACAGAGTACCCATAAAGATAAAACTAAGCAGAGAATAGAGGATGTTATCTGCATAAAGCCTGCACCATTTATCTGAGGAGAGAGTGCATTATCTAAAGTAAATACCTTAGGTGGTTTAGATTCACCAAATATGGTTCAGCTCACCCTGTCTTTCCTCTTGGGGGTATCTCCCCATAAGACTGCTGCGAAAAAATGTGATAAGAAGCTCCTATTGACTGTAAAGCTAAAAGAAACAACACCTAGCCACCCATGCCAGAGGTAACTGAGCAGAGAGCTATGATCTTCCCCTCAAGCCTGCTCCTGAGTCTTTTGCAAACCTCACCAGGAGAGTCTCTGAGATTTCCAGCTCTCATGAGCAAATCCAAATGGTTTAGATAGCTGAGATAAAGGGCTCACGTTGGCTAAGTGGGGCCATTGTGTTTGAACAAACACCTTTGAAAGGTAGGGATATTCTTTGAATTTTTTCTTCTCCTAGAAACTGAAACCAGGGGTATTTAGGATTTCTTTAGCCTACCCTCTTGTTAATTTCCTTTCCACTCTCAACTTCATTTTGCTGTACTTGTCATCACTTCATATTCTATGGACTGTATAAGCTCTCCTTTGTTCTGACTATTTTAAGCATCCTCCTTATCATATTTGTTCCTTCCTTGCTCAATGGTCTTAGCATCAGGTTTGAGATCCCTAGACATGCTGGGGCCATAATGTAGAATCCCAGGAGAGTTGGAGAGGTCCTTTTTCTTTCCTGAGGTGTTTGCTGCCTCTTCTCTGAGGTTAAAATGGTAAAAAACAAAGGAATTATTTCCTCTAATTGGGGGCTTTAAGAGCATTTTTATCCTGACAAATAAAAGGGATTACATTGTAACTTTCGATAATGAGAAAAATCGTTTTCAAATGGAAGTCATGTGTGTGTCCGTTTTGCTGCTTCTGATGCTACAAATCAACAGAACATAGGAAACAGTTTTAGTATTAATTTGAAGCCAGGACCGGTCTTGTCTACATATGGACAAGAGGGCTGCCCAAGACACTTCTTGACCTGCTTGTTGGAGGCTGATACTACATCTGTAAAGGAGAGAGCTTTTCTTGCTTGCTTGCTTGCTTGCTTTCCTTCTTTCTTCAAGAGAACATGTTCGCACAGGCAGAGGAGGAGGCGCAGAGGAAGAGGGAGAGTGACAAAGTAAAGTATTAAAGTAAAGTAGACTCCACACCCAGTGCAGAGCCTCACTTGGGGCCCAATCTCATGGCCCTGAGATCACCACCTGAAGCTAAACCAAGAGTCAGACACTTAACCAACTGAGCCACCCAGATGCCCCAAGGGGAAAGCTTTTCTACCACTAATTAAGGGTCAGGATTGACATGAACATGCAATGGAGTAAAGCCACACCTTGTATAAGATGTGTTTCCCTACCTGATCTATTTCTATCACAGTACACCCAAAGGATATGTCACACACCAATATAACAGTGGCTCTCAGCAGTAGTTTCTCTCACTAAGCTGAGGTTTGGGGACAAGAAGGCTTTAAGAATCAATGACACCTGGGTGCCTGGGGGGCTCAGTTGGTTAAATGTCTGCCTTCAACTCAGGTCATGATCCCAAGGTCCTGGGAGCATGTTGGACCTCCTGCTCACGGGGAACCTTCTTCTCTCTCTCCTCCCCAGTAGTGGTCTCTCTCACTATCTCTCTCTCTCAAATAAAAGAAAAAATCTTTAAAAAGAAAAAAAGAATCAATAACACTGGGGCGCCTGGGTGGCTTAGCTGGTTAAGCATCCAACTCTTGATTTGGGCTGAGGTCATCATCTCAGGGTCATGAGACTGAGCCGCACATCTGGCTCCACATGGAGCCTGCTTAAGATTTTCTCTCCCTCCCTCTCTCTCTCTCTCTCCCTTCTCTTCCACTCACGAATGCTCTCTCTCTCTCTAAGAAAACTAAAAAATTAAAAATGAAACCTTTTCAAAATGAATTCCTTTTCATTAAAATTAGAATTAAAAATAAATTCCTTTTCAAAAGAATAAGACTTCATAGAAGGATAGACACAAGGGAAAAGGAGCCATAGAATGAAGCAGTCAAGAGCAGTGTAGATAAACTTGGAGGACTGCATAATCTTGCCCAAGGTTGACTCTGCCAATGGCGAAAAGCAAAAACTCTTCTGTGTGGTGCTAGTGCAGGGTTGGGGCAGTTGAGAAACTATGGAGACTCTTTGTTAGTACTTTTATCCTGACTGTTCAAATCATGGGTGTTCTATTCCAAAGTGGGTCTGACAAAACCCAAAGGAGCAGCCACCCTACCTTCACAGATGTGCAAGTAGAGCTCTCCCTGCAGAGCAGAGAGAGACTCCAGGGAAACACCAGGCAGAATAGAGACTGGAGAGATGCGAAGTTATGAAGACAGGAACCTAGTCGCCACTCATCAAGGATCACTGTGTGTCATTAGTGGGCTAATGGTAGGATTATATTCCTATTTAACTTATATCTTCTCTGTGAGGTGTTAGTATATGGTTTTAAGAAGAGAAAATGGAAATTTATAGTGTTTAATTTGAGGATACAACTACTGACCCCAAAAGCCTTCAGTCTTTCTACATCATATTCTCCTCTCCTTCATATCCTGCAAACACCTTCAAGGCTCACAGATAAAATTTCCAGATAGTTGGACCGTCCTAGATCAGTTGCATGGGTTGGTGCTTTTTCAGCACTGACATATTTGGAAACATTCCTGGACTCCGAGCTGGGTGTTTCTATCCTAACACTGTAATCAAGTATAATAAGCATGACTCAGAAGTGAACTAATAAAAATGCTCACAAAACAGACCAAGCAGGCTATTCATTCCCACAGACTTATGGAAGGAAGATTGGACCACCACTCTCCAGGCATGAACTATCAGAAGATTGAAGATAGACAAGATCCCACCCTGCCTGCCAGCCTCCCAGTGGAGAAGCTGGATTGCTGGTAGTCCTGGGCAGTGATTCTCAAAATATGATCCTCAGAGCAGCCGCAGCCTCTGGGATCTTGCTAGAAATGCACATTTTCAGCCGATGCCAGAAGTTCTGAATCAAAAACTAAAGGTAGAGATGGGAAATCTGTGTTTTAATAAAAAATGGTGATTCTAAGGCACACCAGAGTTTGAGAACCACTGAGCTTCCCTCTTGTACCTTGAGAATTCCATTACTTATGAGTCCAATCAATCAGCTAAGCAACAAAAATTGAATGATCCCCAGTCTTCCCAGATTCTGTAGAACAATAAGAATCTTCTCTACCCTCAAGGAGTTAAATACAAACGTGAAGCAAATACTGAACAATTTGAGTTAGTACATAATATCATGCTGCACCGTGTAGTTCAGATGCCTAGAGAGAACCATGTGGCTGTTACATATGGTTAGCAGAGATCAGCCAATTATAATTCAGGTGAGCAGAGAAAATGCATACTCAAACACCACTTCAAACAATGCAAAAGATCTGTGGATTGCTAACCAACTGTAACAGCCAACGGCTGGCCTGATGCTGATCCCTTAGAAATGGGGTGGCTCTTGGAGAAAAGGACACGAAACAGAATCACAAACAGTTCCAGATTCTACACATAATTGCCTCTGGCTGGAAACCAAAGGCTTGCGTGCTCAGCATGGGAAGTACTTTTGCTCAGGCATCAAGCCCTACTTGTGCCCACAGATAGTGATCTCCACATTAAAGGACTCTAATCACAGAGTCTGGGCAGATGGCTGTGCAGACCAGTCACTGTAGTAGATCAGAGAGTTGTATTTTGGATTTGGCCCAACCAGAAAGGATTCAGGTGTCACAATTGGTCAGTAGAGAAGTGGCTGTCAAACAACCATTCAGAGTGTCTTCTGTATATAGGATACATTGGTTATAGGTGGTTAAAACAGTACCCACTTTTGAGAAGTTAAAAAAATGTCATAGAAATGCCAAGAAAAAAACAACAACAACAACAAATAAACAATGGAAAAGCACAAAAGCAGAATCATGTAAATACAGACTGAACGGACTTTACTGAGCAGGTTGTCCAAGGAGTGACTAGAACCAGGCACTCTTGGCAAACAAAAATGGAACTCAATTATGGAAGAGGAACAGAGGGCAAAGATTGAACTTTAAGGAAAGGAAAATAGAATGGATGATGGTTGGAAGCAACAGGAACAAAGGATATAAAGAAGATCAAAAGCACTGATTTTCTTGAGAATAAAAACATGGACCACCTTGGAAAGGAAGATGGTCCTGAGAAGGTCAGTGAGTAGGGGGGCCTTGAGATCTATTGTCTAGAAACTTAACTCTGTTTCTTTAAAGTCTACATTCAACTACCCTATGATCCAGCAATTGCACTACTCGGTATTTACCCAAAGGATGCAAAAATATAGATTTGATGGGGTACATGCACTCTGATGTTTATAGTAGTATTATCAACAGTAGCCAAACTATGGAAAGAGCACAGATTCCATTGATTGATGAACGTGTAAAGAACTGTGGCAATGGACTATATATACAATGGACTATTACTCGGCCGTCAAAAAGAATGAAATCTTGCCATTCATAATGATGTGGATGGTGCTAGAACGTATTAAGCTAAGCAAAATAAGCCAGTCAGAGAAAGACAAATACCATATGATTTCACTCACAGGTGGAATTTAAGAAACAATACAGATGGACATATGGGAGGGAGAAAAAAATAGAGAGACAGAGAAACCATGAGACTCTTAAAGACAGAGAAGAAACAAAAGGTTAATGGAGGGAGGTGGGTGGGGAGAATGGGCTGGATGGGTGGTGGGCATCAAGTAAGGCACTTGTCATGTTGAGTGCTGGGTATTGTACATTAGTGATGAATCACTGAGTTCTACCCCTGAAACCAATATTGCACTGCATGATAACTAACTAGAATTTCAATTAAAATGTGAAGGAAAAATAAAAATAAAGTCTATATCCAGAAACCAATGCAAATTTCTGGGAATAAAAATGTCATGATGGAAATTATGGATCAGGAGGACTTCCCACTTCCCAGTAATGCTGAGAGTGCAAGGGCTCCCGTCTTGCTTTGTGGTTATGGAGTTAGAGGCAAGGTCGAGAAAATGGAAGAAACAGCACAGAGAACAAGGACAAAGACTGAGTGGAAAAGTTGCCAGCACCCAGGGTGTGGTGAGGATTCCTCAACCCTGTCTGCACTAGAGAATCATCAAATATCCCAACCCAGACCAATTAAGTTTTAATCTCTCCAAGCTGACAAGACATTGGCACCTTTTAAAAGTGCTTCCATCATTTCCACGGTACAGCCAGAGTTAAAAGCCCCCAGCCTAAAACATTAGTTCCAGGGACAAGGATAAAGAAGTATGATGTTGTCTAAGATTAGAAGTCTTTGATGGACATGTTCAGTTAGTTGGTTGCAAGAATTTTCAAAGTAGATTAAGTGTGGTGGGAAGGAAAAGATGGGAATTTAGGCCAAAAGATGGAAATGGGAAGTAAAAATTACAGGGATCCATCAAGCTGTGTTAAAAGGTATGCTTCTAAGAGACTATAGACAGCACAGACAAGCCAATATGGACACTGTCGGACCACTGCTCTGTGATGTATGAGAAAAAGAGAGCGGATTAGGGCTCAAAGAAAGGGGAGATCAGTGAATGAGAAGAAGGGCAGAGGCAGACCCTCAAGGATCCTATCTAATTCATCAGATATCGAATTCTTATCAGTACTTAAATCTGAATTCCTGCATTATTCTCTTCCTTCCGTCACCTTCAGTTGGATTGAGGATTACCAAGCAGTATCCTAGTTTTCTTCCCCGCCTTTTCAAGTGATGGTCACCTTCTCATCTCTGACCTCTGACTTGGAATTGGTATTCCAGTGGTATTTTCCTCAGTGACTGTGCTCTTCCATGCTCTGGACCACTGAAAACTTAGCAGGTACCTAACTGTAGGGATAAATCAGCTACAGCTTACCTATAGTAATAGATCCAAGTCTTGAAAACATATAGGGTAATTCATCCCCACTAACGTTACTAGTTTGTAATTGAACTAAGCTGAATGCACACTGACCTGTCTTGAGTATAAATTAGCATCACGATTTTTTTTCTGCCTCTAAGCATCCAAGCAAAATGTTCAAAACTTAAAAATCTCAAAAAGATACTCCCTGGGATACCAGGGTGGCTCCTTCGGTTAAGTGTCTGACTCTTGGGTTCAGTTCAGGTCATGATCTCACAGTCCTGAGATCGAGCCCTGCATCAGGCTCTGCAGTCATCAAGAAGTCCGTTTCAGATTCTCTCTCCCTCTCCCTCCTGCTTTGTCCCTCTCCGCATCTACTCATTCTCTCTCTTTCCCTCTCTCTCACTCACTCAAATAAATAAGTAAAATCTTAAAAAAAAAAGATATACCGTTTCATATATTTATCCTTTAAATCTTACTTAATTCAAGTCATTCCTAGGTAAATAAGTGGTAAGAGGAATAGATTACCAGGATAGGTTTAGACTAATGATTGGTGGTGGAAAAAGCTGATGAGTCAACCTCAGTGATCACGGTGCTGGTCAGAGTCTGACGGATCTTTTACCATCAGTGTCCACAATGCTCGCCAGAGAAGTTCCCCAACATCACTGTCATTGACTCTCTGAAACCCTCATATCTCACCACATTTTCAAAGTCACTCGGTA
Source organism: Mustela putorius furo (assembly GCF_011764305.1). Lineage (NCBI taxonomy): Eukaryota > Metazoa > Chordata > Mammalia > Carnivora > Mustelidae > Mustela > Mustela putorius. Next base: position 17,469,364 of record NW_025421402.1, on the reverse strand, counting down.
TGGACACAGCATTATGAACAACTGACAGGCAATGAGAGAAAAACAGGAGGTGGTCTGGTGTGGAGCAGGAGTGACTGACAGAAGCTCAGGGTTGTTTTGAGAGATCTGAGAATAGGATCATTTTGTCTTTTGTCAGTTCATTAGTGGACATTTTTATGCTCTGATTCCTCTTGCTTCTTAGGTGTTATCTTGAGAGACCCACACATTTCGTTTTCTTATGAAAATCTATTTTCTTATGTGGTATAGTATTTGCATTCATGAGTGTGTATTTCTTATTTCTCTAATTGATTTCATCAGGCATCTCTTTCTGTTATGACCTTTTTTTTTTTTTTTAAAGTGAACCTTTGCATCACAGATTGGATCAAGTCACCTTCTGGCTTAAAACAATTCAGGGGTTTCTCATTGCTCTTAGGATAAAGACCAAAATCCCTAAAAGGCTCTTTTGGAAACAACCTAATTATCTATCCACAGATGAATGGATAAAGAAGTTGTGGTATATATACAATAGAATATTATTCAGCCATAAAAATGGGAGGAAATCCCAACATTTGCAACAACATGTATGGACCTTAAGGGGATATGCTAAGTGAAATAATTCAGACAGAGAAGGACAGATACTGTAGGATCTCACTTAAATGTAGAATATATATGTGTGTGTGTGTATGTGTGTGTGTGTATATATATATGAAAAAGACATATTTGTAGTTACAAAGTGCAGGTGGTGGGGGGAGAGGGAATTGATTGGAGGAAAGTGGTCAAAAGCTACAAATTCCCAGTTATAAGGTAAGTAAGTATTGTGCCATAATATCCAGCATGATGACAGCATATAATACTGCTGTATGAGATACGAAACTTGTTCAGAGAGTAAATCCTAAGAGTTCTCATCACCAGGAAAAACACATTTTTGTTATAGCTCTACAAGATGACGGGTGTGAATTAAACTTACTGCAATAATCATTTCACAATATACATAGGTGCATCCATTATGCTGTTCCTCTTAGCCTTACACAGTGACGTAGGCCAGTTATATTTCAGTAGAACTAGTGGGGGAAAAGCCCTTGATGGAATCTCAAAGCCTTGCAGGGCGGGGCTCCTGTCGACCTGGTAACACATTACACCTTGTCCTTTGTGTTCCAGAATTTATGAAATGGTTCAATAATCAGCTTATTGGATGACGTTTTCTTTTGTTCTCCCAAATGGTCCCATGCGTCATTAGCTGGAGTCCAGCAACAGCCCTCTGAGCACCCCGTCTTGGCTTGTCTTCTTGCTCAATCTCCTCCTCACGCTGCTTTTCGGACGAGCTGAGCAGCTCATGTGTTTTTACCTTCCTCTATGGAAGTGTCTTTTCCCAGAGAGACACATATTCCCTACCTTAAGTTCCTTCAGGTTTCTACTCAGAAGCCCCCTCAGACAGATTCATCCCTAATCAGCCTATCTGGCCCCGAAGCCCGCTCCCACCACCATCTCGGCACTCTGTCCTGACAGCTGATTGATTTGACTTCTGTGCACTTAGCACTATGTGAGGTGTGTGTGTATGTGTGTGTGTAGGTCCATCTGTCCATCAGCATCTATTTATTTATTGCCAGTGAGCTGGCTCTTCTCACCAGAGTTGAAGATCCATTGAGACCAAGGACTTGGTATTTGTTCACTGCTGTATTCATAGCAAATAACATAATACCAGACAAGTGGCAGGTCTTCAATAAATATTTGTTGAATGAATAAACGAGTGAATGAATGGATCAATTGACATTTGTATTACAATGTCTTCTTTCAAAATGTGTTGACGTTTCAGTCCTCCTTGACTGATTCCAAGCACGCCTCTAGCTTTGGGCTGGATTCACACAGCCTTCCGTGAAGTGCTTCGATCGGCAAACGGGCAGGTGTCTGTCCCAGTCTCTCACAAAGAGAGCTGACCCTTTGCGCAGGTCTAAATGCACAATGTTTGTAGGTCTATGCATTGTTTTGTCCAAAGCAGGGCTCTGCAGTTTTTCAAGAGACCTCTTCAATATCAACAGCAACAACACCGACAGCGCCCCAATGTCTGGAACATGGTCCTCTGGGTCTTCGTGGTGAGAGTCTCCTTCCTAGTCCCCTTTCCCAGGACTCCTGACCATCCCAGAACTCATTCTCCCGCCTGCTGTCCCAGCTCAGGATCCCTTCACTTGAAAACTAACCTCTACCAATCAAGACCCGAATGGTGATGACGTTGACAATGAGGCTTGGTGAACTGACATTACTTCTCTGACCATTTCCATCTGCATAGACACCATTTTGTCACTCAGCATCATTTACTGACCATCATGCATAGTGCAGAGTGCCAGGTGCCGAGGGGAATAATAAAGGCTTGTGTTATAAAGTAATTACCTTGGCCGTGGAAAACACTCAATAAATATGTGTTGAGTGATTCATTATTGTACTCTTTGGTTTCTGTATTCACATGCTTACTCGGTTCTTCTTCTGCTAATTTTTCTTCTAAATCCAAGGCATATTTTATAAAAACTTTCATTACAATCCAAAGAAAATAACTCATGGCACAAATTAGGAATAAAAGAAAAACCAGGTAATATAACAAACCTAGCAATAGTTCATCTGAAAGCCTAACAGAGCTGAGAACGTGGCTCACCGGCACCGAAAAAGAACATTTGGGGGCTGCAGCAGCACAGGGAAGGGAAGAAGGTGTTTGTTCCTTTAACAAATTCTGTCATTTAGACACAAATGAGACCATGGGATCATTCAAATGAGCCTAAATTGAACTGTATTCTTGGCCTGGGTATATTTCCTTGAGTGAGAGAACAAATGATTTACCCAAGTTTAAGCAAAGAGTTAAGCTACTCAGGGGAATGTGGCCAAACGAGCTGGCTCCCAGCTCAGCGTGCATCGTTTTCAACCCTCATTACCGCCAGAGCCCAGAGTTTGTGCAGGGCAACAGTTTAGCCTAGTGAGAGCATTCACCTTTCCAGAATCCTTACAGCTCAAGGTGGCCACGTTACCCAGCATGGGACAATGAGAGCGACGCGGAAGGTCAGAGGGTTATTTTTCTAATGAAAAGGGTCAAACTCAACGGGCAGGCATCTCTTGCCCTCACCCCTTCTCGCTTTTTCTGGCTTGAAGGTGAAGGCAGTGCCTGGAGGTCGAAGGAGTCATCTTGTGCTCCCGAGGACGAAAAGCATATGGTCAGAATGGTGGGGCAGGAAGCTGGAAAAGCTTCTGCTCGCAGCGGTTTCTGTGAGTGGCTACACCAGCCTTGAACGACCACTTTGGACCTTGAGCAAGTCACCGTGGTCTGGGTCCACGTAGCCTAATGCCTCCTGACGGAAGGAACTTTTGAGGGCTCCAAAAAATGTGTCATTTGATGGAGATTTTTCAGATGCATTCTTTTCTGCTCTATTTTCTATGTGTGAGTTAGCCTTTACCACTCTCCCTGGCTGGCTCATGTCACCATTCCTCACTGTAAAAATTTTGTTTCTTGGGGCACCTGGGTGGCTCAGTCAGTTAAGTGGCTGCCTTCAGCTCGGATCATGACCTCAGGGTCCTGGGATCGAGCCCCATGTTGGGCTCCCCGCTCAGCAGGGAGCCTGCTTCTCCCTCTGCCTGCTGCTCTCCTGCTTGTATCCTCTCTCTCTCTCTCTCTCTCTCTCACAAATAAAATATTTAAAAAAAAAATGGTTTCTTAAAAATAATGTAGACTTTAAAATTTTTCACTGACATAGCCCACCCTCATATGATTGTAGAATTATTGTCGTCTCCCAAAATCCAAGTATCATTTTTCAGTTATCTAGTAAAATCTCTGATGTGGACGACTAAATAAAGAGGCATATCTTAGGGGCACCTGGGTGGCTCCGTCAGTTCCGCATCTGCCTTCAGCTCGTCTCACGATCCAGGGATCCTGACATCGAGCCCAGCACCGGACTCCCTGTTCAGTGGGGACCCTGCTTCTCCCTGTCCCCATGCCTGCTGCTCCCCTGCTTGTGCTCTCTCTCCCCCTCTCCCTCTGTCTGTCAAATGCAAAAATAAGATCTTTAAAAAAGAGAAAGAGAGAGACATATCTCAGTAAGTAAGTAAGCACACACATTTCATAGCCATAGACATCGGGCTTGAATCCTGCCTCCACCCTTTGGAAACTCTGTGACCGAGGACACAGGACTTCACCTCTCCTCTCGCTGCCCGCCATCCCATAAATCTGTTGCTACCACATTCATCACCGCACTTCGCACATCGCACAGGAGTCCCTAACATACTTGTCTCTCTCCTCAACTGTGCTGGGAACATTTTGGAATTAGAGCTAGTATCTCTCTACAGTGGCTTTCTCTTCCCAGTTCGCAACCCAGCGCCTCTCCCCAGAGGACATTCAGTGAGTGTTTGCTGAATGCATAAGTAAACAATTCTGAAACCATAACTAACCAAACAGCTTTCCGAATAGGATATTTTGCTGCAGAGAGTTTAGGAAACGTGGCATGCGAAAATATGAGTGGTGGCTGGGAAACAACTGTGAGGAACACCAGGGGGAACATTCCACTAGAAAGTTCTTCACCAAAAACCATGGTATGGTAACAGCATCTCAAATGGGGAGGCAGTAGGTGTCCTCAGTGTCTCTCTTACACTCAGTGCAACACGTGGGAATGTATGCGACTGCTCAATGGAAGTCAAAGGCAGTTTGAAACAAGATCATCCCCTAGACTTGGAGTCTGTTGCATTCTGTATGTTTGGCTTCCTTCCCTCCCATCAGTGGAGGATTCTCATCTCCCCTGACTGGATAGTGTTTAGGGAGGTGGGATCCTGCTCTCCACACACACGACTCTAATAGGAAAGTCCGCAGAGCTGTGCACCGTGTGCTCCTGGGGCCCTCGGGTAGGAAGTGGTGCAGACGGAGTGGGGAAGGTAGCAGGGCCTCTGCCAACAGAGTGAGTGGACGGCTTCTCTGCCTCAAAAGCCCACACACTGCTATGAGTCGGAGAACCCACAACACAGATGGAACACCCACTTTATTTAAAAACAAACAACAAAATTCTTCCAGGAACTATGAAGGGGACAGACATCCAGTCACCGGTATCTAAGGTTTCTCTTGAGCGCTTTTTTGTAACAGACCCCGTGCAAAGCACTTTGCACATGCTCTCTCGCCGCAACCGTGTGAGATGGGCGCTACCGTGATCTTCATTCGCAGATGGAGAAGCTTGGGCCCAGAAGGTGAAGCAACCTGTTGGAGGTTGAGAATTATGGCTTCTGGATAGAACCCTTGGTCTGTCATTCCAAAATCTATGCCTTTACTCATTCTGATAACTCTCTCAAAGAGCCTAGTGTCTAACAGGAAACACACGCATGCACACACACACACACATACTACATGTGCATACCCACTCATGGATAGAGATGGAGATATATACATCCACACTCTCACAACACACACAGACACACACAAAGAGACACAAACTAACACATACTCATACACACACACACACATACATACACAGCACCCAGCCTAGGGCTGCCCTTCTCCTTCCCCTCTGCTCCTCATAAAGACCTTCTGAGTTAGCCAAGAACTCTCCCTTACAGAAAATACCATGCGTTTGAAGGGTCTGCAAATAACAGAGGCCTAAAAAGACTTTTTAGAGCATGAAATAATATTCCTGTATGGAATTTTGTAAATGAACAATCAAGATAGTTTATATTGACCTCTTAGAAACACGTTCAGATCCAAAGAAGTTACTTGTCATCTTGTTAGTCTTGTTAAAAGTCAAAAGGATGAGTGGGCAGAGACCTGACCCTCTATGCCAGGCTTTAAAAAAAGAAAAAAAAAAAAAGTCCCATCTCATTTTGTAGAATTTTTTCCCTATCTTTCTGTTACAGAGAGAACTTACTTCTTTTGTTACACATGATGTCAGACAGTGAGAAGACAATACTTAGAGAGCTTCTATTTGAAGTGGTTCAATTAAAAGATGAGTCACATTCTCAGGACTGTTTTCCAGGTTCTGAGATATTTTCCACTTTTTTTTCTTTCCCACAGCCAACACAAGGAAAATGAACTGTGTGGGTCAGGTAATGCAGGCAACAGACCACGAGATCATTGCCAAAACTGTAACCACCCCAGCGACGCCAAAGGAAAATATTCATTAAAGTGACACATGTTAATAGTGTTGAATTCAAAACACTTGTTTGGACATCCAGATGTCGGAAAGGGCCGCATCCTGATTAGCTGAAATCGTCTCCGTTCTTCCAGATCTTCCTTCCTTATTTTGATGGCAAGTCAAGTTTCAGGGAAATTCTTTCCCACTACTGTCTACTGATCACATCACCCAAGCATTTAAAAACCTTACTGGTTTCCTATAAGAAGAAATGGAAAGCATAACCACAAATATTTGTGTAAATGTCACCGTGTATTATTGGAAGCTTTGTTCGGTCGGTTTGAGAGTTACTGCCCCAAGTTCTCCTAGCCGGACCCTCTCAGCCGCTTCGTACCTGGAACACACGCTCCCAGACACGCCCACACACTCACTCGCTCTCAGCGTTTGCAAAGTGGGAGTGATTTTCCATTTTTTTTACCCTCTCTGCCGCAGTCTGCAGACAGAAGGTGTATGCTCAGTAAGAGGCTTTCACGCCAAGGGGAAGAGGAAGGGCAAGAGAGCTGTTCTGTGCCACAGAAGGACAGACAACAAACCCCATGGAAAAGGCGAGCAGGCCCCCTCTGGGAGACAGCCAGAGCAGCGCCCCAGCCTGTCATTCACCAAAAAGGAAGAAAAGAGTGAGGCAGCGATATTCAGCGTTAACTCTTTCCTGGAAGGCTCTGAACCAGATGCCCAGGGTTTCATTTCTATGGAATTAGATCATAAATGGGACCAAGCTCGCTGTTCAGTCATTTGCCACCAAATAGCAAGAATGCAATGTCCTAACATGGAAAGAATGTCATGCCCTAAACATTTATTTCTGGCCATGGCCTTCCCAGCCTCGAGATCAAAACTTCAGCTAATAGATAAACACAGGCCACGGACCCCTCTCCGACCTACTCCTCACTTCCCCTGATAGACAGCACCCTGCTCGCCCAGCCGGGCACGTTCCTCTTGTCCATATTTTAGCCTGCCTCAGCCGCAGTGATCTTTAGCCTCCGTCGTGTTTATACAAGAAGTCTCCGTCACATTTTCTCACACCCGTTCATCCCGCTGGTAGGACCAGGGTTGCTCTCTCCATCTTCCTTTGTCTCAGTGGTGCTTCTAGGAAAGCGATTCTGTATTTTATTAACCGACTAACTTCCAGGCATTCCTCCGGCTCCCTCACTCACGCATGGCTGTCTCTAGATGAGATGTGTGTGCAGGGAGAGAATGTGGAAGAGGGCAGGGGTCCGAAGGATTTCCCAAGCACTCGGGTGCAACTGAATTATCTTTGGGCAACATCATGACATGCCAGAATTGGCTTTATTTCCACAAGATCTGTGCATGAAAAGTCATTCATCACCTCAAAATCAACACAGTTTCTTGCCCAATAGCCAAATGCTTTGGTCCCTGCATAGTTCATTCTGTATCAAGTCAACTGTGCTTTCTTCTACAGAGACAAATTTAGACTGGCAGTTTCTCTACATTCTATATTTTAATACTTTGCCTGTCTTTCCAGGCCCAGAACTGGCATTTGCCACATGGTTACACAGCAAGAATTCAGTGAATTTATTTGATATCAGATTTTCCCAAATTAAAAAGAAAAAAGAAGGAAAGAAAAAAAATCTCTAAAGATGGAAAGGAAAACATTGGTCAAAATGAATGACACTGGATCCACACCGAGGGTCAATATTTTTATTTTAGTCACACCTTAGTCACGTCCATTGCTTCATCCCAAGCAGATGTGTTGTTTCACATAAGACCTACGGCCCCCCAAATTATACAGTTGAGGAAGAGGGGATTACAGGCTCTAGGGTTACACTGTTTAGGATCAAATTCCAGCTGCAGCTCTTATCAATGATGTGATTTTGGACAAGCGACTCAGTTTTCTAAGCCTCTATATCTGAAAAGCAGGGGATAATGATAGCACCTCATATTTTAGGGTGATTGGAAGATTTAAATGAGATATTTCAAAAAAGCTTTTAGCTCAGCACCTGGCACAAGAGATAAGGTTAATAAATGCTTATTATTATTATTATTACGGTAGGAAATTTTATTTTAAAGAAACTATGGGAACTTCCTACTTTATACATTTACAGCCTTAGAAAGATTCATTTTGTGAAGGAAAGCAATTGTTTTACAAAGTAGAAAATTATGCCATTATTAATTGTGTTATGCATATATGGATTTGGGGTAGGCGTGCAAGAGATGGTTACATCAATTTCGTTAATAAGTTTTACTAAAAATATTTATATATACATAAAGTTTAAAAATATTTATAAACACACACATATATACGTGTGTGTATATATATGTGTATATATATATGTGTATACACATATATATACACACTACACATATGTATACACATATATATACACACTACACATACATTGATATTGTATACATTTGCATACATATACACTTTTTTTTTCTTTTGAATCAAATATCATCAGTGCTCTACAAGTTGGATAATCTACCAAGGACACATACCAGTGCTTCCCTCTTCTCTAAAGATTCCGACAGGGAAACTCCACTCAGTAATTCACAACTTCCTGTACTACAACACTCCAGGCTCATTTCAGAAGACAAATTTTAGTGACTTACTTGTGTCATCACCATTACTCCATCCACAGTCAGCCTATAACTACCTCAACAGACAATCACTGTGAGCACAAGAAAACCAGCAGGGCTCTGCAGAGCGCCAGCCTCCCCTAAATGCTCAGAGCATAAGTCATCACTCATATTGACTTGAACTGATTCACACTGAGCAGGGCTTCTTCCTTACTGATTAGATTCCCTCTCTCTCTCTTTCAGGGATAGGGAAACCCAATTTTTTTTTAAAGCTCTTGGGTCCTGCAATATCTCCAAACATCCTAAAGCCTCCATTTCTCTATCCCATTCTATTCTACCCAGACCCCATCAAATTGTGTTCTAAGAGAAAGTCTTTCTCTTTTCAACAATACCACAAGGAAAAGTGGAAAAATAGAAACTATAGACAGAACAACAGACCATTCCACCTAATAAACCTTTACTTTTTTGGCAAGGATTCATAAAGGCTTTGTCATTGGAATTTTGGGGTAAGAACCAATTTCAGCTGACACATATTACATACGCAAATTGGTACAGATCCTGTCTCATCAGTGAGGAAAGGTGTTGTTCAGGAACTATTGTCAGTGGACTCAACATGAGAACCAATGGTTGTTCTTCATTCTCAATTCAAGATCCACTCAAGTCTCAGAAGAAAGAAGAGACTGTAATAGGAAGGAAAAGAAAGAGAAGGGAGAGGTTGGTTGGGCTGGGAGGTGGGGAGGAACTCTCGCATCTATTTTAATAAGCCAAATTGAAGATAGTAAAATAACTGAAGCCCTGCCTAGTCCAACTTCAAATGCTATCTAAAATGGTCGCCACCTGCCTTCTAAACCATTCGCTTTGACCAGGGTCCTGAACACACTCACTCATTGCCTGATAACAATTAAAAGCACTCAGGTCTTGTCATTTGGGCCCTTAGCATCAGCCATCCCCTACTTTGTGTGAGGGTGGGAAAGGCTAGGCAAAGGGGAAGAGAAAGCAGAAACCTGCTGGGCATTATTCTAATCAGTGAGGAAAGGTTTTGTTGAGGAACAACAAAACCAGTTGGCTTTTTTAATATGGCCAATAATAATTAAATAGATTTAAATTTAATAATAATTAGAGAATGTTTCACCCCAAATATAAATTTGTCCATACATTTCATTTAACCTTTATTCATTCATCTTTGAATAAAATCCTTCTCATCCAGTGAGAAGGCTACAATAGCCTCAGTGTCTTGAGTTTTCCTTCTTGTAGACGCTGGCTCCCAGTCTTTGAAATAATAATTAAAAGCCATTAATTTAATTGTAAAAATAACAATTAAAAGCACTCAGGTCTTGTCATTTGGGCCCTTAGCATCAGCCATCCCCTACTTTGTGTGAGGGTGGGAAAGGCTAGGCAAAGGGGAAGAGAAAGCAGAAACCTGCTGGGCATTATTCTAATCAGTGAGGAAAGGTTTTGTTGAGGAACAACAAAACCAGTTGGCTTCCAGCACAGACCAGCCCCTGTTTTGCAGAGCAGTTATCCCCAGGGTGCTGCAGAGGAGAATGGCAAGGCCGAGCAGGACCCGCCCGGGCTTTCACTATGCTCCATTCAGGAAGTTTTCATTTGCTCTGTGCTGGGAAGTCCATAGGCTGCTAACAAAACTCTGAGCTTGTTATGGCTTAAGCTCAAATAGTAAAGCCCGTCAGCCGGGGTGGAGGGTAGCAACCTGAGAAAAAGCTCAGGGGAGCAAGAATACCTCAGTCTGGAGAATATAATAGCTATTTAGTCAGCGAGCCGGGCTGATAAGTGTCTTTCTCTCCCTCAGTCAACCTCATAAGTTTGGAGCAATATCTCCAAATGGACGATATCAGGGAGCAGAGATATGGAAATAGAAATGGATATCCATCAATCACAATACACCAGGCTATCAACAGCTCCGCTGAGGGCCTGGTTTTCATGGAGAAATAATTCCTAAATGCCACAAAGGAGCAACCTGAATGAGATTCTTTCTCCAAATGACACACAAAGAGCCTTGCAGCCGGAAGCATGGAGGGAGTTTGCATGGGACTTTCTCTTTTTGGTCAAGGTTCTACTCTTGCTAGAAAGGGGACAATCTGTTGCTTCATGAAGATTATGAAAAGGAGTCTGATAGTATGAAAAAAGTGGGAAGGGCCCCTGGAATGGGAAATGGGAGAGCAGAGCTCTTGTCCCAACCTCAGGAGACACATCATGTGATCTCATCAGGTCTGTTTTCTCAACTGGAAAGTATGAGGATTAGACCTGATGGTCCCCAAGTCTCCTGTGCTTTATAAGACTTAGTTATCAAATATTGGCACCCACCTGCAATGGAGCTATTCTGGACAGCATCACACTTGGACTGAACAGATATGGATCCAGATACCATGAGGATTCCTTCCTTCACCTGTAATGATAGTCAGTGCAATCAAACTACAAAAACAACAACACCACAAAACAGAAACAAAAATCAAATGAATTGCCATTAGTTAATAACTGTTAGTCTGAATTGTTCATGTTTTTAACAAAATGATAGTTTGAGAGGGAAAAATTAAGAACACCATACACACAAAATTAAACAGGAAGCACTAAATTCATAAAACTTGTAATTAATAGTATGAAGACAAAGGATTAGCAAAATGTGGATAATGGGAAGAGGGTGACAAGATGGCTGGTATTTGATATTGAATTGATTGGCATAGTGGAGGGAAGAAAGTTATAAACCAATTTGAAAATGTAACATAAAATCTTGGCTACAAAGCTACTAATTGGCTGCAGTAACTTTGAGGGGTACTGAGTCTAGCACCTCAGTTTTGTGGATTCAATATCTTTTCAGTAATAACCATATTGGGGTCCCATGTTAGGAAATTGGAGACACAATTAGTTACTTTCCCTCCATCTGAAAAGCAAGGCCAGGTTCACGGTGAGACCCTAGTGTTCACTGGACTAAGCATAGATACAGAGTGGAAAGTCGCCCATTCGAATCTCACCTCTTCCCCACTGCCTTTTTCTCTACTGAGTCTCCAGAACTTAGTACAGTGCTAACACAGAGAGAACACTCAACAAAATTTATTGAATACATTTGGACCCAAAACAGGTGTGTAATCATCCTTTTATCTTTTTCATTTTTGTCAGTTATTCGCTACTCATTCATTAAAAAAAAAAAAAATTATGAGTCAATCACTGCATTAGTTGCTGGGGATAAGATGTGAACTAAACAGACATTGTTCCTCCTTACAAAGAGCCTACTCTAATAGAAGAGATAGACATTAGCCAGACAACCACATAACAATGCCCCGTATGAAGAGAAATGATGGTGTGGACCATGAAGGAAAAGGTAGAGCAATGTGAAAAGAGGCCTGATCTTAGTCGTGGTCAAGAGTGAGAAGGGCTGTTCCAGAAGCTTCCCTATGGCAGTGACTGTTGAACTAATACCTGGAAGGTGAGTAGTAGCCAATCAAGCAAGTACGGAAAAGAGCAATTTGGATACAAGGAGCAGCATGAGATGGAATGGAGCATGGCAGAAGGGAGGAGATTTGGAAAGAAGGTTATGGGAGCTGGAGCACAGCCAGTGAGAAGGCACTGGAGGGACTGTGGCATCCTGCTAAGGACCAAGAGAATGAGTGACAGATATTCCAAGAATGGGATTGCTCTCATCATTTGGAAAGCTGGGAGAGCCAGGAAGCTAACCCAGAAGAGGAAGACCTTGACAGAACACTGAAGAACAGGACAAATTACCCAGAATTTTCCAAGTATGTAGACCAGAGAAGGAAATTTGCAAGGATCCTAAGGTGCCTCCAACAGGACCTACCTGATAGTGTAAAATCAAATGAAAAGAAGAGTGTCAGACAAATATCCATATAAAAACCCACACAATTACCCATGTAACCGATTTCAATGGAGTTTTTTCCCTAAGTTCCATCAAAACAAAGAGTAGACAACACACACCAACGTATCTGCTTTGTGTATGTATGCCGCAAAGGTTAGTTTAGCAAAGACACAGTTTGCATGTGAAGTTCTCCATCTGCAACAGAAGGAAAATAGATCTGTTCCTACCAACTCATTCAAGACTCAAGAGAATGAGCCAGTGAAGAAGGAAACTACATTTAGTCAATTGTGCTGTATCTCTGGGTATAAATGAAGCACACATCCCTATGCTTAGCTGTGTTTGTATTTCAAACCAGTTGCAATTGCTTTCTTACAACACAGTCATGTTAATAAGTGTGTTTCTGGAAGATTTGAGGTACTCCACATATATTAACTCATTTTCCCTTCCCAACCACCCTATGTGCTTAGTATTGATATTAATCACCATTTGACATTTGAGAAAACTGAGGCACAGACAGGACAGGTGACTTAGCCAAGGCCATAGAAAATCAGGAGGGGAATAGGGATTTAAAGCCAGGACATCTGGCATAAGAGTTTTATACTCTTACCCTTTACATGAAATGATCTCCGTAATATACTTAAACCAGGAGTCAGCAAACGTTTTCCAGAAAGGCCCAGATAGCAAATATTTGCAGCTTTACAGGCCATACCCCATCTCTGTCTCTACTACTTCACTGTTGCAATGTGACAGCAGCCACTGACAACATGTAAACAAAGGAGAATGGCCGGATGTGACCCATGGCAGGCCTGACCAACCCTTGACATAAGCTGTCATAGCAAATAAAAAAAGGATTATGTTTCATAAATTACAAAGTGTGAAACAGATTTCCCTTATTGGTCTTTTTTAGTTTCAGTTTGTACATATTCATTTATTTTTTCAACCAAATATATTGAGCGCACACTCTGGGCTAGGTCTTTTGTAGCCTTAAGGAGACGTTAGTGAGCCTAATAATTTCTACCCTCCCGGAGCTACGTTCTAGTGGAAGAGAGAAGACACTACGCAATCCATAAGGATCTGCTGGCTATCTATAGACTGTCATGTGGTGGTAAGCATAAGGAAGAGAAATAGAGTAGGACAAGGATTTAAACTTGACCTTGGCTGCTATTGCTGAGCCTGTGGTCAGGGAGAGTCTCCCTGATGGGGAGATTGGGGTACTAAATAGTTCTCGAAGTCTGGGGGCTACAATCACATACAGAGTACATACATTTTGAAAAAAAAGAAGAGATCCGAGGACCAAAACCTGCAGTCTTCCAACATTCCAACTAAGAAGTGAAAGATCCAGCAAATACTGAGAGGGGGATGGCCATTGGGGTAGGAGGCACATGAGACAGTGATGTCAAGAACCCAAGTAGGGAAAGTGTTTCAATAAAGAGAGTGAGGCCAAGTGCACTAAATGCTATTACCATTCACTTGGAAGAGTTCGGAGAGGTGCCCATCAGTTTTGGCAGTGAGCATGTTCTTGGTGACTTTGACAGTGGCCTTTCCAGAAAAAGGAAGAAGGCTTGATTGAATGGGATGTAAGAGCAGGTGAAGGAAAGAAAAGAAAATGTTTCCTGATTGTGGAAGAACTCCTGCCAGGAACTTTGCTAAAAGGAAAAGAGATAGAACGGGGTAGATAGATGATAACATAGCCTAAAGAATGGATGTTTGTTTGCATTTTAAGTAGGAAGATAAAATACAATATGCTTTCATGCTAATAGAAATAATACATTAAAGAAGGAAAAACTGATCAAGTGAGACAAAGAATAAGTATATTTGCATTTGCAATTGATAACCATCTATACAACAAACATTAGTATACTTCAGTGGTTTCGTGTAACGTTGATCTCTACCCGTACAAGGTGCACAGATACATTTCAGCTGTCATTTCCATGTGACAGCTCGGTGAATGCAACACAGAAGCAGAGCTAATATCTAACCAGTCTGTACCAGTGCAAACATAGCAGTTGTCTGTGGTCACTATTCTGATTGTTTGATGTAATTCTAGTTGTTAAACCTTTTGTTGATCATCCCTGCTTGGGATCTGTCATTATATGATACATAGTCATTGTGTACACAATCAAAATTTCCTAAGAATCTTAGCTTTTCAAGAGAGGTCACCAACAATGAAATTTTAAAATACGTATATATCAGTTTTAGCACACTAAGCACAGGATAGCAATTTTCTGATAATTGATTGGTTTTAAATAAAACACATGCCTGTCTTAGTCTGTCTACATTTTGGGTACTCCTTCAGAGCTGCTTGATAGGGGCATTTTTAGAAATAGCAAGGCACTCCAAGTAGAATGATATCTCATTCCCAAAACACTGTGCTGGTGGTTTTGCTTCGCTAATCTGTGGGTGATGCAGGCACAGAGCAAATGTGTGTGGACTGAAAGCCCAGACCGTGCCCAACCACAGGGAGGATTTCGACAGGGTTTATGACATTAGGCCTGCTGGAAGGATGGCCACAACTCCAGCTACATTCCCGAGAAGCACAAATGCCTTTGAAGGAAAGGTATCTTGTTTGGAGGAAATTCCAGAATCATTTTCAAATTCCCAGGTATGGAGATAAAATGAAAAATTAAGTACCCTCATCAAACTCCTATTAAGAACACATGAAGACTAATACCCAACTTCCTTTAAAATATTTTCCATTCAGCATTTTCTCATTTTATTTTATACTATAGAACATACAAATTTGGGGTAAGAAGGGGGAAAATCGGAGTAGATTCCTGAGCTCCTTAAAGGCAATTGCCTTGATGTTTTTGTATCTCACCAAATGGCACTCAGGCAGGTATTTGATGGATGAATAAATAAATGGATGAGCAAACACTGAGAGGCCAACCTTGCATCATCTCTGACCTCTTGCACATTGCTTTTGTGGTTTCTACAGCATGATTTATTTATCTTCCCCTTGTTTTTCATACCTAAGTCACTGAAGTCCAATTTCTCAAGCCAGATTTAGTTAACAAAGGCTTTACTGATGCCTCAAATGTTTATAACCCAACACTAGAGATATAGTTCGTGTATTTTTTAGTGTGCTATTCATCATTTTGTTCCTTTTCTTTCTTTCCTTTTTAACAAGGATCTAGACTTGGCTAGCCAATACTCTCTTATCGGGCCATTTATTCATTCAACACACATTCACTAATATGAGCTAGACCAGTGTCCTAAATACTGGAGATACTCAGGGAAAGAAGGTGCCAGACATCTGGGAGCTCACTGGCTAGAGGCTGTGGCCATGACAAAGCACGGGATTATTTTAACAAGGGCCCACTCCTCCATCACCACCCTCCTTGATGTCTCTAACACTCATCATTGAATCATTCAGGTCAAGACAGTGCCTGAATCCTGTTTGTTTAACTTTGGAAATATCTCTTCAATGATCACTAGCAAATGAATTTCCCAACAGCTGTAGCATTATCATATAGCCTTCCTGAGGGCAAGATTCAGGGTTCCTTCATTTTGTTCAGCCTTTATACACAGATGATGATAGTTCCGTGCTGTCTTAGAAAGACTTCTTATTCCTGGTCTTGATTGCTAGCGGGTGGCGCGCTGTGCTGGGGAGAGGGAGCTTTAGAAAGTAGAACCTCTCTAAACTTCACTTTCCTTGAATATAAAATAAGAACGGTAGAGTCGATAGTCTTAAGATCTTTTCTAACCGCCAATGACTGTGATTATTTAATACTAAAGAAATGTTCATTACTCAGCTAGAAGGAATCTCTGGCACCTAAAAGTATATTTTGAAGGAAGTGGAGTTTAGAAGTGAAATGTGACCTTTGAAGTACCTTGAAGAATCAGGGACCCGCTTTCAGATGCAGAGAGCCACATTAATGCAAGTGACATCAAATTAAAGGCTCTTGAAAAGTTGCAGCTAAATAAAAAGGAAACTAGTTTTGCTGAACAGCACCCAATTTTCCCAAACCAGATGCAAACAAGTACTTAAATCTGGTCAGAGACTTACTATTGTAATTTTTTAATCTGATCTGCCTGTTCTGGGAAAGTCATGGCAGCAAGTTATAGGAAATGAGCCCTGAATTCTTGCCACCCAGAGTATGAAGATTTGCCACCCAGAGCCTGTTCTAACAGTAGTAATGATGATAGGAGGCACCTCCCTGACCCTGTTCTCTTGTCCACAAAATTAAAAGGTCAAATCCAGAGACCACAGAAATCCCATGCAGCTCTGTCATAACATAGGTTTAGATAGCCTGCAACATTGGCATGGTTTAATCCTACCATTTCAGACCTCCTATACAGTATCAATTGAGCAACATTAGTTACTCAATGATCCAAAAACCTGTCATTGTAATTTTAGCTTAAATTATAACAAACTCATAGGTTCCTGCACCCAAGGAAAGCCAGAAGGGCCAGATCAAATCATTTGATGATTAAGCATCTATGCATGCACAGAACTTGCTGGACACTATAGGGAGCATAGATGAACATATCATAGACATTGTCCCAGGAAACATGAGAGGGACATGCTAGGTGCATCCCATTTATTCATTCCTTTAGAATTCTTCAGGTCCAACACTAACAATGCCAGACAATTTCTGCTCCAGGCCCCCTGGGAGTAGAGCAGGGAAAGAGGTAAAGTCAGCATGAAGTTCTTCGAATCCAGAAGAGGGAGGAAACATGGCACCTCAGTAGGGTTAAGAAAGTTAGCAGGTTAGTAGGATTCAAGAAGATGAAATGTGGGCAAAGATTAGCCCAGGCACAGGGGTCTGATGGACAGAGGTAGAGAGCAGAGCATCAACAATTACACAGAGCATGGTGTGTGTGGCTTTTCCAGTACCACAGACTGACTGGATGTGAGAATATGGAAGAAGCCAGAGTCCAGACCTGAAAATAGACGGGGCCAGAGGAGGAAATATCTGCAGGTCCCTGTTCTTACTCAGCCTTATCCCACAAGGTATTCCTTGGATGTATGGACCCTCCCCGTGAAATGGAAGAGCTACATCATTGCTTTAGAGAACTTCCAGAAGATGCCAAAAGGAAGCTCCATTCCTTCCTCTTGGGACCATCTTGCGTGACAATGTATGCTTCAGGAATTAAAATAGAAGCTTTGTTTATTGTAAATGAAAAACTAGCCAAAAGGAAGTGGCGCCTTTATACAGTGACTTTCTGTGACTTTTCTGGATCATAAAATGTGCTTTGTTATTCATGACTACAAAACAGAGGCATTTCTGTTGTTCATGTTGAGGAATGATGCAGCTCATGTCCAGAATATACTACTGGCCTTCATTTACCCAAAGGAGCAAGTCCAGTTCTTTTCAGCTGTTGTTTCAAATTCTTCTTTTTCATTATCCTATTCTTCCTTCCTTGCTCCTCTCCATGTTAATACACATTGCAGCGGCAAAAAGGACTATTAAATAAGATATCAAGTAATAGAATAAATCCATTTACAAGGGTTTAAATAAGATCTCACGTCTACATATAAGCCCATGTAGGCAAATATTCAGACTAATTATGTGGCTACATGGTTAAATTCTGCTTCCCTGAGTCAACAGATAAAGAAACTTATAGAAAAAGAAACCATAAAAATTATCAATGGTACAGTAGCAGCTAGGCAGTTGAAGAGCCGGGAACAGAATACAGGAGCCCTCCCTGCTCATTCTTTCATTATTTCTCCACACTGTCCCCTTTAGAGCAAAGATAACACCCAACCTTTCTTGGAAAGCACCACATTTTTCAGGCTATGTTTCTTTTGGAGTTGTTCTGGAGACAACAACATCATTAAAATTTGAGGCAAAGGACAGACATAATGTCTATCTGGTTGCTATTAGTGTTTTGGAAACTCCAAATGAAATGCTTCTTTCTAGTTAGCAACTGGAGGTGTTGATCAAACAATAGTTTCCCAGCCAACCTAAAAACTGGATGTACCCAAATGACTTTGCACTCAAACATTGGAATTTTGAGGGCATGTGTGTAAAGCTTGATTAATCATGGTACCGACCTTAGTTAGCAAAGCCAGAGAAGACTTTGGCTTTGCTAAGTAGCATGACATATGTAAGACAAAAAACCCATATCGTGAGTCTATGGCATGCCAGAAACAGTCACTTCGCATGGCATTACCAACTTCACCATCTAAAGCAACTTTGTTCCAATGTCTTAAACCAGTGGTAATCTATTGAATAATTAATCCCATGGCGGCTCTAGAGCTCCTCTTTACAAACTGAGAATATACTCAGGCATGAAAATATGGGAAAGCATTCAGATATGAATTGCTGAAATAACTACAAGGAAATCTCACTGCACACATACAAGTTATGTTGACATGGAAGAATATCTCCCCATCAGTCTGAGTAAACTATTACATAACAGCTAAGCTATAATAAAATCCTGATTCCAAATCAAATAAGTCTCCCAGACTTCTAAAATGAGTCACCAACAGCTTTATAAACATACAAAATACTTGACAAGGAAGTCTCTGATAATTTTTTAGTAATTATGTCTGCAAATTGTTCCTTGCTGACATCACCATTAGAAATGGTTTCCCATAAGTTTGCATTGCCTCTTCACATCTGTTCATTAATCACTAATGCTTTGAATATTTCTATCATTATTAGGTAATTCACAGCATTTACATGATTCCACAGCACTCTCCTCGGTGGAATTTTTAATTAGGGGAATCAGTGTGATCAAAGCTGACATAACCATGGTCTCAAGTTTCTTGCAGTATTTAGTGCAGGTTCACAATAGTGACATACCTTTATCCTAAAATCGTATTTCACAAACAAAGATGACATGACTTCTAAACACCTCCAAGAAAATGCAGAAGAAAGAAGGGAGCTGGGCCGGGGAGCGATGGGGGAACATGCAAGGAGTGGTGGCAGGGTGGTCACTGAATTGACATCTTTTGTGTTGAAAGACGTTTCAAAGCACTGGCGTCATCTCTCTTTGTGTTGGACATGAGATTTAAAGTTCTGATCTAACATGTGATTCACAAACCAGTCCTGAGCCAAAGACGAGTGTCAGATCCTGAGTTCTTCATACTGTATTGTCTGGCAGTGCGTCTAGGAGAGAGGAAGAGCTGTGAGAGTTAAGTAAGCACTGCCGATCTGAAATAAAGAAAGAGCAGTCTCAGCCTGGGCTTCAGGTCAGGTTCATCCCGGAAAGGAGGGCAACATTGCCGACAATTTCAGGCTAAGATGAAGGAAAGTGGTTGGGAACAAGAGGACTCTTTGGCCTAAACTAGGCCATTATAATGGATGTGACCCAGAATAAACTAAGTCCTTGATCTCTCTGTAACTGTACTCATCCAGTGATAAACACTGGCTCCCTGGAAGCCTGAGAAAGTACAATATTTAGAGGAGTTCAAAATGTGTCTAAATGGAATTTGGATTTCTCCCTAAATGACCTGTGTGGTTGGCATGCCAGAAGCTTGCCACTGGAATGCCACTGGAATGAAGATGGTTGAACAAGCAGAGGAATAAGCACGGTACTTCCTGTCGAAAACAAAATTGCTATCTTCATCAGGCCTGAAACCTCCCGTGTAATATGTAGAATAAATACATGGGAAAGATGCTTTCTATGGGGAAATGGTAGTTCTGAGGGTCAGTTTTAACACAAAAGAAGCTTTTTATCGTTAAAGCTATCCAACATAGTAATAGATTAAATGTAGAGTAGCATTTCCGAACAGGAAACACTCAGGTAGAAGTTATATTTAAGCACCATATAAGTGACTCATACATTAATTTATTCATGCATGGCATGGTATTCATAGAAAGACTTTTAAACATAAGGTGCCAATAATTCAGAGACTAATAAGATATAGTCACTAACATACAGTAATTCACAGAATAGTCAATAAGCTACATACATAGCTGTACATAGAACATGACTTTATAAGGAGCTGGAGAAATATTTATCTTCCACCGGCCTTGTGATTGGTTGCTTTTCTGTGCTTCTGAAACAAAACAAAATCTTTAGATCTATCATTTATATTACTGGAAAAGAAAATAATGCCTACCCCTTTAATTTAAAGAGACACAGCGAGTTGGAATAACACGAAGAGAATAGTAGAACAAGCAGTACTGCCAAAAAAAGTGAATCAGTAGGGGGAAAAGATAAAGGAAAAATAAAGTGATATCAGTAGACCCTTGGAAATCATGCAAAAAAAAAAAAAAAAAAAAAAAAAAAAGAACAAAACTTTTCTCCCTCTTCTCTGATCCAAGAAGTAAATATCTTCTCATCACCCTAATTAAAAGACCTTTCTGACTTCAGAAATTGCCCTGATAGGAAAATTCTTTCTAGCTTATTTCAGTAAGTTAACCCTAAAAATTAATAGTCATATAAGCTATGTTTAGCTTACATTTAAAATTTAGAAAATTAGGAACATTTAAAAATTTAGGAAAGAGTGAACACTGAAAATGAAGAAAGACAAAGTGCTTATCTTATCTAAGATCCCTGGGATGAGGAAACCAAAAAATGAGAACCATGAGCCACTGTCAATTATTTTGAAGAACTGCGAGGAACATGAGAGGTGACAGAAGCCTGGGGAGAGAAAAGAGTGGTTCTGGACCAAGCTCACTCTGGGTTCACTGAACTAAGCAAGAAATATTAACTTATTTCCTGTTCTGACAGCTGAGAACTTTGACTGTCTTGGAAGGACACTTGACAAGGTGAGTCATGATGTCCTGGTGGGGAAAATGAAGAAATGTGAACCCAACTGACCAGCTGGTTGGTGACTTTATAACTTAAAGTGACTATAATCTAAGTAAGGTGGCCATGGAGGGCACCTAACTTGGAAAGAAGATTCTCACAGCAAGCTATAAATGCCCAAAATTAACTCATTTCTCACTGAATTCAGGGAGGGTGCTACTGAAATGATGATACTTTAAATGGACAGCATAAACCAGAAAGGAACACCTGATTAGTTGATAGAACTTTTTTCCATGTATACTGCTTAATATGCTGCTACTTCTGAAAGCCAATGTCACATCTCACTAGTATTAAAAGTATGATTGAGATGGTATAGCAGATGAAGGGTAGAAATTAAAAGCATGCATATCTCAATGCAAAATAAAGAAGAAATTTCTGATACATACATTGTTGGAAAATTTATTGGCCTTCTAGAAGAGGCTTGGAGGGTACTGAAGTGATTTTTTTCTTTGTGACTGTATAGATCTATCCAATATGGTAGTCACTAATTGCATGGGTCACTGAACATTGAAAGTGTGCCTTGTCCAAGTTAGGAAGTGCTTTGTCAAATACACTGAATTTTTGAAGACTTGGTAGGAAAAACTTGAATATAAATCATATCCACACAATGTGAAATGAGTTTACACATTGGGTGAGGACTGAGCCCCCTCTATATCCTTGGGACTCCACATTTCATGCTATGGATTAAAAAACTGCCAATAGAAACTGAAAAATAATTAACACTTCATTGCTAATTTGAAAAATGCCTTTCTAGCATTTGTTGATTTAAGAGTCCTGCTTAGGTTAAGACCATTTGTGGAAGAAACTGAATGGCAATGACTCATCACACAAGTGTCCTTGGATTCTTGGCATTTTCTATTAGAGCCATCATGTTGATCAGCCATCCTGTTGATATCTGTAGTCACAGAATCTTGAACTAACATTTATCATCCTTTATAATAGGCACTTTTAATTCAATAATTTTCCAATTCTTATTTCCTACAGTATCTTACAGAGATGATGTCTAGTAGTTTGGTTAGTGATGGGGGAAAAAGCTTCAGAAAATTGCAAAAGAGCTCAACCTTCAGTATTTAACGCTGTGTGTTAGGAAAACTGAGGGGAACAAGTACAGTCTATGTTCATAAATTGGTTTATAATAGTCATCTACCTGTTTCAAGGTTAAACTTTTATCTCCTTAACTGGATAATTACATCCCTTTGAAATCAGCATGCTAGTCCCTTGTATGAAGTGTGAGCTTTGGACAAGAGATTTGTGAAGCATAGACAGATGCTTGTTGCATGGATGGATTACAGTAATGCTCATTATTTGGGGAGACGATTTACTTCTCAGAGAGGAGTGGAATATTCAGATAAGCCCAGAAAGCAATATAGGAACTGATGCTATCTCAGATCACTGTCAATTCTAACCCCCACCTACCTGCCTGCCAATAAGCTCTTCATGGAGTTTATCATCTAACCATGGAGCTCACCATCATGGATCAGAAGACATTAGATCTGAAGACACCAACTCTGAAACCTACATCTCCTAACTCTGGTCTTGACCTCTTACGTTCCACCTGGATGTTACTACCAAGGTATCTTGTACGATTGTAAGGCTTAGCCTTTTATGGCATGAGGGGATAGTAGTTAGCATTAATGCTCATCCTTGACTCAAAATGCTCTGCTTTTCAGTGGCCTTGATCCATGATGAACTAAAAATTCTGACCAAATTTCAGGATCCCAGAGTCCAGCAGGGACTTTTTATATAATTGGCATTCATATTGTTTTACAGGCATTTGGCCTGTTAGGAAGCTTGTGACAGGCACTTAGAAGTCAAATGAAAAGAGTAATTAAGAATAGCCATGAAGGATGATGTAAAGGCATCTCCATTTCAGGCAGGGAAGAGCACAGAAATGTTCTACCCACTGGGTCATAGATAAAAATAGCGGCCATCTACTGGTGCCAGGTACTTCACAGGATTCTCTCATTTTATCCTCGCTGTCTCTTTATGAGATGGGTGCTGTAATATCCCGATGTCATCCATGAGGAATCTCAGGCAAGGAGAGTTTCTGCTACTTGTCAGTTGTTATAGTCCCTGGGGTTGGAGCTTCGTCCTACATTGATCCCATTCCATTGATCTGAAGCCTGCTTCCTGTACTGGCTGAGGGGAGAACAGTCCTTCCTAGCTGGGAGCCCAGCGGGTCTCAGAGGAGTCCCTGCTGAGACCTTCATAGACTGTGAAGAGTTGCTTCCTCTGAGAGTAGGAGAGAGGGCAGCTGAATTGCCAAGACACAATTTGCACCCTTGTGAGAGATGAGAGAGGCTGTGCCTAGAGAGTTCTGGATGATAAAGGACCCCACTCCAAAGAATCCTGGGGACCTCAGAGTTCTGTGCCTCACACGGTAAGATAACCAAAACAAGCACACCAAAAAAAAAAAACCAAAAAAAACAAAAAAAACCAAACAAACCAAATTACCTAAAATTAGGGCTGCACAATTTCAGTAACAGTTCACTCTCTAACTGCCCCCAGAAAGAGGCAAACCAGTGCCTCCTATTTCCCACGGAAACTTGCTTCTTTTGTACCTTAGTCATTAGAGTGTTCCAATCGAGCTCCGTGCAGATTAAAACCCTTTATGGACTTGCTATCTCTGTGTTCTGATCCAAATTTAGTCAAAAAATGAAGGACCGTGGTCACCATCAGAGGCCAAGGAGGAAAAAAAAAATGCATATAAACTCATTACCATTAGACCTTAGAGTTCTTATCCTTACAATGTTGGGTCAGAAATGTTATCTTGAAGTAAAGGAAACCAAGCAAAAAAGAGATGATGGCATCTCTCTCAAAGAGACAAGCAGGAAACAATCAGAAATGCAGGGGTTGCCTGTGTAGACAGCACTGGTTCCAGATCCGGTTCTGAAGGCCTCCTGAGAAAAAGAGGCAGGAAGAAGGAAGGAGGGCCTTCCCGATCACCTCCTGCCAGAAGAAAGTTTGAGCAAGAACGTGGCAGAGCGAAAGGAGCCCAAGAACAACACGGCTGGGTGAAGGAAATGTCAGAGAGCGTGAATCTCAGCTTTGCACTTCCCGGAGGCCCAATATCTGACCAAATTTAGAAGTAAACAACAGCTGGAAAGGAAGAGGAAGAAAAGAAAGAAGAGACACATTTATCCAGGTGCTGTGAAATGTGAGGGGGAGTCGGATATGCCTGAGAGTGGCATCAGATGTCAAGGAGAGGCCGCAGGGTGGGGGGGGGGGCAGCTGCAGGAGGAGAGGAACAGCCAAGGGCCACATTAGAGAACGCCCGCCAACAGACAGCTCCAAAGCCAAAAGGATGTTGGCCTTTATGGCCAAAGCACAGTTCTAGGCCCTCATAAAGGACAAGTGCCAGAAAAGGAGGCAGGAGGGGAGGGAGGCAGGAGAGAAGTAATTAGGGGCTGAGTGGACAGACGGTGGGAAGCAAAGAACCCACACTTCCGGCCCCTGACGTGGTTATCTCTACGCATGCCTTTCCTGCCTGGCTTATTTGCAACCACCAAATCCTCCAAACTATAATAAATATGAGAATGTTTTCCACGGCTGAAGTCTCCAGTTAAAGTTAAAACGGAGGAAAGGTGAAAGAGTGAAGAGTGTAGGTCCCTCCACCCAAGGTCATCTTCAGCCTTAAACGGGGGACTCCAATCGCAAAGCCTGGAAGAGGGTCGTCCGAGAAAGAGTAGAAACTGGCTGGTAAGGAAGGACAATGCAATCAGAGTGGTCAACGAGCTGTACAGCGCAAGGGGCAGATGTCTGAATTACCTAATTTAATGGAGTTCAATTTTGTGTTTGCCCCTGCCAGTCAAGAAACAGCCATCTAGCAATATGGTCAGGCGGAAACGATGTATTATTTAGAAGAAGAAAACAGTTCCAAATTTCATGTCATGTGAGACTAATAGCCTCATACACATGCATCCAAATAATACATAATCAGTACTGTTGTTTATCATCATCATTATTATTATTATTTATTAACAACAGTGGTGTGGAACCCAATTTCTCAGTGCCTGAGGTCAGCCCCCAATGGATGACTCACGCACATGGCCGATCTACATAATGGGCTAAGATTACCATCTGGTATAACAATCTACATCACAAGACTCCACATTTCCTGTTACCCAGGGTAAGTAAATTTCAAGCATGAGGGAAAATTTTAGCAAGTTTCTCCAAGTACCTTCACTGTGAGACGAATGTGGCTTTCACAGAGAGGAGGGGAAGGAAAATTATGAGGTAAAGGTTATTCTCTCTTTCATCTACCCCTGACTTCCCCTCACAGGAGAGAAACACCACCTTTGCAATCCTGGCTTCTACCATCTAGAAAATCTAAGTGGCCTAACTGATCTCTAACAGAGGCCCTCCTGGCTTTATAGGAGACAAGCATTTGAAACGACAGTGAGAGCGGGGGGTATGTGTCTGAAAATCCCTAGCCCTTCCCTCCTCACCCTATTCTTTTATTTATTTAGTTTGTTTCTGGAATGAAGATACCGAAGCATGTCCTGAAAACACACAAGGAAAGCCCAGCCCCTTGAGGATTCCTTTAGTATTTTGTATTTCTAATAAAGACATCCACATCTGAAATCATTCTCACACAGAACTAACTTTGCTTCGTTTTTAAGATTTTCCTACCCATAAAGATGTTATTACTGTCATAACTGGAACTGCCAGGCTTTCCATCTGAGGCAGGCTTCATACCTGCCTGCGCGAAGCCCCCTGGTGCATTTTCTCAACACCCATCTCTTCTTCTGAGCCACGCCCCCCAACAGTCCACCAATCACAGAAGCCCTCCAAGGGCTTTGGTTGGGTGGGGGGGACATAAGACAAGCCAACAACCCCACTCTTGGTTTGGTTCTTCAGATTCTTTTGTATGATTTAATCATTTTTTTTTCCCTCTGCATTTTCACCTATTTAGAACTTCACAGTTTTGCAATTCATATTTTTAAATTAAGATTAGAATTCAGCTAGATAAGAGATTTCTCTCTCTCTATTTGCTACCTGTTAGAAAGTGTTGTGTTATGCCCATTCAAGTATAAACAAAGAAATGTAATCTAACCAGGAAGAAAAGCAAACGAATAGTTTATGGCAACCTTTGCTTATGAGCAATAGCTCTGTGTATTGTTAATAATACAAAGTCCTTTGCACGATAGTCTGAAGCAAGGATCGACAAACTTTTCCTGGCAACTCAGACAGTAAATATTTTAGGTTTTGTGGAGGCAAAATAGAAGATACTGTAGTTATTTAACTAAAAAGTATTTATATAACAAAAAGACAAATATATTTATATAACAAAGACAAATATTCCACAAAATTTTTATTAATATAGTTCAAAATGTAATAATACAATTGAGTATAGTTTTTTTGTAATATAGATCTACTAAGAAGAAAGAAGTTATTGGGAGGGGTGGTAACATTTTTCGTAGTTGGGGTTCTGAGCTGGTTCCCTATCATCCAAGTGGGACACACATTCATCTGTAGCATTCCTGGCTCACTGGCTGTAAAAATAGGTAACAGACTGAACTTGATTGAGGAGCCAGAGTTTGCCATCCTCTGCCTTATAGTCTTATGTGCTTTCAAGTGAGTCTCATACCTACCATCTTACTTGTGCTTCCCAGTATTTCTATGAGAAGTCTAGATAGCTATATCATTCCTGGATTATAGATGAGGCTCCTAAGACTTCCAAAAATAGAGTGCCTTGCTGAGGGAAAAGCTAGTAAATACTGGCACCAAGACTTAACCCTGAACTTCCTAATTTTTCACACACTCCAACAGGGGGCCGATAGGGGAAGTCTCTGCTTCCTCTGGCTTGCCCAGGTAAATAGTCAAATGTTAATAATATTGCAAGATGGTGTTGGTACTACCCCAAAGATTCTTGTAATCCTATTTTTGAATGGTCTATCTTGAATGACAATACATCTTCCTTAGACAATGATTTGACTTTTGGTAAGATCCCCAAATCCTTAGATGCCAAGTTTCATTGAACACAAGCTTAGTTTGAGTCACAAACAAGGGTTAGCTAAATGTGATGAGACTTTCTATCTGGATTGATCTCAAAAAACCAATTGTGAAGAAAATGTCCAAGCAGAAATACCTACTCCTGTTCTCCAAAAGAAAAGAAATCTTCCAGGATAAATGAATAGCCTCCCAGTTGACTTAGCTTTATAACATTCTAGAATTAGAAGAGACTTTGAAGATAAATTTTTCCAACTTCCTTCATTTACAGAAGAAAAAGAAAAAATAGACCCAGAAAGACTATTTTGAAGACTAGCATTCAATTGGATTGTAAAATCTAATATTTAGTTTTAAAATCCTTCTCTCAGTAATAATAAACACTGAAGGAATTCTCTCCAGAATATAGCTTATAAATAACACTGGGTATAGTGTTATTTACACTAACAAGGGTAAGATTTCTACCCTAAAAAGACTGGGAAGTTTGATCTTTTTAAGGCAAACTACTGGTCCAGATGACATCTCAAAATCTTTCCCAGCCTCTAAACTCCCTAATACTGTGTAGACTCATCTGGAATTAAAGTCAAGTTTTGTGGGTAGTAGTGACCATTTACTGAGAGCTTCCTGTGTCTTGCAGAGTGTTTAGCTCTTAGTTAATAAACGTTCCTAACAACCCAAAAGATAACTTACATTATCCCCATTTTATAGATGAGAAGACCTGCACAAAGAGCTTTGTCTAAGATCACGTTTAGAGTTAGAGGCACATATTGGATTCCAACTTAATCGGTTTGTTACAGTTCAATCCAAGAAGCAAGATCACCAAAAAGAGATATATATTTGACTTTACACAATCATAAGCTCAACAGTTTATGTACCGCTGGGCCTGAAGTCAGAAGTCAGGGTTTCAGGAAAGGAAAGATGGACACAAAATAGAGGAAAGCAAGGACAAATGAAATCCATGAGGATAAGCTGGAATCTACGAGGGTCAACTGGAAACCATGTGAGCCTCTCACTTCCTCCAAGTCTCCAACTCTAATGATTCAGGTAACCTGCCAGTGAGCTGTGCCCTCTGCAGTCAAATGCTCTACCCCTGAGTTATAACCCTGAGCTGTGTCCTCTGTCACAATATTGCACACCAACCTCTCCAGGTTCTCAGCTTTGGTTTTCATGTAACCATTGTTCTTTCTGCTCTTTTTGGGGACTAAGACCTCTAGACCAACAGATCATGGGCATGAAGAAAAAATTCCACTAATTTATCACTAGGAGTGAGATAAGAGAAACCATTCAACATGTCTACCTCTATCTATGAGATTAATAAATCCTATCTATGAGAGAAAGAAGACCATCATCTGCTCACTAGTTTAGAGCAGATAAAGCCTCTTGGAGGCTATGACTTTAGTCATCTATTCTATTTACATCCAGTTGGCACTGTAACAAGTCTTCATGAAGCCATGCTACCATTAATTTTTTTTTTAAGATTTTATTTATTTATTTGACAGAGAGAGAGAGCACAATCAGGGGAGTGGGAGAGTTAGAGGCATTCTCCTCACTGAGCAGGGAGCCATATGTAGGACTCAATCCCAGGACCCTGAGATCATGACCTGAGCTTAACCAACCAAGCCACCCAGGGACCCCTCCATGCTACCATTCTATCCGGCCTAATCCTTCAGAGCAGTGGGGGAACCCAGGAAGAGCACTGAACTGCAGGATTTAATTTCCTGTAGAATGAAGTCCTTTGTTAAAAACAATATTGTGTGGTGATCATGGCATTCTAGAAGTCCATTGATGGTAGTGTTAGCAGAAGAACTACAGGAAGGTGAAGTGAAATCTACATCTAGAGTAAATATCTATTCCAGTGAGAACAAAATTCTAGTGCTTTCCTCTTCCAAGAAGGAAATGACCCAATGCAATCAACTTTCCACCAGATTTATGCCTAAACCTTCCAGGCAATGGTGCCATCTTAGGGGCTCAGTCCTGTTCTCTGCTGCTGGAAGGACAGATCTTCAGCAGCGGCTGAAGCCAAACCAACCTTAGTGAGTATAAGACTCTGTTTTTGTGCACATGTACAACCTCCACTCCCACTTCTCTGTCCATATTGTTTGAAGAACCCATTGAGCAAGTCAAGGGACACCTAGGGAGAGATATTGACTTCTGTCAATAAGACATTATTGACATAAGACATAAGAATATTAACTTCTGGCAATAAGACAGATCATCTTGTATATTGATCATTAAGATCTTCCTCTGCTTCATTTGGTTTTGGACACACATTCAGAGATCCATCCACATTTCTTCCCCAGACCTTTTTGTCACTAATTTTCCAATTGAGCTCCTTCTAAGTCTCTGACCATCTGGGAAACCATAGCCACAGCCATGAGTCATTGTACATCTACTACATCTCTTACCCTCTCTTTCTAAGCAAAATGAATGACTTTTAATTACACTGCTCAAAGTTTTGCACACTGACATACTTTTCCTTACCTGCGGTGTCTTTAGGGCACCCAGAGTGAAGCTATAGAACTACAACAATTTTCTTTGGAATAGTGCTAGCATGCCATCCAGAACTACCCTTAAATCAGGAGAAGATGATTGTTTCTTCCATCAACTGATAATAGAGAACCTCCATGAGGCCATAGGCCTATGCCAAGTTGGAAGGAGCATTGTAGCAAGAGAATGTCCCATGAGCATCTCTGCTTTTGCATACAGAACTTCCTTTTGCCTTCAGAAACTGCTCTAAGCTGATCTCATTTGTAACACTCCCATTCAATAATGGAGTACTTCTCCACACATACAACTTGATGACCCAAGTCGATGCGTGTCTCCTTGACCTTAACTATTGTGTCATCTTACGGTTGGAATTCATAACAAACAGGAGCCATGATATTGGGTGTAGAAGGAGACATCAGGCAAGCACTCTTCTTTTCAACAACACTGCAGACATTATTTGTGTTAACACTGCTGATTTCAAATACAAAGCAGGTTTAATGGAAGAGCCAAACCCAAGCAACCCCTGGGGAAAGGATAATGGAAGATGCTTGATTTACACTCTCGAAGATAATGACCTGTAAGCAGTAAGTATATAGGAGAAAAGATCTCCCAAATTATATATAATTTAAGTTCTTTTTGTTATGTTATCTCTTAAGATTTATTTATTTAAACAAGATGGGGCCAGGGAGGGAGACAAAGCATAAGAGACTCTTAGTCTCTGGAAACAAACTGAGGGTTGGTGGGGGGTGGAGAGGAGCGTGAGGGTGGCTGGGTGATGGACATTGGGGAGGGTATGTGCTATGGTGAATGCTGTGAATTGTGTAAGACTGATGATTCACAGACCTGTACCCCTGAAGCAAATAATGCATTATATGCTAATAAAAAAATATTTAGTTCAGAGAAAGAAAACAGGGGTGAGGGAGGGGGGCCAGAGGAAAAGACTCAAGCAGAATCCTTGCTGAGTGTGGAATCGATGTGGAGCTTAATCTTATGAGCCTGAGATCATGACCTGAGCCTAAATTAAGAGTCAGATGCTCAACCAACTGAGTCACCCAGGTGCCCCTATATAATTTAAGTTCCAAATATCTTTTTAAGTAAATGGGGGCTTCCAATTTTTAGTTGTTGCTGTTAATGATGCACTCCCAGAGCCAAGAACAAAGTATTCAGTCTCCTCTGAACTCTTTAATTTCCCTCTCAGATTTTCTAAAATAAAACATTATATAAACTACAATAATTGTTCAAAAATGTTAACTTTGGGGCGCCTGGGTGCTCAGTGGGTTAAGCCACTGCCTTCGGCTCAGGTCATGATCTCAGGGTCCTGGGATAGAGCCCCGCATTGGGCTCTCTGCTCAGCAGGGAGCCTGCTTCCCGCTCTCTCTCTCTCTGCCTGCCTCTCTGCCTACTTGTGATCTCTGTCTGTCAAATAAATAAATAAAATCTTAAAAAAAAAAAAAGTTAAGATTATTCCACTGTCAAACTTGAAACATTTTGCATCCCATTTTGACAAATCTTATAATGATAACCAACTTATAAGTTTGAGTGTCCCTTTGGGACGTTCTAATCTGATTCAAGCAAACTTGATTCTGGGCTCCACAAGGAAGGAGAAGGTAAAAGGAAAGAGAAGCACTTCCTCTGTGAAGCAGGAGGGGGAAAAATATCTTCTCTTGGGAAACAGAGTGCAAATACGATACGGTAAAAGTGTGGCTTTGATGTCCATATTACTACTTTCCTCATCACAGACCAAAGGAAGACTTCACATAAGCAGAAAGATGGTGCATCTATGAAGAGAGAACTATTAGTTTATCAATATCTTACAAATAATAATAAGAGAGTGATTTTTTTCCAAAGAGCCTTCCAAGTATTGCATTTCCAATGATTACAATTAAAAGCAACTGGAACGAATCACCCCTAGAAATTTGAACGAGAATTTTCCTTCTAGTCTTTGGGTGACTTTTACTCCCTGGACTTCACCACGGTGGCTGAGGACTGCGAGTGTTGGCACCCTGGGAATTCGTCTGGTTTTTCCTGGGAGGATTGTCTCGCCCTGGTTACTATTGGACATAAATGAGAAATGACGTTGAGAATGCAGTCACTGTCAAGGCTTTAGAAAAAGGGGGTTGGTAAGTGGTGACAAGGATAATCCAAGAACTGTAGTTACTGTCAAATGCAAGGATAATCATAAGAATTGCAGTTAAGCCAAGGAGCATTAATGCTTGGCGTGGGAATGGATCATCAAATTTAGGGAGCCTTCTTGCTGAACTCTAACAAACGCTAAAATGATTCTGTGCCCTGGGGATATCCACCAACTCAGAGGCTAGCCTATGTTTAACATTTTTCTTCAGCTGAGGTAGAAAGTAGACACCCCACGTAGATTCGTGGAGAATTGATTTTGTATGTGGAGTGGTAAGAGATGCCAGCAAGGTAAGGGAAGGAAATCCATAGGGATGGAGCAAAAAGAAGGCACATTTCACATGTATCCACGCTCATGCTGCTACCGGTCTGATCTGAAATTCTACACCCTGTACCGAAGAAGATGCTTACAACAGTCATGGGTCACAACATGAAATCCTTTATTCCCACGGCAAATAGCATTGGAAAATGATGCTCCATGCAATTAAGGTTTGTTGGGATTTTTTTTTTTTCTCTTCACATATGGCAATATTTATCTTCAAAGTTTTCCTCCTTGGCTCACGGGCTCCTTTGTAGAGCAGCTGGTCTTGTGTGGCCTAATTGTAAGATGATTTGTTGTGTGATTCAGTAGCATTGTTTATTTGTACAGTGGTTCAATGGAATTTATAAACTGCATAATATTGTTCTAGACTGTTTTCTTTTTATTAAGACGCCACATTTTCTCCAGCATTCATGACTGGGATTATAATTAGGTGGAGCATTCAAGATATTTTCATCCCAACTTCCTCTGTTAATTAATGACATTAAACAAGAAACCCTTGCATTTCAGTGAAAAGATGGAGGCAGGCATAAAAAGAGGACTGGATGGACAAATCAAGTTAAAATCCATCTTTGTCTTACACACAAGAGCTTGTTAACAAATACTCAAATGTAACGAATACAAGCTGCAAGTTATTTCTAATTAGTCCTAGCTGTTCTCAGGAAAACCGAGTCAAATCATGGAGTCTTTTAGAAAAGATCCCTTTTGCTATTCTTGGTCTGTCCCTGAGAAACCCTCAGTAAATGGTCCCAGTGACTTGTCACACGTTCTTTAATGATGAAATGTTTCCAGTGCTGCCAGGCCTATAAAAAGTTCTAAGAGCAATTTGACCTTCCCACTTAGTTTTCTTTATTAAAAAGAAGCCGTGTGTGGGTTTTTTTGTTTTATTTTTTTTCCAATCAGAATATTTCTAAATAAAGTATAAATGGTATTTTCAAGGGGCTTTGGGGTTAAAAAAAAATAAAAAAAGTTGTAATTCCAGAATCGGGAAGGGGACTTGAAATCTTACAATGTTAAGATACGTTGGAGCTGGAAAGAAAGTCTTAAGGCAAAATAGGGATGTCACAGGGGAAAAGCCAGCTAGCTATTGGTCAAGCCGTTTCCAACATGGCACTGCTTTGGTGAATGAGTCACAGACCAGAGTCTGGCCCCCCGCCTTTTCAGTCAGCAACTGGACCTTATCAATAATTCCAGACATAGTCAGAATCTTGGGGAGAGACCCACACCCTCAGTTCACAGGAGATTAATGTGTAAACCAAAGGTCAATTTACTAATTTATTATGGTTGATATCTATGTCCAGGGTCCCGAGTGCTTGCCCCTCCCATCTAAGACCTCCCTTTCCATGTACTAAACAGCTAGGAGGTTGGGTTATTAATCTGAATGTTGCTTGGTTGGCGTGGAGCTGAAACAAATGGGTGGGAAATGTCTTGAGGATCATGTCATCTAAGCTAAGATAAGGTTTAATGAAACGCCCATCATCTCACAGGAAACACTCTACAGATATCTATGTCTCCCAAATTCAGTCATTTGAATCCTCCAGCTAAGACTTAGCATAAATCATTAACACACTTACTCTTTTTCTTCTCTGCGCACGTCTTTATTTAAGTGTTAAGATTATTACTAACCACTTATCAAATGACTATTTCTGTGGGCATCAGAAAGTATGCTGTCCACTTCCCTTATGTGCTTATTTAATTTCTCTAAATCTCTATGAGCATCTTTTTGTTTTGTTTTGTTTTGTTTTGTTTTACCCCTCTCTAAGTTTCTTGGATAATCCTTGCCATTATCCCAATGCATCAACTTCAGACTTCAGGATTCAATCATCCACTGAAGATATGCTCATTTATCTGGAATGTATTGAGGAAATGCTAAGTGCAGAGAACCGGGTTTGGGACAGTTAAAGGCACGAAAGGAAGAGGAGATGAGCTCCTGCTGTCAGGAGACCTCACATCCAATTAGGAAGATGGAGTATCCACACACAAATTCTAAAGAACAATGCAGGGCAGTACATGGCTTCATGCCAAACATGTAGTGGAGTTCAAAGAAAGGGGAAAACAGGGTCGTTCGGAGAGGGTTTCATGGAAGGAGTGGAATTTCGGAGGAAAACTGTATATGGATCCCAGGGTAAGGCAGGCTTTCTCCGTCTAGGCACTGCTGACATTGTGTGAGGACCCTTGCCATGCATTGTAGGGTGTATGGCATAGCCCTGTCCTCTGTCCCATGAACCAGTAGCACCCTCCCACCAAGTGCAACAACCAAAATTCCCCGCACATTGTCAAACAGCCCTTGGAACGCCAAATCCCCTTTACTGGGAACCAGAGGGTTAAGGTGACCACTCATCTAACTGAAAGATCCAACTGACCCTTAGAGATGGGTGACCAGTGCCCAGCAGGGAGAGAGGTTAGCGCTACAGATCCAGAATAAGAGCCAGCAACACAAAGCTGTGAACAGGTTAAGATCAGGGAGGCAAGGAGACTTGGGGGCAATCTAAGAGATACAGGCCTGGGACTGGATGTAGGATAATACATAACTGAAGTCACATAATTTCCTTTTTACCCTTAAGCTGATTTTTCAAAAATGTTTAAAATGTTCCTGCCTTTTTCCTGAATTGGTGATTTTCTTTTGTTGGCGGCGGGGGGGGGGGCATGTCTTTAAAACCATAAGAAAAACCTCAAATAAAAAGATAGGTTGGCTACATGCAGCCAGTTATCTCAGGAGACATTTAAATAACCTAGAGGACCAGATAGGACTGTAGGCATGACATCAGGAGAGCTTTTCGGGGCACAGAGCTCCCTCCTGACTCTACACGATTCTGCCTGAGAATGTGAAACCTAAACTGAGTGCTGACATATATGATTACTCCAGGACACATTTCAAAATAACCACCACCCTAAGCAGCACCATTACCGTCCATTCTATAATGCCTTTCCAGAGTGCTGTCTTTCCATTAGGGCTACATAGGAGCAAAGGTCTCACTCATCCTCAGCCGCTAATTTTCCTGAAATGCCCCATGGACAAGCCAGCTCAGTGCCAGAAATGGTCACGTGCTGGTGACCCCGGGGGGAGGGGGAAGGGACCCGGGAAGGGCAAAGGGACACCTGAGACTAGAGAAGGCCTGTGACGATTCCATCAAGTCTTCCACAGCCTCATTGTCTCCTGGATTCAATTTGTAATCATTCTAGCAGGAAGCGAGGAGGCGCCAGGAGGCCCGCAGGATCCGTCCTTTAAAAGAAGAAAAAAAAAAAAAAGCAAAAACCCAGTTGACCTTTCCAACTTGTGTCTTAAAATTGTGCTTGTTTGTAACTCACCCCAAACCAGCTACGGTGAGGAAATATGGTTGGGGGTCGGTAAGAGGTGATGGAGGTGCTGGGGCACAGTGAAGGGCCATCGGAGGGGAGAAGAAACCAGGATCTATCTGGAACTTTCCCCAGCCTGGCTAAGTCAGCTTCCATGCTTTCTATTTCACTCTTTGCCTGGACGCTAGCACCTCGGGAGCAAGCGGGGCAGAAACAACGCTGATTCAGAAAGTCTGGTTGCCAGACATTCTGTCAGAAGCAGAAAGACGAAGAGGACCCTGTAGAAAAGGCAGGCAGGACATGGTGAGGGCTGTTGCCCCTGCCTGCCTGCCTGCCTGCCGAGGAAATGGTCAGAAACTCTCTCGGGTCAAAGAAAATCAGAGTGGAAAGAAGACTTCATTTAAACAAACAAACAAACCAACAAATACTCAGTTTCCTCTGATTTCCAGAATTTCTGGGTAGGCATCAACTGGAAACCGCCACAGTGGGGTTCGGGGGGGGGGTTGTCATACAATTTCTTTTTCCCCAATAAAATCATTTTTATGCAATGATTCTTTTAAGGTCTTCTGAGATGGTTTTTATTTTGCCCGAAGAAATTCATCTCTTCCTTTTAAACCTCTCCTTCTCCATCCATTACTATTTGCTTCCTTTAAAAAAAGAAGAAACCACTCATATTATGACATACACTAGAATAGCACCAAGACCTATTCTTAGATTGATATATAAGGAATTCACTCACCACTCCCTTCAGGATTAAGGAGCATTAACCTTTGGAATGCAGTCTTTATATGCATGTCAGGGTATTTTTAAGAATGGGAAAACCCAGGATACAGATAAACAACATGGGTTCCAAATGGGGGTTATTTTTAGACCTGAGATTCCAAAGTGTATAAAGCTACAGATACCAAAATGTTTCTCATCCTGGTGGACATGCCACCCCCCCCCCTTCTTGTCACCTTCACAGTCCACTCTCCCCTTGGTCTGGTGCACTGTATGCACACATGCAAACACACACACACACCCTCAGATCTCTTCATAAAACCCTATTGCCACAATCTCTAGTCTTGATTATAACCCAAACTGTGATGAGGAGTAGAAATATTGAACTGTTGTTTTCTGCAGACAAAAGAGGACTTTTACTGAGGCTTCCTCCCAAAACTTTTTTTTTCCCCCAAAACGCTGGGGTAGCTGTGAGTTTTTCTGTCAGCCTTTAAATGTGAGTTCTTCCTACAAACCAGTCGCAAACTCTTGAGTGTGTAATGGGAAAATGCTGTGGATGGTATCCTTCCTGCCATTCCTACCAGGAAGCAGTCTCTGAGAAATGGACAGAGGGACCATTGAAAAGAATGGAAAGAGCTCCCTTACGTGATATGGCATATAAAATCCGCAATGGAAAAAAAAAAAAAAAAAAGTAACAGCACTTGAAAGTTTAACTCATTTGTGCTGATCATTGTGCACTCTTTGGAGTTTTCATAGAGAACATGAAGAGTCACATGTTTATTCCCAAACTGTGAATCTCTCTGCCATATAGAGTACACATTAATGGATCTTTTGTTTTCCACTAATCTAGGACACATGTCATCCTCTAAAGAACTAATGGGAAGGGAGGATAATGGGAACTGTTTGCCTGATTCTTGGGGAAATACAGCAGATGTATGGGCCCTGGCACCTGGACGGAATCAACTTTTCTATTTGGCTTGACCCAAATTGTCTGAGTCTGTTTATGTTCTAGGGAAGGAATATCATTATGCTAATGATTTTCATAATCTTAGTCAACTGATACAATATCTGGGATTTGTTTCAGAATAGTCCAGTGAAGGGAAGAAGAAAGTGAGGGGAAGTAGAGAGAAAAAGCTGACAGCTCGAGGTAGCGAAAACCCTTGTACATGAAGGGTTATGGGACTATTTGTGATACTTTTGTGATGTCTGAAATTTTCCATAGTAAAAAGCTTCTTAAAATTTTATTTTAATAAATATATTTATTTATTTTAAGAAGGTATTTTTCCTATCAACTCTTTGAGTAACTCTTGCATAAAAGCACATTTTCCCAGTTTAACTTACACAGTGGAAGCCCCATGGAGCTAGCAATCTAGTTTGGGGTATTATGAAGTCATGCAAACAGTAAGACACCCAGAATCCCAAATCCTTGTCTCATTACTTACTAGCAAAGAGATTTCAGGCAAAATTGCTGGCTCTCCCTGAATTCGGTAATATCACATCTGAATTGTAAACAGTAATACCTACATTATCATAGAATTGATGTGAAGTTTAAAGAAATTAATACATCTAAAGGGATCCTTCCATGATAGGTGATTGATAAATGTCAGTTTTATTTTTCAACAAAACCATTAATGCAATATAAAATGCTGACTTTATGTCAGATGCCAAAGAAACAGAACAAGTGTTCATTTCAGCATATATTTGATCTCCATATATTAAGTATCTTCCGTGTGATTTGAACCATGCTGGGCATAACACAGAATAATAGAGGATCCTAGTTCTAGAAGATTCCATAGCTATGTAGAAGTCAGATATATAAATTTATACAGCCAGTTAGGGGCAAGTCAAAATAGGCATATGCACGTGGAATTCCAGGAGCCCTGGAGAAGACACTGTGGGCTTAGCCCATGAGGGGTCATCGAGTGGTTAATCAGGCACTCAATTAGGCATCCTACTGACCACTAAACCCTGCTGCACAGCCTCCCAGGGAATCCATCCAAGCTCCCAGCCAATCCATTGCCTTCCCTGTCCATATCCTAGGTAACCAACAGACAGCCGCGGAAACGGAGCATACACAGTGGAAGGAAACCAGAACAAATAACCTCTGGCATTTCCACTCATTTCAGGACAGTACATCTGAATTGTTCATAAACAGAGAACAGAACTGTTGGAAGGAACGTTGGTAGATTGGAGGGTCCGGCTAAAAGGGGCTGGGGCGAGGGCTCATACAATGGGGACACTTGAGCCCCAGAGAGGCGGTCAGTGGCAGAGTCCCCCTGGGCATCAGAAGGCAGTCTCTGGCAGGCTCTGCCTTGGGTCAGGGGACAAAGAGGATTTGAAAACTGAAAAAGAGAATCGCTGGGGTGGTAGTGCACAGAAAGAGGCGATGTCCAAATAACTTGTCCCTCCCATTTTCTATTGGCACTATAAATACCATTCTAAAATGTTACCGTAACTTAATGAGTCTCTTTTAGGAAGCATTTGGTAGTGAGTCATCTCAAAACTATGTATGAAGCTAAAAACCGTGCTCTGATTTTTTGCAACTCCTCAACTGGCTTTTACTGGGTCTGGTTTAAAATCCCATTTCTGTGACCAGGAAGGACCTGTGCAATGTACAGACAAGGTCACCTTTGCTGCCGTGGGATCACAAACAGCCTTCACTCCTGTCTGGCCAGGGGGCTTCCAAGGGAAGAAGGGAGAGAGTCAGAGACCGCTTTTTAGTAAGACTTGAAACAGGGGCTCATTTTAACGAATAAAAGGTTTTCAGAATGAGATCCTTCTCAGATGACAGGCAATAG
This sequence comes from Mustela putorius furo, assembly GCF_011764305.1. Lineage (NCBI taxonomy): Eukaryota > Metazoa > Chordata > Mammalia > Carnivora > Mustelidae > Mustela > Mustela putorius. The sequence continues at coordinate 17,430,478 of NW_025421402.1, read as the reverse complement.
ACAGAAGGGTACTAGACCGATGGCCCAACACAGGAGACTTCTAAAGATTGGTCCCAATCCCCAAACATCCTGGATCCACTTTCCTCTCATGTCCATTGCTACAGCACTGGCCAAGCCGCCATTTTGGCCAACTGCCTAGGTAATCTCCACACGCTTTCCTTTCAGACCTCATCCTCTCCACCTTGTGGCTCCTCAGAAAGTCAACAAAAAAATCAAGGGCCTGCACTAGACAGTAATCCTAGCAGAACTGCTACATCACCTTACAAAGTGAGGGCCTTGCGCATTACATCAAATCCTTACCACACACAGCAAAATAGACAGTGTTCATTAGCCCTAGGTTTTTGGTGCTGTTTAGTGATTCTGCCTTTTGAATTAGAATTATTTGTCAATACAACAGTAATATATGTTTACTACATGAACATTTTAAGGTAAAACAACAACAACAACAACAACATAGAGATAAGAACTCTTATCCGACTCCTTGAACATAAGAATGATGAGCATTTGGGTACATTTTTCTGCTGAATTGCACAGGGATTAAGAGTATAGGCTTGAAGACAGTGGCTTGCTTTAATATTAGCTCCTCCATTGGACACCTAGGTGACTTTGGCCAATCTATTTGACTTCTCATCATCCCACGTTCCTCACCTGAAAAATGGAGACTACAACAGAAGCAATCATAGGAACATTGTAAAGACTAATCCTCAGAAATGGGGTGCTGCAGCCAAAAGAGAGAGAGCAGAAAGGGGCTCAGTACTTGAGAGTAGAGGAGAAAGAGGAGAAATTCTGTCTGGAAACCTGGGCAAACTCCTGTGACTGATTATAAAATTGAGCTCTGAGCTCGTTGGCAGACAGAATAAGAATAGATTATTGAGGCATCATATTCTCTCATCATCTCATTAAAGAAAGCTTCCCATTATATCAGGAAAGATTTGTATTCTATTAGCAGTTGACTCTAAGAGGAATTATTGTATGGTCTTTTACATGTGGGACCAAAGAGAACATAGTAGGGATTATATTTTAAATATTTACCAAAACCCAGATGTTTCTGGCAATCATCTTATATCTTCTCTTCATGCTCTCCAAGTACGTAATTACTTGCTTTTAAAATTGAATAATATCTATAAAAACAAACTTAAATCAGCCCCCTAAATATCAGATTATCCTTGACTTTGCAGCCTTTCATTGTTTTATCATAAATCTCTATACAGTCTTTCATTTTACTGCTGTATATATTTCCTACTTACAGGTTGTTTTTTTTTTTAAGGTTTGTTTGTTTTGTTTTGTTTTGTTTTGTTTGACAGAGAACACAAGCAGGCAGGCAGAGAGGCAGGCAGAGAGAGAGAAGAAGGGAAGCAGGCTCCCTGCTGAGCAGAGAGCCCAATGTGGGGCTCCATCCTAGGACCCTGAGACCATGACCTGAGCTGAAGGCAGAGGCTTTAACCCACTGAGCCACCCAGGCGCCCCTCTACTTACAGGTTCTTGATAGAAAGGTTAATGAACAACATTCAACTGAGTGAGATTTAAAGACCTTTTTGACTTTGTATAGTGATTCACCAATCAGGCAGCACCCAATGGGCCACCAGACAGAATCAAGCTCCAAAGAGTTGTACAGCTCCAGAGGGTTTTATAGAGCAAAGTGAGCAGGAACAAGGAAGCTATTCTGGGAAAAAAGCAAACAGGTTCTTACTGTAAAACTACTTCTCTTATATGAAGCAAAGAGCCCTGTCAGGTAACTTCTGCAGGCAAGCACTCATTGGTTGACCTAAGTTTCCTTTTCTGGGAAAGCCAAGCATACAATGATGGGTAAGCTTGGGTTTGCTGATATGGGACTTAGCATGAGGGATTCCATCTTGGGCTCATTCTGGTTCCTTTAACAGAGATCATGCATGAAATTTGCTCCCCTTGAGAAGAGAACATGAGTTTTAAAATAGGGTGAATATAGTATGTTGATTATGGCATCAAAACCAACATCTTTTTATAAAACTTTTTAAAAAAGAATTGAAAACAAGATTTTACTGAACTCATTAAATTTGCTTAAGAATAGTTGAAAACTTTTATTAAGCTCTCTATGTACCCCAAACTGACAACAACTAAAAATATCTCTTCTGTGTCTTTTCTGTATGGTCATTGTATTAAGTCCCCCAAGTCTCTGTACATAACACTTTCCTTCCAGAATTACCAAGCCCTGAATACTTGAAAACATTAATGCTGCATTTTTAAATGACATCTCACATTTAGATTTTCTATTAATCCAAATGGCTCTATTAATGTGTCTCTGTAATTAAAGCTGTGTAGATACCGAGAGGATAAAAACAGCCCAGTGATCAGAACCAGGCCCCTAGAATGACAGAAAGTTCCAAAACCATCCATGGAACAGGCTTCCTTTTTGAACAGCTGGTTTATGTTGCAAAGATCACAGAAAGCTCAAGAAAGCCTTTTCTTTGTGTATGAGACTTGTGAGTAAGAGTTAACAAGATCCATAGTTAGGAAATGACATCACAACTTTCCAAGGGGGGGGGTGTGGATTTACTTTGTAATTTGTGCACTGAATGGTGTTTCTGATAGTGATTGTCTAGTCATGGGGGTGGGAACAGGGAGGTCCTTTTCATGCCACCTGCAGCGCACTTCCATGGTGTGAAGGCTGTTTGGGGGCTCACTATGAAGGTACAGGAGATGACTTAAAGTTCTAAACTCCTCAGCTCTTCAAGAACAGTCCTAGAGCTTTGGAGGTTCAACTTCCAGAGGCCATGTCCAATATCAGCCACATCACATAGCACCCAGCACACCCAGCCTGGGGACTGGGTATGGACTGAGGTAGGAGAAATGGTGACCCAGTAAAAGAGCCCAGTGTATAGTTGAGGAAGAAATTTCTGCTCTAAGGCTCCGTGCATGGCTCCAATTGGTTCCCTTTATTGGTAAAGTTTTTCTTTGTGGGTTTTCTTTCTGGTCTATTGAGGACTTGACCAATAGCCCATGGAATGTGTCAGCTCTAATTGCCTGTGTGGATTGGCACAAGTCATGCCTCAAAATTGGAATGTTGTCACATATAACATAGTCCTGCAGAGGAAGCAATGTGGCCTGGAAAATGTTTTATCCAAACATTCCTTAAAAGCAATTGTGTTCTGCCATAGTAAGGGGCGGACAACCTTTACCAGCTGAGCGACTTGCCAGGAGGCCTGCGTCTCCACACACGTCAAGACACTTTTACCTCCCCGGGCCCCTAAAAAAGCAGACTTCCTCTTCCCTCTCAGAATATCAGACAATGGCCAATTGCATTGGGGGGCGCTCTAGTACGGTCGTCACCAAGGCCATCTTTCTAAAAGCGGGTAAATTGGAGAGCAGCAAAGAAAAAAAGATGAGGCACCTATGCACCTGGGCTGGGCTTTGGGGTGAGCCTCCTAAATGACCAGCAGCTTACACAAGCCTGGCCTGATGGGCAGGTAAGAGCTGGCAAAGTCAGGCAAAGCTCGCTGGAACAAGTTTGAAGGAAGCATGGAAACTGTCTTCGTGGGGAGACTGGCCACTAAGAGAGATGCCGTGAATTCAGGCTATAATGTGATTAGGGAGATGAAGAAACAACAGCTACATCGAGGGAGCATCTGTGAGGTGCCAGGCACAGTGAGTTGGCATTTTTGCCAATATAATCTGAGGACTCTGAAGTCCAAGCCCTCACATTCTCTCACAGAGTCTGTTTTCCTTAGAAATAAACGGTGGTAATCTGGTTCCTGTGAACCAATTAAGTGGTAAATATCAGGCCACGCAGAAAAATCAGTGCTTTGCTTATTCACTCTGTTTCCCTCTGCACCTGGCAGACAGGTGCTGGGCGAGAAAAACAGATGCTTGAACTCAATACTACCACATAGGCAGGAAAACATTCACTTCCCATGTCATAAGCCCAGATACTATTCCTCTTGCCTCAGAAATATACCTCATTAAGGCACCTAGGCAGATACCAAAGCATTGTTGACAATAAAGAACATAGCAAAATAGCTTTCTTTATCTAAAACCAGTCTATTGGTTGACTGACTGAAGTTTTTGAAAAATTAGCAAAATTGAGTTGCTCTTTTGTCACAAGAGAGTGAGTTGAATGGAGACTAGTAGCAAAGCCAGAACTCTACATCCGTTGGAAAGATATGATCAAGAGCTCCCACCAGGGAAGGACTCTCTACAAGAGAAACTTTCCAGAAAGTTCCCATAGAAAAAACTCAGACCCACAGGAAATGTCTAGTTGAGTTGATGGATCGCAGACCACCCCACTTGCCAAACTCCCATTTCAACCTCTTGCAGCCACCATCATGTGAAGAAACAATTCTCCTTTTCGTCCTGGGATACATCTTTTTTGGGAAATGACAAACTGCGGTCTTCTAAACATTTCGTGTTTGATATTTGACATTTTCCCAAGAGACCCAACCCTACCCTCACGGTGCAATGGAATGGAGATAAAGATTGCTTCTTTTTTTAGAGAAGGACAATGCTGCTTTGGGAGGGCTAGAGAGATAAGCAACCATCTCCCAGCAGAGAGTGGGGTCGAAACAATCAAGATCCCCAGAGAAGTGAGTGTGAGTCTGTTACCTCCTGATATTATTGATACTTAATCTTCAAACTGATAGTCTTTCAAATATTTATAGTGTCTGGAAACTGTATGTCCCTGAAATGGTTCTGGTTTTATGAACACTTTTTCATAAATGGAATCGCCTGTGCCAGATGGTCAGTGACAAAAGCTGACATTAGATGTTGCATTGAATTTACCTGGAATATTTTTTTTTTTTAGCTCTAAAATCCCCTTCTCTTTCCCCAAAGTGATCTGAGTTAGTAGGTCAGGGGTGCACTTAGGAACCTTTAATTTTAAAAACTCTGGGTGCTTCTGTTGTGTACCCTGGCTTGGGACCAATGGGGGCAGATGGAATGCCTGTGCAGAAGGGAGTGTGAGACTTTTACTTATCCCACAATTGTAGATTTTTCAATCTGTCTTACAAAGAAGACTGAATAGCAGAGTTTGGTCTAGTTGGTCCAAATCTCTCTCTATTTTCAGCAGAAATATCCAGCCATGATCAGATCATTGAAACCCATTATGTATATATAGTTTATTATCCTTTGAATGTTCTCAGGAATAAGTAGTCTTTTTCTTTATACTTCTGAGTTAAATAGCTATAGGTTGAGTTGTGTTCCCTCAAAAAAAGATCTGTGGGAATCCTAATTCCAAGTATCTCCAAATATGACCTTATTGGGAGATGAGGTCTTAACAGAACTAATTAAAATGAGGTCATTAGGGTGGGTCCTAACCCAATATGACTGGGGTCTTTGTTAAAAGGGGATATTTGGACACAGAGATAGATGTTCTAGAGGAAAGATGATGTGAAGAGACACGGGAAAAAGATGGCCGTCCATAAACCAAGGAGAGAGGCCTGCTTAGAATAGATACTTCCCTTACACCCCTCAGAATGAACCACCCCTGCCAACATAAATTAATGTTGTTAACATAATAAATTTATGTTGTTAAGTCACCCAGTTTGTGGTGCTTTCTTACAGAAGCCTTGGGAAAAGAACACATAAACATCAGTCAATATTTGGTGGCCCAGCCTCCATCTACCTTCTTAATAAATGTAATATTTCTCTGGTGTAATTAATGTTTTCCTAGTATAGGGAGTCTTGCTGGAAGGGTAACTCCCTTTTGCTACGCTACCATAGTAGCCAAGGGAACCAGATTTTTCTTCTAAATTCCCAGGTTCTAGCAAAGGAATTGGCCTATGACCTAAGTTCAGCCCATCGGTTGTCTTCTGGGACTTTCCATCTTGAAGGAGGAAAGCACAGATGGAGAGAGCCTGAGGAAGCTCTGTAGCACCTCCACTAGCTATTCCTGCAAACAGAATGTTGGTTTCTCCTTCCTGCTTCCCGTCCTTCCAGAGCTTCCTTGGTCCCTGCTAATCCCCTAGTCTGATCTCCCTGAATCCTGTTTTGTTGTCCTTGTTGTTGTTTTTAGAGACGGGCAGAGGGAGAGGGAGAGAGAGATTCTGAAGCCAGGCTCCATGCCCAGTGAGGAGCCCAACCCCAGGCTCGATCTCACAATTCTGAGATCACGACCTGAGTTGAAATCAAGAGTCAGACACTTCTAACTGAGCTAACTAGGTGCCCCCCTGAGTCCTGTTTTTGGAGCATCAGATGAGATTATCACTAGTCAGTCTTTTTTTTTTTGACCCTACAAAACAGCCAGTTTCATATGGCTCAGCCTAATAATTTTGCGAGAGTCATTTTCTGTTGTTTGTTGCTAAGAACCTCAATGCACTTCTAATGCTTCTCACACATTCATCATTATAGCCCACTAATATAATTTCCAGGTGCCTATCTTCCCAATACCACTATATTCCCAACACCTGTAGAGTGCTTATCACATCATAGGTGCTCCATAAATATTTAATGATTTGATCACTTTTGACTTTCAGCTTGTGTCTCTTTCAGGAGACTCTGAGAACCTTGTGGCCAGAGATTATGAATTTACCATCTCTGAATCTCCAGCAATTTATACATTTCCCGGTGATATAAGATGTTGTTGAATGACTGAACTCACTAAAAAAAATACTTTTTCAATAAGAAAGGATCCATGCAAATCATCTTTTTTTTTTTTTAACTTATAGGCCCTCTTAGTTTTATCAATAACTTAAAAGTCCTGTAGCTAACTTCTTAATTTCAAAGGCAGAAATAGTAATTATTACTGTTACCATTGTTATATAACCAATCAACTTAAATGATGGCTTAAAATGGCAATAATCATTTTTATTACCTTCCATGGTTATGAGTATTGATGAGCTCAGCTGAGCAATATTTGCCTGAGATTCTTTGTACAGAAAAAGTCAGTGACAGTGACTGGAACAATCTGAAGCCTTCTTCACTCACCTGTGTGACAGTTGATGTTGACCATCAGCTAGGATCTCAGCTGAGGCTATTGGCTGGAACACTTAAAAATGGTCTGTGCATGTGGTTTGGATTTCTTTACAGCATGATAACCAGTTTCCAAGAAGAAGTTTCTGAAGAGAACCAGATAAAAGCTATGTTACCTTTTATGATCAACCCTTGGATATCATGTAGTATCACCTTCATTACAGTCCCAAGTCCAGCCAGATCCAATGAGACAAGACCTGTATTCCACAAGGAATGGGAAGAGTATCTATTTCATGATGTAAAATGTGCATGTGGGATGAGATATATGGTGGCAGCCATTTTGAAAAAATATAATCCACCAGAGTGTGCCCTCTGACTACAGTGATTCACATCCCTCCCAAAATGCCACATACACTCAACCTCCTCCCTCAAAACTTCCATGTCTCATGCCATAAGTTTGAAGTCTAGGATTTTGTCATTTAAATCAGATACAAATATGGTTGAAACTCAGGTGAAAATTCTTAAGTACAACATCCTAAGTACTGTTTCTCTTGATCTGAAGGCCTATAAACTCAGTGGCCAACATAATACAGGAAGAATATGGTTCCCCCTCCCACCACAAAGGAAATAAAAGTTTCACAACTATAGGAAAGAGATTGGAGCCAACTTGATTAGGGTGTAGAAGATGAGAAGAGGACCATGATCCTGTTCTTTGGTCAAGTTTAAGGAATATCCGCGTCCACACTTTCCCAGACAGTAAGCCTCATGGGGCAAACATGGGACCTGAACTGCAGAAAAACAATGACTGAAGGAGATGTTTGAAAGGATTACCTAAAGCAGCATCAGTGAGTTCTATGAACTCAGCATGAGTCAAGAAAAACAGGCAAGAACATCCAATATCTCTGAAAAAGACACAGAAATGGGAGAGTCAACCAACCACCAGAGATAGGAGATTGGGATGTGGACAATATAAAGCATATCTTCTTAACAGCAAGAAGGTCACAGTGGGTCCCCTGGCCTCAGGAGCACATAAAGCAAACATAGAGGGTAGGGTGGGCCTGAGCCAGTTTGCCCTGAGATCCAATCCTCACTGTCCCCCAACTCTGTTCTCTGACATGGGGAAGCTAATTCTTACAGGTTGCATTACCCTGACTTCCATCTCACCTGGCTTCCCACTGAGTGTAACCAGAGGAGATGCTGACAGGACACAGGGCAAGGGGAAGAAAGAATCTAGGGGGCTTCTATCCTATTTTGCTTCAGACAACATTTCCAGCAAAGACTGTGGCACTTCAAAGCTCCAGCTCCCAACAGAGGGGCCACTCCAACGCAGCCCCTGAATTCATAACACTGCATCCTCGCTTGTCCCTCTGGGTAGTATTAGCTTTCTGCTGTTGCTAGCCTTTGGGTTGCCTTAAAGTCTCCTATGTGTTTCCTCATCTCTTCCATCCCCCAGTAACCAGTTCTGCAGACCAAATTCCTATTTCAAACACCAGTGTTTTTTTATTTTCCTGTTTTGACCTCCTCTGATATAGAAGGCCATGTCCACGATGGGTTATGACATACTCCAGGGATCAGCGAAAAGAGAACCGCAGACCAAATATGTACCTCCGATAGGCCCCATAAGCCTCCACCAGGACCCGCATGCTACTGAGAACAGAGAAAAAGGAGGAGTGGGCCAAGCAAATCCAATGCTCAGTAATTAGCCAAAAGAAACAGCTTTTAAACTGTAGCAACGTAGTTTTCTTCACTTGGCAGGCTTAATTGTTCCACTACTTGAACAAAACAAGAGGCTTATAAGTTAAGTGAATTCAGTCAGAGAAACAGAAAATTCCTTCCTTCACATCTGAACACATAGTCTTAAAACAAACATCTACCATGTCAAAGATTTTAGATTTGCCTTCTATGCAATGGCAATGCTCTGTTAGGTTTCTTTCAGGGGCTGACATATTTGATCATTGCTTGAGAAAGATCCTCTTGCTGAATTGGGAAGCATGTTTCAGAGGGAACAAGATAAGAGACAGTGAGACATGTTTGTCTTTTTATGACAGCATAAATTGCGGGTCCAGATGTGGTCTTCCTTAAGGACCTGAGCAATTTGATCATTTGGGATCTATACCCCTCAATAAATGCTCCTGTTAATAAAGATGACAACCCAATTCCCTTTCTTCCATGGTCAAGGACAGAGCCCAAAACAAATTTCTTTAAAATTTGAGGGAAATGCTAGAAATACGAATGCAGAAAATAAGTCTTTAAACCTTGCTTTCCCACTGACTGTAGACTTTAGAGCACATGGGGAATGATATCACATCCCAAACGCAGTCATCCCTGGAGCCTTTATGATAGACACAAATTAATGCAGAATTCACCTGAAGAGACCCTCTGGTTGAAGTAAATTTTGGAAATATTCTCATTTTTGCTACTGTGCAACTAGAGGGTCATTTTAGAAACTCACCACAGTTATTTACACTATTTAATCATTCTTCACGGCCTTATGAAACCCTTGATAACTGACCAATGTTGAGGAAGTTTTAGTCGAGATCAGAGTTTCTCAATTATAGCAATACTGACAATCTTTGGCTAACTACTTCTTTATTGAGGGAGGCCATCCCGCCCACTGTAGGATGTTTAGTTGCATCCTTGGTCTTTACCCACCAGAATCAAGTTGGACTTCCTGAATTGTAACAACCAAAAGTGTCTCCAGATCTTGTCAAATGTCTCAGGAACAAGGGGGCAAAAGTGTCCCTGGCTCAGAGTCCCTGGAACTGGGATTAGATGGAACAAGTTACCCATGGGGGCTATCAATCAAGACACACACACTTGTAAGTCATAGTGATGGTTCTGGAGATGTTGGCATGGCAGGCAACAAAGCTATGATAATGGTAATTTGGTGCATTCCAAGCTATGAGCTCTTGGGGTGCTGAACTAGTTACTGTTGACTTTTAAGAGTTCTAGGTGATGGAATGAATTTCAGAAGCCCTGTTTGCTGGTCCTTCATCTTCAGAGATAACATTGTTCCAGTCTTCCTTCATTATGAAAAGCTGCTTATCAATTTTCTTGTGTAAATTTGCAGAGTTGGGTTATCTCCCAGGAGAGCTAATTTTCCAGCCTTATCTCTGGTTGGCAATTGAAAGGCTTTGCCCATTGACAGGCTCTGATGGAGAAAGCATTTTGGGAAGTAGTAGCTCTTCCTTCTCCTATACCTACCAAATGATCCTGGGAAGTGGATGATGATTCTGCCTCCTTCAGAGATGGAAACCATGTCTCCGTGTTGGCAACAAGGAAGGTACAGTGTGAGCTCACATTCTAGCATCTTCTTTCAGGTTTTCACTGGAGTGAAATCCCTGCTCAAACAGAATATGATCAGAGCAGAGTTTATTGATTTGGCCTGTGTTGTTCACTTTTGTGAACTTAAAACCTGAAACAAAATCTGATACATAGGATAAACTCAGTAATTACTTGTCAAGAGAATGATGCTTCCTGCTCGCTGGTACCAATCATAGAAAAACACATGAGGGCTACCTACAAATCAGGAAAAAAAAAAAATCACAAAGTACTTTATAGATCACCTAATCCAATGCTTGTGTTTTATTAAAGAAGGACATACTGAGAATGCTGATCTCTTGGGGTCCTAGACAGTGCCTCAGCAGCAGAGTTGGGACTCTGCACCTATCCCAGGCCTTTCCTCAAATTAACAAACATTCATTAAATTTCCATGAGTTAAATTGTGCTGGAACACAATATAAATAAGGACTGGGCAAACATAGGAAACACAGGATTGGGATGGCTAACTGTTCTGAGAGAGACCCCTGGGGGGAGGGAGGATGTGACCATTCCCCAAACCCAGGGCAGCAGGACAGAGACAGAGAACAAAGGTCCCCTTCTTCTAGTCACATCATTTATGCAAGCAGCAGGTTGGCTTTTAAAAGACTCCTAGTGAAAGACAAGAGCACCGTGGGAGTCCTCCTTTGACTCTTCTGCTTCAAGTTAAGCCCAGCAGACCAATTTGTTCCGTATTTTTTCAGTACCTTTGTTCAGCTGCTTTGATATCACACACAGACAGCAAACTCTTGGACTACATGCGAGCCGCACATGAAGCTGGAGCTCCGTGGCCCTCCCTTTTCCATGTTCCCTCCTTCCTTTTCCTTCCATTGCGCCCTGAAGTGATCCCTGATATCACTACTCCAGATCCCTGATCAAGAGTAAATAAACTAAAATCGATTCTAGTACCTCTGGGTTGCAATTGGTTCTGGTGCTACGATGTTGAAACACACACACACACACACACACACACACACACTTTGGGAAAGATCATACAGGAATAATTCTTCATTGTTGACCACCAGAGGCTGTACCAAGTGGGCAGTATTCGGGGGGATTGCCCGACCTCCCCAGGGCTCCAGTGTGCCTCCCACAGCAGCTCCTATCTACTTCACCTCTGTAGGAATCTGAACGTGGCAAGTGGTTTCTTGGACCACCAGGACATGAGCGAGGGGAAGATGTACACACATGCTGATGTGACATTCGAAACATCACAAAATGAACCACCAGCGCTTGATTTAAAGTTCTCAGTTTTCTGTACTGTTTAATTTAATTTTGTTTCAAATGAAGAAATTAGTGTTACGCCCATATTTGAGGACAAGCCAAACTGCATGACTTCACATTGCCTTTAGAGTCGTATTGGATTACATAACTTCTTAGCTTGTTTGCTCCCAACATCCTGAGATTTGGAATTTTCTATATGATTCAGAATGGAGATTTGGGCCTGAGGAGAGGGTTTCCATCTCTGGGGCTGGCCAGACCTTTATGATGTCACCTGAGTAACACATCTGTGTTCTTTCAGTTGGGTTGGCATCTATAAGAGAGAAAATCCTACTTTGGGGGAAAAGCCTGAGAGATTATATTGGGCTTTTTCCTTTACCACTAACTTCTTGCCTTGCTCTTTAATTATGTCTGTTCTCTCAGGCTGACTGATTTCCCTAGTTTTGATCACACAGTACAGAGTCTCCCTCTGTACATTCTGTTCCTTTCACTAGGTCTCTGCCCAGTTACAGGAACACACTCATCTCTTCTTCAAACAGCCATTACTTGCTTGAAATAAAAAAAAAAAAAAAACAACTCAAAGTATTTCAGGGAAATAAAGACACCATCAGGAAAAAAATCTAAAGCAATTCTTTCATTGAAAGAAGGCCATTGGAAAGCATTTTTTAAATCATTTTGTGAAATAATTTCAATAAGTTACTCATATCTATCAATACAATGATCAAATATGTATCTTAACAATTTCTCCAATCTCATAGGATCTAGTTTGATGTTTCAAAAGAGGTATAAAACTAACCTTTCCTTTATTGTCTCTGACTTGGAATACTAGTGAAACCAGAGTCTTATTTCCCTTTCTTCAGCATGTAAAATGCAGTTGCAGAGACAAGGGGAGGACATAGAACAGAGCAACTGATTTAAACTGATTTAAAACTGATTTTTAGCAGATTAGCCACAAAGAGATGAAATCCAGTTATAGCTAGAATTACAAGGTAACAGCCTTTGATAGAAACAAAAGCATGTGTTAGCTTCAAGCCCAGAAGTAGGTTTGCAGGGAAGCTCTTAAAATTTACGATGCCCTGGCTTTTCCCACTGTTATGGGCCCTTTCTAAGACTCTGAATCTAATTTTGTATTTGTAAGTTTTAAAAAGATAGATAGATAGATAGATAGATAGATAGATGATAGATAATTTCAAAACACAACTCCTCCCTTCTGTAAATTTCTGGAACCCAAAGCCTGGAAGCAGCTATCTAAGGCCTCCAGCCCTGGAAACTCAGCACAACCTACATACAGATAGAAAAGCAATGTCAGTTACCTGGGTGGTTCAGTTGATTAAGTGACTGCCTTCAGCTCAGGTCATGACCCTGAGTCCCAGGATCGAGTCCTACATCGGGCTCCCAGCTCCACAGAGAGTCTGCTTCTCCCTCTGACCTTCTCCTCGCTCTTGTTCTCTCTCGCTGTCTCTCTCAAATAAATAAATAAAATATTTAAAAAAGAAAAAAGAAAGAAAAGCAATGTATTCTCCAGCCCAGTAACTCAAATGAGCACAACAAGTGTTTTGTTTCCTCCCTAAATACAACAGAAAAAGTTGTCACAGGTGTATCAGTGAAGATTCTTATGGACTGAAAACATTTAATAAGATAGTCCAATGACTCTAGGAGTGGGTGGTACTGCCCCACACAGTGGCTTTGCTGGTACGTAGCAATTAATTTTGTCAAGAGTTTTATCAGTGGGGTTTGGATAATACTTGCATTTTCCTTACTATATTAGTCAACCAGTGCCAGCTGTTAGGTTGAACCCTAAGGAATTGTCAACATACAAGAAATCATGAGCTACAAAACCAGTTTCAGAGGGTTTGGCCTAATATTGTTCAATGGTATGTTAATTATAAAAACAAAAGCTGGTCAGTAGCTGTTGGGGGTAGTTTAGATTTTCTTTCTAAAGAGAGCAGCTTCCAAATTCTACATTAGAGCTGTCGAATAAGAAATAGAACTTCCAGATTCTGGTTCTGCGTATAAAGAACTGGAAGTGGCCACTTCGTCTTAACAACTAGTACTGTCAACTGAGCAGACTGAAAAATCAGAAAGTCTTTTTGGAATCTTAGGAGAGGAGAAAACTGCAGCTTCCAGAACTGGAGAAAAAGACAGGCAAACACAGGCCATCACAGCTTCCAAGATCAGAGTCTCACAAGCCAGAACCAATGCAGGAAGCATTGCAGGGCTAGAAAAACTGGAAGCATCATTGATGAATGGCAGAAGGCTCAGTGCCAACAGCTCTGAAAGTTAAGGAATTCTAGGGGGACCCAGTTACAGGGGAGGCCCCACAATACTGTTAAGATTTACCTCCAGGAGCTCTACCACATTCCCAGAGTAGATATTGGAGAACAATTTCATAGTACACCCATCAGGCAGAGGGGGCAAAGAGCCATTCTGAAATATACCTAAGCACTCTGTTCTTAGCATGGCCCCCTCTCAGGGGAAACTAATTAACCGAAGGCTAACTAGCCAGAGTATCAGAGCCTAACTGACCTAGAGAAGGGAAGGAAATACCAACTCCAACCCACTCTAGCCATGCTGTGCTACCTAATGGTGGTGGAGAAGAAAAACTGAGAAACTCTTATGAAGTTCAGAGTCCAGGGGCAGAGGCATACTGAGACCGAGACCTCTCCAGGAGACTGTAGTACAGAATGCTTCCCCTACCACCTCAACACCAAGCCAGTAAGGCCTATTTACAGCAGTTTCTTTCACCCCGTATGTCATGTCTAGCTATCAAGAAAAAAATTACAAGGCATACTAAAAGGCAAAAACACAATTTGAAGAGACACAGCAAGCATCAGAATCAGACCTGGCAGGGATATTGAAATGACTAGATAGGGAATTTAAAACAATTTTGATTAACATGCTAAGGGCTCTAAAGGATAAAGTAGACAGCACGCAAGAACAGATAGACAGGCAATGTAAGCAGAGAGATGGAAATCCTAAGAAAAAAACAAAAAGAAATGCTAGAGAAATGGAATGTGAGCCACGTGGATAATTTTAACTTTATGATAATAGTACTAAAAAAGTAAAAGAAACAGGTGAAATTAATTTTAATAATGTACTTTATTTAATCCCATATATCCAAAATAGTATTATTCAGACATGTTATCAAGATCAAAACTTAATGAGACATTTTACATTCTTATTTTGGTACTGTCTTTGAAATCTGATGTGTATTTTACACTTTGTTATATCTCAGTTCAGATTAGACATATTTCAACTGCTTGAAAGCCACATATGCCTAGCAGCTAGTGTACTTACTGGACAATGAAATTCTAGACCCTTCCCTTACAAACTGAGGGATCGTGGACACATGATTTAACCAAACTGTGTCTAATCACTTCCCTGCAAAATGGAGCTGTTAAAAAAAAAACAACAACTATATCATAAGGTAATATGTGAGGTTCACTAGGTTAACAGAGAACAGGAGCTGGCAGGTGCTCAGCAAAACACAGTTCTATCATCATCTTAGGAAGTAGATCATTCAGTTGGCCACTTTGTCTCTTTAACAGAATTACAGAGTATTCTCAGAAATAACTCATGGCTTGATCCATTTATGAGAAGTAGAGTCTGGAGCATTTACACACTCACTCTCAAGACAGGGAAATATGGCCCCAGGTTACAGTCTGAATATAAACAGTTCGTTACAATAGAATTACCAAGAGTCCAAAACAGAACAAGTTGAGAAATATATTAAGACAGCAGTTTACTGATTATCCACTCTCGTCCAAACGTCAAGGGAAATACTTGTCATACGTAGATTCACTGGACCACAGGAACACAAAAACTAACCTGCAAAGCCCTGTAAATCAGGTAGTCTAGTCCTCATTTACAAAATAAAGAAACAGGTCTCAGAGTGGCTGACAAACTTGCCAAAGCTAATGTGAGGTGACTCTCTTCGTTCCCCAGCTACCCTCCTTTTCTTACTCATCACAGGAAGGCAGTGAGGGCTTGGATGATGGGCCCCACACTGGCCACTCTGCAGAGAAGCAGGAAATAACTGTGTTCAAGTGAAACACTTCCTTTAACTGTGAGTTGAAGATAGAAGATGAAACACAGACGATCGTAGAAAAGGGACCATTTTTTTTTATTATTACACCTAAACTTGCATTGAGGGTCTGTTCCCATGTGAGGTTTCAATGGTGGGCACAAACTGGTTTTTGCATCGGAGAAAGCAAGACAACCAGATTGAACCACGACTACTTTTTTATTAGTTCCATTTCTTATGAGATTGGCAACTCACTGGTGAAGCCTGGCCTTGAAGGGAAAAGACCAAAGCTCTTTGCGGGAATAGGGGTTTTTCGGGGCAGCGGACCAGGGAGAGAGAGAGGAGTAGCTGCTCCGAACACCAATCCCAGAGGCACGTGGCTCTCATTCTATCCGGCTGGCTCAGCAGCTACCCAAGTTATGGGGCTACAGGGGATACTGTCTAGACCAGTTCTTTTGGCCCTGCGGTTGGCAGAACATAGAACCAGAAAGCCAAGGCATGGTTCAAACAACTCTCTGCATTTTTTCTGGTAGACAGTCAAGCTGGATGGAAACCGAATCTCAAACAATTACCAAATGGCAATAAACAACAGAATAAAAAGACTGCACAGGGCTTTCTCTGGTCCTTGGTCGACACATCCTAGCTCATGAGCTATAAAACATGACATTTCTGGAGAGAATATCCTTGAAAATAAAAGCCCAACCTTAAAGATGTAGGGCTTTTCCAGCTCGAGATGATTCTCAGGGCGGTATAAAGGTGTTCTCTAGTCTCAGTGATAATCCCGTGAGAGGAAAAACACATCAACATCCAATTGAAATAATTTATTTACCACTAAAGCACCACAAAACAGACATACATCATGTTTAAAATACAGCGTAATCGGTCATCAAAGTACAAAACAGCTATTCTTATATTCCATTTTTTTAAACCACGCCGACCATGAAATTGTACTGCTGCTGAACATAAAACCCGCCCTCCCGCCCCCCGCCCATAGACTAACATCTTCCGATTCCCGCCCGCCTCCCTCCCTGCCCACCACAATATTTACTTATGGGAGATAAAGACCTTACAGAACCTCCAAACTAAAAAAAAAAAAGGATTCAAGAGATCTTAAAATAGAGCATTTAAAATATTATCAGTGCATTCATGAGGAAAGACAAAATAATACAAAACAAAACGTCATTCTGAGAGGAAAACACCTGCAGAAATAAAAGTGATTTACATAGAATTAATAGAAAACGGAAGGAAAAAAAATCAACACACTCGTTTCTGAGGTCAGGTCACACCCAACACCAGGGTCCTCTACTATCATGGTGTCCCTTCTCTTGCCTTTCCAGTTTGCAAGTCTGTGAATCCAATTCGTCATCTCATTAATGGCC
This sequence comes from Mustela putorius furo, assembly GCF_011764305.1. Lineage (NCBI taxonomy): Eukaryota > Metazoa > Chordata > Mammalia > Carnivora > Mustelidae > Mustela > Mustela putorius. The sequence continues at coordinate 17,413,657 of NW_025421402.1, read as the reverse complement.
AGAAAACGGCAGACAAGAAGTCCACTGGATCGCACACACAACTTCAGTTGGATTCACACCTCGCCAGGCAACCCTTTCGGGGACCCTGCATATACTCCATTGTTTTACTTATTAATTTTTCTTCTCGAGCTAAGGAAGAGACAACTGGTAAACTGACCTACCAACCTTGACGGAACGCTACCTTCTCTGCAACACTATGGCAAATCATCCAATTCTATCCTCAGAGCTAGATAACTCTCATTCAGAGGGATAAACAGAATTTTTTGATCGTGGGCATATTTGGCTTGTACCTCTAATGGCCATCAAAGAACATCTATGAAGACCTTAACTTTAGTGAAATCAACTAAGTGACTCGTGCTAAATGGGGCTTTTTTCCTCCCTTAAAAAAAAAAAAAAAAATCAACAAAAATGTCAGTCTTTCCATTTCCCCCCGAACACTAAAAACCTGACTAAAGGAAAAGATGTCTCCTATGAACTGTCTGATATCAAGAACCATAGAATTCTGTGAACATACTGATTAAACCAAGTTGCAGAAAGCCGTCTCCACTCAGCCATGAAGATTCTGAGTTTCAGTCAGATCCTGACTGAAATGAAAATACTTCAGCTCAGTGATCTATGTGTATATCTATCATATTCCCGAATTTTCCTAGCACAGAAGATGGTTAACATTGGAATTGATTAGTAATGATGCTTAGGAGATGAAGGAAGACTTTTGAACTTGAATCGATCCTTTTTATAAAAGGAAAACGGAAGGACAAGTGGACTCAGATAGCTTATGTCATAATATTGGACAATACACAAAGCGCATGGGGAGAAATACTATAAAACACATAATTGTAGTGCAAGTCAAACTGCAGGGCCTTTCCTCCAAAGTCCTGGCCGGCTAAAGGAAACACACAGGTCTGAGTGATCATTAAAAAGAGCCCCAGTGTAAGTCCAATCTAAATCATAGTTGACATTATTACAGAACATTAAAAATATGGTAAAAATTTACACATTACATGTAAAGTAGTTAACGTTCTGATTTAATAGTTTACAGAAGAGATCTGCAGATGTGTTTCCAATTACACTGGCTTCTCTACCCATCTATTGTAAGAATGTAGGTACGGTTACATATATGGAAATGAAGAAAAACCTATAGCATAGCCATACAGCAATACTTGAAGGTCTGAAATTGGACCGGTACGTATCAAAACATTTCAACATGTCACTGGTTTACTGAACTGACAAAGAGCCATTTACAATTAAAAGGAAAGAAAAAAATCTTACAGACTTATTCTGACTGAAATTTTCCTTTATTAACAGGCTTTTCAGTTTTGAACCTTACAAGAAGCTTCCTTAGGCAGTTGGTACATAGCATGTGTTTTCAGGGTCTTTATCTTAATGCAGACTTGCTTGGTCACAGAATAACTCGCCTGCGTTTTCATCCCGTTAATATGACCTCTTTTTTTTCTGGCTCATTTGAGTTCAAGTTCCTTAAGCCATCCATGAGTTCCTGGCAAAGTATTTGGTCTCCACTTTGTACACCTGTTTTATTTTCCAAGGGCAATGAAACGTTCATTATGTAGTAACACACAATAAATAACTCACTGTTAACTCGAACGGTAACGGGAAGGGTGCCTATCGCATAGCAATACAGAAAAATCAAGTGAGGCATGTGATAGGAATGGTACGTACAGCAACTCCACTTAATGGGATTTTCCTGTTTGTTTGTTTGTTTTTCCTTTCACATAATTAACACTAACAAATTCTTCCAGTGTTTATTTTTTTCTTAAAAAAAAAAAAAAAGGTTTCGCTTCTTGTCTCTCTCACTTACAGAGTAGGTGAAATGTAGAATAAAGCCTTCAATTTGTTTCATTTTGTTTTGTTTCAGATGCCAGTTTTAACAAACAGAACACAGACTTCCAAAGTGTTTGAACTAGTACCGTTTTTTTTTTTTTCAAAATTTTTTTTAACACTGTCGAAGCAAGGCTCTCTTAGGTTTTCTTGTTATAAACATTGTCTTTGTTCTTGTCGTCACCCTCCTGCTTATCTTCATCACCATGGGATGATCATCTTGCCATTTTCCAAGAATCTTAGCTGCACTTGCAAGACTTTACGATCATATTAGAGAGTTGTTCAATCTTGGGTGTCTTGCCGATGTAGTAGAGAATGGTGAGCGGTTCTAAATCCTGGGACACACAGCAAGGAGAAGCAGATGCTTCTGGATTTATGGTATTATATAGGCTGAGAACCTGAAAGAACATAGGAGAGGAAAGAGAACATAGGAAAAGACCAATAAAAAAAAAAAGGAAGGGGAGTGACTTTAAAAAGAACAATTCCATAGTGCTATAGTGTGACCTTATCAGTCACGGAACTCAGGAGACAATTTAAATGTACTGGTTTACAATTTCCTTCTCTTAAACCCCCAATTATGGTCAACTTGGTATGTGTTCCTAGTAATCACTGAATTCATCATTTTCCTACAGAATCCTTTCCTCATGCGCCGTAAACAAATAATTTTGTAAAAGCTCAGATTGTACAAAATCGCCCATTCAACAAATTTTACAGTTTCCCCAATAATTCTTGACTTTGATCACTGCCTCGCTGTATACCCACTTGCCAGACGGTCGAAAAATTTGGTGCTCTTAGTATTTTCTTTGGTGTCTACCCTTCCTTGTAACCAAGTGTCTATTTCTAATTCCCACCTAGGTTAGAGCTCCCTTTGGCTCAGAGACTCTATGGACTTTGTTTTGACCTCATAGCCCGAGTAAGCAGAATGAGACTGCTGGGCTCCGTGAAGAAGCAAATGCAGGGAGATGTAGAAGAATCACAGGCTGGATGAAAACTCCCATCAGCGCTTTAATCTACCCTTACGTATAGAAAAAAACACCTGTCTGCCTGTGAAACCTCTCTGTGCTGTGTCTTGGCAGGCCAATTTAATGTCACCTACAATTTTGTTTTAAAGAAAAAAAGATATAAGTTTTTTCATTTAATATTGCTTCATAACGCAATCAAGAATTAACCAGTTAAGAGTTACTTAAGAATGACACCAGGGCGCCTGGGTGGCTCCGTGTGTTAAGCGTCTGCCTTTGGCTCAGGTCATGGTCTCAGGGTCCTGGGATCGAGCCCCGCATCAGCTCCCAGGGAGTCTGCTTTTCCCTCTGCCCCACCCCCTTGCTCACACTCTCTCGCACGTGTTCTCTCTCTCTCAAAAATAAATAAATAAAAATCTTAAAAAAAAAAAAAAAAAAGAATGACATGAAAAGCAAGCTCTATTTTTTAATTATTCACTTTCTTTCATTTTGCTTAAAACAACAATAGTAATAATAATCAGCCCTCCATTAGATTCCATGTGGTAAATGGGCATGTCTAAGTGGGAGGGCTTTAGCCAGTCCCACAGTGGAATGAAAAGAAAGTTCTAGAGTTAGTCCCATACCCTTAACTCGGTTTCATACCCACAGGGGATGGGCCTTTAACCCATGGAAGTACGTAGGTTCCCCAGTGATGATAAAGAGACGTTTCCAAGGATGCCATTAATGTGTTAGTCAACAGCAAGTGACCTTTTCCTCGAGATTCACTGCGATTTTTTCAGCCTAAGACAGAAGATCTGTTCAGTGCGGCAACACTGACTACTTTATTAAGCTACCTCTGGCTTCTTGGGTAACTGTCCAAACCACATATTTGTGACCATGACAGTTATTCTTCCTCTCCCGTTGAAAAACAAGCATGGTCTCAGCCTTCACACACTCCCTCTGTGTATCAGGGAGGGGAATTATATTTCTACTTGGCAATGGGGCCTTGCCCACATTCTAGCTACTGTTGCTACAGCCCAGTTGAAACAGCCTGGCCAGAGAGCTCAGACAAAGGGACAGGCATGAGCAAGCTTTCCTCACATGGCCAAGCACGTGGTCAGCCTGGAGTGCCAAAACCTACAGGGGGTTGAGAAAACAGCTGAAGGAAGGAGTGTCCTATTTGTCAATTGAAAGCCCAGCATATGTAGGCATTTATAAATAAATAGACTTCATGTTCTACTAGCACGTGATTTTTCATATGAATTAAAGAGGAATTTTATAACACAGATTGTCTAAAATCATCAATAACCCCCAAACTCTTGAATTGAGTCGAGTGCCTTATGTGATCCTCTTGGCAACAGGTCCATTTTCCTACCCTGCAGTGAAGGCAATTTTTCTAATGCTTCTTTAATAAGGAGATTTACAGAGGCATAACCCCTATGTGTAGCCACATTTCAGGAATAAGACTCAGTAAGGTAGAGCAAACCGAGGCCTGGTTATAAAACAAGGAAGTCTGCATTCCAAGTTTTGGTTTGTCATCAACTGTTAGATCCTTGATCTACACAATCTAGACCCCAATTTCTGTAAGTAAAGTGAAATGTTCAGATGAGATAATTTATGAAGTAAATTAATTAATGCAGACTTGCTTGGTCACAGAGGTACGAGGAAAAAGCATTAGGACAAGCATCATTATTCCATAGAAAAAGTCTTTGCTGATCTGGGCTACTCATCCATGGCCTCCCGTCAAGGACTGGCCCTCTGAATTAGCCTTCTAACCTCACTGAAGTGATCCGACAAAATATTTAGATTCTTGTGTACTTTGGGTATATTCAAAAAGACTTGGAGATCCTAATTTTCCCATAGCTTTCTCTAATTTCATCAATTTGCTCTTTATATCTACTCTCAAGTCTGGCTTTGTTATTTTAAAAGATCATCTTTAGCATAAACATTCCTTTTTACTGATGAGAAATTGAGGGATTGAGGTTTAGAGAAGTCAAATGACTTTTTAATGTCGTGCACGAGTGAGTCACTATTCCAAAGCATCAAATGAGGTCCTCAAAGTTCTTTCCAATGCGACAGTCCTTGATACAGATGATGAGAGCTCCTTGTTTTAGATAGGGACTTGGGTCCTTTCACATCCAAGCTATGCATGACCCCAAGTGATAAATGGATTCCAAAAGATTTTTTTATAGCTACCAGTCACTTGTAATATAAAATAAAGAAAAAAATGAACAAAACTGTCTCCTAGATGCTTATCATTGAATTGGGAAGGCAAAACCCACACTTGAAACTGAGCAGTGTCACTTCTGACTTCACCTACCCCCTACATTCTTCCTGGCCATTCAAGAGGATCGTTCCAGTACCCATTCATGTGTGATGAACAGGCACCAGGCTAAACAGAATTCACTGGACATATTACCTGTAGGTACACATTAGCGACCCAACAATAGAAGAAATGGAGCCAAATACTTACCCTACTGTGCTGAGTGTCTGAACTCCATAAATATGGGCACGCTCCAGCACAGAAGTTGGCATTGTACCCTTTAGGTTCATGTATCCATTTCCATCCAAGATCCCTCTTGAAATCAATGTAAAGTGGACGCAGGCAGCAATTATCCTGTACATTTCTGTTAGAAGAAAGAGCAGTGGAGATTTTACAGCTGATTCCCCCCCACACACACCCAATTCCAAGCCAGAAAAATGACTCCTTCACTCATGCAAACAGCATCCAATGAGCAAGTACCATGGGCTAGGTCCGAATGGTTTTATAGGAATCTCAAACGACTTTCACGATGGAATGTCATGGTGACCTGATGGACTACTTCCCCTTACGAATTCTAAACCTCAAGTCCCTTGGTTGGCTGTGACCTTGAAAGTCAAACCTTTCCCTTGAATGACTAGATAGAAGCAGAGAGGTGGCTGAAGAGACCAATCCCCCTTTTCCAACCAACACTGAGCAGTTTTGCCTGGTCAGCCTCAAAGGTCCTTTCAAATATAAAAGTACAACAACTATTTGCAAAGAACCACCTAAGGCATTTTCCTTTGAGAATGAATCCATAATTTCATCTCATGCCCCTAGACCAGGGAATGAGCCAGAAATCAAGACACATGGAGCCTCGCTGAGGGTAACCACTGACTCTGGCGACCAAAAAAAGCCATTTTACTCATGAACTCTCTGAGCATCTATCAGTGAGGACCCCTTACTGCCCCATAACTCTCAAAATAAAGAACCTTCCTCTCAGGAGGCTTGATAAGAAACCATAGGAGAACACTCACAACCTCCCCTCTATGAACTCTTACAGGAGTAGTTAATAAATCTGTGTTGCCTTCACTTCTCTCAGATTCAGTAGCTAATGACACAGTAGCATTCTTCTATTTCTCTCATCTCTGTGAAAAAGGGTATGGCCATGGGCACTCTACCGTGGGCAGTGAGGGTACGGAGGACTTCATAGAGACAGTAAGTCTTTCCAATTAAGGATCAGCCATCATACCCCTCAAGTAACCTTATATTGGCTCTGGGGAGCAGGGAGCTCATTTTCTTCTTCAGCCCCAAAGTGCTTCAGGGGGATCTAGGAAAAACTTCAGGGGACTAATTTTTTGACTTCACCCTTGGTTCCTTGCAATGGGGCCATGGAAGACTACACAGAAAACAGTTTGGAGCCTCTGGGAAGAAGGCTGTTAGGAGGTAGGGTGGCTATCCTGTCCTATACCTGGCCTTAAGCCATGAGTGGAGTTTAGCTCAATTTGTAAGAAAAGACAACGGCAGTGTGAGAGTCGACAGATGTCATTACTTTGTTTTATTTTGATTTCCTTTACCTAAAACAATATGCTGCATCCAAAGCACGCTTCTTCCGCCGGTTGGACTGTTGTGACTCAAGTCTGTAGGAGGGCAACAACATTAGCAGGAGGTGTGGGGTCTTCCCACTGTTTTTTTTCCTAGTGGACTTTATAGTTTTCTGATCACCACTGGTATATGTGGAGGCGCCATCAATACCTTGAAAAAATGCATTTGGGTGACAAACATTTAGCTTTACCTTCATCAAATACAATCAGCCATTCTTTCTTTCCTTTGCATCTTGTCACAAGCAGCCATGATGACCTCACAATGGCATCACCGGCTGGCTACCGTCATTCCCCACGGAAATCGATACGGCACGAGGAGACAATCACAGGCGACAATGGACACTTTTCACTGAGACTCGTGGCAGGAGACCGTTCAGTGTCCAAGGCAGGGCTTGTTGGTTATGAAGGTCACTACAGAAGAAGACTTTGACCATAGTCCAAGGGCGACCTAGCTAGTTTATTTGAACTGAACCCTCAGTTCAGGCCGTGTCCAGCCCCTCAGCGACTGAAGGGCACGGCAAAAGAACACGGCTTGTCCCCCGCCAGTTCACTCTCTTCCTCAGGCTACTAAACTCAAAAGACTTTCCTCATGAACACAACCCGAGACTCACAAGAAATTGCAGTGAATTAAGTTCAAGTGAAACAGAAGTCACCCTTACCTAATGCTATTTGGGGAAGCTGTGAAGAAAGGGCTTTTTCATTTATTTTATGGCGTCTTCAACACTTTCCTGATTCCATCTGAGATTCAGAAACTCGAGCTCCCCAAAGCATGCTCAAGAGACTGCCAGTTTAAGCATTTAATCTCCACACTCCAGAGAATCATGGCTACGTTAGAGACTAAAATAAATCTCTCGACCTCCTGGAGTAGTTTTCCATGAGCGAGGGCCACTGGAGCCTTCTGCAAGTGGACGGGGGTCCCGGGTGGTGGTAGCTGGGGCAGGGGAGTCAGCTCCCTGGCATGTCACTGTGGCCCGAGCACACGGAACACTTCCCTCCTGCCTCTCATCCTCCAAACTGGCTGGCTCACAAGGGAAGCAAGTCCAACTGTTGGCATCTCCTCCTTCTCCCTGACCTATGGCTAATCACTAAGAGGTAAGGAGGAGCAGGGAGAAACTAAAACCTCATTATGTCTTTATAAATTATTCCAGAAGTTTGATCAGGCAGCCAGTGGAAATACTGGGTGCCAGCTAGAAACAGTGAAGTGTTCTGATTCACATAAGATGAGGTCAAGAGGCTATGGTATGAGGGGCTTCTCAAGTGAAGTATGGTTGTAGGCCTCCTGACGTTGTACTTGGGGCATTATCGATGGATGTCCTTGAATGTATGCGATCTTCTGCTCTAATACTAGCATAGCTGGAAAGCTGGATTGCTTAAATGAAGAGTACAGGGCTTACCTGACTAATAGTTTGGAAAGCTGATGAATCAGTCAGTATTGCCAAGCAATCACAGGGCATGGAGCAGAGTAAACTGGGAAGCGATTGCTTGGTCCTAATTCTTTCTGCCTTCATTTATCTTTCTCCAGCCTTATCTTTTCCCAAACAATTATAACTCCTCAGGCCTCACCAAACAATTCCATTTTCACATGCAAACGGGCTTGATCCCCCACGAGATTATCAACACAGACCCTCCCCTCCCCCACCTCATATGACCAAGTTTCAGTTACCTGCAAATCTTGCTTCTAGCTCTTCACTTTTATTGGGAATGATGTAATTATTAGATGGCACAAAGGTGCAGCAGGGACAGTGTAAACTTATCTTAAATCCCAGGTTTCTGTCTGGAAAACATTAAGTCAAGGAGGTCATTTGGATGTGTGATAATACCCTTAAATCTGCAATCAACTTACAATAATGTGGGGTCACTGAGCATCTAGGGACGAGGACAGAGGGCGGCTGTAACCTTTATGGTGGAGCCATTCGTGGACGGCATCCGTCACGTCAAAGGAAAGCCATTCGCCTTCTGCTCTCGTCTTGACGACTTTGCTGTCAATGTAGCGCTGGGTTGGAGACGTTAAATCTTTGGATTTGAGAATCTGGAGAAGGAGAGAGAGAGGGAACAAGCTTAGTTGGCAACCGGTCAGCATGACTAACCCGAAGCCATTAACAGTATTCCAAGTCATTATCTAAACTCAGCTCCGCTCTGGTACACCCATGTATTGTCATCTAACGGCACGTGTGCATAAAAGCATGACACCAGGCCGTGTGCCATGAAAAATAGAGCTACTAAGTCAGCTGTGTATTATGATAAAGGTGACATGAACCATAAAGCCAAGTGTCTAAGAGAAAGTGACAGTAATTATTTTACTTTGCTGACATACGCTTTGTGAGATTCCAGCCATAAATTCTATGCTATAATAGTTAGCGGTTTTGTTCTGCTTTTTAATTTGGAGAGCTGGGAGGTGGGGGGGGGGACAGGAAGAGTGGGCCAGTCCAGAGGACCCATGCTCACCCACCCTCTAACGGCCCTGAATTATATAAATTTCCTTCTAATAAAGAGAAAAAGTTCCCAACCTTGGTTCTTAAATCCACCCCCATTAACATATGTGGCACGCCTCAGCTTTTGAGGTAAGTCGCTGGCTGGGATTTTTACGCTCCAGGTGTGACTTGTTATGATTGATAAAGATATTCCATATCCTGCAGACAAAGAATGAATTGGGGCAGGAGCAGTCTGGCCCAGTGTGAGACTCTGAAAGCCAACCAGCCTGAACACTGAGACTTCAGAAGGATTCGTTTAGTTCAAAGACATAAAGAGCCACTGAAGGAGGTTCTTGGGTTTCTATAGGAAGTGAACACTTCAGGTGGTTTTTTAAAAATTCTGTCTGTCTTTAAATGATGGTGTCTTATGAACCAGTCAAACCAAGATCTCATTCTCTTAGAGCTCTATCAAATCCCTACCCAAACCTGTATCTTGCCTTCCCTTAGTACTCAGGGGCTTATACTGCCCTTCCTGATGTTGAGTCTAACTATCCTGGGCTTGGTCATACATGTGGGTTGGTCTCTCCAACAAGCTCATATGCTTCCCCAGGGCAGTGATCATATCTTCAACTTGATGCCATTTCCAGGCACAGCATTCAATTTAATTCAGTGTCTATTAAAGGACTATTTAAATATCCAGAAGCCTTACTTACTCTCCTTTCAACCTTGCAAAAACAAAGATGCATAATCTTCCTGCTGATTTTAAAAGGCACTTTTCTTTCGTATGTGTACATGACTTGTTCAGATAAGTAATTTACCGACAAATGCTTCCTAAAATATTTGGCATTAGGGTGGACTTTTTTTTTTCGGGATGAAGTAAGTTCAGGAAAGGAAAGAGATTCTCATAATGGAACTTTGGGGGGGCCCTCAAAAATTTTAGACAAAATCTACTCTACTGGTCTTGCCCTTGAGGGTCGACACACCCCACTAAGTGAAGACAATCTAGAGGCATTCATGATTCCACCACAGACAAGAGATGTTCTTGGTAAATTAAAGGAAACAAGTAAACATGGTTTGAGGGCTGGGTGCACTGGGCTTTGGGCTTGGCACACATTATTTCCTTTCATTGAATCCTCAAGATGTTCCTGTAAAGTGGATTAAGGAAACTGAGATTCGGGGAGGTTCACGAACTCATTCAGTGCCTCACGGCGAGCCTGTAGGGAGAGAGGATTCAAAGCAATCCCCTAACTTCCTCACTCTGGTGCTGGATTTTGAAGACCAAAGAGTTATGGGGTCAGATTTGAATCACCATTCATCCTTACCCCTTCCAGATGACCAAGAAACATTCAGTGATCGAAGTAAAGATTTTTAAATAAGGTTAAAATAAATGTTGGTACAAAAAGGAAATAAAACATGTGGAATGTATACACAGTTAATCCTGATGTAAACCTCTAAAGATACAGCCTCCCAGCAGGCCAATCCTCTGGAAACCAAACCTTGCCTTGAAAACACTCCCAGGTGGGTAAATAAGACACCACATATCCAATTCATAACAAATGGTATAATTAAACTAACCTAGGATTAAAATGGTAAAACAATGGTTGAGATGTGTTCAGGCATTTCCATCTTAAAATTAGTAGAAAATTCAGAACGCGTTTTTCTAATTTTAAATTTCTTCCCCTAGTGGACTGCCTATACTGATACATTATTTCATAATGTCTTTTATATTGCTTTATTCCTAATCAGCACAATGTATGTCTTTTTTTTTTAAGATTTTATTTATTAATTTGACAGACAGAGATCACAAGTAGGCAGAGAGGCAGGCAGAGAGAGAGGAGGAAGCAGGCTCCCTGCCAAGCAGAGATGTGGGGCTCAATCCCAGGACCCTGGGATCATGACCTGAGCCGAAGGCAGAGGCTTTAACCCACTGAGCCACCCAGGCACCCCAGCACAATGTATGTCTTATTCACCTTCATATCCCTAACACTTAGACACAATGTCTAGAACAAAACATTGCTTTCATTGTTGTAGTAATTACATATTATATATATATATAAAATATATCAAATATCTATGATATCGATCTCTGATATAAGTATCATTGAAGACACAGATTTTTTTTTAATGACCATATTGATCAAATGGACAGAAAAAAACACAAACCAGCAAATCTATGGAAATTCTTCACCTTAGAGAGAGCAGTAAATCTAGAGGATCTTTCTTTCAAAGAAGACCAAAAGAGATCAAAAGATTCTGAAACCTTTTTCTTTTTTAAATCTCATCCTCTAATAAGTCTTTCCTCAGCCACAAAACATCAGTAGGTTCTGATGGTGGACAGCTTCATATTCTCACCTGACTGATAGGTTCTCTGTGTCTTTTCACTGGTTCAAGAACAAGCCCATTTAAGCCACCCAAGAATGACTGCTACTTAGCTACACAATTCTGAAACAGAGTGGTGGCTTTGGTCTTGTGGGTTTGCTGTCTCAAATTTTATGGCCAAGGAGCTCTTAAACTCACTTGTTGCAACTGAACTCCATTCTTTCTTACCAAGTCCTCCATGGAAACAGGAAACAGCTGCTTTCCATCACTCATAGACTATCCCTCATATTCTTGGAGACTATTATTAAGTCCCCCTCAGCATGCCCGCTCTCTCTCTCTCTAAGCTAAATAAACCCTGTTCCCTTAGCCCATATTTAGAGGAGCGATTTCCCAAACCTTTAATCACTTGGGTCACTAACTGGGATGACTGATGCTCTATAAAAGTATTCCTCCTCCAGCTTCGTGGTGTTGTTTCAGAACTGGCTAGAAAACCTTCTAATCGCATCTGAAAGTCTGAAATCTTAACTTAAAAGGTATCTTCTTTCTAAGAATAGACACCACCTCTCTATTCCCTGGTTATCTTTCATTTAACACGCACACAAAATTAAACGGGAAGGGAAGAAAATCAACCTACTGCTAATATTGATTAGGACTTCCTCAAATTCAAGAGTTTATACAAAAATGACTAAAGCAGTCACTCTCACTCCATTTTAGCCTTTGCCATCATCTTTCCCAGTCTCCCGACGAGTGTATTGAACATGAAAAGGACTGGATATGCAGTTGTCGTTTTTTTCTAGAGCCAGAGTCGCTTCTAAATTCCTCTATAGATCGTATCATGACAAAGATAGTTCAGATGAATACTAGAAGTTCTCTGAACTGGCTTCCACTCAACTAGCCAGATTCACCAGTATTCTCCATTTGTTCTGTAATGCATATTGGCGTATGCTGGGGTTCATTGTTGGAGAACTCCTCTCTAGTATGTTCCGAGAACTTCTGGTCTTACCCGTTGAGTCATATGCTTAGCAAATATCAACTGTACATGTTTCTAAACCAGTGTATGACAGTTGGGCTTGATATTGTAATTTTCCAGGGGAATCAAATGGTCTAGAAAGGATGAAATGCAGGCCCCAAAGTTAAGAGAGATCTGTTGCTTCTGTGAAAACCAAGGTGAATGCTTAGGAAAATCTTCAGTACAGAAAAGTTAAAAACACTTAAAACAAAACAAAACAAAATACCAGTTTGGTCGTTCCTCATAAAGGTAGACATAGAATTACCATTTGACTCAGTGATTCCACTCCTAGGTATATAACCAAAAGAACTGAAAGCAGGCACTCAAACAGATACTTGCATCCCAATGTTCAAGCAACAATACTCACAATCTCTGAAAAGTAAAAACAACCCAAGTATTCATCAACAGATAAACAAACAATATAAATAAAACATACCATAGACACATATTATTTAGCCATGAAAATGAACAAAATTCTGACATACTACAACACAGATGAATCTTGAAAACATTATGCTAAGTAAACTAAGCCGGACACCAGAGGATGAATAAAGATGATTTCACTTCCACGAGGCACCTAGGATAAGCGAATTCATAGAGATAACAGTAGAATAGAAGTCACCAGGTTTGATGGGTAGGGAAAATGGAAAGTTACTGGTTCATGGGTGCAGAGTTTCTGTTTGGGATGATGGGAAATTTCTGAAAATAGTGAGTGGTAGTGGTTATATGACATTGTAAATGTACTTAATGCCACTGAATTGCATACCTAAAAAATGGTTAAAAGGTTACATTTATGTGTATTTAACCACAACAGTCTTTCTCTAATTTCAGATGTCAGAGAGACAGCTATAGAAGAAATAACAAAAGGAATAATATAATAAAAACCTAGAAGGAGCCTGGGGCACCTCAGTGGCTCAGTTGGTTAAGTGTGTAACTCCTGATTTTGGCTCAGGTCATGACCTCAGGGTCCTGAGATCGAGTCTCACATCAGGCTCCACATTCAGGATGGAGTCCGTTTGGGATTCTCTCCCTCTCCCTCTGCTCCTCCCCCAGCTCACTCTCTGACATAAATAAATAAATAAATATCTTAACAAACAAACAAAAAACCCTAGAAGGATTCTGTACTTGTGTTGCTCAACACATTGCCCTGAAATTTCTTTCTTCTTCAAAATTTCTTTCTTTCTTCTAGAAATTGTAGGTGATGCATAATGGATGTGGTTCATGCAAAAAATACAACATGGATTGGAAGTAGGCAGAGCCATGGAAAAATCCTTGGCCTTTTATAAAACACAAAGCATGTAAAGTGTGTGTGTGTGTGTGTGTGTGTCTTTGGGTATGTATATGCATATACATATATATGTTTTAAGTTAAAATATCTGTTTACCTCTCTCACTCACTTGCTCCTGTTTCTATAAAACCTCTGCTTTGACTTTTTTTTTTAAATAACAGACCAACAACTGTTTCTGATTGAATTAGAAAGCATACTGAAAATGAAATTTAGCTGCCTCTCGCTTAGCTACCACCCACAGTGGTATGAATGTTACCTTCATTACATTACTGATATACACACATTATCTATAATATGTGCAAAATACCCACATACCGCCTTTGGCAAGGCTCTAAACTCTACACTGAATTACAAAACTTCCTACACAAAAGGATCCATTCATCTCTCTGGCACTGGAAAGCAGCCAATCAGGAGTGGATCGAGGCAAAAGTCACTGATGTTACCCAATAGTTCAGGGCAAAAAAAAAAAAAAAAAAAGGAAGAAAGAAAGAAATAGAAGACTAGATGCAAAATTACAGCCAGAGGAAATCTTAGTCTTAAAGGAATAACAATATAAATCAACTCAGGATTTGGCTCAGACACCAAGGGCAATACCTATTCCTCTCCTATGAGACACTGGAAAGAGAGAAAGCAAGCATTAAAAATTCTATTTTACTTCGCATATTCAGACATCAATGGACCTACAGGAGAACTAGGGAGCCAATTCAACCCAGACTTCTAATGCAAAGGTAAATTTAACAATAGGGTTGTAGAGAAAACTCCCAACACTAGGGTAACTAGTTGTTGCTGTTGTTTTAAATGCATTTAATGTTCTTAATGTACTTAACATTTAAAAGCATTTAAATGTTTGCGGTTACTGGCACAGAGTGATTAGCAATTGCTGAATGAAGAATTTCCTCTGCTGCCCAAGAGCACAGTCTCTCAGAGGTGCCTGACCTCACACTCTAACTTCCCTACCATGAAGTATCGGTGTCTGAAAGTTCCCAGAAGGCCATCAGCTCCAACCCATACGATTCATTCATTGACATCTTGGTCTCTGAAGACTTCTCGTGATGGCGGACTCATGACTTCTTGAGGAAGGCCCTCTCGCTTCTGAATAATTTGTATGTTGTAATCCTTCCTTCTCTTGGATGCGAAATCTCCACCAACTAGTCTTACTTAATAATAATATCATTGCTTCATATGGGTACTATCATTTCCGGTTTTGCAAGTATTTCTACAGGCTCATGTTTTTCGGTCTTCACAAAAACCCTGTGGTGTGGATTATCATGGCCCTTACCATCCAAGGTACACGATTAAAGGGAAAGAAGCCTGAAGTGCTTACCTGGATGATCACAGCCCTGTAAGACAAGTCTGGACTAACATCCTGGCCTCTACATTCCAGCAGAGAGGGTTTCCCCATATGGTGTTTGTTCTCTGGAAAAAGACATGAAATTCTCTTTCTTTTCTATGTCAGGCCCCTGTCATAGGAGGCGCCCCTCTCAACGGCTTCCTGCAGGACGAGGTTTGAGGTCCTTCACCATCTTTGTTAAGCTCCCACCTCGATGTTCCTCTTATAATCCCTTCTTCGGCGCACCCGGAGGCCGTCTAGCAGGATGCGGAGAATATTACAGAATGCGCCACATGTGGAAAAGAGGGGCGACGGCTTCCCTTGTTCTGGTCACTATTTTTAATGCAAACTATTTACTTTTGGCAGCAGCCGCATCACACCATTGGGTCATAGTAAACTTTTTATAAAATAAA
Source organism: Mustela putorius furo (assembly GCF_011764305.1). Taxonomy (NCBI): domain Eukaryota; kingdom Metazoa; phylum Chordata; class Mammalia; order Carnivora; family Mustelidae; genus Mustela; species Mustela putorius. The sequence goes on along the minus strand of NW_025421402.1, from coordinate 17,398,270 downwards.
ACCTTTGTCCTGACACAAACCGTTAAGTCAGATTTTCCATCCCCAATCCTTTCTGGAATGACATGGAATAAAGAGACAGAAATGCAGGGAGGCAAAAAAGGGAAGAGAAGGTTGGTGTATCTAGCCGCATGGTTCTCTAACTTTAGCCTACATTAGAAACATCTGGAGGGCTTACTAAATAAAACACAGATTGCTAAACCCTAACCCCCCAGACTTTCTGATCTAATAGAGACGAGATTGGGGCCCAAGAACTTGCATTTCTGACATATTCCTAGGCGACGCAGAAGCTGCTGGTCGACTCTGAGAACCAGAGCTCTAGTCTACATTTATGCGATTCATTCTTGAACCTAAATGCAAATTGCACATTATCTCAGTTAATTTTGAACTTCTTATTTTACCTTGACCTTAGTTTTTAGCCTCTTGAGAGCTCTCTGAATCCTGTTTGCTACTCAACATATACGCTATTCATCTATTCATCAGGGTGATAGTAACATCATTAAATCACCTAGAGCCAAAACCATGACTTCTTGCTGGATCTTTGGGTCCTTCTTTCCTGGTTGGCCCTGTTTCTTTAATCAACACTCTGTGGTTTAATCAACACTCCTTATATACAGCAGAAAAAAGTAGTTCACTACTTTGAGGTGTGAGGCCCAGTTTAGTTCAGGAGTCTTGCCCATTTTGCCACTGACAACCGAATCCGGTGGTCCGTTAGGTTTCTTTGAAGATCCCCATAGGCTTGCCAAATGTCTTTGGAAATTGTTAATGCAACAAAAAGTTTCATAGGCTTTGATGTCAGGCAAACATAAACTAGCACTTACTGGATTTGTGATTTTCTTATTTATGGAATGGGTTAATAAAACCCACCTTCTATGGTTGTTAATAGAATTAAATAACACATGAGTAGGGAAAGCATCTATCACATTGCTGGTATTCAATAAATGTGAATTATTATAATTATGTTCCTTATCTGGTCAAAATCTTCCAGAGGCTTCTACTATCTAGTGAATAAACTCCAGATCCCATAGTTTAGTATTTCAGACATAACTTGCTACCAATCTATCAGCCTAGACTTGCCTCTCATCCCTAGAAATCTAAACCCTATCCCTAAAACGTGTATTCCATGTCCCAACTCTGCGTTTAGACTAGAATCCCCATGAGTATGCCTTCCCCACTCTCCCAGTTTTTACTTAAAAACAATAAAAAGCTTAACAATCACAAAAACCTTCTTACTCTTTAGCTCAGCTTTTCAATGAAATGGTCACTTTCACTCTGAAATCCCTTTTCTCGTCCGAGCCCCTCAGCAATCACTGTGTGTGCCAAGTATTCAGCCCCTTGCACACTGGCCTCAAGGGTAATCCTGCCTGTGCGTACACGTCCATTTCTTCCAAGGGAATAACCAGCTACTAAAAGAGAGGGAAACATGCACGTATTTACATCCCCATAATCCCTGTGCTCTAGTTTGCTGACCCTGGAGGCTTAAAGAATTCAGATTCATTTATTTAATTTTAGAGATCTGACTCTCGGGATTGAAATCTTGCTTCCATCAACCTTTCCTCTCCTGCAAAAAGACAAACAGAACCCACTCCCGAAGATGTTTCTTGGCTTTTCTGCAGGAGGAACAGGTGATTCTCTGACATACCCTTTGCATTGACTGTGGAGGAGATGTTTGTCCACATGAAAAAAAAAAAAAAACAACAAAAGCAACCTATAAGTTCTATAATATTTTATATGATCAGTTCATTAGTTTGGTTATTGACTCATTTGTTGAATAATTGCTGGGCACCTTATAAGTGTATGAGTCTTCATTTATTCATCTCTTCCAATGTATTTCATAGCTCACTTCTCCAGGCTAGTTCAACCGCTCTGAAGCACTTGTTGTGAGCAAAGCATTACCCTTCTGTCCGGGACAGTAAGATGGTCCCCGTTCCTAAAAGAGTCCATGCTCTAGTAAGGGAATGGGGTCTCCCAACAACAACTGAAAGCCCTGCCTTCACGGGCCACAGTGAGGTCATGTTGCAGGGCATGACCGGGAGCAGGGAGATAACTATCACCAAAGTGACAGGTAACTACTAACGTCGGATAGGCTAGCAAGAACCCTGGGCACTGTGAGAACACAGGCCACATCATAGAGACGTCCTGGCTCATTACAAAAGAGAACAAATAAATGTCATCTTCCTTTCTCTGCAGGGCTCCTTCACCCATCCTAAGCACTGGAAGCTTGAACTTAGGGCGAGTTTGCCCCGGAAGTACATTAATGTACTTGGTACATTAGCTCTTGGAACACAGCACTACAAACTGGGTGGTTTAAAAGAGCAGAAATGAACTCTCTCATGGTCCTGGGGGTCAGAAGTCAGAAAGCAAGGTGTTGGCTGGGCCATGTTTCCTGGGACACCTCCAGAAGGGGATCCTTTCTTACCTCTCTCAATACCTGGTGTTTTGCTGGCAATCTTTGGCATTTGTTGGTTTGAAGCTACCTAACTTTGATCTCTGCCTTTGTCTCACACGGCATTGTCTCTGTGTGTCTCTGTCTTTACGTGGTCATCTTATAAGAACACTGATCATACAGAATGAGGGGTCTACCCCCTACCACAATAGGACCTCATTTTGACCTAACCGATTGTATCTATAATGACTCTATTTCCAAGAAAGGTCACCTTCTGAGGCCCCAAGGATTAGGACTTCAACATGTCTTTTTTTGAGGGAGCACAATTAAACTATCACAATAAGTGTTCGTATGTTACACTGGGCTGAGTACGTTCCAAATGCTCTGACCATGAAGTCCTTCAAAACAAAGGACGTTCTGGCTCTTTCTTATTCTTCCACAAAGTATGCCACTGAATTTGCACAGTCCGTTCTTGGCAAATGCTTGTTGACTAGCAGACTTCATTAGAAAGACACACACAATCAAGTGATAAATAAGCCCTTGAACAATCCATCTTTTACACTATAAATTTGGAATTTTATGCACACACATCACAAAGATTATGTGTATGTGTATCTATATACCATATTTTATGTATATGACAAGGAGGAGAGAAAGAATTATCAGTGTAAGCAACTTTATACTGTCTTTTCCTTGTCTATTTAATATATTTCACTGTGGAATGAAAATAAGGGAGAAAAAGCAAGAAAGGGAATTTTCAAGTAATTGAAAGTAGGGCTTTACGGAGAATCAGAAGTAGAGAAATGGTTTCTTTTCTTCCCCTGAGGCATAAATGTAGCTCTCTGTTCCTGCTCGCCTGCAGGCTCCTTGAACAACGCTGGGTCACTTTAGGGTGCTTAACACACAGACAGACCACCTGATGATCCTTCAGAAGTGGCTTAACGGACCCAATACTTATCTTGCTTCTCCCATCGCCCTGTCTTGTAATTGCCCTGGCTGCTTTGAAATCGCATCCCTCTAAGAGGAGGTGGTAATGTACACCTCACAAGAGCTTCGAGAGGGCCTGGAAAGTAGACTCCCATGGAGTACAGATCAGCTTCAAAAGAAAGACACACATAAAAATACAGTGTCTCTGGGTCTCAGATATCTACATTATTGTGTCACTATAGTAAGTCTTTCTCTGTAAGGCACAGAGTTCCTGTATTATACATATCCGTGTGCAATTAGGATAAAGAAGGGCATATATACATCTCTAATGACCTTTATGGAAATGTCGCCAGAGAGGTCTTCAAGCTACACATATACACACAAACACACATACACGCGCGCACACATAGGAAAGCCTTGCCTCTGTGATGAACACACCTTATAATTCTCTATTGTTTTCTTCCACTTTTTTTTCATTCTCTACAGATGGGCCTTTGTGCTGACTGCCCGTATGCATAAACAAGTAAATTCATTTCCACAGGTCTGAGGGATGAAGGAGTCCTTTGTGTGAACACAAAGTCTCTCAGATGTCACAGCTCAATAGCATTCAGAAGACCATCACCTACGAATCACACAGCAGAGTCAAAAAAAAAGATTCAGCTGGGCAAAAGTCACTTCGGTGCAGGCTAGAAAGAGACGTGTGCAGGCCAACGGTTAGTGACAGCATCTGAAGGGAAACCAGGTCAAGACCTCAAGTCACGTCTATCCTTGAGGCTGGACCACACAGCCTAGGACTGCGGATTTTGATAATTCCAGTTGTTTCCTGCTGTGGGAAGAAGGAGTCTCCCCAACAAGACTGCAAGCTCTCTGGGGCCATATCTTCTGATTTTTTTTGATTGATCTCCCTTTCCAAGTCCACTCTGACTTGACACCAACACACACATACTTGAAAACCATACTTCTAACACCCTTTCCTACTTCCTGGCTCCCAACAACACATATGGCCTACATTACAATTTAAGTCCCTTCTTAGATTCAGTTGAGAACTTTAATTTAGGGGGTGAGATTATAAAGCAATGAGTCGAAAAATAAAATAATGACTCCGGTTTTTCTGCAGACATAGAGTTTATGGGTTACCTAAGAATATCAGTTTCACAAATCTCTTATGTAATATTTTTTTTTTACCTACATCATTCTTATCCACTTAACCAGCACTAGCTCTGAATAAATAACCAAAAAAATGGGTAGATATATGTTTCTTTCTCGATAGTTAGATATCTTTAAAACAAATGAAGCAGAATTTCCAAATCCAAATAAAGAAAAAAATATTTCTCAGAAGAGTCCCCCTCGTGATATTACACACTTATTTCACAACATTTCCTTGCACTTGAATCTCATTTTGAAATACGTCTTCAATTCCTTGGAAAACATTTGTTGAACACCCACCGTGTACCGCGTACCGTTCCGGGAATCTGTCCCCGGGGTGAAGGTAAAGCAGATAGAGGAAGGGCAGAAGATCAAGTGCAGCCAAATGATGAAGGGCCTGGAGGCAAAGCATGCAGTGGAGAGGGGGGGTAGGAAATGTTGAGAAGAGGGGCCCTGAGATGTCAGGGTGGCCACGAAGGACCACGTGGGAGGAGGGCACAGTGGTCAGAGCTTAGGAGGGAGTAAAGGCAGGTGTCTGAGGTGTAGCCAGGAGGAGGCGGCGCGGGGGAGGGGCCCGAGTGCGGGCAGAAAGCGCAGGGGGCGGTGGTGCTGGAGGCCTAGCGACAAACAGGCCCACAGACAGTAAGGGCTTGGGCTCCTTGGTGACGTGAGGTGAGAAGCCATCACAGGGCTTTCAACAGGGGATTGAGATCTGACCCACATCTCAGTGGGAATCAGTCTTAACTACACACACACACACACACTCTAAGGAGGTCGGGGGGCACCAGCCAGGCCCGGGGGCCACACCTGGACCGGCCAGGACGCTACTGCAAAGGCTAGAGGCAAAAACTCCTTGGATGAGAGTAGCAGCCGCAGAGATGAGAAGGGGCTGGATTTCAGATCTGTCTTTGAAAACCAGCTATCACGTAGGAAAATTAATTACTTTTCAATTTCCTCTTCACCAGAACTTTGGCAGTTTCCAAAAATTAACACCACCTTTCAGAGGTTCGGATCTGTTTCCATTGAAGGAATTCCCAATTATGTATTTGTAGGCTCTGAACCCAGTTCTAGAGGGGAGGTTTTCAAAAAAAAAAAAAAAAAAAATCCCGAGCACTGTGAATATCAAGAAATAAACATACATCCTCCCTCGGAACCATCTTTTGCCCTAGTGAAGGTTGTCCAACAGTTGGCAGACATTAAGATTTTTTAAAACGGAGCCTTAACGAAGCAAACAAGGAGCTGCTCCCCACGAGCCCGCCCTGCCCCCCGATAACAGGAAGTCGGTCTGATGAGGCCTCATCCGACCAGACATGAGCGACAAAATCACACAGTGGTGTCATCATCACAAGCCATGTCTAGGGGAAATATAAACCATGTTCTGGATGATAAGCAAAACCCTGATAATAATGCACTCTCCGTGCATCCAATATGCCAGACCCTTCACGTGCATCTCCTCCCCGTGACTCGTTAGAACCGTGATCTCCATTTTATGATGAAAAACTGAGGCTCGGAGACATGAATGGTTTGTAAGACCAAAACGCTAATAAATAAGAAGAGGCAGAAGATGAACCCAACCCCCTACCCCTACCCCTACCCCCACCCCGCAACACCCCTCCACAAAGATTCTCTTCTTGCCTGCCTGGAGCTGCTCCTCAGCGGCAGAGTGAGACCAACAGGAGCGGAACTGAGTTGAAAATAGTATTTTAGGAGGCGCAGAAGCAAACTCCTGGGGCAGCCACCGAGAGCCTGACCCGACAGCAATGGAGACCGGAGGCAGTTTTCATTTTTACGAGACTGTGAGCAGATCAAAAATGGAAGAGGCTGTTTCTTACAAACATTGAAACCCGACGCTTTGGCAACTATAGTAATAATATGAGAGTAACCATTGAGTCGAAGTACATTGTGCTAGGAGTTTCCACGCATCCCGTGTTCACTTTACGAAGTCCTGGCCAAGGAGGTGTTTTTACGCACATTTTACTGATGTGGAAATTGGCTCAGTGATGTGACTTCCTCAGACTCTCCGGAGGGGCGAAACCACACCTTGAACTCCCGCTGGCCCCACCCCAGGGCCTGCGTTCTTCCTGCGAGTGTGGGCAAGTGGTCCAGAGCATGGCCTGTGGGGCCAGACTGCCCGGGTTCGAATTCTACCTCTGCAAGGGCCTGGGCAAGTTACTCGACTTCTCCGCGCCTCAGTTTCCTCTTTTGTAAAATGAGGATAAGAACCCACCTCAGAGGCTTATTAAAAGGATTGAATGACTCCATCTATATAAAACACTTAAATCGTGCCTAGCATACAGTGTGCCCTGTGTGTTGGTGATAATTATCAATATCATTACACAATCATATTCCACGAAAGGAACATGGAATTATTAGTAACTATTGCATGACTATCCATGTTTCTTTCAATACAGTGGGGGGACTACTATTCAATGCACAACTTTTGGGGTCCCGTCTGCTCTCAAGGTTAACATTGAGTAATGTCATGACTTAACCCGAATGATAACAATCCGATTTCCTCATGAGGCAAGCCTGTCGTTCGATCAGTTTGAAAAAACCAGAGATATTAATAGCCTTGTACAAACAAAGTGTTTATTATATATACCTCACGGCTTTTTTTTCTTTTTTAAGCGGGTTACTCTACTGTGTGTCTCCAATGTGGCGCCAGAGTCAGGATCAGCATTAAGGGGATTGTATGCTGCAAAATTCTGCACAACAGAAGCACAGTATAACTTTTTTTTCAGTAGCACTTTTTGCAAGTCTAACTTAACAGACAGTCGGTTTTTTTGGCTGACTTCTTTTTATTTTACACACCCTTGGGCAATATGAGAAATGAAAACTGAACTCTGTGTGTGTGTGTGTGTGTGTGTGTGCATAGGAACACGTGCATGTGCATGTGTTTGGGGTTCGGAAAAGGGGGCAATTCTTATTAACCCCATCAATGCCATGCTCCCCACAGTGAGGGAACCTCACATTTCGTTTTGCCGCCTTAGAGTCCCTTCAAAAGCAGACTCAAGCCATTAACCTTGCATTTTCACTGTAAAGCCTCAGGGTGTGCATATTTTAAAATATTTTGCAGAGACTATATATGTATATATAAAATTATATACACACACACACATATATATAAAACATACATATGTATTCTATATATTACATATATAAGATTCAGAATTCCTCTGAAATCCACTTGAGTTTATTTTGTCTCAGCACATTTATCTTCTACTAACCAACAGGCACCCATCAGCAGACTACTCTCCCAAGCTATCTCCCAACACTAACAGTCTCATACCAGCGCCATGCAAGATGACCTTTTTCTCCCAATGTTTTATGATATATGAGCTCATGACATCACCTTGTCTCCCAAGGAGTGATTTTGCATGATTTTATTAGTGGCCTGAAGCTAACAAATTAATCTTAAAAATAATCTAACAACTGACTTGGTCAGGTAATTCTGTTAGGGCTCTTCCTCTTCAAGGAATCAAAGGTTTTGAAGCCAAAATCGAAGAGATGACATGGAAGGAATTGAACCAGGACATGTTGAGTACCCACTCTCCATCTGGGAGGTAGAGACATTGTTTAATGTCACCCTTCCAATAAACACCAAGCTAATCAGGAATTGTTAAGGAAACTTAGGTCACAATACTCTCGCCATTGAACCTGCCACCATGTTGCCTTGTAAAGGGTGAAAAGCGAGCATAGATGAAGCCATCAAATCCCGGGGTATTAGCGCAGTCCCAACATGATTAAAGAAATCGCTGTGCATATTGATTAACCAAATCTGCTCTGATCTCAGTCTGATATTTTCAGATATCCTTGCTGTAAATATTGCTGGGCTCAAGGGAATCTCTTGATTCAGACAGATGGTTTCACCCAAGGAGTCCAACCCAGATGCCAGGCTGCCCCCCCACCCCAAACTGTCACAACTCCTCCTCTGGGGGAAAAAAAAATGAATTCTGAGGCATTTCTCTGGATCCTCCCAGCTTTTGCTTTAAGAATACTTTGGGAATATCCCTATTAGTGGAAAGACTGTACTGATGAGACACAGTGTCAGATAACAGATTGTTATTTGAGGCCATGAAATTTTGGGGTAGCTTGTTATTCAGTGACTACATTGTCAAAACAGTCATGAAGGTACAAGTCTTACTATCCTAGAGGTGGTCAAGTTTGAAACGCGCAGTTAGTTTAGAAAGGGTGTGAGTTAGTGAAGGGAAGCTAGAAATATCTGAAAGCTACAAGGTCCTTTGAGGTCAGTATAGCTAACGTTAAGTATTGGTTGGTGGTCTCATGGCACCATGAAGTCATGACTGCCCTTAAATAAGTTATTAATTTCTTGGACCCTCATTTCTTCACTTGTAAAATTGGGAATTTTTCCCAGTCCAAGATGTCAGGTGCCTTTGTTCAAGTTGGTGATATTCATTTTGAAGAACGTTTCTCTTCCCTAGCTATTCTCTCTCTTATAACTCTGGGCATGATTTTAATTGTAAACGTAGGAGCAGGTTAATCAGAGAAAGATGTGTTCAAATTTCCAAATGAGCTGAGAGCTATTTTCAAGATTGTAGGTTCGAAGGCATTCCCAGAGCACTGGAGCTTTATCTGATCGTATTCCAATAAAGGCTGCCTTTGGCATAAAGCTTTAAAAACATGGTAAGGGTCATTCCCATTTGGAAAAGGTTCAGTTTGTGTCTTTTTTCCCCTCTTCTTTTTCTTCATCTATCAAAGTGCTTTATCCCCCTCATAGTCCCTCCAGCATTGGTGTAGACTTGAAGTCATTGCACGATTCCACCAGTATATGCTATTTACAGTCCGTCGACATCAGCAAAGTCAGAGCAGGAGGACAGTAAGGCTTTATTTTACCACCATTCATCAAAGTTCTGACAGACTATTCTGTAGAGAGAGGAGAGCCGTGAGAACTCCGAGTCCCCTCGCCAAGCTAAATGTGACTTCCACAGAAGCTCGGGTGTCCTAAAGCTCCCAGGAGAGGAGAATCAACACACACACAGCCCCAGACAAGACAAACTGTGAACTCACTCACAGAAAAGCTATCTTATCCAGCCTGGTATTCTGACTCTAGAAGGATACCTGTATAGATCCTATGGATACTTGGGGGAGCACCAGCACCTACCCATGAACTTGCATGCGCACATACTTATACACACACATTCTTCCCCTGCATAAAACAAATGCCCTGAGGAATTCTAATAAATTATCCATTCAACCATCTGAACAGCCTGAGAACATATTCATAGCCCGCCTGCCCTTCTTTTTCTAGGGAGTAGAATGCCAGTTGTGTGTCAAGTATACAGTAATCAAAGGGCATCTGGAAATTTCAGAGGCTTTGTTCTTGTAAGCACCAAGCCTTGCCCCCACCCCCACAAGATAACGTGTCAGCAGTTTCAGACGTGAAACTCTGAAATTTTATTGCATGTATTCAGTTTCCTGAATATCATCTAACCTTACCTTCATAATTCAAGGCTCTTAAAGCACCAATTTCCGTACCGGGGCTAGAAGAGGGGAAAAAATAACTCCCTCTTCTAGAGGGAGTTTATTCCTGAAGGCTGCAGAGATGCCACATGGCTGCTGAAGGCAAGTGGAAAGTCAGAGAACAAGCCAAAAGGGACTCCAAATAAAGACACCACAGCAGACGTCAGGAGCCCGGTGGGATGCCATAGCTGTCAGGGCTGGGTTAGCTATAAACAGGGCAAGATTTAAAAAAAAAAGGGCCCGCAACAAGCACCGCGTTCATTCTATGATCTGATTTTCGGGGCCAGCATCATCGAGGTGGGCAAAAATCCAAGTCTAAAGGATCATCCGCTTCTGTCAAAGCATCCACCCCCAGCCCTCCCCTTCTAATTCAGCGCTTCTAATTTCTTGTGGTCCTAGAGATGACCCCCCTGGTCACAAGTGAATAAAGGGCCAAAGGCTGCCTTTCCATGAACTCAGCTGTGTGTGTGCTTTGTGTCTTCTGTGACGGTGGTCAGGGGTCTCTGACTTACTTCCTAGCCGTGTTTCCGGAGGGGAGACTGCTGCCTTGCTGAGCTCCCCAGAGATGACGAATTGTTTCCTTCCTTCCGTGACCCCTAAAACCACCTCCTTCTAGTTCCTGTTTTCAGGGACAAAGAACCAGCCCATGCTCACCCTCTTCACACAACACGCTTCTGTCTTGGGCTGTTCCTCTTCCAACTGGGGACTCCGATCTGTGCAGATCTTACTGCTCCAGTGATGGGAGAGCCCGTGTGGCAGTAACCTTCCAGAAGGTACACAGCCACTAAGAAGTCACTGAGGAAGAATTCACGAAAGGTCCTCTACATGACCAGGCTCGAGGGACACATCCCTTCCTGGCGATGAGACGGTCTCTGAGAGTAAGGCAAGTGCTTAAGTTAATTCTGCCCTTACCAGAGGCCACTCCTTGGAGCACAGGGTCAGGGGCCTAAGAGTAACAGTGACTTGGCAGCTTAGCTTAGAGGCAACAAGATGTAAGAGATCCTGCCTTCAACTGATTGAAGTCAGACCACTGAAATGGAGCCAGGGAGGATATTCCATGATGCCATCCTCCATACACAAGACACATAAAGGCAATTTTTTGTAAAGATTTTATTCATTTATTTGACAGAGAGAGAGAGATGACAAGTAGACAGAGAGGCAGGCAGAGAGAGAAGGGAATCAGGCTCCCTGCTGAGCAGAGAACCCCTTGAGGGGCTCCATCCCAGGACCCTGAGATCATGACCTGAGCTGAAGGCAGAGGATTAATCTACTGAGCCACCCAGGCGCCCCATATAAAGGCAATTTAATTGAGAAAGAAGAAAAGAGAGAACATGGAATCATGTTTTTGGGGTTTTTTTTGTTGCTGTTGTTGTTGTTTTAATTATCTTGAATTATCTATCTGGCTACCTTTGCCCTAGCTTCTTTTTCCGAGAACCCAGTCTTTGTTTTCCCTCCAGACACCAATCCACTCTCTGGCTGGCCTGGTTTCTCTTGTTTTCCTTCTCTTCTGGCTGATACCCAGGCAAAGAGGAAGGGAATGCACGAGGTGTAGTAAGAAGCGGGCACCTGGGAGTCACAGCTGAACTGGGGTGGCCACCCTGCCCCTTCCTAGCTGTGTTGATCCTGGCCAAGGGACTTACTTTCTCTTTGACTCAGCATCTTCCCCTGTGAAAAGGAGGAAGAACACAGTAGTCAAAAGAATACCTTCAATGGGTGAATGCGGTCAAAAATGTCGAAACTTCCAGTAATAAGATAGATAAGTCCTGGGGGTACAAGATACAGCATGGGGACTAGAGCCAACCACGCTGTAGCAGGTATTTGAAAGTTGCTCAGAGAGTACATCTTGAAAGCCCTCACCACAGGGGGGGGAAATTGTGTAACTATGGGAAGTGATCGATGTAAACTGAACTTACTGTGGTAGACATTTTGCAATACAGACATATGTCAAATCACTATGTTGTACCCCTTAAACTAGTATCATGTTATACTGCTATTATATTTCAGTCATTTCTATAAAAGAAAAGAATACCTCACCATGCCAGCCTCGCAGTAGAACTGTAGTATTAAAGGAGACAATACTTAAAACATGCTTAACAGGGTCTCTGGTACTCAGGAAGCCCACGCTGACACTATCGTAGGTGACCAGAAGCAATGGCTGCCCTCACGGTGCTCTCAGAACATGCACCAAGATTTGAGGTCCTCCAAGAAGAGGTCCTTGGGGATTCATTTTAATAAGTAAGAATTAGCTTTCATGAACACACATGTAAACTAGTACTTGAAGACTCTTTTTAGAACTTTTAAAACCTACTCTCTGCAACCTCATACACAACATTGATTAGCGTGGTAATTCCTCATTCTCATAACAAACACAAAGAAAATTCTCATCCGAAGTATCGATGTTTCCAAGTGATTAGAGTCCAGAACAACTAGAAGTTTCTGCCTACAGATGTCAATATCTTTCTTTTCCTCAAGTCCCGTTTTTAGTCATACAATCACCCATGCCTCCTCCTTAGCATCATGGTGCTCTGGTGTGTTCTTGACCCTTAGTTTCCCTCCAGACACTGTCCCTGGAGGACGAGCTTCTCCCAGTCTCCTCTCACCCCCAGTCTCTCCCGAGCACCCATCTACACGGGGCCCTCAACGGGCCCCTTCAAGGCTGTGTTTTTGAATGGGTTGCTCCTCTGTCGAGAATGATCGTCCCTCATCCTGTTTTAACCAATGCTTCTCAAGGCCCTGGTCTGATGTCAACTCCCTGGTCAAAGCTCTTCAACTCTGCCCTCTACACACACCGTTCCTGTCACCCTACGACCCGCGGAAGTCACTCGTGCACAGGTCTGCCTCCCTCCTCAGACTCAGGGCTTTTTGAACAGTGTTTCCAAGTGCATTCGAATCACCCCAAGGCCTTGTGAAAACCGTAGATTCTGCTCTACGTTGTGTTTGTTCTGACTCAGCAAGGCTGGGATGATGCAGGAGGTTCTGCATCTCCCTCAGCTTCCAGACTGCCCTGTAATCCACTTGAGAAGCTTTAAGAGCCTTTCAGAAATGTCAGTGACTTGGCACTTCCTCTTCATTCTCCTTCTCATCATCTTTTTTTTTTTTTAAGATTTTATTTATTTATTTGACAGACAGAGATCCCAAGTAGGCAGAGAGAGAGGAAGAGAAGCAGGCTCCCTGCTGAGCAGAAAACCTGATGCGGGGCTCCATCCCAGGACCCTGAGATCATGACCTGAGCCGAAGGCAGAGGCTTTAACCCACTGAGCCACCCAGGTGCCCCGTCATCATCATCTTTTAACACAGGTGCCCAGCACCTGTACTTAGAGAGATGAAAGCGATGTCAGGGCTGCCTGAAATAATGCAGGGCAGAGGCAGACAGTAAATGGGGGTGGGGGGAGCTGGACAGAGAAGGAGGTTAGCGAAGGGGCAGGAGATAGGAAAGAGGGGATAAAAAGAGGGAAAATTATAGGGAGAGAGAGGACAGTAGAAAGGCAACACTGTCTGACTTTCGAGGTTGAGGAGGTGGATTTCTGGGTGCCATCCCTCCCGGGGGAGGGGGGTGCCCCAGCCATTTATGCCACCAGAGAAAGGTGCTCAGACCTTCACCACTTCCTCCTAAAGGTTCTTCCTTCCCGATTGATTGAGGAATGAGGTACCGAGAGCAAAGGAATAACAAATGAGCGTCTCCCTCACGATTGTGAGTGTCCAGAATGGTTTTTGTCACAACGGCAGAAAGGCTTTTTAACCTGAAGACTTCAAACTAACTGTTCACCAAACCACGTACACGAAAGTTACCTGGTAGAGTTCGATCCGTTGCTCGGGCACTCTGGCTTTCGGGTTCTGTAAACGAAAGACTCTGAACTCTGCTTTCACCAAGTTGGATGCATTCTTCTCCATCGCCGAGACGTCGAAGCGGACGATTCTGAAGTAGGGTCTGTAGAAAGTGGGCGGGATGGCATCTGTAAAAAAGGGCAATCATTGAAAATGATAAAATCCATTATTCTCTCAAAAAGGACCCTGAGGCACGAGATTGTCTCAAGAAAACATACGGGAAATATCTACAGAAGGATTTCGTTTCCAAGGGCCAATTTAATACCATTAACAATTTAACCAGAGGGGGGAAAAATAAATAAACATGTGCATTTGGTTACAGGAGTCACAGATTAATAGAGATTAACAAACCACTTCCAACTCCGTTCGAGGGCATGCCGTGAACCCCATCCTTTGAAAGTTGACAGAGCCGTGGAAAATCCTAGACGGTTGTGAACTGGAGCAAGATTGTGACAGTTGATGCCTGGAGAGAGCTGTCGGGCTTACATACACTTTGATCAGATGTGCCAAGAAAATAGCTCCTAATGGCAAGCAGTCTGCCCATGGATTTTTTTTCCTTGAAGTTTTGGCATCCGAATCCTCTGCTCTATCCAGGTTCGTGCATTGCATCTTTTTTGGCTTCAATAGTTTGGTTTTTTCACACACATATGACCAAATATACCCTCTAGTTAAGTTAATAAAATTTGAATTTAAAAAGATGATAATAATAACATCCAAATACGAGTTATCTGGTCTAATGAGGAGGAAGAGAGGAAGAGTCCGCCCCAACACCTTCAATTCTAAGCAGAAACACACAGAGGCAGCTAGTACACAACAATTTCAAGTTCACGGGTTGCTAGAGATTTGCTGTAATATTTTATAGTCATTTGCCACTGCCTTTGAACAAGCACGTGAGCTTCTCCAACAAAACCCAAGCGGGTCCCCATCCCGGCCACGCAGTTCAGACACGGCATCCGTGTATGGAGCCTGTAGGTCATTTGTTCCAGATTTTTCTACAATTCTCCTCCCAGATCTTCTGTAAACTTCCCTTCATTATTCCGGAATGTTCCATCCAAATCGGGTAGCTCCAGTCCTTTCTACCCTCTTCTCGAATGTGTAGCTTCGTTACAACATAATCATTCACAGTTGTTTATGGCTTTTTACAAGTGTTTTTATGACTTCTGCATTATGTTTGTTTATTTTGTTTTCCCCCGTGGAAATTTTGAGAATCTTGAGGGCAGAGACCAGATTTGCCAGGTCTTCCTCCCCGCCCCTGCAAACCCCACAGCCCTGGACAGGGCCCCCTGCACACTTGGAATTCACCAACCATCCCCTGTTGGCACGGTTGGTCATCAGTAGGAGTCTTGAAAGACTCGGCCATCTGGCTATTGGCAAGACTAACTTCTTATTAAATAAACGAGCCATCTTGCCGATCTTAAAAGAGAAATAAATACCTTTCATGATTTCTTGGGAAACCCGTGCCCTGACGATGAGACTGGAACAGATAACAAGTCACTATACATTGTGTATATAAGTAGCTTGCGATTAAATGCATAATTAGGCTTCCTGTTCACGGTTACTTTGTAAAGTGCTAACTAGTTAGATTTCCTCATTTCCCCCCTCTTGTCCATTCCCCCAAATTTGAGTCAGCAGGGAGATATGGCCAGTGTTGAGATGAGGGAAACACCACTCACTTGATGTCACTCCGGAATCTCCCATGTGCAAGATTTTCCCTGAGAAGCAGGAAAAAAAAAAAAAGGCAAAAACATGTGACCATTTGCTGATCTTAAGAGCTCAGCACTCTTATCCCTCAAGGGGGGGTTACCCCATCCCTCTCCCCATGTCCTGGGACTCCCAGAAAGCCACTTTTGGGGAAGGGGTGAATGCCCAGCCACGCTCCGCACCATGACTGCCAAAGGACCTTGTGAATGGAAGCTTTGTAGCTCGTGAGTCAGGAGTCTCTAAACAAACAAACAAACAAAATAAAAACCCCCAAAAATCTAAAGCATCCAGGTGTCAGAGAAAAGAAAGTATTCATGTGGACACAGCGATGGCCCAGCACACTACAACTGTGAGGGAGTCGGGGGACGGTGTTCAGGTGGACAGACATGCCTTCAAGCAACCCGGTTTTCTGGAACCCCCGAGCCCTGCAATTTGAAAAGGTCACACTGCTGGGCTGCTGGGAAGAAATCGATCTTTCTCTCCTCTGGAACATGCCGCCCCCCTCACCCCCGCCAGGTGATTGGACCAGCTGGTCATGGCCTGACCAGCTGAGCCACAAACAGGCGGAGGCCCAGCCCAGAAGCTGAAGCCAGGCTGGAGCCAGGTTCTCCAGCTTCCTACACCCTCCAGGCTGGCCAGAACCTTCCACAGGCCTAATGGCTGAATTCGTTTTCCCATGGCCCCCCACCATTAGACAGCAGAAGCTTCAGACATGCTCTGAAGCAGCATCCGGAGGAGCAAAGCCCATTCGGCGCGTTTTCCCCTCCACGTTCTGCGGAAGCCCCACAGGCCGGTTCCTCTTCCCCAAACACCCACCGTTCACACCCACCCGCCCAATCTCATCCCTCCATCGAGTTTGTAAATAAGTGCTCTTGAGATTTATTTTTATTCTCTTTTGTGTTTATTAAACTTGGAGCAATCCCCCCCCCCTTTCTGGTCTTCTGCCCAAACTCACTCTCTCTTTTTATGGCTGCTTCAGACCACGAGGTCAATTTTGTTTCTTCTTCTTCTAAGCAAATTGTCCAATGATCCTGTCCGAGGCTTTTGAGCTCTAAAGGGGCGTTTGCAAATATTTACAGGAGCAGCTTGATGGTTAAGTGCAGCTGTTCTGCTCGGCTCCCTATACACTGGCGAACGGCCCTCCGCCCCTCTGGCTCTTAGAACCCCTTCCGCTAGTTCTGTTTCAAGACCTGATAACACAGATCTGCATTTGGGGGGGGGCGGGGAGTCTTGCTTTAGAAGCAGAAGGAGCTCAGACACCAGGAGAGGCCCCCAGAGCAGCCCCCACCAGCAACTCTGCTTTGGTCTCTAACCACAGGGAAGGGACCCAGCCAGGAGGAAGCCGCAGCCTCCCCCACACCCTTGCTCCAGGACACGGGGCCAGGAGATCCCTCGATAAAGACTGTTGACCAGAAAGAACTGACGACTGCTTCCAAGGGCCAGCTGCAGCTGTCCCCTGCTGTCATCTGCTACGGGACGCAGCCCCCTGCCTGGCTGAGGAACTTGAGTGACTTGGCAAATGTTTCTGCATTGGGGCAGGGTGGGGGGGTAGAGAAAGAGTCACAGCAAATTGCTCTGGCCTGGGCTGTGACCCTGCCCTTGCCTCATAAAAGCTTCTGTAGGCCCAGTGTGGGCATCGACACCCAGCCGGGGGACGGGGCCGGCTCGCTCCCCGGGTTCGGGGCACCAAAGCAGCCGGGTGGGGATGTAATGGCTTATGCAGCCCTAATCCACCCACTTCGCCTTGGAGGGATGGAGCTTTTTCCTCTGCCTTCTCCAAGAACTCATTTCCCCTGTTGGAACGGGAGTTCTCCCCAAAGTCCACTGTAATTCCAATCCCAGCTCCTACTCCCCAGCCAGGTGGTCAGGTACTTGGGTTTGACCTTTGCCAGCTTACCCACACTCACATCCTGTTTGGCTCCTGCCTCTCCATTTCTGACCCACTTTTTTTTTTTTTTTTTTTGTTCAATCAAATTGATTTTCCTGCAACCCTTTGGATCAGACCACCAGGCTGATTCTCTGCCTCCTCCCGTGCTCTTTCCTGCGGGCCTGCTTCTCAGGGAAAATCTTGCACATGGGAGATTCCCGAATGACATCAAGTGAATGGTGTTTCCCTCGTCTCAACACTGGCCATATCTCCCTGCTGAATCAAATGTGGGGGAATGGACAAGAAGGGGGAAAATGAGGAAATCTAACTAGTTATCACTTTACAAAGTAACCGTGAATAGGAAGCCTAATTATGCATTTAATCACAAGCTACTTAAATAAGCAATGTATACTGACTTGTTATCTGTTCCAATGATTTAATAATAGCTTATTATGTATTATCTTCTCCTGAAGTAAACGCCTCCAGTCCAGGAATCTTTACATACAGTTCTTTGATTCATCACAGCCCAGGGCCCGCGGCATGGACTTGTGACCAGACAGTCACACAGAGTTCCCATGCTCAGAAAAGCGTCATACTCGAGTTTAATGCTCTACAGTCACCATCTTGAAATCCTTAATAATTTCATCTTTGAATTGAGGTTTTAGAAGGGAAGTCTGATGGGACAAATGAGATGTACACAGGGGGCGTAAAGCCTTGGCTCATAAGCTATTCCATCTCTCATTACCTGCGGGCCTTCCTATGATCAGTCTTCAGCCCACTAGCCCTCACCCCTCTAAGGCCCCCAGCCTCCCCGGGGAGAGTCGGGGTCAGGCACACACCATTGAACCCTCTCAGGGCAGCGCAGCAGCTGTTTCCACCTGAGGCTCACAGCGTTGCCGTGCATTCAGAGGGCAACTCTTGCCCACTGTGACCCAGGTTACCAAGCACCCTGCAGGTTTGCAAACCTATGGGTTGGAGTGGCAGTCTGGAGAGGCCAGGCTCAACACGGCATCAGTCTGGTGGCTGGAAGCAGCAGGCGCCCAGCTACACAGTCCCAGGGTAGAGGGCAGAGCCCTGGGGGCTACACGTCTGCTCCTGCTCTGGGAGCATCCCCGCCCGTACCCATGGGAGCACGACATCAAGGAGCCCAGGACATCACCGCAACGGGTCAAGAGAGAGGAGAGAGAAAGAGATCACGGAGCCAAGGAAGAAGCTTTATATTTTAGAATCTTTGACAGCACACGTTCCCTGCTTTTTAAACAAGAGGCCCCACATTTTCATTTGGAAAAGCAACCCACACAGTTTTAGAGCCAGCCTCACCCCGGTGAAAGCTACAGGATCTTAATGCCATGTGGGACCTTCAAGGCCATCTGAATTTTAATCCCAAATCATCCAGTGCTAGCTAACGGCAACGGGGACATTACTGGGCTTTTCGGAGCCCGTTTCTCCATCTGTGCAATGATTCAAATAATTCCCTATCTGATATGCATTGAGTCATGTGGTCAGGATGCATAACGAAGCAGATGGAACATTGGAGCCCTGGTCTGGCACTAATTTCCCCGCAGAAATGGCCCTTCCTGTCCCCCACCTCATTCTACAACAAAGCTGCCACGGGCTCCTCAGGGCTTCCTTGAATACCCTGGGGGAGAGAAAACTCCCCTACCGCCGACTAACTTAATTAGAAGCGAAGAAGAGAAGGAGCAGGAGCAGCTAAGTGGACTGCGGCAGTTTCAAAGGACTCTACCTCTGAGTCCCTAGGAGTCAAGCTAAGTTTCCTCAGAATCCCCACCGCCCGCCTTCAGCCTCCTGCCTCAGAAAGGAGCCAAAAGACATCTTTCTTCTCGCCGGACTTCTCTGGGTCAAGCTATTCCATCGCCTCCTCTGACGCTCATAGTAGGACTACTTAATAGTAGTAGCAGTAGTAGGACTACATAGTAGGACTACTTACCCAAAAAGGCAGCAAAAACACCACCTGAGGAAAGTCTGACAGCATGACCAGCATGATGAGCTCTGACAACGAATGTGGACGGAGCTCTGCAAGAAATACCCCTGAGAATGTGCAGGGCTCCGCCGTTAGAAAGGCAACGAGCCACTCGACCGTCTGGTGCCTACTTCCTAATACGGTTGTCTTCTTGCCCGAGGCACTCACCATTCACCTGGACCTTAAATACAAGGTAGTCTCCCTTCCTGGGGACGGAATGCGGGGGCCTTACCAAGTACTCCAGGCTCCTGGTGATAAGGGGAGCAGTGGGCCCTCCATAGTGGGGGTTCTCAAAGCGTGGGTGTGGGGTAGGGGTGGTCCGCATTTTGTCAAACTCCTTGGGCAACTCGTACATTCCCTAAAGCTTAACAACCACTGAAATTAAAGACAGAAGAAAAGAAATTCACCGAGAAGACAAACGAGCACCTATGAGAGATTTTTTTCTTTGAAACCACCGATCATCACATACTACTTAAATTGAAAATTCTAATTATTAGTCTTTCTTTTTTGTACATCTCCTGCTGCTAGAATATAAACTCCATGGAGAGAGCTTTGTTTTATTCAATGAAGTATCCGCAGTATCTAGGAAAGCACATAGAACATAGTAGTCATCCATTAAATAGTTTTAGAATGATGTTTTTTAAGACAAAGGAGTAGCTAAACTTTTTTTTTTTTTTTTTTTAAAGAAAGAAAGTAATCTATTGGGAGCATCCAAACTTTTGATCAGGCATTACACATGAACAAAAAGAGTAGGACAGGGTGCCTGTGTGGTTCAGTCAGTTAAGTATCAGCCTTTGGCTCAGGTCATGATCCCAGGGTCCAGGGATAGAGCCCCACATCGGGCTCCCTGCTCAGTGGAGAGCCTGCTTCTCCCTCTGCCTACTTCTGCTCTCTCTCTGTCAAATAAATAAATATTTTTTTTTTAAAGAGGAAAGAAAGAAAGAAGAGAAGAAAAAAAGAGAAGACAGAGAAAACGTGAAATGACAGCAACACATGACTCTGATAATGGAAAAGCAGAACTCCCCCATGATTTGTACTAATTGTCTCCCTTGACTCCACATTTCAAATGAAAGAACTTTGAAAATATGAATGCCTGGGTCCCAGCCCCAGAAACTGTTTAATTAATTGGACTATGAGTGACGTTCTTGAGCCCCTCAGCAGATTCTCAAGCAGAGACAGAACAGAGAACCCAATCCCTTAAAAAGGAATTGATAACACTTAACTTGAAGAAGGAGACAACTTAGAGACCCCAAATATTTCAGGCTCTTGCATATGGAAAGTTCTTATTTTCCAAAAGGGCCAGAGAGTCATATGGCTCAACATATAAACATTTTTATAATAATTTAGAAGAGTTTTTAAAAATGCACTGTCTTTCAGGGTTGGGAGTGCTCACGTCACAAAGAATTCTTGTAGTTTCAAGACCAAAGATGCAATGCGGTGTCCTGAAGCTGGGGGCGGGAGGAACTAGGTAGCCACCCAGCTCAGTTGTGAACTCATCTTTCTCATTTTGATGTTCTCCATTCATGAACCTCCAAAAAATGATTTTCTCCCCTAAATCCCACATTAGATGATTGTCACTCACTGGGGGTGGGGTGGGAGAACTTATTAATGTGCTTATCACCTGGCTCCATTCCAGACCTACAGGGAGGATTTCAGATGATTCTGTTTTACACTCAGGTCGGAGAGCATCTGCCCTAGCCCACGGTCCAACCACAACGAAGTTGGCCAGGCTTCCCTTCTTGCTACTCGGGGTCATGAACTAACCAGGGATGAAGAAATATGTCCATCCACCATCCACACCCTGAAAAAGAATGGCCCGGATCACTGCAGCCTCAGAGTTCTACTCCATGACCCCCTCCCATTTTATTCCAGCTTCCTAGACGTCATGTGTGCTCCGAGGGTGTTTTTCATCCCCATTTCACAGACAAAGAAATTAAGAGCAAGGAGAATGAACTAGCTCTTGGCTAAGGTCAAGGCAAGCCTGGCTCTTCCATCAGTTCTGGCTTTTTACTCTAATGCCTGCCTTCTGCTCAAAGGAGTCCCTTGAATAAGAAGGCATGACCATCACCCCAGGCAGAAATGCTGACCCAAGCACTGGGGCACAGCCACAAAACCCAACACGGAGAAGTGGCTTGTTCTCAACTAAGGATCAGCGTGACTTTGCCTTAAAGCTCAAGAGAGTTCAACATGAGATCAAGTATTTTCACTGATACTTCTGGAAAGAATGACCCCAATCTGGAGACCTGGGTCTTGCTCAGTGAGAATGTTTCCCCATGAGACACACTTTGCCAACATCAGCATGGTCCAGAACCCTAGGCCCCGTCCCCCGCCACGGATGTGCCTGGTGGCCGTCATTCCTGAGGCGTCCACAGGCTCCTACCCTGTGCTCCTCGAATGAACAGAGCTAACTTCTCACCTCCCGCCCCAGAAAAGACCACCTCCCGTGCAGCTCCGCATAACCGGCATAGACTTTTGACATCCCTAATGAGTGTCATGGCCCCTCATTCCTGCCATCCCCAGCTCTGAGGGAAGTAATTTGGGGTTCATTAGACAGTCCCCAGAGTGCAGCAAGGCAAACAACCCACTGAACGGCTGGAGGGCAATAAACTAGCTTCTCTTTGTGTGTGCAGAGACGGCCAGCGAGAAACCAAGACAATTGTGTTTTGGGGTTTTCTGAAATTTGTCTTGGCCCACGGGCTATGGATTTTATTTCACTACCACATCCCAAACACGGCTGACATTCAAGTCACAGCAATTTAACCCAAAACGACTGAGAAATAAACAGTGCATCCGTGGTTTCTGATGTTCTCTCTGGCCGTCCCTCCTATTAAATGTAACACGGCACCGGCGCATCTGCCATTTAAGGGGGAGGGGGGCGTCTCCAAGTCGGGGACAGTGTCGAACTTGACGTGCTGTTGGCATCTGCGAGGCTAAGTGTGTCAGCATCGGCTTATGTGACTTGGCCTTCCTCTCGCTGCTATTTGAGACCGTGCGTTGTGTCAGCAGGAGTTTCTGGGCCCCTTCCCGCACAGAGCACACACACAGGAAAATAACAGTGGGGCCGGCCCCTGGCAGTCGGCCTTCTCGAACTGTGACAGACACGGGGTTTCTAGTGTCTGCTCCCAAGTTTCCATCGGGCTCATAAAACCCCACCTCCATGGAAACACGCCTTCTGGTTCAATTCCTCTAACGTGTCTCCCTCATCAGGCTCAGGGCTAGGCCGGCGATGTGTGTGTAGGGCGTGCTGGGTTTTAGCAGCAAAATCTGTGGCTGTGGAAAGGGGCAGGCCAAGCCCTGCTGTTAGGAGGCCAGTGGTTAACTGAGCAATGTCACAGGCCCCGAGTGCCACTGTGAGGGCCCCTGGACAGGTGTCCCGTGAATGTGGCGTCTCCCTTTCCAGTGGTCTCCCCGCGGCGGGGTCTTCTCCATGTTGGAACAGGCCTTTGAAGGCACTCTGTCACTCTGTCACTCTGTCACTATCTCGTTCTTTAAAGCACATAAAGCTCCTGGCTTCGGTTTCTTTCTCTCTCTCTCTCCCTCTCTCTCTTCCATTCTTATCTTCTTTCCTTCCCTTGCTCCATTTTCTCTCTCTTCTCTTCAATTTGTGCTTTCTTCTGTCTAGGATACCTAATGGGGCAAAACAGTCACAATTTGGGGGCACTAATGGCATTTAAAGAGGCCAATGACCCTATGACGTAGTTACCCATACAACTACTCTAGAATTCAGCAACGGCTCCTAACAAGGTCAGTAGGAAAAAAAAAGGCAACATGCATTGACTTCGCAGACAAGTTAAACTTGGACATTTAGGATGTCGTCCTTAATCTCTTAATGGACTAGAAGCACGCTTCATTTTTAATCTCTTTCTACAGACTGAGAAACTGAGGAGTAAAACCTCCCCAGGATTACCCCCAAACACTGGCAAAAGGCGGCTTCAAATGCTCAATCTGAGACCTTCTAGCTCACCCCTGCGAAGAGAGCATTTATATCCCCAAACTTCAATAATCCCCCTTTCCAGAAAGGACCGCCCTTTCCCTGCAGCTCTAGGACTGGTGTGGATTCTGGACATGATTAATGGACACAGTGCTCATTACCAGGCTGAAAATCTTCCTCTAATCCTCCTGACATTAAGGCAGTGATGCATATAATGGCCACTGCGTGTCTGGTACTGTGAGCTTCTCCCTGTGTTTGCTTGTAAGCTTCTTGCTTGTGGCCCAACTTCTTTGTCAGGCAATTGTCTAATTACATGGGCTGTGCTGATCGGCTGTTGCTCTGCCCTAAAGCTAAGCTAATGAGCAGGGAGGCACACCTTGCTAGGATCGCAAGCGATTCACCAACTTAACCAAGGGGCAGGGGCTATTATTATGCACGTATTAAACTCATAACTTGGGAGTGAGTAAAGACGAAAGGGAAGAGATAGTCTGGATTATCCAGTTTGAGAGAAGGAAAGCGAATACAGCCCACATTCCGTTTCCCTGAAACTCTGTGTTGCACTTCAAGGCATTGCCTGGCACTTCCCACGTGCTCTCTCAAGGTCATTGGCATCTAATTCTTCTTACTGAAGTTTTCTCTACAACAAGAGAAGACCCCATCGCGTCTCTCCCAGAACTCCTCACTGACAGAGAACTCAAAATTCAGGTATCCTACAATGTCTGACAGCTCAGGTGGCACAAAATCGCTTCTCTATGCTGCGCTGAGATTGGTTTTGCAGCCCTTCCCATTTGGTCTAGTTTTTGATTTACTCTACTTCTGCTTGACCCTGCTCAGAAATTTGGAAACCAGTTCTTATGTCTCCCCACCCCTATTTCTTTCCTAAGCAAACATCCTTACTTCCTTTCATTATTTTTCATGAAAGCTTTTTACTTCCACGTTATCCTCTTTGTTCCAATCTTAAAATCAGACCCTCAAGTCTGAACATAATTCTCAAGGCAGAAGAGAGTAGCACTATCACCTCCCTTCCTGTGGGACTTATACTTTTATTAATGCATCCCAATGGTACGTCATTCTCACTCTTTTTTCTCACCTTTGCACTCATATTTTCTATGTCTTTTGAATGCATAATACATTTCAAGTCTGAGGTCTTTTTCATACAAACTATTTTACAGATGCTACTGTCTTAGGCCTTATACCCTGAGGCTTTTTTTGGGTGCAGATTTTACAATGATCAACCCCTGTTCAAATGCCTCTACTTATTTGACCTCATTCCTCATTTCAGATGTGCTCAGATGGATTTGTAATCTGATTTAGTAAGCATCAGCATTCTTTTGTTAAATGACATTGCAGAGGACTGAATCTGAAAATCAGGAAGCCACTTAGCTTGTGTTTCCTACAATACCCTAGATCATGAACCGAGTTTCTAAATTGTGTTTGGGTGAATACAGACCTGAATCCATGCTACAGCTTCTTCCTTTGAGCTGTTTCCACTCTGCCAGGCACCCCTATGTACGACTCATCTCCGTGGGGACAGCCAAGTCCAGGGGAAGGGGCCCCTAGTTACACACAGTACCATAGGGTTGCTGTTTGCCCAGTGGCCTTCTTTCTAAAGCAGGTCAGCAGGACAGCTATATCCTACTGCCAACTGTCAAGGAAAATGGCCAACAGGACAAAGTTGAGGAAGGTTCCGGAACCCACCTCCCCCCAGAATGCCTATCCTCTACGAATCGATACTCTGAGGGTTAGTTTCCAAACACACTTCCTTGAAAAGCTGAATGGAAGGTCTGAATGGTTCATTGTGCTGAATGCTAGCTCTGAATCTCAAACATAAAGATGGTAGGGAGGAAGAATGGCTTGGAAGGAATTTTTAGTTAGCAGATAATCTTATTAGCATTTCAGTAGATGGTCACTCAGTACCTCAAAAAAAAATATTTGCGTTTCAGAGGATGGTGCTTTCCTGTATTCAGTAAAGGGCGTGTACTCTTCCCCCCATCCTGTTTGTACTGGCAACACGGCTATGGGCAATTAAGATATGGGGCCATACAGGAATTATAGGAATCCAGATTAACTGTGGCATGAACGTGTTCTGGAATGGAGCCTCCGGTGTTTTGCTTGTTTTAAGAAATCAGGTTCATTTGGGTGCTAAGCAACTTATGTTCAAGGTGGGGCCACCATTTGTGAGAGGAGAAAAAAACAATCTTTAAAGAAATCTTCATGGCAGAACCAGACCACAGCTGAGTCCTTTTAAGTGTTCGAGGATGGTTAGTTTCATTTAAGTATCCAAGAGCAAGGCCGGTGGCTTAGCATCAATCTCTCGGGTCAGGTGCAGAGAGGATACAAGATGTGTCAATATCACCTGCTCTTAGAGACACTGAGCTAGCAAACTGACAGGGCAACAGCAGCCAGGACATCCCAAGATTGAGTCCAACCTGTCCTCCTGTATCCCCACAAAGACCGAAAGCACGGAGATTTTGAGGACAGACAGAATTCTTAAGGAAAAAAAAGAGTTTCTCCTCTTTGGGAAAACGTAAGCTCTGTCTTACGGCTCTCTCAAGTTTTTTCTCAGACGCCCTCAGAAGTCTTTTGGACAAGGGGTCCAAACTCAGGTGATTTCTGAAGCTTTGTCCTCAGAAGTTCTATTTCCTCACGGCCAGTAAGCAGATGACACAGGACAGACCCTTTTACTTAGTCCCAAGCAGTGGCTCTCCTCCATTTCCTCAAAAGCATTTCCTAAGCCCTTCAAAGAAGAGCTCTTTGAAGAAAGCTAGTGCTTCTCAGATGTGTTGGGATGAGAGCAAACAGAAGTCCCAGAGAACCAGAGAGGTATCCACCCATGTATGGAAGCAGAAGAAAACACGCAGCAGGCGAAAGTAGAGAGATGGGAATTTCTACGAAGGCAGCAGAGGTCTTACACACGCACAGCCTAGTGGACCTTCAAGTCAGCGGAATTACTTTTGCCAGGTTAGGTGACTGAGTTATGCCTTTTTGATGCCTATTTCTTGCCATTTTGCTTTGATTTCATTAGACTTTTAAAAACTGAGGTATAATGGACATACAGTATTCTATTCATTTCAGCTGATTCATAAGACCATTTTTAAAGGCTAGACAACAGATCTGAAAAGCATTCCTGTGTCAGAAAAGTGAGAAAACCATCACTTCCATAATCTCATGTGAATACATTAATTTAGCTTTTGTGTATACAAATGAATGAAAGTTCACCAGTGAAGAACACACACATTGTGCAGCAGAGAACCCACAGGATACTGGCTTGAGTTCAGTCACTGTGGGAGGATCACTGCCGGAGGAGTCTGGACAAGGGAAACTTCGTAACTCTTTTCAAGGGCTCTTAAACCCCTTGAGAATTCTCTTTAGTAGGGAGGGAGCTGTGTCTTTGCATCTCGGAAGCCCTAGATCAGAGATCGCTGAGAGTCAGCAAGAGGTCTGCAGACATCTGTCTCTCCAAGAAAACTCATTGGTGAGTTTGCTTTTAGACCTTCCTGACCAGGATGTACATTGGACCAGCCCTGGGAGCACCAGCACTAGGAAGACAGGCACTGGGCACACTAGTACTAGTACTGGAAGCATAGGCACTGGCAGCACTGGCTCTATATTGGGGGAGGGGTCTTCGTAACTTTCACGAGCACAGGGGCTAAATTCGTTGCCTTCCCACTCCTATGTTCCAGCTCCAGAAATCAGGACAGGACCACCTAGCACGTCATAGGTGCTCAGTACCACAAAGCAGAAGGAAGTACATTCTTTCCTCAAAAAGCTAAGCCACATGATGACAATGAATGCTAATCACATCCGCACAGGACTTGGCATTGCACAACACACTTTCACATCTATTACTTCACTGGAGCCGAATAACCTACGAACAAGGTAGCATTATCCCCATTATACTGTTAAGGAAACCACCACGCGGAGAGGCCGAATATTTTATTTAAAGGGTTCTCCAGGCTTCTTAGAGTTAATCTAATGCTCATCTCCTAACACCAGGTTTAGGAGCTGCATCCCTTCTGCAATGTAAAGCAGGTCCTAAAGAGAAGGGACAGCAGGCTGAGAAGACTGAGTTTGAGACCGCCGTGATCGTCCCCCGTGAAGAGCTACAGCGACATGGAAATAAACACGCTGTCCTTTCCGCCGCTCTGATGTCCAGTGCAAGGGGTTTTCTCCTCACTGATACTGAGAACAGCTATTTCTAGTGCCGAGAGCAAAAACATCTTCCCGTACAAGCACGACCAGCTAAGGGTGACAGCGCAGAGACGGGGCCAAGATGAAGAACCGGACTGATGGTCATCCCAGACAGCCGCCTCAGGGACTGTGGTCTACCATGACCTCTGTGACTGGTACTTCAGGAATGACCTAGAGATGAGAGGGAAGCTGAGGGACAGCCAGCTTCCCCAGTTTCAGCGGGAGATGCTCGACATCTTTAGAACCCTCTGATTTCTTCCACAATGGGGGCGGCTGCCTCCGTGGGCATGACAAAGATACAGAGGCGCTTTTTGATCATGAGCCTCAAGGACGACTTCATTTAGTGGTTCAGAGACAGTCCACAAGGACCTGGGAGTTGACAGCACTTTTGACTGTTCCCTCTGGCTGTGGAGAACCAGCTGTAGCTGCGACCTCTCTTCCCCCCAAGATGGCCTCACCCAGGTCATTCTGCTCAGGTAGGCCATGGCGCAGCCCAAACACAGATGGACTTTCACAAACTCCAGCTGATCCCTTTGCTATTTTTTTTTTTAACTGACTGACCACACATTGTGCTTGTATTATAGGAAGGAAGCCGGGCGGTGAGGGGCGGCTCCAAGAGGCCAACATGGCTTCTCCAGAGCTCTGCTAGAATTATACCTGGTGTCTAATCCCAACCCACGGCTCCGGGGGACGCCCTGAGTCCTCGGACTACAGATTCGAATCTTGCGGGAGACACAGAGGCATGGTTCTTCCCACAGGGCGCCTTGCAGGCTCCATCCGCTTCTAGGAAGAGTCACCGTCATCAGGCCGGGCATCAGGGGGTGGGTCAGACAGACAGACAGACAGACAGAGACGCGAACTTCATGGTGTGTTCGGCACCTTCAGTATCTCCGAGAGGGATGCCTGACCGCTGAAAGCACTTGGCAGAGAGAGAGAGAGAGAGACGGCAGCATGGAGTCAGGGCTGCTCTCCCAATTTTCCACCACATCGTGTTTTCCCAGAAGTCGGTTGGGGGCAGGGGAGGGGGGGGGGGTCAAGGGACATGAAAAGGTCAAGTGGGACAGGGTCTCGGGCTGTGGCCATTCGGGCCCGAAGGGGGTTATGGTGGACAGGGCAGGAGGGGCTTTTCAGAAGCGAGCGGGAAGAGGGCGAACAGAACAGATTCCGGCAGACTCAGACGCCCTGGGGGACGCGCCTGCAAACGCTCCAGGCCCCGGTTCCCTCACGCGTCCCGCAACAGCGGGCCCGGGCTCCACGCGCCCCTCCAAGGCGGGGACAGTCCCCGGCTGCGGCCGCGGCCCGGGGCTTTAGGTCAGAAAGCGCAGACCCTGCTGGAGCTCAGCATCCCTCTTCCAGCCGGTCAGGAGCCCGGCCGCCAGGCAAGCCCGCTCCCAACCTGTCTCTTTTTTAAAATGTACTGTTTTTTTACATTTTTTATTTAAGTTCACTTCAGTTTACCTCTAGTGTCTTATTAGTCTCAGGGGTAGGACGTAGTGACTCCTCAGTTGCCCGGGACACCCCGCGCTCCTTGCAAGTGTCCGCCTTCATGTCCGTCGCCCACGACCCCATGCCCTGACGCCGTCCGCTCCAGCAGCCCTAGGCTTGCTTGTCCCCTGCGGCGGGCTCTCTCAGGGTTTGTCTCCCTCTCTGACTTTATCTTCTTTTATTTTTCCTTCCCTTCCGCTCTGCCCACTGCCGTTCTTAACCATCCTCTCCCGCCTCTTCACTTCCAACCCGTGAAGCCTCCACAGTTACTCCCCATCACCTCAAAGACACAACTTCATAATGTGCCTTGCTTCGTACACTGCGACCCCAGCTCCGTGGGCACTCGGCGGTCTCCCCTCCCCTCGGCTCCTGCCACAGGGGGACCCTGTCCTCGGGGCACCCTGTTATTTCCAGACTTGCCAGGGACCGGCCCACCACCACACCCATGCCCCTGCCACGTCTGGGGCCTCGTCCTGGAAAGTCTAGGAAAGTCCTACGTGTCCTGCCAAGTCCTGCCTCAGTGCCTCCTCTTTGCAGAATTTCCAGCTCTGCCAGAGCAGAAGCACAGTCTCCCTTCTTTGTGTCCTAGGGGCACTTCTGTATTATATATATATTATTGTCACCTCTCAATGTGCTTACTCGGTAGACGTGGGCAGCAGGAGAGCAAAGACTCACACTCATTTCTGGGCTTAAAATGTGCTAACGCTGGGGCACCGGGGGGCTCCGCTGGTTATGGGTCTGCCTTTAGCTGAGGTCACGGTTTCGGGTCCTGGAATCGGGCCCTGAGTCAGGCTCCCTGCTCAGAGGGGAGTCCGTTTCTCCTTCTCCCTCTGCCCCTCCCCTCCAGTCATGCTCTCTCTCTCTCTCTCTTTCTCTCAAATAAATAAATAAGATCTTTTTTAAAAATAAAAAAAAAATAAAATAAAATGTGATAATGCCAACTCTCGCCTCTAAGAATTGCTATGAAGGGTTAGATAAAATAATGACTCTGAACACAATGAGTACTCAGTCAGTGTGAGGTCGTATTATAAATGAGTGCTGGGAGCAGGACAGGGAAAGCTGCACCTGCTCATGGAGAAAACCGATGTCAGTAAGACTCTTCTAACCACAAAGAAGAGGTCCCATATGTCAATACTCCAGAGAGCCTGAAACCCTGGGGATAGGAGCCATGCTTCTCTCAGCTTACAGAATCACACACACACACACACACACACACACACACACACACACAGCACAGTCCTTGGATCTGCCTGTCTTACTTCATTTACAACTACTAGAATCAGAAACCAGTGGGCACAAGTGAGCCTGATTCACTAGGACGTGTCTTAGAAAACCAGTGTTGGATCCACTGGATTTGCTGACCCACAGCATCACCCACATATAAACCAGGTGCAAAAGCAGACCTCGAGTGGTTTCATTATTAGAAGTACCCACATGCCCGTACAACCTACAAAACACTTTTCTCAACAGAATCTCGTTTTTATCCCTGTGCGAGATCAGCCCCTCTCCTTAGAGCCCCCAGGGTATGCATGAAAGGACCGAAGCTTACAGTGGGCAGGTCCCTTGTGCAGAGAGCAGAGAAAGAGGCTGGAAATCGCAAACCAAGTCTTTCTGTCCCCAAGTCCACACTCTTGTCATAACCACCCCCCACTACTGATAGAGGTTTGCTCTGCAGTACTTTAACGACCAGGGGATGGAAAGTCCTAGGACAGCCCAAGCTCAGTAAAGCCTTCTCTGGGCCAGAGCTATCCACAGAAGAAGCTGGTAACTTGGAAGCAGTCTTATGACAGATTTAAGGAGAGAGGACAAAACCACATGTCCTTTACAAAGCCACCTCCCCATGACCTAGACACCGTGCTGAAGCTTATCAAACAAGTCCGGGTCTAGCGGTTTGAATCTTCGATGTTCCTAAAGAGCACAGAGAGGGAAAGAGCCAGACACACCAAGAGTTCAGAGATTGAACTTATAAAAGGCCTCGTTTAGGTTACAAGGTCTGGGCTACAGCTCTTTGCCACCAGCTGCTGACATGTTTGGCATGTGATTCGCTAGCCTGTGATCCAGTGCTGTCTGTTGTAGTTAAATGAGACGATCATCTTACTCCTGACATGTGGTTTTATTAAAACCCTTCAGCAAAAACTCCCAAGCCTTAAGGGTACGGGGATCGATGGTTTATGCCAAGGACTATCACTTCTTCGTAAGAAGTCCCATTTGTCCCTGAAGCTGTGTTGCCTTGGGGAAGACCCCATAACCTCTCTGTGCCTTGTCTACTCGTGAGTGCTTCCCGGGGCCACAGTCAGGCTCAAACATGATGATGTTCACGAAAGTGTTTTGTTCAATGCAAAGCGATAAACAAACTTACTCTCAACTGTCTTTGAAGAAGAAGACTAACCCCACAGCCCGGGCGAGTCATTCAAAGATCACAAGCATTGCTTGCCTTACCTTATCTCATTCCCTGGAAATGACTTTCGAGGGAGACCCCTCACTCTGCAGAAAAGGAAACTGAGGCTCAGAGCTCAGAACCAGAGAGTACTAATAAGCCCTTAATGAACCCAAATCCTGACTCCTAGATGCGTTCTTCCCACTCAGCACTTTGGGAAAGGCATGCTGATTTGAAGGCAGAGAGCTCAGGCCCCCCTTGGGATGGTTAGACCTGATCTCTGTGACCTCAGTGCCATGAATGAGACTGGCCCCGGCCTCGGCATGCACCTGGGCAGCCCCACACACCCGCAGCCAAGCCTTGTGTGTCTTCCCAGTTTCACTGAGCGGCCCCACAGGTCACCCTCGCAGGTCACACAGGTCAATGCAACCATCCTTCTCAGCAGATCTGTTTTCTCCTTCTGTCCCTTTTTGACCAGACCGTTGGCACATGAATGGACTACCCATGGCCCCTGAGCTTACGGAGGAAGAAGGTGAAGCAAACACGTGGTAAATCCACTCCCTGGAGTGTCAGCCTCTCAATGTGGAAGGCGCCGATAATAATGCCGGCAGCGAAGAGCCTTCCCCGCAACCTCTCCTCTAAGCCTCGTGAGGTGTCTACCAGGCAGATCCTATTTTAATCCCATTTTACAGATGAGGAGACTAAGGCTGAGGCAGATTACATACTGTGTCGGTGGTCGCCCAGGTAATCAGAGGTGGAGCCAGTGGGGAACTGTCTTACAGTGGACCTTGTGCCACACATCACAGAATGCGACATGAGCCCAGGTGACACACAACCCTGTTCATAACACAGAATGGAGTAACTAATGTACTTGCTTTTCTCAGCTTTGCAAATATCCCACATACCTGCCATGCTTTTCCCTCTCAGGTTATTCTCAGATTATTCTAATTCTGTTCTCACACACATGGCGACATCGATGATCTACACGAATAAGACTGTAACTTCGAATCCTACAAACTAATGAATGACAAGTCAGTCATCAAAAATGAGAGAAGTACCCAGTGGTATTTAATCCCTTTTTTCTTTCTTTCTTTCTTTTTTTAATGAATTAAGATGTTCTGGAAGTGGTGGGGGGGGGGGAGATTCCCAGTGAATTACTTTGTAACTATTTAAATAAACTTTCTCTAGACCTCATCTCTACGGGACTGTCACACCACCACCAAATCTGCCACAGGTGACCAAAACTCTGTGGTGCCCAAATGAGGGGACGGGCGCAGGGCAAGCATTCTTGGTCATTTCACAACGTTCAGGAGGCTCCAGAATGTGGTGCTTTCTTATCAGTGTGGGTTAACTCTCTACCTTTTTAGGTGGGGAAATCCAAAGGCAACATTTCTTACTTGAAAATGCCTTTCACAAAAAGTTCTTCAGAAGCTTGTGGTTAATTTTGTTGCAATTTCTAACTCCTTGAAATCTGACTCATGGAACAGATCAACAAATTTTGTGAGTCTTCTGACATGTAGTTTTGTTGAAATTCTTCCGTCAAAATACTCCCAAACACCACAGTTAGAGAGATGAGCTGTTCAGGCAAGGAACTCCGGAGTTGCCTCCGAAGCCAAGAAGAGCCGTGACTCCCCTTCCCACAAGCCACCTGCTCGCCCATCAAAAAGGAAAGGGCTCTCTGAAGGGCAAAATTAACACTCTCGTTCATGCATTTCAAAATGTTCCTGCATTTTCCCTCATGTAGATTTATATTTACAATAGATGATGTGTTTTTCAATAAGACACATGCTTTCCAGCTTTGCATTTTTGGAACCACCTAAAGATCACTTACAAATCCCAGGAGGATTATGCATTGAAAAAAACAGGGATTTCAGATTCTGTCTAAACCTGGGTTCATTTGTGCTCAGGGTGTTCCAATTAAACGTCTGTTTATACCGTAAATCCAGTTCTGCAGCTTTCCTTTGATATCCAAGGGCAGGACCCAAAAGTTTAAGACTCTGTCATGATTCTCTTTCCTCCTGGCTGAGACTCGCCTTTCCTTTTGCTTTTCATTCCTTCCTGTCCCCCTTCCTTATCAACTAATGTCTCATTGAAAAAACCCATTATTTCCACAAAGACTCGAAAAGCAATTTACAGTCGGTTTGTATCACAGAACCACGTCCTCAGACCCATACACATTTCTCTTCAAAAGCTGAGTGAGGGACCAAAAGAGAAACAGCACATCACACCTGCACACACCTCCAGTGCTTGGAACGGAATGCCCACAACCAACGAGCTCCTCAGGGGACCAGAGGAAGACTTTGCAAATGGTCTCAGCCTCACCACCACCCCCACCCCCCCACTCTCACCCCCCCTCCACCCCATTTGAGGAGCGGGGCTTGGTAACTCTAGTCCTTCCTGTCCTAATCCTGACTCCGTTACCCCTGGCCGTTTCACTACAGACAAGTTACTCTACCCTCTTCTGCTTTTAGATTTCAAATGATGGATTCACTTTCCTGTGCCCAGATGTTCAGCAGAACACAGTACGGAAAGCCAGTAAATGGGAAAAAAAAATAAAATCTGAATTTCCACAGAGAAAAAAAACCCGACTACCTACTTGAACTTGGAAGTGAAACCAGGTGCTTCCAGCCAGTCCCCCTAGGAGTCCTGCATCAGCAAAGCACCTCGAGGAATCGGGGCCCCTCCTTAAATCTCGGCATGTATCTCCGAGCCCCGTTTCTCTGCGCTGGGGGTGACCATTCTCCCATGGACAACACTCACCAGAGAGCTTTAGTTCAGACCTCTGCTTTTATAATTTTCCATCTTCAGCTAAAAATACTTCTTTCTGAGTGAGTTTCAACCAAAGCATAATCCCCCAAACCAACAGGCACAGGGACAGAATAAAGGCTCTTGCAAGGGGCCTTGGGGCAAGAAGCCTCCTCTGTTTCTCTTGCCAGCCTCATTGGAAGACGGCCCTGAGCACCTCCATGGGGGGGAGGGGGAAGGGGACTGTTCCCAAGGGATGGCTTAATTTACACACATCGACCATCTCCCCTCCCCCCACCCCGTTCCCTGCCAAATTATAGCTCTCTTGGGGGCTCCAAGGGCAGCCCCCATCTGGGGCAGAAAGAACTAGAGTCAGCTTTCTCCTTCTCCTCTTGCTGACCTTGGGGATCTTGTCACCATTGACCGACCAGATGAAGAGATAACAGAGAGAAAGCATGGGACATTCTCCATGTACTTCCCTGGCAATGGCTGCTTCTTCGAGCTGAGAATAATGGTCTCCTGCTGCAGCCCTCAACTCTCCACTTGTACACACACACACACACACACACACACACACATACACACGCTCCGAATAACAATATCTCATTTACCAGCTCTGTTTACTGACCTATCTACTAGACTAGCTCTGTTCAGTACGGGCTGTCTGGAGCTCTGCCTCAAGCCCCTTCTCTTTGAGGAACATCCCAGAAAGCTGTGCTGGCCCAGAGCTTTAGGGTTTGGTTTTGTTCATAATCTTGGCCCGGGGGCCGAAGGAAGACTCCTGCTTTAACGGAGAGCGACATCAGGGCTGCGTCAGCAGGCCCTGGATCAACTCCTGGCTCCGCCACCAGAAAGCCAGCCTCGGGGCAGCGAGGCGGGGGGGGGGGGGTGCTCTTCACCTGGTTGGGCCTCAGTTTCCTCATTCATAAAATGGGACTAGCGCCCCCAGGGCTGGGCGGTTGCGTGGGTCAGAGGAAGTGAGAGCCAACAGGGGGGACGGGAGGGCTCCGGCGGCTGGACCCCCCTCGGCAGCACCGCTCCCCCACTCTGTCCCAGCCTCGCTCAAGTAAAATTCCAGACAGACCTTGAAACAGAACCTGGGGAAATCCACTTCAGCCTTGAAACCGCACTTTGCCCATCTGCACAATGGAGACGACCCAGCGCCTCCCTCGGAGGGCCCTGGGCGGAACGGACGGTGGGGAACGCAGGAGCACGGGGCACTGCGCCTGGCATGGGCCAGGCACCCCAACGTTTTGGTCAGTCTTACTTCTCCCGGATCCCAACTTGCCAGCGAAAGGGCTGTTTCTGGCAAATGTTCGTTCACCTTCCCAGCTACCTGCTCACCCGGCGAGTCCTCTGAGCACTGAGCTCCCTTCCTGGCCACCCGCCCCGCCCGCGCTCGGCTCAGCTCTGCTCTTCATCTCCAGATGAAGCAAAAATCTGGTAAATATTACACTTACAAGGTAACAGGTCTGGAATGCTTGGCATCTCAGGCGAGTGCAATTGCTTCTTGGCGCCCAAACACATATACGCTGCAGCCCAGGGCCAAACTACATTTGGCTGCTTTGTGCAATTCAAATAAAGATATTAAAAAATCCTCCAAGTCTATAAACATTTGTACTGTTTGCTAATCAAAGGGGTTCTTTTTTTTTTAGCCATCTGAAGACAACTTGGCATGCTGGGCGCTCTTCTCTGCTCGGAACGTAAGGAGTACTGCTGATCCAGGCACCGCATGGGTTTCTGATCCACGTAAACGATTTATCTAGTTTAGGTCAGGTGGACTCTCCTTGCGAGGGGACTGCCTTTCCCCAAACAAACAGACCCCAGCAATTTTCGTTCCAGAGTTTGTGTCGGTCACGACGCTGCTTTTGTGCCTCAGGACCAGTGACTGACCTGAGCTTCCCATGAAGGGGGGAGGTGACAGCTCTCGTGGCTACAGGTCTTGGCTCTACCTCTTAACAGCTATGGACCTTGGGAAAGCTCCTCTTCTCTCTCTGTGCCTTGATTCCCTCAATCTGTGCAATAAAGACAATAATCACACCTACCTATTATTGCCAGGATCAAATGAACCAGGACCTCTGAGGTGCTTAGAAAAATCTTTAGAGTCTAAGCAGCACGACGCAAGAATGAGTAAAAAATATTGTTGTTACGGATCAAATACCAAGCATAAACAAGACAGTAGACGAAGGTCCTTAGCAAAGGATAACTGGTTCCTTTGGTAGAAGAAGCTGAATGCCACTGGCCTTACTTAGGCCCACATTCTCCACGAACTCACAGCAAGGAGAGAGGAACCTGGTCAAGTTAGATCATCTCGCGGTCAGTGATTTAAATGCGGACTTCACCCACTCAGATGTCAGGACTGAACTTGTTTTGGTTGTAAGCGCAGGAAAAAATAAATAAATAATGCCATTTTCAATGGGCTTCCTCTTCCCTTCCCGAGAGCTAACGTCAGAACTTTCCAATGAAGCCTCCTGCCAGACGGCCACCATGAGAAAGCACAGGAGGACTGGACTGGGGGGGCCGGTAGAAACAAAGAAAGGGGCCACATTTTCCTGAGAATCGAGGAAACGCAGCACACTCTCTGGGTCTGCTTTTACAAGTAAAGGTAATAGTGAGGCCCGACTTTCCCTGCGGGCGACAGGAGGTCATGTTTCCAGGACAGCCGGGATGACAGCCAGAACAGGCCGGCAGACACCCCTCGGCTCGCCGGCCCTGGAAGGTGCTGCTTCAGCCGGTGACGGCCACGGGCCCAGACAGCGAGCAGGTGAGGGCTACCTTGGTGCCGCTTCTACACCTGCTTCTCTCTTACCCTTCTCCCCACCCCCCGCCCCTTCCACCCCTGCCTCTTCCCTCAGGTCCCTTTTCTGTCAGAAAAAGAAGGAAAAAGCACTACAACATACGTAATGAATTAGAACTACAGAGACGGTAGCTAACAGGGAGGCCTCGTCCCAGGATTCCCTTTACAGAAGGTACCAGAAGAAGCCAGTCAGAGCAGTGAGAGAGACGGAAAGAATTTTTATAAAGTAAGACCCTCTGGGGCCTCACGTTGCGTCCCCAGGACCTAGGGCAGAATTTCTCCCCCTGCCAGGACCACTCAAGGTGCAGGGGAGGACTGGGGGTTTTCCCTGGGGGTCAGCAGGGGCAAGCTATGCCACACATGGGCAAGCACCCAGCATCCGACAGGACTCCTGTTCTCTGTACTTGAGAAGCCTAAGTCTCTCTCAGTATGAAGTAGGTGAGGGGGAGGAGCACCAAACTGAATGAATCACAGCGCTGATTGGGGGGGTGGGGTTGGCGGGGAGGGATGTCCTTGTGGTTAACCACATTTTACTGGGGTTTTTATTGATTACAGTTGTCTTGAAAGAGACATGACTCAGACATACCGTATCCCAAGCCACGTATAGCACTGGGCTCTAATGGAATTTCAGTGTAGGAGAACGTCACGAACCATACTATGAAATGTGAAAAGCTTTGCTATCAACATAGACACCATTTGCTTCCGTCCTTCAGCAGCTCGAGAACAGGTTGACTTTTCTATTCCCCTTTCCACTGGAAGGCCATGGTCATTCACTGCTCAGGCACACACACTGTTCTGTGTACATTAGGGGTCGCTGCTCCTTAAAGGAAGGTTCTGTGAACCAACCACCTTGCCTTGATGCTCCCATCGTGTTTTGCTTGTGAATATCATTCGACAGTTTTCTAGGATCCTCCTTTGTACGGGGTCATTAGTTTACTGTAAGCTACTTGAGGGCAGGCATTATATAACCATAACAATACAACAATTACAACAACAAAGTCAACATGACTTGTTTTGAGGGGCGTATCATCTATACTGTCTCCACCAGGATTATCCCATTTTTGTGGAAAACAGAAAACTGAGGCTTAAAGAGGAAACACAGCCAATCCCTCACATGGAACTAGAAATGGCACCGCCTTGACTATACTGGGCTGGTATGATCCTAGTGCCTTTCTCCGGGCCATCTGTACTGCCTCTTCCAAGAGGGACCCATGTCCACTTATCTCATTTCTTATTCACCTGTGTGGTTCAGACACCAAACCCTGGAGGCAATATATGCTCAGTAAATATTATTAAACTGAATAAAATAAAAATTTCCACATCAGTATTTGCACAGACGAGTCCAGCAGGATTCAAGAGACATGATGCGAGATGCAGAGGGACCCACTTAATTGTAGCAATAATTACCAACACATATAGTCCTTTTAGGCCAGTACTGAAAGTTTTTAAGCCCTCCAGAGAAGACGAATAATGTTATTCTGTCTTACACTCTTCCGTCGATTTTTAAACAATGTCTCCAATATTATTTCCTCTTAAAAAAAATAAGTAGCATTTTTAAAATATTTTCCTAGGCTTAAAAAAAAAATGATACTTGCTTTTCTCAATGTATGGCAATTTGATATTCAAAACATGGGCCAGAATTTCTGGTTTCCTTGTAACTCTCCATATACAAAAGCTAGAAAGTTAAAGACCTTTTTTTTTTTTCAATTCCCTGCAATGAATGAATGGATGGATGGATGGATGGATGGATGATGGTTTATTTAGCCCTTAGCATGTGCCAGGCATTTGTACGTATTAATTTCTCTCCTGGAAAGGACCATTGAGCAGGAGATTTTTTTTTTAAATCAGTCCTTATTTTTGTCTTAAATATTTTGTTTACTTGAGAGAGAGCAACAGAATGTGAGCAGGAGCAGGAGGGAGGGGGTGGGGGAAGGGCAGAGGGAGAGGGAGAAGCAGGCTCCCCCGCTGAGCAAGGAGGTGGGGCTCTAACCCAGGACCCCGGGATCGTGACCTGAGCAGAAGGCAGCCGCTTAACCCACTGAGCCACCCAGGCGCCCCTAATTAGTTCTCATTTTAGAGCCGGGAAAGATGAGGTTCAGGGAAGGTAGCTGACTTGCCCCATATTACAGTCGGGATTTTATCTGAGGCTCCTTCAGGCAAAGCCTGTATTTTCTTTCTATTATATCATAGACTGAGTGTCACACTCCAGAGTCATCTTTGGCTCATGTGTGAGTCACTTTCTTGGCTTATCAACAGTAGGTTAGGATCAAAAAACCAAAGGCTGACATCTTCACAACTTTAAAGGAAGGGACCACCGTCTGTTATAACAAAGCAAAAGAAACAGAGAGGCCCATTATATGAACCCGTCTGTCTAGACAGATGACTAAACAGGGGTCCCTCCAGGGTTAGACTTGAATTTCCTCCATTCAGCCTGTTGGATATTTAGCAATAAAAAAAAAAAAAAAAAAAAAAAAAGAAAGAAAGAAAGAAAGAAGAAAAAAAAAAGAAAGAAAGAGAAAAAACACTGCTTGAAGGCTTTAGTGCTGATGCAACCCTCCCACACTACCCTGAGAGTTGTTTCAAAGTTGTTCAGTGCAGGCTGCATGTGTTAAACCCTCAAGAAGACATCAGATTGACACAAGAAGAGCCCTAAAAATACTCATGCTGTGTGGCTAAAGACCCAAGCACACAGGCCTAACTGTCCCTTTTGAACCTGCAGTGACAGCCCTTCGAACTCACAGAGGAGCAGGAAGCAATCCAGGTGTCCCCTCCAGGACCATCCACAGCCAGACGGCATCAAAGTGGGGCTTCCCTGTCACACGGGCTGTCAAGTAGCTTCCCTTCCTGCTCTTCAGGTGCCCTGGGGACTCTGCACTTTTTCTAATTCACAATACTAAAGA
This sequence comes from Mustela putorius furo, assembly GCF_011764305.1. Taxonomy (NCBI): domain Eukaryota; kingdom Metazoa; phylum Chordata; class Mammalia; order Carnivora; family Mustelidae; genus Mustela; species Mustela putorius. Next base: position 17,358,533 of record NW_025421402.1, on the reverse strand, counting down.
TGCTACTTTGAACGAAGAAAAAGTCAGGATCCTTTCATCAAGGCTACGAGAGATCAACAGAGGCTGGTGACTGGGGTTTTTTGAAAGCCTATTATTAATACTGCTGTTTCGTGTACAGAAATGTCTCCCAGGTAGGCAATTAGGAGTTGGTGAACACACAATGTGGCCCCAGGCAGAAACGGGGAGCTTACCAACAAACTAAGACCTTCCTCCGTTCCCAAGAAATCCTTAGCAACATGCAAAGCACTGTTCAATCATGGCCCACATTTGCAAAATTCATTCACTCCCTCACTGAACAAATATTTACGGGGTGCCTTGATCTGCAGCACTTTTTTAAATGTATGGGGCGAGATAGGACTGCCAGGAACCTGTGGTGGAATTTCTAGAGCCTGAGCCGGGGGACCATTCTGGACTTTTAACAGACGTTAAAGGATTCATGCGGCCGTTGGAGTAAGTACGCAGATTTACCAGCCTTCAGGAAAACAAACGACAACGACAAAAAGGCTGTTCCTCTCCAGGGAACAAAATGAGAAACACCCGATTTTGTATTACACGCTCCAGTGATTACACAATCCCAACAAGACAATAAACCGCAAGGAGGCACCACAGCTCATGTCAGTTCCCAGAAGAAGGAACCATTTCCATGCCTCAAATGGGGAACACAGAACCCAGATGGGCTAAAACCAGAAGTTGCCGTCTCATTCCCACATCTGTGTGCAAGCCCTTGGGTTCTGCTGCCTATCTTGAACTTTCCTAGGTTTTGGGAAGTGAAAATAATGTATTTAAGAGAATTTAAAATTATATATATATGTATATGTATATATACACAGTATTTAAAATACTGTATTTAAGAAAAAAAAAAGACATCCAAACATACTGTTTTTTTCTTTTTTCAGAATAGAATAATTTCCTGATCATACAGATACATATTATTCTCAGTAAGTTCTCCTTTTCTGACTATCTTATCCCTTCATCCAAAATTTCAGATTTCAGTTTATCATCTTAGGGGTCCGACCAGTAGGATGAGCTCTGAAGTCAGACAGACTTCATGTTCAAGTTCTGGCTCCGCTACTTAGGAGCAACATACCCATGGGGAAGTTACATGATGTCAGTAAGCCTCGGTCTCCTTATCTATGAAACAGTGACTAATAATTATATTTATCTTATAAGACTAATATAGAGATTATCACAGTTCCTAATACAACTATTCAATAACTGACAGCAAGCGTTTTCAGCTTTTTTAATTTGTTATTACTGAAGACAGAATCCACCCTCTCTCTCTCAACACCCTCCCCCAAATGTACATCTATTCTTCATACAGAAGTCTGTGCATACTATAATAAGGATAGCTGGACAGAAAATCATAGTTTGAACCTAAGCTAAGGAAACCCCCAAAAGAGAGCTTCTAACTCAAACCAAACATTAGAATCACCTGGGCTTTTTTGAAAACCAAAGATACCGCACCCTCCCTCCCCAACTCCCACACCCTCCATCAACCCAATGGAAATTCTGGAGGAGATCCCCAGCATGTTAAATGCCCCCCAAGCGGCTCAGCGCACAGCAAGGCTGAGAAGCCTGGCACTAGAGCCCACGGACCCTGTCGCAGACCATCCACGCTTCCAGTAAGGGTTCTGCGTGCTGCGGCACCTGCAGCCCAAGTTCAAGTCCCTGCTGCGGCGACGGCGCACCGGTAGCTTTGCTCTTCTTGGTGCCTCCCCCGACTCGTTTCTGAAAAGTCTCTGTCCCTAACACTTACACTCAAGTCAACGAGCCCCGAAGCCTCCGCGGCGGCGGTCCCACAGGGAGCTGCCCTCCTGCTCCCCTGAACCAGGCGGTGGACCAGGTAAAGAGCTGCCTCCGTCCAGCAAGACGGAGCAGGAAAACAGTCGCCAGCCGGGCCGCCGCGCAAACACAAGAAGTCAGCTCCACTTCAGAGCAAAGGTCCGATCCAGGCATATTAGAAAAACGTGGCCTGACCATGTAGATTCCAGAGCATCCAAAACCAATCTGGAGCCCGTCGGTGGACAAAGTTCACATTCAGCGAAGCAGCTGCAGCAGCTGCATGGTGCACACAGTGGGCGATTCAGAAACACAGATGTCCGGCCGTGTGCAGAACAATGCTCTGGTTCTCGCTGCTCTTTCCCACCCCTGACCTCAAGGGCAGGGTGGAAAAGCTCAGCCTCGGCAGCTCCTAAGGAGACGAAGGAGAGGCTGCCAAGATGACTGCGAGCTCGCTAGACCAAGCCACCCAGCCCGCTCAGGACAAATGGGCAAAAGGATGGGTGGCCGTCCCTGCGTGCCAGGTCCCACCGGAGATGCCCCACGCCAGCAGGGTTTCTCTCCATTCGCTCACGGAGCACAGCGGGAAGGAGCAGGAATCGAAGCAGCCAACTGGGCAGGTCATTGCCAGGCAACCGAGGTTCAGGTTAGATTGGATTCTCGGGAACCACGAGGCACGTGATGTTTAGATTGTTAAACTGGCATGGGCCTCACACAAGAGAGAGAAATAGGAAATGGGAAATCTGCCTTCCCTCCGGCCAGCAGTGAAGCACCTGTAGACTTCTGCTCTCCGGGAAGGGAGCGTGGGTCTTACTGGGGACGACATCTATCAGATAGGGCTGGGCATGTCAGGATCACGGTGGCAACCTGAGACCCTAAAGCTAAGGGGGGTAATCCTGGGTTTCAGAGTGTCCCTGACATACATGCATTTCACACAACACAGGAGGGCTTCCTTCAGAAACCCCATACTACCAACGGGGCCATTTATACCAGGTAGAGTTGGCTCCATTGGAAAAGCCAGTCAAATATAAAAATGGAGAACGACACTTCTGTCTGTTATAAAATCAACCCACTGATTATTTCGTAAATATCCATTACAAAGCTCCCCATAATTCCAAAGATGAAGCAACAGAGAGGATCCAAGCATGCAAAACACACCATATAGGAAGTTTTTAACAGGAATGAAATCTTTCTCCCTTCCCAAATCCGCCACCTACGCTGTCGTAAACTGCATCACCTGTTCAAGATGTCCGTCCCGCTCTCCTGGGCCCATTGCCACCTGACCCCACCTTTGTTCTCCCTTTCGGTCCTGTTGAAACCAGGTGTGGCCAATGTGGGCAGGGAAAACGGCCCATGTCATTGTGTGGCGGTGAGCTCAGCATGCCTGGGTTAGAGGCTGCCCCTTTCCCTGGGTCCCAGAATGAGGATGTCGTGGAACCAAGCCACAGCCAACCCACAAACCCATATGATATGAGCAAGAGATTCATTTTTGTGGTATGCCATTGAGAGGAAAAAGAAAGCTCTAGATAGTGACCTTGAGCTTGTGAAATAATGCCGTTTTCCACAGAGTCCCATTACACCACTGCCCGTCACAGTATAATGGATTTTATACGCCACAGACAAATCACGTCTTCTGAACGTATCAGCTCTGAATAACAAATCCTCAATATAAAGATCTTACCCTCTGGCCTCAGTATTTCAGAGTGGGTCTCCTGAAGGAACTCCATCAATACTAAGGGCTTCTGCTGTTTCTTGGTTCAGCAAGATGGTAGCCACGCAAGCTCACAGAGGAAGGGGACAATGCGAAGGACACATCTCCTTCCAGAAAGCATAAGCCGCTCCCTCTGGCTGCTTGAAGACTGCCAAACTGCCATGGCAAAGGTTGTCTTTCAAGTAGCAGATATCACCTCCTTCAGGAAGGCCTCCTGTACCTCTCCAGGACAAGTTCAGCAATTCTTCCAACCCGTCAGGACTCTTACTTAGAATCAACCACACAATACTGGCTTTTTTGGTTTGGCTTGGTTGGTTGGGGTGCTTGACTTCCTCACTCAGCTGCAGGCTCCCTGGAAACAGGATCTGCACTCTAGGCCTCCATCTATCAAGGGACCTAGCATAATACCTGCCACCCAGGAAACTCAAAGGATATTTCTTATACCGATGAGGGACTGAAATCCACATTCCAGTCTTCCTGTTCAAAGCTTAAAAGTTAGAAAGCAAACTCTGGTCCAACAGAAATGCTTCTCGCGAACAAGAGACACAGTTTTACAAATTCCCTGGCTTCTGACCACATTTCAGAACCTAGGCAAAGGCACTAGGCACATCTGGACAGATTCAGATACTCTTTGAAGCCTGACTTTCCAGTGTCCAAGTCTGTCATTCTAGGCCAACGCATGGTCACCAATGAGCTTAGGGACACATGTCCCTGCTCACCCGGTCACAGACGCTGTGAGAAGGCATCACAGCAAGGACACCTGTCAGCACAGATGGGAGACCCCAGAGGTTATTTTAAAACACACATAGCTCCTTTCTAGAAAGGAAAAGGGGTCAGTGGACAGTAACTCAGGAATACTAAAAATTTTTTCGAAAACCCTATTCTACCTACAGAACCCACTGGAACTTGCCTATAAACTTATTCCCAAAGAGAGAACTCAGCACCACTTGAAATTCTTGACAGAGTGAAGTTTCACCTGGAAAGGCAACTGCGAAATGCACTGCAAACATCACAGAGACCTCCTCGCTGGACTGGTGTACGGTTCCCACCTTGGCAGCCGCCACAACAACCTTGACTAACCCACCCTTTGCCCTATTTGATGCAGAGGAAAAGCCACAGACTTGATGTTGGCCTGCAAGGCTCTATCTGACCCATCCGACATGACCTCTCTGTGATCTCATCTCCCAGGGCACTTCTGATAATCCCTGGACAACTCAGGAGCAGCACCAGCTGTTCCCTCTGCCAAAAAAGCTCTCTCCCACAGAGCCCCAGGCTCCTCTCCGACCTCCTTCAAGCCTCTGCTTCGAATCCACCCTCCTCCTGCGCCCTCCCACGCCCAGCTTCTTTGAAATCGCAACTCCCCGTCTCCATCCCCAACCCTGCTCTATGTTCTCCCCTCTAATATTTTCAAATCCTGCCATTCTTATTGAAATCTTAAAAGAATTCTTCATCTTCCTCCAAGGCGTAGACCTCTCTAAGGACCCGATTTTTTGCTCTTTTATTCCCTGATGCCATCATGAGTGCCTAGACACGCTGTAAATACCGCTGAATGAACTAATGTCTCCTGACAGCTTCCTGTTTCTACCTGAGTCCACCCACAATCTCTGCGTGCACTTGACATTCATCTTAAACCTCTATCTATATTTTGTAATTAATGTAGAGTTCTTGTCATTAAAGGCTTTTGGGGAAGTAGAATAGACACGACTCCCCTTTCTTTTCATAACTTCAATAGCCAAGGAGTATGGTTAGTGATACAAACCACAAAGAACTGGATATTTCTCTAAACAGTTGGACAGCCAAAAGTCCTACAGCAGGTATAAGATATTCGTACCGTGTGGCTGGATTCAAAATCGTCATGGTTCCAAAGTAACCAGCAGAGCATCGGAATAGCAGCCGGCAGAGGACTGCACAAATGCCAAGTAATTTATCCTCAACTTTTCTTTCTAAAACCTGATCAGATTTGCACCTGCTCTAATACCTCTGGTTGAGAAAAACATCCTTTGGAAGCAGAAAGCCGCTGTTACTCGAAGCGGAGTCTGGCTGAGCGAGTGGAGTTTACATTCCATCGTCGGCCAGATCCTTACCCCGTGGAATGTCTGAGAACACGATTCAGGCCAGGAAGAGGTCGGCAGCGCTTCGACCAAACACGACCTCAGGGAATTAAACCTTATACGTCGACTTATACATTAGACGTGTCCCTTACACATCATACATTAGTTTTCAAAATCTCCTTCCCACTCCTAGGGGCCCAGCTCAAGGCACCTGGGTGGAAGAATTCACTGCCAGACATAGTTGCTAAGCTAGGCCTCCATCACCCCATGTGACTCATTCATTTGCTTACACACTCCCTGCTCCCTCCCTGACGAACAGCGAGCTGGGGGCGGGGAGGGGGGTAGGGGGGGAGGGGCGGATGTGTGATCCTGCAGACAACAGGTCTACCTCGATCTCTGTATGCACCCGGGAGAAGGGAAAGCACGGCATCAAGACTGTTGGCTGAGGTGAAGGTCCCACACCTGCAGAACCAGCCGATCTCACAGAGGCCCCGCTTCATCTGAATCTTTCCACGCGGGAGGACTGTGACTAAACAGACCTGCGTGATCAGAGCATCCTTGGCCTTGAGTGGCTGCAGACTCTAGTGAGGTCAGAGCAAACGGCGCAGCCCACTTCCAGGCGCACAAGCATCAGCTCCACAACCCCGCCCCCCGCCCTGCTATTAGGACTCTGAGGTTCTGGGCCAGGACCGGGGATCTGCTCTTCAGGATGCCTCGGGAGACACACGCGCAGGCCACGCTTGGAAAAACACCATCTCTCGGCCTCCACCGAGCTATTTCAAAGCCTCGTACTCAGTAAAGACTTGAAAAAACACAAAACCCAAACTCCGAAGCCATCTGAATTCCTCTTCACCACTTTGAATCCATGTTTGCAGACAGACTGCCTCCACTGCCGATCGTCTAGGTTCTTAGATCTCAGTAGGAAAAGCTTCAGGCAAGCTAACGTTATCTTAACCCAGACTTTGGGGGCGAATGATTTTAAAAAAAGAAAAATGATTCAGCAGCCACATAGGCTGTGCGGAGCAAGGACCACTGCATCCTCCAGAGGATTTTCTTTCGCGAACGCTGTGCCAGTCCAACCCCGGGTGTCAGGACACGGCGTTATCAACTGCTCCCAGGTTAGAGAGTGAGAATAAGGAGAGGCGCCACGGGCCCTGCGCTCCCTCCAGCCGCTCCCAGCATCTCCTTGGAATGGAGAGGCGGTTCACACAAGGTGACAGGGATGGCCCTCGAGCTGCTTGGCACAGGCCAGCCTCCACTTAACGAGTGCTCAGAATCACACTCAGCATGGAGAAATTCACCCTGACCCTGGACACTTGCCCCCTGGCATCCACTCACTTACATTTTTACTCAATTACTATTTCTAAGAACAGAGACCAAAAAAAAAAAAAAAAAAAAAGCGGAGCCCCACGGCTCCGTGGTCTTCTGTGGAAAGGCTGAAAGGGGTCCGCAGGCCTGGAGGCGGGGTGGGGCGGAGGAGCCTGGCGCTGTGCGGGGATCCCCGTGGAGTTCGCGCTCTTTCCCTTCCACGCCCTCAGAGACACTCCTGATTTTCCCAGACTCGCTGAAGAGCATGGTGGGTTTCCAGTGTGTTTTCACCAAAGAAAGAGGGCGGCTTGCAGCCATGAAATGACCGAAAATAACCCCAGGCGAGGAGTGTCTGAGAAGAAAAACCACCCAGAGAATGATGGTAGGCCTCTCGACTTGTTTACTAGGGGAGGAAAAGATGAAAAGGAAATGAATCCAAAGTAGTCACTAAGACAATTACAAAAATTAATGAGATGGGAGGGCCAAGGGAAGGCAAAAGAAAGCCAGAGAGCCTGCGGGCTCTGTGGTCTGGTGGAGGCCAGACCTGAATTCGGATTCTGGCTCTGCCGTCCACCCCTCGGGTGCTGTGACCGAGCACAAGGTATTTTCCTGTCCAAGCCCCAGTTTCCCGTCACGTGGGGACCCACCAGCATGGGGAGGACACAGGACACAGGAGGGATTCAACAAATGTTTTCCTTCTCTGGTTCCCTTCCCTTTTCTTTTCCAAAAAGCTCGTGGGGAAAACACCAGACAATTAAATCCTTGGTTTAGATAGTGAAATAAAATAAAAACGTCGAGGTTGAAAACAAAATAATAATCTGTCTCACAAAAGGGAAATTTAAAAGCATAGATTAAACCTTTTACTCTTTATTCACATAGCGACTTCTAGCCACTTTATACATGAAAATAAATGTGTAGTCCCAATAGAATCTGTTCTTTTTTGAGGAGACCCAGCTTAAACCACTGTAAATAAATGACTTTAATTCTTTGTTCCTTGATTCCTAAGAAGCAAGGTTAGGCATGGTAAATTGTACAGTAGGCTATCCCAGTAAACTAGGTATCTACTAAGGTAATAAAAGCATTTCTTTTGTCCATATCTGGGACCTCGGTCCACACTTAGCATCAGTACAATGTGAACCTTCTTGGGGTTTCAAAAATATGAGTGAACCACAAGGCCAGGATTATGAGTCTATTTCATTTCTTCTTGAACATGGATCAGGGAAAACTGGACCCCTGAATTCTTACATATCAGGATCACTAAGTCCTATCTTTGCCGTGATCTCACTGCTCAGCATACAGTAGGCACTCAATAATAGCTGACGGAATTGATTAATGCTCCGAATCAGAAAGCATGGAGACCTCGGGCTTCAGAGCTCCTCAGCCTGGCATGTAGCACTGGCTCCAAGGGGTTTGCACTCAGGGCTCAGTGGCGAGCTCCCAGGGCCAGTCAGCCAAAGGCTTGCCCCATGGCAATCCATTTCTCATGTCACCCAGAAGGTCACAAATAATGGCAACATTCCCACACGCCTCCCTCCAGACCTTCAAAGGAAAGAAAAGCTCCTTCATCCCCTTTAGTTCAGTACGAGAAACATTCATTGAGCAATTACTATATGCCAGGCATAATAACATAGATATTAAAAAAGACACCCAGAAAGGACCCCTGATAATCTGGCCACACTCGCTCAACCCTCCAGAGAGCATCGACCATAGGGGGTGGGGGAGAGCAGGGTCAGCAGATCCGTATTAAACCCCACGTCACTCCCGGAACACAGATCTCATGTACCCGCAACCCCTTCTTGCACATACGGCCATCAGATCGTCATTTACGGACTAAAAATTTGGGGCACCTTTGTGACTGTTCAGCTCCAAGGCTGCAACCCGAATTCTCTTTGGCCTCTGACAAGTTCCCCCACAGGAGACAGACACCGAAGATGGACGTGATAGCACTACGTCAAATGAGGTATAAAGCAGACAAATGTACTCACCAGGGTACCCACAGAGCACCTGGGACGGCCTGGCGCACAAGCTGCCCACTGAGCCAGAGGGCGTTGTAACAACTGGGCAGACAGCTAGGAGTTTTAAAAAGCACAGTCATTAGCTATTTGACTGAGGTGATGCCTTGCACAGAGCTATACAAAGATTCAAAGTCGAAGCTGGCTCTCTGAAGGCACTCATTCCCCCACACACAGAAGGTCCCCCCTCCTCGGGGACCAAGGATCTCGGAGGGATTCTGGATTCTGCTCCCAGATCTCTCAGCATCCCTTAACCACCAGTCAGGCTCCTGAATTCCGTTTTCCCTTTAACACGCTCTAGCATCAACATCGCAGGGTACAATTTATACACAGAAATGGTAAAATAAATACCGTGACTTATGTCAGAGATGAACAGGGAAGGCCTCGACCTCCTTGGACAAAAGACAGCCTACCAATGATGATTAAACCCCATGTTTCATTTGGTTGGCCTAGATTTCGGTTTCCTTAAAACACCTGTCATCCTTCCGAACCCTCACATGAAAACCCCTTGAATGGGTCAAGAATACAAGTGTATCTTAGTTGGGTGCTTCTGGGTGACAGTTTAAACATCTAGGTCTTCTCAGGATAGGTTAAACATTATCTCCCATCATAGTTATTACCCCGTGAAATTTTGAACTTTTTTTTCTTTAAAATAATGGCAACATCTTGTATATTGCCAGCCATATTCATAGAAAAAGAAAATACACCAAAAAATACATGCAATGGAAGAGAAAACACTGCTGGGTGTTCTATCTGAGGTCGAGTCGATGACAAATACAGGATTTCGGTGTAATAAGATGTAGATCGGAGCCCCCACTTTCGTCACCCAATTCCCGTGAGTCTTTGAACAAGGGCCTCGATTCACCCAACCCTTGGTTTCTACATGAAGCATACATCAAGCTACCCCTGGGGGTTTTTAGGACAATCACAGTGAGATGATATATTTAAGAGACTGGCAAATAAGAGGCGATCAAGGGATGTAATAATATTAGTTATGTAACTAATTGATAGACACACCCCTGACTGGCTTCCAGGCCTGGGGTGAATGTACTTCTTCCCTAGCGCCTTACATGGATTTAACCTCTGTGCACCTGCCATCCGTCTAGGGCATGTCTTCCAAAAGTAGCCCCGTCCCTCGGCAAACCAGACTTGAAAACTTCTTTTGACAGAAGACCAAAGGCCTTGTGGAGTCCTCTGTTTGTTCCTTTTTTGGCAGATTTGTGCCTTTTATCTCTCGATTTGAAAATGGACAAGGAAGCCCTTTTCCATAGCCTGTAACTCACCGTCTCCAACACTGAGTCCACTAAAAAGACCCCCCCACCCCCTGGGACATGCTTTCACACCTCAGTGGGACACATCTCCTGGTCAGAAGTCTGTGTCACCGGGACCATGGGGCCCTGGATGGCCTGCTGAGGCGTGGGCGAGGAAGGTCCCCTCATGGCTTTCTGTACCATGCTGCTCTCACGTTGCCACCATATGCTGTTACCGGCTGCCATCTGCTCACATATGTTCTCACCAAGAAGCGCCCATGTTGTTTATTTTTAGAGGCGCTCCACAGCCTTAACCCGGAGCAAATTCCCTCAAAGAACCAGTCAGCAAAGACAGGAAGCTACACTGGGTATAAACTGTTTGTCACAAGATTAGCAAGTCAAACAAAATCTTCCCCTTCATATCTGACCTCTAACAAGAGACGCTGGAAGTTATCTTAAATAAAAATCTCAGAGAATGCAACCAGGGAAAGGCAAAACAGGCCAGAGGAAGCCGCTTTGTGAGCAATGCTTTTGCTTCAAACTATGGCCCTGTGCGGTTCTTGGGGGGATTTCACTCCTTTTCCTGGGAAACAGCACCTTCTTCAGGCCAGTGGATGTTGTGGTGCAGAGGAGGGACGGTTCTAGTAACAGAATCCAGATCCCTGAGTTTGCTCGGGGTCGCACAGGTCAAAGGAAGTCTGGGTTAGGACCAAGGCCAGGTAACTAGGGTCATTTGCAATTTCCACCAAGCAGGCCTCAAGTATGCCCCTTTGGTTTACTTTTACTATGCCATAAAGCTGCAGTATTAAATCCTTTCTCTCTGTCATTTTTTTTTTGGGGGGGGGGGGTGTTTGTTTGTTTATTTAAGCAGGGCCAAGAAAGGGTGCCCCGGTGCTGACCCAAGGCCTCACAAGTAAAGACCATGAACAGGGTAGAGATCTTAGTGATGCTATAGTGATCATTTAGGCCAGAGAAAGCAATCCTTCATTTTTTCACAGATGGATTTCAACAGTCTATAGGAGTCAAGGGGCATCGTGGTAGGAATACACTTTTGTAGATCAGTGAGGCTTCGGTGAATGTGAAATGTTTGATAAAATGTGAAAAGCTACAAAAATCCAAGACAATTAGTTTTAAAGAAAAAATCCTTTTTTAGAAGTACTTGGACATTCACTAACTGATCATGGAGGATGACCACTCGCAGAAGTCGTAAGACAGAAAGGACCCTGGAATTAAAATTTTGTATGGGTAACTTACAAAATGTCTAAAAGATTATGATATTAACTGCAAAAGTTCTGAGGTACATTTTGCCTGGGATGACACAGCTAAGAAACAAAGCAATGAAACAAAACAAAAACGCACGGTGTTTCTAGAGCGTCTTTCTGAACTCCTGCCTAAGAATCACCTGGCCTTGTCATCAAGGTGCAGGTTTCTGGGCCCACCTGAAAACGACCGAATCACAATCTGGATGGAGGCTAGGAGACAAGGATTTGGGAATCCGCATTTATACTAAGCACCACTGGTGATACAGGGAATTTTTTGCATGGTAAAATTTGAGACCCTGTGTTATAGGCTTCTATGACTTACAGTTTCAAAAAGGCCTTTTATTAAAATGAAATCAGAGAGGGAGGCAAACCACAAGAGACGCAGCTTTAGGAAACATCCGAGTGTTGCTGGAGGGGAGGTGGTGGGGGAATGGGGTGGCGGGCGGGCGGGCATTACGATGGAGTGAGCATTGGGTGTTATTTGCAACTGATGAATCACTGAATCTACCTCGTAAATTAGTAAGACACTATATGCTAATTAATCAAATTTAAATAAAATAAAATGAACTTTTTTTAAAAAGGCCTTTTACAAAATCTCACTTGACCTCAAGGCTACCCAATTGTTCTGAGTAAGTAGGGGTTTCATGTCATGTGAAAGTGTCTATCAGATAGTGATAAAGGCTTCCTCACTGCAGTGATACCATAAACATTATTAAATGCCATTACCGATGCTCCAGTAAACTCAGTGTCAGATCAGTCCCTCCTCAACTCCTCCAAACCTTCCCTACAAACATTTCTCTCAGGATTGTCCATCGGGGGACATTTCCTCCCAACACGTACTACAATAAGCTTCTACTTAAAAAAAAAAAAAATACAAATAAAAATAAGCTTCTACTTTACTTAGAGAATTCCCAGCAAATGCTGCTGAGAAAGGGCAAGCTGCTGATCCTGAACATATAATGACCCAGGGTCAGCTTGACTCAAGACCCTCCTTCTAGAGTCTGGAGGCCAGTGCCAAAGAATTAATGAAATTAGACATGACTCTCTCTATATAGCTCCACTGCTGATGGTGATATTTTGTGACAGCGGATTTCTTCTGAAACATGTCTCTCTCCAAGACAAGCTAGCACCAGTCATCTCATTCTAGGGCTCATTCTGGGGTGGGGGGGAGAAGAGCTTAGTGGGTAAAACAGCCCCAGTTCCGGTTGTAGTTCATTGGTCTGATCAGTAACTTCCATCAACACACTTAACAACCCAAGGCTTTCTACTGTGAGGAGGGACAAATGAATGACTAAATTTTATCCAATATTATCCAAATCAATATGATTTTTCAGAAGATGTATCTACAGGTGAGAACGGATGCTTCAGAACCCGAGGAATCAGCCAAAATCCAGCTTTGGTTCTGCTCAGCTACTTTCAGTTAAAGCCAGGAACTCCAGCCCGCTCCCGCCTCTGTTCCTTTCTCATTACCATCCAGAGCCCCAAATGCAGAGGTTTGAGCTTGGATGTGGAAACGTTTCCCCTCAGAAAACCCAAACAGACCTCAGAAGGGCAGAAGGGGCTGTTCCTTTACCAAATCACTGATCTTTGGTGGGGAGGGGGGAGTCCTCGGTCTGTGATTTCTTATTTCTCCTTCTAAAGTGGAATCTGAATAAGTCACCCATTCTTTTGGGTGCTTGGCCAGCCAGGAACTTACTTGTAAGAGCTGATTATAAAGCAAGTAGCAACAGCTTCAATGGTATTATCACTAAGATGTCAAAGCAGAAATGAAAATGAGATTAAGCCAATAGATGATAGGAAAATAAATGACCAAAGAAGAACCAAACCCCCCAATGGAAGGAGTGACAAAGCCCCTGCTGCATCTGTTATAGAGAAAATAATCGCTGATGATTTGGGTCTAAAAAAGCATTGAGGGGCGCCTGAGTGGCTCAGTGGGTTAAGCCTCTGCCTTCAGCTCAGGTCATGATCCCAGGGTCCTGGGATCGAGTCCCGCATCAGGCTCTCTGCTCAGTGGGGAACCTGCTTCCCCCACCCCGCCCCACTGCCTGCCTCTCTGCCTACTTGTGATCTCTGTCAAATAAATAAATAAATCTTTAAAAAAAATAAAAAGCATTGAATTTCCAACACTGAAATGAGTCCAAAACTTAAAAATTAAATATTTTCCCCCCAAATTCCTACTTTTGTTTGGACAACCATCAGTAGTTTTGTGCTTTCAAAAGACACAAAGAAAACGCGCCGTGTTCTCTTCTAGATGGTGCTTCTGTATAGATTTGCAAAGGCCACTGGATCGGCGGTGATTTCAGGGTCTTTCTCAAAACCCAACCCTGCATTCCTGTTCACAAGATGAAGTAACCAGTGAGGACTCTTACAACAGCTCAAGTTATGAATGAGCAGTGATTTGTGAACTAGCCTGTCAAGACAGATGTGCTGCTTGTCAGTGTGGCGTGGGTTAGATAGGGAAAGCCAAATGAACAGAGCCAAGATCTAAGTCACAACATTTTTTCTTTTCCTTTCAGGAGACTGGAAAGATGCTACAGTATTTCCTGAAACAAACAACATCTCCCCAAAAAGCAGTCGGAGTCTCCAATAGCTGCTCTAGGGCTCTTCTTTCAGAAGCCCCATAAGTCCGCTTCGGGAACTGCCTGCTTCCCAATCACCAACACGCAGGCCTGAAGGAACAGTGGCACGGTCCCAGGGAAACCCAGGGAACACGCCAGCAGAAGGGCCAACAGCTGCCTGGGGAGCTCGGAAATGCATTCGAACTATTTTCAGAAGGTTCGAGCTTCACAACCTCCAGAAGGCATTTTCCATTGGCCTGGAGTTCCTCAAATCCTTGTGGCTCAAGGAATATCAAGAGGCCCCACGATTCTAACCTGTCAGGCGGTAACTATCCAAGGGCTCATCGGAGAGAATGAAGGGATGGTCCTGGCCCACGGATCATGGCTTTCTCAGCACCAGGGGCTTTCCCTCCTTCTAACAGATGCTAAATCCAGTCACCTCAACTCCTCTGGGACAGCAGTGTTTTCTCACACCAGTGAATGGGCTCACTGGGCTGCCCCAGGAAAGCTGGATGCTCCTCACACGGAGTACGTCTTGCTGTTAACCACCACCCAGGGCCCGTGTGGCCTCTCCCCTCTGCGGTCACCTCCCACGTTTTCATTTCCTCCTCAGACCCTTTGCAGGGACACCTGACCACGTTCTCCTCTTCTGGTCATCCATCTTTCTCTGTGAGGCTTCTGCTCCCTCATGTCACTTTGTGACTGAGACCTTTTTCTAAAATGAATCACCTGACAGCTAAGAAACTGTTGGGGCCGGTTCTTGGTCGGGTTCTTGGTCGGTCAGTCCACCACAGTCTGACTTTGGCGGCCTGACCTGGCTCAGCCGTAACTCCAAATGGCCCCGCTTCCTTCTCCACAGACTCTCCCGGGGAGAGGTTGGGGGGAGGGGTGGAGGGAGACAGAAAACCTGTGAGGACGGACTGAGCCAGGCCGGGAAGTGTACCCAGAAGCAGCCTGTGCATGCTAGCCTCTTAGGGACAACTTCCCCTCCTTCCTTTGCTGGATTTCAGACCTTATAACCAAGAGAGATAAAGAGCTGAATGCTGTGTGAGTCATATGCTTGTTTTCATCACTGAAGTACAGATCTCTCCACTAACTAAAGCAAGATCGCTTTTTAACAATTGCCCTAGGCCTGGAGCAGGGCTTCTCTCCCTTGGTGCTACCTCTTCCCCCTCAGTCTCTGAGACTCTTTTGGTGCAATTCCGTTCTAGTCATACTCCTTCTTTTCCTTATTGGGTCTGTGTGGCTCCAAAGCCCATGCTCATGGCGCCACTACCAGCCTGTCCTCCCCAATAAATTAGTTCTCTGAGAGAGACAAAGGAATCCTCCGTCAATCAAACTTATCAAAACTCTTGTGAAGAAATGGTTGCAGTTAATGACCCAAACCAGAGACCTGATAAATCATAAATTTTGTATCAACCAAATGTAGTGAGAAAAGTTGAATGTGTTAAAGGCAGGGCAAAAGACCCAGGGCTGTCTCTCAGGCTTCAGAGGTATACTGCTTTTTATAGAAAAAGAATTCAGAGCATAAGGCTGTAATTTCTGGGAGGAGAGGAGAGACACCAGTCTTGAATGGATGGGCTCCGTCATTTTGCCAGAGGAAAAGGAAAGTCATGCTCTCCATTTCCGGGTCTCTATTTTAGGGTCTCGATTATTTGTGGTAACTAAGAGCCTTATTCTCAATACGTTATCTGAGATAGCAATAGCTATGTCCATGTCCTCGTGGGTCACAGGGAAAATGCTAGTAAATCCTAGTACGCACTCTACAGGGTTGCTTGTGAGAATCAGTGAGGACATGCGTGGCACAATCAGGAACCAGTGTAGGTCGGCCACTGCCATCAGTCTCACCAGGACTTTCCTGATCGGTTGTAAAAATGGAAACAGGAAATGCACAGGTACGAGAAACCCAGTGTTGCTGATCCACAGTGATATGACCCATCGGGCACATTCTCCCTGACGATGAAGGTGAGTAGATTTCTTCTCTCTATGTCTGCTGGTCCTGATGCTTAGGAGCCTAGAGCTTTCATCCCCTGGTTCCATCTTATTCTCTAAAGGAAAATGTTCATTCATTTACGAGGCATGTAATGGCAAACCTAATGCGCTAGTTGCTGTAAGAGTCAGCTCCTGTTCTGAGACAATTTACAAATCAACGAAGAAGACAGCTGGACCACAGCTAGATTTTACCAACAGCCAAAGAGGCTGCTTTAGAGATGACTGTCAGTCTTGTGGGAAGACAGAGGACGAACTGGTCCACATGACTGGAGAAATCAAGTTTTGACATCTGAAGAAACCTCAAAAGATGGTTAGAGATATTACAAGATGGATCTCCAATGGAAGAAACAGCATAGACAAAGGCCTGGAGGCATGAAAATAAA
Organism: Mustela putorius furo; assembly: GCF_011764305.1. NCBI lineage: Eukaryota > Metazoa > Chordata > Mammalia > Carnivora > Mustelidae > Mustela > Mustela putorius. Next base: position 17,342,227 of record NW_025421402.1, on the reverse strand, counting down.
TGACCCTTTAGGGTAAAGGCCAGGAAGGTGATGTGGCTGGAGTGTAGCTCAGCAAGATTGGGATTTAGCAAGAGGTAGGGTTGAAGAAGGAGGGATCAGACCCTGAAAGATCATGGATATTCTCTTAAGAAATCTGAAATGTTACCCAAGAGGTCTAAATTCTCAAGGCCTTCTTACAGGAGCACAGATAGTACCACACACGGTGGGCGACCAGCACTTTCAGTCTCTGCTCCCAGTTCCGTAAGTGGCAGAGGTCACCTAAAGACCAATCCAAGCGAGCAACAGAAACACACATTGAGTAGAACTTACAAAGAAAAGAATGAAGTGCCCTGAGATTCTGGGCTAGTAGGAGCGCTTCCCAGAGCAACACTTCTAATCACACCGTACTATCTCTACCATACCTCTCTTTACTGTGTCTTACAATCGATGCCATGTCATAATTAATTGTCAGGGTTACTCTTTGCTTGGTGGCACGCAGAATGACGGTGCATCTTAAAATCAATGATGCTTGTGATTCAGTGAACGAGGGCTGCCGAGAAGGCCTACTGAGCGCCATGCACAGGGCCAGGTGCGTCCTTACGCCTCTGGGTGACCCTAGAAAGCAGCTCCCTTCCTCATCTGCAGAGGTGAAGCGAGTGAAGCCTGGTGAAGTGAGGCAAACTGCCATGCATGCGGATATTCCAGAAAACCGAAGACGGAGGCAATTCCGAGGCTATGGGGGAAGAGGTCAAGGGGTAGCCAAGGCCACGGAGCCGCTCCAGGACGCAAGGTGGTGGTCAGGGCCGGGGCCGCTCCACACCCACTTCCGGGCATCAGAGGTTAGAAAAGGAACAAATGACCAGCAAAACCCCTCCCCGGCAGGCGAGTTTCTCCTGGGCCGAGTGACGGGGGCAAGCTTTCAGTCTAAACAAACCCATCAAAGAATCCTTAGCCTGTTATTAAATTTAAAATACCTGGAGAACACCGAATTCCTAGGTTTAAAACTATCTTCGTTTAAAGGGTATTAAAAAACAAAGGCAAGCCATATGGTTCCAAAAGGACAATGGAAACATTTGTTTATCTGGGCCAGAGGCGCATTTCATCACGCTGTTCCGAGTCTGCAAAGTGGAATGCACCCCGCAGCCGAAGGGGGGCCCGCGCCGAGCGAGCACATCTGGCGAGTCCGAGCCTCTCCAGGATCCGTCAGTGCCGGAAATGCGGCCTCAAGACAGCTCCAAGGGCGGCCTTCCGAGCTCCTGCGCGCCGCCCCTCTGCCCCGGGCTGCTCACCTTACGGCCCCAGAGCAGACAGGGGGGGCGGCGGGGGGCGGCGGGGGGCGGCGGGGGGGACGGCGGGGGCGGGCGCGTCGCCTCCCACCCGGAGGTCGCTGGCCCCCCGCGCGCCCAGGGCCGGGCTCCTCCGCTGTTTCCCTAACCTTCTAACTATGCAGCCCGAAGTGTGTTGTAATCTCTGGGCGAAGGCCTAAGAGTCGGTGACCTCCTCGGTGCTAACCCAGATTTGATGTGGGATCAACAGTGAGTCATTAGCCCTTTTTTTCGCGTCTCCGTTTCCTCTAGGAAAAATGATCTGTCATTCTTTCATATCTTTATAGGAAAGATGCGGCGACTGGGTTACATCAGCGTCTTCCCACCAGGGAGAAGCTGGAATTTACAGCGTGCAGCGCCGGGAGCAGACCCCAGGGGTCGCTGCGGAGACACAGAGGGCTGCAGGTCCCTGGGTCAGGTCAGGGGGTCCCCACCTGCCCTCTCTGGCCTCGCGAAGCCCAGCCTCCCTGGGTCGGGGACTCCTGCTGCGGGCTGTTCTCCTGCAACAAAGCCTGCCCAGCTGCTTCAGTGATCATCAGTCCCCTTCCAAAAGAAGGAAGGGACAGAAATCCTGAAAGAGGAATGGGACCCAAGTTGACTGGAACCACAGTTAGGCACGAGAGTTAGTACAGGCAACGATACAATAAAAATGCAGAAGCTGACGTTCGCTCCGTTGCGTACTAATAACTCAATCGTTGTAGAAATCAAGGGGGTCAAAACCGATGGTCTTTGATCTTTCTCTTTCTTTCTCACACATCTTCACACAAAGACTCTTAAAAAATAAAATTCCTGGATATAAAGCAAAAATACTATGATGTTCCAACAAGGGCTAATATATTCCTTCATTGGGCAACTGGCCGATACTCCAGCAATCCGTATACAGAAGGCCATGTCCATGAAGAGACTCTTTAGTCACATTCCCCAGAACCATAGTGCTATTGGTGTTCATTGTACATTCCACGATTTCTCTTGGAAAATAACAGGAGAAATAGAAAAGGGATTGTGTGCTATTAAAAGTTTAACATTTGTGTGAAACAGCTACAAAGGAAACCTCATTGTGATGTCTCAGGCTGTATTATCTTGGTTTATCTAATTCAGTATGATAGATTAAACCTACAGTTATTTACTTTCTTCTGTTGTCTAGGTTGGAGATCTCCCTCCTCGTTAACAGGAGCTGCTTATTTTCTTTGCAAGGAAAAGCCAAAACAACTTCTCACTTCTTTTTTCTCTGTTCTAACACCACATTGCTGATGACTGAAACTACTGGTGGGTGGGGCGACATCATTTTTTAGGCTAAATGAATGGGAAGTTTTGAGGTCTCCAGTTTAGGTGGTTTGGGATCATAACAATAAAGTATCTACCCCACAAAATGGTCTAATTCATACTCCCATCTAAGGAAGAGAACTTTCTGATTGTGAGGGCTTCTCAACATGCACATTGCTGACCATTCTTTGATGTATATGCTGGTGGGGGCGGGGGGACCTGTCCTGTACATTCGAGGATGGTTAGCAGCCTTCCCTGGCCTCAACCCACGACGTGCCCGCAGCACAACTTTCCTATAAGTCATGACTGTCAGACCTGGCTCCAGACAACGCCACAGGTGCCCCAGGAGGTGGGAGTGGGGCAAAATCACCACCTGTGAGAACCCCACAGGTTTGCTTGGTTTGCTACAATGAAAAAAAGTGAGAGGAAAGATAGAAAAGGAAACTTTCTCTTTCTTCTTCTTTTTTTTTGACTGTCCAGAGCCTCTAGGGATTTTAACTGTCAATCATCTGGATTCTCACTCTAGTGAATGGAATCACTCTCAAGATTTCTAAAGCATTGGGCAGTGTCTTTCAAACAGAGGTCCTTCAACTGCAGAGAGCATGTCAAAAGGACTAGGGCGTCCCCTAATTCCCACTGGGGAAACTATCGGTAAACCTTAGCATAACTCCACTTTGAGCCTTAAACTAACAGCATGTGAAAAGATCAATATGAATAAATTCAAAACTAATTGGACCCTTCTTTAAATGTTGACACAGTATTATTTATATCCCATAAATACCTTCTTGACTAAAATTCATCCTTGGAGATTGGCACCTGGCCAGTTCTATTCATATTTACTGTATTTATACAGTATACTGGGCCAAGCATAATATTTAAAACAAAATAGGCCTGAGGGCATATACAATATCTCTTATATTTTTACTTTTAGATCTCCACATTGCTAAAAATACGTAGTCTGAACTGTATAAAATGTCCCACAAAGGGCTATCAGTGATCTGTAATGATATATAGCTCATTGAGTATAATTAGAGCATATTTGTAATATTTGAGCTGAAGTCACTCCCTGAACACTAATAAGTTGGTGGTAAAAAATGAACCAGTGACCTTTCCCATGCCTTCATCTCTGGGGCTTATGACCCTTGTCAGATTCACTGCAAGAAATGACAGGCACTCTCCCTCCCTTCAGCCACTTCAGTGACGCCTGAGTTAAAAGTTGGGTGGAAAAGTCCTAAAGCGGGAAAGCTGATATATAAGCTAATGCTGTACTTTCAATTGGCTCCTTAAAAATATGGTGGAATGATTTCTTCTTTTCTTCCTTTTTTGGGGGGAAGGGTTCACTATATTCCAGTATAACTAGAAAGTGCTGGAAAATCAGTTAACCTACTTTCTATAAAACTATCCACAGTTCTTGCATAGTAGTATCCAATCTGCTCTTAATATGCTTTTCTGCCTCTAAACTTCACAGAAACCGGTATTCTTTGTATAAAAACTGACAGTATTCTTCCCAGCGCCCCACTGCACTTATCAGAGCTTTTAATCTACTTGGTGGCTGGAGGTAGGATGCCATGGAGAATCCACACACTGATCTGAGATGTCATCCTCTGAAATCCTAACATTCTGAGAATTTTTCTGGTTTGGGGAGTATCATTGTCCCGGGTCGGATCATCTTGGGTCTTTGGACTGAGGTATGCCAGAAAGAACAAGGAATCCACAGGCTCTTAGGTAACTGGCTCTCTCCACACCTGTCTAATGAGGAGGAAGAGATCAGACCTCAGTCTGTAAAAGTGCTGGCAATTCCTTTGAACTTCCGCAGGTAAACACGGTTCAAGTTCTATATAACCTACTTTACTTGCCCGCCTGCCCAAGTGCCAGGAGAAGGGATCCACGTGCTTGAGAAAGCAAACTGACTCAACTCTGTTTAGTCTCAATCATTCTGGACCAATTACAGCGAACTTGCTTTCTTAATATCTCCTTGGCTCCACCCCAGGTAGAAAGCTTTACTTCCTGAGGGGAAAAACCAGGGCGGTGTAGTTATCAGCTCTGTTGTGGACGGTGCCTGATTACAATAATAAAGCCATCCTGCCTGCCAGGATCTCCCGCATCTGCTCTGCTCCAGAACAAGAAGAGAAGAGAAGGGGTAGCAGAAAAGAAAGGTGGCCGCGAAGACTGGCGTGAGATCTGCCCGCTGACATTCTGAGACGGTCAAGTCCAAGACACGGCAAGTCACAAGACTAGGGCTTGTTGAACTAAAAATAAATATTAAAAAAGAAAAGTCCCACCCTGCAATTAGAACCTCTAGGCGAGAACTACCAAGATGGCCATATTATCTATTTAGGCAAGACACAGAGACATTGTGAGGGCGGCCAGCAAGTATATAGGGCATGGAAAGGGGAGGAGAGAAATGGGCAACCAATGAAAAAGTTTATGACTTGGGATTTGGAATAGGCAAATGTTGAAGTTTTTTTTTTTTTTCTTCTTCCTGGTATTTAACCCTCTCGGGTATCACTGGATGCTTCTTTCCTTCCTTCCTTCCTTCCTTCCTTTCTTTTTCTTTTTCTCTTTTTTTTTTCCCTTAAGGACTTGGAAATCCTTCTCTGCTAACTGCCCTCTTCCCTCCCCCCAGAGGAACCGCACGATCAATCACTTCACGCCGTCGCTACTGTTTGCCCCTGGTATTGAGGACGCTGCCCTCGCAGAAGCCAGTTTAAAAACATTAAAAACAAACAAACAAAAAACTCGTTTGTCTTCTACTGTCTGTGAGATTTAGGAACACACCGAAGTAACCGCAAGGAAGCCACAGAAAGCTCAGGGAGCCGAGGGCTCGAGAGGGAGAAAGATCAACGGTAAACCCGTCAGGAAAATGATCTGCTCCACCAGCGACCTTAAGAAGACAGGTCGGAGGGAATTCTGAAAAATAACGCGAAGTAAAACACTTTTTTGACGTCGTCAGAAGCGAAGTTGTCTTTCCTGCCACTCCAGGTGAAATCGAGAGGGGAACGAGGTGACAAGATCTCGCCTTGGGGGGCGGGGGTGTAAGCCCCCCGCTGTGGCAGGAGGTCCAAGAACTGGGGGTTCGGAGGTGTTTTGGAGGGCTCTCCAAATGGGGTTTTGTCCTGGCGATGCTGACATTTTTAGGGGCGTGAGAGACAATAGGGAAGACTTGGGGAACCCGCTGATAGGTCGGCCCGGAAAGGGGCGCCTTCCGGAGAGGCTAGGTTTGAGCCACCTTTTTTTTTAACCCTTCGTGCGCCAGTTCGGTGGGGTCCCCGCGGAGAAAACCAGCCCACCGAGACGTCCGGGTCTAACTCGGCCCCGGGGAGCGCCCCGCGTGCGACAGAGGAGCGGGGCTGAGCCCTGGCTGGTGGCCGGGAAGAGACTTTCAGGGGCCAGAAGGAGAGCCTAACGCCTCGTACGGGACCGAGGCGTGGGGGGAAGGGAGACATGGAGAAAACCAAGTCGAAAGTGGCCGACTGCAAGCCTAAGGCTCTCAGGCACGCCACGGGCGAGGAGGTGGGTAGGACGCAGGGCCGGGGAGGGCAGGGGAGCGCGGCCCCGACCCCGGGCGGGAAGGGCCGTCCCCGGAGTCGTGGCGGCTCCGAGAGCCTCTGGCCGCGCTCAGCCTCAGGGAATGGGAGCGAGAGAACAGTACTTACTTTCCGAGGGGAAGAAGGGCGGCATGTCTATTTTGTAAACCTCCTTGGCGTAGTACTCCTCGTCGCTTCTCTCGCGCTCGCAGGCGGCCGCCCTCCGGCTCGCCTTCTCCTGGAGCAAGTCCCTGGTGCTGTTGTAGATGGAAATCACCTCCGGGGGCACTTCCTCGGGTTCGGGATAGTCTTCTGGGGGGCTGGTGAGCTTCAGCTTGCTCAGGATCTGCCCGCGGATCGCCTCGATCCTCTTGCGCATGAACTGGTCCATATCGAGCGTGCTGCAGGTAGACAGGCTGAGCGCGGCCGTGACCAGATGCAGGAGCAGAAAAGCGCTCAGCACACAGTAGTGCATTTTTTTTAAAGGTGGAAAAATTAAAAAAAAAAAAAAAGTAAAAAAAAAAAAAAAGAAAAAAAAAAGAAAGAAACCAATAACTCTCAAGTACAGATCAGGTAGATTTTTTTTTTTTTTTAATGCGAAACTTTTGCAAACAATCGAGAGTCAACGTCCAATAGAAAAAGGTATCTTGCTTGAGTTCCTTTAAAAAGAAAATGCAAGTCGTTCCAAAAGTGGAAATAGTAATACACGATGGGCAGGGGGGACTCTAACTTTGGGGAGTAAGAAAAAGTTTTCTTGGAGCGACGAGATGAGGGGGAAAAAAGAGACGAGGGGCTATTAGGAGGAATAAATTTAAGAGGAGGCAACGGAGTTCAGTGTGTCAGTTTCGGTGCGGAGTGGCGGATCTGAACTCGGCTCCTCCGGCCAAAAGGGAAGAGATGAAAAGGTCCCGGGGCTGGCAGCCGGCGAGCTGGCGGGAGGGGCGCCGGGAGCGCTGTGCGGGGGGCCGCCGAGGCTGGCCGGGCGGTAATTTAAGTATTTAAAGAAGGAGCGGTTCGGCCCTGCCTTCCACTGCGGCGCTGAGAGCAGGAGCAGCCGCGGCTCCGGAGCGGAGAGCGCACACGTGTGTGAGTGTGTGAGTGTGTGAGCGAGTGTGTGTGCGCGCGCGCCTGTGCGCGCGCTGGGGGCGAGCCGGCGCGCCGCGGGGAGGCGGGTGCGCTCCGCACGGCGCTCGGGACGCGGTCGGGTCCTGCGCGGGCCGCGGCGGCGGCGGCGGCGGCGGCGGCGGCGGAGGCGGCGACGATCCTGCTCCCGGAGCTGCGCGCGGTGGCCGACAGCCCGGCCGGCGCGCGCCGACCCGCCCGGCTACTCCACGTCGTGCCGCCGCTCGCGGACGCGTCCAGCCTCCACCTCCCTCCTTCTCCTGCTCCTCCTTCTGCTCTCGCTCCAGACGCCAACCCGGCAATAGACGACCGGCTGCCGCCGTTGCCGTCAGCCCCGGGAGCGCGCTGCCTGGGCCGTGTTTCTCCTAAAGGGGCGACGAGGGGGTCCCTTGGACTCCCACCCCTTCCCAGCCTCTCCCGGTTCCTGTCCCACTCGGACTTTCTCGCGGCGGGTAGGTGGGCACTTGGCACCCTGCGACAGACCCTCTCCTCCGACTTCCTGCAGCCGGGCAGCCCCTGGCTCCGCTGCCCAGCGGCTCCCTAGACCGTTACACGGTTCTCCATCCCTTCCCCGTGTCTCCGTCCCTGGCGTCCTGCTCTTCTCTGTGCCCTTTTCTGTCTCTCGCACGCTCGTCTACCTCTCCTGCCTTGCTCCCTACTCTCTCTCTCTCTCTCTCTCTCTTGTCGGGGGCTTCTGGAGCTCCCCTCGGAGCGAACCTTCTGCTGCCAGCAGATAACATCACGATCTTGCCTGGGAGGAGAGATTTATAAGTTCTCTCGGAACCACGTGTTTGCCTTCAACAAAGTGACGTGCTAGGATTACAGTCAGAAGTCCTCTCGTTTACTTAGACCACGAGCTCTCCCCGAACCGTGGAGGGGTGTGGAAATGAGGCCGGCCGCGGGCACGGGAGGGAGGAGGTGGAGTGTGCGCCCTGACAACAGTGATTTATGGTATTTACTTTATATAGTCATTTTGGACCGGTCTGTTGAAGGACAAGCTATCAGGCCTCCCGTTTTTACTTAATGTGGCTCACGCACAGCCTCCCAAACTCAATCACTTGCTCTAGAAAGTCTTCCCTTCTGTACTGTACGCACACAACTCTCTCTCTCTCTCTCTCTCTCTCGTGAATGTGCATCACACAGTTTACTCAGGATCCCCCCAGCCCTGAGACATGCTTCCAATCTAAGATTCACTTCCTACATTTTTAGTGGAATCATTTTCTGAGATCCCCTAACACTATGCTAGTACATCTCTCCTAAAGATTATCTTATTAGGGTTTGTTGTTTACAGTCTAGTCCCCCATTTGACTGTAAACTGATGAGAACATGAAAACAGCACTTTTTTTACTTAGAGAATGAACTAGATGTACTTGTTTCACTGTATGAATGAATGAATACCTTAGCTTGCTGCCTATGCCACTACTTCATAGGGCTTTCTCTTCCTCGCCTTCTTCCCCAGCTAGACATCAGCAACCAACTTCATTCTTTCCATAGCATACATCCAGGAAGCCGGAATTTTAAAGTGATGTCTACTGCTAGGCACTACACACTACTTGACATTTTCATTTCAACCTAATCTCAATTAGATGAGTCTAAGAATGATTCTTGCCATGGTTCACTTTTCCCTTTGTCTTTCTATTTTACCTTCAGTTACTCAAAGTCAACATTTTCATTTCATCATGACGATGGCCATACTGACTAGACAGATGGTTTAAAGTGGAAACTCTGTTGACTATTCCCCCAAACTCAAAGCCTCTATATTATTCCCTAGTTCAGATATTTCTTTTCCATGGTAAGTGGTAGAGCTGCATTTTACAGTCAGGATCCGTTGCCTGCGGACTAAGATGCCCTATATAAACTGGTACCAGAACATGTCCGACAAACATGGATTCCAAGGTGATGGGAAGTCTGCGAGATATGCAGGCCCTGTTCCTTCTTGCAGATTGACATTTCCCATCATCCTGTTAAAGGCTCTGAAAATCTTGCAGGAAAAAAAAATTGTTCAGGTCTTTTAACGTAGCATATTCTGAACTCCCTTGAACATGGGATTCTTTACCTATTAGGGCACACTGGAAAACTCGGACATAAAGAGATTGTTCCAATCTGCTTCTGAAAGTTACAGATGAATCAGCATTAGTAGTTTCCTTTCCTCGAGGCCAGTTTCAAATTGAACTGTCTTGAAAAGAGCTGGACCACCAGCTGCACTTCTAGTAGCCAACAGAGATAGACACAAAAGGAGCTACTGTGGGGCTAGCTCTCCCCAGACTCATCAAGCTGTCACCCCTTTGAGTTCAGCTGGAGAACAGCAAAAAGATCAGCTCTACACTGAGGGGGAAAAGTGAATATTCGTTTGTTCTAGAAAGTAGAGCAAGACATGCAAACTAGAGCTGGTGACCGAAGATGCTGCGGCAGGTGACCTCCATCATGATGCTCTGTGGAGGTCACAGGTTCAGCCTCCCTGCAAACCAGCGAGACTACCTCCGTGGTATAGACACAAACTGACCTGAGGTTAAGTGGATTCAGATTAGAGTACGGAGAGATTAGCCAAAGTCCATCTACTTCACTTCTAGAAAAACAATGTAAGTAATAAATTCTCCCGACAACCCTTCCCAACAGAAACATGTCATTCTATGTCCACAATGCTTAGTTCATGGAGCACTTATTGCTAACTCAGCAACCCCTGAGACCCCCTGGCCTAAGCCCAAGAGACTGCTTCTAATTCCCCCAAAGCCCAGGCAGGTAGGACCAGGGAGCGGCTGGTGAAATGTGGCATAGGCGAGTATAGCAATTCAGGCTAGCAGGAGTGGAGTCCCCTCTGCCTCTCAGAGGACCCTCTGAAGACGTAAACGGATTAAGACTGTCAGTGATGCGTCCCTGGGAATCACGAATGGACCCTTTCTTCTATTAAATAACTCTTTCAGAGCCTTTTCATCTCTATATTCAAGAAGTAAATATCCACTAAATTTATTGAGATCTTATTATGTGGGAGGGGCTTCAGACAATTTTCATGGTAAGAGGGTATGTAACTCATCTGGATCATCCTGATTACCTCGAAAAGGTATTTAAACTGTATAAGACATCTTGATTACCTCAAGGAGGCAGGAGAGCATAGTGGTTAAAGGACAGACTCCACAGTCAAGTGCTCTTGAGTTCAAATTTCAGTCGCTTTCTGGTTTTGTGATCCTGGCCACGTGATGCAGATACTGTGTTAGTTCTTCATCTGTGAAAAGGGGACAACACTTATTAACCGACAAGATTACTGAGGACTGAAGTACATCCACGAGGTACACAAAATGCTTCCAACAAACCTGGCACTTAGTATGTGCTCATTAAATGTCACTCAGTGTTCTCATATCCTCTCCCTTCTTCATTTTTGTCAGAGACGGTGTCATAAAACACACGTGGCCTCTACTCTTTCTCAGATATAAATAAACTGAAAAAGCTAGGGAAGATGCTAGTGAGACTTTGCCTCATGGTTAGGCCTCCGGGCAGTTTTGCTAAGTACATTTCCATTCAGTTATTTTAAACAGTCTGGTATTTTGCTCCCATGTATTGTAGGAAAGGACAAGAAGGTACACTTCTGGCGAACAGAACTCTGAATGACAGAAGCCCAGTTAAGCAGAAATTCCAGATTAAGGTCTCCTATTCTTCAATGCCCTAAAAGGGACTTCTTTGTTTTCCAGATCAGAGAGGCAGAGGGTGCAGCTGTTTCGACCACTAGCCCTTCTCTGCTCATTAATGGGCCTATTCACTTAAGTAATGTGGAATTCCTACAAATGTCTGATATCAAAACTACTCATTCCTGTCCAGGGTTTTACCCTGCGGATCCTAGGCAAGAGTTTAGGATGGAATAGGTCCTTCCTGACTCTAAAGAAAGAATAACTTCATTTGCAACAACTTTGAAAGTTGTTCCCACAAGGGTTTCAAGCATTATAAAACCAGGAAGTAGGGAAAAGAAATCTATAGAACTTAGCAACACTTGCTAAATGCAAAATAACCCTTTCACGTGAAAATACTACAAAGCCTTTTAGGTTCTTCTAATTTGATATGATACAACTCAAAACCCCTCTTTGGTTTATAAAAAATTTTCTCATGTTCTGTGTGTATTTCTGTAGCCAAATAAACTTCTGCTCTCAGAATAATGAAATGGAAAGGTTAGTGATTTCCCCAGGAAAAATAATCCAATTACTGACTCCATTTTGTATCTATAGGTTAATCTAAAACAGAAGTGATAAGGAGGGCACAATGCGCAGGAAGGAGAAAGCTTAAAAAGATCAGAGGTGGTCAGAGATAAAAGGATCAACTCAAGGGATAAGGAATAGAGAAAAATAGCATAGCAGAGATAAACTCACACTTTAACGGATACTCTGTGGGAACATTTATCTTACCCTTTGGAATTATGATTAGCTGATGGATTACTGCTTGTGGCTTTTGGGCCCTCACATCTCCACCTGTCACTACTTTTCTGTTCTGAGATTTCCAACGGGAGTAAGTCTTTTCTTGGGAGGCAGTCTCTCAGTGGCCTGGGCTTTGTCAGTCCCAGGGCCTCCTGAAATCTGCTTTCTTGCCTCTGCTGAAAGTCATCCACTAAACTAGCTTTTAGTGACTGATATAAATGAACATATGGGGACAGTTGTCATAGAGTTTCAGATGGATACATGCTTCGTAAAATGTTAATGTTGATAAAGGGAAGCCAGCAGCAGCATTTTCCTTAGTCAGGGTATGCGTCTGCTCCTGGCCCTGACGGCGTCTCACTACTTCCCTTACCCCAGCACCCCAGCAGTCCAGACACGCGGCACAAAGCAAGAAGCCAGAATTAGGGTGCTGGGGAGAAGGGCAGAGAGAGAAGTATTTCAACGAAGTAAAAATACAAATAAAAGATGAGTAGGGGAAAAGAGAAAGCAAATGATAAAGACATGATTATGTACCCATAATTTTAAAAAAATGACTATAACAACCTAAAGTGAAATTTTCATTTTTTAAGATACATATCCTTTGAATAAATCTGCCATCATCTCGGTGGGTATCATTTTGTGAAAATCTGAAGGTGTACATTTTCTTTTTTTTTTTTTAATTTTATTTATTTATTTGACAGACAGAGATCACAAGTAGGCAGAGAGGCAGGCAGAGAGAGAGGAGGAAGCAGGCTCCCCGCTGAGCAGAGCCCGATACGGGGCTCAATCCCAGGACCCTGAGATCATGACCTGAGCTGAAGGCAGAGGCTTTAACCCACTGAGCCACCCAGGCACCCCTGAATGTGTACATTTTCATTAGCGAAGTTGACAACCTATATTTCAAACCATCTTGCCTTTCTGTTGCCTCAATTATCCTGCAATTAAAAAATGAATATGGGGAGACTCACAGCTACAAACTTTTCCTGATGTTTAAGTCTTCTAAGTAAGCTCTTGTAATGAGGGTGACCGTATGATTTATCACACAAACCTGAGCACTAAGAGGATGATATTCATAAATACTTGATAAGACAGAAGGGGTAAACCAGGACTGTCCCAGATAGTCCCCTTACTTTGAAACGAAGGCACTTTAAAATCTGAATCAATAAGGTCAGGTGTTCAGCTGTTCTCAGTTACCATGGTGATATATTTTGCATATTTCCAAGCCTTTTTTATTCTTTGTGCTTCAGATTCTAATAATCATTATCAGAGCTAAAATTTGAAAAATACTTCCTTGTACAGCTTTAGCATTGATATAAACATGCATCACCCCAAAACTGAAGGCTTTAAGAGGTTAAGATTCTTCTGAGCCCCATGAAAGCCAGTCTCTCACATGGAAAGGAAGGAGATAAAAGATGTTAATAATAGGGATTAACAAGCATTTCATGTATTTTGTGCGCAAATTTGTTTCTAAATTTGGGAAAACGAACGACTGATAAAAGAATTTTAAAAGTAAAAATGAATTCTGTCTTCTTCTCATTTTAGTGTACAGAAAAAAGCATGTCCTCTAGTGCTCGGGGGCACCTACTACTGATTTTTTTATGTGTTGTTCTTCCATGTTTAATAGACAGTAGATGGCTTCACAAAACTAGAACTTCACTCAGTTGAAAGGCTGTTTTCCTGTTAACCTGAAAATTGTTGTGATCTAAATTCCTACAATGTCTGCTTTCTCCTTAGAGTATCTCAGTCATACCTATGTGCCCCTTTACAAAGGCAGTATCTTCACAGATTCTATCAATGGCGGGCTATTTACCATAAACCAAAGAAATAAATTTTAAAAAGTGGGTGTGTGCTGTGACCTGAGAACAACTTCAACAATACACAAACAGGATTTTGGTTGCCTGGTCAGTACAGATAAGATTTTAGGGTTTGCTTCTTTCAGAGATCTTTGTCTTTTAATGTTAATTAAGGTTATTAAACAACAGACAATGACACGGTCAACCAAGTTATTTGAAAAGTTGTAAAAATTAAATCTAATCAATGCCACAGTTGTACTGATTGTTCAGAGACTAGGCACTCATCTGGTTGAACGGAAAAAAATTTTTATCAATCATTTAATTCAATGATAGCCTAAATCATGCCACCTAGAGGAGAGCAGTGGTATTTCTCACAACTTCCTATATGGAGAAAACCAACATGCTCAATTTTCTGAGTATTTTCATCATAGCGTATTAAACAATCTACAAACATCATTTTGCTGTAAAATCATTTAAAAAACTAATCAACAGTGTCACCTCAAGAATATTTCCCATTGATATGTTGTTTCATTTCTAGAGGAAAAACACTGTATGACAAAAGCTACTGCACAAGAAAATGAAAGTTACAATTTGACATGTTGAACACACACATTTTCAGGAAAGATCCTAAGTCAGTAACAATGGAACTTCCATAATTCTAGTTATCTCCTAGCCAATAATATCCTAAGCTAAAATCTAGTCTTCCTGTATAAAGCATAACTGAAATATCTAAATTCTTAAGAGCAAATATGTCAACACTTAGCATTTTCATGAATCATCAAAATATCATTAAATAAGAAACAGTAGCATATGGGCAATATATTGTATCTTGGTAATGAAAAGAGCAACAGAGTCATGTCCTAAGAGATAAAACTATGGGATCCCACTCTAGTAGTCATGCAGTTCCATTTCTGCAGAATCCAGATAATTAAAACATTTTAATTACCAGACATATTTAAGACGTAAAATAAATTCTCCAACGGCACACGGTATAATAAACAGACAGAGGCAACTAAAATGAAGCCTGGGAAGACATGCTACTTGAAACTCTAACTTGCCACTGCCAGGAAGATTTTCACTTTTGATATGCCTTGTCCCCTCTACCTTCCCCAGGCCTTGGGTTCAGGCCCTAAGTAAATGTGACTGAAAAATAGAACATGTTCACTTATTTTTCCAGAGCAAAAGTTCAATTTCTATAATCTCATTTTCTTTTAAAATCTCATTTTCTGTAAGACATTAGTATCATCTAAAATTAGGAAATTAAGTGTTGTGTACAGCCGCTCTGTCAATTCAAGCTTGGACTTGACTGTATTAGCTGTGTGACCTTGCCAAGTTATTGAATCTACTACCTGTTCCCGCATCGATTTATTGGGGACAATAACAGCACCTACCTCATGGGGTTATAGGAAGACTGTGTAAGCTAAATGCATTATAAAACATGTAAATAGTATCCGGCCTATAATAATTACTGTATAAATGTTTATTATTATTACTTGCTCTGTTTCAACCTAAACTTGAATGATGGATGGGACCTGTCAAAAAAGATGGTTGAGCATGAAAAGGCAACATTTTAAAATAAGTCAAGGAAACAGAGATTCTCATTTCAAAATAAATTTCTATTAATCAAGAGATACAAAGTGACACAAGGGGGAAAGAGTCAAAATTTTTCATGCTCAATGTTCAAAGCAAGGTAACTATTAAAATTTAAAAAAAAAGAAAAAGTGGGGCACACCTGGGTGGCTCAGTCGGTTAAGCGTCTGCCTTCAGCTCGGGTCATGATCCTAAGGGCCTGGGATCAGGGAGCCCCACGTTGGCTCTCCGCTTAGCGTAAGCCTGCTTCTCCCTCTCCCTCTCTCTGCTTACAGCTCTACTTGGGCTATCTGTCAAATAAAAAAAATAAAATATTTTAAAAAACTAAATGAAAAAGAAAAAAAAGTAGGACTGTAGCAAATGGGACTCTTGATATAGTTACCTCTGCACTTCCCCAAATCAATACTTAAAAGAGTGTCCTCGGCAAGACAGTATTTAGAGTCTAAGTTCTAGAACAGTCTAAGTACGCAAAATATGTTTTAGTATCTTATTGAATGTCAGAATCTTTTTACTCATTGTGAGACTTGTCTTGCAAAATGTCGAAATTATCTTCTTTAATAAAGAATGTATTCTTATATACATCTAATGAACTTTTGGCATTTAAAAAACTTATCCTGTCATGTTTTTAATCTCACCCTTTCAGTTAACATTATTGACACGTCTTTTCCCTGCCAGCATTCTAAAGGGCAGCAGAAAAGCAGAAGTACCAAGGTTTATGTAAATGATCACTTATCACTGAAGCTGTAAGTGGTCTAAAATTCCTTGCCGTTAGAAACAATGTTATACTACAATACTGTTCACACAGCCTTTTTGTAAGCAGGGTCTTTTCCTGAGGAGGGTTTCCAGAGTAGGGCTACTGCGTCTCAGTATGGATCTACGACCTGCAGACTGTAAACTTCTGTGGGGAGAAACATTTACAATTACACAGATCAGAAATGAACGACAAATCTACAGGCACAGCACCTGATCCTCCAAGTGCGTGACAGAGAACGTTCCTGGAGACCCTCCGTACTACACAGCAGGCACCGTGCTAGATGGGCTCGGTGGAACATTATCCAAATTCCTATTACACGAACAAGTGTGTGCCCAGGCGGGATTTATATGCTAGTGATATGTAATTTCACCTACCATCAAGTCTATTCGGGAGTCTGTGGAAGAACCAGAATATGGCAGTTGTGGGTCGCACAATCTAGTTATTCTTGGTGTTTACAGAGAAGGGTAGTATCACCTTGAATCTCTGTAACCATGAGCTTCTACATTTAGACTACATAGAAGAGAGCCCAGTGTTCCTCTATGAAGACCAGTATCATGCAGAAACACCCCGATGTTATGCTTGGTGATACGCAGCTACTTCAGGGCGCCTGCTGTGTCCGGCCGCCGTGTGGATGTTTTGAGAGCTGAGGTCCATCTATTGTTTATGTCCATGCCCTGGGAGGGGAGGCATTTTTCCCTCAGACTGAAGTCTGGTTCTGCAAGCGCAAAGGCAACTGTCTAGTAGCCGGAGGGAGAATCAACAGCTGTGAGGCCACCCACGCGGGAAGAAGGACACCGCTCTCAGCTGTCTCTCCACTCGGAGCCCCAGTTGGTCCTGACCCCACACAAATTTGGTGTTCTCACTTTGATGTTTATGAACCGATTGCATTTAAATGCAGGATAATGATTCAGGGGTTAGAGAAACTGTTATTTATACAAACGTGGTTAACACCTCATCATTTTCAGCTGGCTGTGCTAATAATGCTCATTGTGCTCTTTGTTTTCGGGTTTTTTTGCCCAAATCTGCAATCTGAATTGGCTCTGGCAGGATGTGGCTGTGTGCTGGCATAGACTGGAAACTGCCGGACGACCCCAGAGGGCTGTGACTGAAGACACTTCTCCAGGGGACCTCCTAGCGTACGTGGTGTCTGGTGTCTGTGGGTCTGGCAGTCCTCCAGCTGTCCTTGTTCACGTATCATAAATCTGTTCTTTTAGGGAATCAATAAGATTTACAGTTGGATGTGTTCCTTCTGAAAACTGTAGACGATTACACTAAAAAAATGAAATGCTATTTGTTATTAACAGTGGCCTCATATTTAAGGACAACAGCTACCTGAGGAAATCATGTAATTACAGAGCAACTTAATTTATCTTCTCCAAAATACAAATATTGAAAAAAGAAAGACAGTGATTTAATCAATAAAATTACACCAATATTTGTATGTGCTTATATTGTATCCATAATTTTATCAGAAGAACTCACAGACATTTCAAAGCTTACTGCTTCATTATCAGACTAAATATATGCTAATTTTACTCTTTTCATAGTTAGATAGACCACCACTAGCTACATGCAGCTTTTAAAATTTAAAGTATTTAAAATTAAGTAAAATTTAAAACTCTGTTCCTTTATATCACCAGCCACACTGCAAATATTCGGTAGCCCCTTGTGCTAGTGGAGATATAACGTGTCCAGCAACACAGACAATCATATTGGACTATACTGACTTGGACACTGAAATTATAAGGAATTAGCTCAGTCCTGTAACATATATCCTTGCTTATATCCTTGGTTGTAAATGCTGCCTACAAAAAGCATTTAACAGACAGCTCAATACGTACCCCTGTAATTGGAGGGGCCGGGGAAAGGGGGAACAGGTGAGCAGTGCTGAACTAGTTATTCTTGACAAAGAAAACATGCTCTGTAACTGTCTCAGAGGACACCTCTTCTGAGCACACAGGTTCATCACCTATCTAGACAAAAAGCCCGGAACTGTAACTCCCTAAAATTATGCTTAGTAGCCTGGATGAAAAATATTCATGTGGTTCTCTAAGCTAGAAAGCACTCTTCAGAAAATCTAAAAATTACTTACGAAGCATTAGAAGATACCTTCCATCTGTAAAATTCTGATTAGAGTTATTACAACTTAGTATTTTGTTAAACATCAATCACGGTTGTAAATGTCTTTCATGAACTTCAAAGACCATCCTACTTCCAAATTTGTTCACAGGTCCTATTGATTAATACATTTAGTCAAGCCTCAGAGAAGTTCACCCAGTGAAGAAGTTCGCCAGGCCTACCTTGGCTGCAATAGTCGCTAAGATTCATCTATCCACCTGGCCAAAATTCAGACTATGGTTTCCTCGCGCCTGCAAATATCCGCAGGGCTTAACGGTCTCCCCATGACTAACATACCAAATGGAGACAAACATCACATTAATCCTAAGAGATGCATTTAAGGAAAGAGCAGAATGAATTCTGCTTCCTTCGCTTAACTTTCTCATTTTAATTTAAGTCAAGAAGCAATGGTAAAGTTATACCACATCTAAGTTAAAAATGTACAACTTGCTATTTTACATACTGCTATAGACTATGTGTCTTCCCAAATTCATCTATGAATGCCCTAATCCCCAATGTAATGGTATTTCCAAGTGGAGCCCTTTGGAAGGTAATTAGGTCACAAGGGTGGAGCCCTTATGAAGGGGATTAGTGCCCTTATGAAAGTGACTGAGAAAAGATGATCTCTCTCCTCCCTGAGCGAAGACACAAGAAGTCAGCTATCTGCAAACCAGAAAGAGGGCTCTCCCCAGACATCAAATCCGCTGGCATGCAGCTGGGGACTTATCATCCTATAGAACTATGAGAAAAGTCTGCTGTTTTAGCCACCCAGTCTATACAATATTCTGGTATAGCAACCCAGGCTAAGGCAGCCAGCCAGACACAGACACATACATGCTTTTCTTAAGAAACTACAAAGGTTCAAAAATATATCCACTAATTTTTCAAATGTTTATTATTTTTAAAAAACATTTATTTATTTGAGAGGGAAATGGAGAGAGAGTCTCCCAAGAAAGCCCTGCACTGAAAGTGGAGCCCAACGTGGGGCTCGAGCTCACGACACTGAGAAACCAAGAATCAGACACTCAACCAACTGTGCCATAAGGTACCCCTCAAATGTTTATTTAAAAGTGAGATTCACGTTGCACATACAGAGCAACAAACTAAACACAATAATGGTTCTCTCAAGTCATGAAAAAGCCCAAAGAAAGAAAACCTCCATCCCACTTCACTCAGGACTCTTCTCAGCACATATATTTATAAAAATCTAAGATAAAAACAACAAAAAGGAAGTAAAGCTAAACAGGGAGCAAAAAAAATTATCCAAAGTTTGCAAAAGCACTGCCTCATTTATTTGACCTCCTCGTTCCTCTGCGATAGAAATACTTACGCTCTGTGGAGGTTTCCTTTACAGGCATTTTAGGCCTTACAATTTCTTTAACTTCCCAGCAATACAATTTATATCTACAGTTTGCTTACGTTTCTGTTCACACTTCAACCTTGGGAAGTCTCTGCTATTATACGTTTAACTAGGACATCTTCAGGCATCTGTGGACTGTATCCAGATGGCTTTGTAACGAAGTACTGTACTCTCACCACCTGCACAGGTGGCAGAATTAGTTGGTGGTCACTGAATATTAGGTCTATTCATATATGCAAAACACAGTAATCAAAAGAGCCCTAAGGTTTACCAGAATATAAACATTCCCTTTCCACTCCCTTGTAAAACACACAAAATATTTTTAAAAACTTGGAACCTACCCTCAAATAAACCTTCTGGAACCTCCTCACAGGTCATTTTCAGTCCCGAGTACCGAAGGTGAGCCTTCGGACCATTCCAGCTAAAGGGCTTCCACAGTATACTTTTCAATGAGCAGAGTAATATTTGATCTATGTAGAATTCTAAGTAACTTGAAAATAAACCCAATACTCCGACTCCAAGCTAAAGTGCTAAACTATTAAGATTATTCTAAGTATTTTCAGCCTAAAACAGGTATTAATTTGGACTCTGAGAGCTCAATGCCTAAAAACAATGAATAACCAACACTAAACTATGCTAAATATTGACAACATTCACGACATCTAAATATCCACATAAGGGGATAAGATAATAGCTGGTTACTGGTTACCTGGAAACTATTTTCCACAGTCTTTCTAAACAAATAAAAATTATCTTTTTATTATTACAGTACTCTAACTAGTTAACAAAAATAAAATCCAAATATTGTTATGTCGAGATAAAGCAGGGAAGATCTAGAAATGTGGTTCTTTTTCTCTTCCCTAGTTAACTCAAAGATGATGTAGGAAGATGGAACAGATGCAGATCCATCCGACTGATGTGAAAAGAATTTAAATGTTGTGGGTAAAATACTTAGGGTAGAGGCGCCAGAGCTAGAATATTTAAAACACTCATCTCAAGATATAGATTTCATTTCTAAAATAATAGGCTCATCCTTGGATTTATATTAAAACGTAATGGTATTTTGCTTATATATTGCATAGCTAAGATGCAACAATACTAAAACATACAAAATATCCCATTTTTATGACAGAAATTATTTCATGTACTTTGAATATGCTTTATAGCGTTCTAAAATAAGTGATCGATCTTTTATACTGGCAAACCGCCATTGATTCGGAATGCACAATTTCTGAAAGAAGGATATCTGCCGATGTTCTCTTCCTTATTTTCCGTTAAAAACTCTTGCCCAATTTTTTTTTAATTAAAAACTATGTGAGTTTATGTTTCAAAAATATTTTAGTAAATAAATAGTTACCTACTCTGGGCCCCTGGGTGGCTCCGTGGGTTAAAGCCTCTGCCTTCGGCTCAGGTCACGATCCCAGAGTCCTGGGATCGAGCCCCGCATCGGGCTCTCTGCTCAGCGGGGAGCCTGCTTCCCTCTCTCTCTGCCTGCCTCTCCGCCTACTTGTGATCTCTGCCTGTCAAATAAATAAATAAAATCTTAAAAAAAAAAAATTACCTACTCATTTCTATCATCCAAATGTACTATTCAGAAGAAGTTTTGCAAAGCTTTAATATGATCCAGAATAAGATTAAGAGCAAAAAAGAAATATAATCTTTAATTCTGGGGAGAAAAAATTTTTAACTGCTGCAAAGAATTTTCTTTTTCAAAATCATGTATGTGTTAAGTGATAATGAACCATTCACCTGCGTTAAGTTCTATCATGATAGTTAGCACTCTTACTATTTGGAGGAGTACTGGTTCGCATTTATTTATGTTAACTGACAAAATGGTAGTTCTATAATTTAATAAAACACTTAAGTTCAGAAGTTGGGATAAATACAAAAATGCATCACTTGATATCTTAAGTGTACACCTTCCTTTATAATAATAAGTACCAGGCCATGGACTAATTTAACCTTGGGCAGGTAATACCTGTAACACTCAAATGGGCTTGAAAATATAAACGTCTCCGTTCCAGCATAAGTTGAAGGGGAGGACGCAAGTATGTGCAGATGAGCGGTAGAAGGGAGCTCTCTTTATGACGGAAAGATGGGGAAAGGAATGGATCCCTTTTTTAAAAGGAACAGATCACAGTTACTAAACAATTCCTTTATAAACTGCAGATCTTAGACGTGGTCTCAAAGAAATTTTGGAATTATATACAACAGTCTTACTTTCTTTTGGTTTAACATCTAGATACTAAGCCACCTAATTTAATCATCTTTACGGGAGTGACAAGGAACCAAATCTCCAAACAGGTGAGGCATCCCGACGAGACCACCTGCAGCCAAACTCTCCCGTTTCCCTGGTCAGTCAAACCAAGCAGGAGAATTTAAACTAATTCAAGTGTCAGGGAAAAGCTGGGGCAGGGGCAGAGTCTAAAATACATCAAATATGCTTTCTAAGAAATTATGCCTCACTGCGTAGGTTAAACATGAGAATTTCCACCTCAGTAAATCTCTCATACAAAATAACCTAACACTTATGTGTGTTTTAGCATATAAAAGGACATAATAGAAAAGTAGAAATTTGGTGTGTTTCTTAAATCTTACATAGCACAAGTTCTAAAAATGAAATCATCACGCTGAATCAGAAATACTATCATGTTAGATTACACTACACAGGGTTCTCAATAGCTCACCAAAACAAATACCATAAACTCCCCTCACGAAAGCACAAACACACAGAACCAATAAAGCTAGAAAGCTGACAAATACTAACTTCAGGGAGTTCATTTTAATTATGAAAAGCACTGCATTTCTAGAAACTGCTGATACTGGAACAAAATACCAATATCCATGACCAATACATAAACTTATAATGTTCTGGGCAAAGTATGCATTTCGCTAGTTAAGCAGAAATACTTCTTTTTACATGTTTGAGAAACAATGCTTAAAATCATACAAGGTTTGAAAAACTTAATTTAACAAAGTTTTCACGAAAAGAGAAAACACCCAGGTTGGTAATAATAAAAGTCTTTTGGCTTTCTTACAAATGATAGCTCCACAGCCGCGTAGCTCTGAGAGCACAGAGCATTTCGCTAGGAAAAATACACTGACTGTGTGCTGTGTTTCCTCTACAGTCTATGTATCCAGTCGCTCCCAGAGCCTGGCTCACTGGTTATCCGCATCATCACTCTCTTGGTCCCAGTCTTTCATGGATGCTCCCATCATGAAATCATCACGTAAGATTGTCCATCCAGGGCCCTCTTCTGATTTCGCTTCAGTCTGAGGACAATTACAGAAACAAAATATCAAAAGACAATTTAATCATAAGGGAAATAAAAAAGCCCAAGCTACAAAACTAACTTGTCAACACTTAGTTTCAGAACAGAAATGAAAACAAGACAAATTATAGTTAATTTACACACTGTGATATAAGCACAAATATGGAATAGAGTTATACGTTAATGAACTATTTTTAACCCCATAAAAAATTATGGAAGCAGGGGGAAGAGAATATAGTAGAATCTAGGTTTGCTATGAATTTTTAAAATCTGGCAATCGAAAAAGACTTAAATATTATTTAATGTTTATGGATGATTTATTAGAAAAATTCTGGCAAACTATTTTAAAATAAAAAGGAATTTAACAAAGCCTTATCATACATAATAAAAGAGAGAAAAGGAGACTAACTTGGTATTGTGTTAGGTTTTTATAGATGTTATCTCATTTAACATTTGATAAAAATGTGAACCAAATGTTCTTTATTTAGGTTATGATCTCACTGCCTGACCTAATCATGTAGTCAAAAGACTAATCACATGCTAAAAAGATAAATAACTGAAGCAAGCAATAAACGTAATAGGTAGCCAATTTTGCTTATTTATAGGATTTACATAAAACTATGACAGCTGAAGTACAACCTTGAATTTCATGGTACAACAGCACCACCTTGTGGTATTAATTAAGTAATACAATATATGCGACCTCAAGTTCTGGGTTTCTTTCCTTCATTCCACAAATGTGCTTCAAGCACTGTTCTTAATGTTGGAAATACATTCGTGAACAAAACAAAGCCCCTGTTCCCTGGGATCTAACAGTCTACACCTTTCTATTTAAACCATTCATAAAATACAACGTTGGGAAAAACTCCCAAAGTATGCAAGAACCCATGATATTTGGCTAAAAAATAGTGTTATCTTTACGAGAGCTATTAACCATATAAAAAGCAATTTTTAAGAGAAAAGATATTAAAGACATTTCCTGGGTTACAAGAGATTACTTATCTAATTCTGCTGAAGCTACCTTCTATTTTAAAAAACATCGCTCCAAAAGAGCCAATTCTATTTAGGAGAAAAAGGATACTATTACAAAACAGGAAAAATATCCTATTGGATTCACCCTTGTCTTCCTGGGATCAAAAAATCAAGCAAAGTTTGTACCTAAATGTAAAGACTAAAGAGTATACAAATTGAGCAAAGATTTCAGAATTGTCTTAAGTCAAACAGTGTGCTCTGTACTTTAATTAAACCAACACAAAAAAGAAAAAATATCGGTGTTTTTAGAAACCAACACTAAAACAACTGCAAAGCTTCTCATGCCCACACTGATATGGGAGTGAGCAGTGAGAAAGGAGCGCGTGACTCCACATGGAGCCCGCACACACCTTCACATCACTCGTCTCTACGGCTCCAGAACTACCTTCCTAAAACTATTCTTGCTTCTGTTGGATTTAGTTACCTAACTGGATAAAAGGCTATTTTTTTTTTTAATTCAGCTCAAGATTTCTTTGCCAATCTCCTCACCTTAAGTAAGAGAAAAAGCTGTTTCCTTGGAGCCACTTAGATGCAACCAGAATCAAAACACCTCTCCTACCACATAAAGCGTTCAAAATTTTCAAGTAAATTCTAAAAAGTATAGGACTCCTGGGATAGTCAATGCAAGTACCTGACCAGTAAAGACTTCACCCTGACACTGATGTTCATGTTTACACATGAACAGGCACACTCTCTGCGGTAAGCTTCCACGGGCAGAGTTACACCCAATGCGCTGGCAACATGCCCCCAACCACGGGAAGGCAGACCCCTCACGACTGAGCTCAGTGTAGACTGTTTCTACGTGAGAGCGCGTCCTGACAGCCCACCTCGGCAGGACTGTGGGTGACTCCTCTACTAGGCAGCATCATAAAAGCTGTTAGCAGCCGAAAGCAAAGGAAGGAAGAAGAGTAGAACAGGGACAAAGCCTTAAACAGGTAGTTCAGAAACAAAGAAAAGAACCATAGTGGACCAACGGAA
The DNA here is from genome assembly GCF_011764305.1 of Mustela putorius furo. Lineage (NCBI taxonomy): Eukaryota > Metazoa > Chordata > Mammalia > Carnivora > Mustelidae > Mustela > Mustela putorius. Next base: position 17,317,720 of record NW_025421402.1, on the reverse strand, counting down.
AGAACTCACTAATTAAAATGTTGAAAGCAACTGCCCAGCAAGCTTGTCTTGAAAGAGGATTATGCAAACATATATTTCAGGCAAAGAGAACAATCATAGTAAACTCGAAGCATCTCTCAACGGTCCAATGCAAAGAGTAACAATGAAGTCAAGCTTTGTTGGGGGATTTTGGTTGTACTGTTTTTGTTTTTTTTCAGCAACTGATTGTCTATATCAATAATTTTCCAAGTGTGGTCCCCAGACAGGCAGCACTAACATCAATATCACTTGTTAGAAAATGAAAATCTCAGGCCCCATTCCAGACCTCCTGAATCAGAAACACTGGGAGCTGGAGCCTGGCAACCTCTTTTCATAAGTCATCCAGTGCTTCTGACACTTGCTACAGACTGAGAACCACCAGTCTATAAAAGAACAAATAAGTCTTAGTTTCATTCTCTGCTACAAGACCAAGTAAACGTTATAGCTGAGAGAGAAAAGATTTTAGATTCTGGAAATCCAATGTTAGGACACCTCACTAGATGTTTCTAAAGTCGCCATCATCCAAGCTCCCACATTACAGTGCTATCTTTATACTGTGAAGCAAAAATATGGACAAAAACAAAACAAGAGAAAACAGTACAAACAAGTATGGGTTAATGTATTTTAAAAAGCAGGTATTTTTTATAATATTTGTCCTGATGGCAGTGCAAGAAACACTGTGTTTTAAAGGCAACAGGATGACCCTTTACTTTCTCTGCCTACACTTGCTAAAGTGATACGCAGCCAAGAAAAAAGGCGGGGGTGGGGGGGAGTCTACGTAAGGTGGCAGCTGGAACATACACAACTAGTCCTGCTCAACTGCAAAACTCACTAAAACAACAGAAAAGTTCCTTGTCATTTTAAAGACATAAATCACAAGGAAAAGATCCAGAGAGACAGCAGTGACACCATGGAAGCGAGACGGGCCAGAAGACTGTCTGGTCAAAGCCACAGAAGCGCACTCTTAGGACTGCAACTGTCAAGACGTGACAAACCCAGTTCACACAGCCGGGTCTCAAGAAACCAACCAACCAACCAACCAAAGCCCCGGGAACTAGCACTCGCTGGGTACTTTGGGAATTGAGGATTGGAATGGAAGGCTCAAAACAAAGAGAACTGGGAGAACCTTACGTTGAGAAGCGATCAGATCTCTGGCTCCCCTTGCCCATTCCACACTAGCTGGGTGGGAGACTGAAGCTTTACCCTCCGGAGAGGTGATGGGCTAAGCACGGATGAAGGCGCAGGTGCAGCACCAGAAACAGAGAATTAAGTTATACCCCCTGCTCCCCGATAACGAGTCTCAAACCTCCTCACTTTGGGCTCCCAAGAATACTGGGAGGCAGGGGCGCCTGGTTGGCTCAGTGGGTTAAGCCTCTGCCTTTGGCTCAGGTCATGATCTCAGGGTCCTGGGATTGAGCCCCGCATCAGGCTCTCTGCTCAGCGAGGAACCTGCTTCCTCCTCTCTCTGTGCCTGCTTCTCTGCCTACTTGTGATCTCTGTCTGTCAAATAAATAAATAAAATCTTAAAAAAAAAAAAAAAAGAGTACTGAGAGGCAGATCTTTCCCTTCAGACAGGAAATCAGGAACAGCCTAGAGAATATCTGGCCAGTCACTAATAAACAGCCCCCGGAGAGAACAGCACACGAAGGCTCCTGTCACATGCACAATATCCGCACGCGCACAACTTCATTGCCTCTTTGGGATTATTTGTTCTAAATCATGAACAGACGACTAAGGACTATCAGAAAGGAAAGAGAGGGTAACAAACACAAACATTTAGAAAGCAGCTTGTAGGAAAACAGAAGTGTTCAAAGAGAAGAAAATTTAGGGGAAAATACCATTAGTATACTCAAAGAATTAGGAGATGATAGTGCATCCACACAAGTGGTTGCTATTTAAAAAGAAACATTAAGAGAGTAACAAGGAGCCTGAAATTAAAAACATGATGGCAGAAATAAAAACATCAATACAAGGGTGAGAAGCTAAAGCTGTGGAATCAGCCAGAAAATAGAGTAAAAAGAAACAAGTGATGGAAAATAGAAGTCAAATAACTGGAGGACCAGTCCAGGAGATTCAACATACAAATAACAATTATACAGAGAGAATACAAATATGTAGGGGAGGAAAACCAATGAAATACTTCAAGAAAACTTCCCAAAAGTAAAGGACACACACTTCCAGAATAAAAAGAGCCCTGAGAGTGTCCAAAATACAAAAGAAAAACCAAGCCACATCAAGGACATCATGTACAATTTCAAAATAATAGGTACTGGAAAAATATCCTGTAAGCTTTCTCAGGTCCGAAAGAGAACAAACAAGTCACATACTTAGAGATGATCAGGAATTAAAACAGATACAGATTTTCCCATAAGCAACCCTATAAGCAAGAAAGCACAAGATACATTCTTCCAAAATACTGAAGAAATAATTCCCAACTTAAAATGCAATACTCAGATACACTGTTATTCAAGTATGAGGAAAGAACAGAGGTACTTTCAGATTTATAAGGTACCCAAGTTTACTTCTAATTAAGCCTGTCTCAGGGAACTACTGAGAACGTCCTCCACAAAAACAGAAGAGTAAACCAAGAAGACAAAGACACAGGACAGAAGAAGTAGGCAGTCCGACCGAGGAAAGAGAAGGGAAGTTCGGGGCGCTGGGTGGCTCAGTGGGTTAAAGCCTCTGCCTTCAGCTCAGGTCGTGATCCCAGGGTCCTGGGATCGAGCCCAGCATCAGGCTCTCTGCTCAGCAGGGGGACTGCTTGCCTTCCTCTCTTTCTCTGCCTGCCTCTCTGCCTACTTGTGATCTCTGCCTGTCAAATAAATAAATAAAATCTTTAAAAGAGAAGGGAAGTTCCAGAGTGAGAGTAAACAGAGACTCGAGAATGGTAACCGAGCATCAGGCGCACAGACATCCTAGAACACGGCATGTACCGTAACCTGACAAAAACACTGAAGATATGCTTCACCACAACAGTGGGAGTAAACCAAGAAAGAAGAAATGTGATCCAGTAAATATGAAATCCAATCCAGAAGAAATTCCAAGGATCATAAAAAATATAAGTCGCAGGATGACAACTGTGAAGCAGCCCAGAAAAAGGAGAATGGGGCAGTCTAGGAGAGAACAGCTCAAAAATACATTATCTGAGGTAATTTGATTTTGAGAAACTAAACTAAGGAAGTTACATATGAAAATCAAGGCGATTATTAACTTAAGGAAAAACAAATAGAAAAGAAACAAGTTAAGAATACAGAGAGGCATAAATGCCAATGTAACGAGCTAAAGGAGTAAAAAGTGGTTGTCCTGGGGTAGAAGCCCCAAAAGAGTAGGCAGAATAGGGCAGAAAACTACTTACAATAATCCTTTTGGCAAAAATGTGGCCTCTTAAACAACATGGATAAGTAAAAATTAATTTAAATGGGGAAAAACAGGACCAAGTAATAAGAAAACAAACTATTCCTTGATTATTTCCACAAATTCTAAGTTTTGCAGGCCTCCTCTAACATCCTCCCCAAAAATCTCCCCCAAGACTCTCTCTCAGTTTTACTAACTATGATTCTGTTTCCCTTTCCAACTTATTGAAATGAAAAAAAAAAGTTAAAAACATGAATTATGCTATGAAGTTATTATTGCCAATTTACATAATACTGCCTTATTTCTAATTCTCTTAAAATTCCTAGCCAGAAAGCAGCTGTCTTCCTCATCTTATAGAAGGAAACGAAGGCTCAAAGAAGTGAAGGAACTTGAACTCAAATTCAGTTAATAAATGGATGAGTCAACACTCAAGCACAGATCCATGATTCCAAAGTCCAAGTTCTTTCCATAATACTATACTGCTCTAAAACTTAGTAAGAACACTATTATTACTAAATCGCCTGTTATAACCTATAAATTATACAGTACAATGAGTACTAAAATATACTGAAACGGACTGAATATGTTTAACACAATTTCTATAAAAGTCAGAACTTGTGGGGGGCACGTGGATGGCTCCGTTGGTTAAGCATCTGCCTTCAGCTCAGGTCATGACCCTAGGGTCCCGGGCTCCCAAATCAGGCTCCTGCTCATCTGCTTCATCCTGTCCCTCTGCTCCTGCTTTCTCTCACTCTCTCAAATAAATAAACAAAACCTTTAAAAATAAATAAAGTCAGAACTTGGGAATATTATATTGCACAACAGATTTACATAATTATCAATTTACTATATCTTTTCCATAAAGATGATTTATCATTAGGTATAAAAATTTTCTGAATATTTGGACCATCCGCAAAAAAAACGTCGATCAGAGATTAATAAGAAAAGGCGGCTGAGGGAAATTCCAAATGTGTCATTCACTGGAACACTTGCCTAGGGTGATTCCTAAACAGATTGCGTTACATGTTAAGACATCATGAGAATTAGGGTTTTTTGGTTTGTTTGTAAAATGGAGGTAGTGGTAATCTGATGCATTACTTTTATAAAAGGAATGAAAACCAACAGAGTTCTGGATCTGAATCACAGTTGACTATTGATTACAACACTGAAAATCAGAAAGCTCAGAGGTCCACGTCTTCAAAAAAATGAAAGATCCTTCCCTTAACCTTGGTACAGATATACTGCAAGATACAGGGAACCACACTACCCAGTTTAGGCTCAGACAGGTGCTCTCATCAGGAGGAAGTGGTAGGAAGGTTCAGCACAATCAAAGCCGAGCAGGTTGTGCAGCCTGTCAGTGCCGCTGCAAAGCAGTACAAACTCAGTGACCTCCAGCAACCTGCACGGCAACTCTCTGGGCCTACATCAACCGACAAGTAACACTGATTAAATGCAAAAGTTTAATGAAAACCACATGATACAAGGAAACAAAATAGTCCCTATCCTCACTGGCCTGCTTTTATACAAATATTTAATCAAGATCATACAGAAGCAGTCTGTGTCAATTTTGAAGATGAAGACAACCCTTAAAAATGTTAATCAGCTTCCATTTCAAGGTTCAAACATACGCTGGCAGCTACTGAAAAGCAAACTGAAAACAGAGGTTTGGAATTATTCATTAGTCTAATACCAAATAATTAAGAGTTTAACCTCATTTCAATTCTGAAGGGGAAAATTAAAGTCAAATCCTAAAACAATAAACAGTATAATCACATCTATATTTAGCAATGAGCAATAGTTGTGATTTCATTGCTTTCCCTGAGAATGTTCAGTTTCCATTTTAATTTAGTTTCACCTGAATTTAAAAAGGTTCTTAACACATGGGCTAAATTCACCTTAATACCTTTATTGTTGCAAATTTTTTATAAAGCTATTTATAGTTTTAGTTAGTAATCTCCCCTCCAGCTGATTAAAGCCTATCTGAAAGTTCTGCCATGGAAATGAAGGATATATGGGAAATCCCTTTATAAAAAGATTTATTCCGGTAGAAATCAACAGAAATGAAACACAGCCCCGTATTTTTAGAATCTGAATAAGAACATCTATGGCTTTCTCTTAACGCCAGACATTAAAGCATCCCACGAACCATAAAGGTTATTTATTTATTTATCTGAAAGAGAAAGCAGAGACGGAGAACACACGGGGTAGGGTGAGGGGGGAGAAGGTGCCTCTCTTCACTTTTCTAGAACTCTGTCAGAGTTTTTATTTTTATTTCTTTTTTAAAGATTGTATTTCTTTCTTTGCGAGCGAGCGAGCGAGAGAGAGCACAAGCAGGGGGCAGAAGGGCCGAGGGAGAGTCGGACTCCTCTCTTAGCAGGGAGCCCCATGCAGGACTTGATTCCTGAGCCAAAGTTAGATGCTTAACCAAATGAGCCACCCAGGCACCCCAAAGATTGAAAATTTAATCAGAGAGTGTTGAAATTTTCAAACTGGAATGTACAAGAGTTCTAGTAAGAACATACAGATTCAAGGTTATATGGAAGATCCTGTAATCAGTACATACTCAACTTTCCTCTAATTCTCAAATCAGGGAATAAAATAAATTAAATATTAAAATAAATAAAATATTAAAATGGTTCTTAATATTTTATTTATTTATTTGACAGAGCAAGAGAGCACAAGCAGGCAGAACAGCAGAGGGAAAGGGAGAAGCAGGCTCCCCAGTGAGCAAGGAGCCCGATGTAGGGCTCCAATCCCAGGACCCTGGGGTCATGACCTGAGCTGAAGGCAGTTGCTTAACCAACCAAGCCTCCTAGATGCCCTAATTCCCAAAGAATTCTTAATAAGCAATTCCTAATTGTTTTGATCAATCTGTGCCTTCTTCATTTCTTCACACACTTGTTTTAGTTCGTTGTAACTGTTTTACTAGGACAGCATTCCAGGCAGTAAGCCCATTTGGGCTTTGTTTTTGTTAACTATTGTATAGTTTCCAGATTCTTGTACAGTTTACAAACTTAAATGGGTAACCTGTAAGATCCAAACAAGCAAGAAAAGTATTCAGTAGGCTATCCAAGGAAAAAAGACCAAGATGCTAAAATCATGTACCTTTAGATGTAGTCCAAGCACATGTTAAACGTAGACAGCTCTCTAAGAAAACCTAATTCTACGTAGCTTTCTGAGAATTCAGGCCTAATACTTCTAAAACTCTTCGGTGTTTGTTTCCCCATCTGCTGCACTATTTTTTTATTTTAATTTCCACGCTGCCCTGGATTTTACCATGTACTCAATGCACGCGACTGCTCAACGCGGTTCGCTCTGGCGGCTCCCATTCTAACTTGCTCTCTATATATTTAAATAGAGTTAAGTTTGAGGAAACATTTAAGCAACCCAGATGTTCCTCATTGTTTATAATCTCTTAAGAACTCTTAATAAGTTAAAGTTGACTGAACTGCCCAAAAGACAAATGTAACACCTCAAGAAGCCTTTTGACAAAAGTGCTCTATTATTTTTAGACTCAATTAGGAACTTGAAACATTGAGAACACACTCTGCCAGTCAGACGCTTAAAGCATATCGTTCTTCTTTTATCAACCTCGTTATATAGTATATAGATGAGAATTCAGACTTATAAACAACTTACTAGAGCTGTGAATTCATCTAGAAAACAGACACTAATTTTTAAAATCATAAATGTGTTAAAAAGCTTAAGTGAGAAAACATATGTAAAAGTTCTCTGTGAAACTATGAAATGTTACATAAACAAAACTTCTACCTAGTAAAAATATGCATGCTATCAATCTACCTATGAAAATCAACAAAAAGATTTAAAAATAAATAGACTGTCCTCACTAGAGATCCCTGGGAAAAGGGTGAATCCAGCTCTGGGCCACAGAAAGTACAAGGTTAATCCTGAGAGCCTGTGTCCCAGAAAGCAAGAAAATACTCGAAGGAAAATGAGGTCATGTCAGAAGGGCACAAGAAACTAGTTTGCATTGGTTCCTGTCCTCACATTTGCGAACTTAAGCATTAAAAAAAAGCCTAACAAGGGATGCCTGGGTGGGTCAGTGGGTTAAGCCGCTACCTTCAGCTCAGGTCATGATCCCAGGATCCTGGGATCAAGTCCCACATCAGGCTCCTTATAGCAAGGAGCCTGCTTCTCTCTCTGCCTCTGCCTGCCACTCTGCCTGCTTGTGTGCTCTCTCTCTCTCTCTCTCTCTCTCTGATAAATAAATAAATAAATCTTAAAAAAAAAAAAGGCATAATGATTCTAAAATACCAAACAACTAGACATTCCTACATCTATGAAATTAAACCAAGACAAAAACAAGAAGGTGGGAGTGAGGGAGGAAGGTTAACTCGCCTTCCTGGAGCACTGGAGATGACTGCTAAGTCCACTCCTTACTCTGAACCTGGCCAGCACTGGAGATGACTGCTAAATCCACTCCTTACTCTGAAAAGCGGTCATTAAAAGCAAAGTTACATTAACCCCGTATTTTGGAACTTAAATTTAACCCTAGAAAAATAAATAGAAAATGAGTGAGAAAAGCACCCGTTTGCAAATTTCAATAATATTTAACTGTTTTGGACAAGGATCATCAATTGATGGTAACAGGCAAAAGATAGATGGGGAAAAGTATATTTGCTCCTTTCAAATTATTCATCCCAGAAATTACTTTCTAACTGTAGAGGAGAAAATGCACCTTTAATGAAGAAACATTTATTACCACTTTCACCAAGTGAAAAACCCTCATCGCTAATATGGGACATTCTGATACTGGGTCTCCTGAAGTGAGAGCATGCTACAGAAACAGCATCTACGTATTACACCTATGACACAGTTTAAGCCACAAAAATGTTGAACCTAAATCCTAACCTTTAGTCGTAACCTTCCACTTGCAGCGAAAGGGCACAGAGGAGCAAGTTCACAGACATGATGAAACAATCAGACAGATTCGGAGCTGGACTCATTCTTCAAGACAACTGGTTTAGTTATAGATGATCTTCTGAATTGTAGGGTATATGAATTTTATCTCAAGAAAGCGGTTTTAAAAAAAGAATTCCCAGGACAGTATGGGTATTGGCACCTTCAAATAATCACCCCCAAACAAAAACTAGACGCAGAGGAAGACAGGCAGACAAGTCTATATAACAAACACACGGACAAGTGTCAACAATTATCAAACCTAGGTGACAGAAACACTGGTCTTTCATACTTTCTTCCTGTTTGAAAATTCCCATTAAGCAACAGGGGAAAACAAGGATCCTGAACTTCCTATTAGGCAAGCAATGATTAAATACAGGATGCATCTGACACCCAATAAATTTTAATTAAGTCCCTGATAAAAGAATAGAAAATTAATTCTAATAGTGAACTTAGAAAGAATTCCTTATATGAGTTCAAAGAGTTTGTTTCATGATTCTGAAATGCTTTACTATAGTAATATTTTCTCTTACTTAACAGTTTTGAGAAATGAGATTTTAAAACCTATCAGTCTCGGGGCACCTGGGTGGCTCAGTGGGTTAAAGCCTCTGCCTTTATCTCAGGTCATGATCCCAGGGTCCTGGGATCGAGCCCCGCATCGGGCTCTCTGCTCGGCAGGGAGCCTGCTTCCTCCTTCTCTCTCTCTGCCTGCCTCTCAGCCTACTTGTAATCTCTGCCTGTCAAATAAATGAATAAAATCTTAAAAAAAAAAAAAAAAAACCTATCAGTCTCCACGCGCTGCTACACCTCTAATGAAGGGGCTGTGAGACCCAGGCAGACTCAGACGGCAAGCCCTCTCTCATCATTCTCCTTCGAGCCTCGGGGGTGACACTGAGGCTCATTAGCCAGCCCCACCTCTTCTAGCTCATCTAGGTGAGAAAGGGGAGACCCAGTTTTCAGTTCTGCTTCTCACGAAGGACCTCAGATCTTTTTAAGGAGCAGGCAGAAATGGCTGATTTGGAGCAATGTGGACTGGGTTTTAATCCAGATTCCACCAACTACTATCAATGTGACCGGGGGCAAGTCACTTAATATTTCTGATTTGGGGTTTCTTACCTCTAAAATGAGAATTCTAGGGACGCCTGGGTGGCTCAGTTGTTAAGCATCTGCCTTTGGCTTGGATCATGATCCCAGGGTCCTAGGATCAAGTCCCACATCAGGCTCCTTGCTCAATGGGGAGTCTGCTTCTTCCTCTCCCACTCCCCCTACTTGTGTTCCCTCTCTCACTGTGTCTCCTCTCCCTGGCAAACAAATAAAATCTTAAAAAAAAAAAAAATGAGAATTCTAGTACTTCTTAAAATGTAACTATATAAAAACACCTCTCAAAGTACCTGGCACAAAGCAAACAGTACCAAGCCCCTTCCTAGTCCTTCTACCACCATTCCCACTTCCTAATGCCCTGAATCATCACATATATGCACAGAATCCCCAACTAGGGATATCTGGAATCTTCTAATGATGTTTCTACACACTAGTCACAAAGATGAGAACATTCAAATACTGTCGTATGAAAGCAACCACTTAGAAACCAAACTCTCCTTCGTAAGTAAAATCTTTAAAGTAACAGAGTTTAAGTATAGCTTAAAACGGGGAAGAGAAAGTTGGCAATCTCCAGTTCCCCAAAACCTAGGTTTATTATTATGTAACAATTTGCATCAATAGACTAGAGGCCCCTAAAATGAGAATTTTCCTAATCTAAACATAATTTTCACTAAATTATTGGATTTTTTTTGGATTATCCAGTAATTCATAAAGAGTAACAGGTTCTTTCCAAATTCATTTCCAACTTTCATCTTTGACTACTATTTGTTAAGAAAAATAAGAACTAGGGGCGCCTGGGTGGCTCTGTGAGTTAAAGCCTCTGCCTTCAGCTCAGGTCATGATCCCAGGATCCTGGGGCTCTCTGCTCCGCAGGGAGCCTGCTTCCTCCTCTCTCTCTCTGCCTGCCTCTCTGCCTACTTGTGATCTCTGTCTGTCAAATAAATAAATAAAATCTTAAAAAAAAATAAGAAAAATAAGAACTAAATATAAGGAACACAAAATGAAAGTACCTGCAGACATTTACATAGCACTGTGACAAGCACTATTCTAAGGACTCTACCTATACTAACTCCCTTGAGTCTTAGAGTTATCTCTATGAGGTGGTTATTGCTACCAGAATGATTATCTGAAACACTTAAGGAACTTGAGGCATCGTGTGGGTGCATAACCCATATGCAGTGTATTGCAGAAAAAGCGTTTCGACCCAGGCCATCTGGTTCCAGGCCATGGCCTCTGCTACTGTAGAATATCTCACACATCCCTCATCAACATTCTCATCTGCCTATAGCTCAAGCAAAAAACACCAATCAACTCATATTTGATTTTCAGCAAGAAACAATAAAATATTTTCTTAATTTTTGCAAATGTACCAAGTGTAAGCATGTAGCATAAGACTTACTTTGCACAGGACAATTATTAGAAAAAAAAAAAGCCTGAACCTCACTGATGAGAATCCTATACACACATCCACTCCAGCAACTTCAAATAGAACATTTCTTCAAATAGGGCCAGGAGACATATGGCACCATCAGTACATTTTATTTCAACAGTAACTAAAGATTTCTACAGAAGCCCCGTGATTAGTTCTGACGCTTCCCCCATACCCGTATTTCCCCCATGTCAAAATGCTGCACGCACCACGTTCCAAACATAAGTTTGCTTTGATTACAACTGCTGTCCAAATCCAAAACCACGCGACATTAAAGCTAAACAGCCTATTTTAAAAGGAGTTGAGAAACGGGCTTTAACAGCATGTGTACAATCATGCTCATTCTCATTTCAAACTTTGGAGTCTCTCTTTTGTCTAAACTCCAATCTATTTAGGCATTTTCAGTAAACAAACATTAAGCCGAATTATTTACAAAGTTAGAATTCCACACATTCCAGCCAGAGCTGCTTTTATGTGAGAGGAAAATACTGTCGCCGTGCAGAGCAGGGGCAACTTAAGGGCAGTATCGTTCTTGACCCGCTTGCCTGCCTTTCATTTCCCCAACACCAGTTAAAAACTAAATCCTGAAAACTGCCAGGGACCACCTAGGGAGCTGCATGCAGAGTCCCTCCATTCTTCGGGAGCAGGAACTCAGCAGGTCTCTGAACCCTACAGAACGCAGTTTTTCACAGGATAGAGCAGTGCAAAGCTAGGTTTAGTTACTAACATACCAAAGCAGCCAGGTACTTCAAAAGTATTCCCACCACTAAATACGCAGCTATGGAGGAACTGTGAGGGCCATTACTGTGTATGAGAAACAAAGCCCCTAACTTACCTCTATGTTTGACATTTCAAGTGCTCATTATCACAAAAATCAGGAAAAAAAAAATTGTGTGCATGTGTGTGTGTGTGTGTGTATATATATATATATATATATATATATATATATTTTTTTTTTTTTTCCCCCTGCTCCAGCAACTTTTTCCCCTGGGAATTTTTCACTGAAATTTGTTGTCCAGCAATCAGTAAAAAAATTACTTTCTAACAGAAACTACCTAACATTTCCCCTTACTACGAAATTATTATTGTGGCTTCATTAAAACCAAAGGTGAATGTGATACATGGCAATTTCAAATAAATGAAAACTGTGCAAGTTTAATTCAAGAGTTTGAATAACATACAGTCAAAGCCTTCCTAACAGCAGCCAATATATACTCTTTTGAGATTCAGATTTAAGAAAAATAAAATGCATCACATGCATCATATTTCCTTCAGTCCCACCTTTAAGGAAACAGACACTTAAATTTCAAGAAGTTTGACTGGGTTTAGTCAACTTTCAATAAAAGAACAAAAGAATAACCAGGACTTTGGAAAGTAAGGAAAAAAAATAACAGCTCTACATTATTAAAATCTTGATCACTCAACATAAAGAGAAAACATATCACCAGATTGGTACGTGTTCTGAACGGGATAAGGAAAGAGCTATTCCTGAGGGATAAAAAAGTGAAATTTTTTATGAGACCCTTTCTTACACAAAATATGAATTGTTGTTGCTTCCTTAAACACAGTGTCCTAAATACAATTTAATCTTTTTAAAAACCACTCGGGGTCAACATCACGGAATCCGGCAATGTTCCTTCTTACATGCTGGTGTGTAGCTGCTACGGGCCTTCCATTTATTTGGTTTAGGAGAGGAGTGGAATTTGCAGGTTCTGGATTATAGAATTCTCTCCAAAAAACTGACAATTTTTTTTTGACAATTTTTTAAACCTAGAAACATTTAATTATGGGAAAAACTCTCTAAAATACATGATGCATCTTCCCTGATGAAGTAAACAGGTACATTGTTTTAGGGCCCTACAGAAACCTACAGGACTTCTGAGTCTCTGCAGCAAGGGCTCACATATACTCTCCCCCCCTGGTCGCCCTCCCCCCTGTGTTCCCTCTCCTCCACTGACCAAGTGCCTCGCCCCACACCTGCTGTTTTTAACCCACTCCTTACCGTCCTTCTCATTTCTGATTACAACTTCATCTCACAAAAGTCCTCCTCTCTTGGGGGGAGGGAGGCCAAACAGGGGTTGGGGTTCAGCAGTGCACTTGTGATGAGCACGGGGTGATGCAGAGACGTGCTGAATCACTACACTGTACACCCGAAGCTGACATCATACTGTACGTACACTATACTGGGATATAAAATAAAATAAGCCTTCATCCCCCAAACATGTTCCATCTTTTAAAGGTTCAATTTTGTGAAAGCTGTCACCATTTCTGAATCTCCTGAGCTGTAAACCTCACAGTCATCACAATTCCCTTCTCTCCCTGAACCCTCTGAATTATGTTAGTTCCAATCAAATCAATCTATACCTTGAAACTACCTCTCTGACCTGGTTCTTGTCCATCAATCCCCACCCACCACATCTTAGATCAGGTTTTCCCCTCTTGCTTATGGCAACAGTCGCCCACTAGTTGGTCTTCTGACATAGTCTCTCCATCCTTCAGCATTCTTTTCCTTAAAAATAACCAAATCTGATCAGGTCACTTAAACCTGATGAAAAATTACAACTGGCTCTCAAATGCCCAAGAAATAATGTCCAAATGCCTTACCAGAAGTCTGAAGACTTAAAAATGTGATCTACTACTTCTCCTCAGGTTCCCTTTCCTAGCCTCCCACCAATCAGCAAATACCCCATATCCCAACCTCTACGAAAGAAGGACCACGAAAGGAAATTACAAAGGATGTGAAAAATTGAGAGCTGGTAGGCTTTGTTCCCCTGTAGTAGCACAATGACTGCCCGTTGCTTTTCCTTGGATCACCACTAGTGAAAATGTCACTCACTAGGACTCCATTCTCTGACATTTATTTCATTTCTTTTAAATGTTTTCAAAGATTCTGTTTCAAATAGGCTAGCTTCAACAGCACTGAACACTTGTGCTAATTTATGACTTTCTTCATGAAATTCTTTAGCTTGAAGGTAAATATTCCAACAGAAATGCCACTCACGGGTGCTTCCTTTCCTGTTATCATCAGAATTCACATTATAAAATGAAAATGCTTCTTTAGATACTCAAAGCACCTTTACCCAAAGACTGGGTTAGTCCAGCAAAGAAACTAGTACCTTTACTATGTTTGCTTCATGACTTTTTAAAACTAAAGCTAAGTGTCTCATACTCTCCTCAAGCACATTCCTCTCGAGAGTCACGTTTTCTCCGATCATCCTCCCAGCATTTTTCCAACTTGACTACCTTCTCCTTTCATAAGCAACACACCGTCTGTACTACCTGGAACATTTGCTCAAGCAATTTTCAAGTGGTTTCTCTTCTAGTTTCCACATGAAATGTTCAGTGAACTAAGTCATTCCCAAGAACCAAACCTCCACTGAACTTAACATTAAGTACTTTACCCCAAATTTCTACTTTTTTGGTTAAGAATCACTCTTTTCTTAGGCTTTCTCACTTCCACTAACTGTTTTTTGTTATGGCCCTATTTCACAAAGATATACATTTAAAAAAAAAAAGTTAATGTGATATGGCGTGTCAGTGACTCGAGAAAACGGACATTACTGAGGAGATATTGGGCAGTGAACTCACAAATAAATGACTTACTTCCGCATATAAGTTTTGCAATGTAAGGAATTTAAAAGAAAAAATGTTAAGTTTGTGAATGACAGATGTGTAATGTGTACATTTATTAAAGTGATGTACGTCACTGTACAAATGACCTGATTTCCCATGATGAAAGAGATGTGCAACTGCTATTAAGAAAAAAAAAAGTTAACCCTTACTTATGTAACAGAAGAAACAGCTCCTTTTTTGATAGACAAAAATACTTAGAATACTACTTTCCCTAAGTTCTAGTGAGGGCTTTTTGATTTACAGACATTAGCTATTATCTCTTCTGAAATGAGCCCATCAGGTACTTTTTTGCTTTTGTTTTACTTTACATTATGTGGGTTCAGCTCCAAGAAATAAAGCATAGTAATTAATAATTCAAATGTAATTTAATGTATCAGTCTGACATCTTTTAAAATACTTACATCTTTTCAAAATCTCAAAAGTTTAAATTTCAAAATTTAAACATCAAAAATGATGTTTAAAAAGCGATTATACCTTTTTGGCCTCTAACGCAGGCTTTCCCAACTACTTTACGCCAGAGATCATGATTGCATACAATAAAATTAAGACAAAATAAGCAAGAAAAGTACTAAGGGCAACAATATTATCCAAAATTTAATCTGATATCTGATTATCTGATATCTGATAATCTGATTATCAGCAGAATCAAATTAAAAATACTCTGATAAACAGCTAATGATGTGAAAGGCAGTCTTTGGAACATATAAAAACTTTGCTCCAATCCAGGCACCAAAAGCCTTTGAAGACTATGGTTTTTAAATGGAGGAAGCAGACTTTGAATAGCTGAAGTTGTAGCTCACAAAAATAGTAAATATAGAAATGTAAAATGCAATAAATCAAATGTAGGTATGTAGGGCACAATATATATGACCCTTAAAACAGACAGGAAATCACAGATATGCAATGTGTAAAGGCATGATTTAGTAATTCTGCTTACCAGATTAAAAATAAATCAACACACTAGACATAAAAGATCATACACTCTCTTTTCTTCATTTTCTAAGAAATGATGTTAACCAAAGATATGCCAGAACATGAGTCAAAGTATCTAAAGATCCTTAAAGGATAGAGATGATCGCAAAGCTGGTTTCCAAGAAGATGCAAATACAAATACAGGAGGGGTGTATATCTGCCATCAGTGGACATTTTCCTCTTCGTAAGGCTAAAATTTTAGAAAAATGTTTACAGACAAGTAATTTTTAAATAATCCACTTCAAAACATTAAAAATCTCCACCTCAAATACTTAAAAATTTATTGTTTGTGAAATACTTTATAATTAATTTAAGGCTCCCAATAATTCCATTAAAGCAATACGAAGTTACGGTAAGATTAACCTTTTTGCTTTTAAATTAAAAAGGAAGTCTTCCATTAAATAGCAGACACACATTTATCTCTAATTCTTACGGAAAGCCCACTAAAATTAAAAGTATAAAAAGTTATAAACAAACAAGGAAATAAATGAAACCTGGTTAGAGTTGTGATAACCAGTTAGAGAGAAGGAAAGCTAATGTTTACGTGAGAAACTGGATCCATGCTCAGGAACTGGAGGCAAGAGGGGAGGCAGACGTGAGGGGTGTGATAAAAACACAAGATGTCTGACAGTCTGTGTAAGAAGCAGACTTTTCATTTCCCTTTCTGACTTACGGAGGCAGGTGACCGACCCTACCAAGGACATGTAAATTAGTCTCTGAAGACATTAAACCAGAAAAGGTTTAAATGCAGGAACACTGATTCATATAAAGAGACGGCACTGAATAAGCCTATGTACCACGATACTGTTTGACTTGGGGCCACACCGCCCCAACCTCTGCCTCTGTGGTTACTTTGCCTGCCACTTCTGTCTATCAAATCTCCCCTGTGCATCTCCTGGAAGGATACTTAACACGGGACTTAGAACCCACCCAGAGAATCCGGGATACTCTCTTCACCTCAAGATCCTTAAGTTAACTTTATCTGCAAAGACCCCTCCTCTGAATAGGCACATTTTACAGGTTCCAGGAATCCGAACACAGACTTATCATTTTAGCGTTCCGTCTACTAGACTGTTCCGTCTACTACACATAATTTAGCCAACACATCAATTAAAAATGAAGATATCCTACATCCTTTTCCAGAAAGCTACCAGTCAATGTGACCTTATCAAACTGAGAGTGAGAGCCAAGAGAAAATAAGACCGTCCTAGAAACAGGGGCAAAGGAAAGTAAAGGGAATCCCTGGGCAGTGATCAAGCAAACCCCAAGCGCACACCAGGGTAAAGAACCGCCAGCCGAGATTATAGCAAGACGAACGTGGAGAAAATAGGACTGAGGAGGGTTTAAAAAAAAAAGAGGCAACTGTTACCTCTAGGAAAATAAAAACCGTAAGAAAGCTAAGTTGAAGAATAAAGTATTATTGTACCTGCTTTGTTCAGGAGTAAATGGTGTTCACACTGAATACTGATCTAGCTAAAAGCGTTAATACGCTACATCAGAAGGGCAGAAGGATGCAGTACGGGAGGTATGGCAGCAAAGGAAAGAATGACAATTCTTGGTCCTGCATAAAGGTATCTAATATTGACCAAAAAATAAAATAGTCTAAATATTATTTAACATACAGAGGTCAATACCACAACCAAGATCTAAGAATTGAAAATGGTTTCCTTGGAAGGGAGCAAAGCAAGGGGCACGAGGGATGGGGAAGAGCACTGGCAATTTTCTTTAGTCACTGGTTCCCTTTTGAAACTGTGCTCCTATTGCTTTGAAAATAAAATTCAGGGCGCCTGGGTGGCTCAGTGGGTTAAGCCGCTGCCTTCGGCTCAGGTCATGATCTCAGGGTCCTGGGATCGAGTCCCGCATCGGGCTCTCTGCTCAGCGGGGAGCCTGCTTCCTCCTCTCTCTCTCTGCCTGCCTCTCTGCCTACTTGTGATTTCTCTCTGTCAAATAAATAAATAAAATCTTTAAAAAAAAAAAATGAAAATAAAATTCATTTATCGCCAAGAAAGGGAAAGCGTCTCAGAAAGTGTCTTGTCCAGGATCATAACATAGTTAAGAAATATCTTAAAACTTCTTGTATCCACGGGAGTATGGAAATTCTTAAAAAGGGGCTCTTAAAAATAAATTCCCAAGTTCTAAGTGTTCCCAGGAATAAAAAAAAAAAAAAAAAAGCAGACACAACCAAAAGCACTATTAGTGTATGTTCATATAATGGATCTAACCTCTTGTTTCTATTACTACAACCCCATCCAGCTTTCTTAAGTAAAAGTACTGGCTCGTTTTTGAACATAAGACATTAATGTCACAACTACAAATAACAGGTCTAACAAGATAAAGGAGCTGAAGACATAGGAAGGTATTTCCAGACGGCTATCCTGATAGACAGCTATCTACAGTTTACATGCAGATGAACTCTAGCAGTAAAGATTTCATAGTATTAGGAGTACAAGACGCAAAGGCTGTGTTCTGACCCCTTAACCCCAGGAAAGGGACAACCGGAATTTCCCCCAAGCTCTTCTCCCCGACTGTCTGAGAAGGGAAGGGGCACGGAAAAGGGGCAACAGCAATGGTGCTAGGAAGAGGTAAAATATGAGAAAAAAGGAGAATTTTATTTTCTACTTAATTAATATCCCTCTTTATCCATTTCATTAATCTATGTCTCCTTTCTGAATCGTGTTTTGGCTCACTACTCCCACCTTTCCCTTCCCTCCTCTTCGACGGCTTTCACACCCACCTATTCCCAATAACCTGCACGGGTTTACTGATCGATGTCCTAACCGAGCATGACCGTTACATCAAACTCCACACCCCCAAACAGGGCACCGACTTCATTTACCTTTTACTGTACCTAATGATAATGTGCCGTCTAGACATATTAATTTAGAATTTTTTAATCTTATTGACTTGAAGTCATCTATCTGAACTGTAAGATTTTAAAAGATAGAAGGATAGCACCAGGTACAACGAGGCAAGCATTTTTGATATTAGTAACTGACCCAATCACAAATGCTATAGTACTTTAATATTATTCAGATGCAAAACCAAGTCCAATAAAAAAAAAAGTAAGTCTGGTGGTTTTTCCATAAATATGAAACCAAAGTGAAAGCAACATTTTTAAAAGAAATGTGCCAAGATACCGTTAGTATGGGATAAGAAGCTCTAGAAACAAATTACTTTTAGAGCAAACCCACTTCGGATTGACAGTGAAGTAGGAAGTCAAAGGAAAAGTGTAAATGGTAAGAAAAAAAAGGCAACAATGGTATTGGAAAGAACCCTTCATGTATTTTCATAACTCATGAAAAAAATAATACCGAAGCAAAAACAAATGCCTCTATTAAAGTTATTCAGAAATGAACAGAAAAAAGAAAAATAGTAAGTCTGTCTTTCTCCATCTTCCTATTAACTCCTCACGCAATGCTGCTGGATCGTTCTCTAAGTTTTAGAGTAAAATGTCCCTTGTGAGAACACAGGTTAGATTTTTTTTTAACTAAAAAGTAATCATCCCCAAACACAGTATACATGTGTTTATAATTAATTCTGACACGTTAAAACAGCAGCATCAGTGAGCATCAGTATTATGTAAATATTGGAAAATAATTTGGAGGGGTCCCTGGGTGGCTCAGTCGGTTAAGCATCTGCCTTTGGCTCAGGCCATGTTCGCAGGGATTAAGCCCCGCATCGGGCTCCCTGCTCAGCCCTCTGGTGCTCCCTCTAGCTATCTCTGTCACCATCTCTGTCTCTCTCTTTCTCAAATAAAATCTTTGAAAAAAATAAATAAATAAATAAATAAATAAATAAATAAACCCCATTTGGGTCCTTTAATATGCAAGAGACATAGTTAAATAGCTTAGAAAACTTTTGTCAAATTTAGGCAAAACTGGCAACTTAAAGTACTTGAAAAGTACCTCAGCTCTAGGTTAGCATGACATTCCGATATGCTCTTCTTCTCCTCAGAGTTTCGACTGGCAAAGCAAAGACAAAACGCTTACAACGGAGACTCCTGACTGAAGCACTTTTTGTTGGCAATAGAAATTAAGCTATCAAACACACCAGTACTTTAATTAAAAACAAAACCAAACAGAACAGCCCTTTTGCGAGTAAAGCAGATTTCAGAACCTTTCACCTGGTACCTACTGAAGTCCACTGGTCAACAGGACTGGAGAAGCAAAGTTATCAAGCCAAAGATCGGGAACAGTATTTATACTCTTCGTCCTCCAACTAGTCAAACTTCACCAAACAGCCTCAGTACAAAGACGACCTTCCACTGTGTTCCCCAAAGCTCTGAACCTTCCCATTTTAGAAGTTAAACGCCATCACAGTTACCTCTGTGGGCGAAGGTGCAAAGTGAAGCTGTATCCCTCATTCAGGTTTCTGTTCTCCAAAATGCACAAAAAGCAGGATTTCAGGTAGGAGAGACCTGGTATCTCTCACAGACTGACGTGAATCCATCGGTCCCTGAGCTCTAAGAGCAGCAGTATGGATGTCACCTCTAACTGGCAACTTCCATACTAAATAAATTATCATGAAACCTAAGAATACTAACTCTTAAATTTATAGTTTGCTTTTTCACCCCAAAACTTTAAGAACTAAAAGTCTGATGCACAGAGTCCTATATAAACACTTTTTACCTGTTTGGCTTTCACGTTCTTTGCAGTCGAACTTTTCTCACTGGTACTTGCATCCATCCCTCTCAGAACACTGATGAAATCTTTCTTGGAAACAGTCGATATCAACTTAGCACGTTTTCTAATAGAACTTCCAGCTTCTTTAACCTTTTCATCAACGTTCTTTTGGTGCTTCTGAACGGCGTTAAATAACTGTACCACACCCCTACAAAACATAAAATGACCAGTTACTTAACATAGTTAAGTAACGGTTACACTAGAATACAAACTGTGAGGTTAAGCACAATGTGTTTTTACTGCTTAGGAAAGAGGCAAACATTTAATAGGCACTCAGATGAAAAGAGCTGAATCTAAAAAATGAACATACATTTCAATGAAAGAACACAGATTTCTGAATAGAGAATAAATATATATGGGCTGATATGATTTTTCTTTTCAGCTTTCACCTTTCTCAATCAACTTTTGTGCAATTAGAACTAAAAATTACTTTTAATGCAAATATCTATTCCTCAAAATATATTATTACATAATAATTACATCACGATATAATGGATAGAGAACAGCCTCTACAGTTAGCTGTCTCACCCCCGACACTACGAAAGGTTTTCTGGATTTCAATGTCTTCTATAAATGGAAAAAATAACACTCAAGTAGCTTAAAAAGAATTCAGTTATATTATCTGCAATTCTTATGATAAAAAACTAATTTTTAAAAAATTTATTTATTTGAGAGGGAGGGAGAGCAGGCAGACAGCAGACAGAGGGAGAAGCAGGCTCCCCACCAAGCAGGCAGCCCAACGCGGACTCCATCCCACGACCCTGGGATCACGACCAAAGCCCGAGGCAGACGCCTAACTGACTGAGCCACCTAGGCACCCTGATATGAAACTAATTTTACCCTGATATAAAACTAATTTTAAAGTCCTATTTTAAAATGAAATACTTATTTAAATATTTGGTCTATAGTTAAGTTCATTCCAAGAAGGATTCTGAAGACTGAGACCTGTAGTGTCCATCATAGCAACCATGAGCCACGTGGAGCTGGTGAGCCGCGAAACGCGGCTGGCTCATCCGTACTGCACTGTGCTTGCTCCAGGTTTAAAATATGACTGGATGTGTCAGATTTAATATGAAAACAGAGACTTTTAATATCTCACCAAAAACTTTTTTAAGATTTTATTTATTCATTTGACAGACAGAGATCACAAGTAGGCAGAAAGGCAGGAAGAGAGAAGAGGAAGCAGGCTCCCTGCTGAGCAGAGAGCCTGATGGGGGGCTCGATCCCAGGAACCTGGGATCATGGCCTGAGCCGAAGGCAGAGGCTTTAACCCTCGGAGCCACCCAGGTGCCCCTCACCAAAAACTTTTATATTAATTACATGATAAAATAAAAAAATAATTTGAATATTTTGGGTTCAATAAAATACATTGGTACAATTTATTTATTTTTACCGTATTATCTAGATAGTATGTGGCTACAAAAAAGTTTTACATTATGTATGTGGCTCCCATTATATCTCTACTGGACAATACGGATTCAAACCATTACTATCTTTTCGAGTTTCACAATTCTGTCACCGGGAGAGGCACTGGCCATGTACCTGGAGTATCCCTGCGTGTTCCTAATACGTTTTTCAAGGATGTGAGGCCCTGACTGTTTTTTACACCAGGCATTTCTGCGAGTTGAGTTTGTAGGGCGCAACCTTGAGAGATGAGATAACGTCTCCCCCAGACAAAGAGCAGGCTTGTTACCATTCACCATAAAAGCAGTGGATTCCCAAGTCGAGTGTTCTTCTGTAACACAAGCCATTGCCCGCTCACGCATCCTTATAGGGCACCTGTGTTACCAATGAGGGACAAAGGGAACCAGTGGAAATGTGATGCTCTGGCTACTTTGCCAAGAGTAATAAAGTCCTCTGTCTCTGACCCAAAAGTCTCTTGTATTCTGGCAGTACCCAGGAAACTAACCGGCTAGCTTACTAGCTGGTAAGGAGGATAAAATTCCAGACCCTTCGAGCAGGGCTGGGGCCAAAGTGAGGGAAGGGAGGTGCATGTTATTAATTTCATTCTCAGAGAAATCCTGCAGGGTAGAGGTAATAGTCCACTGCTTTTCTAGGTAAATAAAATGAAGTAAAAATTAGGTAGCATGCACAAGGACACAGGTAGTAAGTCAGTGCTGGGATTTGAACCTAGCAGTCTGGCTCTATCTAGGTCACTCTGTAACACCCATGTGGATTAAAAAATGACCCAATCGTATAAGAAACTAGAAAATCAAAAATAATTCCACTAAGTAGAACTGCTGTTATTTTTCAAGTAGCAGCTCAAATGTTCTCTCCTCTGTGAAATCTTCCCCAACTCCCCTGACAATCTCCTGCTGTAAGCTCCCAACACACAGGACATGCCTCTAGTCTCAAAGAGACTGTAATTCCTACAGGTGAGTAGGCAAGGGCCACCTGGCAGCCACCAGATTCTATTTATCTTTGGATATGGAAGACATCAATAAATGTTTGGTGCCAATGATCAAAAAAATGCAGAGTGAAAGGACAGCATAAGGTTACTGTAATACATGAGTGGTTATGCCCTAAGTGTAATGTAAGAGAACAATAATCACCTATAGTCATAAATTCAGATAACCATCGTAAGAGAAATGCATGTCTAATTACACTGTTCTCCTGACTACAGCAACAGTGTGATCTGCAATAGGTTCAGACCAAATATACACTGAGGACGTTCGTAATATGCTTGCCTCACGAGACCTGTAAAAATCTTTCGCTGAATTTAGGATTAAATAGGCAGGTTTTGATATAAATCACTTGGCTGAGAAGGCAGAGCTTAAGATCAGGTTGAGTCAGAAATGGATCACTATCAAAGCTTTCATATACTCACTTTTTAAAGGGCAGAACAGTCTTACCTTGTTGCAATTCTCTGAAGATTTCTCTCTGTTTCTTTGTCTTTGACAACATCTGGCTTTACTCTGCACATCATTTCCCATTCCCGCTTCTTATCAAGCTGTGTTATAAATATTGTTATGTGAAAGAATATTAGGCATTTTTGAAAGTGCAGCATACTTTGATAGGATACTCTGTGAAAGGACAAAGGTAATAAATCATTCTGGCTTAGTGTGTCACAGCAACTGAAAAAACCCCACACTTTTAGGGGTTCAGCTCAGGGGGCCTGTGGTTAGCACTCTGCGTGTCATGTGAGAAGCACAAAGTGAGTTTCTGTCAGGCTCTCGGACAGCAGGGGCCTGGACAGCTGCCAGGATACTGAGGCAAAGAGGACAAGGTAGCATGTGAGAGAGCCACACGCCTGACCTGCCACCACCAGAGCATCAGAGGTAAGCGTTAGAAAGAGCCCAAACTACAGTCTTTGATAATCACAAGTTTAAATACTGTTTATTTTCTCAAAAACTGTCTTTCTCAGCAGACAGAATAATTAAAAATTTGCATCAGCTTTTAAAATAATAGCATTGTATCCAGTAGTACTCTGGTCCGAGGCACCTGACTTGACACCCCAATACACTGCACTGGTATATACTGCTGTCTCAGGCCAACATATCACCTACAAGCAAATATATATCTTATAAAGATCACCAGGAAGTTAGTAAGCATCAAAGGCAGTAATAAGAATCTGTGGGGGGAAAAAAATCTTTTATCTATTGCTTTTCTGCATCCATCTAACCTCTTATTTTTGTATTAATGAAAATGTCTAATCATAGTTATATCAAATTGTGTTCACCATACATTAGCCTGACTTCTTTCTAAAAAGAATAGATTTCTCCCCAAATAAGATAATTTACTTTAACTGTTACGAAATTCACTATCAGATTATGGCAGGAATTTAGAAATCTTACTTTTACGTTCAAAACAGTTCTTAATTATTTGTAGTATCCAAGGCATGCATAATCCCAAAATAATTTTTAACTGTTTGAAGTATAATTTTAAACTTATGATTAGAAATAAGTACTAGATATTCCAGAAACTGAAAATATTTAACAGTAAAAAACAATGATAATCTGCACAGACTCTACTCAGAATTACGTAATAAGAGCATTTGTAGAGACCATGCCCTTTTTCTGCTATCAACGTGTGTTTTCATCCATTATGTGAACAGTATCATCTCCAGCACTCAAAGGATTGGCCTAGAGTTGAGTTAGAGACTCATTTTTTCTTGACTTCAAAATGTTCTTACTTTCACTAGAACACTGGGACTAGCGGTAATTAAGGAGTCTAATATTTGTAAAGCTTCCTTCAGCTTCTGCCAGATAGTAATGATTCAAATTTTCAGTTGAAAAGCTATCAGTAAGATTTAGAGAAAAAATTTATCTTAAAGTAAAAAGAATATCGAAGAGCACAGTACACTGTTTCTAAAAGCAACACTTACAAAGTTCCATCTTTATACAGCTTTTGCAGAGTACTAGTATTTGGAACAAAGAAAATAATTCACCTTGAAACAAGATAAGGGGATAATGAACTTAAAAGGAAATACATTCCTTAAAAGGAAATATATGCCAATCTAAATCTACCTTTCTTTCATTTCATTTTTCTTTCATTTTACCTGTAAAGTACCTCTTGGAAATTAATACTTTTATATTGTCAGTATGATCGCAGAAAGTTATTTTCACAGAAAATAGTATTTATTTCACTAACCAAGTATTTTAGACACAGAAATACTTCATTGAGTACAAGGGATTTAAAAACCTTACTATTTCTCTTTATTTTTATAATACACAACAGCAAAATGAAGTCCAACTTTTGGCCTTGAATCAGCAGATTGTCCTAGTCTAACTTCTATGAGTGATTTAACACAAGGTACGAATTCGAGTTTATCTAGCAGTGAAACAGTCCATTTCTGGAACTGCAACCAAGCCCTGACAAGGACACCTTCACAGATTCATATTACAAAATAGGTTTTTAGCAAAAAGTAACTAACATGATTCTATTGGTTCAGAATCTAATAATGTTAGCATACAGACAGCTAAACTGAATGAAATATTTAGGCCCAGGAATCATTGCCACATGTATAATTTATTTGACTTTAGTATATGTGCTGCCGAAGCGAGCACTAATTTATTTGACTTTAAAAGGTCAAGTTTCTCAGGAGTTTAATTTCTATTTCTTTGCTTAGATGATTAAAAAATGAACATGCTCAATGGAGTAATTTAGATGAGGTTTCTGTACAAAAGCTTGGTTATTCACCCCTATGTAAAAAGCAAGTTAAAGGGTTGCCTGGGTCACTCAGTGGTTTAAAGCCTCTGCCTGCAGCTCAGGTCATGATCCCAGGGTTCTGGGATCGAGCCCCCCATCGGGCTCTCTGCTCAGCAGGGAGTCTGCCTCCTCCTCTCTCTCCTCCTGCCTCTCTGTCTACTTGTGATCTCTGTCAAATAAACAAATAAAATCTTAAAAAAAAAAAACAAAATCAAGTTAAAAAACTGGACTGTTAAGTGGACCAATACTCCCAGGAACAAGTTGATACAGATAAGAACTAGGCTAGACTAGGCAAACAATCTATTCTACAAAGCAACTGGTAAGACACACCTGTTTTCTCTTCTCTAGTCTCTCTTGCTTTAACTTTTCTTTTTCCTTTTCCAGCTCTCTGTTTTTGACCAGAATAGTGGATTTACTTTTAGGAGTTTTCTTGTTAAGAATTTTAGCCATGGCATCCGCCCAGCCCACGTTAGTTCCAACACTAGCTTCAGCTGTTTGTTCATTTTCATTGCCACAGGGTTCAACTTCATCTTCATTGTCAGCTTCCACTGCTTCATCATCTGAAGAAAAGTGATCCTTTTCTGATTCACAACTTCCTACAGAACCTAAGAGTAGAAACAAATTAAACTTTAGCACTGGAGGAACAGGTTGTCAAGGCCACGCCAGATGCCCAGGACCCATCATAAAGCTAACAGATCTCCATCTGTCTCCATTTGCGCAAGAGAGGGCTTTTTAAGTCCCAGAGCTGCAGTCATAGCAGAGAGCAAAAGGACCCTCCATCCTACTGCCATCAACCCCCAAAGACCTGGCCCCACCACGCTGGGCTTCAGCACCAAGGACCCAGGCAGCAGAAACAAATCCAAAAGCCCACACCACCTTCTACTGTCTCCTATTGCAGATGCCGACATGGGAGCAGTGTAGGGTGTGTTCAAGTCCATGGGCCTTCCTCATGTCATTGAACTACTTAAAGAGACTAATGAAAATTATTTTAAAAACGATTAACAAAAAACTTTAATCCATCAAGATAATGGAACAATGTTTCCATGGTACAGAGAAGTTAGATTAACCTCTCTGGGGATTTGACCCAGATATTTAAAATTCTGAATTAGTGTGTAGGAAAGTCTAAAAAACAAAACAAAACAAAACAGAACAAAACCACCAGCCTCCTTTCATAGAATTTGCATATAACATTATGAAATTAGATGTTTAAAACATTTCCAAAAAATGATCTAATAAAGTAATATCCGCCCAAGAGACTAAAGATTCAATTGCACTGCTGGGTGGCCAAATGACAGTATCAAGTTCTGAGCTGTAGACACAAAAGTGTACTGTTGGAATTGTATCCTGCACAACCTCCGAAAGAAGCATGTACAGGATATTAGCTAGCTAGTTCATCTTATAAGATTCAAAGAGCTGGGATCAGCGGCTTGACAGAAGTAAGAGTCTAGTTGGTGGCCTTACTTAAAAACGAACTCATTGTGAAGCTTTTATAGTTTACGTTTTGTGGCCTTTCTCAACTTCTGAAGTTCACCGAACTTTACTAACAAGAGCACAAGCAGCCAGCACAGTCTGCAGACATCTATATGATCCACAGCCTTCTGGGCAGCTTCTGTTTTCTGTTCTTCAGAAGCCAGTGTAACTTACTAGGAAATACTTCAAAAGAGAAAATCATCCAGTAGCTTAGAAACTCAGAATGTTCCTTAATAAGCAGAAGAGGAGTGAACAAAGCATTGCATTTCAGAAGTGTGCGCTGGGTCCATGTGCGCATTCATAGCCGAGCGTCACAACCAGAACTTCTCCTTCTACTTGAGAAGTCGGATTGTCCTTTATTGTTACTTCAAAATAATGTGCCTACTCCTCAGCTCTAAGACCCCTTTCTTCCTTAAGTCATTTCAAGAAAATGTGCATATTCTGATTTCAGATAACACCTTAGTCTTTTTTCCCCTCTTAATTCAGCTTATTGTCATGACCAAAATGAAAGGAGCTGAATGTACAGCGGCCTGTTAATGTCTGAGTGATCCTCTCTCGTCTCTCGACCATAAGCCATGAAGTAAGAGAGAACTGCCAGAAAGGTCCCACTTAGCTAGTCATTATAACACCTGCAATTTTGCCATTACTTTTGCACAATGCTTTTACTTAAGTGTTGGAAATTCATGAAATGCAAAAGATGTAAAAATAAATACTTAATACATTTAAGATAAAAATTTATAACCTTCGAAAACAGCAAATAAAAATATAAACAAAACATTTTACAGATGTAAAAAAAAATGAACCTCAAACAAGTAAGGAAAAGTATCTTCAAAGTGTGCCAGTGTTATCAAAAAGTAAAGGAAATAATAAAGGAACTTATCAGTAATCCCACTGCCCTAATGTGCTGCACATTTCTTTTTTCTCTCTCTTTTTTTTAAAGATTTTATTTATTTATTTATCAGAGAGCGAGAGCACAAGCAGGAGGAACAGGAGGCAGAGGGAGAGGCAAGCAGAGGGAGAAGCAGGCTCCCCGCCTAGCAAGGAGCCCGACACGGGACTTGATTCCAGGACCCCAGGACCATGACTCAAGCCAAAGGCAGATGCCCAACTGACTGAGCCACCCAGGTGTCCCTACACATTTCTCAATAAAGAGAAACAAAGTTTTAAATAGAGACTCATTTGCCACATATTTAATTTGAAGCCTTCTCTACATGCTGCCCACGGGGTAAATTTAAGAAATCTGAGGACATGGGCTTCTAGGCTTTGACATGCACATACAGGTGATTTAAGAACTTTATTATTTAAGTATTTTTAAAAGTATCTAGATTTTGCCAAACAAAAGCTGTTAGCACCATCATCCAATTCAATGAAACTAAGGGTCTACTTATACACCAGATTTCAGAGTCACACAATTTTTCCCTCAGAAGCATCTCCTGGGACCACTGTTCCTAGAAAGTACACTGAGAAGCAAAGTTTGGAGAATGTAATTACCTGGAAAATAAAGATGTTAATATTTTACATGTTTTATTCCTCAGAGCCAGTAGCATTTCATAGGTATTAATAACAAAATACACAATTATCTGACAAGTGCTTCTTCTAATAAGAATTTATTTAAACGTAAAGAGGCAGAAAGCGCTTAAATGTCTGTGTGAATGAAGAATACTTGGGTGATTAAAAACAGAATGTTCTACCAGCCCACAGTAACATGTCAAAACTACAATACTGACATCTAGTGTTTTGTCCTGATGCATTCGCACAGACGGCAACAATCTGACCTCAGTTGCACTGCAAAGGCTGCCACAAGACTTTAGGGCTGTAGGAGCTATCCCAATTCTCTGCTTACAAACTTTGGCTCTTTCTCTTGGTTTGTTTCTTATCCAGATTGACTACCACAGTACGCCTATTATAGGCACAAAATAAATCCGTGAAAAGCCTTGTAACACCATTTCATACAACACATATAAACCAATTTAACAAATTCAAAAAGAATCCACTAAATTGATCATTTTTATTTGATTTTTTTTTTTTTAAAGAAGTTCTAGCTCAGAGGTGTCTGGCATTCACTACAAATGGAAATGATCATGTTTTATATAAATAAAAAAACGCCAATGTAATGAGGTCCTCCAGCATACTAAAAACCAGGATTTACTCCTAGGATACCAAAGATAAAACAAATCAGAAAGCAGAACTGGTTCTTAAAATTTTACTGTATCCTATGAAGATGAGATTTTAAAAAAATTTTTGACTAACTGATCTTTAATAACATAAGTTAAGTGCATGTATCTAGGGACAACGATAAGTAAAAAATTCCTTTGAAGCCTTCTGCTATCTTTAACATTAAACCCTAAGTTTGCATACTATTTTTAGAATCTGGAAATTAAGGAAGGGCTACAAAGAACACTTACTGGAATAACTAAAGGTTCCAATATAACTTTCCGCATTTATGGAAATGTTCTATTATCAAAGCTGCCTCCAAGCCACTGGGCATCAGAGGCTACTGAGTACTTCAAATGCAGCTAGTACAACCGAGGAACTTGATTTTTCATTCTGATTACTTTAAATTTAAAAAGCTCCATGTGGGGGCACGTGGATGGCTCAGTCCGTTAAATGGCTGACTCTTGATATCAGGGTCTTGAGTTCTAGCCCCACAGTGGGCTTCACGCTGGTTGTGGAGCCTACTTAAAAAAAAAAAAAAAAAAAAAAAAAAAGCCACAGGCAGCTAGTGGCTACCAGCTACCACACTGGCAGGACAGGGTTAAACTTCCAAGGTTCTGAGGTAGGCACAGGCATTTCCCAACTCCCACTGCCTTTTCTCCAAACTTCTAGCTCCCTTTCAAATTTACCATCTGTCCCTGATCCCAGATATGGTTAGTTGTTGGCTAGAAAGAGGGATAAAGTTTTAAGAAGACTTACAGTCCTTCAATATTTACTGTGCACACATGAATGATGGTGAAGGGAAAAACAAAAAATCTAAGTCTAGGTTTCTCTCCTTGAAGAGGTCATATGTTTAGCGGATAGATAAATCAGTTAACCGATTACAAAACTGGTTTTACAATATGCAAAATTCTAAGTGCCTCTTCTTCTTTTTTTTTTTTTTTAAAGATTTTATTTATTTATTTGACAGAGAGAGATCACAAGTAGGCAGAGAGGCAGGCAGAGAGAGAGAGAGGGAAGCAGGCTCCCTGCTGAGCAGAGAGCCCGATGCGGGACTCGATCCCAGGACCCCGAGATCATGACCTGAGCCGAAGGTAGCGGCTTAACCCACTGAGCCACCCAGGCGCCCTAAGTGCTCTTCTTTAAAAAAAAAAAAAAAAGGCAACAAAGAAAGGGTGACTGTTTGGGAGTATCTTTTAAATTTATATTAAAGTTGCTTCCTAGGTAAAGCAAGGGTTTGAATGACAAGAGACGGGAGGAGGCCCAAGAGTAAGATTCCACAACCCAGGTGAACTGAAAAAGGCAGGGGGTATGATCACTAAATCTGGAACAGAAACTCCCTAGATCTGACTGAGTCAATGCCCTGCATAAAAATTAAAATTACGATAATCATCATCACGATGGGCATTCCAGGCCGAATAAACCAGTATGTCCAAAGGCATGGGAATGTGAAAGAAAGTGAGATGTTTATGAAATGACAAGAAGTTCAGACTGGCTGAAACTAGATCTAGAAACTGGATAGTAAGAACTGAGTCTAAAAAGCTCGCTGCTTTATAAAAAAGCTGGTCTGATTTACTACCCAAGAAATAAAATATGCACATTAACCCCCAAATTAAAACCAAGTGGTTTAAAATTACAATGCTATAGGTGTATGTTTCCAGTAAGAGGCCAAACTGCTAGTGCTTTTCTCTCTTGGTACTTACCTTGGGCCCTTACTTTTAAAAAGCTTCTCTATTGGATTAAGAAGGTTGTTCTTTTAAAATACAAATACCATCTGGGAGCATTAAGGTTACTGGTTAACATTCAACCTACTTCACACCTTTAGAATTACTCTAAATCAAACAGAATTCCTCATAAAAACTTGGTAGAGATCAGTTAGTAGTAGTAAAGAGTACGAACATAGAAGTCAGGCTGCCTGAATTCAATCTTACTTCCAGATACAAAATCCCCATCTGTAAAAATAGCAATAAAATAGTATTGATTTCATTGTGGTTTTGTGATACTTAAATGTATTAATATATATTAAAGTTCCTGAAAGAGTGCCTAGTCCATAGTAAACATTTAAGTGCTGATTACATACTACACACAGAGACACACATGATAAGAATTTTAATGTGGTTGTGGAGGAGAAATGAACAAGGAAGGAATACGTCTGGTAGCTGGAATCTTCAGGATGTGGGAGGTGCTGGATGGGAAGCTTTAGATGACCAGCTAGTTACAGCACAGGGGTGAAGAACTCAGATTATAAAATCAGACAGACGTGGCATTATGTCTTAGCCCACTACTTCCCAACAGTATTAACTGGGGTGAGTTACCTGACTCTGCTTTGTCTCAGTTTCCTTGTAGCAAAATAGGCATGAAAAATACCTACCTCACTGGGTTGTTACCATGATTAAATCAGGTAACACATGAAAAGCACTTAACACAGACCTGGTACACGGTAGACATGAAATAAATAATGGAGAGTAACCAGTGGACAGACAAGAATGCTGAGAACCTAGAAGACAGACCAGGGATGGGAGATCACAAAACACTAAAGAAAGATGCCAAAAAAAGAGTGGGTAAAAGGGATTTCAATTCCACTGTAACTTTGTCTGCGGTCCGGGATAGAGCCTATAGCGCACGTGCCCAGGAATTAAGTGCAGGCAGGCTACCTTGGACTTGACTTTAGAAGTCATCAATGTCACTGCACTACAACTTGTTTCTCTTTTGTAAAGTAAGCTCTACATTCAGTGTGGGGCTTAAATACATGACCCCAAGATCAAGGGTGCCTCGCTCTACCGACCGAGTCAGCAAGGTGCCCCATGTCCCACAACTTCTCAAAAGTACTCTAAAATACTGACAGTACTACCTAGCTAACACTCATTCAGAGCAAGCTACTGTGTTTTTTGTTTGTTTGTTTTGTTTTGTTTTGTTTTTAAATTTTATTTGACAGAGATCACAAGTAGGCAGAGAGGCAGGAAGAGAGAGAGGAGGAAGCAGGTTCCCCGCTGAGCAGAGAGCCCGATATGGGGCTGCATCCCAGGACCCTGGGATCATGACCTGAGGTGAAGGCAGAGGCTTTAACCCACTGAGCCACCCAGGTGCCCCTATCTTTTTTTTTTTTTTTTAAAGATTTTATTTGACACAGAGAGAGAGCCTGAGCACAAGCAAGGGCAGCAGCAGAAGCAGGCTCCCTGCCAAGCAGAGAGCCCAACATAAGGCTTGATCCCAGAACCTTGGGATCACGACTGAAGCCGAAGTCAGACACTTAACTGACTAAGCCACACAAACACCCCTAAATAAATACATCTTAAAAAATATATATATATATAAAATAAATTTAGAATATTCAAAATTTGTTTTAAATTTTTTCTAAAAGGCATTTAGTTTTGGAAAAAAATGAAGTCATCCCAACTTTTCATAAAAATAATCGAAATGAAAAAGTGCTGCTCTGAGACAAATTAAAAGATGTGATTACATGTGCCATCTAGACAAGCCAAAGCACAAAGCCTGAAAGTAATCTCCTTCCTGAGTCTGTCCTATAAAGTGCTAAACCATTCAAGTGCCTATGATTTATTTCATTTCTTAGACATGTTCCTTTGCTATTTTAAGTAACTTAAATGATGAAAGAGGCCATAAGCTACAGTTTGATAAAAAGCACATTTATCTGCTGGGTTATTATTATATCTAAAATACAGCTTTGTAGTTTATCAAAAACGAAGCAATAGCTCCTAGGACCTTCTAAACTGGATTGTTATCAAGTCTTCCATTAGAAGCACATGGCCATTTTTCATGTGTGTGAACAGAACAATTCAAGAAAACATGAAACCACCATTCTTCTCTACCAGTTTACAGTCCTACAGGCACGTGCTATGAGAGAAGGGTTGATCACATCATGGCACTGGATAATGACCAAGGCTTTTTCCACTTGGTCTGATTTACTGACTACAGAAGATTATTTTTTTTAAGACTACAAGCTTAAGTATACAGTTAGCATTGTGTCTAAACCTTCAAGGCTGCATCAATTCAATAAATCTGAGTAATTCAAGGATAACTCAGAGGTAGAGGTTATCAACAACTTCTCCATAGTACTGGATACCATCAACCAGTTTTTCCTTCCTCACCTGAGTTGATTTACTGACTAGGGAGGCTATGTGTGCTTGTATGTGTTTTAAGAATACAAACTTTAGGGGCACCTGGGTGGCTCAGTCGGTTAAATGTCTGCCTTCCACTCAGGTTATGCACCATCCCAGGGTCCTGGGATCAAGCCCCACACAGGCTCTCTGTGCATTGGGGAGCCTGCTTCTCCCTCTCCCTGCCGCACCCGCTGCTTGCACGCTCTCTCTTTCTCTCTGTCAAATAAATGAACAAAATCTTAAGAACCAATTATATATTGTATCAAAACCTGCAACAAGGTATCAATTCAATAAATCTGAGCAGTTCAATATTGACTGAGATAGGGGTGTCATCATCCCCTTCATAATGCCCGATATTTATCTGTTACTTAAAATGCCGACTGTAGCATTTTACCTTCCACATATCTGATTTGTGATCACTTGCGATACTATTATGACCAAATTTCAAACCCTACTGAAAAGTATTACAATTTACTAAAATTCAGTCTGAACCATTTCACTATCGTGTAAGTTTACATTATATACAAGTTCTGTTAAGTTTACCCTCAACAATACCTTAATACATGAGAAAAATGTAAAAATCACATTAAGAGCAGTTTCCAATTTGGTTGGAATGGTTAAATGAAAATTAACCATTAAAAATTAATTGGTTAAATTGGAAAGAGCAGTTTCCAATTTGGTTGGAATGGTTAATGGACATCTAGTACTATACCATGTATCAAGTTCTACGCCAAATTCTGGTACAGCTGTTAGTAAAGCTGACAAAGTTTTTCTTAACAGAACTAGGAAATTTCCTTCTTTAAAAATTCATTTATTTGTCAGAGAGAGAGAGATAGCTCATAAGCAGGGGGAGTGGAAGTCAGAGAAGCAGGTCTCCTGCTGACCAAGGAGCCCGATGTGGGGTTGCATCCCAGGACCCTGGGATCATGACCTGACTCGAAGGCAGACACAACCGACTGAACTAACCAGGCATCCTAAGAACTAGGAAATTTATGCGAAGTCTGACCAACACTACTTGAGAGTCTTTACACTCATAAAGGCATCATTTTCTATCTTTCTTATATAATTAAAGCAAGGAGCAAAAGTTCAAACAATGCATGTGTTTAACCTGTGTGTTTTCTATGAAATATAAGTAGTATTTTGCTGAAAGAATTTGCTCTCAAATGTTCATATGACAAGGTACATCCTTATCAATTTTTAGGATCCAATTGAAATTCAAAGAGAAGTCTCTGATTCAATTTCCTGATAAAACAAGCCAGTACACTTCACTATAATAATAAACTTATAATTTGCAAACTGATTCATTGATGTGTTTGAACCAGATTTAATCTTTATAGTTTCTCAGCATCCATTCTCTGAAATTCCTGAAAACTTATTAGTTCTGCCAAGGCCACATATACACAAATTCTGAACTACAAAAGCTGTTTCCGCTGGTCGCCTTTCCAGAAATAACTGATTTCATAAGAGGAAAATAGCAGATTCAGATATTAAATAACAAATTCTGAATTAAGCAAAAGGAGGATGCCCCATCTTATAACCAACGGACCTACATTATTGAATTTATTAAATAAGAGGCCCTTTATAATTTATCTGTCACAGAGGTACAGTCTAAATCCTGAAGGAAAACGTGGATAGAGACAATTAAGTCAAAACCTAAAGGATACAGATAAGAAAGTAAAGAGAAAAAGGGGAGGGATCAAGAGTACAGGTGCTACAGCCAAACTTCAGTAATGGCTGTGTCATTTATCAACTTGCTGATCAGCTTATGTATTGGGTGAGCAAGTCATAACCGTTTTGGACCTCAGCTTCCCATAAGTAAAATGAGAATAACAGCATCAATCTCATAGGGTTGTTGTCAGAATTAAAAGAAATGACACACATATGAATGAGGAGCTTGGAACAGTACACAGAACATACTAAAGCTCAAAAGATATAGCTATTATTATCCAATTCCTCTAACAGTAGAGCACATCCAAAATTTATGGTGCTATGAGTTTTTTTGTAAGTTGGTTATTTGGAAGACTGAATGTTTTCCTTCTGAAAAACATTTCAAGTGGAGCCCTTCTGTCTCTTCACTGTACTGGTGCCAGCTCTACCACAGTTTTGCCACTGCCCACCAACAGTTCTGGCATTCTCTGTCAATTGACATACAGTCAGCAGTGGTATTTATAAACAGGTGTCCCTCTCTTCTTTCAAAGTTCTCAACTGTTCCCTACTGCCTACAAATGGAGAAGCCAATCTCCTTCATATGGCACACAAGACTCTTTACAATCTGGCTTTATCCTCTGTTCCGGTTTCACTTCTATAACTTCTTTGGAAGCTAGAGCCACAGCAGACAATTCGTTGTGCCCTAAACAGCCCGCGCACTTTAAGGGACTGCACGCCACTGTTTGTGCTTTCCCCTGTATGTCTGAGAAAACTGTCTTCTCCACCCTCAAACAAAAAATTATTCACCCCTCCAAGGACTAGATGAAATGCCACCTCATTCATTTATTCAGCAAGAAAATTTACTCAACACTCAGTACTAAATTTACTCAATACTAAAAACTAAAAAGGAAGGCCCTATGAAAGTAAATAAGACATAGTTCCAGCATCTGGGGAATCTATAAGGTGAAAGACACGTTAAAATAAAATAATAACATAGCATACTATGAGTAATATGCATAAGACAGAAGGAAGCGATGCCTAAGCTGGGTTCTACAGGATATGGATTTGTTTCCATTCTTACCATTTTAACTGGACCATAACTGTAATAACTACTTTTACAGCCATGCGAGCATTTGAAAAATAATCTAGGCAGTGAAGCCAACAAGTGATGAAACCCTTGTGTGGGAGCCCAAGGATATCAATGTGGCTAGACATTGATGGGCATAGTAGTCAGGAGGGGGCAGAGTAGAAAGTATGAGACCTAAAAACCCGACCTAAGCTACATCATACAGTCTACGGATTCTGGATGTTATTCGGAGATGCGAAGCCACTGGACCATCTTGAGCAGATAACTCTCCTAGGATCTGAGGGACTCCTATGATTTAAGCGACGATCACAAAGTATCTTCCCTTCCTTTAACAGGCGTCTCTGGGAGATCAAGTGATACTTTTGTTCTACTTTAACCACATCCTCTTCTTTCATTTACTGCCATCAGGTCTCTAACTCCCAGAGTCAGGCACCTACCACACGAGAAAAGTCAAACACACCACCCATCTTCCTCTTAGCTCTTTCGGCCTTCTGCTCCTGGTTTCCTAAGAAACCTTTCCCACCCTTGTCATTTTAAATAACCCCGCCTCATTCTGCCTCTATCATTGTAACCTTTTTCCTGTTGTCAGCAGCACCAGTTTCAGCCCTTTTCATCAGTAACAGTGACGGTGAAAAAGGCCTAATAAAAGCGCCCCTTCCCTAAACACCACCTCCAGCCATTCTCACTGGGCCAAAGTCGCTCCTTCCATGACCCCCAAAATGAAACTAGCCCCGAAGTCCGTCGCATTCCCTACTTTCCGCGAATCCAATCCGGCTTTTCTTTTCAGCAGCCAAAGCTTAATCCTAGTCCGTTACCTCCACTGTCGGCAGCGTCTTTGCCCTCATCTTCCAACTCCGAAGCTACTGCCCTGGCTACCATTTTCATCTTCTTCTTCTTCTTCAGCGAATTTTTCAGCTTTTTCCCTGCACCCACACGTGGGCCCCCCACGGCCGCGGCCATGTTTCCCCTGCGGAAGCGCCCGGAAGCGTTGCGCCCGGTGCTCACCACAGGACCTCGGCCTTCAGTTCCGGCGACACAAGGTTCCGGGGCGGGGCCATCTAGCCTCCGACTGCGCCTCGGCGGGAGGTCTGCGGGGTCCGGCGAGTCTTTACCGGAGTCCGCTCCAGGGGCGGGGAGAGGAGTGACTGTACGTTCTCAGACGACCCCTCTTCCAGCTCGCCCTGGCCCTTGGACCGCTGCCGCAAACCGGAGAGGTCCCCTTTGCTGGTCTCCCTGTGGCCGCTTCCCTTCCGGGCCGCGTTTCCGGGTGTGGGTTCCGGGAGCTCGTCCGAGGTCCCCGACTCGCCCCTGCAGCCGGGCGGCCGGGAGAGCGGGCGCCGCGTCGGGAAGGGTACGGGAGTGTCATCCTCTCTCCCCAAGTAGCGAAGTCCAAAGAGTCACACGCGACACACACGATCTTTCTCGGGCACTGGATCACGTAAACGCCCTCTGATTAACCCTTTCCTGGCGTGCGATCGCGAAGCGGAGAGCGTCTGGCCGGGACCTGGCGGGCTCCGGCCGCGCGGGGCCGACCTGGGGTGCGGATCTCGGGCTGCCGCGCGGCGCTCCTGCCCGCAGGGCGGCTTCTCCCTGAGGCAACCCTTCGGGCAGCTACCGCAATCTGGCCCTACCGTTTTCCTCCTCACTTGTTGACTCCTTGAAAGTAGGACCAGATCTCATTCGTCCCTCCACCGTCCCCGAGGCTGGCAAAGCTGGTCCAGAGCAGGAGATCAGAAAACAATCTTGGAAGGAGTGAATGAATGAAGGACAATAAGCGATTAGCGAAGTTAGTAAGTCAGACTCCCAATACAGCAAACCTTTATACATCCTGTTCTGCCGGCCGGACGAATTCTAAAGGCTTTCCTAAAGCTTGATGTTTTCCTGGTAGAATGTTTCTTGGTTTTTAATAACCTAAAATCTGTAAGAGAGTACGGATTTCTCAATCCCACACATTCCAGCTATTGTTTGGGGGGGGGGTATATTTACATAAGCCAAACTCAGTACATTTTAGTATAGGTGCTGCCAAAGCGAGCACAACTCTATATTTTAAAACAAAACAACTGTCTTGTTTTTAACAGTGCGGGAAAAGTTACATTGCAAATATAATCGGGAAAGCTCAAATTCCAGCTTTTGAAAAGTGCAGCTCTTGTCAGTGCAAGAAGTATGTCTGGAGATGCCCCCTGAGACATTGCAGGGGCCTGGATTCTCCCAGTCCTGCTCAATGTCCATCTTCCCTCGCCACTTAGTGTTGAACCTGTGCCCTGCTGACTTTCCTACTTAACCTTTGTTTTGGCCTAGTGTTCTACACGGAGTTCAAAAACAAAGTTGGGAAGGCATTGAAGAAAACTGTAGAGAAGAAACAAATGTTAGAGAGAAAAATGATGACAGTGGCAAGAAGGCTCTCTGGCATAGAAGGTACCATTTGTTAATATTATTGAAGATCAGGAGTGGTATTCTAAGCATTTGACATCTTAATATGATGGCTTATTTTGGAGAGTCTGGGTGGCTTAGTCTGTTAAGTGTAGGGCTCTTGGTAGGGACTCAGATCATGACCTCAGAGGGGCGAGATTCAGCCCAGGATCAGGCTCTGCTTGGGATACTTTATCTTTCCCTCTGTCACTCCCCCACTCCACCCACTTCTCCCTCTTAAAAAAAAAAAAAAAATGATAGCTTATTCATAAGTAGACAGTTACTATGTTTAGCTGTAATTTAAGGAATTGCTGGAAAGGTAGAATTGGTTGATTATCATTCATTCATTTTTGTCCTTTTAAAAAATAGTTTCCAGATTTACATGCAGAAATCTGATTTTCAGAAGGGGATTGCTACTGTTAGGTGGGAGATTCCTGTGTTAATGCACTTAATCTTCACCAGTGTGGTAGGTACTATTGTTCCTATCATAAAGATGAGGGAGCTGAGGCACACCATAGATGGAGAACTTGGTCAAGGTCACAGCCAGCAAGTGGCAGAATCGTGCTCAAACCTGAGTAGTGTGTCTGCTCCAGGGTCTGTTCAACCACTGAGCTATATTGCCTACTCAGACTGTTGCCCTTGACGTTTAACACGTATGTGCAGAGAACAGACAATGGAAATTTCTGGCAAGCACTGGAATACATAAATTAGAAAAAAGAAATCTATGTCCTTACAATGAACTAAGATAATTGAAAGTTTTGCAAATAGAATGTCCAGGAATGGTGGAAATAACCAAAGTCACCTAGACATTTATATGAGCATTTGTTTTTAAGAGTGGGAGGGACAAGGGGCAGAGGGAGAGAGAGAGAGAGAATCCTAAGCAGGCTCCATGTTCAGCATGAAGTGGGGCTGGACCTCACGACCCTTAGATCATGCCTTGAGCCGAAATCAAGACTCCGTCCAATGCTTAAGTGACTGAGCCACCCAGGTGCCCCTCTACGAGCATTTGTATAAACATACCCATGATAGATGTGAGCTTATAACTTCTCAATGTCACATTCACCCTTTTTGGCTGTTCTGTGAAAAAATGGGTGGATCCTTTAAAAGATCTCCTTTTGCCTACCAACAGGTTGTTAAGCTTTGTCAGTAGAGGGCACTAGAATGACATTGTAAGAAGGAGCAGCCGGCTTCCTGCTTCTAGTGTGTGTCTTCCTAGAGACTCTTGCCACAGCTTCTCCGGCCCTAAACTCCTCTAGCACAGGTAGCCTCTGCTTTCTGCAATGCACTGTGCTCAGTGGCACCCAGCGGCCAGCAGCTCTCCCTGGCCAGCCCCCTTACGCAGTCTCATAGCAGAGCACGTCTAGCACGCATGCTCTTCATTTCTGACCAGCCCATCCCTTGTCACTGCAATGCTCGCTTGTAATTAATCACTCTTTATCTTAAACTTTCCTGTTCAAATTACTAAGGCGTTTCCATCTCCTGATTGGTCTCGACTGATACAGAGCTAGAATGAGGGAAGTGATGAAAATATTGTCAGCACCTACATACAGTCCCTGCCTGCCTACAGCACTATTAAAAAGTTCCTTGGAGGATTATTCAATTCTGGAAGAATCAGGGAAACTAAAACAAGGATTCCTTGTTAAAACACCAATATTTATAGGAGGATAACAAATACAATAAATTCTTCTGGATGGTTTGTTGCAGCTTGACTGATGTGAGTACATTGAAGAACTCCAAACTAATGGATATGGAACAGATAAGAGGTCAGGGTCATTGTACAGTGCATCCAGAGCAGGGTTGCTGCTTTCTGGCAAGGTCTGAATGCAAAAATGATTAGGCAGGAGCTCTGGAAAGAGATTCTGGTTAAGTGATAGTGCATGGGTTCTCTGCATAGAGAAAAATTCATGAAGGGAGACTGCAAAGAGAAAGAGGGTATCTTAATGAATATCAGAGTTTCCAGTTGGGAAGGCATAAGAAAGAGGGACCAGGGGTGCCTTGGTGACTCAGTGAGTTAAAGCCTCTACCTTCGGCTCAGGTCATGATCCCAGGGTCCTGGGATCGAGGCCCGCATCAGGCTCTCTGCTCAGCGGGGAGCCTGTTTCCTCCTCTCTCTCTGCCTGCCTCTCGCCTACTTATGATCTCTCTCTGTCAAATAAATAAATGAAATCCTTTAAAAAAAATAAAACAATCAACAATCTGAGGCCTCTTGAATTTAAAAAAAAAAAAAGAAAGAAAGAAAGAAAGAAAGAAAGAGGGACCAGGATAAAGTTATAAGAAGAACATTTATCTTCTCTGGGATAAATTTCCCCAAAGAAGAGATTGTCACCGGTGTTAAATTCTATTGCGGTCACAGAGGAAAAGAAATCACAAGCATTTAGTGACCTGTCACTTTAATGAGAGATATAAAAGAAAACTTTTAAAAGCTGAAATGATATACCATACTCCTAAAAGAGAGATCAAGTATTCTGAAGTTATTTATTTATGCCAACCAAAATTCTATTGGAATTAACTTTGGGAGAGGAGAGACAGAGACTGATTTCTAGATAAAATAATTCTTTATTTTTTTAAGATTTATTTATTTATTTGAGAGTGAAGGAGTGGGGGAAGACAGAGGGAGAGAATCTCAAGCAGACTCCCCACTGAGCATGGAGCCCTGGGGGACTGAGACAGCAGAATATTAGTGTTTTAACAATTTGCGGAGAAAATAAAGAAGCTCATATGTTACACTAAAATGAAGTCCAGAATTAAATATTGAAACACAATGCAGGAAAAGAGAAAAAATACCTGACTTATCAGGATTGTAGAAACAACTCATCCAACTTTAAAAATCAGTGAGGGTGAGTTTTGAAAACAATTCATACCTCACATCATATACAAAATGGAATCAAAGTGAAATAGACAAACATTACAACTGCAAAGTTTCTATCAGAAAGCAGACGAGCAAACCATTGTGAAAAAGCTACATACAGTATGATCCTAACTTCATGATATTCTGGAAGAGACAAAACTAGGAAGACAGTGGTCTCCAGGAGTTGGGGAATGGGCATGGTGGAGAGAGATGAATAGAACACGGGAGATTTTTAAGGCAGTGCGAATACTCTGTCTGATGTCATAAAGATGGATACAGGTCATTATGTATTTACCCAAATCCATACACTGTATAACATCAAAAATGAAGAGCTGTAATGCGAACTATGGCCTTTGGGTAATTTTGATGTGTCCATGTAGTTCATCAGTTGTAACAAATGTAGCCTTCCGTTGCCAGCGAGTTGATAATAGAGGAGGCTAGGCATGTGTGGGAAAGGGAGTACTCTCTGTACATTCTCCTCCAGTTTGCTGTGAACCCAAAACTGCTCTAAAAATAAAGTCAATTTGAAAGAAAGAAAAAGAGAAGAAAGGAAGGAAGGAAGGAAGGATGTGGCAAGCCACACACTTGGAGAAAATATTTTAAAAGCTTATGTCTGGTAAAGGGTTGTGCCCAGAATATAAAAAGAACTCTCAAAGCTCCATCTTAAAAATAAGAAGTTTTTAAAATGGGAAAAGATTTAAACTAACACTTCGTCAAAGAAGATACACCAATAACAAATGAACACATGAGGTGTTCAGCATCATGAGCCACTAAAGAAATGTAAATTAAAGCCCCAATGAACACATATCTTTCAGAGTGACGAACATTAAGAAGATTGACCATACCAAATACTGGTGAAAATGTGGAGCGACTTGAAATCTCATACGCTGCTTAGGAGAATGTAAAATGATCAACCACTTGGAAAACAAGTTGGCAGTTTCTTAACCTTGAATAATGTTATTGAGCTACTAAATCACCAGAGGCAAAAACCCACAGTGTGGACTGAATTGTATTCCCCAAAGTTCTTAGGTTGAAGCCCTACTGCAATGTGACCCTGTTTGGAGATAGGGGCTTACAAGAGATAATTTAAGTTAAATGAGATCGTATGGGTGGGTCTCAATCCAAGAGCAATGGTGTTTTTAAAAGAAGAGGAAGAGACACCAGGGAGGCTTGTACACGGAGAGAAGGCCATGTGAGGACACATGAGAAGGTGGTCATCTATAAGCCAAAGAGAGAAGCCTCAGGGGAAACCAACCTTGTAGCCTCCAGAAGAGAGAGAAAATAAATGTATGTTGTCTAAGCCCCCCAATTTGTGGTATTTTGTCATGACAGACTTAGAAAACTAGTACTGCCATTCTATATCTGTCCTTCCTATTACTATTAGTAACATAACTTAGGTC
The DNA here is from genome assembly GCF_011764305.1 of Mustela putorius furo. NCBI lineage: Eukaryota > Metazoa > Chordata > Mammalia > Carnivora > Mustelidae > Mustela > Mustela putorius. The sequence continues at coordinate 17,275,330 of NW_025421402.1, read as the reverse complement.
ATCATTTTGGTCAGCTTGTAATAAGTCAGGTTTTCCGTTCCTTGCTTCCAAAAACCTTTGCACTCCATACACTATGTGACTTTTGTCAGCTTGCTTTACCTTTAACAAGGTAAAAGTTTTTCAGTATTCTCAGACTTAAAGATGAGGCGGTTGGACTAAATAAACTTAAAAAATCTTTTCAGTCTACATTTCTAGCTATTGTGGAAAAATTTCCAAATAGACTTTGTTTTCCCAAAGTATTCCCCCTTGATTGGAAATCCATAATTCAAGATTAAAATGCAAAGATATCTAATAGCATTAAGAATATAAAATTAGTGCTAATAGTATAATGCTTTTTTTTCTGAACTCTGCTATTATTTTCAAGTAGTAACAGAACAGAGAGAATATAAAGATGAGCATAAATTTTTGTGGGTTGACAGGTTATGAACACAGCTAAGTGGGCAACCTTCCTTTGTGGGAAACAAGTACTTGCAGATTTTAGATGCCTGTGAAGGTATGGCATTCTGTGTCTCCTCTGGATACTGACCCTTAGGACAGAAGAAATTACTAGTAATAATCTGTCATGTGAGTCTTAAGACTTTTGAAATCCATTAGAGAGCAAGTAACTAGAACTCCATTTTCTCACAGACCAGGGAATTTTGTTCTCTTAAGGAAATGTGAAACCACCTCCAAAGTTCAAGTATTCTATCCTTTTGTTCATACAGCTGCTTCTGAATCTCACAGTCTTCATTTTTAAGGAGACATGTTTTTGAATCCTTAGGAACATCCTTAAAAAGACGACAGCTCGCCTCTTTATCTTCACTTCCTCTAGCCCTGAACTTCGGCTTATGATATAATTAAGACCCAGGCAGTAGCCTCGTTATTCCTAACCAGACTGAGGCCATGTTTGATTGCCTCTTTAGAAACATCCCTGTAAACAAGAAAGGGACAAATTACATCATCTGGTTGGCGTTAAACAATAGACCATGTGAGTACTGGTAGGCGTAATACGGTTTATTTCATTTGAACAAATTACTCTTGAATTCCTGGTCTCAGAGCCTGCATTAGTGAGACAGGGGCTATCATGTATCAAGGAGACATATCACCTTGCATAAAACCTTTCCATTAAAAATTCACCTCGCTATGGAAGTTAACAGTCTCCTAGGCAGTATTCATCAACAGTGACAAGATTTGCCCAGCATTTCTGAATGATCAAGCAAACACAAGAGAAAAGTGGGCCGCTTTGATTCTTCCAGACTTTTACATTCTCATTTCTGCTAAGAAACTGTGTCCTGATTGTATACAAGGAAGTTCTTTCTCATTATGACAGTTGAACCTCGCCTAGGTGTCCCTAGTAGACCAGTGACACAGCTGAAAGAAGCTTTAAGAGCTGGGCCTTTTTCTTTCATCCTTCCAAAGTTGAGGAGCCACATCATCCAAGAGAAGTGACTATTTGTGCAAAGGTAAAATCCCAGGGTTAAGGCTTCCTCGACATGTCATTTTATTTATCAAATTTTTAAGGAGCCCTTACGATGTGCCATGTTGTACATTCGACACTAGGGATTCCTAATGAGATGGACAAGACCCTTGTTCTTGTGATGCTTACCTTCTATGTGAAGGAAACATAAGTAATAATCAAATGAAAAATAAAATAAATAGCTGTAGCTAGTGATAAGTGTCAGGAAGATAATAAAACGTGGTAATGTAATAGAGAACGGTTTGGAATAAGGGGATGCCTAAAGTGAGATGGGATAAATCAGAGCTGAGATCTGAATGGTGTCATTGAGATGGCCTTGTGACAATCTGGGAGAAGTATTTTCTAAGGAAGGCAGCAAGCTCCTTCAAGAAATAGAAGCCAGCCGGAGTTGAGCATAGTGAGCAGAAGAGGTGGGGCACATGCTGAAGTAACAGGAGTAAGAAGGGGCCAGATTAAGCACATCCATGTAGGTCAGGCAAACATTCAACTTTATCCCAAGAGAAGTGAGGAGTCATGATACAATTTTTTTAAAAGAAAGATTTTATTATTCATTTGAGAGAGAGAGAGAGAGAGAGATTATGAGCAGGGGGAAGGGCAGAAGCAGAGAGACAAGAAGACTTCCCACTGAGTGGGGAGCCCCATATGGGGCTCAATCCTGCGATCCTGAGATCATGACCTGAGTCAAAGGCAGATGTTTAACCAATGGAGCCACCCAGGTCCCCCATCATGGTACTATTCTGACGCTGCAATAATAGGATCTGAGCTCATTTCTCAATGACCATTTTAGTTCTGTTGGAAACTGTCAGGGTCAGAGTATAAATGCTCAGACCAGTTAGGAGATTACTCTAAATTTTATGTGAGAGATCACAGTGGCTTAGAATAGGGTGGAAATAAACTTAAATGACATATTAAGAATATATTTTAGATGTGCAAGCATACAGCTGTTGATGGAATAGATAAACCCATGAAGTAAAGGAATAAAATATTATGCCTAGATTTTTTTACTCAACAGCTAGGTGGATGATAATGCCGTTTGCTGATATTGGGAAGGCTGGGGAAGACCAGCTTTGCGGGAAAGATTGTTTCTTTTTTTTTTTAATATTTTATTTTTTATAAACATATATTTTTATCCCCAGGGGTACAGGTCTGTGAATCACCAGGTTTACTCAAAATCTATAAAGAACTTAGCAAACTCAACACCCAAAGAACAAATAATCCAATCAAGAAATGGGCAGAGGAAAGATCGTTTCTATTTGGCCTTGTCAGGGTTAAGATCTTGACGTCTAGGTAAAAATGTTGACTAAGTAACTGCGTCTCAAGACAGAGGCCAGGGCTTGAGATTTGGGTTATAAAATTTGACAGCAACCTCTTAGTGATTTTTACTGCTCAGGAGTGAATGAGGTTTTCCAGGAAGAAGAGAAAAAGAAGGCCCTTTCCAGTTGGCAAGGAACTCTGGTATTTAGAGGTAAGGAGGGAGTGCATGGAAATGAGTAGCCAAAAAGTAGACAGAATTAGGAAATTAGGAAAGCAAGAGAGGAAAGTATTTCAAAAAGGAAGCAAGCATCATCTTTGTTAGATACTGTTGTGAGGTGAAGCTAAGTGTGGTCAGGAATGTGTCTATTAGATATTTTCAAGGAGGTGATTTTGAGGGGATTTGTCAAGAGATCAGTGGAATGACTGGGAAAAAAGCCCTGCCAGAGGGCGCTGGCAAATAAAGAGTCCAGTTTCCAGCTAGATGGCAGACCATATGTGCAGAGAAATGCCTCCTGGTATGGAGCACTTAAAAATAATTGCTTAGCTGTTTTTTAGATGCTTAGTAACTACTTATTAAGTAAATAAATGAATGACTTTAGGTTCTTCTAGATATCCCCAAATAAACACCATCCAATGTTCTAGCTCCTTTTTGGCAACCCTCATGATTTCATTAAAAGCTCAGGACTAGGGGCGCCTGGGTTAAGCCTCTGCCTTCGGCTCAGGTCATGATCTTAGGGTCCTGGGATCAAGTCCTGCATGGGGCTCTCTGCTCAGTAGGGAGCCTGCTCCCCCCCCACCCACCTCCTGCTGCTCTGCCTACTTGTGATCTCTCTTTCTGTCAAATAAATACATAAAATCTTTAAAAAAAAAAAAAAAAAAAAAAAAAGCTCAGGTCTGGAGTTAAATTTGCTTTCCATCTCTTTGGCCAGCGGATTTAGATCACTTTTGGGGTGGATAAGAGTGGGTTGAGATAGAAGATCTTCTTCCTACTAAGAGTCAAGTTCTATTCCAGAATAAGAAAATCCAAATCTCTGGGGATGGGGTTCAGCACTGGTATTTTTTACAAACACCCCCCCCCAGTTGATTCAGATGCACAGTGAGAGTGAGAGCCACAGTTTGATGTGGAAGCAGAAATAACCAATGATGGGCATTCGTGGTTGGGTAGCAGGTGCCGATACGCCTAGAGAATATGGTGCTGAGATTGGGGGGGGGGGTGACATCATTAGATGAGGAGGGAGCAGGCATTTCCGGAAGATTTGTTTTTAAAAGAGGAGAAGCAAGAGTGACAAAGAGGAACGTGAAGAGCTCTTGGGGTACTTCAGGTACAGATGAAAAAAGAAAACCAGCATTCCTGAGAAACTTCTAAGGTCAGCCAAGTTCCAGGTAAACAATGTGGAAAGATTCCTCAGAGAAGAGATTAAAGACGTACAGAGTTTGCTGGTGACAGCTTCTGGTTGATATAGTGCAGAGTAAAAGGGTTTGAAAGGACAGGGAGTAGAGGAAATGAATCAGTAAAGGGATCTTCCAAGAAGCGCAGGACAAGTGTCTGGGTGAAAGGGGATGATCCAGACGTGACAACTGAGGGGAACAAGGAGATGAATAATGAGGGCGTTCAACTGATCGTCAGTTATGGAAGGTGAGCAAAAGTCAGATGCATCCCCAAGTCCAGTCTTTTGCAGATCTGAGCTCACTGTATAAGTATGAAATCCCATGACTGTCGAAGGAGGATGATCCCAACTGGGAAAGTTGGTCTGATGGTATGACAGTGACTGTTTTCCACATGGTATGGGTTTCCTGTGCTACAGCCTGGGAGTAACCCATCTCCCCTGGCTCCCAGTTCCCAAGAAACTCTTCCCTTCTTTGTTATTCTTAGAAGTATTTCTTATTTTTGCCAACACCCCAGGATACACAGTATCTTAGAATAAATGCATGATTTTCCAAAGACTTGAGGATTAACAAATTTCAAACATCTTGCTTACACCCTGCAGGAGTCTCAGGGCCAATATAAATACAAAAGCCTCGTTGTCTGGCCACAGCTGGAAAAGAAGGAGGGAGGAGAGAACAAAACACAAATTAATGTCTCAAAATTACACTCCATGCTCACCTTACAGGAAATAGTGAGTTCAGACAAATGTTAACTGAGAACCACAGTTATCATAAGGAATCTCCATAGTTCAGCTGGGACCTGAAATTATCTTTTTTATATTAACTTATTTTATCCAGTCATAAAATACTTTGAGCTACATTTTTTATGCCAGATGGTATTCTATATGTTTAAGATGTTTAAGATACAGTTAAGAACAAGCAAACAAAGGCATTCTTCTACTAGACATTATATATTTTGGGGAGTGGATAGACAAAAAAAAAATCCTATTGATCAACCAAGAAGTAAACTAGAAAAATTTCAGGTAATGATCCTTTTAGGGATCCTCTTATGGTACTCTTACCACGTATGAAAAATGCTGCCATTTTCCTTCTTTCTAGAACCTTACTAAAGTCTCGCCTCAAATGAATAAGTCTAGGCAAGTCTTGCCCATTCTCTCCCTCTTTTATGTTTTTTATGATATATTTTATGTACACTAACATGTGACCAATTCTAGATGCACCCATTCTAGTTTTGAATGCTTGTAATTTTATACACCTGTATTACCACCGCAATCTTCAGGATATAGAATAATCTTCCTATCCTAAAGTTCCCTTGTGTCCCTCAGCCCACCACCAGCCCCTAGCAACAGCTGATACACTTTCTGACACAGAGTGTTGTCTTTTCTAGAATTTCTTATGAAGAGAATTGTACTGTATGCAGACTTCTATGTGTTCTGTTTTTATTGACTCTGTAGTTGTCATTTCATTAACACCATCTCATTGATTCAGGAAAGATAACCACGTTCAGTTTCATCTGCAAAGACACAATGTTTGTAAACCAGTTCTTCTGAAGCTGCCTACCCCCCCCCATTTTTGTTAATTGCACAATAAAGCACTGTAGATGAATCCTCAGATAAGCATAAGTACTCTGAGGCTGATGGTAGGGATCTTGAGGTTCTTGCTTCTGATTAGCCCTACTGTGTCGCAAAATCCCTGCCCCTCCCACCAACATGAAGAGAGAATTTGAATACAATAACATCCATCTCTTTTTCTGTGCTTAGTTAAAGCATTAAATTCTTTAGCACAACAAGATCAAGTCATCATGATCTCTGGGTCCTGGATCTGAGCTCTGCTCAGGCTCCCTGCTCAGTGGGGAGTCTGCTTCTCCCTCTCCCCTCTTCATCCCTGCCCAGGTTCATGCTCTCTCTCTCTCTTAAATAAATAAAACCTTAAAAAAAGAAAAATAAATAAATTTATTTATATTTAAATATAATGTGGCTCATAGCTGGGTGTACTACTTCTCTACTAAACATTATGACATGAGGATTTTTGTCATGAGATTTTCCACCATTTCACTGCAGTACCACCAGCACTGAAGCCTTCTTTCCCTTGAACACCTGGGGATGCTAAGCACTGAGCACCAATGTTGTTACCCTACAGATTTTTCAGTGATTTATTTCTTATTGAATTTATGGGTATTGGTTAATACTTGCTGGGGTCAAAACACGGGCTCAGCCTATGGCCCAGTGCACCATTCCCCCCGCAGTCTTCTTTGTCTAAGAAAACTGGGATTCTGTTTTCTGAATCTCTGCTTCACAGATGGGTACTAACAGGAAGCTTGGTGTTTAGACAGTGGGGAGATTTGTCTAACCGACCAATCTTGGTCTGAATTCTTGATGCCTCGTGGTGTGAGAAAAACATTTCTATTTTCAGAACGATCCTGGATCTGGGCAGAAAATGATCACTATATGTAGTGAGTCAGGCGAGGGAGCCCCCAAATTGCAAAAGAGATTAAGGAGTAAATCGACCAATAGACAAATGGTTCATTCTGGCAAAGGAGTTTATTTTCCTCTTGCCTCTCATGGCCATATGAAGTCATAGAGTGTTAAAAAAAAAAAAAAAGACAGGTAATCTTGGTATTCTATTCCTTTTTAATCATAGAATTTTAATGCTTGACAAGGCCTTCAATAAGAGACTCAGGTTGGTTGAGACACTCCCAAGGCCACGCAGAAGGAGGAACTGTCCAGCACTCAGGTGCTAGACTGATTCCCAGCTCTGTGTTCTTCCTTCTGCACTCTGTTGCTTCCCCATGGCTAGCAAGGTTGCCCTTTTCAGTCTCTAATGAAACATTAACTCTCTAGTTCCTTGTACTCCACTACCTTGAGGAGTTGTTGTGGTGTTGATAGAACTTTTCTTTAAAAAAAAAAATAGGTATGGTCATGTATTTGATCAAGCCCCGTTATAGTCATTATCACAAGAAATGAAAAAAATGGTCATTATTATAACAAATACTTCTGAAGTAAGCTACAGCAAGCACATTGCCTACTTACTTTTCTAATTTTTCTTTCCAGATTTTTTTTTATTTTGTCATTTCAAATGGACTTACTTATATCAAAGTGGAAAACACGACATTTAATTTCCTTAAGGAGGAAACTAGACCACATTGGGCTTTCACTTTGCCAAACTCATTGAAGTAGGGCCTTGTCATTGCACAGGAGAAAAAACATAAATGGATGAAGAATGTTAAGATTTGCAATAAAAGTTAGTAGATAGCTTCACCTCCAGTATCTCCCTGAAGCAAATGGTTTAAGACCAGATGTCTTAATCCAAACATTTACATATAACTCTAACTTGAACTGTTCCACTGGTTTTGTTATTATCTGCATTTGCATACAGACTTTTTTGAAGGGGTCTTATTAACTTGTTCATGGCACACTGCTGGCTTTAACGACACTTTGATGACTTTCTAAAGGAAAGAGTTCTCCTCTGAACATCCATATTATATCTTGAACTTGCCATTGAATAAGGTTTACAATTGTTAAAGTAGGTATTTAGAATTGCTTTTGATCAGGAGTAGGTCCCAAATGGCCACCTGTCCAATAGGTTCTTTAATATGAGGATTATTAATGGGATCCCTGGAACTGGAATCTCACAAATGGAAAATCCATCAGTAATATGCTCACTACCCTTTAAATATCATTGATGATCTGTGTCTCATTCACAGGAAAATCAACAAGAATAAAATTTTTGTATATTTTTTTTATTTTGTAGTGGGATTCAGTAATAGCCCAATTATGTTCAGCCTTACCTTGTAAAGGCTCTTTCTAATTAGTGTATAGAAGTTGCAGGAAAGCTATGACCTTTTGTTCCTTCTTTTACTGCTAGAAAAAGGCTTGTACTGTGTGAGGGTGGGCATAATGAGATTGTTAATGAAATCTACCAAATGGGGTAATAAATATATTCTGACGACTGTTGATTTTTCTGCAAGATAGCTAGAAGATTACTCTGTGGTCTTCAGCAGATGCTCAAACCATGGTAGACTAAACAATTATATTTTTTCCTTTAAACCTGAGATTCTTCCCGAGTTTTCCTTGTATAATGGAGATCAATGTAAGGACAGAAACTACTCTGGCAATCTTCTAGTAATCCTGCTTCCAGGACAAACAAAGAGATCATCATAAAGAGCATGTGTACCTCAAGTTTCTCTTCAAGAGGAAATTAAACAGTGTCCTTCAGATCACAGTCAGGTATAAGGTGAACTTTGATAAAAAATAGTGTAGAGTTAGAAATTATAGTGATAAGTGATAAGTCATAGGCAAAGAAGTCTCCTGAAACTGAAAAAGGCTGTAACTAGTTGAAATCAGATGGATAACAGGAAGCTCTGATCTGTTGGTTCTTCCCTAGGCCTTGAACAGGGTCAAATAAAATTGTGAGATGGTCATTAAAAAAATGCATATTACATGAATACTACTCGCATTCTACTTCCTAATGACTCTTGAATCTATCAGGTTCCTTCCATTCTACTGCCACAATCTTGGTCAAAACTTTCATCCTCCCTCCTGTGGACTTCTTGTAATGCCCTCCCAGTTGGTCTCCCTACATACACTAAGCAGAGTAATTTTTTCTTTCCAAAATGCAAGTCAATCATAGTGATCTCTTCTATTGCTTATGTGGGCTATAAGGCCCTGTAATGTCCTGGTGGCCAACTGATTCTCAGTCCCAGGGATTATGTTCCCTAAGGGGCCTTTGGGCAGTACCTGGAGGCATTTTAAGTTGTTACATTGAGGAACACTATTGGCTTCTAGTGATAATGCTGTGAAACACCCTACCAGACACAGGACAGATCCCCACAACAAAGAATTATCTGGCCCCAAATGTCAATAGTGCGGCCATTGAAAGTCTTGGCTTTAGCTCCTGCCTACCTCTCCTCCTCTGGGGCTCCTCTTCCTCTCCCTTATTATGCTTCAGGCATGCTGGATTTCTATTAGTTTTAAATTTAGGCTATCTCATCCCGCATTTCTAGCCCTTTGTATATTCTCCCTTGCCTTGTAACTTCTACTCAATGTCCAAATGTTCCTGGAAAAATCCCTTTTTCATGGAATTCTTTTCTAATGTTCACCCAGCCTCTTATAGACTAGCAAGCAAGGTTAGAATGACTTCAAAATGTGGGCAGAACAGAGTCTACACATTTAAAATCTTCAGTGTTGGCAGCTGGCCAATGGGATGGATGTGGTTCTGGAAGGGTTGAAGCAGACATGTCAAATACTGTTCTTCCTACTGTAAGTTTTCTATTTGGAATCATTATTAACTGACAGAATTTTTACTCAGACAAATACAAAAAGTGATTTCTATGTTCCAAGGATCATGTCAGGTAAAGGGCAGAGGAGTACAAAGAATCCTATGATACACTCTCCCATTGTATGGTTAATATTCGAAGTACTATACCAATCAAATGAAGAAGAGTAGGCTAGGATGTGATGAATTTGATCTGTATTGCTGTTCATAATCACACAATAAATATTTGTTAAGTACCTACTATATGCTAAGCATTGTGCAAGATGCAGGTATACAAAGGTAAGTTGCAAACTGTTACTACTATTTATAAATTTCCAATCCAGTGGAAATAATAGCTAATATTCCTGGACTTTCCCATTCCTTCACATGTATTGTATCTCACCCATTCCTTATAATTTGCCCCATGAATTAGGTGTTATAATTAGCCCCAAATTTACAGAGAAGGAAACTGAGCTTTGAAGAAGGACAATGAAACTCAAGAAATTTCCATGTCTAACCCTAATCCTAACCTATGTCTGACTTGTAATGCCAGTATCTAGCATGGAGTGGGTGGTCAATGTATATTTGTGGAATGAATGGGTAAATTTCCTTCCCAAAGGTCATAGCTTATAAACTGATGGACTTTGACTCTCTGCCTTCAAAATTCACACTCACTCTTCCAATCAAGGAATTTATTCTTTCATCATAGTGGAGACATGAAGTTTCTAAAATCAAGGTGTCAGTAAGGTTTGTTCCTTCTGATGTTCTGAGGGGGACACATGGTCCTTGGCTCTCCTCTAGCTTCTAGCAGATGCCAGCAAACTTTGGCTTGTAGATACATCACTCCAGTCTCTGCCTGAGTCTTATGTGATGGTCTCTGTGTGACCCAGAATCTATCCATCTTTATAAGGACACCAGTTATTGGAGTTAGGGGCCACTCTAATCTAGTGTGTCCTCATCTTAACGTGATTACACATGCAAAGACCCTGTCTCCAAGTAAGATCACATTCACAGGTACCGGAGATGAAGATTTCAACATACGTGTCTGGGAGAGACAAGTCAACTCACAACAACCTCCTCCTCCCTTCGGCCAGCATGGCTCCCATCTTTCTTTACAGCTGGCAGCCATTCCCGATGTCAGCTGGGGCTCACAAGCATAGATCTTGCAGGACTTGGCATGCATTTGACCTGTCTCTCCTCTAATGGATGCTGGGTGGATCGATGCTAGCCTGTAGCATGTTGGATTGTGATTTGGACTGCCGGTCTTTTCTCCGAGTGGGAGGTGAAAGCAGATGGAAGGAGGGGGTGCAGGAGCAGGGCCCCACTAGCGTGACCGTTCCCAGCTTCCTCGTGGACATCGTTGATGACATCTGTACTTGTGTCTCATGCCAGCAGTGAGGCCTGAGCAGAGCTCTGGGCAATGACTCCACCATTTCTGAAAGGTCTGAGGTCATAGTGTACCCCCTTTATATGTCTTTCTTTGTTCTCTATCACACTCATATGGGGACAAAAGAAAGGACAAAACTAAGTACTTGTAGCTGAACATGATGCTATCCTGCTTGAAGTCCCTGTTGCAATTCCCTGTATAAAACATTTTTTTTTTCCTCAGTAATAATACTTTGGGCGACCATAAGATTCTGAAAGAAGGGAGAAATGTTTTGGTCTTGATCACTATCTAACTTTGAATTCATCTCTATTCTTTAGAGTACAGAGATGAGGAATTCAAACATATATATTTACTTATTTTTTTTAATTGTATTTATTTGTCAGTGTGAGAGAGAGCACAAGCAGTGGGAGCAGCAGACAGAGAGAGAAGCAGACTCCCCACCGAGCAAGGAGCCAGATATGGGACTCGATCCCAGAACTGTGGGATCATATCCTGATCTGAAGGCAGATGCTTAACAGACTGAGCCAATCTAGCTGTCCCTCAAATATAGATATTTCTATTTATTTATGTATATATATGTATACATATACATATACATATATGTGTGTGTATATGAAAGTGTAATTGACACAAAATGTTACAGCGTGCAACCTACTAATTCAACGACTCTATACATTATGCTGCCCTCCCCATAAGTGTGGCCACCCTCTGTCACCATACAATGTTACAATAGAGTTACATTGACTCTATTCCCAATGCTGTACCTAATATTAGACAAACTTCAACATGAATACACAGGTCCCCCAAGGGGGACAGTACACCAAGATTCTGCTGCTTTCATATTTTCAATATAATTGAAGGAGGGACTCTACTGTAATAGAAACTGTACACATGAGTAACTATATCAGTCCCTTAAATCAAATACTCTTTCCAATGGATTTAATTTAATAAAGCCATAATTTATAGTTTACTATGTAATCTAGAGTTCATTTTGAATAGAATAATGAAGTCCAGATTTTGAGGAAATTTTTTTTCCTGTTGACATAGGAATAATACAAACTAAAATAGAAAAAAAATTATACTCTCAAACTGTATCTAAATAGCAAGAAGCAGATAAAACGCTTTCTCCTTTGTTAGCACCTTCTCATTGTAACTACAGCAAAAATAGTTTTAAATAGAGAGTTATCGATAAGACCTTTTTTTTAAATACAAAGTGAATTTCTAGGCATTGGAAAAGTTGGTCGTCAACTCTTTTTTGCTGAAATGGAGAACTTAAAGGAGGAAGAAACCCAGAAAGACTACCTTAAGATGGACATGGAAAGCACCAGAATCAATAACTCCCATCTTGCCCGCTTCCTCATTTGCATGTTACATTTCCTGCACGACACTCCTGTTACTGTTTTGTTTTATTTTTTTCTTGTTACTGTTTTAAAGTGCAGACACAAACACCTATTTACTTGACCAAGTTCAAATACTAATGCCATTAAGTAGAAAGGGGTGGTCGTTTCCAAAGACTAGACCACTCCCTGGCCCTGCAGAAGAGTCCGGGCACATCTGAAATCTGGGGAAGTGTTCTGCTCCCCTAGGTCGGGTCTGCTTTGGGAGGAGGCCCTCCTCTCCCTCTCTGGGGGAATGCCATCTGCTGGCCTCACTTTCGCATTCTTTATTTGCATGTGCTAGCCTTTTTATTGCAAATAGGGCTCTAAATCTTACTTTAGGAATAGATATTGCGCTATGTGTGAGTGCATGTGCGAAAGAAGCTATCAATAATGTTAGTTATGAAAACCTGATCATAAGTGTTTTTAGTCCATTAGCCATTTCACTTTATTTATGTCCCCTTTCAGGCAGGATTTGAAGCCAATATTCAGAAGATGAAGTTTAGATGAAGAGCAACACAAGAGGGTATAAAACACTGTCACGTTTTTTCATGCTGGAAAATATTTCTTCCTTATATTATTTCTTTAAATAGCTCTTCACAATAAGTAACCTCTGGGAATAAGAAGTGCAAAGAGAAGAACGGGGCCAAGCCTTCGGTATTTTTTAATATCTCTCTACCTACCCACCCACCAGGCCCTTTCCTATCATTACATTTACTCATATTTTTATGAACATTACCAAATTAAAAAAACCAGGAAATGTACCCATAGGCAAGTTTGACATATTTTGCTCCATTTCAGTTCCTAACAGAAATTCAGCCCGTGATTTATTAATAAAAATCCCATGTGCTCTTATCTGCTGCTTTACCTACCAAAGAGTGTGCTGTGGAAATAGCGGAATCTGCAAGGAGAAGCTTTCCTGTGCCTCTCCTGGTGCAGAGTGGCTGTCGGCTGTTGAGAATACGGGGGTGTGCTCACCAACATAAGGTGTCCCCAAAGCCATCGCCTGATCCCGCCACAGAGACACGTGCATGGGAATGTCAACCCACGACTGGAGGTGGCAGCATCCCAGAGTTTTGCTCCTATTTCATTCAAAATGGCCAAGGAGAGCAAGGAGAGAAAACAAGACTCAAAGAAAAGGATGTCTCGAATGAACTAACTTTCTGTTCTATCATATTAAAATCCATCCTGCTACAAATGCAAAGGACAATGCAATTTCTCCAGTAGATTAAAAGGCATTTGAGGGTCTTTTAAGAAAAGAATAATGTTTGGTCTCGTGTCCCCAAACAGGAGGCAATATTGTAACTCAGTGTTGGGCCAAATGCTTCATTTGAGCTCTGCGCCTCGCGGTGAGTCTCTGACTTTTCCATTCATTTCCGTGAATGACAATTGCAGATACAATGTTTCAAATCCTCGAGCAGACGGAAATGAAAGCGAACACTAGCTGCTCTAGTCACCTAGTCCTTCTCTGTGGAATCATTTCTAATTGAATGTTAAGATCAAAGTTTAAGTTTATAAGAAAGAAAAACAAGTGCAGATAAATAGTTATTATCTGACATCCTTATGAAAATTCATGACCTGCAGTTTTATCAGAGACCTTATAAGAATTCTAATTGTGAAGTATGCAGAGCTATTAAATGGCGAGTACGCTTCAGTCTCTTGATAAGAAGTGAGTTAAATAATTGTCCTGTTTAACTTGTGCTTGTTAACCTTTAAGGTCAACTAGTTTGAACATACGTTTAATGAAATCCTGGAGCCAGAATTTATGATACTGCTGCTGAATGTTAAATTGGACAATTTACATAAGCAGGACATTAACCTTCTGAGCACTAAATAGCATTTTAGCACTTAGCCGCTGGGGACAATAAGGGACATGTTCTATATATTTGTGATTAGCCTGCCTGGAAACTCTCATGATGACCAATTGGCCTACCAAGTTTAGCAGCATAATTAAATGAATGGACTCAGCCTAAGTAAATTATCAGCGCTGTGTACAGTATATCATTATAGTCCAAAGAAAAAAAAGATATGAATAATTTAATAATACATTACTAATTTATCAATGCTAAGTGACTTTGAGAAGGCTCTTTGTACTTCATTGTTTTAAATTTTATATTTGATTTACTGCTCATGTGATTAAAATTGAGCCTATTTCATTTCTGACCAGAAATATATAGAAGCAGTCAATGTTATTTTATTTTATTTCATGTATTTATTTTTTATTTTATTGAGGTGAGAGGGGTGGTGTTTCCCGCTTTGGTGATATTACAAAATGCCCACTACTGCGCGCTGATTAACAGGTAAACTAGCAATTTGTCCCAATCAGATGTGTGCCGTGCCTGCAACTTGGTAGCCTTCCTGAGGGGAGGGCACTAACCCCTGAGTTGTTCATAAGCCCAGCTTGCAGCACAGCAGCAATTATCATTATGGTTTGGAAGGGTCAAGCACCAGGGAAAGCAATTTGCACTTCACCTAGGAAGACTGCTGCTGATTGCGGATGATCAGTCCTCTGGGCTGGCTCTCCCAGAGCTGTGGTCTGCAAATTCAGTCTAACATTAGGGTGGATTGAACTTCACTGGCTAAGTACCTATTTGGGGAAATAGCATGTCACCCCGAAGTCGGCTGGGGCCCCCGCCCCTTTGTCTTCTAAGATGAACCTGGGTTCTCAATCCATGAGAGGTCTGGGGTTTTTACTTCCTTGTGCTTCTCCCTCTGGACATTTCTTAAATTCTCTCTGTCTCTGTTATCTAGAGGGAACCTGGGAATGTTGTACTTAGCCTTTTTACTGGCTTCCCCCAGACTCTGCTCCTCTTGGTCATTCTGTGGTTTCGGTGACACGCCGGGAGGTGGTGTCGCAATGCCGATCCCCCAACCTTTGGTTGGCCTCAGCCTCCATTCCTCCCTCTTTCCTCCTTCGTCAGAGGAGCAAAACTATTATTTCTCTCCATCTCACCAAGGTCCCTCTTAGGTTTGTTCCTACTCTGAAGTGTCATTCAGGTATTTCTCTGAACAAATATTTTCTCCTGTCTAAAAGGGAAACCACAAATACTTTGACATCTATTTGCTAAACAACAGGAATACGCTAGGAAGGGAAGCAGGTAATTGACAAGTCTTTGGATGATCGTGATGGACAAGTCAAACTACCCATGGCAGGTCTCACCTTTCTGCCTGTATGGCTTTTTACTGGGGACCAGATCCAGCCTCACCAGCATGTAACCACAATGGCAGCAACAATAATAGTGACATTTTTATACTCTGGAGCACGCTGTCCTGTGTATTCTCTCACCTGATCCTCTCGAACCTTAGATATAGCGTGGATACTGTTATATCAGTTTCTCATAAATGAAACTGTGGCTAAAAAATGAAGGACCTTGTACAAAGGAACTTTGCCCTGGTAGTTTATGACAGAGCCAAATTTAAAAATTTTTGTCTGTTTTCAAGTCCAGTGCTTCTGGATGAATGTAGCCCATATGTGCTCATCGTTGTTCAGATCAATGAGCATTGATTTTTTATTAATGTTAAAATACTTTTAAGTAATTCATGCAAATGATAGAAAGTAATTGGACTAATACAAATAATTATACAGCAAAAAGTAGGCTTTCTCTCTTCTCTGAATCAGTTATCCCCTCCAGGCACAAAATTAATGTCAGAATCTCATAGATCCTTCTAGTGATAGTGTATTTTGTGTCAGTTTGCACATCTCTCTTTTAAAAAATATTTAGGGGGCACCTGGGTGGCTCAGTGGGTTAGACCTCTGCCTTTGGCTCAGGTAATGGTCTCAAGGTCCTGGGATCGAGCCCCGCTTCGGGCACTCTGCTCGGCAGGGAGTCTGCTTCCCCCCCTCTCTCTGCCTGCCTCTGCCTGCTTGTGACCTCTCTCTCTCTCTCTGTCAAATAAATAAATAAAATCTTAAACAAAATTTGGTAACATATAGGACATTATTAGTCAACACCTTGATTTTTTACCTAACAGTACATCTTAGTATTGATCCATATCAGTGCATATGAATCTAATTTCTTTTATTGGTTGTATATACTTTATTGTGTGTGTCAGAAATTATTTATTCCTTTGGTTCCATCTGACTTTTTTTTTCCTGTTATAAACAATATTAAAATATCTGCAACGGATCTTGGTATGCAAATTCAATTAGATCTAGAGGATTAATTTCTTTGAAGAGGACTGCTTCTGGTGTTATCCCTGGCTCTGCTGTTTACACATCTTGGCACCAAACTTCCCCACTGATAAGAAAGTAGACTTTTTAAATCACCAGATATTCTGTTTTGCTCCCAGGTATGAACTTCCTTCCCTCTTTCCAAACGAAGCTATCTTTGGGTTAGAGATAAGCAGAATTAGTAATAGGACAAAACACGAGAAAGTTAACTGAGAAGCACGACCTGGCCGAAACACAGTCAAGCCAGCATGGGGATGGGTCTGGACTCTGGAATAATCAGACGTGGATTCAAGCGGTGGCTCGGCTGATTCAGAGCTGTGCAGTAATGGGCAATGTCCCTAGGCCCTCAGTCTGCTTTTTTGCACCTTCTCTGTGTAGCTAATAACAGGACTGATCATATATGGGGGGATGAAATTAAATAATGCTTGTAAGTGCTTCTTTCTAGCTCGTAGTAAGCAGTCAAAAAATGTCAGCTATGATCAGCTGTTAATGCTATTGAAACTTTCCAAAATAATTGATTAGATAGCTGAGTCGATGCTGCATGAAATTTGGTTGTTCACTTTTAACTTTAAAACAATTTACATTAAGCTATTATTTGACAGTTGAGTTTTACTTGGTCAGAGTAACAGCCAGGACAGCCCTTTGAACCTAAAACTTTTTAGAACCATATTAATAAGTAGATATGGCCCAAGATTTAGTGACTACTATGTAAACATTGTTGGGTGAGAAAATACTGTTGTTTAAATTAATATTTCAACTAAAACCTTCTACTAAAATATCTAATAGGTATGAATTCTACATTATTTTCTTTCTCTGTTGCTAGATTGTCTTTATTTTACTTGTGTATTATTTTGTAAAATGGAAGAATGGCCTTTGTTACATTGGCAATCACTCCCTTCTCCATTTTTTACGTAGTTGGGGAAGAAGAAAAGACAGGTAGGATCAAGTTGCCTCGGTGTACAGGGCTGGAATCCCTTCTCTAGAATTCTCTATGAGGACTGCTCCAGGATATTTGATTCCCATTTGGGTTGTATCAACTGTTATCAAAGCCTATAACTTTCCCTTTGGATGGTTCACCATTGATATTTTGGTACAGTTTAGCACAGTGAAAAAAGTACTTAGATTTGGAATCAGAGGACCTGAGTTTCTGTCTCACTTGGCAGATTTTTAACTCCAAGTGGATAATCACTGAAGTCAATTTCTTCATCTGTCAAGTGTTACATAAAAAAACTGACCTGGGGGGCGCCTGGGTGGCTCAGTGGGTTAAGACTCTGCCTTCGGCTCAGGTCATGATCTCAGGGTTCTGAGATCGAGTCCCGCGTCGGGCTCTCTGCTCAGCAGGGGGCCTGCTTCCTCCTCTCTCTCTCTCTCTCTCTCTGCCTGCCTCTCTGCCTACTTGTGATCTCTCTCTCTGTCAAATAAATAAATAAAATATTAAAAAAAAAAAACTGACCTGGGGTCCTGGGTAGCTCAGTGGGTCAATCATCTGACTCTTGATTTCAGCTCAGGTCGTGGTCTCAGGGTAATAAGATTGAAATCTGCATCAGGCTCCACAGTCAGTGGGGAGTCGCTTGATGCCCCACTCTCCCTACCCCACCGCCCCTCCCTCCCCTCTCTCTAATAAGTAAATAAAAAACAAAAGGAAAAACAAACAAATAAAAAGCCGGACCCTACTTGCCTCACTGGAACAAATGAAGAGATGAAAAGTCCTTGTGAATAACAGAGCCTGGGGCAAATGTTAGTAATTATTGTCACTATGGTCATTATTGATACTGAAAATAATGCTGAGAGTCAGAGATAGTATCTGAGACCAGCAAAAGAAGACTGACCCTGTTGGTGCATTATCCCTTCTGGGATATTTCCCTTCTGTTTGACAAACAGCTTACCAGTGTTTTCAGGCCTCCAGGAGGTTTTCTGTTGGCAGAATTTCTCTCTTACCCCACGGTCCGGCTTGAAACTTTATGTATGTGTTGACAATAACACTGACTTCCTTACCTTTGCTACCTCACAAGCTGGCACAGCTAAAACTGTAAAACTTCGGTTTCTTATCTTTAAATCTTTCCATCCATCGTCTCTCTCCTAGCCTGTCTCCCAGGGACCTCTAACATCTCACTGTGAATTCTGGAAATGCTAAATCATTAGAACAATAGTGTTATCAAGGTGAAACGAGATACATAACTTGCTACAAGGAAATGCTACACAATTTATTCTGCTTTCGAAGCAAAATAGGAATGCTTTCTGGGCTGGCTGTTGACTCGGATTAGCTAATCTCACAATTTTCCCTAATAGGTGTGATACTTGAAAGTTCAAGGTGTCATTACTGGCTTAATTTTTTTTCCTGTTAATCCTAAAATGCTCAATAGTTTAGAGTGACTTCTGACCAATAGATGTAGTCAGATGGTATTTCCATCTTTGTACCCAGCTCTTCTTTGTACACCTTCTCCGGAGAACACATCTGCAAATTAAGATTTGGTGGTATGGTTATTAACCCTTGAATAACTATTCAAATCAGTAGATCTTGGAACCCAAATATCCATTTGGGGTTCTATAGCGCCCCCTACTGGTTACCATGTTCAAGCACGTAGCTAATTTTTTTTTTTTTAAAGATTTTATTTATTTATTTGAGAGAGAGACAGTGAGAGAGAGCATGAGCGAGGAGAAGGCCAGAGGGAGAAGCAGACTCCCCATGGAGCTGGGAGCCCGATGCAGGACTCGATCCTGGGACTCCAGGATCATGACCTGAGCTGAAGGCAGTCGTCCAACCGACTGAGCCACCCAGGTGCCCACGTAGCTAAAATTTAAATCTGCTTTTTTCTCTTCTGCCATATTCCTTGCCCAACTCTAAAGACACAATAGTTTCTGAATATTTTTCACAGGTTGCACATGATTACCTGGCCCTTTTCTTAAGGGCCAGTGTAATCTGAGCTAGAAAAGCTTTTCTATGAGCATTTGATGCCTTGATGGGCAGATTTCTTTGTCTCATTCTTATTCTTCCGTGTTTCCTACATTTTCTTCTTTTACTTAGCTTGGAATAAATTACTTAGTTGGACATGAATAACCTTACATTATTCCCAATCCATACCTGGCTAGAAATATACACAGACAGATGTTTTCATCTGAAAGGATAAACTCAAAGAATTTGAAAAATGAAAGTGTTGGTGCTACTATCTGAAAAGATTTGAAACATTCTTTCAACTTTATTGCAACCATCACCTACTTTGCAAGGAGCGCTCTTCCTGTTAACTGGAAGAAGAAATTTCTCTGACATATTTTCCACTCAGCCCTCTTTAAGATGATTTCTTTCATTGCTTTGGTAAGTCATTCACACTAACAGGTACCAGTTATTTTGTGCCTGCCTTGGGCTAAATAGAGCAGGTGACAAAACCCCTTTCAGGTTGTCAGATATTAATGTAAAATACCCCTAGACCTCACTATGTATTCATCTTCATCTAGTTGACTAATGCTTTCCCCATGTTCTTACATGTTGGTAAATTAAAGAAACCTTCCAGACAGTTCTGTCAACAGTTTACTGAAATGTACCTCATTAGTGAAGTTGAGCTGTCACGTGAGGGTAATTTAATCCTATTGAATTATCACTCAAAAATGCCTAAGTGCTGGTTTTTTTATACACTGGATAGAAGGGTTGCTGCTAACACTGTCACGTTTCCAGTTGATGAGAGAGGAAACAAGCAAAAAATATGCAGGGTCCCCTTGGTCCCCACCTCCCCTCCAAGACCATGAGACTTATGTCATCTCCCAAACAGAGTATTACATTTCATTGTAGATCAAAAATATCCCTGTGGATCATTTTCTTTTCAAGTCTGAAAGGCAAAGAGTGAACCTTGACGGCTACCTTCTTTATTTCCCTGTCCAATGACAAAAGGAGTCGCTGAGACAGAGGCCAGGCTGAATGAGGAGTTCTGCTCAGAATCTGGGCGCAGCGTTCACTAACACGAATGGGAATCTTTACAGTGAGATGCTATTCGTGATCTGCTGTGATATCATGTTTTATATGTGGCAAAACGGCACATGAGATTAATTATTTTCCTCTAGCTGTATCTTCATTGTGATTTTACACTGTCCCGAGGTGAGCCCGGTAAGAACTGATTAGAAGCAATGATCGCAGACTTCGTAGAGCACACTGGGAACACTTTGTGACTCTTCCCTTTTCAGATCACACTCGTAACTATTTTCTCCGTTATTGTGATAATAGCGATGGTGTGGTCAAGATGGGAGTTTTCAGTTGTTGTGACTTGCCATGTCAATCAGGCTGATCTCTAGAAACTGAGGAGAATCTTTTTGACGAATTGAGGAGATGAACAGCCAAAAAAGAAATAGCTTGACCTAAAGAAATTAAGTGGTCATATCAAAGGCACACTGGTGAAGCATCTATCATAATCCTAAAGGCTTGTTTCTTACAGCCACACCCTATACAATGCATTTCACATGGATGAATTTGTTTGTTTGTTTGTTTTCCCTATTTCTCTTACATCCCTAAGGGTTTGGCTCTGTTCTGATCACCATTTTACAGTTAAGAAAGCTGAAATTGGACATGTGAAGTCAAGGTTATGCAACTCACAGAGGGCCTCATTTGAACCCAGTGCCCATGCCCTTGACAACGATGCAGCATTGTGGTCACTACTCTGAGGTCCCAGAATCAGAGTTCGATCCCAAGTTCTGGATCTTCTAACTTGTCATTGCTGTTCTGCAGAAGAACGTTGGCCATAAGACAATGCCAGCTCTGTGGTTTGCCTTTGGCCTCCCAATGACTGGGAAAGGAAACTGCAGAGCCGTGCTGTTGTTTTCCTGTTCTGTCACAGTAGATTAGCTAGGGTCCTAGAGTGGCATGTTTGTCTGCTGCGACGCAGGTCATGGGATAATGAAATGAAATCCTGTAGCTTTTGGAGGCTCGGTTGGTGCCACGGGGACAGCTCACTGGACCTTACCTGCTTGCTGTGCTTTTATGGGCATGAGGATTGTAAATTATGTGGTTGCTTTCTTCGCCTTCTTACCTTCCTCCAGCCTCCTCCAGCGACCCTCCATGTACCTGTCAGTCTTCACCAAAGATGCATTAAATTCTAACTGGTGGAAAACCAACTCTGCATAATGAGTGGGTCAACGAGGTCAAGGAGCCTCAGCTTCCCGATCAGAAGGCAGCCAACCTTGCCTGAGAAATACAAAGGGAAATGCCTAGGAGAAGAATCACAGAAAGAGCTTATGTTTTTATACTCCTTTTTTCCTCTGAAAGTAGAGCAAAGGAACGAACATCAGATTAATGCATTGTATTTCTTCTATTGCTTTTCCTGGTGGGATAAAAGTGATAAGCCATCTGAGACTGCTATAGCCACAGAACTCTTCTTAATCTCAACAGTTATTTTATATGGGAGACACTAGGGCAGGACACCTTTTATTTTTGTGATTTTACCCGGTCTGGGAAACCTCATTTGGCAAGCTGAAGAGATGGAGTGGAAACATGGAGCTGGGTCAGGAGTACTGAAGGTGAGTCCCACCACTGCTGACTTTCTGTGGAACAAAATATTTGGGAGAGTGCATTGAAGGATCTCAGAATTTATTTATCACATAAGAAGTTTTAAAGCATTGTGACAGATGTTTCGATCCTGAACAAGATACTCTGCTGAGAACTTTCTCTTTCTTCTGCATTAAAATTTTAAAATTTTACTTTCAAAGCAATAGGAGCCCAGTTTCAAAAGGGAATTTATATTTCTGACATATTTTGATAGCTCTGTATAAAATGCAATTTAAAATTCATGTATGCTGATCGACTGGCACAGAAATATATTTAATTCTCTAGAAAATTATCAATGTGTTGACATTCCCTCTTTGGACGTGTCACCACATGTTTTGATACAGGAAAAGGAACTGAGCGTGATGGGCCAGGCCTTTAAATGACATTCTCAGGAGTGACGTGAAGAATAAGTTGCTAACATTTTCCAGAGCATGGCTCACAGTGGAGTAACAGCAGATGTCTCATGGTTTTTCTGTGGTCCACATTGAGCCAAGCCACAGTTTGCTTGAAAATGGTTGCAATTTTCAGGTTTTACATTCCCTCCATGCTTTTAACACAAGCGAGCATGCTCTTTCTATACACTTGTTAACAAAAAATAAAAATGAATGATACTATGTGTTTTAAGAGAGTTAAAAGCTGGTGGGTCAATGTTATTCCTTTTAATGTTTCTTCTTTGCTCTGTTATTTTTCTTGATAAATCCAATACACAAACTATACACACACACACACACACACACACACACACTCACTCACTCAACCATTCATTCATCCATCCATTCATCCATTCATTTCCGTAGCATGGTCATGCCCATTTTCCATTTCTCTCATGCCTGGCCAATGATAACAATCTTTTGCTTGTTTCCTCACCTTCTGTTTCTCCATCTTCTGTGTTCACCTCTTCTTTTTGAATCCCTTTGTCCTTCATCTGCCTTCAGGGTCTTCTAGGTGTGTTGAATGAGAAGACTGAAGGTGCCCTCCACATGGGTGGGAAGTGTTGGAAGAGAATGCAGTTAGGAGGTGGACGGAAAGGAGAGCCTGGGACTTTCTGCATTTGAGGTGCCAGTAGGAGAAGCGTGTGGGAATTATTTCCATGACCCAACTGTCAGTGTAGCTCTAGGTTTTGGAAGAGAGACTTTGTGTGATGAAATAAGAATTACAAATGATAGTTCAAAGCCCAGATGCAGACATGATCATTAAAGAGATGATGTAAAAAGAAACAAGAACTGGGTGCAGAGCGGGTGTCCCATAACTACTTGCTGTTCATGGTGTCTTTCATGGGAAATTTATTGCCCAGGGTGTCTCTTATGATGGTCATGACCTACTCCTTTTAGGCTGTGAAACCCTTGCATTGTCCTTAGAGATGTTCATTATGGATTCAAACTTTCCACTTTAAAAGTTGTTTTTAAAAAGAGGTATTCATAGGAACTTCCTACCAGATAACCAAATAGCATCTCCATGAGGAAAAATAAACCCTCCCAAAATAAAGACTTAAAACAGATTTTAACCTTACTCATCTTGTGGTCAAGCTTTCTCTCACTGTCTCTCTCTCAAATAAATAAATAAAATCTTTAAAAAAAAAAAAGAAAAAAAGAAAGAAGAAGGGGGATGCCATTCCTCTTTCATACCCAGAAAGGGTAACATTTATAATTATAAAAAATTCAAAATTCTTTTTCAGTGTAATCAGCTGTAAAGTGAAGTTTTATTTGCTTTGTTCTGTTTTGTCAAATCATACAACTAACTGATTCTTTTCTGTTTAATTTACTATTTTTTCTCATGATTTGTATCCACAGGTCTTTTAAAAGTTGAATTATGATAGACATGGGTGATTTCTACAGGTTAAAAAGCTGCATTATAACATTCAAAAGAAAACTTCTGACTCCTTTTATTTCAGAAGAGCAGATAAAGGGTAATAGTTCTCTCTTTCCATACAGTCTATGCTTTGTTTTCACCAGATAATGAATGTTTTAAGTGCGAGAGCCGAAACTTCCCAAATACCTAATTCTTCATTTAAAAAGAATCGATACTACTTCCCCCCGCCCCCCACATAAACCGGGAGTAGTGAGGGAGGAGGGGGCTGAAGTTTTAGAAATTGAAGAAATGACCATCTTTAATACTCTCTTCCATTCTACAGATGAATTGTTGCAATATCAGGGAAGCATTTTTTATTTGTAGCCAGAATTCAAGAATGTGCCCATTACTTATTCATCTGACATAAGTTCATTTGTTTATTTATTCATTCATTCAATAGACATTTTGGGGCCTCAATTTCTGTGCTAGGGATTCAGGTTAAAAAAAAAAGTGTATGATTTAAAACCAAACAGTTGCCTTTGGCGAACTGAGGGAAGAAACTCTTCTCTGAGGCAGGCAGCCAGAACTTTCCAAAGGCAATTTAGAGCATGATATGAAGTAATTCCAGAAGCGGGCCATGAAAGGAAAAAGAGATAACACAATTTCTTTCATCAGTTCCATGTCAATCTATTTGTTAAATTATTGAGAATCCCTAAATCTTTTGAAGATTCACAGATATGCAGACTCATTCATAATTATAAGCTTACTCTTCAATATGAACATAAACCAATGTTTTTATAAATTGTGTTTATTTGAATTCCTCCTCTTTCCCTCATATAACATACCCAAAACACTCTCCTAAAAATCAGCCAGTGATCAAATACACCTCAAAATTTTGATGTCTTTGCTTGCCACCCAAACATAATCATGAGTCTGAAACAGAATAGAACTGTAGGTCACAAGCAGGCTCAGTAGGGCAGAACAACCCCAAAAGATTTTGGCCCACTGTCCTTCACATACTCAATGTGGTTGTATGATCTACCACAATTCTAGAGTTAAATCATAAGGATGCTTCTGGAATGAATGTTAAATCTTTTAGAAAGTTCAGAGAACAAAGTCTTTAAAGGTGGAAAAAAATAGTATAGGGAGCAGAATAAAGATTGTGGTCAAAAGACCCAGGCAATATTGTTCTATAAATCTTTGTCTTCTAATTTTTAAGAAGGCATATTTATTTTTTAAATAGGCATAATAATGCCACCATGCAGGATTATTATGAGAACATATAGGTTACCAATAAATAAACTGTCATATACACTGGTCATTCCCAAATGGAGAGGATTTTGTGGCCCCTTTTGAAGCCTGTTCCATGAAGAGACATTTGGCAAAGGTTAGTGATGTTTTTGGTTTATACAACTAGAGAAGAAGTGTTACTGGTATCAGTGAGTACAGGCCAAGGATGCGGCTTAGCCACCCTACAATGCATCAAACAAACTCCATGACCAAAGGACTATCCGGCTAAGTGTCAACAGTGTGGACGGTGGGAACTCTAGGATGTGCGGAGCACCTAGCAAGTGGAAAGGAAGTAACAGTTATTACTATTGTCTGCAATGTTTCAATATTAGATCTTATGTAAAATAGAAGCATTGTGTGTGGGCGGGGTGTGTGTGAAAGACTAAGTATTTCTTTAGCCCCTATAATGAATTAACTCCAAGATTTCCTTGGAGATGTGCATAATCAATTACTCATCTTAAAGACTATTCTCAGTAGCTCCAGTGACATTCAAAATGGATCTAGGCTGAGACAGACCTCTATGAATGCATAAAGGAATTTTCCATCAATTGTATTGTATGTATACAATATCTATTATATGTCAAATAGAAAAACTTCCTGATGTGTAAGACAACTGGGACAAGAAAACATAGGCTGAAAATAAAATTTAAAATAACTTGCCAAGTTTGATTTTCCAATATATTCTCTTTTGGAGCTCTGTTATGGTTACCTGTATATTTCATTTCCCTCTTTCCTCCTGATTTTACCGTGAACTGAGATCCTCACAAACTTTGGCTTTCCTCCTTTGTTACAGTTCCTTCCCAGGACACTTCGGCTTTGGGGTCAGTGTGGCATTGCATGCTATCACTAAAATATATTCTAAAGCCCATGGACTTGTGAAAGTCTTAATTTTTTTTTTTTGGTGC
The DNA here is from genome assembly GCF_011764305.1 of Mustela putorius furo. Classification (NCBI taxonomy): domain Eukaryota; kingdom Metazoa; phylum Chordata; class Mammalia; order Carnivora; family Mustelidae; genus Mustela; species Mustela putorius. Next base: position 17,249,537 of record NW_025421402.1, on the reverse strand, counting down.
ATTCCTATTAATATAACAACATTCTTCTGTCTTCTGTGTTGGGGAATTGTCCCATGATGTTCCTCTGTAGGAATTTTTTCCGTGGTAACTTTGAAAAATCACAAAATGCTTGGAACGCATGACAATTGGAATATTTTTTGACATGCCAGTAAACAACCTTTTAAAAAAGTCAATCCATTAAATCGGATTCTGACACCTTCTAAGAGGGACCTGTATTACATTTCATCTAGTTTCTTACTCATCGTTTTTATGGTATTTTTTAGATTTGGCATCCTCCTGTAAAGCCCTCCTTCTTGATTATTTTGTCCTATGACAATTCTGAAAATCTCTTTTGTAACTTCCTCCTCAACTTGGCCCATAAGACAGTTCAATTCATCATTTCTGCCTCACTATAATCACTGGGCTTTGTATGCATTTCTAATATTGTTCATGAATAGTCTCTCATAATCAATGTTGATTATTTGTGATTATTTATACTAAAGTGAAGACAGTGGTTGTTTTATTCATCATTGTATTTCTATAGCGTCTAGCACAATGCAGACATACCGTAAACTCTCAGTAAATGTTGATTCAACGAATAAAGATTGACACACATTCAACCAGGGTATGTCATAAGTATTGTGGATTTCCAGAGTGGTTTGTTTACACATTCTTATCAATGCTGCCTTGGTTCTCTCTGTGTAGTGTTAGAAACATCATGAATATGTCATAGATGGAATTTATCTATAAATAGTACCAGAACTTAGAGTAGATCTAAGTTTTGGGGCCACGGGGAGGATTTTGAGACTAACTATTCTTAAGAGTGTGTATTTATCTTGAAACCCTTAATGTTCACGAATAAGATACAACTTTATATTCTTATTAAGTATGGAATGAAAGGAGATGAAATGGAGTCAAGCAAAATCTTAGTTATCAATAAAGGAAGTCGCCACGCTGATGAAAGTCCATTTATTACACAGCTGTATATAAAATGGCACTGGGCTAAAAATTCCTTGTTAAATATTTAATTTTATAGCATGCTGTCAAAATATAGGATTTTGACATTTCAATGTGACTTTTAAATAAATGTTATTAATTAAAGCTGAAAAAAAATGTCAGGCTTGTCTTCAATTCAACAAATATTTGTTGAATACTTATTATGCATTAGACACTCTTCTAGGGACTTGGGACATAGCAGTGACCAAACCTTCTGTTCTTAAAACTTACACTAAATCTATATTCGTTTGCCCCTGGAGAAATATGAACCAAATAGTAGTTTGCTTCCTAAATAAGTTAGTAGTATAACATACTCTTGGCATTTTTCTGATCTGTTTATGTGATCATCTGGATGTCAGATGAAAGGAAGAATGTGAGTCCTTTTTGTAATCATTCCAAATAGTTGAGACTGACAAGTTTGAAAGGCATTTCCTAGGAAGCTTCTAGTGATGGTTTGGTGAATTCCCAATTAGGATGATTTTCTACTTTACTTTCTGATTTACTGTTTCACTTTCCTAGAATCACTATTCATTGTCTTCTTGAAATATAATAACAAATAGTTTTATCTAGCTACATACTTAGGTGATACGTTGACGTTTTAATCTTTTATTTTAGGATAAACAGAGAGTTGATCCAAGGATAGGGAGAAATAAGAAGAAAAAAAACTTACCTCTAGTCGTTAGTGTAAATCCAGTTGTCTGTACATTATAGGGAATTAGTCGCTTTTTAGAAAGAGCTTTTAATTGCTTAATCTAAGTAATGTGGGCAATGGCATACGTGTTTTATTTTAGGGTCTATCTAGCCCACTCAGAAAATGTAATGGACCTAATTTTCATTTAGTATAGGTCTGTGCAGTTCCTAAAACATCTAAATGGCTATTAATTTAATCAGGTAATTTAACTATAGCTCTAGAAAAGGCCACCAGCTAGTTGTCACGCAATGATTATGAGGATGACATTTCTATCCCATGATGCCAGAGGCAGACTTTGATACATCATTTTCTTTTTGAAGGTTAAACTCAGATAACCTGCCTTTGGCATTTAATTAGCTACATATTAAACACTCTTTTAATAATAAAATGATTAAAAATTTTATTGCTTCTCAAATGAGGCCCTTTTAGATAGATTTAATGACTTGGTTCGAGCTCTGTAGTTTGTGAACCAAACCTTACTTAGGCCAGTGTGTAGTAATGATATGCTTTACAGCTTGCAAAATCTGTATTTTATTCAAATGATGGCCATAATCATTTTGGATAAAACTTATAATGCTTTCTTTTGTATTTTTAAGTCTAACTGTTAAATGTCACTGGAAAGTAACCAGAAACCCATTGATTCAAAATTTTCAGAAATTGTCCAGTTTGAGATTAATAAAGAGACCATGAAGTCTGTTTAATGTGCTGAATCTTATATACTAATTGTTTACCCTTTGAAAAATCATTTGTCATCATTGAATACCTGCAAAAAAAAAAACCAAAAAAAAAAAAAAAACCAAAATACTATTGTAGAAATGATGGTGAAGTGTGAGTGGACTGCAAATCCCCATCCAGATTTTCAGTCAATATTAGCTGTTTAGTGAAAATGGTCATCAAGAGACCATTCCTTATTAATCCTCAACATGACTTGGTGGTGGGGGAACCAGTTAAAGTACCTGTAAAATAGGTTAGAGACGGAATGCTATCACACAAGAACTACAGCCTGAATAAAAGCGAGCATTTTAACTATATTCTTTTTAGAAGTTTTTATTTAATTTTGAATTTATTTTATTTTTTTGTCTATGCATTTTATTTTTTGCCTATGTAGTGGTTTTTCGTGTTCACTTCAATGAGATTTGGCAAAAGCGTGCCTCCATATAACCCCCATCTCAATCAAGCAATTATCCGGAAGATTTCCCCAGGCTTTCTTTCTAATCCACTTTCCACTGCTGCCAACCTGTTTTGAATTCTGCCTCCACAACTTAGATTTGTTTGTTTTACAACATTATGTAGATGTAACCATACAGCTTCTTTTGCCTTTCCCATTATTTTTGAGATTTACTCAAGTTTTTGTGCATACTGACGGTTTGTTCACAGGTATTTCACTGTGTTAATATCTGTTCACCTGTTGATGGAGATTTGTGCTGTTTCTGGTTGGTTACAATTGTTACTAAAGCTATAAATGTTCTTTTATACATCTTTTTTGAATACATGCTCTTATGACTATTGAGTAAATCTCTAGGAGTGGCATCATTGAGTCATTATAGAACTCACATGCTTAACTTGAGAAATGGCTAATCTCTTCCATCACTTTTGATGTAGCTGTCAATGAGCCTGGGTCCACTTCTTTGAGTTGGTAAGATTAAAGTATTCAGTGGATAATATCCAGTGCAACGAATGATGGAAGTGTGTTTAGAACTTCAGTGGTGCTTTTCTTCTGTCTGTAGAAGTAGAACTTCTCTTTTTGGTGATTTGACGGATTGCCAGTATCAACAGATCATTGTTTTTATTTCACATTTAGGTAAATGTGGATCTCGTTCTTTGGGATTTGGTTTGTTAGAGAAAATGATAGGAAAACTCACCAACACACAAACTGTCAATCAAATTAAGATGAGTATTTTAGAAGAGGTCCCTGTAACTTTGCACATTAAGAAAACATATACATGACAATAATTTCGGTCATTGGGATCTGTGGTTAGCATTAAGTTACCAAATAACATTAGAAAATCTTGTTTCTTCTTGCTTTAGCATCTAAGATAGCTGGCCTAAATTATGAGAGCCTCAGATCTTCCTTTAACTACTTCGGTGTAGTTGATTGAAATTAAGTGATGTCCCATTAAAAGATTTTTTTCCCCCACACTAGATTTAACATTATAAAATTCCTCTGACTGGTGGGTGTGGATTCCCCAAATTCTTGAATCTAAGGAGAGTACTTTCTTCAAACGACTGAGTTGCTAATATTTTGTAGTCATTTCCTCTAAATTCTGTGCTATCGTTCTCGATAAATTGTACATTTGAGTTTCTCAGGCCAAGGAAGATTAAGTTTTTAAAAAGATAATCAATAGGGGCACCTGAGTGGCTCAGTGGGTTAAGCCTCTGCCTTCGGCTCAGGTCATGATCTCAGGGTCCTGGGATCGAGCCCCGCATCGGGCTCTCTGCTCAGTGGGGAGCCTGCTTCCCTTCCTCTCTCTCTCTCTGCCTGCCTCTCTGCCTACTTGTGATCTCTGTCAAATAAATAAATAAAATCTTAAAAAAAAAAGATAATCAATAAATAAATGTACATTTTTGTGTTTAAAGATTACTGATTTTGTTTTATCAGAAAATAAGTATTATTGCAGAAAAATTAGAAAACACAAATATGCAAAAAAGAAAAACTAGTTGTAATTCTGCTCTACACAGCCATTAATATCACAGTGAATATTCTTTCAGTTTTTTTATGGACATATATACATATATATACTTTTTAAAAATACTAATTGTTTTACAACTATTTTATTACCAAATTTTTATTACCAATTTATTTATTACCAAATTTATTTATTACTATTTATTACCAATATATTATAATTATTTTATTATAATTTTATTACCAAAATATAAAAATATCTCTGTAGTCAGTGTTACTTAAAAAATAATTTTAAATATTTGAATAATACCCTATTATATGATTATATAATAATACCCTACTATATATTATAACATTATATGACTATGATATATAGTTTATATAACCAATCTCAAAGTGTTGGACATTTATGTTGTTTATAATTTTTTCTTATACACAGTGATGAAGTAAACTTCCCTGTAGACAAATAATTTTATACATCTTAAATTTTTCCCTTAAGACAAATTTCTAGAAATGGAATTGTATAGTTAGTAGATATTCATAATAAAGGTTTTTGCTTGGCAAATTATTTTTATATAAGGAGCAAGCAGGCTTGAACATAACTAGTCTACCATTAATCCTTTTTACTCACTTTTAACTTTTATGGAGCCTTTGTTAATTACAGTACAAAAATCTTGAGTCGTTTTGTGATCTATAGAAATATCCTTGACCTTTGACTTTGTGAAAAAAATGTCGTTATAGTTTGGTTCTATCAACTGAGGTCAGATTTCTGTTTACATAGGACTTTTATCTTTAGTGTAAGTGTAGAGTTAAGGTCTTTCCGTAGAAGCTAATCAATTTTGAGTCAAACGAAATTGGTCTGTCTTCAGAAGGCACTTTATTTTAACTTTACTCTTAATGATTTGCAACCCCATTCTGAAGATCCTGAGTTGTACTGCCCAGCAAGGTAGCCATTAGCCACATGTGGCTAGCCACTTGCAAGATAGCTAGTCAGAATTGAGACTTCATAGCAGAAAAAGTAAAATGTGATAGTAATAATTTTATATTGATTGCATAATGAAATGATAATATTGGGGGATATATGGAGTTAAAAAACACAATAGTAAAGTGAATTAAAGTAAATTTTACTCATTTCTTCTTACTTTTTTCTACATGGTTATTAGAAAATTATAAATCACTGTATGTGGCTCCCACTTTATTTCTATTGGTCAGAGTTCATCTACATGTATATTCCCCTGATACAGGAACTATAAAACAAGTATCTCCATATGCTAATTAAGTATACATGGTTATGGAAACTGTGATTATGGAAGGGGGTTCCTGTGAGTCTACATAGGTCCCTTCAACACGGTGTCTGGAAAGTGAGGAAATTCCTGAGAGGAGAAATTTCAGACCTGCCTGGAGCGTCTGGGCTCTACAGATGGCAGACCAATTCTCGCTAGTAGCATTCCTCTCCCTGCAGAAGTCTGAGTTGTTGAAAGGGCTGGTGACACCAGTTTGCACATCGTAAATGGATAAAGCAAACAGCATTCCATTCTAGATTCTCTCCATTTCCAGTCGTGATGATCGTCATTTCACATACTCAGAACCTCACATTTGTCCTCATGCTGTCTCAACACAGAAGACAGGAATGACTTCAAGTGAAGAACTTAAGCTACCTTGAGGCAACTGGAGACATGAAGTCTGGAAACAGAACGCTACATGGAATTTGCAGAGATAGAGTTTGTAACTTCAGAACTCAGTAGAGCATTGAGGCCTAAAACCTTCTGCAAAAAACAACAAAATAACTCAAGCAAACAAAACAAAACAAAACAAAGAAACCACAACCACTGATAGATAAATGATTGAATAATTCAGATTAGGCCATTGACTTGAGGCCTTCGTATCATTGTCCCCCAGTGTGTATAGACACAGCCAACTCTATGAAGATCACCCAACTAGAGAATGGTAACGCCCGTATTGCAACACGAGCAGTGTGGTTTGGAGCCTGCACTCTTGATCAGTACCTTATACTGCAGTAAATAATTTCTACATGAATGAACGGATGAGTACAAGCTCATGATGCAGGCCAGGATTTGCTATCACATTTGCCAGGATTTGCCATCATATTATTATTGTTAAAGCTTCCTTCAAATAAGGTGAAATGGAAGCCCTATCTTGGAGAAGAATGGTCCATGCTTTGGAGAGTCAGGACGGTAGGGAGTACACACATTGATTTAGGCACCACACTTCCAGCTCTCTCTTTCCCCTATAACACCTAAGGCAAGCCACTTAACCTTTTTGAGCTTCAGTTTCTTCCGCTAAAAAATGACAATAATATTAGTCCTTACTTCCTGGATTGTTGTGAGAACCAAATGAAACAGAAGTGTGTGAAGCCATAGTATTGCGCTTGACCCACAGCGAGTCAGTGAATGTCTGGTGTGTTTTTTGGTGCTGCGGCTCTAAATCTTATTTCTACACACTTCTGAGAGCTCTTTATTGTGTTTTACTGTCCCCTTCTTTTTGGTTTTCTCTCTAAAGAATTGTTAGGGAGCCCTCATGGTTTAGTCAGGCTTGAAGAAGAGGTTTATTGTAAAAACAGATGCTCCTCATCAGGTTGGCTATAGGTCACTTGCTTTTTTTCTCAAGGCAGGGTCTGTCCTGAAGGCCAAGCAGCATTTCTTCCAACTTCCTCTTGGCTTGGATCAAGTTGCTTGAGTATACGAGCATCTCTCCCTTCCCATTCAACTCTATATGCCTCTAAGCTACAAACTGACTTTGGAAAATGTGTTTTTCTACAGGTCCATTGGAAGAGAAAAAAAATAGACTTAGTTTCTTCACAGTCGCCACAGTGCCTCCCTCTGGGATAAAGCTGGGTTATTTGTTTTCCAGAGCAATAGGAGGGCCATTAGGGCAAATGCATTGATTTACTCCTCTAGTCAACAAACACTCCCAGCCAGGGTCTTGGCTGGGTAAGATACAAACTCAATGTATATTTAATGACTGAGTCCATAATTTTAGTTTCCAATATGACATCTATAAACTAAAAATGTTTATTAAAGTCAATATGAAATCTTTTTCTTTGAAGTCTGATGATTGACTTGATTCGTATACTGCAAATGAACACAATGCAGCTACTTTTTAATGTGAACATTGGGATTGGTTAAATAAGTGATCTTCCATTCCATTCCACACAATGGAATATGCTACAGCCACTAATGAAGCAGTCTTGGAAATGTATTAATAGAAATGTAAGTTTGCTCACCCTGTGTTCATAAGTGACAAAGGGCAAATTACAAAACAGCGCACTTCCAGGTTTTCAGAAAACCATCCGAATGTCTAGGCTCCAAAGTATTAATGATTATTAATTTAAGGTATCAGGAAATGGGAAATCTTTATTTGTGTGGTTTTAAAACTGTTCTCATTTTTATGTAGTGAACATAACATGTCTATGATTTATGAAATACATGTTGAATCAAACTCTACTACATCGATACAATGAATACTATAGTGAAACGCTGACAATTTTAGTTGATTATATTTATTTGTGAACATTTTGTTCCCTTCCAAAAATAGAACAAAGATTAGTATGAATGAAACATTGAACAAGTATTGCAATCTTTCTGAGTGCCCAGTGCTTGTGAGGTCCTAATTGCATAATACTAACCCTTATAGGGTAAGTATTATTATGCCCATTTTACTGATAAGGAAGCTAAATCCAAAGAAATTAAGGGACTTGCACAAGTTCACAATCATGGAACAAGAACTCAAACTTAGGTCTCATTCTACCACTGCAACCTACTTCTCCAAATGAGGACAAGAAGGATTGAATCACATTTCCACTGTGTCAGCTAACGTGTTGCAGATCTATGAAGGAACCTGTGTCTTGCTGACCCTAAACCCCAAGCTTTCTCTGCTACACTGCTCTGTTGTCATGTTTGCTGATGTCCTATTGACGAAAACAAGTCATGGCCAAGTCCAGAGGCAACATAGGAAGGAACTAGCACAAGTCAGGAGATTGGGAGGTGTGATTCATTGGGGGTCATTAGTGTACAATCTACTAAACTAAGGAAGTATCAGAGAAAAGTAACTAAAATGGTTGAGGACACGAGATGGGAGAAAATTATCTGAAATAAAATTGCTAAAATTTCACCTCTGAAAAAGAACATGAAGACAATAATGTGAGTAAATAAATCTGAGCATCTTTATTTCCAGAAATACTGTGAAGAAGAGTTACCATTTGAAACTAAGTCTAAGTAAATGTCAAACAAATTTTAAAAATGATTTATAACTTTAGTTATCTAATAATTAATTTGGGGGGGGGTTCAAAATTCTATGACGAAGCCTGGAATGAAATACAAATTGTTCAAGAAAGAATAAAAAAATGCTAGAACCATAAATAGGATTTAGGATAAACAATGGTATCCAAAAATCATTGAAATCATTTTGAGGAACTTTGAAGCATGTACAGCTTGGGCTCCAAAACCAAGGATTTTACTCTTTAAGTGGATAGAACATGTCAGGTCCCTACTTTCTCAAATCTTGTACTAATACTCCCAAGTTCCATTCTTCTCTAAATTTCTAAAATGCTGTGATTTTTCAGGTGAAAACTAGGCCTCAGGACCTTTTTAAGCATAAGACTTTCTCATAAGAGGGAGTGCTGGTGTAAGCTGTGGGCAAGGTAATGCATTTTTTCTCAAGCCACTTCACACCACCTCTCCACTCTTCATCTGGAAAATGTGGATAAAAATAACCAGCTTCATCGGGGTTTTTGGTAAGGATTAAACAAAACAATCCGTAAGTAGTCCTTAGCAAGCCTTGTATATACCAAGGGCTCAATAAATGGTAACAATCACCATTGTTACTAACAATTTGTTATTAAGTGTCTTTGATGGGTATGGACTACTTGAAAGGGTGGGCCATAGTTCAGGCTAAGTATGGAAGTTCCTGCTCCCATGATTTTGCAGTGTTGAAACTGATAAGAAGAGGATTTACTCTCAAGGTAATATAATTCCCCATATGCTTGACATCTGCATCAAAGTAGAACTATCGGTACACAATTGGGAGGTAGCTAACAGAACATAGAGTATGCCAGGGAAATAGTAATGGTGACGATAATAATAATTCTCGCCATCATTTACTGAGATTCCACTATGTACCAAACACTCTTCCCGGTATCTGTGTATAGTATCTAGCTTCAATCCCACATCAGTCCATTGCAATATGCTACCGTTTTCATTCTACTACGGAGGAGACTGAGATCCGGAGAAGCTCATGTCCTTGCCTGCAGTCGGCTTGTAAGAAAAGCCAGCATTCCAGGCGTCTGCTCGCTCAGTCAGACCTAGACTTGGAAATCTAATTAAAGGTGGGAATTTTACACTCATTATTATTTTGTTAAGATTTTACTTATTTATTTCTTTGAAAGAGAGAGAGAGAGAGATCAAGTTGGGGAGGGAGAGGGACAAGAAGACTCCATGCTGAGCACGGAGCCTGACCTGGGGGCTCCATCTCACAACCCTGAGATCATGACCTGAGCCGAAATCAGAAGTTGGATGCTTAACCGCCTGAGCCACCCAGGGCCCCCATCTCCTCAAGCTTTTATTGAGGGAACGAATGGCACAGTTTGGAAGTGTTTGGTTTTGAAATTGCCGTCACTGAGAGATTGTGTTCTCTCCTCTCTCAAATGGGCTGACTTTTCTAAGGACTTGCTTATTCTTACAGCTCATTTCTCAACATTAATAAGGTATTAATGGGGAACCTTTGGGCAATTCAGGAAACAACCTATCAGAGGGGTTTGTGGTGGCCAGGAGGGCATGGTCATCTCAGGGAATTTTCTATGTGTATTCTTTCTCTAGAGTTTTGGATGAGCCACAACTTTGTCCAAGGAGGCAATAGCTCTTTGCAAACGTACTTCATCCATGAAACCTGTTGCATTAAAACCTTCCAACTTAGCTTCAACTGAGAAATGTGTAGCATTTTACTCCTTTAATATTGTCATAGAGTCGTCCTATTTTTCTTATTTCCAGCTGTTTCGTTTGCTACATTTTTATCTAAAAACATTTATTTGAGTAGAGTACTTAATGAACCAATTTTCTTTCCTTCTTTTTACTTCCCCTCTGTACAGGCATTCTCTTCATGCCAGTTTTATGATGTGGGGAGGGGTTTTAGTTCTTTATAAATCTCTCTACCTTCCGAGGGCTCCAAGGGGCAGGACAAAGACTCCAGATGCTGCCCATGAATCCTAGTTTGAGTGAAAAGCTAGGGACAGAGTGCGACGGGGAAATTTCTACTTTCCCTGTGATTTGATAGGGTCCATTTCTGTACTTTGCTAAACCAGAAGAAAGCCTCCCCAATGCCGGCAGATCAGGAGATATAATTTTTTATTTTTATTTTTTTCCCCAGATCATATACTCATTAGAGGAGAGTGACATCCCAGCAAAAACATCCCTCAACACAGAGCTCCTGTGCTGGGATTGTCCTACCAGTGGTCATTCCCTTCCAGTCTCAAAGGCTCCCAGCCCCGGAGCCGAAGTGCCCCTCTGCACAGGGTTGAAATTGCTTCCCCGCTGTGGCCTTAACAGGGGCATCCATCCTCATCTGTTCCCCGCCACTGAATTCTCCACCAGGCGCTGAGAACAAGGAGCACCCCCTCCGACACCAGCGGGACCTGGCTTTGAGAAGTAAGATTGAATAGCTATTAGAAGGGGTGACGGGTATAACCTAACACTGGGCTGAGAAACCACGGTAACGAAGTAACGCGCAGTCGACGCGTGGCACCGCGGAAGGTGCCTCAGGCGTCATCCCGGCCAACGCCTGCACTTTGCAGGTGAAAAAACCCAGGTCCGGAGAGGTTAATTGACTTATCCAAGGTCATGTTGTGAAATATTGCCCTTTTGTTGTTCCAGGTCACCCTTGAACAAAACGTTTTTTTCAAGGTTTCTAAAAGTTCAGAGTTCGTAGCCCATCAGTTATAATAGTTTGAAATGCCTCCTTTTAGGACTCATTCATCTGGCCGTGTAGAGCAGGAACCTACAAGGAATGTGATCTGCAAATTATAGGTGGTTTAAAAAAAAGGTTCCCAGACGTAAATATCTTAAACGTAGTTGCAGATTGAAGAAATGTCAGCATCAACAGGAGAAATGAGATGCCCCGTGTATGTACGTAAATGCTGTACGTAAAGAGAATTCTATTGAGCAGGTCTCTTAAGCGTTATCTTAAAGAAATTGACAGCCATGGATTTGTATTCACATACAGAGGGCCATTAATTTATTAGGTACTGTGAAGTAAAAGTGCTAAGTAAGAATTTATGCCTTATGATCTGGCGTCTCCACATATACCACTAAAGTTTTCTAGAGATTTTAGTGGCCATTTACATCATCGAGAATATGCTTGTGACCCGCAAACAAAATCCATTTGACTCTCAGCTGTGAAGCACAGCGTCTTCTCTTGGTCCTGGTTCCCTTGTCTCTAAGAGAAGCGGTCGGATCTGATGACACTCTAAGGTCTGTACGAATTTTCACCTTCTATGCTCACTTGATTAATGAGTGACCAAAAACCAAAATGCAAAACACTCCAGATGTTCTAGCAGATTTACATGTGGGTCTGAGAAAAGTCCTGATGCACCTCTATCATTTTAAATTATTGTCTGAGTGATCAAATACCAATGAGAATTTTCTCTACACGATTTTCCCACTGGAATAACGGCTGTGCACTGTCGACCTTGGCTTCCCAGGACATATTTGGGTGAATTATCATGAAGTCCATTGGGCAGAACCATATTTTAGGATCAGAAGCATCAAACTCAAGTTACACGGGCATAGCAGTATAACAGATGTAACGCACGTCTGGCAATTCTTATCAAACCCATGAGTCCCTTTGTCTGCCCCTCAGTATGATTGTCAAAGGGAAATAAGCGCTCAGTGCCCGTGTGAACTGTTCTGTGTTTGCTGCTATAAAATTGTTTGTAAGGGGATGGCAGGCAGCGTTAGTCACCGCCGATAGCCCCAAGCCAACAGTAGGCACTTAAGTAGATCTTGTGAATGCTACAACTTGTATTTACAGTTGCCAGATACCACCAGGGTCTCAAATACTTCTTCTTTTTTTAAGATTTTATTTATTTATTTGTCAGAGAGAGAGGGCATGAGCGCACAAGCAGACTTCTTGCTGAGCAGGGACCCCAATGCAGAACTGGATCCCTGGACTCTGGGATCGTGACCTGAGCCGAAGGCAGACATTTGACTGACTGAGCCACCCAGGTTTCCCATCTCAAATACTTTTCAACAACCTTGGCCAATGCAGCTTTGGTCCAGTGATAGTAACTTTAAACTGTTTGAATGCCTCCTATGGACCAGGAACCACCCTAAATGTCTTGCCTATATCATCTCATTTAATACTCCCAATAATCTCATAGGGGTAGGTATTGTTATTGTCTCCCTTATTCAGATAAAGAAACTAAAAAACTGAAGGTTAAGTAGTTTGCCTAGAAAACTAGTATAGCTGAGATTTGAGACCAGTTAGTCTGACCTTGGGGGCAATTCGCTAATTACTACTCTACAGTATTGCCTTCTGGCTTGCAGTATTCTAGAAGACAAATTTCTTTTAACTGGCCTTGACAACTATAGTTTATGTAGGAGGCTGATGTGGGTGCAGGCTAAGTGGCGTTTGGGATGGCGCTGGGGGTGGGGGTGAGGGGAATCATCGGCTCTTACTGATTTTAGCTAATTGTTTTGAATTTGAATCTTCCCAGGATTTTTGCTGAGGGCACGTTCTGCTGTCCTGCAGTATGACTGGAAGCAGCAGAGCTGGTGGGAGACTTGGGCTGCACCCTTCCTTCCAAACCTTCACTGACAGACGGGAACAGACATGCTCCAGCCAGGGCTCTGCACAGCGAGTTCAGAAGCCATTTCATTATTTAAATTTCTGACCTGCAACGTTGGATGAAATACGGTTAGGAGCTCTGTGCTTTAGGATATGTGGAATATCAGCACACTTCCAAACCTAAATCCAAAGCCATGGTGCTGAATAATTTATATGACCCCATCTCCTGCCCCGCCCCACCCCCACCCCCGCCCGGGTGTTGTTAAAACTAATGGAATAGAGGACCTGCGCTCTCAGAGAATGTAACAGGCCAATTTACGATTCTAATTCTCTGTTTGGTCATCTGAAATATACTATTTGAGCCGCTTTATGCCTTTCGCAGGTATTTCTTAAAAGCAATTGCTGCTTGCATTACCGTTCCGTAAATGTTTTGGCTTGAAAGAGAAAATGTGTCCTTCAAACAAGTTTCTTTCTTTCCGGGCTACTTCTGCATGTGAATTCCTCGTGGTGACTACCCCGTGTTTTCTGTTATCACCTTCTCAGGTTCAATTCATTACCCCTGTTCATTATTCAATTTGTTGGGCTTTGAGCACCTGAATAATTGAAAGCTATGCAAGTATTATAAATTATATTGTCCACACTCATAATCCCCTTTTAGAGTTTATAGCTTCACTGTAAAAATTCACTGTGTTGGAACCTTCCATACAAGGTCTTATATTGAAAACAAATTAATTTATAAATACATTTTTTTTCTTCCCCAAACTCAATATTTATCAAATCTTACATTTTTCAGTTATGGTTTTTATGGCTTTTACTGCCACAGCAAGACCAATGAAAAGAATGTCTTACATGATCACTATTTCATTCTTTTTTTTGCAACAGATATTTATGGAATGACTATTCCTTTAACAGTGGGAGGCTGGGGTGAGGTCAGCCTGTTCTCTTCAGAGATGAAAGGGAAAGCGGCCTCTTCAGCCTGGGTTCCCACCTCCTGGTGGACTCTCAAAGCAAAACACACTACTACCAACAACAAAAAAAACCCCAAAACAAATCCTCAGTGGCCCTGTCTCAATAACCTTTGCCCCTTGGCTCTCCCTGGTCCACTTAGGGCCATGAGGATTGGAAAATTCTCTTACTTGGGGGTGGGGAGGATAGCTGCTTTTTGTCCTATAGTTGAACGTGAACATATCTTTTTCAATAAGAAAGATGTGGTCCATATACACTCTGGAGTACGATGCCTCCATCAGAAAGGATGAATACCCAACTTTTGTAGCAACATGGACGGGACTGGAAGAGATTATGCTGAGTGAAATAAGTCAAGCAGAGAGAGTCAATTATCATATGGTTTCACTTATTTGTGGAGCATAACAAATAGCATGGAGGACATGGGGAGATGGAGAGGAGAAGGGAGTTGAGGGAAATTGGAAGGGGAGGTGAACCATGAGAGACTATGGACTCTGAAAACCAATCTGAGGGTTTTGAAGGGGTGGGGTGGGGGGTGGGAGGTTGGGGGAACCAGGTTCTGGGTATTAGAGAGGGCACGGATTGCATGGAGCACTGGGTGTGGTGCAAAAACAATGAATACTGTTACACTGAAAAGAAAGAAAGAAAAGAAACAAACCAGATACATATAGGGGAAGGTAAGAAAGAGAGAGATGGAAGCAAAGCATAAAAGACTCTTAACTATAGTTAATAAACTGAGGGTTGATGGAGAAGTGGGTGGGGTTGGGCTCAATGAGTGACAGGAATTAAGAAGGGCACTTGTGATCGGCATTAGCTGTTTTATATATAAGAAATGAATCAGTAAATTTACTCCTGAAACCAAGATTACCCAATATGTTAACTAACTAGAATTCAAATAAATATTTGAAACAAACAAAAACAAAAACAAAAATATATGTTTATAAAAAATAAAATAAATAAATAAATAAAAAAGAATAACAGACCTATGCTTTAAAACTTTAAAAAGAAAAGGGAAAAGGCTTACTGGAAAGAGCAAGTGGGGAATATTGGGTGGGTAGGGAAATAATGTTCTTGCTTAGAAAATGCCAGAGCAGGAAGACAGGCTGCAGGGAAGTCTTTCGGCTGCAAATCTAGTGGAGGTTTTCACTTCTTCAGGGCTTCCTCTGCATTACTAATTGACTAATTGATTGATTGGTTAACCACAGTAACACTAGCTTTACTATCTACCACCCTACTCATTATAAAAGCAGTAGTCACCATTCTTCTCCTAAGAGCAGAAGCAATGGATGAAGGTATAGAGTAGAATGTGAACATCACCTGGGAATGAGTTCGTTGGGCATGACTTTTGGAGCACGTACCACCACTCGGGTCTGGGCGAACAGTGATAAGCAGTTCAGACGCTGTTCCTGCATTGGTTAGCGCAGGATTGGTAAAAGACACAAATAATAAATAAGAACGCAAACTCATGAGTATATATGACACTTTTATAAAGGCTGAGAACAGAGAATCATGATGAAAAATCAAGAGGAGAGGCACTCCTTCGGTCAGGCTTTCAGAGATAGTCTCTCCCAAAAAGCAGCATTGCAAACGGGAGCCTTCCAAGATGTTTTTGCATGTTTATGTTTAGATATTATTATTTTTTACAAAAATAGAGATGCACGTTGTTTTGTAACTTGCCTTTTTCATATAACACTGTTAATGTAAATCTACCAAGTAAATAAATACAGATTGAGAATATTGTATTATATGATTAGGTCATAATTTTAAAACTCAGTCTCCTATTGATGGATTTGACTTTTTTTTTTTTTAAAGATTTTATTTATTTGACAGAGAGATCACAAGTAGGCAGAGAGGCAGGCAGAGAGAAGAGGGGGAAGCAGGCTCCCTGCTGAGCAGAAAGCCTGATGCGGGGCTCAATCCCAGGACCCTGAGATCATGACCTGAGCAGAAGGCAGAGGCTTGACCCACTGAGCCACCCAGGTGCCCTAAGGATTTGACTTCTTTTTCTTTCATATACATTGCTGAGCCAGACTTCCTTTGATATACCCTATGGGCCGTGTTTACCATTCTTTCTTAGAATAAATATATAGGAATGTAATTTCTAAGTCAAGGAGTACAGTAAACGTTTTGATACATGTTTCAAAATACCCTATGAAAATTTGTACCCCTATATATTCCCTGCAGCATCAAGGTCAAGTGTGAAGCATAATAGAAACATAATTTCAGAGGGTGGGCTTCGGAGTTTGGAAGCCTGGGTGCAAATCTCAGGTTCAGCACTCAAGAGCTGCATGAATTTTGACAAGCTACATTACCTCCCAGTGTCTGTTACCTCATCTAGAATGTGGGCATGATAATCTATGGGCGTGGTGTGAAGATTGACTGACATAACCTATATTAAGAATGGTACCACACATGGCATTTATTAAATGCTCAGTAAAGGGTGCCTGGATGGCTCAGTGGGTTAAAGCCTCTGCCTTCAGCTCAGGTCATGATCTCAAGGTCCTGGGATCGAGTCCAGCATCAGGCTCTCTGCTCAGCAGGGAGCCTGCTTCCCCCTCTTCTCTCTGCCTGCCTCTCTGCCTACTTGTGATCTCTCTGTCAAATAAATAAAATCTTAAAAAATAAATGCATAAATGCTCAGCAAAAATTAGGTATTTCTATTATTTACCCCATCCACTTGTCAGTACTGGGCAGTATCATTTTTCTAAATTTTTATTATTTTAAGTATAAAAATAATCCACATGTATGGTAGGAAAGTCTCAAATGATGGCAGAGGATACTAACATGATCCTTCCTCCCGCATTTCTGCTATTCCACTCCCCAGAGATAACCACTCACGTCTTTTAAAACTGTCACTCTAACTCTAAATTAAATGCCTTCAGGTGCCATTCCCAAATGTCAGTTTCAGACAAGATCTCCAGCCAGGCCCCCACGACAGAGAGCAATTTCTCTTCCTTTCTCTCGAGGTCCACCTGAATTTCGTTCGTTTATTTTCCAGCTCATCTAAAATAGCCCTTTAAATCAAGGATCTGGGTTGCTAGAAACCTCATCTAGCAACACTTACTCTTTTTCCACGTTGGCCTCCATAGGCTTCGTTCACTCCGTGGAATGGGGGGCACACCTGTTACCGCGACTGGGGTTGTGGTCATGGTGTGCCTCTGCAGCCTGGTTTGCCTGGGACAGTTCTGGTTTCCCGTTTTTGTCCCAGTGTATTTTTAAATAGTGCCCCTTGTTGCTTTCCAAAACTATGTTATGTGGATGATGTTATGCGTTTGTTCACCCAATTTTGGGAGACAATGTGACCATGATTGAGATTGCTGGCTGAGGAGGCATCTCATGACTTCTTGACCATCTTGGTCTCTATTCATATTATTATTACCTAGCTAAAAAAGAGTAGTTTCTTTTGCTTTCTGAGGTTTCCTCACTCTTCTCCTGGGTTCCATATTTGGGGCTGGAAGCCCTCGGCCATGCTTGAGCGAAAGGCTGCCCCTCATGCCAGCCCCCCATTCTATTCAAGGTAGAATTATCCTTAATAATTTTGAGATGGTAAGAAGAAACTAATTAGGATATTGATCCCATGAAAGATTAGCTGTTTTATTATTCCTTTTAAATGTTAATATTATTTTCTTATTCCTTTAAAAACTCTAACAGAGGACTGCCTGGTGGCTCAGTCAGTTAAATATCTGCCATCAGCTCAGATTGTGATCTCAGGGTCCTGGGATCGAGTCCTGCATCAGGCTCTCTGCTCAGCAGGGAGTCTACTTCTCCCTTTGCCTCTTCCTCCCCCCATTCGTGCTTTCTCTCTCTCTCTCTCTCTCATTCTCTCTCTCAAGTGAATAAATACAATATTAAAAAAAATAAAAATGAAAACTCTTACAGAGTTACAGAAAGGTGAAGAGAATAGTAGTAATGAAAAATGTCACTTTCTCAACACCCAGCTTGAAAGCAAAACAGTACAAATACGTTTGGACTCCCCAGTGTCCTGGGTTCCTGTATGTTCTCCATGACCGCAGTATCCTGCCATGTCCCAACGCAACCCTCTGCTGAATGTAGTGCTTTTCACTTCCATGCATGTAAAACAGTCATAACACTGACTATTTTATGACTAAAATAGTCATATCACTAAGTATGTAGTATTACACACTATACATGTAGTATTTAATATAGTATCGCTTTCATGCTTCAAAAGTTTATATAAATGATGTGCAACTTGGTGTTGTTTTCTCAGCAACTTATTTGAGACAGTCATTTGTGATAACCAGTGTGTAGGAATATTTGATACTTCTCCACTATTCTGCAACATTGCCTTATATAAGTATTCTGCAACATTGCCTTATATAAATATACCATTGTTTATTCATTCTTCTCTTTTTGTTCTTAGAAACTCTGCTTCTATGAACATTCTTGACTATAAGTGTGAAAAACAGATTATCATTCAAATAGTCATACCGATTCATACTTGAACCAGCAGCGAAGAAGACATTTTATATCATTGCAAAACTATTTCCTTGACTCAGAAAATCAGGCAAACAACTAGTACTTATTGAGCATCTATCATAAATAAGGTACCTGTACTAGGCATTAATAATAGATAGAAAGAAATATAAGGGAGTCTCTGCCATCTGAGCTGAGCGATAGAATACAGATGCACAATGAAATTCTTTACAGATAAATACATTAACTGAGTAACTACTACATGCTAAGTACTGTTCTAGGAAGTGGGAATACTAAGGTGGCTAAGAAGGCAAGATTTGACCAGAAAGATGAGAACAGAGGTGGAGAATAATTGGAAAACATCCAAGAAGAAAAATTATAACATAACCTGAATAATTCCTTTGGTATTTCTATTATACCTTCTATACAATGGTGAATAGGTACCACATTGATGGATTTTCCCATTTCTAAGGATAACACATAAATAAAAATATTTTATAAATGGTAACCAATGGCTTGGTTGCTTAAGTGTTTTTTATGGCTATTGGCAAATTCCAGTATCTGAGATAAAATATAAATTTAAGTAAATACACTTTATTCTAAATGTACTTTAGAAAATTCTAGGTCTCTAAGGATATTTCTACATCCAGACTTCTGTTTGCTAGAGAACAAGAATTGTTATAAGATATAAAAGCTACTTATTTCTTATGGGACTTCTGCATAAATCTTACATCTCTAATGTGATCTAGTGACATAAATTTTAGCAGCTTGTTTCTGTTTCACCTGCTTTGGAACCAGTGCTGTCCTACAGCAATATCCAGGAGTGGAATTGAGCTATTTGCTGGTGTCATAAATAAGAAAGGATGTCATGGATGTTTTCATTTGACTGAGCAGTAATGGAGTTAATTATACTTTCCGTCTCTTTGTTTTTGATCTGTGTTTCCAAAGTCATCTAAGCTTTTGGGAGTTCTCGTATTTTAACTCTTCCCTTGTCTGATTGGATTCGATAGCTTTTTAGGATTTCACAGCTATTGATTATTGCTTTCTTTTAACTTCCATCTTTCATTTGGAACTGTGCAAGTTGTAGTTCATGTTAATTCTTCTTCAAAGAGATGTGAGAATTGACAACATTATTTTGTGCCTGATAGATGATTTTTACTTTGAGCATTTGATATAAACTAGCGACAGAAAAGGAAATATTTTAGCCCAGTTTTGTAGCTGAGACAGGCACTGGAAGATAAGTGATTTCTCAAGTGTAAACTAGCAATCTGGGGAGATAGTAGGGAGGGAGTTTAAAATTTTCTTGAGTATTTTTGCTGAGATTAGGAGCCATTGTTGAAACGCAAAAGAGTTTCCCAGTTTTTTTGCCAGGCTGTAATTTATTGATTGAGCTGAGATATCACATAAATAGATAACAACACATATGCATACATATATAAACATTTGGAGACATTAAATTAATTTTTCATCTTTGTTGCAAATATTGTATCTATAGAGCCTGAACTACTCAGATTATTTGATCAGTATGGCTCCTTCAGCTTAATCAATTATCCTCCCTATTTTTATTTTTTGTAGATACTCTTCCATTCAACTGGCAACTAAGCTCCTAAAGAAAAATAAACAAAAAATGATTCACATGTTTTATTATTATAAAAATAAATATTAAAGTATTTGGAAATAAAGAGATTTTCAAGTTTTGTTTTTATCAATTGCTGGGTACTTGAGATAACTAAAACATAAGAAGACAGCATATAAAAAAAAAGTGGGGGGACACCTGGGTGGCTCAATGTGTTAAGTGTCTGCCTTCAGCTCAGGTCATAATCCCTGAGTCCTGGGATCCCCTGCTAGTTGGGGGGCCTGCTTATCCCTCCCCTCTGTGGCTCCCCGTGCCTATGCTCTATCAAATAAATAAATAAAATCTTTAAAAAAAAGCAAGATGTGCTATTCTCATACATACATACACATGTACACATACCCAATATACATTAAAAATAATAAAATAAATCTACAATTTTGTGTTTTAATTTGATTTAAAATGGGATTTAGCTTTTTAATTGGCATAGCCCTTTTTTGGTAATGTTCCTTTCCTAATGAACACCTTCACCCAAAAGCTTTCTGATACATCTTACAGGTTTGGATTTGTTTTCAGAGAGGATTTAAACAATACCCAAGCTGCTTATTTTCTATTCAGATTAAAATTAGTTAAGAAATCCTGACATAAAATCATTTGCTCTTGTCTTTTGTTTCCTGCACAAATGACTTTTACTAGTACTCGTGGAACATGATTGCCATCATATTCATGAAGAACCTATGAGCCAGGTATTTTTTTTTTTCGTCATGAAGAGAAATGGGTTAAATGCAGGAGATTTACACTAAAAATAGGACTGGGAATTACAGGGCATTTTATTGAAATCTGGGTGAGAAGCTGAGTTAGAATCTACTAAGAGATCCTTTAATTTTTGGCCCAAGATTTCTCCAAAAGGAATTCATGGAATTCTTTTCCTTTTTCAAGATTTTATTTATTTGACAGAGAGAGACACAGCCAGAGAGGGAACACAAACAGGGGGAGTGGGAGAGGGAGAAGCAGGCTTCTTGCTGAGCAGAGAGCCCAATGTGGGGCTCGATCCCAGGACCCTGGAATCAGGACCTGAGCCGAAGGCAGATGCTCAGTGACTGACTGGCGCCCCCATGGAATTTTTGTAGGCAGGATACACGTGCAGAGAGGTTGGGATGGCATTAGTTGTCAAGGATTTTTAACAGGGCTACAGAGGATAATTTTGTTTTCCTGACCACTGAGGTGTAACCCCGCATGGGTTTGTTTTGTTTTATCTTTTAGAATTTTGGTGAGAATTTTGGTTGGTGACTGTTAGGTTAACCCTGAGCTCACCAGAGCAGCCCCAAGTGCTGGTAGGGCAAAACTGCTTTGCAAACGGATAGACCAGTAATCTGGGTGAGACCCTGCGCCTTGTTACGGGGCATACTTGTTCAGTGAAAAGCTTCCAACATTAAACAAAGAAAAACGTGGAGGGCAGAGAGAATGGGCATTTTGTGCTCATCTCATAGCTTGGTTTTAACCTGTTCATGATAAATTGGATCTGCTGTTTAAAGGTAAGGAAAGAAAACACCCCCAGAACACCTCCGAAGGAGGGGAGTTGAAAAGGAAAAACAAACCTATGGAGGACCCTGGGCCCCTCAGTAGCCCTGAGGGTGAGCCTCCGCTGAGGAGAGCTGCGTGTCCCCAGCTCTTCAATTGCCCTCGTGTTTCCGCCACGGGGTTCAACATGAATCGCTGTGAAAATCTGAAATATCTTCAGTATTTAGCAAAACTGTACAAACTAGAATTGAGCTTTTAATTTTCGGAGTCGTTTAGGGAGTCACTTACAAGGAAATAGACATTCTTCGTGTGTTTTGTGAATGCTATGGAAATTCCATACTTAAGGGGGCATTTAACGGAGCAACAGCCTTTCGCTAAGGAAGGTCAAATTTTCTTCTCTTTGAAGACTTTCAGGCTCCCAAATCAGTTTGCATATTGAGCTTCCCAGAACTACATTCAGCCACCTGGGGCAGCTGAGCATGAAGAACACCATTCTCGATGTCTTTAGCTACAAATTGGTAAGCAAATGGGCTCCAGAGGCCTGATGAGGAGGGGCACACCCCTTAAATCCAGTCTGTTTATTACTGAGGAAGTTCTGATCAAGTTTATGGTGTTAAAGACTCCAACATATCAACTCCATTGAAGAGCAGGACAAGCCACTGTAAATAGGAACCATCAAAGCATTAGCCATTTCAATGAAATGAAGCAAATCAATTGTTTTTTAGAAAGGTGCCTTTCAGATCTCCTTTATCAGGCTCTGAGTTTCTGTATCAAGTTCACATTAAAACAACTTGTGCTAACGGGATTTTAGCTCAGGATCTTGGAAGGTCAGTGACTTGGCCAATAAACCATGATTTCCCTAATCTGTGGCAAAACAATCGCCTCGCTACTTTAAAGCCATTTAAAACAATTCAGGGATGTTAGCACTGGATAAAAATGAAATACCTAGAATCACTGAAGGTGCCCAGGTTGTGAATTTGCTTCTGTCAATCAGTTAACCTTTTATTTTATTTGGCGTTGTTTAATTGTTTCCCCCCCCCAAAATGTGTTCTGCTTTGTTAAAATTGATATGTATGTCAGATGCACATAGACTTAGAGGTATTACTTTTTTTTTTTTTTTAATCAAGACATCTTCAGTTAATTTGTTGGGATTTTGTGTTCTGTAAAATAATTTCAGCTGCCAAGATGATGCTGACTGCGATTTCTGTATAAACTGGTAAGGTAGTAATTACTATATCATATTCTTATTATTTCTTTTAACAAATTGATTGGGTACTTTCTATGTAGCAAACACTGAATTAGTCTCCGATGTTGCCTCCCTGAATGTGAATGTTATCAGCCTCCATATACTGTGGGCTTCTAGAGATCAGAGATCATGTTATAAATCTCTCCTTAGGACCTTAGAGCCTTACCTATAATAGGTCTTCAAAATCTTTGTTATATAAGTAATAAATACATATAGTTAGATTTTTAAAAAATTAACTTCTGAAAAAAAAACTAACTTCTGGGCAGAGAATTTGAATTCAAGGAACTTACTCCTTTGGAGAAAGCAAAAACAAAAGGATAAACAACAGAATTTTTTTCTCTGTGTGATTACACCAAATTTTTAGTGTTTTAGAAATAAAAATGTTACTTTTAAATGGGGGAGAGATTGAGAAGAATACATTTTGCCTAAATATTACATTTGTATTAAAATATAATTCAGTATAAAACTTTACCAGCAGTTAGGTAAAAGGTTTGGGGTATTTCTTGAGGTGAGTTATGTATTAACTAAAATTAGATGATGAAAAACAAAATGATTTACCCAGGTCAAATAATTAACTATCCGTGAAAAAATAAATTGGTTGGATGTTAGTTTTGTGTACAATTGGCCAATTAGATAAATGGATAGCTATATATGCACATACATAGAAATTTTTTTATTAGGAGCCAAGCACTGGGCTAGGTCCTACAAAGTATAACATAGGATTTGAGGAAGACAAATTTTCTGCTGTCAGTGCATTCACTATCTTCTCAGCTGTAAACAGACAATAAACTATTTTAGTTCAGGTCAAGCAAATGAGGGATGAGTGAGCTAGAGGGGGTTGGGGTGGTTCAGTCCAGTCAGAGAGAACTCCAAAGACAAAAAGCCCCTATCTGTTGAGTTTGAAGAGTCTCTGAGATATTCAGTGAAAATATTCAGTAGTTTATGAATTAGAAACAAAATCTGGAACAGAAGAAGAAATTGGAAGTCATTGGGCATTCTCTGAACCCTGACTCTGGTAGTACGTGCTTTCTCAGCTCCAGAATGTTCTATGAAACTTAAGTCATCTAAGAAGTCTTTATTTTTTTTTATTGCCTCTCTCCCAAATCTGCATCTCTGAGTTTTCTAGGTTTTAGAACACAGCTTTCGTAGAGTATAGAGATTTGCAATTTTAAAAGATATTGTTTTATAGAAAAAATTATAGTGGCTAAGATCAGTAATTATAATCAGGTCTTTCTGAGTTGGAATTCCAACTTTCTTAATTTCTAGCTGTGTGACCTTGGCAACCCATTTGACCCCTCTGAATTCCAGTCTTCTTACCTGTAATGTGAGGATATCATGAGCTGAACTGAAGTGTTGTCGTGAAGATTAGATGACATAGTACATAAAATGGTTTGGCAGGGGACATGACATATTACAATAGCTTAATAAATGACTATATTAATGTTATATTAATGTTAAAAGGATAAATGGCAATGACTGGGTGTATGCAGTAGGCATTATAATTGGTGTTTGCACTAAGTTTTTCTCATTTATTGCTCACAAAAACCCCTGGGATCCTTCCATCTTACAAAAAGAAAAACGATGCTCCACGGTCAATAAGCAGTTGTAGACCCAAGATTTGAAACCAGATTTTAAAATTTTTACTTCTGATGCTTTATTAGCTCCCTCTGGCTTCTAGAAATCATGGGAGATCATGACAAATGTTCTTGTCTATTTCCAAATAGCCTCCAGTTCTGTACTGTATTAAAAGATATTCTGCTAATAAAGATGACCAGTTTCAGGACAACACAAACTATTTATTGAGCTTCTACTATATGACAGGCACTGTAATATGCCCTGAGAATACAAATAATTCTTGCTTCACACTTGATATCTTGACACGAAAACATTTTTACAGAAAACTATAATCCAGTGGGGTCAGTGTTCAACTAGAGATAGAAGAAAAAAGAGAGAAAGAGAGAAAGGAAGGAAAGAAGGAAAAAAGGAAGGAAGAAAGAAAGAAAAACAGCACAAGAAAGAGGGAATAATTTATTTAATCATTAGGTTGGGGATGGAAGTGAAATAAAGTCCCCCAAAAGGGGAAGGGATCGGAACCAGCCTAGTTTGGAGAATTTTATGCAATATAAAAATAATTTTTACCCATGTTTTTATTAAAGTAGAAGACCATAGCTGATGCCATTAGACATCTCTTCTTTGTCACAGTTTATACTGGAAATAACACTGTATTATTTAGTTAATCAGAATTGATGAGACTATTTTATAAAAATAATCTGACCACTTCAAAAGATCTAGACTTCTGTAAACTTAGATTTCATGAGCAAAAAATATTTTTAAAAAAATCAGATAACTACCAGGAGGGCCTGAATTACTTGGTATGTACTCTTGGGAAATTGTTTTGTTGTTCAGTTTTTTAATTTGTAAAATAAGATTGTTGTAAAAATTATGAGGAAGAAACAGTATAATGATAAAGGCTCAGACTCTGGAGTAAATCTGCCTGAGTTTAGTCTTTGATCTATTGCCTACTAGCTGTGTGACTAAAGTCGAGTTACTTAACCTCTCTGTGCTCCAGTTTCCTCATTGGTAAAATGGGGATAGTAATAGTTTGCCTCAGGTGTGCCAGAACAATTCAATGAATAGTTTTCCCTTTCTTCACTGATTCAACCTTTATCATATATTAAATTCTAACATGCAATGGATAGATTTGAGATTTTCTAATGTATTTATTGTTGTGTCTTTTTACCATTGAACCAATGGTTCAATGTTAAAGTGGGATATGGAAGAAGACTTGAAACCCACCGACTTTTAATTTTAAATAAATTTTATTTATTTATGATATGTTAACAAAGGATACTTTGTTAAGTGTCTTAGCTTTATAAAACAGAATCAGAAATACATAAAAACTCAACTTTCCACTCATCATCATCTCTCTATATACATCTGATCCTTGAACAACTCAGTTTGAACTGCATGAGTTCACTTGTACATGAAAATTTTACAGTTACGGTACTATAAATGTATTTTCTCATTCTTATGGTTTTCTTAACAACATTTTCTTTTCTCTAGCTTACTGTACCATAAGAATATATATATATATATATATATATATATATATAATACATATACAGAACAGGTGTTCATCAACTATGTTATTGGTGAGGCTTCTGGTCAACAGTAGGCTATTAGTGGTTAAGTTTTGGGGGAGTCCATAGTTTTACATGGATTTTTGACTATATGGGGGTGAGCACCCTTTACTCCCATACTGTTCAAGGGTCAACTGTATACACACACACACACACACACACACACACACAGAGGTTTTTCTAACTTATACCTCTTTATGGTCAACCCAGAATCATTCTGTAAAGGCAAACCATAAAATCCCATTAAAATTTGATAGAATTTATATTAACTCACAAATTAATTCAGGAGAACCTGGCTATTATATCTTACCAGTTAGAAAAAGTCAGTGGGTTTCAAGTCTTCTTCCATATCCCATAGAAACATTTTATGATTTGCTTTGCAAAAGCCAGTATCTTGCTTGTTGTATTTATTTCTTACTCTTTTACATGTATTGTTGTTGATGTGAACAGAATGATTATTTTTCCATTTTTTTATTAGTGCTCTTCTATGGAAATGTTACTGATTTGAATATTTATTCTGCAAGTTCGTCAACCTTCTGAATTATCTTGTTATATCTGATAACTTTTTGGTGGAGGATATCTGAGAAATAACTGCATTTTGCACTATAACCTCCTAAGAGCTGAAATTATGTTTATAATGTCTGTGGATTACCGCATAAAGATGTAGTAGAATTCCTCCAATGTATACATGTTAAAAAAATAAAAACAAAGAAATGTCATACTACACAAAAGCTTTAGGCATTTATAGTAAAGTATTGAAATGAGAAAATTTATATTTAACATATTCAGTAGAAAATGTAATTCCACTTTTTCTTACAACTGAATGTTTCACACTTATGCACTTTCTAAAAAAAATTCTGGGATGCCATGATTCCTTAACCACCATGTTTTGTTCCTTTTAATTCCCTAAATTACAGGGAAATTAAAAGCCCATTAAAAAATAAAAAATAAATAAAAGTCCATTAAATGGTATACATTAACACCTGCTATTATAGGGTTAGCTACGGACTGTCACTGATAAAACTAGTCAAATCTGATTGCTTTGAGATCTGAAAACAGGATTCTTTGAAGAGCACTTGCTTATTTGTGCAAAGAAATAATATCAATCTAGGAAACAGGTGAATGGCACCAATACTAAGCTTGTTCCACAAGCAGTTTGAAAAATGACATCTGTAAATAGAGAAGAAAATTCATTTAAAATGAAAATATAATTATTAGCTATGAAAAAATTGAACATTCTGTTTTTATAGTATCAATACATTCGACCTAAATATTACTTGGCTAGCAAATTAAATTGGACTTTGTGACATAGTTCTCTTTGGAATACTGTTTCTTACTTTGGGATTTTATTAAGCCGAGTTTTGATGGAACATAAAGAAAATATAAATAATGTTTATCCTCCTAGGCTTTGACTAGAAGGCATCAGCAAAGCTTCCACTGAATATCTAAGTGCTAAAATTTTAAGATTTGGGATTATGTACACAAGCGGATGAGCCCTTCAAATATATATATATATATATATATATA
This sequence comes from Mustela putorius furo, assembly GCF_011764305.1. Taxonomy (NCBI): domain Eukaryota; kingdom Metazoa; phylum Chordata; class Mammalia; order Carnivora; family Mustelidae; genus Mustela; species Mustela putorius. The sequence goes on along the minus strand of NW_025421402.1, from coordinate 17,222,045 downwards.
TATATATATATATGGAGAAGGACTATTTTATTTCTGCTAGCAGGTTCCAAAGAACTGAGTAAATTTTTATTTTTATTATGGGAAAAAAGGCAAAAGCAGGAAAAATGTCGAATACCAAAGCTATGAAGCAATGAAAGGCAAGCTAAAGAAATAGATGAAAAAAAAAACCTGAAGACAATATCAGAAAGGATTTCTGTAATTGATGCTATCAGAAAGTCATCTTGTCATTAAAGCATAAAAAGACACTTGTGAATTAAAACAGCTGTAGGAACTAAATTTTATTTAGAAAGGTATGTTCTTGGTTTTTATATTTCCTAAACCTTTGAAACTGTAACATCATAGAATATCAACGTAGCACATTCTTATGTGAGATGAAAGAGTATTTGTCAGGTTAAAAATATGTTTGATAATGTAAACATAAGAAACTGATTTTTTAAAAGATTTTATTTATTTGACAGACAGAGATCACAAGTAGGCAGAGAGACAGGCAGAGAGAGAGAGGGGGAGAAGCAGGCTCCCTGCTGAGCAGAGAGCCCGATGCAGAACTCAATCCCAGAACCCTGGGATCATGACCTGTGCTGAAGGCAGAGGCTTTAACACACTGAGCCACCCAGGCCCCCTGAATAAGACAATGCATTAAGACAATGCATGATTAAGTAATCATATAACAAGTTCTGTTATTCCAGCAGAGAAAAAAAAATCCTAGCTCGTTTTATTTGGTCTGATATATCCTATTTGTTTTGTTGTTTCCATCATTCATGAAAAGTAACTTGAGGACGCTTTTTTAATAAAAAAGATATTTATTTAATTATTTGACAAAGAGTGCGCAAGAGAGCACACACAAGCAGGGGGGAAGGGCAGAGGCAGAGGGGAAATGCAGATTCCCCAGTGAGCAGGGAGATGGACCTCAATCCCAGGACCCTGGGATCATGACCTAAGCCGAAAGCAGAGGCTTAACCAACTGAGCCGCCCACGCATCCCCTTAAGGACACTCCTTATATTCAATTACTTGTTAGTGTTTTATGCAATAACCACTGAATAAATTTTTTTGATTCAAAGCATGATACTTCAATTTGATACTTGCAAGATCTCAGATATTTTAAAATTAACAAACTAGTTTTCAACTTAAATTACATGAGCTGAGGCCAAAATTGTCCATGTACATTAAAAATATGTAATTAAAAATAGTGTGTTATAAATGTTGTAGCATTCTGAGATTTTTTTACTTCAAATGATATGTATGCTAACCACGATTATGGCTAAGGCACATGCTACTTAATATTATTTCAAAGACACAAAAGTGCTTTAAAAATGTATTTTTAAATCATTTAAAAAAGATTTTTAAAAAGATTTATTTGACAGACAGATCACAAGTAGGTAGAGAGGCAGGCAGAGAGCCCGATGAGGGACTTGATCCCAGGACCCTGGGATCATAACCTGAGCCGAAGAAAGAGGCTTTAACCCACTGAGCCACCCAGGTGTTCTAAAAATGTATTTTTGAATGAGAATGTTTTACACCTCATCATATCCTACCTTGTATTTAAAATAAAACTAATATTTTGTGATGAAATTTAAATAAACTCATTTGTAAAAATATAGAAAACCCCAGGAAAAAGAGCTATGCAATCTTAAGACCCATTAAATATTTTGGCTTTAGACAAATCCCCCAAAACTATAGTATAAGAAGTCATAAAACAAATCATCAGTCATTCTTGAACACTTCCTTTTCAACCTCTAGATCTATTCCAAACTCAAATTATATTCGTTTCTCTGCTAGTCACTCTGTCTGTCCAGCATGTCTGTATTGTATAGGCAGAGCTTCAGTGTTAGTCACTGAAGTCAACTGTTAGCTGGAAGTCAACAAAACTTGGAGAAATTCCCAGTATTCTCAGATGTGTGTGCAGCTGTTATCCATGACGATAGGTGGGTAATAGCACAATGTCCTGGATAACTCGTTAAAATTAACTCCTGTTTCTGATCTTATTTCCTAACACACACCCAAGTTGATAATGCAGCCCAACTTAAATAATTTCCTTACCTAGATGGTGGAGATGGCAGATGTAACAGGAGTAACAAATGAAATAGGATTTTTTGAAAAATCATGTTATATATGTATCGCCAGTTGGTCCCTGGGAAGGTACAAATGATATTTTAGTGGCCAGGATAAAAGGATCTATTCTTTTAAAAAAGTTAGGGACGTCAAAAAATATATCTGTTCTTCCTTTTTCCTGAAGGAAATGTGAAAAGATGAGTCTAAGTAATTTCTGACTACACAAATGTAAAAAAAAAAAAGAAAAAAAAGGTAACCTGGAGACTTGGCTCTTTGCCAGTAAATCATTCCCCTCCATTATTGGCTACTGTCTATTTTATGAGCTTTGACTAAGCCACAAATACTCTAATAGCATAAAACCCTAATTTAGTAGAAGATGCTAATGAAGGAAATGTCTTCTACATTCTACAGGTAATGAAATAACCTTTCAGGTAACATTATTATGGTGTTTGCATTTTTTTATTTTCACTAATATCCAATCATCCTGAATGAATTAATTGAGATCCAAGAGTAGTAAATGTACAATTATCTGACACACATACACAGCTAACAAGTATAAAATATTTGCATTGTGTGCCATCCATCAGATTTATGCTACTTTCCACGTTCATTATGATTGGAGGCTCAAATGGCAATGGCCATTTAACTGGGGAAGATACTAGTGTGCAAAGCAGTCGTGTGCTAATGAAAGCTTCCAGATACATCCGGTTGCAAAACAGTAATGGAGAATTTAAAAAACTGTTACTTTAAAAAATACACGTGGTATATCATTACATGTCGATAATAACAATAAATAAATAAATAAAAATTAAATTAAAAAAAAACACATGAATAATTCTTATTCTTGCAAGAATAAATGAATGTAACAGATGAATTACTTTTTATCAAGGAACTAAGTTGGGTAATAGAACCATTTCTAGTTCTAGCTGAGTGGTACTTCCTACCAAGACTTTTCCTGAACATTCCTGCTTGCTTGACAGCCCCGCCTGTTTTTTTCTGACCTATAGCCCTTCATAAACCTTTTCACAGTTCTGATTAATTTTATGGAAGTATCTATATTTTCCACACTTGATCTTAGCCAAAAGGTTGAAAAGCAATGGAAATACCTAGTTTTTTAACTCAGTGGACTGTTTCTATTATCTTTGTACTTTGTATTTTACCTAGAAAAATACTTGACACATAGTTACTCAACAACAATTTATTAAACTAACCAGAGGGATAATTTTTATATTTAATGTCTATCAAATTAATCATATTTGAAGATATTAAAGATTAGATAAGCTTTTCAGACTCTATAAAATATGAGCACCTCTAACCCATTTTCCCTGTAAGTTTTTTGGTAATATATGATTAAACTTTTAAAATACCATATTATAGGCGTCTGTAATCTTTTTCCTCAAAGGGCCAGATAGTAAATATTTTCAGATGTCTGAATTTTTATATGGTCTGGACAATCTCTATCATAACTACTCAACTCTGCTTTTGTAGCATAAAAGTAACCATAGGAAAAAATGTAAATTAATGAGCAGGGCTCATTAATAAAGTTCCAATAAAACTTTATTTTGGCATATGAACTTTGAATTTAATGCAATTTTCCTGTGTCATGAAGTATTCTTTTTTTTTTCAACCACATAAAAATGTAAAACTCATTCTAGCTCATGGACCGTACAAAAACAGGTGACTGACTCCTGCCACATAGCATCTAATTTTATATTGCTACCATCCTTATCTAGTCATTAAAATAATAGCTTTTCCCTCTACACTGTAAATACGTAATTCATGGTCAATAAATGTTTGTGAAATGAATAAATGAACATAGGCCTCCTCTGCCTGTGTGGGTAGTGGAATCTGAGAGGTCAATACTAGAAGCAGGAGGCTGTGTATTAATCTTAATGACATAAAATAACAGTAGTAACTAGTAGTGAACTAGTAGGCAGAGCAAATAAGAATTAGAGCTCAGAAATACTTGGGAAGTTTCTATCAATAGACCCTTATAATCAATGGTTGGGGCAAGGACTCAAGGGTAAACTCTAACTTTGGGGTCTTTGTGGATGATGTTATCACGAAGATTAGGAGTATGAGAAAAGGAGCAGGTTAGAGGAAGAAAGGGTCTACCTTGGACATACTGAGTTTTAGGTGCTTGAGTAAAATCTAGACTCAGAAATCCAAGAGAGGGTTTGATGAGAAAAGCCTGAACTTGAAGAGAGGTACAATCTAAAGTTATGAATCTGTTAGTCATCTGCAATCAAATGGTTGCTGAAAACCTAAGCGGATCCATCTAATCTCTCATGAAAAACATCTCTAAAAAGTCAGTGAAGCCTTGGGGTAAATGTAGAAATGCCAACTTTTAAAGGCAGGAGAAATCAGAGGAGCTCATGAGTAACAGCAAAGAAATGGCCAGAGATGGGGGTGACGGCTGGCAGAATGGAGAGTTTGGATGCTAAAAAGATGGAAGTAGGTATCAAATACCATAGAGAAAAGTTTCTTTGGATATGGCGATCAGAAGGGATTGGCATTTTAGCAAGTACAGCCAGGGAATGTCCAACAGGCAGTGGGTCGATGTGCACTGAGAACATGAAATTAAATAAAACTACACCTTTGACAGATGTTGATACAGAAGGAGGCCTGATCTAAAGCTCTCGGAGAGTTTGAGGTGAAGGCCAATTCTTTCTTTTTTGTCTGGGAGGGGCCTGACTCTGTTTACAATTTGGGGACACTGAACCAGCACAGAGAGAAGAGGCAGAGGCACTGAGGATTCAACAGGGATCAAGAGAGGAGATGATGGAGTAGCAAAGTCCAAGCAGATCGCCTTTGTTCTAAGACTGAAAGAAAGAAGTTAGGCACCTGGGTGGCTCAGTTGGTTGAGCATCTACCTTTAGCTCAGGTCGTTATCTTGGGATCCTGGGATTGAGCCCCAAATGGGGTTCTCTGCTCAGCGGGGAGTATCCTTTTCCCTCTGTGCTCTCTCTCTCTCTCTCTCTCTCACAAATAAATAAAATCGTAAAAAAAAAGTACGTATGAAACAGGAGGCTTGATGATGTCTTGAAGACTGGGAGGAGGCAAAGGTAGAAAAAGGGAAGATAGTGATGAAGGTTTGGCAATATGTTAAGGCTGTGAGAGTTGACCAAGAACAAGAGAAAGACTGGATAAGGGTGGTATTGAAAGTCAGCAGAGATCTGAAATGATACACTTGCAAGAGTTTCATGATGGCTTGATTTTTCTCTAACATTGCACCTAGATCCAGTAATGGGATTGAGTGGTGGATGCAGGAGATGCAAATCGAAAAGGAATAGAAGTCTCAGAATCCAAGTTGAGCTCAGCAGGAAGAGAGACCAGGAAGGATTCACTGCTTTGGATGTCTCTGTAAAGTAGAGCGGAGTGCAGAGAGAGGGCTGGTGCTCTGCGTGGTTATGGCCAAGCTATTTAAGACTTTCAGGATTCTGGACCCACGGAGAGAAAAACAAGACAAAACCAAAAAACAGCTCCATGGTGTGACCATAGGAATTTATAGTTAAAGAGGAGGCTGGGTGAAGGTCATTGATGGTCAGAGGCAGTGATAGGTGAACCCGTCTGTAGAGTGAGGGGCGAGAGACATGGAGGTTGGTCAAGGGATGATTGGTATTAGTGCGGAATATACAGGATGACAGAAGATCAAAGTAGGATAGGCAATGAGATATCCTTAAGGAAACCTGAAGGGATTCTATGACTGTGGGCTTCATCAAAGTGATAGCAAGTATCCATAAAAATGACTGGATCTGGACAACAGATCAGCTAGTAACTCCTTGTGCCTTTGCATTACCAAACTGGTGCACTCCGAATCTAGTGAATGAGAGAAAACATGTCTGGTCTGAGCTCACATGACTCTTCTTTTTTCTTCTCTTCCTCTTCCTCTCCTCCTCCTCCTTTTCCTCATCATCTTGATTCTGTATTTCTTATTCATTTTTCTTCTTGGTGACCTGTGTCATTTGCTTGGACATTTGCTTTCTCATATCAATAGCATTTTTCTCATGGTATTTTGATTTCAGTAATCCTGTTTCATTGACAAGAGCTCATTCATTTTCTTTCACTTGTCCTTTCTTAAAGAAAAGCTGTTCCTTTATGAATTGCAATATTACTTCAGATCTGTCTGAAGATACTAATTGGAAATTTATAAGCGTTCTCTTCCATCCCCTAAACTGCATGATTCTTCCAGCATCTATTTGTGTCATTTGATTTCCTCAAATCACATAGTGGTTTTGATTTTCATATTTGCAAAAGGAGGAAGGTTTCATATCTACGGGGAGTGAGAAGGGATTTCCTCGGATTTCTTTGTAGTTGTTTCGCCTCCAAATAGGTTTTCTTTGAGAAAGGTATGGCTGAGTATAGAGTTGCTTTGCTGATGGAGATAAAAATCTAAAGCCGATTGTGCAGGAGAATAGCACTTCTCAAACTTTAATGTATTTGCCTATGACCCAAGGAATCCTGTTAAAATGCAGATTCTAATTTAGCTGGTCTGACAAGGAACCTGAGACTCGGCATTTCTATCAAGTGCACAGATGTCCACCTTGCTTCTCTGGAGATCACACTTCCAGTAGTTTGGCCCTAACAGTTCTCTAGCTTCTAACTTCTTTCTGAACCTTCGATAATTTTCTTAAAACAATTAAGCATGTAGGTTGTGGGATCTACTCATTTCAATTTATTTTAGAACATGGGGATCATTTTGGATCATACTCAGGTATATTCCTCATAAATCGCCTAATGATGGTCACAGCATCATAGAGTAAACACTAATGGGAAAACAAAGTTGTTTTAAATCAGCAGGTACACATTACGGAAATATTTGCTCCATGGCTATGAAGTATGATCAGTCCTGTTAACAAATCCTTGTCCCCGAAGCTGGAAAACTGGTTGAGAGAATAATAAAGGAGCAGCTTTTGTTAACAGCAGGAGCCAACCATGTCTGCATCCACTGGGCAAGTCACTATTTTCTATAAGAAGAACACAAGTATGATCTCCACACATAGATGGAAAAAAACCAGAGAGCAAGTTACGACAGGGTTAAAACTGAGTATGTGGGCAGCCAAAGTACATGCCACTTTTGAGAATAAAAATAGTGTGTACCTTATTAAAAGCCGCCTGACAGGGTCAGCAGCCTAGTCACAGAATACCTACCAAGAACAATTTCAATTTTAATAGGTTTTACTATGTATTTCATAAGCATGCCCATTGAAATTGAGTCATCAAAGCCTCCCAGTTCCTCCAAGACAGATTTTAGCCTGAGAGCTTGGAGTAATTATCCCACTGGATGTTAGCCTGTGTAGCTATTTCAGCCTCGTTCATCATTTCAAACAGCTACATACTCTGCCTGCTAATTTCTTCCGATGGATTAGCTGCTCTCACTTGTCTATCTTTTTTTATTTCTGGGGGGTGAAATATTGCCTTCTTCCCATGTTTTAATAAGCCGAGCAGGCATGCACCACTGCACAGCTCCTGACTCCTATTTCTTTCAGCTCAAAGAATGATCTTCTGGGGGAAGCGCCGGGTGTAAATGTGAAGGTGAAAACTTGGCCATTACTCCCTGCAGCCTGGAACCAGCTGCTTTACACGAGGGCTGAGCTAGTTTGCATTTATCTGTTTATATAGTACATTCTAAGCTGTTCTTCCTCGGCGGTGTTACTGTATTACTTATCTTCTGCTTCTTTTGGACTCTGATCTTTATTTCCAACAGCCTCTCCCCGCACCCCCCCCCCCTCCACGCCCCGTATTTCACCTCCGCTCTGCCTGTGTGCCTCCCATTAGAAAACCACAATGCACAGAACTATTCATTGCAGGATATAACTTCCTTAGTTCTTCACAATAATGACCCTGTTTGAGCTTTTGAATTCAGGGGTTCAGTGATTTCTTTATTCTCTGACCTCCCAGTGAGAACACACAATTTCACAGGCTGGAATATCATTCCTTCTTAAGGTATGTGGTTAAAAAAGCAAGGACCCCGGTAACAAACCGACTAAGGTTTTCATCCTGTCTCTGCCATTTGGAAACTTTGTGACCTGGGGTTCGTTGTTCAACCTCTCTGAGCTTAAATTGCGCCTCCCATGTAATAGGCACCTCAGCACACAGAACTTAACGTTTCCTTTACCCGGGTCATTTAACAAGCCGGCTTTGCCGCCTTGCACTTGCTGTTATTGTCAATTAGCTGTTAGGGCTCCGACAGCTTTGCAGAAGATCCTTTAAAAAGCGCCAGATAGAATAAAAGCAGAACGTGAGTAGGCTTGCTCACACAACTCATGAGTCTGGAAGTCTGCGGTAAAGTTTACCGCAGGCCTCACTCAACAGACTTCTGACGCTCTGCGGCACCACCATGGGCGACGCCATTTTACACTCTCCCATGATCCCGTTCGCGCCTCTTCACCCTGGTTGGGATGATGGGAATTTTCCCTGGACCGGAAACAGGAAACTGATGCTGTGAGCCAAGGTAGAGAGGACGCGGGATGGACTGTGTGCTCAGGTGAAGTCTTCAAACTGATGAAGGCCAAGGTGGTGGGGCTCCATTTTCTAACTGGTAGAAAAGGCCCGTCTCTCCAGAGCTAGCGATTTGAGGAAGAGCTTCTTTCCCTCTCGGCCACAGAACTCTAATGTATCTGTTGGTAAATTGGAGATGGATAATTTTTATCCAGCTCTGGAGAAAGTGCAAAAGACAGTAATTGGTAATTCTTAGAGAGAGTGGAGCAGCTCTCAAGTCACTCTCAAGAGATGTTTTTGGAAATGTGATATCATTTGGAATTATGTTCATGGGAGCCCTGCCTGGGATCAGAAACTTGGAATTGGTAGACGTGGTTTTTTTTTTTTTTTTTTCCTTCAGAAACATAAAGCATCCATATTCTTCATTTATACATAAATTATGTAAGTGGATAAAATCCTCATCATTAGAGAATGACCTTGATGTTAGGACGCATTGATATTATAGGTGATGTTCTTCTTTGAAATTTTGCAAATTTTTGACATTAGTTATGGTTCAGTGCCAGTATCAAGATCATTAGTGTTGAGTCAAATACTTTTGTATTCACAAGGTAGTAATTAAAATGACGTTTCCAACTATTTATATATATTTCATCCAATGAGATCAAATATAATGTGTATTTCATCTTCAATTTGTCACTCTGTGGTCTCTTATTCCCCCCCCCCACCTTTTTTTTTTGGCAATAGGTGATGTGAAATGGAGAATGTATATGATACTGGCAAAGGAAGGACATGATCCAAAGACCTAGTACAGAAACTTACACATCCCGTGTGCTTTTTGTTTACTTCAATTAGGAAAATTCCCATAGCATGTGTTGCGGTCTTTTATTTATTTATTTTTTCTTTCCCTGCCACCCAACAAATGGGACAATTTCAAAACAATTTTGTTATCTCAAGTGAAGAAGTAAAGCTAAATTTCAGACAAAAATCCTTTCAATAAGAATGTAGCTTTGCTTATTCAAGAAAGCCTGAATTCTGCAGCAGAGAAGGATGGTTAATACATACATATAACTTTATTGTAAAGGCTAATCATTTTATGACTTAAATGAGAACCTATCCATAGAATAAAATTATCTCACAAAATATTAACTCTGTGTATCTCATATTAACATATATAAGATGTTGTTATAAATGATACAGGTTTTTTTTTTTTTAATTTTTCAGTTTTTTTTTTTTTAATTTAAGAAAGAGCTGAGTGAGAGAGAACATGAGTAGAAGGGGCAGGGGGAGAGGGAAAGGAAGAAGCAGGCTCTCCACTGAGCAGGGACCTGAGCCAAAGGCAGATGATTAACCTTCTGAGCTACCCTGGCTCCCCAAATGATTGAGATTTTTAAAGCAAGTTTTTAAGGCAACTTAATTTGATTCTACATACCGACAAGTATGTTAATCCTCAAAAATGATCTCTGACTCAGGATTCCTACAAAAAGCAGGCTCTACAGACATTTAGAACATCAGCAATTTAGACTCGAGGACAAGTGAAGGTTGGAAGGGTGCTACTCATGTGAAATAAATGAATGGCATTAACTCAACACCTTATCAATTTGATATTAAAGTCTGCAATGCTACACTGACAAACACTAATACTTGAAATGAGGCTGCGGATGTGAGATCATCCACATGGTTAGAAATTAAGAAAGAAGAATAAACCGAATTGAGATGAATGATGATACTGGTTGTTTTTCCATGCTACAGATATCATGGGTTGTCTTCTAAGTAGATGTCATCATAAAGAAAGAAGTAAGCATATTATAGAAAATTTCGAAAAGAATGTAAATAAGTTCACTCATCATACAGAAATTGCCTCACTATAATAATTTGCAAGTTTTTTTCTGATATTTTGTGTGCACATATATTTGTATTTAATTTTGACAATTTTAACCAAACTTTGCATTCCATTTGATGACTTTTTTTACCCCCATTTAATCATTCTTCTTGTTTTTACCTAATCATCCTGGTCATTGGAGTCAATGTATGTGGTACCTTCTCTTTAGAGATGTTGCACATATCTTGTTTACAAGTTTGATTTCAGGTTTACAAGTAAGTCTTTCTGTTAATGGGCATCACAGGGTTGTGGGTTTTTATTTTTTCTCCAATGTTTAAGATTATAAATAATTCTGCGATAAATTTTTTAGTATAAAACTTCTCCCACAAATTTTGTTCTGGTTCTTAGGATAAATTTGGACAAAAGATGTTACTTCCTAAATGAGAAAAAAATTAATTTCTGAGGGAGAGATTTTTAACCCATTCTAGTTGTAGAAAGCCTTGAAGATAGAGAAAGGTATGAAGATGAAAATAATAATTTTGCACAATCCTACAAAATAGGAAAAATAATCACTGATATGTTTACTCCAGTGATTTCTTCCCATGCATACACAGACACACACACACATACTCGATATATGATTTATTATTAAATTGAAGCCTTATTGTACATACAGATTTGAGTTCTGCTTTTCTTTAACTATTACATTGAGTAATAAGCATTTTCTTAAGTTTCTAATTCCATGAATGATTTTTAGTGGATGTATTATTATTCATTAGTCATCTTCTTGTTGCTGAATTTTAGGCTGTTTCCAAAATTCTGCTGTTGTTATAAATTTCCCTGATTATCTTTCTTTAGGATAAAGTTCCAGAAGCCATATGACTGGGTTGAAGTCTGTACCCCTGTAGAAATTCATATCAAAATACACTTTTCCTGCGACACCTAGTAGCTCAGTCAGTTAAGAAGCTGACTCCTGATTTTGGCTGTGGTCATGATCTGGAGGTCATGAGATGGAGCCCGTGGCAGTCTCTATGTTGGTTGTGGAACCTGCCTGGGATTCTCCCTCTCTGTCTCTTCCCCCTACTCCCCTACACACTCTCTTTTTTTCTCTCTCTCTCAAAATAAGTCCACTCTTTCTGGCAGTGTATGAAGATCCCTGTCTCACTGAACCCTCCTAGTATTTAATCATATTATCAGATTTTACTATTTTTAAATTACAGAAGTGAGGAATGACTGCCCATTTTGAAGGTTTTCAGTCATTTTATTACTAGTGACATTTTCTTTTACTATGTGCTTAGTTTCCCAAATTGTTTTGCACAATTAGGATTTTTCATATAATATATATGCCTATTATAAGAAATCCCATTACAAAGATAAAAATAATTGTTGCTTAAACTATCTCACCATTCAGATGTGATAATATTATATTAAGTGATCATCATTCCAGACAACCCTATGCACATATACGTTTCATTTTTTTAAAAATCACTTTATGGAGGTATGACTGACATATGTCAATAACTTGATAGTGTAATTTTCCCCTGAAATCATCACCACTAACAAGGCTATAAACATATCCATCACTTCCTAAAGTTTCCTCCTACCATCTTTTATTATTATGATTATTATTATTACCATCATTTGTGTGCAGGCGAACACTTACCGTAAGAACTACCCTCTTAGCAAGTTTCAAATATGCAATACAGTATTGTTAGCCATATGTACTCTGCTATATAGTAGATCTCTGGGACTGATCTCGTGTAACTGAAACATGTACCATCTGACCATCACCTCCTTATTTCCCTCTCCTCTACATCCCTGGCAACCACCATTTTACTCTCTGCTTCTATGAGTTTGACTATTTAAGATTCCACATTTCTTAATTGACTTAATATCATTGTGCAGAAAAGTTGGTTCAAAAGTCATAGACAAGGGTGGCCCCCGAAGTTGGAGGAATAAGGCAGCAAACCCTTGGGTTACAAATCATCACTCTCATTTGTAAATGTGGCTTCCTATAGTCACAATGTCCCCAGAGCTTCCTCTGTGGTAGGTCCTTCTATGCATCTTCTGGGGATGTTGCCCTGAAAGCATGTGCTATTCATACGCTTGCACATTAAATATGGATATGAAGTATGCAAAATCGCTAGGTCTCAAGCATCATAATGTCACTCTACAAAAAATTTTCCATCTGGAATAGAGAGTTGTATCATTTCTCCATATCCCATACTTTTGAAACATGGAGTAGTTTAACATATGTGTTTTTCCCATGTTCATGTTTATTTACATAATTACAATAGCATCTTTTGTTTGTGTAGAAGTTTAAAACAATTTCACTTCTGTTTTCTCATTTTCTATTTCTAACATACTATCACTGCCTTGATTTAAGATGGTTTAATCAATTGTCCAAGTTCATATAAACATCCCTCTTATGTCCTAATTTTGAGGGTTTGCTTTAATATATCAACATATTTTTGTCCTAGTAGTATTTTATTTTCTATATATTCTATATAACTTTAATATAAATTGCAAGCCCCTCACAGAGTTTTGTCTGCCCCTCACAGATTTTTACATGTTATCTTAGATGATTCATAAGGATTTATACAATATTGTGTGATATTAAGAGTAGTGATAGAATTGCTCTGCATATGATAAGCAAGCCCTTAATGAATCATTTATTGATTACAAATATTTTTCCAAATTAATTATTTAAACCTCAGAATATGGAAGAAATCAAGGCATATATGTTGCTTTATATTGAAAAAGATACTGCTTTTTCAGAATCGCCTCACAACTCAGGGATCTTTAGGCTGGAAATAGAAAACAAAGGTAAGGGAAGAGACTGAGATTGACACTGACATTGAAATTAAAGGAAAGTTTTTTCCTTTTTGCTTATTTTTGAAAGAGAGAGAGAGAGAGAGTGTGTGTGTGTGTGTGTGTGTGTGTGCGCATGTGCATGGGTGGTAGGGAGGAGAGGCAGAGGAAGAGGGGGATCTTGAGAGAATCTTAAGCAGGCCCCAAGCCTAGTGCAAGCTGATGTGGGGCTCCATCTACGACCCTAAGATCATGACCTGAGCCAAAGTCAAGAGTCAGACGCTCAACCGACTAAGCCACCCAGGTGCAGCTTTTCTCTCTCTTTCTCTTGCTTTTTAAAAAATTTTATTTTTTTAATTGAGAGAGAGAGAAGGAGTGTGAGGGAGCACAAGCCAGGGGGAGGGGCAGAGAGAGAGAGAGAGAGACAAGCAGGTTCCTCACTGAGCAGGGAGCCCGATGCGGAGCTGGATCCCAGGATCCTGAGATCATGACCTGAGCCAAAGGCAGACGTTTAAATGACTGAGCCACCCAAGGGCCCCTCTTTTTCTTTTAAAATATAACATATAACAGTGCCTAAAGAAAAGCACATGGAAAGTTCATGGATGTGGCCATTCTCTTTACTTACAAATGTATTCTTTTTATTTAAGGATTTCTGAGATGCTTTCATTGTTACAGGCATTAAGAGCCAAACAGTAGCATGACTCAAATGAATTCCATAAAAATATGCTAGATTTGAAAACTTCAGTATTATTTTCAGAAAAGTTTAATAAACACAAATCAGTCATGGTTTTTAAAGAGCTTTGCTCTTGGATTAGGAATATAAAATTGCTGCCTAATTATTATGAAGTAAATCTCAGAAAAGTAAGAATACAGATCTAAACGGCACCTTGATAGCTCAATGAAGTGTCTGCCTTCTGCTCAGGTCATGATTCCAGGGTCCTGGGATTGAGCCCCACATTGGGCTCTGAGTTCAGCTTGGAGCCTGCTTCTCCCTCTCCTTCTGCCTACCACTCTGCCTACTTGTGCTCTCACTCTCTCTATGTCAAATAAATACAGAAAATCTTTAAAAACAAAAACAAAGCAAAAGCAAAAAAATATTATTCTCACTTTTCCAAAACATATGCAGTGATATCGGGCTATCTTACATTATAAGAATTTCATATCATTTTTGCTTAAATATGCCTATGTTTTATAAACAGGTACATATATTTGGGGATATATACAAACATCAGCATAAATATCATCTCTAGCCTAATGAACTTGATAACAATTGGTATACCCAATATTAAATTGTTTCAAGTTAAATGTTAACTGGCTGGTGAGGTAGAGAATTAAAAAGAAAGACAATATTAAAGGCACTGTGGAGAAGAAAAATATAATAATATTAGGTTTAGGACTTCCATATGTTTTGATCAAGATCTTTTGCCAACATTTATTAGTATTCATGGTACCTTGGGAGGTAAATATTATCATCTTAATTTTAAATAAAATTGAAAAATAAAGGTTAAGTGGTTTCCCTCAGGCTACAGAGGGATGAGATTTTATTTTTTACAAGGAAAATGAAAATGAATATTCCATAACAATATTAGATAAGACAGAGGACATAGAAGCCCCTATTTACAATACCAGTGGCACACAGTAGGCTTACGATAAATGTGTGTTGAATTTTTTTTGACCATTATACTAGCAAGGGAGAAAAATAGCTTAATATATTTGCTCTGTCAATCTGGAAAAATATATACACAATTTATTATAATTTTTACATAAGTATTTAGTTACTGATTAAAAGATCTAGAAAAAATCTGCATAAACTTGTTTATTCTTTTCTCTTTTGAAAGAGTTAGCCTCTTTCTTTGAGACAAGAAGGCAGGTGTTAGATTTTTTCAATATCTCCATGGAAGGAGATAATAGATTCTCTTTAGTACCTAATGACACCCATGTTGATATCAAACTGTGTGGTAAATTTAATCAGGTCAGTAAAGAATTCAGGAAATCATTAATAGGCTTTCTAGATCTAATACCACCCCCATAATAAACAGCCTGGTTAGATTTTTTCTTCTTAATCCAATTGGCTGAAATTTGATCTAAATTTATTAGGGACTCTAGCACATGTTGGACTAGCTTCCATGTCAGGTGGCTCTTCCTACATTCTGTAGGTTAGCTGTAAGGCTCTTACATACAGCTAACCTACTACTCATCTTGACTATTAAAAGATCCTTGTATTTTTGGGTTGCTGTGGAACACATACCAAGGACCAAGGCTCCTTTTCCAGCCTTCTGTCATAGTAAACAAAGATTGCTTCATCTGTGTTGTTGTATGAAAGAAATGAAAAGGTATAACGATTCTCCACCCCTCCCCCCAAAACAGAAGTCCAGTGGTCTTTCTGGTAAATAAATTGAACGATTCCAGACAATTCTGTAAAGCCAGCCATAGTATTAGTGGTAAACACATTCAGAGAAAGCTGAGTGAATTCTTAGGTAAAAATTCCTTTATCAAATTAATCTGTTAAAGATCACTTAATATCAATGCCACACTTTGCTAGTATCCATTAATGCTGTCAGGTATTTCAGCTTATGGTTGACTAAAACTCCTCGCAAGCAGGACACGTCAGTTCTTGGCACATATGATGTACAGAATGGCTGAGAAGAGATTATTTTTTTTCTCTGATTACTAGTGAAAGCTCGTGTTGGAGATTTTTGCTTTTCGTTGGTTATTTTGTGAGATGTCACATTTCCTAGAAAAAGGTGAATTGACCTCAGAACCTACACAAGATCTTCTCTCTAGTGTTTTAGTTACTGTTGCTGCATTACAACCTACCCAGAACTTAGCGGCTTCAAACAACAGCCATTCAATGATGTTCCTAGGTTAAGAATTCAGGTAGGTTTCAGTTGGGCTATTCTTCTGGTCCTAATCTTACTGACAAAGATCAGGGAGTGAAACTTCCTGGGAGGTGGGCTTATCTGGAGGACCACCCAGCTACGTTCCCATACCTCGCGCCTTGGTGGGGTGGTTCGGAGACTGGGCACAGCTGGCTATCAACCAGAGTACCCCACATAGCTCACATAGCATGACAGACCCCAGGTAGTGAGACAAGACAAGTGGATTATCCCAGAGCAAGTGTCCCAAAAGGATCAGGACAAACTGCATGGCCTTTCTGATGTAGCCTTCCAAAATTGAATGGTTTCACATCTCCACACTTTGCATTGGTTATGAGCAAGTTCTATGTTCAGCCCACATTCAAGGAGAGGGGAATTAGACCTCAACTCTGGAGGGGGAAAGCTATGAATGAATCCATGGCCACTTTTCGAAAACTGCTGCAAACATGAAAAGGCAATGCTGGGATTGTGAGAGGTGGTAATTTCATGTCAATCCACCCGCTATTTGATTTACAAAGAACAGATAGAAGCAAACAATATATCCCCTAATCTTAATTTAAAGTGAACAAAATCTTGAAAACTGGGACTGTAGTTAGATTTCAATCACCAAATAAGTAGAAGGGAAGAAAATATCTCACTTTTTCCATAAAAACATATGTGGGCTCTGGAGGGGAGGGTGCCTACTTTGCGAGATGGTAACAGAGGAAATGTTTTCTTTATGACATCATTGGTACCATCAGAGTTTGTCCTGTGATTTCAAATGGTCTGTTACCCTGATATATTTGGTGCCTCAAATTACCTGAACTTATTACTTGAGGACTGCATTATTACAATTACTATAGGAAAAAAGAGGTCCATTTTTCTATAGAAAAAGAAGTGCACAACATTGATTTTTGTTACTTAGGAGATAAAGAAATCAATGATATATTCTTGAATTTATTTTTCCAAGATATTATTACAAACATAATTTGCACATATTTAAACATACAGGTAAGTTTAAAGAATTATATAGTAAAAAATAAATAGGTAAATACATATACATACTGCCTAGCTTCTACAAGTAATATTTTACACTACTTGGCTTTTTCTTTAGATGCATTTCAAAGTAAGTTGTTAATGTTGATACATGTTACCTTCTTGGGCTTATTTTATTTTATTTTTTTTAATTTAAAAAATTTTTAAGAAACTTGTTAAAAAATTTTTAAAGATTTTATTTATTTGAGAGAGAGCGAGCATGAGTACTGGGAAGGAGCAGAGGGAGAAGAAAGGAGACACCCCCCCACCACCACCACCAAGCAGGGAGCCCAATATGAGGGGTCCTCAATCCCAGGCCCCTGAGATCATGACCTGATTCTTGGGCTTATTTTAAATGCACATCTCAGTGTCAGAGCAAGCTCTAAAAACATTATTTCTAGAACTGAATGCAACCAAAAGGAGATTTCAGATTTTGCGGGCTGGTATCTCTCAAGGTAAAACAGGATCCATTCCAGTTTTCAAATACAATGCTCATGTTTACTTTGGACCTGACAGAGCATCAAAATAATTTACATTAGGAAGTGACACCATCACGTTTTAATTCAAGTTAATGGGAATATCCACATCGATCTGATGCAGTCACTTCTTTCAATTTCCAATGATCTACAATTATTAAGAATTTCTAGTTTAGAAAGGAAAATGGTTTGAAAATGTTAAAAATGAAAATGGTAAAAAAATATTAAAAAAATTTAAATAAATGTTAAAAATATTAAGAACCAGCTGGTTATGAAGTTTGACCTATGATGCAAGCCTCTGTTACATTCCAGCATTGAGAACTTGGCCGAGGACCCCATTCAGTATTAAAGCTCCAAATGATCAGAGGCTATTACTCATGCTTAATTGTGCTCTTAGGTTTTATATTTCCACACTTGTAATGAATTTTTGAACAAATTCCTTGGAAACAGTGAGGTGTGTGCTAAGTGTCCTTAACTCCTTGGATGCAGCTTGTATTATATCTAAGGAGTTAAAGAATAAAACACTTGCCATAATTGCTTAAGAGTTAGTAATTCATGAAAGTGATAGGAACGTGGGTCCCACTGACATTCGGGCTCACACTCCACATTTGCAATTGTATATATCAGTATATCTCATCATCACAAAACTAGCTTTGAAGGAACAATGGAGACTTGCAAATATGAACAGCTGCTTCTTTATTTTATGCTTACAGAAGAGAATATTTAGAGAAATGAAGAAGAAATAAAGTCTTTCTCCTCTCTCTCTCCCTAGCTGTTTCTGGCTCTAAAAAGTACGCCCCATGGACTTTCCTACCTTAGCAGCTGAATGGATCATAGAAACAATTATCTGATTATACCCAAAGACCCAAGATGCCCACACTCAATAAGAATATTTTAAAAATTCTAATAATGTGACCTGACCATCTTGACAAAATGGCCTATTACATAAACTAGGTTAAAAAAAAATTGAGAATATGCTATATATGTGTAAGTTGTATCTACACACATATATATAGATATCTTTATATATTATTCTCATTCAACTTTGGTTCATTTTGCTAGAGTGGGTGTATCTTTTTAAAAGAATTATCTAGATTTCAGCCTCAAGCATTTGGCTTCTTGATCAATATGCATCACAGGCAAATTGGGAAACACTCAGGTCAAATTTTCTTTTTCTAAAAAAAATACAAAACCCACATCTTTTAGTGCAAGCATATAGATAACTTAATAACCTTAAAATCACCGAATTCTGCCAATATGTAATTTTATTTTAGAACATGGTATATCAATCCTGACTTAAAATAACAATATCACACAATATAAATTTATATTCATCTGTGTCCAAAGAAAAACATTGCATAGGAATTATGGTTTTTGCATAAAAAGTACTCCAAGGGTTAAATTAATAGCGCAGTGGCTTTAAATCCTTGCTTAAAATATGCCCCTTCTTAAGGAAAAAAAAAAAAAAAGAAAGAAAGAAAAATGATGGGTATTCACATGATTGACAACCTTTCCAAATAGAAGTGTTGCTATAATTAAGCAATAATGTATGAGTGAGTGTACATTATGACAAATTGGAAGCTTGGTTGATTAGATTGAGCATATAAGCTGTCAGTATAATTATCATATTTTAATCATTTTTCTCCATTTTTTATAACAGCATTGTCTTCAACCTCACTTGGTGCTTATTAGATTGATATTCTAAGAAGAATCGTACAACATAAAACACGTCCTTAAACAGGATGAACTTTAGATAAGACTTTAGTTATGTCTATAAACATTTATAATGATGTCTGTTCTGTTTCTGTTTCTATCTGCTGTTTTATTTTGTGTAAAAAAGAAAAGTTCTTTTTCAAGATAAAATGGATAAACTTGAGCATATATGTCTCTGTGAAACCCCTCTATATTTCAATAGAAGCCTATAAAATATTTATTAAAACTGCCTTCAAAATGTGGAGCTTTTTCCTTTCCATCGCCGGCTCTATCACAGAAAGATCATTTAAATGGATAACTCGACCCTCTAGGCTGAATCCTTTGCTTCTGTTATTTGGTTTGACTCTCTTTAATCACAAGTGTTGAGCCTGCGAGCCACGCAGGAAAGGAATTTGGGGGAGTGGAGTGCAGGGACCGGTCTGGCTTCTGCTTACTAAGGGCTGCTCATGTGACCAGTGACCAAGGATTGTTAAGGAAAAAGCAAGCTGGCAGACACCTGTGAGGATTCAGGTTTTAAATACAAAACCCGTGATTCTTCTGATGTTACGGGATGGGGATTTAGGAAAGACATCGAGGGACGTGAATATTAGTGTTTATTGTTCTTCCCCAAATCAGGATGCTCCCTGCCCAGTCTCAGCAATCCAGCCTCCTGACACGGGAAGAAAGGACTCACCGGGCTCTCAAATCTATAGTTTTGTCTCTGTCCGAATAGTCTGAAATGCAGGGTGAAGGGTATAAGAACATGCTCACCTAGAACCTGGTGTCGTTTCTTTTCTCATTTCTTAGGGTTCTAAGAGCTTTGAGTACAAGCCTTCAGCTAGCGCCTTCAAGTAGGCGCGAGCTACAATATCTTCCCATTTATTCGTAAACTTTACTGAGCCCCCCAAATGGACCCTGTTAAAGACACTGGTTCCGTGGAAGTAAACAAAATGACGGTATCACTGCCTCGTGGTAAGAGCGACCCAAACCATGAATGGGTCAGTTGGCACGCTAACGAATCCAGAGTCTCTAGCAATAAGGGAAGAAGAGGTCATTTTCAGGATGCCCAGATATCCGTACTCCTAAGCCATCCTTCTATGGTACACGGGCACATTTGTAAAAAAGATTTTTTATCGATACTAAGAGATTTCATATATGTTGACCACAGACTCAAGTTTGGGTATAGTCTTAGGCAAGTAAGCAACTGCGGTCTGTGACCTGCACCTACAGGTTAAATTAAGTAGTAATCATTCTCAGGAGGAGATTAACATGGGTGCATAGGTTGCTGTAAGCAACTGGTAACATTTTTACAAAAGCATGGATAAATTCACCACTCTGAACAAGTGAAGGGCAGAAATTTAACTCAGAACAAAGGTATATGAGGAAGAAAGAATGCGTAATGGGAATTATTATCGTCTTTGGACGTCTGCTAAGGACTGAATGTGTCCCACTGAAATAAATTCATGTGTTAAAATCCTAACTCCCAGCGTGGTAGTATCAGGAGATGGGGCCTTGAGGAAGTAATTAGGTCATGAGTGAGGGGCCCTCGTGAATGGGATTACTGCCCTTACGAGAGATGGGAGTGAGCTTTCTCTCTCTCCTCTCCCCGCCCCCCCCCCCCACTTTCCACCGTGTGAGGTTACAGTAAGAAGACGGTGATCAGCAAACCAGGAAGAGGGCCCTAACCAGACACTAGATCTTAGACTTCCCAGCTTCCAGCACGCTGAGAAATAAATGTTGCTTAAGCCACTGAGTCTCTGGTTTTCTGTTACAGCAGCCTGAAATAAGATAAGGCTTTAATTTAAACTTTTGAACTGGGTAGAAATATTATTCTGCATTTTCTCTGGAGTATCCAACAAGTTAAATTCAGGAGTAACTCTGATTTACTTTTTTTCAACCACCTGAATAAGTTTGATTTCTTTAGCAAAAGCTGTCCCATGATCACGTTTTTGGTTTTTTCAGATGTAAGTCCAGTGTCTTAGAATAGGAGAGTGTCTAGAAAACATGGACCTCCACTTTAATCTGTTGGAGGCTTAGTTTTCCATCTCTAAAATGGGGTTGCTTTTATCTATCTCTTCTCTCTAATTCATGCAAAGTAAAGTGCAGTCCATGTCCGGGTACACAACAGCCACTCAAGAAATATTCATATCCTGTCCTTCCCTTCTACATTTCGGGACACTGAGACCAATAGAGTTCAAATGTATTGAGTAGAATCCAGTGGCTAGTGTGTATCAGAGCCAGAACTGTATACCTTGTAGTCTCTTCAGTCTGTTTCAAACTAGAATTATATTTAAATACTTATCTTTGGGGCACCTGGGTGGCTCAGTCATTAAAAGTCGGCCTTTGGCTCAGGTCATGATCCCAGGGTTCTGGGATGGAGCCCCGCAGGGAGCTCCCTGCTTGGCAGGAGGCCTGCTTCTCCCCCTCCCACTCTCTCTGCTCTGTTCTCTCTTTTGCTGTGTCTCTATCCAATGAAAAAATAAAAGCCTACCTTTTTTTTTTTTCTTCAACTAAACTCTAGACATGCTTCTCTTTTTACTTCAGTAATGTTTTAGAGGGAAAATAAAATCATGTTCCCTCCATTACTAACTGTGCTTCTGTGCATACTGCTTCCCTATCCGTTCCTTTGTTTCCTCATCTGGAGAGTGGGGGTGATCGCAGAACCCCCTCTTGGGCTTGCTGTAAGGATTATATCAGATAATCCACGCAAAGCACTTGACGCATGGCCTTTTAGCCAGTTCTCAATAAATGTTCTGTGTTTTGTGAACCTTTACTATGTGCCTGACTCTCTAAGTCACCACTGGAGACACAGAAGTGACACCACTTTTGCTCTTTGCTAGTGTCAAGAGACCTGTCAGAGCAACACGTCCCATGCATTGCACGTCGAGGAAACAGTGTTCAGGGGGCCCTGGAGCACAGTGGGTGGCTCTAATCTAGGCTAAGGCAGTCAGGGAAAGCCTCAGGGAAGGAGAAACGTGTGTGCGGAGGCTCGAGGGACCAGGAGGCAGGTTCAAGTGATTTGGATAGGGGGAAAACAGAATGGGTAAGGTGAGGCCTGGGAGCGTATGAGAACGTGGGTAGTTTGTAACACTCCAGGTAAGATTTTAGGAAGTCAAGGGTGAGTCACATGATTCAAGATGTGGGAGAGTGCCACAGTGTGTTGGCTTGACCTATCAGACCAGGGAAGTTTTTTGTTTTGATTTTTAATTATCTTTTATTTTATCTTGGGAGCCATCCTTTTGAAGACCTTTAAGAAGGATCACTGATGGGCATTGGGGTAGATATGTGCTGTGGTGAACACTTAAGTTGCGGAAGACTGATGAATCGCAGACCTGTACCCCTGAAACAAAGAATACATTACATATGAAGAAGAAGAGGAAAAAGAAGAAGAAGAAGAGGAGGAGGAGGAAGGAGAAGAAGAAGAAGAAATGATCACTGATTAGGTTTTCATTTTATAAAGATGATTCTGACAGTTCTAGAAAGATTACTCTATTGGGGGGGTGGGGGAGGGGAGACCACAGCAGAAAAGCACCAGAGGTAAGTTAATATTACATATTTATAAAGCTGCTTTTAAAGAATGTAATACATATGAGTTCGTGCATAAGATTAAAGTTCACTGCATTGAATGTTCAATCATGAATGAGTGAATCGATCAACTCGCATAACCAACAAATACCTAATGAGCACATAGTATGTGTTAAGCATGCCATGGGTTTGGGCTGCAAAGCTGAGTAGGTCCTCAGTGATCTTTCTATTTGTTTCCATAATGAGGGCAACTCACATAGAGGGGCCAGAAAGACAAATGGCTTCTCTGTTGCACAAATTAACCTAAAATTCCAGTTAACACCAAAGCTTTCAGCCAGGACTATCATTTGGATCTGAAATGACTTAGTTTTGCAATCTGAAAGCTGTTGCCCACCAATGCTTCTTTCCTACGTGTTGGAACTTGATGGCTTTCGATGTCAAAGAGTCTTTCTTCATCTTTACCCAATGCATGTTTATGCTAGAAAACATCAGTTCATATTATACAATCTGTTAAACCTGCATAAGATGTGGATTGGGGGTGTTCCAATGGATCGAGAAAGCTACAGATAACCACTAAATTCTTGAAGGCTTAGACAAAGATCAAACTGAAAAACTTAGAAAGTACATCTGCTGATACTAAACAAAACTCGGTCTCACAATTATACTGGATTTAACAAGAGCCAGAACAAGGCAAAGGAAATTAACTCTTTACTAGCAGTTTCTGCTTTGCCCAGGAAGGTCACCCAAGTCTGCAGGGGTCGAATATGTCAGCATTAGGGTGCATGAGGCTGATTGATTAGGTTACACAATCAAAAACATTGCTTAAACATCCTGTCTCCAATTTCCATGTTGCATTAAAGTGCGCACCTCATTCATAACAAAACCTAAACCAGACAAAACCAAACACAGGCTTTCTACATTTTCCAAGATTCCATGAGCCTTCCATTGTGATGTCCTCCAATGCTGCCGTTCTCATTTGTCTGTGCCTCTGAATCTTCTGGGAGTTTCTTAGAAACACTGATTTCTGGGGGCACCTGAGTGGCTCAGTGGGTTAAAGCCTATGCCTTTGGCTCAGGTTATGATCCCAGGGTCCTGGGATCAAGCCCTGCATCGGACTCTCTGCTCAGCAGGGAGCCCGCTTCTCCCTCTCCCTCTGCCTGCCTCTCTGCCTACTTGTGATCTCTCTCTCTCTTTCTGTCAAATAAATAAATAAAATCTTAAAAAAAAAAAACAAAAAAAAAACACTGACTTCTGGCTCCCTACTTGAAAGAATATAATTCAGTTAGTCTGGAATAGAGTCCAGTAATCTGTGTTTTTAAAAAACAGCATCTCAGATTCATCTGACCCCAAGTGTGGTAACCGCTGGTCTATTTCATGTACAAAAATGCCTCTGTAGAGAAACTTACTGAATGACAAACATAATTATAATGAAGCAGATCATGTGCCCAGAGCTCACGGAATGTAAGTTGGGTCCCTCCCACTCTAACAAGGAAAGATCGTCTCAAAATAGTATTGTTAGCCGATTACCATTTGGTGGTATACACTACTGTCTGGGCACATGCTAAGGGAGAAGAGAGGGAAGAAAAGCATTATCATAGGATTAAATATTCTATTATTGGAACAGGGAAGTATTTTCATTTCTTTAAAGAGCTCAAAGCATTACATAATCAGATTTTAAAATGAATAACTCTCCAATGGCAAACATTTCAAAGCTTGAGATAATAGGAAGGTAGGAAAAGAGAACCATTTAGTGAGCATCTACTAGGTGGTGGATATAGCCCTAGGTGCTTGGCATTCTAATGTATCCACACACTTTGAGACAGGCTTATTAATCCATGTTCTACAGTCACAGAAATGAGACATGTTTAAGTGGCTGGCCCAAAGCCACACAACTAGTATTCAGTGGAAAGAACCAGTTTTCAAACCAGGTCTACTTGAAGGCAAAGTCCACATGATCTTTTCTATTCATAAATAGTAGGAAATGAAATGAAGTTTTACTGAGAAAGGAAGTTAATAGTCCTAGTCCTCCCTTCAGAATAATAACAATAACAGCTATTGTTATAAAAATGGAAGATAATCCATTATAGCATCTAGAAAAAAGAAGCAAACTGAAAGTAGTGGGTATGTTCCCTGTCTTGAGGAAATATGTCTATGTCAAAACATGTCAAATCATGAACTTTATGCACAATTTACTGTATTTTGATTATTCTTCAATAAAGCTATTAAAGAAACCCTACAACTACACAGTGGTTAAGTGAGTTGTTTAGAGAGCAGGAATCATAAAGTCACAATTCTGGATTAAACTCCTGCAGAGTCCAGAGGACCTCAGCCTTATCTACTTTGTCTTCAGACAAATCTACCTTCTTTTAAACAAAGGTCAGTGGGTGAGGCTATGAATACAGTAGAAAAATAATTTAAAGAGCACACCTGTGGCCGGCTGCACAGCTCCCAGCCCATTCTGACTTCCCGGGTCACCTTGCCCGCATGCATGGAAATGTCCCTGCTTCAGGCTATCTCCACTTTTCTGCCTTAAAGTTTTTTCCAAAGTCTGCTTAGCGTAGACAAGCCTGCCACAGAAGCTCAGAAGAGTTCTCCATCCCTGGGAAGTTCACAAGGTTGGCTGGACAGGAATCTGTAGATAAATGGTCCAGCTTTCCTTCTTTGGGAGGGACAGTCCTGAAGGACATTCTGCCCACCCTACATGGTGCTTCAAAGGATCCCAGTGGGATGGAGCTCAGGAGCCCAGAGCTACCGCTAAGAGGATGGCTTGGATGGGCTTTTCCATTTTCCTGACTCCCCTTGCTTCCTCACTCATGTTTCCTAGGATCACTTCCTGCCTAAACCACCTGCACCCAAGCCCTCTCAGGGGGCAGTCTCAAGAAAACTGAAGGCAACTCCCCGCTCTGATTCTTTTTTCTATATTGTAAAATTACCTACCATTTTAATCGAACAATAGCTCATGTTGATTTTTGTTGTCCCTTGGTGATGAAGTGACACTGGGACAAAATGGGCAATACTGAGAGTTTTGTCTATTGGGAATGCTTATCACACGGTGCACACGATCGTAGTAGTACTCAGTTCACCTTGGTTTAGAACCAAACACCTTGGTTTATTTGTGAATGTGGTTCCCCAAAACCATACTAAACAATGGAGTTAATATATATTCTTCAATAGTCAGTAGCTTGATGATATGATTGAATAAATAATTAAAAAAATGAAGAAGTCCCAAAGTTGTTAACATGAATGTCATCCAACTGCTTTTGTAATGATGCTTTTGGTAACTACCAGAATTTACTGAATAAAGTACTTCGTGGTTTTGTGGCTTCAATTGTGTCTGCATAAAATAGTAAACCAAGTAAGAGCTTGTGCTGTGGATTCATATCAGGCTCTGCTGTATAATTCATCCAATTTGGTTAGCTTCTCTTTATCTCGGTTTCCTAATCTATAAAATGGGCATAATAATATTACCTCATAGGATTTTTGAGAATATTAAGTGAGAGAATACCTATAACATACATGCCTGACATATTTTTTTGAGTTCAACAAATATTTACTAATTGATAAAACATACCATTTACCTTCGGAGAACCTGAAAATCCTATCCAAAATTCTACTATTGAAGAATTATAAGATTTTAAAAATATATTTTATGTAATCAAACTTCATGAGTGCTAGCTTATTTTGAAAATGTTCCTTGTTGATATCTCATGTTGTGCAGACACTAAATTAGGTTAAAGCTGAGACAGTCCTTTGGATGCCTTGAAAGATTTGTCCTCAAAACAACTTGAATTTCAAAATTTCACAAAACAGCATAAGGCTGATTGGGATACATAACAGAATTCAAAACATGTATTCACTAACATGCATTGCAATTGTTTTTATTATAGACCACGTGAATATCTTAAATGTTATAGACTTAATATCTTAACTCTTACAGATTTAAGTGAAGTGTTTTACATTTTGTCCTGAATGGACGCAGACTTGCTCATTCCTATACATATTCTATTTTACTTCATTACTTCTTAAATTTATATGTCTATCTGAATTTTTACTTCTAGCTGTGTGACATAGTGATATTTTATTGAAATACAACGGCTTATTTGATGTTGTTACTCTATGGCTTTAAGACACAGAATCAACATCTCTAATTCACCAGCCAGCTTCTGGTGTTCACAGAAGGATGGAGGCTGGAACTGAGAGTTGGCAAATCTTTATGTTAAGTGACTAGAATTTCGCCTCTTTTCACTACAAACATGGCATCCTCGTTTTCTTGACTGTATAATACCACGTGGCAAGGAGTGTCGTTTTGTACTGAGGCAGGTCTAAAGGGGTCTTCTCTACCCCACCTAGGTTTTCCCCACTTATGTCTTCCAGAATTTGAATGCAGATTCTCTTTCCCAGCCATTTCCCATGTCATCCTATAACATTATTCCACAGATTTGCTAGTGAAATGAAATACTGTAGTGACCTTTCTAATTCCCCTGACTTCTTACAATCTTGGAAATTTAACACAACAGCAGGAGTTTAATCATATTCAGTGATGTAAAAGACAAAATAAGGCACCTTTAAATTCAGAGGGAGATGTGACCTCTGAGGTATCAGGACTCGGGGACTCCTCACCTGTTTCTGGGTACCACTGCGGCTCTGTTCGTGTTTCTCATGATGCATCACTACATCTTGGGCTGACATGCCTACCCACTGCTTATCCTCAAGCCTATAGGCTATGAACTCCCGGATCTCTTCCGCATTTTGAAGCCTTCTAACCAGAACTATGAAATTCTGTATGTGCCTCTTCTCTTCTAAGAATGTACTTTTTCATTTATTCAGAATGATATGCCTTCAAAGGTTTCAAAGTCTCTGATGTAATTGGAAAATGTAGAGTTACATTGGTTATCTAAGGTCTTTGCCATAGCAGAGACTATAGCTAGATGGTCCATGATGGCAAACATTCATTTGTTTACATGAGTATCTAACAATGGGGGGACTGATTCTTTAAGTCAAACTGTATGGTTAGCCTGATTCCTTGTGGGCTTAGCAGCGCCCGATCATTTAACCAGGTGTCATTATATGTGTTTTTCAGTTTTAGGTCTCAATGGTGGTGCAGTTCGGTTGATGGATGAGATAGCCTAAAGAGAAGTAAGAAAGAAAAAAAGAACAATGTTCTTCCCATAGCCCAAAGTGACAGAGCAGATCAGCTCTCCTAAATTCCCTGTCCATACAGCTATTGTGATCAAGGTGATTGATGAAGAATCCTACCAGCTCTGAGCTGTTTAGGTGTCAAACTGATAGGAAAAAGCAGTACTCACTGTGTTCCTGCAAACAGTTTTGAGAGGTCAACAGCTAACACATCTCTACAATGAGATGTGGGCTTCTGTCCTTCAGAAACATGCAAGTGCTTGTCAGTTTATGTTTGTCATGAGAATTTGTGTCATAGGTAGTCCCCTCTAAAATGCAAATCACTGCATGTCTCATCTTCCATAACTACTTTTTCAACGTCTTCAATTGAGCTCTGCTAATGAATATAGGTATGTAAGTGCAACTGAGAAATTATGACACCCTCTTTGCTGTTGTTGTGGTTTAGCTTGCAAACACTTCTTACTTATTTTGAAAATGTTTATATTTTGTGAATTATCCTGCTCACAGTGGTAGAGAGCAGGCTTGCTTCCTTTCTACCCCATATTCTTCCTTCCCAAGAGAATGTGTGTCTCCCAACAGCCTGGGTGATCATAACTGGCTACTCAAACATGAGTCCCCATGAAAACTGAAACCAAAGAATAATGGGAAGGATAGATAGATGGACTGTATACAATTTATTTTAGGTCTTATGTTAGTAGGCTCCAAGCATATCATAATAGTAATGCTTGAAGAAAAGGCTTTTATTTCTCTTTATGGTATAAAAATGGATTTTCCAGTGAATAATTGTTCAAACAGAAGATAGGTTAACATGGAACCTAAATCAGATAGAGTTGTAAGAATATATTTAGTGAATTTATAATCATCTTAATCTTTGATAAATATTTAAACTCTAAAATGTCATATATTCCTGATCATTGACCTAAAGATTCTTGGCAAGAGAGTTCTTTCTCTATTTAAAATTGCTTGCCCCTTGGTTGAGCTGGAAGTAGCAGAAAAAATAAAAAAAGATGTCATTACTATGATCTGAGACTGGGAAACTTCAGGCTCCATAAATTTGTTTTATTTGATTTAGATTAGGCAGTAGATAATGTAACTGGACACAGTTGACAAGAAATTATTTTTTATTTAAAGAACGATTTAAAGAGGAACAAGCTCATTAAAGAAAATTTAGGGGAAAATGGAAAGGGAAATAGAACATGAAAATACACGAAGAGTTCTAGCACCCAAATTACAGGCAATATGTTACTAGCCTTTTAGTATTGCTATTTCTCTTTTTGAATGTGCCAAGATTTTTTAAAAGTATAGTTTCTGAACATTTTATGTATACTTTTAGAAATCCTGATTATTTAGTCTAACATACCAAGACACTTCTACATTATTACACAGTCTTCACAAATTGAATAACAATATATTCTTATAAGTTCTGTTTAAAGACACTGTTCATTGCTTACTGAAGATTTTTTTTCCTCCACAGCACCCTTGCTAGAAAAGCCCCAATTTGTTCAAGTGCTTATCTCTTTCTTACACGATTTAGGGAAGAGTGAGGTTTTTCCCTGAAATACTTTGGATTGGATTTCAATCAGCCGTAACTTTGTCTGTTGATTGACTATAAGATGCCATGTGACCCATTTATGCCTGATGAAATTAAGGGGAGGCCTGTTTTGCCAGGAATACTTTAAGCATTCAAATACTTAGGCTATTGTCTGGCAATTTTCAGTTGCTAAATAAATAATTGTTGAATGAAAGCGTTTTTCATTCAAAATAAGAATTCACTGGAAGAGATTGTTCTTTCTGAACATGGCTGCGTCTGGATGTAATGGCTGGAGCCACTGCAGCCGTCCGGATACCAGTGTGAGGATGGAATGAACCCTGAGAAGGCAGACCCAAGAGGCTGCAAGGAGCAGAGCACAAGCCATCCTTGCAGAATTCTGACTTCTGAGTTTCTTGAGAAAATAAATGCCTTTCTTGTGCAAGCCAATTTGAATTCAGAGTTTCTATCATTTACTGCCGAACATACCATCTTCTATCAGGATTTACCACATATTTAAAGTAATGCATTTAAAAGAGTTTAAGAGATCTTTATTTGGTCATCTACCATTACAGAACATAATAATTAAGTCTCTTGCTGGATTTAATAAAGATGTGGATGCTGATTTTTAAGAAATTATACTAATGGGACACACAGTTCAATAACATTTAACAAATTATGGTAAAACAGTGATAGATGTTGCTGTAGTACACCTATCACCAACTGGTGAACCTTTCTAGAGAAGCAGAGAATTCTGAATCTCACCTTACGCTGCCTTTAAAATTGTGCATAGAACAAGATCATCCTTCATTATCTTAATTTCAGTCCCAAGTTTCTGAAAGTCGTGGTGATTATCTATGGCTGCATAGCAAATGACCCACAAATGTAGTGGCTTAGAACAACATCCATTGTATTGTTCTTCATGGCTCTGTAGATTAGGAATTTGGGAAGGCCTGAGCTGGGTGGTTCTGACTAGGGGACCCTATAGTCAGATGGTAGCTGGAGCTAACAGTGGTGGGGTTTGGGCCACAGCAACAATCAGCTAGGAGCTGCTTGAGGCTCTTGCTCTCTCCACGTGGTCTCAGGGTCTCTCCATCTGATCTCTGCTCTGGGCTAGTTTGGGCTTCCTCGACAACGTGGTGACCTCAGCAGTCAGACTACCTACAGGGCAGACAAGGATTTCAAGAGAGAAGCAAACCAAATGGGAGCTACGTTGCCTTTTATGATTTTTTTTAGAATATTTTATTTATTAATTTGACACAGAGAGAGAGATCACAGGTAGAGAGGCAGGCAGAGGGAGAGGGAGAAGCAGGCTCCCCGCCAAGCAGAGAGCCAGATGCAGGGCTTGATCCCAGGACTCTGGGATCATGACCTGAGCGGAAGGCAGAGGCTTAACCCACTGAGCCACCCAGGCGCTCCTGCCTTTAATGATTTAGCCCAGAAGTCCCACAGCATTATTTTGTTTTGTTTTTGCAAGTGAGACACAAGCCTTCCTAGAATTAAGGGAAAGGAGATCACACTCCATCTTTTGATGGGTGACTGGAAAGGTTCTAGAAGTACATCTGACTCGAGGGATACTGTGGTGGCCATCTTTGGGAAGTAAAGTCAGCCACAACCATTCAAGATCTTTCTGGGAGACTTATCTTTCTTGTTTCCTTTTTTCTTTTATGTTTCTTCTTTTTATGTTAATTTTACTAGTTTCTTATTATATCTAAAATCTGTGGAATGACCAAAGCTGTTAAGTTCCTCAGAATTAAGGAAGTAGTTCTTTCTTTCCCTGCGGTTCTGGAATCACCTCGACTTCATGACGAGGATCAAACTACATTCAGAAGGTGAAATAGGAGAGAAAAATGGTATTAAAAAAAAAGAGAGAGTTTGTGAAAAGAAGGATATGTTTCAGTATGGGTAACAAGTGTCAGGCATTGTTAAAACCAAAAATATCGAGATTGAAAGTAAGCAACAAATGAGAGGGAAAAATTTTTTAAAGCAAATATTTATAACAGCGGTTAATTTTCAACCTGCAAACATTTGTATGATATGGCTGATAACAGACATTATTTAATGAAGCTATACATTTGATTAATGATCTAAATGTTTATAAAGAAAACATTATAGTAAATTAGAAATATACATTAGAAATAAGCAAGATACAGGGGCACCTGGGTGTCTCGGTTGATTGAGCATTGAACTCTTGGCTTCAGCTCAGGTCATCATCTCATGGGTGGTGAAATTGAGCCCCCCCATTGGTCCCCATGCTCAGCTCGGAGTCTGCTGGAAATTCCCTCTGCCCCTCCCCCCACACACTCTCACTCTCAAATAAACAAATCTTAAAAAAAAAAATGAAAAAAGAAACAAGTTCTAGAAACACACAAGATTCTTCATAAGAATCACCCAGTATTTTATTAGGAAAAATATGAAACCATGTTTAGAAAACCAATTCAATCTTTGAAGATACTGAAGAAAAATTGGAAAAAAATGAAATTCTAGAAGGTGATGGTAACATCCCATCTTGTGTGGAACTAAAGCAAATATAATATGCTCTTTTTGGTAGAATTTCCTCTTGCCCTGTGACTCTGTGGAGGCCATACTTGCTATGTTACTGTATCTAGAAAAAAACACAAATCCAATTTCAGAAGTGTTTCTAAGTAATGTACCTCTTCTGGGGAGATGCTGGAGGGTGTTACATGGTACATCTGTTTGAGTCAGCACAATTTGGGGATGCCTCTCTTGGGGACCAGATTTTACTTTGTTTCTTTTTGAAGGTGTAGTTCTTAGTCAAGCATTGCACTTAACATGTGTTATGAACATAATGTGTTTAATTATCTGTCTCTCCCATTTGACTATGCGGGCATGAAACAGTGGGGTTGTTCCTGTCCGGCATGCCTCGCAGAATGAAAGAACAAGGTTAGTCATGTTTTATTCCCAGAAAATAGGTGTGTGTGTATGTAACACATTGGAAGAGTAGTTATGTAGAAATTGACCTGTTTTGATAGTTCTATAGCACAAATCTAGACCTGGTATGGATGTATCATAAAAACAGGTTTCAGATTATTACAAGAAAGATCTGTTAAAAAATACAAGCTTGGCCACCACGGCCTGGGTTGTCTTAATATGTGATGAGCCTCTGGTAATGAAAATATAAGCAGAAACCACATGAGTACCTCTCAGAGATAAGACAGAATGAATTCTTGCTCTGGGTCAACAGTGAGATTGAACAAACTCTACATTCCCTTCTAACACCATGAATCTAATCCTAGTGAGGTATGAATTCTAAATAGAGTGGATAAGGAAAATTAACCTTATTTAGCACACTGTAGACACACATTGCTTTGGCCATGGAAGATGCAGCTTTAATCAAAGCAGAAAAATCCCTGTCCTCATGGAACTTAGAATCTACAGAGGGAAATGCTTGATAAACAAGTTTTTTTTTTTTTTTTAAATCCTGATAATTTAGTTTTAGATAGTGGTTTGTCCTTTGCGGGGGGGGGGGTGCTAGGCTAGTGTACAAAGAGTGACTAGGGTTGGGGACGAATAACATTAGATGAACCAGCAGATAAGGAAACATTTATGTCTCATATAATCTGATTATATTTTAGTAGCTTTTCTATTAAAAACAAATATCTAGGATATAGTTAGTACTGGCACCTCAGAAGTTAACATTGTCTTAGAAAACCCTGTTTTTTTGTGGATGCCGAAGAAGGGAGACACATAGCCTGATCTGCATAACTTACAAGCATTTAGGAAAGACAACTATGTCATTAATGAAATAGTTCAATAGGAAAATAGGGTTGTTGGTAGTAAATGAGAAGCATAGGGAGTAAGTATTATAGGATATAATCAAAGAAAAATAACATAGTCAGGAGTGATTTGGAAAGATGTGGAAATTAAGAGGACTCTAAAAATTTAGAATTTTACAGTAAAATCATCAGAAAACCAAATGTTCAAATTATGGTTAACATGATAATAGAATGCCTATTACAGGCCCACATATTTGATCTTGTTACAAATTTCTGACATGCTTCTGCATGTAAAATATATTATTGCAAGCTCCGGGCCCATTAATATGTGCAAATGTTCATGTAGCAGATGGCGTCTCACTGTATAAACATTATCAATGCAGATATTAGCGGCTAAAACGTTATCTATTTCGTGTACCTACTTCTATAACATGGACCCAGAGGATTGCTTAATTGTGAAGGTTTGTGATATACGATTCTCATCTTTTTTTTTTTTCTTTTGCTTAAAGAAAGGAATCTTGAAAGACTTCATGACTAACGTGACTGTGTGTGTGTGTGTGTGTGTTTTTTAAGATTTTATTTATTTATTTTACAGAGATCACAAGTAGGCAGAGGCAGGCAGAGATGGGCGGGGAAGCAGGCTCCCTGCTGAGCAGAAAGCCGATGCTGGGCTGGATCCCAGGACCCCGGGATCATGACCTGAGCTGAAGGCAGAGGCTTTAACCCACTGAGTCCACCCAGGCGCCCCATGACTGTGTGTTTGTTGTAATAATTTATCTTACTGTTTTCTCTCAAACAGGGATAGATGCATATTGGCATTTTATGTTCTCTTTTAGGAGGAAATAACTGATGTTGAGGTTATGGATAAAAGAAAAGTGTTTTGCATTCCTCCATTACTTATTGATTCGTTAAAAAAAAAAAAAGTAATCATTGAAATCGTACTGTGTGCTGGACACAGAAATTAAAGGCCAGCAAAAATTTGATGTCATCCTTTTCCCTCGGACCTGAGCAAACAAGGAGAGAGCTCAAATCATAGGTAGGTTGGGTGTTGCAAGTGAAGAAGATAGGCTCCTTATTTGAAGAGCCCGCAGAAAGTATATCCTGGGGCTGCTGTGCCTGGGTGGCTCAGTCAGTTAGACCTCTGACTCTTGGTTTCTGCTCAGGTTCATGATCTCCGGATCCGGAGATGGAGGCTCTGGTCCGCCTCCCAGCTCAGCAAGGAGTCTGCTCCGGATTCTCTCTCTCTCTCTCTCTCTCCCCCTCTGCTTCATCCCCTGCTCGTGTGTTCTCTCCCTCTCTAAAATACATAAATAAATCTTTTTAAAAAAAGTGTTTTCTGCAACAAAAATTATTAGTTTTTTATGAAAAAGAGAATGTAGGTGTGTTTAGGGGGAAAGTGAATACCAGCATTTATTACTGGACATACAGAGCTGTTTTTATTCTAAAATGTTCTGAAATTAATTGTATTTCCTTTTTCCCAATTCTCTGTTAAGAAGGAATTTCTATCTTCAGAGCACTTGGAGAGAGAGTGTTCATACATAACATAATAGAAACAATTATTTAATATAGAATAAAAAGAAATATCTCTAAAAGGAAAAAAAAAAAAAGATCTCTCTGGTTTCTATTATTTGATAAGCATTCCTAAAAAGAACTGTGCTATAAGATCAGAGCAATGTTTTGTGTTATTGGTAAAAATGTTTTTCACTTTCAGAAATTCTTTCAAGATTCTCTTCCATTTAGGGGAATTTCAACTTTTCACGAATAAAGTAAGAGAAATGATTTTGTGTCTCTGACGGATCACAGTGGCACGGGGGAATCCTTCCCATCAACAGTCCTGGGCATTCCCGAATATCGCAAGTGTCTTCCTGGAAGTTCATTCCGCAAATTCACGATCGGTATGAATTCAGCCTCCTGCACGGTGCAAACGGCACAATCGAGGAAGACCAAGAACCGATCCAGTAGGAGCCGCTGCGCTATACGCTCATTTAATTCAAAGCTCTGGGGAAACGCGGACCAACCAAGGGCGCATCCCATGATACAGTTGCTGATTTGTACACTCCAGAAGGATGTTCGAAACGCCTCAAGGCCGGGGGTCTTTCCGGGTATCAGCGGCGTTTTCTAGGCTGAGTGTCCCACTGCTTCGAGGACGAAGACAACGAAAAGGCACAAAGAAACCAGGGTAGCCCTGAAACTTTTTCTCCCGTACACGGAGCAAAATGAGGGTTTGAAGCAATTACCAGGATATGGTTGGAAAACCACTAACAATTGTCACACCCTTTGGTCAAATATTTTAAGGAATATAAAGCGTTCCCTTCTGGCTGCCTCCTTCTTCCTCTTTAAATCTGCAGCAGCGGGTACCGAATGCTGCATAAATTCCTAGCTTGGGTTGTTGAAATTCAACAAAAATAAAAATAAAAGCTTTGTGTTATTCTCATATGGTGCTGTTCTTAAAAATTATTTGAGGGACATATTAAAATAAGACGAAATACCTTTGAAAAATCCACTTTGCAAAATATCAGTATTACTAACTTTTTAAAATTGTTATTGTAATTTACTTTGCATAGTTTAAGAAAAGTTCATTTCATATAGTATAAACATGTTCCATTGTGGTAGGTGCTAATGTGTTATATCAACTTGGTGATTCTTTTGGACTATTTTAATTTTAAAAAATGGTATTCTGGGCTCAGAAGGTATTACTTATCAATAGTTTTGTTCTACGAATAATCTTTTTAATTTGTATCAAGAGCTAAGATTACCGGTCAATTGAAAGCTTAATATCCTTTTGTTATCACTCTTGATCTTTGTTTAATATAACCAAATTTCATTGTGAATTTTTAAGTTTTTCATTTGCTTATTGGGAAAATTTAGGAAAGTTTCATTTTAATTCTGAAGACGTAATGTAAAGTTAACTTTCTATAAATCAATTTTACGAGTGTGAAACTATTTGCAAATACATAATCATTATTGTTTTAGGAACAATTGCTGAGCCATGTTGAAATCCTCTTAGAAAAATATCTTTAATAGAAACAGTATTTCGGAAATGTAAATATAAAAGAGGACTCATGGCAAAATCATGAGGAGGTGGTGATTGGTTATGTCAAATGCCTAGAAGGAAAAATAGAAGAATTTCTTTCCGTTTTTAATTTGCTTTTTTGGTCCTATAAAAGCCAGGAGGTGCTTCACAATAGCGTTCTTCTTTTCTGACGCTCCTCCTTCTTGCCACCAGATGTCAGACTTTCACTGCAAATTTAAATTCCTTCATTGCAGAGCAGACACCCTTATCTTTTTATTTGTAAACGTTCGCTATTCTGAAATCATCTTTCAACTTCTGCGCACGACTTAAAAACTTGTCTTTAATATGAATTTGCAGACATTGAGTATAGCTGTTTCAGGCACACTTTCGCAGTTTCTATGTAAGTATTCCTCTTTCGATTCACTCTTGGGAGTTTTGTACTTATTTTGTGATGTCTACTTTTATACATGCACATCAATAATACATTTCTTAGCTTTAAAATTACAGGGACACACATAACTGCCAAAGCAATAGGACTAGACTTGAAACAAAATACAGAAAAATGGAAAATTAAATTTTAATATCAAAATAGTTTGTTTTTGATTAAAAGAACCTTGGAAAATACTACTTAAGTACTACATTTTTTCACATAAAATGTAACTATGACAGAGGTGCTATTTTTTCACAAATACCCACAACATCAATGCCAAAATTCCTAATTTTCTCATTAGAGACATAAGCATAATTTAGCATCTTAATGGGGAAAATTAAACATCAGTGTACTATACTTCCTTTGTATGTTGTATTTATGATGACTCAAATGAATGAAAATTACTGAAATATAAATTTATCCTGTCATCGAGTTATAAAGTGATATGATATTGAAGTCATTTAGTACAAAACTTTAAGTTTTTACAAAATCATGTCTTTTCCGTGTATAATCCCAGAAATGTTTAAATAGAAACATAAGGAACAATATGTAAAAATAATCAAAACTTCAGTACTATAGATTTTATGTGTAATTTAGAATTTAAATTGAATGAATATCTGATTTTATGTGATACAGAATCTAAATAATTTCAATAAGGATGTAATTGGAACAGGATAAGCCAGGAAAAAGTATTTTCTGTTAGGATCATTCAAAATGTTTTAAAGACACATAAACCCTGTCATAAACAAGGATTAAAGTGTGTCAGTAAATCGGTAAGGACACATAAATATGCCACTACAGTTTGTTTCTGACTTGCCATTTACAACAGTAAATTATAAAGTTACTACACAGCTAGTTAAAGCAAATTAACAAAAGACAGTTCTCTGAAAAGAAAGGGAAGGAAAAGAAGAGCAAAGAGATGCTGTACTGTGTGCATAAGAGAAATATCTTATTTAAACAGAATCTCCCTATGTATTAGAATGCACCCCTCTTAACAGTGTATCAAAATAATGAAGTTAATGTTTCTGTCTTCAGCTCTATTACAACTGTACATTACTCTATTGTTCTCCCCAGTTGAAAATACCATGTTCCAAGAACTGCAAAAACTGACAATGGGTAGTCCTGATTTCTTCTGCGAAAATCCCCAGGTTTTGTTTTGTTTTTTTAATTTTTAAAGATTTTGATTGAAATGAAAATATAAAAGCTACTAGTTATGTTTCATTGTTAATATAGTTATTTCTCAATCAAAAACATATTGCCATTTCATGAAATATGCTTTTGGAATCTTTCCCTTTTTACCATAAACTAGATATATTTATCATTGATTTTTACCTTTACTTCTGCTACTAGATGCCCTCTTTTTTTAAAGCCTCATTCAATCTGACCTCTTTTAATGAATATGCACATATTCCTTAGTAAGTGAATAAAACTTTGCTTTCACTTGATAGTAAGTACTTAATCCTCATTATTAAGACTATGCTGAAACCTTGAATACTTGTCAAAGATTCATTTTATAATCCTGAGGTAGGTTTGGCATTCAGTGATTTACGCAGGGGCTCTGCTTACAATAATTGATTCATTCCATAGTTAAAACCCACTGATCTCATTACAATTATGGGAAGGCATTTTAAACTGTTGCAATTTAGACTTACATCAAAGAAGAATAGAAAGAAGAAAAGAAAGAAAGAAAAAAAGATGAAAGAAAGAGAAAAAGGAAAGGGAGAGAAAGGCACCCCCTACCCCCTTTGGATTTCTTCAACAAATGAAAGAATTAGGTCATATCATGTATCAAAATAAAATCCCAGTACTGACCTTTCTAGACTCAAAAGGTTGACCTAGAAATATAAAATAATGAAACATATTTCATTTGAGCAATATTTGCATAGTTGAGAATGAAAATATTATCAACTTCTTTATCTTCATGTACTTGTTTTTCCATTAATACTTTTACAGAACTGAAGGAACTAAAACAGTTTTCAACTGTCAATTCTAACATTTAAGTCAGTGTCTACAGAGACGCTCTCAGTTCTAAGAACTTCAAAATGTGAAATGTAGCATTTTAATTGTACTTGCTGAATATTATGGACATGCTGGCTTCTCTTCAAAGATATATTCCATATTTCTTTATTTCATATAAAAAGCAGTTCTATAAAAACAAATCCTATGAAATTATATTCTATAAAAACAAATATGTATTTTTAAAAGCAATTGATCCTATTACCTACACCTCAGAATACTGTCCAATTTTTGGAGGCCTTGTTAAAAATGTAGTAGCTCTTAAAGAACACATGGAAAGAGCTTCTTTTCTATCCTAACAGTCTGAATATTTAAGAGGATAGAGACTAATTGGTGAAGGAGGTATTGGTTATTAAAGGCAAACTGAAGTAGCATTTTTATTTCATAAATCATTTAAAGGCTATTAAGGGAAAAAGGGGAGTGTTGCACATCTCTTCTAGTTTTGTTCATTTCATTGAACTTACATTATTGTTGCAATGAAAAAAAACAATAATTATGGTTTATTAACATTATAATTTTATCTGCAGCAGAAAACATGTTTTATAAAATGAAAGGGCTATTTTTATAAGAAGCATTCTCAAGCACTTAAAAGGAACTACATGAAATAAATACAACAAAAATTAGGCTGAGTGTACTTAAAGTTTATTGCTTCTGAAACACACTCTTTAAGCTAATATAATCACTCCTGTGAATTACCACCCTTAGCTGTGGGAGGGCATTTCTCTGGTGGGGGAAAAAAAGAAACTTTGAGTTTTGCTGTCAACTGTGAATATTCTTGATTTGGCTGATGGGAGTCTTGATCTCCCAATCCTAATATCTTCAAGTGCAGGGAAATCTAATTCATTAACTTTTCCAAACGTTTTAAAAGTTTCTTTTCATCAGGGACCATTCTGACCTTCTTTATCCATATCACTCTAGAGATCAGAAATACAAATGATAATAATTGATACCCATTAGTTAGTAGCTCAGAAGCCCACTCTCTGTGACTGTACACTCTAAAGGCAAATTATCCTTGTACAAAACTATGCATATTTTAAATGAACTGTTATACACATGATACCATGATGACAAGTACTCTGGGATGAGTATAATATCATTTAAAAATGTTTTGATCTTAAAATGTGAGACAAAATATTTTCTAAAGTTTTGTTGGTAGCAAAATGTATTTTTAATTACCCTCAGAGAATTTACTTGTCTCTCATCTATCATTCATATATTTAAGTGAAATATTAAAAACAAAGCAAAATCTTAATAAATGATCAATTTTCAGTACAAAGGATAATTGTTTTTCAAGTTTCTTTGGAATTCTAGAGAACTAAATATTTTTTAAACCTGCACTTGCATAAGCAAAAATGAATTACATACAAGCTTTTTCCTCAAATAATCCCTTAATAATTAGTATATTTTTTAAAAAATTCATTCTAAATAATTCAACGGACAGTATCAGATACATTTATCAAGAATTTTTAGTCATTAGCCAAAGCTATTTTGAATAATTATATTATTTTCAATATTAAATAAAAAGGTTTAGTTAATTTGTTACAAAACAATCATCTTATAAGCCAAATAATGTAATATATGGGATTAACAAAAACAAAGGAGGTTTTTATGGTTTGTATTTGAAATAGATTGGAATTTTGGGAAGACAGTGAACAAATAATTTAAAGATTTTTAAAGATTAAGACAAATGAAGATTATATTTCAAGGTTACCTATGTTTTTGAGCATTATTGAATTTTCTAGACTTCAAATTTACATTTTTTTTTTTTTTTTTTGGTTTCACAAAGCTGTATATATTCTATCCATCAAAGGGGAGGGATACATCCATTGGAATTTTTTAAACCTTTAAATCAGAAATATATAAATGATTACTGTTATTTTCCTTAGCTGACTATAAATGACTTCATTAAGGAACAAGAAAATAATAAACCTCAACACTTTAAGTTTTTAAAATAAAAAAGTTAGAATTATCTAGAAAATCAATTTTGAAGGACAATATTAGTAAGAATAACTGTAAAAATCTGTTATTTTATTATTGAACCCATAAGAGGTGATCTTATGTAGGGATAAATATTCTCGAAAATTACCTAATTTTCCATTTGCTTTGGCAGTCCCTTTTGTCTCATATTTTCAAATTTTATATACTTCAATATGTTTTACTGAAATTATAAAACACAAAACATTGTCCTTAAACAGATATATAATGTATTAGTCAAGCAAACATTTCAAACTGCACCAATACTTAAGATGTCTCTGGGAAAAAAAATAGAAAAAAATTTAAAGTTAAATCTTGAAAGATTTGCATTGCAATGACCTTACATGGACTAAAAAAAGTATTCATTACACATTTCTATTTTTAATATTTTGTTGAAATAGAAGACATCTATACATGGACTCATGCTACTCCTGTAGAAAAAATTTCCCCCTTTTCAAGAATAACTAATATCCAGAAATCACTCTCCCTTCACTTCTGAGATGACAACCATTAATAAACATTTGTGTGCCAATAGATGTCACCAAGCAGCACCTAAAGTAAACCTGTACTTTGCAAATTCTGGATTATGTTCTCACTTTGCACTTTGCACTTCCTCTTTCCACACGGTTGTATTTCTCCCACTTCCCTGGTTTGTTTTCTTAATCACCCTTCCTCAGACCCATCCAAAGGACCACGCTGGTTATGAGTACAAACACTGGGTAAAGAAATTTTCTGTAGCCAGTTTGTAAGAATAGTGATTTATTTTGGGTGCTTTTACAGGTCATTCCACCATCTTCTTCTCATTTGCTCCTCACTTAGGGCGCTTACCTACCTCCCCTCCTCTCTCTGTTATCTGGTGATTTCCCACAAATCAAGATTAAGCCCCTTGAAGGACCACTCCCACACTTCCTTCTGTAGATGGGTACATTGACTTCAAGAATTGAGTTTCTCCTAAGCTTGGCTTAGCGATTGGGTGTCTTCAAATCTCTTTGCCTTGGCAACACTTGTCTTCTTATGTTTTCTGTTTCAGTCCCCATCATGATGCCAAATAAGGTGGCAGTGAGTTTTCCCCATAACTTTAAGCCCAAAGAATACTTTGTGTTCTCATACTATTTCCTAACCAGAGTTTTAGAGAAAAATAATACGCAGATAGTAACCCCTAAAGATGGTTTAAAATTTTTTTCTCATTTGCATAGCAAGATTTAATTTCCATCCCTTAAATATGACGAATTGCTGAGATTTTCTCCAGTTAATGCTTTTAACAGCTCCCAATAAACTTCATTAATCAGGCAAGCTCGAGGCCCAATGTGTAGCCTGGAAGCAGCTAATTTGCTTGATGAGACCCCGACTTTAGTGAATAAACAGGTGGATAATCTGAGGGCTTTATGGCCTTAATTACAGTCTAATCAGTTCAGCCGTTGGCGGGCAAAAAAAGAAAGAAAGGGGGCGGGGGTAGCTCAAAGCCACTTCTCCCAAACTAGGAGATGTGCACCTTTTCCTGGCACCTCAGTTACTGTCCTCAGTTTCTCGTGCCCGTCTGCTTTGCTCTTGCCCATTCTCGGGGTTTTCTCTCTCGGCTCGGTTTCCTCCTGTTCTTTTTCGCGGTCTTGGGGTTTCCCCTGGAACCCGCCCGCTTCCCCCCGGCTCCGGCTGCGCACCGCGGCGGACGGCGGTTTCTTCCTCTCCTCGGGCGGCGGGGTCACTTTGCTCCCCGTCTCTGCCGCGTCTCCCCCGCCCGCCCCGCCCGTCCCCTCCGCCCCCCGCCCCCTCCGAACACCCTCCCTGTCACCCGTGGGCCGCCTGACAAATCACTTCAAGGGCAGCCGAACTTTGAAGGACAAGACAAAGCTCCAGCATATGGTCCGATCCCCAGATGTTCGTCTTCCTCCCTCCTCCGCCCCCCGCGCCCCCCCGCCCCCGCCCTCCTCGGGGCCCGCGCGTGGCCCCGCTCGCCGCGGCCGCCTCCGCGCGCCCCGCGCCGCTCCCCCACCGCCAAGTTCGGCGCCGACTGCGAAGTCGCTTCATTTCCCTTCGCGTCTTTTGTCTGCCCGGCCTCCCTGTCCGGCCGCGGAGTGGGAGCAGGCGAGGCTTCCGGGCCCCTGTGATTTATGTTGCACTCTGCAATTAAAGGATGGCTCCCGGTCCGTTCACACGACGTGGGGGTGCGGAGGGACCCCCCGAGAGGCGGGCGGCGGGACGGCG
Source organism: Mustela putorius furo (assembly GCF_011764305.1). Lineage (NCBI taxonomy): Eukaryota > Metazoa > Chordata > Mammalia > Carnivora > Mustelidae > Mustela > Mustela putorius. The sequence goes on along the minus strand of NW_025421402.1, from coordinate 17,179,305 downwards.
GGGGCCGCGCGGGGACCGGGGGCGGCGGGACGGCGCAGGGCCCCCCCGCGAGGCGCCGTCCCGAGACGCCTTCGCCTTCCGCGACCCCGCGGGGGTAGGGGGGTCCCCGCGCGGCGGAGAGCGGGGGGCCTCCCCGAAGAAGGAGGGGAGGGCGCGCAGGCGAGCGGCGGCTCCGCGATCCTCGTCCCCCCCCCCCACCCCCCGCCCCGGGGCGCGCCGGCACCTCCGGGCCCCGGCACCCGGGAAGCCAGCTCGCTCGGCCGCAGACCAACTCCGCGGCCGAGCTGGGGCGGGCGTGATGGAGGAGACGACCCCCCCCCCGGCCCACCCCCCAGTTTGGGCGCGTGCAAAGCTGTCGCGCCGTGGGCCGCGGGGAGGGGCCCTGCCCGGAGCGCGGGGACCGTCCCGGCTCGACCCCGGCCCCCTGCCGGGGCAAGGGCGCGACGGGCTGGGGAGGAGCGAGCGCCCCGCCGCCGGGCCGGGCGAGGGCGGGCCGCCTCCGCGGGGCTCGCGCCGGGGCTCGGCAGGCAGCTTCTCGCCCCCATTTCGGACCCGGGACTCCCATCCGGTTCCCCCGGTGGGCTTGGTGACCCGAAGCTGACGGAAACGGCGGCGGGGCCGCGAGGGGCGCACATCTGGCCATAACAGTGCGGGGGCGAATTGTGCTTCCCTGAGCCCAGGTGCCCCGCAGTTGACTTTATCCACCGCCCCCCCCCAACCTCTGCCCCCTCCGTAGTGACAGATCCGGAGCCCCCAGAGAAAGTCACGTCCCCCCTTTCCTAATCAGCCGCCTCTGTTTAGAGCCGAGCAACTTTCCGCGCCAGGGGTCAACAAAGGCTTGCGGAGCGGCTGGGAAGGTTCCCCGGCCTGGAAACAATGTAGAGCGGCCGCGGGGGTCTGCGGGGTCTGCGGGGTCTGCGGGGGTCTGCGGGCGCGCTGCCCCGCGCGGTCCGCCTGTCCTACGACCAGCGGCCCTCCGAGCGCGGCAGGCGTTTCGCTTCTCTGTAATTTTATTTTCCTGCAGTTAGAGAAGGTAGAAGGTGATAATACCGCGTAGGAAAAAAAGAAAAGAGCCCACGGCAGGCCACTCTCTGCCACAAAATGTTTTCTAAGTGTCAGCATGGGGCGATGTCCTGGGCTACAGAGAACGGTCCTTCGGACAAAAATGGAAATTCTAGCAGGAGAAGCGGAGTTTTCACATCCAGATCTGTGTTTTTTATTGGTATTGTTCTCACTCCTTCCCTCCCTCTCTCCTTGGTGGGGAGAGTTTTCAATTAGCGTGATGGGTTTTGTTTTGTTGGTTGGTTGGTTTTGTTTTTAGTTTTTGTTTTTACTTCCCCCTGCCCTCCAACATTCTTTAACAGGCACTCTTATTATTTTAACAAAAGTATTCATTTAGTCCCTTAAGGAACCTGAAGTCGAATTATGTGAACAATGGACACAATAAAATATATTTTCAATATTTCATTCCTGGATAGTAGAATATACTTACGGTTCCACACAGGAGGATCAACTCAAATATTAAATGTCGTAAAATAGGCACTTTATATTTCCACCACATGTGTTTTCGATAAATGGCTGAATTAGCAGAAAATTAGCTGAACTGTACATACTGTAATTTCAAGTTCTTAACATTAGGGCACTTACCCAAACCGTTTAAATAACAAGATTATGGCATGAAATTGGAGTTTTCCAAAAAACTGCAGAAGAGCTTGAAAGGTGAAAAAAATTTTTTTCTTCTCTGCTATCCTAAATTAGGTTCTATTATGCAGTCTTTTGGGGACAATGGGTGAGCCTTGATCTTTTGTTCTTTTTCTTTTATGAGATCATAAAGGAACAAGCGTCTGTTTTGCGACTGGGTGAGTAAGACATCGTCAGAAGAACGGCCATGGTCAGCATCCTCTACTTATCAAAACTAAATTGCAGCTTAATAATATTGCCTCATGTGCTGCCCTGGTACTCTCGCCCACCTGAGCGGAGAGGGCCATTTTGCTGCCCAATTTCTCTTTTGTGGTATGTCTTCCTCATCAAAACGCATGATTATTTCTTTTTTCCAAATACAATGGGAATCCCTCCTTCCCCGCCCCCAAGTTCTGAAAATTTTCAAACCCGCCCTGGAGAAATACAAATGCACAAAGCGACAGGCGAAGCCGGCCCTGTGTTCAGCACTCAATCATCTCCTGTCACAGGTGCAACCACTATGCATTATCCTGCCATGATTGATAGAGTGGGTTTGTGCAGACTGGGGGAGCTGGGGAGACTCAGATGGGGTCCTGTCATTTGGGCTCCATTTCATGCTACCTGTAGGGAAAAGGAAATTCTTTGCTGGGATTGGCTGTTTAGTGAGTTTTAAGTTTTAGTTCTTCATATATACTAGAAAGGTCATATTTTCTAAAAGTTAAATATAGGTTTAAGCTTTATCTTAGCATAAACTTTATGCTGGGGGAAAACAAAACAACAAAACAGTGAATCGTGACACAATGGACTTGATTGTATGTAAAGTTGACGCATTGTAGAAGTAAGCCACAACCTAATTTCCTGTAATTGTGTTGAAGTCTATAAGGTCATTTCCCTCAAATCTTAGTCTTTACACATACAAAAAACCCCAAACATGTTTGATTTCTACCACAACGTCTTAAGTATACCACAACTTAATGTTGAGATTGATGTCTATATAACACGGTTTAAAAGTGTACTTCTACCGTGTGCATCACTTGACAGCGAATGATGTTATTATAAGCCCTTCAATAATATGCCAAACCGAGAGAATATCACAGTTAAGCAGAAATCTTCATCATTATAGATTGTAGCTGTGCTTCATTTTAACTGGGGACCAGATTTTTTAGGTTGCTTTTGCTATGATCAGTCAAGATCTTAACTAATTAATGTAAGATCAAAGTTGACAACCATCTCACCAGTGTTATGTAAAACTGTAAAATCCTCTAGGTCCTTCATTTCTTTTTGAAATGGCTAAAGGCAAAATGATTTGCATAAGGAGGTCTCAGATTTTAAAATGTAAAACTTCTTTCATTGGGATTATTAAGTGGCTTTCAATGATGCCTACAGATGTTCACGCACCCACTGCAATGCTTTAATATTTTTCCTTGTGACTTTTATATACAGCCTGATAGATTGATTAAAATGGTAGAATAGGAGTGGGGAATACAATGGCCTTTAAAATCATCTCTTTTTTAGACACCATAATATTCATTTAGATCAATACATCTGAATTTCACAATTGTAGTAAAAAATATTAAATTTCTCCTAGAAATTTGCCAGCTAAATTATGTTCTCAAACATCAATTCATGCTTAGTGTATTTTTCTTAAACTGGCAAATTATCTATCTACCTATCTATATAATTTGTCAGTATACTTGCCAATATAGATAGAGATATATAGTTATATCTATCTATCTATATATAGACACTTAGCAGATTAATTTCTTTCTAGAAAAGAGGCCTATGAGGAATTTTTGTTTTGTATTTCCATTATTATAGCAACAATATTGCATAGTACAATAGTTTAAAAATCTGATGGCCCAAATATCAATCATTTGGAGTAAATGTTTATATAACAATGTTTACGAATATGTATTGATAAAAGGTAATTTATATTGCCATTTTCTCTTTTTTGTAAAACTTGGAATGAAAGGGGGCATAAATATTAAATGTGTTCTAATAAGCTTTCAATGACTAGAAAATTAATGGACATTATTTAAATAAACATAATGCTGAGTTAATGCATAGATTGCTGTATTTATGGATATAATATAAGTAACTATAAACTACTGTCTTTTGTAAAACTGTACATTAGTTTCATGTGGAATGTTGAAAAACAGAACCACCTCTGCCCTCTGCCCAAAGGATTTTAAGTATTATTTGGAGGACCTTTCATATTGTACCTATGAGGATAGTCCATTTTAAGATGCTAAAATATAGAGAAGCAACTTTAAAATGCACATTACTTTATTGTAATTAACTCTAGGTTGTACTAAATTCATAGATACTTCTATTCATTTGTTTAATGTTAGCCATCACACAAGACCTGTAGTTTTAAAGTGTTCTTGATGTAGAACATGCCTTTGGTAGGTCATTTATTATTTTAAAATGAAAAATGTTCTCTTCCTTATATTACAATATCACTATGTTAAGGGTCTTATTCAAGAAGAAATAACTGTGTGTATACATAGAAAGGTGCCATTTTCTTAAATAGCAGTGAGTTTCAGTTTCTGTTTTGAAATCCATTTGTGAATTACCAATAAAATGGATACAGATTGAAAGATGGTTGCAATTCAATGAAACAGAAACTTGGTGAGAGGGTGAAGGAAACCTTGGCATTGGATACCTGTGTCTGTCCTTTTCACACTGAGCTTTTGACGATCTAATTTAAGTCTAGACTTGGACCCAAACATTGAGAAGCCAAAACAAGATAGCACACAGTTGAAAAATCCACTCTTTTTGCCTTTATAAATATATGATATGCTCAAAAGGAGACCCAAAGCTGTCGCCGTGGCCACTAGGTGAGTCTGGCGAAGAGCCAGAAGCTGGAGCAAGGGGACATTTTCATCATCTTCCCTGTAGACCGTGGCGAGACCACCACAGAAGGAAGGGAAATGGAGAGTTTTCTTCTGAATAACAACATGTATTGCTCAATGAATAAAAGTCTCTATACGTTTCTGTTTTCCCTCAAAACACACACGTGGACACACACACATATGTGGACACCCCACTATTCACCCCAAGAATAATACCATCATGCCACATGGCGGGGGGAGTGAAGGAAGAAAAAAAATGTTCCATAAAAATCTGGAGATTAAACATTGATTTGAGTGAGCTTGAATAATGTAGCTCCATTTTTTTGTTGTTGTTGTTTGTTTCCATTTTTGCTTCTTGTGGGATGCAGAACTTGGTGGTCGGGTTGGTCCTCCTGTAGCACCTTTTTGTTGCAAGCTAGGATGATACATTTCAGAATAAATCTCGAAGTGGCAATGGGTATCGAAGTGGGTTGAGTAAGCTAGTTAAGGAAACCACACCCCAACTGAGCTCTCTACTGGAAAGCCACAGTTCTTTACTCCCAGGTGATCTAAGGGCAGCTTCTTTTTGTTTACTCTCTTAGAGCTTCTGATTCTTCATGGCTTACAAGGTAAGCGGTATTGTGCACATACCTTGCTCATGTAAATTTGTGAAGACTGGCATATAGTGTTAGTACTAGGGTTAAAATACACAGGAATATTTCTCAAGTGAAGGTGATATAATTAGTAATCTAGGGTACAAAAAGATGGGGCTCCCGTGCCTGTCCGAGAAAAATACTAACACATAACCAAGTCAGGATACAGGTGTCCATGCAACTCAAGGCATAAACTTAGAATATTAATCTTACTATTTTCTTTTCAGCTAAAGAGTAATGTAGAAAAATTGCTAGAGCTACAATTCTAAATTGTGTAGAGAAGTTGAATAAAACCAAAAGCATGTAGGTGGGAATGTGATTTTTCAGTGGTATCATTGGAGCTCACTTGTCTTAGATGGCAGAAAGACTGAAAACACGTAAGTATGTAGTACCAGCATCACCTCATGTCCCATCAGCTGGAGCCTCCGCTCCAGACTCTGGAACCAGATTCTTCAATGGTAGGGCCCAGGTATCTCTATTTTAACAAGCACATGGGTAAATCTGTGGTACAGTAAAGTTTGAGAACCCTATCGTGGAGTGTCACAAGCTGTTTTTGTCTTTCTCAGATATGCATTTCCCCCCAATAGTTTATACTTTAAATATGCTAATATCAGAAGATATGTCTTATATAAGAAGTGAGACTGGTTAGAAAGTCTTAGACATTTTGAATCTGTATCTAAATTAAGTTTATAGACTATAATGTGCTGAAGTTGAGGTCTTTAAAGTTGAGATAATATACAGACTTTTTGGTATGCATAATGTATAAACTTTCTGTGTTAGTTTTACTAGCATGAGGCAGGAATGTGTGAAGTCGTTATACCTAAATGCAGTAGTTGTTTGGGTGTTCTGTTTTTAATGACTATATGGGTAGCCTAAAGTCCTGACTGGCCAGCCACAGTTTGTGAAGATCTTTCACCAGCCTGTTTCTCTGGTGTAGATAGATCATTTCTCACCCTGGATCACAAATGAGGTAGTAGAGCAGCACAAACAGTGGAGAAATAAAATAATCTGAGTAGGGATTGTTGTGGAGCTGAAAGAATAAGTGGCATTTTTGGGAAACACCTTAGCTGTTGAGTCAAGACTGAGATACCCATGAGAGCATAGGCGGTCTAACTTAGATGTGGTCAACACATGTACGTGGTGTAGAAGTCTGGTGCAAATCTGCTTAGAGAGAACTGAATCACCTCTATTGCCTATAAATCTCCTTGTTGGAGGAGATGACTGTGACTTCTGTCCTGCCATCCAAAGGAGCACTGCCTGCCCGTGGAGCTAGGCGGCTCTAACCTCCTCCTGAGGAAAGGATGAGTTTATCATTCGGGACTGGAACCACGAGTGTGTATTAAGCGTCAACTCTATACCACGAAGAAACACAGAAGGCTCCAAGGAGCCCCTGGTACACTCAAGAATCTTTTGACTTTGTTGAAGAGAGGACAGTTGCTGGTTCAAAGAACGGGAAAGCCAAAAACAAGTAGGGTTCTATTTATCATAAGTGCAAATTGAGCTCAAAGAAGATGGCATCCTGTTGCAAGTAACAGAATCCTTGAGAAATGGACTGAAACTCACAGGTGAGTGCTCAGCTTCATAGGCTTTGGACTGGCATCAGAAAGGCCTGGGTATCTCAGTGATCATCAGATGTTCTGCTTCTCTTCCTTACCTTCAGCAAAGTCAGCTTCATCCCAAGCCTGGCTTGCTCGCAGTCCCAGGATGTTTTCCAGAATTCCCCTATGCCTACATGTTTGTGCACAGGAAAGGAGTCCATCTTGGTCCCAGCATTTTAACAAGACCTCAAAGTCTGCATGCCTCTCCCTGAACCACAGTTGCCATCAGGACAATCCAGTGTATGGACTGGTTCTGCCCAAGGCTCAGATCCCATTTTTCGAGCGAGGATGGAACCCTGCCAAACAAGACCTGCCAAACAGAATGTGGGACTTAAGACGGAGGGAATGAAGGAAGGGGAGTCAGGCAACACACATCTACGGAAGGGGTGACTGAAGGCTGGAGTATCCAGGAGTTCTTCGTGGAAGAGCTGGCCCTGGGCTGGCTCCAGAAGCGAAAGGAGAGAATATTCCAAGCAGGGGGAAGGGAAAAGCAAGCACAAAGTCAAGAATAAGCATGGAAAATGGGAACAATGAAGCGTCCTGACTGAACCAAGCGTTCAGGTTGGACAGTGCAGGAATCACGTGTGGTGTTTGGGGTTACCTTGTGCAGGAGAGACCAGTTCAGATTTCATGAGATGAGCAATAGGGGACTATAGATTGGTTGAGTGAATGAATCACAGGGTCAAAAATATTCACTTACAGTATTTCGTTCTTTCTGAAACAAATTTCATGCATCCACTTTTTTTTTTTTTAAGCAATTCTCTGTGAGATGCTGGCTATGCAGAGTTAAAAAGCACAGATCCTGTGCTCAGAGAGTTTCCAGTGTATAATCCAGGTCCATGTGATACCATTCCAAATGACCTCAGCATAATGTTACCCCATGAATGCATTTATTTTAAAAGTAGAAAAATGTGAAAAATACGATTTTCTCTTTTTCTAGAAAAGAATCCTATTTCCCGAATCTCTAGGTCTTCAGGAAATCTACCTTCAGATTTAAAGGCCTTGCTTGGTCCTCTCTTTGGCCACGGTAAAATACACCCTAATGTGCTTTGGGTGTGAGGAGGGATATGAGAAGCCTCAGGGGTAGGAGGACCCGAGTTTTTTGGGGGAAAAAAAAATCATAAACCCAAAGTGGAAAGAAATGCCCTACAAAGGAAGGTGCAGGGCCGAGAGAGAGAGCTCCCGCGTGCTCTTCCGGGGAGCCCTCGTGTCTCCCAGTGGGCGGGGCCGCCTGGCCGCAGGGACAGGTGTCAGGCGGAGCGGTGGCAGTGACGGCCGGTGAGTGATTGCGCCATCAGCTCCCTGCCGCGATCCATCATGCGGCCCCAGCCGGTGAAGAATCACAGCCTCAGCAAGGCGCTGAGCCCAGCAACATATCATTAAACAAGGTTACCACCGGCAGATTTGTTCCCATGATCAATCTGGTCAATAACCGTTCCACCTCACTGTACAATTTCTCCCCCACCCCCCCCACCTTAAAACATAAACAAGTATTATGAAAGCACTTGCAGAACAATGTCTAGCTTTCTGAAGTCTTCATTTCTCCTGTGGCATTCCGCACGCTTCTTTAAAAACCCTTATAAATCATGAAAAATAACCTTTACTACAGGATATATCCTCAGGCAAGTGCTCTACCCTAATTCCATATTTTATTACCTGATACTGACTGATTTTTTTTTCTCCAATTGATTACTGAATAGCATTGGGACAATTTCTTTTTTTATTTCCCCTCAAGTCTGCATAGCTCACTAGTTTCTTCCCTTAGGAGGTCCCAAATGAGATAGAAGTAAAACACTTACTGCTTTTAGTGTTCGGCTTTAATTCTCCTGTTTTGCATTTAACTCTTCGCACACCCAGGCAGACAAATTACTCAGTGGTACTGCAGACTCCCCTTCCAGAAAAGATCTTGACTTTGTTACAGTGTAATTGAGACTGGTAAATGTTATAGCCATTGGAATGTAGAAAATTGAACAGGAATCTCATGGGGAAAACCTACTCAGTTTTCTCAGCCGGTGAGTTAGAAACAGAAGATCCCAGTACATATGGGAACTTTTAAAAAAGTGAAAAATGAAAAAAAAAATTACCCACAAATATAAATGCTTACCCCAAAAAGGAAATAGTACTTTCTCCAGTTATAATCCATCCTTTTTGACTTGAGTCCCTGAGTTTCTTTCAGGAACTTTGGTTGTAAGTTTATATCCATCAAGGTAAAAAATATATCTATATCTATATCTATATCTATATCCATATCCATTTCTACATCTATATATTTCTACATCTACATCTATATGATTAAAAATAGATATGTTGGTGATCTCTGCCTTACTAAAAACTATAAGAGTTTAATTTTGTAGCCTAACTGATTAACTGATTGGAGAGAAAATTACAAATTTGAACTCAAATGCCATCTAACTTCCAAAATTTTCATTATAAATAAAAGAAAGTTTCTTCTCACTTCCACCTTTAGGCAAGGCCCCGTTGTGACTGTCCGGAAAGAGAGGATACATTTCCTTTTTAAATCCTTCCAGAAATCTTGAGTAATCACATTAAGGAGAAGAATCCATCCAGAAATTTCAGTTGCCGGATCAATTTTTCTTTATTCTTTTATTCAAATCCATTTCCTTTCTTCTGTCCTTCTTTATCTTCTTAGTGGAGATGGATTGTAGGTGGGTATTTATCTCCACATAGAACACCATTTAAGTTAAATGGTTAGGTTTGTCTCAAGTTAAGCATTCAGGGATTGACGTTAACTCCCCTAGATGCTCATGGTACAAAACGTACCACTGGCTTGATAAATCTGAGAATTCTTTCCAGGTAAAAATGTAGACATTCAGATAGAGTTGAACTCATTGCTTAGATTTCAAAAATGTACGTTGTTTCTCCTTTTAAATGCATGATAAATTTCCTGAATCTAAGGGCATTCACTCTTGACATTATTGCTTAAAAATGTTGACTCTTTTGTCTACTTGTGAATATTCTTCAAGTGGTCCTTGCCCGTGATGTCAGTTTTAAGAACATTTAACGTGTATTGATTACCACTAAGAAACTGATTGCCTACTGGGGTAGATTAAAAGCATGCATTGTTCATTCAGAAGATGTGTGTTAGTCTGTTCTATTCTAATATGAGTTCCAAATTCTCCTCAGGAACATCATTTCATATATCAAGGCTGATGGCATGATGAAAGTGTTATAGATTGGTAGCTCTTAATTCATTTATAGGAGAAAAATAGAAGAGATTTGTAGTAGGCCCAGGTCATATCTGCAATTCAACAAATATTTATTGAATGTCCATTGTATATAAGGCACCGTGTTTCAGTTTTTTCTTATAATAATTCCATGGTTACAGATTACATTGCTATGTTCAGAAGATACTAAATCTGAGTCATGCAGTCGAGACTTAATTTGGTTAAAACCTGGATGACTTATAGTCTAGACACAATATTCATGGCAGCTTGGTAATGGGCTTAGGTGGCTCTTATAGCACAATAATGCAAAAAATTGAAGGAAGCTATTGCTTCCATAATACACTATAATTTGACTTAGGCTCTGTATAGATACAGTCATCAATAACTCAGTAAAAACAATTTCACATCTAAGCATCAGCTCTAACGACAAAAATGCCTAGACTCTTGAAAGGAAGGTGATGGAAATACAAAGCGTTCTTTCCCTTATCCATTATCTTTCCTTTGCTATTGATTTAACTAATGACTTAAACTCAAATTTAGAAGGGCATAAGTGAAAAAAATACAAATGTATAAATGAAAATATATTACAGGTGGCTTTAAAGAGTATTTTCATGGTATTTTTGACATTGTTCATAAAGTTATATTCAAGCATTAGTAAATATCCCAATACAGATTAAATAATTGCATTTCATTTCTAATTGAACAAAATTGTTCTTTTAACCACCTAAGCCTAGAGATCTTTGTCCCTATTAATGGATGTTGTAAACTTTCCTGCAGGTGTGTGTTTGCATGCACGTGAGTGCATCTTTTTTTGTTTTGTTTTGTTTTGGGTCTCCGTTGTAAGCTTCAGCTGTGTGCCTATCAGAAATTAGATAATTTTTAAAAAACCTTCAGCTTCATCTTACATAAATTTAGTTCTCAGTGGGAATACTGTAGAAGAGTCCTGCAAACACTTTAGAGACATCTTTCATGGCATTTGCCACTCACTCCACGTGGAATCCCTAATTCAGAAGTTTTTCCTACGGAATTCCCCTGATCTCAAATCAAATGTGCTTGTGGGAATGCCTTGTAAACCCTGAGAGTCACTTAATGACAGTGACTATTTTAGTCTGTTTCCACATTTGTTTTTGGCTGGATCATTCCCTTTAGACACTGTAAGGTCAATATAGCAAAGCAAGTTAAGTAGGCCTGGAGCCTTTGTCTTAAGGAAGGTCCACCCCCTTTCCTGTACCTGGTACATTACCCAGGGTCATGATGCAATCAACATGAGACTCGACGATGACTGTTGCATGGTTCAGACCATTCTATTCTGGCTATTTCGAGTCCCGATTTCTTCTCTGTAATACATTTTTACATATGTCTCTAGTTACAATAAAATAAGCACTGTCTCTTCTGAGAGAAAGAGAAATGGATTTACCAAGGCAAGGATGAAGTTCTGGGGTGGGAAGAGGAGTGGTAGGGAAGGAAAGATTTTTGGTTTGGTTTGTATGGTTTTGAATTTCCTTCAGGGCTAAAATTGAGTTTAGGGAGACATTGCATGTGGATAAGTCAGTGTTATAAAGGACAGAATTTTCTAAATTTTTTTGGTTGGTGCTAATAAGGAGGTGAACCTAATTATTTCTGAAAGTCTTTTTCTTGGGTTTTCCATTTTGGTTCTTTAACTTCTGACCACCATAGCTTGGATGATCTTTGATCTTTCCTAGTTTCTATCTACTGAAGCACAATTACAAGTAGCCAGCACACGTCCTCGGATAGTTCCTACTGGCGGCTTCCTGATACATGTTATGCCAGGAGTAGAGTCCTTCAGATGGTAACAGTCTCATACATATTGAGATCATGGGGTCAGATATGGCACCTCTCCATCTACAATATCAGGCAGCTGTGTGGTATTTTTGTCATCATTTCTGGATAGAGCTGTGTGCACCATGACAAAACAAGACTAATTGAGAGTTTCTGTGTGTCCAATCAGCCATGATGCATTAAGAAGGCTAAACATGAACAGCAGGAACCTGTAAGTTCAGGCTCTTGCAATTCATCTCACTAGAGTAGACAAGTTGCAGGAAATCACGTCTACTAAAACACCAAATAAATACCCTTGGTTTTGCCATGTTTTTGATGTTTTGCTTTTTTGCTTGTTTCATTCAACAAACATGATGGGGGTCATCTGCAGGCTCTGTGATCACTGGGGATTTTAAGAACACAGCTCCAGGAGCTCAGGGTCTAAAGTAGTACCTGGGAAGTAACAAGACAATGCCAGGATGATGTCATAAATGCAGCCTCATGGGTACACACAGGGAGCTCTGAGAGTTGGAGTAAGAGAGTTATACTTGTAGCACTGTATCAGGAAGGCTTTATGAAGGAGTTAGTGCTTTAAAGTAGGAGAACCCTATCCAGAGAAGGACGCAAAAGGAGCAGCATGAGAAGAGGCACAGATGTGGAAAAAGCCAGCACCTCTGTTTGCAACCCTAGAGGAGGGCAATAAAGCACATATAGACTGCCTGCAAAGCACAGGTGAGACATGAGTCTCTATCAATGGGCAGACCCCACCTCCAAAGAGATGTGCTGAGAAATGTAGACATAATGCTGAAACAGAAGAGTAACTCAGCAGCATCCTTGAAAAGGATTTCTCTTCCTCTGTGGGAGACTCCAACTTAGGGTGCTAACCAATTTTTAAAAAAAATGTATTTCACATAAAATCATAATTGTAAAAGCAATTAACTCTACTGTCAGTATAAGGCATACAAATCTCTGCTCTAATAGAGGTTTATAATCATTGTGTCCATTAAAGAAGGCATCAGCCCATTATGTCTGAAAGTCATCAACAGAAATAAAAGCAAAATCATTATAGAAGCAGGCAATTATCTGAAGAAGCAAGAAGGTGAGTATCATGTGAAATGACAAGGGGACCGCACATCTAGTGAAATTGTACTAAAAGGGAAAACTGCAGAAGTCTGTGCATATGTCTTCTTCCTTCAAGAATATGGCTGCCAAAAGAATTTGAAAAAACATGCCAAAAAATGAGAGGGGGGCTAAATTTTTAAAAGGGGTATGGTAAAGGGCTATTCTAGATAGTTTGTGATGGAGAATTAGTATGATTCTCTCAGTTTCTCAGCCTTTCCTATGAGGGACGGGACTCCTCAGGTTCCTACTAGGAAAAGAGAAGTAATTAGTTACTTAGAAATGGACAATGAGTGGGCTGGGTTGGGCATCAATGCTGTATTCAGTGGTCACATGATAGACATACATTTGGTAGAAGGCATTCTCCAAGTCAACGATAGCCCAAGTTACCCAAATTTTATTATTGTAATTAATTGGGGAGTTCTTCTGAACAGAAGATGTAAGAATCATAAATGAAAGATCAAAAAATTCTATACAGAACATATTAGGATAAATAAAAACTTGAAACTATTTGGCCTTAGGCACAAAACCCGAAATGGAAGCACAAATATCAAGCAAAAAGTTAAATAGAGGATATTCAAAGCCAACTTTCTGTTTACCTTTCAATCTCATAGATTGTATTTATATGTTATATAACTATATAAATGTCATAGATGATATATACACACACTTAGAGAAAATATATATAACACACGTATATGTACAAAATGATCACGGTTAACAGTGGATTACTAGTAAGGAGATAGAATCAGTAATCAAAAATCTCCCCATAAACAACAGTTCAGGACCAGATGGCTTCACTGGTGAATTCTACCAAACACTTAATGAATGAATACCAATTTTTATCAAACTCTTCCAGATAAGGACATCAAAGAAAAGAGAATTACAGGCCAATATCTATGATAAACATGCAAAAATCCTCAAAAAAAAATAGCACACTGAATTCAACAATACATTGAAAGGATCATATACCATGATTAAGTGGGATTTCTTCCAGGGATGCAAGGATGGTTCAACATCCGCAGATCAGTCAGTATGATGTACCGCTCTAACAAAGTGAAGGACAAAAATCATATGATCATCTCTGTAGATGCATCAAAAGCATTTAACAAAACACAACACCCATTTATGATAAAAAAGAAAAAACTCTCAACAAAGTAAGTATAAAGGAAATATACCTTGCAAATTTTATTTTAGGCCAATTTCTGTGCCTTTCTCCATGCATGAACATTTGGAGAAATAAGAATAGAATCCATTCAAAATATGTAAGCTTTTATAGCCTAGGAAATTGGGAAAATACAAGTACATTATCATTTATTCACAGACACTGATGATTCTGGGAAAGATTGATAAGCTCAAAAGGCCAAATGATCAGAACTGATGACAGAAAGTGAAAAGAAGCTTAACATTTTCTCTGCTGAAGATATAAATTCAGTGTTAGGGTTAAGCCATCTTCAAAACACAGTACACACATATATACACACGTACTTAGTTTATTCACTGGTTGATTCTAAAACTCTTGAAATTCTACTATAGTCCAAATGTGCCATGTTAATAGGAACTGAATATAGTAATTCCTGTCCTCATAGAGTTTACATTGGGAAAGGTGGATACAAATAAAGCTAGAAGGAAAACAGTAATTCCAAGTTGTAATGGGGCCTATGAAGGAAATGTTATGAGATAAAATAATCCATGTGGATGGCCTATTTTAGGATCAAGGATTGGGTAAAAATGGTATATTATCTCCTTTATGTTTGCTGAAGACTATTTTTGAACATAGGAAGTACTGAAGTATTAGACTATGCCAAATAAATGGATTCAAAAATATATGTGTGAAATAGGTTTTATTTAATCTATGAGATACAAGGCATAATTTGGACTAAAGATAGATGTTCAAAGAATAGGAACATTAGAATGAGGCTTCTTAAGAACGAGTTATGTTTTCTGTGTTTCAGTTTTCTATTTTAATGAAAAAATTTTAGTAAAAATTCAAATGTCAGCAACTAAAAACAAAAGGTAAAAACTGTAATCTTAAAAAGCCTCTATTTGATCATGATAGCTATTTTATCCTCATTTAGGTATTTCTGGTGACATATGGAAAATAGTTACATTTCACAATTAAGCTAAAAAAGTTTAAAGTACAGGTGTAGAATAATAGGTTTTTCCCTAACAATTAGAAAATTAATTTATACTTTAAAATGAAATTTTTTGGTTTTTGCATTGAGTTAAAGTGAAGAGTCTCTCTCTCTCTCTTTCTCTCTCTCTCTCTGTCTCACACACACACACACACACACACACACACACACACACACACAATACATACCCTCATGCAAAATGAAAAGCAAAGCTGAATGCTTATGGTGAATGCAGGGTTGAATGAATGCAATGATTTTATCAATGCAGCATACTTTAGGTCCGTAGTTGTGGTTTTTTTTTTTTCAGACCACATTACTAGATAATTTGCATTAATTATTTTTCATGTTGAGGCACACTTGAAAAAAAAAAAAGAGATCAAATAATAGAAATTAAATTGGGTGAAAACCTCCAAATTTTGAATTTTGTCCAAATGACTATAGACATTGTGGGAAACAGAATAAATGCCCCTCAAAATTATGTCCTTCCTAATCCCTGAAATTTGTAAATGTAAGATCTCACATGGCAAAGGGACGTTGCAGATGCAATTAAAGATTGTGAAATGGGATGATTATCCTGGATTATCAGTGTAGGCCTGATGTAATAACAAGTATACTAATAAGGGAAAGAGGGAGGTAGAGAGTCAGAGGACAAAACATACAGATGGAAGTGGAGGTCAGAGTGATGCATTATGGGCTTTGAAGGTGAAAGGGGACCACAAGCCAAGGGATGTGGGTCTCTAGAAGCTAGAAAAGGTAAGGAAACCAATTCTTCCTATCTTTCTTCATTCCCCTGCACTCCATCTCTCTAAATGGAATGCAGACATATCAATACTTTGATTTTAACCCAGTGACACTTCAAAGCTCCATATTTATAAGATAAAAAATTTGAGTTGCTCTAGGAAACTAATAAAGAGATAGAACCTTATAGATCATATAAAATAAAGATATTTGATAGTCTAACTAAAACCCTTTCCAAATTTCAGGGAGCAGATGACTTCATGAAGTTTGTAGACAACAAAAATGTACCGAAATTCCTTCTTTGGTTGTTAAATGGATTACCACATTTCTTTCTTTAAATAGAAAAATAAAGAAAAAATATCTGTAATGCTTTCAATTTCAAATCCACACATTTATCTTGAATAGTTTTCCAAGGACCATGGAGGACCTGTGAATGTTTCTTGACAGTGCTTTTGTTTCTCAACAGAAAATGACATAAGAATTACACTGAGCTGAAAGTTTAAAAATATCTCTTAGATACTTTCCCTTTAAGTCCCATTCCTCTTGTTCTAATGTATTTTTAATGAACTGCTAAATAATATCTTAATAAAAGCTTTTAAAATGCATCCATTTCATCTAGGTTGCTTAGCTTATTGGCATATAACTGTTGATAATAACTTCTGATGATTGTTTCTACTTCCTCGGAGTTAGTTATGATCTCTCCCTTTTCATAATTTTTCATAATTTTATTAATTTGGGCTTTCTCTCTTTTCTTTTGGATTAGTGTGGCCAATGGTTTATCGATCTTATTGATTCTTTAAAAAAAACAGCTTCTAGTTTCATTGATATGTTCTACTGTATCTCTGGTTTCTACCTCATTGATCTCTGCTCTAATCTTGATTATTTCCCTTCTTATGTGTGGAGTTGGTTTGATTTGTTGTTGATTCTCCAGTTCTTTAAGGTGTAGAGACAGCTGGTGTATTCTGGATTTTTCAATTTTTTTGAGGGAGGCTTGGATAGCTATGTATTTCCCCCTTAGGACCATCTTTTCTGTATCCCACAGGTTTTGGACCAAAGTGTCTTCATTCTCATTGGTTTCCATGAATTAAGTTATTCTTTGATCTCCTGGTTGATCCAAGCATTCTTAAGCAAAGTGGTCTTTAGCTTCCAGGTGTTTGAGTTCCTTCGGAACTTTTCCTTGTGATTGAGCTACAGTTTCAAAACATTGTGATCTGAGAATATGCAGGGAATAATGTCAGTCTTTTGGTGGGAATGCAAGTTGGTGCAGCCACTTTGGATAACAGTGTGGAGATTCCTCAAGAAATTAAAAATAGAGCTTCCCTATGACCCTGCAATTGCACTACTGGGTATTTACCCCAAAGATACAGATGTAGTGAAAAGAAGAGCCATCTGTACCCCAATGTTTATAGCACCAATGGCCACGGTAGCCAAACTGCGGAAAGAACCAAGATGCCCTTCAACAGACGAATGGATAAGGAAGATGTGGGCCATATACACTATGGAGTATTATGCCTCTATCAGAAAGGATGAATACCCAACTTTTGTAGCAACATGGATGGGACTGGAAGAGATTATGCTGAGTAAAATAAGTCAAGCAGAGGGAGTCAAGAATCATATGGTTTCACTTATTTGTGGAGCATAACAAATAACATAGAGGACATGGGGAGATGGAGAGGAGAAGGGAGTTGAGGGAAATTCGAAGGGGGGGTGAACCATGAGAGACTATGGACTCTGAAAAACAACCTGAGGGGCTTGAAGGGGCGGCGGGTGGGTGGGAGGTTGGTGGAACCAGGTTGTGGGTATTAGGGAGGGCACGTATTGCATGGAGCACTGGGTGTGGTGCAAAAACAATGAATACAGTTATGCTGAAAAGAAATTTAAAAAAAAGAAAAAAAGAAAAGAAAAGACTAAAAAAAAACTTCAAATAGTTAATTAAAATATAAAATAGCCCAGAAAAGTGAACTTTCTTAGGTGACAGCTTAATGAATGTTTTAGAAAGTGAATTCACTTGTCTAACCACTGCCTAAATAAAAAAATGGGATAACGAGCACCCCAGAAGCCCTCTTTGCACCTCTCTCCATCATTATCCTCTCCAAAGAAAACCACCATTATTATCTCTTTCATCCTGTTTGCCTTTTATGCACATCATATAAATGGCATCATACAGAATATATTTTTTCCTCTTGTTTCTTCTGCTTAATTTCATGTTTTTGGAGTTTTCCCACCCATGTTTTATGTGTGGCAGTCTTTAATTTTCATTGGCATATAATATTCTACTCTCTAAGTAATGTAATTAATTTATTTATACTTTTGTTGATAGACATCTGGGTAGTTTCCTGTTTGGTGCGATTATGGATATTATTGCCAGGAACATGTCTTTTGGTGAACCTACATACATATTTCTGATGGGTAAACTACTAAAAGTGGAATCTGCTTTTGGGTATACATGTGTTTAGTTATAGGGGAGAATGCTTAACAGTTTTGCTAAGTGATCATACTAATTTAAATTCTCACCTGTATTCTGAGAACTTGTTGTTCACATTCTTCTTAATACTTGGCACGGTTTTTTGTTTATTTGTTTTTAAAATTAATGGCTCTGATTGGGAGGGAGACAAACCATAAGTGACTCTTAATCTCACAAAACAAACTGAGGGTTGCCGGGGGCAGGGGGTTTGGGAGAAGGGGGTGGGATTATGGACATTGGGGAGGGTATGTGATTTGGTGAGTGCTGTGAAGTGTGTAAACCTGGTGATTCACAGACCTGTACCCCTGGGGATAAAAATATATGTTTATCAAAAATAAAAAATTAAAAAAAAAAAAAAGAATGACCATGAAAAAAAAAATAAAATTAATGGCTCTGGAGTATATAAAATAATATCTCATTGAAGATTAATTTGCATTTTTCTGATTACTAATAATGTTGAATATCTTTCACTCCTTTTTTGGCCATTGAATAGCCTATGAAATTCCATGTTTAATTCTTTTGATATTTATATGTCTACATTTTTCTTGCTTTGTAAGGATTGATTTATATTCTGGATATAAATTCTTCCATTGTGTACCTTTTACATTCATTTAATGATCTCTTGATGACTATCAGTTCTTAAAATCAATGAGGCCAATTTTTCAATTTTTTTCTTTTCAGCTATTGCTTTTTTGTATCATATTTGAGAAGTTTTTGCCTATTTCCAAGTCCTGCAAAAGTTTTTCTATGTTAAATTCTAGGAGATTTGTTGTTTTACCTTTTACATTTAAGAAATTCTTCTGCAGGTGATATTCATGTTTTTTATGAGGTGAAGGGTCAAGTTTTTTTCTGTGTGGATATCCATCTGACTGTCCTTTCTCTATTGCACGGAATTTTACCTTTTCTTCTACATGTAAATGTGTTTTCTGCTTTGTTTCATTCATCAGTTTGCCTGTTCTTATGCCAATACCGCACTGTCCAATTACTATAGATTTATAAACCTTTTGGTTGTGTAAGTTCTTCAACTTTGTTCTTGTTTTTGAGATTATTATGACTGATAGTGATCCTTCATATTTTTTTAGAAGTTTTAGAGTGTTGTTAATTTCCATAAAAAATTTGCATTTTTTTCACATTTTAGTTTTATTTTCCATACACTAATTTGGGAAAGAACCGACATTTTTATAATATCGAATCTTTCAAACTATGAACATGGTAGGTTCCTCAATTTATTTAGATCTTACTAAATTTTTCTCAGGAATGTTCTGTGGTTTTCTCTGAGATACTGCACATTTTCATTAGATTTATTAGTAGGTGTTTAGTTTTTGTGCTATCATTGTAAATTATATATTTTTAAAATATTATTTTTCTAAATACTTGCTACACCATAATAAACAATTGGTTTTTGGTTATTGACATTTTATCTAGTTACTTTGCTTATTACCATCTGGTGTAATTTCTTTCAGCATGAAGAACTTCCGTTAGTGTTCTTTGTAAGATAGGTCTGCCAACAAGGAAATTCTCTCAGTCTTTATTAATGTGGAAATGTCTCTTCTTTACCATTTGAAGGATGCTTTTCCTGGGTAGAGTTCTTGATTGGCAGTGATTTTTCTTACAGCATTTTGAATATATCATTATACTTCCTTTCAGGCTTTTGCTGTTTCTGAAAAGCAGTCAACTATTAATCAAAGTGTTGTTCCCCTTTACATGGGAACATTAGTCTCCCATTTCTGCTCTAGTTTTCTCCTTGTGTTTGTATTGTTTTGGCCATGATGCTTTTAAGCGCAGATCTATTGTTTTTATTCCATGTAATGTTTCATTCTCTTGAATTGGTAGATTAATATTTTCACTAAATTGGGGAAGATGTTAGCCCTCCTATTTTTTAGATAAGTCTCCTCCTTCCTCTTTGTTTCTCCCTCCACTCTTTCTGAAACTTCTACTGTATGCATTTTGGTATGTTCAATAATGCTCAAAATGGTCTCTCTTGCTGTGTTCAATTTTCTTCTGTCTCGTTTTTCTCTCTGTTCTTTAGATTGTATAATTTCTATTGCTTTGCTTTTAAGTTTTCCAATTATTTATTCTATTATCTCATTTGCCTACATAGTGAGGTTTTCTTTTCAGTCTTTGTAATTTTCTATGGCAGAATCAACATTTCATTCTTTTTTAGGTTCTGTTTCTTTACTGAGGTTTCTTTGATGAGATGAGTCACTTTCATAATATCCTGTCATATTTTTTTGTTAAATCCTAGACATTTTAGATAATATATTATATACTTGCCTAGTCTTGTCTCCTCTACAGAACCTCTCTCTCCATAGTGTATGGCTGCTCATTTCTCTACTAATTTCTTTTTTAAAAAAATATTTAATCTCAAGCCTGACTTCCTAAGGGTTGACCTGTGTTTCCATAACATAATGATCAGCAAATAATTCATCAGATGTTGTATTCAAGTACATCTATCTGGAAAGTCTTTCCCTTTCACTGATAGATTTATATTGGGTTAGGAGGTGAATGCAAAGCTCAAGAAGTTTCTAAGTCTCCCCCAGATTTTACTTTATGCCAGGCTTGCAAGTGGACACAGACTTACTGTCAGCCAGAGAGATATGGAGGGATTAGGACCTCTCAGGTCTTCTCTGAACGAGGATGCAGCCAGCCTCTTAGGTAGCCAGAGGTGAATAGATAGCACATTAAGCCACACTATGGTCCTCTCACTGCAAGATTTGCTGTCAGATTTATGGCTGGTCCACCAGTCTTCCACTTACCCCAGATCAGAGTTCAAACTCAGTCTAACACAGCTGCAGTCCTTTGTTTCCAATTCAGTTTTGCATTTTTACTGACAATACTATGGGATGTGGACTTTCCTCCTTCTGCTCTAGATAAGGTTACTGTCGCAGCCAATCAGCAAAGCAGTTGATTTCACAGCCAGTGCCGGCCTGGTAGCATGAGAGCACCAATGGTGTCGGGAGCAGCCCCAGGCTAGAATTTCCTATACTCCCACGAATCTTACCCTAAGCTCAGCATTTTTCATGAATAAATGCTTCTAAATTCATGGCTTGCTATTGGTCAATTTTCAGAACCCCAAATGGTAGATTAGGACAAATTTTTTTAGTTTTATAATTTCTTTTGCAGAGGAATATAATTTCCTTATATTTTCACCTCTTGATGGACATTTTGATCATTTCCAGTTTGGGGCTATTAAAGCTTGAGCTGCTCTGAACATGTTTGATGACTAATGATGGCCAATAATACAGAGCATCTTTTCATGGGATTATGGTCATTTCATTTATCTTTTTTTGTGAAGACTCAGTTTGAATCTTCTGTTAATTTTTATAGTACTTATCTATTATTTTTAATAGACTTTATTTCTTAGAGCAGTTTAGGTTCACAACAAAATTGAGAAGAAGATATAGAGATTTCCAGTATACTCCCACTCCCACACATGCACAGCCTTCCCATCACTGAGTTAATTTTTTCAGAAATAGGTTTTTGTCTTCCTAATATTGAGTTGTGAGTTCTTCAAAAATTCCAGATACCAGTGACTACTCAAATATAGGTTAGTACAAAATCTGGATTTCAGTCTTTTGTCAGAATATTTTCTTGCAGTTAGAGGTTTTCCATTTCTTTAATGGGGTATTTTGACAGCTAAACTTCAATTTTAATGAAATCCATTTTATAGTTTTTTTTTCTTTTATGCTTTTTTCTTTTTGTATCCTATCAAAAATTTTGGCCTACTTGAAGGTTAAAAAAGTGTTTCTGCTATGTTTTCTTTTAGACATTTTATGTGTATGTATATACATACAGTTCATTTCAGTGTATGGTATAAAGAAAAGATTGTGATTTGTTTTCAAATGGATAGGCAGCACCATTTGTTGAAAAGAGTATCTATTCCCATTGAATCATCTTGGTACTTTTGTCATGCATCCATTTCCCATATATATGTGGATCTATTTCTGGATTTTACTCTTTTCATTCATTTTTACACAAATGCCACACTATCTTGATTACAGCAACTTTATAATAAGTCTTGAAATCTGGGTGGTGTAAGTCCTCCAACTTAATTCTTTTATTTTTGAAATTATATGACTATTTTAGGTCCTTTGCATTTTTATCATACATTTTTGATTACTGTGTCAATTTTCACAAAATCCTATGGAGAATTTGTCTGAGATAGCCTTAGGTCTGTAGAGTAATTTAGGAAGAATTCATATCTTCACAATGTTGAATCTTTTAATCCTAGGAAGCCTTTAAAAATGAACAATGAACATGGTCTTTGTCAATGGATATAGGAATTCTTCCCATTCATGTAGATCCTTTTAAACTTATCTCAGCAATATTTTGAGAGAATTTTCAGTGTGTAAGTCTTGCATGTAATTTGTTAAATTAATCCCTATTTATTTCATAGTTTGATGCTACTCTTGATTTTTTTTTAATTTTTTATTTTTTATAAACATATATTTTTATCCCCAGGGGTACAGGTCTGTGAATCACCAGGTTTACACACTTCACAGCACTCACCAAAGCACATACCCTCCCCAATGTCCATAATCCCACCCCCTTCTCCCAAACCCCCTTCCCCCAGCAACCCTCAGTTTGTTTTGTAAGATTAAGAGTCACTTATGGTTTGTCTCCCTCCCAATCCCATCTTGTTTCATTTATTCTTGGGGCTCCAGTGGTGCAATCGGTTAGCGCGCGGTACTTATACTCTTGATTTTTATTCATTGATCTTAACTTCTACAACCTTGCCAAATTTACTTATTAGTCCTAGAATCTGTTTTATGTGTTCCTTATGATTAATTCTACTTATATTATCATGTCATCTATGAGTAAAGACTATTTTTACTTCCTTTCTCATATTACATGCTTTTTTAAATCTTTCTTTTGCTTGATTGTTCTGGCTAGGACACCCAGTGCAATGTTAAATAAAAGTGGTTGAATTGGACATTGTTGCTTTCTTCCTAATGAGACAAAGCATTCAGCCTTTCATCCTTTAAATATGATGCTACCTATAAAATTTTTCATAGATGCTGTTTATCAGGTTGAAGAAGTTTCTTTTTAAATAACTAATTTCCAACTGTTAGGTTGTATCAAATCTCTTTCTGTGTTTATTGAGATAATCGTATAGTTTCACACTTACCTATTAACATGATGAATCACGTCATAGATATTAAAATCTTAAACAAACTTTATATTCCTGGGATAAATTTAAGTTATACAGGGTGAATTATTATATCATTCAGGGTGTGATCAGAGGAAAAGAACCACGGTAAATCACATAGATTCTGAAATTTATTATAAGAAATTTAACTTTATGCCATTTTGAGGGACTAGTTAACCATTTTCTGTATAGTTACTACTTCTACCTTTGGTGCTGGGACTGGCCCAAGTGTTGGAGACCCTGAAGGAAGAGATTCAGTATGAGCTGGAAGAAACATAGATTTGGCATCTGTCCCAGGAGTTGCACGTGCTGGCCAAAGATTCAAACAGCCTGAAGGAGGAGATGTGGAGGGACCTGGAAAAGCTTTGGGCTCAGCTGCTGCTTCTGGAGCTGCATTTCTGGTCCTGGATTCAAAAAAGTTATGAGAGGTGATCCCACTGGGGGAGAAGGGGTTGAGGGAACAGCAACTGCCCCATGCCAACAAAGTGAGCTAGCAGGTCAACAGCAATGCGTATACTGCAGCACTGCCCAGTGAGCCCGTATCTGCCCTTCATGTGTAACAGCAAAATGGCTGTAGCTCCACGTCTCTTTCAAATCTCGTGCAAAATGCTTCTCTAAGCCAATGATCATCTAATGTTATGGAAGCATGAGAATTCTAGAAAACATTGTTCCAACTCAGCTAAGATGAAGCAATGCAATACAAATCAACCACAATTACCTTTTACAAATTGCTTGATGTGACTTAATACTATTTTGCTAAGAATTTTTGCATCTGTACTCATGAAGGATTTGGTCTGTAATTTCCTTTTCTTGTGATATCTCCATCCTCTTAGTTTTGGAATAATACTGTCTGACAGAATAACTTAGGAAGAGTTTCTCTATATTTTGAAGAGCTCATTTATTGATGGATTCAATACGGCACTAGTTTATGTTGTTGCCCAGGTTCTCTGTCTTTTGATATATCCCCATTATTGTGAGTATTGGCTTATTTGTTTCAAACACATCCTTACTTTCTGGCACTACAAGAAGCCCCAGGCTCATTTTGTTTATGTCTGCCCCAGTCCAAGATTCAGCCATTTTTCCGAAGAAACTCTAGGTGCTTTTACTGAAGAATAGTATCAGAAATCACGATCAGGTTGCTAGATATGATTGTTG
The DNA here is from genome assembly GCF_011764305.1 of Mustela putorius furo. Lineage (NCBI taxonomy): Eukaryota > Metazoa > Chordata > Mammalia > Carnivora > Mustelidae > Mustela > Mustela putorius. Next base: position 17,154,816 of record NW_025421402.1, on the reverse strand, counting down.
TTATGGGGGTATCATTGCTTTTAAGCCCTTTCAGGTGACCCAGCGAAGAAATGTGTATGCATGTATATTAACCCATGTATAAATATATAGCTATATTTTTATATATATAAATATTTGTATCTATATTAAGCTAGCCATAAGTAACCACAAGTGCATCTCCTACTCTAATCCATCACCACGTGGCTATTGTAGCCTCCTCTTTCTGTTTTGAAAAGTTTTCACTCTAGTCACGAGAAACCTGATTCCTATCTTCTATTCTCCATTTAGTGGCATTCAATGCCATTATACACATATAGAAGTACCGGAATTATTAACCTATACTCTTGTGAGTTACAACTTTATCATCTGGAGTACAGTGCTTACACACAATTTCTTTTTAGTCTTACAAAGACTTTATTTCTAAGTTAGTAAGGTCATTCCTTTTCCTCCCTCCCTTTCATTGAGGTTATTTTATACATTTGTAATACAGCTAAGTTGTTCTGTCACATTGTGTATTCAATCCTGGTATTTTCTAAATTTCCTAAGTGATCCCCCCCCATGTATGTTTTATGTTAATGTTTGCTCTTTGGGCTGGAAAGTTCAATGGCTTTTGACAAATGCACAGCATCCTGTATCTATAATTATTATAATTTTTCTTGGTGTGGTTTCTTTGTGTTTATATTGCTTGGAGTTATTGAAGTTCTTGAAGCAGCAAGTTTACAGTTTTCATCAAATTTAGAACATTCTAACCATTATTTTCTTAACTTATTTTTCTCTCCATCCTTCTTTTCTGGGATTTTAATTATACATATGTTAATCCATTTCATACTGTTTTATAAGTCACTGAAGCTCTGTTCATTTTTTCAAACTTCTTTTCTTCTGTGCTTTAGTTTGCATAATTTCTATTGATATGTATATAAATTCACCAATCCTTCTTTCTGTAGAATCTAATTTATTATTAATTCCATACAACAAACATCTCATATAAGCTACTTTATGTTTCATTTTTGGAAATTCTATTTGGTTTACTTATGTATCACTTATTCTCTTCTCATTACCACAATGTTCTCTTTTAAATTGTTGAGCACATTTATAATAGCTGCTTAAAGTTCTCGTCTGTTTGTTCTAGCATTTTTGCGATTTTTGAGTCTGCTTCCATTGAGCAATATTTCCTCTGGTTATGGGCAGAATTTTATGCTTCCTTGTATGTCTGATAATTTCTTTATTGGATGCTGGAGATTTATGAATTGTATTTGTTTAAAGTGCTAGATTTTAATGTACCTATTTAAAATATGTTGAATTCTGTTCTGGTAAGAAGTTAAATTAACTGAGGATCGGCCAAAGATTTCTTGGAGCATCTGGCTCGCTCTGCAACTCTAGAACTCGGGATTGTAAATTCAAGCCCCACATTTAGTGTAGAGATCATTTAATAATGAAATCTTAAAAAAATAAAATGAATTAACTGAGGATCAGTTTGATTATTACAAGGGCTATGTTTTAGACCTTTTATGGTAGTTCTAGAGCAGGGTCTATGCACTTTTCCTATGAAGAGCTAGGTAGTAATATTTTAAGCTTTACATATCACATCCAATACTTGTTTATACATATATATGCTATAGCTGCCTCCTCCTCCTCCTCTCTTTTCTTCTTTTTACAGTTTTCTAAAAAGGTAAAAACTATCCTTAGCTGGGAGTTCATGTGAGAAAAGGTTGTGGCCTGGATTTGGCCTTTAGACCATTCTTACCAATCCCTGATGTAGAGTATCCTTTACTCTAGGACTAGTTTAGCCACCAATAAAATGCAATGTCTCTGTGGTCTCCACAGAAGGTGTCTCTCAGCCCTGCATGAACTGTAGGAACAGCTCAGTGTAGAGCTCTTGACTTGTTTGCCTGGCCTCATGGGCTCTCACCTTATGCATGTGAAGTTAGTATTGAACAACAGATTCATGGGACCCCCAGGAACATTTCTGGAGCTTATTCGCCACACCCCCTCTCTTCCCACTCTAGCCACCTCTGTCTTCCAAAACTGGGATCCATATCTTCTCAGCTGTGAAGTTACCATGCTCTCTTTGGGACTTCCTCATTGCCCAACAAGGGTATCCAGATAGAAACTCTGGGCAGGGAAGTGGCTCACTTCGTTCATTTCCCCTCTCTAATGAAGCTCTGCACTCTCCAAAAAATGTTGCTTTACCTATCCCCCTCCCCCAACTCCCCACACACAGTTTTTTATTTGTGTTCAGTGGAAGGGTATGTTTGGCTCTAGGTAGTCCGACATGTTATGAAATGGAACTCCCCCCTGAGAAGTATTTTTAAAACATGTCTGTTGTTCTTGAAAAGTAAACTTAGAAAGAAATAAAAATATTGACTGCTGCTGTTTGAATGTCTTTCACATTTTTCCTTTCTCTTATATTCCTGTTGCTATTATACAAGAATAGGATGGTACAACCTCCTCCTTAGGTTATGGCAACAGCTAGATTATAAAATCTTCAAAAAAGATGATTGTATTTGCGATCTTGAGTGTGCCCTTCTATCTCTTCTTTCAAGTAAGTCTAGACTTTTATTTTTAATATCTACTTTTTGGGTCATATATTAAGATACCAAAATACCAAACACTCAAACTTTGAAAAGAAGAAACCAGGTAAGAAACAAAAAAGAGGAAAAAAATGAGCAAGCGAGAGACTGTGAAAACAATATTTATAATAAAAATGAGAGGAAGCATTTGTTGAAACAGACACTATGCTAAGCATGTTATGTACCTCATCTCATGTAATCCTCACAACACTCTTATGGCATAAAATATTTTAATCTTGACTTTATACATGGGGAGATTATGAAACTATTGCATTCGGCCTACCCTAAGCACCATAAGCTTGGTAAATCTCAACTTTACAACTTCGGATTTCATTAAACAAGACACCAAGACTCCCACATCGCTCACCCACTGTGATTTTGTGGACAGCATAGCTGGATGAGTGACGGCATTAGCTAAATCCTACGTCCACCATGTACCAGACGCACGACCCCAGGAGCTTATCCTTTCAGTCCTCCGGCTTCCCAAGCAAATGATAAGTAATAATGGAAGTGTTCTTCTCTGTACTTGTACGTTCATGTCGGCAAATTCATTTTCTCATGTGGAAGGGCCCGTTTCAATGACAGGAATGGCAGCTCTGAGAGGATGTAGAATTTTGTAAAACTCTGGCAAAATACCATGAAAACATCCTGGGAAACCGCCCTCGCTTGCCTAATGACCGATTCTCTTGGGCCTTGGACCTCTAGTTCTCAATGTTTTCCCACATGAAAACAAAACAAATTTAGCAAAATCCACCTCCCTGCCTGTGGATTATTTATCATGAAATAACTTCCAATTCAGCCTGATCATCATCCTTGGAGGGGACCCATGTTCTGAAATTAAGAGGACTAAGGTCCTGCACTGTGGATCAAAGAAAGGAAAAGACATTTATGTGATGCCTATCTACCCTTCAGCTCACTTAAAGTCACTGCCTTAAATGCACAGCATCTGGGAATATAATAATTCTGCCTACTCTAGCTTTAAAGGTGAATTTTTCAATTTTTGAAAAGGTCCTTAGAATCACATTGCAGAATTAAAGGGTGTATTATAATTATCAATATCAATAGTAATAAAAGTTTATTAAAGGTCATTAAAATGAAAGGGGATGGCTCTAGATCCCATCAATCTGAATTGACTCCCTCCTCTTGTGTTAATTAGAAAACTCAGATAATGGTTCTATGGGGGAGTACAGGGAAAATTTAATTACGAAAGTTTAATGGGCCACTATCTACTTCCTGCCAGATTAAAAACTGATGATTTACACAATTTTAGATACTACCACAAGCTTTTCTAACAAAACATGTTACAGAGTAATGTAAAAGTTTACTGAGAGCTTTCTATTCATTTTAAAACAATGCCAGCAAAAGCCACTGTTACATGCTCCTTTTCAAAAGCATATAAATGTAGCTATATGGAAAGTATATATAGTCTGTGTTTACTAATGCTTACAACCCTGAAATAAGTACCAATCAGAAGCTGTAGGGTTTTCCACAAATATCAATTAAAAATAAAATTATATCTGCTATGCTTTGGAATTGCAAAAAGGAGTACATATTGGTGGGGGGGGGGATAGATTTTAAGCCCCCAAGGAAGGAAAATGTAGAGTTTCTGTCCCCTGTTTTTCAGTAAAGGTTCTCTTCCTTGAGTCTCAGTGACTAATTCACTTCCCCTGACCCAGGACTGCCTGTTACCAATAAAAGTAACAGTATTAGGAAAACATGGAATTTAAAGGATTTGGATGTAGGGAAAAGAAATGATTGCACAGAAGAGGAAATGAAGAAAAAAAATAAGCAACATCTCATTTTTACTGTGATTTTCTTTCTTTTTATTTATTTATTTATTTGACAGAGAGAGAGAGAGATCACAAGTAGGCGGAGAGTCAGACAGAGAGGGAGGGGGAACTAGGCTCCCTGCTGAGCAGAGAGCCCAATGTGGGGCTCGATCCCAGGACCCTGAGATCACGACCTAAGCTGAAGGCAGAGACTTAACCCACTGAGCCACCCAGGCTCCCCTACTGTGATTTTCTTTTTAAACGGTGTAGCGTGGGGTCATCGAGGAGACAGTTTTTCAACCTGGATTGGAATCCAGGATAACCAGAGTACTAATGCAAAAATGTAGCTGACATGAGTTTTGTGATGAATTTAGGATTGTTAGTAAGCCCCCTAGATGTGCGCCATTTAATACAGTAACCATTAGCCATATGTAGCTTTTGAATACTTGAAATGTTGATTGTTCGAATTGAGAAATGCTGCACATTGTCAAGTACACATCAGATTATGAAGACTTAGTGTTTTAAAGAGGTTGTAAAATACCTCAGTAATTTTGATATTGAGTACATGTTGATATGATTGATTTATTGGATTAAATGAGATATATTATTAAAATTAAACTAAACTGTTTCTTTTTCCTTTTTAAAAGATACCTGGTAGAAAATTTAAAATTGGATATTTGGCTTGGATATTTCTCTTGGCCAGCACTTCTCTAGATAACTGAAAATGACACTCAGAGGAAGTAATAGGGAACGCTACAGCTTGGAAGATCATTGTGGAGACCACTGGATTTACCTTTGAGAACAGGTAAGAGCAAAAGAAGGCAGAGAAGTGTGATATCATGAAGGGTTAGTCTGTTCACAGCTAGAGGGGTAGCAGCACATCATTCACATCTTTAGCTTGTTTTAAAGGAAGGGAGAAACAGAGAAAGACACAGACAGAACTGGAGAATTTAATAGAGCAAGTGTTTCTCCACATGCCTTCCCTGCCACTCTTTGACCACGTCCTTCAGAGTGAGTGGCTCTACAAGAAACCTAGGGATTTTGTTTCTTCAGTCTCCATTCCACTGAGCCTCCCACAGTATGAGAATTTCTCATACTATGTGCTCTTCTAGAACATAAAGAACTCTGCCTCAAAGTAGCTTCTTTGTCTTGTGCCATGTATTTAAAAATGTCAATTATCCCAGGGCGCCTGGGTGGCTCAGTGGGTTAAAGCCTCTGCCTTCAGCTCAGGTCATGATCTCAGGGTCCTGGGATCGAGCCCCACATCGGGCTCTCTGCTCAGTGGGGAGCCTGCTTACCCCTCTCTCTCTGCCTGCCTCTCTGTCTACTTGTGATTTTTGTCTGTCAGATAAATAAAATCTTAAAAAAAAAAAAGTCAATTATCCCAACACTTAAGAAGACAATAGCTATGTTGAACTTATGAGGAGACTATCTGCATATCTTATTTTGGGTGCTATATAAAGGATTTTTCAAGGATAATTTGACTATATATGAGCCTCACCCAATATAATGACTTCCCTCTATGAAAGAAAAAACTTTTCAAACTAAAGAAAAATGTAAAAATTTGGTTATTTAAAAAATAGTTATCATATTCCCAAGCAAGTTCTATATAAATTAAATAGCTCAGTGACAAATATATAAATACTAAAAAGCAAATGAATTGAAGGACACAGGTGAATATTTAACTGAGAGCTTGGGTTACATTACCTATATATTGTACATAAATACATATGTACCTACATATATGTTATAATATATTACTATATATATATGTAGAATATTCAGTTGAATATTTAACTGAGCCTGGGTTGGACTATATATACATATGAAATTATATAATTATATATGTTATATATAAACATTATATATATTCAAGGCATAAAAGCAATAGGCAAAACTCAAAGATAGATGAATTTGACTGAATAAAGATTTAAAACTTTTGAGCCCCGTCTGGCTCCAGTCTCCCTGCTTAGCAGGAAGTCTGCTTCTCCCTCTCCCTCTCATGCATTCTCTTGTGCTCTCTCTCAAGTAAGTAAATAAAACCTTTAGAGTTATATTTTCAAATCATTTTTAAGAATAGGAAAAATGTAAATAAAAAACAGGTTCCTAAAATTATATACACTAGATGCTCCAATTATGTAAATACATATCAATTCTCATTGGAATAAGATTTTAATAAAAAGCAAAATACTGAGATTATCTCTCTCAGTTGTGCAATTATAATTATTTTTAGTTAGACCCTTTGTTTTTGCAAATGTCCTATGGTCAGTTCGTGCAACTTCTATTATACAAAAATTATTTAGGAAAAACATACAAAAGCTTTTTAATCTAACTAGTCATTAAAGAAATACAAATAATAGCAGTGTCAACTTATCATTTTCCCCTATTAAATTAGCAATTACTATGCAGTGAATGAATGTGGTATGGTGGGACAGAACTCTTGGTGGAAGTGTGGAGAGGTTCAAGAGGTATTTGTAGAGTTTGGTTACTTTCGGGAATTCATCTGAAGGACAGAATCTGAAATTTGAATTTAAGACTGTTAGCAAAGATTCATTATACCAAGATGTTCAATAGATACAACTAGAGTACAAGATTGAAAACCACCCAAATTTCCAACAGTTAAATGGGATTCAACCATAAAATGATCTATTAAGTAATTATTTTAAAGGTATTTTGAAAGTTCTCCTAAAGGCCTGGAAAATTTTCATGGCATTCCACTAAGAGCAAAAATTCAAATGCAAAACTCTGTATGCTCTACAGTCCCTTTACACAAAATACTATGTTTTATGCTGAGAAAAGATGGTAAAATGTTAATAGGAGTTAACTCTGAATTGTAATATTATACTTAAGTTTAAAAAGTTTATTATGGTTAATTTAATTTAATTTTTAAATCATTTTCTGTGTTTTCCAACTTAAAAAAAAACAAAACAGGAAAAATCTTTTAAAATGCTGTGACCCCAAAGAGTTGCTTTTAGCAGTGTGCTCTCAGAGGTGCTCCTCAGAGACTGTGTTTAAGAGTCCAGGAACTGAACAATCTATAAGCTGTTCAAGGAGAAGAAAGACTAGTTTCTGGTCGGAGCTGTGGTCAGGAACTTCTGCCAAGCGGGGTGGTAGTTGCTGCTGAGGAAGGAAGCCCCAGCCAGAGCCAGACTCCAGGAGCAGCTGTTGGAAGACTTCCTTAAAGTCTTTCACAGAGAGATCACCAGCCTGGCCCCATCCTCTTCATAAGTGGTATCGTACAAATGGAGAGAGGGTCAGCCTTTCCTCTTCTCTACTTGTCATCTTAGGGAAGTGTGAAAATTGTAGACTTTTCATTATAATCCTCTCTGAGGAAAGTAAAAAATATTTTTCTTCTGGCAGTCTGGACATACCTGATGCTCACTTGGGGTGGAACCTTACTGATCCCAAGGAATAGACTCGTGCCCAGATTCCCAGACAGAATTGTGTTGCCCATGGAAAGAAGTTAAACAGAGGAAAATGTTACATGTTTTAGATACTTGTTAATTTTAAGCATCCTTTATTTTTAAGAGCACCATGTAACTTACATGACAGAGATCGTGTTTCTTTAAAAGGTTTTTGTCCTGGATTCCATTAGCAAAAATGTATACATAAAAAGTTTTACTCAAAAATTATATAATACTCTATGTTAATAGTGTGTTTATCATAAAACACATGTGTATATATGTGTGTGTGTGTGTATATATATATACACAGCATTTGTATGCATATAAAACCTACATAAAATAGAATTTTACAAGGGTTAAGGTAAAGATGGAGTCAATAATATTTAAATATGATTTTATTTTATTTATTGATGCTATAAAAAGTACATTATCATATAAACTGTGGTTGACTATGCTTCAATAGTTTTAAAAATTTTTATTTAATACTTTGTACTATGGTATTTGAAGGTGTGGTTTTAAGGTCTTTATTTTAGCACAGAATTTTAAGGAATGTCATTGCTGGAAGAGGGGTACCTTACAAAGAAAGATAGATCCAAATGGAAGAAGTTCATTCTTGGCTTATCTTACTAAATCATGAGACTCATTTTTCAATCCCAAACTCCAATTATGCAAAGATATTTATTGTTGGCAGGACTATGGGGAACAGACACGCTCATATATTGCTGGTGGGAGTATAAACTGGTACAACATTTATGAAGTTAATTTGGCGGTATCTTCCAAAATTGCAAATCACACACTTTTTGATCCAGATATTCAACCCCTTCAGAATTTATCTAACAGCTATATTAGCATGGTATCTAAAATGGCACATAAAAAACATTATGCAATTCAGCTTTATTTGCCATGGCAAAAAACTGATGCAACTTACATGTCTCTTATTTATGGACTGATACATTGATCATGGCATAGCTATACAAAGAAATACTGTGCAGCCATAAAAAAGAACCTGAAAACAGGGACCTGTCTCCATGACATAGCCAGTGAAAAAAAATTCAGGTTCAAAATATATGAGGGCTGCCACTCCTTCTACAGAAGAGGCAGTGGTGATAAGAGTTATGCCAGCTTGATGCATATACACCGTATGTCTCTGGAAAGGTCCATAATTGGTTGGTACCTCTGATCAGCTCTCAGATATGTAGTGAAGGTTAGAATCATAAGGGGTATGATGACTTTTCATACTTTATGTCTCAAGTATTTTGGATTTTAAATCATATGAGAGGTTCAAATAGAGTGTTCAATTTTTTTTTATTAAGAGGACTGATTTTTATTAAACTGATAATATAGTTCAGCTGGTAGACTGCAACATGCTGTAGCTGGTAAGTCAACTCTTCCATTTTATAGCTCTTCCCCTCTGTCTCAGGCTACCTCAGGCTTTATACATCATATGAGGACAAGGTGTGGGCAGAGTCAATCCAAATGTTAAAGATCAGTAACGCTTCAATGCCTTTCTAAAATTTATACATAAGGTAAATATAAATAAAACTTGTATTATTGTTATTTGCCATATCTCAGGGATTCTCACAAACCCTTTGGAGCCAGGCACCCTACTTTGGAGACTGATTATAGTTCTGTCAGGAGCTATTGCCAAAATAGCCAACCATTAGCATCAACTAAGAGATGAGATTCAAAAATGGGTCCTACTTATTAGAAATAACCAACTTCTTCCACAACATAAATTCTCTGTAGCAAAAGCTACCCATGGCGTCAGTGGGAGGGTAACATACTTCACAGTGTTTGTGCCCTCCTATCTCTTTAGCACAAACTCTAACCATGGGCTACATTCAGGTCAATTTGGACATTAAAATGGAATAACTACTTTTGATCAACCATTTGAACATTGGACATATTTTCCTTTAAAATAAAGAGACATTTTGATAAAGGAGGTGCCCCAAAGCAAAACAAAGAAACAGAAAACTCAGTTTGGGCTGTTGCTTTTTCCAGCGAGGTTCTGATGTTCCAAATTGAAGAATCGTATGCTATAAATCCAGGGCTGGTTGTCAGTTCTCATTTAGGTAGATGCGGACAGTTTTCCACAGCAGCTCTCTGGCCTGAAGCCGCCTATCTGGCTTCTAGACGCCACTGTGTCAACAGCATGTCCTTGAACACTTCAGGTGCAGATCGAGTTAGTGGTTGATACCAGAGACAAGATTCTAGAGACTGAGATACAAGCGAGAGGAGCCATGTGACGACAGTAGATATTAGAACATCTTGGCAGTCTTATTTTATAAGAAGGTCAGTGAGTCCAAGGACCCAGATGGAATGCAGAAAAATAGTTACACTCCAAGCACTTAGTAGAAGAGCAAGGAGCTTTTCCATTTTCCAAAGCACATTAACATTTTCTAGGAAGAGGAAGGAATCCCACAAATAGCAAGAGAATAAAAACTAAGGGAAAATTGTCAAGTATGTCTTACAAAACAGATGTGCTGCTTTCCATGTTTTTATTTGCAGACTTTAAGCAGAAAACCAGACCATCTGACTAATGCTTAGTCATCTTCCAAGGGCATCAGGAATATAGCCTCCTGACTGTAGCCTTTCTCAAATTTATCAATCCTCACTCCAGTTCCTAGGAATGCAGACTTAATTGTTCCCTCTCTGCGTCAATGATCCTTTGGGGGCAAAGTCTACTCTCACTCTTCTCTCTTGTGTTCTGGGAACATCCTAGAACATGTGTCCTTTGTCCACATGTCTGGCTCCCCTAATGGAATGAGCTTCTCAGGTAATGGCTGGGTTTTAATTACATTTGATTGTCTACCACTTAGTGTTGTTCCTGGCACTTTTGAGTTTTTCATAAAAATTGATTTTAGATTGAATGAATAAATATAATTCAATTTGCTTATGTACACATTAGAGTTTTCTCTCTCAAATATATTTTCACATTACTTTGATTTCTCTGCTTACCATTTAAGCAATATTTTTATGTTAGTTTGTTGTCATTTGTAATTATTTCAGCTGTAAACTCTCTTTATGCATCCATCAAACTGTGAGTATATTCTTGGACCATAGTTAAGAAAATGGATGACATATAATAATCAATAACAAGAAGGAATTCTAATTTCAGGAAATTCAGGAATTTCTAATTTTGGTCTGGAAATCATTTGAAAAAGTTATTCTCTAGCTATGACCTCATCAGTGGTTTAATGCTAAGAGTATTTTCATTTGAATAGAGAAATCAATACTTATAGGAATGCCTAAGGGAATGATCTTTGAAATACCTTTATTGAATGAATGAGATAGTGTTCTATTGTAAAAAAAAAAAAAATAGACTGGAAATCAGGAAACCTGGGTTTCTGTCCATCACTGATCTACCCTTTATTTCATAGACTCTAAAAGATATATATGGTCAAATTTTAATATCTGTGAAATCAGGATGCATCTAACAATCTGTGGTATTTGTGGTTCTTCTTTATCAGAGATACCTAAAATAATGGTAGAGCTTACGTGATATTTTATAGCCATTTAAACATGGTAAATGTGATCCATGACCATTCATACATGCACACACTCATTCATTCTGTTTATCTAGAACATACTATGATCCAATGGATTTGGTCTTAGGAACTCAGTAACATTCCTATGTTAAAGTTTCTAGTCATTTGAAGAGTGAATTTGTCTATCTATTTTCTCACCCAGTGAAATGTGAAAATTCAAAGAGAAGACTTTTACCCTTGGGGCTAGCATTCTATGGTCTTTAACAATTAAATTGTATGAACGCTCTTTGGAGGGTCTTTTTCTGAGGAGTTTGTTGTTATTGCTCACCATATTGGATGGTGGGCAACAGTGCTAAAGCCATATATCAGATAACTGTAATAGTAGCTTTGTATACATTTGTTAATTTTTATGCTTCTATTGGATGAGTCTTATCTCCATTTTGCAGGTTAGGACATAGATGCTATGAGGTATGAACTTATTCAAGTTTGCAGTTAGTGAATTTTAGAGTTACAATTTCCATCTAAGTTTACATCACTTCGAAGTCATTCACTTTGACCAAATTCGCTCAATCAAGAAGCTTCCATGACCTATTCCCAGTTTACAAGTTTTAGTTGAGTCCCATTAGATGCTTTGTTCAATATGAAGTATATTTTTACGTCATTTTAATGTCATAAGACTTGATACTGGTTTCACATATGAAATTACAAAATGTTTTACAATTTTAATGTTTAAAATAAATTTTAAGAGAAATTTAAAAGTCTCAGGTTCATATAATGGTGAAGTAGTTTTAACCATGGTAAACTTGTCACTGAAAATGAACACATAGCAGTTCTAAATAACCAACAGAACAAAGAAGAAATACAGGAGAAATTTATAAAAATGTCTTACTGAGCGAAAATAAAACCACAACATACCAAAATCTATGGTAACAGCTTAAGAAATGCTTAGTGGAAATGTATGGCAGGTCCCTATCAACACATAGAAGTTTCAGGTTCTTTTTATGGCTGCACAGTATTTCTTTCTGTAGCTATACCATGATCAATGTTATCAGTCCATAAATAAGAGAAATTTATGTTGCATCATTTTTTTGCCATGGCAAATAAAGTTGCATTGCATAATGTTTTTTATGTGCCATTTTAGATACCATGCTAATATAGCTGTTAGATAAATTCTGAAGAGGTTGAATATCTGGATCAAAAAGTGTGTTCATTTGCAATTTTGGAAGATACCGCCAAATTAACTTCATAAATGTTGTACCAATTTACACTCCCCAATGACTTTGAAGTGCTTATATTAGATCTGAGAAAAGTTATAAAATCAGCTATCTAAGCTGCCACCTAAAGAAGCTAGGAAAAGAAATTTGATTTAAAACCACAGTAAGTAGAAGAAAGAAAATAATCGAGATAAGAACGCAGATCAATAAAACTGAAGACAAAGGGAAAATCAACAGTAAGAAGTTGATTATTTAAAAAAGATTAATAAACCTCTGTCCCGAGTCTCCAAGGAAATGGAAAATAGAGAGAACGTGAACTGCCATTATTGGGAATGAAAGAGGAAATAACACTTTCCTTTTGTTTGTTTGCTCATTCATTTATTATTTTTAAACACATTATATATGTTTCTGTGTAACATATATGTTATTAATATATTAACATATATGTTATATAATTGCATCCATGAGCTATATATATTTATATCTATAATATATATGCTATATACCAAACAATATATTGTTACCATTATTGTTTTACATAATTTTCTATCTTGTAAACATGCTAAGAGAATAAAGGAAACCTCAGGTTATATGTGTAATAAGTGAAGAAAAAAAGTAAATATGCAATTATACTGTTCTCTGTCATTACTTACATGACTATCCTTATTAACATTCTATGTTTTTGTTTCTTTCTCACGTGGATTTACATTACTATCTGGTGTCACTTCCTTTCAGCCTGAAGAACTCCCTTCAGTATTGCTTTTTTGGCACCTATCCTATCAATGAATTCTTTTAGTTTTTATTTTCTGGGAATGTCTTTATTTTATTTTTTGAAAGATAGTTTTGCTGGACATAGGATTCCAGGTTGACAGTTTTTTTTTTTTCCCTTTCAACACATTGGATATGTCTTCTCACTACCTTTTGGCCACTATTGTTTCCAATGAGAAGTCAGCTGTTAATCTTATGGCAGTTTCTTTGATAAATCACTTTTTTCTTTCTGCTTTTAAGATTGTCTCTCTTTCTGTCTTTCAACATGTTGGCTCTAAGGTAGTCACATGTGGATTTCTGTGTGTTTGTTTGTTTATCTTACTTAGAGCTTGATAAGCTTCTTGAACAGGTAGATTAGTTTACATCAAATCTGGGAAGTTTTCAACCATTTTTTTTTAGATGTTTTTTTAAGTTCCTTTTTTTCCCTCCCTTTTTCCAGTACTTCTGTCTTGTATGTGTTTGTGCACTTAATGGCATATGACAATTTCTATTGAGGTTCTATTTTTTTCTCTCTACTCTTTTTTGTTTCTGTTTCAGATGAATAATCATTATTTTTCTACAAACTCAATGATCCTTTTTTTCTACCAGCTCAAATCTACTGTTGAGCCCCTCCAGTGAATTTATTTTCTTTAGATTATCGTACTTTTCAACTGCATGGTTCCATTTAGTTTTGTTTTTTAGTAACCTTATTTTAGAATGGTTTAAGATTTATAGAAAAATTGCAACGACAGTGTAGTGAGATTCCTCCTTTACTAACATATAACATTTGTAAGGTACATTTGTTAAAAAGCAATGTTGTTATGATACACTTTTCTGTATCTTTCTTTGCATGTTTCACATTTTTTTGTTGTTGTTGAAACTGAACATTTTATATAATTGATTGTAGCAATTTTAGACACTGATTCTATCCTTCTGGGGCTGATTATTGTTGGCTTGACTCTTTGTTTATTTGTTTAGTGATGGTTGGATTACTTCTGTGCAGGCTTTGGGGAATGCTTTCAAGCCTGTCCCATGTGCTTCTCTCATTGGTCCTATATGGGTACAGTCTAGAACGTGCACATAGGCTTCCAGAGCACAGAGTTGACTGGGACCCCTGAAGGGCTATTTTTCATTATTCCTCTTCTAAATTTCTATCTGCACTGTGATTTTGCTTGTTTCACTGAGTTAGCAGGCTTCTCTTAATTGTTTTCCACCAAAATCTCCATTGTCTTGACGATGTCCTTAGGCATGGAGTTCTTTCCCTACATTCTATTTCAAATTAAGTCAGTCCCTTCAGATGGAGCTCTGGAGCTTTCCAGTGTACCTCTTCTTCCTGGGTAGAACCAGGGTTACTGTACTACAGCTGCAGGTTGGGAAAGTAGCCTACTTCTCCTGGAGAGAAATTCTTTTGACACTGGAGAGGGGAATGTTAGCTCCTGGTCTTCTAGACTTGTCCTTCTCAGCATGGAATCTCTGGCCTACAAGCATGCTGAAATAAGGAATATGGGGTAAGGGACAATCAGGCCCCCAAAACAGATAGACATGCTGAAGCTAGCATAGGGATTCTGTCCTAAGAGCTAGGTGAGGCGTGGGAGGCCCGAGCTCTGGAACATGCCCACTCAAAATAGAGCTTTGGCAGCACAGAGCTGTAGGGTCAGTGCAAGGAATGAGAAACACTGGTGTCCTGCTCCTCTCAGGGTGAAACCAAAGCCATATAGGCTAAAAGCTATGAAAAGCTTCCAAAATAGGGCAGGGTGACAGGAGAGTAAAAGCATCTCGTGACTCACATGCACTAGACTTGTTTTTACTGAGCTATAGCAGATTTTCTTGAATAATGTTTCTGTGTGCTATATGTTCTTAGGTCAATTTCCAGATACTCTGAATATTTAAAAAAAATAGAATTTTCACCAATTATATTGTTATTTCACTGAGGAGAAAGGCTGGCCAACTCCTCACAGAGTCATTCTAGAAGTATTATCTCTACAGATGTTAAATTTTTATATTGGAGTATTATGAACAAGTTTATGCCAATAAATTAATCAACAGATAAAAAGGATCAACTTCTTAAATATTACAACTTATGAAAAAAATACAAAAACAACAACAATCCTTTAGGTATACTTATATCTATAAATTTGAATCTATGTAGATACATTTCCTTTAGACATTATGGCTCTTCTAATATATAAATTAAATATTATTGTGATATTATAATTATATGAGATGTTACAGCTTACAACAGATACTTGAATCCCTTTGATAAATATTGGGGCAGGGGGTGGAAAGAGAATAATATTATTTGTTTAATTGGAGGTTTCATTTAATTCTTAGTGGAGCAATTTTACTATAGGCTTAATCAGTTGAGAAGATTTTTTAAAATACAAAGTACTTTTCTAAAATAATTTAAAGACTTAGTAAATCTTTTTTTACTTAGAAATATAACTTGCATTATTGATATGGTATGGAGGAATATGTGAAAAGGATCATATTCTAAAAAAAACTGGTTAGACATGTACAGTTTATTCTAAATTGTTTATTTTATAGACTGTTTCTACTCATGAGAAATGAATTAGAGAATTGCTACAATTTTCATTACAAAATGTGCCTAAAAGTTCCAAATACTCCTGTCTAAATGATCTAAATGATGATACTAAAGTGGTATTGAACCTGGATTTCTGTAAATTGCCTCAGTTCCCTAACACACTTTGAGTGAGGAGACACCACCTGAGAAGAATTAACTGAGGAGGGTATCCTATAGGTACCTAGCAGCTGCTCTTTCCAAGACTGGGAAACTGCATCATTAAGGATGATAAATGACAAAGTTGAAGGACAAGAGGTGAAATTGGCAGGTTATCCTGGAATATGGTAATGAAATGTTGTAATAATACTTGGACTGGCTTCAGTAATTCTGTGTGCAGAAATTTCTGATGCATCTGGTGTCAAATTATTGAGTTCCATCTCCAAGAAAGAGTGATATTGAAAATTTACTTGGCTCTTACTGGCAGAGACAGGGACTTAAGAGTAGTAAATAAACTTGTGAAAATTTCCCTATTGTTGAAGAGCACCATTATTTGGGATCTTTTGTGAGGGTTGAATAAAGCTCTTTTTTTTTTTTCTTACAAACAAACTTCTGTCAAAGACTCCTCATACCATAGTAATTGCATTTTTCATCCATTATTCCAGTCTACTGAGCTCTGTTGAGTGCCTGCTTTTATGATCCAATAGATAACTCCTTATTTCGTCTTTATGTAATCTCAAGATACAATCAGCATGTCATTAGGCACATTGCAACCCAGTTCCTCATCTACAAAATGAGGATAATAAAAATATCTAATCCAAAGTGTTCTTCTAAGTACTGAATGAGTTAATGCATGAAATGTTTATAGTAAACTCTCAACATTTAAAATATTATTATTGCTATTATTATTCAATAAATTGATTTAAGATAATGACAGACTCAAAGCCAAGATCAAACTCCACATACTACTATAAACCTCTTTCTGGGGATCAATGATCTAATAATCAAAATTATTTGAATTTGCTTGTTTCATCTGTGATGAATCCGTTTGGTAGGACCAGCACTCAGTCTAACTCTTTCTTTTCACAAGAACAAAATACAAGTTCTAGTCATATATGTTGCTCAAATCAAGGTGCACTCTATATTCTCCTGATATAAGTAAATAACCCCAACCAAAACCTGAAATAATTTTTTCATTATATATGACTTTTTCTCTGGAGTATCTGTTATACTAGAGATAATCACTGTCTTTCATAAATGTTTTAATATTTGTCATGAACCCTTTCTTTCTTTCTTTTTTCCTTTTTTTTCTTTAAAGGTACTTTTATGAACCAAGTAATGGCTTATATATTGGAGATGAAGAAATGAGTGTGAATTATTGCTTGGATTTCTTAGAGTCTAAGGAAATATAGATAATCACAATAATTTTATGGGAAAATTATGACAGGGGACACGAAAGTCCAGAGGTAGGGGTTCATGTGAGGTTTCCTTAAGAATCCTGAGCTAGTCTTGAAGACATGTGAACCACAGTGAAAGGAGTTCTTGTCAAGAACAAGTAGGGTTATGTATAAAGGTGTAAAAATGTATAAGAGAGGCAACTGTTGAGACAGGGGAAATAGTGTGACCTACATGGTTGTCAGGGAAATGGTAGGAAATGACCTGGAAAGGTGGGTAAAATCAAGTGATATAAGTTAATTAGAAAACAATAGCATATTATATATGATTTAGTACAAGATTACTCGTTAAAGACTGATGTTAAAAAGGTTTTTTTAAATTAAATTAAATTAATTTATTTATTGAGAGAGAGAGAGAGAGAGCATGAACTATTGGGGAGCAGATTGGAGCAAAGGGGTAAGGAATGGGAGGAGGAAAGAATCCCAAAAAGACTCTGCACTGAGTAGGAGCCCAATGCAGGCCTCAATCCCACAATCCTGAGATCATGACTTGAGCTGAAATCAAGAGTTGGATGCTGAACTAACTCAGCCACCCAGGCACCCTCTGATGTTAAAAAGGTTCAAGACAAGAGATGGCTCAGTGATGGGGAGATGTTATTTAAGCAGCTGACTGGGATATGACTGTACATAAGACCTGTGACTCTTGACCCTCTGAATATGCCCTCTCATTGGAAAAAGGCCATGAGGAGATCACCATGCTCCAACATCAGTGCAGGTCATGAAGCCCATGGGAGTCCCAAGGACAGGAAAGCTCTCAACCAGCACCTCTGTGAGCAGTGGAACAAGGATTTTTCCTGTCCTCCGGGTAGCCCTTAGTGAAAGCGGCCGTGTGTGAAGGCAGTTCAAGCTTTTCCCTGCAAAGGCAAAAACTAGATGTGGGTTCCACTTCGAATAATGCCTTTCTTGCATGTGTGAGTTCTTTAGTTCTTCACACAATGGAAGAGAGGAAAAACTTACCAGAGGAATAACTGACCTAAGAATGGTTATCTAATTTCAACCCAGTCTTAGTTCATGCCTCACTTCTGGCTCATAAAATTTTCTGTTTGAAACTCATAGTTTTTTTTGTTTGTTTTTTGTTTTTTGTTTTTAAGCTATCAGAATAATAAAAATACTATTTCAATGATATACACAGAAATTTTAATTTAATAAATTTCCTAAGACCTGGTCTTTACAAGATGTGAGATTTTTTAATTTTAGGGTTGGAGCCGAAGACTTCAATGAATGATAATATATTAAGGGTCAAAGAGTGTCACCAACCACTCTGACCAATTTTTGCTGACTTAATCCCAAACTGATTAGTTTAAAGAACCCCAGGAATTGTCTTACTTCTTAAGATTGTTGTTGTCACAAAATCTTAATGGTCCTTTCAAATGAAAATGTACCTTGCAGGCCTAGTAACTGACCTATTTGATTCCAACATAGATCATAATAATTTGACAGTGTCACTTATTTTAGAGTCTGATTGCCTTCTTTGCCTCCGGGTGCTAGAGAAAAAGGGATTTGTGACTGAAAGGGTTAAGTGGATTTTATTATAATGTGCTCCTATTTCATTTCCCTCCCTTCAGCTCCTTCACAAAATGTTAATCTAATTGTGATACTATCACTTTGATGACAATATGACAAGACAGACAAATTTGATTTTATTCTCCACAGAGCAAAACATATGCTGCTTGGAAGGCTTTGACAGAGAGAAGGACATAAAACAAATGGAGTTCATGAATATACAATTTTTATTGTACACAGTAGTGACATCCAAACTTCAGAGACTAGGTGGGTGAGACTGAGGCTTTACTATTGAGATTAATGGGTACGTAAAAAGGTGCCCACAGAGAGTACTACAGTTTATGTTAAAAATGTCGATGTGGATAAGAATAATTTTCTTCTCAAGATGAATGATACACTTAATGGCTGTGAGACATTTGTGCCCAGTAGCAGTCCCTCCAAAGTAATTTTTTGTTGTTATTGTAAATTATATAATCTTAACTGCAATTATAGTCCTGTTTAGGTAAAGGTCAAGTTAGTGCTGTGGATGGTTATAAAGCAAAAAGGAAATTGGCATATGGATTCCCTTGTTGATAGCTTATGAATGATTTCAAGTAAGATGATTTTTTTGGTAACTCTATTTCTCGTTTAATGTAATATAGCAAGTAGAGACAGCACACATTAACAAAACACAAATTAGATTTCTCTAAGTCCACATGTATCTTCTAAAGGAGTAGGGCTGTTGAAGAAAGGACAGTTTGAAGGTTAAAGGCACCCTGCGAACAGAGGAGACTTGTTTTCAAGAAAATCAGAAGAACGAGAAGTATTGAAAATTTCTCATTGTCAGGTTTAGATGTCTATTTTTTTCAATTTGGCTTGCTGAAACACAAAATTCAACATGGTTCTGGTCTTTTCTTATAAGACCTTACTCTGCTATTAAGTGAGATTCAACCCCCCTTGTCTTCAACCCAGATGAAAATGATTGTCTGAATATCCTGGTTCCTAAGCAGTAGTTTGTTTATCTTCAGATGCATGAGTTCAAGCGGTTCAGTACAGGTCAAATTTGAAACTCAAAGCTTATTCTTTATTTTACAAAGAATAATAAATATCCAGATCATAATATGAAATACAAAAGCAGTTTTTCAAATTTTAAAGACTTTTATTTTTTTATTTTTAGTGTTTTTTTGCAATTTATTTTTTCTTTAAATTCAATTAATTAACATAAAGTGTATTATTAGTTTAGAGGTAGAGTTCAATGATTCATCAGTCTTATATAATAACCAGTGTTCACGACATCGTGTGCCCTCCTAATGTCCATTATTCAGTTATCCCAACTCTCCTCCCCTTTCCCTCCAGCAACCCTGTTGTTTTCCTATGATTAAGAGTTAAAAAAAAAATAGAGTACATTTCTTAAAATTAAAGAGCTGAAAAATATACTTGGAATTAGCTGAAGTAATATGATGTAAGAAGTACAAAACTTGATGGTTGAACTATAGTTTCCTTCCACTTGAGTTTCAATATGATTCTGGTCAACAGGAAATTTTTTCACAGAATATAATGTTAATGGAAAGGGTTAGACTAACCTTGATAGTTAAAGTCTTTTAAGATCATTGAGTGTACCATAGTTTCTTCCTTTTAATAGACATAAGCTTTAGGTCAGCCATGCATCTGTTTGGGAAAATGCCTCTCCTGGAACCAAGTAAGGCTGACTCTGCTCCCATGCTCTGAAAGCAGGTTAATGACTTGGGCATGCCATATCCACGCTCTCCTGGAATCTGTGACTGGAGTACTCAGGAAAGAATTGCTCTTTTCCCCCCTAGAGATTGGCTTGAGTGTGGTTAGTGAAGCTCTTAGCCACCATGTGAGGAAACCTGCCTGAGAGTGACCCCAACACAGAGAATAACAAATTTGGTGTGTGAGGGGGCATATATCCCAGATCCAGCCACAGCTACGGGACCCTGAATTTCACAGTGACAAAAGCCATCACATTTCTTTCTTGGTTAAGCAAAATGGAGCTCTGTTTTCTGTACTTTATAATGAAAATATACTCAGAAATTCCTTAAAGACCATTTTTACTGATTCTCCTATAATATAATGAATATCTAAATGGAAAAAAAAACTACAAAAGACTAGCTGCAAATAAGAAAAAGTTTTAAGAATAGCTTTGTAACGTGCTCTCTCCTTAATTAAAAAATCATTTATGATTGCTGTCTACCCTTTTCAAAGAAGATTCTCTTTTATGATTTCCTCTGTGTACCCATGTTTGTAAGATTGTGTCTCCTAAACCAGCCAATAAGAACGAAGTCACTTTCCTATTTTTAAATAATTGAATGTGCTTACTTTTGGTAACCAGAGTTTTGATTAGCGAAGATACCAGTTTTAGTGTCCTAAATTCTAAATTTCAGCCAAATGCAAATTTGATGTCTTAATTGACCTCTGTTGACTCAAAATGAGTCAGGTACATATACAATTTCCATTAGAGTTGTTTTTTTTTTTGGTTTTTTTTTTTTTTTTTTAATGCTGAAAATATCTCATGGACCTCTTTCACTGTCTTCAAGGACACTTTGGAAAAACATTGGATTTGATGACATTTTCAGAATCTTCTTCAGGTTAAGTGTGGAGGTCAGCGGTACTGGTGGAAGGTGGATTCTGGAGCCAGGTTGGGTTTGGATCTTAACTCATGCACTAACTTAGATATGCAATCTCCAACAAGCTACTTGATACATTTGTTCTTGGTCTGTTCTAAATTAGAGAACAGAACAGCATTATTGTGGGGAATAAATAAGTGAATATATGCAAGGGGGTTCGAAAAGCACCTCACACTCACTGCATGCCTTCCACTTCACTGTTTTTATTGTTATCTTCCCCAGCTGTATTTTTCATGACTTTCTCCCACTACTCCCTTCTGCCAAATCCCTAACTCCTTTTTCTTCATATTCTCCCAGGTCCCAGTCTAGGTTTTGGCCATAACAACTCCACTCAAACTATTTGTTCTTACCTTGGCTGCACAATAGAATCACCATAGGAACATTAAAACATCTCAAGGTCCATTCTGGACCCCAAAATTAATAAAATCAGATCTCTGGGGGATAGGGTTTAGGTGTTGGAATTTGATCAAATTCCTGAAATACTATAAGCAAATTGGCATCACCTCCAGTAGCTTTTAAGCAGCATTGATAGTGGCACTCTACTTTTGGTCATTCCAACTGAATTAATCTGGATGGAACCAGAGATTGATGTTTTCTTAAAAAAAAGTCTAAATGAATAAAATGTATAGTTAAGACTGAGAACCATTAGGGCACGTGTTAATCACCAGAGGGATAAAACCCAGCATGAATGAATGGTTCTCAGAACTGGAGGAACTGGGGTTTTGAATTGATTTTCAAGGTGCAACTCGGGCATTAGGGCAGTGTATAAAACTGAGCAAGATTTGCAATAGAACAAAATGCTAGTGGAGGACTAAACTTAAAAATGATCGAAGAGACATTTGAGCAGGAGAGGAAGAATAAATATCGAGGCAGAGTAGAACGGGTAGTACAGCTGATGCAGAAGTAGCAAATTACTTGAGATGAGGCTGAAAAAAGTAGACAGCAGTTAGGGCCGGGGAAGGCTTGCCAACCCTGTCATGAGTTTGATGTACAGCGTCAGAATGCAGAGTCATTACCCATAGAGAATTGTGGCCAACTTTTCTCCCAGGACCCTCAACCCTGTTCTCCCGTGTAAGTTTTCTCTGCAATGCTTAGCACCATCGTATCAACTATCCATTTCATAGGTCAAGCCATATGCAGTAGCTGGTATGAAAAAACTTTCTGACTTACAAAAATGTTGATTTCATGTAGCACAATCTATTACTTGTTATTAGTTTCTCTCTTGCTAGAATGTAAGTTCCATGAAGGCAGGGATTTTTGTCTTTATTGTGACCTTAGAATTTAGAGCCCTGATTGGCACATAAAATATCTCAAGAAATATTTGTTGAATCAACAAATGTTCTTGAAATTTCTAAGGGTTAGAGGAAAGCAGTGAAAAAGAGCTACATTTTTGTTAGCTGTGAGATATTTGTATTTAAAGGATGAAGAAAAACATCTATGCATATTCAGGCAAGAGAAAATATAAAAATCACTAAAATAAATTTCAAACAAAAGAAAAAAAAAAAAACTCCCCTTGATGTCAGATTTCTCTTTGCACTAAATTAACCAGAAACCCTTGGAATATACTTGCTAGAATTTTGATGATTAAAGCTATCACTCATAAACTCTATAGCCTGCCCATTTTTCATTTATGTGCAAAAAACAATACAAAGATTCTCCAACATGAAAGAACCAAATAAAAATATCCGATTCTCAGGTTTTTCTCTCAAAGGAAAACTGTAGAAGTTTGAGAAATGAGTCATAGTAAGGAAGTTAAGAATGGGGAATAATTACCTTAAAAAAAATTAGGGTCAAGCAGTGGAACCATAAAATGCATAATTAATCCAGCCCAAGACAGTGAATATCTGCGTGGGTTACATTCACATCAGTTGTCAGCAGTCATGATGCAGTGCAAATGTCAAATAATTCCTGAAGTATAGATAGTTCGTAAAACTAACTATTAAAATCCACATCTAAAATTCCAAATTGATGCAACAAAAACTTGGAGAAATAAAGAGAAGTTTTGAAGAGCATTGTCTATAATGATGGAGAAATCTATACATATATATGTATACATATGTATCTTATTTTCTGCTTCTGGGTCTACTATTCTAAAACGATTTCAACTTAAAAGGAACAATATTTTGGGATATCCAATTAAGGTCATTGACTTAATTTGGATTCTTAAAAATTAATATTATATTTTATAATTAATTTTGTATACAAAAATAACAGCCAGTAAATGATATCATCCTTTCATATCTCTACCAATATTGATGGGATTCTAGATATATCATCCTGTTTGTTTGTTTGTTTGTTTGTTTTTTAAGAAAACTGTAAGCTATCATGAATGCAAATGTGTTTAAGCTAGTTCAACTCATCAATAGATGCTTATGGAATAAAACTGTTAATTTTCTTTAGAATCTGTGTGTTCTCCAGTTAACCCAAAGAGCAATATGTGGGTCCTTATCCTACACTAAGTAGGACACTGGTAAAGTTTCTGGAACTCATCATAACCTCCAAAGCCCAGGAGGATGACACAGTTTTCCTCGGAGTGAGTGTAAGGCTGATCTTTCGCTTTCCTTTCCCCCTGGGACTCAAGTCCTTCTCATTATCCAAAACTTTGTGAAAAATGATCTCTCCTGCTATTTGCATGTTTGAGAGTATTCATCAATATCCTGCTCAGTGACGGCTTTATAATGCAGTTGTGACCGAGCTTGAAAAATGCCAGTTCTATCAATCAATATGTAGTAGAATTATAAAGCGATGCTTTCCCATACTATTTTCATCCCTTTGTTCTTTTCGTGTCCCCTTCTTTGGCAATGATCATTTTTCCACGTACATGTCCTCATTTGCCTCTCCCCAGAAAACCCAAAACAAAACAAAACAAAACAAAAAACCCTTTCTAGTATGTGCAGTTGAAAAGTAGAGCAATTCATTGTGGATGGACTTCAGCAAGCTTCCAGAATAATACACTTGGCAGCACAGGATATCAACAACCTGTTTCATTTTCCTGCAGAATTTTGTAATGTTTCAATTATAGGATGAATGAATAACAGTTGCATACATCAGAACTCTATATGTTTCTGGCTCCTTTAGAGGTTTTAAATTCCTTTAAGATCATATCTTACTTGGTCCTGTATCCTTTCCATTGTCTACACAATGGCAGGTAGAGAAATTGAAGCAGCTTTAAAAGAAAAAAGCTTCTTCGATGTACCGTTATTCTTCTTGAATATCTCAACTCCATCACAACTGCATTTCTCTTCACACATCCCATATGTGATTGGCCACGAAAATCTGACCATTTTGCCTATATATATATATATATATATATACACACACACATATATATATATATATATACACACACACTGAGGTCGAATATACGTAAAGGGTAATGCACAGATCCAAGTATATGATTTGATGAAACTTTATTCCCTATGTGTCTATCTAATCAGGATATACCTCTATACTTATATATCTGTATAATCATACCTCAGTCAAGGTATAGAACATAGGGACGTCTGGGTGGCTCAGTTGGTTGGATGACTGCTTTCAGCTCAGGTCATGATCCCGGAGTCCCGGGATCAGGTCCCGCATCGGGCTCCCAGCTCCACGGGGAGTCTGCTTCTCCCTCTGACCTTCTCCTCGCTCTTTCTCACTGCCTCTCTCTCAAATAAATAAATAAATAAATAAAAATCTTAAAAAAAAATAAATGATATAGAACATATCCAACATCCCAGAAAGTTCTCTTATACCTCTTCCTGGCCAATCTCCATTTCCTTTTCTTACCCCATAAGAAACCATAGCTCTAATTTCTCACTTTAGATTTTGTTTTGCCTTTTCTTGGACTTACAACAAAAGGAATTAAAGAATATTTATATTTGGCATGATCTCTTTCGTTCAACATGATGTTTTTGAAATTTTCAGTTCATATATATGTGCAGTTTGTTCTTTTTTGCATTTATATTCATGGGAGCTGTTGATCTGTAACTTTATTTTCTTAAAATATCTTTATTAGGGTTTTGGTATTAGGGTTATATTGGTCTCATAATAAGCTAGGACATGTTCACTTTTTTACTTCTAATTTATAAAAAAGTTTGTGTAGAATTTATTATTAATTCCTTCTAAATCACTTGATAGAATTCACTAATGAATTTTGAGTTTTCTTTGTGAAAAGTTTTTTTTTAGATTATTTATTTATTTATTTATTTGACAGAGAACACAAGTAGGCAGAGAGGCAGGCAGAGAGAGGGGGGTGGGGGAAGCAGGATCCCTGCTGAGCAGAGAGCCCAATGTGAGGCTTAATCCCAGGACCCTGGGATCATGACCTGATCCGAAGACAGAGGCTTTAACCCACTGAGCCACCCAGGCACCCCTCAAAAGTTTTTAAAAATAAATTTGACATGTAGCATTGGTAAGTTTAAGGTATACAGTATGTTACTTTGATATAATTATGTATTGTAATATGATTGTCAACAGTGATATTTATTATGTTGCATAAGTGTAGTACAATATTATTGTCTATATTCATTATACTGTGCATTTGATGATCTTTGTGGCTTATTTACTTCTAGTTATAAGTTTAAACATCTTAAACACCATCACTGTTACTCCCCTCCCCCCATCCTTGGTAAATACCATGCACTCCGTTTTCTTATAGGTTTAACTTTTTTGAATCACACATAAAAGAGATTTCATACAACACTTGTCTTTCTTTGATCTTGTTCAGCACAATATGCCCAAGTTCTATCCATGTTGTCCCAAACGGAAAGATATCCTTATTATTTTCCTTCTGCTAACTTTGGGCTTAATTGGTTCTTCTTCTTCTAGTTCCTTGAAGTGTAAAGTTAGGTTGCTTATTTGAGATTTTTTTTTTTTAATATTTTATTTATTTATTTGACTAGAAAGAGAGATCACAACTAGAAGAGCAGCAGGCAGAGATAGAGGGTGAATCAGGCTCCCTGCTGAGCAGGGAGCCCAATGTGAGGCTCAATCCCAGGACCCTGGGACCATGACCAGAGCCGAAGGCAGAGGCTTAACCCACTGAGCCACCCAGGTGCCCTGCTTATTTGAGATTTTTCTAACTTCTTCTTCTTCTTTTTTTTTTTTTTAAATATTTTATTTATTTATTTGACAGACAGAGACTACAAGTAGGCAGAGAGGCAGGCAGAGAGAGAGGAGGAAGCAGGCTCCCCAACTGAGCAGAGAGCCCGTTGTGGGGCTCGATCCCAGGACTCTGGGATCATGACCTGAGCCGAAGGCAAAGGCTTTAACCCACTGAGCCACCCAGGTGCCCTGAGATTTTTCTAACTTCTTAATGTATTTGTTCATTGTTACAAACGTTTCTCTCAGAATTTTTTCCTGTATCCCACGATATTTGATATATTTCAATTTTCATTAGTTTCAAGATAATCTTTTAGTTCCCTCTTGATTTCTTCTTTGACCCAATGGTTGTTTAGAAATGTGCTGTTTAGTTTCCACATGTTTGTAGGTTTTTTATATTCCTCTTGTTGATTTTTAATTTCATAGCACTTTGGTCAACGAAGATAATTAATTTCTTAAAGTTGCTAAAATTTGTTTTGTGCTGTATCATACAATCCATCCTAAAGAATTTTCCATGTGCACTTGAGAAGAACGTGTATTTTGCTGCTGTTGGATGGAATGTTCTATATATATATATATATATATATATATATATATATACACACCTTAGGTCCATTTGTTATGAAGTGCCTTTCAATCCAAAGAGTTCCTTGTTGATTTTATGCCTGGACAATCTATCCATTGCTGATATTGGGATACTGAAGTCCCCTGCAGTTATTCTATTGCTATCTGTTTCTCCTTTAAGTTCTGTTAGTATTTGCTTAATATGTTTCAGTGCTTGGATGTAGGGGCCATATATATTTATGATTATTATATCTTTTTAATATAATGACCTTCTTTGTCTCCTTTTAATATTTTTGGCTTGAAGTGTATTTTGTCTGATATAGGTATGGCTAGTCCCACCTTCTTTTGGATTCTGTTTGCTTGGACTATCATCTTCCATCCTGTTGCTTTGAGCTCACGAGTGCCTTTAGAGCTAAGATGAATCTCCTGTGGGCATCATATAGTTGGATCTTGTGGCTTTTGTTTTGTTTTGTTTTGTTTTATCCATGTAGCTACTCTTTACTTTCTGAATGGTGAGTTCAATCCATTCACATTTATGGTAATTATTGATATGTAAGAATGTACTACTGCCATTTTATTTTTACCTTCTAGTTATTTTGTTTCTTTCCATTGTTTCTCTATTTTTTTTTCCTGTTCCTGTCTACTTTTGTAATTTGGTGGATTTCCATGGTGATTTGCCCAATTTCCCCCTTTTTAACGTTTTGTGTCTCTTCTCTAAAAAGAAAGAATGATCATACTACCATGATGTGATGTCACCCTTCTGCGAAAAGATTTTTGAGGATGAACTAAATAGTTTAACAGATATAGGGCAATTTGAATTCTCTATTTCTTCTTGTGTCAACTTTGACTAGTTGCGTTTTAAAAGGCATTGGTGAATTTTAGTTAAGTTGTTAAATGTATTGATTATTCATAATTTTTATATTATTTTTTAAATGTGTGTAGTATACCTTTTGTTCCTGATGTTGGTAATGTGTCAATTTGTTACTCTTCATAAAGAACAAGTTTTTTTCTTTGCAAATTTTCTCTTTATTTCTTAATTTATTGACACCTGTTAGTTTTATTTCCTTTCTTCTACATATTTTGAGTTCAATTTTCTCTTCTTTTCCTAGCTTCTGAAGGTGTAAGCTTGTATCTTTTCTGTTATATCTTTGGTGTTTAGCAGTTTGACTATATGTACCTTTGTGGTTCTCTTTGTTTTATCCTAAACATTTTGAAACTTTTAGCCACTTTTCTTCAAAGTTTTTTTCTTGCCCTATTTCCCCTCTCCTTCTGGGACTCAAAAATGTATGATGTTAGACTTTTATATATTGTCTCATATGTAACTGAAGCTCTGTTCTTCAGGTTTTATAGAAATTTTTCACCCTTGTTCTTCAGATCAGATAATATCTATTGATCTTTTTTTCAAATATACAAACTCTTTTGCTTCAATTAATTTAAACTTTTTGGGTTATTTTGTTTTGTTTTTTATTCAACTTCAGATGTTATATTTTTCATTTTTAGATTTTTCTATTTGATTCTCCTTTCATCATTTCTATTTCAGTCTATGCTGAAGATTTCTAGTTCTTTTTTTTTTAAATTTTATTTATTTTGAGAGAGGGAGCATGCACAGTGTGTGTACCTGAGCCAGGGACAGAGATGTGGAAGGGACAGAAAGACAATAAGACACCTGACTGAGAAGGCAGCCTGATGCAGGGCTCCATCCAAGGACCCTGAGATCATGATCTGAGCCAAAGACATTTAACTAACTGAGCCATCCAGTTACCCCAAGAGTCCTAGATCTTCATTCATTATAACTATCTTTTCCTTTAAGCCTTGGAACATATTTGTAATAACTCTTTTAATGTTCTGGACTACTAATTTCTTACTTGAGACATCTCAAGTTCTGCTTCTGTTCATTCCTTTTATTCTTGATCATGGACCATATTTTCCTGTATATGTAGAATTTTCAAAACTACATGCCAGATGTTTTGGATGATATGTTGTAAGGTTATATTATTATTGCATATCTATATTATGTCAGCTCATTTAACTGGTGTTCAGTTTTGTTCTAGAAGACAAATTACTGACAGCTTCATTTCTACCTGCCAATATTGGTTTTATATTTTTTGGGGGGTGAATTTCTTTTGGTTTTGACTTTAGTTCTTGGGTGTAGCAATATCCCTATCTAAATTGTGACTCTAGGGAGTTCTCAACTAAATGCATGAGAAGCTTATTAGGTCCCTCTTCTCTGGTTGAACTGGATTTCAGATGCCTCTCAGCACTGACTCTGAGATCATCATTTGGCCCACAGTACTCTCTGCTAGGTCTTGTGAGTTTTTACCTATTCATGTACAGCTTAGCTTTGAACTAAGGGTTCATGGTGAATTCCCAATGCAGACTTCTAAGGACTTTTCCCCAACTCTGTATGACTCATCCTCACTTCTTTTTTTTTTTAAAGAAATAGTTTATCTTTTTATCATGGTAAAACATACGTAACTGTTCAGAGATATTAAGTATGTTCATATTGGCAGAACTTTCTTTCCTCAGGTACCCTGCACTACTAATTCCAGCCACTTCAGCAGTCTCAAATTCTGATCTTTGTCTTCTCAGTTCAGTGTAACTGCTCTGTTTAAGCTCTGCCTTCTGCACTAGCAGTACGGAAGGTGTCCCCAGTCAGAGAGCTGTGTTATTTTTGAGGCTTGCTTCATGAGTTCCCCTTCCCGCAAGTTCTCTTTGTTGTTCAATAAGAGCTGCATCATATATTTTGCCCAGTTTTATATTTGCTTACAGCTACATTATTTTAGCTAAAATAGAGTCTCCTGGTTATACTTTTAATAGAAACACTTTTCTGTAGCTATTATCACCCTTATTTTAACTTTTTTTTCTTTTTACCATATAAACTACTCATTAGCCTACAAATGCTTACTTTGATCCTTACCCATAGTATTTCCTTGCAGAAGTCAAAGCGAGGTTAATCAAATGTGAATCTGATTATTCCATCCTATTGCCTCAAACCTTCAATGCTTCAAAGTTCTTTTAGGTTAAAGGAAAAATTCCTCAAATAGGCTGCTTGGTCTTGTCTGCATTCCCCTCTTCCACAAAGATCACCTCTGAGCTCTCCCTGGCCCAGTCTCACAAGATCTGTGTTTCCAGGGCTTTTGCCCACTTGATTTCTTCTTCCTAGGACTCTCTAGTTTCTGAATCAGCTTCTTCAGAACTCTTTACGCATCACTGTCTAGAAAAGACTTCCCTGATCTCCTTGACAGGATGAGATTCTGTTAATGTTAGTTTCTTCAGCACTACACAACTCTTCTTTCATAGTACTTATCATTGCTGCAATTTTTGATGTATTTCTATAATTTTTGATTAATTTTAATTTGTCTCCTCCATTAGACTACAAGCTCTATTAGGGAATAGATCATGCCCATTTTTCCTTACTGTATATCCTGGTGTTTGGTCATAGCAAGCATAGAATAAATATTTGCTGAATGACAGAATTCCTAGTTAGCTCCCTGGACTCTTCGGAAATATATACATATGTACTTCATATAATTTCTTCACATTTATAAGAATAGAATAGGCCAAAATTGATTCACTTTAGGAAATTTAATATAAAAATATTTATTTATTTATTTTATATTTATATTTAATATAAAAACAGCTTGTGCATGAAGAAAAAAAACGCCTTGGCTATGTTCATGCAAAGTCACACTATACAATGAGAATATAAAAAATCAATTAAACATTTATATATTTGAAATAGCCGTATGGCACCTGTTTGATTTTTCATTCCCTGAATAGCTGCAGATTTAAATCAGAAAATTTCCAATTATTTCTGGATTTAGAAATTTAGACAGTTGAACTAAATTAAGTAGTTTTATTTGATAAAATATACTTTTATATTTTCTTTAAAAAATTTAAATTACTCATTTTTAAAGGCTCAACTCCTGAATGAATACATCTGGCCCAATTACACACATACCTTTTATTTGCTTGGCATAAATAAGCAAATTGTATTAATATTACATCAGAATCTAAACTAGATTTAATATGAAAAATATATTAAGATGACACTGGCTAAAATAGCACATTGATATATTGCAAATCGTATTGCATTAGAAGACATTACAAACTTCACAAGACTGTACACATTCTTTTTTCTGATTATTATCACTTTTATTTTGCCTCTGATATCAAGTAGAAATGCCGTCCATCATAGCATCAAAGTTTATGCTGGTGTTTTTATTGTAATATTATTTATATCACAGGATTTTCCTATCTGTCTTCACTTTTAAACTATTCTAGCAAGACTGTAAGTCACTTGAATAAAGGGCACTATTATTCATATACTCATTACTTAAGTATATGGATATGCATATGTGTGCCCTTTATTAACTAACATGGGCATCTAGTGCCTTATCAAGTAAAATTTACTGATTGAGAACTGAGGAAAGCACAGACTCTACTAAGTATGAACTGCACAGAAAGCAACCAAGACTTGCAAGTAAAATTAGATTGTCAGCTATGTCAAGATCTCTGCTGTGGTTTTTGACATGCATGTCCATTTCAGATTTCTTTTTAGCTGAATTAGTTAAAAGACAAACAGTTGGATCGAGAAAACAATGAATAAATTGGGCAGCATTTGGATATTTTGACTATCGGTTCTTCACTTTTGTTTAGAATCACACATTAATAATGAGAGATTATCTGTTAAATAGGCCATAAAAAGTGAGAAATTGCTTACTGATACATATATTTTGGGGCAAGTGAGATTCTGAACATCTCGTGTAAGATATGCAGTTTTACTTTTCTTACCATGACCTAGAAGAGTTACGATCAGGGGTGAATTTAGAAAAAGTAAATGAGGGTAAGGACAACAGAAATATTTTTTTTTCATTTTGTTCTTTTTTATTTTAGCAAGAATTGGATGCTGGGAACTTTGTATACATTACCTAGCTTAATTTCAGAAACAACTCTAACATGTAAGTATTGTTATCTTTTTGTTTCAAAGAAAGAAGACTGAGGTACAGAGAGACTAAATACCAGGTCAATTCTGAAGAGCTGATAAAGCCAACCTGATAAACTTTAATAAAATTGTGACATCCTTTCTAGCATAATTTTTTAGAGATATCAGTCTGAATTTTTTATTCTAAAATGTCCACAGCTGAACATTTTACCTGTGGCATCAGCTATCAGAAGGACCTTTGCAATCTTCCAAGTGAGCAGGATAACAGTATCCTAAATCTAATATGTGATGGAAGAAACAGGAAAAGATGTCTCTCTGCTAACTAGGCTGGTAGAACACTTTCTGTGACATGCTCAAAAGAGAATATTCTTGCTTTGTCTCGTAACATTATCTGAAGGGAGGCACTGCCATGTGGAGGACACATTGGAGCTGAGGGGAACTGGGGCACGGGTGATGAGCTGTCTCCTCTGTTCTTGCGGATGCGTCTAGAAGGCTCCAAGCTGCCATGGGGTGTTCTCCCCTCCTCTTTTCTTGTGATATGTACTCGATTCAAGGTTAGTTTTCTCACATCTATGAGACTGCTGCTATAGCTTCAATCAAATAGATTGTTGTTTCCTGAGCAAAGCAAATTGAAAGACATATATATTTTAAAATTTCAATCCATACAACAAGTATGATTCCCATCAGTTCATCTTTAAAGATGAAGACAGTTCTTTCCAGATATAGCTTAGTTATGCATATGAATATTATGTGTTTTGAAGGAAATTTTAGTACGAGGCAGTGTTTGTGCAGATGGTAGGATTAGAGTAGGTGAAAAAGTTCTGGCTTTTCTGATAACCAGGTAAAAGGTCTCACACTTGTCACTCCAGCTCTTTATAGCCTCATCCAGAAAATCTGTAATTGGGCATGTGTGCAGGTAACCACCAAGAGTTCCTCCTCTATCTATTTCTATCCTATTTCAGTGCCCTTGTAATTGCATACAAATCAATTTTATTAGACACCTGAGCAAATCACAATTAGGAAGATAAATATTCTTGTCAAGTCATATACCACAATCTCAAGTCAAATATAGGTGCTTGTGGGTATATGTGTGTATATATACATATACATGCATGTATGGACACACATACTTTTGTGAATTATATGTGCACGCATAAAGGATTTGTTGTGTTAGCTGGCCAACATCACCATTCCTCCTCCTGTTGTACTCAGAAGACTCTTTATCTGCATAGTGTTGACACTGTTTGTTGCCTACCCCAGGCTCGGCCCCCACATAATCCAGAAATTGCCCATCTCTGTTAACAGGAGTTTTTCTTTGCAGCTGTAGTTTTACAGTGTGAGATGATCCCACAGCCTCATATGTTTGGATCCAAGGTGGGTGCTTGACGTGGTTGGGTAAGTGAGGGAATTTGGTTTGGAGAATGAGCCAAGGATAGGTAGCCTGGGGCAGCTGCTGACGGAGGTGTGCTCCAGTGCTTGACTACAAGATGCAGAGGACTCTGGCCTGCAAAGAGAGAAGAAAGGGACAGAAACACAGAGAGGAGCAGAGATGGGGGTGAAGATACTACAGGTGTCCACACCTAGTTCCAGCCTGTTCCCAAACCCAACCACGTCTACGCCTTCAGATTCTGTGAGATACTCTTCTATTCCTATAACCAACTTCTTTTGGCTTACGTTGGCTCCAAAGGAGTCTTAACCCATGCGACCTCCAGCCAGTCATATTTCCCTTTAGTCAACATGTGTTTGATGCTCTCTCTGTAACTCTAATCTGTATGATTTAGAGGTAATATGCATTCGCTTCCATCCATGCATACAGCCGCCACACCAGTCCTTCAAGCACTTCAGACAGAAAGACAACCAGTGATAAAAGACTACCTATGCCCTTTGCCCACCAACTACTGAGGCACTCTTTCATCGCAAAACTGCTCGGAAGAGTTGTCTCTATCTGCTATTTTCCTGAGTGTCCTCCCATTCTCTGGAATACCTACTCGAATCGACTTCTCTTTCACCTTTCTATCTGAAGTGCCCCCAAGTGGGTATTCTTTATTTCACTCGGAGTATCAGTATTTGACATCATTGATCAGCCCTCTTCTTTTTTTTTTTTTTTTAAGATTATTTATTTATTTATTTGACTGACAGAGATCACAGGGAGGCAGAGGGCAGGCAGAGAGACAGGGGGAAGCAGGCTCCCCCGCGAGCAGAGAGCCCGATGCGGGGCTCCATCCCAGGACCCTGAGATCATGATCTGAGCCGAAGGCAGAGAATTTACCTACTGAGCCACCCAGGTGCCCCATGCCCTCTTCTTTGATATACTTCTTGACTTGGTTTTCAGGGCACATGTCACCTCGCTCTCCTCCCCCTCACAGATCATTTCTTCTCATTCTTTGCTAGTTTTTCCTCTTCTTCTAGCCTTCTTAATGCCAATGCACTCTCAGCGCATATTTCAAGGGAATTATACACATAAAGCATACTTTAAACCATAGTTTAGAATACGTAGATGACACCCCAGTGAAGTGGATAAAAGTGGCCATGAGTTCAAAAGAAGCCCAAACTATAGACAATTCCACAAAAACAAAGCAATTCCCATAGGTGTCCCTTACTTTCTGAAGTTAAGATATTATAACCACTTTATGGAGCAATTTTACCGAATGTAACAGATTAGGGGCATGGGGGCTGGGATCAAGCATATGTCCAGCACCTTCAGCTCCCACAAAGTCCTAATCATCGCAACCCTTCTCCGATCACTGCCAAGCTGATGGATAGGTCGCGTGCATCTGAGGGCTCAGAGGGGGTCCGCGTGCTGGCAGTTAATCCTGCTGTTCCACCAGATCTCTCACGGGCCCAGGAGACCGAGACATAAGTGGTTCAATATTCGCCATTAGGATGGCAGAACTTGAGACTCATTTATAAACTTTGAAGCATGTTTCTCAAACACTTAGGGGCACCCTGCCAGAAGGAATTCCAGCGCTCTTCCAAAGACTGTTAATGAGGCGTTGGCATCGAAGGGCAATCAACGGCCCCCCTACTTTCCTCAGTTTCCTGTGTGCCGCATCTGCCCGCTTCTAAAACCAGACTGCAATTTCAAGAAACATGTGTGGAACTACATTTTGCAGTAGGATACATTGTCCAGAAGGTCCCTGGCCAGCATCATACGGGCGGCAGAGGTCCATCAGGCGGCTGCGGTGGCAGATGGCAGCTTTTTTGAAATCCAGTGGCATATGGTCTCTATTCTCAGCGGTGAGGCGTGCGAGTCACCCTGTGGCTGGATGGCTGCACCAGCCTCCGCTCTCCCCGCCTCGAGTTCATCTTGCACAGATCACTCTTCCCGAAGCATCGCGTTCATTATGCCTCACCCCGATTCCAATATAACACCACAACAGACGAACATTTATTGTGCTTTGCCCGCCAGGTCTTCTTGTGCTGGTTGCTTGCCCGAATCTTACCCTGTTGAGTTTGTACAATACCGCTGCGAGGTGGTTGGGGATCTATGCCTGCACCTCGGGACTCTTTAGAGCACCTGAAAGGTACTCATTTAAGGGTACCTAGGTACCCATTTAAGGTACTTGTGCAGTCCGCACCATAGACAGCTGGACTGTCTCTAGATATTCCTTATGATACTGTGTCACTTATGGTAGTTCCTCCCTACTTTTGCTCCAAGCTTTTGCCATGCCAGAACACCTTCTCTTATTCTTCTCTACCCATCCAGGTTTTCAACTTCTTCAAGCCTGCCTGCCCCACTTCCCAGATTACCTGCTCCAAAAGCCATTATTAACCAGGTGCCTCTGCCTTTCAAACTGGACTTTTCCTCTCCTAGTTGTCCATCTGTCAAGTCTGTGCCTTGTTCGTGCAGAAATGTCTAGGAATCACTTTGAAATATATAGCTGTCTAGATTTTTTAATGTTTGTCTGATTGTCCTTTTAAGTAGATTGTAAGCACCTGAAAGATCTCATTTTCTATATATGTGTTTTTAATTTCTTACGGTGACTTTTATAGCCTGGGATGCTGAAATGGAGCACTGAATTGAGTTGTATGCCTATGAAAGAAAATTTGGACAAGTTTGCCTTCAAGATGTAGTCCCAGTGACTCTAACTATGATACAGACCACCTAAACTTGGGTCAGAAGGATGGTCCAGTTAGGTCTTTGTGTTTTTCCAATGGGCCCCCTGGATGGTGTCTTCTGATTTATGAGGGGCCTCAGGAGGGCTGTGGCGATTGTCTCACAACCTGCTCTCCACTCACAGTCAGAGTAGAGACATTCCCTGTGAATGATACCGTGATGGCTCAAAGGTGTCCCAGACACTCAGGTTAGCCAGAACACAAGAATACAAAGGAGGCAAAGCCAATAATTCAAGTATTTACAGTACTTTCTACAAAAATGAACCAAAGCCTCATGTCCTTTTGGTCACTGGATCAGAGAAGATTTTCTTGGTCAATGGGACATTTATTCCTTTGAAATAAAATGCCCTATATCCATGGGAGAGAGTGTGTTGGTACAGAAGTAGGGTGCTCAGCCAGAAAGATTATCGTAGACCTACAACCCCAAGCTCCCAATTGCTTTGAATCAATGTCCACCAGTTATTTTCACCTTCCTCTTTATGGCTGTTTAAATGATAGTTTCCCTATTTCTAGTTCTACTAAATATGAATGAAGCAGGTGAAGTGTGGCCCCATTGGAGCATTACCGTGTTTGGGGCTGGTTACTATCTTTAGCCGAGATGCTGAAATTCATTCTCATCTCATTTGCTGAGCGCTCTATCATTAAAGTGTCATTGAGAACTGACACCACTTAATTTTAGCAGCTTTCAATTCTCGTTTGCAGCAAGAATAGCTTTAAATGGAGAGGAGTGCAAATTACAGAGAGAGGGATATTTTTACACTACACTCAGCATTTTATCAAACAAAGCAGCCTCCCGGGGAATAGAGGACAATACATTATAAAACCAAACTCTCTTCTGATCCTGGTAAATGGGTATTTAATCTTCTGATTGCAGGCATCCACTCTGATGAGTCTGTAATGAATATACTGGCAGGGACATTATCTGAGCTGTGGTGCATTCCTACTCCTTAAAATATCCTTGGTTTTTATTTCGGGTGTGGTCAAAATGAAGAAAGAAAGAAAAAGAGGGAAAGATGAAGGAAGGAAGGAAGGAAGGAAAGAAAGAAAGAAAGAGAGGGAGGGAGAGGGAGGAAGGGAAAGAAAGGGAGGAAGGAAGAAAGGAAGGGGCTTCAGAGCTCAGCTGTCCCCTGCAGGCCACAGCAGAACCTTTACCTCTTTGCAAATTACAGAGCTCTGGAGATTTTTCCCCTATTAATTGCATAATTGCTTTTCCTGCCAAAGTAATTTGAACCCTTGGGGGTTAAGAAAATCACTTACTGTGAAATAGTGGCAATTTTTAACCCATTCAGCTGGAGTTTCTTTGCCTAATTAAATGTAAAAGGGCTGTTTACTGCCCACGGAGGCTGTGTTTCAGATGCTGCTCAAACGGCTTTGCCCTGGAAGCTTCTGAGTATTTAAACCTTGATAGACTTATTACACTTAGCTTTCATGTGTTCTGATACTTGCATTATTATCTGATGCAAGAGCAAAGTTTACCTAATCATTGGCCGGTTTCTGATATCTGTGTCTATCTTTCTGTCTATGAAAAATATAGCCATCATCCGTGATCGAGAAAATTGTGGCTGCTGGGAAAATACCTGGTTGCATGCCAGCTTTGGGAGCTGCTCATTGGGTTTTCATAGAAATCCAAGTTATTATTCCATGTTATAAAAACTTGGGCCCATAGGCTTAATGACTTTTCCAAGGTCACACCTGAAGTCCATTCTAGAATTTCCAAATTATCCCTGCATTTTCATGTCTTTGTTTCTTGCTTTGACATAAGTCACATTCTTATATCATGATCCATTCATAAGAAGCAATTTAACTGAAAGTTTTATGGTTCTAACCACTAGATTTAACTTGGTATTTGGAAAGATAGGCATTTTACCCATAGCAAAGAGACTTTACGCATTGCTTCTTTACTTGCGAGAATGTTTTGTTGCCTTGCAATGTCTGGGCATGAATAGTGCAGAAAAAGGATGGTGTGGCTGGGCCGTGGAGGGCAAACTTGTACAAAAGATATACAAAGTATCAGCCTGATACACAACTTAAGATCTGTTTAATTTCCACAATACAAACTTTCCTTCCGCTCTTTCCCCTTTGTGCTTTGTCTTCATTTTTTTTTTTTTTCATTTCAAGACATATTATTCCATATATTTGACCATCAGGATATTTAGACGGCATCCAATTGGCAAAGTTAAAAAGTCCTTAATGAAGTAAAACTAAACATTTTTTTCTTGATTATTTTTATTAACATATAATTTATTATTTGCCCCAGGGGTACAGGTCTGTGAATCGTCAGGCTTACACACTTCACAGCACTCACCAGAGCACATACCCTCCCCAATGTCCATAATCCCACCCCCTTCTCCCAAACCCCCTCCCCCCAGCAACCCTCAGTTTGTTTTATGAGATTTAGAGTCTCTTATGATTTTTCTCCCTCCCAATCCCATCTTGTTTAGAGACCTGGCTGAGCAACTGAACTATAGGGGCACAGTATAATCATAATACATATTTATTCCCTCAAAAGAAACATGTTACTGGAAATAAATTTTCGGTGGGTTGAACATGTCATCAAAGGTAAGGTTACACAGGAGGGGAGATAGGGAGGGTTATATTTTTGGGTAAAGCTTCTTCCTGAGCTGTCTGGCTATCCCTGTATTGAGAAAATGAGGCTCTAAAAGGAAACATGGTGTGCTGGGGGATCCAGGAAAGCTGAGACAGAGCTGGAATGAAATACAACCCAGATACTCTGTTCTATGTTCTTGTTCATCCTAATAATACAATACCACCCAGTTGAAGTCTGAAACTTCTTTTATGTCTTTCCTGTTTTTATAAATGATTAAATCACAGCATTAGCAATTATAATCTCTTTATGTTAGTGTGTACATATAGCTATATGTAATTTCTCAACTATTCACACATGATTACCGTTACTTTACCTCATTAGAATGTTTCTGTGACAGATAGATTCTCATCATCTACAGTCATTATTCACCCTTGTCATTTCTTGACCTTCTTTAGGGCAAGGACCAAATCATTAATCCAGGCTGAGTAGCCCTCTAGACCACTGGACTCTTGTCATCATGGAAATCAAAAGTACATAGGTCTACGTTTCCATCTACAGTTGACAAACAACTATCTCGATCTGCGGAGGACAAGCTTTCAGCCTTGTCTCTAAATTCCATTCAAGGCGCCCACACCAAAAAACAGGTAGGATTTGAGCATAGTTGGGTAAATTGAGTTTTGGTAGCAGTCAGAGGGATGGAAGCACAGAGGTACCATACTTAGTCCCTGGATGGGGGATATTGAGAAATTGGACTTGACTCCAGCTTGGGATATTAAAAGGGAAGTTGAGACTAGATCATACAAGGCTTTCAGATACTAGCATAAGGAATTAATACTTTACTCTTGAGGCAAACCTTGGGAGGTGTTTGGAATGTGATGTTCTCGAGCTCTGTGGTAGCATTGTTCAAGATAAATTCAAGATGGGAAGACCAGAGGCAGAGTCCAGGACACTGAAGGAGCTCTGCTGCGAGGTGATGAAGGCCTGAAATAGAGTTTTGGCAGTGGGAATGGAATGAAGAAAGTGGGTGTCAAAGACATGATAAAGATAGAATTGATGGGCTTCATTCTGGTCTGCAGGAAGAGAAAGCTGGGGAAGGAGAAGACCTGCTAGCTAGCACTGAAGTTCCAAGTCTGTTTTACTACCAGGAAAGTGATGCATTTAATAAGATCAGGAAGCACAGGAGGCTCAGAAAGGGAAGGTCCAATGGGACTTTTACTCATGATGAATCTGAGATGGCTTTGGGATAACGAGATAGTGATGGCTAGCTGGTGGTTGAAAATAGAGACTGGAGAGAGCAGAGAGGGAGAATTTCATTGCATCTACATAGAGAAATAAAGAAATTGAATAGGGTTTCAAGGGAGAGAGAATAAAGGAAGGAAATCAGAGCCCAACTCAGATCTTTAGGGAACCCTTATGCTGGGGCGTGGGTCACAGGGAATATTTAGTCAACAAATCAAAGAAGGACGAGAGAGGAGAGTGAGGAACAGGGGTGTGGAACATCATGGAAGTCAAAGACCAGGGATTTTTCAATAAAAGGAGGTGGTCAATGTGTCAAAGACTGCAAAGAAGAAGAATAATAAAGGAAAGGAATTAAACTACTAAGCAGTTTCCAGGGCAGAAGTGATTAACTTAGAAAGACACGGATCTTTATTTTTTTAAAAAAAGATTTAATTTATTTACTTATTTGACAGAGAGATCACAAGTAGGCAGAGAGGCAGGCAAAGGGTGGGGGGGAAAGCAGGCTCCCCGCTGAGCAGAGAGCCCGATGCAGGGCTCAGTCCCAGGACCCTGAGATCATGACCCAAGCTGAAGGCAGAGGCTTTAACCCACTGAGCCACCCAGGCGCCACCACAAGCTGATCTTTAAAAGGTGAATGAGCTTAAGGGCACCTGGGTGGCTCAGTTGGTTGAGTGTCTGACTCTCAATTTTAGCTCAGGTTATGTTCTCGTGGTCAAGGGATCGAGTCTCGCGTTGGGCTATGCACTCAGTGTGGAGTCTGCTTCAGATTCTCTCTCCCTCTCCTTCCTGCTCACTCTTTCAAATTCTCAAATAAATAAACAAAATCTTTAAAAAATAGTGAACTTAGAAAAGTTGCTCAGGAAAGGCTTGAGCAGGAATACAAAAAGAAGCTTGGTGGAGCAAGGAAGGAGAAATGACAACTTGGGGAGCAGATGGAACACAAACAAGACTTTGAGAGACAGGAAGACCTCATATGTTTTACACTGAGACTAGTGACCCAATCAGAATGAAGAGAGAGGGACGCAAGTGCCACAAGACCTAGGGGTGGCAGCAGGGAGTGGAAACAAAGGTGTGGGTGAGTGCGGTTCACTAAAAAGAGAACCAAGGATCAAAAACAAACAAATGAACAACCCCCTCGCCCCCCCGACGCAAACAAAACCACCACCACCACCACAGAAAACTAAGGATCTCTCTTTCTTAGGGCCTGACAGGAAGACAGGAGCAGAAGAGGTGAAATTAAAGGAAATCTCTGCACAAAAGGGAGGGGAAAACCAAGCAACTCGTGTCAAATGCTATCAATAAAATATAAGACTCTATTAAGTAAAGAGAGGGAGGAAATAGAATAGGGTTGGCAAAATGTGCTAGAGTAGGTAGTCTAGAGAATCTGATTAGTGATATGTTAGCAAGGATTTACATGGCACTTACTGTGGACTAGTCACTGTTATAAAGATGTTGTACCAATATTAGCTTATTTAATCTTTTTTACAATCCCAAGTGTACTGTCACCTCCATTTTACAAATGGAGAAGCTGAGGTACATGGACTCTAAGAAATTTGTCCAGGTCACACAGCCAGTGAACAGCAGAGTCAACATCACATAGACAGTCTGGTTCCAAAATTGATGCCCTTAACCTATGTAAGCTGGAGATTTTCATCTGATAACTGTCCATTGACTATAAGCCAAAGAGAGGGCCAGTGACCTCAGTGACAAAAGTGAGTCCTATTACTTTGGTAGGAGTGGAATTAATTGATCAGTCTAGAAGTCTTTAGGATTGTTCCACGGCCCAAAGGTAGCAGTGGAGGAAATGAACACTGAATTTTTCCCAATGGCCTGGCCATTGGAATCTCTAGAGGAGGTTTTTTTTTTTTTTTTAAATACTGTATTACAAGACCTCTCCCAGAACAAAGAAAGTGTGAGGTCCAGGAATTTTTTAAAAAAGGGGTCCCACAGTGATTTTAACAGGTAGCCCGGGTGGGAAACCACCGAACTTGGCGAACTCAGGAAGAGGATGAAGGAGAGAGGCAAGTCAAAGGTCCCCATGTGTGTTTCTTGCACACAGAGGAGGACAGATGGAAGATAGATAGGCAGCCTAAGAGCACAGGAGAGGATGGGGGTTCCCTAGAGCCAGATTTGTGGGGGGGGGGTGGGACATATTAAGAAGGAAAAGATAGCAGGAGAAGAAGTTATGATCAACAAGGGCCATTCTTGATTACTTTGGAACAGTTCCTTCCGGAAGTAGCGGAGCAATGTCAACCCCTTGTCCATGTTTCTAGAATGAATTGAACATCTATCACAGAAATTACTACATCTCTGCAAAGACAGAATAATATGTCTAAAAGAAAAAGCAGTTCATGGACAAAATGTGTACAACCTGCGATGAAGGAAGGATCCTTTCATCGAGGTTTCTTGAACTACTCATGGAGCAACAGCGGAGTTTTGTTGGTTGGTTTGTTTTAATTTCCCAGTGCTTATAATCTGATCTGCTTGTAAAATAGGATAAAAATGAATTGTTAGAAATTGGATTTAAAAACTCAAATGCATACCAATAAAATCTGAGATATCTATATTACTAGATACGACAGACTTAAAATTTTTCTGTCAAATTGCTATAGTCCTTCTAAACACTTTCAACTACTGTATATTAATCTCATTTTGGAAAAAACACTGTAAAGACCAGATCCAGTCCCTGGATCCTTTCAACATCTGTAGTTCCTCTTTTTCTACTTGGAAATAGTATGTATGTATGTATGTATGTATGTATGTATTTATAATATTTCTATAAATCTCTGCACACCTAGAGCAGGGCTAGCTACATAATTTGCAGGGCCCAGTGCAAGATGAAAATGCAGGGCCCTGGAGCACCTGTGTGGCTCAGTTGGTTAAGCAACTGCCTTACGCTCAGGCCATGATCCTGGAGTGCTGGGATCAAGTCCTACATCAGGCTCCCTGCTCAGTGGGGAGTCTGCTTCTTCCTCTGACCCTCTCCCCGCCCCATGCTTTCTTTCTTTCTCTCTTTAATTTTCTCTCACAAATAAATAAAATCTTAATAAAAAAAAAAAAAGGAAAAAGGTGAGATTAAAGATACCAAATATAAAACTTTTTCTTTTTTTTCATGGTCTTCTGACTGACAACAATGTTATTTATTTGCTGTTTAATGTCTAAAGAAAAACAAAACAAAGATTTTAAATTAACATCAGTTTTACCCTTCATCCTTATATTGGGCAAAACCAGTTTTAGGTTCAAATATAAGAGCATTTAATCACATGCAGAATCAGCAAAATTATATATTTCATATTTTGGAGCTTGAATATGCATGTCTTTTGTTCTTGTCAAAACAGTGGAAATGTTGCACAAAACAAATTTAACTGATTGATAGAAACATATTCTATGACCATTCATTCCCTTTGACTTACCAATGATAAGAAAAGAAAGACTGAAAAAAAAAAAGAAAGAAAAGAAAAGAAAGACTGAATTTAAAAGAAAAGGAACAATAGGTTGCCCTCTCTCTCTCTTTTCTTCTGTCATCGTCTTCAGCATGAGTGGACACAAGGAAGGAACTTCTGCCTTCCTGTTTCTTAGAATGACATCAATTGCTTTCTGTGTTTGAAGCATTTTGGTTCAAATCGAAAGTAGCCTTTCGCAGATCTCCATGTCCCTGCTTAATTACTCATGGACGTAACATACTAATCTTGTATTTGCCTTGAACCTTGCTGGACTCCTACACATTATGAGCCCACTGAAATCCTGTGCTCATGGGGCACTGGAAACACTATCGACAAGCAGGGTGTCAAGGAACAGCAGACCCATATATTGTGTGTACTTACTCTGCTTACATCCATTCTGCATTGTCACAATACACTTTGCCTACAAAACACAAGATGTCAACAGCAGAGCATAACCCAAGCTCAGGGTCCTTCTGTGCCTGGGACCCTGTCTGACTACATAGGTCACATTTTGATAGCACTTTGTCAACAGTTCTCTTAGAGCTTGCATCATGCTCTGTGTTTTATATGGTTGACTCTGCCCATCTCTCTTGAGGTTTTCAATGATGTCTCCTTGATTCTTATTTCCATGGTCCAGTACCTTATCTTATTCTAGTAGGCCCTTCACACCACTGCCACGGTCAGCTTTCTGCACAAAAATCTCACCATACTACTTTCCATCTTAAAATTCCTTCATAGCTCTGGTTGCCTTCAGGACAAAGTCAAATCTCTTTATTAAGTGTCTACACACTTCCATGATCTTCTGTCCAGACTCATTTTCAACCATGCTCTTCCTACATGCTAGGTATGATCCAACCAGAGTCTTTAATAAGGTTTCCTGCCATCTTGAACATGTGATTTCCTTAGCCTGTGAAATGTTCTGTCATTCCTCTGTTGTCCCCCACCATCCCACAGTCATGTCCTCGGTATAACTTGTGCCAATTCTGCAAGACTCAGCTTTTGCATTTTACCTTCTTCAAAGTCTTTCCTAATTTCTAGGTTGGCTTAGAAACTTCTCCACCGTATTGTTCTGTATCCCCTACAATGTGTCAGAATTGGCTTGTTATGGTTAAGACTTCACTAAGAACAGAGGTTTATATCTCATCAAGCCTAACGCTTTGTAGTTGATTGAATTAGCAATATTTGCTGATTTGGGTTATAGTTAAATCTCCTACAGGGTGAGATTTCAATGTTGCAGGGAAAATCCTCTCTCCTGATATTCTAGCTTTAAAAGGGCTTACACAGCAATATGCTCAAGGTGTGTGTGTGTGTGTGTGTGTGTGTGTGTGTGTAATCATTAGTGCTAAATTTTCACCTTTATGGCTCAGGATG
Organism: Mustela putorius furo; assembly: GCF_011764305.1. Taxonomy (NCBI): domain Eukaryota; kingdom Metazoa; phylum Chordata; class Mammalia; order Carnivora; family Mustelidae; genus Mustela; species Mustela putorius. The sequence continues at coordinate 17,110,232 of NW_025421402.1, read as the reverse complement.
TATTTTCATCTTCAATTTTTCCATCCCTGTGAAAGCACCCCTGTGGGTCTTTAAAAGCATTGTCTTATTTGAGATCCTGGAGGAGAAGACAGTATAGTAAAATGGAAAGATAGATATTGGAATTTTAAAAACCTGGGTTTCAATCCCAGCTCAGCCTCTTATCAGCTATGTGGCTTTGGGAAAGTTCCTTAATATTTCTCAGGGTCAGTTCTCTCAAGTAAAAGGGAGATTGAGTGTTATTAGAAAGAGTAGAAAATATATACATAAAACATCTTACCAGAGCTTGTACATAATATTAATAAGCCCTCCATGAACAGTTGTTATAATTATGCAGTGAAATTTCTCATTCCTAAGTGTATAGCTCATAGTCCAAGATAAGAACTGAAATCAATTCAAGATAATGAACAGAATCCTAGAATGTTAGATATGGAAGGAACTTAAGATTACAAACTTGATGCTTTATAGATGAGGAGACTGAGACTCAGTAAGACCAAAGTGAATTACTTACCCTGATGTTTAACAGCTAATAAAGACCAGTGTTGGGACTCAAGTCTCAGTCTTTTGATTCCAAGTGCATTGCTCATTTACTAATGTTTGTTGTTAAAACTCCCAGTAATTGCCAACTCTATGCGGAGGGCTAATTACTGAAAAGTCTGGTCAGTCTGTGAATCTGGCTTTCAACCACTACATTCTAGTGGCCACTGTTCTCTTCCCTTACTGCTCATGTTGGCACAGTATGTGTGCAAATATAGCCAAAGACATGTAGCAATAAGAGTGGAGATATAAAGAAGAGGGAAAGAAGTGTTGGTAGCCCAGAAAGTAATGATCAAAATGTACCATTCCTCCATATTTGAGCCACTGGCATACATGGTGTCCTCTGAGATGGAGATGCCATGAAGAGGAATAGAGTATGTGAGTCTGGTGTGTTTCCAATCCTTTCGTTCTTTATTTCTTCAGCACTGAGCTTCCAGGTCCTTCAGACTTGATTTGTTTATGTTTTCTTGGATGTCTTCTGCTACCTTGCCACTCATGAGGGTCACAGTGGAACTCATGCACTTGGCATCACAGTATGAAATGGTTTGGAGCAAGCGATACTCATCAGGTTGGGGCTGTATTTTTAGGCAAAAGTGACCATCTGACTCACTATTATCATATGCTACTGAGAGATTATACAACAGTGAGTTTAAAATGTAGAGTACTGGAATGTGTGCCTTTGAAATATTAAATACAAATACACAAATTTCAAAATTAGTTCTTTTCTAGATGTTGAAACTGAGCAGCTGTAACAGTATTTTCCAAGAATTTGCATATAACTTTTTCCCCCATTCCAATAATTTAACTAGAATTTCACTTGGATGACACTGGATATTTCTTACATTTAGTATTTTGTTTTGCATGATAAGGGAGCATTCGCTTAGCAGACTTCATTTGTCTTTTGGGTCCCCCCAGCCACCACCACCAAGTACCTACAATCCCATATCATGTTTCTTATTCTTACATGTCTATTATAATACAAATTATAAAATAATCTTCTGATTTTAGAAAGCTTATATAATACCTATTTATCCCTCAAAGGGACTTAGTATCATTTGAATGACTCTTAGGGATTACTTTTGTTGTAATGGGCGTGGATTTGGGCTGATCCATCTACCTGACTCATACAACCTCCTTCTAAAAAGGTTATTTGTTTCTGAGGAGGCCATGTGAAGTTACAGGAAGAGTCTAGAGTCAAGGGAGAGAATCAGAAAATGAACTTCTAACTGTAGCCTGCAGCCCACCGCTTTAAGTAACCAAATCATCCAACAAAAAAGGTTACTAAGGTACCACTAAAATATGATTAAGCCATCAAACCTTGACATTGTCTGTGTTGTTTCCTTTAGTAGTCGAAAAGCACGGTGTATACTGTCCTTTTGCCTGTGGCTGACATCTGTGGCGCTCCTTCTTTGCAAGCCTGTGGATGAAAAAAATCCACTGCCACAATCTCCCTCTCCTCTTCCACCTTCTCTTCTTCTTTTTTTTAAAGTACATTTTTGTTCAATTAATTATCGTTGCGAGGTCTTGACATTAATTGGACTGACCTTTGACTCCTGGTACTCTTCAGTTTTTTAAATTCCATGTTGTAACACATGTATGTGGACTTCTCTAGTTTTCTTGTCAGTTGCTTCAAGACTTTATTTTGATAATGATAATTTAGACACCAAATACCTACTTTATCATGTAAGTGTCTCGTCTCTAACAGTGTATTCCCTTAACACCTTTATTTGGGGCATTCAGAGGATGGATAGGAACCTTTAAAGCTTTGGCCACTGCTATTTTGTATTTTCAGACGCAGAAGCAGATGCTGAAGAGGTCTGTGACATTATTACACTCATGCTTCCACTTTCAGTCCATTAGTATGACAAAAATAAGGGAACAGAAATCTCTATATACTGGTTTCTTTACTCTCTAGAGCTTTGTGTAACTATAACATGACATTTTAGCTAATAAGCTAGAACTAATTCATCCAAATGAGTGGTGCCCCCTTCAAAGTAGTCACCTTGGGAATGTACACGCAAATGCAACACTTTATAGTTCCTTTTTGAAATAATCTTGAAAACGTGTGAATGTCCTGATGAATAGCAAATTGTCATTTTTTGGAAGATGGGCTTTTTTTTTTTTTTTTTTTGAAATAGCCAAATTGTATGTAGGTATAAAATCTGGCAAATAATTTCATCATTGGTGATGTAACATCATTCATGGTCTAAAAAGAAATCTTACTCTAAAAAAAGACACTAATGACTCAAGACATTTCCTACTGAAGGCATTACAGAGATTTTGAGCAGAGACAGTGTCATTAGAACAGGTGGTTGGTCACCTAATATGGTAACCTATTTGACAGAAAGACTCTGGTATGCTTGTTAAATTAAAAATATGATTTAGATGCATCATTTTAACTTTGTGTGAAGTCCAAGGTTATCCAACATTAGTTCAAAAGTTTCCTTCATTTGGCCAGGACAAAGGCAGTGGGTCTCTGCAGGACCAAGGACTAGATTCCTTCTTTAGACTTCATAACACTCTCCTAACTTTTTTTTTGTTTTTTTGGCTTTTCAATGTACATGAATCTCTTTTGCATCTGTAACTGTGTCATTTTCACTTACTGGTTTGTTTCTTACAGTTTTCATTCTCAGAGCAAGTAGAAAGGATTGAAATGGAAGACAGCTGATTGGGATAGCTAAAAGGAAGACAATTTGGATTAGTACGAAGAATGTTTCCGAAGCGGGGGCTTCTGGGTAGCTCCGTTGGTTAAACACCTGCCTTAAGCCGAAGTCATGATCCCAGGGTCCTGGGATCAAATCCTGTATCAGGCTCCTCGCTCATCAGGGGATCCTGCCTCTCCTTTTCCCTCTGTCCCTCCCCCGGTTTGTGTGCTTTGTCTCTCTCTGTTAAATAAATAAACAAAATCTTAAAGAAAAAAAATGTTTCAGTGGAAATGTAGCTGCTCCTTGTCAGCTTATGTAAACTATGTTTTTGTTTGCAACCAGAAACTTTGCGGATCTGCGTAAAGTTTTGGTAAAAATAAGTTGCATCATCGAGCCTATTTTCTTATCAATCTTTTTTAGGTAACATAGATGATTTTCTAAAATATATGAACATTACCCTTCTCTGTCAGGGACATCTCGTCTGTGTGACAAGCACTGTTTGACACAGTAAGCACATTCAGTACTGACTGTCTCTGAATAATCATAAATCTTTAGTTAAAGGAATCTACATTTTGAGGGTGTTACTGAGGCATATTTATTAAAAGCTGTTGATCTGGGGCGCCTGGGTAGCTCAGTGGGTTAAAGCCTCTGCCTTCGGCTCAGGTCCTGATCCCAGGGTCCTGGGATCAAGCCACACATCAGGCTCTCTGCTCAGCGGGGAGCCTGCTTCCTCCTCTCTCTCTGCCTGCCTCGCTGCCTACCTATGATCTCTTTCTCTGTCAAATAAATAAAATCTTCAAAAAAAAAAAAGCTGTTAATCTGAGGCTTTGAGGCTCATTTAAAAAATTTACCTATGTTTGGAAACCTCATTTCAACTTAATTTAAGGCACCTAGGTGTCAGAACTTGATCCTTCAAATAACAAAAAGGAATTCACATTTTGCTTAATGTTTGCTGCCATTTTTCTTTCTTTTTCTTGTTTTCTCACAAATCCTGTAATTAGAAGTTTGCTTAGAATGAATGGGCAGATCTTCACATATACTCTCTATTTCAGAAATATATATTTGGACTCAAATGGTAAAAATACATCATCTGCCTTATTCCTTAACACTGACATTTTAAAAAAAAAAGATTTTATTTATTTATTTGACAGACAGATATCACAAGTAGGCAGAGAGGCAGGCAGAGAGAGGAAGGGAAGCAGGCTCCCTGCTGAGCAGAGAGCCCAATGCGGGGCTCGATCCCAGGACCCTGAGATCATGACCTGAGCCGAAGGCAGAGGCTTAACCCACTGAGCCACCCAGGCTCCCCAACACTGACATTTTTGATATGGTATTTGTCAAGAACTTTCCTGTGGCCTAGACTCAAAGAAAAACAAAGACCCGTCATGTTTGATACCCTTCCTATAGAGAGAACTGCAGGAGAAAAGTATCCCAAAACACAGTTGCATGGGAAAAGTAGACAGGAGTCTCCGGGACCAGACAGAGATCCCGAGTAAGTTTCACGCCACGAACCATGATTACCTAACTAGAAATCGAACTCAACTCCCCATGGAAGCAAACTTTGCTGTAGAGCCCCTTATGTTTTTCAGATTTTCAAAACTCCATTTTCAATGCCTGTTCTATTTCTGAAGAAAACCGTGAGTTCTTCCGAAAAAGCCTTGATCTTCTTTGCTCTTTTAGTTGCTTGTGATTTGGTAGAAGTCACGCATGGTTTGAAATTCTCATGTTCTTGCTTCCCTGTGGATAATATCTGGGGATATTTGGATCGGGATATCATAATTTCCTCTGCTCCGACCTCAAGTCCTAATTTTAATTCCTTTATTGTGCCACAGTTCACAGTTATTAGATTTCCCTGGGACCTTTTTTTCAATAGATAATACATCAAATATACAATGTGCCAAGCTTCTCTGCATACTGGGGAAAAAAAAAAAAAGAGGTGCTTTAGTGTTTGGAACAAGACATGATACCCACATACATAAATATATTTGAAATCCGAGTGTCTCCTTCAGACTTCCCTTTGAAAGAAGCCAGAAAGTAGATCCTGGAGGGGGGTGGGAGACAGGGGGGTGGGGCGCGGACAGGGTGGGTGGGCGCCGGGAGAAAATTGAACTTTCCAAGATCAGTACTTAACATAAAAATTTCATCACAATCTTTATCATCTTGCAGTGGTTGCAGAAAAGGCCTAGGCTCCCTCCACCTTTAACTTCCTAAAGTCGCCTATTTTACCTTCAGATCTGATGAAGTGTCAAAGTCATTTACCAGTAATGAGTTCTGCTGCAAATTTTATTTTGCTTGGAATTTAATTAATGGGCCAAAGACTTTCCATTGTGATTGGAGCAAATGAATAATAAATCAAGAAAGGAGATTTGTCAGGGAAGGAACATCTGTTTCTTACAAGCGTTACAACATGACTACAGCTTGGCTGGGCATTACCAGCACAAAGACAGTAGGAGTCCTCTCCGGTGAAGCTCTCTTCATTTATTGCTCCACTGAAGGTGAACAGAGAGCGCTCTAATGGGCCTCTGGTGTTAATAAAAGCTCTGCGCTTCCCCAAGTCGCCCAGCACCCCTTCCTACAGGGTGCTACTGTCCTTAGTACATGGTTTGTTGACCCCCGTCAGGATTTTGCAGTGTCAGTACTTTACTGGATGATTAATAAGGGAAAGACAAATTCATAAGCAGAAACAATATGAAATTACCATCATATTAGTGTTCACTGTCATGCTTTTTATTTTGGGGGGAGCGGTTTGTAAATGAGCTCGTGATTGAAGTTAAGTACTTTGACTTGCACTGTCAAAAAGCAAAAATAGGTCACCCGACCTGTTGGGCTTTGTCTAGTTAACCAATAACGGACTATCGGGCGGAGTGTGACTTTTGTAATGATGCCGAAGTTTCCTGGCAGTGGTTGGAAAGAGGAGAAGAATTCGTCTGATCCACCAAGGCCGGCCCTTGCTGGGGAGAAAAGAGGCGCGATAGTGTTTTCTCTGCTCTTTAGGGCTGGACCACACTCTGCTCCTATACCCAAAGGAGGCTTAAGTGGCCACGAGGTAGGAATAAATCGCTTATGAACATTTGCACTGCAGGGTTCCTGATGACTCTTGTGTAATGTTTATAGTGTATGTGGGACCGTAATGGGCGCTAATGTCAGGCAGAAATAACACTGGGATCCTAGGTGTGACCCTTTTTAAAAACCCGTTTCTGAAGCCTGGGAAGATGATAAGAAAAATTTCAGATTTTATTATTTTCTTCTACGTCTCTGGAATATACCTCAGAGGCATGTTTTCCTGACGCACTGAGCACTTCCCATGCTTGGAATAACGTGCGCCCCCCCAAAACAATTCTTGCTAGCTTCCTGCACAATGTCGTGGCTTTGTTTGATGTGGCCTCTTTCATGCGATTTGTGCCTGCAATAGCTCATAAAGTGAAAGTAAAAGATACATATAAATATCTATCAGCTGTGGGAGGGGAGACAACATGAAGACAGAGAAAGGGATTATTGCGGACCGGGTATAGTATATACTGAGTCAATAAGACATTCTGGGCTTGTTCCCATTTTTCAGTTTTGGGGAACCAAGAAAATAAATCTACCCTTAAAATTAGCGTGCTGAAAACCCCACTAACCTTTTCCTTCATTCATTCCTTTTCAACATAATGAAAGTAAATTCTCAGTTCTCTCTAGGAAAAGATTGCCAGAGAGAATACAGGACACTCAGTTAAATGTGAATTTCAGATAAAGAGCTGATTTCCTCCCCCGCCTTCTTTTTTTAGTATAAGGATGCCCCATGCATTTCTTGCATTTTATGGGACATCCTTATACTAAAAAAGTATTCACTATTTACTGTGACTCATTATTCAGTATTTATCGGAGATTGCAATTTATCTGACATCCTGCATTTTATTTGCCAAATCAGACCATGTTACTCCAGAGAAAATTTCATATTATAAACATTAAAATTTCAAGTGACCAACGTGTGATCTTCTGACTGCAAAGACTTTAAGTATACTTGCAAAGGTAAGAAAAAAAAATAGATATAGCCTGCTTTTACAATTAACATGAAATAGTTAAGTGGTGAACAATAATTCTTGGCATTTAAAGTGAACAAATAACTCATGTCAAGCACAACTTAATGTACTAAACTCTGAAATTTAGGGGCATAAACATCATATCATATAGGCCCACATATAATGTGAACTGAAACATAAGGCAAGATTCATTTATCCTATTGTTAAAATTTTAAAAATAATTATTGAACTCGAATGAATAATTTTAAGATGTATTTGGAATAGTCAAATGACTGCTTATATCATTTACTTTAGAGATTTATATATACATAGCATAAACATATGCTTTTTGTTTTTAATGTTGTGATTTAATAAAATCTGTCTGTTCTCACTTATCACAGCACAGTCTTATTGAAATTCTGCCCTCCAATCATTGACATCAGTATCTTTATCACCACTGAGCATCATTTGTCATGAAAGAGTTTTCCAGAGGCTTTTCTTGCATTTTCTTCTAAGCTGTTTGAGATATAATGCCTTTACATTTATATATGATCATGCCACTAAAAATATTATCCCGGGCCATGGTGGCCATTCATAATTACATTTGGATAGCTTATGGTTTCCTACTTAATCCATAAGTTTACGTTTGTGCTCTCCACAGCATGGTACTGTTTTAAAGGGATCTTTAAAAGATTGAATATAATGGCGGACAGCAATGGTAATTGTGGTATATACTCTCTCAATAATTACTAACCTGTTTTATATTTTCATCTTACACTGTTTCCATCAAAGATACTAACTGAAATCATTCAGAGTTGTTTATTTCCTTTCTTAAACAATATGTTACTTTTTAAAGGGAAGCAACTGAGGGTAAACCCCTTGGAGATGAGAAAGCTTTTATAGCTTCAAATATAAGAGGACTCTTTCTGAGGAATCATTTTGGTAAAAATGTTTTGTAATTGGGCATGTAAACGAACTACGCCTATCACAAAAGCTTGCACGTAGATTTTGCAACTGAAAGGTGCCAAGGTCATTTCTGGAGCTAACTGACAGCCTTTTTAAAGCCCCATAGATATATCTATGCCTATTTTTCTTCTGAGTCACAGGAAACAAGAAAAACCCTCACATTTGGATATATATATATACGTGGGACTTCAGAAATTGGGAATCCACCCAGGCATGGTCAGGAACAAAACAATTAATCAAGGTAAAGGGAAGAGAGTTATTAGCATATTATACTTCCATGATTCCATCTTTCTTAATTGTCTAGGTAAATTATATGTTAAAGTGAGGGTAAGAGTTCTTTTATTTTATGTTTGAACATTTGATATTAATTAAATGACCAAGCTCATGTGGTATATTAGTCACCTAATTCTAGACATTAATCCTTGGTTTAATATAGTTAAATTGCGTGTGTCTGCGTACCATGGGCATGTAGACTCATGTATATAATATGTAGTTATACTAATAGACAGAACACAGAACTGGAAAACTACTTCAGGTATGGCTTTTTAAAAAAACATAAAGGAAATTCACTTCTCAAAGTTAAAACTAGCTTTTATTTAGTTTTACATTCTTTTTTTAAAAAATTTTATTTATTTATTTGACAGACAGAGATTACAAGTAGGCAGAGAGAGAGGAAGGGAAGCAGGCCCCCTGCTGAGCAGAGAGCCCTATATGGGACTCGATCCCAGAACCCAGAGATCATGACCTGAGCTGAAGGCAGCGGCTTAACCCACTGAGCCACCCAGGCACCCATTAGTTTTACATTCTTAACGCCGAAATGCCTCTATTGGACTGGTTTTTGAAAGCAGTTCAAGACTTCATTTTTAATGGCCAAGAAACTGACAGGTAACAGCGCTCTATAATATGGAATTGTGGAACCCAGTAGAATTCTCTACAGAAGGTAGATTCACCAAAATGTGTGTTGAATGAATGAACCAATAAATAAGATACAGACTGAATTAATTTCTTACTTAAGTGAGCCTTTCCCCCGTCCCCCACGCAACCCCCCCCCCCACAAAGATTCTGTAGAAAGAAGGTAGGGCAGCAGCTTCGTCTCAATATTCTCACACAGTCCACGAAGTTGATCAGTTCCCCTTACCTGGTTTTCTATCCCGGCTCGTGTAAGCCTAGCCTAGAGTTTTTACCTTTGAAAATGGAGGACTTAAATACCATAATTGATGATGTCATTTTCAGTGTGATGCCACTGAGACAGTTCACTCATAAAACGCCTCATTTCTACTTAGTCTTTGACACTTGATGGTCCCCTAGGGGCACATACCAGAGTCACCCGAGGGACTTTTTCCAGCCCCCTCCCTCCATCCGGAGCCGAACAGGCCCCCTCTCCCCTCGAGAATTACTCTAACTGATGGGGTGTGTTGTAACCCTCAGGTGTGCTGGGGTAGAAAATAATTTGAAAACAACCAATCACATGAAAAGCCAAACATCTGGCCAATTATTAGCTATTTTCCATTATGCTGATGTAGATGTTCTATGATTAAACACTCAGATAACAGAATTTTCTTCTTAATCTATTAGTTGCTGTCATGTAAATGTTGCTTTAGACTCAATGGATTTTGTATAAAAACACATTTTCGTTTCCTACAGATAGGCAGTCATGGTCAGAGCCTAACAGTCCCCCCACCCCCCGTTTTCTGGAGGAGTTCAAAATTGGACTCATTGAAATTACTTCATATGTTCTGGTAAATTTTTTTATGAACTTCTAACAATTATGAAGAGATCTCTACTCATAAAACAGAATCTTGACATAACAAGTAATTTGCCAGTCAAAATTCCATTGCCTGACTCTTTCTAGTTATCTGGGCGGAATGACAGCCATCTTTCAGACCTAATGTTGGGAAGATCTGCCAGTTTTCTGGGCCTTGACCATAGCCTTCTAGATTTCATTCTAATTAGTAGATTCAAAAACCAGCCACCACCGCACAGTCATCCTTGTCCAAACAGGACTTGCCAGTCTTTCACCCTGTTCTCAACAGAGTAAATACCGTCCCTGGTGAGGAGATGCTTTCCACAGTGCCGTGGAGTGGCGTTTAGCCCCTGTCTGTAAAACAACGTGCTTAAGCTAACCAGATAACTAGCTTTGATTTCATTATGGTTTCAGATCAATTGGTCTGAATTCAATACAAACATATATAACCTTGTTCTTTTTGAACGCAACAAAATATCTTTATTTGGGGGCGTCTGGGTGGCTCAGTCATTAAGCGTCTCCCTTCGGCTCAGTTCATGATCTCAGGGTCCTGGGATCGAGCCCCAGAGTCCCTGCTTAGCAAGAAGCCTGTTTCTCCCTCTCCCATTCCCCCTGTTGTGTTCCCTCTCTTGCTGTCTCTCTCTGTCAAATAGATATATAAAATGTTAAAAAAAAAAAAAAGAAAAAGGAAACTTTTATTTTTGGACGGGGGCTGGGAGTGAGGCCTGTGAGATTAGTTTTCTAAGTATAAAGCTAAAATTTGATTTGATGGAATATTTCAGCTGTTGATCAAGCTATTTCTGCAAGATCTGTCTTCAGGGGGACACATACTGTTTGCACAGAGGAACAATGGCCTTTGTCTGACAGGAGACTTTAAGCAGGGTGCCATGTTCAGCGGCCACTAAGATTTTTTCCAGATAGCCAGGTAAGTCTCTTATTCCAGAACATACCTTCTGTGGGAGGGGGAAGTTCTCACATAATGGCTGGGACACTTTTGTTTAAAGAGCAGGGGAGGGAAAGGAAGAGTAAGTAGACTTAACATTGAGGGATGGATCTAGAAAACTTCCCTACTTTCCCAAAGCAACAAGACTTAGTACATTCCAGCCACAAAATTTATCTCATAGAAGAATTTTTTTTTAAATTTTTTCATTTTAAAATGTATTCATTTATTTGACAGAGACACAGCGGGAGAGGGAACACAAGCAGAGGGAGTGCCAGAGGGAGAGGGAGAAGCAGGCCTCCCGCCAAGCAGGGAGCCCTATGCGGGGCTCCCTGAGATCATGACCTGAGCCAAAGGCAGACACTTAACCGACTGAGCCACCCAGGCACCCTACATTATAGCTCTTGATAATAGTTTCTTTTTGATTCAGCTGTGTCATTGTTGCTGTTGTGGTTGTTGTATAGCAGACTAGTGAATATGAAATGCTATCTCACTGTGGTTTTGATTTGCATTTCCCTAATGACTAATAATGTGAGCATCTTTGTATATGCTTATTGACCATTTGCATATCTTCTTTGGAGAAATGTATATTCAAATTTATCATTCATTTTTTTAAACTGGGTGTTTCTCCTTTTGTTGTTGAGTTGCAAGAATTCTTTATATATTCTGGATATCAGAATTTTAATCAGATATATGATTTATACACATTTTCTCCCATTATGTGGATTGCCTTTTCATGATCTTAACATTGCTTTCTGATAGACAGACTTCTTTTTTTATTTTACTGAAGTCAGATTTGTATACTTTTTCCTCTGGTTGCTTTTGCTTTTGGTGTCATAGCTAAGAAACTGTTTTCTAACCCAAAGTCACAGGATTTATGCTTATGATGTCTCCTGAGTTTTACAATTTTGCCCTTTAGGTCTTTGATTCATTTTGCATTAATTTCTCTATATTATATGAAGTAGGGGTTCAAGTTCATTCTTTTGCAAGTGGATATACAGTTGTCCCAATTGTTGAAAAAACTAGTCTCTTCCCATTAAATGGTCTTGGCCTGTTATCAAAAATGAATTGACTATAGATGTGTTGGTTTGTTTCTGGTCTTCAGTTTCTTCCATTGTTCTAGATGCCTATTGTGATGTCAGGACCATGCTCTCTTGATCAATGTAGCATTCTAGTATGTTTTGAAATAGAGAAGTGAGAGGTCTCCAACTTTGTTCTTCTTTTTCAAGATTGTTTGACTGTTCTGGGACCCTTACATCATCATATGAATTTCAGAATCAGTTTGTCCATTTCTGTAATAAAGACAGAATTTTCACAGGCATTGCATTGAATCAGCAGATCAATTTGGGTAGTAATATAAGCTAACAATATTGTCTTCTAATCTATAACATGGGATATTTTTCTACTTAGATCTTTAATTTTTTTCAACAATATTTTGCAGTTTGTGGTTTACAATTCTTATATTTCTCTGGTTAAATTTATTCCTAATTATTGTATTATTTTTGCTTCTATTGGAATGATCCTTGACCTTTTATTTTGAGAAATTTCAAACTTCGAGAAGTTAAGAGAATAAGTAACACAATAGAGTCCCATGTACCCTACCTTTCACCTAGATTCACCAATGCTAACATTTTGACATATTTATTTTCTCTTATGTTCTTTATTTCTTCTGTGTCAACCACTCCCTTTTACTCCCTTGGAAAAATATTTCTAAATTTCAGAAAAATAACTCCAAATGAACATCTTGAATAATATCCTTTATATCATTTGAGGACCACTAATTTTTAAAAGAGTAACATTAAAAGAAGTTACTTGGCCTTTCTTTGGCAATATTTCCCCTCCCCGTTAAAATTCTGAATTCTGATTATAACCGGATATGGCAGACAAAGATGGTTAATAACACCTCCAACTGCCAACAGGTAGATAAATTGGTTTCTACTGCCACATATTCCAGTGCCCTACAATCTGGGGCAGGAAAAAAAATCAACAAATAAATGGGAAGCCTTCTATGGCACCCCGATGGGTATCTTTCAGTTACTGCTATAGTATTTTATGGGAGAAAAGTATTTTTCAGAGGAAAAAATCATGTCGTTTCATTCATTCATTCATTCATTCATTTAATACATATAATTGAAGGAGAACTCCAGTGGCTCAGTTCGTTAAGGGTCTGCCTTAAGTTTCAGGTCATGATCCCAGGGTCCTGGGATCGACCCTGGCGTTGCACTCACTGCTCAGTGGTGAGCCTGCTTGTCCCTTTCCCCCAACTTGTGCTCTCTCTGTCTCTCTCTCTCTCAAATAAATAAATAAATAAACTCGTTAAATAAATAAATAAATAAATAAACAAACAGCGTTCCAATGTCTGTTATTATCAGGTGAGGTTTTAGGTCTTAGGGTACAGAGATGAACACAGACCTGGTCCCTGCCGCAGTGGAAGCCAAAGGCCAGTGTGATGACAGACCATGAGCAAACAGGTAAATATATACGAGTCTCTAATTTTTTACCAGCTATTTTGGTGCCTAAGGATATCAAAACAGAAAGCATTTCCTCTGAAAATAGAAAGTATTTTCATAATTTCATGAGCAGTGAAACCTGATCTGTGTGGACACAAAGCTGTTTTGTTTCTTTGTCTATTCATTCATCCATCCCACTTGGTAAGCATAGTCGTGTCTTTCGTTACAGAGATACTAATGTTCTCAAGGACAAGGTGCGGTCCCACACTCGGTAAAATAAAGTTTGTGCACCATATCATCTCTCTAAGCCAAAAAACAATCTTAATTCTGCAAGACACCTGGCATCAAGATTTCAAGGAAAGGGACCAGAAGGGAGTATCTGGAATAGAAGACATTTAAGTGACGGGTATTATGAAGGAACCTATCAGGGTTCAGTGACAGTAAATAGTAAAGGGCAGTTGATTAGGGACTGACTGAATCCATTTGGGAAGAAAGCCTTCTCAGAAAGTACAAATTAAGACCTGGAAAACAAGAAACCAGCCACAAAATGTTTTAGGAGGGGGGACCATGCAAAAAGCTTCTTACGAGCAAAGGGAAAGCAAGCAAAAATTCTATGAAGGGCACCTGGGTGGCTCAGTCATTGGGCGTCTGCCTTCGGCTCAGGTCATGATCCCAGGTCCTGGGATAGAGTCCTGCATTGGGCTCCTTGCTCAGTGGAGAGCCTGCTTCTCTCTCTCCCTCTGCTTGCTGCTCTGCCTACTTGGGCTCTCTGTCTCTCTGTCAAATTAAAAAAAAAAAAAAAAAAAAAAAAGCTGTAGTGTAGCTGCTGTGAAAAACAGGCTGCAAGTTCCTTAAAAACTCAGAGAATTACCCCATGATCTAGCAATTCACTTCTAGGTATACACGCAAGAGAACTGAGAACATATGGTCACACAGAAACTTGTATACAAATGTTGATCACAGCAAGATTCAAAATGGCTGCAAGGGGAGAACATCCCAGTTGTCCCTCAACTGATGAATGGAAAAACCCAAGTGGTATATCCATGAGCTGGGATATTATTCATCAATAAAATGATGAAAGTACTCATACATGTTATAACGGGATGAATCTTGAAAACATTATGTTAAGTGGAAGAAGCTAGACCCCAAAGGTGACTTATTGTAGGATTCCATTGAAATGGAGGGTCCTGAATGGACATAGAGAAGGAAGCAGATTAGTAGTTTCCAGAAAGTGGGGTGGCACGAGATAGGAAGTGACTGTGAAAAATACAGGGTTTTGGTGGCGTCATAATTAGATTTAGATAGTGATGGCTGCACAACCTTAAAAATATACTAAAAACCACTGAATCTTTTGCTTTTAAATGGTTATTTCTGTGGTATATGAATTATATTTTAACTGTTTAAAAAGTTGGGGGTGGAAAAGATTTCTGAGGCCATACTTTCTTCAGTAAAGGAACAAGTAGCTTTATTTTGAAAAGATTGAAGGGAAGGATGTGAAAACAGGGAAGACAGGTATAATAAGAAAAGCATCTATGGGGTGCCTGAGTGGCTCAGTGCATTAAGCATCGAACTCTTGGTTTTGGTTTAGGTCATGATTTCAGGGTTGTGGAATCAAGCCCTGTGTAGGGCTCCATGCTCAGCACTGAGTTGGCTTGAATTCTCTCTTCTTTTGCTCCTCCCCTTGCTCTCTCTCTCTCTCTCTCAAATAAATAAATATTTTTTAAAAAGAAAACCATTTATGAAGCACAAAATATGAGTAGAATTGAAGTTTTCATCAAAAGCAGTTAAATGCAAAAATGAAACCAGAAAATTTGGGGAGCATTGGTCTAAATCTTAAAATATATATATAGAAAAGGCAGAGCATAATGGCCAATATAAAACAAAATGAGAACATGACAAGCACAGAGAATAAAGAATGAATACCCATCTTAAGTACTATGAACAGGCATATTCTTAGGACTTAGTGTCCAGTACTTTTCCTTGGTGTGACTCTTTCTAGCTCACTGCCGTATCCACTCAACCTTCCAATTTCCAACACAGGCTTTGGCACAAAGAAGGTAATGAATAAATATTTGTAAAATTAGCTAAATTAATTAATTATATTCCAGAGGAACAACCAGAGCAAAAGGACAGAATTAATCATAGTTGTAACAGAAAACAGTTCTGAGTTCAATAAATACCAATCTAGAATTGGAAGAAATTTCTAAAATCGAGATCTGTTTCACAAAAAGAGACCCTAAAATCGGAAAAAGTTAAGTTTTAAAAATAAATAAAAATAACGACAGTTATTTCACAGTTATTTACAGCACTTGGACTTCTCTTCTACTACACTCAATGCCAAAATATGTTGGAAAAAATGTCTGCAGACTTTTAAAAGAAACAGATTGTGACCTAAGAATTAAATACCCATGCGAGTTATCACTAATGTGCTAAGCTAAAATAAGGAGGCTTTCAGGTAAAAGGGGCTCAAAAATGTTTATCACTTTTATACTCTACCTGAAAAGAAATGCCATAAAGATAAACTCTAGCAAAATGAAAAATGAATTAAAACATAGGGATGGTATAAAGGAGTAGTAATAAACTAGAAACAAGTTTTTAAACTAATGCATTATAATACATAATGGTTATAATTATAGTTAACAAACTTAATACAAATATCCACAAATAGTTATTGGAAGAGAAGATGCTAGTCTACAATGTTTCTGAATCCTGTTCATTTCATAGCTGAATTGCAAAGTTGTGATATTTTTACAAGACTCGGGCATAAGGAGCTGGGTGGCACCCACCTTACATCCCACCTGCTGGCCCTATTAGCACAGGGAGCCAATATCCGGATACATCTCGTATGCCCCACTGGGCATAGATTTAGATTTGGCTATTCTCAAGATGGAAAACCAATGGAAGATTTTAATAAGACATCAATGGAAGGGAAAAAATGAACAAATCTTAATATAAACTACACTTTGAACTTGGCTAAAATAAAGTTTGCAAAATTAGCATAACATGCATACATAAAAATGTTACTGTATTTATCTGGGAGCTACTAGCAGGAGAGTTTGAATTTTTTTCTCTCTACTTTTCCTTATTTTCCAAATACTCTACAATACAGTTTGTTTTCATAATCCCCATAATACTAAAGATCATATAAAAACCCCAATTAGGTTTTTAAAAAAACTGTTTTGTCTTGGTGCACGAATCAACAGATTAAATGAAACAAAATAGTTCCGCTTCAAACAGATTCATTTATATATACAAATTATGTATATATAATATATATTTTATGTTTTTATTATATATGGTCATATTATATATAATTACATATAATGAATATATAAATAAAAAAAAAACAGAATCCAAACATGTAACAATGTCGATGAACATGGTTTGCTACACAGTGTATCCATTAACTTACCAAGGGATGTTGTAATGATTCTTTATTCAAAATATTATTACTCACCATAATTTCTAAAAGTAACTTACGTTGACTTTAGGCATTTCAATAATTTTTGACATTCATTTTCCTTAATTCTGTCTGAAAGTCCCCCCCCACTCCGCCCCGTGCAGAGCTTCCCCAGGACTAGACAATTTCATGTTAACTCCTTAACTGCTCCTTTTAATTCTTTTCCTTAGAAGAGGCATTGTCTGTTTCCCATTGATCCCAATGCATGTATCTCTGTCTCATTCTGCCCTAATTCACTATTAATTTGTTCAACTTCGATTTGTGTTATTCTCTAAGCTAACAATAAGGTGCAATTCTGTACCTCAGGGCAGCCTGCAAATCTAGTCTCGGGCTGTCCCAATCACAGAGATCTTTTGTTTTGATTTGTTTGAATCATCCTACTTGTTTTCTACGCATTCTTCAGTATTCAGAGTAATTGAACAGCTGCCACAGTAGATAATCCCTGAAATCTTGGTGGTTTCACCTACTAAAAGTGGGTTTTTCATTCCTCGTACAGTCTAGTCCTGCCCTTCCTTCTTCCTCTCTGAACCACTGCGCCAGAAACGGGTGGCCCCAGGTTTACAGAGGAAAGGAAAGAAAGGGAGATAAGATATTTTAGGGTGAGGCCTGGAAGTGACGTTCATCATTTCTGCCATATTTCATTAACCAGAATTTAGCCAGCCACAACCTCACAGCACAGGAACCTGGGAAATGCAGTTTTGCCTTGTGCCCTAGGCAAGACCTTGGTGTGGAAGTATGCAGTGTTGTTTTGGCCACATTCTCTCAGATGCATACAGGATGTCTCTCTACCAGACCCAGGTTTCTTGAGAACCTGTCTCAGCATGATTTTCCTTGCCATTGAATAAAATATTGAACATGCATCAAAATGTTTTCCATCATCAGTGTTCTAGACCAACTGGAGTATGCTGAAATGTTTGCTGTGGTTGCAAAGAGTAATCTAGCTATCTCAATTCTATACTCCGATACAGTGGACAATAGGGAGACTGAGAGCAGTTATGTGTTTTTGCAGACCAATATAATTATGAGAGCTTTGAAATGAATTAATTAAATGAATTAATTTATTTATTAAAGATTTTATTTATTTATTTGACAGAGATCACAAGTAGGCAGAGAGGCAGGCAGAGAGAGAGAAGAGGAAGC
This sequence comes from Mustela putorius furo, assembly GCF_011764305.1. NCBI lineage: Eukaryota > Metazoa > Chordata > Mammalia > Carnivora > Mustelidae > Mustela > Mustela putorius. Next base: position 17,092,352 of record NW_025421402.1, on the reverse strand, counting down.
AGGCTCCCTGTTGAGCAGAAAGCCCGATGCGGGGCTCGATCCCAGGACCCTGAGATCATGACCTGAGCTGAAGGCAGAGGCTTTAACCCACTGAGCCACCCAGGTGCCCCGAGAGCTTTGAAATTTATTGATCCAGGGGCACTTGGCCGGTTCACTCTGTGGAACTTGCAACTCTTGATCTTGAGGTTGAGTTCAAGGCCCAAGCTGAGTGTAGAGATTACTTAAATTTTTTTTTTAAAAATCTCTTAAAAAAAAAAAAGAAATTTATGACCCACAGCCTGGTGAATATCTTAACTTCTTATGTTAAATCACTTACCCAAAAATTGAGATGAGAAGGCCACAAGCTTTCCATTCAGTGGCTTCACCAGGATTTGGCACACATCAGGTCCCAACAATGGTTTGTAGATTAAATAAATTCATCATCATCTACTTTGAGAAGGTGGTAGTTGAGGAAGTTGAGAAGGATAGAGTCTTTGGTTCCTGGTGTGAAACATAAACACGTCTTTCCTTTTTCTCCTTTTTTTTGTTTGTTTGTTTGTTTGTTTTTGTTTCTTTGCCTGGGGTGCAGGAATAGGTCTGATGGGCTAAGACACAGTGAATAGTTTGGTGGGGCATAAGGAAGACATGCACATCCATGTAACAAAACTGATCAACTGTAAACTCAAAACTGAGACTTGGGCAATTTCTGATGTCCTACAAGAAGTCAAAACAAAGTCATTTAACATTTGGCTAGTTCGAGAAATGGTGGAAGCATTACCCCTATGTTTTTAGTTGACACAGGTTGACCATGTTTAAATTCTGTAGAAGTAAGGCAATTTTTTTTTCTTTTTAAACGTCTTGTAGAAATAAAATAATTTGTCAATAACAGCAGTAAGGAACAAAATATTCAAATTTTCAGAGTCTCTTCGCTGCAACCCGTGTAATTACAAATAATCATTTCACATCTATGCAGACCGGAAGCAGTTAATGTTTCATTGGTGAACCCAAATCTTCCCAATGAAAGCTTTCATAAAAAAACATCAAAACCACTCTGTTCCACTCTGGGTTTCCAGCCAACATTAATTAGGGCCTAATCAAGAGAAGCACTCACCTTGACTTTCAATGAGCCATAGATAAATAATGAACTAAGTTTCAGTTGACAATGAAAGGAAAGAAGGTGCCAGGCTTAACACTTGGTTTGGAGACAGTCAACCAGGGCCATTCTCTGTATTTTTCCTCTTAATATCTTTCTATAATGCCTCATCAATAGCCCTCTGATGTGTCAAGAGAGAATGCAAACCAAGAATCTAACTAGGCTGAGATCAAGAAAAGTCTGGGGATACTTTTCTGTCCTTGAAAACAATGCTGTGTAAGACAACTGATCTCTTACAACAAACCATCTCCATGGGCCCTTGTGAGAAAGGAGCACTGGCAGGACCGGCTCTGGGGTCTGAACCTTTTCACGGTGATATTTTGATCACAGTGATTTCCCTCTGAACTCAGGAGGGCACCTTAATACCAAAAGTAGCCAGTTCTCATCTTCCTATTATATTCATTTCATTGCATTTTGTTGCATTTTGTGCAATGGACTTTGATTTGGGCTCAAAACAGCTCTTGTTGATCATCTTTAAATAATCATGCAGGGTGTGTATTTATTTTCACGGCAATTACTATTCTTTACAAAACTGAGTTGAAACTTCCTTGTTTGGTTGAGAACTTGAGCAGTGGGCAAGAGACATTGATTCTACAGGTCAAGACCCCAGGAGACAGACCCCCCTAGATCTGAGTGAGAAGTGTGTGGGTTTGGAGTTATTATTTCTCTTTCAACCATGTCCTATTTGAAAAAGGATAATAGTGCCCGACAGATCTTTTGTTTAGTGCTTCTTATATATAGTAAAATACTGTAATTTAACAGCTTGCTGGGGGAACAAGAATTTGTTCCAGTTCCTGATTTAAATGTTTATGCTAATTGCTATTTATTGGCCCAGATGCAAATGATAGGTTGGCCAAAGTGAAATTTTATGACGAGCAAACTCCCCCCTTTTGTGCAAATTGAAAAAGTGAAACAAGAGGAGGATGAAATGAGCCGAAGATGGTCTTAATGGCTGCTTTTTAATGGGGAAGATAAAATTAAGACTGATTTACGTGGCCAACTCCCCTGTTTTCTCTTATCAGCTCATTTGGCAGGAAAAATGGAAAAGTAATTGTTCCTCTTTCAATGTGGGCCTCAAACCATTATTTATTGGCTGAAATTAATCGCTGTTTATCCTTCATTCACGTGGAAACCGCTCTATCAGCATTATGAACCCCAGCAACTCAACTAGTCCCTTGCAATTTAGTCGACAGCAAGCTCGGATCCTGATGAGGCGTGCCTTAATTTTCTGGGCTGTGGGAGTTAATGAAGACTCCTTTCTGAGGTGGACATATTTGTATTTCTACAACATTAATAACAAAGACCCACACTTTCTCTTTGGCAGCAAATAAACTTTTCCAAAAAAAAAAAAAGAGGAAAAATTATTGAAAGAACAGTGCTTGGGAAAAAACCCTGAAATATTAGAGTCACGGAGACCATTTGTTTTTACTTTAATCACAATGAAAACGGGAAGCTATGCATAGACATTCAGGGGATTATAGGTGGACCCAAGCACTCCCAAGAAGATCCTGCAAATCGGTAAAGGTGAGATGAAAATAGGGAACAAAACAAAACAAAACCAAACACATGCATTCAAGAAGAATAACTTCTTGGTTCTTTTTTCGCTTCCACTTTACCTCTCCTCCACATTGCTTGATGCATGTAATTGACAGCCTGTGGTTTTTCTGGGGCAGAGATTCCTGGATCGCCTCCTGTTCTTCCTCAGGGAGCCATCTGGAACTGACAGACTCCTATCTTCCTCTTTCCAATCAAGCAGTCAATCATCAAGCATTTGTGCACACCTTCTGTGCCCAACAGGCCCCCTCTGCCGTGACTGAGATAAGCTCACAGAGCCAGAGCGCCCTCCACATCGACTAGGAGCACAGCTAAGGGTCAAGAATCAGATTCAATCTATGGAAAACATTTGATGTGGGGGTGGGGGGGGAGTTGTAATTGCAGCTTTTTCAGAGACACTCAGGGTCTATCTGTGCGTTCTTTTGGATCCCATCTCTGCCACTTTCCTGCCAAGATCAATCTTCCCAGCTTTGCCTGACTGATGATAATTCTAAGGTTTTTGATCTGGGAGAATCTGTGAGTAAATGTTTTCATGAATCCCCAGTTTCCAGAGTCAAAATCTGAATTACCTTGCCATATAACAGTTTAACAGATGCCATGAATACAGTTTCTCACTTAAAATTTTTATTTGGCTTTGAATTCTTTTATGAACGAGAAACAACACATTCCTTTCAACTTTTTAATTATTTCTTTAGGTAATTCTCTCTATATATAGCTATGACTCTCTATGCAATTTTGTATCCATTTTTCAGGTTATTCATTCTTTTATTCAACAAGTATTTAATGAACACACTAATGGGTCAGACACTATTTAGATGCTCAGAGATAGAAACCATTATTATTGTACTATAATAAAACCACGATTGCCCAGTTGTCCTGTTGGTGGTATTCCCGTTGGTATGGGTCTTATTCTCCTAGAATTCGTATTTTAAGTGAAATGCTACCAGAAGAATAACATACACTTTGCAAGTGAAAATTTAAAAAAAAAAAAAAAAAAAAGCTTGTGTTTATCTCAATAGTGCTTAGCTTTCCCTAAAAAGAATTTTCTCAGGTTATATTGCAATATTGATTTCAGAATCCATAGTATGGATTTTTATATACTGATGCTGTTTTTTAACTATTTCTATAGACCCTCCATTAACACTTAACTGTATTAAAAAAAAAACAAATAAAATCATCAATCTTACTAATACACAGGATGTTTAAAAAATAAAATCCTATCTCTAAGGAAGATTCCTTCTAATTGGTGAAAAAGATAGTTCTTTAGATTATTTGGATTTAGGCTGGGGTAGTTATACATTTGTGAGTGCAGAAAGGTAGAGAAATTATTGGCTGGTGAGAGATTTGGAATGTAGTATCTCAGAATTCTTTCTTGTAGAAAAAGTATACTCTAGCCTGATTTTTTAAAAATTGAGCTACCTTCCAATAAAAAAAAAAAAGAAAAGATAGAATAATCATCTGGATTTGACATTTAAAGTATGAATACAATTTAAAAAGAAAACCCAACTTGGAGACCCCTTGCAGCAGCCTGACGCTAAATTCAGTTTTAAGTTTCTTGGAAGCCAAGACAAAAAAGGGAAATCTATAGCTCTTTATTGTTCTGATGATATACATAAGACCATTCAGAAAAGCAATATTCACTCTGGCAGGTTTTATGAGATGGAGCCAAAAATCCTCTGAAAGTAAAACGGATAGTGTTTTCTGAAGATCAGAATGATTTCCAAAACCTTGCAGAATTTTTATTTCATTCTGCTTAATCACTTGCTTCCATTTTATAATTTGACATTTGTTGGATTGACTTTTAAGTACAGCCATCAATGATGAGCAGAATGAATCCTGATTGTGGCCCCACCCCTCCCTTCTAGGCACTTGAGCTTTTTGGTACAACTTGGAGGAACTCTCCAGATGGCAAGTAGGTATGTTCAACTCATTTCAAACTTAATAACTTTTTCTCTAATCATATCATTAAACTGCAGTAGACAAGGGTCAAGAATGAATTTTCTCAGTATTAAAGGTTTTAAAAAATATTTTTATGGTTTAAATCATCAAAATTACAGAAGCTTGTTTTTAGCCATTTAAAATTGTTCTCATTTGTTTTCATTGCCAGGAGTCCACTTCTTTAATTCTTCATCTTTCTAGTTGGTCTCTTAAAGCAGCTGTACAAATTATTGAATACTCTTTGATCTTGCTGATCAGAGTATTTTCTAGTAAAATTCTGGACAGAGAGCATACTTTGTGTTGAAATAAATTAGAGGTGCTCCTGCCATGGGTGCCGTGCTAGCAAACCAAAGACTTAAATAACTTTCATGTTCTTGTAAATGATCAGAACTTGTACATTGATCTTGTAATCAGATCTTGTAAATTGATCAGAAATGCAGTATATCCCATCAGTCAGTCCCCAAGGCCAAGTTAACTCTGGGCTCCATACTTATGTCCTTCCTTCTCATCCAAACAAGGCTGTCTGTGTGACCCTAGCCAGGTATTTCCTGTTTTTCTCTTCCTTGTTCTTTATTCTTAATCATAGAAAACCTTCCTACCTTCTGCCCCATTTTTCAGTTTTCTGAACCTGTGGGAATGGCGACTGCCTGCTTCATGAAATGTTAAATAGTTTGTTTGGATCACCTAAATTGTTTCTTTAATCACATTTTAACATTTGGTATAACAGTTCTCAGAGATAGGAATATTTACCTTTTTAAAGGGAGAATTCGTGTTTTGGAAATTACAGCAATATTTACCTACCAGATATTATTATTAACAGATTATTAACCAGATTATTATTAACAAATACATATGTATCACTTACTGTGTTCTGTATTCTAGGCACTGACACGTTGTTCTAATTGCTTTAAAAATAATCTCTCCAGGGGCACCTGGGTGACTCAATGGGTTAAATGTTGAGCTCTTGATCTCAGCCTGGGTCATGATCTCAGCATCATGAGACTGAGCCTTGTGTTGGGCTCCCCACTGGGATCCTGCTTAACATTCTCTCTCTCCCTTTCCTTCTGCCCCTCCCCACCCCGTGCACACTCTCTCTTTCAAATAAATAAATAAATAAATAAATAAATAAAAATAAATAAAAGCAACCTCTCCAGCATTGCCCCTCCATGCACTACAAACAAGCCCCTAATCACATAATTTCAAATTGTGATAAGGGGTCAGAAAAGTAAACAGAAGGAAATACAATTCCAATTCTCTTCTGATAAAATAGCCAGAACTCAATAGACATTTGCACTTTACTTCGATTATCTTTAAAATAGATCTCACCAACCCTTTACCTTACTTTGGAGCCTACCTGAAGATGAAGATTCATCATTTTTTCAACCTCACTGCGCAGCACAATGTCTGGTGTATTATAAAGGCTCAAAAATATTTTTCAAATGAATTAATATGTAAATAGTAGGGTGTAAAGCAACCAGGAGCATAATTTTTTATTTAGATCAGTGGAATAAACTGAGAACATACAAATAAACTCTTAAATTTATGGTTAATTGATTTTCAACAAACTGGGATCAACTTAGTACCCATCAACTGGTAAATGGATTAAAAAAAATGTGGTCTATCCAAACAATGGAATATTATGTAGCAATTAAAAGGAATGAACTACTGATACATGTTACAACATTGATGAACCCAAAAAGCAAGCTAAACAAAAGAAGCCCTGGACAAAGACCACTTATCATACGATTCCCTTTGTACGAAATATCCAAAAAAGGCAACTCTAGCAGAAAGTAGATTTGCAGTTGCATAGGACTCAGGGTATGGAAGGAAAATGGCTGAAAATGGACATGGACAATTTCCTGGAAATGATAGACATATTCTAAAATTGTATTGTGACGATGGCTGCACAATTCTATAAACTTACTAAAAATAATTTACTTCTCTATTGAAATGGGTGATTTATGTTCAATAATCTATTTTAACAAGTAAAAGAAGACTATCTTCATAACGCTGACTCAAGTTTCACACATTCTCCAAAATTCAGATTCTGTTATCATTCCATTAATGCAGTCACTATTGTTAATGATTATGCACTTGACTTGAATTTATCACTATCTATTCATTTATTTAAGAAATTGTTAGTGAGTACTTAATATCCACCAGGCCATGGTTACAGGGGTTGCACCAATGAACAACAGTCTTTAGGGAGCTTGCATTCCATCCTGAACAAACACCATGTTCTTGCTTATTTTGAAAGACAGGGTTCTGCTACTAACTTGCAATAGGTCTTCTGGTTGGTTTCTTCCACTCGCTGACTCATCTTCTTCATCTGTGAAATGAGAATTCTCATCTCTGATTTGCTTATCACATGGAGTTTTTTAAAGAGTCCAGTGAGATGAGTTTTGTGAAAATCCTACAACTGTAAGATATATTACAAACTTAAGGTCAAAATAAGGTCTGTGTATATTCAAACGTAATGTTTTGACCCACCAGGCTCTACTGGGAAGAGTGATTCCTTCTCATGCCGTCCACGTGAGCTAATATTTAGTAATGGTGCTAAAGATTATATAATGGAATGTTTTATCAGAGCAGTCAAGGTTACCCTTCAAAGCCGTTACAGAATTTTCTTCTCCTAACTAAATATAGTTAACCTTAACAAACAAAAGGACTTCCCGGTGAGCCAAATGAAATGGCCTTTATATTTGAGGTACTCACTTAGAAAATAATAAAGGAAGCAATTTGCTAAATTTGCAGTTTTTCCTTCGTAGAACTTTGAGTTTGAATTGCTTGCAGGGAAAGATCTTTTTACATGATATATATTTAGGAAAAGAAAAACATCTTTAAAAAAAAAAGGTGAATGTTTTATTGGTGTGAGGAGATGTGTATAGTCACTGTCTTTCTCTGGGGTCTGTTTAATCTTCTGGAGTTTTAAAAATGATTGTCCCAGACACACCTTTTCTCTCTCTTGACTCCTTTATTTAACCTTTGAATTTAGTAAAAAGTTGTCTCATTTTTATTGCAGTTATAAAGATTAAAGCTGACCTTTACATTTTCCTTTTTTAAATTCAAAACTGTGGTCACTTTTCCTTTTTAATATGAGACGGGTATATAAAATTGATCCACCTACACATGATGTAGGAATTTGAGAGTCGCACAGAGGTTAGTCTCTATTAATTAGTTATAAGGTGAATTAATTACACTCTAAATGATAATTAGCCTTTTCTCTGATCTATTGCTGGTTTTCTCATTGGTTTCACACTTTCTGTAAATGAAGGTTTAAGCTGAAACCTTGTTTTAAAAACTAACTTTATCAGTACAATTTCTTACATTGCTCGGGAGTTTTGAAAGTGTTTGATAAGTTATGTAAATGCTTTATATAACTGTAAGTTAATAACAGTATTATTATATATTCGGTTCTGTTGTTTGATGATTTATTCCCAAGCAGCTTCCTCACGGTGAAGCCCCTCGCTTTGCGTCTGTGGTCTTTATTCCTCCTTTGTCTCCTAACTTCTTCTCCTCAAAATTCTCTCCATTCTCTGTCTTGCCTTTCTGATAACCATCTTTATCTAGATGCTTCTCTGGTTTGAAAAGGTGTCCTCCATATTCCGTCCTTGGCTTTTCTCTGTGTTTTGTTGTTTCTTTTTTCCACCTATCCTTTCTCTTTCAGTGAGCTCTTTTATATCCCGACAACATCTCTTGAATTATTTTATTTTATACGTAGTTCATTCTCTTTATGTATCAGTTCCTGAGGCTTTCAGACATCACTGGGGTGTAAGTGGACGCCAACCTATAAGCTAGAGTTCTGACCCCTCTTCAAACAGTAATCTCATGCTCCCACCTGCTGCCCAAGAACACGTTCTGGTTTGTTCTGAAATGTTCCATCTAATTTCACTTCCTCCTCAATCGAGGACTTTCTTTTCATATTTCCATTTCTATTCCGCACCTTAATCTCTATGCCCAAGAGTGACCTGGGCCGCCTCCTTTTCCTTCATACCTTATATCCAGTCTGTCTTCCACTTCTATCGACGACTAAAACTCCACTTGCTCCATAGGCTAGAAACCCCTCCTGTATCTGGGAAAACCATTATTAACACTTGCCTGGATTCTAACAGTTAGCTAATTGTCATTCACTTTGTAAAGTCTACATTTCGTAAACGGATATTCTAATCTCATTCATGATCGAGCTTCAGCGTATTTTCCAGGCTTCTTTCCTATTAATTTTCTATGGTCTGGCCACATGTAACTATTCACCTTTTTTTTTTTAAAGATCCCAAGATTTACACTTCTCCGTTTACCCACTTACCTGTACCGTTAGTGTGCTCGCCCCTCCTTCCATCTGTTGAAATACTGTTCAAGTTTCAATTCAAACATCACCATCTCCATGAAGCCAATATTAGCTCCTCACACTCTGGTTTCCTACAGAAATGTGTACATTTTCAATGATTTTCATTGCACATAGCCTGATATGATGGCTATGTATGTATGTCATCTCCTTCACCGTCTTTGGGGCTGAGTCTCTCACCAGCTGGCTCAGTGCTTTTCACAGGATAGGCACATAGTACACTATTGTTGAATAACTGGGACTCTTACCAGGTAACTGGGTCTTGATGCTATGATTACCTTAGAGCATCAGTCACTAGGCCAACTTCAGGGAACCAACCCACTAGATTTCCCCATCATCCCTTCCTGGAGATGAAAGTCCAAGTACTCAATAACAGTGCTTAACATTTTCCTACACCGTGTACATTACAGAGAGAAAAAGAAACAGCCCTCTAGGGACTTTTGAAATGTCCTTGAAGGGTGTGAAATTAATATAGGTATCTCCAGGGTTTTTAAAAATTGTCTTCTGATATGAAAAATGCCCATGTGGATTAAAAATCCATCATTCAGTGGGTACTAATGGGAGCAAGACCTGGAAAGGTGAAGCACGTTACGCAGCCCATGTAAGCCTGCAAGAGCCTTCATGGCAAAATGTTACTCCACCTTGAGACCTGAAGCAAATAAACTTCAGTGAGAACACTTACATGAAGACGTCCACCCATTATCTCCCCTCTTTACAAGGACAGGAGATATTTCAGGGTCTCTCTTTGAGTCTGGTGGTTTCATTTATCCTAAAGTGCTCATACATTTACTTGTTAAATATGCTCCATTTTAGAATATTAAAAATAATACTTTTTGGCTTTCAGAGGGAATGTGGTCCCTTGCACCTTTTATGAAGGAGATCTGTTGTTATTTCAAAACTGCAGCAAGAAGATAGGCATGATTCATACCCTGTGTATAGAAAATACCGCATGGAAACAAGAATTCAATTACAGTCCAATTTACTACGGAAAAACTAGCAATTGCTTAGGCAAAACGAAGGCAGCTGTTGGTTTCTAATTATAATATTCAAATAACTGGCCTTAAAATAGTTTGAGTTTTTAGGGTTGAATCTCCAAGTCTTGCTTGTATAAATCTAGATATGAGAGCAGAGGTTAAACCAACCTAGACTCTTGCATAGGAAACCTCAAGTTGGCTGTCACCTCCAAGACTTGCTCCCAATTACTTTAACTCCCATCCTAATCTGATTCCTAAGGTATAATACTGATAATAACAAATTCTTTATCTTGCATGTTTATTGTTGGAAAATGATTTCCCATATCTGAAAGACATTTAGGTAGTTCTAGAGTACGTGACTTAAATATGTTGATTGCAGAACTTTCTTTTTTTTTTTTTTTAAACAGTTTGTGATATGGTTCACATCCCATACAACTAATTCATGTAGAGTGTGCAACTCAGTGGATTTTAGTATACTCACGGATATATGCAACTATCGCCACAGCCTATTTTAAAATATTTTCATCTTCTCAAAAGAAACCTGCATCCTTTGGCCATCATTCCTCCACTCACTTCTCCTATCTCTTCTATAACTAAGCAACCAGTAATTTACTGTCTATATCTATACGTTTGCCTATTCTGGACTTTTATATGCATGAAGTCATAGAAAATAAGATCTTTTGTGACTCGCTTGTTTCACTCAGCATAATGCTTTCAAGTTTCATCCATGTTGTAGCCCATATCATGACATTGATTCCTTTTTGTGGCTTAATAATATTGAGTTGTATGGATTAGTTGTACTAGATTTTCTTTATTGATTTGTGTGGATGGATATTTGGGTTATTTTCACCTTTTGGCGTCATGAATAATTTCCACCTAAACAGTCATGTTACAAGTTTTGGATCTGTGTTTTCCTTTCTCTTGAGTATATACCTAGGAGTAAAATTATCAGATTATCTGGCGACTCTGTGTTTATTTGAGGAATTACCAGACTATTTTCCAAATCAGCTGTACCATTGACATTCGTATCAGCAGTTCATGAAGGTTATGGTTTCTATTCATTCTTACCAACACTTGTCATTGACTATTTTTCTTCTAGCCATCTTAGTGGGTGTGAAATGATATTTCATTGTGATTTTGATTTGTAGTTCCCTGATGCATAATGATATTGAACTGTTTTTATTGACAATACTTGTGAAACCAAACATGTGAGGGTTTTTTTCCTATACCAACGAATTCTCCAGCTCTCCAGACACCAACTGATAGACTACGAGTCAATTCTGTTCTGACACTATCTACCTAGAGCTAGCGCAGACCCCACCTGGTTAAGGGCTCAGTCCCAGAGACTGCTCTCATGTCAGACACCCAGTGTCAAGTCCCAGATTGTCACCTGTACTTCAGATGAACCGGTTATAAATCAGAGGTTTCTACAACCTTTTCTTCTACAATCGTTTGTTGCACGATGGCCCATAAAACTCAGGAAAGCACTTTACCTATATTATCAATTTATTATAAAATATGGCTTAAAGGATACAAATGAACATCCAGAGGAGGAGGTACATGGGATGAGGTCTGGAAAGGTCCCAATCACAGGAGCTTCTATCCTGTGGTGTTGGCATACACCTGCCTCCTGTCACATGGATGTACATATCAATGCTAAAGCTCTTCCAAACCGGTTGTTTAGGCTTTTTTAGAAATTTCATCATGTAGGCATGATTACTTACTAACTCTGTCTCCAGATAATCTCCCCTCCCTAGAGGTTGGGGATGATGCTGAAAGTTCCAAGCTTCTAGTCAAGGTTTGATCTTTTTGGTGACCAACTCCCATCCTGAACCTGGCTAGGGAACCACTACGATTCACCTCATTAAAACAAAAGACACTCCTAAATTCCAAAGATTTCAGAAATTCTTGTGCCAGGAACTGGGGACAACGACCAAAAATATAATATATTTATTACGTCACGAAGCTCTGATATTGAGCATCTTTTTGTGTATTTATTGTCTGTTGGTGTATATTCCTTGGAGAAATGTCCATTCAGATCCTTTGTCCATTTTTAAATTGTGTTGTCTTTTTATTATTAGTTATAAACATCATTTTATATTCTATTTACCAGTCTGTTAATTTATTTATGATTTGAAAATATTTTCTTCCATTCAGTCTTTTCAGTTTCTTGATGGTGCACTTTGAAGATCAAATCTTTTAATTTTGATGAAATCCAATATATCCATTTTTTCCTTTCTTCTTTTTCTTTTTCTTCTTTTCTCTTTTTTTCCTCATGGTTTTGGAGTCATTTCTAAGAATCCTTTGACGAATCTAACATAATGAAGTTTACCCCTATGTTTTCTTCTGAGAGTTTTATTGTTTTTGTTCTTATACTTAGGTCTTTGATCCATTTTGAGTTAGTTTTGTATATGATATGAGGTAAGTGTCCAATTTCATTTTCTGTAAATGGCTATCAAGTTGTCTTAGCACTATTTGTTTGTTATTATTTTTTTTAATTTGAAGATCTCATTGAAATTATTAACGGATTCATGCATCAGCCAGCATCCCATCTAGCAAGTAGAGGGGAACTATTCAGCATTATTTATTGAAAAATATCTTCCCCCCACTGAATGGTCTCAGTATCCTTCTTGAAAATCAGTTGATCATGGATGTATGGGCTTATTTCTAGACTCTTGGCTTTATTCTGTTGATCTATACATCTATCCTTGTGCCAGTACCACAGTCTTGATTACGTTTGGATTACGTTTTGCAATCAAGGAGTCTAAGTCCTCCAACATTGTTCTTCTTTTTTTCAGGATAATTTTGGCTATTTTGAGTCCCTTAAACCTTTATATGGTTCTTAGAATCAAGTTGTTAATTTCTTCAAAGATGTCAACTGGGATTTGGATAGAGATTGTGTTGAATCTGTAGATCAATTTGTGGAACATGGCCATCTTAACAATCTTAAGTCTTTTGATCCATGAACATGGAGTGTTTTTCCATTTATTTGTTCTCCTTTAGTTATTTTTAACAATGTTTTATAGTTTTCAGAGTGCAAGTTAAGTTTTAAACTTCTTTTATTAAATTTTTTCACAAATATTTTATTCTCTCTACTGCTATCATGAATGAAATTCTTTTTTTAATTGTATTTTCAGATTGTTCATTGCAAAGGAACTAAAATACAATTGACTTTTGTACATTACATTGTGTCCTGCAACCTTTGTATCCTGAACTCATTTATTGGTTTTAGTAGTTTTTTTGTGTGTATTACTTAGGATTTTTTATACATAGTGCACATCACTATGATGTGCATAGGTTTACTTCTTCTTTTTCAATCTGTATTCCTTTTCATTATTTTTCTTGCCTAATTACCCTAGCTGGAATCTCAAGTACAAATGTTGAATAGAAGTGGCAAGAGTAAATATTCTTGTTTTGTTCCTGGTCTAAAGCATACACTCTTTCACCATTAAGTATAATGTTAATTATGGATTTTTTGTAGATGTCCTTAGTTTATTGAGAGGTTTTTCATGAAAAAGTGTGAGATTGTGTTAAATGCGTTTCTTTATGTATTGAGTGACTGTGGTTTTGATTTTTATTCTATAGATAGGATGTTTTATGTTAGTTGGGTTTTGGATGTTAAACCAACATTTTATCTCTGGGATAAATCCCACTTGGTCATGGTACATTATTCTTTTTATATGTTGCTGCATATGCTATAGACTTTTAAATGGGTTTTATCCAATATTTTAGTAAAAAAGCCCTTTTGGCAATTTGCCATCACATGCTAACTGTTCTATACATATTTGTAGACTAATTAATCGGTCTTGAGTGAAGCAAGCAATTCACATGTCATGTCTGATATCTTGAACATGTTCATTAGACTTCCATATAGAAAGCATCAGACTCCAGTAAGCTGGAAAAGCATACTCAGAAAGTTAGAAGGGGAGCAATGTAAACATTCCATTATTGGAGAGGGAAAAAATTTTCTTCTACCTGTCTTGATTCTTTGATTAGTTCCTATGCTGATTATCAAATTAACATAAACAGATTAACAGTAGGAAAACAAATTTAATTACGTTCATACAGGCATCCCATAAGAAGAATATGAGATCCAAGGATAAGCCAGGCAATTGAGGCTTACATGCCATCTTAAACTAAGAAATGGGATAGGGGACTAGAGCTTCAAAGGGGAGGAGGGTGATTCACAGGACAGTAGGAAGAGCAGATGTTTGGTAATTAGATGTTTGTCCTGACATACAGGTAGGTCATTTAGAGTTTAGGAAAAAAAAAAGAAAAAAAAGTTGTCTCTTGGTAATAGCTCTCTTTCTGGGCCAGGCCCCTGTTTAGATTCCTGTAGGTAGTTTAAGAGAGAATTAGAAGTTTTTCTTGAGTCTGCTGGGTCTTGATTGCTTTCAGCTCAAAATAGTCCACATGCCAAAGTGGTGCATTTTGAGAAAACTTATTCTAAACCCTTTCATCATGTTCAGAAAACACAGCCCCAAACCTCTTGAGGAGTAGTTTTATTGTGAACTGGATTGAAAAGGGAGATAGAGAAACATGAAGTGTGAATGTTAGGGAAGGTGTATGTTCGACGTCTTTCTCTGAGTTCCCCTGTTGTCTATATAGGCCTTAGTCCTAATACTTATCACACCTCACTGCTAATTTACTTGCCAGTCATTATAATTAGAATGTCTGTCTATCAAAAACATTTGGTATAAAGAAAGGGTATAATAATTGCCTGTTGAATAAGTGAATAATAAGTTAGCTGATCCACTTGGTGGGTAGCAGTTAGAGATCCAGTAGCTCTGACCAAGTAAAGAAAGGAAAGTAGCTCCCAGGGAAAGAACCAAAGATTTTCACAAAAGATTTTTTTTTTTTTTAAATGATAGTAGAAACTCTGATCAAATAACAGAAGTATAATTTACCTCCACTGTCAGATTTCTTAGATAACACAAACAATGCCACTTTATACTCCAAAGGCAAAGCTGCCATGCTCACATGCTTTTACTCTTTCATTTCTAGAAAAAAAACAATAGTCAACTCCCGGCTCCCACTCAAAAAGTAGTTTTTCCAAGATTAAAACATACACACACAGATCAAGATTGCACACACAGATCAAGATTGAAGAAAGGATGTTTATACCTTCAACTGGTTAATGAGATTTTCCCAGTTCTGTGGCAAGTTCAATTATTACAGATTTCCCAGAATTAAAAAAAAAAACTGTGTAAATATAAAAACTGATTGCACATTGGATCTTAATCTGAGAACATTAAAATATTCATTTTAAAAATGAAGAAATGTAGTATGTTTCCACTTTTCAGTTCATGACATCCCTCTAGAAAATCGAAACATTTAAAACGTGTTTAATGTATGTTTTTCACTATGTTATATAAAGATGACAATGAGGTACTTTAATGATAATACTGATGACCATAGTACTCTTTAAATCTCACTTGGATACTTATCCAACAGGGCTTACTTAACTTGTGGGTAAATAGATGTCTGATTATATCTATGCAAACTCATACCATTTATTCTTGTCCTTCAGATAATAAGGGTTTCCCAGCTTTGTGTGGTTTCAAACGAAAGCCTTTTGGTCTTTTGAGCACAACAACCAGCAGAAAGAAATGAGAACAACAGCATTTAAATTCCTGGGGAAAAGGGTCAAGAAAAAAATAGTGTATGGCTTCAATGTAGTTTTCTCTGGCTCGTGTTCTTGGTTCTCAGTTTTCTTGGTTTCACAGTTGATGAGTTCTTTTATTTAAGAAAATGAGTAGATGGAGAAAATGTTTATCCTGTAAATATATGGCTCAGCTTAGGAAAGAGGGAGAAGCCATCTAGGCTTAGCAGTATGTATGAGATATTTTCAATTCACCCAATGACTTAATAGCCTAAAACCTAAGGCAGGAGACCCTTTGAGTTTAAGGTCTCCAAAAGTCCCGTGAAATTTTCAGTAGGATCCACTCTTATCCCCACACATGGGATGCAAGAGATGTTCTAGTTAATCTTCTTTAAGATCTTATTCACTTAATGGAAATGCTTAGCTGCATAATTGCTTTGAGCCTATTGCTATTCGAAATGGAAAATATAATAATCTAATGGTATTGTCTCTATAAGCGAATGAGAATTTCAGGAGTGGCTGTTGGTGCCACCCATGTGATCCAGAGAGGTTAATGCAGTTAAAGTTATTTCACAGTCCATTAAGGAGCTTACGGTGACCTCACGACCTTTGCGCCAACAACACGGAATCCATTATCATCACAATGGAGGAGCTGTGGGTTCGGCTGACTTGACAATGGGCCCGGGAAATCCCAAGTTAGTACTTAGTTTAAAAAAATGCACTTTTCTTTCTGCTTCTTGGGTATGGCTATTAATATGCCCTCCTATAATTTGTAACGTTAACATTGCTGAAGGTACAGAAAAGGACATTGAAATGAAGATGTCAAAACTGCTGACTTAGTTCAGTGCATGATAATATTGGCTATGCATTGAAGTGGTAGATATCTAACAGGAAAATCAAGATGAAGAAAGTCAAGGAACTCCGTTAAATTAATGATAAATTATCACAGGTTATGAAATTCACTTAGGCAAATAATAGCTTTCCTCCGTTTTTAATGTTATGTTCTGAGATTTATATATGATTTAAAGAGAAACAAACACTTTAACTCATGCATAAGAATGTCATAAGAGTAATTAATTAAAACTGCATTAAAATGTTTACTTCATCAAAATCCAGATTTCAGAGAAATAGGACACACCGTGTATTCTCAGGAACATCTCACTATGAGAAATAATGTCATGCTGGGGACATCACAGGTATGTCTGCCTTCTATATGCAGTTTGGTAAAGACTTCTCTATCACATTTAAAAACAGATGTAAGGCATAGAGTTAAAAAATAAAGATTTCATCAAAATACTGGTTGATATGAAAGTGTTAATTAACTACTGTGTCCTCTACAATGAACTTGGCTGCACAATGGTCTCCTTTGGAGAAATAATAAGCATGGAATTTAAAATTAGATTTTGTGGTACTTTGTATTAATACAAAAGAAACACTAGATCTAATAATTTCCATGCCCCCCCCCAAATTAAACAAGATTGTTTATAGATAGAAAGGCAAAATTGTAAACATAGGCTATAAAAGCATCATTTATATTCCCAGAACTCAGAGGAAGGAAGCATTTTAAAATAATTTAAGGAAAGCATTGAAAGGTATTTAAAGACTCCTGCAGTACATTTCAAAGATAGTTATTGTAGACGGTACTTAACACATCTTACCTCATTTAAACACAATAAGGTTTCAGCACTTATTACAGCTCCAAATGCCTGTATTATAATCACACTAAAGCGAAAGCGGAGATCTCAAGTTAATTTTCAGGAACACATCATGATGATGTCTTTTTATGGTTTGCTATGTGAGAAAATAATTGAAAAAAAAAAAAGTATCACCTACCTCTGATGAGTCAAAAGAAAATAACATGATCAAACAGTATTTCCCAAACATAACTCACTCGAAACCTAGCTTGTGTAATTATTACAAGAATATATTAAATTTAGTGCTTGAAAAAAATTTGTTAAGGTGTTAAAAATCTGTTTCAGAATATTTAGAACTAAAAGAAAGGTACCTGTCAGACATAGGTTTTTGTGAACTTGGAATAAATGCAACTCACAAATAATGCCATAGTAAGTATTTAATCACTGATTATTAAAGAAGTTTTATCGAAGCTACTGTCACTAAGCATTAAAGCTGCAGGGATGCTATTCTCACAAAGGGATTTAACAGTATTCAGCTTCTAAATTTTTACTTTATTTTTTCAATTCTCGAATATCAAAACCAACTAGAACCTTGTTTTAAAAAGTCATTAAATTTAATTCCGTAACTCATTATATAATTTACAAAGCAGAAATGGCTAGATAATGGACTTTAATCATCTGCTCTAATTTATTAACCGGAAATGTTTTGCAAGATGTTTAGTCATTGGAAGATGCATTTTAACTTAGGAAGTTCTAAGAGGTATGTTTTTATTTATTTTCTTCCTCAGCAAATATTTGTTTCAATGATTAATTTCATTTCCATTGTAATACATCTCCTGGTAAGCATGTTATTCCTTAGGTGAGCCAGAATTCCAGACAAGAGCACAGGATGAAAAATTGGCAAATAGAAAAGCGATCACAACAAATGGATTAAGAAGAGTATATATTTTAAAGCGAAGAGATAATACACGAGTAGTCACGAATCAGAATTTTACATGCACAAACTATGTCTAATTTCGATGCAGTCTTAAGACGTAATATGTAAACGATTCTCCATAATTTGCAAAGTATAATTTTAAAAAAATCCCCTTAACTTCATTAAGACATACAATGCACCTGACCAAAAAAAAGAAAAAAAAGGGACGTAGTCATTGGGGTTAACTTTTTCATCTTGTTATTGATTATGATGATAATTATGATTATTATTTATTACTAAATCAGTCTCAGCAGAAACTGTAGAGTCAAGCACGGCTGTTGTCTTTCTTTAACTTTTCTTAGAGTGATACTGGTTCTGATGGTTCTGTTTTGCCAGAGCCTTGTCTGAAAGGAGGCAGCTCCATCGGGAAATCTCTCCCTATAGAAGTAAGAATTAATCATGGAAAAGAAGAAAAAAAAAATCTCAGAACTCTGTCAAAATAGATCACAAGTCTCTCGGGGAAGGGAAGTGTCGCCGAGTGTGTTCTCTGTGTAAGGATGCCTCTTTTTGACTCAAGAGAAAGGTACGGCTCGGGGACTGGCACAGAGCGTGAACGCACAGAGGCAGCTCCAAAGTGAGTCTCAGACTTCAGTCGCCGAAAATAAACTGGTTCTTGGCTGAAAGACATAAGTGCAATTGTGAAATTGATATCCCTCCTTGGCCGAGTCCCAGACAATATGTTGCCTTTCGGGGGCTGATCAGCGTGATTGATGTGACCTGTGAAATCCAGGGGGGCGCTCCCCTTTAATCAAAGCCTCCGCCCTCGACAGAGGAGCAGCTGTGGACTAACAAGTTCTCCAAGCGCTCTCCCTCCAGGTCCCCTTAGAAATCTGACAGCCCCGAAGGAGAAAAAGGGGGCAAAACAGCCCCCAAACAAACTCTACCCTGGAAAAGGAAAAAAAGAGAGAAAAGACCAGCTATGGATCGGGACATAAGATGGCAGCAACTGAACAGTGTATTGCCTTTCAGAGAGAAAGTCGGATTTCACTTGTAATGTCAAAACAAACTTACTGAAGACAGGCTGCTATGGGTTTTTTTTTTTTTTTCCCCTTCTAAAAATACGAATTTTTTTCTGTTTCCCTCTAATAGTGATGATCGTTGGGTTAGAGATGACATCTCTGTTTTTTTTTTCCATTTCCCTCTCCAGTTTCCATGTTTGCATCATAGACTGTGGAGTTGTGAGAATCTGTCCCCAAAAGAACACGTGAGGATAAAGTCAGAAAGAGAAAAATGACTTCGAATCTTCCAGGGAAACAACATGAAGTTTGCAGCCGCGGGGTGGTGAGTCCTAACACCAGCCCCCTAATCTCATCATCATTAACCTATCACTTGTTCTGAGTCTTCTCTGCTGCTACCTGGGAAGGGATAGGGCTATCACTTTGGAGGGTTTGCATTTCCTAGGGCAAACGTTTCTAAACCGATGACAGATTGGCCTCGCTCCTTTCTTCTACAGCAATCATCATGACTCAGATTGATTTGAGCTTAAAAGATCAACACCGGGGTATAATTTACTTTTGCACATTTCTTTTAACGCTGAAAGGCTTCCCAATTGGTAACCTTGCCACATTCTCCTGCATTGTTGTCCTGTTTGCACTAAACATCCTGGTGCCAGATTGTCAGCTAATTATGTCACAAACAATCAGCTAACAAAGCATAGCCATTCTCGCCTGCAGAATGAGCCTTGTTTCAAAGCTACTCCAAGAAGAAAAAAAAAGGCCCCTTTCATTAAGGAAATCTGGAGTGCGGGTTTTATTTAACACAACATTTCCGTTTGGGCACCGCTGTTGTGGGGACATCGTATTGCTGGTTATTTCTTAGGCAGCTGCATGGGAACGAGTCCTGGAGCTTCCTGGAGACTGTGGTTCATTGACACGTACCTCGGAAGACGTGGAGTATTTGGTAAACCTCTGTGATGTCAATCGGCAAAATGAACACTAGTAAGTTACCTTCCTCCAAAAGACCTTCTTTTTTTTTTTTTTTTTTGGCTCAGTCCCATGGAACAACACCTCAGTTTCCTTCTGTAAAGACTAAATCTGGAGCAAGACTGCAGCAAATTTTCAATCCTCCATTTTATTGGAGATGAGATTAGCAAAGACAAGCAAACCAAGAGAAACCCAGAGACCGTGGATGGTAGGAGGGTGAATTTGTGATGGGAGAAGCGTGGACTTCTTTTCATCTGGAAACTTCTGGATGTTTTCCGTGGTAGGTGCCTAGTAGAGAGCCTGATGGGGGTTTAACGTTCAAGAAAGACTACTTTCCCCTTTGATGTAAGCAAACCAAGATTAGTTTTCAGTTTTGGAGTACGTGCACATTTGGAGGTAGAGAGAGTTAACTAAGTGATATGACAATAAAGAACCTACTTGGATAAAAAACTGTGCTAAGAATAAATGAGTTACGTTGGTTTCCCTTCCTTTTATTCATCTAGTAGCTTCGTGTTATTGATCACCTGCTTAATACAGTAACCATAATTTGATGATCACTAGATCTTAAAATTCTCAGGTGTTCCTGAGAACTAACACACAAGAGAAAACTGTGTAGAAAATTACAATACACAATTAAGTAATACATTTTATAGCATAATAATAAATGCAATGGCAATGCAGAAAATAGAAAACACTTGTTAATGGTCTTAGGATTCTTAGGTTGATTCTTGGGTTGATTCTTGGGTTGTGAAGGCAGGAAGAGAGCTTCTGGGTTATGGTTATTACCAGACAGGAAAATAGTCTCTCAGAATGCTAATTATCCTGATACTTAGCTCTCACAATGAACCTTTAAAACTTTAAATCCTGGGGGCACCTGGGTGGCTCAGTGAGTTAAGCCTCTGCCTTCCGCTCAGGTCATGATCTCAGGGTCTTGGGATCGAGCCCCTCATTGGGCTCTCTGCTCAGCAGGGAGCCTGCTTCCCTTCTCTCTCTGCCTGCCTCTCTGCCTACTTGTGATCTCTGTCTGTCAAATAAATGAATAAAATCTTAAAAAAAAAACACACACACACACACAAAAACTTTAAATCGTGGAAAATTAGGATTAGGATCAAACTAAAACTAAAGTTTTAAGTGCCACGATCAGCAGAACCCCAGGGACTAAAGGTTTTTTTTTTTTTTTTTCTCCTGCTGTTCTTCCAATGGGTGCTACTTCCTAGAGGGGTTCCACTTATTATTTTCATGGATGTCTTTAATTATATGGACTTGGATAGAAATATTTTCAAGGCAAGTCCTTTAAAAATGCCAAATGGCTAAGGGTATTAATGAGACCTTCACTGAAAAGAAAGAGGAGAGAGCGAAGTGTGTGGAATGTGCAAAATGCATTTTCAGTAAGATATGCTGTATTTTCATCAAGTGTAACCGCAGCCAACACCTTCATCTGAAGAGTTTTTCACTTTATAATAGATGCTTCTGGGAAAATAAAATCTTAGCTTGAGAAATGAGTAGCTATGCAGGAGTCTTTCAGAAAAGGATGCGATTTCACTGTTTCACAAGTGGAGTCTAATTTGGCTTTGCAGCATCTTTACAAGATCGAATCTTGAAAACACAAATAGAAGAAACCAAAGAAAGAATTCACTAACCCTCTTATACCGACAATGATGGGAGCTTAGTGTCAAGGTAATTAACTGAACGAGATAAACTAAAGTAATAGATAATTCTAAGGAAAGTCACAGAAACATAAATAAAGGGGTATTAAAATTAGACACGTGGCAGAAACTTTAGAAGTTTGGGCTTTCCAGCTTGGTAACATGAAAGCCAAGAAATGATTCTTGATTAATATTCTAATATGTAAAAAGTCCTAAGAGATCAAAGAGAGTGTCATTGGGTTGTTCCAATTTCCACCAAGATGAGAGAAAGAGGGGTCAAGTCCAAAGTGAATGGACGGGACTGAAGTTAAAAAAACTCTGGGGCACCTGGGTGGCTCAGTTGGTTAAGCAGCTGCCTTTGGCTCAGGTCATGATCCCAGCGTCCTGGGATCGAGTCCCACATTGGGCTCCTTGATCAGCGGGGAGCCTGCTTCTCCCTCTGCCTCTGCCTGCCATTCTGTCTGCCTGTGCTCGCTCTCTCCCCATCTCTCTCTCTGATAAATAAATAAAATCTTAAAAAACAAAACAAACAAACAAACAAAAAAAAACCAAACAAACTCTGAAGACAGCCTGATCAGGGAAGGATTTTGTTAGCCTGAAATTTGTGAAAATTTCAGACCTAGAGAAGGTCTGAAATGGTTTTTCCCTGGAGATCTTGGAAAATAGATTCAAAGGAAGAAGTGACTAAAAATGTCCTTTGAAAACAAGAATGTTAGGAAGTCAGTCTACATTCTTCCAGTGAAAGACTATCAACTGGAAAAAGGACAATTTGATTTTTGTTGTGTGAATAATGAGTTCAGTTTGACATTTCCTGTTTATAACCTTTGTGATAAATTTTTCTCAGAGCCCCCCTGCCCCAGCCTGCCAGTAAAAATAGTCAACAGTCACAAGGGCGAGGCACAGACCTTCTTGTGGCTTGTTAGACCTGGGGTGGGGCTAAGGACCCTTGGGCAGGTCATCATCTTCATGGAGCTCTTGGGTTTGATATCTGGAAGGAAATGTAGGACTTTGGAAGATATTAAAGTGGAGTAATTATCCCTATTTTAGCATTACTTTGGGGATTTTCTAGGCATTATGGCGTTTTGTTCTTGCATTTGTTCTCTTTTGATACCAGAAAGGAGAGAAGCAAAGATTATCTGAAGTGGTAGCTCATAGCTGTACCCAGTTAGAGGCTGGAAATCTTTCAAGAAAAAAGTTATCGAAATTTTACAACTTGCATATGATAGCATTGTATTTTAGTGTCTCTTTATTTGAGAAGTACATAGAGAACAATACAAGATTGCACATATGCAATACATACACTCTGAAATGAATTTTTAGAGCTTTAGTAACGACACAATATTTATATCCACATGTTCAACAAGTGTTTATGTTGTCACCTTAGAGGGAACACTTGGTGCTAATGGACTGGTATAAACTCCTTGGGATCCTGCAAGGACTTGCTGTTCTTGGTCAGAAATCCCTTCTAAAGAAAGTAACAACTGTCTTGTTAGGCATCTTTCCTTCGAGAATGCAACATTATCATGAATGGCTAAGACAATCTGTTTTTAGGCTGAGCTCAACTTTGAAATAACTGTGATCAGAGACAACTGGCAGCACACAGAAAATATGCTTCAAACAATGACCAAGTTCATGGTAGTTTAACTTCAATCCATTTTAACCCATTTAGGGAATATGGATTTATTTAGGCACCAAAGTTAGAGATGAAGAAACTGGCCTCGAAATTCACCTAATTTGTGTTTTTCTTCAAGATGTCTTAAAAAAGAAAAAAAACACCGTATTTATTGTTTACATTCTACATCAACATTTAAAGTCTTCCTTCTGCCCCTGTCAGGCAGGCCTATTAGGAAGTGAGTAAATTTAATAAACACACCAGTGCACTAAGTAAGCATCACCTCATTTGCATGTCTGTGCTGGGAAGAGAGCAGTCAGTGAGGGCAAGCAGCTAGCTGCTCTGGGATTGTGTGGGTCTGTGAGTGAGCCCCTTGGAAAATGCGTATCTATCAAAACTGTAAACTTGGGGCTGGACGAGAGTTTCAGGAGCCGTCCGGGCCATTCTTAGGCACACTACCTTTAAACCATCCCAGAGGGAGGCATTAGTCTACTGGTGAAAAATTGTTAGACAAGATTAAACCTCTAAAGAGAGTTAGAAATGAATGGCACATGCATGGGGGGGAAAAAAAAAGGCCTGCATTTCGTGTGGATTTCTTTTTAATTTCTCATTTTCGGTCTGATAGGAAGAAACTGCAGCATGATTTTGTTCTGGAATACTCATTACCTTAAAAACTAGTTTGTAAGCCCATTTGCTGCCAAATGAAATATATAAATCAATTAGCCACTGTCTTTGCTTTCAACTGCAATAAATATTTGCATTACATATCATGCAAACCATGATTCCAAACAGGACCTCTATATAGGGAAGAGTAAGCAGGGCGCGGGGTTGTACATGTTGTGGGACCTGCCTCTCTTCTCTTTGTATGAGACCCGCTGAGATCCTATCAGCTTTAGGGGAAAAAGAAGGCATAATCCTCTAGAAGTCAAATGTATAATTGAGTTCTAAACTTTCTCTATTTCCATAGCTTGCGATAAAGTGAAATTTAACCAGACAACTTTGTCTTCTTCATGTCAATAAAGGAATAAACCATAATGTGCAGATTTTTGTGTCATTCTGGTTTTTTCAACCTAGGTCGCCTCTTGTATTGGAAAAAGACCATCCTAGCAGTGGATCCGAGTCGTGGGTGATGGCAGAAGCTATCTTTAATCTTCCGAGCAGCTTTGTAACATCACTATACTGTAAAAGCTACAAGATAAACATTTCTAATGTGAATCAGTGCAGTAAACCACATATGTAAATACATTTGCAATGATTGTACATTAATAGGAATGTTCACAGTCCTGTTAATGTGCATTCACTGGAAATGCTTTCTCTGTGAATATCCCATTTAATAGAGTCTCAATAGAGCCGCGCTCGGAAAGATTTCGCATCCGGATGCGTGGGGAGATCCTTCAGCGGGTGCCACGCAGGCTGTCTGACGTGCTGTAGCTGGCCGTGCCATGCGGTGCCACATTTCTATTTGTCCTTCACACCAAGTCCATATTGACTGCTTCAAAAACTCTTTGTATGAGCTATTATTTTCAAATTGTTTCCCAACTTATACTGCAATTGAAAATTGGACAGCTTTTCAATTGCTCTCACATTCCAATTGATTACCAATACCGTTTTTCAGAATTAAGAATATCAGTCTATTCTCTTCCCGGGCATCGTGTCGACTCTGCGTGGCTTTCATTTAAATATTGCAGCTCAGTTTGTGCCTGACTCCGTGTTAAGATAACGTACAAGGCAATCAATTAGATTTATTATCTCTTGTCTTGACTCGATGGTATGTATCACTGTGGAGAAAAGGCAACGACCCCCAGATGAAATGTTGCCTTGGCTTCAAGGTCTCCTAGGGCGACTACCTGAGCTTCGTTTCTGCTGTATCAGACAGGTTTCAAGGTTTGCGATGTACATTTTAGGACACGGCAGTTGTGATGATCCAGTGACGAACATGTTTTCTGAATAAATGCATTCTAACACTGTTAGGTTATCAGATCAAAGCAATAAATATTTACTGAGTGATTACTATGTATAAGGCACTATGCTAGGCCCCGGAGGATGGGACTGGGGAGTGCCTCTTGAGCCTTATCTTAAATTCTCAAACAACTCTCAAAAGTGAAATCGATAGGACAGAAGGAAAGAACATTTGATCCGTCTAAGGTGTCTCTGAATGCTTCACAAATCATTCTGTAACATTGTCAGTGGTCCTGGGATGGCTCATAGTAGCCACCTCTTTCAGATGGGACAATTCAGGAAGGGAGAGGTTAAATTCTTTTCTCAAGGTCACAAAGCAATATGGATGCCAACTGCGGACTGCAGCAGAGGACAGCTATCTCCTGGCTTTGTGTTAAACTCTTCGGGTGCAGTCCTTGGTGTCGGGGGGTTGGGACGAGGTCATGCTTTGTCTTGGCCGAGATTGCTAACTGGCATTTAGGGCAAAATTAACTGATGCAAAATTTCTGGCATTTAAATTAGCATAATATCACTGGTCTTCTATCAATATAGGACATTCTCTAAGCAAATGAGTCTAACCTGTCTGTTAGGGTGTTCTCTAAGCAAATAAGTCTAACCTGTCTGCTTTTATATGACCAAAGAGAAACAACATATTTCTATTTTTGATGAGTGTTCCTCTGAACATTGTCTTGTGCAGATTTTCAAACATACAGAAAAATTGAAAGAATTTTGCAGTGAGCATTGCCAAATGACAAAACTAAAACAATCTAGGAATGAGTTTGATGGTTTTCGTTCAAGGGGGAAACAGTCTGCAAATTGGGGGAATGCAGTGTATTGTCAGTGAGGATTTGGGGCAAGAGTGTTTTACAGAACGTTAGATGTGACAATGCAGAAACAGGGCATGGTTGGCTAGGAAGCTGGGGATTTCGTTAGTAGGCCAGTGGGTCCTGTCTTCTAGGGGCAGGTAAGCTAGCTAAAGTCAGGTGAAGGACTATGGTTGGCATATGTTAGGTTTCCTTCACTAGTGTTTCCTTTAAGTGGGGGCTGATTTGAGATTAGATTTGTGACATGGGCCAGGCCACTTGGGTGACTTCCATTTTGTGGGTCCCAGTATATGAATTAACTTTATGAGCATCTGGATACCCACCACCCCGATATTATCATTTGTATTTACTCAACTCGTTTTGTGACATCTCTGTGTCCGTTCTTCCATTCATCCATCAATCCAATTTATTTATGAAGCTTAAAGTAAATTGCAAGTATAACCTTTTGGGAACTATCTTCACCGTAGGGCAGAGAGGCTTGTAATAATGCCAATAATAGTATGGGAAGAAATAATTATAATGGGAATTCCAACAAATTTGTTCAAGATTCTTCTATGTATCACCTAGCCTTATATGGGTATGGTGTTGCATTCATTAGTTTATCTGGTCCTGGCAATAAGCTCATGGCATGGAAAGGCAGGTATAGTAGCTCCATTTTGCAAATTAGAAAACAGGCTTAGAGACAAAATGTCAACCTCAAAGTCACCCAGGAGAACGTCTATCCAAGAACAAATGACTTCTAGCTCCTGGCCCAGTGCTCTTCTCACTAGACCATGCCATCCATCCTCTTGTTTAGCACCTCCAGTTAAGTTTTTGATGATTATTCTAGTAGCTCATTCTTAAAATAGAAATAAACAGCTGGGCATATGCTACAGCCTCCTGTAATTTATAATTAACACTCCTAATCTTGTTCCATTGGTCTTTTGTTTAACGTGTCTCCAGACCTTGTACTTAGAAAGAGCTTTAGGACCAAGAAATGTTACATCATGGAAATATTTTCCCTTCCTCCCTTCTAGGTTCTCTGGATGATTTAATGATTACTTTGACATAGGTTAAGAGGAAAAGGAGAAGTCTGTGTGCCCGGGAGCCCCAAAGATATAAGACCCAAAGATGGGGGTCGACTGAGGCTTGTGTGCCATCCTGAGCTGAAGACAATGGGGAAAGAAAAGGAAGACAAATCACAGGAAGAGGAGAAGAGATGTTTAGTAAACAAATGTTTGCCATGCCAGGTAGGTAAATATTTCTGATATGAAAGTTATTTTAGTATTAGCTCTCTTCCTGGTATAGGCCTCCTACCTAAATTTTTATAGGTAGTTATGGAAAATGTAAGTAGCTTTTCTTGAGTGTGTGGGACCTTGATTATCCACTGGATAGTCTGGAGAGGGAAACTGCTTTGGGAACCCATGACATCTAAATTACCCACGTGCTCAAATAGCATATTTGGGGGCAGCTTATTTTGATTCTGTTCAGTTATATCATAATGTACTTAATCTCTTAGGACGGATATGGAGTTTGTTGTTTTCTGTCATTATAAACAATGCCAAGTAGCCATTCTTGTCCTTACATTTGGGCTCCTCCCTGCTGTATTTACAGAGGGCAGAACCCTAAAAGCATGGAGTGGAAGGAGTGAGAAAGACCGACAATTACGTTCAAAATGGAGTCACTTATGGTAAGACCCACATCACCAAATTGACTTAATTCCAGTTTTGGCTCTCCCAGAGATGGCATCTTAAACTGATTACTGAAGAATTGTCAGATCAGCATTAGCTGGTAATCTACTGAATAAACCCCAGCCATCACCTAGAAGGACAGTACCCTTGCAATAACCAATTGTTTTTTTGCCTACTACCGCTTCCTTGTTTCTGCTTCTTTCTGCCTGTAATATCTCTTGCCTTATATAGCTCTTTAAGGCCCCTTTCTCTCTGCTGGTTTGGTAGCTGCTCAATGCATGAATCACTGAATAAAGCTAATAAAATCCTCAAAGTCTACCCAGTTGAGTTTTGTTTTATAACAGGGAGGATGGAGTGACTGAGGGAAGGAAGGAACCAAGGAAGACCAGGCAGGAACAGCCTTGCAAGTCAGTAGGCTTCAGACGGAGTCAATTTAAGTGGCTGTAAGTAGACATATGTATACACCATGTGCCAGGGGAGAAGTATGGAGAGAGAAACTGCTTTGGGAACCCATGACATCTAAACGGTATTGAAAACCTCTGGATAGAATGAGACGAAATCATCTAGGGGAGAGCATGCGTAGTAAATAGTATCCGAACACTTGGGATGCTCCAACGATCAGAGGTTTGGCCAAAGCACAGTCTGCAAAGGAGCCCAAGGAGGAGAGGATAGAAAGTAAGCTAGAAGTCTAGAGGCTTGGAATGTTCAGGAAGCCCGGTTTCAAAAATGGGAAAATGGTCCAAATGTCCAATATTGCTGAGAGACCAATTACGGTGAAGGCAGAATTGACTATTGAATGTGGTATGTAGTAGTTTTTAGTATGCTGTGAATGTCAAATATGCATATAGAAGGTATGTTTGGTCTGACTTTTAGTCAAATAATTGAAATTTAAAAGGTAGAAACTTTTTTATCTATCATAATAATAAAGATAAAAAATAATATCTACTATCAATAATGATGAAGGGGAAATAACTTTTTTTTTAAGATTTTATTTACTCATTTGACAGAGAGCACAAGTAGTCAGAGAGGCAGGCAGAGAGAGAGGGGGGAAGCTGGCTCCCCGCTGAGCAGAGAACCCAATGTGGGACTCGATCCCAGGACCCTGAGGTGATGACCTGAGCTCAAGGCAGAGGCTTAACCCACTGAGCCACCCAGGTGCCGCAAAAATAACCATTCCTATACAGCTGTTCCAGCTGTTGCCTCCATTTCTTTTGAGGGCAATTTGGCCACATCTAGCCAACCATTTCACATGTACAACTGTCACTTCGGACATTTCTCTTTCAGGAGTCTGCCGCATTGCAGAAATGAGAGGCCAACCTCACCTCCTTCCCCACCTCTCCCTGGTGCTTTTCTAATATACCCTTCCCAACTGACCTCTCAGCTTCCACCCTGAATTCCCTGCAGTCAGTCCACTCGTCATAGCCTGGATGGACTGATCTCTTAAAAACAAGCATCGGATCGTATCCCTCCCCTGCATCTAACTTTCCAAGGATTTTGCACTGACGCACAAGCCCGGACTCCTGCCCAGAGCGCACCCTCCTTCTACTCCCCTCACCGTGTTGCCTCCTTGCTCCACGTTCACGTTCCCTCCCACTCCCACACCCTCCTCTTTTCTCTCCTCCTAGAATTTTCCTTCAGCTTTTTCAGGCTCACTGCATCTTGTTATTCAAGTCTCAGCTTATTGACTCCATTTCTAATGTATACATTATCCCTTTCCCCCTTCTTTAATATAAACTCCCTGTTCAGTGTAGAGAGAAACCATTGGCTCGATAAATGTTAGTCAGTTGAAGGCATAAACGTTAACTTTGCTCTTTGCTACTGAATTAGTTATGTTTGGGGGGGTGTCTCTATACAATCATCAGAGGATGTGTCGCTTTGTCACATGTGTTGAAAACATTTGTTAATTTGTTAAAAAGATTTTATTTATTTGTTAGAGGGAGAGAGAGAGCATAAGCAGGGGGAAAGGGAGAGAGAGAGGGAGAAGCAGGCTCCCTGCTGAGCTGGGAGCTCAGTGTGGGGCATAATCCCAGGACCCTGGGATCGTGCCCTGAGCCAAAGGCAGACGCTTAGCCAACTGAACCACCCAGGCACCCCGAAAATATTTTTTAAATTTTAAACTTAAATATTTTTTTAAATTGTGGTTTTAACTTCTTTTTTGTGTTTTTTAACTTCTTTTATGGCAATTTTGTCCCATAAGGAATTTTTAAATTCTACATAATCAAAGTCTCAGTTATTTATATCTTAGTCCCTTTCATTGAAACATGATAAGAAAAGCATTCTTTGGGGTGCCTAGGTAGCTCAGTCAGTTAAACGTCTGACTCTTGATCTCAGCTCAGGTCTTGATCTCAGGGTTATGAGTTCAAGCCCTATGTTGGGCTCCATGCTGGAGCCTACTTAAGAAAAAACAAAAAAAAAGGAAGGAGGGAAGAAGGGAGGGAAGGAGAGAGAAAAAAAGAGCTTTCCCTAAGATTGTGAATTAGGAAAAAAATATCCTTTATTTCCTTCTTGTATTTCTATGACTGAAGTGTTTATATCCCAATGTGAATATGTTTTTTTATAGTATGAAATAGAAAATTTAATTTATTATTCCTCATATTTAATAATTGATTTGATATTATCTTTTGAATAATCCATCTTCTACCCACTGACTTATAATGACCCACTTCTAATATGACATTCCCATAGACTCTGAGGCTTCCTCTAGTTTAATTAGTCTATTCTTACACATTCTTACCAGAAACACTTATTTACTCTAGCTTAAACTATATTTTTATGTTTGATTGAGTAAGTACTTCCTTATTACTCTTGATGTACAAATCTTTCTAGGGTATTTCTCTATGTATATTCTTCCAGTTAAGCTTTTTATTTTATTTTTTTAAAAGATTTTATTTATTTATTTGACAGAGAGAAAGATCACAAGTAGGCAGAGAGGCAGGCAGAGAGAGAGGGGAAAGCAGGCTCCCCACCGAGCAGAGACCCCCCATGCGGGGCTCAATCCTAGGACCCTGAGATCATGACCTGAGCCAAAGGCAGAGGCGTAACCCACTGAGCCACCCAGGCGCCCCCAGTTAAACTTAAAAAAAAAAAAATTCGTTAATTTCTAAAATAAATAAATAAATAAATAAATAATAACTCACTGGGATTTGGGGGGGGGGAATGTATAAAATCTATATATTACTATGAAGAGAAATGTCATCTGGAGAAATTGAGCCTCTCAATCCTGGAAACAAAATCTGTCTCTGTATTTATTCTTATCTAATGATTTTTAGTAAAATTTTATGATTTCCATTTCATTCAAAGTTAAATTCCCAAGGTTTATATCAGCAGTGTCTCACCACCCCCCAGCAATCTCTGGGATCTAATTTCCCAGAACCTTTCCTTCACTCATTCTATTTCAGCTGTCCTGGCTCTTGTGCTGGTCTAGGGTCACATTACACTCATCTCGAGGCCTCTTGCTTGTTACATTCTCTACACAGAAAGCTGTACATTTCTAGGGAAGCCTCGAGGCTTACTTCTTCCTTTTTCCTGGTCTGTACTCAAATGTCACTTTTCATAAAATAGTGCCTCTCTTCCCATTTCTCTCATTTCCCTTCCTCCTAGTCTTCTTAAAATTTCTCTCTAGTACTTACCCCTACCTCACATGTTACATGTCACTTTGCCCATTTGTTTGTTGACTTTCATTCCCAAGTAGAATGGAAGGTCCAGGATAACATCATTCTGTTCACTGTTGTATGGCCAGAATGTGTAATAATTCCTAGCATTTAACACGTATGTATTGAACGTCAATGAATTATTTTCTTAATATAGCTATCTAAGTCTTGCTCATTTGTAATTAGTTAACCTTTAGTATTTTAATTATTTTATTGCTTTTCTTTTTTTTAAGTGAGTCCAACATGGGGCTTAGACCCATGACCTGGAGGTTAAGAATAGTATGCTCTATCCACTAAGCCAGCAGGTGTCCCATTTTATTGTTATTTCAAATGGAATAAGTTTCACTATTTTTTTTAATTTTTT
Organism: Mustela putorius furo; assembly: GCF_011764305.1. Classification (NCBI taxonomy): domain Eukaryota; kingdom Metazoa; phylum Chordata; class Mammalia; order Carnivora; family Mustelidae; genus Mustela; species Mustela putorius. The sequence goes on along the minus strand of NW_025421402.1, from coordinate 17,060,574 downwards.
TCCTTTTTTTCTTTTTTGAGAAAAGGAAAGTGAACAGTGGGGAGGGGCAGAGAAAGACTCTTACGCAGACTTGATGGCCAGCATGAGTCCCCATGCAGGGCTCGATGTCACAACCTCCAGATCATGATCCAAGGAGAAATCAAGAGTTGGATACTCAACCCACTGAGATATCCTGGCACCCCACTGTTATGTTTTTTGACTGGTTATTTGCGATTATAAAGCAAGGCTTGGGTTTTAAAAATGTTTCTTATATTCACATTCTATTAATAATAGATTTTTAGCTGATTCTTTTGAGTCTTATTAGATAGCAATATATCATTATCAAATAAGGACACTGCTTATTGTCCTTGCCCATATTTGTAACTTGTATACCTTTTTTCTGGTCTTATCCCATTCTGAACCCACAGAAAAATGTAGAATACTAATGGAGCTATTATGTGACATCTGTCAGCTTCAGTTAAATTTTGTTTTAGAAGCAAATGCCCCCCACATTTCTGGGCTTCCAATAGCAAAGGCTTGTTTCTCACTCATCTATCATTATAGGTCAACCCTAGCTGCTTTCTATCTTGTCTTGTTTCTTCAGCACACCTTGTAGTTGTAATCCCTACCTGAATACTGTGGTCACATGGTAGATGGGAAGCACAGTGTGACAGAACCATGCGATGCCTCTTAGACCTTCTGTGTAGGAATGCCACCATTACTTTTGGTCACAATAAGTTGTTCAAAGCAAGTTACATGGCAATTGCTACTATCAGTGAGATGGGAATATACCATTCTTTTTGAGAATGGCACTGTGAGTCACATGGCCAATCCCATTGAGGAGGTAGGGATCTACGGTTCTCTTATAAAAAGTAGAAGATAAGATTTAGAACAATAATATAATCTCCAGCATAAGCATTATTTTTCATTCTTGACAATAAAAGGAATGAATCTAGTGTATTCCTCTTACTTAAAAAGATATATTCTATGGCATATATTTTTTATCATGTTATATCTTTATTGTACTATGTATTACATTATGTGTTTATTCTCAAACTTACTAAGCTTTTATATTACATGTATCTGCAAATTATCAAATGCTTTTTGGCATATCTATATATGATTATATCTTTAATAAATTAGTTATGCCTAAGAGTGTTCTTATCTTTTTTTTTTTTTTAAGATTTTATTTATTTATCTGACAGAGACACAGTGAGAGAGGGAACACAAGCAGGAAAAGCGTGAGAGGGAGAAGCAGGCTTCCCGCTAAGCAGGGAGCCCAATGTAGGGCTCAATCCCAGGACCCTGGGATCACGACCTGAGCCGAAGGCAGGAGCTTAACGACTGAGCCCCCTAGGTGCCCCAAAAGTGCTCTTATCTTGATGAGCACCAAGTACAAAATTGTTGAGTCATTATATTGTACACCTGAAAGTAATATAACACTGTATGTTAATTATACTTCAATTAAAAAATAAATAATAAATTAATTATGTACTAAAGTAATAGAGTTTCGTAATAGTTTTCTATTGACCCATCTCTGCATTCCTGAAATAAACCTGCTTGTTTAGGTGACTGTGTTGTTGATAGGTGTTTTTACATTCATATATTTATATTCAGCACATTTGTTGAATGGCTCCTTTTATGGGGCATTATGCACCAGGAACTGCAAAGATTACTATGAATGAAGGTCCATAGTACCTGCTCTCTAGAGTTTGCAGTCTGGTGGGGAAGCACAATTTAAAGCTAATTATTTAATTGCAATTGAAATAGAGCATAAAGTGCTAAAAGAAAATATACTCGGGAGGCCTGACTGCCTAGAGCAAGCTTCTCAGTAGAAGTAATACTTACGTCAAAGGGCAAATATGCATAGGAGTTAACTAGGCAGAAGTTATAGGGCATAATAAAAGAACTAGAACATTCCAAGAACATAGAGAAGCCACTATGGGAAATAGTATGGGGTTCCTGAAAAAATCAAAAATAGAACTACCACATGACTCACCAATTCCAATTCTGGGTATATACCCAAAGGAAATAAAATCACCACCTTGAAAGTGTATCTGCTCCCCCATGTTTATTGCCACATTATGTACAATAGCCAAGACATGGAAACTACCTTTGTCTACCATCAGACAAATGGAGAAAGAAAGTGTAGTTTATATGTGCAACGGACTATTATTCAGACACAATAAAGGAAATATGCCATTTGCAACATGAATGAAACTTGAGGGCATTATCCTAAGTGAAGTAAGTCAGAGAGAGAAAGACCAATACTGTATAATCTCACTTACATGTGAAATTTAAAAAGAATAAACTTATAGATAGAGGGAACACAGACTGGTGGTTGCAGAGGTGGAGGAGCACTAGGGTGTGTGAAATGGATGAAGGGGTCAAAAGGTACAAACTTCCAGTTACAAGATTAGTAAGTCACGGGGAGGTAAGTTATGACATGGTGACATTAGTTGGCCAGTCTGTATTGTATATTTTAAAGTTGTTAAAAGACTAAATCTTAAAAGATCTTATCACAAGAAAAAGAAATGTTACTATGTGAGGTCTTGGATAATAACTAAACTGAGTGTGGTAATCATTTTGCAATAATGTATATGTGTATACCAATTCACTATATCGTACACCTAAAACTAATACAATGTTACATCTCAGCTGTATTTCAATAAAACTAGAAAAAAATAAAATTAATAAAATTTTAAAAATGTTTAAAGGACTTTGGCTTTTATTTTCTTTCTAGAAAGATCATATGTGAGAATGATGGAGGAAAATCAGGTGGTTGGTTAATATGAAGATCTGGAAGAAGCAATAGACTATAGGAGAGCAAGATACACCCATGACTGAGACTAGATCAGGGGTTTCATTTCTGGTACAATCTTGGTCAGGTTTTGGAATCAGAGTTATGTTGGGCACAGAAAAATGTATTGAAAGCTATCTGCCTCTTTTTTGTGCTTGGGAATGAGGTAAGCAACATAGAGAACACTGTATTGTTGAAGATTCAGTAACAATCAGTTCTAAAATGATCTGAGCTTTCCTTTTCAGGGTTAGCTCCAGGTAACTCTTCATTCTCTCCTATAGTCATCTTTACCTCAGGTAATTTTCTTTATTGGACATTTTTTGAAAATCACACATTTTATTTCAAATGTATTATGTGAAACTGTATAGAGTAATTTCTCATATTACAAAAATATTTTGAAGAATTTATTGCATATGTCTCATATTTAATGTCATTTTTTAATACTCTAGAATGTATTGGTTATATATACATATGCATATATATGTGTGTGTGTGTGTGTATTCTCTTTTTTCCTTAAAGAGCCTTGTTAGAGCTTTAACTTCTTAGATGTTTCAAAAATATGAGCTTTTTTTATTATTGATCAATTTTACTGATTTTTTTTTCTAAATAACCATTTTATCTTTGTCATTCTTAATTCCTTATTTCCACTTAGTTTTAGTTTATTTCATTGTGGCTTTTTCCAGGTAAGTGAATGCTTTCTAACTCATTTCAATGTTTGTATTAAAAATATTTAAAGCTAAGGATTTTTCTTTAAAATATATTGGTCTCATCAATATATAGTGTTCCTATTTTCATTAATTTTAGGTAAGCTATAAATTGAGTTCCAACTTCCTCCCATAAAAAAGATCATTATTATTGTGCAGACACAGGCAGTAACAGGGCAAGAAGATGGAGGCAAATTAACCTGGTGAGGTCATTTCAATAGTCGAAGCCAGACAGGTGGCATTCATGGAGATGGAGGACATGGGGAATGGAACAACTTGGAGAGAGGCTCAGAAGGGTTACCAACTGTATCAAGCATTAAAGACAACAGATTTTTCACCCCTTGAAAATAATCACCCTTTAGAACCTTTATTTACTATGCTATAAAATATACACTGGCATGTCTTTCTAATTGTCCACACGATATCCATTTTCCTTTATTTTACACTAACAGAATTCTGACTTTGTTTGGTATGCAGTGTACCCAGAAAACACATTCTCATTTTTTTCCTGCTGCTAGAAGTAGCTATGTCAAGCAGTTCTGACCAATGACATGTAAGAGAAAGTCTGCTGGGTATATCTAGGAAAGGTTGTGCTTTCCTAATATAAGAGGAAAAACATTTATGTCTTTTTCCTGCCTTGGAAATGTATGTAATGTCTGGAGATGTAGCAGCCATCTTGTCACCAAGAGGTGAGAAGCATAAAGATAAATTTAATTTAATTTAATAATTTAAGAATGTCAGAGTAGAAGAGTGCCAAGTATCTGAATCTAAGCAGCAAATACCTACTAGCAGACTTCCTGTTATGTGAGATAATGTAGGTCTCTACTTTTGCAGCCTATGGTTGGGGTTTATATTGCATGCAGCTCAACACTTTTTTAACAGATGCTTATTTTTTCTGCCAACTTTATTACTTTCCAATGAGCCCCCTCTATTTTATGAAACCTGCTTTTGCCTGCTACATTTTTGCAACAACCCTCATGTACCATGTACCAACATACCTCTAAGGTACTACAGGTTGGGTTACAGAGCACCCCAAAAAAGAAAATATCGAAATAAAGCAAATCAAATGAATTTCTTGTTTTCCAACGCATGTTAAGTGTTATGTTTGCACTGTAGTCTATCAAGTATGCAATTTAACATTGTCTCTAAAATCAATGTACATACCTTAATTAAGAAATACTTTATGGCTAAAAAATGCTAATGGTCATCTGAGCTTTCAGTGATCACCGATGGCCATAACAAGTAGAATAATAATGAAAGAGTTTGAAATATAACGAGAATTATCAAAATGTGACACGGAGACATGAAGTGAGCACATGCTGTTGGAAAAATGTCACTAAAAGACTTGCTTGACGCTGGGTCTCCACAAACCTTAAATGTGTAAAGAGCACAATATCTGCAAAAGGCCACAAAACAAAGTGTGCTATAAAGAATAAAACCCTCGAAATGTGGGGGATATTGCTCTATGTCCCACGTATGAGTGTGACAGTTTCGTAACTTCTCTGAATGTTTTCTCTTCCTATTTTACCAACTAAGTCCTGAGTTTCCTTCTTCTTTTGCTTTATTAATCACCGCATGCTTGGATCTGGATAATTGCTTCCCTACTGGTTCCCTCATTCTACTCTTTTCGTTCTCTAGGCCACCCTATATTCCTGTTACCCAAGGCTTTCCGACGCTCTCGTGGCTTGATTTTACTTGATTCCTCTGCAGATGATGTAGCAAAGACTACTCAGGACATGAGAAATAGGCAGTCGTTAGGCTGGAATGCTCTGATCTCCCCAAAATCTTCCTAATCTCTTTCCACGGTCCTGATTTTCACATGAACTCTCATTCTAATCAAGTTGTTTTCCTCACCTAGATGTACCTATCAAATATACTTTTCTTTATATTAAACTCACTCTTATCCTCGCCTTTTCTTCCTTAAATCCTACTCATTTTCCAAGATTCAGCTCAAATCCCACCTCCTCTGTTAAAGCTTTCTTGTGCACCATGACCTGATCTCTTTCCTTTCTCTCAAATCCTAGTTCTTAGTATCCGTATTATTTTCATCTTCCGTTACATCTGCTCACCTGTAATGTGCCCCAGCAACCTTAGGCTAATCAACCATTTTCCAAATACACTTTATCTTTGCTCAGCCAGTCCTTACAGCTTGACATGTGAATTTCCTACCAGAATTTCCTACCAGAAATTCTGCTTATCATTCAACACCCAGCTCAAAGCTTTCTTCCTTTTAGTCTTTCTTTATTCCTAGGTTAAGAATACCAGCCCTTCCCATGCAATTTGTTCACTCCACTACTTTTTTGCTCTGTCTTATGTGAGTGCTATCTGTTTACATGATTTTTTTCCTTACAAAGACTACAGCTACTAAGATTTAATAGAACAGATACTGTGTCCTCCATTCATAATTCATCAAAGCATGGCTCTCCCGGTAGAAGAAATAGTACTGACCACCTCATCCAGACCTCTAGTTCATAAAGGAGGTAATAAGCCTTCAGACAGGCTGTAACTTGTACAAAGTCACAGAGTTCAAGTCCACATGAAAACCCAATCCTGCATCAGTGCTCTGGATGAAACAATGAATGAGAAACATTCCATCACACAAGGAACTAATAGCTTAGTGAACATGTGACTCACATTGAATTAACAAGTCACAGGTTTATTGTTTGGAAAAAAAATCTGAACATCATGGTGTACTATGTATTTTCTAAAGCTTCCAAAATACAATAGATTAATTCAATTTGGAGAGACAGTAGAGAATTTTTAAATGTTAGCCAATAAATAAAATTCCTACAATTTAAAATGTAAAAGAGATGATCTATAAAAATGAGCCACCGAGTTCATCTGAATCAAATATTTGCAACATTATTGTAACTTTGCAGATTTCTCCACTGTTACATAAGAAAACAATACAAAATTAAACAGAAGATGCAAATGTTTCATATCTTTGTTTTAAATTAGTGTGAAAATAACATTTACCCATTGTTTGTTTTAAGAAATATGAAAATAATTCTCGGCATGCCTTGATACTCCACTTCAGACCATCTACTCTTTATTTTACAAAGAACACTATAATAGAAAGTGAGAAAACATTTGCCCAAGACTCCTTAATTGTTTAGTTCTGTCAGATTTTTTGTTTGTTTGTTGTGTTTTGTTTTTTTTTTTCCAGAATGGATTGGTGAATCCTACGTATAGTGATAATTATGATTAGGGGACATTTCTTTCTGGAATCAGGATAAGATCATGGGCCATGTGTGTCAAAATCAAATTTTAGTTTAAATTGTTTTCTGTTTTCACATTCCCTCCTTAGAGACTCACTATATTTATGTACACAATTATTGGTATAACGGTGCATAGTACTGTTTATACTAAGTACTTTATTGTTAGTAGAATAAAAAGTACTCTGATTTTCTTACATAACCATCACCATAATCTTATATGTCTCAGTTTAACAAAGTATGGTCATTTATTGAAGGAAAAAGAATCATTATTAGATAAATTCAGCATGCCATGAATTACTAATGACCAAATCCTACTGGAATTTAAAGAACAGAGTTTGACGCAGTTAAATATAGTCTTGTTGGAGTCTGATGCAGTTAAGTGTGGTCTTGCATTTTCTTAGTCTGGATGTGGCGAGTACTATTTTTCTGCACTAGCTTCAATCAGGAACTACTCACACATCCTCTCCATTCACCTGGGTGAATGAATGATTATCACAATTTGGAAATAAGGCTACTATAAAAGGTGAGCTGTTGATTTCTTTTACTTTAAACTCCTAGTGAACAAACTTTAAAAATATATTGGATGCCGAAGAACGGAGAGATTTTAAAGAAGATTTTATTTATTCACTTATTCGTGTATTCATTTATTCATTCATGTATACATTTATTCATTCATGTATTCATATGAGAGAGAGAAAGAGTGTAAGAGCAGAGCTGGGGCAGGGGGGGCGCGCAGAGAGAGAGAGGGAGACGATCTCAAGCATGCTTCGCACTGGGTGTGGAGCTGATGCGGGACTCAATCCCATGACCCCGAGATCCTGACCTAAGCCACAATCAAGAGTCCGTGGCTCAGCGGACTGAGCCACCCGTACCCCGAGGGGACAGATTCGTAAGTGCTCAGTAACTAATTTACAAGTTATCCCGGGTATTCGTTCACTAAAACCTGAAACGAAACTGATCATGAGTGGCTGAAGTTGTTGATTTTGGGGTAGGAGATCTCCGATCTGAAAACTCTGGGTTGGGTTCAGACCAGTTCTGACCCTTGGAAAAAGGACGAGGGAAATGTCCAAAGCAAACGCAAAAAATAGTCGTAAGAGGAAATCCACCAAGTTGCAACAGTCCAGTAATATAAATTTGGCATCAGTTTAAATGACGAGTCAGAAGAACTTGTTGTGCTCTGAATTAAGCCCCAGGTGAGGAGTGGAATCAGAGCGGTGGTTATCAGTGGATGAGTTGGTTTACTATATGATACACAGATGATCCTTCTTAGACAAGCAGGCACCTGGCCAGCCAATGGTCTATAGTTTCCTTGCCTAAAGCTCTCTAGCTGGATATAGTCCTTATCCATGCAACTGACTAAAGAGCCAAGGGAACTGAAGCCCCTTTCCACTTACCCACCAGGCACGCACCGTTCCAGAAGCCAGATTCTGGCACTAAGTAAAGATTGCAATTAAAACTCCCCTATCCTTCTTGCATTTTTAAAAACTTCGATACACAAGAAATCAGCAAAAATTTCTTTTGATATCCACAAAGAGGGCTTCTTAACTTTAACAAAGAACCCCCTAGAGTGCTGAATGCTTGGATTCTTTTATTTAAGGGTCAAGCCCACTTCTTTCTCTCTCCTGGGTATGCAAAGTAGGCGTAAACTGGCAAATGGGTTTAACATAATAACCTGTCCTGGAGTTAATCTCTGATAACGAAGTCATCACTTTTTTGTAGTTGTTTGTTTGTTTGTTTGTTTGTTTGACTCTCTGTGATCTCTCCCGCAATCTGTTTTGTCTGTAGCAGCTGACAGTGTTTCCGGGAACCTGACTTCGTTAGATTGATTGGAACCTCCAACTTAGCCATTTGCTTGCAGAAGGGCTACTTCCCCACCTCCACCTCCCTCCTTCTCTTCCCTTTTCTTTCCCCCCTAACGATGTTACATTTGTCCTGCGGATGATGTAGAGCACGCTGCGGAGGATGAACGGCTGGGCTCGGATCGCTCCTTTCTTGGCAAGCGCTCACACTTCACACCAGCCCTCCTCGGCACCATTAATATTATATATAGATACCCTTGTCACAGATTTACATTCGGCGATCCGAAATCAGGACGGGAGGGTGAAACGCGTGTGAGGAGGGGGGTGGGGGAAAGCCAGCTGATTTATTGTGGGGAATGTTAGAGAATAAAAAGGAGGTGATCAAATTTATATTAATGTCCTGACCTATATTCTTAAAACGGCTTTTTGTTCATTTCAGTGTTCAAGCATTTTGCTGCCCAAAGCCAGAGGGGAAGAAGAAAGAGAAAGAAAGAAGAAAACAAAACAGAACTACAAAATGTTACTATGTTGCCTTGTTATTTATTTATTCTCTTTATGTACTGGAAAATTGTTCAAGTGATCACCCTGTGTGAGCTTCAGGAGAGGATATGGAGATAGATTGTTTCTATAGATGGGCTGTGTCTCCCTCCCCGTGGATGTGGACAGTGGAGACAGGTGTGCGAGGGTTTGTACGTACTCATCCGAACTGACTGGTAAGGTCTTGCCTGTCCTGGTCCGATCCAATTTAACCTAACCCCAAAAGACTTCGTAGTAGACTAAACGCTATTATACGTGCGTTCTATTCTGAAGGTCAAGAGGAAGATTTACTAAAGTACAGAGATAACATTGGCATGAACCTCCAATTTTCAGGCTTATTTTCTGTGGCCACGTCACCATTTTTTCAAACAAAATTACAAGTAGCTTAACTTTACCTTCTGTTTGATGGAAGTTTAGGTCATTAGCAAAGATCTAAAAATCTCCGTGCTTTGTGCTCATGTCTCTAAATCTGTCTTACTCATCCCGCAAAGTGTTTGTCAACCCCACAACACGAACTCCCGTTTGCCGCTCCAGTACCTCCCACTCTGGGCTCTGACCGGAGGATGGCTTTCACCGCGGCGTCTCTGGTGGACAGCAAGGATTTCTGAATCCCTCGGGTTTTTATTTTATTTCATTTTTTTTTTAAGATTTTCATTTATTTGACAGAAGGAGAGAATGAGCGAGTGGGAGCACAAGCAGGGGGAGCGGCAGGCAGAGGGAGAAGCAGACTCCCCACTGCGCAGGGAGCCCGAGGTGAGACTGGATCCCAGGGTCCTGAGATCCTGACCCCAGCCGAAGGCAGACGCTCAACCCACAGAGCCGTCCAGATGTCCACCTCAAGTTTTTATTTGTTATTGAGGATTCAGTATTAAAACCAGTTGCCTAAGACAAAGAAAATAATGAGTCTTCTCCCTTTCCCTTTTTATTTTTTCAAACTACGCTAAGAAATTTTACACGGCCGCTTTTTTTTTTTTTTTGTCATAGTTCTGAAGCTGTATTTTTATTTTATTTTATTTTATTTTTTAATTAATTAATTTATTTTCAGAAAAACAGTATTCATTATTTTTTCAATCCATGCCCTCTATAATACCCACCACCTGGTACCCCAACCCCCCTCCCCCGCCACTTCAAACCCCTCAGACTGTTTTTCAGAGTCCATAGTCTTTCATGATTCACCTCCCCTTCCAATTTACCCCAACTCCCTTCTCCTCTTCCCTATGACCCTGCAATTGTACTCCTGGGTATTTACCCCAAAGATACAGATGTCGTGAAAAGAAAGGCCATCTGTACCCCAATGTTTATAGCAGCAATGGCCACGGTCGCCAAGCTGTGGAAAGAACCAAGATGCCCTTCAACGGACGAATGGATAAGGAAGATGTGGTCCATATACACTATGGAGTATGATGCCTCCATCAGAAAGGATGAATACCCAACTTTTGTAGCAACATGGACGGGACTGGAAGAGATGATGCTGAGTGAAATAAGTCAAGCAGAGAGAGTCAATTATCATATGGTTTCACTTATTTGTGGAACATGACCGCTTTTTAAAGTACTTTTTTATTTACCCCCTTTCTAAAGATTCTATAGAACCCAAATTGTCAGAAGCACTGATTTAACCCAAGAACCATTTCTTGAGTGGAAAGGGGAATATGATGAGGTCAATACTAAGAGTTCTATGTATTTATAGTTCGAAATTATGTTTAATTTCAGAAAAGCTTGATATTTGCTACGTTGAGGCCTAAAACATTTTTATTTATTTGTTGTAGTTTTAATCATTTACATGTATCAAGGATCAACTGTACGTAGACCTGTGTTGTGGGGTATTGGACTCGATCTTACCTTTGGTTGTTGGTTCCCCCCCGATCAAGGCTTTTTCTGGTTTCTTAGGTAAATCCCTCCCCGATAGCCTCTCTTCCTTCTTACAGATTAAACAAAACAGAAATCGTAGGCATTCATGAGAGATGTATTGAAAGTGCTATTTCTGTGAGTCCTGTTTTTGTATATGGGGATGGTCAATAAAAATGGTAGATTACCACTAATCTTTCTAGAACTGGAATTATAATTTTACTGCCCACTACTATCTACTACCCACTACTCCACATCGCCTGACAGTTGACTCTAAAGCTTGTGCCTCGTCGTAATTACTCTATCCCTACAACCTATGGGTCAGACTCCTCTGTTCATAGGTTGATTTTTTCCTCAAAAAGGTGACTCTGTCCCATTACTTGGAAGCGTGCTCTCATGCTTTCTAAACTTTGTTAGTGTGTTCTTGGTTTACAGAGGGAGTGGTGTTCCACCAGCACGCTTGAGACTCAGGTTGGTTGAGTGTGCCTGGGGCAGGTAGTGATTGCCATCAAGGAACACCAGGTATTTGAGGCAATCGATTACATTCTTTCTGGTTTGCCATGGGCTTCTACAGACCTAAAAATGTTGAGGTGTTTTCAGTTCAGCCCTTAGACTCAGGTGAGAGGATCCTGGATCTGCAGGCTAGAGGGCAGATCTAAGTGCATGCAAGTGCGCGCAATGGAGGAGAAGATCCAGCTCCTGCCTCTGTTCACCAGCTGAATTTGCTTAAGCTTGGCCACTCCAGTCTCCAGAGTGGAGGTCTAGGCAAATCAGGTCCCTGATTCTGCACTCCTTCCCTACTTTGTGCTTAGGGCTTTAGTATTGGGAGGCACTGAGAACTGCTCAAGGGTCTTGGGAAAATTATAGGGAAGGGATCCTCTCTCTCATGACTCCCTGAGGAGCTTGACTGGGTCGCTGTCCACTCTGGGTTTGGGCTGGTCCCTGTCCTGATGCTTGGGTCTAGGCCTCGCCCCCGCAGATCTGTGTTCCCACTGAGGCTAATGGCCAGCAGGGCAGCCTCCCCGGAGCACCCCCAAGAGGTCACTAAGGCCCCCAGGTGGGAGAATCCAACCGGGGAAGATGAACTGGGCCTCGGGCAGATCTCAACTTATAACTTATAAATATAAGACATACAGGATATGGGCCTCCATCTATACTGTTGTCTGGGAACCCATAAATTTTAAACAGCCCTCCTGGATAGCCTTTCTGCCCAATGCCAGTGCGGACTTTTCTGTCTTTGATGATAACTTGACTATTTGACTCTGATCATGTTCTTGATGTCACTTTGCACTTGTATCCTTTCTCTTCTCTTCATATTTGACCTTCATTTTTCTGACCCAGGATCCTTTGCTTAATGGGTCAATATTGCTTATACTCTTCTCTTTGTTCTGACCTGGGAATCACACCAAATGTTCCCGTTCAAAATGGGTTAGCCGGAGGGACCTACCCTTACAGCAATTATTTTCATATCATTATTTTTTGCAATGAATGAGACAGAAGGGTGTACTAGGTGAGCAGTAAGGAAATGGAAGGAAGGAAGGAAGAAAGGAAGGAGGAAAGAAAGATAGAAAGAGAGAAAGAAAAGGAAAAAGAAAGGAAAAGAAAAGAAAAGAAAAGGAAAGAAAAGGAGGAAACATCCTACCAGGATGGTTTCTTCAACCATACACTTCTGTTGTAACAGTTGGTAACATTAGAAGCGGTTCATGAATCCCTATTCAGGTCCACAGTAGAACTTGGCTCCCGCCACCCTGACACTTACTTAGGAGTTGAGTGCTAAATGGCAGTGTAATATTAGAGCACTATTCAATTTACATTATGCGGTCCTCGTTTGGTGGCTGTTCACTGGGAGTTCCCTGGGCGATTGTAAATGCAGACAGCTAATGGTGCTGGCGTCTTAGCCAACATTTCTGCTGTGGGAACAAAAGTTGCATGTACAAACTGTTCACATGGACAGTAATCCACTTACTGCACAAAATCATTGCAAATTAAGTCAATAGGTTTCCAGACAAAATGAGTTAGGAGTCAGGATGGGGAAGCATCACCATTTCCCCCTCCCTGCCCTGTTTCTCACTCCCCCCCCCAATATGACGAGCAAATCTGTTGTCTCCTTCTTAAACACCAAGAGGAAAAAATATGTTAATCAGATTTCCTCAACTTTTTATTTTAATGAACCTTGAACAAGTTTAACAACTTATAAAAGATAGTGGGTGCTTTGAGTCACAGACTGAGTTTTCTTTGAAACATCAAATTTCAAAACACATGTTCAAGCTCACAGGAAGGGCAGCTTGCTAAGGAAAAACAGACTGTGTCTCTTAATGTTGTGCACCCAAAACAGACTCTTTCCAAAGAAACTGCTGTAGAACTAAAAGAAGAAGTGACTAAGGTTGGGTTTTCTCCTGGGGGTGGGGCTTATCTGTATCCGTTGATCAATTTTAAGTGTCTGTTGCCCATTTTTCACTTACCCAAAGTTTGTTTGGTACAAGAGACTACTATTTTAGGAGAATGCAGTGTCACAGACAGGTCATGAGTCCCTATCAACTTTGCTCCTCTCTGGATATGTGAATTTGAGCATTCTCCTTATCTTCTCTAGATTATCAGTTTCTTCATTTCCAAGTTAGAAGTGATAGATCTTTCCCCAGAAGGATGATGAGGGGTAGATGAGATAATCTATGCAAAGGTGACAGGGAGCTCAATATATGATAATGAACTGAAAGGAAATAGGTATGAAGAAAGGCATTAAGTCGTAAGAGAGTGCAGATGCTCCTCTCCCTTCCTCTCTGCAGTGTTAATATAGATTATGGTCTATACCCCACTGCTGTTGAGTCTAACTTATTCAATTCTGTTTACCAATGGGACAAGTGTTCAATGTTATATGCGCATCCAAACAGATCTTATGAACTTGCTGTTAGGAGTTTACCTTATGATGATCTGATTTAGTCTAGAGAAATTTTGCTCATAAATGTTCTTTACAGATAAAGTGAGGATCTGGTCTGTGTTACTCATTTCTAAATGCTCAGCACACAGAACAGTGCTTGGCAAACACTCAACAAATATTTGTTGTGGGAATCAAAAAGTGCATAGAGAACTTTGTGACTCGGAGTGAGGTGTACATGGAACAAATGACTAAAATTGGGCTGTTTCCATCCTTGCATTATGCTCTTCAGTTCAGACTGGTGCCTTTTGGTATTTGTTAGAAAGCAAAAGAGGGACAGTTTGTTGATCATCTGAGTCTTGGGCTTGGGTTTAGGTCATGATCTCAGGGTCATGGGATGGAGCCCTGCATCAGGCTCTGCAGTCAGTGAGAGGTCTACTTGAGATTCTCTCTCCTTCTCTTCCTGCCCCTCTCACTGTTCTCTCTCTCTCTCTCTCTCAAATAAATAAATAAGTCTTTGGGAAAAAAAAGAAAGTAACAAAAATACTTGATAACATATAGGTCATTCTAAATGTATAGATCTCACCTTTAAAATAGGAAAGAGGAAAAAACCCAACATTTCATAACAGGGTATGGATTTAATTGTGCTTGGGATATCATGTGATTATTGTTAATGCAATCAGAGATAAGTTAATTTCCTTCATGTTTTGTATATAATTTTTATAAATGTCTTTTAATGGTTTACATGTTAATTTTGTTATAAAGTCAGTATATTCAGATTAGGGAATTAAACTGAATTAATTTCAATGCCCAAGATTCTTAATTGCCAATCCCAGAAGTCTCCCCTTGCCCACTTTATAATTAGCCCTAATTATAGGTCTATAATATGTTTATTTAGTTATTCAAAGCTTCTTGTACTTTGAAGTGTAAAACAACAAGGATCATTTAAACTTGTAACCAATTTAAAAAAAAAAAAAACATTGTGGTCACAATTGCTCTTTGAATTAACTAGAACATAATCTACCTACCTAATGAAATGAATTCCTTGGGCTAAATGTACCTATTGATCTATCAATAGAGAGATGAGTGTTTAAGTTGCAATATTATAATGCATATAAAAGAAAATAAGGAAATGATCCATGATCCTGCATTAGTGGTCATAACTATTTACTTTTTGAGCTATCATGAGATTGGAGAGCAACTTTGTATTTTTTGGGGGGGAGCATCTCAGAAGTTCATGGCCAGGGGGGGTCAGGAAAAGAAAAAAAAAAGAATACTGAGAGGAGTGACTGGCTGGCTTCGTTGGTGGAACATGCAGCTGTTGATCTTAGGGTTGTAAGTTCAAGTCCCATGTCTAATGTAGAGCTTACATAAAAATAAAAAGAAGACCCCTGGTTGGCTCAGTTGGTTAAGCATCTGCCTTCCCAGGTCATGATCCCAGGGTACTGAGATCGAGTCCCACATTGGGCTACCTGCTCAGTGGGGAGCCTGCTTCTCCTTCTGCTTGCTTCTCCCCAAGCTTGTGCGCTCGCTCTCTCTCTCTTTCTGAAAAATGAATAAATAAAATCTTTTTTAAAAATAAAAAGAATGCTGGTAGATGGGAAATGCGGGAAGGAGAATAATTGATGGGATTCATAAGAGAGGGAAGGAGTCTTTGCTGTATTAAGAACACAGCTAAGAAGCTTATCTCAAACAACAAATAAGAACATTTTATCCTCTAATATGGAAAAAGAATGAAAGGAGATTTACATTATAGAAGGGAGGGAAATTGGGATAATTATAAAACAGCCTTATTCTCCTTACTCAGAAACGTCAGCAGAGTTCATAAAGTTCCTAGTAGCTTCTACAGAGCATGGACAAGGGGTGGGAGATGGTGTAAGGTGTTTAGGGATGAGTTGAAGACCTGTGAGTTACTTTATGACTCCAGCTCAGCTGTGTGCAGTTAGATCTCTGTGGACACAGCCCATGCATCTACACACTTTACCTGTCTCTACACTGGATCAGAATGAAAAGCCAAGAAAACATTGAGTTGGACCAATCCATGTTTAGGGACAGGACATATGTCCTAGTATCATAAGTGTGGACTAAACTAAAGGGCTGGTGATGAAAGGTTGAAATGGTGTCTAACAGCCAAACTAGGGGCAACAATAAAGGTAAAATGGGCTTGTAGAATCTGAGAATAGGGAAGGTTAAATGACTAGAGAACAAAGAGTTTGTTCAATGGAATTATGGCAAGATGCCTGGTGAAACAACCTGTTTTTGGCAAAAGAGATGAATTTCAGAATTTGTAATCTTGGAGGTTGGCAGCTCACATATGGTTGATCTAATTGTGGGAATGAAGATCTTACTGTTAATGCCCTGTCTCCACTGGAAGAAAAGATGCCTGGGGGCGAGCAATTGATGGTGGTTGAGATGGTAGGCACTGGTTATTTTAGTTTTAGTTTATATCTTGCCAAAAGTTACATTTTTACAGAATAAATAGAACTACACTTACATTCAACATTTATGCTACTGAATCACAAATTATCTTGGTCCCTGTTTTATGCAGCTCATTTTTTTTTTCTTTTCTTCTATTGGGATGTTGAGGGTTACATTGTGCTGTGGGAGAAGTGCCAGTCTACCAACACACCAACTGTACCCTATCCACGTAAAGCCATTGGGATTATTCCACTATTTTAAACTCCTCGGAGACAGCGTCTATGTCACATTTATCTCTGTATTCTTGACATTTCGCAGAGTCACTGATACTTAGAAAATGTTTGACAAGTGTTTGATGAATAAAGGAGTGAGTGCATGGCTGAAGGAACTAAAGAGAGCAAGGATAGAACAGACCAGGAAACTGTAAGTCAAGTTTGGAGAAAGTGAAAAAATGAAGATGAAGTTGAGTGGATGACAAGAGGTTGGAGAAAGGTGGTCTTGGCATTAGCTTCCAGGAAGGGAGTGTTCCTGAATCGCATCTATGGAGGGAGAAAAGGGAAATGAGAAGGATTCAGCCCCTTCCCGTCAGGGCTGAGGAAGGGGCCACAAACAGTAACTAGAAAAGGTGGTGAGGGAAGAGGTGTCATGAGGCAAAGCCGTAAACAGTGCCGAGGTCCTTCAAGGAGAAATGATTCACAGCAACACGGTGCACCTATTAAAAGAATGTGACATTTTCTTTGGTGCTTGGCAAGGCCTATATTTTAAAGTTTGCTTGAGTGTGGTTTTTGATCTTTCAAGAAGTCGGAGGGAAGATTAACGCTTATTTACTAAATATTTCTTACAGAATTAATTTTTCAATCTTGTTCTTTATATTGCTACAGTCTGCATAACATGATTTAAAATTCTGGTCTCATGTGGCTAGTTCCAAAGTACAGTTTTGATTAATCAGAGAATTGGTTTAATCATTTGTTGGAAGGAATAATAAATTAGTGCAGCTGAAGACTTTGCTCTGTCTCTGAACTTGCTCTGTGCTGGCCTCCTTCTAAATATTTGCAACAGTGTGTGCAATGGTATCATGCCCAAATAGGACTGAATTATGTATCAGCTCTGAAATGAGAACCAACACAAGGGTGTGGAGATGAGAAGCAAGAAAACACACGAATTACATGAGGTTGATATTGTTTCAGCTAATGAAAGAAGGAAATTAAAAATTGTGGCAAAATGCCAGAGATCTGGTTCATGTGTGGGCAAAACTCCATCTAGATGATGAAACTAAGATCTCATAAAGTTCCAAAGTGAGCTGTAGTAAGTTCACAAATCATGGGCCTATGATTCTTCATGTTCTGAGTTTTTTTTTCTTCTTGTAAATATCCATTATGCAAGACAAGAGGCTGTTCTCCGACTCCCGCCATATTCTACCTAACAGGATAGGCTGTTAGGTGTTTACGATAGTCCAATGCCGGCCACTGTATGAAAGAGTAGAGGTCTAAGTGTCGTACAGCATCAGACACATTAAATAGCAGAGCTGAAGTGTTACCTCATAAAATATTCATAAAGCAGGTTTCATTTGTTCCAACGAATGAAACTGCTGCAGAAAACCCACCATAGTTCCTGACATGCCTCTCAAATTTCTGGGAATTCAGGAAGAAATTTAGAATTCCTGAGTGAGCAGGGTAAGTGATTTTTATTTCAGAAGGGAAGTTTCACACAAATAAATTTCAACTGTCAAATCCTGGGGACTTGCAGCAAAAATGAATACCAAACTGATGTTATACATCATAGACGTTTTTACAAAGAATTTCGCTTCCTGTGACGGGTCAAATCTGTAGGAAGAAAGGACAGGAAATCAATGCCTAGAGTAAGAAATGCAATAAAAGTGGGCTTTGTCTTAAGCATGTTGTTTCCTTCCATTTTACCTGCAATCAATAGACTTTGTTTCTTTCTATTTCATCACTGGAACAATAGACTTACCTCTCATTGTCCGTGTTCCCCAGAAATGCCCCCCCCGCCCCGGAAGTTGTCACCGACAGAAGTTCCAGAAGAACTTCTGGCCTATTTCTTTCTATTCTGAGTTTTACCTAAACCTGGGGTTCTGACCTAGGATGGGGGACAATGCCACCCACTACGGGGTATTTTGGATGTCACATGATGGGGGTACTATTAGCGTTCAGTTAATGAGCCTGAGAGTTTCGTTGTAGTGAAGTAAACGTCTGCTTACATGTTTGTTTTCTACATAAGTCCTTGAAGTTATAGACCTTCCATTCTTCTTCTTTGCTCCTCTGGCACTGAGAGCAGCAAATGCTTGTTGAATGACTAAGAAAATGATAAAGTGAGAAAAAACTAAGAAAATGATAAAGAGGGTGTGTTTAACTATATAAAAAGTGTCAATGAAACGAATGATATCTTCTTTAATTTACTCTACTTTGTTAAATACAAGATGTCCTGGACAATTACGAATTTAAGACTGAGAGGAATCACAAACTTTTGACTGGATAAGGAACCTTTAAAAAAAAAATCCTTTCAGATTTATTTAGCTGGAGAATCATTACATTTTTGACAGTTTTTGTGAATCACGAAAATGGCCAAGGAAATAATTGCTTTACAAAAACCAAAAGTCTCTTGAATTCTTCCCGGCCCCCCTTATTTTTAAGAAAATCTATTTTCTTAAATGATGAATATCAGTATTTGCTTCCATGACCCAAGACAGAAACATGTTCAGAATCTTAAAAGTGACTTAAAAGAAAACCTTTCCGGAAGCCTGTTTCTGTCAGAATGTTGTAATTTCCTTTAGAAACTCCAGCTGTTCCACAGCACGCAGTTAAATTAAGTATAAGTGCTGTTAAAGAGGAGGCGACCATTAGAATATTTTAAAAATATGACTAGAATCCAATGTTTTAATCAAATAATTTGCTAATCACTCAGTATGGCATAGCCTCGTGATGAGTGTCTCCCTTACCTCAGCTCTTCCCACTGCCAGAGACCAGGGGCTCCCGCTCCTCCTCTGCCTCCTCCTCCTCCTGCGTCTGCTGCTGACTAGGCCCTTATCTCTCTGTGGAATGTTCCTCAGAGCCCATTAAAGAGTGCTTTAATCCAAGAGAATCTAGATGATCAAGAAAAATTAAGCTCCTCATAATAGCAAAATTGTAAGAAATTTGGACAAAATGACTCTCCGCATCACCGATTTTGTTTACTAGTGGGTAATTAATTCTCCACATATGTTGGGAACATCTGTCGCCATGACCTGCCATCGGATCTGCGAAATGACTGCTGTGCGGTTTCCCCACAGGTCATTAGCAGAGCTCTGAAAGGAAGTGCCTTCCCCCTGCCCTCAGCCCCGACCACTTTCTCTATAGCTAGGAGGTTCTCTGTGTAGGTTCCTGGGAGGGAGATGCCCTCCTCCGCCACTTGTCCCTCTGTTACCAGTGGGCATCTCTGGCCACTTCCCATCCCCCCCCCCCACCCAACACACCCAGCCCAAAGCAGGAGGAAAGCAGTGCCTGGGTGTGGGGGAAGAGAAGCTGCCAGGTCTGGGACTAAAGAAACCTTTGGCTGCCCTCTGGATTGTCTGGCTCCACTGAGGGGACAAGGGGAACGTTGTCTTCAAGCATAGCTGAATGGGATCCAACAGAAATCTCGAGGTTTCTGACCTCAGACTTCCCAGCACCATCGGTGAGAAATTGGGCTCAGGTTGGAGGCTCTCATTGCCAAGAGGCCTTGTCTGAACAGAAATCCAAGACGGCAAACCAACTCTGGGAAGGGGCTTTTTGGCAGCTACCATGACATGCCATTCATTGGTTGGCATTCAGGCACTTCCATGCAAAGGAGAGGGGAGACTTATGGAAAAGGGAGATCATTTGCCCCAGTCCCTGAGATTCTAATAAAAAGCCAGCTCTCCTCCGGGCAGTGGTAGGGGCCTCCCAGTAGTTTGGAAAATCAGAGATGAAAATCAGAGATCTATGGGAAGTTTTAAAGTGAAATGGAGATACGAGAAGGGACTCTGCTGACAGATGGGGTTTGGAAATTTGTACCCATTATAGGCCTCTCGGCGTCCTAACACGGCACCTGGCACACTTTCTTGTCTCCTACTTGTCTGTTGCCCCACTAGCAGAGTCAACTTGTTAAATACTGGAAATTTGCCTTCTTCGTGTTAGTGATGATCTGATCTGCATCTGATCTATCACAGAAGAGCTGCTCAAAACAGTGTGGTCAATGAATGCGCGGTTGTCCTAGTAATTCCTCACTACGATCCTGCAACATCGACATTATTATCTTAATTCTAATGAGGAAACCGAGGCCCGGAGGGTCCCTACAGCCGAGCCAGTGTTTCAACCAGCTGTGTCTGCTGTCTGTTTCCCCGCTTTTCTCAACCACAGTGTTGTTCACAAATATAGCTCTGAGTCCCCGTAAGGCTGGGTGACTTTCTCCCAGAAAAGAGAAAAATTTGCAACTTTTAGTTCAATTATTGAGTTAAACTTATTTAAAAAAAAAAAAAAAGCACATGCTAAACATTTATAGGGGTGAAGCACACAGATCTTGGAGTCACTCCTAGACTTCATTCCTGATCCTGCCCAAGTACTAAACCACTTTGAGCCAGTTTCCTCATCTTGTAAAATGAGAATATTCAGTTTCTAGTTGTTAGGATTCTTATGAGGATCATATAAAGAAGATATGAAAACGCTGAATGCAATTGCTCAATTAATGGTGCAAAAGAAAACCCATTGCTTCCCATGTTGCTTTCTAGAATCAAATACTAAACACACATCTTACATGACTGGCACTTGTCACTTGTGTATGATTCTGGTTCTCATTCATAACTGAAACCCCCCTTTTGGTTATTACAATTGCATTTAGAGAGAACTACTTGCATACTTGCATGATTATAAACCTACTTCCTTTTCTTTTAATATTTTTATTTATTTATTTGGCAGACAAAGATCACAAGTAGGCAGAGAGGCAGGCAGAGAGAGAGGAGGAAGCAGGCTCCCTGCTGAGCAGAGAGCCTGATGAGGGGCTCCATTCCAGGACCCTGGGATAATGACCTGAGGTGAAGGCAGAGGCTTAACCCACTGAGCCACCCAGGCACCCCAAAACCTGTTTCCTTTATTTAGAGAATTCACTCCCTGATGGAGGTGGCCATTTTATACATTCAGGTGGCTGAATTATGAAAGATCTTATTAGGCTATTGAATGAATTGGAAATAGATAAGTAACTACTCAGGAAATTCTTAAATTAGATCATCTAACTGCCTCCTCTATAGTTTCTTGGAGAGCAGCCTATGAAAGATTTGCCCCATACCTGAGCCAACTCTTTTCCAAATCAGCTTTCAAGCAAGGTTGTTTCCAAATGGAAGCCTTTTGATCAGGAACACAATATGAAGTTTGGGAGATAATTTTAAGCTACTTGCATAATGACTTGACAGGAGAAAATTGCACAGTAGAAGAATGATGAGCTTTGGAAATAAGGGAAACTGCGGGGGTCCTCCGTCCCTATAGCTCCCCACTCTGTTTTCTTTATCGCACTTTTGATGGGCAAAGTCTACCTAAAGCCCATGGTTGTCCTGTGTCTCCCTTAGTGACTCTTGAGTAAGGAGGGTAAGACAAATGTGTTATGACGGCCACAACGACATACGTGCACCACGTTCAGAGGGAGCCGGAAGGTGCCGAGGCAGTTCTTCTAGTTATGGGAGCCTAAGTAGAGATTTTGGAAAAATGAGTAAGAGCCATTAAGAACACATTTCCAACACTAAGATGGAAAATGTAGAGGAACTCACTGAATGTAAGCTAATGCAGGGGCAGCTCCACGTAGGGTTTAATGGACTTTTGGTCTTCTTGATTCGGCTCCCCCCTTCCGCCCTTTCAGAAGGACACATGACCACTGGCTGAACTCTTCTAATGTATGTCATGGTCCAGTAACTTTTGTTTGTTAAGGCTCCTGTGATTCCTCTCCCTAGCAATTTGTTAATTTAACAAGTATTTTGGAGATGGCCAGTAAGTATTTATTAATTTATTTATTTGGTGTTTGTTTTGTGTTTTTCTTTTCTTTTAAGATTTTGTCTATTTATTTGAGAGAGAGAGAGTGCATGCACACAAATTCGGGGAGAGGCAGAGGGACAGGTAGACTCCCTGCAGAGCAGGGAGCCCGATGTGGGACTTGATCCAAAGATCCTGGGATCATGATCTGAGCTGAAGGCAGACACTTAACCAACTGAGCCACCCAGACGCCCTCGTGTTTCTTTTTAACACTGTTTTTGAGCCCTAACAATATGATAAGTCATTTCAATTTAACTCAGTGGAACAGATGCTTAATGAGCACCTACTATGTTCTAGGCATTATTTTTAGAGGAAGCAATACACAGATTCATAACATAGTTCCTGCCTTTCAGAAGTTTACCATAAACTAGAGAGAAATAAAATAAGATTTTATTTATTTTCAGTTGAAGAGTTTACTTGAACAATATGGTAGGAGTATGTTCAGAGTGCTTTTGGATCACTGAAGATGGAACATGCCGCTCTAACTCTGACTGAGGGAACTGAGATGTTCCACAAAAGAGGCAACATGTATGTTGAGTCTTGAAGGATGAATAGGAGTTCCCCAAGTGGCATCCTGGCTAGGAATATGGACTTTGGAGTGACCTGGGTTCAAATTCTGATTCTGTCCCTTTTAGCTATGAGACTTTGAACAAATTGATTAACTTCTGTCTCCTTTGGATTCCTTACCTGTGCAATAAAGGTAACTCAGAGCACCTGCCTTACAGTGTTGCTGTAAGACATAAAAAGTTAGTATTAATACAATGCTGAAAACTCTCCCCAGCACACTGCGGTACTATGCCAGTCCCAGTGGGTATCCTCACAAGCTGCTCGGTCATCTCTGCTGAAATTCCAATTTGCTCTTGGCCCCATGGACATCTTTGCCAGTAGTTTTCACTTGTGTCCTCACCTTTCTGACTGAGAATGTGAAGAGCATCCGTGCATTGGGGAGCTCTGCTTCTCATTACCCTCCCTCCAGGTTTTATAGCAACATGGCCCAGGTTCTATACTTTTCCTTCCACTCAGGGACCTCTCCTTCCACTGTCCTTTCACACAGGGCTACACACTATGGCCCAAGTTCAAGTCTCCCTGTTCTTTACGACCCAGACTGTGTCTGTCTATTTGGATTTCATACCCCAGCATCACTTTGTGGAGAAATCTTTGAGTGATGGACTGAGGAATTTAAATTTCAATCAATGATGTATGAAATGCCCCTGAAAGTCTGGTAAAAGAATGAGATGGTAACTCGGCAGCACTTGAAACAGGAAAAGAAACTCAGAAAGAAAACTTTAGAAGAAGGACAAGAATGAATATATCATGAAAGCCAGTTAAGGAGGAATTCGAAGAAAGGACATGTGGAAACCAGTATCAAGACTGTTTTAAGAAGATTTTGTCTGATTATTTTGAACTATGTGATAAAACCTTCTTCTCTGACAACCATTTCAGTAGAATGTAGAGGTGGAAGATAGGTTGGGAAGGGGTCAGAAGTTAGTGGATATTAAAGAAATAGGGGCAACATGTGAAGGAAATTTTGGGCACCCCGTGGTGAAGGGAACAAGATGTACTGTATGATGACTGCTCTTCAGACATCACTGCTTCAGGGAATGAGAGGGCTTTCTACCTGAGAGACATAAGCAAAACTTACAGACTGGTAGAAGTTTCCGGTAGAAAGGAAGGATTGGACAGGAAATAAGAAGGGGTATGACTGAAGGGAGATGATGCTAGAAAAGGAAGGGCCCGTTGCGGGTGTGTTGTGATAAACATATCTAAAGCAAGAACATGTTTTCGTGACCAAAATATTAGGATAAGGTGCACTGTTGATTTATTCACGGAGGTTATCATCTTGACTCTCCTCAAAAAACATCTAGAATATAAGATGAAAAGGATTCTTATGTTTTATAATCCAACCATTCTCTAGTGGTTATTTTATGCTAGTGTCTATAATTAATATCCAAGTGTCTTGATGGATATATGGGGATTGCTTTAATTTAGTATTTTGTAATCATTCAGTCCATTTTATTCTTATAATTATGAAGGGCAGGATTAAGGGCAAAATCCACTCTTTCTATCAGGATTAAACCTGAACTAGACAAAAACACAAGCATCACAGGACTAACCGAGAGGAAGTTCTTTTCATCGAATGTGGTGACTTTTGTAACGCAAGCCAGGCTCTGGAGTGAGACAAACAGTACTGGTGAATGCGCTGTGTCTCATGGGGCAGGGCAAAGACTTCCTAGTAGAAAGGATATTCTCTCTTTAATAAAAAAGAAGAAGAATGGGTTTTTAGTTTCATTGGTGGAGGGACTGAACAGGATTCACTGGTGGAGGGACTGAACAGGAAGGAAGCACCTGCTCTCCCTCTCACTCCAGAATAGGCATCCTCTTCTCCTCCACATCCTGCCGGGACCATGGGTTGGTCTAGAACCCTCAAAACTTGGGGAACTCCAGTTTGTAGGACTAGGGAAAAGCTTAATCTGACGTATAGACAAGGAGTTCAAGGATGCTTGATGGTGAAAGATGGGAGAGGGCAAGATGGAGGGTTTGGGAAGACAAGTCTAGAAACATCTTCTAGCAACGCTCCACTTTCCACATCCTGACTGCCAGATCCCACCTGAGCTCAGTAGGGAGTCCCAACCTCTGCTCGGTCCAGACTGAGACCCATCCTAGCCACCTTCCATCAAGGAACCTCAGAAGAAACCTCTATTAAACAGATGCTTTTGAGTAAAAAAATACAATTTTTATTAAAGCGCACTTTTTTTTTTTCAAATTAACCACAACACAGGATCACATCTTCCTTTGTAGAATATTATTGTAGATATTATTTTCATGTGAATAATTATTGCAGATATGCCTCCCGAAAAAGAAGAAAAAATATCCTGGACCAAACAGTATGGTGGACTGTATAACATAGTGGTTCATGGTGAACTTGACACATCCAACCGGTTTTCTAAACTTTTTCACAAAATCTGCTCCACCAATAGTCTTTTGCATTCTAATCCATGACGATTCTTTTTGTCTATTACTCATCCTTGACTCCTCTGTTTTTTCCTATTCTTCATCCAATCAGAAACTCCTATTTAGCTCTGTTTCCAAAAGAGATCCAACTCTTCCCACCATCTCTACTATTATGTCCTTGACCCAAGCACCAGCTGATCTCTTGCCAGGTCTTTGCAATGCCTTCCAACTGATCTTCTAGCTGCCGGTGGGCTCCCATACAATCTTTTATCAAACCAAAGGAGTTAAAGCTTCCAGTGGCCCCCATTTCGTTCAGCATAAAGTGGAGTCCTTCAAAGGCCTCCAAGACCCAATCCCTGCTGGGCACCTGCTGCCGCTCTAGATGTATCTCTGCGGTTCTCTTGCTTGCTCTCCTCACTCCAGCTGAAGTGACCTCCTCCCTGTTCTTCTGGCTCCTTTAATCAAGTTCCATCCATGTGTAGACTTTTTAGCAAGCCTACCCTGAGCTCCCTGTTTCATATAACACACAATCCCTGGCCCAAAACTTGGCATTAGCAGTTTACATTATCCTGCTCCAAACTTCTTCCCATATGATAGTCATGGAATAGACTTCTGAGGGTTGTGTGAGAATTAGAGAAGTTAATACCTGTACTTGGAACTTACCTGGACATAGTACATGCATGAAAAATATTATAAAATATTATATAAAAATGTATGTTTGGGTACATGATAGAGTCAGTCTTTTTTTTTTTTTTAAGACATTTATTTGAGAGAGAGCACAAGCAGGAGTGACAGTGGGAGAGGGAGACAGAGAATCTCAAACAGACTCCCTGCTAAGCATAGATCCTGAGGTAGGGCTCGATCTCCCAACCTTGAGATCATGACCTGAGCCAAAACCAAGACCCCGGTGCTTAACCAACGGTGCCACCCAGGTACCCCTAGAATCAGTCTTTTGAAAATTATTTTATGAGTATTGTTATATTCTATGTGAAACACATGATTTAATCTTCACCTCAAATGGTATGAGGTAGCCCCTGTTAATGGATGAGGAAACCGAGACTCAGAGGTATAAACTGAGGTTACAGAGTCAGAGTTGGGATGAGGAAGTATTCCCAAGCCCACTGGACCCTAAAGCTGAGTCTCCTCCTTCATACACACAGACACACTCTACCCTCTCAAGGAAACTATATCAGCTGAGGACTGAAATGTGAAAGGAAACTACATCAGCTGAGGATTGAAAATGTGGTAGTGCTACTTCTCTGCTTTAACCTCAAAGGCTTTGGGGCACCTGGGTGGCTCAGAAGGTTAAGTGTCTGCCTTTGGCTCAGGTCATGATCCCAGTGCCCTGGGATCAGGCCCAGCATTGGGCTCCCTGCTCAGTGGGGAGTCATCTTCTCCTTCTCTGTCTCCCCCTGCCCCTCCCCACCACTTGTGTTCTCTCTCTCTTTCTCCACTCTCTTTCAAATAAATAAATAAAAATCTTAAAACGAAACAAAACAAAACAACAACCTCAAAGGCTTCCCATTGACCTAGTGATAAAGTTCATGCGACGGCTTTTGTTGTTTCAAATCGGGAGGCTAAACTCACTCCTCAGTCATTTAGGTCCTATTGTGAAAGGATTTTTCAGACATAATTAAATTTCCTAATAAGCTGAATCTAAATTAATCAAAAGATTGTCCTATGTGGGCCTGGCCAAATCAGGTGATTCCCTTAAAAGAGGGTTTAGGCTTTCCTAAACTTAGAGTTTCCAAACATCTCATGCCTGTGGGGTTCTAGCTATTCATGATCTTCTCTTCCTGGCTTCTTGCTTAATAGACTTTAGACTTACTCAGTGACTCCTCACAGTTGTGTCAGCAATCAGTGTGTGTATATGTATGTGTATATTTATGTGTACGTGTATGTGCACGCCTATGCAGATGCACACACACACCCAGTTCTGCTGCTCTGATTGAACTCTGACTGGTACAATCCTTAAAATACCCTAACAATCTAGCACAATTAAGCTCTTCTCTCCTGCTTCAATTCATGTCTCCTTTCCTGTCTCCCTTAGCTGCAAACAACCTAAAATCCTAATGGCATTAGCCTAAATACAGGGTTTATTTTTCTCACAAGCAAGAAGTCTGTACCAGTTGTAAAAGAAGTCCAGGTTTGGGGAAACTACACAACAATGCCTCAGGGGACCCTGCAATTCCTTCTCCTTTGTCATCCTTTATCTCATGCTTGTCACTTCATCATGGCAAAATGGCTATTGTACTTTGGGGCATCAAGTCAATGTACTAGAGAGACAGGAAAGAGAGGTTAATTAAAAAAAAAATAAAAAGGAAAAAAGGTAAAAGGACAGAAAGAACTTTCTCATTGCAAGTCTTTGTCTTTTTATTACAGAAGGGCTACCCTTCTCAGGGATTTCTGTTGCTGTCTTATTAGCCAGAACCATGTTGCCTGGCAGCCCCAGCTGGAAGGAGTTCTGAGAGAACAAGTTTTTAGCAATTATTTATACGGTAAAGGCAAGCAAGAAGAAGAGGTTGGAAATTGTAGTTGGGTCAGCCAACTGATAGTATTTGCCAAATATCCTCTCCCTCCACCCTTTTTAGCTTTTTATGTTGAGATTTTTCAATCTCAACATAAATATAATCTCCTCAAGAAAGCCCCTTCTCATCCATCAGATCCTGCTGAGTCTGTTAAAAACTCTTTTCCATTACAACGCTTAGCACACCAAAGTCAATCTTCCTTGGTAGACTACAAGCCATCCAGCACAGGAGAGACCCCATCTTTAATTTTCTTAATGTTTAGCATAAGACCTGGAATACACATTCGCTTTGTAGTTCTGGCATGCCTGACGAGCATTAGAAGCTATGATGTAATGCCATCTACCTCATCCATCAGGGAATGAGAATTCAGTGTGATTACCAACAGGACTCCCTTGCTTGTGACTGAACTTTTCATTCCTGCAATGCTCAGAAGGCCCCATCCTTGATTTCTAGTATGTGGGTGAAAGGAAACTGCCAGTCAGGAGATGCCACACATAGTCTCCAAGACACATCTCCTACCACAGCCTGATGTCATACTCAGGAGGCTGAACAGAATCAGCTGTCACCATTTTCCAGGCAGGCTTCTTCACCACACGCAAAATATACCTAATTACATTTCACTAAGAGAGGATTTGCTGTGCTATACTTATTCATCAGTCAGTCCTTTTAGACTTCAACAGAGCGCAGAAGTTTGGGCTCTTGGATGCTGCAGTTGAATTGAAGATGGTTTTGCTAGAGCCAGGAAGAGATCTAATAGATAATCTAGTTGACTAACACAATAACCAATAGCCCACATGTCCTCCTTCCTTGAGTCTGTCTATTCTTCCCCTTAACTGGACTAAGTCGCTTGCACAGGAAAATCTTTTTTTTTTTCTCTTAATAACAGTTGTTTATTAGAGAGAGAGAAAGAGAAAGAAAGAGAGAAGAACACAAGTGAAGGGGAAGGGACAGAGGGAGAGGGAGAAGCAGGGCTTTTTCCAGGACCTGGAGATCATGACCTGAGCTGAAGGCAGATGCTTAACCCACTGAGCCACCCAGACGCCCCACATAGGAAATCTTAATAAGTCAAAATTCTTCATGTCCTTGGGAAATTAGAGACATAATGATGAGATTTTAATCATTTATATAGCAAAATGCATGCAGCTACCATTTGATGCATTGAAGTGCCTGAAAAATATCTTTGTTTAAATTATTGCCTTGATGCCAGGCTCAGATAAATGGAATGTATGTTCATGGGAGCAGGGGCTTTGCTGTTGTGGTGGTGGTGGTGGTGTGGTGTTGTGGGTGGGTCATGCTTATCCCACTGCTGTACTCAGAGTACTGAGCAATGCCTGGCATGGGAAGCACTGAACAAATAAGAAATAAGTGACTATTGAGTGATGAGATGGTATTGTGTTTGTATCTGTCACTCTTACTCTACTCGTATGATGAAACACATTGATAATTTTTTTTAATGTAACACAAACTTGCATATTGGGCACAGACCCCACTTGGCAATTGAACTAACTCATTGATAGATTCAACTCAGATGATCAAGATTTTTTATTTATTATTTATTAATACTTTCAAGGATACAAGCAGTCAAGAGGCACAACCAAGGCAAGGAGAGGTCTATGACAACTGCCAGCTCCCAGGTACTTCCCTCCTGCATTGCACACGTGAGCTCTGGGCCAATATGCTAGCTGAGTCCCTAAGTCAACTCAGAATCTCTAAGCTATGGAATATCTCATTTTATATCTCAGATTTGTATCTAGGTGATTTCTTCAGGGAGCCATGCTTCATCATCGTTAGGTTACATATTGGCTTGTTTACCATAAGAGGTCCTAAAGTGGGGACATCATATAAAAAGCATTCCATATATAAGGACTTTACTTCTAATAAATATCATTAGTCTATTTAATCTGGAATTTCAGCTATAAGTCTCTAGTTGCAAGGAAAATAGATGGGGTCACTTGCCCGATTTCCCTGGGAGTGAGATCCTTACCCCACTTTCTAGTAACTCAGAGATAAAGGGATCACAGTCACTCCATCATGTCCAAAAACAGAAGTTGAGCTCTGCCCATATTTGTATAAGTATGCAGTACTGGTATTACTAGAGAAAATCCTTTATATTTTATAATATCTCTTTTAAAGCTATCATTTAAGCTGGTTTCCTAAGGTAACTATATATTTAACTATCTTCATGTTGATATCCCTATCATTTTGGTTGTTTGAGGCTTATTTACCCTCAGATTTCTCAGGAAATACCCTGAAGTCTTCCATACACATTATAGTTTGTAGCCTTCATTCTTGAAAGTAAATTTAGCTGGATATAAAATTCTTGGCTTACATATTTTGCTTTGAGTAACTTAAATATTGTACCATTGTCCTCTAGAATAAAGCTTCAATGTTGAGAAGCTTAATTACAAAACTATATCCATTTCCTCCTGGTCTTTTTGCTTGCATGGACAAAAGTTTTGTTTTGTTTTGTTTTGTTTTCATTAATTTGATGTCCAGGAATTTTAGTATAGTGTCTCAGTGTTGGGCATTCTGGTTCAGTTTTCCTAGATTCAGTGGCCCCTTTCCATATCTATTTTAAGTCATCTTGTCTTTCAAGAAAGATTCCTTGAGATAGAATTTCTAACATTTATCCTGTTCCATTGATAATGTTTTCTTCTTCAGGTATTCCTGTGATATGAGTTTTGGAATATCATGGATTGTTTTCCATAGCTATCACCCTCCTTTCAAGACCATTTTGCTTAAAAAATATTTTTTTAGAATTTTACTCCTTTTCCTTTTCTGTTTTTCTCAAGGCATTGTCTGTTGCATATATTTGCTCTTGCCTTCCTTCTAGTCTTTATATTGAAAGAATTATTTCTTTTATTTCTAAATATTTTCTGAGTTGCCATCTTCCTTTCTGATCTAAATTCTCATAACTCAGACCAGCTCTTTGTTTCCACTCAGGTCATGATTTCAGGGTTGTGAGACTGAGTCCCATGTCAGTCTTCACATTCAGTGAGGAGTCAGCTTGGAATTTTCTCTCTCTCTTTCTCTCTCTCTCAAGTAAATAAGTAAATGAATAAAATCTTAAAAAAGAAAAGAAAAGAAACCAAATAAGCCAGCACCTTGATTTTGGACTTCCAGACCTCCAGAACCATGAGAAATGAGTGTGTGTTGGGTGATATTTTGTTAGGGTGGCCCAGGAGGACTAACACAGAGCTCTTGGTCCTTTTCACTGTGTCGTGTATTCACTTAGTGCTTTCATGTAGTCTCATGGCTTTAAGTACTAAGTGAATGCCGATACCTCCCAAATCTGCATCTGGTCCACATACACCTTCAAATTAAAGGCTTCAGCATCCAGTGGCCTAAGCAACAATCTTCTTTTGAATGACAAACTTATGCTTCAAACTAAACTTCAGAACGTTGCTCTTGCCCACAGACAAAATGTCCCATCTCGATTTATGACAAATTTCATAACTTTAGTACTCAGGCCAAACTCTTGAGATCATCATTGATTTCTTTCTTTCTCTTCATCCAATCCAGTCTCTGGGAAAATCCTACTGGCTCTATCCTCAACATGAATTCAGAATCTGATCACTTCTCACCTGCTTTCCCGCTAAAATCTACATCAGGTTAACTCATTGCTCCTGTCCCTTGCATTGACTTCCTAACTGGTCTTCCTACGTCCATCGTTTCTCCCCTACAATTCAACCAGAATTCTTTCAAAATTTAAGTCCGATCATATTCTTCAAAATATAATAAAAGCCATAGTCCTTCCTCAAAGGTCTATGGGACTTATCTGATCTGGGCTTCCATGGTCTCTCTGACTTCAGTCCCTACTTCTGTCCTCCTTGTTCACTCTGTTCTAGCCTCATTGACCTTGCTGCTGTTCCTCCAACATCCCAGGGATGCTCCCACCCTGAATGTGTTTCCTCTCCCCAAATAATGCTCTTTGCCTGGTTGTATACTTCACTAAGGTCCATAACCCCTTCAAACATATGTCCAAATGTCACCCTAAGAAGTCTACCTGCACAATCGTATGTAACACTTGTTGTACTAACCAGATCTGGTTCTACATAGTTATATATAAAATAAATATATATATATATATCCATATTTAAAACTCAGGTCATATTATATGTATGTTTATATACATGTAAAACAGATATTTTTATTTGTATATAAAAATGTTTATATAACATATAAATATACCTATATTTATATAATACCTATTTTTTTATTGTCTGCATCTCCTTGCCATGATGTAAACTCCAAGAGAACAGTGATATTTTCCAACGTTGTTAAGTGATGTAGTCAAGGTACATAAAACACAGTTTAGCTCATAGTAAGTACACAGTATCTCTAAATAAATGAATGAGTTTTTTTCCATTTGCTTTGTTCCTAGATTGCTATCTCTTTCCTTGATTTTTTTCCTTTCTTTCCCTAATTCTGTCTATTTTTTCACTTAGTAATCTCTGGGTAATGTGTTGTCCTGGATGTCATCTCAAACTTGCATCTTCTTTTCTTCTTTACTTTCCATCATCTTATCTCATACACGTGCGTTCCTCCCTTAGGGAACTCTTTAGTAAGAAATCTGATGAGCCTATCATTCTTCCCTTAGTTTCAGAATTCTTGGGGATTTTCCCACAACAAACACAGACATAGATATTTCATTATTACCATAAACACACATACGTTGCTTTGAAAAACACCATGCAAGGAATTTATCCATAAGTGGGACTTGTTCTCTAATAATGTATCTCACAATTTGTGCTTGCTATCACTTACCATTAATGCTAAAAAGGTAGATTGTAGAATTTAGATATATATATATATATATATATATGGTGCATAGAAACACAACATATTTATGTACATTGATTTTGTATCCTCTTACAATCTAAATTGTAGAATTTAGATATATATATCTAAATTCTATAATCTATCTTTATATATATTTATATTATATATATCTACAATCTACCTTTATATATATATATGTGTATATATATATACACACACACACACAAGGCACTTTTCTATGTCTTAGTGGAAGGAACCTTATCTTCATGTTTCTAAGTCATGGGCTTTCCCAGGAGCTCTGCTGCTAATAAAATCTAGGATATTTAGGGAGTCATCGACTTGTTTGCATTCCTGCTTTGACTGCAAAATAAAGGCTGCATAGAAGGAACACAATGAGCCATATACCACTCTCGATGTTATAGCTGCTATATATTTTCTCTTTATTACTCCTGACCACCACTTGGTGAGACTGGAATGAATTAAGACATGTGGAAGCCCCACATACTAAGGAGATAGGGGTGCTCCCCATCCTATCTCCCATTATGTCATTTTGTGGAAGGTTTTAAAAATTCTGAACAATAAAGGAAGTATAATGTAGCTGATTCAAGTTATGTCCCCTGAACTGATTATATTGAAACTTTTAAAAATTTCATACAAGATATAAAAACTTTCCAGCAGCAGCTCTTCCTGCCCATGGGTCCTGTCCCCATGCTTTAATAAACCACCATTTTACACCAAAGATGTCTCAAGAATTCTTTCTTGGTCATCAACTCCAGACCTCACCTCACCTCACATCACCTATGTTCTAGAACTTCATCATTTTGAGTAAATGGATTTAAAGGAGATTTCATGAAATGAAGTTATTTGCAACCCTTTATCTACCGGGGTTGCCTTTTAGATCTGTTGACTGTTTCCTTCACTGCTAGAACTGATAAACAGATTCACTAATGTAAGAGGATACAAAATCAATGTACATAAATATGTTGTGTTTCTATGCACCAATAATAAAGCATCAGAAAGAGAAATTAAGAAAATAATCCCATTTACAATTGCATGAAAAATAATAAGAAACTCCGAAATAAATGTAGCCAAAGAGGTAAAAGACCTGTACTCTGAAAACTATGAAACACGGATGAAAGAAATTGAAGATCACACAAAGAAACAGGAAGACATTCCATGATCATGGATTGGAAGAACAAATATTGTTAAAACATCTATACAACCCAATGTTATCTGTACATTTAATGCAATTCCTATCAAAATACCAACACTAATTTTCATAGAGCTAGAACAAACAATGCCAAAATTTGTATGGAACCATAAAAGACTCCGAATAGCCCAAGAAAACTTGAAAAAGCAAAGCAAAGCTGGAGGCATCACAATTCTGGACTTCAAGTTATTTCACAAAGCTGTAGTGATCACAAAAGTATGGTAAAGGCGCAAAAATAGACATACTGATGAACAGAACAGAATATAAAACCCAGAAATAAACCCACAACTATGTGTTCAAACTAATCTTCAACAAAGCAGGAAAGAATATCTACTGATGAAAAGAAAGTCTCTTCCAATAAATGGTATTGGGAAAACTGGATAGCATCATGCAAGAGAATGAAAATTTCTTATACCATAATCAAAATAAATTCAAAATGTATTAAGGACCTAAATGTGAGACCTGAAGTCACAAAAATCCTGGAGAAGAACTCAGGCAGTACCCTATGACATGGTTAGTAGCAGCTTCTTTCTAGGTATTTCTCCTGAGGCAAGGGAAACAAAAGCAGAGACAAACTATTGGGACTTCATGAAAATACTGTGTAATGTTTCTTACTTCTGGTCAATAATTTCCTTTAAGTGCTTTACTGTTTTATTTTTCATACTTAGATGTGTGATGCATCTGGAATTGAAAATTTTGTGTGCCGTGAAGAAGAGATGAAAATTATTTTCATCAGTATCGCTTATTAATAAAATCTTATTAATAAAATCTTACCCTCATCATAAAAAAAAATTTCCAGGGGCACCTGGGTGGCTCAGTGGGTTGGGCCTCTGCCTTCAGCTCAGGTCATGATCTCAGGGTCCTGGGATCGAGCCGCACATCGGGCTCTTTGCTTGGTGAGGAGCCTGCTTCCCCCCTCTCTCTCTGCCTGCCTCTCCGCCTGCTTGTGATTTCACTCTCTCTCTCTCTCTCTCTGTAAATAAATAAATAAAATCTTTTAAAAAAAAATTTCCAAAAAACTCTTTTTCCCCAAACTTTTGTGTGTGCCCCTGCTTTTTGAGCACTCTACCAAGCTTGTTTGCTTGACAGATTAAACACTATAATGTGAGCATTGCTACAGAGAGACTTCCAGCAGGAAATAACTTGCTCAGAGCTGGGGTGGGGGACTCAGGCCTTTCTAATACTCAAATCCAGGAGCCTGTATTACCATAAGGCACCTGAGGTAGCAGACATGAGTGTAAAATGTACCAACTCTTACTATCTTCATATGGATAGTTATGAAAATTGACAGCATTGATCACTTCTCTTTTCACTCTTGGATTGGAGTTCACAGTTGGAAATAAGCAGGCATTATTAGCAATAACAATGTATAGTGTTTGATCACTTCTAAGGTATTTTTCATACGTTAACATCTCTGAAATCAAAATGTATCTTGTAATAGCGTGTGATAGCTAATAAAATTCACTAATGTTTGGGGGGTATTCATTATGCATCAGACACCATTCTGATTGTTTCAATACTCCCACTTTTTGATACTCCCATTAACCCGACAGGGCGGTGATACTATTCACCCCATTTTGCAGGGGGAGAAGCTGAGGCATCAAAAACTGAAATAACGTGCTCAGCATCATACATCTAACATGTGGGAGAAATGAGATTTGAACCTTGAGGATCCGGCTAACCAGAAACGATTCACCACCCCCCATTGTGCCTGGGAAGGGGGGCTTGCAGGACAACCTACGCACGGCTGGGCACCAGGAGAATTCATGAAGGTTTAATGAAGGTTGACTGCATTGTGTGAGCATCACTTCCTTCCCTTGCTCTCATGTCTTCAAGTTCCTAGCACGGTTTCACTTTGTCTTGTTTCCTCTTGGATGTTGGGTCAATTTTACAGCGACAAACACTGTATGGAGCAGGAAAATGAGGACCAGATGTCAGAATGAAGGTCTGGAGAAGTGCTGACCAAGTGCTTTGCTGCCTGAAGGCAACTTGGTAACTAACCATTTGGCATCTGGGGTATGCCACAGGTCTGACTTCCAGCATTTATTTTCCTTCCATGTTTTTTTGCTCCTGAATTCAGGAGAAACTTTTTATATTTTATTTGCTGCTGAAGCCAAGGAGGGAGAACTGAATGAAAGGAGAGAATCGTTCCTATCATCCACCCACTCCTTCCAAACTCTGGTGAAAGAATAGAATTATTAAAAAAAAAAAATCCAAATCCTCTACAGATGTAGTTCTTATGATAAATCACTTTTTAATCAGTCATAATTTTGCATTAAATGCTGAATAAATGCCCTTTGTTTCATACTTAAACTGTCAGTGACTAACATCGGGAGAGCAGACTAGTGCCTATCATTAGAGCAGAGAAAAATCAATACCATTTTTAATTAAAGGCAGACACAGCTGAGCTTTGAGACAAGCAAATCTCCTTGTCAGTTCATCTCCCCTTTAAACTCTCTCAGAAGTTCAGTTCAGAAGTTAAAAGCCAGCCAAATGCAGGAACAGAGTGACACAAAGGCTTGGGGGGGTACGAAGGGGGAGGGGAGGGGCCTGAGATAGGGGAGGGGGTGCAAACTAACAAAGAAGGCAGAGGGAGACCTTAGGAAAAGTTCGCTTTTCATTCAGCCCCTGAGTTTCATTCAGCCCCTAAGACAACCTTCAGGAACCATCAAAGGTAGATACTGGCTGTTGTTGCCGAGGTGATCTTTTCCCTTGCAGACCAAAAGGTAATCAAAGGGGAGTCAAACCTATTCGTGGCCGTCATATTTTATTATGGTTCAGATGCCAGCACATGGTAGTTTTGAAATGGTTCTTTTCATATTATATTTTGTGATGTTGGATATTCTCCCTTCATAGAGCAAGAGTCCAGCAAGACAGGACTCACAGTCTTGTAGAAGCCAATGACAGAAGGGACATTCCATCACCTTTGCTGCATTCTCTTTGTTAGAAGCAAGTCACCAGGCCAGTCCATACGCAAGAGGAGAGGACTCCATAAGGTTGTGGCTCAAAGGGGAGGGGTCACTGAGGACCCTCCATGAAAGCTGCCAACCATAGACCCTCATATCAAAAGACACATAATCTCTTTGGACAAAGAATACAAGTAAATTGGGGTAATAAGAGAAAGAGAAAGGGTAACAGTTCATCACATCTCCAGATATGATACAGCCAATGAGTCCTAGGGATAGTCAGGAAGATAAAAATAACACAGGAGGAATTTAATTAGTGAAAGTTGATAGCACTTTGGTGAATGTACAAGGACAGGAAGAATGCTATTCGTTTTCTTCTAGCTCTGTCAGAATAACTATGGAAAGACCTAGTTTACAATTTTTTTGCAGACTGCCCATCACCTTCTGGTTACTGCTATTTTCTTCCAGATAAGTCTGGTTTTGCTCATTAGGGTCCCCCTGGTTTTAAGTAGTTAAAAAAAAAAAATCCATCTCAAACTAGCTCAAGAGTGAAAAAGGATCCAGGAGTAGTTCACCTAAGCAAAGTGTAGATGGAGGCAAGTAGACCTCTGACTCAGTGTGATCCCGAAACCAGCTCCTTTTCCTGGTTATGACATCTACCCATTATTCTAAATCCTACTGGTTATTCTCAGTCTTCACTCTATCTCACATGGGTTTATGAATCTTTTAATCAAATTGTTTATATAGACTGGAATCTCATAAAAACTATTTGTCCCAGGTCCTTCACACTCTAGAGATACTCTGTATATCAAATTGCTAACTCTAGAATGGTTAGATAGATGTCATGGCATATATATTACATAGAATTTCTGAAGTTTGATCACGCAAATCATGTGGGTTAAATAAGGTGAGACTATATATGAAGATACATGTATATATGTATTCACGAGACAATTTGTCCTGTAAGTAACAAATCTGTCACGTTCTGACTTATGCCTGGCCCAACCAAAGAATTCTTTTTTTTTTTTTTTAATAAAAAAAAAAAAGATTATATTTATTTGAGAGACAGAGAGAGAGACAGGGAGAGAGCACGAGTTGGAGAGAGCAGGGAAACAAGCAGAATTCTCACTGAGCAGGGAGCCCAGTGCAGGCCTTAATCCCAGGACCCCGAGATCATGAATTGAGCTGATGTAATGCTTAAACAACTGAGCCACCCAGGCCCCCTGAGAATTCTATTTTATTTTATTTTATTATTTGAGAGAGAGAGAGAACTTGTATGGCTAGGGAGGGAGGTGGAGCAGAGTGGGAGGGAGATGACCCCCACCAGAGAATTCTTAATGGTATTGTGTTGCTTGTTGATGAATCAATTTATAATCACCATATTCTTACCAATAATTATCAATAAGATCATCAAAACTTTTTGGTGGGCTCCATAGTCTTTCGACCAGCTCTAAAGACCCATTCTTGCACATGGAAACTCCATGCTTTTGATGTCATTGTTTCTTATGTTATCCTTTTCCCCCAGTTCTACGGGGTCCTTTTCCTGAGTTCCCAGTTTCCTACCCTGTTCAAACCCTATACTCTTCCAAGAACCAGGCTGAAGTTCATTTTTTTTTTTTCTGTAAAATCTTGATTTAAGTCACAATACCCCTGACGAGTCATTAGAAGTAGCTGGACTTTCTGCTTATACCAATTATTTGGAGATGGACTACACAAATGTTGTAATTTCTGTTTGTCTCACCTTATTCTTTAACTTTTTAATGTTATGTTCTATTCTCTTTTGTACTGCCCTTAGCAGCTAGACAGAGTTGATTGTCCATATGTATCTACTGATTTGTAGATGAATGCCTTGTATGTAATTCCAGAAGGGCCTTTTACCCAAGAGGTTATTATATCAGCTACAATTATCTTCAGAGAGTTGGGTGAAGGGGTTGGGGATAGAGTGTTTATATGTGTGTGAGAGAGAAAAGAGGGAGAGAGAGAAATGCAGATGACCACTGGATAGTGTTGTGTGTCAATCATTGGTTTGTGTAAAGAGTGTTTACTTAAAAATCACACAGTGAAATGAGACCTACCACTCAATAAAATAAATAAATAAATAAATAAAAAACAAACAAACCCCCCCCCCAAAAACTAAAGGCCCAAAACCTCCTGGTGGATGTCTTACAACCTTTCTTCTGCAATTATAGAATAAACAATGAAGTAGCTTTAGATGATGTCAATAGTAACTATTCCCTAATTTTTTTTTAATCTTAAAATTAAATTCTCTAAGATCAGTTTGGCAATACTCTGATGGTTTGGTTTTCTGATGAGCACCAACCCTATATGAAAGGAATTTATTATAGAGGTCTCTGGAATAGTTCTTACTTAATTGAAAGTTCTCTTGGAGCAGAGGCATGTGATTCACTTTTTAAAATAGACTATTTTTTAGAACAGTTTTAGATTTACAGGAAAATTGAGAAGATGGTGCAGAAAGTTCTCATCTACACAAGCACACAGCTTCCCCCCTTATTAATATCTTGCAGTAGGATGGCTCATTTTTCACAAATAATGGACCAATTATTTATTCATTACTATTAACTAAAATCCATACTCTATTCAGATTTCCTCAGTTTTACCAAATTTTTTTTCCTCATCCAGATGTCTTCTCAGAATCCCCCATTTCATTTAGTCATCATGTGCCCTCAGGTTCCTCTGGCTGTGACAGTTTCTCAGACTGTCTTTGTTTTCACTTTGTTTTTGTCTTTGTTTTTGTTGACCTTTTGGTGACAGTCCTGGCCAAGTACCTCATAGGAGGCCCATCGACTAGAATTCATCTGATGTTTCTCTTCTGGCTCGACCGGGGCTGTGGGTTTTCAGGAGGGTGGTCACAGAGGCGAAGAGTCTTTTTCATCACATTGTATCAAGGGTCCATGCTGTCAACATGACATCACTATGACTGTTGACCCAGATCAGCTAGCTGAGGGAGTGTTTGTCAAGCTTCTCCATGAAATTAGTCCTTCGTTTCTCCCCATTTTCCTTCCTGTCCTCTGTGGAAGTCATTTTGTGCCTATACCTAAGGAAGTGGGGAGTTTCTGTTCCACCTCCTTGAGGATGGAGTGTCTATGTAAATTCTTTGGAATTCGGCCACACAAGATGTTTGTCACTTCTCCCCATGTATTAATTAATGTCAGTGTGGACTCATGGGTATCTAGACATTTCTTTCATACCTTGGGTTCCAGCACGACTTTGTTACTTAACTTGTTCCAGCTTTGACTCTGGGGATCTCTCTCACTTGGTTTCTGTACCTTCCTGATACACCCATTATTTTGATGTTGTTCTGAGCATTTCTTTACTTTCAGGTGCAAGTCATTCACTTCTGTCCATCTCTAACTCTTAGTACCTCAATGGACTTTTTGTTAAGTAAATACAGTGTGTCCTCAATTATGGTGAAGCTTGTTTTTCTACCATATTTATCTGCTGTTAAACAGTAATGCCTCGTCGCAGTTTCTCTCTTGTAAGGGTACACATGTCCCTTATTTTTGAGCAAATATGTTTACATTTCCTTCTCGAACATTTCTCGCTCTATATTTCAGTTATCAGCTAGAAGTCTAGAGACATCATGGTGACAGTTTTGTGTATTTACCTAAATTATTGGAAGGGCCTTCTGAAATTTAAAGCGTGGAAACACAAAACCCTCAAAGCTCAAATGGCTTGATAGCCG
The DNA here is from genome assembly GCF_011764305.1 of Mustela putorius furo. Lineage (NCBI taxonomy): Eukaryota > Metazoa > Chordata > Mammalia > Carnivora > Mustelidae > Mustela > Mustela putorius. The sequence goes on along the minus strand of NW_025421402.1, from coordinate 17,020,292 downwards.
AGTTAGAAGTAGGAGCTTTGTTTCCTGGCTTCTCCCTTTAGGCTTCTCTGCTCCAGCTCCCACAGCCCACGTAAAACAAGACACTGACCTGGGAGTTGGAAAAGCAAAGAAAAGGGCCCAGCCTGAGTGTGGGGAGATGTACTGAATTTATGTCTTGGGTCAACACAATTGACTCCTGCCTCCTCCCCCGCAGTTCTCCTCCGCCCCTAGTCTTGCTTCAGACAATGAATTTCCAGGGAGTTTTTTGCCTTTTGATCTCCTCGCTGGTCTAATGCAATTGTCCACAGGCAGAAGCGCTGTGAGGTGCAGAATATAGTAATGAAGCTAATTTGATTTGCACTCCACCCCACCCTAAAGATCTACATGTCTTTATTGTATTAGATTCCTAATGAGATTCTCTGTCTGCACTCCGGAGGACGGTGGCTGTGGGAGGGGCTCATCTCGGGGGAGTCTCCCCCATTTACATCCCATCTTTAATGGATATGGACCTGTGTGCCCTTGAGTCATCAGGTGACCATATTTTCCTTCCTGGACTACCCTGGGCAGGAAGTGGGAGAGCAACCCCCACCGCAGAAGGAGGGAGGCCTTCCTTCCAATTCCAGAAGAACAAAGCAAAACAACAACCAAAACCAAAAACAAGAGGAAAGGTTCAAGATGGGCTGAACACGTCACTGTCACTTCAGCTCCAAGCAAACTTCCAGCCGCAAAACATGTTTCCGGAAGAGAAGTGCTGCTTGTGTAAGTGTGCTCTTTACTTTGGCCTCCAGTATGATAAATAGTGAGCAACAAAGATAGCATGTCCAAGGGCCTTCCCCCCGACCCGGAATTTCCTGAATCACTCCTGCTGTACTTGGCCGTGGTCCATGGAGGCCAGAGTCTGGCCGTCCAGGGGCCCTTGGAGTGAGATGGGAACATGAAGCCGATTTTGGAGAACCACATCTGGAGAATGTGAAGCCCTCTCTCTTCCAAAACGACACCCATTCACTCCCTCTACGCTCCCTGGCACCCACAGTGAGCTCTAAACCATGTCATGAATGGGAGATTTAAAGCACTTCATCAATGTCTCTTTAACTAGCCCCTCCCCCCACCCTCCAGGATTTTGGCAAGGCCACAGACATTCCCCTTTTTCCTCTTTTCCAGCTCCAAAACACTCCATCTCCCTGTCTCGTATTACAACACACACGGGGAGGATAGTGCGGTGTAATTTTGCTTGTTTTAGTCCAAAAGCTGCTTTTGAACTGGTTAGCAACCCTGCTGGAAACTCGGATTTAATTAATATCATGCATTTATTTATATGGCAGAGTGGATTATTGTCGGGCACAGCAGGAAGTTGGGAGGACAAACCTCCGTAATCCACAATTCACAAGCCTAGTAGTGCTCGAACATGAAAGGGTTTTTGACTGTTTTGGAAAAAAAAGTGGGGGGAAAAAAAAAGGGCCCGGAGCTACCCAAAGAATCATTTCGTAAAAGCAAACATTGCTCAGTTTGTTTTAGGCCTCGCTCAGATCCCTGGAATCACAGGAGGAACCCAAGGGAGAGTGATTGGCATCGTGACGACTTTGCTAGGGGGAAAAAGGTAGTTTATATCTAATCTAAGGTCTTTAAGAGGAATCTATCGGCTTTGGTTTGGCTCTCAGTGGACAGGTGTCTGGATCATAGAAGCACCATACATAATTCACCACCAGAGAGCCCCAGAACTTAGCAAGAAGGCTAAATTACCTGTCACTTCCAGAGAAGGTGTTCCCTTCAGGTCAAGGTTGAAGGCTCCGGTAAACCCACGCGAGGAAGAGGGCTTCTGTCCCTATCTGAATGTCAGCCCCGCTTCTCCGGGGTTGGAAATGCATGCTGGCTACTGACCCTCACACTGGCCCACCTCCTTTGCAGGGTCAATTAACACCCTATCATTCTGAAATCAGATTGGAAAGGAAGAAGGCAGGTCGCTTATTTTAATGATCGGAGACCGCTTTGTTTATGTCAGATCAATGGATGCCAAGATTCTTCCTCTCTTCATGGAGGGTATGGGCGAGGGGGGTCCTGTCAGAGGTGTGAGCCAGCACAGCTTCGTCTGAATACAAAAACATCTCATTATTACCTGGGGATGGAACACGGAGCCTAGTCCCAGGCAGATTCTGACTCCGGGACACAGTTCATGAGAGGCAGGCACCATCCGGCTGTCATTAAGCTGCTGATTGTGACTTTCTCCTTGATTGACTAGTGACGGATTGACAGGTGATGTTGAGCCTTTTGGAGCCTGTGGTGGGGAGATGGGGAGAGCTGTGTGTCACCTCTGTGGTTTGGGGGAACCTGTTTTGAGCCTTCACACATGGATTTCCCTTTGGATTTATCCCCCACATTTCAGAACTTTGTTTCCAAAGCAGTGTGACACAGAACAAAAACACAACATCAAGCAGAGACCCATCGCAAGAATGAGGGTTGGGAGAGCAAAAAAAAACCATTTTCTTGACTTAATTCTGAGGGCAGTGAGAGATGGCTAGTTGTCTTCGCTAGCGTTTTTAACTCCTGCATTGCTTTACGATTTCATTTTATTCTAATTTCATTAGATTACAAATTCATTAGATTCAAATTTTACTTTGAATTAAAGAACTGAGTTTTAGAAGTTCTTTATTTCTAATAAAGTGAAGAGGAAGAATGTTTAAGAGTTCTGAGATGTTTGTCTATAGAAGAATGTTTGTTGTATTAACACACTTATCAAATGTGTTACTCAAATTGATGACATCAAAATTAGGGATCAATTCTGCAATATCTGAGAAATTTATTACACTTGGTAACTCAGAGGTATTGTATTTCTTCATTAAAATTTCTAAAAGCAAGAAGCAAAATGCAGGGCAGCTGGGTGTTAGAATTGTCAAACGTGGCTTGATAAACGTTTGATTCACTAATTAATTGAGAACTATTGGATCCAACTTGGAAAATTTTTTAGTGTTTAAATTTAGATGATCTTTTACCAGAGAACACTCTTTCAGATATTATCTTAGTAAAAGATAGTACCTTCAAATTATGTTTAAAAAAAAAAAGTGTCATTTTAATTTGGTAACCTCAGGAGAAGCAGAAATAAAAATCATTAATTATTAATTCAACAAAGAACATTTTCCATGTCTCTCTATTTTGTTATTGAGGTAAAATTTATATGTAACACTGTATTGGTTTCAGGCATATGGCGTGGTAATTTAATATTTTTCTACACCACAAAGTGATCGCCACAAGAAGTCTAGTTATTACTCATCACCAGGCAGTTGACCCTCTTCCCACATTTCACCCACAGCTCAACCCTCTTCTGCTGTGATCACCACCAGTCTTCCCTCTGTCTGTGAGTTTCTGATTCATCCTTGTTGGGTCCTGGTCACTGAGGGTGTGCCAAGACCCATCCGGGTTCCAAAGGAAGTGATTTCGGTAACATCTAGTTTCAGGCTGATTGGGAGCAAGATCATCAGACAGCAACTTTTAAGGTTTGCAAATATATATAGTCCTTTGGAACCTCAATCATAGACCCTTTTCATTCCCTAGCCAGGAGATCTGGAGGTGTCCCTTGGGTGACAGTTGCAAAAATCAGGGCTCCTGATGAGTGTATGAGCTCCATTCTGGGAGGTATCAGCAAGCTGTGGTGAGGCCAAGTGAAGGTTCCAAGGTGGTGTCTCCTCGCCTGTGCTCCCTGAGAGCAGCTCTGTGGCCCCTACATGTGCAGTTAGCCTAAGCTGTCCCTCAGGTTGAAGCTCTAGGACAGGGGAGATGGGCCTTTTTCACAGGCAGATGGCGATGTCTTTCAGTCTCCTGTCTAGGCAGTGTGCTGAGTGAGGTAACCTGACTGCCTTTTTTTTCTCAGATGGTACACCAAAACTCAGTAAGCAGTAGTTTCTTTCTTTAAAAAAAAAAAAATATATATATATATATTCATTTATTTGATACACAGAGAAAGAGAGCACAAGCAAGGGGAGTGGCAGGCTGAGGTAGAAGGAGAAGCAGGGTCCCCGAGGAGCGGCGACCCTGATGTGGGACTCGATGCCAGAATTCTGGGATCATGACATGAGCTGAAGGCAGACGCCCAACCGACTGAGCCACCCAGGTGCCCTATGTGGTAGTTTCTTAAGGTTAATTGAAATGTGAGCTTTCTGTAGTTTGTATATTAAAACCCACTGGTCTGCCTTGCACTTTAGAAAAAAGCACTGAAGTATGAATGGCAATGTCATACTAGTTTTGGGTGTACAGCAGTGATTTGTCAATTCTATGCATTACTCCGTGCTCACTAAGCTAAATGTAGTCATCACACAACGTTATTACAATACCACTGACTGTATTCCCTATGTTGTCCTTTTCATTTCTGCGACTAAGGTATTTGATAACTGGAAGTTTGTTCCTCTTCATCACCTTCAACTATTTCACCCAACCCCCTTCCCTCCCCCTGCCCATCCCCCCACCCACCTCTCCTCTGGTGATCACTAGCTTATTCTCGGTGCTGAGTCTGGCTTTCCTTTGTTTGTTCATTTGTTTGTTTTGTTTTGTTTCGTTTTTTGATTCCACATATAGGGGACATCATATGGTATTTGCCTTTCTCTGCCAGACTCTCTTTCTGGTTGTTATAGTCTCGCATCAACAAACACAAGCCCCTCTGACCATCGAGGCCAGGCAATCAAGGGATATCCCCTGTGCAGACTGCACTCACCCACCCACTTTAATAAGGCTGTGTCCCATCCTGGTTGTCTCTGCCAGCAAGGGAGAGGGAGAGTGCAACCGTAGTGCTCACCAGAACCTCCATGTCTGGAAAGTTCCAACTAGCTACTCCTCCTCCAACAAATGCTTTAAAATTAGCAAGTGAATTTCCTTCACACATAATCCCATTGCTTCTCGAAGTTCTGCCTTTGCCCTGGATCCTGGGACAAGTGAGTCTACATGCAAACCCCTGAAAAGTCATATCTCAGACCCCCACAGCCCTTGGGTCCCCTGGACATAAACTCCACTGGTTTCCAAAGTTTGGCCTTTGGGGCCCTCATTGCTCTGATATGGGTCCCAAGAGTTGAGTTGTTCCATGGCATAAACCCCTCACTTCTTAGGGAGAGGCTCTGGATCTGTGAGACCTCTCCCTGTTCTATGGGGATGGGGTTGTGGGTTTTTTTGTGAGAGTGTTTCTGTTTCTCCTACAGTCTAGATGTGTCCCTTTATCCCTTGTTGTGGAAGCTGCTGTTCCTCAAAAAAAATTTCTTCCAGTGGGAATTATTCTCTATGTAGCTATGGATTTGGTGTGTCTGTGGGAGAGATGAGTTCAGTGCCTCTATTGCCACCATTTTGGACAGACTTCTTCCTTGTTCCTTATTTTGGATGGTAGAAATTAACATTTTCTTCAGAATATTATTTTGGAATAATATCAATAAAACTAATGAGTTTTTAAGACTAGCTTTTGTAAACATCTAATTTATAAAAATTAATTAAATATGGAAAGTTCTCATTAACTACTGACTGAGAAGTAAGAGCTAATTTTCCTCTTTTCCATATATTATTTGTGTAAATGTATCTTTATACATTGTTGCACACTGTGAATTTGGTTTATTTGCATATTTCAAGTTCTTTCTGTGGTTTTACTTCTAAATAATTCTATAGATAGCCAAGTGAAAGTGATTTTAATTAAAAATTGTCTGGAATAAAAATTCCTTCTATATATGTGTGTGTGTGTGTGTATCTCACATAGACAGCAGATTCCTAGATGACCTCACAATAAAATCCATTGCTGTGTAAATAACGTCCACACAGTTCATAGGTGATATATTATATGCAGGGCAGGGATCATACCAAAGGGAAATTCTCAGGCAACAGGATATGAAGAGAGAAGAAGATTCTATTACTATTATTTTGAGGCTGATTTCTCGTTTTCTGGTTAAATGCTTCAAAAAACTACCTTCATGCTTCTTCTTGAGATTTCTAGGAGATGTGGAGGCTATAGTATGTAGAAACTTAAAGAACTGTTTTCCGTTTTGCAAGGATGAAGCATTTGAATACACCCATTGGGAAATTATTTGAATGGATCCCATGACTTAAAATACCATCTATGTGCTGCCGACACCCAAATTTATATCTCCTCCTTGGATGTCTCCCCTAAACTCCAGACTCATACATTAAACTATCTAGCAGACATCTTCAATCAGAAATCCACATTTTAAATGTAACAAATTAAAAAACAAGCTCATTTTTTGAACTCATAACTTTGTCTTCCAAACCTCTTCTTTCTCCAGTCTTTTCCATTATAGTTAACAGAAATCCATCTTTCCCATCAGTCAACCCGAAACCCTTGAGTCATCCCTGACTTCTCCTTCTCCCACATTCTACATCCATTCTATGATGAAATCCTTTTATCTTTAATTGCAGATATATCTAAGATACAATCAGACTTCCCCAGCTCAGCCTCCACCATCCTTGTCCAAACTACCTGTGTCCCTTTGTGGATGGTGCTTGTCTCCTGATGCATTTCCCTACCTTGTCCCCCGTGTCTCCTCACTAACTGGAGCCATCCACTCAACTTCCACACAGCAGTCAGACTGATTCCCTTTAGGTGTAAGTAAGATCACACTGCTCCTCTGTTTGGAAGCCTCCACTAGCCCTTCTTCCTACACAGAGTGAACCCAAGTCCTTCCATTTGTGTAGGGCACTCACAGACCCACCGCCATTGAGCCTCTGACCATATCTCCCTCCTCTGCTCTGCAGCCTCCAGATCCGCCATATCTCCTCTTGCTCTTGGATCGCACCAAGCGCATTTCTCCCTTAGTAGGGCATCTTCCCCCGGAAAGCACAGGACTCACCCCCTCATCTTCTTCAAGACTGGGCTCAAATGTTACCTTCTTAGAAATGCCCTCCTCACTATTCTTCTCTCTGCCTTACTTTTCTCGATAGCCTCTACCATGAGCTAATATAACTGAAGTGCTTATTTTGCTTACGGTCTCCCTGAACGAGAATGGAAGCTCCGAAGTACAGGAGTTTTGCCTGCTCACTGCTCTATCCCCAGGGCTTACCAGTGCCTGGAGTAGAGCAGCACTCAATAAATAATTATTAAATGAATTAAATGACTCCTTAAGCAAGGCTAAAGCTGAGACCTGATCATTTCTATGGCCTATAGAGTCTTTCAAATATATTTTTTAATGTACATACAGTAAACTTTAGTCTTTTTTGGTATGAGTGTTAGGCACTTGGCAAATGCATACAGTGGTGTAACACCCACCTCAAATAAGATACAGAATGATTACAGCATCCCTCAAAAAAAAAAAAAAAAAAAGCCCTCATGCTTCAAATATTGTCCCCATCTTTAATGCCACTGATCTGCTCCCTATTCTCCAGTTTCACCTTTTCCAGAATGAGATACAGATGCAACCATATCACAGGTAGTGTTTTAGATCTGGCTTCTTTTTCTTAGCATAATGCATTTGAGTTTTAGCCATGCCATTGTGTATATTAATTGTTTGTTCTGTTTTACTGCTGAGTACTACTCCATTATATGGCTATACTGGTTTGAATTCTATTATTTCTAGGAGATCATGAATAAAAGGTATATACACCCAGGCTGTAGGTCACAAAACAAGTTTCTGAAATACGTTGACTTTATAGGGATTATAGAACTAAACTAAGTTATTTGTTTTCAAACTAAGTGTGGGGAAAGACCTGAGGAAAATACACCCCAAATATTAATGGTGATACTGTCTTTGGGAATAACTTCTTTTCTTTTCTTTTTTTTTTCTATTTTTAATTATCTACTGATTTTTAAAATAAGGGACACATATAATTTCTATAATAAAAATTTATTTTGGAAAAGATTGATATATTGATATAGATACTGAAATATCCAAGGGATAGTTTTTGAAGAAATGAAAATACATCTTATTTCATTTTGATCTGAGTGGCATGAAAAAGGCTTAGTCGGCCACAGTTTCATTGAGGAATGAGAAAAAACTGGGTTCAACAAAAAGTTTATTTAACAAAGGAGGAAAATGATCTATGGCTTTTATTTTAGTAACAATTTATACCTGCAGTCAAGAAGTCTGCTGCTTCTTCAAGGAGTGAGGGTCTGTAAACAGCTTATGAAGTAATAGATCATATCTAAGTAGGTTGTTTGCTCTCGGTACAGATGCCATCATTACTAACTACTTTCAGGCTCTTTGAGAGCTAAATAATTCCGTAATGCATCATTGAACATTTAGTTGCTTCATAGCAGATGGTTTCAGGGGTCCATCTGCTCACAGCAATGTTTTCAACAAGCCCCCTTCACCTTCACCAAAAGGTTCGGAAACATGAGAATATTCATTCTCCACTACAGGTGTGTTTTCTCGGCTCCCCTATATTAAGGAGAGGGACTACTGTCTTTTCTTTATTCCAGAAAGGAGATGCTAGCTTGGGTAAGTCTAGGAAGACTTACACTGAGCGTCAAGGAAACAAGCTAAAAAACATCTTGATTTAAAGAACTTCTAAAGTCACTGAAGTTACCGTGTGTGTGTGTGTGTGTGTGTGTGAGAGAGAGAGAGAGAGAGAGAGAGAAATGGTTGCTTTCCCATACTATGTTAAAAATGAGATATTATGCAGTCAGCTTGTTCTGATACTCCTGCCCCTAATATGTGCAGGAGCAGGGTTTGCTGGGAAAAGAATGCCTTCTCTCTGCCTTTGAGGCCACGGGCAAGGTCAGAATGAGCACATGAAATACACGAAGCAGCTCCAACTAAAACCATATGGATAAGAGCAAACGGAATATCCTCTCTGAATGCTGAGAAGCTCTAGGGGTAAGTGTTCCGGGGACACAGCTAGTTTTATTCCAGAAATCCCCAATGCCCCATTACCTGTGTGATCACTGAGATTTGCAGTCAGACTGCTGGAGAAACAGAACGGTGACATGCAATGAATAAGACAAGTGCAGCAGCTGCTCTTCAATTATGGAGAATTTTCTTTTCCAAATTGGAAAATAATAAGGAAAGACGGAGGTGGCCAAGAGGAAGCACGGAGCACTAAGTAGAGGACTTTCAAGAGACTGCAAGAAACTAACAGTCTGTTTATTCGGATTGAATCAGCAAACACCCCTGACCCAAAGACACGGAACACATGTATTCAACACTGTGAACCATATAAATAGCTTTCGGGTGTTGAGTAATTAGAGAGACCTCATTTCATCACCAGTTTGTTGGCAAAAGGAACAGTGAAGAGCTGGCTATTGCAGAGAACCATGTACCTGGAGGTTAATGCCCCTTCCTGCGGCCACAGAGGGGTGTTTAGACATGAGAGCTCTCTGTGTTTCGTGTTCAAGTATCATATTTTAATCTGTCTCTCTGAAAGGAACAAATGGATTCAGATCCGGGTACTAAAGGAAATCATCGAAGCTTTCAGAGTCATATTTCAGAGAGCTGTTTGAAGGCAATGTAATAATCCATTATCGAATCTGAGACAAAACTCTGAGTAAAAAGTAAGAATCTTTGGCTTACTGAGATGAGTGGCACTTGCTCTATGCGATTGTCACTGGTGACGGCTCTAGGCTTATATTAGTGCATTCATTTTTAACAGGCATTTATTAAGTACCTACTAGGTGCCCAGAATCGGACAAGGTTTACCAGAGAGACCCTACTTCTAACCTTCAGGAGCTCCCTCGTTTGTAAACTAAAACTCTGTTGCTTAAAGGTTTGTGTCAAAGGTGAATGATTGATTACTGGCCACAAGCCTGAAGGGGTGGCCGGCGTGAGAAAGCAGAGAGCACACATTCTTGATATGGCCATCAATGTCATCTTGATTATCCTGTCAAGAATATCCACTGGAATTGACTTTACCATCACTTCTGCTTTTGCTGGGAAAGCAGAAACAACTACCAATATGTCTTCTGTGTCAGTGAAAGCTTCAGAATGCAGTTCATTTAATCCAGTGTTCTCTTTTAGGTATGAATTGAATACTCAAGCATGCTTAGCACCCTTAGCTCCATGAGGAATCCAAATTAAGGAAAGGACTTGTTTCATGTTTTCAGATAGTTTATAATCTAATTGGAAAAAGAATATAGATCCACCTGAAACAGTAAGAAACACCTGCAAGAAACACTTCCCATGCACCGCTGAGAACCGAGGGTGTTCTAACCAGAGAAAGGGGGAATGCAGAGTGGGGTGACTCGGAAAGGCAGCCATTTTGTCTTACCATCATGGACCCTGTCCAACATGTGACTTCTGTAGAGAAGAAAAGAGGAGGCAAAGAGGCTTGGGTCCACTTTAAGAAACTTTGGATGGATTTCTTCAAATGTGGAAGTAGTTATAGGTCCATGTGTTTGGACAAAGGCACAGCCTGAGTGAACACACTGAGCTGGAAGTCAAAAGAGTGGAAAGAAGGAAGATTGGTTGTTAGCTCGCTGAGGCTGAAAGGCTGTGGTTTGAAGTCATAGGAAAGGAGGGTAGGACTTCTGAGCAAAGTTGGTCTAAAGCCAAAGGGTGTGCCCAGGGAGGCTGAACTATATCTGGCCCATATCCTACACAACAGAGCCCAGGTGAACCTAGCCCACCTATCTGCTCCGATCGACAGTGGCTGAGACCTACCCCTAGTCCAGTAGTGACTGGAGGACCCGAGGTCCTGGTGTTGAGAACTCATTACATGGTCCCAGAGTTTAAATGAAGAGTGCCAAGCAGTAAGGATCTGACATTATACATCAGATGATACGTGGGGTTCTAGAAGATACACATGTAATTTCTAACTCAGAAGGAGCAAAATTACTTATTAGAAAACATTTTTAAGAGTCCTCAAAATAAACAGAGGAGGTCCTTGAATTTTTCAAAAATTTCAAATCAAATTTTTCAAATTAGTATATCAGCAAACTAATTTAATTATTTCAAAATGTTTGAATTTAGTAAAAGCAATTTATGATCAGAAGAACCGTTACTTCCTCAGTGTGGATTTAGATCTGTTTGAACTTTTATCCAGTGACTTTTAAGGGATACAGTGAAATTGATCTCAGAAAACTGTATTTTAATTAGCTTGAAGTTGTCCTATCTATCTCCTTATCTCCTACTACCTGTGGCTCTGGAGAGTTGGCAGGCTTGAAAGTCATGTTAGGAAACAACGTTGAAGCAGTAATTTCAATTGTTTGTTTGTTTGTTTTTAAGTAGCTTAGCCTTGTTTTCAGATGAAATCTTATGCAGGACTCCAGCATACAAAACCAGTAAATTAGAAACCACTTTTGGTGATGCAGAATGGAGAGTACAGCCCCCAATGCCTCCTGTTAGTTCCAGGCCCCCACATCTTTCCAGAAAATTTAGTACCCTCCAGTAAGCTTTCTACATGGGTTCAAGGCTGATTACCTAAATTTATCACCTTCAGTCAATGTCTTTGATATCTAGCACAACATGGGGAAGATGATGGTCATATTTGGGTATTGACCAACTTCTACCTTTCTACGTAATCATACTTGTATTTCCCCTTCTTTCACCTCTACAATAAATGACCATATCTTGCATCATCTTCAATAACATCTTCTGTCATATACTATCACTGGCATATGGTCTATTTCCATGGTACTCAAAAGATAGGTCAAAAGTGACTTTATCTTTATCTAAGGTACTCTAAATTATTATATTTCCTTTGTAACATTTGGGCGTAATGACTCTGGCTTTTGTATCTTTGTATCTTTTGCAACCCAAGCCTAATAAAAATAATTTTTCTTTTGATTTCAAGTGGCAACAGAAGCCATTTAACTATAGGCCACTATTTATAAATCCTAGTGTAAGGCAAGTCTATTCATTTCCTATATATAAATATATTGTATATATTTATAAAATATATATATATTTATTTCTGCTATAAGAAAATACCCACAAATTGGATGACTTACACCACAGAAATTTTAACACAGTTCTGGAGGCTGCAAGTTTAAGGTCAAGGTGTCGACAGGGTTGGTCTTTTCTGAGGGCTCTGAGGAAGAATCTGTTCCTTGCCCCTTTCTTAGCTTCCCATGGTTTGCTGGAAGTCTTTGGAGCTCCTTGGCTCACTGAAGCGTTATCCTGGTCTCTATCTTCATGTTTGCCTGGCATTCCCCTCTGTGCACATTTGTCTCTGTGCTCCAATTTTCCCATCTATAAGGCTACTGGTCATATGGGACTCGGGCTCTCCCTAATGACCTCATCGTAACTTGACTACATATGCAATGACCCTATTTCCAAGCAAGGTCACTTTCACAAATACTGAGGGTCAAGACTTCAAACATCTTCTGGAGGACATGATTCAGCCCATAAGAACAAGTCTTACCTTCCTGCGGTCCTGTATGGGGATCCCTGTCTATGTAAGTTTATCTACCAATACAAGGTCAAAGGCAGGTATGCCCACTCCCATCTGGGGTGACTTCTAAGTTCCTAATTCAACACCAAATAGAGAGATACCTGTGTAGTTAAAGAGGGAAGCGGCCTTTGAAAATATATTTACGGAGAATTACAGTGGACCAGAAAGCAAGTTAATATTAGTGATCCAGTAAAAACAGACAAAATTATCCTCAGGGACTTTTCTGATGGCTGCAAAGAGTCCCCCTGATCTCGTGGGCTATCTACAGCCACAATTACTATACAGCACAAAGGTTATTTATTCAACGCCCCCATCTCTTAAATGGAAAACTTAATTAACTGGTCACGTTAGGCATTTTCTACCAGTTGAAGTTTCATCTTCCAAATTCCACAGTGGGGCCGATACTCGCTCCTGTCGGCAAAGTTTGCGTCCCTCTCCGGGTGCTTCCCCGCCTTCCATCTCTTGAATACTGAGATCCCGCTGAGTGTCAGCCCCTAGAGGTACAATGATGCATAGGATAAAAGAAAGCCTCACGCAACAGACAGACAGGTAAATAGATAATTATGATGAAGGGTTTGAGTTTCATATAGACTCACACTCTACCTGAAGAATACCAAGAAATTATGGAATCATGGCGTATGTTTTGGGTACTTATTATAAGCATGATACCATGCTAGGTACTCTGAGGTAATAGAGAGAGGAATCATTTGTTGTCCTAGATCCAAGACACACATATGGACTTGTGAGGCAGAAATACCAGAGGATATAAAATTTAAAAGGCCTGACTTCAAATCTTGATGTTATCATCTAATAATCGAGTCACCATGAGCAAGTTATTTAATATCTCTGAAATTCAGGTCATTCTTCATTCGTAAAATGGATATTGTCTTGCTTTCTGCGTATGATTGTGAGGATAAGAGCCCACCTCAGTGTTCACCCAGGAGCTGCTAGATTGCAGGGACTGGAAGCGTTTTACAATGCTTAACTGAGGAGAGGAGTCAAGTCCAGAGTGTGAGATAATGAGTAGTAGGAGGAAGTGTGTGTTTGACTATATGGTGAGTAATCTTCACTCGCTATAGGCATCAGGGGAGGAAGATCATCACTGGGGTTTCACTGATTAGTGGTGGCCAGTCAGAGGGTCTGGATAGCTCACTAGTGAGAGACAACATGAGGACAGCAGTGCTTATTTATCTAAGCCATTTAGTTTACAATGATGCCGCACAACACTTACTAGGTTGGCTGACAGGAAGTTATGAAGTACTTACAGAAATGAGTCCTAAAGTAGGGATGTAAAATTCTTACCAAAAAGAAGTAGGCTGCATAGTGCCATACAGAATTTCAGTCATTTGTCGCGAAATGAAGCAGAGACCCTCAAGAACCAAACTGAACTTGGCGCCCTGAAAAATGTACCTTTTAGCGAACCCAAAGTCCAAGCGTGTGAGAATTAATCACAAATTCAAACAATCTAGCTTTAGTTTTGTTAAATGTAAGGTTTCCTCAAACAAATGTCTCAAATAATCATGCAAATCTGTATTTAGAAAGTTATAAAACAAGTCACATGCAGATGACCTTACTATTTCACGTGACTCCAAACCAGATCCAGTTCCTAACTTGCAATTTTGCTACCAGCAGGGAAGGGTTTCAGCTCCTCTCTTACACCTGGGAGGTGCCCATCGAAACATTGGACAAAACCTTCGGTAGCCAGAAAGGAAAGGAGCCATTTGTTGTCTTGGCTAATCTGAGGACTACAGGTGAGTCCCTGCTGATTTGGCCCAAAATATTTCTGTTTCCAAAATGTACGTGAAGGAAATGTATTGGCATTTCTGTTAGAATTTGTATTAGGAAGTACTGATTTTTCTTCCACGTTCTGTGTCCCTGTGTGCCTTGTGGCTTCATGTGGCTCCCCACTCAGACACAAAACCAAATGAATAGTTTCGAAAAATAGCCGGATAATTAACCCAACTTGTACTTATTTAAGCTTCTCAGAAAATTATTGTGTCTCTTTTTGATCGTGGTGGCACTGGCGGTAGTAAAGGTGATTTTTACAACATAGTCTGGTGATAACATAAGAAAAAGAAAATCGTGGAATGAAGATAACGGGTTTTCACAGTTGCTGAAAAATAGCTACATTGTTTCTGTTAAAACCACCACTTCATTCTCAATTACCAATGCAGTCACAAACTGTGAGGACTTGATCTTAAAACCAGGCTCAGAGAACTCTTTATAGATAGTTTCGCTTGTGCTGTATATAAGGAGACCTAATTACATTTATGCTTCATTGATAATTTTGTTATTCTTTGGAATAAATTGACTGCAAATTTGAAGGTTATTAGTGAAAAAGAAATATGCCCTTTCAATAAAAAAAACAACAAACCACTGACAATTAAGGGCTGACTTACATTCACAAAATTACTAAATTACAGTGATAAAATCGGAGGCGATTTAAATATTTTGTTGCAACAGGAAATGGCATTTCTTCCCATGTGTAGTTAGTGGTCCTAGCTTGTTATTTTTCTTTGGGCTGTCTTTACTGCCTAAAATTCACAGAATTTTGCCATCTTAGAAGGATATGCACAGCTGAATTAAAACAACACTTTCCTCATTTAAAACAAAGTTGGAACTGGCCAGATGGGTGCATTCCCAACCGTGGAAGCTGACTGTCTCTCAGACACAAGAGGTGGCCATGTTTGGGGGTTTGGGATATTTTATTTGGGCAATGGAGTCACGTGCTTTCCACAGTTGAGGGGTGGGTCACTCCCTGAGTTCGTTCAGAGGCGCGGGTAAAATGCACCTCCCTCTGGACCCTGAAGTTGGATTGAATCTCACAAACCCTTCTCCCTTGTCCCTGTTCCGTTTCATTTGTATCCGGTGGATGTCCGACAGGCTCCGACTGGTGCCACTTTCCCTCTTCACATCCCCAGTCTCCCGACATTAGTTCAGATGGAATCAGAGTCGTTTACTTTTCAGTCTGCAGTGCCCCTGGTGCCAGACCAGCTGGAGAGGGGGACACGGCTGAGGAGCCTGCTAATCTCAATGGCCCTTGGGTCTTTCCTCTAAAAGACACAGCAAGCAAACATGCCAAGTGCTATATATACAAAGGTGGATGTCATTGCTGCAGAAAAGGGCTCATGGTGGTGTGTGTCCACCACCGTGATTGTGAATCACGTGCCACTCAGAAAAGCACCAGTGGCAAGAACATTTGCCACTCTGAATCACGGCTCCCCTTTTTACAGGACTGAGGGGGAAGGGCTCATAAAGATTTTAATTCTTCTCTAAAAATGCATGCAGACAGAGGTCTAGGTTGGAACAATACAGAGTGCATCATCTTAATTATTGTCTCGCTCTAGAGACAGGCAAGTTCAAGACCAGGAAAAAGTCACTTTGGAGAGGACTGAGAAGCAGCTCTTCCCAAAAACTGTAAGAAAAATGAATTGTCTCCTTTATGATAAATGCAATCCTTAGTGAGGTGAGGTAGATAGAAATCCTGTAACGGACAGGATACAGCCAAGTGTGCTCTGAAAAATCTCTGAATATCACTGATCTTCACAAGTGTCATCTCTCAGTTTTTTAAACGATTTTTTCTATGAAATTAGGCAATTTTCATTGTAAAAAAGCATGAAGAAGAGTATGTTCTTAAATATTTATTTTCATAGTAGTTACAATTAACTTTTATAGCAGTTATAAATATTCTGGAAGGTATACCAAATCTTTCAAATGTATCAAAAAATAGATGAATTCTGACATCTTCATCAAAGAAACATGTAAATATTATAGTGAAAAACACTGTCACTGTCTTCTTATGAATCACTTGTAATGAAATGGATTTTCAACTACATGACATCTATTGTACCAAAAGAAGTATAAGTTGCTCTACTTTAACCTACCTAATATACTCATGAATTCTCAAAACTGAATTATTTTAAAAGAATTTAAAATAAAAATATCATGGTTCACAAGGATCATAACTTTAGAATAAACTTTACAGATAATATTAACTTTAGAAAGTATTTCCTTTTTAATAATCTCATAAAAATGTTAACAAAAAAGAAATTGGGAAGATACAAATTGGTTTATGTTTCTAATCATTCTAAATTAAAAATAAAATTATTTTCTTGGAAAATTAAATGATCATATCCAGAATTTTGACCATATTGACAAGAAACGCATATTAACTTTTATCTTTATCATAGCCAGTTGAAATTTCTTATTATTGTTTTATGATAATTATTATTTGTACTAATTAAAGGTGATATTACAGGACAGAAGTAACAACCTCACAAAGCCATTTCCTTTTTAACTCTGTTGGTCAGACAGATTTTAATAAAATTTGAAAAATATTCTGTAATTATTCTTACTGTGCCTCTGTATGCATGTCTACAGAGTGGAATTCCTGAAGAAAAGATGACTAAAACCTTAGTTAAACCATTTCAATTATTTAAAATACTCAGTATATTGTGAACTTTAAGAAAGAAAAGGCCGAGATTACATAAGGTTTCAAACACAAAAATGATTTTGATGTTCTTTTACTCTTGAATAAAGGCATTTTAAAGTTTAGGATCTTTGAGGAAGTTAAGGAAAAAAAAAATGATTAATTGCTGAGACACAGATGCTGGTAGCCAGGGGCGGGTGTAGCTATTGAGAACTGAGGTAGCTCTGTTTTTAGTTCATTACTTGTGAAATGCTGTTCACCTTTTAGTAGCCAACACTCCAGGTCTTAAAGAGTTTGGCCCAATAGCATCTGAAACCCTATAACCTCAATTTTTAAGTGGTGTGCCTCTCTGGCCTAGTGGGGCTGTGACATGATTTCCCCTGCCTTCCGAGTTAAGAAAATTACTTTTAGCAGGTCATAGTGAAGGCAGGTTTATTACATAATTGGAAGAAGCATGTTCCATTTTTCAGGAACCAGACAGTATTATCGGGGTGCGCACACGTGGGTTTCCCTTCTTCTTCCACGTTTATACAAGTGCCCTGCGTTCCTTGCGGATAAAGACAAGACTTCGCGGCACCCATTTCGCCTCCAATTTAATGAAGTTGTTAAAGTAGCAAGACTGACAGGTTAATTATCCTTTATAAAAGGGGGACAAATTGAACTGTGTCTTTCCATCATTTTTTGATATATCAAGAACTCCGAGGTGCCCAGATGCGGCTCTGGTGAATAGAAGAGCTAATCCACTCTGCGATTCTGTGCTGACCCCGCTCTCCCCACCGGGGCCTCGCTATATTGCAGTTGGTTTTGTTTTACATTCAACAGATCCCACTTTATTATAAATTCAGGAGGATTTTTTTTCCTTCTTCTCTCCATATGTTGGCTGACAGCTCCCCAGAAATAACTGATGGCTAAATTTAAACTCTGATGAAAATTAACCCAAGTGTTAAATGCAAACAGGAACTGCTTGGAAGAGGAAAGAGTTATCATGGTAGATGCCAAACAGTGGAAAATGTGTGTAAATTAATGGAGCCTCGCCGGTGACAAGCCGTCAGGCAGTTTGATGGCTCTTGCTAGCGCTTTAGTCCCACTGAAGTTGGCCAGAGGGCAGCACGGACAAGTCCTGCTTTTCAAAAAGACCGCGGGAAGCTTGACAGTAACGCTAACTAGATCATCGAAAGTTCATGGTCAAATAAGAGATTTTTTTTTTTTTTTCTGCAAAGCTTTGCACTAAACAGAGTTTGCAGACAGGAGAGCCATGAATGAGATATCAAACTGCTAGTGCAGCAAAACGATTTAAAGAAGGGAAGGGAACCTGTGCGGAATGATTTGAGAAAACAAACGGACAAACTGGCCACTGATTCCAGAGGGAGTGTTGAGACAT
Organism: Mustela putorius furo; assembly: GCF_011764305.1. Taxonomy (NCBI): domain Eukaryota; kingdom Metazoa; phylum Chordata; class Mammalia; order Carnivora; family Mustelidae; genus Mustela; species Mustela putorius. The sequence goes on along the minus strand of NW_025421402.1, from coordinate 17,002,206 downwards.
TGTTCGGTGAAAAATAATAAGCATTTGACTTGAACCATTTTCTACTTAAGAAAGTCACGCTTCGCTTACTCTAAGTGTTGTTACAGAAACTACATTTGTATTTCTCAATTTTTCAGATTAAAGTATGTAGTTTTAGCGCAGTGCATTGAAAGGGGATGGAAGTATAATCCACCAAAATTGTTTTGTATTGTGATATATATGCGACATTCATAACGGTCGGAGGAAAAAAGTTCAGCCAGTGATCCATTTTTCTCCATGAATAAGGCAGTATTTTGCTTCTCTAAAAATGTAACATTAATCATGTACTATTACAGCCCAATATTAGCAGGATATGATGGCTAGGTCATCGAATCATGAAGCAGAAAAACTGCTTTCCGTCCCGTGAGTGAGCTTCCGTTTGCTCATTTGTAAAATGGGAGTAGTGGTACTAAGATCAAGGTGGGTGCTGAATGTGAAAGGTAACCTTCCACCAAAGGAGAGAAAGGAAACTCATATCAAGGGCAGCCAGCCTTTTGGACACCAGAGAGGGATCCTGAGCATGAGACAGTGGAAAGAGCAAGAGAGTAAGAAGACAGTAGAGTCAAGTCTAGGATCTGTTGTTGACAGGCTACATACATGTCCTTGGTCCATAGCAAAAGGGATGTCTATCTCCCTTTTAGATTTTCAGGAGCACTGAGTACAATAATGTATGTAAAGTGCCTTTTTGGGAAATTGTAACCTTCTCTCCAGCTCTTAGTTCTTATTGAGTTGCCCCTACGCCCTTCAGCTGTCTGCACCTGCCCATCAAATGAAGGTAGAACTGAAAGCCCCCCATTTCTTAATTCCCAGCACCCAAGCTCTCTTGTGGTTATCTCCAGTGGGGCTTAGCAGCCCAAGGGATAGAAACAGAGAATTAAGAAGATTGAAGTGTTAAAGGGTCAACACATCAGAAAGATAATGAAATGGGTTAAGTGCAAACTTGAGCTCCCAAAGCTGGTAAGTGACAAGGTACATTTTTTGTGTGTGTGTTTTTGTTTTGGTTTTGGTTTTTTTGTTTGTTTTTTGCTTTTGTTTTGTTTTGTTTTGTTTTAATTCCTAGAACTAAGTTCAGTTAGTATCTTGAGTACCCTGTTGCTTTTTCATGGCTAGAAATTTACCTGATAATTCCAGGTAAACTCAGAAAAATTGGCTCATTTATCAGTCATTCAGGAAAGTTCAGGGTTTGGGGGGGTTTGGTCCCCCTTTCTCCTACTCCTGGGACTTCCAGGCAACTCTCCAGTGGAGGTGGGGTGTCTGACCAACAATTGGGGTCTTCAGCGCAATGTTGTACTTCACGGAGATGTAACTCTTCCCAATTGTTTATCATTTTTTAAAATTTTATTTATTTATGTGACAGACAGAGATCCCAAGTAGGCAGAGAGGCAGGCAGAGAGAGAGGGGGAAGCAGGCTCCCCGCTGAGCAGAGAGCAGGATGTGGGGCTCCATCCCAGGACTCTGGATCATGACCTGAGCTGAAGGCAGACACTTTCGCTGACTGAGCCACCCAGGCACCCCTGTTTAGAGCAGCCTTAAGTCACAGCAATTTTAACAGGGACAGTACAATGATTTCCCATTAACTCCCTGCATAACTTTAACAACACCCTACACCAGGGTGGTCCATTCGTTACAATGGATTGTTAGGTCATAATCATCCGAAGTCTATGGTTTATACTACAGCTCACCCCTCGTATTGTATATTCTGTGAATGAGGATAAATATAGAATGACATTTTCCCATCCTTATGATAACATAACAAGTATTGTCACTGCCTTTAAAAATTCTCCAAGCTCTACCCAGTCATCTCCCTTGTCCCTCTCTGGTTTTCTGCTCCACTATCTCCACCTGGCTTCTCCTGAGAGATAACAGCTTATTTCCACTGGCTGGCCTACGGTGTTTCCTCCAGCTCAGCTTCTCCTCACACTGGTAGCAAATGTCCTGGACATCTCCTAGTTGGTAAAACTAACTTTCACAGCTCCCTCTAGGACTGCTAGAGACATAGATAATTGAACTGCTCTTTCTGCTAATCGGGAGCGATGGGCAACCCCCTCTCACTGCCCATCCCCTACTTCCCGGAAAGTAACCCTTCAGCCATTACTATTTTGTTCCTAGATTATTCTAGTTACAGGACACCTATGAAAGGCTCACACCCTCCCAGGGCTACAGATGGAAACTGGGCACCTACGCTGCGCTCTCAGATCCCCAAACACTTGAAGTAGGAGAATTACTGCCCCTCCCTCTCTGAGGACATACCCACATTTCATTTCTCTCCTTCCCCATCTTACTTCTTTCTTTTCTCCAGCTGTAATTTTTTTTTTTTTCCTCTTGGGGGTCAGCAAGAAAAAATAGATTCTAAATCATTGCATATCTTTTCCAGGCTTTCTTATCTGATATCTGGAATTTTTGAACCAAAAAGTTTGGAATGTGATGTTTTCATCCATGATGTCTCAATAATGCCATGGTTGACTACTTGTCTAGCTGCTTAAGTTGGGGAAGTTGACAGGTGAGCACATCCATTAAATATGTCACCTATGGACTGAAATTTCTGCACATGCCCGAGACAGGGGAGCAGGGCTGTGGGTGAGATGAATGAAGGAAACTAAGAACTTGGTTGGAGAGAGAAGGGAGTGAAGACAGATTGGAAGAAGATGGGGTTATCAAGATATGGCGCTCTCCCTAAGAGTAGTGTAGATCAAGTTAAAGCCTCTGCCTTCGGCTCAGGTCATGATCCCAGGGTCCTGGGATCGAGCCCCGCATCAGGCTCCCTGCTTGGCAGGGAGACTGCTTCCTCCTCTCTCTCTGCCTGTCTCTCTGCCTACTTGTGATCTCTGTCTGTCAAATAAATAAATAAAATATTTAGGGGTGCCTGAGTGGCTCAGTGGGTTAGAGTAGTGTAGATCAAGTAGAGAGGAAGACAACTGGAGGACTGGAAGTTTTGTAGAGAGAGTGATAGATTTTAGCTAATGCTTCTAAGATGGAATTGTTCTATTTTGAGCAATTTAGGTTCCTAAATAGGAGGGGAGATAAAGTTCATGGAATTGAGGAGGCCAATAAATTGGAGATTAGAAAGTTAGAAAGTTGGTGATCGTCTCACGTTTGAGTGTACTTAAGTTATCACTGGACTCCTATGCCACCAATTATATTCACACATAACTTTTAAAACTTGTCATTTCTTGGGTAGTGCCATTTTATGTGAGTTAGAGTCTTGCTTCTTGGAGTCAAGAACTGTGCCTCTTCAGGTTTTCCAGAGGAGGACACACACACACACACACATAAAGGAAAAAAAGCCATAAATGCTGCATTCCAAGTTGCAACAGGCAACACTGCGTTTGGATACACCAGTGCTTCAAAGGATCTGAGTCTCCTTTGTAACAGAATTTAGATGGTTCCCTCTACACGACTATGCTAACTTTGCTTTCTAAACTGCCTCATCTCCCAACACAACTAAAATGTACTCCTAGGTTTGTTTTGGTTTAATCAAAGCATAACTGGGAAAGAAGTGTTTTGCTTGCCAAATCGTGTACTTCGGAACTTGAGAGAAGGATTTTGAATTAATGGCTTCGTTGGATTATATGTCCATTTCTCAGTTCAAATGAAATGAAAACAAAACAAAACAAAACTGAGTTGTTAAAGGAAAACAACAACAACACCACCATTATTCATCTGCTTATGTACTTGTCTGCAGATGCTATGGAGAGACTCGGACAAAGCACGTTCTCCTTACAACGATTTCTATGCGTCGGGCATATTGTCATCTTCTATCGTCCCTGTAATTCACACACACGAAATCCGCGGGACGCTATCCCTCACCATCCCTAGTGAGAGAGTTACAAAGCGATTTCTTTTCCACATATGTAGTGAGTGGGGGCACGGGCAAACCTAGAACATCTGTGCGTTCTTTCTCTCGGATGCTCCTGGGTATGTCAAGGGCATTTTCTTCTTCCACAAAACAGGCCAGAAAGCCACACGTTTCAAGTGCTTCCCTTCACTTCCAGAGGCCTGCCTTGGAGGAAAAGAGCCCAAGGTACCGGTCTCCTGGTTGGTTCCAGATCTGAGAAGGGACCACCCGAGGCAGTGCGGGCCGTGGGGGCGGTGGGAGCTCCCGGGAGCAGGTTGGCGAGCCTCGCCGCCGCCCGGCGGGGTCCGGGGCAGGGGCCGGGGAAGCCCCCCTGAGCCGGGAAGGGCGTGATGGACAGCTGCTGACAGCCCACGGCCCTTCCAGGGGCCTCTGGCGGCAGAGCGAGGAGGGGTCTGCGTCCTCGGAGGACCCATCTCCACATCACAGCTCGCACTAATTGGTCCTCTGGCCGGCCGGCGCGGCGGGGAGGCGGGAGATTGGCACCGCGGCGGGGCGGGCGCGGGGCGCGGGGCGCGGGGCGCGGGGCGCGGGGCGCGGGGCGCGGGGCGCGGGGCGCGGGGCGGCGGGGCTGCCGGGCGGGCGCGGGGTAGCGGGACGGCGGCCCGGGGGCGCGCGCCGGGCGGCGGGGAGCGCAGGGCCCGCGCAGCTGACTCAGCGGGTTCCCAGGCTCGTGCACGCAGCCTCCCCCGGGGGGGGGTGCTTTGTGGGTCTAGCACCCGCAGTCGCAGGCAGCCTTCTATTTTTAATACCACGGCGACGACTGTTCTTTGGGAAATGTGGGCCCGGAGCCTTTTAAAGAGACATCTGCGTCACCGACGTATTTTTGTCAAGATGTTTCTTTCTGCTGTTTGCTTTTAAAGGCAGCCGCATCTCTTTGGGACTTCAGACTGGGCCATTCCCTCCTTCAGTGGGGAACCCTACAAATGTCCTTCATCTGTCTGTTGCATACATCTGTAGGAATTTCTAGTCCTAGATTCATTTCAGTTGCTCGTGTGACCCCTGGTTCTTGAGTGCCATCAAATGTAAGCCCTTAGAGTCAGCTCTCCTGTCTTGGGAAGGGGTCAGCATCTGGGTTGGCTCCCACCCCCTCTGAAGAGGCCGAGGGGTCAGTCCTGTGCTTGAAAGGCTCACCAGCGCGCCTAACCTCGGGTGGTGAGTCTGCTGCACCGCTGCAAATTCTGACTCTAGTCTCAAGCCTGCAGGCGTTTCTGATGAGTCTGGATCATGTAAATGTTCTCTCGTGCATTCGCCTTTGCACTTGAACATGCCCACACTTGTGCACGCGTGCGCACACACACATGCCATTCAAGGCTCAAATAAGAGGTGATGGCAACCTTCTCATTTCTAAGCAGTCACACTACGGCCCTGTCTTAAAGTCCATGCCATTCAGAGAACTTAATAAAACGAAAGAAATAAATTAATGCAATCGCAAGTGGAATACTACGCAACCATTTAAAAAAGATTTATTTGGTTTATACTTATTCACATGAAGAAAATGATATATCGGGAAGTGATTAAAGGAAATACCAACCAGTGCACAGTCTGATTTGTTTTTGTAGCGAAAACAGCTGTTAGAAGATCATCTATATATTTATATTTGTGTAGATAAAGAAATTGGGAAGGAAATGCACCCAGTTACTGGCGGTGGTCTTTCTGGGTGGCAGGCTGTAGAGAAGCTGGGTTACTTTGTGGCAGGCAGCATCAATTGTCCCATTTGCTGGTGACCGACCTCCCTTCTCTTGGATTCAGGGGAGGCTGAATTTCCTCCTCACCTCAGTTAGGAAGATAGACATATAACTTTGATGTTACCAGTCAGAGAATTCAGACAATTTCAGGTTAATACAAAAGACCCACAATGGACAATTCAGAGATTTTTTTTTTCAGTTCTTTGGGGAGAGCTATTTGAGAACAAGCTCTACTCCCACTAGGATTGCTTCCCTAGTGATGCGCCCATCCGAGGCTCCTGGGGGCCACTTTGGCCCCATCAGGAGCTCAACTGGCTAAGGATAGAGAACAGAGCTCTGATAAGAAAGAGTTGGTCTCTGGATACCATCCTGCACAAAGCAAAATGTAACCCCTGATTTTCTCAGTTACACATACTAAAATATTTCCTTTTTATGTAAGCCAGATTGATTTGAGTTCAGTGCATGATCTGTTGCATGTAATATACCTCTTTTATTTTCTAAATTTTTATGCTACATTGAAAGCCAATAATATATATGTACATATCTAAGCTGTTAAAAAAGATGTATGAAATATTATTTACTGATGCTTTTATTAGGTACCAGGCAATGCACATAACTAACCCTCACCTTAATGTTTTAAAGTGAATACTATCATCCCCATTTTATAGATAAGAAAACTGAGGTTCAGAAGTTAAACAATCCAGCCAAAGAGTTAGTGAAACTCATATGCAAGTTAACATACACGATTCTAAACCCTTTAACTATTGTCCATTGCTGCCTTCCATTAATTGAAAGAAAAAAAAAACAAGCTTTAATCTCGTATGACAAAGCAAGCATTTCATTTTTTGGCATTCATAATGCACGTGTACATATATCTACTTACATACATATGTATACATGGTTGAATGTGCGTGTTTTGGGGGGAATGTGTGTGTGGTATGTGCAGTGTGTGTGTACTGTGTGTGTATGATGTATGGAATGTGTATGGTGTGGAATGTGTGTGTGTAGTGTTTGTAGTGTGTGTGTGAAGTGTGAGTGTGGTGTATGGAATGTGTGTGTGTTATGTAGAGTGTGTGTAGTATACGGAGTGAGCGCACATGCATAGAGTGTGTGTGTGTGTGTATGTTTGTGTATGAAGTGTGGAGCATGTGCGTAAAATGTGTATGTGTGGAGCATAGAATGTAGTGAGGGTGTGTGGTATGTGAAGTGTGTGGTGTGTGTGTAGAGTATGTGTGTGGTCTATGGAGTGTGTGTGTGTATGTGTGGCGTGTGTGTGTATGTGGTGTGTAGTGTGTATGTGTGTGCGTGCATGGCAGAGCCTCTGTGTGTGGAATATGGAGTGTGTGTGTGTGAGTGTGTGTGTGTGTGTGGTGTGGAGGGTATGTGTGTGTGCAATATAGAGTGTTGTGTGTGATGTGTGGAGTGTGTATGTGGAGTATAGAGTGTGTGTGTGGAGTATGGAGTGCGTGTGTGTCATGTGTGGATTGTGTGTGTAGTGTAGAGTATGTGTGTGTGTGGTCAGTGAAGTGTGTGTGTATGTGGTGTGTAGAGTGTGTGTGTGTGCGTGGAGCCTGTGTGTGTGGAATATGGAGTATGTATGTGTGGTGTGTGGAGTGTATGGTGTGTGGTATGGGGTGTGTAGGTGTGGGATGTGTGTGTGTGTAGTAAAGAGTGTGTGTGTGGTGTGTGGAGCGTGTGTGTGCATGTGTGCATGTGTGTGTCTAGAAGTGAGTCGGTGGCTTCTCCCAACCTTCCTGCCATTTCTGCAGGAAGTTCGCGGAGGTCCGATGTCCGTTTGCGCTGCTCAAGCCGTCCTGGTCACGGCCCCACGCTCCTGTGACTGTCCGGTCCGCTCTGGTTACTTGACTCTTGGGCCTCCAACCCAGGTGCGCAGGCCATCCCCACTGACGCCGCTCGTCCTGCTCCCGGGTCCCAGCACAAGAGCGGTGCGGTGACAGCAGGTGCCCGCTTGTTGGCAGAGCGGCCGTGCGTCTGATGGGGGTGTGGGTCTCTGTGAGGCGCGTGGCCCATTCAGTGTGGACAGTGAGCAGCAGGTGACAATGTGTCCTAACTGCACACCCCAGCGTCAAAGCTTTACAGACCTGTACGCCCCCCCCACCCCCACCCCAGGGGCCCGTGATCCCCCACACCGGCCTCGCCAAAGCTTCTTTACTTAGAATGCCCCGTCTCCACGCGGTGGATCCGGATGGTTCCCGGGGCTTCCCGATTCTGGCTGTCCTTGTGTCACCGCCCAACGTCCCCAAGCCCAGTGGAGCACTTTGTCGGAGCTGCTGTGTCCTCTTAGCTTTCTGCTTGGGTCTTCAGGATCAGTCCTGTCTCCAGCCTCCCATGCTCAGGGGCCACCTCTGTCCTCACGTGCTGCTCCCTCCTTGTGGCTTTAAACATGGCCGCAAAAACCACACAGTACTCTGCTTAACACTGGTGCCTTTGGACAGGTCCTCCTGCTCCTGAGAACAATGTTTTCCCTTTTCCTTAATCTGACTAAAACCTATTTTCCTTCAAATTTGACTCAAGCATGGCTCCACCAAGAAGCCCTTCGTGGCTCCCCATGTCCAGACGCCCACCCCTACGCTCTCCCCCATGGTGTCCGTGGGGCTCCAAGTGCTCAGTTCCTCTCCATCTCTCTTTCGACTGCGTGTCCACTGAGGACCGTGGTTCTACAACCAGATCTTGAACTCTTCTGTTCATATGTCCTGGGGCCAGCACGGGGCCTCTCACAGCACTGAGCGCGGCTATTCACTTCCTTGGTCGCCTGTGGCATTGTGGACCCGAGGTCAGCTCTGTGGGTAAGAATGCTGTTCTCACCATCACTGTGTCTCAATTTCTGGCACGGCCCCCCAAAACAGTTGGTTACCCATAGATGTAAGTTAAATGTTATTAAAGGATGGATTTTAAAATAAAAGAATCTGTTATATTTACAAGTATACCTTTATTTTCTCCATTACTTTGAGCTTTTCTTTTTTTTTTTTTTTAATGATTTTATTTATTTTTGTAGAGAAGTGCAAGCAGGGCTAGGGGTAGAAGGAGAGGGAGAGACTCTCCAGTGGACTCTGCGCTGAGTGTAAAGCCTGATGTGAGGCTTGATCTCATGACCCTGAGACCACGATCTGAGCCAAAACCAAGAGTTGGATGCTTAAACCACTGAACCAACCAGGCGCCCCACTGTTAGTTTTTTTAAGAAAAGTTTGATTTCTGTGTCTTAAAAGTTTTGTAGTCAGGACTGCCTAGCACGGTCATGTTCCCAGCAGGTAGTCAACATTTACTGATTGGAAGAAGTGACCTGAGTTCAAGTCCTGGCTCTGCCGGTTTCTCGTTGGTTAAGGAAGTCACATGTGTGCAGTCTTTTGACTTCTGTACAGTTCCGTATGAATGTGACCTGAACCCCGATCTCTGGACAAGGAGATAGATCTCAGCACTTCCCAGCTGAAGCTGGGTTTATATCCTTGGAGGGTCTTTTCCTGTTCTGAACTGAGCGTGTGCTTCTCTGTTCCGCTGAAGTTTGTGCGTCACACGGCACCTGGTCAAGTCCACTGCTCTACCTGTTCCTCGCAGGGAGGGACCCGGTCCCGTGCCCACGGCACAAGAAGGGTGCCCTGGGCCAGCTGCAGGGGGAGGCCCCAGGGCCATGGGGGGCTGACGCTTACCATTGGAGCTCATGATGCCGTCTCTTTTCTATGTGACTAAATGGTTATTCCTTCTAGTGCCTGTGTGAGTTGTGTCTTTCCAGGGACCGTGTCCCCTGAGAATCATGCAGTGGCGTGCCGTCATGGGCCTGCTGCTCCTGGGGACAGGCATCCTGACGCCCTTTGCTATTTTGCATGCCGTGGGACTCCTCCTCTGGAGGAGCTAACAGGTGTCGCTTACACGACAGGGACCTTCACTCAGTGGTGTAGACATCCCTAGCCTCTGTTACTGCATCTTTAAAATGGGAGCATTGTCCTTACCTCATCTACGATATTAATTACAAGAGTAATCATCCTAGCTAACACTTTTAAATGCTTCATATGCTGCTATTCCATTTTACAGATTAGAAAACTAAGCACAGAGAAGTTAACTGAGTTGCCCCAGGTCACCTAGCAAGGAAGTGGGATAAAGCGTGGGCTTGGCATGCGGTTAAAGCTCAGTGAATGCTCACTGTGAGGGTCGCGGTGGCGGCGGTTAATGTCATTATGACTGTTACGATGATGATGGGCCTCGTGAAACGACACATGCATAACTGCACTACTGGGAGTCTGCGTCACTCTGGGCTGGACACAGAGTAGAACCTTACTGTGTAAGTACGCCGGGGGCTCCAGGATAGAGGAGGGATGGTCACGGTAACCTTTACAGTCAGGGTAGGCCAGGGTAGATAAAATGTGGTGGCAACTGTGTGTCTCTAAGCGCCTTCTCCATTAAGTTCCACAGAGGAACCCCCGGATTTTCCATTGTGTAGGAGTCAGCACTGGACACTGGCTAAGACAGCGGAAAGTGCACCCTGTGATGTCATTGCTGTCATTGCTGGACCTCTGCCACCCCACCCCACCCCCACTGCCGAGCACCAGGAGTCTTCTGGCTTCTTGGGGCTCTTTCAGATGCTCTGTTGGGTGGAAGGAATGAAGAAAGATCAGATGTTGGCATCTGTCATTTTTTAGGACTGCTAGACAAAGGGCCACGAACAGTTGCTGAAGCAACAGACATTTATCGTCTCACGGTTCTGGGTGCGAGAAGTATGAGATCACTGGGTCTGCAGGGCCACGCTCCTTCTGGAGCCTCCAGGGAGAGATCTGTTCCAGGCCACTCTCCTAGCTCTGGTGCCTCCTCAGCAGGTGGTAGTGCACCGCCATTTCTTTTTTTTAAAGATTTTATTTATTTATTTGACAGAGATTGAGATCACAAGTAGGCAGAGAGGCAGGCAGAGAGAGAGGAGGAAGCAGGTTCCCTGCTGAGCAGAGCCCGATGTGGGGTTCGATCCCAGGACCCTGGGATTGTAACCCAAGCTGAAGGCAGAGGCTTAACCCACTGAGCCACCCAGGCGCCTCCTGTGCTGCCATTTTTAACATGGCAATCTCCCTGTGTTACTGTTTCTGTCTCCAAAGTGCCTTGTTTTCTAAGGACAATTCTGAGGACAACCATCTTATTGGATTAAGGGTCCCCTCTACTCCAGTAGGAACTCATTCTTAATTAATGACATCTGTAATGACCCTGTTTCCCAACAAGGACACATCCTGAGCTCCTGAAGTTGAGAAGTTCAACATAGGAACTGGGGACACAGTTCCTAACAGTCTCAGACAATGGCCAGTGCAGAGCCACCGCTCAGCCCGTGCTTCCTGCTCTGCAATTGGGCACCGCAGCAGACCACGCAGGCAGGGGGACTGCTGAGCGGCCAGGCCGGAGTGGGGTCAACTTTTACTGCGGTGGCTGGAGCATGCAGATTTGACTCCTCCTCGAACCAACGGCTGCCTTCTCCCCGGGACAGAGGCAGGAGAGAAAGCGTAGCAATAACTACACTTCAGAAACCACCCTGGGAGGCAGCGGGGGACGAGCGAAGGGATAAATGGCCCAGCTGCTGAGCCATTCACTGAACGTGCCTGTCCGCGCAGGCATCCCTGTGACTTCAGTGCTGGAAAAGTGAGTGAAGCCGGAACAAGGACCCGCTAACGTGTTGTTAGCTCACTGTTACAATGCAGGGTGACATTTGCTTTAAAAATCATGTGGAAGTGGTTAGCAAATGCTATTACGGCATTTCCAGAACTTCACCGCGGCTGTTTGCCCTGCGAGGGAGGGAGGTGTGCAGCCACTGAGCCGAGCTCAGCAGTCGGGGCCCTGAGTGTGCCCTACGGGCTGCAGGGCCCTGAGGAGCCCCAGCAGCCCGGGTCCCCGCCCCTCAACCTCTCCCAGCCTCCCTGTCCTCCCCGGCAAAGAGGGCATAAAGACACCTATAGCCTACTGGGCAGGAAGATGTGTGGAGAAGGGAAAATTATTTAAAGGGTTAAAAAAAAAGTATATAAACTCAAATCATTGAAAAAGAAAACTCTGTGTTTTTTTTCCATGCCACATGACCTTGAGCCAAAACATCTGTTGCGTCTCAGTCTTTCCTTCCTTCTGAGTAGTATCAGGATTAATAGAGACCAAAAGCCTTGCATTTTTTGACGGAGGATAGTATTGGAGATCTGGCAGTATGTACACAGAGACATGAGCAAGATTTATACTTTACACGTGCTCAAGGAGGATTAAAAAATGCGGTGAAGTGTACATCATTTCTACCAAAGACAGGATGGCGTTGGTCAGGCCCGGTCAGTTTCTCAAAGACCAGACTCCATGAACACATATTCAGAAGACGGGAAGAACTAAGGTAATTTTAGGCTTTAACACAGGGACCATATATCTGTGTCTGGTGGATCCGGGATCAGGACCTGGAAAGGGTTTTCTCACTTGGCTATTTTTTTTTTTTTTAAGATTTTATTTATTCATTCGACAGAGAGAAAGAGCACAAGCAGGGGAAGCAGCAGGCAGGGAGAGGCAGACGCCCCGCTGAGCCAGGAGCCCGATGCAGGACTCGATCGGAGGACTCTGGGATTGTGACCTGAGCTGAAGGCAGACGCCTAACCAACTGAGCCACCCAGGTGCCCTTCACTTGGCTATTTATAGGGCAAGATAAGATCACACCAACAAAGGAAGGACTATCTAATAGGATGGGAATTTGCTGGCCCCATGGTGGGTGGCGGGAGGCAGGAAAGCCCAGCTCAGAATGAGAGTACTGAGGAAGCCCAGCAGGCCACTAAGGATGGGTACTGGACCTTTTACATTTTAGAATACTTTTGCATTGTTCCCAGCCTTTAAAGCAACGCTATTTTATGGAGGCATTGTGAGTCCAGAGCAAGATAATCAAAGCAAACGTGTTCTAAAATGTGAAAGGCCCAGGGCACTCCCAAGGAACCCTGATGGGTCTCCAGGCTTCTGTCATCAGCGGGAGGATTTGAAGGCCAGGATTAAATCTGTGTGCCAAGTTTCTCCTCCCTTCCCCTGTTTCTTGACTTTTCCCAACAATGTCTCACACATTCAGTATTTCCAGGATTTTAGGGGGGCCGTCTTAGTGTAAATTGGACCACAGGAATCCCATTCTGCTCCTTGGACCAAACCGCCATTTAGATTCCCCAGGAAGCCCGAGGGGGGTCTGAAACAGTTTATGGTGCCAGAGACTGTGAGGTGAACGAGGGTAGCCTCCCCCGACCCAGAGCGTCCCAGCAGCAAACGGACTAGCTCACGAAGGCCTGACCCCTAGATCTACGCCAGTTAGATCTGGCTGAGGCGTTTCATTTTGTTTGCCTTTCTGTATGATAAGAAAATATTCTTGAAATCCCAACCACTGTTTTGGGTTTGTTTGCTTGTTTCCTTGCTTTTTCCTTGGCTCCAGCTCTTGGTTGAAATATTAGAATACAGAACGAGCAAGAAGGGGTTTTCTGGCCCAGAACAGATAAAAACTCTTTAAAGAGACTCAGCAGAAAAGTGTAGAGTGTGCTGGTGTTGGTGGAACCCGCCTTCTCCTTTGCACCTTCGAGGAACGTAGGCGCGACTGGAATCAGCCCTCTGGAACCTGACGGTCAGATGGCGCAACAGAGCTGACATGGCCTAGATCTGCCGCTACCTGGCCCAGGCCTGGCACCAAGGCTGGCCACCATGTGTCCTGGAAGGACCCAGAAGGAAGGAAGAAATGGAGCGGCCAACAGAGGCTCTCTCAGGAGCCATCGGTGTGGACCAATGTCTAAAGGCTGGAGTGGATGGCGGAGAGCTCAGTGGAGAGCTCAGAGGACACACAGACGTCCAGTCTGCCCATGGCACTTTCACCGTTTCCCCATATTTCAGTGAACTCCAGAGGAAGGGGAGATGCTGAATGGAATGGATTCCCTCCCGCAGGCAGGCCAGGATCCGAAAACAAAATCCTGTCCAGTCACAGAAAGATCATTTAGATGTCTTGCACACTTGGCTTTGCAGACTGAGATCCACCTGGGGGGAAAGAAATGAGTTCTCACCTCCCTGCCCTTTCTCTTCCTCTCTATCCACAGCCCCCCTTTTGGGGAGAAAGCAGATGTTGAGCGCACAGACACAGGGGAGGAAACCCAGGCTGGGCCATGGAGGCCAGAGCCGAGGAACGGGGGCTGCGGGGGGGCTGTGAACCCCTTCGACTGGATCCAGGGCTGCCTCTGCCCTTAAGAAAGGAGCACTGTGGACGGATCCCGAGCGCCCCACCCCTGTCCTGTGCGCTCCATCTAACTGCCCGGGCAGCTGACACGCCACCTTTGCCCAGCCTCTTCGGAGAGCCGGGCCCCTCCATCTTCTCCTCTCCCGGCCATCTGTTCCTGCTGCTCGGCAGCTCCGCGCTCTGCCCTCGCCGGGGCCTGTCTGCGCAGGAGGGTGTGCGCGCCTCCGACGACGTGGGCCTCGGCCCCTCCATCACTCTCTGCCGCGAGGAAAGCACCAGCTGTCTGGCTTCATTTGCATTTTTCTCTCCCAAATAATGAAATTAGCCATGAGTTTCCTGAGGTGATGCAAGACACAAATTTAGGCTGGATGTGTCAGTGCGTGATGGAGAGGGAAGGAGAAGGTCGGGGAAGCATTTTGATAACAAATTCGCAGCCCTGAAAGGGAAGGGGAGAATTGATAACACATTTTACCAGGAAACTACCTTTCAGCTTAGAGGAAAATGGACCTTTTCAGCTCAGAGGAAAGTTAGATGAGGCCTTTAAAAGGTAATGTTCCCTGTCCCCCAACCCCCGCCCCAGATAAAGTCACATTTTATGAACAAACGAAAAAGATGTCAGCCAAGGATGAATTAAGGATGAATCTCAATGACTGAACATTTCTGGGGCTCACATGCAGAATCGTCTCACGATGATAATATTCCTAGATGTACCCAGGCTGGGAAGCCAGACCGTGCTGCTCAGTACGGGGAAGTGCAGAACACCTCCCCCACTTTTCTCTTCTCTACCATTATTTGAACACTTCTGATGACCAATGAAACAAGAGTCTCCTCATTTGTCACGAAGATTTGGTCACCAGTTCTCTGAATGTTGTCTACATTTGTCATCTCCATTCCATATTTTAATCTAATTAGCCATCATCCTCGAGGCAAATACACAAACTCTTGGTTGTATGTCCGCATATAGTCTGAAGCAAGTTCTCATGGGAGGGCCTTTTAAGATACTATCAGTAACTTTTCAGAGTTCTTCAAATGACCCTGTTCAGAGGCAGAGAAATTGGGACCATATTACTCCTCTGACATGTAGAGAAAGAACGAAATACTTCAGGCAGGTCAGATGCTATCATTCCTCCCACTGGGAATGAAATTTAAATCCTTCCCAGAATCTAGAATTTTCTACATAATCTGGTCCCTGACACCTCTCTAATGTCCTCCTCCCCCATTTCTCATTCCTTCATTCAACAATTATTTTTGAGCGCCGTCTATGTTCTGGGCGCCACACTAGGTATATGGAATGTATCAATGAACAAGGTAAGGATTTCTACACTAATGGTGCTTGCATTCTAGTGCCTAGTAGGGGGAAACCGGAGTCATTATGTACAATAAGTAATTCAGTTTCATAGATGTTAGAAGACGGTGACTGCCATGGAGGGAAGAGACAGAGTAAGAGAGAAAGGAAGTGTGGTATGTGTGTGTGTGGGAGGTGGGGGGTATTATCTAAAATAATTGAGAAGGCAACATCTTTTTAAAAAAATGTTTTATTGAAATTCAATTTAGTTAACATATAGTATATTGTTAGTTTCAGAGGTAGAGAACCGGAGTAATTCATCTGTTGCCTCTAACCTCTGGTGCTCTTCCCATCACGTGCCCTCCTTAATGCCTGTCACCCAGCTACCCCATCCCCCCACCAGCAACCCTCCAGCAACCCTCCAATTGTTTCCCTATAGCTAAGGATCTCTTTTGGCTTGTCTCCCTCTCTGATTTTATCTTATTTTTTGAGAAGACAACTTCTGAGCAAAGCCTGGAAGGAGTGAGCTGTGAAGAAATAGAAGGAAGAGTGGTTCAGGCAAAGAAAGCAGCCAGTGGAAGAGACCAGAAGCAGCATCAGGTCCCCATGTTAAAGGAGGTACATGGAGGCTAGGGAGCCCAGAGCAGAGAAGAAGGGGAGATTTGGGAGGAGATGAAATCCAAGAGGCGGAAGGGGCCAGTTTCGTAAGATGCAGTGTGCATGTGGGAACATATGAAGATGTTGAGGACAGTACTCCAGGCTTACCTCCATCTTCGGGTCAGTTTCTCTTTCTCTGTGTGTTTTCTCCTCTCCTGAAGTCAATGGTCATTGGATTTATAGCCCTACCTGATGCTGCATGATCTCATCTCCACCCATCACTACACACCTGCAAAGACCCTATTTCCAAAGGAGGTCACATTCTGAGGTTCTTGGTGGACATTAGCTTGGGGCAGGGTGCAATTCAACTCGCCACACAAAGCCAACAGGGCTCTGGACAGGATGGGGGAGAGGCATAAGAGACAGAGAGAGAGCAAAGGTGTTTCCAGGTTTCAGCAGAAGGGACTGGAAGGAGAGAGTTGCCCTTTAGTGGGAGGGAATGATTGTGGGAGGAGCCGTAGAGGCAGTGCACAGTCTACCCTGGTCACGTTGAGCTTGAGATACACATAGACATCCAAGTAAAGGTGTCAAGCCGGCTACTGGATGGTGCCAAGTCCTGATGCATCACGGACTTACCATTTTTAAGTGAAATAGCACATTTTAAAGCTCTTCCTATTCTGGAAAACTGGAAGTAAAGAGAGGTCTTGAGAGTGGCCAGCCTCTGCCATTTTCACAGACAGCCAAGTTAACTCAAGAACCCCGCAGCCATTGCCCTGGGCAACTTTCAATTTCTGACATTCCCTTGTAAATTTAGGCAAGTTATTCACCTCTGTGTCCTCATCCATGAAGTGGGATGAAAATAATACCTATCTGAGAATAGTGTTGTAAGAATTATGTTAGATTAAATAGTCTATGTAAAGTGTTTGTGTGCCAGATAAAAGGGGATCACACCTTGGGGCAGTAGGGAAATGTGGGCTCTTGCTGACTCCTGCACACCAAAGGGAAATATCTGGACATTTTTAGCTCCCAGAACTCAGTCTGTATTGTGCACCTGTCTGTCTTCCAAGTGGAATAAATTTCTTGGGAATCCAGGGAGGAGACGTAGACACTGGAGTATAGATGAGGTCCCAACAGATGGCATGTCCAAGTAAGGACATTTACAGAGAGGGTGTTGGGGAGCCCAAGAGAGCTTTAAGAACAAGGGATTAGCTACAGCAGAACTGTCAGCACCCCTAGGCACAAAAGGATGAGGAGAGGAAGAGATAACCGGAAGAGTTGTATAGGTCTGGCCTCCTTGAGAGGAACAGAGCCTTTCCTAGAGGTCACTCACCAGGTGGGGGGCCAGGGGGTCTGTGGTCAGGTAAATTCAAACTATGGCTTCATTCTGCTCCCTCCATTACTTTGTGTGAGGACGTTGTGTTGAGGGAAATCAGCCGAACATGGCGGGGCGGGAAGGGGGGGGCCTGGAGTCACTGTCACAGTGTCTAGAGGTCAGAGTTGGGGGACAGAAAGCAGGGTGGACAAGGGGCCATGGGAGCTATGCAACACAGGCTCCTCTTGTCGCCCTTAACCTAGTGTTTCAGGGGTCCTGAGTTCCCCTCTCCCCTTCAAGCCTGGGAATTGTCTGGTCTAGTGTTTGTGCCCCTGCAAAGTGTGACTTGGGCATTTCTTTGCTAGAATATTAATTTGAGAAAAGGAGAGCGAAGGACTGAGCATTTGTTTGTGTAGGAGCAGGCTGCCTACACCCGAGCCCCGTCTGTCTCCAGACGGGGCTGTGCTGCTGCTCACAGTGTGAAGGCCTCCTGGGGGCAGTGGCAGCTTTGTTCTTCATATTACTTTTCTTGAAAGTTTTCCTTTTGATGAATTTTACCAACAATTTCACCGTGGGCTACCAAATGTGCACATTATAACCAACGGCTTGAAATAAGGGGGAAATAAACTGAAACCTGGAAAGAGTCCCTCCTTCACACCCCTGTGCTCCATGACCATGCCCCCTGCGCGCTCTCTCTCTCTCTCTCTCTCTCTCTCTCTCTCTCACACACACACACACACACACACAATGAATCCTCGGTGAAGTGTGCTTCTGTCATTTCTGGCTTGACTTTCATCATAATCGGCCCCTGTGGGGGCATCAGGAGATGAAACATGGTGGAGCAAATAGAGTATCTCTTGCTAATACTAGGCTCTGGAGCCTTCCCATCTAACTCCAGACATCACTTCCCTCATTTAAGGTCCTAACTAGTCTTCCTTCTTCTGGGACTGTCTTCTGGCAGCCTCTCTACTGCCACTAGAATAATCTCTCTGAAATAAAAATGTGACCATGTCATTCACCTGATTTAAATATTTTCATGGCCCCTTCATTGCCATACAGCATAATCCAGACTCTTGGGCTTAAGTTCCCTCACTCCACCCCTCTCCTCAGGAAATATCCTGACCCTTAACTGCCTGAACCAGTTAGGACTCTTTCTGATTCAAAACAGAGACAAAACAAAACATGTAGTTGAAAAGCCCTTGGCAGTGTTCTAGGAAAACATGATTCAAGGGTTCAAACAGTAGCACCAGGAATTAGTTTCTCCCCATCCAGAGAAGAAGGCTACGGCAGCACCTGCCTCATGCTGGTGCAACTTCAAGACCAAGGAAAGAATAACCACCTCTGTCTCTTGGTATCTGGTGACATCTTATTGGTTCTGGTGGGGCATGTGCCCAACCCTGAGCCAATCACATGGTTACCAGCTGCTCTGATTTGTCTAGACTTAAGTCAGATGCCATCCTGGGGCTGGTGTTGGAAGCAGTTTCTCTGGAACCACATGGGTTGAGACAAAACAGCACAAACGTATCCCCACATGAAAGTCAAGGGCTAGGATTACCAAAATGGTGAGCAAATGCGAGAGGACCAAGAAGAAACCAATGTCCACTTTCCCATCTCTCTGTCTGCAACCCCTGCTTTGTCCAGTCTCACAATCTCGAGTACAACAGCCAAGCCTGTAGTGTTTCAAACAAACCTACTCATTTCATACTGACAAGTCTTTGCTCTACCGACCCCTTCTTTTAGGCATGTCCGTCCATCCCCCTTAACTTCATCCCTGTCCAACTGGTCAACATCTTTCATCTTTTCAGATTCGCTCTTAAAACCCATCTTTATCCTATTTCCCAACTTGCTGTCCCAGATAGGAATTTCTCTTTTGAGTGACCTATGACCGATATCCAGTTCCGCACATGAGTCTGCCATAATTGCAATAACACCTCCTTGTGTTTCTGTTATACAGGTCACGGAATTTAATCTAGACTCCAGGGGTTTTGAGTTTAGGAATCACATCCTACTCATCTTTGTAGTTCTAGTGCCTAATCATTGCCTGAAAATCCAAATGTTCAGCAGATGATCATTGATAGTGAACAAACAGACTGACGTATGGGATACCTGGGAAGACAGTGCCAATTCACCGTTTTAGGTATTCCATAGAAGTAGAGTCCTTAGGTTGAAGAATAAACACAGTGGTAGTGGAAGGTAACTTCTTAATGGCAATATTTTATTTATTAAAAAAAAACTCATCCATATGACGCTTTTATTCTCCCAGTATCCTGAAGATAATGAATATGTAGAATTCTACAGAATCTCTAGAATATCAGTAAGGAGCTGTCAATCATCTGGCATGGTATTAGGAAAGTAAATATTTAACTGGGCGGTACATCAGCTAAATAGAATGTTGAGAGTAGCTCCATCATCACAATCTTCATCGTCACTATCATCAAAATTAAGCATGTAAATACCCAACCCTGTTGGATCCTGTCTTTTAGGTAAAAACCATAGTGGGACAGAGCCTTTCAAAGTCTTCCTGAGTAGAGTCTTAATAACTAGCTTCAAATGGTAATCCTCTTTCCAAAACACTCCTCCTTTTCATAGTTCCTTTAATTCCAATTAGATGAAGCAGCAAGCATGTTGAGGGTCCTTAGGTCAATTAGTTGACCTCTCTGAGACATGATCTTCCCACCCCAGCCCCCAACTGTAAAGGAGAGGTGAGGATACCGACCTGTCTGGTTCGGGAAGGGATGTCTCTGCGGAGAGGTGGTGACGGCCACCAAACAAAGCATTGTCTGGATGTTGGTTGGTCCCATCGTGATTTAACAGCTGAATCCTCCTGTCTGCAGGACAGGTGGCACAACTCAAAAGTGAAAAATTGAACTTTAAAATTATAGCTTCTGCACATCTCCCCCTCGGAGAAGTCATATACCCAAATGCTAAGGACTAGTAGCATAGATGAGGGTGCTTCTGGACCTTTCTAATATGCTAGCACAGATTTCTGTTCGAAGTTGCACACTTTTCCATAGGATGCATGGGAAAATTTTGCTTTACGTTCAATGATTTCCTTCTAATCACTGTGAAATAGGAATTAAAACTACTGCTGATCATGTTCTATTTGATTGAAACAAACTAACTGCTTCTGAGTTTCATTCACAGAATTCCCATATTTAACTGGACTCCTCCAACCTTTTTATCCAGCGTGAGTGCTGAATGTCATCGTCAAACATGGAATGGCTCAGGAAGGACACAAATGTGTCCACTGTGGGGGTGAGGCCCTTCCTGGGCTTCCCTTCCTTTCTCTCCTCTGTTCCTGCCTCACTGTCATCACCGGAATAGACGATTTCTTCTTGACAGCTCTTCATGTCAGTCAAAAGTCTAGGTCAGACACTTATCAATTGACCCGGTGTTAAAGGTAGACACTCATTTCAGCATCTGTCAATAGCCTCTTTTGATCCATTTAGACCAGAGCCTGCATCCCTGTAGTGATTTATACTGATGCGTGCACGGACTTTTAAAGACAGGGAAACCTTTCTAGAACTCCAGAAGTCAGCCAGCATGTGGACTGCTGCTGCTTCTGTTGCTTTCAAACAAAGAACCCTGGAGGCAAGATTATACCTGGGGAATAATAATACCTAAGACCTTCAAAGATCCTGACTATGGCTCTGACTCTGAAGCTGGGCGCTCTCCAGGACCGGAGGATGGAAGTCCCGTGTTCCTTCTTCAAATCCCGCGCAGTCTGTGTCCTCGCACTCATCAGTCGGGGAGGGCTTTCCACAGAGTTAGCTGAGCTTATTCCTGAGCCACCACACTGTGGAGCTGCGTTTCCAGAGGGCAGAGGCCACCGCTCACCTATCCACTCCCTGGAAAAGTGCCCCCAAATACAGGACACAGGGCCACCGCTCAGTGTCCCTCTGGACCAGTCTAGCCTGATCTCCCCTCTGACTTGGCAAAATACCAGGGAGCCTTCCTGCTTGAGCTCAGGTGTCTTTTCCCCTCACCAGCCCCCCTGGTTCCTAACAGGATAATGCGCATTTCACTTTCCCAGGTGTTTGTCACAAAGCTGCCAATCCCTCCCTACTTAGGAGACAGGAAAAGAAATGTGAACATGTAAGAAATTCAGAGGGGCCGAGAAAATTTTCCTGACACGCTCCTGCTGTGACACCACGGCAGTTGAAGAAGGCCTGTCATTGGGCTGTCAACCTTTAACCTCCCCCAGACGTATTTTGAAATGATGTGAAAAGAATTGCTGTGCTGTACCACTGGGTCCTTCCAGCTCTGCGTGTCTGTCCTTGATGTCAGTCAAAAGTAGTTAACTGGCACCCATGGTGCCTTAAAAAAAAAAAACCCTCCACAAAATATCAGTAATGACTTTAGTTAGGAAGACTAGCTCTTGTCAAGTAATGACTTTTTGACATAAGGTATTGTTTACCTAGGCAACGTCTCTTACTTGCATTTTAATGAGCCTAATTAATAATAAGTTAGGAGGCCTCGGCTATTTCTTCACAGCTGGACCATATGCACTAATTACTCTGAGTGTGGAAACCTAAAATAATCCATTTGGGCAGAAGAAATTGTTTAAATATACAGAAAACCTTGATTTAAATATATATATTTGCCTCCTCCCCTTACTGATGTCACCTCTGATATCAAAGCAATTTGCAAATCATTAAGGCAGACATCCCCTTTAAAAATGTAGGTTTGGTTCGTGTTGTGTTGGTAGAAGTTTTTGCTGGTAGAAGTTTCCAGAGTTTGCACGAGAAACTGACTGATAGATTTGCCCGGCACATCCTGTGTGTACTTCCTGTGTATAACAAGCCAGAAGAGTTCCCAAATGCAAGAATAAACATCAGTAGTAGTGAAAGGTGACTTACTGGTGGAAATACTTCCCATGTAAAAAATAAATGACCTCCAAAGGGCCACTTTGGAGTTTATGGAAGTTTTTTTTTAGAAGACTTTTATTTATTTATTTATTTGACAGAGAGAGAGAGAGAGATCACAGGTAGGAAGAGAAGGAGACAGAGAGAGAGTGGGAAGCAGGCTCTTTGCTGAGCAGAGAGCCTAATGTGGGGCTCGTGGGATCCCCCTGGGATCATGACGTGAGCCAAAGGTAGAGGTTTAACCCACTGAGCCACCCAGGCACTCCACGGAAGTATGTTTTAATTGGCTTCCTGAAAGTGAAGTTTCCCATTTAGCTTTTGCAACTTCCCTCAATTGACTCTTAGGAAGTAAAATAAGTATTTGGAATGAGGGCAAGACAACAATTCCAAAAGAAGGCAAAACACCGGGTCCCTGGATAGATTTTCCAAGAACGACAGGACATCGCAGCTCCCTGCCTCCACCTGGCTTGCATTCCCGCAGGGGAACCCGAGGGCGACTTTCCTTGGGAAAGGGCAAGAAACCCTATTTATTGCCTCAGAGAGAGTTGAGTCCAACGGGCAACCAGACATGGAGCTGGAGGCGCAGGTTTGGGGACTGACCCAGGAATCCTGTGAGTTGAGATGCACATGCGAAAGGAAGGCTAATCTGTGGCAGAGCATTGAAATACTTGAGCACAGAGTCAGTTATTCATTTTTTTTTTCCAAAAAAAATCATGCTGAACTGCATGATTTTCTCGGTTGTGGAAAGATCCTGGAGGAAATGTCATGAGGAACGCTTCAAGAAAGTGCTGCTCAAAAGCCCTGGAAGATTCTTCCAGAAGCCAAACGGACGATTTGAGCACTAAGACCTCAAAGTATGTGAAATGGAAGAGAGATTCTGGCATTGGGGCTGTCTGAGGAGGCCTGGTCCTCTTGGAGTGACTTTTGGACTTCACCAGGTCCCCATCCACCCATGTTTTAACAAGACATAGTTCAAAACAGTCAGACACGATCCGAGCTAATTGGTGGATTCAGCAAGAAACCTGGGAAAAGGTCATGCTGAGGTTGGAAGGCATCAGGCTGGCAGGGTTAGCAGATGCTCTCCAGAAAGGGCCTTGGAGTGGAGGAGCTCCCTGCCAGGCACCATATGTGTGATGGACATGACGGTGAGCACGGGATGCCTGAGCGAAGGTGACAGACTGGCTCTCATTTGCACAGAAAGAAACTTCCCTCGGAGTAGACACAAGTGAAATAATGTCCACAAATTGGGCACATTTTCAGGCTGCTGGCCACTTGGCAGAATTTTTGCTGCTGTAACCCCCGCCCCCGAGGAGCAAAAAAAGCCTACACTATTTACCATGACAGGACACCTGTCCCAGCTGTCCCCCCCAAGGCTCTCGAAGACAGCAGAGGAGGAATTACAGAATGTAGAGACCCAGTCGCCAGGCGTGTTGGAAGAGCACGCCGCGAGCTCGCTCACACAGAGGCCCCGAGTTCCCCCCCCCAGCATCCTGGTGGAGGCAGGATTCGGTTAGCTGAGAGTGGGAGCCCGCGCTCAAACTGGCGTTGTCCTGACTCCTCAGACAGAGCTGGTTTCTCTCACTCTGCCTTCCTGAGTTCGAGCCGGAGAAACTCGGGACGATTGCATCACACAATGACTGTGTGGAAAACTGCTATTTCTAATGGGACAGGAGTCATTCTCTAAGGACATTTGCGGGTCCCCAGTAGACACGGAGCTTCCCTCTGCCTGCCTTTGCTGGAAACTTCTTTCCATCCCTCTGTGTTATGTTCTTTCCTGCTCTTTACTTCGAAAACTTACCGTTTGAGACTGCCACTTAAATCTATCTTTTATACCAACGAGAAGATGCTAAAAACCCATTCTGGTGTCCTACAGACATGCGTTGGCTGAGCGCCGGCAGGTGAATGGTTGGCAAGCACGTGGTTTGGGGGACTGAACTCTCTGAAGGAGCTCCGGCAATTCGCTGGATGTGACTTCCCAGCAGAAACCATTATTGTCTTATTCTCTGCCCCCCCCCCCACCTCCCGACTCCCAGCTGCAGAAAACATTCAGCAAGCACCTAGGTGGCTACAGAGGAAGGAGTGGCAAAAGAAGGAGGTCTCTGACCTGGGAGCTCCCTGTCTTCCCACATGATGAAATAGGCTTGTGTGGGAAGTTAGTCATCAGTCAACTGGTATTGGTGAGTCACCTCAAGGAGGACACTGGTCCTGCAGTGAGTCATCATTTCCACCACTTCGCATTGACCTGTATCATCGAAGCTGTCCTTTTCACGGAAGCTTAACAATTGCCATTCACGCACGGGTCCAAGGCCCCTAACTGATTCTGCACAAGTAGAACATGATCATTTCGGTAATTGTATTCCCCAGTGGACTTTGCAGGATGACAAAATGGAATGAATGGGTGGGTGACAGGAATGAATGGGTGGGCTGAAAAGTATTTACTAAATACTTACTAAATATTTACTAGAAGTATTTACTAAGATGAAAGGTTGGCAGTCAGCACCCAGGCACCCACTGTTGCCAAGACTCCCTCCCGTCTGACCACCAGCCCCAGCTTCTCACCCACTTGTCCTTGGTCTGGGGACTCAGCATGAGGTTTACTTACCAGCCCTGGGACCTGCACACACACAGAGAGAGAAGTTAGTCTGGATTAAGCCCAAACTGAAATTGATCTTTCATGCCTTGAGACTGGATTGACATCCAAGCTGGATTCTTGTTCCAGAGCCCCATCCTTGGGTCAGCCTGTAAACCGGAATTATCCTCCAGAATGTGGATGAGGAGAGTATGACTCTGTGTTATGTTTAGAGCATTTTATGGCCCCCAAATAGACCCTGGGCTCCTCCTCCAGCGCTTTTACCCCAGCAGCTCCCTTCTCTGGAAATTTCTCTGCACGCCACCCTCACTTGCCCAATTTATATCTTAGAAATCTACTCTTAAGGACTCCCATTTCAACCTGTCTCGTATCCAGAATTCTTCCCGATGCCTTAGTTACAAATTAAGTTTAACCCTTTTAAAAAAATGCCTCTTTACTTCTGTTTCTTTTATAGGAAATACAATTTTCTATTGTATTAGCTTGCTATTTCTGTCATAAAAATGATCATAGGTTTAATGACTTAAGATAACACATTTATTATGACGTCACAGTTCCGTAGGTCGGAAGGAAGTCTGCATTCGGTGTGGCTCATTTGGATTTTTTGCTTACCTCTCACTGGGTGAAAGTTGAATCTGTTAGGGCTGCAGTTCTCACCTGGGACTCAGATCCTCCACCAAGCTCTTCAGGTACTGGAAGCATTCTTGTCCTTCTCAGTCTCCAGGTGTCCTCCTCCAACTTCTGCTCTCAGGACAGAAGAAGCCCTATTCTAAGGGCTCACAAAACTACACTGGGCTGGCCAGGATAATCCAGGATTAGCTCCCTCTCTCACCAAGGTCCCTGATAGTAACATCGATCACAACCACACAGTTCCTTTTCCCATGCAACATAATATATTCATGGGCATAACACCAGAGGGTGAAGGTCACAGGGAGCTAAATTCTGCCTGTCACCCTGGTCAAGCAGCCCCTGGTACAGCGCTAGCTTGAAGTTAATGGTGATCTGATGTGGCCAGGCTTGGACACCCTGCTCATTTGGCCAGCCTGGAAAGATCACTCAGATTATTCAAGGGACTTCCAAGGGCCCCAAAGATTTGGATGTGATCCAGGAAGATTCTAGGATTTCCCAAGTATGAACTAAAGGAATGCTCTCACAGAGGCAAATAAGATCTAGACTTGTGTTCAGTTCAACTTCTAAGTAGCCACAAGCTTCTGAGTTTGGGAACCCCTACAGTCTCTGTCTTATCGAGAGATGATAAAGATCACACATGGTTACATGGACAAAAGTACCCCCAAAAGCTAGAAGCACCACACAAACAGGGCAACCATTTCTCATTGCTGCCATAACACGTTACTACAGACTTGGTGGTTTCACACAACACATGCTTATGATCTCATGGTTCTCCAAGTCAGAAGACCAAAATAGGTCTCAGTGGGCTAAAACCAAGGCGTTGGCAGGGCTGCTTTCCTCTCTGGAGGCCCCAGAGGGAGAATCTGTCTCCTTGCCTTTTCCACCTCCTAAGGTGCCCTCATCCCTTGGGAACGACTCCCTTCCTTCTTCTAAGCAGTGGTGGACGGTAGTTTCTCATGGCTTCCATCACATGGCTCTGACATGTGCCTCCTCTGCCTCGATCGTCCACTTGTAAGGACTCCAGTGGGAACACCGGGCTCATCCAGAGAATCCCAACCATCCAGGACCATCTCTGACTTTTAAGTTTAGTTGATTAGCAACCTCAGTTCCATTGGCAACTTGAATTCTTTTGCCATGTACTGTAATATAGTCATGGGTCCTGGGGATTAGAACAGGGACAGCTTTCAGGGGCCATTATTCTGTCTTCCACAATGATTCCAACAGCCAATCACCACTCACTCCTGGAAAAGACTGGTTGACCACTTCCCTGGGGTTAGGGCTGGGACTGCGGCTGTAAGATATTAGAAGCTACCGCTAGGCTAGTTTCTACTTGGTGGCTGGATTTCCAGCCCCCTCTCTCACAGACAGGCCAAAGAGAGAAGTGCTTTGCTAGTTTTCCACCCTGAGAGCCAAAGGTCTGTGTTTGTTGGTTTTATTTGGTTTTGAGGGTCTTTCCTAAACCTCCATGTCTCTCCTAAGCTGCTCAGGTAATGCCCAGTGGGCACTTTTTCTGACATCTTTTTCTCTGGGAGTCTATGTGAGACCATTTTTTGCTATCCTGGTCCCCCCTCTCCATTTTCCCCATGAAGTTCATATAAGTAACCAGTCGACATAGGTTCTAGCTAACATCTATATCGAGCTACACAGTGTAAATCCTCTGGCTTCATTTATTCATTCACTAGAACATTTATTGAGCCTATTAGGTCTGATGCTACCAATCACAGTCAAAATCACCAGCCAGATCCTCGTTGGACTAACACTTAAAACACACAGGTGGTTCTCATTATTTGCAGGAGTCGTGTTCTATAAAGTGGCAGAGAACAGTGCAGTAGTAAATCAGAGCCTTCGCTTTGGGGAGAAATAAAGGGTTAGGTTCCTGCAAGCCTCTGGTCACATTTTCATCAACTGATCAACCCTAATCTTGTTTTATGTGTGTTCTGTTTAAAGACACCTTATTTAATATTGTTGATTCATTAGCATTGAACTCATGGCCAAAAGCACCATAACTCAGACCTCAATGGAGCTGATCAAACATGTGCATTTTTTTCTGTAGGCACACCACAGCCTCCTTGTACTTAGGAAGGCTCGGCAGCAGGACAGCATGGCACTTGGGAGCCACTTCGAACAGCAAAATCACCAACAAAAAGCACTAAATTGTGGAAAAGGTGCCATTAAACAAACCATGAAAAGAACACTTGTTTATTGTATTTGGACGCTGAAACAAGAAAGCAGAACATCACTTTGTCCAACCCCAGGTGACACAAAGTTTTCACGACTCTGCCAGTGTCCTCCTATGATCACAAAAGCACCACATGAATGGATTTGGGGGTTACAAATAAATTTTAGCAAGTCAATAAATTCCAAATACAGAATCCACATCTAATGAGAATTGACCCTAGTTCATATAAAAAGGTATGCCTGAAAAATCAATTAAGAGGCAATGTTGTTTACAGGCCTTCCAAATGTAATCTTATTTTTTTTTTTGAAACAGTGGTAAAAAGTATCATTTGCGTTTATGCAAAAGATAACCTTCTGAGACAATGAAATATGCTGGAGATTTGGGTTCAGTGGTATTCACTTGAATACCTGAAGGCTATTGATTACTTGTCTAATTTGTATCATTTCTCTTGGCTCCTTAGACAAATTAAGATGTTCTGCCATCTGATCTACCCTCAGCAATGCCTTTTACATTCTCATTTTTTTAGCCTCTCCCAATGCACAAATGTCCCCTTCTTTCCAATCGGCCCAACCTTTCTGTGTGTGGGTCTACTGGCAAAACTCGGACCCACTGTCTGCCTTGTACC
Organism: Mustela putorius furo; assembly: GCF_011764305.1. Classification (NCBI taxonomy): domain Eukaryota; kingdom Metazoa; phylum Chordata; class Mammalia; order Carnivora; family Mustelidae; genus Mustela; species Mustela putorius. The sequence continues at coordinate 16,974,367 of NW_025421402.1, read as the reverse complement.
TTTGCATCCGTGGTCCTGGCCTTCTTGGAACTCACAGAACATTCTCAGCAGATAAGCCAAGGCAAACTCATTTCCAGAGGGTGACAGGTACAGGAGGGGAGTGAATAAACTCAGTCTATCTTGGCTTGTGCATTTTAGGTATAACAGTAGATTCTTTTTCTGCATCTATGGAAGGGGGATAATCGTAACTTCTGTGCCCTCTTCATGGGGCTTCTCTTAGGAGGCTGGAATTTAAATAGTATTGGAGGAACTTGTAAACTTTATATAAACATTAAGATTATCATAATTTCTCTGGGTCCTTTGTTGCTGCTGCTTCTTCTCTTCCCCCTGTCTACGGGAGAAATTTCTACCCTTAGGAAAATAGCTAAAACTCTAATAAATGTCATGACTTTTTTTGTGAATGGTTTTTGCAAAACCGTAGTGACTATAAACCTTAGGACTAAAGCAGAGGTTTGGGGATTTTTTTTCCCTTTTATCAGACCCATAAATAACAAATATTATCTAGGTCTTGACTCTTTCCTTATTTGTCAAACAAGTTCTAAGGTCTTTTAAGTTAAAAGCAGTGCTCTTTTGGCAGTGGCATCACAAAAACAATAATTCAGATGAAGCATCTGTCACCAGTCAGCATGTATAAGACTCTTCCCTTGCACTGCAGTGGACAGAAAAGAAATTATCACCCTTAACGTTGAAGACAACAGGTAAATAAAACACCTTGAGAAAAGTTGCAAACACTTCTTCATTGCCAACTAATTTTATTTTCTAGAGAATGATTTAGGAAAGAACAAGTCATTTAAACAAAGTTAAGCAAAGAACTCTTGAGGACTTCCCCAGTGCATTCTGGCTATCCAGTCGCCCAGCAAGCTCATCTGGTCCACATCTAATGCCCAAGGACCATGTGGGGTCATGAAGGATCCAAAGAACTGGAGCCAGACAGAAAAAGACTGAACCCCAAGCTTGACACTTACTTAAGTCTGAGCTCAGATTACTCAACCCCTTGGAGCTTTAACTTCCCCACATGTAAAGTGGGGATAATTGTTATCCCCTCAAGGACTAAATACAATTTTGAATGTGAGACTACTGCCAAGCCTGGCAAGCAGCACACAGGTGACCAAATAAATGGTAGGTTCCCCTCCCCCTTGTGTGAACCCCCACAGGGAAAAACTGAGAGGGGCTATGTTCACATGGCCATATCCACTCCCCATTCGGGTTTACGTAACATACCCTCTACTAAGTATTGGGGGAAAAGATAATATATACTTTCCATCCTAAAGGAGCTTGTAACCTAGTGTATTTAATCATAGGACAGGTCACACTCATTGTAAACTGAATAAAACTTCGGAGAAGAATATTCCTTAAAAAGTCAATTTTGGAATCCCTTATTTCAATCTTTTCTCTGAGATTACTTTATGATGATGGCAGAAGTTGCGCAGTACATTTATTTGTTTTCCCACAGAGCTCTTCTTTTGAAAAATCTACTGAGTTCTGCCAGAAGAAACTCATGACATGTTGTAAGTTTAATTATGTTCAATTCATTAACACAATTAGAGCTGTGAACAAATTTATTGACACAGCCAGAATCACTTAGTAACAGGCAGTAAGTCATAGATTAAAAAAACTCGTTCTTGTAGGCCTCTAAACTCTGGGAATGAGAAATGGGAAATTCATCTTTAGTTCCTTGGAACAGTTCTGAGAGACTTGACCAGAGGTTGCCACTAATAATTCATTGCAAGAATCATTCATATTTTAAGAATGGTTCTTATGTCCCTTGGAACATAAATTGAATCTCCTTGAAATACTACTTTTCATTTTAACATAATAAGTGATCCAAACAGGAGATTTGATGAATATGGATTTCACTTTAGCTTACTGAATCTGGGGATGGAGGCCAGCTCTTGCCTTCTCAGCGAAGGCCAAAGGAATACTGCAGGTTGAGAAGAACCAGTGATCAAGTGCCTTTCCTTCTGAATTAATCCTTTTCAGGTGAATTTTTGTCCTTCCTTCTCGGTTGAATTTTCCAGACAACTGGCAAAGAAACCTGGTGCACATATATGAAGCAAAGTTCACAAAGATTTTACGGTCCAGGGTCATTTTAAGAATATTCCTTTGAAAGAGAGTCAGTCTGTCAATATCCAGGTGAAGAATTCTTATTTTTATTTTTATTTCTTTATTTATTTAAATTCAATTAGCTAACTTACAGTACCTCCTTCATTTCAGATGTAGTGTTCAATAATGTTACCAGTTTCGTATAACATCCAGGGCTCACCACATCACGTGCCTTCCTTAATGCCTCCTTTTCACCCAATTACACCACAGGCAAAGAATTTTAAAGATGCCTCTACAGAGTACTAAACTTGGTTGCTGTGGTTCACTGATTAAAAAAAAAAAAAAAAAAAAAAAAAAGCTAATCAAAGAAAATCTTAAAAAAAAAAAAGTACACCACTCACCATCAGCAGAGTTTTATAGCCAGAACTATCTACTTCCCTGAACAACCCTTGGTTGACACAACATTGTTGGCAAACTGACTCTCCAAGAAAGTTTCTCACAAGAAGTTTTGATAAGCAAGGCTAGGATACTTGAAATAAGTATCCTCTACCTGGGTCTGCTTATACTCTTTAGCTGGGGGCTTTTTGTGATGCCGGAAAGTGAGCAGATCTGCAGGTCCGTTAGCAGCCTGCCTGGCTTTGACCTCCACACTCTGCTGACTTAGCAGCCAACCAGACTGACCTTTAGCACCTTCTGTGTTTCTGTAGCATCTATAAAAATGGCCGTAATAATTGTATGTCACAAATACTTGCTTTAAGTTTAAATGAGATGCATGAAAAAATTTCAGAATAGCAGCTATCACCTTATAAACATTCACAGAAATGGTAGCAACGATCATCCTGCACAGCCTATCACCAATCCCATCCTTTCGGTGGAGCTTATATTTTAAGCTGCCTGGCCTTCCTGGGATCCTGGAACCCAGGGACCTAACAATGAATCTGAGATTCTTGTGTTACTCCCCAGGTACTCTTTCTCATTACCAGATGAATTCTTTTCATGTACAATTAACTTATCATCTTTGCAAAACAGGGAAGTTTTAACTGGGAAATAAATCTGCATTTTATTCCCCTTCAAATGCAGTTTAAAAAATTTCAGCTGACGGGCAGTGCGGTTTAGTTAAGAGATAGGAAGCAGAATTACAGATGGAAAGTTAGACATAGGCTTGACGCATTCAGAGAGTCGTGAGCTGGAAAATGCACTACCTACCTAGTAATGAGAAGCCATGTTCATAGAGGAATCTGATTTATAAAGAAAACACACGAGATACCACACATGGTCAAACGGCGAGTTGTTAGGTTTCCGCTGCACAGAATGTTTGTTTCCGAGGGTCACAAAATGGTGGCCAGTGGATGTTTCGTGAGACAAACTTCACCTGACACCCTGCATGCTCTAAACTCTAATCTATACTCCGTGGTACGTGGCTGAAGTTGAGTGTTGAATGGTAAAGCTGAGTAAAGTAGTTCAGGAGCAGATAGGCACCATCATATTAGAGAAAATTCAACAGAGATCAATAAAAATGATTAAGGGGCTCAGAGAATTGATTTTTGAGAAAAGATTAAGAAAAATAAATGTGCAGTTTGACACATAGCCAAGGAGGAATATGATAACCAGGTGGTCAACGAGGTATATAAGACACGACCAAGAAGACCTTCTCTAGGAATGTGGAGACAGATTCCCTAGGGCCTCTGGGAACACAGTCTTCTCCAAAGAGGGGTAGAAAGCCTTGTCACTGGAAGTACTGGTAGCTCAAATGTCAGAAGCTTTTTGAAATTTGGTGGTGTGTAAGTGGGAAAGATGACCATATGTATGCCTTTATTTATTTATTTATTTATTTATTTATTTATTTGCAAGAGAAAGAGAGAAAAGAGAGAGAGGAGAGAGAGCTAGGAGCAGAGGGAGAAGGACAAGCAGACTCTGTGCTGAGTGAGGAGCCTGACACAGGGCTCGATTGCACCATCCCAAGATCATGACCTGAGTGGAAGTCAGACGCTTACCCAACTGAGCTACCCAGGCACCCCAAAGTTTTAGTAACTTTTGGGCACAAGAATACATGTGGTGGCAGAGTTACAATTTCAACCAAGCTCTTATTTTCATGTTGTTAATGTTCAAATGCTCTCAGACCACAAGATTAAAATTAAGGAATGAAAAATAATGGTAGCGTACAACCAGATAGATCACTGCCCTTAAATAAATACATATATGAGTGCATGCATAAACACATCTGTAGTATAAATACATGCATACAAAACAGATGGGCACATGACATGCGTACATACGTATATATATATAAATCTATCAGTTGAAATGTCTGTATTTAGTGATGTACCGTCATTAAATGTACCATCCAAACTGAGTTAGATGATGACGGAGCCGCTTAGTGAATTACCTCTGTCCTTTGTTCTGGCAGTTTCCAGAAATGGCTCCTATGCCAAGTATGAATCATCTTTTTCTGGCACTGGGAAAGCTATTTTCAGCAGAGCCACACTGCAGGGTCATTATTCTTAAGGCTGCATTATAGGGCATCAGAGGAAATGACATAATCCAACTCAATTCACAGAGTGGCAAGTGGAGGAAGCTTAAGGCTACATCAAGCCAACTACATATTCTCCCCCAAAAGTCACAAGACTTCTTAATACAGTCCCTGAGGGAGAAAATCTCTCTCAGGATAAATGAGGGGAAATGGCCTGAACTAGACCCTGCTGGTCTAAAACTTCCTTCCTATATTTACCGTAATAATCAATGTATATAATAATATACGTAAAACAATATAAGTTGCCTTTATTTATATTATAAAAGTACATACTCAATGTTTGGATGCTATTTTTCACACTTTCCATAGAGCGTATTAGACCTTTAATAACCATCATAATAAAACGGGCAGGGGATAAAATGACTCTGAAAAAGCATCAGGGAGAAACATCGACCCGTGTAGTTTTGACGACATAGCCTCATTCGTTGGAAGGTACAACTTAGATTTACTTTTCTCATTACTGAAAGAATGCAGGGGGTTAGAGTGCCACCTTTCCACCGCTGGACGACTGAAAGAGAATCTGCTGTTCCTCTCAACCGAACTGCGGGTCGGATCCCACCAAACAGTCCTAAGGGGCTCTTAGTCTTGCTATTCTCTGAAGAGGGCTTTGCGCCACTCCCCACGGATGAAGGGGGGACTAAGTGGCCACATTGTCATTAGTGCTGCTTCGGAATGTTAGCGAAGCCAACATTAACCCTCGACATCCCTGTGTCATTTTTACTGCAGATTTTTCCATCACATTTTTTTTGCTGTTTTTACAAGTGGTGCTATCACTGCACTGCTCTGCCCCGAAGAGATCTAAACATGCTGGTTTGTAATCAGATAGCAGCAAAACAAAACAAAAGCCACCATTATGATCCTAAGTATCTCGTGCTCCAGGAGAGAACCACAGTCATTATTGCGTATAAATGGAACTTGGGAGGCAGGTCAAAGACAGCCAGCACGGGGCTGTTGAACTTGAGTTCCAGACTAGTTTCCAGATGGCTTCTGAACCACCCTTGGTTTTGCTGCCCTTCCTTATTTCTATTTTTCTGAACCAATGACCCTCAAGCAGCTGGAAAGAATCACCTGTGGCCTATATAGCTCTGAAAGCTTTAATTGTATTTACAGTCTCATTTGTCATTTCTTTTTATTTTCCTCTATTCCTCATGTTCCTTTGTGCTTGCTTCTCTCCTTCCTCTGTAAAATCTAAAGTGGAGAACAAGTGAAGAGACTCACAATGGAATTTGTAGACCAGAGGGACAAAATTGAACCTTTTCCCCCTCCTCTAACCTTCGTGGCATTAAAATGCCATTTCTCTCTTGCGTTTGGAAAAATAAGTTATTTGTAAGAACATCTCAAACATTTTATTTATGCACGTACATATGCATTTTCATTTAACTTTTTATTTTGGATCACTTCTTAGATTTTCAGAGCAGTCACCAAGATAGTGCAGAAAGTTCCTGGATCCCTCAGCTTCGTCTAATGTAACATTTTACAATTGCGCTACACTGGCTGAAACTAGGATGTTAACACTGAGATAACATCACTAAGCTACAGACTATCCGGAATTCACCAGTTTTGCCACTCATGTCCTTTTTCTATGCCAGGATCCAATTCAGAATCCCGCATTGCATTCATTTGTTAGGTCTCCACTGTCTCCTCTAATCTGTGATGGTTTCTTAGTCCTGCTTTGTTTCATGTTTTCTGTTTGATACTTTAGAAGGTTGCTTGCTGGTCAGAAGCTTTACAGAATGCCCTTTATTTTGTAATGGGTTTATGAGATTGGAGGGGGAGATATCGGAGAGGTCAAGCACACATCCTATCAGGGGGTACATGGGAACAATGAAGTTTATCACAAGTCATGTTCATCTTGAGTATCTGGTTATGGTGATATCTGCCAGGTTTCTCCACTGTAAAGCTACTGGTCTTCCCTTCGCAGATTCTACTCTTTGAAGTGAGTCACTAAGCCCAGCTGACACTTCTCTTAGAGGGGGAAATATCTGCTTATATTATTCCAGATTCTTCTATAACAAAGGTTTGTTCGTTCTTCCCCATTTCCGTATTTATATCAACAGGCACTCGGGTACATGTATTATACTTTCGATTATAATCCGATCCTATCATTATGACTTTTCCTCCAATCGTTCAGGGTGGGCCCCTGGGATTCTTTCAGGTTGAGTCCTAGATTCTTTGTCAAGGTCTCCCCACCTTTTTTTCTTTTTTTTCCCCAGCATTCCCTTACTTTTGTCACTACATTACAATCCTACAAGATGCTCTCTAGAGCCTTCATGTATTGCTTTGGTTCACGCCTACAATCAGCTACTTCTCCAAGGATACCTGGTTCCGGGTGTTCGAGAACGATGTTCGAAAACCAAGCTGTGGGCACTGGATGTACTCGTAGCTACTGACATATCATTGCTTCCAGGCTATCTCAGGAGACGGGGTTAACGTGATCCAGGTAGAAACACATATCTCTAATGCTGTGCCTATCTGCATGTATGTTAACATAAATCATACTTGTATCTTCAACTCTAAGCCACCACACAGGCATTATTCTAGCCACTTCCTTCACTTCTGCCTGCATATTTATAACTTGTTTCTCTACCACTGAGAAAGCTGGCCTGCACTAGCTCCAATTTATTTACTGATTTTTTTTTCAGCTCGAGTATGCATGTAGATTAATTCCAAAATTGATAATGCGCACCGCTATGAGAAAAAAATATTTACCAACCAGAGTATCTTGTTTATTCAGTTCTTTTTATTTATCTTTATAGTGTCCAGTCAAAACACTATTGCTCCAAAGTTAATTACATTGGCTCCTTTCCCCGCTAACCCTTTTATTGTGCCATACTCTTATAATAAAATAGGTACAATCTTCACTGTATCGTGGGACCTTCAACATTCTGGTTGATTTTTTTTCATTTGCACACACAGCAAGGCTTACTCTGTTACATACAGTTCTGCAGGTTTAACAAATTCATACTTACATATCCACAGAACAAGAGAATACAAAAAAGTCCCATTACCCTAAAATTCCTGCATGTGGCTGTTTTATATTTAATCTCTCTTCTTCTCCAATTCCCCAGCAAACACTCATCTGCTCCCATTCTTACAATTTTTGCTTCTCTATAATGTCATATAAATAGAACTAATTACAGCTAACTACACATTCTGTAGCATTTTGGTTTTGCCTTCTTTCATTCAGCAAAATACATTCAAGATCCTTCCAGTGGTTGCATGAGTTAGTGAACACATCTTTTTTATTGCTGAGTAGTATTCCATTATATGGATGGGCCATCCATTCACTTGTTGAAGGACATCTTGGTTATTTTCAGATTTTGGACATTATGAATAAAACTACGGGAAGCATTCACGCAGAGGTTTTGGCATAAGCATATTTTCCACTCACTTGGGTAAATATACTTACTTGAAAATAAATTCAATTCACTTGGGAATGGGATCATTGGATCACATGTTAAGTATCTTTTTATAGAACAAACTGCCAAACTGGCTTTCAGACTGGCTGTACCACTTTGCATTCCCCACAGCAATGAATGAGGTCCTGTTGATCTTCATTCTTGTCAGCATTTGGTATTGTCACTTTTTATGGTTCTAATACTTCTAAGAGGTATGTAGCAGTATCCCACTGTGGTCTTAATTTGCATTTATCCGATGACAAATGACATTGAGTATCTTTTCATCTGCCAGCTTCATTATTTTCACTTGCCATCATTGTATCGTCTTTGGGGTAGTGTCTGTTCATACATTTCTTGCCAATTTTTAAATTACATTGTTTTCTTATAAAATTAATTTCAATAAATATTTCCCTATCAATATGGCTTCTTTTTATGTGAATTAAAAGAAAACATCTGCATATCTCTTCCACAAGTGGGGAAGATTTTCCAGTCAATTCCCAGTGTTTATGGTAGTTATGTTCCATAAAGTCATCACAAACACTGAATGAGCAAATACTGAACCACTGCTCCTAGCAGAAATATGTACATATACAAACACACCTCACATAGCTTATAATCTTAAATCCTAAAAATGACTCATTGTGATAGACTGTTTTAGTTTACAAAAGGGAAAAGGAAGTTCTGATGTGTTACCTACTTGATGGAGGTATAGCACTGATAAGTACCAGAGCTGGACTTCAAATGCCCTGGCCAATGGGCCCCAAGGCAGGCCTCCTCCCACTGCATCCCCCTCCCCAGTCAGCTCTGCCCCAGGCTGGGAAGGTGAGCCATGAGCAAACCACATTTTTCACCGCTGCAAGCATGTCCACAAATGAGAGTAAGAGAGCTGATTTGGGGGTTACAAATAGATTTTAGTAAGTAGGTGAATTCACAAATGCAGAATCTATGAATAATGAAGACGGACTATACTTAGGAAGCTTCTGGAAACAAACTCAGGCAAAGGATGCTATAAAATAGTTTTGACTTAGCACCTTACCTTGAAGAGGCTTCTATATAGGGGCGAAATTGTGAAAAAATATATACTAATCCCATTCTTGTCCATCTACTTTGCCTCATGGGATTCTACCTAGTTTGCATTAAAAATTTTTTTTCTAAATAATGAAAACTGTAGTTCACTCTATTGCATGTGACTGAGGATCTAATATAAATATGTTAAAGCATTGTATATCTAACCAGGCATCTGGTCCAATAAATCAAAGTTCACATATTTGAAGGGTAATGACACTCAACGTGTCACCCACTACCTGCCTCTGTGGTCACAGTCTCCTGTTTGAAGGGACTGCTCCAGCTGTCAGACGTTACTCCCCTCCCCCTGGCTTTTGGAGCCAGTATTCCTTGGATCTTTTCTTTTTCCTACAGCAGACCTACATCTATTAGAGGTGGGCTGACTGGGGATGAGTCGAGAGCACAGAAGCTGATTGATGGAGCATGGTGCATCCCTTAATTAAGCAGAAGCTACTAATAAAAATGAACTTAGTGGATGATTTGTGGGGTCCTGGCCACACAGCCATATGTGCCTCACAGCAGTAGGAAACAGGAGTGGCACCCAGCTAGTTCCAGCTTAGACTGGAGACCATATTTTGCTGTAAAAGGGGGGAAATCTTTGTGGGTCCTTTTGGCTTTGCAGAACAAAAATGGAAAGGACCCAGCATAACAAGTTGTTGGTATTATTTATGAGCCTGTGTCTTGGGGACTCTGGTATTGGTGCCTTACTTCTGTCCTCCCCCACCAGGAAGCATGGGGGGCGGCTGAAGAGGAGTTCTGCTTGGTTTCTCCGAGTGCGGCCGCATGGAGGGGGTGAGAGGGGCAGGGAGAGTGAGGGCCTGGGCGACCCACGAAGGGTGAACTGGTGACTGTGTGTGTGTTTGCTGCCTTTTGAAGAGTTTCAGCTAATGTATTCCATGGAAAGAGCACTGTGTTTGTCCTGAGACAATTATTATTCCAGAGAAGCTCTACAATGTGGTCAGATTACATTAGCCTTCTCTTCTTCAAGGAGCTCCTCCAAGCTCACTTCCTCCATGACACCACCCTAATTAAGTGCCTGCCCAACACAGACACTTGCCCCTGCGGCTAACGGCCCGGCTGACACACACACACAATGCTGATGTCTGGTGTGCTGCCTCCATTCCCCGCTGATCTTAACTTTCTCTCTGTTGTCCTATTTGGGGCCCAGAGAAGCTCAGGGACATTCTGGAATCAGTCATCTCCACAGGAAGGTCTTCGAATAGCAGGTTCTGGGCATCCAAATTCTCGGGCTGACCCTCCCTGACTACCCTCCATCCCCATGCCTCTCCCTGTGGAGCACCTCTCACACATTGCACATTTTACTTCCTCTTTGTGGTCTGTCTCCCACTAAAATGTAAGCTCTGTGACATCAGGAATTTGGATTTATGTACTATCTCCCCAGCTTGTTGAACAGTGCCCAGCATTGTAGACAATAGATACCTCTTGGATATAATAATAATAACAATAAAAAGATCTTTCCTGGAGTAATTTTTCGAAGGCAGAGGATATATCTATTCAGTTTCACACCATGCAAGTTCTTGCCAAAATGGTCCTTTAGCAAATGTCTCCAATGACAAACACAAGGATCTGACTGTCATTTGCAGTGGTTGCTGTATATTTAGAGCAAGAGACCCATGGGTACAGTTCCTGTCAGGAAGAACAGACTTTGCTGGTTTGTTGTTTTCTGTCCAGATCCTTTCTTCACAATGAGATCTTCTGCAAAGTCTTCCACTGACTCTCAGTTAAAAAGGTACATGGAAATCAAAGCCCATCAATTTTTTATTCCAACCTTAAGATCAGGCTACCATCTGGCTGCTCAGAGCTCAAAACAGTTGGTGTCTGGAAGAAGTCATGAACCCGAGTTAATGTTAACATTGTTTGGAATAAAACTCCCTTCCTTCCTTCCTTCCTTCCTTCCTTCCTTCTTCCCTCCCTCCTTCCTTTCTTTCTCTTTCTCCGCACCCCTTTCTGTTCTTTCTTGTATTTTTTCTGTACGTTGGTGGCCAGCGAACAATGCATATTCATAAATGCTGATGAGGTGGTAGATGTGATCTGACATGGCGGTCCAAAGAGCAGCAGGACATGTGTGGGTTGAAGAATGATGGCTCGCCGTAAATGTACTATGTACCTCCTTGGGGGACAGAAGTCCTGTTCTGTAGGCCATTTTCTTTACAAAGGTCACATTTCTTTTAGTGCACCTACAGTGAAGTTTCAGATATTTCTGACTTTTGTTGGACTATACTTTTATTACTAAATTTCCTTCCTAAAGGGATCATACAACACATGTTTCTCCAGTGTTTATCATAAAAAGGGCACTGTGTTAGGGGTCAGAAATAGAGTCATATATGATTTTACCCTCTTGCCCCAAAATCAAGTATTGGATTTTATTTGAGGCCCAGCAAGTATTAAAGAGAGAGTCTCAAACAACACAAAGAAAATACTCAGCTTTTAGGGGCTTGTAGTCTTGGTAGGAAGCTTAGTGCTTCATTCACAGCAAGAAAACAAGAACAATACAAAATGACTGCTGCAGTTAGGCGGGCTACTAGTTCAAGTTCAGAATTTGGAGAAAGAAAAGTGTCATGCATGTAGGGCACTTTAGGATATTTCAAAAAGCATAAAATATGGTCTACGGTATTTACTCCTTCATACTCTAAAAAATAAGATGACCTAAATAGTCAAATTATTTTTGCATCATTTACTCTATAATGCAATGAACAGAAGACATGAAAATAGACATTTTTCCAGAGAAGACACGCAGATGGCCAACAGACACATGGAAAGATGTTCAATATCGCTCATCATCAGGGAAATACAAACCCAAACTACAATGAGATATCACCTCGCACGCATCAGAATGGCTAAAATCAACAACACAGGAAACAACAGGTGTTGCCAAGGATGCAGGGAAAGGGGAACCCTCTTACAAGGCTCAAGCTATTTTTAATCCATTGTCTCACACTTGAAATTTCTTAAGAGAAGAAGATAAAGAAAAGGGAAAATGACAAGTAGTACTTCTAGGCATGGAAGGTTAGTGTATTTAGATTAAATGAGGTGATGAGGCCAAGTAAAGAGAGCTAGAGAATAAAAAACCATGGAGGAAAGATACTGGGGCCAAAGTGTTAAAACAGCATTTCTTTTAGCTGTGCATGTACTCCTAGTTACCCACGTCAACTCAGCCTCCAGTTTCATAGGTAGCATTCGCTGCTTTTCATTTTAAACATGACTTTTTCTTATTTTTTTTCTTCTTTATTATTGAAGTGTAATTGACATACAGTATTACATTAGTTTCAGGTGTACAGCATAGTGATTTGATGTTTGTATACATTACAAACTGATCACCCCAATAAGTCCAGTTCTTATCTGTCATCATATAAAGTTAGTAAAATATGGCATTCTCCATGATCTAAATTATGTCCCCATGGTTTACTTGTTCTATAACTTGAAGTTTGTACCTTTTGGTCCCCTTTGCCCATTTTACCCCTAAACCCCCTTACTCCGCCAAACCCCTTTGCTCTGACAACCAACACTCTGTTCCCTCTGTATATGAGTCTGGGTTTTATTTTGTTTTGTTCACTTGTCTGCTTTGTTTCTTAGATTCTACTTATAAGTGAAATGATAGAGCATTTGTCTTTCTTTGTCTGACTTGTTATATTAGCATAATACCCTGAAGACCATCCATGTTGTTGCAAATAGCAAGATTTTATTCTTTTTTATGGCTGAGTAGTATATATACTGCAACGAACATAGGGGTGCATACATCTTTTCAAATTAGTGTTTTCGTTTTCTTTAGATACCCAGAAGTAGAATTGCAGGTAGTTTCATTTTTAATTTAATACAAACTCCAAATAATTTTCCATAGTGGCTTCACCAATTTATACTCTTACAAGTAATGTGTAAGTGTCCCCTTTTCTCCACATCTCACCTATACTTGTTATTTCTAATAGTTTTGACAATAGCCATTTTGACAGGTGAGAGGTAATATTTCATTGTGGTTTTGATAGGTATTTCCCTGATGATTAATGATGCCAAATATCTTTCCATGTGTCTGTTGGCCATCTGTATGTCTTCTTTGGAAAAATATCTGTAAACATTCTCTCCCAGTTTTTTACTCAGATTATTTTTGTTTTTGATTGAGTTGTATGAGTTCTTTATGTATTTTGTATATTATCACATACCGGATACATGATTTGCCATGATCTTATCCCATTCAGGAGGTTGTCTTATAATTTTGTTGACAGTTTTCTTTGCTGTGCAGAAGCTCTTTGGTTTGAGGTAGTCCCATTCATCTATTTTTGCTTGGGTTGCCCTTGCCCTAGAAGTCAAATCCAAAAAGCATCTCCTAAGACCGATGTCAAGAGTTACTGCCTATGTTTTCTTCTCAGAATTTCATGGTTTCAGGTCTTAACAGTCAAATCTTTAATCCACTTTGGATTAATTTTTGTATATGGTATAAGGTAGTGGTCCAATCTCATTCTTTTGCATGTAGCTGTCCAGTTGCCTTAACACCATTCATTGAAGAGACTGTCCTTTCTCCATTGTATATTCTTGCCTACTTTGTTGTAAATATTGGACCACATATTCATGGACTAATTTCTGGGCTCTCGATTCTGTTCCACTGATACACAGGTATGTTTTTATACCCATACCATACTGTTTTAGTTACTATAACTTTGTAGTATAGTTTGAAATTGGATCATGATACCTCTGGTTTCATTCTTCTCAAGATTGCTTAGGCTATTTGGGGTTTTTGTAGTTTCACAGAAATTTTAAAATTGTTTGTTCTAGTTCTATGAAAAAAGCCACTGGGATTTTGATAGAGGATGCACTGAGTCTGTAAATTGCTATGGGTAGTATGACCATTTTAACAATATTAGTTCTTCAATCCATGAGCACCAAATATATTTCTATTAATTTGTGTCTTTTTCAATTTTTTTCATCAGTCTCTGATATTTTTCAGTATACAGGTCTTTCACTTCTTTGGTTAATTTATTCCAGGGTATTTTCTTTTTTAGTACAACTGTAAATGGTCTTTTTTCTTGTATTCTCTGATAGTTTGATATACGTGTATAGAAATTCAACATAGTTTTGTGTATTTTGTATCCTGCAACTTTACTGAATTCATTTATTAACTTTGTTTTTGGTTTACGGTTTTCTATATATAGATCAAGTCATCTGCAAATAATGAAAGTTTTAGTTCTTCCTTTCTAATTTGGATACCTTTCATTTTTTTGTTCTTATCTAACTTCTTTGGCTAGGATTTCTAATACTATGTTGGATAAAAATGGTCAGAGTGGACATCCTTTTGTGTTCCTAATCTTAGAAGAAAAGTTTTCAGGTTTTCACCACTGAATATGATATGATCCTTTTAATGTATTTTTGAATTCAGTTTGCTGATATTTCTTTGAGGATTTTTGAATCTATGTTTATCAGGGATATTGGCATATAACTTTCTTTCTTCCCCTGTCCTTCCTTCCTTCCGTCTTTCCTTCTCTTTCTTTTCTTCCTTCCTTCTTCCCTTCTCCTTTCTTTCCCTCCTTCTTCCTCCTCTTCTTATCTTTCTCTTCTTCTCCCCTCTCTATCTTCTTGTGTGTGTGTGTGTGTGTGTGTGTGTGTGTGTCTGTGTGTCTGTGTCTGTGTGTGAGAAATCTGTCCAGAGTAATCCAGGGCAATCCTGGTCTTGTAAAGTAAGTTTGATAGTGTACCCTCCTCTTCAATTTCCTGGAAGAGTTGGAGAAGAACAGGTATTAAATCTTCTTTGAATGTTTGGTAGAATTCACCAGTGGAGCCATCTGGTTGTGGATTCTTGTTTGTTAGGAGATTTCTGATTACTGATTTAATCTCCTTACTAGTAATCCTTCTACTCTGATTTTTGTTTATCTTTTCAAAGAAGTAGCTCTTAGTTTCAACCCTCTTTCTTATTTTCAACTGACTGCATTGTTAGTTTCTGGAAGGGCAGGAACCATGATAGACTAGCCTATTTCTAGTATGATGAATAAGAATGACTCCTCTCACAATTGGGGACCCTCTCTTAAACACAAAATTGATATTAAAATAGCTAACTGGAATATGAAAATAGGAAACTTTAAGGGATTAAACAGGCTCTAGTCTTCAGTAGAAACTGGAAAAGTGGGGCCCTGGCCAAGGCAGAAGCCCAGAGGAGTCTATTTCTGCAGAGACCAATTGAACTCTCATTCTAGAAACTCTCCAAGCGTCCTTCTGTCCTTGATGTGATTTCTCAAGTATACTTGCCATCTATTCATCTATATGGCAGGGAGATTTCTCAGTAGAGGTTAGTAAACTGACTTTTTTGCAACAGTTCTATCATGTATGAGCCTGGGCAACATCAGTTCTCTTTTCCAAGGCTAATTAACCCTTGGGTACACAAAGCACTGAGAGTCCCAACTTCACAGAGGGCAAATCACGGTCCATGGTGAAAAGATCATGGTCCTTGGGAATCAGACAGACCTAGATTTGAGGTCTGGTTCCACCACTAATTAGATATGGCACCTTGAACAAACTGTTTATTTTACCTGCAAAAATGATTATGAAAACTGAAAGAAAAGGGTACAGAAAATTAAAAGGAAAAGCATACGTCTAAAAGCCTATGTTACTGCAAATAACTAAGGGCAGTTTCCTTATCTCAACAAACCTAGGAAACAAGGTTCTGTAAAGAGCTGGATAGTAAAAAACAAAAACAAAACCAAAACAAACAAAAAAAGAAGAGCTGGATAGTACATATTTTAGGCTTTGTGAAAGATACACTCTCTGTCGTAAGTACTCCTCTCTGCCACTGTCCTGCAAAAGCAGCTATAGACAGCACGTAACTGAAAAAGCTTGACTCATAAAACTTAATTTATAAAAACAGGCAGCTGTCCAGATTGGCAAGCAGTGCTTCTCAAACTTGAATGGGCATGAGTCACCTAAGGATCTTGTGAAAATTCAGATTCTGTCCTGTAGGTGTACACAAGGGCATGATTTTGGATCTCTAATAGGCTTCTGGGTGCAATGTAGACACACATAGGTAAGGGGAACCCGGGAAGCTTTTCTGATCATCAGACCACTCTGTTTATTTCATTTGACTACTTAGGCAGTGTGCTAAGTCCTTTTGGACTGCTATAACAAAAATACCATATGCTGGGCAGTTTAAACAGCTAACATTTCTTTCTCATGGTTCTGGAGGCTGGGAAGTTGATGAATAAGGCGTTGGCAAATGCAGTGTCTAATAAGGGCTCGTGCCCTGGTTCACAGATAGTTTGTCTTCCTGTTGTGTCCTCACATGTCTGAATGAATGAAGGAGCTCTCTGGGATCCCTTTTATAGGGGGTGTTAATCCCCCAAAGACCCTACCTCCAAAAACCATCACATTAGGGAATAAGTTTCAATGTATGAATTTGGGGTGGGTTGGGGGGGCACCAACATTCAGTCTCTAGTGGCTGTCAACTTCCCAAACTCTTTCACCTAGTTCATATTAAGATATATCTACCATTTCCAACTCTATGTATCTTTGAAGATCCACACCGATTTGAGAGTTAATGCTAATTTTACTTAGACTAAGAGCAATTCGTCCCTGGTTAGCTTCTGTGCCACTCTCTCTCATTTTTGTAATAAATGAGCTCTTAACTTAATGGGATTGTTCTAGAATTACACAAACTGGCCATCACATCTCACCTACCATGGTGATGTTTAATGATACACTCTCCCAGTCTACTCCAGGAGAAATGACTTCCTATGATGGCCTCCTATACCATTTGTAAAGATGCCATTTTCTATAAAACTCTTGAAGGAAGTACCAGTCGGCTGGAAGCAGATAGCAGGTAGGAGATGTTAATCAGCCCTGTCCAAAGTGAGTTAAATTTAGTGAAAACACAAGGGATAAATGATTCAATGAATAAAATAAAGGTCTCCAAGAATTTAACAGTGAAGATAACAAAGACCTATCCATGCAAAACATTAATGAAATATATTTTCACACACTGTATTTTCCAAAATACAATAAATCTGACAGTTTTTAAAAACTCTGATCTGTACCTTCGAAAGTGAACACATCTGAAAAGTCCTCTCAGCTCCACTGAAGCTCTGTGTAAAACTCTCTCAATCCACAGCCACGTTTGAAGGCAAAGAAAATTAAAGAGAGCACAGTCTCATTTCTGAGACTCACGATCACTCCAGCAAATCGGTTAGGACAAGAACAATATCATAATGTCTGTCCTACTTTGTCTAGTACCAGAAGGGTTGGTTATATTTAGCCAGGAGAAGAAAGCTCAGAATGGTAAAGATACAAGCTCACTCAGGGACAATTTCAACAAGGAGGTGGGGGAGAAGTATGTCTGTGTTAAGAGACAGGAATGTGAAAAGCTGGGTAGACTTACCAGCATATGAAAAATACAAATTTTATCTACTGACCATAAAAATGTAAACATTCTCAAATGACTGAAGCTGATGATAGAAATTCCCAGTCAGTCAGTCTAGTACAAGCATCACGGAGAATCCCTTCACAGCTAAAAGACACCATGCCACGTGCAGGGGCTGCGTTATAGGATGATATCAATTCATTGCCTCTTAGCTCCAACTCCACTTTCACTGTCCCATCTGTAGATAGAGATCCGGTCCTTTCAACATTTTCCCTTTGTCAACTGGCATGATGCTAGCTGTCAGTAGAGGGCACCAGAGAGATATCAGGGTGAAGGGCCTTCCCTCCTAGTTCTAGAGTGTTCAGTGGACAGGTTTCTGCAGCCTTGTGGTGTGCTTCTCCAGCATGGCTTGGTTTCTCCAGCACCAGGCCCCTGGGACCCTCTAGTGCCGGGTGACTTTCCAGTGCTCAGCTCCTCAAGTGCGGTGGGCTCCTCCTGCATCTGGTTCTTGCAAGACGGGCTGCTTCTCCAGTGCCCACCCCTTACAGCGTCTGCCACTTTCTGGGTGACCCGCTCTTGCAACTTAGCTTCTCCAGTGCATGCCTCTTGCAGTGCAAGGCAGAGGTGTACCCCCTCGGCCACCACTTCCCCTAGAGAATCCCCTGAGCAGCCGTGTAGCTGAGTGGCTCCAGAGAGACACGTCCTCTGAAGAGCTTTCCCCAGACCAGAAAGGGTAGATTTCTAGCAAGTGCTGCTGGCCATCTCTCTCCCACACAGTGAGCCAGAGCCATGCCCTCCACCAGGCCTCGCACACCAGATGCTGGAGCTCAGCACCAGGGCTGGTGGCTGTTCCTTTTTTCCGCTACTCCCCCCCCACTTTTTTTTTTTTTTTTTTAAAGATCTTACTTATTATTTGAGAGAGAGAGGAGGAGGAGCAGAGGGAAAGAGACAAGCAGGGCTTGATCTCCCAACCCAGAGATCATGACCTGAGCTAAAATCCAGAGTCGGATGGACCGTCAACTGAGCCACCCAAGCACCCTTGCTACTCCTATATTCTTCCCAGTTCTCTATATTTCTTATTTGCCAATCCCTTGGCATTCCAACCTTATGTTAGAATTACCAATTTTTTTATATTAAACTTATCTTGTTCAAATTACTGTGCGATTTTGTATCTTGATTGGGCCCTGGCTGGTATATTCTGGTTTCTGGGAGTCATTACAAAGTAATTTATGTCAGTGGAATTAGGACTTGCATAATTGCCTTTTTTCCCCTATAAAACAAAGCAGCCATGTAATCTGTAATTTATTTTCCCTTTCCAAACCTACTATTAAAAATGCTGCTCTCAATTATGGGTCCGATTTATTGACATATTACTACAGAGCTCTATTCCGAAAGCTCCTTCAGATGCATGACTTTCTCTACACAGAACACCAAAGCCAGGATGACTTCACTACAAGCCTCTTCGGAGAGCATTATATCAGAGAGCAGATAGAGCCCTGGGAAAGTGATCTCATTACCTCCTCTCTTCTTCTTTTAATCACTCTCATCTCACAAGACAAAGTTTAAAAGAACTTTCCATTGTCCCTTTCCATCTTATGGCTCCACTGGGATGCTGTCCCATGCTTTTCTCAGCAAATAGAGAGTAAAATAAAGGTGTCTAAATTCAACCTCTCCACATGAAAGAGAGATTAAGACATCTGAAAAACCTTCAAGTTTCCTTGACTTCGGTAATTAAGATAGGAAGAAGCAGGAATGGCAAAAGTAATACAGTCACAACCCCGAATATATCCTATTCGTGGGTTTACAAGACCTCACACCTTGGACACTTATGAAACATGCTGAAATAAAGCTACAGCCCAAGAAGGGAGAAATAGATGATCTCTTCTAGACCTCTGGTTATTTTGAAATCTTAAATGGGTTTACACATTGTTAAATGACAAACAGCTATGTGAATTCGTATCTCATTTGATCAAAGCCATTTTTAGTGATCTATGAGGAGAAACAATGTCAGCTTATGGACAAATTCCACAATTTACTACTCTAAACAAAGTATTCTTTTCCCATGGTTATGTTATAATCATGCTATTTAAGAAACTGTAGCGTATTAGCTCTTTAAATGTTTAAAACCCCAGAAATAATTTGAAATTTAGGTATACTGCCAGGCAAAGCATGAGAATGAATTTGAAGTCAATGTCTTTACTGTTGGCGAGTCCACAGTAATAGCTTGCTTCCTCTTTCTCAATAATCTGGACCAATGCCATCTTAGGCTGCTAGTATTTCTGGTATATAGCCATGATTTGGCTGTATCTGTTAATAATCAATACAGACTTAGTCAGCATACCTTGAGGGCAACGCACGATATTAGCTTCCCATTGCTGTGTAACAAATTACCACAAATGTAGAAGCTTAAAACAACACCTACTTATTAGCTTGAGGTTCTGTAGGTAGAAGTGTGGGACGTATGCTTGGGTTCACTCAGGCAATCACAAGGCTGAAATCAGGTGGTAGCTGGGCTGCTTCTTCTAGAGTCTCCCGGGGGAGAATCTGTTTCCAAGCTCATCCTTATTATTGGCAGGACTTTGTTCCTTGCTGTTGTGGGACTGGGGCCCTACTTTCCTTCATGGCTCTTATCCTGGCCCTCTCTCAGTTCGTAGAGGCCACCCACATTCCTCACCACATGATTCCTTCCATTTTCAGATCAGTGATAGTGCATCAAATTCTTCTCATGCTTCAAATCTGATTTAGCTCTTTCTTAGCCAGAGAAATCTCTGTTTTAAAAGGTTCATGTGATGAGGTCAGGCCAACCAGGAGAATGTCCCTACTGTACCATATAGCACCAAAACCACCGCATTCACACTCCTGGGAATTATGCAAGGTATGGATACCAGGGGAGTAGTACATTTGGGAGGCTATCTTAAAATTGTGCCCACCCAACACATCTAAGACAGAAAAGAAGTAGACCAAGTTAATGATTCAGAGTTTTCCCTGTATAAACCGAAGTTCAAAAAACCAAAAACAAAAAGAAAAAAACCTTGGAGGAGAGATACAATTGAATTAAAAATAAGTAAGGGCCTAGATGTAGTAGATTAGGTTTACTAACAAAATGCTGGAATAACAGAAACAGAGGGCACATCCTGGAACAGAAAAGAAAAAAAATAAGTATGGAATACATTTATAGAAGGGAAAGAAAAACTGAAAATTCATTAAAGCAAAAGGTGATACTTGGAAACAGTAGGTTCAATTAAATAAAATATTGCGTTTCTATTCTATGTCAGAAGCAGAAGTCAACTGAAAATGAAGTAACAATAATAGTTAACATATACTGAGTACTAGAGCATTTGGGCACTATTCTGAGTGATTTGCACATATTTCTTCATTCAGTATTCAAAGCATATTTAGAGAATACTATCTTTCTTGTATTTGTGGAAAGTGAGGTGTAGAGAGATTAACTTGCCCAACATCACCTTATTGGGCCTTTATTTCATTCATGAGCACAATTTTCACAAGATGGATCAACATTAAAACCAACGAGCACAAGGCTTACGGTATTTAGCTACTTATAACATCACCAAGTCAAGAGTGAACCCAAGAAATTAGCCTCTAGTGCCTAGTATATCATTATGTTTCCTGTAAGGAAAGGAATGAGGGAAGCAGGGAGGGAGAACTCTAAGGAAGAAGTTGGAGTAAGAGAGACCTAGGGCAAAAATAAAGTACCTGATTCCTTTCCTTCATAGCACGAGTGTTAGTGAGGTGATGACCCTGAGTCCTCCCTTCCTGGTAGTTCCTGGATGGTCACCACAAGCTTTTGCTTCTGGGCCACCATGTTCAAACTAACCCATTCTATGACTGACTTTCCTTCAGATACATTAATACCTTAAACCTTATTTATTGTAGAGCGGACTTTCTGGACTAGGAATTATCCACTCCCTCTGTATTCATTCACTCATTCATTTGTTTATTCAATAAATATTTACGAGTGTCTTTTATGTGTCAGATATTGTTTGAGGCGCTGAGATTCAGTTGGTTGACAATACAGACAAATCCTAGTTTTTAGAAAGCATGCATTCTGATAGTGGTGGAGGAAACGAAGTGGGGGGAGGGAGATACTCAAGTGAACAAACGCAACAAGGACTATGAAGCAAATAAAGCAAGGCTGAAGTAATAGTGATTGGAGGGGTAGAGATGTTAGATTTGGTGGTCAGGGAAGGTCACTCTGATAAAGTATTATTTAAAGTGTGACTTGAATGACCAAGATGGAGCTAGCCTGTAGCTTTGTCTATTTCTGTTCTGTTCTGTATTGGTTTTACAGTTTCATGCATAGGGACAATGTATTGCTTTTTAATTCTTGTAGGGAGCACCTCACTAAACTCATAGCACTAAACGTATCTTTTTTTTTTCTTTTCTTTTTTTTTTTTTTTTAATGAATTTGGATGGCAGAATATCACTGAGCTTACGGGAAGTTAGGAGGAATCTGAGTGGTACCCCAACATTCTCTCCCCAAATAAAAATTGCTCCTGAGACCTAGTATGTTATATATTATTTTTGTTGGCTTTATCTGTAGTCAGTTTTAGATGTCTGGGGATAAATGCAAGTCATGGGCAAGCAATGGTTGTTTGGCCAGTCACTGTAAAATATATTCTTGGTTCAGTTTTAGTATTCAAAGAGTATGGGATATAAATATGTTGCTTATTTTCAGAATGAGCTCACTGCTTCAGTTCTTCCACATTGTTGCCTTTAATTAGATTTTCCAATCAATCATCTCTGGGTATTGCTCCATGTCCAGAAGTCCATATTAATAAAACGTCTGCTTACTTATAAGAATTTGGTGAAAAGTTTAATTTCAGGATGTTAATCCATCTGGCCTTGCCAACTGCCGAACTACAGAAGGATTAAGTTGGTGGTAGAGGGAACGCCATCTGTTTCTGAGAATTTAGTTGATCTCTGCATGATGAGCAGGAAGTCAACTGCAAGACTGAAGAGCCAGGATGGAGAAGAGAAAAGTGAAGAGTTTATTGGGCCTTTATTTCATTCATGAGCACAATTTTCACAAGATGGATCAACATTAAAACCAACGAGCACAAGGCTTACGGTATTTAGCTACTTATTAGAAGAAATCATGTCCGTGTATTTGTCTTTCTTCCTTCCTCTTTGGTAGCAACCAATTGTTGAAAGGAACTATATTCTTTCTGCCTAAACATTTATTTCTTCAAATGAAGTAACCTGTTTATCTCTTAGTGTTGAATCAAGAAGGCAACATATAATATAACTTGAGTCAAATGTCTAGGCTATTTAGCTCAGTTGACCCTGTTATTTTATCAATGATCCCTAAATCCTAAACTCTACTTTTAGATAGTTAAGTTAGTGTTATGCAGGAACATTCCACACCCAGAACTCCCTCTTTTTTCTTAGCTCAGTATCTGAAAGGTCCCATCAAGAGATAGAGATGATGCAAACCATCACATTTATTCAACAAAAGTACTTCTAAGTTCATGTCCTAGTGATGGTGACCTGGTTGAATTGTGACCGGAAGAGCAGCATGTTCCACCAATCAGTGAGTGTGGTTTGGTTTTTGGGTAAAACTAGGAGCAACTGAAGGAGCTGGTGGTAAGGAAAACCAGTTCAACTGAACATTTGATCTTTTCAGACAGCATTAGAAGCTCTCTCTGAACCCTCTTTCCACAAGCTTCTGTGACAGTTACAAAGATTTCTATTCCTACCCATTTTTTTTTTTTTCTTTTCATTCTCTTCTCCTATGCTGCTTCTGGCTTTCTGTTCACTTTTAACCACTTTACTGAACTAATCCCTATCACTGATTCAGAAATAACTTATATCCTGATTGATGTCTCAATTTATATTTTTGGTTCTGACTTCTCACCAGAACCACAACCTCACAATTTCATTTTCACTTAAATATCATACAGTCACTTCAAAGTAAATATATCTCAGACTGAATCATCTTCCCTCCTAAACCAGGCCCATTTCTAAGAATTACATCGTGTCAATATTCTCTAAGTCAATGGACTCTTCATCAGGGACTCTTACCTATTTCACCAAGGCCTTCTTTTATCCATCGAACCATTTCCCTGGAGTCCACTCTAAAGATATTTTCACCAGGGGATTCATTTAAGTCATAGCTCTTCCATTCTTTTTAAGCAAAGGCATTTGATATTTGATGTGTATCTAGTTTGTGCCACCAGCTTATATAGGCTATATAGGTCAAGTGGGGAGATGTTAAGGGTTCTGCTACTGTTTGAAGGTAATCTGTTAAAAAAGCAATCAGACCTAACAAGTGTAATTTTTATCTCAGATAGTCACTGTATCTATTTGCCTAACTTCTCCACAAAATTTGCACCTACAGAAAGAGCCACCAAATTGTATTAATGATTATTCATCCACAAATTTCAATGGTTTCCTGGTGCTGACAGATGGAGAAATATGTACTCTAGGTGGCCTCTCTGAAGTTTGGCAGTAGATATGCATGATCTCATGCAACAAAGATAGAACATTCTCCAGTTCTCTTGGCAGAAGATGATGAGGAGTGTAAAAGGAGATTAAGTTTCTAAGCAATATTTTCTTCTAAAAATCTTCTGTAAGTACTTTATAGAGAAGTAGGACTCCTAAATGAAACCTGCCAGGAACTTAAGGTACGCAAGCTACCAGACAAGGATATTCTAGATTCTAGGTATTTGACACAGCTTTGAAATCTATGAACTTGAATAACCATGGATAAAAGCTAATTAATAATTTCTTAAACTAAGCCAAACCGAAGTTCTGACATAATGTTTACAGGTATCACTCAGTTCCATTGTCTTGTTCTTTTAATAACTTAGCACTGAGAATCTTGCCAAATATGGGTATTTTGACCCCTGTGGTCTGTTCAGAAAACAGTTCTTTTTAATGGAAGCTGCACTATCAAGGGCACAGTTGACATCCTATATAATTCCCTAATTCAGTTTGAAGTAAAGGAAGCACTGACATCAACCTTGGATCAGTACCCAGACTACAGCATGTTCAAATTATTAAAGAGCTTTAATCCATTTCCCATTTCCATCTTCACTGAACTTTTATCATATTGAAACCCAAACACCAAGGATAGTAAATAGGTTTCGACTTATATTCTACTTCAGATGGAATAATGGCTGCCTGGAGAGCTATGTGGAAAAGGCTCTTGGGCCCAGGTCAGTAGAAATGAGGATTGGGATTAGCACTGTCTGCCCTGAAGAGGTAGTAGTAGAAACAACTAGAGGATGAAGTTCTGGAACCTAGCGGTGTTTAACACAGAAAAAAGAAATCCCAGCTGAACCCTGGTATTTTCCTCAAATGCTTGAAGGACAGCTATATGAAAAACAGAGTCAACTTTTTCTAAAGTACCAAATTAGTCTAAGTGAAATCACAAACCCCACGTAACAAAGAAATTTTAAATAATTAGAAAAGTCCAAAAAGGAACTTATGCTCTTGAGAGGAAGAGTCAACCCAAGATGAGAAGTGCTCAAGGCATGAGCATGGATATTATAGGAAGGATCCCAGCAAGTGTGGGGAATTAGAATAAATGATTTCTTAGGGATTTTACCATGTGCCATCAAGCCTCAAATAATGAAAAACATTACCTTTCAGAGGGGGGCTACTTGTATAGAGATAAAAACAAACAAAGGAAGACATCCAACTATCTCAGATCAAATATTTAGTATTTCCACTGAATTCCATCCCAATAGGAAGCAGTGTCTGTATCTTGCCATAGCACTTCAAAAGCTATTTTGTATTTGACATTAAAAAATGCATCTGAAATTGGACATCGTCTTTTAAAACCTCAGCATTCAGGATTCTACTGTGGGAGTGCGGATATACCTGAACTCTCAGTCCTTGCCAGAATGCAACTTATCAAAGGCATTTGTGCCATACATTGGAAATCAACTGGTTGCCTGGGAAGGTTAGGTATAGGATTCGTTATTGTCCCATCAGTGATCAGCATCTTTGCCACAGAGTGAAGGAGATGGGGAGAAAATCACAGAAGACAGAGATGAAAGCTGTGTAGTCAGAAGAAAAAAGCCTTCTTGATTATGCTGTGGACTTTCTGGAGTCTTTAATTCTCCCTCTAGCCCGTCTTCAAACTGGCATGTGGGACGTACCGTAGATGGATGGGGAAGCTCATCAGGAGAAGCGCACACATATATCTTGTGGGTTGATTTTTTTATTTGCCAGCTCAAGAGGAGCAGGGAGATTTATTTGGAAGGATGGTAATGAAGGCGGAGAGGCACTAGTTAGACTGCAGTTTCTGTTCCCAGTATGTTATTTTCACTTTTTTCTCTTCCTGATGCTGGGTGACTTTCTTTATTTCCACTTATTTTTCTTTAAAGGCGGGGGGTATTCTGGTATAATAAGCCAGTGGCTGGTGGGGGCGGGGGTGGAGAAAAGATGTGGAAACACAGAATCTCTGTGTGTCATTTTTGCTGAGATATTTCAAATATTTTAATTATATTCTACCTTTTTATTCCACACACATTTACTTATACACAATTACATACTATCTGAAATAATTGTTTTCTTTATCCCTGAATGGGATTTCATGTTCCCTTTCTTGGTATCTTTCTTTTGCTCTGCCTTACTAGAATGAAATAATTCACTATAATAATAAAAAATCACTTTCTTCCTTCATAACAATAGCACGAGGAAATGGGCTGACTTTGCTGGACCTTATACAGGGGAAGAAATAAGCATCACCACCCTGATCTGAGCCAAAGAATGGAACTATTCACTAAAAGGAAGGAGTAAATTGATATACTCTTGATTTCCAGAATGCTGTTTCCTGCCAAGGAGACAAAGACATGGCCTTTGGAGGCCTGTTAACAACTCTCACTGGCTCATCGTTCTAATGCAACAACTAATCACCTGAATTGAAGAGTCATACTACACCTGAGTTCAGTCCCAATTTTGCTCTTTACGGGATCAGTTTAGTCACTTACCCTGTCATAATTTTTTTCATCTGAATATGGGTTATGATAAATCCTAACCTCATATGGCTTTGGAAATATTAATTAGAATAATTATGAACCAAACCATGCAAATAGTGTTTAATTATTGAATTCACTGATTTTTCAAAGTAAAAAGGCCAGATGTATAAGTGCATCCAAATGCTTGCTGAATGCCTAAAATCAACTGTAGATGGTCAAAATTTAGTAGAGCAAACTCTTGATTATATGGGTGATTGTTATTCACTTTCTGATATACCCTTAAGGTCTGTATCTCTCTGCCAAGATTTGTCTTTTATTTTGCCCACTTCTGCAATAGAATGTTATAAAAAAATATAGGATCAGGGATTTTGGAATATAAAATATTCTTGTTACTTGTGTTTATAAAATTCAACTTACAAAAGCTAAAATAAAAATTTAATTATCTATGGGTTTTTTTCATTATGAAATTACCCTTACCATTTTGTGCATGTATGAAATCTAAGAGTCTTAATATTGGAAGCTTCATGTCAAGAAACAGGTATGTACCAGGGGCATCCAGGGTGGCTCAGTGAATTAAGCATCTGTCTTTGGCTCAGGTCATGATCCCAGGGTCCTGGGATCAAGCCCTGCATGGGGTCCCTGCTCAGTGGGGAGTCTGCTTCTCCCTCTCCTTCTCCTATCACTCCTCCGGCTTGTGCCCACTCTCTCTCTCTCTCTCCTTTCTCTCTCCCTCTCTAATAAATAAATAAAACTTAAAAAAAAGAAATATGTACCGAATTTTCTTTTTTGAGCAGATTGAAATTGTGAATGCATATATCTCTGAAAATAATGTTATATTTATTATTTATCATGGTTAAGTGTCCAGGGCAGTCCAGAAAAACCTATCCAAATCATATCCTACTTTTTCTAGAACAGGCATAAAATTTTAGAAATAAATTACCACATATCAGGTTTTCTATGGGAAAACCTGAGTTGGGAGACTCAATGTGGGGAAACAAATTCATCATCCAGCTGCCTTCCTCCCATTTTCATTCTAAACGGGGGGTGGGGGCTACAATGGCCTTTAGTGGGACTAGAGCAAGGGGAGATTTAAGAGAGGAAGGCATCTTGGTTCTTTCCATAGTTGGGCGACTGTGGCCATTGCTGCTATAAACATTGGGGTACAGATGGCCCTTCTTTTCACTACATCTGTATCTTTGGAGTAAATACCCAGGAGTGCAATTTCAGGGTCATAGAGAAGTTCTATTTTTAATTTCTTGAGGAATCTCCACACTGTTCTCCAAAGTGGCTGCACCAACCTGCATTCCCACCAACAGTGTAAGAGGGTTCACCTTTCTCCACATCCTCTCCAACACATGTTGTTTCCTGTCTTGTTAATTTTGGCCATTCTAACCGGTGTAAGGTGATATCTCAATGTGGTTTAAATTTGAATCTCCCTGATGGTTAGTGATGATGAACATTTTTTCATGTGTCTGATAGCCATTTGTATGTCTTCATCGGAGAAGTCTCTGTTCATATCTTCTGCCCATTTTTTTAATATGATTGCCTGTTTTGTGTGTGTTGAGTTTGAGGAATTCATTATAGATCCTGGATATCAACCTTTTGTCTGTACTGTCATTTGCAAATATCTTCTCCCATTCTGTGGGTTGCCTCTTTGTTTTGTTGACTGTTTCCTTTGCTGTGCAGAAGCTTTTGATCTTGATGAAGTCCCAAAAGTTTATTTTCGCTTTTGTTTCCTTTGCCTTTGGAGACATATCTTGAAAGAAGTTGCTGTGGCTGATATCGAAGAGATTACTGCCTATGTTCTCCTCTAGGATTCTGATGGATTCCTGTCTCACGTTGAGGTCTTTTATCCATTTTGAGTTTATCTTTGTGTGCAATGTAAGAGAATGGTCGAGTTTCATTCTTCTACATATAGCTGTCCAGTTTTCCCAGCACCATTTATTGAAGAGACTGTCTTTTTTCCACTGTATATTTTTTCCTGTTTTGTAAAAGATTAATTGACCATAGAGTTGAGGGTCCATATCTGGGCTCTCTACTCTGTTCCACTGGTCTATGTGTCTGTTTTTATACCAGTACCATGCTGTCTTGGTGACCACAGCTTTGTAATAAAGCTTGAAATCAGGTAACGTGATGCTCCCAGTTTTATTTTTGTTTTTCAACATTTCCTTAGTGATTCGGGGTCTCTTCTGATTCCATACAAATTTCTGGATTATTTGCTCCAGCTCTTTGAAGAATACTGGTGGAATTTTGATCGAAATGGCATTAAAAGTATAGATTGCTCTAGGCAGTATAGACATTTTAACAATGGAGTATTATGCCTCCATCAGAAAGGACGAATACCCAACTTTTGTAGCAATATGGACAGGACTGGAAGAGATTATGCTGAGTGAAATAAGTCAAGCAGAGAGAGTCAATTATCATATGATTTCACTTATTTGTGGAGCATAACAAATAGCATGGAGGACATGGGGAGTTAGAGAGGAGAAGGGAGTTGGGGGAAATTGGAAGGGGAGGTGAATCATGAGAGACTATGGACTCTGAAAAACAATCTGAGGGGTTTGAAGTAGTGGGGGGGTGGGAGGTTGGGGTACCAGGTGGTGGGTATTGTAGAGGGCATGGATTGCATGGAGCACTGGGTGTGGTGAAAAAATAATGAATACTGTTATGCTGAAAATAAATAAATTTAATTAAAAAAATAAGTAAAAAATAAAGAGGGGCACCTGGTGGGCTCAGTTGGGAGACCATGTGACTCTTGATCTTGGGGTTGTGAGTTTGAGCCCTACATTGGGTGTGGAGATTACTTTAAAAAATCTTTAAAAAAATAACAATCTGAGGGGTTTGAAGTGGTGGGGGGGGTGGGAGGTTGGGGTACCAGGTGGTGGGTATTAGAGAGGGCACGGATTGCATGGAGCACTGGGTGTGGTGAAAAATTAATGAAAACTGTTATGCTGAAAATAAATAAATTTAATTTTAAACAATCTATATTATTATAACTCGGAAAAAAAAAAAGAAAGGAAGGCAGTTAGTGAGCGAGGAAGAAGACAGGGATGACAAGAAAATATAGGTGCAGAAAGCTGGGGCTGTGTGGCTTTGTTTCAAGCTGTCACCCCTTTTTCTTTCCAGTTATCCTGAGAGCACTCTGGCAATAAAAACAATAACAATGATCATTTGTTGAGAGCCTGCTGAATTAGAGGCACAGTCCTCAGTGTTGTTCACATGCAGTCAATCCTCTTAACAACCCTGAGAGGAAAGTATTATTATTCTAACTCTTATAGATGAGAAAAATCGAGGCTTAGGGAGGTTACGAAATGCTGCTGGGACCAGGCACATAGTAAGCGACAGAACCACCTGAATGAGCCACATCAGTTGCCAAAACTACCAACCAAGGGCAAAATCCAGCCCCGGCTGCGCTCCACATGGTTTGCACAATATTTTTGTAATTAAAATCTTTGCCAACACTTAAAAATGGAGAATTTTATGTAAGCAGTTCCAGCTTCTCTCAAAAGCACGTAGTTTGAAGTCACTAGGCCTGCCTTCTCTTAAGCAAAACCAGGTGGACCTGAGAAGTGGCCGTCATCCTCAGAGAGAATGGGTGCCCTCCAGGGTTTGGGTTTTTGCTTGCCCTACGTCCCCTCATGCCCTTACAGGACTAACTATAAATAAAGTCAAACATGCGTACAGTGATGTGCACAGCTCATAAAAAATACAGCTCACTGAATTCTCACAAATAAGACTGTGCAACTATAATCTAAAACAAGAAGCAGAACATGACCAGCACCTATGCTCACAGGAGGCCCCTTGAGTTCCCTCTGTCACTATGGCCTCAGCCCCACCAGAAATTAAGTCTATTTTTTCCACTTGAAATGAATGCGTTAATATATCTGAATGTATGTTGCACGTCTGATGGCCTTTACTCAACATTACTTTTATGAGGCTCTTGTTTGTTACTGAGAGGAGGAGGAGAAGGAGTTAACTTTTGTTGTTGTATTCTATATGCCACAAATTGATTATAGTGCAATTTATTATCATTTCTAATACTGGTGGCCATTTGGTTTTTTTCCAACTTCTGGTGGTTGTTACAGATGGTTCTTCCATTAATATTCTTGTATCTTTCTTTTAATGGGCATATACACACAGCTCTTAGGAGAGGATAACTGGGTCACGGGACATACACATGTTCAGTTTTTGTGTCTATAGCCAAAAAGGCTTTCCAACACATTATAACAATTTATATTTCTACCAATTTACTGGATGAGAGTTACAGGAATGCCATATCTTGTTGCCATTCTTTTAAAATGTTACCTATTATCATGAGTATGTACAAGTATCTCAATGTATTTTTTTAAAAAACAGTTCATTGGGCTATAATTAACGTGCCATAAAATTCAACCCTTTAAAATGTACAATTTAATGGTGTAGGCATATTCATAGAGCTGCTCAACCATCACCATAATCTGACTTTAGAACATTCTATCACTCCAAAAAGAAACTCACAAACATTAGCAGTTGCTCTCTACCCCCACCACTAGACAACCACTAATCCCCCACTCTCCATCTCTGTATGTCTGCCCATTCTGGACCTTTCATATAACCAGAACCACACAATAAGTGGTCTCTTGTGACTGGCTTATTTCACCTAAGCAAAATGTTTCTGAGGCTTATCCATGTTGTGGCACATATCAGTACATTATTCTGTTTCATTGCCAATAATATCCCATTGTACGGATGGACCACATTTTGTTTATCCAGTCATCAGCAGATGGGAATTTGGGATGTTTCTCCTTAAGGGCTATGGAAAAGAGGGCTATAAATATTTTGTATATTTTTGTTGGTGAACATATGTGCACATTTCTTTTAGATATACATCTAGGAGAGGAAGGGCTGGGTCACAGAATATGCATATGTCAAGTTCTAATGGCTATATATGAACAGTTTAATAAAGCTAGTCCACAAACTTACATTCATACCAAGATACTGGATGAGAGGTAGAGTTACTTGACATTTTGGTATTGCCATTTTTAAAACTCCTTGTTTTCAAGAGTAGTTTTAGGTTCACAGCAAAACTGAGAGGAAAGTACTTAAGTTTCCCCTACACCCCTTTCCCTCACACAGGCACAGCCTCCTCCATTATCAGCATCCCCCACGGGTGTGACACATTGGTTATAATTGACGAACCTACATCGACACATTATAACCACCGAAAATCCTTACTACTATATGGCTCAACTCTTGTATCCTTCAAGAAATTGTTCTTAACTATTCCCATTACTATTCCCATTCCACTTTAATCCAATCTTCTCACACTTTAAGCATGCCACAAATTAAAATGTATCTTATACTAAATAACCATGTTTCATTTTTAGTTACTCCTCAGACTTGTCATGTCAACTGAATGTAACTTGTTGAGGGTAGCAATTTTGTCTTCGTATACCAAAAATTTTCTGTACTAGCAGGACTTGTAATAAAGTACCTAAGATTTTTTTTTTTTTTTACCTAACTTTCATTCAATTGGATTATTTTCACATTGATGGGTGTGAAAACTAATTTTTGTTAGGTAGTTGTAGTTTGGAATTAAATACAAAAGATTAAGTAGCACAGACTACTTCTGAGCTGAAAAATAGGTTAACTACAGAATAATGTAAGCCTAACAAATAATCATTATTAGGTTTCATTATAGGAGCTTGGGTTTCATTTATGGTTTGTAGGGTCTTACAATCTCCCTGTAAGGCTGCAAATTAATTTCTCAACTTAACATTAAACACACACTGGATGTTTTCCCTTCTATTTGCTTCAATGATTTATTCCAACTAGTATGCATAGTTTCATCATTTCTTAATATCAGGATTCCTTCATGTACAGATGCCACACTTTGTGGCAAGGATTGCTTAACACCACAGTGTGCTAATGAGATGCAATTTCACAATCATAAATATGAGTGTGAGAACAATAAACTCAGTGTACTGATAAGTGACTGTATTTGCTAGTACCAGCAGCAAAGTGATGTCCTCCTCAATGAGTTTAAGTGTTTCGACATGAAAGAGTACTTAGCAACACCCTTCTATGCCCTTGTGAGGGACCCTGCTGGGGACACTGAGCTTCAGAAGGAGTAACCCAAGCACAAGCCACAGACCAAGCTGAGATTTCATTCTATTCTCACAGTTTAGATTTACAAAATGGGAGAGCAGATAAGAGTTTTGGGCACTGTGTGCTTTTTGTAAGATACAACAAATAATCAGTTACATTTTCAGTCCAAATTAATGCCATTTCTCTCAGTTAGAATCCTTCACTGGCAGTGGTAAGTGAAGAGTTAGGAAGAGTTACTATAGAAGACTTAGGAAGTTTATCATTAAAGATGTAACACAAAAGATGGCTGAGCTGCGGTTTTAGATAAGCTTAAAGACTAGAATTTAACCCATGGAATACAGACCAACCCACCAAACTATGTTCACTCACTCACTCACTTACTTTTCAACAAAATTTTATTCTGATGTTTTATGTCATTTTAAAAAATATTATGTAACTATTCTCCGCATTCACTGTAGGGCTTGAACTCACCACGTGGAGGTTAAGGATCACATGCTCTTATGACTGAGCAAGGCAGATGCCACTATGTAATGGTTTTTATAATCTGGAACTTGGATCAAGTGTGCTCTGCTAGTTCAGCAATTCTGCTTTTAGTCATCACTATGATCTTAGACAAGTTCCACATACAATTTTGTGATTTTATTAATATCCCACTTTGTTTATAAAGGGTTTTGAGCCATTTTACAGGGGGGGGGGAAAGTAAAATGGAAGAGAACATTAGGGCAAAGTTAAAAGCTGAAGGGGGGAAAAGTGTGATTGAAGGTAAAATAAGCCCATAAATGGACACTGTGTGGATGTGAGAGGTAGGTTATAAATCTAGGGGACCAGAATAAAAAGGGGATAAAATCAGTAAGAAAGATACTGGATTTCCCTAAAATAAGAACACAGTCTTGGGGCACCTGGGTGGCTCAGAGAGTTAAGCATCTGCCTTTGGCTCAGGTCATGATCTCCAGGTCCTGGGATCTAGCCCCACATCGGGCTCCCAGCTCAGCAGGGAGTCTGCTTCTCCCTCTCCCTCTGCTTGTGCTCTCTCTGTCTCTCTCTCTCAAATGAATAAATAAAGTCTTAAAAAAAAAAAACAACTAAAAAAGAAAAGAATGCAAACTTGAATTTACCACAATAGTATATTATATAAATAAGGATAATTAAGGAAAATTACTAATTTACAGATATGAAAGATTATTTCCTAGAGGGAACACTTTACCCAAGCAGCAATCATAACCTGACTTCAGGATCAACCAACTTCCTGTATATCCAAGTGTGTATCCAAAATCATATACAACGTAACTATCATAAATGAGACCAGTTAGAAATAACATTCCACAAAGTATGCATTCAAATGAGCAGTGGTGCCATTATAGGCATTATTTTAGGAAAGTATTTGCTATTTTATAGCTTCTATTCCTTGAAAGGTTTTTGGAACTTCCTTAACAACATTTATACAACAGATATTTTACTTTGTGCCAGGTGCTCTGCTAGATGTTGGATACAGGACATTCATCATGAGAGACAGTTATTTGACCTCAAAGAAATTAGAGATAGTTTGGTGGAGGGGAGACGTTACCTGATTAACTATAACAAAGTTGATGAGTATTTTGATTTCAGAAGAACTGGTGATCCAACTCTGAATGTTCTCAAGGCATATTCCTTTAAACACCCACAGTGTTCTTTATGTTTTTAATGGGGGTCAATATTCATTCAGAATTTAGTTTGGTAAAAATAGATGGGAATCAAATTATCACTTAGTTTTGGTCAGACATTATGTCTAACTTTCTTGAGTGGCTCTTATTAGGAACAAAGAAGATTTTATGTAAGTTGATGCAGCAAAGTAGTTTTACAGATTAAACAGATTGCTTTCCTCAATTATAATTGAGGTGGGGAGGGGCAGAGGAAGAGAGAGAAGGAGGGAGGCTCCCCATTGAGCAGGGTGCCCACTGGGGCTCCATCTCAGGACTCTGAGATCATGAACTGCACTGAAGGCAGAGTCTTAACTGACTGAGCCACCCTGGTGGACCACCAAATTTGGCTCTAAATCAATGTTAACTGCCTCCCTTTCTGCCTACTTGTGATTGCTCTGTCAAATAAATAAATAAATAAATTTTAAGGGGGGAAAAAAAAAAAAGAAGAAAAAGAACCCAGTAAGATGAGTTCTCAAATTCTCTATTTAAGTCTTCTTCCCTGAGAGCTAGCTCAGTGGAAAGTCTGAGAGGCTGTGCTGTGATTTGACTCTTGTCTGCTGGAATTATCCTATTCTCTAACCTCATTCTACACTGCTGCAGGTACTGGTAACCAAAGCTGATGGTGTGTGCCATTAGACACATGGGACGCTCAGCCCACGTGCCTCAGTTATGGAGAAACACAGCAGAATGTCTTCCTATCAGCAAGTGGGTTGTTGTATCATTTTTATTCAAAGGACCACAGAGTCAAGAAGAAGATACTAAAGAAATCTTAGGTTTTGTTTGTTTCTTTCTTCTTCTTCCTCCTCCTCTTCTTCTTCTTCTTCTTCTTCTTCTTCTTCTTCTTCTTCTTCTTCTTCTTCTTCTTCTTCTTCTTCTTCTTCTTCTTCTTCTTCTTCTTCTTCTTCTTCTTCTTCTTCTTCTTTGCTAATTCATTAGGACTAAATTGGAAAGGGTTATAAATTCACGTAGTGTCAAACTGAGTGACAATATTTAATCATTTCTCTTGTCGAATTAAAAAACTCCCCCCTCCCAACAGGCAGACACACACACACACACACACACACACACACACACACACACACACACACATTACATGCCCGGTTATTACTTTCTCTTCATATAGCTTCTTTTTCCTTACACAGTTGCTAAGACCTCATTTCTTCTGGAAAAAGGTAATAGAATTTCACCTGTTCCCTAATTCAGGTGCTAACCAAACCTATTTTTCATTTTAATTTTTTCTCAGCTATTTGAGTCATTTATATGCCAAATTCCTGTGAAAAGGTGGGGGGTAGTGCATTGGTTTTCATGCATAATTTAATTAAAACTTAATTCATCTGGTCTCAAAGTTGAACCACATTTTAGCAGAAAGATAGCCTGGACCAAGGCCCATCACAAAGAAGAATGTGAAAAACTTAAGGAACACGTAATGCAAGAAAGCTCACATCAATGCCAGATTAACCAGTGATTCACCTCACTTTGCTAAGTTTTCTTCACTCAAATCCTTAAAGAGACTCTTCTGCCTGGAAAGATGAATGTAGCTAAAAAGACAGCAAAGCAATTCACGCCCTCGATGCAACACAGTACAATCTGATTTCAACCAAGCCACCTTTAAGAAACTATCAAAGGTTACAAAAATGACCCATTAGTTACAAAGAAAAATTAAAGAAACTAAGAGTCATATTCTAGGCAGAGAAGAGATTTTAAAATATGTGTGTGTTTAAAATCTAATTCACTCTCAGCAATTTCAGTGGCGGAAATCTTAGTGTATTAATCAAAATGGGCAGTGTAGGCTCTGTTTATCCTAAACACAGGCACGCTATGGAAAGAAAGATTAATCTGGTAAAGGCATCACTATTCTAATCGGACTGATGGGAAAACGTAGTGTGGGTGTAAGAGGCAATGTTGGGTGAATTATAGTGAAGTGATGAACTACCTTGAAGCTGAAGCAATCAAATAGATAGCTCTAAAAATTACTATGGCATCTTTATTCAACACTTTGGTGTGAGTGTCACCGTCTTGGCCTTCTTTACAAAGAACAGAAGCACTTTGTTGTATTTGGTGAAATTAAATCTTAATAGGAGAGCCTCAGCTAAGGCTGCTACCCTTCACTTACCAAAATTAAACAGTAGACATTAATTTCCTTTCCAAGAAGGGGAGACGACATTTTGATAATATTTTCAATTTACAAAATAGTTAAAAATCCAAGAGAAGCGTTAGCAAACATTTTTTAAAATTTCTATCACATATTTCTGTCACATATCTGTGCATTGTGCACTCTTTTTAATTAAAAGTAATGTGAAACATTTGTTACTCATCCCTTCTTCTTTATAAATAATTTAGCAAGTAATTCTTTTGTCTTCAGAAAAAGAAGATAATTGTCTCTAAATTATTATGATTGAATAGAATAAAGTCAAGATGTTTTTGTAATTGGTAGACAAGAGCAAGTAGTCCCTATTGGAGTATTTTGTTTTAACACTTTGTTTTTGTCTGATTAGATACAAATTTTACAAAATGATACTACAAAGAAGTATCACCCAAAAAGGAAAGGCAATCATAATCTCACTAGCTAAAGATAACTATCATTAACATTTTGCCCTATAAGAATGTATACATATACATATAATATACAAGTAAGCACATTCAAGTGTGTTTTTATACATATATACACATTATATATGTATGTGTATACACACACACCCACACTCACGCACCCCTTTTTTAAAGGAGTCGTACTACACAACCTTTTGAATTCAGCCTTCTTTTCTTAGAAATACAGGCATTTTTCAAATTAATAGGTAAAGATCTTTGTTAACATTTTTAATGTCTTCACAGTTTTGTATTTGTCTTATTTAACTTACCATATACTGAGTATTCATATTGTTCTCAACCTTTCCCCGTTATAAACAGACTGTATCTTTTCTTTTTATTATGTTCAGTTAGCCAACATATACTAATCATTAGTTTCTGATGCAGTGTTCAATGATCGATCAGTTGCATATAACACCCAGAGCTCATCACAAAACATGCCCCATTAACACCCATCACCAGGTTACCCTTTCCCCCCTCACCCGCCTCCCCTCTATAACCCTCAGTGTGCTTTCCGGAGTCCAGAGTCTCTCATGGTTTATCTCCCTCTCTGATTTCTTTCAGGCTATATTTCTGAACTAACATCTGAAGTCATACACAAATATGAAAAATTTTATTTCCACTACGACATACTGTGAATCTCAAATACTAGATAAATGTTCCCATATGCAATGGTACTTTATACACCTTTGAAACCACAATTCTGCTTGGCACTATGTTTTTCTGTTAGCTCAGAATATTTCATATTTCCCTTCCTATATACCTTTGGAGTAGTTAAGAGGTAGATACTATCTACATTAAACACACTAATTTTTGAGTTGAAGCCTCCAAAGTTGAAGCGGGGGGGTGGGGTGGGGAGAGATACAACACTAAATCTACAGAACAAACATAAGCTGCTTGAATCTACTCTGTGCACCTTCCAATGCTCTCCTGGCAGCGCTTTCCCCTCGCTTCTCCGTGCCGGCACCTGCGAATTCCTTCCAGTGGGATTTCGCATTCCTGCCTCTTTTCCTTCAGCTACAGGGATCTTGGCTGTCTTCATCGAACACCTCCTTTACATTAGGCTGAAAGTGCCAGAGCACCTAATTAGTCTTACTTTGATTCTAATCACTTCCTATTCCATGACTCCTCAACAATTAAACAGTTTTCACTGAGAGCTCCTTCTGTGATCTTTCGTGTATGTGGGTATCTCTGTTCTTCTCTCTACTGTTAACTCTGATAATCAGAGATCCTAGACACTCTGTATTTGGAATCCCCTAAAGACAACTCATACTTCAAATAACACACATACTGAAATAGTATTTTAAACTATTTTAGCTTTTGGACACTACCAATATTTTTTCACTGAGTTGTGTAAAACAATTTTATTGTATTAATTAACTTAAAGAAAAAGGCTACTTCAGATTTTTGTCAATTTTATTAATATATTTTGAGTTTTCTTTGGAGAAAATCTTTGAAAAATAAAATCTGTCATTTTTGAATGTTAAAAACCGTTAAATTAGAGTGGAAAATGGAGTCATATGATATATAAACATTATATCATGGTTTTAAAAATGCTTGAGAATTAAAGTCAATCTTGATTTTTTAAAATTTTTTAACATACTTTTTGAAGTCCTTCTTATCAAAAATGCGTACCTTTAGATAATTTGCCCAGCTTTTGAATATAATTTTCCATACTTTGAGAAGAGATCAAATGATGGTAATACAGTTTGGAAATCCTGGGAAGAAAAAAGATCAAAGATTACCACAGAGATCTTATTGACTTTGTCTTTCTATTATTATTTCATTATAATTTATATCATATTAAATTTCTAGACAGATACTTAACTACACTTCAAGTTTCCCACCATATCTTCAAATAAGACAAAATTGGCAGTTAATTTTTATCAGCTGAAAGCCAGAAGGACTGAAGCTTCCTCAGACACATAGCTTGCCCTAGCTATGGGTTATTAAAAATCTCTGAGCGATGCAAAGGCTAGATGCACTTACCTGTCTTCAAGAAACTCACACATCTGTACTTTTTATCTTGACCTATCAGGCCCCCACATAGCTGTGCTTTGGGGTCCTTTCTGATGTGGCTTACCTTCCGCTACATTTCCCCTCATTCAGTCTTCTTTAGCAACACTTCTGTTTATTTGGACACATTTCCTCTCTGTCTTTATACTTACAGATGCCTCCATCCAGACAGCCTCTTCTCCACTTATTTCCATGGCTCATTCCCTCCTTTTATTGCATTTCTGTTCAAAGGGGCCCTCCCAGACTACCTGTATATACAAAACAGCATTCCTGAAACTTTCTATCACCTCAACTGGCCTCTATTTTCTTAATTACCCTTCCTCGATGTTACATATTTATTTATCTTGTGTCTCACATGACAGCATAAGCTTCATAGGAGTAGGTACTTTGTTTTGTAAAAAATAAACATTTGTTGGGGCGCCTGGGGTGACTCAGTCATTAAGCGTCTGCCTTCAGCTCAGATCATGATCCCAGAGACCTGGGACAGAGCCCCACATCGGGCTCCCTGCTCAGTGGGAAGCCTGCCTCTCCCTCTCCCACTCCCGATACTTGTGTTCCCTCTCTTGCTGTGTCTTTGTCAAATAAACAATTAAAATCTTTAAAAAATAAATAAATAAACATTTGTTGACCGAATGAATCAAACAGGAAAGGTGATATACTGTGCCAAGTACCACAGCACTGATTCAAAGGAATGTTACAGGCGTTTAGAGGGGAAATCATTCTTTTACTCAGTAACCAGAGAAGCAGCATCTGATTGAGGATAAAAATGCCCTTCATGCATGTGAAGAAGGCAAATAAATTAAAGAAGTAAAGTACTAAATCAACAGTGAATATTGCAAATAACAGTCAGACCAGATAAAACTGTATGTGTCTCCTCCTACGGGAGTCTTTTCTCAATGGAGACGATTTGGGACAGTTTTTGCCTTTTTTCACTTTAAGAAAACCCTGGAAGAAGGACCTCCACCCTGAGCCCACCTCTTTCAGAGAGGGTTGTACATTACAAACACACAAAACATAAAGGTACCAAAGAACACGCGAGTGTGTCTGCCGCCAGGGACCTGGCTCTCTACCCTGGCGTAGCCGAGCTCTGAACCCTAAGTATCTGTTTTTATGACTAATGCTATTCAGGCCCCAGGGAGCAGCTCACATCTGTTGCTCTGTGTTAGTGAAATGAAAGTGACTAAGCCCAAGTGACATGAAGGACAGTTATGCTGTAACAGACACTGCTTTCAAGGATGAAATGAATTTAAGTGACAAAGATGCTTAGATTAAAAAAAAAAAAACAATCAATTTGAATAAAATTCTTCCTCTTGGATAGCATAAATGCAGTAGAACTTCACATAATTGAGCATTACTTTTCTGGGGCACCAAACAGCCATACTCTTGCTTTCTTTTTATTCCAAACTGTGATTCCAGAAGTACTCAGGAATTGATACCGTATTTGCGAGAGTTGCCCTTGACACAGCAGGAATATTTTGCAACAGTAGATAATTCAAACTACTCTTAAATTTGAATGTATGAAATTTAGGTATATGTGTGAAGCATGGTAGTGATTTTTTTATGTAGGCACTTGATGAACTCAGAAACCTAGGACTGTGAATAGTTTCAGTTTTATAAATACATATAATAATTTAAATTTCAAAAAAGTAAATGAAAATATTAAATTTATCTAAATGATCTTAGTTTAAACTTTTGATATTTATTAATTATATTTATTCCTCATTTTGACATAACATGATTCTGAATAAAGTAACTCATTTTTTAGATATATAAGTAAGTTTAAATTTTTGTTTTTTACATTTACTTTAATTGACAATTGCTAAAAATATATTCAAACTGTACATGCTTTAAATAGATTTAAATTTTCTTTTAAAATCTGGTTTATATCATTATTGATAATATAATAATTAAGATCTTGATTCTAAAAATAATAAAACTTAAAAAAATATAAATTAATGATTCTGCTGAAATACAAGAAAATAAATTATATGGAATACATAATTATGCATAACTTGCATGTCTTTATTTTATTACTCACCCAACCAACAGATAACCAAGTCATGGGAACAATTAGTAAATTCTGTTATCTTTGATATCTTGCCAACTTTCATTCTTAATTTCATATGTAGTACTTGATGTTGTTATAAAAGTATTTTTTTAATTTTTAATTTTTTAAAAAATTGTATTTATTTGACAGAGATTGAGATCACAAGTAGGCAGAGAGGCAGACAGAGAGAGAGAGAGAGGAGGAGGAAGCAGGCTCCCTGCTGAGCAGAGAGTCCGATGTGGGGCTCAAACCCAGGACCCTAGGATCATGACTGGAGCCAAAGGCAGAGGCTTTAACCCACTGAGCCACCCAGGCACCCCATAAAAGTATTTTTATTATGACAGAATGACAGAACATATTTAACAGTTAACTTGATTTGTAACTTTTCAATCATATACTACGTGGCTTCCATTGCTCTGACCTTGGGCTCTGCAAATGGCGGAGGTGGGCCTGCTCTTCGTGTGCTTAGAGGCCTATTCAACGGACCCTCAGCTGCTGCTTCTCCAGAAACAGAGGGCACTTCCTCCAAAGGCCTCACTTTCCAAATCAACCTTGCATCTGTCTTGTAAACCACTTTCATATTCTGAACACCCTTCTAGAAGCAGCTTACCAAACTGATAGAAATGAAATAGTGTAGTCCAAGGTTTATTTACCTCTTACATTTCAGTTAGTTGTCCACACTGACCAAAGTATTCTGGTGCTGATTAGGCTTACTTTATAGTAATTCTTTCTCTTATTATGTAAGTAATTTTTTATTTCCTTCTCTAATACCATTAAGAATGTTCTTTTTTTTTTTATTGATGAAGTTTTCATTTGGTTATTCTCTTTATTCTCTGATACCCTAGACATCACCTAATCACTGACTTTTGACAATGGTGGTATTATATAGTAGAAAGGGCTCTGGCCTGGCTTTGGAGCTATTGATTCATTTGTCAAACACGTGCTGGGCCCCATGCCAAGCTCTAGCCTACCCAGAACCAAGTGGGAATCCCTGGACTACCACTTACTAGTGTTTTCAGCTTGGCTGAGGTATTGAATCTCCCTGAATTTGTTTACTCATGTGGACTCTAGTTTCTGGTCCAATATGTAAAAGAGTTTGGAAGTCATTACTCCCATCATCACAACAGGAAAAGCTGAACAGATTTCAAACCAACTCTTCTTAGATCCTTCAGAAAACTGAGGTCACAGGGCAAACTTCTGCCTTGAAAGGAGGAGAGACAGGCAGGTACCAAGGTTCACAAGCTACTGGGAGCAGAAGTTCAGAAAGAGAAGTGCACCAAAGAAAGTATCACAGGAATACCTTCCACCATAACTGACAAATTTCTGGTAGCTCAGGGTGGGCCATTTGAGAGTTAAGAACTCTGAGGCACCCCATCATACTGGGGTTCCCATGCTGTCCTGAGTTTTACTACTAGGAGGCCTACCGGGTTCACACTGTGAACCTCACTCTTGCTTCCAGCAGAGGGAGGGCAAAAGTAGCCATTTGAGCTCTCTGTTCTCCTTAATAAAGCCTGTCTGGAGTGCAAATATTTTACCAGCCTGAGGGATCATCAAAGCCTGACTGATACAAAGGAAGAGAAATAAGACTTACTAAGACTGAGACTTAATCATAGGACTATGGAATTTCCCCTTCCCACAACTTACCAACTCATCATTAGGCTGCTGTGTAATAACACAGGGATCAGAACCAAAATAACTAAAAGTCTGAGACCCCATTTAAGAGTTTCTATTTACACTCAAAAAAACAAAACAAAACCAAAAAGCAGGGAGAGAAGGAAAAGGACACTGAAGAAAATTTTTAGCTTTGACACAACAGCTATAGTCAACAGTGAACAGCCTAATTCCTTGGCAGAAAACATAAACATTCACACTGAAGTCCTATGTTCCTTAGTTCTTTCCACTTGATATATCATGTCTAGAGTCCAACAAAAAATTAAAACTCATGCTAAAAGGCAAACAACAACAAACCCCCAAAAACTAAAATCTGAAGAGACAAACCAAACATCAGATACAGACTCAGACATGCAGAAATGTTGGAATTGTCAGACGGGGATTTAACTACGGCTGATATGCTAAAGGTGCTAATGTAAAAAGATGGACAATACACAGGAACACAAGGGTAAAGCAAGCAGAGACACAAAAGCTAAAAAAGAACCCAAGGAAACACTAAAAATCAAAAATGCTATAATAGAAATAAAAAATGGCTTTGATAGATTCAGTAGGAGCTGGACATGGCTGAGGAAAGAATCAGAGAAATTTCTAAAACTGAAATGCAAAAGGAAAAGAGAACGAAAAAGATGAACTAGCAGATGCAAGATATGGAACAGATATGCAAGAACTGTTAGACAATCACATTAGGTATAACTTATGCATACTGGGGATATCAGAAGGAGAAGACATAAAGAAAAGAAGAAGAAATGTTTGAAGTAATAATGGTTAAATTTTTTCCTAAATTAATGACAGACATGAAACCAGATTCAGAAAGCTCAGAGAACATCAAAAATTTACACCTACGCATTCATATTCTCAAAAAAAGCCAAAGGCAGGGTGGAGTGAGAAACCACCTTCCAGATAGAGGAACAAGGATAAGAATTACATTATTACATTGGACTTCTCTGCAGAAACCATGCAAGCAAGAGTGGAGTAAGAAAGTGTTAAAAGAAAATAATCACCAACCTACAATTCTGTATCTGAAAAATTATCCTTCAAAAGCAAAGGAGAAACAAAGACTTGCAGACAAACAAATATTTCAAAAACAAATGAAGAACATCTAGGTTCTTTCCATAGTTTGGCTATTGTGGACATGGCTGCTATAAACATTCGGGTGCATGTGCCCCTTTGGATCACTACGTTTGTATCTTTGTCCATCAACAGATGAATGGATCAAGAAGATGTGGTATATATACACAATGGAATACTATGCAGCCATCAAAAGAAATGAAATCTTGCCATTTGCGACAACATGGATGGAACTAGAGCGTATCATGCTTAGCGAAATAAGTCAAGCAGAGAAAGACAACTGTCATATGATCTCCCTGATATGAGGAAGTGGTGATGCAACATGGGGGCTTAAGTGGGTAGAAGAAGAATAAATGAAACAAGATGGGAATGGGAGGAAGACAAACCATAAGTGACTCTTAATCTTACAAAACAAACTGAGGGTTGCTGGGGGGAGGGTGTTTGGGAGAAGGGGGTGGGATTATGGACATTGGGGAGGGTATGTGCTTTGGTGAGTGCTGTGAAGTGTGTAAACCTGGTGATTCACAGACCTGTACCCCTGGGGATAAAAATATATGTTTATAAAAAATTAAAAATTAAAAAAAAAAAAACAAATGAAGAGATTTGTCACGGGTCACCCTCCTGTGTAAGAAATACAATTTCTTTTCTAAAGAAAGAAAACTTTGAAGTTATCAGAGAGAAGGAAAATGAAAGAGGTTAGAAGTGAGAAGCATTACATTACTGGGTATTTA
This sequence comes from Mustela putorius furo, assembly GCF_011764305.1. Taxonomy (NCBI): domain Eukaryota; kingdom Metazoa; phylum Chordata; class Mammalia; order Carnivora; family Mustelidae; genus Mustela; species Mustela putorius. The sequence continues at coordinate 16,930,148 of NW_025421402.1, read as the reverse complement.
CCCCAAAGATACAGATGTAGTGAAAAGAAGGACCATCTGTACCCCAGTGTTCATAGCAGCAATGGCCACAGTTGCCAGACTGTGGAAAGGGCCAGATGCCCTTCAATAGACAAATGGATAAAGAAGATGTGGTCCACATATACCATGGAATATTATGCAGCCACCAGAAAGGATAAATACCCAACTTTTGTACCAAAATGGATGGGACTGGAGGAGATGATGCTGAGTGAACCAAGTCAAGCAGAGAGAGTCAACTATCATATGGTTTCACTTACTTGTGGAGCATAAGGAATAACACGGAGGACATTGGGAGAAGGAAAGGGAAAGTGAATTGGGGCACAGTGGAGGGGGAGACGAAGCATGAGAGACTATGGACTCGGAGAAACAAACTGAGGATTTTAGAGGAGAAAAGGAGGTGGGGAGTTGGGGGAGCCTGGTGTTGGGTATTAAGGAGGGCACGTATTGCATGGAGCACTGGGTGTGCTGCATAAACAGTGAATCCTGGAACACTGAAAAAATAAAAAGATGTGAGGAACATTATAGAAGAAATAAATGAAGGTAAAATAAAGCCTTTTATTTTCATTTTTTTCTTAATTACCTTTCAGATAGCCATTTTGTTCAAAATAATAATAATATACATACATTATACATAATATGTACAATATAGAAAATAGAACATAATCAGGGACTATAGTTTATGCATGAATTAAATGAATGACTACAATACTATAAGGAATGGGGTGGGGTTTGGAATAATCTGTTATAAGGTAGATGAACTACGTATGAAGCAGTACAGAGTTATTTGAAAGAAAACTTTGATGAGTATTATTTGTGTACTCCAAAGTCTAGAGCAAACACATAGAAAATTTTTTTGAATAAGTATAATTGATATGCCAAGGGAGTAGAGAAAATGGAATCATGTAAAATGCTGAATAAAACTAGATAAGCCTGGAAGAGTGGAAAGCAAAAACAAAACAGAAACAAAAGACCAAACAAGGTAACTGATGGAAAACAGCTAATAGAGTAGACATTAATCTGACTATATTAACAATCACTTTAAATGGGAATAGTTTAAATATATGAATAAAGAGGCAAAGAGACTGTGGAAAAAAACAAGATCCAATTATATGCTGGTTCCATGAAACCTGCTTTAAATGAAAAAGACACAAACAGTTTAAAAGTAAAGGGATGGAGAAGATATACCATGTTAACATTGAAAAGAACGCTGGAGTAACTATATTAATTTCAGACAAAATAGACTTCAGAATAAGGAAATTGTCAGTGATAAAGACGGGTATTTCAAAATAAAGGGGTCAATTCTCAAAGAAGACATAACATTCCTTAATGTGTATGTGTGTGACTACAGAGCATCAAAATACATGAAGCAAAACAGAACTGCAACAGAAATAGTCACTGTAGTAGTTAGAGATCTCAACACCCCTTTCTAAGTAACTGACAGATCCAGGGGTAGGAAATCAATAGGTACACAATCAAAAAGAACAGCTACCAATCAACTCTAACTGACATTTATAGACAACAATAGCTGACATGTTCTTCTCCAGGTCACATGGAACATTCATCATGATAGACCACATTTGGGCCATAAAATACACCTCAACAAATTCAAAAGAGTATACATCATACAAAGTAGACTCTTAGATCACAATGGTATGAAACTAGAAATCAGCAACAGAAATATAGCTGAAAAATCCCCAAATATTTGGAGGTTGAACAAAATACCTCTAGATACATTTGGGTCAAAGAAGAAGCAACAAGAGAAATTTAAAAAAATATTTCAAACTAAATGAAAATTAAAGTACAACTTACCAAAAGTTGTGGGATGCAAAAAAAGGAGTACCTAGGGGGAAATTTATAGCACTGACTGAACACAGCAGAAATCACTAATTTAAATTCTCACTTTAGGAACTAGAGAAAGAATAAGTTAAATCTATAGTAAGCAGAAGAAAATAAAATCAGAGCAGAAATCAGTGAAACTGAATATACGAATTCAATAAAGAAAATCAACAAAACCAAAAGCCAGTTCTTTGAAAAGAGTAATATTGATAAACACCTTGCCAGGCTAAGAAAAAAGAGAGAAGACACAGATTACTAATATCAGAGATGAAAAATGGACCATCAGGACTGATTCCATGGATATAAAAAGGATGATAAAGGAATATTATGAACAACTCTATGATCACAAACTTGATAACTTAGATGAAATAGACCAATTCCTTAAAAGATACAATCTAGTAAAATTCACACAAGGAGAAACAGATAACCTGCACAGGCCTATATCTATTTTAAAAAACTGAACCAATAATTGATAATCTTCACAAATAGGCCTAGATGATTTCACTGATATTTTCTACCAAATAAGGAAGAAATGATACCAATTCTGTTTAAATTATTCCAGAAAATAAGAGCAGAGGAAACACCTCCTGATTCCTTCTGCTTCATCATCTATAAAATGGAGATACCTGTCTCGCAGGGTTGTTGTAAGGATTAACCAGGATAAAATATCTGGCACTTAGCACTAATTTTTTCCTCCCCTTTTCCTTCAATGGCTAAAGTCTATTCATAATCTACCTATTACGTTCTTTATTTATTTCAAATTAAATAAATTCCATAAGCTCCCACGAGAAACTAATTATGGAGCAGTAACGAAGTGAAGAAGGACTCAGGAGATTTTGATCATTATCCCCATCAGTAAAAATATCTTGAGGGCGCCTGGGTGGCTCAGTGGGTTAAGCTGCTGCCTTCAGCTCGGGTCATGATCTCAGGGTCCTGGGATCGAGGCCCGCATCAGGCTCTCTGCTCAGCAGGGAGCCTGCTTTCTCCTCTCTCTCTGCCTGCCTCTCTGCCTGCTTGTGATCTCTCTCTGTCAAATAAATGAAATAAAATCTTTAAAAAAAATATATCTTGAACAAGCACTCTGAATATATGTCTGATTGTTTGTTTATTTTTTTAGTTTTTATTTATTTATTTATTTTTAATAAACATATAACCTCTTTTTATCCCCAGGGGTACAGGTCTGTGAATCACCATGTTTTACACACTTCACAGCACTCACCATAGCACATACCCTCCCCAATGTCCATAACCCCACCCTCCTCTCCCTATACCTCTTGCCACAGCAACCCTCAGTTTGTTTTGTGAGATTAAGAGTCACTTATGGTTGTCTCCCTTCCAATCCCATCTTGTTTCATTTATTCTCCTACCCCCTTAGCCCCCCGTGTTGCATCACCACTTCCTCATATCAGGGAGATCATATGATAGTTGTCTTTCTCCGACTGACTTATTTCACTAAGCATGATACGCTCTAGTTCCATCCACGTCGTCACAAATGGCAAGATTTCATTTCTTTTGATGGCTGCATAGTATTCCATTGTGTATATATACCACATCTTCTTTATCCATTCACCTGTTGATGGACATCTAGGTTCTTTCCATAGTTTGGCTATTGTAGACATTGCTGCTATAAACATTCAGGTGCACGTGCCCCTTCAGATCACTACGTTTGTATCTTTAGGGTAAATACCCAGTAGTGCAATTGCTGGGTCATAGGGTGATTATTTGTTTTAAATTTTACAGGTATAATACTGTGATAGCAAAATGTGATGTTAAACAGTTATACAATTGAGGTAAAACTTAATGAAAGTAGAAATTCTAACACGTTCTGCCTTCAGTCCTGTGGCTCTTCTTGTGTATGTAATTGTGGACCCCTCTAATACAATGAGTAAAGCATGACTTAACCCTGTGTTATGGTCTCACCTGGGCCTTCCACTAACATCTGAACATCTACAGTGTGTAAGTACCATGCTAGTCAGCTTCCGACTAATTGTAACTGAAACTTAGTCGTGTCTTCCCAGGAGACCTCACAGGCTAGTGGGAGAGTCAGATAACAGGCATTTATAGTTGTGTAGATAAACAGGCATTGAGTTTTCAAGTACCTACACTCTCTATTCCGTAACAGAAAAAATTTTCACAAATTCTGTCACTTTTTTTTTTTTTTTAAATTTAAAACCCCAAATTCTTACTTGGCCCTAGCTAACCAGTAACCGTTACCCATGGTATAGCAAAAGAAGAATATGCCATTAAGAAAGCTTTGGTTTGGGAGAAAATCTGGTGCTGTTCTCATTTGTTTAAAATTTGCCTCTGATACATGAAACAGGCCACCCTGTCATGGGAAACTTTTGAGCTCGAGAAAACCACCTGCACAATACTCATGCAGTGTCACTTTTTAAAGTGGGGGGAGTGCTTTTCTGAAAAATAACCTCATCAAGAAAAACACTGGGGACAGTAATTCTAAATCCTGCCATAGCCTTTGCTTGCCAAAGCAGACAGCTTTTGCTATTAGGATGCCCAGCCAAACACAAATAATCCACTGCTAAAATGAGCTCCTTGGGACAATTTAGGAGTCTTTGGAAGTGAACGGCTCTTTGAGCTGGAATGCAGCCCAGGTCCATTTTCAAACCCAAGTCAAAATGACAAAGAGCAAATTTCCTGGGCCACTCACCCCCTAAGTGTAAGATTACTTTAGGTTGGCAGCTGGGCTGTTTATCTAGTTATTTAAGGTTTTCACCAGATACTCACAACTGAGTACTTAAACAACCTGCTTCAGTGTTGGTAAGCAGGACAGTCCCGATAACATTACAGTGCACAAAATCTCCGAGATTGGAAGGACAAGACAGAAATCAAAGGTTATACATATACTGTTCAACTTAAAATATTTTTTTAAATATTCAAATAATAGCTCTAAAGCATTGCAAAGATTTTTCTTAGAACTTAAAAAAAGGGGGGGGGTGCAAAGAACTTTTAGCTGAATACTAAATTCATTTTAACTGAAAATACTTCCTGAATGAGACCACAATTAAGTCTAGTTTGCACGTGGAATTTTCCATAGTCTTCAAATGAGAGTTTGTAGGCAGGCTTGAAAGATAGCCTGGCATTATTCCCGTACAATCAAACTTTGCTCTCATTACATGCGGAAGATGTTATGATGGCAAGAGCATTTCTAGTTTTGACAAAAGAGTATGGTTAAAAGAAGGAGTGGGGCACCTGGGTGGCTCAGTGGGTTAAAGCCTCTGCCTTCGGCTCAGGTCATGATCCCAGGGTCCTGGGATGCAGCCCCACATAGGGCTCTCTGCTCGGCAGGGAGCCTGCTTCCCTCCTCTCTCTCTGCCTGCCTGTCTGCCTACTAGTGATCTCTGTCTAATAAATAAATAAAATCTTAAAAAAAAAAGTTGTAGGAGTTAGTGTCTTCTCCCTGTTCACTCTGCAGTTTCAGGAAAACATCTTAAAGTGTTCTCTATTATATTTGTGTTCTTCTCAATCCCATAGTGTTAGAATTTATCATGTTATTCTTTCAATTAAACCATTTGTTCTCAAAGAAACCATTTCTAGCTGACCCAAACTTCATGATACATTGTCAATCTGAATGTGGAAAGAAAACCAAGTTCATGTGTATATTACATTATGCTTAGCGTACCATGGGCGGTATTTGCAACTGTGGTTTGAAAACTTATGATTTCTTCCCTGAGGTAGTATTGCTTTGGAACCAAGCTGCCTGAGTTTGAAATCCAGCTTCATTCTTAAAAGTTCTGTGATCCTGGACACCTAATTTAACCCCTGCAATTCTTATCTCATTTGAAAGAGATAAGATTAAATAACATGAGAATAGTAACACTTTACTCATAGTGTTGTTAAAATGATTGAGTCCATACAGATAAAGCATTTAAAACAGTGTCTGGCATATAGCAAGGACTTGATAAGTGTTAGCTATTTTCAAAACTAAGAAATTCTCAGATACCCTAAAAAGTGGGGTGGGTAGAGGGAATAGTTAGTTGTGAATGAATAACCTTTAACAGCTGTTTATTCAAAGGTTATTTATATCTGACTTTGGTATACACATTCCTACGTTTCATTTCAATTGGGTACATCCAAAATCTAATATTATATATTTGAGTTTCTGCTGAATCTTTTTCCATTTTTATATACCTTTCTTCTCGGCGGATATATCTTTCTTCTTAGCTACAGTTTTAATAGTTTTATCTGTTTTCTTTTATTTAGTTCATGCTCCTCCTCCATTGTTATAGCCTTGGTTATAAATGCACAGGTGGGAAATGGCAGGCCAGATATGTAAAGTGAAAGGTACGTAACGGAGTTTCTTGTACGACCAGTTCATTCCATCATGGTATCTGTGTATTACGGCCACAATAAGAGAGATATAGGATGTAAAGATCTTATCAGAAGGAACAGATCAAGATATAGAAATATATTTGTACATATAAAATGTGGCCTTATCCACTTAATTTCAACTAAAAACAGTAAAAATGTCATCTAAATAAAAGTCTCTGAAATGGAACTTCCAACTTGATATAATGTTGGTATTCAGAATGATCTGCGCAGCTTTTTAGTTGGTTTGGTAACAAAGCTAATGATACCAGGGTAAGAGGTTCCAAGAACATGATTTTCATATAGAAGGACAGCCCATTTTACATAGAGGGAATGCTGTATGAAGCTGGCACTAAAGGCAAGTTTGGGCTTGTATATGGTTAGTGCACTGGAAAATGGGCTGCAAAAGTATTCAGAGAGAGTATTGGAATGGCTTACAGAAAACCACTTACAGAGGTGCCTAGTGGCACATTTGGTTGAGTGTCAGAGTTTTGGTTTGAGCTGAGGTCATGACTTCAGGTTGTGAAATCGAGCCCCGTGTCAGCTCTGTGCGCTGCATGGAGTGTGCTTGCGATTCTCTCCCCATCTCCTTCTGCGAACCGCCTCTGTGCCCCACCCCCATGCCCTCGTGCTCTCTCTCAAATAAATACATAAATCTTAAAAGAAAAAAGAAAAGAAAACCACTTAGAATGGGGAGTAAGAACTGAAACCAGGATTGTGACATTCTTAAATACTGCATGCTTCTTAGTAGGAAAAAACTGAATGCCTCTAGATAATTTGGTACTTGAAGACAATTCTCAAGAGGGGAAATAACTGCTAAAAGACAGACCACATGATTTTCACAGTTGTATTCCCCAGGTTTAACACAGTGTATGGTAGGGGCTTGGTAAATATTATTTGGCTGAAGGAATGACCGAATGATAAAGACACGGCCTTGGGGAAACCACAAATCTGCTCCAAGTGTGAGCCTTCTAGAATAGCACCTCTTCATCCTCTCATTCAACCCTGTCACTCTAGAAGCCAACAGGAGATGGAAACTATGTGCCCAGTTTTCCATCATCAAGAGAGTCCTTCTAAAGTCCCCTCCACCCTCTGGAATATTCCATTTTCCAGCCAGGAGATGCTATACCCAGGTCCATTAGTATCTTCAGTAATCTGCGTCTAAATGTGTTCGGGAAAGAGAGAAATCAGGAAGACAGAGAGAAGGAGAGAGAGTATGTGAGAGAGAGAGACAGAGAAAAGAAGCAGCAAAGGAGAAAATAGAGAAAAAGTGAGTAACATACTAATCTGTGAGCTCTATGGTAAATGGACATGAGGGTGTATTTGTCTTGTATACTACATCACCAGCACCAATAGTGTCTGAACCATCAGGACTCAATAAATCGTGACTGAATGGAAATACAAGACTTCTCATTGTGACTCAGTACCATTAGAGTGCCTGACCCATCAGGATTCAGAAATCATGACTGAAAGGAAATACAGGACTCTGTTTTGCAAAGATGATAATGCTCAGATTTCCCAGGAAAAATCCCAGAGCAATGTATACCATGATGACTTCTTTATAAGAACACTAACCATTGATCCTTACTATTCAGATTCCCTATTCACAAATTTACTAAAATTCATCTGTAGCCCCCAAATCAATACCCATAGTGCTTTCACAGTCACTCACAGATACAAGCAGAGTGGAAAAAAGTTGAGTCCCCTGAGACACACATCCCAGCTTACCTGCTTTTTCATTCCAGCTCTCACTCTGTAAGTAAGTGTCCCCTTGCACTCTAATTTTAGTACTACCTTTTTCATCTTTTGTGCCTGTTTTTGGTAATTTCACTGTTTAAAATGAACCTCCAAGGGACACCTGGGTGGCTCAGTTGGTTGGACGACTGCCTTCGGCTCAGGTCATGATCCCGGAGTCCCGGGATCAAGTCCCGCATCGGGCTCCCAGCTCCATGGGGAGTCTGCTTCTCTCTCTGACCTTCTCCTCGTTCATGCTCTCTCTCACTGTCTCTCTCAAGTAAATAAATAAAATCTTTAAAAATAAAATAAAATAAAATAAAATGAACCTCCAAGCACAGGGCTGCCTTGCTGTCTAGAGCTCCTGGGTGTCAGGAAAGCTACTATGGTCCTTGAGAAGAAAAGATGTTTGTTAGCTAACCTGCACTCAGGCAGGACTTACAGTGCTGTTAGCTGGGAGTTAGATGCTAATGAATCAACAATACAGATTTACTTAGTTTCAACAGAAACACACATAAAACAATGTTATGTATTGGCTAGTTGACAGAAATGTTGACCACAGGCTCTCAGGAACCTAACCCTGTATTAGGTTCAGGATTCACTGACTCAGTGTTCATGCGGACCTTACTACAGATCATGACCACCTCAAAGACAAGAATCTACCGAGTGCCTCCTGCATAGTCAAGCTCTATCACAGCGCACTGACTGTTGTGTGGACTTCTATATTCTCCAGAACACTAAAGATACCATGCCTCCCAGGGCACAAACTATGCTGAATGAACAAATGAATGAATGAGAACACAAATAAAAATATGAACTAAGGGATATACACAGCACTGTTTAGTATTCCTCACAGAGTGGGTTGCAAATAACTTTTTGTGAACATTAACTGTGTAATTATATTTTATATAATTATATTACTATATATAATTATATACTATAATACAATCATAACCTGACATTTGAGTTTTGTGAAGATATTTTCATTTCAGTATAATTTCTGAGTATAAATGAAGCTTTCAATGAACAGAATTCACAAAACCCTCTACCAAACCTAGATTTTCATATCATCACCAAGAGTTATCTTATTTATTTAACTTCTTTCTGTTCCTTTAAAGAACTGGTTTCATTCATTTATTCACTCACTCTTTTCTTTCTTTCTTTCAAAAAAAAGTTAAATGACAACTTAGGCCAAGCACTATCCTAGGCTGTAGAGCAATGAAATTCGTCGGGCCAAAATTCCTGTCGTCATGAAACTTAAATTTCTAGTGCCTGCAGATGGAAAATAAGTAAATAAATCAGTCAGATAACAGTAAGTGCTATGAGGGAAAACGAAACAGGGTAGGGAGAAGAAGGGCTGAGGGAATTAGAGAAAGGGCCTGCAATTTCAAATCATGTAGTCAGGAATGCCTGGTTTCAGATGACATTTGAGCAAACTTGAAGGTGATGAGAATGTAACTATGCAAACTAAGAACATCACAACCACCAATTTGTCACTACAACATTAGTGTCATTTCAAGTAACCTAAATCCACTAAGCTACCCTAAAAAGACCGAGTTATCTGCCTTAAGACTTTTCTGATGTCTAAAGCTTATTTGTGCACTTGACATCAGCAGTGCCGAAAGCAGGTGAGCATCAAGCAAGGTCTTTTTTTGATGGAACCTATTCATAGTTGTTGGTTAGCTGGAGTAGAGGCCCTTGCATAATGCATTGTGTTCACTGCCTTTTCTCTGTAGCCAGTGTGGCAGGGGCAGCATGGCCTTGTCTGTGAACAGAGCTCCATTCATCATGTCCTCAACAGGCACTGCCACGGCTGTGCAATCCTCATGCAACACGCACTGACACCTTTCTGGCTCCCCACGAAGAGGTAGGTGTGCAATAGTGCACCAGTGGTGGGGCCTGGCCCATAACTTCTAATTCCCACTGGTGCGTTTATAGCCCTTAAGTAGCACAGCTCAAGAGAGAGATTTGGAGAAATAAAGAGGGCTATTAATAATGGTTCTTTCTTTCTTTCATTCAACCACAAATGGTGTCTCCTGTCAAAAAGTAATTAGCCAGAAAAATATTCACATAGAAATAATACTTGATGCATTATCTGGATAAGTGGCAGCTGGAGAAAGTTTTTTTATAGCAATAACTAAATTTAGTCAAGGTTAGGTTTTGTTTTGTTTTGTTTCTTTCAACTGTTTGCTCCAGAGAGAAAAAGTGAACCCCCTACAAAAGAAGTAAAGATGAATTTTTCCTCCATGTTCCTTGAAAGTGTTCACATCTAAGTTTTTGTGATGGGATTTATTATTACGCCTTGGTTAGCTGGAGGGGAGGCCTCTGCATAACATATCTTGTTCATTTTCTAAGTACCAACTGAAAATGCGAACACCCCTGAATCAATACACTAGCTCATTTAAAAGGCACAGCTAACCAAAATGAAGGGCAATTTTCTACTTATTTAAATTGCTTTAAAAGTACAAATCTTACCCTTGGAGTCAACTAGTCATAGGATTTTAAAATAAAAGTAATATTATCTTGCCTTCATAAAAGCCAGTCTACCTCTTCCTGTATACCATTTTCATCAAATGATGTTTTTTACTTGTTGGTTTACTCTTTTACTGTGAGAATGTCTGTGATACTGTGTGGTATGAAAATCAAGAAATTAGTCTCGCAGCAGGGAGTCTGCTAACAACACCATTTTAATCTTATCCTTTAAGCAGTGGCAGAAAACATATTAATTGCAGTTTAATTTGTGCAACAAATATTTCATTTTAATTATGCTTAATTTTTGTCAAGCTATAAAAATGTCAATAGTTCTGACACTGTTTTTTCTTACAAGTTTTTTTAAATGAAAGAATTAAAATCAAGTGCTGTTTCTGAAAGAAATTATGGAAGATTTCTAATTACTGCTTATGTTTTTGAAAAATGGCTAATCTAGAAGCCCCAAAATAACATCTGGGAACATGTGAACTTGAAGCTTTATTACTCAATGTTTATAATTCTTAATAATATACACGCATCATTAATATAATGGAATTCTCACAGGAAGGGTTGGTTTTTTTTTTTTGTAATTATAGGCTATATCAATAACTGTCATTGAACGGTACATTTTCTCTATAAAAACGCTTTCGTTAATTCCTCTCAGGAAAACTAGGACAAGAATAAGTGAAATTGATTGCAGTTGATATACCACACTGAAGAAAAGAGTATTCACCATGAACAGAAGTAGAAAGAAAAGTGTCAAAACCACCAAAGTTGAACTGTATTATATTCAGAAATATTTATTAAGCTCTCACTAGGTGCAAATCCTACCCAAACATTAAGTTCCATGCAAAAAGGCTACCCCCTCCTGGAAATCCTTCTCTCTCCAGACGTGAGTGAGATCTATCTACATGCCTATGGTCCATAATCACACTTTTCTCACCCTCACTGTCCTTGCTTTTTGGCTGGTATCACAGTAATTTCCACACATTTTCATATCCCTTACAAGATGATAAGGTTCCTGGGGGCAGGATCTAGGCCTTCTGTGTTCATCTCCTTTATCTATCACGTTCAAATATACTTTAAAATGAAAATCTATTGTCATGAACAAAATGTTTTGGGTGCTCTGTTTTGGGAAGTAACACAATTATTTCCAAAGTCTTGTGAGTATAGACCTGTACTTCAAAATTACTCCTCTAGAAGACTTCCAGTATTAAGATGGCAGAGCAATAAATTTCTTGCCCTATCTTATCCCATTAGAAATCCGCACCCAAGAACAGAGAATTACAAACATCTGTAAAACTACATCTTCAATGAAACTGGGAGATGGCAGTGATGCCATGTTGAGAAACAGATGAGGAATGTTCTAAAAACCCGTTCTAAAAGGAACAGAGAACAGAGATACCTTTGTGTTTGCATTCCAGTGAAATTACAATGTATTCTTCCTTCTAAAACCTAGAACCCTCAGGCACTGGCATCTTCAGATATTTCAGAAGCCAAAAGTGAGGCTGAGGGTTTGGCTGAAAGTCTCTGTAAGGAACATTTCTAAGCTTCCTTCTCAAGTGTCCCCCAGGAACCTCCCTGCTCTTCTCTACCATGTTTAGGGAGTCTGTTTTCTTTCTTTCTTTCTTTCTTTCTTTCTTTCTTTCTTTCTTTCTTTCTTTCTTTCTTTCTTTCTTTCTTTCTTTTCTTTTTTTTATAAACATATAATATATTTTTATCCCCAGAAGTACAGGTCTGTGAATCGCAGGTTTACACACGTCACAGTATTCACCATAGCACATACCCTCCCCAATGTCCATAACTCCACCCATTTCTCCCAACCCCCCTCCCCCCAGCAACCCTCAGTTTGTTTTGTGAGATTAAGAGTCACTTATGGTTTGTCTCCCTCCCAATCCCATCTTGTTTCATTTATTCTTCTCCTAAGGGGGGTCTGTTTTCTGAGTGGAAATAGAACAAGAACAAAAATTGGAGACATTAGGCATAGTAGAGGGTAAGGGTTAGGGCACTAATTAAGTGGAAGTCTTCACACTGAATGTTGAGAATACCATACTACCTTGCAGCCCCATTCCCAACTCCCAGAACATTAGCACATTTGGCAGATTAGGGAATTTTGTTGGGAAACTGAATGGCTATGAGTAGCAGCCCCTCCACAGAGTTACCTCTGAGGTGAAGGCTATCAAATAAGCCTTACCCAGGCACATAATGCATTATTTCAACTAGAATTTTAGTGTCTCATTTTTAATAATGAACAGCCCAAGATTAACAGATGTTTGCGAAAAACGTCCAACCTAAAAGACAGAGACAGTTATAAAAAAGAAAAAAAAAAGATGAATTTGAAACAATGCAAGAAGTGGAACAAAGTATAATTAAAATCTAAAATATTCTAAGAGACATTAAAATATATATTGCATGCATTAAGCAAGTACAGGCTGCTATTTAAAAAAATTAAAAAGAAGAAAGAGCTTTACTGAATAATACAGAAGCAGGAAAAACAAACAAACAAAAAAACAACCTGATAGAAAAATTGTAATTTAACACCAAGAAATGCTCCCAGGAAGTAAAACAAAGGGACAATGCAATGGAAGTAGAGAAAGAGGATTTAAAGCAGCAACAACAACAACAAACCAACTTGAGAATGGATGTAGAGAATTTGATCTCTTACTATTGAAACTCCAGGAGAAAGAATCTCAGAATACAAGTAGAAAAGAATTAGGAAAGAATGCAAGTAAATTACACCCAAACAGAATGACAGATGCCAGAGGCTTAAAACAGAGTAGAGATAACTTTCAACTTAAAATTCTCTATGTTAATAAAAAAATAAAAAAAAATCTAGATCCAATCAGTATCAATTACATGTGGGATGGAATTTTCAAAGATAGTAATTATACTGAAAGCCTGTTAGAGAGCACAGGGAAACTTGAGGAGAAGTGTGAAGAAAATCAAGCAAATGGGGATAAATGCAATTATTCCAGGAAATACAAAAAGTTATACAAGAAAGAAATATTATTGTAGAATACTTCAGGGCTTAATAAGAAACAATCTTTCTACAATTAAAAAAAAAAACAAACATACCAAAAACGTAATATAGAAAGGCTGAATATTTGTTGACTCAATTTAGAATTACTTAAAGAAAACATGGAGAGGATGGAATAAAAGAGCTAAATTCCTATCTTCCATAGTTGAAAGTCAATAGTCTAAAACTGATAAATTAAGATACAGCATATTATTTAGGTAGAAGGTAAAAGAATTGAAAATGGTGGTTTCTGGAAAGTAGGAGTGGACATGAAGGATGGGGAAGGAGTGGGTCACAAGTATGCCACTTTACACTCTATGTCTTTGGACATATTTGCTTTACATTTACTATGTACATATTTTATTTTGATATAAACAAAGTAAATAATTTTAGTGCATTAAAAAGTTTACTATTCTTAGAATTAAATTTCCTTTCTACTTGGATCATTATTTGTCAACTACATTCTTCTCAGTAATTGATGACCTACTTTTAAAATTACTTATTTAATAAACATTTATCCTAAATACCTAAATGTATGGTTTTCCACATGCTATTTTTAAAGGCCATATTTCCCTTTCTGACTATTTTTAACAATGTTTCCCATAAGCAAGTCTATATAGTATTATGATGCAGGTAAGATAGTCAACGGGAATTAATGTATTTTATAATGCCAACTCCTTTCATAAACTTTTGGAAAATTATATATACATTTACTAGTCTATGTACAATACTTAATGTCTATATTTAAACCAAAATTATTAAAGATGATGTTCTACTTTCTGAACTAGTGTCCTTTTCTCCAACTAAATCAAATTAAGAAAGCAATGTGAATTTCCTCACAAGCTATTTCATACTTGGATGCCCTTGAACTTTACTGAGTGTGAACTAAAAACATATGGAAGTAAAATACATTGATATTCAAAATACTAAGTAATGCTTATTTGCTGTTTTAATGTACTATTTATTGCAGAACATCTATATATAAATTGGAATTTATTTAAACTTTATAAATAAAAGACTGTCAAATTCAAGAACTTTGATACAAATAAAAATTTAATCTCAATATTAGTACATTATTTCATTATTATGTTTGAGTAATACAAAAATTATTTAAAGATTAAGAAGATATAAAAATGGAACAATTTAAATAATTACAGCCTCTTAAAACTCTATGGTTGGCATGATCACACAATATGGGAGAAAAATTCTTTTGAATAAAGTTAAATTCAACTATGTATGTATTGTATTGACTTATATCTCTTTTGTTCTACAAATAAGAACTTATCAGAAGAGTGCCTGGGTGGCTTAGTCTTTAAGCCTCTGCCTTTGGCTCCAATGGTGATCCCAGGGTCCTGGCATAGAGCTCTGCATCAGGCTCCCTGCTAAGCAGAAAGCCTGATTCTCCCTCTCCCCTCCTCCTGCTTGTGTTCCCTCTCTCACTGTGTCTCTCTCCGTCAGATACATAAATAAAATAAAATAAAATAAAATAAAATAAAATAAGAACTTAACAGAAACAAAGTAAAAAATAAATATGTCTCAGAAGAAAGAGAAATTAAGGAGTCAATCCCATTTACAGTTACACCCAAAACCATAAGATACCTAGGAATAAACCTAACCAAAGAGGCAAAGAATCTGTACTCAGAAAACTATAAAGTACTCATGAAAGAAATTGAGGAAGACACAAAGAAATAGAAAAATGTTCCATACTCCTGGATTAGAAGAACAAATATCGTGAAAATGTCTATGCTACTTAAAGCAATATACAGGTTTAATGCAATTCCTATCAAAATACCATCCTTTTTTTTTTTCCAAAGAAATGGAACAAATAATCCTAAAATTTACATGGAACCAGAAAAGACCTTAAATATCCAGAGGAATATTGAAAAAGAAAGCCAAAGTTGGTGGCTTCACAATTCCAGACTTCAAGTTCTATTAGAAAGCTGTCATCAAGACAGTATGGTACTGGCATAAAGACAACACATAGATCAATGAACAGAATAGAGAGCCCAGAACTCTATGGTCAACTCTATGGTCCTGCTTCAACAAAGCAGGAAAGAATGTCCAATGGAAAAAAGTCTCTTCAACAGATGGTATTGGGAAAATTGGACATCTACATGCAGAAAAATGAAACTGGACCATTTCCTTACAACACACATGAAAAGAGACTCAAAATGAACGAAGGATCTCAATGTGAGAAAGGAATCCATCAAAATCCTTGAGGAGAACACAGGCAGCAACCTTTTCAACCTCAGTTGCAGCAACTTCTTCCTTGGAACATCGCCAAAGGCAAGGGAAGCAAGGGCAAAAATGAACTACTGGGACTTCATCAAGATCAAAAGCTTTTGTGCAGCAAAGAAACAGTTAACAAAACCAAAAGACAACTGACAGAATGGGAGAAGATATTTGCAAATGACATATCAGATAAAGGGCTAGTATCCAAAATCTATAAAGAACTTACCAAACTCAACACCCAAAGAACAAATAATCCCACCAAGAAATGGGCAGAAAACATGAACAGACATTTCTGCAAAGACATCCAGATGGCCAACAGACACATGAAAAAGTGCTCCACATCACTCAGCATCAGGGAAATACAAATCAAAGCCATAATGAGATACCACCTCACACCAGTCAGAATGGCTAAAATTAATGAGTCAGGGAATGACAGATGCTGGTGAGGATGCGGAGAAAGGGGAACCCTCCTACTTTGTTGGTAGGAATGCAAGCTGGTGCAACCACTCTGGCAAAAAGCACGGAGTTTCCTCAAAAAGTTGAAAATAGAGCCACTCTATGACCCAGCAACTGCATCACTGGGTATTTACCCTAAACGTACAAATGAAGTGATCTAAAGGGGCACGTGCACCCGAATGTTTACAGAAGCAATGTCCACAATAGCTGAACTATGGAAAGAACCTAGACATCCATCAAGAGGTGAATGTATAAAGACGATGTGGTATATATACACAATGGAATACTATGCAACCATCAAAAGAGATGATATCTTGCCATTTGACATGACGTGGATGGAACTAGAGGGTATTATGCTTTGTGAAATAAGTCAATCAGAGAAAGACGACTATCATATGATATGAGGAAGTTGAGAGGCAATGTGGGAGTTTTAGGGGGTAGGAAAGGAAT
Source organism: Mustela putorius furo (assembly GCF_011764305.1). NCBI lineage: Eukaryota > Metazoa > Chordata > Mammalia > Carnivora > Mustelidae > Mustela > Mustela putorius. Next base: position 16,913,614 of record NW_025421402.1, on the reverse strand, counting down.
CAATGAAACAGAATGGGATCGGGAGGGAGACAAACCATAAGAGACTCTTAATGTCACAAAACAAACTGAGGATGGCTGGGGGGAGGGTAGTAGGGAGAGGGTGGTTGGGTTATGGACATTGGGAAAAGTATGTGCTGTGGTGAGTGCTGTGATGTGTGTAAACCTGGTGATTCACAGACCTGTACCCATGGGGCTAATAATACACTATATGTTAATAAAAAATTATAAATAGCTTTTAAATAAATAAATAAATAAATCTATCTCTCTGTGGTCAATATACAGTAACTTCTAATTAGTTGATATCTTTTTAAAATTATATTTTTGAAACTAAACCACTAAGGTAAGTTATATTCTCAGTTAATAAAGTATATGAAGTTGATATTTATGAACTTGAGAAATATTGAACTGTTAAGTAATTAAGAACTTACATAGTTTGCTTTAATTATTCCTCTATTTAATAAGACCTTTTTTTTAATCAGAAATATGAAGTTCTGCTCCCTCCTAAAGTAGATTCAATATAAGGAAAAATAAAACAAGTATAAAACAAGTAGCAAGCATACACAACATTAAGTTCTAAGTAGTTCAGATTTGGGGCTGAGGTGAGCAGGCTGAACAGTTTAATGGGGTATTAAAATATCTTATAGCCATCAGCAACCTGAAGATTAGTATGAATTATTTGTAGAAAACACTTCTGAATTTAAGCTTGATAGGTTAAAAGCATTCCAGACAAATCAGAGGTAATTCGTAGGGTCTTTTTTAACAAGAACCAGGATGTTCTTTACCTTATTCAGTAAAATTCTGTCATGTATATATTTACTTCACTTAAGCAAAGAAAGGAAAAGTGTAAGATTTTATATTGAAAAGCTACAATAAAACTCTATCATGAACATAATATAAATACGGTAGACTGAAATAATTATGAGTTGTAGATTTATTTTATGCAAACATTTTTTAGCAATGTAGTTTAGGATATTAATGTCTAACACTTGCGTATATTTCTTATGTGGACAGATGCTTAGCTAATATAGATTATGATATAGGTGTTAGTCATCATTAATGCTATTTCTAGAAACCCATTAGTTTCCAAAGCCTGGAAATTAATGGTAGAGTATTTCAATTGGTTTTCTCTGCTCTACAACTAAGGTTAGAGCCTATCCAAATTTTCAAAACTGTTACTGTGATTTAACGGATATTAACCTCACAATGTTCTATGAAGTTCTTATCCATCATGGGGTTTAGTTAATTAGCCTGGAGGAGCAATTTCCTCTCCAAGAAATCTTGTATTTAGAGCCCTAAGAAAACTCTTGTCCATCTCTATCATCAATAACACATAAAAGAACTGGCTATGGATGGCTATGGATTGGCTAGTAATGTCTGTGTCTTCATGAGTGGAACTGAAAAAGTCATCAAAGAATTATCCCAAACAAACAATCTGGTTGTCAGTTATACCCGTAAGTTTTTTGAAGCTTTCAAATAACAGATGTAATTCTCAGTTTAAATATATTGTTTTGGATCTCCTTATTTATGACCTAATTACAAGTTTTAAAGTTGGATTGGGGGGGGTTATTTTTTTTTTTTTTAATTTTATCTCTCCAAGAGATTTCAGGGTAACTGGAAAACATAAAATTATTGCACTACAGAAACCAAGCTGGGGTCTGGGCTTTACACAGGTTCTACAGAGACCCACTGTGTGGAAGGCCCCTGTGCTAGGCATGGATGAGTTGCAAGTAAGAGGCAGGACCAGGTTAGAAGTGTAAGTTTTCATCTCTTCCACCAATTATTAGTGCTGGAAAACTATGAAATGAGGGCAAGTGAACTGGGTTGCCTTCAAACTGGAGCCTGGAAAGAGGCCTTGATCTAAAGAGATAGAAGAACCAAATTCATAGGCTCTCCATATTGGTGAACAGAGTGAATGTGTCTAGTGCTCTTCAGCTAGGAGAAGGACAGGAGGAAAAAATGTATACAGTCCCATGGAAGAAAAATTAATTCGCATATTAAAGACATGGAGGTAATCGGACATCTAAAAGTCATCATTTCCAGGAACCCAAAGAAAATGTCAGTGTTAGAGAATATTTGCCAACTTCAAACAACTCCTAAAAATATGGATTCTATAAAACAGAGCCCATAAAAATAAGGTCAGAGATATTCGGTGAAATAGTAGATAAACTAAGATTACAGTAGCAGAATTAAAATTCACTGTAGAGACAATTGGCTACTCAAAGTTGAAAGGATGGAAAAAGTTGTATTTTAGAATAAAGAAACTAACTCAAAAAAGCAGCACCCCCCCAACACACATACACATAAAATCAGTCAGCTGAAATATTTCTTCCATAACAGTGATTGATAGAAAGTCACGAAGCAGTATTTATAAAGTTAAAGGAAAAGGTTTTGAGCCCAGTCCTTTATACATACTCTAGCTGTCACTTACATAGAAAACAGCAGAAAGGTCTGATATTACATTAATTAATTGGGATTAGAATCAGCTGCAAATGACAGAAAGCCCAAATTAGTGGTGATTTAAGAGAAAAGTCTATTTCTCTTTTACACTAAAGTCCAGAGTTGGTGTGATAGTCTACAGGGCAAAGGACCCAGGATCCTTTTATATTATTGCTCTACCTTTTGTGGCCTGCATTGATCCAAGGATTACAATGATTGAAGATGTCAATCTCTAGCTATGAAATCCCCCATTCTAGACATCCAGAAGGAAGAAATGAGAAGAATGACATTCATTTTTCTTTAAAAACACCACGGGAGGCTATCCATCATGGGGGCTCTTGCGTTCCTACATATCTTGCTGAATGTGTCAAAATCTCAGAGTCTTGATCATTCTTTTACTTGTAATAAGGGTCACTTCTCGGTATTGTTTATATGACTAGCAATCCTGAGAAGCAATGTAACACCACACACGGTGTAGGTATCACACAGTCCTGCAAAAGCAACTGGTCTTCTTCTGGGCAGAGCAGGCTTGCTTACTGCTTCCTATAAAAACAGTGGATTTCCTACATAAGGGATTCAGGGCTCTCTTCCTAAGGCACATCTGTGCATGCACACCCTCTCTGGCTCTCTGTACCCCCTTGTGAGATTTAGAGGGAACTGGTACAACTCAACTCCTACTGCTTCTGCTCTGAGGAACAGTCTCTGACCTAGGAGGCTTATGTCTTCTACCAGCATCTATGGCACTGAGACAGACTGATTTACCAGCTTGTACAGTTCTTTCAGTGAGAGTTCTGCTTTTAACTGTCCTTCATACCATAAGACTTATTTATGTGGGGAACAATTCAGGTAAATAATTCTTGGGAGTTGAACCCATAGTTCTGCTTACATTCCATTTTACGGCACACAGTCACAGGACTATGACTAGTTTTAAAGGGTGGCTGATGAATGAAGTTTTCATTTCAGGCACCCAGGTGCCCAGGTTCTAGCAGCACAGACATCAGAGATTCTGTTCATTTAGAACAAGAATTGGTAAACTATGGCCCACAGGCCCAAGCCAGCCTACTGCCTAGTTTTTAAATGAAGTTTTACTGGAATACATTCGTGCCCATTCTTGTATGTAGTGTGTATTGCTTTGTGCTATAATGGCCAATGTGAGTAGGTTAACATAGGCCATGTGGCCCAGAAATCCTAAAATATTTACTCTCTGGCCCTTTAAGAGAGGGTTTGCTGACCCCCAGTATAGAAGGGGAAAACTGATACAGAGAGACAATGAACTTTTAGCTACAGATACTTAAGGCCTCACAAAATGTACTGTCCATGCCCTCCTTCAAATAAAGGCTTCATGTATATCCTATGTATCAAAGAAATGATTCTTATTAATATTTCAGGTGAAGAATCAGTAATATTAATATGATCTTGAACAAAAAAACAAGATGCAGGAGACTGGAATGCTATTAACAAATTTCAAGAGATTGGTAAATATTATACCCCAAAACTGCAGAAAATGTATTTTTTTTGAAAATGTATTTTTTTAATGTACTTGGAATATTTGCCAAAATGACCAGATCCTGGGCCATAAATCAACTCTCAACAAATTTCAGGAGATTAAAATCATAGAATTTGTTCTTTGACCACAGAAGAACTGGAACTAGTAAACTAATAAAAATGTAACTTGGAAATCTTCAAATATTAGAAAATCCAATAATATACTTCTAAACAAAACATGATTTAAAATAGAAAACCTTTCAAGATTTATGATGAAACCTTGTAGAATGTCACTAAATCCATGTTTTGAAATGTATAGCCTTATGCACACATATTAGAAGCAAACTGAAAATGAATTATTTAATTATCTATCTTGAGAAGTAACAAAAAAGAACAGCAAATTAAACCCAATAAAAGTGAAGAAAGAAAAAAAGTAAAGAGAATATATTAATAAGTAGAAAATAGCCCTTAAATTGGGAAAATCAACAGTCAAAAGTTAGTTTTATGGATAGACTGAAGAAACTGAAAAGTCCTTAGCAACATAATAAAACATTTATATATCATGAATAAAACAGGTGACATCATTATATATACCATAGGCATTAAGTATTTAATAAATGAGATCATGAACAGTCTTTGCCAGGAAACATGAAAATTTAGAATAATAGGTCAAACTGAAAAAACACAACCCAGTAGACGTAAAAATAGAAATGTGAATAGTCCTGTATGAATTATAAGCACTGAATAAATAAAAACCCACCCAGAAAGAACATCTCAAAAACCAGTGGGCTCACTAGTAAATTCTCCCAAATATTTAAGGAAGAAATCACACAATTATACAAATTCTTCCAAAAATAGATATAGGGGAACACTACCCAGATATGTTTATGAGGCCAGCATAACCTTGACACCAAAAAGACTGTATAAGGAAGAACAAGTAGAGACAAACCTATTTCACAAACATAAGCATAAAAAAATTAAAGTATTAGCAAATTGAATGCAGTGACACATAAAAATGAAAACATTTCAAGATCAGGTTGAATTTGTGCCAGGAATAGAAGATTGAGTTAACAATAAAAAACAAACAAACAAACAATATAATTGACTACAATAATAAATCATATGATCATATTATAGATGGGAGATACACTTACAATAAAGTTTAATATCTATTTTAAAAGAGATTTTAAAAAGTCATCTCTTGAAACTTTATCATATTAAAGACATCATATAATCATGATACTTATCATACTTTATCATATTAAAGACATTTTGTTTCTGTATGATAAGGCATCATGATCATTGAAAAAAAAAACAGTATAAGTATTCACCTGATATCAGAAATGACTGAGATGACTTATTTCGCTAAGCATGATACGCTCTAGTTCCATCCATGTTGTTGCAAATGGCAAGATTTCATTTCTTTTGTTTATATAAAAAAATTAAAAAAAAAAAAAAAAAAGAAATGACTGAGATGAAACAAAATTTTATTTTTTAGAAAATGTAACTTTACACGTAGAAAAATATCTATAGATGTTATTATTAATAAGCTTAGCAAAATCACTGAATACAAAGTCAGAAGTGGGAAAAAATAAAGTTTCAAAAGAATACGTAAAAAGACAAGACCCCACAGAGATCCCCAGCCTCTTCCAACACATGAACACTTGAGTACACAGCTATGAGCCAGGCAAATGGCCCTCACCAGAAGGCAGTGATGCTGGTCTTGATCTTAGACTTGTAGCCATCAAAACTGTGAGAAATAAAGGTCTATTGTTTATAACTAAAGAAAATAATAATAAAGTATGATATCACTTATGTATATTTTAATGATAAATAATATATATCATTACCTCATAATATATATAATATATATATTAAATATATATAGTAATATATATCATTAAATCTCAAATCTCAATTTAGAGATTTAAGCAATTATTTTTTGCTGTACTTTATATAGCTATGTACTGTATATACATAAACAAACACAGGTAAAATTTTTCATAACTAAGAATTTTATATGATCCTTAGTGAGAAAATAAAGAAATACCAAAATTTATCAAATGTAGTCAAAACTCTTCTCAGAGGCTTATCACCGTAAATGTTTCTATCATTTCCTCTGATACCCCCAAAGCTTTCCCTTCTTTATCCCTGAAAATAATCTAATGTTTGACTAAGAAATAAAGGCAAACAACCAAATATATGTAGAAACTTTATATTGCTCATTATTTCACTTCTGCAGCATATTGTTTAATAGATGCTTGATAATAAAAATTGTATGGTTAAGTACACAATTCCATCACTTAACATAAAACAAGTATTCTATTGTATAAGAATCATGAAAATACAAAGAAAATTTACTTTAAAAATTAACAAGTTTTAATATTGTATAAACACATGTGACTCTATATGTGTCTATGATATACATACATATCTCTATATTTATATTGTTACATATTTTCCAATTTGTAAAGCAGAGATACATTATCTTGAACATTACTTCCCGCTATGATATTTCTATTATATTATGATTACTGGAAAGTCTTCTAAATTTCTGCAAAGAATTTGTAAAATCTTAGAAACCGGCCTATGATAGGAGAAAGTAAGTTTAAAGAGCTAGCAGAGTGTTATGGTCGACAGCCGTGACTTTGGCAATGATTAGCTTTACTTAGTCTTAATTTGTAATCTACAAAATGAGAAGAAATGATAGTGACAGAAATGATAACATCTAGGTGAGTCTGTAATCTATAAAATGAGAAAAAAATGATAGTGATAGAAATAACATCTAGTTGAGTTCTGGGGATTAAAAATGATAGTACACCAAAAGCTCTTCCTTATTGCATGTCCATTTGCTAAGAAAAATATGAAAAGGGAAGAACTGAAACACAGAGAGACTTTGTTGTTCATATAGCCCCTGCTCCAAAAGAAACAGAATAAGAGAAACATCCAAAATGGTTTCTTTTCTTTTCTCTTCTATTCATTCACTTTTTTTTTTTTTTTTACCATTTTAAAGGACATAACCTACGCAAGTAGCATTTCATACATCTCTTACTGAATTGTTTGACAAATCAAGGCAGTACACTGCATACAGCGGGTGCTCAATAGTTGCTAGTGATGAATAAACATTAAAAATGAGATTTAATTGTCAACAGGAATTGCAATCATGCCTGCAAAATGGCTAATTCCCTTTTGTAGAGAAAATAAAAACCTTTTTTTTTTTTTTTTTTTTACAAGATTTTGTTTTTACTTATTTGACAGAGAGGGAAGCAGAGAGAGAGAGGGAATACAAGTCGGGGGCGGGGGGGAGAAGTAGGCTTCCCACTGAGCAGGGCACCCGACAGGGGGCTCCCATTCCAGCTCCCTGGGATCATGACCTGAGCAGAAGGCAGACACTTAAGGACGGAGCCACCCAGGCACCCCAGATAAAACCTTTCAATAGTTGAACTCCAGGTTTATGAAGAGTGATTTAAATGGGAATATACAGATCTTTGGTCTTAATGCTTCAAAATGTTTGGTTCAATGAAACATGGAGACATCTTATAAAATGGCATTGTGTGATAAAGTGAGAGCTATTGTTCCCTAACAATAAGCTCCAATCTATGTGTTAATTTCACAGAAACTCTTAGTGGGTTTTTAGTCACCTAAGCACCCCCTATGATTCTCCTATGCTACATTATACATACATAAGAAAAAAATGATATACGTGGATATGCTTTATTGCTACCTTTAGCAGGATTGAAACAGTATATCAAATTTTATTTTGGTGGCCTTTTATTAGCTTTCTACCACTTGATCAGCTGATAACACTAATAATAAATTTTTTTTTATAAACTAGAGTTTGCAAGTCCTGTCCCGAGACTGTAATATTTCAAAAAACAGTCTAAGCTTTAGGGAAAAAACCAATTACAGAAACAGCATTAAAAATGCCAAGCACCGGGCAGAAGCAATTCTGGATCAGCTTAAAAAAGTGATTGATGAAACTCTAATCCAAGCTGAAGGAACAGTTTCACGACAAGCTGTGACCATTCCACACACTTCATTAGCTGCCATAATTAGCCTGGTGTTTCAATTTGTTAGAACTGGTGGGGACAATTTTCCTCAGAATGCAAACATCAAAAAACAGGGTCCTTCAGACTTCAGAAGAGGCTGATGAGAGGCTTTTCTAGTCTCTGTTAACTAAAAGATTAATTATTGCTGATGGGAGCCTGTGCTGTGATTGTCACTCTGTCTATGTGCATTACTTTTAGCATTAGAAGAAAGATATGGTTGACATTGCACTACTGCACTACTCAATCAAGCAGCTTCACATTAGTGCACAAAGTCGGTTTTAATATCCAGGCTATTTTTGATTGATTTGTCTTCCTGTTTTCTGGGACCAAGACTCACAACTATTTTTTTAGATCAGAATTTTAAAATAGTTTCTAACATATTGAGAAGTTTGGTTACTGCGTCTTGCCTCAAGTTATGGCTTCCCTTTTTACAGATCAGCAAATGAGTGATTTCATATATTTCTATCATCATATAGTGGCATCTTCCAGATATGTTTATAAATCTTCTACGACTACAAATGTTTAAGCTAACCTATAAGGCTACATTAATTTTAACTATGTTTATAAATACAGCACTATAATCTTATCCCTAGATTAACGGAATATACTCTGATTTTCCACGATGTAAATTCATGAAATCTAATTAGAAGGGATGCTAAGAAAGAAAATCCTGTACTGTTTCCTTAGAACAAAAGGGATTTCTTTTAGTCCTTTCACCATCAGCAAAGCTGATCCAAAATTGACAGGATATGCCTAAAGACAGTGTTACTAAAAATTTCACTGAAGCCTTAATTTTTAATTCCTTGGAGTTATTACTTATTTGCATTAGCACAGTTATTTTTAAATCCCAAATTTCCACTTTACATATCTTTTTTAAGCAACTTATCTCTTTGACCTATAATGAATAAACAATTAAGGTATTAAGGAAGCAGTAAGTAATCAAAAACACTGGTGGTATTTTCAAATCTACTACATTGTAGTGAAAAAGTTTTAAAATAAAAGAAAACAGAACTACATCAGAGGAAAATGGTTATCTGAATTTCCAGAGGGTATTTTCCATAGGTTTTATTAAAGTCAAATCTTTATTATCCCAAACAATTGGGCAAATATGTAATATGGAGCAGTAGTAATAGAAAATAAGTTAATTCTAATATTTTAGTAGCCATATTAGAAATAGTGACAAGGAACAGATGAAAATAATAGTACGGCAATAAGATATTTTAACCCCCTATGTCTAAAACACTGTCAATGTGATATGTCATTAATATGAAAATATGAGTATCTTACCTGTTTACTGCACTATATCTTTGAAATCCAGTGTGTACTTTACACCTAATAGCACATTTCAGTTCAGACTAGTCACATTTCAAGAGCTCAACAGCTACACAGGCATCACATCAAACAACAGAAATTTATAGAATGTAGAACTTTCCTTCCCAAAGAGTAGTTTTCCTGCTACTTAGTGAACAGAACAATTCTGGGGTTCTATGAAGTCACATAAGATTATAATACAAACATATGCAATAGCAGTTTAAAAACTTTTTACAATGAAGAGTAAAAGTCCTTCTACCTCCATAAGTGGACACTGGTGAAATCCAAATAGATACTAAGAATCACAACAATCAGTTAAGATAACGTGAGACAAGAAATCAACAGGCCAAGCATACCACTGAGACTGAATATAGCCACATACAGGGCCAGAAAGACAGTGCCCATTCCTTGGGCAGGAATGAATGGTTAAAACAAAATCCAGAATGCTTCGGTATGGTCCTATTTGTCATTAACACATGTTAATGTTTTACTATTACTGTCAGTAAACAGCTGCTAACCCAAGCATTATTTCCACCATCCCTCACAATGCAGCAATTTAACAGTTACTAAATATCCCAGCAAGGAGCTCTGGCTCTGGGATTATTGTCCACTCTAACTGTTTAGTACTTGTGAAGTACTTGTAGTAAATAATATTATCATGCCTAGAATATATTTATAATTAGCTGACCATATTACCCTCATTAGTTATCTGGTACATATGTGATCAATTTCACTACATTATTGTTTTTGATCTTTTTTATAAAACTGCTTCTTCCTAAAATCTCAGGAAACATGTTCAGAACCAAGATATCTAGATTTAGCAGCTCTAAACAGCCATACAAAAGGCACAGAGAAACTAATCTCAATTGAGTCTGCCAAGCCATTTGCTATTCATAAGACATTATAGAGATTATTTCTGTTTGGGTATTGCCGTATGGGGAACGTTTTACTTCCACAATTCTACATCTCTATCATTTATCCTTGATTTAATTTTTAAACAGTGGAGGATATACCCAAAGTAACTCTTAGAGTTCACACATAATATTCAAAGTTGCGTTCAATCATACATCTTAATAATGTATAGACAGAGAGAGAATCTTGAGATATAGACTATAAAATAGCACAGAATTTGAATAACTTCTTCAGTAGTGAAGACTTTATAATTAAAAAAGGAAGTAAATAGAGCTGAAACACTTCTGTCCTTTGTAAAAATACTTCACAGAATATGGCTGTTTGTCATAAAAAATGGGTTGATTTGAGAAGGCTGGAAATCAACCAAACTATGATTTGCCCCAGCCGAAGACTTTTGTCTGAAATCATCTCACACTGCAAATGGAAGAAGTCTTATACCAGAGGGGAGAAATCATGAAGCATAAGAAATAAATGTCTTAGTTGATTTGTGACTTAGAACAAAAGGATACTATAGAAGAAATACTTCATTTTCTCCCAAATAGTTATTTACTAACATGTCACAGAGTAAATGAGAGAGCCAACACATTCCTTTTAGCATCTGAGAGCAACCAATTTAGGATTTGGTGTGGTATATTCCTACAAACATCATGATAGAAAAAATCCTATTTTGTGAGCCCCTTTTGGAAACTACACAGATTCTTTCTTACTGTCTTCAAAATGATTAAGAGTTGAGCATAACTTTGGTTGGAAGGAAACTTCAAATTTCAGGACTAGGTGTACAATCTGCAATCTTTGGGAAAACATCTGGTTTTGCTGTTTGATGGAAAAACAGTTCTAAATCCCATACTGATCACCTCTTTCAACATCAGCATGAATTGCCCCAAAAATCCCAAATCAAAGACTAACGCATGCATATTCCTGTAGTCAACTTTCGAACCAGAGCCTTTACAGGAAAATTTTATGAGAAGGAGAGAAAAGAATGTAAAATGAAAATCTTGAAGGATTCAACTTTACAGATTTATACCTGCAAGAAATAGGAGGTCATGATCAGAACAATATGATAAGATGCTCACTCATGGTTGGATTACTTAGATAATTTAATTTTTCTTCAATTTTTCTTCAATTCACTACAGCCATACTAGAATTCTTTTAAGAAATCTTTCCTCTGGAAAATAAGATTAGATGAAGTTAATTGTGCCAACTCTCTAATTCTGGAGGAAATGCTTTTGGAAGCTGAAGTGGAAAATGACAATTTGTTTATTTCTGTATAGGCAGAAATCTCTGAACACCTAGGAACATCACAAAGCTCCATTCAAATTCATTTCTGCTTCAATCTCCCTAAAATGGATACATGGATTCACAATTTTTAGCCATCACAGACTCTATAATAATGCCTATTCCAAAACATATAACCTTAAAGGCTTAAGGACAAAAGAAATGAAATGACATGAGTTCAATGTAGAGATTTCTTGAAAATCTTTTTTATTCCTTTACTCCAACCTTTGCTCTCTGACAAAGTGAGTTAACTGGGGTTTTGGTTCCATTTGATAGTACACACCTAAGTAAGTTATTATTTTTGGCATTTGCTGTCATTAGAAAAATTGAAATCAAGTTAATGGCACAGAAGTCCTGCTACATTAAAAGGCTACCCCAACATTTCAACTTTTATTCAGGTGAAATGGTAGTGTTTTCACTGAAATCTATTTTTATACAATTTCTTTTCCTTACTTGCAAGATTTGGATTCATTTCCACATTTTTATAAAATAGATATTTGAAAGTAATAATTGTAAACAAATACTGAAAAAAATTATTTTATTTATTTGGTGAAATAAATCAGTTTTCAATAAGACTAAATTGATGGCATACAAATGTTGTATGCTTTTTTTTGTATTTGTACTTTATTTTTAGACAGAAGGTCCATAGCTTCAATTATGTATCTAAAGAATCAGAAGTCAAAAAAAGTATTAAAGTATTAATGAAAAATCTTAGCATTACTTCTGAAGAAAATAGCCATTTCCTGATTTTTATCCACAACAGCCAAACTGTGGAAAGAGCCGAGATGCCCTTCAACAGACGAATGGATAAAGAAGATGTGGTCCATATATACAATGGAATAGTACTCAGCCATCAGAAAGGATGAACACCCAACTTTTGCATCAACATGGATGGAACTGGAGGAGATCATGCTAAGTGAAATAAGTCAAGCAGAGAAAGTACATTATCATATAGTTTCACTTATTTGTGGAACATAAGGAACAGCATGGAGGATACTAGGAAAAGGAAGGGAAGAATGAAGTGGGGGGGGGGGAACTGGAGTGAGAGACAAACCACGAGGGACTATAAACTCTGGGAATCAAACTGAGGGTTTTAGAGGGAAGGGGGTGAGGGGATGGGCTAGACTGGTGATGGGTATTAAGGAAGGCACGTATTACATGGAGCACTCACTGGGTGTTACACGCAAACAATGAATCATGAAACACCACATCAAAAACTAATGATGTCCATATGTGCTTGGGTGAGTGCTGTGAAGTGTGTAAACCTGGTGATTCACAGACCTGTACCCCTGGGGATAAAAATATATGTTTATAAAAAATAAAATATTAATAAAAAAAGCTAATGATGTACTGTACAGTGACTAATTTAATAAAATTAAAAAGCCAAAATTGAAATTAAAAAATAAATAAAATGAAAACCCACTTTGCCAGCCTTTATATCAAACTTCCCACATAAAATAAGTAGAAGAAATGAGTAGATAAAATGATTTCTACAAAGGGAAATATGGTTAAGTGGAATAAAGCTGGTGACTTGATTTATATTAGTGATCTAGTGAATCTACCTAAGTGGACAGTTCTTTTGTACTTAAGTCCAAGTCCACACCAGGTAACATGCACCTGTAATAGAAGTATACTTAACAATTATACTTCCATAGAGAAAATAATTATAGTGTGGAATATCACTTTTATGTGTATGTTTCGGTACGAGAAAGCTGGTTCTTCAGTTACTTCCCCTCTCTTCCCCACCCAGCGATGCCTTTCCTGTATGTGGGTATGTGTTCATAGAAGGATTTGTGAGCTTAATGGGGCAAATACAGACAAACTCTGAGTATATGTAGCATACATACTTCAGGCAACATGTTCTGGAGGTAGCAAAATTTTGACTATAATATTTAAAAACAAAACCAAGAAGACACACAAATGGCCAACAGACACATGAAAAGATGCTCTCAACATCACCCACCATCAGGGAAATGCAAACCGAAACCACAATGAGATATCACTTTACACCTGTCAGAATAGCTGAATCAAAAAGATAAGAAATAACAAGTGTTGGCAAGGATGTGGAAAAAAAGGCAACCTCGGGCACTGTTGCTAGCAATGCAAACTGGTGTAGCCACTGTGGAAGACAATATGCAGATTCCTCAAAAAATTAGAAACAGAATTACCATATGATCCAGTAATTCCATTATTGGGTATTTACTTAAAGAAAACAAACACTAATTCTAAAAGATATGCACCTCTATGTTTATTGCAGCACTATTTGCAACAGTCAAGATATGGAAGCAACCCACGTGTCCATCAGCATATATACACAATGGAATATTATTACTCAGCCATTAAAAAAAAGCCACTTGGACAACATGGATGGAGGTGGAGGGTATCATGCAAAGTGAAATAAGCTTGACAGAGAAAGACAGATACCATATCATTTCATTTGTGGAATGTGGCACACAGAGAAAAAAAAAGACAAACAAAACCCCACACTCTTAAATACAGAGAAGAAACTGTTGGTTGTCCAAGAGGAGGTGAGTCGGGGGATGGGTGAAACAGGTAAAGAGGATTATGAGTACAGTTATCCCGATGAGCACTGACTAATGTATAGAACTGCTGAATCATTATATTGTACACCTGAAACTAATATAAGACTGTATGTTAATTAAATTTAAATAAAAAATCAATTAAAAAATTAAGCTACGTACACTGTCATCCCCTATGAAGTCAGATATATAACAATAATAATGATTATTCATATCAAAAAAATTTTTTAACATTTGAAAAACATGACTTTCTTTGCTTTGGCACAGTAGACTTTACTGAGGCTATACTATAAGTCCTACTGTACTCTAGAGTAGAAAGAAGTTTTCTTGAAAGTGAATTTTATTTTTATGTTACCATGTTGTCAAAAATCAACCTTAAAGCTACCATTGATTATTTTAATACCACTAAGCCATAACTTTATACTAATATAATAGCTATATTCTGAGATGAATTTCTTCATAGAATACCAAATACTTAACATTTGATACCTGAAAATCTCCCAATCTGACAGATTCATGCAACTTGAGATCCTTTTTTTATTGTAAGCATTTATGTCCATTACACATAAGTAAGATGAGAGTTAAAAGTTAAAGAAAGGAAATTTTATCAGTAATGTTTTGGGGTAAAAAGAAAAAGTATATGTTACCTGTGAATATATCTAATATATTCTATCATCTTTTTTTCTGATATATTTTTCAGAATTTTCACTGTACCTTGATATTTAGGTAATGCTAGCCATAAATATGGAAACATACTTTAAAAATAAAATATACACTTTACATATAGTATTTTTATAACTCCTCAATTAATGCTATTGGAATTAGAAAGTATATTAATACTTGTAAATTAGATTGCTTCTATCCTTTAGACATTATTTATGTATAGTACATGTCAAAACTAAAATGACAGATGATTTCTGAATTCAATTAGGAAAACAATATGCATGTCTCAAAAATCAGAGATAAAGTAAGCAGAGTTTCAGATTCGAACAGTATAGTTTCAAATTCTATGTATTTCTTTTTAAAAAATAGTATTTTGAAGAAAATGCTTTAGCCTTTTTTAATGATTTATAGGTATTAGCAATATAAATGAATTTCTACTGAAAATGTTGACAAATAAAATGGAAGTAATTTTCTTAATACAAGCATGACATAAAAGTGAAGGAAAAAAGTATACGGCAAATGCTATTTGCCCTTCATTATGGTTATAGTAAACATCATCCCGATACATGGCTGGTAAGTTGCAACGAAATTTGGATCGACACACTCAGTCTTCTAATCACGAATAATTAGATGCATTAGCAAAAAATACTCTGAAAAGATGTATAATAAAAAGATGGAATAAATGCGCAGAACTGATATTTACCATGAGAAAATTCAATTTTAGACTAGAACGTGGTTTTTATATGAAGGTTTAATTTTTAAAATACTCTACTTGGCAGTCAACCATAACTTCACTTGGGAGAGGGGGTGTCGTTAGGAAAAACTTCCCTAAGGAAGTAAAGGGAGGAAACTAATACATCTCCGTCAGGTGTGGGTGGAAGGGATTCAGAAGACACCGGGGTCGGGGAGGACCTGAAGTGCTCTGTCTTGGGCGTTCAGTGTGAGCTCTCTCTGGGATGAGTAAAGACAAAAAAACAGAAGAAGGAGTCATAGAGCAACTTTTTTCTCTAATGCTGCTTACAGGCAAGTTACATGATTAAATGAAGAAGGTAGGGAAAGCAAGACATTTATAATACAACAGACAAATGACAATGCATTGCTAGTTAGACAGCATAATAAGTACCATCTAATTTTCTCTTTGAAATCCATTTATTCTTCAAAGCCTTATATCATCATCAAGGGACCACATTTTCCAACTGAGGAATTACAGAGGAAGAAAATTAGATTTTATTAAATATTCCAATTGTGAGCAAAATCTTTGCAAATAGCTCTTGGAATAGATTTAATAAGAAAGTAAGGTCAACATTTGTATCTTTCCAGCCGGCAGTGTAAAATGTTTTCACTATTTTTGTATCTTAATGTTATTTAGTAAATATTCTTGAAGTCAGTTGCTGTCCAGACTAGCAAGTTATCACTTTTTAGTCATCTGATATCTCACATTTGTTAACCTTTGAGCATGCTAGTGAATTTAAGTTTTTCTCTAAGAGTTGGTATCCTTATAATAGCCACCTAAAAATAGTTCAGTGACAAATCTGGAGTTAATAACACTATTTTCAATATGCTACTAGCATAATAAAAGTTACAAACTGCAGAATTCTGCAGATCAGTTGGGTGGTATGGCTTCCACCATCATATTAGAATACGAGTATTTAGTTAAATAACCCTGTGAATAGCATCTTTGGGAGAAAATATGTTGGATTAGGCATTATTTGGAAAATACTGCGTTAAGTATGTTAAAAGAAACTGAATTCACAACAATAATTTTTAGAATTTCTTTAAATGAATTCTCAAGTAGGAATCCCAGTGAATGAAACAGTAAGTGCAGTTCTGAGCTTCTCTGCACATTATATAAAGTGATATGAAACAAGAAGGTAACATGAAATTAGAGGTGTTTGACTTGTCCTTTATTTTTATGGTATCACTGCTGGTTTCCTTTTCTTTTTTGTAAGAGTTAAAAACAATATTAAGTGCCCACTGGGAGGTTTACCAAAAATGATTTTTAAGGTACTGCTTTTTATATTCTGACATAAAAATCAACTGAAAATACAAAAGGATAGGGAATGTTTTCTATAAGTAAAAATTCAGCTTGATAGCAAGCTTTCATA
Organism: Mustela putorius furo; assembly: GCF_011764305.1. Lineage (NCBI taxonomy): Eukaryota > Metazoa > Chordata > Mammalia > Carnivora > Mustelidae > Mustela > Mustela putorius. The sequence goes on along the minus strand of NW_025421402.1, from coordinate 16,896,838 downwards.
TATTTGTTTTAGAAGCAACACAAGTTAGACATTATTTACATTTGAATATTTAATTTTTGTAATAGTAAAACATGAAATATTTATAGTATGGAAAATAAACTTATATTAATACAAGGCAAATTAATCTTTTAATCATCTAGGACTCAATTTATTAACATTATTTTATTATTACTTTCTAAATAGCTTTTATAATGTTAACACATGAAAATGGGGCTAATGACGGAGAAATTTTTAAGTGACCCAGAGGGCATTAGAGATTTAGGATATCATTACAAAATTAGCAATCCAAATATACTAATAGAAAAACAGAGTAGGAAAAGAAACCAAAGGGTCATATGCATAATAATAACTAAAATGTATGGTGTTTATCATGTTGGGTAGTCCAAATCACTTATATGATTCCCTAATTCTGTCATCAGAGCAAACTGTAAGTAAGGCAAAATATTTTCCCTTTCCACAAATGAAAAAACCGAGATAGAGAATTCAAATAACTTGTTTAAAATTTTATGCACCGAAATAGTATCTGAAATGAGAGATTCTAAATCCAGAACGTAATCAGTAGGACTGGGATCACAACAAGAAGAGATACATTTCTCTCTCTCTCTCTCTCTCTCTCTCTCTCTCCTTTCTCTCCACGCATGCCCAGAGCAGAGGCCATGTGAGGACACGGCAGCAAGGCAGCCATCTACAATTCAAGAGTCCTCACCAACCCTGACAGCACCTGGTCTTGGCTTTTCCAGCCTCCACAAGTGTGAGAAAGTAAGTATCTGCTGTTTAAGCCACCCATTCTATGATACTTTATGGCAACCTGAATAAACTAATACAATAACAAAACACATACGTACAACAGTGATGACTACATAACAAGAGCAAGTTAGAAAATAAATGAGAAAAGAACTTTTTCTCAATAACAATAAAGTATAATTTATTTAGGAATAAGCCTAGTAACAAATGCAAAGAATCTATGTGAAAAAAACTAATTTGTATTAAAAGACATCGTGTGCTCTTACAGAAAAAAAAAAGGCACAACTTCATTAAAATCAAGAAAATGCTAATTAAAACTGTACAATCTGATGGTTTTGAAGGGGCAGAGGGTGACCAGGTGGTGTGTATTATAGAGGGCACAGATTGCATGGAGCACTGGGTGTGGTGCAAAAATAATGAATACTGTTATGCTGAAAATAAAAAATAAATTTAAAAAAACTGTAATGTTACACCTATCTGATATTGGCAAAAATATGTTGGCAGGAATACTGAACATCCCTGCTAAACGCTAAGTTTGTAAAATATTTGGAAAAATACATTCTTATGAATAAATTTAAGGATGTGCATATACACTCAGCCATACCTTTCTTTCATATAGGAAGAAAAAGGTATGTAAAAGAACCAATGTAACATTCAAATCAGCATGGTTTATCAGAGCAAAAAGGCTACCCCGAACCTCACATTCATCTCCAGTAAAATGGATAAATTGTGGCAAATTCATGTGTGAAATATTTTTTATCAGTGAAAATGAAATGTAGTTACACACAGTGAGTCTCTTGTATAGCAAGTTGCTAAAAAAAAAAAAAAAAAAAAACCGCATGGTATAATTCGCACACTTATAAAAAGACATCTATATAAAGTGCCTAATTATGTAAAACTAACTACTACTTGGGAACAAAAATACATGTAATGGAAGTACAGATAAAAGTGAAGAAATTATTAAAAATTCAGGATAGCAGATACCTCTAGCTAGCAACAGAAAGGACAGAATCGTTAAGAGTGCCACATAAGACTTGAAAATAATAGGAATTTTTTTTCTAAATCAGGTGGAGAGTTCACTATACCATTATATTTATTTATTTATTTTTTATTTTTTAATTTTTAAATTAACATATAATGTATTATTAGCCCCAGGGGTACAGGTCTGTGAATCACCAGGTTTACACACTTAACAGCACTCACCATAGCACATACCCTCCCCAGTGTCCATAACCCCACCCCCCTTCGCCCAACCCCCCTCCCCCCAGCAACCCTGTTTGTTTTGTGAGATTACGAGTCTCTTATGTGTACCATTACATTTATAAAAAATATTCTGATATTCTGTATCTGCTTGACAAATAATTGAGATAAAATTTTTTAAATATGTAATATACAAAACTGTAAGTCTGGTGCCTATAATAAAAGAGTTAACATAAAATCAATATAAAGTCTACAAAAACCCCAAAGTAAATAAAATAGTAACTAAATGAAGTGAATAATAAAAATAACAGAATTGTTAACCATAAGAAACAATAGAGTAAACGATATTAAGGAAACTTGGGAGCTATTTGTAAAAAGTGTAAAACTGAATAATCCTTATACAAGAATAAATTTTAAATCATTTTACAGTATATTAAAGATAGCAAAATGAAAAACTTCACAAGCGTATCTTAGGCAAGAACCATTTCCCTCTCAAAGTAACTGACAAAAACAGTTTGTTACGTAGCAAAAATTATTCCATCATTTGATACAGAGAAAGTATCAGTACTATAATTTCTGTCAATACAGCAGACTAGACATTCAGAAAACCTCTCTCACTTAAAATTTCTGGATAAAAGATTTTAAGATCTTTTAAATGCACAGATGAGCTGGAAAAAAAAAATAAGGGGATTCTAAAAAAAATAAAGGCTAGCACAAGTCTGGTGAGGGCTACAGTCAGTATTTGTTCCAAGGCATATATTTATTTATAGTCCTAGTGTCTGGGCATAACATGGTACATGGTCAAGAAATTGACAACGCGACAGCAGCAGAGTGTGGGAGTTACACTGGAGAACTCTGTATGAAACCAGCACTCCTTAAAAAAACCAACATTCCTAGTAGGTAAACTAGAAAAAGAAAAAAGACCCTATTAGGAAGACTTTGACATATGCCCCTGTCTCATTCTTGGCTCTGGGTTGAGTGGAGAGGATAAAAAAAAATGAGAGTTCCTTAACAATGAACTTGAACTCACAGAGGTATGGCTGTGAAATCAAAATTTAGTTTTTCTGTTAAGCTCATGGCAGAAACAAACAACAACCTTTTCTGAAGAAATGCGTACCTTAAATCAGGGATCAAAGAATTCCCACATATAAAGTTTCAAGGAACAAAAACCCTCAAGCAAATAAAAATATCTATTTATTAATAAAATAAAATTAATGATGATAAAATAATACTCAGAGATGATGAGATGGAGGGAAATGGAAATTCACATAAATTGCCAGTTGGACATGTAAATTAGGTCACCCTTTCTGTTTAGACATTTGGGAAGATGAATCAAAAGTCAAAAACATGCATACTCTTTAACCCAAGATTTCTCAACAGTGGCACTACTGACATTTTAGGCAAATAATTCTTTGTAGTGGGGAGCTGTCTTGTGCAGTAAAGGAAATTTAGTAAGTCATTGCCTCAAGGTGGGTGCTAGATGCCTGTAGCGCCCACCTCCACCCACCTCTACCCAGCTGCGAGAGCCAAAAGTGTGTTCATACACTTCCCAAACTGCAACAGCGCCTCCGGTAGAGAACAACTGCTTTAAACACATTTGTAGGTAAAGGTTAAGCTGTAGGAGCAATGGCCCTCAGCATTGCTTCTAAATATGAAAATTCAAAAAGATGAATCTAAAAGATAAAGTAATATATATCATAGAAAATTGGTTAAGTAATAATTTCACACAGCACAGTAGATCCATGATAGACTTCTTCCATCTTTAAAACAAAAAGGGTACTTCACTCTCTCTCTCCCTAAAGCCATTGCCCTATCAATCTCTCTTCTCCTTTTCCAGCCAAATTTATTCAAATTACTGTCTAACTAGATCAATCTCTCCCTTTCCTCCATCCTTCCTACCCCATACTGTTTTGTACTCCCTCTTCAAACCACTCCATTCTGGCTTAGTTCCCCATATTGTCACTGAATCGGCTCTTGCTAAGTGACCAATGACTTTGATTTTGCTAAATCTAGGGGGCTTTTTCAGTCCTCATCTTCTTTAACTTCACAGCATCATTTGCCATGGCTCATCACTCCTTTCTTCCTGCATTATCTTTTCTTGTCTTCTTTGATAAGCATATTCTTTTGGTTTCCCTCACATTTATCCACCTCCTTCACAGCTCATCCAACTCCAAATGGTTATTAAGTGCTGGCATTCCTCAAGACTTTCAGTTGCCCTCTCATTATCTTATGTTTTACTTTAGGCTATTTCATTCATTGTCAGGATTTCAATTATTATTTATGAACTGAATATACTAAATTTTATTTGTGAACAAGATCCACTCAATTCTGGGACTCTGGTCCATCTGTTGTTTTAAGCAACAAACATGGATAATAGCTATTTATTTAACATCTCTACCTGGATGAATCAAAGTCATCTCGATCTCAAATGTGTATAAGATTAAGATCAAGATTTTTTCCCTACAATGGCTCCCAAAATTCTGATCCTTTTCTTTTCCCATTCTCAGTGAATAGTATCACTGTAAATTCAGTTTGTCCCTTGCAGAGACTTAGTAGTAATCAGCAAACTTTTTTTCTTACTTTATCATCATATTGATTTCATTTTCAATTTTAACACTATTTGTATTCTTAACACTTCTAAAATTAATTCACATCTCTACGTATTTACTGCCATTCTTCTAGAACAAATCATACATTTTCTTTATGGCAGTTCAACAATATGTAACAAAAGCCTTAATGATGTGTTAGCATATTATCAAAAAGACAAGGGCTAATAAGTGTTGGTGAGGATACAGAGAAAAGAGAATCCCTACATACGGTTTTTGGGAATGCAAACTGGCACAGTCATTATGGAAAACAGTATGAAGTGCCTCAAAAAATTAAAAATAGAACTACTGGGGTGCCTGGGTTGCTCAGTGGGTTAAAGCCTCTGCCTTCAGCTCAGGTCATGATCCCAGGGTCCTGGAATCGAGCCCCACATTGGGCTCTCTGCTCAGCAGGGAGCCTGCTTCCTCCTCTCTCTCTGCCTGCCTCTCTGCCTACTCATGATCTCTGTCTGCCAAAAAAATCTTCAAAAAAAAAGTATGGCCCAGGGGCGCCTGGGTGGCTCAGTGGGTTAAGCCGCTGCCTTCGGCTCAGGTCATGATCTCAGGGTCCTGGGATCGAGTCCCGCATGGGGCTCTCTGCTCAGCGGGGAGCCTGCTTCCTCCTCTCTCTCTCTCTGCCTGCCTCTCCAACTACTTGTGATTTCTCTCTGTCAAATAAATAAATAAAATCTTAAAAAAAAAAAAAAGTATGGCCCAGCAACCCCACTTCTAGATATATAGCTAAAGGAAAGGAAATCACTATCTCAAAGATATATATATACCCTCGTGTTCATTGCAGTTAACTTAAAATATTCAAGACATGAAAATAACCGAAGTGTCCACTGATGGATGAATGGATAAAGACAATGTGATACACAGACACATACGCACACACGCAGGAATATTATTCAGCAATAAAAAGGGAAATTTGGCCATTTGACACAACAGGGATGAAACTTGGGGGGCATTATACTAAGTAAAATAAGTCAGAGAAAGACAAATATTATATTATTTTATTTATATATGATATCTAAAATAGTCAAACTCACAGAAATGGGGTAGATTAGTACCCAGGCACTGTGGGTGGGGGAAATGAAGAAATATTGGTCAAAGGGAAAAAAATGTTCAGTTATAAGATGAAAAAGTTCTGGAGAACCAACGTTGTGAAGAGAGTGTATTTTAGGGGTGCCTAGGTGGCTCAGGGGGTTAAAGCCTCTGCCTTTGGCTCAGGTCATGATCCCAGGGTCCTGGGATCGAGCCCCGCACCGGGCTCTCTGCTTAGCAGGGAGCCTGCTTCCTCCTCTCTCTCTGCCTGCCTCTCTGCCTACTTGTGATCTCTGTCTGTCAAATAAATAAATAGAATCTTAAAAAAAAAAAGAGAAAGAGTGTATTTTAAATGTCACCACACATATACACAGAGAAAGGTAATTCTGTGAACTGACAGATGTATTAACTAATCCTGTTGTGGGAATCACTTACTAAGGTATATGTGTATTAACCAAAAACAATATTATATACATCACTTTTATCTCTATGAGCATGGAAAATCCAAAAAAGTTAGGAAAAAAATAATTTTCTCGGCCTCTATATCACTCACGGTTCTCCAAGGAAAGAGAACTAATTAAGAAAGGTGACAGAGAGACAGAAAGACAGGAGTTTTTTTTAAGGAAATGGCCTATCCAATTATGGAGTCAGGAAAATCCAAATCTGCAGATTAACCTGCCAGGCTAAAAATGCAGGCAGGTAAAAACCTATGGGATACAGCAAAGGCGGTCCTAAGGGGGGAAATACATAGCCATCCAAGCCTCCCTCAAAAAAATGGAAAAATCCAGAATACACCAGCTGTCTCTACACCTTAAAGAACTGGAGAATCAACAACAAATCAAACCAACTCCACATGTAAGAAGGGAAATAATCAAGATTAGAGCAGAGATCAATGAGGTAGAAACTAGAGCTACAGTAGAACGTATCAATGAAACCAGAAGCTGGTTTTTTGAAAGAATCAATAAGATCAATAAACCATTGGCCACACTAATCCAAAAGAAAAGAGAGAAAGCTCAAAAATAAAATTATGAATGAAAAGGGAGAGATCACAACTAACACCAAGGCAGTAGAAACAATCATCCGAAGTTATTATCAACAGTTATATGCGAATAAGTTAAGCAACCTAGATGAAATGGATGCATTCCTGGAAAACTATAAACTCCCAAAATTGAACCAGGAAGAAATTGACAACCTGAATAAACCAATATCTAGTAACAAGATTGAAGCAGTGGTCAAAAACCTCCCAAAAAATAAGAGCCCAGGACCTGATGGATTCCCTGGAGAATTCTACCAAATTTCAAAGAAGAAATAACACCTGTTCTCCTGAAACTGTTTCAAAAAATTGAAGCAGAAGGAAAACTTCCAGACTCTTTATGACGCCAGCATTACTCTGATCCCCAAACCAGGCAAAGACCACACCAAAAAGGAGAATTTCAGACCAATATCAATGAGGAATATGGATGCTAAGATTCTCAACAAGATCCTAGCAAACAGGATCCAACAGCATATTAAAAAGATTATCCACCATCACCAGGTGGGATTCATCCCTGGGCTACAAGAATGGTTCAACATTTGCAAATCAATCAATGTGATAGAACAAATCAATAAGAGAAGAAAGAAGAACCACATGGTCCTCTCAATTGATGCAGAAAAAGCATTTGACAAAATCCAACATCCGTTCCTGATTAAAACGCTTCAGAGTATAGGGATGGAGGGAACATTCCTCAACTTCATAAAATCTACCTATGAAAGACCCACAGCAAATATCATCTTCAATGGGAAAAAGCTCACAGCCTTCGCATTGAGATGAGGAACATGACAAGGATGCCCACTCTCACCTCTCTTGTTCAACATAGTATTAGAAGTCCTAGCAACAGCAATCAGAAAACAAAGAGAAATAAAAGGTATCCAAATTGGCATTGAAGAAGTCAAACTCTCTCTCTTCGCAGATGATATGATTCTTTATATGGAAAACACAAAAGACTCCACCCCCAAACTACTAGAACTCATACAGCAATTCAGTAACGTGGCAGGATACAAAGTCAATGTACAGAAATCTGTGGCTTTCTTATACACTAACAATGAAAATACAGAAAGGGAAATTAGAGAATCGATTCCAATTACTATAGCACCAAGAACCATAAGATACCTGGGAATAAACCTAACCAAAGAGGTAAAGGATCTGTACTCGAGGAACTACAGAACATTCATGAAAGAAACTGAAGAAGACACAAAAAGATGGAAGACCATTCTATGCTCTTGAATAGGAAGAATAAACATTGTTAACATGTCTATACTGCCTAGAGCAATCTATACTTTTAATGCCATTCCGATCAAAATTCCACCGGTATTTTTCAAAGAGCTGGAGCAAATAATCCAGAAATTTGTATGGAATCAGAAGAGACCCCGAATCACTAAGGAAATGTTGAAAAACAAAAATAAAACTGGGGGCATCACATTACCTGATTTCAAGCTTTACTACAAAGTTGTGATCACCAAGACAGCATGGTACTGGCATAAAAACAGACACATAGACTAGTGGAAGAGAGTAGAGAGCCTAGATATAGACCCTCAACTCTATGGTCAAATAATCTTCGACAAAACAGGAAAAAATATACAGTGGAAAAAAGACAGTCTCTTCAATAAATGGTGCTGGGAAAACTGGACAGCTATATGTAGAAGAATGAAACTCGACCACTCTCTTTCACCGTACACAAAGATAAACTCAAAATGGATAAAAGACCTCAACGTGAGACAGGAATCCATCAAAATCCTAGAGGAGAACATAGTAACCTCTTCGATACTAGCCACAGTAACTTCTTTCAAGATATGTCTCCAAAGGCAAAGGAAACAAAAGCGAAAATAAACTTTTGGGACTTCATCAAGATCAAAAGCTTCTGCACAGCAAAGGAAACAGTCAACAAAACAAAGAGGCAACCCACGGAATGGGAGAAGATATTTGCAAATGACAGTACAGACAAAAGGTTGATATCCAGGATCTCTAATGAACCCCTCAAACTCAACACACACAAAACAGGCAATCATATCAAAAAATGGGCAGAAGATATGAACAGACACTTCTCCAATGAAGACATACAAATGGCTATCAGACACATGAAAAAGTGTTCATCATCATTAGCCATTAGGGAGATTCAAATTTAAACCACATTGAGATACCACCTTACACCAGTTAGAATGGCCAAAATTAGCAAGACAGGAGACAACGTGTGTTGGAGAGGATGTGGAGAAAGGGGAACCCCCTTACACTGTTGGTGGGAATGCAAGTTGGTGCAACCACTTTGGATAACAGTGTGGAGATTCCTCAAGAAATTAAAAATAGAGCTTCCCTATGACCCTGCAATTGCACTCCAGGGTATTTACCCCAAAGATACAGATGTAGTGAAAAGAAGGGCCATCTGTACTCCAATGTTTATAGCAGCAATGGCAACAGTCGCCAAACTGTGGAAAGAACCAAGATGCCCTTCAATGGATGGGGAAGATGTGGTCCATATACACTATGGAATATTGTGCCTCCATCAGAAAGGATGAATACCCAACTTTTGTAGCAACATGGACGGGACTGGAAGAGATTATGCTGAGTGAAATAAGTCAAGCAGAGAGAGTCAATTATCATATGGTTTCACTTATTTGTGGAGCATAACAAATAACATGGAGGACATGGGGAGATGGAGAGGAGAAGGGAGTTGAGGGAAATTGGAAAGGGAGGTGAACCATGAGAGACTATGGACTCTGAAAAACACCTGAAGGTTTTGAAGGGGTGGGGGGTGGGAGGTTGGGGGAGCCAGGTGGTGTGTATTAAGGAGGGCAGGTGTGGCATGGAGCACTGGGTGTAGTGCAAAAACAATGAATACTGTTACGCTGAAAAGAAATTAAAAAAAAAAAGAATGTTAGTTAATTGGTTCTTCAAATTTTTTAAGTTATAGTTTTGAGCCAATAAATGTAATATGAAATTGGGAAAAAATGGAGGCAGGAATTAATATTACAGTCATGCAGCAGGATTTCTTTTCCAGGAAACTTCAATTTTTGCTCTTAAGGTTTTCAACTGATTGTATCAGATCTGCCTATGCCATTCAGGGTAATGTGCTTTGCTCACAGTCAACTTAGGGTAGATGTTAACCACATCTGCAAAATACCTTTACAGCACCACTGAGATTACTGTTGATTAAATAATGGTACAAATGCCTAGTCAAACTGACACATAACAGCAACTATCATAGCCCTGACTAAGAAATTTCACTTTCAGGGGCACCTGGGTGGCTCAGTTGGTTAAGCAGCCTTTTCCTGATTTTGGCTCAGGTCATGATCTCAGGGTCCTAGGATCGAGCCCCATGTGGGGCTTTATGCTCAGCAGGAACTCTGCTTTAGATTGTCTCTCCTTCCCTCTGCTCCTCTCTCCTGTTTCCAAAATAAGTAAGTAACTCTTAAAAAAAAAAAAAAGAAAGAAATTTCACCTTTGGGAATTCATTAGGGCAAAGATGTATGCCTATGCAGCGGAAATGCTCAAACATTATTGTTCAGTATGGTTTGATAGGGGCCCAACTAGAAAACCCACAAATATCCCTTGGACTTTTCCATGCCAAACCTGCAGACATAGCCCAACGACACTTGAATAAGCACTGTCAATGTTAACTCTCATATTCATATCATGCTTCAAACACATCCATGATTCCTAAGATCAAAGTCCAACTCTTTCTAAGACACCAAGAATATTTACTAGCTATATTTCTATTTATTCTTGGGCTCTTGATTCTGGGAAGCCTCCTCTTTGGCAAGTCAAATAAAGACAACATGGGAGGAGGTCACAGAAAGAAATTAAAGCTATGATCCTATACCTAGGAATGATGGCAAAAAGTCTAGAAGCCTAAAGTTTTTGCTAATATGTTAACCCAGTTTCCGACAATAACAATAAGAAAAAAAAAATTGAAGTATTTAAAAAATTTTTTTTAATTAAGGTTAAGAGTTTAATCGTAGAGAAATGCAGTTAACATATTCCAAGATTTCTATCAGATGAAGAATTTAATTCTTGTTATCCTAGATTAGTAATTACGCAGAGAAAACTGGCATATGTTGAATTTTTAGAGGTAAACTTACAGCAGAACTCTTAATAAAGTTCAAGAATCACACTGGGAACAAAAACTTCTGAAAGAAGAATTTTATAGGCAAGCTGTTAACCCTCTGGCTGTCAAACACTCTGTCCTACACCACACTGCGCAGCTGCACATCTAGGGGCGAGCACCTGACCTGGGGGATGGAATCTTACAGATCTCAGGAGGAAATGTTTGCCACAGTCTCTTTAGCACTCTACAGTTATTAAGGATCTGGTGGAGAGATCTCTCAATCTCAGACTTTACTGAAGTTACAAAATAAGAGCTTTTTTTTTTTTTTTTAATGGCTTCCCAGGCTTTACAAAAATGTCCATTATGTTTGTTCATCACTCAAATGCAGTATTTTAGACTCAAATGCAAATTAAGCCCTTAGTTAATAATCATAGACTAATGCGATCAGATCTAATCTACTAAAAATCCTGGATACATCACTGCACATATTATTTTCATTCACAAGTTAAAATTCAAATCAGAAATCCTTTGTAAAAGTATAACTAAAAATTACTACACAATATAATAAATCTATCAGAAACAAGGTGGTTAAAAAGCAAAGGTAGTGTAAATATATATATCTTAACATTATTCTTAGATTAAATATTATTTTGATAAATAATATTTGGCTCTATCCAGTTTTCTAAAGTACATAAGAGTATATATAAATATACACATATGCAAATGCATATACAGATCTATAACAAAAATTATTTAAACTTATTATTTTCCCTGAAGCTTAGTGACCTCAAGAAGACTGACTGATTCAAGGATAATCATAGCAAAAAAATAATTGAAGAATTTTAGTCCCTGGTGTTTTGTGAGAGAGAAAGAGGGAAAAAAAAACCAAACAAACCTAAACTGAATACTTGATTATTGAAGGCCATCCTCATAAGCAAAATATTTTCCCTCAATTACACCTAATTATTTAATTGTTTACATTTACTAATGAAACGAAACAACACAAAACAAACAACTGTAAGGGGCTGTTTTTCAGCAAGTGCATAATCATCAATCAACATATACAGAAAGATTTTTAAAATTATATGAAGCTGGACTGTTTAAATAGAAAGGCATATTTTATCCCAATCAATGCATAAAAGTAAAATTATCCATAACTGAGGCATGTTTCTCTACTATACAGTTCAGCTGTAATGATCCCCACACACTGTACTTGCACATCAATTATGATAATCATAATCACGGTCGTTAAGCTGAATGTTCATTATTATCAGGATGCTGGTGACAGCAGATTCAATCACCGGGTGCCATGGGCAAGCAGTCCCAGTCCCACCCAAGCTTCTGCAGACAGCGATGTGCCACATTAAATCTATGATGTGTTCCACATCCCACTCCATTCCAAAAGCCATAGACGGTAAAGGTCAACTTTATGTTCTGTGCAATATGCTTAGGTTCTCTAAATTAATTCTTTGGAGTACTAGATATTTTTATGCTTTGTAGCTTATGAAATCCTGTTTGGGACCAAAATGCATGTGAAAATAACAAAAGGGGCTGCCCTACTGTTGTAATTCACCTACAATAAGGCATATGAAGAAAGGCTCCATCAACATGAACCATCTTAAAAGTCTCTTTCTGAATTCTGCAAACGTGGGAAAACATGAAATAGTTCCATTAAAATCAGTCATCTAAAATGCATATGAGAACTCATTCCAATTCAGATAAAGGCCTTAGACTATTATTTCTGCTCCAGTAAATATGAACATATGTGAATGTTTTGACAACTAAAAGAATGTTTTTAGTACACTGAATTTTTGTATTGTCCAACTTGTTTAAATCTACCCAAAGAGATTAAACTAATAGTAACTGACTGGTATATCTCCTTATTGAATTTCACTTCTATTTTAGACATGGATATAAGCACAGTAGTTTATAAACACTAATTATTTTCCTGAACTTAAAGTTTTGCCATTAAGACACAGGCCTAGAACCTAACAACTTGGGGGCTTTTACAGATTAAAGAAATGTGAGTAAGGAAGGGAAGGAAAAATAAAGTAAGATGAAAACAGAGAGGGAGGCAAACCATAAGAGTCTCTTAACTCTAGGAAACAACCTGAGGGTTGCTGTATAGGAGGTACGCAGAGGGATGGGGCAACTGGGCATTCAGGAGGGCACATGATGTGATGACCAGACGGTGTTACCTGCAACTACTGAATCACTAAATTCTACCTCTGAAACTAATAGAGAATGCTACCCAAATTGAATTTAAATAAAATTTTTAAAAAATATTCAACTCAAGTTAATTAAAAGTTACCATCACTAATTACATAAAAAAGAAATATTTTTATTACATTTTTATTATAGATTTCCATGCTTTTAAGAAAAATGATGTATGCTATTTTTCATTATTGATTTTCATACTATGAAGAAAAAACTGTACTATTTGCTGTCCTTTGTTTACTTTCTGATGTCTTTGTTTTTTTTTTTTTTAAAGATTTTATTTATTTATTTGACAGAGATAGATCACAAGTAGGCAGAGAGGCAGGAGAGAGAGAGGAGGAAGCAGGCTCCCTGCTGAGCAGAGAGCCCGATGCGGGACTCGATCCCAGGACCCTGAGATCATGACCCAAGCCGAAGGCAGTGGTTTAACCCACTGAGCCACCCAGGCACCCTTCTGATGTCTTTGTATAGTTTTCTTCAAATCAACAGCATTAAAAATAAAACAAATATTAAATTGATTATATTAATTGATTTAATGTGAATGTGATTAGAGAAGGAGTAGCTAATTAACATTTGTTTTTCTCTCAACTGATACCTTTAACACTGTGTAACAAATGACTGGAAAATTAAAACCTCCAGGCTTATCGGTGAGAGAAGAAAAGGAAATTCTCCATGTAGATAATCTCAAAACATGATGGGAGAGGTGGAAAACAGGAACCAACTATATTTAATTGAGTTGTTTCTTGGTTGAAATCAATTTATTGCTTTCAAATAATGTTACATATACTTTAAATGTTTGTAAAGAGTCTATCTTCCCACAGAAAAAGCATAAAACCAGATCAGCCTTTCCTTCTTCAATATTTTGACCTTAACTCTAGCCGCCTTAAAACTATCCTTACTCCACTAATAATGAATAAATTGTGGTCTCCAACCTCATTAATCAAGAAACTAAGGGTATGTGCTTTGGTGAGTGCTGATTCACAGACCTGTACCCCTGGGGATAAAAATACATGTTTATAAAAAAATAAAAAATTAAAAAAAAAAGAAACTAACTTTTTAAAACTAAAGAAAAAGAAGCCTTCTTTTAGCAATTTACTGAACCCAATTCTCACCCAAATGACTTAACATCAAATCAAAACATAATTTATGTCTAACAGTTCTAAGACTTAACATACAAACAATAAAATGGCTACCTCTCTAATGTGCTGATTTACATTAGCCACACAGAAGAGTAATTTGTTTAATCTATTTATTTGAAGAGATCAGAAAGTAGGAAGAAATAAGAAGGAAGGGAGAGAAGATGGGAAAGTGGAATTTCAATTTTCATTTAGTATTTTTCTACATGCTTTTATGTAGGGTTAAGTGGATTCATGATTTATAATTCATGATTTATTGATTTCTTACTAATTTTTATTATATTTATTAAGACTTCTCCCTATACTTTTCTCTCTTAATTTTCAGAGTCTACAAGAACTACTACTTGTCCTTAATGTTTTAAGTATGTATAGTTTTTAAAAGTATGGAGGCACACCACAATTCCTCAAAAGAACAAAATAAACTTTTTCTCTTTAGCGTGTATCCAAAAGTGTCAATATTTCCATGAGTTTGCTTACTTCTGCAAGACAGATGCATATTCTAAAATAAGTTAGAATGTATGAGGTGAATTGATCATCTAAAACCAAAAAGTATTATATTATTTTTGGAAAGAAACATTTGCACAAGGGTCTTATTTACTCAGAAGCAGCTTAATGTCCTAAAGTAAGTTATTTATATTGAAGAAATGAGCACTTCTTTGAATTAAATAAAATTGTGGGAGGGCATAAAAGCAAAAAGATGTTTACGTCAAATAGCAAATGAGATGTAGATCACATTACATACATTCAAAATATGAAATTAGATAGTTTAAAAATTATATTTATCCTACATTCTGAATGGTTGCCTATCAGGTAAAAACAAATGCCAAGAATAACATTGTCACCAGTATTTAGGTTTTCAATCAGTGAGCCAAATTGAACTACTCACTGTACCTATTCCCTATGATGTGGAATTACTTAGTATTTTAGATCATTTTTTAAGACAGAGGACTCAGCAGGTGGAAAAGAAAAAGGCACTTTCTAAAGTATCTGTGTTACTCTCCAGTGACTTACCCTTGGTAATCCCATATTTATAATGCCCTAAAAATAGACTTTTCCTTATAGTTTGATAAAATAAAGATCTCATTTTTCTTAAGGGTCTAACATATGTCTTCCTCTTGAGTAATGAGGATATGTCTGCAACTTGTATTTTCCTTTTCATCTTTGCCATCCACAAGCTGAAATTCCTATCACTTAGCACTGCCATAATGGTTTCCTTTATTTTGTGAGTATAGACACTGTTCTCATCTAAGATCATTTCCTTCTATTTTTATTTCTAAAATATAAGCTTTACTGTATTTGCCTTTTAGTAAGGTGTCTTAAATCCTTCTGGAAGGAGGCTGTGTGTAAATGAGTAAATCCTCATTGACAGACTATTAATAGAACCAGTACATCTGGTCTGCTCTATGGATCTCAGTGGCTTTAACCCCTTTCCAGAAAGTCACTTACAACTTCATTTTATCTGCGTAATTATTTCTATAAATAAGTTATAGTTTCTGTTAGATAATGGGCTTAACACATAGCAAAAACTTCCCTTTTACCTCATTGTGTAAGACACCTTGGTATTTTCCCTATTCAGAAAATTTTCTCTAAATGCTAACAAATGTAACTCTGGAATCAATAAATATTTGCTTTCTTCTCTTCTTCTCTTCTGTATCATATATATATGTAAATATCACATATATTTCTATCTATTCCTATCTATCTACATACCTGCCTACTTATTTACTTATCTTTCTACATACACACAGAGATTGAGAGAATCAAGAGATCAAGCACTGATCTCCATGTCTGAGAGCTTGGCTATTCTTAATCACAGATTCAAGTTTTGACCCTGGCTGGCTTTGGCAAAGCCATGATGTATACCATAGACCATAGGAGAGCTGAGTCATTACCCATAAAAAACATGAAATGCTAAAAAACAAAAACACAAATCTCTTACTGGCTAGAGAAGTTAGCAGTGTTATCTTTACATGAAATAGCTATAAATAATTTTATGACCATGAAGGTGTTAACTGTATGAGAATATTTATGTTTGTTGTAATCAGTGTGTTATTTTTAACCTTTCAAAAAGAACATCATTTTTTTAATGTTGCACTAACTTACCTTGTCACAGATCCATTTCTTGGGATTTTCATCTCTAAAATGACGACTTCCATAAGAATTGGGACCATACTTGCTTGACGAATGCATTAATGGGGTATACTTTTTATTTTTATGGTAAGTAGAAAATGGCAAAAACCTGAAAGAACATTTAAGTGAAGTTAGTTTTATTTCTGCAAATATTGGATTAAAAACATTAAAATTTAGAGAAGTAGTAAAGCATAGTGAAAATAAAACATGGTTTGGAATCAGAATAACTGCATTCCACTTTAACTTCTGCCACTATCTCTGTTACTTTTATGAATTTCATTTCTTATTCAGCAAATGGAGATAGTAAGACTTTTTTCACAGAATTTTTATGTCTCCAATATTCTGGAAATGCAGAAAATTTTAAAGAATAAATCTATCAATTAATGATGCCAGGTAATTAAAAATTCACTGTATAAATAAAAATGTTTATAATTTCTAAAGGGCATCCAAAAATGAAAAGGAATCCCATTATAGGAAATTCTCACTGAAATGGGTTTTCTTCAAAGTTTTTTTCTTTTTTTAATTGAGGTACAATGGACATACAAGATTGTATTAGTTTCAGGTATACAACATAATTTGACATTTGTATATATTATGAAACGATCATCACAAGTCTCGCTAACATCCTTCAACATACATAGTTATCTTTTTTTCTTGTGATGAGAAGTTTTAAAAATTTACTCTCTTAGTAACTTTCAAATATGGGGTACAGTATTATAAATTAAGTGTCCATTATATATTACATCTCCATCTGTACCTTAGGTCCTAATAACGTACTGATTTTATAACCGGAATTTTGTACCTTTTGACTCCCTTCACCCATTTCACCTACCCACCACCCCATATGGCAACCACCAATCTGTTCTCTGTATCTATCAGCCTATTTTTTTTTAAAGATTTCACGTAGAAGTAAGATCTTATGGTATTAGTCTTTTCTCTGTCTGACTTATTTCACTTAGCATACACCTTTGAGATCCTCCATGTTGTTACAAATAGCAAGATTTCATTTTTGTTTATGGCTGAATTATATTCCACTGTATAAAACACTGTTTTTATACATCCACTGATGGACATGTAGTTTGTTTCCATATCTTGGCTGTTGTAAATAATGTTGCAATGAACATGGGGATGCATATACCTTTCTGAATTAGTGTTTTTGCTTTCTTCAAATAAATATCTATGAGAGGAACTGCTAGATAATATGGGAGTTCCAGTTTTAATTTTTTGAGGAACCTCTATATTGTTTTCAATAGTGGTGGCACCAATTTACACTTCCACCAACAGTGCACTAGGGTCTCCTTTTTGTCTATATCCTTGCCAACACTTGGTATTTCTTTCTGATATTAGTCATTCTGACAGGTGTAGTAGGATCATACTCATTGTGGTTTTGATTTGCATTTTCCTGATGATGAGTGATGTTGAGCATCTTTTCATATACCTGTTGGCCACCTGTATGCCTTTTTTGGAAAAAAAATGTCTATTTAAGTCCTCTATCCATTTTAAATTACATTGTTTCTCTTTTTGCTATTGAATTGTATGAGTTCTTTATACACTTTAAATATTACCCCCCTTTTACAAATATATGATTTGCAAATATTGTCACCAATTCAGTAGGTTGACTTTTCATTTTGTTGATGGTTTCCCTTGCTGTGCAGCCTTTTATTTTGATGTGATCCTACTTGTTTATTTTTGCTTTTGTTGCTTTTGGTGTCAAATCCAAAAAAATCGTCACTAAGACTGATGTCAAGGAGCTTATTGCCTATGATTTTCTTCTAAGAGTTTCATGGTTTCAGATCTTAAATTCAAGTCTTTAATCCATTTTGAGTTAATTTTTGTGTATACAATAAGATAGTCGCTCAGTTTCATTCTTTAACTCAGCAGAATAATGAAAGCATTTTTGGTAGGGGTTTTGAGTAATGAGGCTTTGGGGTCAACCATACCAGTATTCAGATCTTAGCTTTTGCCCTTGCTACCTGTGTTCACTTACAGAACTTATCTGACCTCTATGAGATTTTACTTCCATATGAGGTTGTTGTAAGGAATGAGTAATTTCGTATATGTAAAGCTTAACATGGAAGCTGAAAGAGCAAATGCCCAATAAATAATGGGGGTGTTAAAAGTAGAAGTAAATGTAGAAGTAGCCTGTTGTCATAGCCATCATCAGCATTATTATTTTAATGTGTTACGATCAACATAAAAGATCAAAATTTTAAGATCCATATAATTTTTCATGGAACATCTAAAATTGTAATACGCTTTTTGTGTAATGTGGTGAAATGTTTAAATCCCTCACCAGAGTCCTCTGAAATAAGAGTAAAGAATTTTTTTTTTTTTAAGTTATAAACCTATAAGAAGAAAGCAGAAGAGAAAGATGAAACAGGTGACAATACCAACAAATTTTTGCCAGGTGAAAAGCAGATAGGACATTCAAAAAACTGAAATCTCAGTTCCAGAAGAGGGAGAGGCCAAAGGGGAAGGGAGATTTTGCAGAATCCCTGTGAAGTTCAAGACACCAAATGGGATATATGAATTTCAAATCAGTGTCTACTCCTTGAACTCTTCCCTTGCTCATATCTATGTGAACTGGCACTGTACTTAAATACTGCATTCAGACAAATACATCGTCTCAAAAAGATACTGAGAGTGATCAGAGAAACAACTTCAAATATCAACATTTGAAAAACTCTTAATTAAAAGTCGATCAGTCAAAAAGTCACTCTCACATACAAATACATTTCTAGTCTGATTTTTAGTGTCTCCTTTAATATAAATCTAAGAATGGATTATCAATTGGGGAAACTACCAACATGGAAGAAAGGCACATATCCAAACATAAAAGATAGTCTGGAGGAAAGAGATTTAATGAAGGAAATAGGAGTAAACCTCAAAAATTTTTTATTTAATTTAATCAAAGAGGATATGGTACTAATGAAGTTGGAGCTAGATGTTGTTTAATTAAAGAAACTAGAGAAAGATATCTGGGCAATAAGAGAAATTTATATAGTAAAATGAAATATTCTGCTGAGAAGCATATTCTGAAATTGTGGCTTTAAAGTTGAACTCTTCAACAGAGTTACTGACCCATAACCACATGTCAATATTTTCACATATATTATCTCATTTAATTAAGACAAGGAAGGGTTTTTTTAATCTCAATTGAACTGAAAATTTGATTCTTTGCCATTGCACTTATATATTTGTTTACAAAACAATAAAGGAAAGCAGCATTATTAGTTCATTAATTTTCATACTTCTCTACAATTCCTTTTTAATGTTTATTAATAAATTCCTTTTTAATGTTTTCCTAAGAAAACATCTCTAATACTATTTAAAATAAAAACAAACAAACAAACAAACACAGAGCTTTGAATTACAAAATTACACAAGCATGTATTACACATGCTCTTGGGAAAACAGCTCTCATATAAGACAGATTATGGTCCTTCCAGTGCTAATTTGCACATGGGATGGACATCACACACACAAAAATTAATGTGGCCCCAATGTCCCTGAGTATACAAAGGGGGTGCTGTGAGCCGGCTGCTGCACTTACAGTTTTTATCACTTCTGAATTGCATTTTAATAGTACATTTTTCTTTTGTGTCTGAACAAAATTTGCTTTCTCAAGGGAATGGTTGGCTGAGAAGACAAGGCTGAAAGACTAAGTATTTTCCTGTTCATGAGTTAATTTTATTTCATTCAGCCATAATGTTTCACTGAAGTAACATGCATGTGTACTCTTAAGCATATGTACATATGTGTATATATAGGTATACATATTCAAAATGTTTAATGTTTTATAAATAATTTTCAAATATTTATCTTCAAATTTGGAAGAAATTCTTTAATTCTGAAATGGGATTTGCTCTATAAAAGTATAAATAGCTATGAAAACCCTAAAAAATCAATTTAGTTAATAATCAAACTTTTAGATAAATACCAATTATTTTTTCAAAATGTTACCTTTTACCAGTTTTAAATATATATTCAGATTTACCTCATACTTGCAGTGATTTCTTTTCAATTAGCTGGATACCATATTAAAGAAGATATGGGTTAGCTTTTTATTTTATAACCTCATCAAAGATTCAGGTCTGGAAGAAATTCTAAAATACAATGTGGAGACACAGTGCTTTCATGAACACCTCATTACCTGAATGTGTGGGCAGTTAGGAAAGAATTTATAGAGGCCTCAGGAAGCAAAAATTTAAAAATAGTCAATTAGCTTCATGGAGAATGGGTCCACTGCAAATACAAACTCTTTAGTATTAATATACTTAATATTATTTTCATTTGCAAATAAGAAGACTAATGAATTATCTTTTTTTCTCTTTTAACTCCCTCTTACTTTCCCCCTTTTTTTAATAGTCCAACTATTGCCACTCATAAATCTAGGTTTTCCTCTGACCTGTTTATTTCACTGCCAAATAACTAAAATCTGCAAATTATGAAACCCTCTTGCCTACTAACCCAATCCTATATTCTTCAGCCCAGCTGTCAGGCTTCTTAGAATGCACTTGATCTGTTCAGTCTCCTACCACTTCCTGTCCGCCATTCCACTGATGCCAATCTGCTCTTTCTCTCTGTCTTTCCATCCTACCTGTGTCTTTCACCATGCTCCTCTCTTCCAGATATGCTGATCCATACCCTGCTCATCTTTTAAAATCCAGCTTAACACCCAGTTTTCCTAGGCAGCCTAATTATCCTACTCTAGTCCACATTGATTTCTCTGCTGTCTTAATAAAATTCATTCATTAGATAAACATTAAATGAAGTACTTTTATATACTAAACATTTTGAAAAACACTGAGATAGAATGATGAAAGATGCACTATCCCTAAGAGGAATTCACCTTAGCAGGGAGTGGAGAATGAAACAACACAGGAGAATGTGTTAAGTTTTGTGTCTGATGTATGCACAAGAGGTTACTGAGGCAGAGAGGAAGGTTTACGTTTGTATATGCATATGTGTTAATAAATGCTTATCTTTGGAGGGTTTATTGGCAAGGAGTTGGGAGATGGGACATAGAAAAGTTATCTTTTTAGACTTTGTGTGCAGAAATGAAAGACATAGTCAAGTTAAGAAGCTGGTAGAGGTTATTTTAAACAAAAGAAAATATATACAAAGATACAGAGGTGAAGTAGAGCATAAAAAGGAATGCTGAAAGAACTGAGAGGGGTTCAACATAGCTAGAAATTGTGTTCTTTATAAAGGAAACAAAGTAGATCATGTAGAGTCTTATGGTGGATATGACTGCATGGTAAATAAGGAGAGTATATATAGTTATATATTACAGAGCTTTATACATTACAAAACATGTGTCTTTACGTTTACATTTATATTAAAGTTTGACTGCTCAGGAGGGTAGCTATGCAAGCCATGATGGATTCTAGATAGGTAAATCATCCCAAAATGGACATGGTGATAACAATTTAGAGATGCCAAGATACATGCTTAAACACATCTCAAACATCAAACATGCCCTAGATCAGCCCTCTCTCTATTAAACAGCTTCTAGTAAAATATATGCATTCACACAGGACAGGATATAGCGACACTTTTTTCAGGATAAGGAACATTTTACTGCAAGTTAGGAATTCGGTTCCAGACCATAATAAATTTTCCAGTGAGCTATGCAAAAGAATGCAAATAAGCTTTTGCCTAGGCCAGAGGCAAAAGAAATAGTAAACCAGAGTAAGACAATATCTAACCTGAACTGTAACAAATGGGTCAGACTGCATTAGTCATATATGGAAATTAAAGAAGAGCAAGCAAGTCAGGGGCTGGTATGAGTAGATACTCAGAGGTTAAGAGCTTGGAACATGCACGTAGGATCCTTTAAGTGTGTAGCTAATTTGCTTGGAAAATAGAAAGAATGCTTTTCAAAGGGTGCATTCTGGCTCCTATCAGAACAGGCTAAGCTTCAACAGTTTTATCTTACTTAACATCTGTAGGAACTATTGTACCAGTGACTTTATTCTTTCCTCACTAATACTATTGCCAAAAGTGGGCTCATTATTTGGGCTCTAAGCTGCCCTGAGAGGCAGACTTGACCATAGCATTACCAAGGCTAATAAATCCGGAGGATCAAGGAATGGTGGCTGATTACCACATTGCTCTCTTCAAATCATGCTGCTAAATCGGATGCTTTGTGATTCTTTGATACCAAAACATGTCTGACATTTTCTTTTATTGGAAAAAATATTTTTCTTATATATGAATTATAAAATAAATAAGAACTCTTATGTAATAAGTGCCTATCAAGAGATCCACTTTTTCTTGTGGAAAAGGGAAACAAAAATACATTTCCATCATCTCAGATTGATCATAAAATAATTTAGTTTTCAAGTTTTTTAAAACCTCCTACACTTTATAGACTAGAAAATATAAAGTAATGAGATGATGGCATAGCACATAAGGGCTTGTGAATTTTACTGTCTTAATATTTGAGTAATTAAATTTCATATGTGCAAGCAGTAGTTTACTTCTAGGTGTATTAAGAATGACTCTAAGATAATTAATATTGTTTCTTAACCATTCACTACTGAGTTAATAAATGTTCAAAGAATCTCTCAGAAAATCAATTATCAGTTTTATCTATGTACAACACAGAGTGGGAAGCATGCCGTTATTTTTTCTTATAGCAGTAGTTGTTGCTATAATGGGTTTTGGGGGGACTTGGGGGGTTTTTTGGTAGCAGAAGTACAGATATGCTCAAAAGATCAAAAGCTACATTAGTAAAGATCTTAGTATATGAGCCACCCCTCCCAATTATTAACAAGACTGGAAGGGAAGACACTCCCCAATGGGGATACAGGAGTGAGCGCTAGAATTTACCCCAAGATCTTTCCTTAAAAAAAAAAAAAAAAGAAGGAGCAAGGATTCAGAGCTTTGTAATGTTCAAAATAGAACAGTTATTTAGTTGGACGTAAAGAAAGTAAAAGAGGAGGGGGAAAAAATCCACTCTGGGCTAATTAAGAGAAGGCATTTCCTTTAATTCCAGAGGGAATTTCTCTAGTCCATGAAACTTAATTGGACAAGCAAAGACACATAGGTGTAAAAGTTTGGAAAGACGTGATGAAAGAAT
Organism: Mustela putorius furo; assembly: GCF_011764305.1. Classification (NCBI taxonomy): domain Eukaryota; kingdom Metazoa; phylum Chordata; class Mammalia; order Carnivora; family Mustelidae; genus Mustela; species Mustela putorius. The sequence goes on along the minus strand of NW_025421402.1, from coordinate 16,873,617 downwards.
TGAAAGATTAAACATGAATCAAGCAAACTGATTTAATCTAATAGACCAATCAACAAATAATTTTCATGTTATCTTAAAGGTACACCTGCTCAAAATGATTCTATTAGACTTCAATATTATAATCATTATTATAATGTAGAAAACAGTAGATTTAATGTTTTGAGGGCTGAGTTATAACCAGTTCATTTCTGCTCTCATTATCAGATGACTCAGTTCTCATTAACCAATCAGAGCTTTTTTTAAAAAAAAAATAGAGCACTTTGATAAAACACATAATTGGAAATATGCAAATTATTTTTGTCAATTATATTTTGAGACATGTTTTAGATTTGTAGTGTGTATAATTAATAATGAATATTGAATTAATATAATGAATAATGAATGTATATCATTTTGCAATATATCTAAGTGAAATCATTATGCTGTACGTTATAAGCTTACACAACACTATATGTCAATTATGTCTCAATACTGAATAATTTTAGCTTACTAAAACAATAATCAGGTTAAGTGACTCAGGTCTGATTTGTAAAAAGGGGTCATAAAAAGCTGAATATTTTTTCTTAAATACGGACTAATCTAAATTTTAGAATAACCTTAGCAAATTAAGACTCTTCCCTACGTTCAATATGAGAAATAAAGTATTTTCACTATAGGTATGAAGAACCCAAATTTCTAGATAAACCTAACATATAACTCACTAGTATCAATAGAATGATCTCAAAACATAGTCCACTGCTCTATGAAGATGTTTTAGTCCACTAGAATTTTGGTTGAAGAGATGTTAATGAAATGAGCAACAGATTGGGACAGGAATCAGACGGGCTTTATTTATGGAAGAAAACAGCTTTCCCTGAGATTTTAATGTAATCATAGCTCTAAGTGTTTAATACATAAAGTATTTTATCCTTAGAGTGGAATTCAGAGCAGAAATTTAAAACTCATAAACTATTTAAACAGCAATCTCAATAGCACAGGTCTCTCCCCCAGGGTGGAGACAGAAATGTAATATTTAAGGAATGCAAATGGCAAGACTATCTGTTCAACTAGACAGTAAGCTTATATTGCAAGCTTCTAAATTTAAATGGAAAGACATATTTTGCCCTTCTTCCTACATTTTTCTTAGCTTAAAAAGAACTCCCAAATATATTATTATTAACAATCTCAAGGCATGCTTACTCAGTAATTTTATTATGGCTATGCAACAACTTTCTGACATATGTTTTGCAGAGTTGACTGTTCTCTAGTTAATTGTGAAAAATCTTTAAAAAAAAATCTCTGCTAAAAGATACTAAATTTAAATGTTCCAGCTAAGTAACAGTCACACAGGCTCTTCTTTCAGGCCATTTATATCAGATGTTTTAAACTTACAAAGATGCCAATATAGCTAAAAAGGATGAGCTCAGATATTTTAAGGACTTGTATAATTGACATAAAGAACATATAATTACACAGGTTAACTATACTGGAATTAAAATGAAAAAAACTTAATAAAAAGGAACACGTAATTAAGAAGGAATATAAGGCTGTGGGAAACACTTGTATAATTTATTGTTAAGAAGGTCTAAGGAAAAAATAAGCTGAAACTAAAAAAAAAAAAAAATCATTAAGGAAAATAAAATATTCTTTGTTGAGTAATATTCCAGAGTAGCATATTCTAAACTATGATCTGTGGATGAGGAGATTTCTCAACCAACTATATTATTAGACCTACAAAGCCAGGAGATCTCTATCTTGTTTACTGCTCTATCTGCAATGCCTAATACAGTGTCTGGCACATATTAGGCATGCAGTAATATTTGTTGAATGAATAGGTGAATAAGTTTGCAAAATACTATACATTATATGTTCCTTCTTTGAAGTTCACACTAAATAAAAGTCTATTTAAGTCTGAGAAGCCCTGTAAATGCCACATTAAAAAAAAAGTTTAACTGTTTTGAATGTAACTTTTTCCTAATTTATTTGATAGGAAACTCATTGACATCTTCCAGACTAGCATTTTAAGAGACACAGTTTGGAAAATTCTACTGGAAGTAAGAGAAAGAAAAACAGAAGCATAGGGCCCACCTATTACTGGGACTAATAGGGTAATGTTAATAAAGGTCAAAGAGAAATCACAATGTAATTCGGGTTTTTAGCTTGATTTTTCTTTCAATGAGAAAAATTTTAGTGACTGAATTAGAGAGATTAGGACAAAATAAATGAGAGTTCAAGCTCAAGCTCAATACATAAAAAAATAAAAATAAAATTTTTTTTAAAAATGGCACTTATCATCTGTCAAGTATCGCATTCAGTGTACTGCATCAGTCATGGGCTCTATTTCTTGAGGATCTTATTACCTAGAACAAGGGTCTCCATATTTTAATCTGGAAGGACTAGGCAGGTAACACCAGTCAGTCAGATATAAAAACGAAGAATGTAAAAATCAAATTATTGCCATGTAAGAGAGTGGGCCACTGTTTCTAGATCATCTAGTTTTTAATATAAGCTGGAAAATCTGGATTCTCAGAAGACTTACTTATCATTTTCAATTAATTTAATTTTTAGAAAATTGGTAGGATCCAAATATAACACGTCTGAAGACTGTAAGCAACTCAGAAACCACTAGTTTGTAACCTCTGATTTAAAATTTACATGTGAGCACCTAGGACTTTCAATGGCTTCAAGGTCTCTAACTAAAATATACTGTATCCCACGTTACTGAGCAGACCTATGGATGAAATGCAAATCACTATCAGTTATTCTTAAGAAATTGTGACTATACCAAAGATGTTCCAAAATGACTTTAAAAGCAGAAGAATACAGATTCTACAATACATAGGTAGCTTAAGTGGATGTTAATTTTCAGCACAATTCTGAAGTGGAATATTAAAATTCTAGAAAAGAGGCGACATATATATAGCATGGGCACATATATGATACTGGCACCATTTTAATACTTTAATATGTCTAATATTTTCCTATTTCAAAATTTTACATTAAATTTTAAAATATGAACTTAAAAATCTTAAATTAATTTTAAAATATAAATATCTGAATATTTTAATATATGTATATTTTATGCATATATACACACACATATATAAAGAGATGTATATACATATAAACATATATCACCATGGGTAAGAGTAAAACTTTAGACATTGGCCTGAAGTTTGGCAAAGAACTGGATGAGTTCTTTTATGATATCCGGAAGAACATGGGAGAAATAAGAACTAGCTGATAATTAAAGAAGAAAGCAAAGCTATCAAGGAATGACTTCCCAGGGGCCAAACCCAATACATTCTTTTAATTCTCACTTGACTTGACTTCCGGATCATGCTGTTCATCCATTCCTTGCAGTGGATTTTCTTTTCTTTACATCTGCACAGAATCTCCTGATGCTCTTCCTTGCTTTCTCAGTTTCTTGACGGACTTACATTTTTCTGCCAACACCTTGTGTTAATGACACTTATCTTAACCAGAACGGTGCATCAGACTCACTGAGGAATATATCGCAAACACATCTGCCTACTGAGCCAAAATATCTGTGACTGAGGGAGGCATATATATATAATTTTAAGCCTCAAGGTGATGGAGATGAGCAACCTAATTAAGAACCATGGTCCTAACATTAAAGCAACTCCAAGAAATCTATACTTAATCTTCTCTCTATATAGTTTCGCCTCTAGGAGATTTTTCTACCACCAAGGTTTTAACTATTTCCTCTACAGTGATTATTTCTAAATCTTTATCTCTATATACAGTGTTTTTCTTTGACTCAAAACCAGTATTTTCAAATGCTCACTAGGAATATCTACCTAGATGCAAAATAGGAAATCTTAAACAGAGCTGTTCCCAAATTAAACTTATACCTCAAACCTCCATCTTATCAAACCTATAATTCTTCTTACATAGACATACTTCATCTTATTATACTTTGTTTTATTAATCTTTTCAGATATTGTGCTTTTTACAAACTGAAGATTTGCTGCAGCGCTGTTTTGAGCAAGTCTATTAGCGCCATTTTTCTAATAGCATTTGCTCATTTCGTATCTTTGTGACACTTAGGTAATTATCAAAATAAATCAAACTTTTTCATTATTATATTGTTACAGTGATCTGTGATCAGTGGTCTTTGATATCACTATTATAATTGCTTTGGATCACCATGAACTATGCCCATGTAAGACAGGGAACTTAATAAACATTCTGTGTTCTGACTGCTCTGCTAAACTGGACTCCCCCCCCGCCCCCATCTCTCCTTCTCCTTGGGCCTCCCTTCCCTAAGACACAAAAATATTGCAGTTAGGCCAATTAACAATCCTACAATGGCATCTAAGTAGTCAAGTGAAATTTAGAGTCACATGTCTCTCATTTTAAATCAAAATCTAGAAATGACAAAGCTTAATGAGCAAGGCATGTCAACAGCCGAGAGGCCAAAGGCTAGGCCTCTTGCTCCACTCAGCTAAGTTGTGAAGGCAAAAGAAAAGTCCTTGAAAGAAGTGCTTCTCTAGTGAACACACAAATGATAAAGAAATGAAACAGCCTTACTGCCAATTTTGTGTGGTCTGATAGAGACACAAAATTTTGGAGACATTTGGAGAAATTTTGTGTGGTCTGGATAGAATATCAAACCAGCCACAACATTCCCTTAAGCCAAAGCCTAATCCAGAGCAAGGCCCTAACTCTGTTTAATTCTGTGAAGGCAGAGAGAGGTGAGGAAGCTGCAGAAAAAAAGTTGAATCTAGCAGAGGTTGGTTTGTGAGGTTATGGAAAGAAGCCATCTCCAAAATATAAGAGTGCCAGGTGAAGCAGCAAGTGATGATATAGAAGTGATAGCAAGTTCTCCGAAAGATCTAGCTCAGATAATTCATGAAGGTGGTTGCACTAAACAAAAGATTGTCAATGTAAACAAAATAGCCTTCTACTGGAAGAAGAAGATGCCATCTAGGACTTTCACACTTGGAGAGAAGTCAATGCCTGGCTTCAAAGCTTTAAAGGATAAGTGGACTTTCTAGTTAGAAGCTGATAGAGCTGGTAACTGTAAGTTAAAGCCAGTGCTCATGTACCATTCCAAAATCCTAGGGCCCTTAAGAATTATGCTAAATCTACTCTGCCTGTGTTCTGCAAATGAAATGACAAAGCCTGGACAGCACATCTGTTCACAACATTAAATCCCACTGAATATTTAAGCCCACTGACCACTCACTGACAATATACCTGGTCACCCAAGAGCTCTGATGAAGATGGACAAGACTAATGCTGTTTTCATGCCTTCACAAGATCCTCTCTGCAGCCTATGGATCAATGAGTAACTTTGACTTTCAAGTCTTATTTACCAAATACAATTCTGTAAGGTTACAGCTGTCATAGATAGTGAGTCTTCTGAAGGATGTGGACAAAGCAAACCGAAAACCTTCTGGAAAGGATTCACATTCTAAATGTCATTAAGAACATTCACGATTCATGGAAAGAGATCAAAATATGAACATTAATAGGAGTCAGGAAAAAGTTGATTCCAACCTTCATGCGTGACTTTGAGGGGCTTGAGATTTCAAGAGGGAGTACCCACAGATATAGTAGAAATAGGAGAACTAGAATTATAAGTGGAGTCTTCATGATCAAACTTGAACAGATGAGGAGTTGCTTCTTATAGATGAGCAAAGAAAGTGGTTTCTTGAGGTGTGATCTACTCCTGGCAAAGTTGCTGTGGAGACTGTTGAAATGACGACAAAGGCTACAGAATACTACATAAACTTAATCAATAAAGCAATGGCAGAGTTTGAGAGGATCTCTTGCAAGAAGTTCTACTGTAGGTAACATTCTATCAAACAGCATTGCATGCTACAGAGAAATCGTTCCTCAGAGGCAGAGGTAATTGATATGGCCAATTTCACTCATCTTAAGAAATTGCCACAGCCACTCCAACCTTCAGTAACTGCCCTGATCAGTCAGCAGCCATTAACACTGAGGCAAGACCCATAACCAGCAAAAGATTACATCTTGCTGGAAGCTCAGATGATAGCTAGCATTTTTTAATAATAAGTATTTTTATTTTTTATTTTTTTATTAGAAAAGAATGCCTTATTAATTATCCTTACACATTTAAATATTTAGAGCCTTTTGAGTTTTTGTTTGTCTCAAATTTTTACTTAAATCCTAGTTAGTAAACATGTAGTATAATATTGGTTTCAGGAGTAGAATTTAGTGATTCATCACTTACATACAGTAATAAAGTATTTTTAAATGAAAGTATGCACATTTTCAGACATAAGGCTGTTGCATACACTTAATAGACAATCTACAGTGTCAACGTAACTTTCATATGCACTGGGAAACCAAAAAGTTCATTTGACTTGCATTATTACAATATTCACTTTATTACATGGTCTAGAACTGAACCTGCAATATTTCTGAGGTATGCCTATATTTTTTCCTTAGTCAAGGAAGGATATCACCATCTGGCCAATCAACTCAACCAAGTCAAGGCACTAAAAGGATTCTCTGCCTGGCAGCCCTCAATCTGAAGAAATATTTGCTCATGGCCCTACTCCCATAAAACAATGTATTTGATATAATATAATACATCCTTCCCAAGATCACAACTGTGATTTATATATACACGTGTATGTTATGCTTTATTTTATATATGCTAGTTTTATTTATATGCTTTATTTATGTTAATTTAACATATCCATTATATTAACACATATTTATTATTTATTGTGATCCAATCCTATGACTTACATGGGCTAGTCTGATTTTATAAATTGAGCAAAACAGATTATCTTTCAGGAATTTGAACTGAAAAACAGAACTAGCTGTGGGCTCTAGAGCTGGAAGGTTATACTGAATCAGGTCTGGAACGGCCTAAGTGTAAGCTGAAGATTTATGAGAAAGAACTACTAGCAGATAAAGCTAATCAGTAGAAAGGAGGTAAGAGGCAGAAAGCAGAGAAAAATAGAGAGGACACTAGAGAGAGAAAAACCATGGCCCTGCAGCCCACAAGGTCACTCTAGTCCAATTTTTCTTTGGTTCCTCATATTTCTGTAAGATTCCTTGCTGTATCTTTTCAAACACATCCTTACCTTTTTCAGTTACCTTGAATGGATCTTTGTCCTTTGCAGCTAAGGAAGCTCTAAGACAGTGATTCTAAATGTATCTGTGCCCTTGACCAACCATCTATACCCTAACGGACTGTTGCCTAGATTTGATGTAGGGTTCATAGGATTCTACCTATAAAGCTGTCTGTCCAACTTTACATTACCCTCCACTACCAATGTCCTTGTCCTACTGCAGTCCTCTTTATCTCTGAACTGGACTATGGTAATGGTCCTCTAACTAGTCTTTGTCACCACTGACTCCCAGATTTTCACCAAGAACAGAGCTAACAGAGTGATATTTTTAATCTATCTGACCCCCCTCACTCCAGTGATGGTTTTATACCACAAAAGGCCTTTTATATGATTCTTCACCATGGTTCACATGGCCCTTTACGCTCTGGCTCTACCCAGACTTTCCAGCTGTCTCTGCCCCCTTTCATGAGGTACCAAAGCCATGAGCTGAGCTTCACAAGGCACCACAGAAGGTGAGCTGAAATCCACAGAAGCCACACACTTTGTACACAGAGATGGCTTTATACAGGCTACCTCCTCTCCCTGCTCCCCTTGCTCTGTCTGGAAAATTTCTTTTCAGGCTTCAAGTTCCTTCTGACTCCAACACACTTTTAAACACTAAACCGAACCAGGAAATTCTGGGCTGTATAAAAGCCATACCCAATACAAGAATGCTGAATATGGCACAAAATTACTATACTTCTTTCAGGAGAAATTCCATGGACCTCATCCACTGACCTAAAGCTCTTTGGCAAAAGTTGATCTAGCATATGTCAAGGTATTATATTAGGAAGCATGCATAGAATCTGAAAATACCTAACTAAAAGACTACAAATGTCTTTTTATGACTTGTTCAATTACATACACCAAAAGTATGCTTAATATTCTAAGGATATCACTGAAAGTATTCCAAATTTTCACCATTATGTTGATGTTTTAAATCTTAAACTTCTTTAGCCTTAGATGTTTGCAGAAACAGAATTCTAGTATTCTGTGGTCATTTATTTATAAAAAAATTTTTTTTTCAGGGAAATAGTGAACAGAACAAGAGCCCAGTTCTCACAGGAGAGCCAAAGTAATAAAGAGCTCTTTTGTAGACAAATTCTAGAACTTCTTAATTATACACAGGCTTATTATCTGTATCTCCAGTGTTATAAAGTACCAGAACTTCATTAGAAAAATTAAGCTGGAAAAATGAAGGCAACACTTTGTAAATTTCCAGTGGAAATTAGCTGGGAGAGGCAGAGGAATACTGGATCAAAAGAGGGTAATCATGCTTAACTGTGCCCTAGAGCACCCGCATGTTTAATACGATTTGCACAGTAACTACCTCTCCTATTACTGCCTGTTTGGAGTATTCTGTGTTAATGGGGTTAGCTAATTTAGTATTTTAACTTAAAAAGGCTCTGCTGATTAATAAATGTTGCACACTGTGCTAGTAATTAAAATAAATGGAAGAGTTACAAATAAAAGTTGAATTGTTAAGAAAACATTATCTGAAAATATATGATAATCCCTATTTATCATAATACAATAATAGTTCAGAAAATATGCAAATTACAAAGGTCTAAAGTGTTTGAAAATCCCACAAGTCAAAAAAGTTTTGAGATATGTTAGATTTCTTTATCACTACTCTTTAAAAATTTAACCAGATCTCATCTCTATGCATTTTTAAAAATGCCCTTTTTAAAAATTATTTAGATCTAGTTTCTTAACATTTCCCAAGCATTTTTCCAATGGTAACTGTCTATTAAATGATACTTTATTAGAAGCAATAATAAAAGGTTTAAAAATGACTTATCTATTTATCAAGATTTCTGTCTAAACAGGGTTGCAAAGCTGAGGGAATGAAGGCAGATACGTAAGATTCACAGTTGCTGAATATTTTTCACTAGTGGCAGCAAATGGCAGAGTTCAAGAAATGGAGTTTGTTAGTTTTGCTTTCCTACTAAATGTGTACAGGATGTGTCCCATTTCCCCTGATCTGAATAACGGAGGGTGACAGAAGAGGCCATCCCATATGCCACTTTGGATTATTTTGAGCTAAAGGCACTTGAAAAGAATAGGTATAAGAAATGTGATCTGAATCCCCCACCCCTTGTTTTTCCTTAAAATCAGGACTTAACGTGCCTATAGGACAGCTGACTTCCCCATATCAAGAGGAAAGAAATGTTCTAGTCCCCAGAGATGAGGAGTTGAAACCGAGAGAATTTTATAAAACAGAACTTGTTAAATGACTCTTGTCTTCCTTTGGTCTCCCCACTCATTTTATTTTTCTACAACTGTTTCTCATTGTATACAAGCTATACAAGCTAACATATAAGCACTTAGGACTTGTCACTTAGGGGGTGTTTACTTCCTTGTGGGGCTCCTCCTGCGTCACGTAATACTTATTTTTAATAAATGTGTGTGTTTTTTTCCTATTATTCTGTCTTATGTCAATTTAATTTCCAGGCCCAAATGAAGGCCCTAAGGGGTAGAGGGAAAGTTTTACCTCCCCTACAATAACTATCAGAAAATTAAGACTTTTTATTTTCAAAAAGATGTAGAGACAGCTATTGAGTGGTCCATACTCAGGTTTTATGAAAGCCTCCTCAAGTTTAAAATATAATATCCTTACACTATGATTCAATCACGAACTTCTCTTCATAGGGAGGTTCCAGCCACAATTATATTTTTTTCATCCTCTAAATAACCATACCTTCAACCTGTAGAAGAATTTCGAATCCTTAGGAATCTAAGGATTTTCATCAAGTTAAGTTCAGGTTTTTAATTAATCTAAACACCAAAGTCTGATATAGCAAGGTAGTTCCTTAATTTGATAAACAAACTATAGCAGTTTTCTATTGCTGCTATAACAATACCACAAAGTTAGTGGCTTAAAGAATACAAATTTATTACGTTAGACTTCTGGAGGTCAGAAGACTGAAATGGGTCTTATTGGGCTAAAATCAGGGTGTTGGCAAGGCTACATTCCTTCTGAAGATTCCTCACACCACACACACCCTTAAGGATTTTATTTATTTATTTGAGAGAGAGAGAGAACATAAGCAGAAGGAGAAGCAGAGGGAGAAGCAGACTCCTTGCTGAGCAGGGAGCCTGACGTGGGGCTGAATCCCAAGACCCCAGGATCATGACCTGAGCTGAAAGCAGACGTTTCACTAACTGAGCCAGTCAGGCACCCCTTTTTCTGGAGATTCTAGGGGAGAACTTATTTCTTTATCTTTCTCAGTTGCAGGAGGCTGACAGCATTCCTCGGTTGGAAATGCCTACTCTGTACTTAAAGGCAGCAAAGACAAACTGTTTTTCCCAGATCACATCACTCTCACCCCCCATGTAGTCCAATCTCTCTCTGCTTCCCTCTTCCACTTTTAAGGACCCTTGTGATTACAGTGGGTCCATCCAGATCATCTAGGATAATCTCCCCATCTTTAACTTCTTAATCATATCTGCAAAGTCCTCTTCATCATAGAAGGTAACAAGATATTCACAGATTCCTGAGATGAGACTGTAGATGCTGGTTGGGGGGGGGGGGCATTATTTTGCCTCCCAGAACACAGACTGGCACTGACTTCTACTGCACTTGAGTTTGGAACCAGTTATAGTCTGCATACTTATATTCTCTGTATTAAGTCAGAACACTGACTACTAATAGAAGGTATTAACATATAGGACCTTACCCCCTCTGATAAGACTTTTAGTGAAGCCCATATCAGCCTATACCACCTGACTTATGATCATCTACTCCACTCCACCTCTGTCACCTTGATGGGTAAGTTAAACATTTACTTGGATAGTTCTTCGAAGGCATGGTGTGAGGCTCTTCCACCCTTAGTAACAATGACTTTTTTCTCTACTTCATCTGGGTAACTTGCACGGTTCCATTTTACATTTAAAAATAATCTTTAAAATGTTCCCTGAGGAGCACCTGGGTGGCTCAGTGGGTTAAGCCGCTGCCTTCGGCTCTGGTCATGATCTCAGGGTTCTGGGATCGAGTCCCACATCGGGCTCTCCAATCAGCAGGGAGCCTGCTTCCCTCTCTCTCTCTCTGCCTACTTGTGATCTTTCTCTGTCAAATAAATAAACAAAATCTTTAAAAAAAAATGTTCCCTGAAAAAAATATAAAACAAGTATGTGTTGCTATTTCCATTTTTAAAATTTAAAAAAAAAATTTTTTTAAATTTCGTTTCAGTTGTTTCCACTTTTTGAAAAATAAAAATAGTCTTTTTTTTATGTTTTTAAGGGAATTTCAGATTGAGTAAATCATGGGAGTTAGAAAATTTCTTAATGGAAGCAGAAGAGAACAAGGGATATAAAGAGAAATGAAAGCAGCTCGGTACCTCTGGAGCACACAGAGTTTCTTATGAAATGTGGCAGACTGGCTAAAGAAATAGGCCTAGACCCCATCCTGAAGGACCTTGTGCCTTGTGACACAGAATTAAGATTTATCCTAGAACTGATAAAAACCCATTAAAAAGTATTTTGTCTGAATAATGGCTTGCTTAAATTTCTCTAGTACTGAGGTAAATGCACTGAATGGGAAAAAGACTGGAAAGACCAGATAAACTTTTTATAACAATTAAAAGAAGAACTTGTAAGTGCCTAAATTAAATTAGTAGTAGAAAGGGAGAAGAGGGACTGAATTTGAGAGACTCTTAAAAGGTAGACTAGACAGGATTTGAGGACCAAGAGAATGCTGGAAAAAGATAACAGGGTAACTTTTAAGTGCCTATGCTGGGCAGAAAGTTGGTTACAATTCACATTCGAGATAAGAAGAAACAGGCCAATGCGGGATATACTGAGTTGGGAACATATGGTGAAGTAAGTGAAGATGGCAACTGAAAAGATAAATCTGGAATGTTAAGAGTAGGATCTCAGAGATTTAGAGTGGAACGCACTGGCATAGAGGTGGGAGTTGAAGTCTCTCTCTCAATCAGAAGCAAACACTCACACAGGTTACATAGAGAAGAAGAAGGTAAAGAAAAGAGCTGAAGGCTGAGCCCTGCCATCACCTTAGCTCTTTCCCATTACCTCTCACCAAAGTATTGCAATATTCTCCTCATGGTTTTCCTTCCTTCCAGCACATTTCTTCTCAAATACACCTGTCTCACAATCCAATACATATTCTTTCTATGAGGTCCTCTTACTCAAAAAACTTAATTCTTCATTATCTACAGATAAACTCCAATTCTTGGCCTTGAAGCCTTGCCCACTTTCTCCTTCTACTGCCTCCCACAAGAAGATTAGCTTCTGTCAGATTGGGTCTTCGCATTGTTCAGTGAACTTTTAACTACTGTCATTTTTTTTTTCATACCATCAATCTGCCTTTATCTTTTATCAAATCTAAACCATCTTTCACAGAACCAATTCAGTCATTTCTTTGAAGAACACCTTCCTAGACCAGCAGTGATAAGAGCAAATGCTACATTGAAAAAATAAATAAATAAATAAAAGAAAAAATCATGACACTGTCTTCAATACACATTTGATGATTTTCAAGTGCTTATCTATGGCAATTTGTACTCAGAATTTCACTAGTTTTTCTGATTTGGTTTAAAGGCAGAAGTGTAGAAGTTCTATGGGAGCAGAGAATTTGTCTATTTTATTCACTGCTAAATCCCAAGAGTCTAGAACATTTCTGGATATGCAAGCATTTGTTAAATCAATGAATACCTCTGTATATTTCTTACAGTATCTGGCTGAGAGCTTCTCACATAAAGATTACTTAGCAATTATTTACTAATTGCTTATTTAATTTCCTGGTTTCACAAAGATAGACATATGAATAAGGAAAAAATGAAACTGGAGTAAGTTTCTTCAGGAAAAAGAACAAACAAATAGAGCTCCAAAATACTTCCAAAAAACCCCCTGGAATCCATACTCAATGTGTAAAATATTGTCCCACTTCCTATGCTTGTTTTCCTTATTTGGAAATAAGACTGTTGCAGATGTAGTAAGATGAGCTTTAAGGCCTCTAATGTAGACAGGATCCTCTGCATTAAAAAAACTATGCATCTCTGTGGTTAGGGAATACTTTTTTCCTAATTCCTATCACAGAATTCTTATCTGTAAATACATACAACCTAAATTTCTAACAGTTCTTTTGCCTCACAAGATATAACTGTTATGTAATATATGAAAACCAAAATTGTTTTAGAAGCTGCTACAAAATATCACTGCTTTAATTCTTTAAAAAAAAAAAAAAAAGGATTTATCCATAGGCCAGTTGCTAAAACCAGTTGCTTAGTCCCCTTACTAAAAACATAAAAACATAAAGGTCCAAATCTTTAAGTAACTTCTTGAGTATTCCCTGTTGGGTTTGTTGGGTTGGCTGATAATCCTAGACGCATCTTCAATCTGAAAGTTTCAGGGTAAAGGGTCATCAGCGTTGGTATCCATAGAGGTTGAAGATATTCACAAGTGTTCCATAGAAAGTACAAGTGGAACACCTTTCTTCAGGGAGAATACTGATCTCTCATCCCTCCAAGCTTATCAAGGAAGACACTACAAAAGGATACTTCTGGATCTGCACAGTGATTTCCGTAGAAATATGGAAATGCGGCCAATTATTTGAGCAGTTAATCTTGTTATTTCATAAACCTTTGTTTGCATCATTGAAAACAAAAATAATTCTTAACTAAGTCTGAGCAGCACTAATCTTCCATAATCTCTTTGGTAAAACAGATCTACCGCCCCAAAACCAACTGGAAATAAATGTTTTTCATTTCTTATTCACCACACATTGGGTCACTGTCAATTATTGAAAAAGGTATGGAATTCTCTATAGGTAATTATTTCATGTCAAGTAATTGCTACAAAATAAAAAAAAATTACAAAAATTACTTGAGATGCATGCCAATTTTCTTTCATCTGAGTTTGTGTGGAAATTTTTATTTTCAAAGAGACTTTTCAGAAATGCATGATTAAAATTATGCACATTATATATCCCTCCTAACTTATCAAATGATCCAAAGTCCACCGTGCTGGATGAGAGGTAATTCTAGTTTCTTTACATAATAAAACATACTTTGCAATATATTTTGGAATTATTATTACGTGACATTTATAATATGATGACTAGTTCACATTATATATTATGTAAAAATAATAGTCTATATGTTGTTGACTATTATATAGTAATTTATAATATTTTATAATTATGAAATTATAACTTTTTAGAATAATATAATTATTTTGTTATTTAAAATATTAAAGAATTATTATAAGATACAATACAAAGATAATTATAAGATGTACTATAGGACACTAATAACTTTTAAAAAGTTATTCCAGATCTTAAATGGTCTTTTTACAAACTGTATATGACTATATTGATAACAAATACCTTAAGAGAGAGGAAGTGCTTTGGAGAAATATGTCTGAGTTGAGACCCAAATCAGTGAGGCTAATAAAATAATTTTAAATTACATATGCTATTAGATCTTCCTTTATCTTTTTTAGATAACTTCCTTAGTAAAGACACTAACCTTCTACATTGCACCTGATTTATTAAATTGATATCAGTCTTTCCAAATTAAATTTGGTCCACATTAAGAAAAATGTTTTTGTTCTACTGGATCTTATTTTAGAAGCATCATAGGCTTTCAGCAGATAATTAAGGTAATTATTTTCACAGATGCGTGGACAGTAGTCACTTATCCCCTTGAAATGCCATTCATTCTCTTTGAGTAATTATATACACACACACACATAAATATATATTACATATATACACATACATAAATGTGTATATATGTCTGTGTATTTATTTATATATTTGTATATATGTGTGTATATATTATATATATATAAAATTATATAGCATATTTGCATATTGAAAAACAGTTGCTTCTGAATAGATCAAGAGTGCCACTACCTTTTCTCACAAATAAAAAATTCTCTACAATATCAGGAAATACAAAATGTTAAATTTTGTTAAATGTTACCATGTATGCTACAGCTATTTTTTTTTTTTAAGCTAAGAACTCACATATTGTCATTTACATTTCGCATCCATTCCTGTCTTCTGAACTCCTCTCTGGCCACATTTAACTCATTGATTGGTTCTGCTACCCGCAACGTTGGCTCCAAAGGCTTGTAGCGCTGTTCCAATACTTCAGTGATATCACGGAATGGTCCCTGACAAGAAAGAATGAGGAAATATTTTATTATGGAAGATGTTTTATCATATTATCAATGATTAAGGGTGATGAATATCAAATTATTTTTTAAATTATTTATTTATTTGACAGACAGAGATCAGCAGTAGGTGGAGGGTCAGGCAGAGAGAGAGGAAGGGAAGCAGGCTGCCCACTGAGCAGAGAGCCCAAATTGGGGCTCCATCCCAGGACCCTGGGATCATGACCTGAGGCGAAGGCAGAGGCCCAACCCATTGAGCCACCCAGGCACCCCTACCAAATTATTTTTAAAGAACAAGCTGTTCTCTGAATTGGAAAATATATAGAATATCACATCTTCAAAAAATGCTCACACAAGTAGAAATGATTAAAGTATTTTAAATTAGTCAGAATTTTTCCCTACTTACATCAAAATACTTTTTATGCTGAACTGTTAAATTTGTAGTTGTATTACTTTGTTTCTGATGTAACTTAAAAAGAATTCTCTCCCTTTTTAAGTAAAAATATTAGAAAAGATTCTGAGCATTGCTTTCAAAAAGCCTTCTTATCAATAGAAATAGGATAGCACATATTTTTTTTCACTAAAATAAAGGTTTTAAGTGAATGCCTCATCCTGCATTTAATTGGTGACCCTCCAAAACACAGAGGGCCATAATTTTAATTAATTTAAGTGTTCTTTGGTAAAAATTTTAAGTTCTATTGCATAATAACTCTAATACAATAGCAACCATCTAATGACCCAAATACGTAACAGAGGAAATCCCATAAGATGCAACAGTGAAGTGTTTTATAAATGTCTTACCTTTAAATTAGTAGTTACTTATACTAATTACTAGAATCCACTGGTTGTCTAATTAGTATCATATTAAGCACAATACAAATCAGAAGTGGTCATGGATTTTGCCATGTCTTTAATTACATGTTGCTTTTTTTTTCACCACTATTGTTGTGCAGGACAGAAGTGATATAAAATGGACAAGGATTCCTGATCATATTCCTTATCCTTAAAGATCTCTTCTTTAAATAGGTTATCACTAACAAGACACAGCTGGAGTTACTGCAAGCACTGAGTGAAGACTGTGGGGCTAATAAAAAGAAATGATTCACGCCTCATTTATGTTCACTTATGTTTTACATTAATAGAAACCAATAATAGGAACCAGTTACCATAAAAGTCATGGACCGTAAATAACACAAATGGCAAATAAGTATCATCTAGTACTTTTCACAGCTGGACAGGAGGATTGCTATATTTGAAAGTAGTTAATGGATTTTTATTGGAACTTTACTTTTTAAAGATACAGTAACATGATTCTGAGTTCACTATTAAGAAATCAATAATTTTTTTTTTTTTTTACAAATTCTTTATGTTTTACTTTGAGAAATTCTATGGTTTAAAACATAATACATGGTTATGTTATCAGAGGGAAATTACTCCTTTAGACCTTTTTTCCTTATGTGTAAAATGGAATAAAAATTATCTCACGAAAGTGCTCTTAAGATATAAAAGACAATGTAAGTAACACTGTTAGCATTGTACTGAGAACATACTAAACATTCACAAATGATATCCCTGGCTTTTTTTTTTTTTTTTCATTATTAGTTCGAAGAGAAGTTTGAGGAAGGTTTTGAACAATAGCAACATCAAATATATGAGGAATGATGCAAGGCCAGGACTTTGAAAGACCTGCATTCACAAGGACCTGCATTCACAAAGAGGGATAGTCTTCTAAGTGGCCAAGCTCTATCTTCTAAACTTTGTTGGTGTATCAGTGTAACACATATCCATTTGTGACTTACTCTACTACTTGTTCTGGAACTTACTATTTCCAAAGAAACTAGGAAATGAAAAAGGAGGAGCCGTATTCAAGCAGCAAAATTTAGAATGGAAATAGACCCAGTCTTCCTGTTGGTTTCAGTATAATCTTTGTGACCCTAATCCTCCATAATTCGTAATCACATCCATCTCTCTATCTCTCAGTGCCTGGTCCACATATATCTTAGACACTTAGACGAGTGTCTTGCCTTTGAGCTCAACAAACTTCTCCCTGGTTAGCAAACGACATTAACCGTCAAGCTTTTCCTACGCCAAAGCTTCTGTTAATTTGTATTTCTGTTGACAGAAATCACTTGAGAAAAGATCTCAAGTGATCTGAATATTGATCATACCTGGGGTGACATGGAGCCTCAGATTTTGGACATAGCTTCAAACTTCAGATCTGCTCTTTGTACTCATTTCCAAACATTAATACCTAAAATGCCTAAACTCAACCTGAATCTGTAAGTCTCCTTTGACACTTAACTATCGTTTTCCAAAGTTTTACTTTATTTGCATCCAACCAAATCTGAAGTACAAGGGTCAGATATATTTATGTTCTTCTATAGTTTTAAAGACCCATGTTATTTTATAGTCATCGTATATTTTTAAAATTTTCTCAACAGCTTAAATAATAACAAAGTTATGTTTTAAACTCCCAGGATTGCCTCATACACTTAAGAAATTTCCCTCCTGAGCACAGACAGACCATCAGAATATAATTACCATTTATAGTATAGCATATATAATTTTAAATCTCCCTAATGATGTATGTACCTTTAACATTATTAGATAACATATAGGAAATGTGGTTCAGTCCAATAAAGCCACAACTTAAAAATCCCATTCTGTAAAAACAAAAATGGAAAGGAGGAAAAAAAAAGAAGGAGAGAAAGTGAGGAGAGAAGCCAAAGGAAGTTGGCTTCCTTGATGGGCTGAGGAAGAATGGGAAGGCAGGAAGGGAAAAAAAGGAAAGGAAGGAAGAGAAGATTAAAATGATATGGAGCAGAGGGAGGAGGACTAGGGACAGGAATGAAGGAGACCGGAAAAAAAGGAAGAGAAAAAGAACAAGGGAAGAGAGGAAAAGGAAGAAGGGGCAGAAAAGTAGAAGAAAATGAACAAGATCATCATTTTGTGGTATGCTAGATAAAGGTCATGTATGAGGGTATATGTACATATGCGTGTATGTATATCTGCAAATATCTGCATATGTATACATATCTACACACACATAAAGTCTTTCATACACATGTATATATGCACATGTATATATGCACATGTACCATTATATGAATGTATATAATATTTTCTATGTGTCTTCACATATATACTATTGTGATATAGTAAGAAATACAGGGGCAACTGGGTGGCTCAATTGGTTTAACATCTGCCTTCGGCTCAGGTGATGAGCCGGGAGTTCTGGGATCAAGTCCCCTATCAGGCTGCCCGCTCGGCGGGAGTCTGCTTCTCCCTCTGACCTTCTTCACTCTGGTGGGCTCTCTCACTCTCTCCAACAAATAAAAACTTAAAAACCAAAAAAAAAAAAAAAAAAAAAAAAAAAATCACAATCTAGTGGCTTTTGTCACTGATTCCTGGCATAGAACTCCTACCTAAACTGCTTGGAATTTCCTGAATGATGCCTTTGTTATTGACAACAAGGTTATAGCTGAGATTATGCTAATGAGGTGATTTAGGTTGGGCCCCCAGAAGCCTCTTGATGAAACCTGTCACCAGAAAGACCAAATGAGTAGAAGGTTGAAATTTCCAGCTCCCGCTTCTGATCTCCAGGGAAAGGTAATGGAGCTCGAGATTGAGCTTTATAAAAAAATCGTAGAGATCTGATGGGCTTCTCAACTGGCGTACACATCCACATGCCAGGAAACAGACATATCCCATCTCCCTGAGAACAGAAGCCTGTGCACCCTGGACCTTTTCAGACCTCACTCTATGTTCTTCTTCACCAGGCTATTTATTTTTATCCTTTATAACAAAGCAGGAAATGGAAATAAAATGACTTTCTGAGTTCTGTGAACCATTCTAGTAAATTATCAAAGTTTAGGATGGGGTCATGGGACCCCTCAACTTACAGGCAGCTCAGTAAGAAGTACAGGAGCCCCAGAAATTGCTACCGCTATGTGACGTGAAGAACAGTTGTGTGGGGTTAGGCCCTTAAGCTGCAGAGTCTGCACGAACTCCTGGTAGTGTTAGAACTGGCTTGAATTGTTAGATACTAAATGGTATTCACAGAATCAAAGAATTAGTTGTTGGTGCTGGAAAACACCTCGATCACATATATATTTTTTCCAGATGTATTTATCCATTTGTTATATTTATTTACTATATTACATAAATATATGTATATACATCTTCCATATAAATAAATATAACCATTTTTACATGTATATTACATATGGTTAAAAACTGTCCATATATATTATTCACATATATCCTGTATATACCTACATGTATATATCTTCCATATGCATTCCATAAATACTAAATACATATATGTATAAATAGAATGCTATGGAAGGGGAAACCATGTAAGTACTAAAGGGACTGTATTGAGAAAAGTACATTAATAGAAATGAAGAGTGAATACAAACTAGTATAAATAAGCCATATAATAAAAGCATTAAAAAAGCAAAGCAGTACAGTTAATATGAACTATAAGTATTATAAAACTCATATAAAATGATATTAAATGTCCATGGTTAATGTGAATATTATACAGTATGGCAGTTTGGTCTGGATGACTTCTAGACTGTCTCTAATTCAGAAACATTTATATACCTGTGTCTTATCAATACTGTTTCCTAAGAAGTTCATTCAGAATTACTCTATGAGTTCCATGTATTACCAATAGCTATCTCATTGAATACAGCATAAAATATGGATTATTAAGTATTCAAATATACAATGTTATATCTGATACCTTAGCAATCATTGAATACTTAATACACAAGCAATAGAGATACTATAGTTATCTTCTTTATAAAATAATAAACTGAATTGCTTATTCTGATGGTATCATGTAAAATCTTTCCTTGCATCAACCTAAACAGTAATATGCATAATTCAAATGGTAAAAATTCAGTTACTTAGAATATAAAATTTATGTTATATTTGTTTTTAAAAACTATTTTAAATGTCTTTATTAGAATATTGGTATAACCTATATTTTGAAAAGAATAATGAAACCATACTATGAAGATATGTTCCAAAATAAACTAAAAAATTTCCAATTATCTCTCTTTTGTTCCTTTGCTCAATTCTCCCCACACTCCCACTTTATTTCAGAAAGAGGGGACACTCTCAACTTCTATGTTTTTTTGGATAGCTTTTTTTTTTAAGTTCTTTCTATAATATAGTATAAGCCATCAGTTAATAGTATTTTTTAAAAAATAGTATTATCGATTAGTAGTTTTAAAAGAGCAAAAAAATGCACAAATAAAGGGAATAAAAGACCCAATTATAGAAAGTGAATACACAACATCACAAATAATTACAGCAAAGTGGAAGTTACTTTATGGCATAGATGAACTTGTGTTTAGCAAGCTGATGAAATGGTTGGGGTTGTGAAAACCTGTTTCTAAAATGACCTTCAACGATCCCACTTTCTAGGATTCAAACCCCTGTGTGGACTGGACTTAAGCACTTCTCAAAAACAAAATATGGCATAATAGGAGGTCACTTATGGCATGAGGTCATAAAAAGACTGTGACTTCTGTCTTGAGAAGTCTCTAACTTTTGGTTAGATCACTACCCTGAGGGAAGTCAGCTACCAGGGAGGCAGCTCTGTAGAGAGGCCAATGCGAGAAGGGACTAAGCAACCATTGGCTCTCCTCATCCTCCTGCTCTTCCCTACAGCTGAGTTTTCACATAAAATCACTGCCTTGCCTGACCCTTGACGACAACTTCATGACAGATCTTGAGTCAGAGGCTCTCACCTAAACTGGACCTCCAACACAGACCCACAGAAATTTTCAAGTTATTTATTACATAGCAAAAGATATACAGAGGAAAGCCTGTTTAGGGAACTACTAGATGGGAGTTCTGGGAATCTGGCCATGTGAACCCAAATCAACCCAACCCTAGGTCGATGCCCCCTGGTGGCAGCTATCTACTCCAGGTTAAGTATCAATGGAGATGCTAGAACTGTTGCTCACTGGGGCCTTTGGGAAAGGGCCTATCATCACGCAATACAACCCACTCCATGGTATAGCCTTGGAAGTCGTTTGCAACTCCAGCTCTACAGCAACCCACAGGGAAGATTTCTTTTTCTTTCTTTCTTTCTTCTTTTTTTTTTTTTTTTGTCTCTGCCTGATTCTTGCATTGTTTTGGGTCCACCGTAATTCCCTAAACTCATACTTTTAAATTATGTTTACAGCTGTACTTAGATAGGAATCATCAGATGAGAAGTTAAGTTGATATTACATCACTATTTGTCAAGCAACATGTTATAAGAAGTACTGTTAGAACAATGTTTGTAAAGAAAAAGGCTAGATCCTAGCCAAGAATCTTAACGTTTTAACTTCATATTTCAAGTAATAAAATTCAGTACCATAGAATTATTTGATGACTTCCCTCATACATATTTTCAACATACCTTATATTTATTATTTAAAATTAGATTCCATAAAAAATAATTTTCTTTTCTTGTCACAAAGACAAAACAGTAACTTAAAAAAAAAAAACAAAACAGCAAGAATACAATCATGGACAGAATTCTTCTATAGGACTAATGAATACCTGACATTGTTTCCTATCAATGGGTGGCAGAACTTCCGATCGAGGAAAGGAACGGGCACTCGTACACTCCAGCCAACTGTTCGGGCTGACCCAGTGCTTGTCTTTAACTTTAGACCTTTGGGATGTTAAAGGCTTTGCCTTTTGTAATCGCAACTCCCAGGGATCAGGATCTTTTCTGAATGGTGAATTGTATATACCTGGAATCTGAAGGAAAAGAACATAATTTTAATTTTTATTTTTAACTTTTCACAGGAAATAAAAGGAAGATGAAGTTGTATCATAAAAATTTTCATATGTTTAAGGAAAATTTTTAAGTAGAACTCTAATTCTTAACTAGAGGCTGGCTTTAAATTCATCTATGGAGATTACAAAATACTCACTTTGTCTATACTCCAGACAACAATTTCAGAGTCATTCATATTTAAAGACTAAAAATGTTAAAAATCACTAAGCAATAGCTTCTACCTGGCATATATGGCACATTTAATATAACTATTTTTAGGAAAAAAAATTGCAGAAGGACCTTAAATCATTCCTTCTGTTAACTATGTGTATATATATTTAATCCTACCCATAAGTCACACATTCACTCACACAAACTCAAATATGCAATGCTTGCACCAGTTTCAGGCACAAAATATGCACTCAATAAATACTTGGTTGCTTTAATGATTACACATTATACACCCTATTTAACAGCAGCTATTTCAAGTTCTCTACCTTAAAATAATAATCAAATTTGGAGATGCCTGGGAAGCTCAGTTGCGTAACCATCTGCCTTCTGCTTGGGTCATGATCCCAGGGTTCTGGGATTGAGCCCTGCATCAGGCTCCTTGCTCCCTCTGCCTCTGCACTTTCCCCTGCTTGTGCTCTCACTGACAAAAAAATAAAATAAAAATCTTAAAAAAAATAATAAACTGGTATTTTATATTAGGTACTGTATTTCTGTAGTGTCTTATTAGTAGTGTCAATATCAATCATTAATGTTCTTTCACTGATCTTGTCACATATTATACCAAAAGTCAACTTTGTTAGCATGCACCTGCTATGCAATAGAGGTTCAAAAGATGTAATATAACAAATGTTAAATTCAAGTTTAGCAGATATTCATTTTCTGAAAATTCAGTGGTGTCTGAGTATACAAACAGCATACAACCATATTTTGATACTCTTTTCATACATACAAATTCATACTCATAAGGAAGTTATTTTTTACTTTTATAAAGATTATTAGTTTAATTGAGGGGGAGGGGCAGACAGAGAGGGAGTAGGAAACTCCTGGCTGAGTAGGAAGCCGGTCGCAAGCTCAATCCCAGAACCCTGGGATCATGACCTGAGCCGAAGGCAGACGCTTCACTAACTGAGCAACCCAGGTGCCCCAGAAAAATTATATTTTAAAGGAGAGTATGATTTATTTGGTTCCCATGTAGACTCTCTGGACTAAGGTAAAGAATGTATCCATTAAACCCATATATTTTTCCTAAAATGTGCCTTTCTCTTATGCTACCATTATATGCAGAGATTTTTCTGGTCACTGTATTTACTGATGGAATCAGCAGTTCCAAAGTATTATGATTACCTAAGATCCTTGTCTTTGAAAAACTATCTTAGAAAGTTTTATATTCTTGGGACGTCTAGGTGCCATGATCTCAGGGTCCTGGGACTTAGTCCCACATCCAGCTCCCTGCTCAGTAGGGAATCTGCTTCTCTCTCACTCCCTCCATCCCTCCCGCCTTCTCGTGATCTCTCTCCCTCTTGCTCAAATAAATAAATAAATAAATAAAATTTAGAAAAAGAAAAAGAAAATTTTATATTTCTGGCCCAATATTTCAATTAAATGTTAACCTTCTTCTAATACCAACAGAGTCTAGATTCAGTGTCCTATCCCTAATGCTCCATTAAGAGCCTGGGACAACTCTGTCAGAGTTCCTACCTACCCCACTATGTTGTTTCACAGTTATTTTTGTGTGTATCAACCTTCCCTAAACAAGCAGCTGGAGCACAGGGCCTCTGTTCTAGGTATTTTTGTATCCCTATGGCATTCTGGAGTCCCGGGCACATAGCAGACACTCAAAAACAAAGCATCCTGCAGAAGGACCCGTGAAGCCTCTATTTTACTTTTCTTTTCCAAAGCCAAATCAAGATCGCAGGAAAATGTTTGAGGCTTATTTTAAAATCTTATCAACTTCTTTCAAAGAATTACAGATTATACCCCTTTTCTCTTTATTACTATATCAGTTTTGCTGTGCTTCCAAACACACTGTGATCTAGAACTAAATTATCAAAGACCCATTTGAGTCACCTTCAACTCAACTGAATTTTATTAGATAAAGCCAATTGTAAATCCACTTACATATCTTTTTTTTCTTAATTTTTTATTTTTTATAAACATATATTTTTATCCCCAGGGGTACAGGTCAGTGAATCACCAGGTTTACACACTTCACAGCACTCACCAAAGCACATACCCTCCCCAATGTCCATAACCCCACCCCCTTCTCCCAAACTCCCTCCCCCCAGCAACCCTCAGTTTGTTTTGTGAGATTAAGAGTCACTTATGGTTTGTCCACTTACATATCTTTTAAAAATATTTTTGAACTGGGTTTTCTTTGGGATTTTTCCCCTAAATAATTTATACAAGAAAAAAAGTATTGAAACATTACAGGCAATTGTATAAACCACATTTAACATCATGCTAATATTCTCTCACAATAACACCAAATATCAAACAAGGCAGATGCATATCAGTTTAAATGATGTTAATAAAAGTATGGACACATATACTTAAAATAGTTCTTAGTGTAATTTTGAAGTGGGTGATAATTTTTAAGATGATTTTTAGGGTGAATTTCTATGATGAGAATCTATCAATCATAATGAGAAGAAAACCAACAAATATTACATTAAAAATACTATTCTGACACAAATATAACTAAATCTCCATAGTCTATGAAAAAGATAGGAGTATGCCATCCTATTTAGGGATGATCTAGCTGACTTAAGTCTGTTAATCATTTCCACAACCTTGCAGATTAAAATAGTAAAATACATACAATTTAACTAGATTATAATTTATCAGTTAAAAATATCTATCTATTTGAATAACTGCTACCGGCCATTAACTTTACCCCATTAGAAATCTTCTTTGGTCTCCTTCCACATTTGCATGCACATGTATACATAGGCTAGATGGGAAATGCAAATAGATCAGTAGACATGATAGCTTTCTTAAATTATATTTTGCAACCTATATAGAGACCTCCTCATGTGTATTCTCTTTGCAATTTAAATCAAATATAGGTAGAAAATATATTTTAATTGAATTTAAAATGTATCATTTAAAATCTTCAAGGTGTCAGTTATTTTAGAAATTAATTTAATACAGTTGCTAACTTACGTCAATGAAAATGGTCCAGCCCTCTCTCGATCTGACTGCAAGCAAATACCCTATTTATTTATATTGATACAGTATGCATTTAGCTATAACTTCTTTAAGTAAATAAAACAATCTTAACTTACTATTGTCTCAATTGCTACATTTTATCATTTGTAAGCCACTTGTGAATAATGGCTTGTTGTTGATTTTTCAAAATATTACTATGAGTCACAAAAGACAAAGTTAATCCTAAGGGGCCATGACATATTTTTCAGTTTTCACATTTTTCACAACTTAGAAGGGCTACTGCCAAGCTAGCTTTTGGGACTTCATTTTCAGCAATAATTTTCTAGAGTGACCAACACTACTGGGAAATCTGTGCTAACTGTTTAAAAAAAAAAAAAGCCTACAACTGAGTTATTTGCAGTACTGTCATGCTAACATTCAACTCAATAAGACCCAAGAAATCTCGGGAGAGGACTCTGCTAATAGCTTCTCACTGACCCCCTTTGCATCAGGCTGGGCTGCTGACTCGTGGCCCAGTGGTGAATACGGCAAATGAGGTGTGAAAGCACGATTTTTTTAAAGGCTATGATTCTGACTCGTCAAAAGGGGGAAAAAAAGGCAATGAGTTATAGAATAGATATATATTTTTCTTGAATTCCCCCCTTCAGACCCTCCATCATGGGAACTTAAGCATGACCTGGAATATTAATTATGTCAGGTTGAGCAACGAGCAAATGTACCATTTGTTACCCAGTCACCCTTAGCATTACATTAATATTTTGAACCATTCCATATTTCTAACAATCTATCAGTTGCTCTTTTCTTCTCAGTTTTTATTCCTTAGACTTACAAGTATTGTATGGGAAAGTACTTCAGAAATGCAATTGGTTTACAAGCAAATGGATGGCGGATTTGGAGCATCTACTGTTTTATTTCATGGAGAATGTATTTACGGTCATTTTCCACTCATCCACAGACCTTCATTTTGTAATTGCCTGGGGGAAACTATATTCTAATTCTCCCCTCTTTTCTTTGTTATTGAGGTTTACTTCTAAGACAAGTTGCTGTAAAATGAAAAGAATCTGAAACACGATTTTGTACACCAATAATTCCCAAAGCCCAATGGTTAGTCTTTCCGTATTTTACCATATGAGAAATAAAAATCTCTCATAATTTCCAAGTAACTGCTCACTCAGAAATGAGGAACTATGACGTATACAGGATAGGTGGGAGGATTCAAGTTCTACTTTTGCAAATGTCAATCACACTGCAAACAGGAGCTGATTGCCACATAAAGGAAAAAAAATCAAGAAATATTTTCTTGCATCAGGATTCAGAATTTGTGAATACTAGGAGAGATACACAGTTCTAAAAGGTAGGGGGGGCTGATTAAAATATGTTCAGGATTCTAAGCTTTAATCAAAATTATTTTAAAAACGAGACACCAAGCCAGCAGAGAAGAGCAGTAAAGATCTCTACTAACGAGGAAAGTCAAAGTGGGCCAGAGAACTGTGAATAAAGTATTTGTGAGGGTAGGGACTGCTGAATCAACACTGACCAACGCACTTCATCATAATTATCAGGACACACTAGGGCCAGGGGATTTATAAAAATCCCACTCAGCAAATAATTGCCCTGCTGTTAGGAGATAGTCAGAGTGTTAACACACTGTCACAGTCCAGTGTTTAGTAAGATATTCCACATTCAATTACTCTTGCTGAGAACTAAAAGGAAACATGGCCATTTCTCACCACCACAGTTCTGCTTCCACACGCATTTCAGACAACCGCCATGTTAACCCTCCGATACTGTATCCCAGAACAAAGAAGGATTTCATGGAAACACTTGGGATTCACAATGAATGTATCTGGTATAAAACTTATCTATACAAAGCAACATTAACAAAGAAAATAAATATTACTAACTACAGATGTTTTTCTGTGACTTCAATGAAGAAGTTGAATTCTTAACTGTTCTGAGTCAAAGTAGAGAGTAGGGTCATGTTAAATGAAGATCCCTGAGGTAGCTGGCTTCATTAGTTTAACAAATGACTTTTATGATCATTCTGATATCCTAATCACTAGCATCACATGTTAAAATATTTCAGTATTGATTAAAACAATGAAATTTAAATAAAACACCATCCTCTATATGCTAATTCAATTCAATAAATATTTAGCACCTAGTAACTTAGAAACACTTTACTGGATCTAAAGTGGGTACAGATGAATGAAAAGTGATCCCTCTCACCAAACCATTCTCAGTGGTGGGTGAGGGGAGAGCCAGGACAGCAATTTTGTGACTGACAATAACATAACCAGTCTGTAGTAAGTACCCACTAATTACTGTTGTAAAAGAGGTTTATAGCAGAGGTTACAGTACAACTATATATATCTTTTAGAAAACTGTGGAAAAAATATTTGACTTTCTTCTAAAGGTGGGTAGGATGTTGGCAATAAAAAGGGAAGAAAGGCATTTCAGGGTAAGGGGAGGGTAAAAATAAAGACAAACATATTCGTGGTAAAACACAGAGCAGTTGTTCAGTGAATATCACACTGGTGGGTTTACGTATGAAGCTACAGTCAGAGATGAGCTTATAAAATAAACTGGGGCCAAACTCCAGAAGGCTGCAAATTACAATTAATTCTACATAAAATGGAAATCTATTGATTTTCACGTTCTCCCTTAGAAGGTAAATTTAGGAAGAAGTCTGAAGCAGACCTACAGAAACTCCATGAAAACACAGGTGAAAACCACAAAAGAGACAGAGCAAGCATCAGAACCAGACTCAGATATGGTAGGCACACTAGAATTATCGGTATAGAAATTTAAAACAACTATGATTAACATGTTAAAGGATCTAGCAGATAAAGTAGATAGCAGGCAAGAACAGGTAGGCAATTAAAACAGAGACATGGAAATTCTAATAATCAAAAAGAAATGCCAGGGATCAAAAACATGGTAACAGAAATGAAGACTGCTTTTGATGGATTTATTTGTAGACAAGACATGGCTGATTAAAGAATCTCTGAGTTTGAGGATAGGTCAATAGAAAATTCCAAAATTCCAAAATGGGAAGGCAAAGAAAAAAGTCTGATAAAATGTAACAGAACAGGAGTTCCTGGGTGGCACAGATGGTTAAGCAGCATCCAGCTCCTGGTTCAGCTCAGGTCGTGATGTCAGGGTTGTGAGACCGAGCCTCAAGTTGGGCTCTGTGCTCCATGCAGAGTCTGCTTGAGATTCTCTCTTCCTCTCCTCTGCCCTTCCCCCTTCGTGCTCTCTCTCTCTCCCAAATAAAAATAAATAAATGTTTAAATATATGTATAACACAATATCCAAGAAAGGTAGGACAACTTCAAAATGTATATGCCATGTACATAATGGTAACCCATTAGAAGGAAGAGAGAAAGTAACAGAAGACATATGTGAAGTAATAATGACTGAATATTCCCCCAAATTAATACCAGACACTAAACCACAGATCCAAGAAGCTCAGCGAATACACCAAGTAAAAGAAATGACAAATAAACACACAAACATATAGAGAGGCATATCATATTCAAACTTCTAAGAATCAAAGATAAGGAAATCTGTGAGAAGCAGAGGTGGTAACCACCTTAACAACAGAGGACACAAAGACAAGGATCACATCCAACTTTCCCTCAGAAATGATGTCCAGAGTGACTAATGTAAAACTATGGACTTTGGGTAATAATGATGTGTGGGGGTAAGGAATGTATGGCAACTTCCTGACCAAATCTGTTGTGAACCCAAAACTGCTCAAATTTTTAAAAGCCTATAAAAATAGGTGAACATATGCTTAGTATATAATACAACAATTCCATTCTTGGGAATCTAGAGAGGTGAAAAAACATGGAACATTACCTATCTCAATACCTGGTGCAGGGTAGACAATCAATCCATGCTTATGTGAATGAATAAGTGAAATGGACCAAAAGTCTGTAAAGGAGGTGAAGACTGCTTATTGAAAGGTAAGACGAAAGAAGAGTGGAAACAGAAGAGTGACATGGACAGGGAGCATTCTATAGAAACAAAATCAGAAGACATGGATCATAATGTTTATTAAAAAGAACATAAGAGAATGTGGACTTACAGAAAAACTTGGGCTTAGAACCTAGGCAGAGAAGGTAGAAAGAGGAATAGTTACACAGGAGTATCACCTGTTTTGGAGTTACTAGAACTGAGCTCCCAAAAATCCAGGTTGAAAGGTCCAGTGTAGAGTTGTAATAGTAGGTCTGGAACTTGGGAATGAGGACATAGTTAGTGACTGGAGTGTTTTCTGAATAAAAATATCTGAAGGTCTGAAAATGGATGGGGTCACTGAGGGAAAGCATGCAGGGAATTCAGGGGAACAGTCTTAGGAGTGTGCACATACAAGAAATAAGTGGGAGAAGAAATGCCCATGAAGGACACTCAAAAGAGCAAACAGTGAGGGAGCAGAGGCAGTACACAAGGGAGAAGACCGCTTCATGAAGGAGGTCAGCAGTGTCAGAAGCTCAGGAGAGGTGGAACAGCATGAGGACAAAAAGGCACAACTGGCATGGTAATTAGAAGGTGACAGGTGACCTCCACAGAAGCAAACTGTGTTCTTGTGGCACAAATCACATCGTAATTCATTGAATGTGAGGAACGAAAAAGAAATGGAGACTAATTTGAGTCTTCTAAAATACAGCAATATCATGATGCCTAAGAAATTCTCGGGACTAAAGAACATTCTATCCAGCTCCCAAATCCTACCAGGATTTCCCTTTAACTATATTGTATTTTGAAAGAATTTCTAAGAGAAGACTCCATGTATAATACTTTCTGGGAAATCTTCCCCCCTAAACAATTCCTTAATCTTTTTCCTTGTAAATGTTTAAGTACTATTCTACTGATCCTACAAGGACTGGATGAAAACTGCTTATTTTCTTGCTTAGGAAATTTTTCTAGGCCTGTTCCTTTCCCCAACATGTAGCAACCTACCTTACCCCCTCAATACAGCTTCATTTACCTCCTCCCCTCCTCTATCTGCTGCCTTGGCACTCTCCAGATTTGGCTTTGATTCCTGCTTTTCCATTTGAGTCACAGCATTGACAGTTTACAAATAATTATAAAATACTGAAATTAGCATTGATATGTATAAATACTTATACTGAGAATAGACTTCTCTGTGGGGTTAGGATGGCTGGTATTTGAGCAGAGATGTGCTTGGTGTGTAAGGTGAGGGAAGGCATTCCAGAAAACAGCAAGATGTTCAAAGGAACAGAAACTTTAAATAACTTCGATATTAAAGAGCTATAAATAATCCCATATAATATCAGAGAAAAGATATACACTGAATTCTATTGAATACACTACTGAAGAAGACTGAGAAGAAATGATCAAAGATAGAAGGCTGACTGTAGTGTCACCAAGGCCAAAGTGAGTTCCAATACCACAGTGTACAAATCTCCCAGAGTTCTTGTCGACTTATAAACAGGAGATTCCTGGTGTCTTTATCAAGAAGTACTCTGAGTAGAGCAGTGAAAGTGGACACCCAGTTCCACAGTGATTTGAAAACTCCCTATTGTGATGCCTCTAACATGCAATTTCTACACATGCTGTGCTGGCTTATTATACGTACTACTGAAGTCTGAATGACCTAAGAAAAATAGTAAAGCATGTTTTTGTAACCACCACCCACCTCAAACCTTCCCTTATATACCACTGTTCCCCTCTCAGAAACCTAGTATTTTCTTTTGCTCAATTCTTCGATAGTGATTTCATTTGAAAAATGATTTCATGGTTTGGGTTTAAAAAATGCCTCTCAAGACAATTAGTTGCTAAAAGAAAAATACTTAGCATCACAGAAACAGGAAAACTGAATTGAAAATTTTCTTTTGTTAAAGAAAATGTACTAACAGAATGGAGCATTTGTTAAACTTTATTCCCAGTGTTATCTGGGGCTCTGCAAGACACTGATTTCCCAAGAGTCTTTGAAGAAAAATTTCTTAAGCAAACAGGGGGAAGCCATTTTAAGTTTTTATCAAAGTATAGGATTGACTGCCTCATGGGGAAATGCTATGCTGCCTTAATATGGTTGGCTATAATCTCATGACCAGATCTCAAAGACCACCTCATTTTTAGACTACTGTGCTCTCACAGTCTTGCTTGGTAAACCTGTGGCTTCTTGTATGGAAATTATTAATTAGTACCTATTAGGTACAGATTATACCTGCTACTTTGTGATAACTGAGCTGAGTCTTTAGTATTTCTGCACTTTTCTGTGTTATCCTTCAATAAAAATTTTATCTTTTTTAGGTTATCTTTTGCTTCCTTATTTTGCTTTGACCTCCTTGGTGGTAGGGAGCCCAGAAAACTCCACTATGCTTCACAACCCTGTTATCTTTTATCTCAAACTCAAACTCAAAAGCCCCTCTGGTGGTAACACAATTTGGACACAAACTTAATTAGAGGGAAAGTAATTTAACCGAAGGGAGTTGACCAATACAATGTCTTGATCAAAAAACTGATCTGGTCTAAAATGAATAATAGGCTAGTCTCTGGCTTTTGGGGTGTACCACTGGGTTATTTCGCAAGTTTTTATGTGAGCTTTTCATTTCATTCCTCATTTCAAAAATATGAGGAAATAATACCTTCCTTGTACTTTAATCCATTAATTCACTTTCAGTCCATCACATTATTACCATGCTAATGAAAATAAAGAACAGGCAGGGCGACTTAAATTTCTCTACAGTAAGAGGTAATCGGATCAAATAACTATTTATCTATTTGCTTTGCTGTCAAATTGTTCATGCCCAAATAACTGCCTGCCAAATGAATCCCAACTCTCCTTTATATTCTCTGGTATGCTCATCCTCAACTACCCTGTTCCTTCTCTCAATACTTCTGATCCCTTGTCTATGATCCTTTCAACCTTGCCCCATGGAACCCTTCTCCCATCTATGCTAAACAATTTCTCTTTGCCCCCAAACTTTTCAATAAATATATTTCTTCATTATGACTGAATCTTCCTTCACCTCTAGAGCAGGTCTACTGGACAAAGCATTTTAGTACTCTCCTGTATCATAGTGACTAGGAGAGATTTGCGTTTTCTTAGTTCCCCAATGTCTTTTTCAAACCACTACTCATCAGCTTTCTTGCAATCTGAATATGCATTCTCTTATCCCTCCTTGTGGTTATCATTAACAGTCTTGTTGGTCATTTGCCCATATTATCCTTTGCCCATATTATCATTAACAGTCTTGTTGGTCATTTGGCCGTATTCATGATAGCCTTTGGCATTTAGTTCAGTGTTCTACTATGTACTCTGGGATTTCATGTATAGGGGGTGATCCATCCCAATAGTAAGCCTCACAGTTCTTTGACTCCTTCAACCTCACTGATCTTTACATTACATTACTAGTTAGAGCAAGAGAGATATGGCAAAAACATTTACATTCTTATAGATATTTATCTCAAATCATATGATCACAAAACGATGTATAATCACGTTGAATAGGATGTCTATGGTTTCAGAATTTCAGTTGATGCCTCAAAGACAGATACTTATTTTTTTATTTTTATAAATTTTATAAACATATATTTTTATCCCCAGGGGTACAGGTCTGTGAATCACCAGGTTTACACACTTCACAGCACTCACCAAATCACAGAGCGTATCATGCTTAGCAAAATAAGTCAAGCAGAGAAAGACAACTATCATATGATCTCCCTGATATGAGGAAGTGGTGATGCAACATGGAGGCTTAAGTGGGTAGAAGAAGAATAAATGAAACAAGATGGGATTGGGAGGGAGACAAACCATAAGTGACTCTTAATCTCACAAAACAAACTGAGGGTTGCCGGGGGGAGGGGGTTTGGGAGAAGGGGGTGGGACAGATACTTATTTTTAAAAAAATTAATTCATTTTAGAGGTGGGGAAGCAGTAGGGCAGGGGCAGAGGCAGAGAGAGAGAGAAAGATCATCTAAAGCAGACTCCCTGTTGAGCAAAGAGCCCAACTGGGAGCTTGATCCCATGATCCTGAGATCATGACCCGAGCCAAAATCAGGAATCCAATCTTCAACCAACTGAGCCACTCAGGCACCCCAAGATGAAAATGCTTGACAGATGA
The DNA here is from genome assembly GCF_011764305.1 of Mustela putorius furo. Lineage (NCBI taxonomy): Eukaryota > Metazoa > Chordata > Mammalia > Carnivora > Mustelidae > Mustela > Mustela putorius. The sequence goes on along the minus strand of NW_025421402.1, from coordinate 16,840,315 downwards.
TATAAATACCCACACTTATTCCTCCGGTTCATGGTTCTTTCCTCTAGAAGACAACAGCTCTCCAGAGTGCCCATGAAGGCTTGCTTGACTTCCTGTGAGAAGGCCCTGCATGTTAGACCTATGCCTCCACCTCCTGATGCTTAAAGGAACTGATAAGCTAATACACACACACACACACACAACATCAAAAGCTAATAATGCTGAATATATTGTCTAGTAACTATCATCAAATAAACAGAAATTTAAAGATATATATATCTAGGACCTTTCTTAGCCCACTTTAAACCATACCTTAAAGAAACCAAAGCATGGTTTTCAAGATAGCCAGATCATAGTTTGAATTTCATCTTCTTCACTCTAGTTATGTAACTTGGCTTAATTTGGGACATTACAGAATGAAAAGAAAATGTTAGTGTTCTCTTTGCCTTTTCTTTGAATATAAGATTTGCCCTTTTAAAAGTCACACAGAATATATTTTACCAAACACAGGTATCAGTTACTAAAAATTATTACATCTGTCAAAATAATTGTATTATCTATAATTTTTATTTAATTCAGAGAAGAAATAGTAAATAATTAGGACTGAAATAAAAGCTGCCTTTCTTGTTTTGAATATGAAAGTATTATAAATCAGAATTAGGACATGTATTAGAAATATCATGACTGATATTAGAAATTGGGGATATTAAAGTGACAATGTTGTTCTCTTTTATGACTTTACCTATGTTAGGAGGAAGTAGATATAATCATAACACCAATAGTAAATGTTATATGAAGACATGGAGGAAAAAAGCAACAACCATGCCTTGCAAGGTCAGGGAAGGCCCAACCACAATTTTAGCATTCAGATAACTGTCGACAGAGAAGCTGATTTGGGTATGGATATATAAATAACCAAACCAGGTAAAATAAACCGAATCATTTTTTTTTTTAAAGATTTTATTTATTTATTTGACAGAGAGAGATCACAATAGGCAGAGAGGCAGGCAGAGAGAGGAAGGGAAGCACGCTCCCTGCTGAGCAGAGAGCACGATGTGGGGCTCAATCCCAGGACCCTGAGATCATGACCTGAGCCAAAGGCAGAGGCTTTAACCTACTGAGCCACCCAGGCACCCCAAACTGAATCATTTTAATGGTACAAATTTAAGACTAATTCAGATGACCATAAATCAACTTATGCATATACAGCATAAGCATAGACAACAAATATGAGTACAAGATTATATTAATGACTCATAATTTATTTCAAAGATATATTAATATTGAAATCATATGCATATATACAGGTACTAATTTAAAAGGAGATAGAAAATAAAGCTGAATAAATTTAAGAGAAAAAATTTTAACATTCAACTCTTTAAAGGGACTAAAACTAAAACTATAAATGAATGTTTTACATTATATAAGCACCTTGAAAATATTACTTTTCTCTAAACTAAGAGTGATCGTATCCTTTCAGCAAGACTCTCCTTTCAATACAACAACAGCTATTGAGACCTGAAAGTTATTTATTTTAGGCCCAAGAGCTATTAACAGATAAAGATTTAAAGACAAATTATTTCTCTTTTCTCCCTTCTTCACACCTTCCTTCCACTTACTCATCTTTTATTTTACTGTCTGTTGTGATATGGTATAGATAACATAACTCCTTTTTGAGTGAAATACTTCCAACTGTCAAAAGATATGTCAATAGAAACACCAATTGGTAAGACTAACAGAAAACCTGCCACTTTATACTAAAATATTTAAAGTCATGTTTCTCATACCAAAATGAAACTAATTTTTTTTTTAAGTAGGCTCAATGCCCAACATGGAGACCAATGTGGGGCCCAAACTCACAACCCCCAAATCAAGACCTGACTCAGAGATCAAGACCTAAGCTCAGATTAAGAGTCAGTTGCATAACAGAATAAGCCACCCCACGTGCCCTGAAACCAATTTTTAGTATAATTTTTAAATAAACAATTGTACTTCCTCTTTGTTTATGTTTCTTTTGTGACTGTAATACATATATGAAATATTGTGTACACTTTCTATGTCTTTTAAAGTATTTACCTGCCTTGTATTACATAAAATCTCAAGGTCATAGATGATTTACCATGTTGGACTATACCTTAATTAACACTCAAAAGTTAAGGATACTCATGCTCTTAATAGTGACCTTAATAAACTACATTAGTCAATGCTTGATCATTAGTTAAGAGTTCATTTTAAGGGGCGCCTGGGTGGCTCAGTGGGTTAAAGCCTCTGCCTTTGGCTCCGGTCATGATCCTAGGGTTCTGGGATCGAGCCCTGCATCAGGCTCTCTGCTCAGCGGGAAGCCTGCTTCCTTCCTCTCTCTCTCTCTCTCTCTCTCTCTCTGCCTACTTGTAATCTCTCTCTCTCTCTCTCTCTCTCTGTCAAATAAATAAATAAAATATTTTTTAAAGAAAGAGTTCATTTTAAAAAAATATTTGAAAGTATAAACTCTCTGGCTGTGTCCCCAGTTTTACAGAGGAATAATGTTTTTGATTGTAGGGTACAAGGGTTAGGAATGGAGATACGCAGAAGATTAAAGGAAGAAGTAGAGATAAAGAAAGAAGATGGATTCATCCAAAGCCTGAGATTTTAAATTCTGGCCTCCAGCTATTTGGTGGAAATATTTCTAACATTTACAATCCAAAAGAGTGAATTTAAATATTAAGAATGTGGGGTGAGAAGAACTTGTCTATATAAAGTTATTCTTCTAGACTTATTGAAGAGCTAAGATAAACCATGAGCTGACAAATTCTACGTCTTCATTATTTATCCATTATAACAGCACCTAACTTCTAACTGGTCTCATTCTAAAATATTTCTAAAGTATCTTAAAAATAGAAAACTAGTCATAATAATAGTGGGAATAAATCTTCAAATCTATAAACCATTATAGCCCTAATTATTTCATCAGATCTAGTTAGAGCAATGGTATAATTTCCTTGAGTTTCTAAGTTTTAGATTTCATTGCATTATAATTAGGGATAGCAAAAGGAACAACCAAAAACTTAGTCTTCACTAATCAATGAAGAAGATGAAAAAATTGATTATAATTAACATACCAATAACAAATTTTATAAAAGGTAATAGAAATAAGCATATACCAGTTAACTGCTAATTACTTTGTGTAAAATATCTGCATAAATACAGTTTAAAATATGGTACACTAGAGTATAAAGGTAAGTAAAGAAACATTTATATGGTAGAGAATGGGAACTAGTTTTGTTACAAATTTTTTCTAATTCTTTTCTGACTTTTGAATTTTCTATTAAAGCTGTATTTGAAATTTTATATAAGCCTGTATCTGTATATGTAAATACACATATGTATATATAACACACATACATATAGAGATGTGTATATATATATATAGGTAATTATTTAATACCTTTAATGCCTAATAAGAACTCTCCCTACCCCATACCTAATACATTAAAAATTCACCTCATTACTGAATGGAAACAAACAGACCCTGATTTTGATATCCAAAAATAAAACACAATAAATAGAGGACTAAAAAAATCAAGTGCCTCAATTTTATGGATAGGACTAAAATAATAATGCTCATTTAAATGTCTGAATGTTAGATTTGATATCTGATACACAGAAGATTATCATACAAAATTAAATTAAATTAAAATAATTTTAATAGTTAAAACTTCTTTGAGCAAGTTTAACACAATACAAAAATAGTCCAACTAGAGGTGAAGTAACAGTGAAATTGATTCACCTTAATCTCTGGTATCTTCATTTTCACAGGATCTCTCCATAACACAAGGAGGGACCCTGGCAATGTGGTCACACGGTTATGTTATTCGGTAAAATTTGTGAAAGTAAGACATCATTTAATTCTTCTGTCTCTTATGCTGACTTATCCTCTATCACACTTCGTTGGGTGGGACCCGAGCAGCTATGGGCATGCTGGAGACGAAACCAGGAAAAAAGCTAAGATGGGTGTGTACTTAATTCAGGTTTGGTTGGATATATTTATGAGAGTTTTTTTTTTTTCTGTTACTTCCAAGTATAGTTAAAGTTTTCTAGCAATACCAATGTAGGAATAACTTTCAGGATTATTCCTGAATGCAGTGGGCAGACTCACCAGGCATCACGAATAAAGGTGCAGGACCACAGGCTGCACTGTACTATCAACATCCTGAACTGTCTGGCCTGGGAGTACGTGCTAGTGAAGAGAACTGCTAGTGGAAGAGTAGTGGGGCTTTCCCAAATGGAGAATTTGATTCTCTCCATTTCCTATACAAAACAGAAGATCCTTCCTTTCAAAAAAAAAAAAAAATACTTAGTAATGCACCATATGCAAATAGGAATGCATCATTTAACTTTCTTACAGTAATGAAAAATTTAGATCAGTGTTCCTACAAAAAGGAGTGAATAACTTTCTCTTTTCACTCCAGAAAATTATTGTCAAATTATTGTCAAAGAAAGAGGCAATCAAAGAGCATGAAGACCAAAATATGGTGAGCAAATATGATAGATCAAGCAGTTAATGAATCTACTGTTATATTTAGAGGGGTGGTGTTCTCAGATGTTAAAATCTGAAATGTGTTTGAAATGATTTTTTACTCATTATGAAAAGTATTCATCTTCCTGTATTTGTAACTTTATATAGTTTCTTCTTGAAGATAGATCCCTAAATTGTATAAGCCTCAGGCCCCAAAACACATGAATCTGTCACATGTACAAGGAGAGGTTTCCAGTGTGTTTTGTTAATGGACACATTTTAAAATAACTTTTAAAATGCAGCATGCTGGGACGCCTGGGTGGCTCAGTTGGTTAAGCAGCTGCCTTCGGCTCAGGTCATGATCCCAGGGTCCTGGGATCGAGTCCCACATCGGGCTCCTTGCTCGGCAGGGAGCCTGCTTCTCCCTCTGCCTCTGCCTGCCTCTTTGTCTGCCTGTGCTTGCTCTCTCTCCCTCTGTCTCTGGCAAATAAATAAATAAAATCTTTTAAAAATAAAAATAAAAATAAAAATAAATAAAATGCAGCATGCTGAAAAAGAAAATATATGTAAGAAATGTAGCTAAGAAAACTTTTCTACCTGAGTGGTCTCTCTAAATTTTATTATATTTTTATATAATAAATTATATATAATAATTTATATTATATATAATAAAGTTTATATAATAAATTATATATAATTTTATTATATTTTTGCCTCCATTTCTTAGATGCATGATGGCTAAATGATGGCAAGGAGAGGAGCAGGGAAGGGACTTATTTGGGGACACAAGACTTTTTTTTTAACCTTTTCACTTTAACTCTTCAAAGAGTAATGACAATAGACAATAATTTTATCTCTTTCATATATTACAGGATAATAAAAACTATAATGTTAAAGAGGGAGGAAATAAAATGTACAAGTTAATAGCTAATTCATTCGCCACACTAGTTCAGTCCTTGGCCTTTTCTGAACAGAGACTGCCAATAGTAACAGATGATGTGATGGTTTTGTGATGTGGACAGTTCACTTGGGACCAAGAGCAAATGACCAAACTTGAGGACCTGCCTCATAAACTATGGATCCAAAGATCATAGGTCAGATCTTTATGCACTACATAGTCTTCTGGAAAGAATATATCTGCCAAGTGTCCAGAGGAAAAATGAGTACCAAACAAGAGCATTTCAATCACCAGAAGGAAAACTGCTACTTTATATAATATTGTGGGGATAAATGTATTAAAAGTGCTTTGAGCTATTCATAGAAAGGCACCATAGAAATCTATATTATGTTCTCGCTTGCTTCATTCACTCTCTTACATGCAAGGCCTAGTTTTTCTATTTGCCCATGAATTCATTCAGATCAATGCTCCTGTTAAGTACCAAAACATTTCAGAGAAAGGGTAAAGTGAAAACTCAGTGAACCTAGTTAACTCAAGGAGCAGTACACACTCAGAATGCTAGTGTTTTCAAGGATAGATATCCATAAACCTAGGACAAAGTCCCTTCCAAATATCAAGTTTATTTAGGTGAATCACATGTAGACCATATATGTAGAACACTCACTAGGGTTTTCACTGTGGCTGCACCATACTGAGGATGCCCCAACACCACAGAGTTTAAATAAACTAGTTAGACAGCCTTGGGCTGGTTGCTTCATCTTTCAGACCTGCTTTCTTTAACCTGTTAACAAAAAGAGCTAGAAAGGTAAACTCTAAAGATCCCATGCTGCTCTAATATATTCCAATCAGGGGTCCTGTCCTCTGTCAGGGTGAGTTCCTATTTTTATATTTTTCTCCATGGAAACATACAAATTACTGGGAAGTTGGCAAAAACAAATATAAGATCCTTCAAGTAAGACTTATGAATCTGGGACGCCTGGGTGGCTCAGTTGGTTAAGCGGCTGCCTTCGGCTCAGGTCATGATCCCAGCATCCTGGGATCGAGTCCCACATCGGGCTCCTTGCTTGGCGGGGAGCCTGCTTCTCCCTCTGCCTCTGCCTGCCACTCTGTCTGCCTGTGCTTGCTCTCGCTTCTCTCTCTATGACAAATAAATAAATAAAATCTTAAAAAAGAAAAAAAAAAGACTTATGAATCTACTCCCACTCCCTACTTCCGTAATTCTCAGTTTTATTGCCAGACCTCTTCAACCTAAAAAAATGTGCCATAACCAGGGAGTGGGTAATGTAAAAATTAAGAATTCATTGTTGGGAATGCTGTGCGATGTAGGAAAGAAATAAGAGGAATCTAGAGTGATATTTTTAACTAGGAACACTAAATAGCGATGCTAAGCAAAATGGCAAAATTGTCACGTTTCTCTTACATGGCCTCCTAATTATCTTTCAGTACCCTACAAGACCTACTTTTCTCCCCAGACATTCCACATAGTCAATATATCCCTTACCAACTCTGGCTCCCTTTGTTACCAACCTTGTGCCCATTTTGGTCTTCATACTATAGGCATTGCCTCAGGACTCTGGACAAACTTTCCTCCTTCCTTTTATGATAGCCTACTCACAGTTATTAATTTTCACTGAGCTATACTAATAAGAACACCTTAATAGCTGTCTCCTTTCTAAAAGTATTTTAATTTAGTATGGGAAAAAGAAATATATCTTTAACGATAAAGTAATGGCAAAATCAAAGTGTTAGTGGGACGTATGTGAGATGCTGACTCTCTTTTGGGGGTGGGGGGTGAGGTAAAGGGAATTTTCTGAGTTTCCAGAATATGACAAGCCACAAGAAGTCACCTATCATATATTTATATGATTTATATGATTTATATCATATAAAGAGAACCTTATGATGAATGTTTCCAGGGTATAAAAATCAGACTGGATCAGGATGCCAACCCTGAGGATGAACGAAAGACAAGACTAAGTGTAAACAGGCAGAGTAGAGTCAGTCTGGAGAGTGTCAAATGCACATGCTGAAAACCTTGGATTTTATCCTGTGGACAACAGGGAATCGTTGGAGGTTTATAAACTGCAGAGAGACATTACATAAAAAGCACTATTTTAGCAAAATTTACCCAATGGTGATAAATATACTGGGAAAAAGAACAAAAGACTAAACAAGAGAAATCATTTTAGAGATTATTACTATTGCTCAGACTTCAGGAAATGGACATAATGGAATTTGTTTAGAAGATGGTAGGAGGAATAAATTGAAAGAAGACTGTGATTTTACACAGAAAATGAAAAAGAGGGAAAGATTTTAACAATCTGGATGACTAGGAATAGTCTAGATCATTGATCAAAATAAAGACTGATTTGGACAAATAAAGAAAAAAGCACTTAAAGAAGAAAAAAAAAAAGCCAAAAAGCAAAAGCAATGAACCATGTGAACGCCCTAAATCAGGTTGCATCAAGCCATGAAGATCAAAAATGTAATATACTCAACATAGTGGATACGATTAACAGCCATAAATATCAAGGCATACACCCTTTTGCATGTATATTATGGAAATACAGAGATGGGGAAGGGAGCAGAGAGAAAAAAAAGATAAAGTGGGGTGTCCAGCCTAGAAATGAAAGAGGAACATAGTATTTTTAAGCCAAAGAAGTGGTTTTTATATAAGGATCAAGAGGTATAAAAGTGTGTTCCAGAGAGTTACTATAGGGGTACTTTTTGTTATCATACTTGATCTCCCAACTATTGCTGTGGTATGCCATTGATTAAGGAAAATGCCTTATGAGAAGGATCTCCAAAGATGCTTTCCAACTACACCATATACACGGAGACACATCACACACACACACACACACACACACACACACACACACACATGCTTGCCCATGTGCAGGTACACACTGAAAGACTGCCATTCTTCTCTTACTTCATTACCTCAAATTAAAAGTGTGCAATCACATATTAAGCACAGAATCTCCCCATTTATGATTTTGAGGAGAAAGAGTTGAAAGCAATAAAGGGCTTGGAAGACTCACTGTATTACTTAATTTACACATTTTTTTCACCTTATAGATTTGTCTTATAGACATGCTATCCATATCAATATGGTATCCATATCAACAGAGTATCAATTATTTTCATTAAGTTTTTTCTTTTTTTAAGATTTTATGTATTTATTTGACAGAGAGAGACACAGTGAGAGAGGGAACACAAGCAGGGGGAGCAGGAGAGGGAGAAGCAGGCTTCCTGCCGAGCAGGGAACCCAATGCAGGCAGACGCTTAAAGGCTGAGCCACCCAGGCACCCCATGTTATATTAAGTTTTTTAAATTAAGCTACTTTCCTTTCACATACACATGTGATCTGATACAATTTTGAAAAATAAAGTTGCTGAAACCATGTGTTTCTCTCAAAAAATAAGGAAAGACAATGTTTTATTAATATTAATTGGAGCATGGGGTCTTTTTAAAGAATCTTAAATAACCAAAAACTATTAATTCAGTGTCCATATAAAAACGACCCATTAAAGAAAAAAAATGAAAACATATAAGTGATGATGTGATATCATTTCCATAAAATGTTACAAATTTTAATGAAATTTATAAATTTTCATTTTAGTTTTAAAGTAAATATGTACAAACTATTAAAAGTCATTGTTATAAAATAAAATACATATAGTTATACTTACTCATGAATATATTTCGTATCTGTCCTTTTTAATAGCACATTAAAATAAAAAAGTTATATTTTTCACTGATCAGGAAACAACGTATATAATTCTACATAATAACCTATAGCTCTAAACACTATGATATAGTACTTGAATCTTGGATTTGTATCTGTAACTCTGCTGTTCTCCAGGAGGACCTGTAAAAATGCTGGCAACATTTTAGAGGCAGTATCTTCTAATAAGCCAACAATAGGCCTTTTTCATGTAGCTACCAGTAGGTGGAGCAGACAACATAATTTATTACCCAAGAACAAGGACGGGAATGAAAGTCAGTTTATTTGGAATAAAACAAATCTGCAAATGAGATTTTCTTCAAAGGAAATGTGTCCTATATGTGTTAGATTTAGTTTGACTGGCTACTGAATCAAAATAAATAACTTTATTAAATCAATCTTCGCAGAAAGATAAATTAAATTTACAAATGGAAGCAATGTTTGCATTTTACTTATTCAAATCAACTAAAATTAGCTTTCTTTTCATAAAACTTTTACAGGGACAAAGATTTTTTTGATGTGTTCATTTAATAAGGGCGCTAAACTCAATCCTGTTTTACAGGTGATGGGGTGCATAACAAATAGTATTTTCTGGGAAATATAATTGACTAATCCTATTATGTCTGTAGCAACAAATTAACCTTATTACTACTAGTAAATGGTGATTGATTATTTATGCAAATAAGTTACCATGTTCAGCTTTCTGATTGAAATAAACATATACAAAAGGTGCTTTAATATGACTTGAACTTTTTAATTAATAAAACCCTGAGGGGTCTATTAATTCACTCATTGCAATATTAGTTATTTACTTGTGTAATTCCTATTAGTGTTAACATATTTGCTTGCATAAAGATGAGATACTTAATATCAGTAAAAATCGGGAAAATATTTTAGAATTATTTTAAGATATACACCAGATTTGTTACTAACACTGACTTTGAAACTAGGTTATCAGTATGAGTATGTCAGTCTATCAGCATAAGAGTCCTAATATTATTAAAAATTAACAACATAACTTCATTTATTACCTATATATGAATTCACAAACACAATTTTGACTTAGAAAATTCCTTATCTTTTCTCAAGCATTCTTCGTCTGAATTAACGTTTTATTTCTACTCACCTAAGTGAAGCTATATTAGACTTATGAAAATTCAATATGAAAATTAATATTCTACAAACTATCATTATGTATCATTATAAATCACTCCTAAATTATTGAAATCACCAAAAAAAAATAGTTCTAAAAAGGCTATTAGTATTAATCCCTTTAAATACATCAGCAGAACTTTTCCTATCCTGATGTACTTATAAAAATTATTTATACTTGAATATTTATTCAGTAAACTTTCCAATAACTGTATAAAATTGAGAGTTAAAAGTGACTTAAACCTTTAATAACAAATACTCAATTCATATCTGACTTTTATTTTATACTTAAGTGTGTATTTGATATAATTTGAAATCAAAACTCTTAAAACAAGCCATGAATTTAATCTGTAAATATCTTAGTAATGTTTTAAAACCTGCAGCTTAATTTCTCAACCATAGTCAAGTCATGCTGAGAAAATCAGTACTGATACTCAAATGGAAACATGTGTCTTTCATTCTCTGAGTCTTTTTTAGGTTAGGGAAAGTAAAGATTTTTGTGAAAATAAAACAATAAATGGAATCACAAAATCATAAATACAAGTGGTTGTTAATTTCAATAAGACCACCTATATAAACTGCAATTGAAAGGTGTCAAATTTCTTGCTGGTAAAAGCATTTGTCTGGCATAGACTGAAATCAGAGTGAATACGCCTTGTGGTTAAGGATCACATAGTATACATTTGTATGTCCCACACCTGGTTCAGCATGAGACAGATTGTCGGTACTCAAAATATGTTAACTGGAATAATTGAAGACTTTTAAAGTTAAGATTTATATTCAATCTATTTATTAATATTAGTGTTGCATATCTTTGTTTAGGTTAAGGTGAATATTGCATACTTTCATTTAGGTAAAGATGGTTTATAATTGTGACTTATCAGTTTAAAATTCAACCTTTTTATACCATAATAAAAACTAAGGAATAAAACATTTGAAATTTCTGGTACTGCCCCATTGGTAAAACTAATTCCCTGACCAAAGTCAACAGATGAGACTAAGATGATACCACTGTTCTATTTCAGTACCAAAAAAAAAAAAAAAAAAAAAAGTTTGCTTTGGGAATAAAAGTGTCTACATAGGCTCAAAGGGTTGTATTTTATCTCCAGTTATTTGTGATCAAATATGAAGATCACTATGACAAAATAAATAGACCAACTTGTCAGAACCAAATGAAAATCTCTGATATGTAATATTCCTCTCCAAGGAAGGGGATTTAAGAACATCATTTCCCCTCTGTTGCCCTCAGGTCTGTGAGGCCAGTTGTAAAATGGGCGAGGAGAATATTGGGCAAAGACCACTATCAATATTTCTAACTAATCTTCATTAATAATTAAAGCAAAGAAATGAGAAAATGAACGCTTCCAACAACTAAGACAAACCGAAGAAAATGTATAGAATCTTCGTTTATCTTTTAATTATTCTTTAAAAATATTTTATTTATTTACTTGACAGAGAGAGAGAGAGAGACTGAGCACAAGCAGGCAGAAGGAGAAGCAGGCTTTCCACCAAGCAGGGAGCCCGACATAGGGTTCAATCCCAGGTCCCTGGAATGATAACCTGAGCCGAAAGTAGACACTTAACTGACTTAGCCACCCAGGTGTCCCTTGATAGATTAAATTCTAATAATAGGACTGTTATCATTTACTGGAACACGAAGGGCCCCATAGTATTTTAAATATATTATATTCAATTCTCATAATGTTCTTTCAAATTGTAGAGTGAAACAGACAATTCCAGGTGATCTTCTGATATCTTACCCTAAGTGGGAGAGCCTGGATGCCAACTGAGCTCTGATGTCAATGCTCATACTGTTTCTACTGTCATAGTGCCTCAAAAACAATCATTCTATTGGATGCCAAGGATTTCTAGAAACAAGAGATCAGTTTAAGTTTATATACATGGATATTACCAGTAGTCTTCAAGGTATAAACTAGAAGGAAAATAGGCTAGGGAATTGACAGCTTGTATTTTTTAACAGAAACAGAGCTAAAACACAGTGGTAGTATTAAAAACTCATTAAGATCCAGGAGTCAAGTTACATGGTCAAGTTTGTGAAATAATTTGTTAAACCAGGTGTTTAAATTTAAACTAAAATGAAATCAAAATAAAGAAATTGTGCATATAAAGTATCTATCATACTCTGTGGCACATGGTAAGTACTGCATGGATATTTGTTATTCCATTATTTAAAAAAATTTTTTTTAAGATTTTACTGATTTATTTGAAAGAGAGCACGAGCAGGGTGAGGGGCAGGGGGAAAGTAGACTCTCTGCTGAGACGGCCCAATGTAGGGCTCAGTCCCAGGAGTCCAGGAATATAACCTGAGCAGAAGGTGGATACCTAACCGACTAAGCCAGGTGCCCCCTGCTATTCTAGTATTTTTATTAGTAAAAACTTAGTCTTTATGGACATTCTAAAATTTTCCTCTATGAACCCCATATCTAAATACACTGAATAAAAGAAAATTAATAAATGTTTCTGTTAAATCTGATTCTCACCACTTAAAAATCATTTCTGCCATTACACTACCCATCATATAAGTATAAACAGTGCAATAAGACCTCAGAATAAGAAGATTCAAAGTATAAAAGGAATTCAGAGTTATCAAAATAAATAACTCTAACCAATAATTACTATCAAGTTTAAAGAATTAAAGGATATATTATGCCTCCCTTAGTTTCATCAAAATGAAAATTACAAATAACTAAAGTTTAAAAAAAAGAACTCCTTATGTCATTCTACATCTAGGAAAGTGTAGCCCACCAATTATACAGATAAATTTTTTACAGTTATGAATTTATAACTGAAACTTTAAAATACTGCAATTTTTTATTTATTTAATTTTTTTGTTGTTCTTTAAAGATTTTATTTATTTGATAGAGAGAGACACAGCAAGAGAGGGAACATAAGCAGGGTGAGTGGGAGACGGAGAAGCAGGCTTCCCGCTGAGCAGGGAGCCCACCGGGGCTCCATCCCAGGACCTTGGGACCATGACCTGAGCCGAAGGCAGATTTAACACTGAGCCACCCAGGTGCCCACAATTTCTTAAATTGTCTTTATTGCCTAAGTATTTAGAATTTAAAGACCTCCATTTGAGTAGCAGACCTATTACTAGTTTTGTGTCTATAAATCATACCATATGTGTCTATAAATCCCAACCATAATTTTCTCTTCCAGTTTTCTTATCTGTTAAATGGAAATAACTCAGCTATACAAATACTAAGTAAACACTAAAATAGTTATTATTATTGAAATTATTATTAATTAGCCTACCAAATAGAGCTAGAAGTGCAGTTCTCTGTCCTAAATGTACATGGCCAGTTCAGTACTTAATGTTTTTGAATTTGGATGCCTCGAAGCAGGACACTTAATCTCACTTACTAACACCCTCCACGACCCTCCACCACAGAACCAGATTTGACTTGCCCAAGTCTGAGACATCTGAATGTGTGAGTACAGCTGGAACTCTAAGACTTAACTTGAAAGTCTATGAGAAAGAATAAAAACCCACAAATTGCTAGTTTCCTGCCTGAACCTCAATTAACAAAACATACTTCAATCCCTAAATTCATGTTGCTTTCTTTTTTTTTTTTTAAGATTTTATTTATTTATTTGACAGAGATCACAAGTAGGCAGAGAGGCAGGCAGAGACAGAGAGGCGGGGAAGCAGGCTCCCCGCTAAGCAGACAGCCCCACGTGGGGCCCGATCCCAGGACCCTGGGATCATGACCTGAGCTGAAGGCAGAGGCTTTAACCCACTGAGCCACCCAGGCGCCCATTCATGTTGCTTTTTAACCATATTTCTTTGTGAGCAGAATATTCTACAGGCCAATGTATCTTTTTCTCAGCAACTAGCAACTACGGTACAATCTGAGGCACTAAAATTTTACCATTTATAAGAAAATCATTCTAAGTATTCCCAATTCCACATCTGTATCACAGTAAGAAGATGCAACTGCTGAAGCAGGTTTGTTCGAAGCTTTACTTGAAAATGTGCAACTAAATTTAGAAAGGGTGCAGGAATGGCTCTAATCTCAACATCAGCTCAAGTAAAAGAGAAAACCTGAAAGCGACCTCAGTTTAATAACTTCTTAGTTCTTGATCAATTCGTGAAACAACAATAAGCCACTCAGAATGGGTTTCAAAGCGAGGTTATGCCCTTCGTGTCATGTTATCACAGTGGCAGATCACACTGCTGACTTGGACCTTTCTGCCGGCATCCCAACCGCTGCCTCGATGAAGCTGCTGTCGCAGACGAGTCATGGTGCCCGCGCGCACCTACACAGAAGCACGGAATTGAACTCGAAGTAGAGTCTTTGTGATATCTTTTCAACAAGTCATGTCCCATTCAGCCTGCTACTTCATCTCTGTCAGGCTAGGGGCCCAAGTGGTTTACGGGAGCTGTCAGGGACAGGTAGACCGACCTGCTTTGTGCTGAGGAGGTAATGCATCTTTCGGGCTTGGGAATCTCTTTCCTTCTCTTCCCTTTCGAGGTCGGCCTTCTTCTCTTCTCTTTCTTTCATCTCTGCAAACTCCTCCAGTGCCTCCCTGCATCCAAACAACCTGCAGTTATTTATGAGACTAAAAATCTGCTAACATTTTCCTTCTTCCACTGATGATAATCAAGTAAGTTTTTGAGGCTACCATCACCCACATCCATCAAAATCAGTGGGGTAATCGATCTTACCTGCACATTCCCCTGAATCTTTGCAATCTTTAAAAAGCATTTAAGTGATTTTTCAGTGGTTAAATTTTTTTAAATCAAATATCTACATATTATAACTAATTCAACAGCTGAGGAAATGTATCAGGTGCCAAGGAAGTGAACAACTACATTGCCATTAAGATTATCTATTTTGGACATACCTAAATATCCCAAGAAAATGTCTGAGCTACTGATTTCCTTTAAATTTTGATTTCATGTTTACAAATCTCTAATCATTTATTTTGTATACTAATGGGCTAATTTTGAAAATGTGATGGGTTTTATATATATACTTAATTTAGTTTACTCCAGTTAATAGTTCAAATAATATCAACATGTATTATCCTGCACTTGAAAGGTGATTTTGTTCAGTTATAGAGATAATTAAAATAAAAGCTAAACTAGGTGAACAAGTTCATGGCTTTCTAGGTATGATAAATTCTATTAAAATAATGAAAATTTCATCATTTGAGAGTGTATATCTAAGAAATTTAAACAAAAACCAATTTGTAAAATATACTCTGCAAAAAAATGCCTGTAAACTGAGTAAGATATTATCAAATATGGAAAAAAAAATCTTTTATTTTCACAGAACAAATTTAACTATTCATGTTAAAATAATGTTTTGAAATTATACATTATTCTTTTTAAAAAATAGATAATGCAACTTAGTGTCCAGTTCTTTAAGTAAAATTTTAACTTTTATTAAATCACCGAGCATTTACCCTAAAGATATCAAGGGAAAGTAGAGGGAAAGATTCCAAAAATAAAAAAAAAAAGATTCTCATTTCTACTTCAATGTCTAGAAATATTTTTGTTGCAATTTTCTGTTAAAGGCTACTAATATAATACTTCATACAAGGTTACTTATGAAACACACTGACGTTTAAAAATCACCATGCTATGCTATTGCAGCAGAGCAATTTTTTTCAACATAAGATTAAATTGCAAAATAAATGAATTACTTGGAGTGGCATGGCCCTCATTTTGCCACCCTTCTCTTGAAAATTGCTTATTAATATGAAAAAAGGAGTCAGAAAATAGCCTGTTTTACTTTATGCATAGTATTTTGGGGGCTTCTGCGCCCACAGAGCTGGGCTAGCTGCACATTTAGATTGTGTTGGCAAGCTGGTACAATGACCTTTCTGACCTGCATCTCAAGGCTATTATTAATCGCTAAGTAACCTGGTAAAGCCAAACAAATTTGTTTCCATTGAAAGGATCTCTATCTGTGTCTGAGAATTTGTTCTGTACCAAACAAACCTCATTAACTGTGTCCATTTTTGACAAAGAACCAGGAGTTAGAAGGATTGGTGACCTTTCTTTGTCCTTAAGGTACAAATTTCAAGGCAGGTACATATGAATAAATGAGAATTTTTACCAGGAAAAATAACAATCACATGTTACATAAAAAACTGAATACATTATTAATTTTCATCTTTACTTTTAATATTATGTAAAAAAATGTTTCTTCTATAATTCCTCTCATAAGTCTTAAAGATAATTTAAAATAACCAGTGAACTGCCTCTATAAGGATAATTACTCAGATATGCATGTATCCAATTTTATGTCATTCCAAAGATAAGCACAGTAATTTTCCAAGCAATCACAAAAATAAAAAAAAAATACATCTACAAAGACGTCTGTGTTCTATAAATAATTTAATGAATAAGAAGAGACCTTACATAAGAAAGAAAAAAGTATCCAATATAATTGCACACACACATGAACAGGTAAACTGCAAAGAAGTAATATGGCTTGGATACAAAATCAAAAGTGTAAATTATTTGATGTAGTAAAAACAGTCCATCATCTGGATATGGAAACATAAACTAAAAACAGCATGTATTCAGGGAGCTTGACAAGGAAAGCAAAAACTCAAAGATAAGTAAAAGAATGTCAGTTTCCAGTATGTAAAGAAAACACACAGTAAACCCAGAAGGAACTGAAAAGCCCTAAAAGTAAATCCAAAAAAGTTTGACAAAACCTTAGAAAAATTAATCTGTGGTAGTCTCAAAACACAAAAGTAATTAATTAAATAAATTTATACAATTTTTGAAAAAAGCCAATCCTATGCTCCTGATTTATTGCCATACTTGACAGTGTACAGATATACTGAACATCACAATTATATTCATGTCAAATACTCTTTGTTTAATGACCAAGTAGGAAGAGCTGAATTAATTTTTATCCCTGATATACAAGTTTTTGTTATATCAATAACAATGAAGAGATGTCTCACTGTAAATGATGCAATAAAAAATTATGATCACATTAAGGATTAAATGATGGAAACTGTTCGAACTAGGTTTCTTTATAAAATTATAAAAATTATCGATTTTTTATCTAGGGAATTTTTTTTTTAATGCAGTACTTCTAAAACAGTTAATTTTTTCCCAAATAATTCCAGGTTGTTTTCCACATATTTTTTCATTTCAAGCATATATACTGTCTTACTTCTATCCTTATAACACAATCCTGTGATATATATGGGATAGTTACTAATTACTTATTTTACAAATATGGTAACACATGAAGAGATGAAGTGATGTACTCTGAATAACAAATCAGTTAATGGCAGAAATGGAATTAGGATCCTTAGATTTACAGTTTCTCTAATTGCAGATCAGGCTGTAGTCATCCTGATACAAGAAATATTATGCAGAAGATATTTTTTATTGAATGAACCACATACATTTTTTATTATGTTCCTGTTTCCTACTATATAGCTAAAAAAACCTGGGTAAGTCTCAGGTCTTCTTGTATCACTTTTCATATATATAAATTATCTGGTGATACTAGTTTAAAAATAAAGGTAAAAATTACCAAAACTTTTGTAAAGTCTTTCATATTCAATATAGTTTGCTAATGTTCATGATATTTATAATGTTAAAATAATTACATATTCTAATTATGACAGCAATAATAAAACTAAAAATAGCTACTTGGAAGCAATACAGTGGAATGGTTCACAGCATGAACTCTGAAATGACACCTGGTTATAAACTCTCTGCTGTGCTACTTACTAGCTGATTAATATCTGAGTCTCCATATCCTCGTCTATAAAATATATTAGTATATTAGTGTGATATATATATATGTAATATATATAGTGATATATTAGTATCAGTGTCTTCTTCATCAAGCTATTGTGAAGAACAAATACATTAATCTACATAAAGTACTCAAAGTGGGGCTGCCACACAGATAGGCCCTACACGGGTGTTAGCTATATACTGAATTTTCACTCTAAGCCATGTTCTAGACTACTTCCTTTATCAACTCAACTGGATGCCAATCTTTTATACTTTCTCAACCTCCTCAACAATCTCTTCTTTTCTCTCCTCTGATCAATGTGCAATTTGTGGATAAAATCCATTAAGCAAAGTATGGAATCTGTTTTGGTTTTTTTTTTTAAGATTTTATTTATTTATTTGACAGAGATCACAAGTAGGCAGAGAGGCAGGCAGAGAGAGGAGAAGCAGGCTCCCTGCTGAGCAGAGAGCCCGATGCAGGGCTCGATCCCAGGACCCTGAGATCATGACCTGAGTTGAAAGCAGAGGCTTTAACCCACTGAGCCACCCCAAGGAATCTGGTTTTCTAAGAGGCAGAGAGGCATGGCTGGTGGGAAGCATGAAAGGGAAGAGAGCCATGCAAATAAATGTTCCTTTTTTCCATCACTGCTGCAAGATCTCGTTGCAAACCCGAGTGGCTAATGGAGAATGCAGTGCATACCTGGTGTACCTTGTTGAGTCACTATGGGACTCCATAGGAAGTGGTGACCATGGCAGCAGGAACTTACCATAACACATCCCTCCCCTCCCTATAGAACCAATGCATGAGTAGCCATGGGAGAATAGCTGCCCGGTCTCAGGTTTTTTCCACATTCTCCCTCCAGCCTGCATCCAGTGACTGGTGATTAAGGGAATACATAGGCCCAGAGCCTTTGTCTCACTTTGGGCCCACTCTGAAGACCTATCCAAATCCTGGGCTTCCAGTGACTGGCTAATACTTCTGATGCAGGTCAACTTCTCTACCTCCTTTCTGATGGTATTCCCCAAAGTCCCCCCCAATACAGTCCTGTACCAAACCACTGCACTCAGAGTCTGTTTCAATCTCTGACACTTCACTCCCACTCTTCCTCATCCTCACTCCCCTGAACAGTAATATAAAGTATTATAAGTTTAATAAGGTATTATCAGTTTAACAAATAAAGTCTTACCAGTTTTATCCTACACTTACATTTTATTTCCAAGAGGTTCCTGCCTAAAACATACACATTACCACTTTTAATCCTTTTACGATCCAGTAAGGAAGTATTATCACCCCCATTTTATAGATTAGGAAATGAGTCACAGAGATTAAACCTCTGTCCAAACTCCCAAACTAGAAGGTGAGAGTTAGAATTTGAGTACAGGTCTCACCCTAAAATTCATCCTTTTATGCAAAATACTATACTCCTATCACACATTTTGCCCAAATCCAATTGAACAACATAAGTTTGAACTTGCACAGGTCCACTTATATGCAGATTTTTTTCAATGAATACATTACAATATGACAAATGTATTTTCTCCTCTTTTATATAATTTTCTTAGTAACATTTTCTTTTCTGAGCATCTGGGTCACACAACCAGTTGAGTGTGTGACTCTTGGTTTCCACTCAAGTCTAATTTCAGGGGTCCTGGGTTGAGCCCAGCATCCAACTCTCGGGTTCAGCAGGGAGTCTGCTTGGGTTTCTTTCTCCTCTTCCTCTGCCCCTTTGCCCTGCACTCACTCTCTCTCTCTCTCTCACTGAAATAAATAAATATTTTGAAAAAAATAACATTTTCTTTTCTCTAGCTTACTTTATCCTAGAATCCAGAATACACATACCATACAAATGTGTGTTAATCAACTGCTTATGTTATTGGTAAGGCTACCAGTCAATAGCAGGGTATTGGTAGTTAAGTTTAGAGGGAGTCAAAACTTATACGTATATTTTCAGCTATACAGGGAGTCGGTGCCCCTAACTCCCACATTGTTCAAGGGTCAACTATATTTTGCCATTGTTTGATTTTCTTATGCATTTCAAAATATGATACTAAAACAATTTATAATTTTTATCTTCTCATCTTTGCAGGTGCAGAACCCAAGAACAAAAATCTCTATTCTTTTCTTTAAAAAGGTTTCATATGGGTCACCTGGGAGGCTCAGAGGGTTAAGCAGCTGCCTTCAGCTCACATCATGCTCCCAGGGTTCTGGGATCGAGGCCCACATCAGGCTCCCTGCTCAGCCGGCAGTCTGTTTCTCTCCCTGGCTGCCACTCTCCCTGCTTGTGCTCTCTGTCTCTCTGATAAATCAATAAATAAAATCTTTTAAAAAATAAAAAATAAAAAGTCTTCATAGATCACTTCAATGATAACTAATCTCTCACTGTTTCCACTCTCAAAATCCTCTTATATGACTGTTACATTCTATAATATATTATAGCTGCATACACGCACAACTTCTTGCCTTCTGCCCACCAAGTCCTGACTGAGGTCCTGAAGGTCAGGATTACAGTTTATTCATTAATGTGTCCCTCCCAAAGTATTTGGTCTAATATCTAGTATAAACTAAGTGCTACTATTCTTTTTAACTATTTCGCAGTTGACTAGTCATACAATTCATCCCTTCTGATGGTTTAATTAGAAGAGATAAGAAGCCACCTTGAGAAAGCCTCTCTTGGGAAGGAGGGAAGAACCAGGATTCTGGCTCTTTACCTATAAAGTGGTTCTCAAAGTGTGGTCTCTGGAAAACAGCATCAGTTTCATTTGGGAAGTGTTGGAAATGCACAATCTCAGGCTCCACGCCAGACCAACTCAGAAATCCTGGTGGGTGGGACCCTGGGGCACTCTCTTGCCTGCTAAAGTTTGAGAAGCATAATCTGCAGCAATGAAAATTATCAATTCTGTTGAGGAATTAAGATGATTCAATTCTACTCACTAATATGACATCATAAAGAGATGCCTTATAGTCAGTTAGGAATTTTAATATGAGTATCACCATATAAGCTAAAGCACAGAGAAATACTACAAAGGAGACATGATATGCACACAACATTTTCATAGAAATCATAATTTTGGCAGAGAAATAAAAAAACAGAGATTGTTTTAAAATTATAAATGACCAAAATTTCAGAGGGAACTGATAATAAATAATATTACATAATCTCTCAAATAAAAACAAAATGTCATCCTCTGTGACATCTTTAAGAAAAAATAATACTAAGGAAATGGATTCAAACAATTCTCCAGAGTCCTCACTCTGTTTTGATGCGAAATGAAGTCAGTGATGTGCAAGAAGCCTTCAAAAAAAAAAAAGATAAGTTGAAAAGCATTACTTTCTGCTGTGGTGTATTATGACAGAAGAGTATTTTAGTTAAGTTTGTTGAATGCGTTTTGTTTTCTCTTTCATAATTATTTAACCAAATAAATAGACAATAAAAGAAAAAAGGGCGGCAAAGTCTAGAATATAACAAAAATATTAACCAGGAAGCCAATTACATGGTTGGACCTGGTGTGTGACATTCAAAACGATTTGGGGACTGATAAAACCTTGGAATAGATACTCCAGAAGTCAGAAAAATAACCAAAACATTTGCATTAGAAAGAAAAGCTTCCCTTTAAGTCAATCAAAGCATTTAAACCACTTGTTTTGTCTACCTGGTTACTGGGGCCCTGGACCTGTTGGACAGGCGCTGCCAATTTCATTCAGGCAGCATTTTACAAAGGGAAATCACAGTTTAAAATTAAGGACCATAGAGCACACAGTCATTCATATTCAAGCACTCAGGCTGCTCCTGAGCTCCATGCCTTACTCTGAAACCTGCAGTTGAGACTTTAACATTCTGAAAAGACTTAAAAGAGTCCTTTCAGAAAATATTTTTAGCGAGTCCCGAAAACCCTTTCTTTATAGATGAATTTCTCTTCAAAATGCCTAAGCTACTTGAAGAATGAATACCATGAAGAACATTAACACTCATTTGTTTATTCAATTAGTCACAAGTATGTTTAAGATATTAAAAGAAATAAAAAGATGTAAAGGCCAATCCCTGCCTTCAAGCAGCTTACAAATAAAATAACAACAACAATAAAAAAAAAAACGAATAAAAAAACCAGATAACCAACTAGACTACGGACAGAAAATGAAACACAAGAGGCAGAGCTTAAGCTTGGAGAAATCAGAAAAGGCTTCCTGTAGGTGGCAGCACTGGGAACTGAACTAAAGGGTTGGGAGAAAGGAGCATGGGGAGGAAAAGAGGCTGGATTACTCACAGGAAACTATGGCTACCTTTGGAAGATGTGGTCCATCAACAGCAAAGTGGGGGAAAAGCACTTTAGAGTAGAAGAAAGGTTTCCTGACCTAGGGTGAATGCACTCTCTAAGGGTAATGCTAGCAAATTTGTACTCTATAGATCAGATATTTTGAGAATGAAAAGGTAAAAAAGAAGATAATGGTCGATGTTATAAAATTACAATACCATGACTTCACTCTGATCATAAAAAAGGATCATCCAATTGCTCCATTATTTCATTTGCCTACTTTGCATGATTTTAAAAAGCAATAAGACTCCATTCAAAGATCATTCATGAAAATCAGTTTTTTTCTTCTTCTGGCTCCTTTGAATAAACTTAGTTGAAAAGAATTTTTTCGTGTAGTATTCTTTCTAAATATATGCACATATTTCACTGAAAAATTATTTTCTTTTCACTGTTCTGGATGGTTGCTATAAAAGGAAGTAAAATTTTATATCATATATATGATGTCAAATAACTGAGAGTGACATTGAGCTAAGTACAACAGTAGGTATAACAATAAAATGTATTTACATAGTGCATTATTTTCAGGAGCTCCAAGTGCTTCACAGACATTAATTCAACCTCACAACATTCCACTGAGGTTGGTAAGGGGCAGGTATTATTAACAAGGTTCCTGTTCTTTGTGAAATGAAATGACTTTACAGATGGTGACTTTGAGACACAGCATGGGGGCTTTCCTGCATAAGGGTAGATCAAGGCACATTGCATTTTCTCTCTTTTGTGTATCTTCACAGTGATTCAGCTGTGAAAGAGTATCAAGCTTCTGACTTTTTGTTTGGGGGAGAATTTAGAGTTGAGGTAGCTAAAAGAATTGCAAGATCATATTTACTTTGTGTTCACTCAAAAATCACACATTGTCTCTCATTTAAAATGTGTTAACATCATTTTAAAGCAAAAATAATTGCTGATTCTTTTGCATGCAGTACACTCATACTCAACCCAGGCACATCTCTGAATTAATCAGGGTACTCTCCTAAAGCAATACAGTAAGATAGGATGAGGTCAACATATTTTAAAGAAGTATCACCTGTAATAGTATTTTATATATAATTTCAGAAAATTATCTGAGTTTTAGAATACTGCTTATTGACCAACTATCTTATAATCAGTCTAAGAAGTTAAAGCAGGAGAGTATCCAGATTTATGAATCATCACCATACAAGTGTTAGCTAAAATCCCAGAAGAGGAAGTGACTGTCCAGAGCACAAACAGCAAAAAGGCAAATGCATCAAGAGAGAAAATTAATATTTAAGATCAGGCAAATAAATGCAAATACACAAATAAACAAAGATGAAGCCATTAGAAAAGTAGAAAGGAAACCAGGAGAGAGTGGCCTTACAGAATCTAAGCTGTAAGAGAGATTAGAGAAAAAAAAGGATCAACAGTGCCTTATGCCTTAAAGAACCCAATAATATGAAGGCCCAAAAGCCTACTGATAGAATTAAAAATAATTTTTTGGCAATAATTGCATTTTCTCGGTAACTTTTCTCAATAACTTAAACATATCCTCAAGGACTGAGTGAAAAAATTTGTACAGAAATATATCAAGTACCAATCTGATTTCCACTCTAGAAATACATTCTCAATCAACAATATTAACAATAGCTTTACCAGTCTTTATCACAGAATTAAAAATGAAAAAGAAGGAACTCTCTTCCATCCATCTCATATCAAGAGCTCAGGATCTCAGCTAGGACAGAGGGATAAGAACTTCATTTCATCCATTCCTCTTAGTTGTACTAAAACCACAAACCAACATATTTTAGTCCTTTGCTTTCAAATGAATAATAACTTAATGCTGTACTCTGGCTTTTTTATTTTTTTTTAATATCACCACAAAAAAGAGACACTTGAAATTCAGAAGTCTTTTTTTCCTATTTAAAATAAAAAGTTACTGAAGTCACTGTTCATTACATTACCAGTGTATCCTATTGAAGATTTGAATGTGAAATTCCTTTTTTTATCAGGGCTAGAAAAAGCTGTTTCTTAGCATATGCATATATTTATTTTTTTTACATTTTCACCATGGGACATACTTAACTAATCATATTTCCTGATCAATCACACCAAGATAGTTATCATTCTGTATTTTCCTTTACCGTGGTCTTTATTTCTTTTATTCTTCTTTTTTAATGTAACTTTGTAAATTGTTAAATTTGAAAAAAATTAAATACATATATATAAAAAAATTATATCCAATGGAATAAGCTTTTTCCTTTTATTAATTCTATTTCAGGAATGAAGCTTTTATTCATTTTATATATTTGGCCTAGAAAATTTTTTGAAATAGCAATACATTAAAGGTAATACATTCCTGTTAAAAATATAGTATATGGGAAAAAAAGAATATTAAAAATATAGTATATGGAAAGATGAGTGGGTATCAGTCCATAAAGTGATTATATCAATTATGTCATTAATTACTAATTACAGATACACAACAGACTGTTTCTAAAGCAAAGAATATGCACTGTATTTTAGACACTCTAGTGTGTTTTTATCTAAATTCTACCAAATTAATTGCTATACTAATCATATCTTTACATATAAAATGATTCTACAGACAAAAAGTGATATGGACAGCTAACATTACAGAGTAATTTGGTTCTTGAAACGAAAATGTTGTTTTCTTTACATCTCAGGTTATTCCTTACTAAAAGAGCCTGTCATCTAGATACAATTAGATAAAGCCAAACCGCTATCATTTAGTTGGCTGAGATCAGAATATTATACTTTTAAAATGAGGTTTATTGAAATGTTATCTTTAGGTAATCATATTTATTCTCTTTATTTACACAATATAAATAGTTTTCTACTTATGTCCTTGAAATAGTGAACAGGGACACCATAGTATGAAAAAGTGGCCTAGCTGCTGGAGTTCATAAATTTTGTTCAGCTTTGGATGAGTTCAAAGAATTGCCATGTAAGAAAAGCCTTACAGAGGGAATTTATCTGATTATGGCAGTAATAATTACCCAGCTGTTTATTGCAGATAGAGAAATAATTCATGTAGGCAATAGGCCGTGGTGGCAATGACACTCTGCATTTAGTAAATATGCAAACTGTTCACTTCTAATTAACCAAGCTAGAGGATGCCCTTATTAAATGTATAAACTAAAAGTGCCTTCCTGACAAGTGATGAATTGTTACATTGCACAAACTCTTGCCACAGAATTATTGGAGTGAACTTGGGGCTTAACTTCATTAAGAGATCTTGTGGGATAGTTAAATGAGGATGGACAGCGTAACAAGGCTTACCTGACAGCCAATGATATGTTAGAGCTTAATGGAACTGCACCTTTTCTTCTGTCCTACTTGGTTCAGATTCACAACAGATAAAGTGTGAACCTGCGAAGTTAATTTGAGTTCAAATAATAAAAATAAATGAAACAACATGACAACCCATTTATGGAGGCTACCTGACAGTTTACCTACCAAACAAATCTACAAAACAGCCAGTTTTTATGATTCATATATCTCTCATATAACTAAAAGAGATATATCTACCACTCTTTTCATTAGCTTAAAATAATATAGTTAGTAAAAAATAAATGATTTTATTGACTAGCTTTAAAATAAAGTGTACTTTCAAAAGGAAATGGATGGGCTTTATTGAAGAACATAAATACAATACAGAAATTACTTTTAATATTGACTCTGAATGGGGCGCCTGGGTGGCTCAGTGGATTGAAGCCTCTGCCTTCGCTCGGATCATGATCCCAGGGTCCTGGAATCGAGCCCCGTGTCACGTGTCAGGATCTCTGCTCAGCAGGGAGCCTGCTTCCCTCTCACTCTCTGCCTGCCTCTATGCTTAATTGTGATCCCTGTCTGTCAAATAAATAAACTCTTTAAAACAATTTGACTCTGAATGTTTCATTTAAGTTACTTTATCAAATAACTAATGATGAAATGGTTCATTATCTATATTCTATGCTCAGTCTTATTTTAAGGTAACTATTGATTCTTTATCAAACATCTATGCAAATATTTCCACTCCAACTAAGGATGCTATGAAAAATATCACTTAGAGGGAGGTTGTAGACATAATTAAACAAAACTAAAATGTTTCTAATTTAATTGTTGAGTAGGTAATAATATTGACCTCATAGGTTTGTTGTGAATACTGAAGGAGATGATGAGAATAAAGGGCTAAGCACAATACTTGGTATACAATAAGTGCTCAATACATGTTAGTGATTGATAATGTGTTTGATTGACAATTGCTCTATTTAATTAAAAATAATGCCTAATGTTTTCTTTTCTTTTTTTTTAAGATTTTATTTATTTATTTGACAGAAATCACAAGAAGGCAGAGGCAGGCAGAGAGAGAGGAGGAAGCAGGCTCCCTGCCAAGCAGAGAGTCTGATGTGGGGCTTGATCCCAGGCCCCTGGGATTGTGACCTGAGCCGAAGGCAGAGGCTTTAACCCACTGAGCCACCCAGGAGCCCCAATGCCTAATGTTTTCAATGGGAGTTTCACACTGAGATCTGCTAAAACTTTACATTCACTCTTTCACTAACTCACATAAGCTCAGAGATTATAAAATGTGTGAACTGGCCTTTCAGATAGTATCACAATATTACTGTAAATGTTTAATTATACACTTACTATAAAACATGAAACAATATATAAAGGAAGTAGTATATATTTTAAGAGAATCAGATTTTATCATTATTGAAAATCTAATTTGGCTCCTCAAAATTTATAATATGTAACTTAATTAACAAATATTTATGTACTAAGAAAGAACATATGACCAATTTTCAAATAATTTATGCATTTATATACTTACTTATATACACATTTTTTTAATGAGTACTCTATATCAAAAATAAAAAATGGGAAAATTTTCAGTAGTATTATAAAGATAAAACTTCCACATCTTAATGAGAAATGAGAAAATACCATAATCGAGGGTTAAAATAAAACTACTTTAAATAAGAAAATAGTCATGTATATAAATAATAATTTTAAAAAAAGGCTTTGTAAGTGTAAAACAACTTAGGCTCCACATCTTGAACACAAGGTAAGATTTTAAAAAGTTAAGAAATGATACTTAAAGCATAAAATAATATCTAATACTGAGTGCTTATTAAAATAATTATGTATTGATTTCTAGGAAGATAGTGAATGTGTTCTTTTGCCTACAACCTATTTCCAAAGTCATAAATAAGAAGAAAAAGAAACAAAAATATAGGTGAAAACTAGGAATAGCCACAGTACCCATAATCAACTCAAGAGAGTAAGTAGGAATTGAATGAAAAAAGAATATTTAATTAAATTCATCTTCAATTAAATTTAGACCACAAATACAGGGTATTTTCCTTAATCACAAAGTCAGTATAGTATGTGGGAAATAACTGAACAAGTCTGAGGAATCTAGTATGAGCTCCAACCAAGAGGGATAAAGATAGGAATAACCAGATGCAGGACTAAAGGAGAGAAATTGCAGCCAAGTAATTTCTTTTTTTGTTGATCAGAGCTTCTGACTGAGTTGAGACCAGATGGCAAATCTGGGCTAGAGGAGAATGAGGAAAAGTAGCCTGAGAGCTGCTGAATAAAATAAACCCAGAAAAGAAAAGAGTCTCTGAGCAATGGAACTTCACATTGATCTTGCTTCATGAGATCAATATTCACAGTGACAGGAGGTCAATCAGGACTTGGAAGGACAGTGTCAAGAGCACAGTCTTCCATCGCTCCAGTTTACTCTCCACCCCGTTATCAGATTGTTGAATGACTGAATGAGAAAACAAACCAACAATACCTAGGTGAAGCACTAAAAAAAGTACAAGAATTCTGAAACCCAATTAAAAACTTCAGTAAAGTATAAAATTATTTTGTTCAAAACATATTGCTTTCCTATATGTAAAAATAATAGTAACAGAGAGACTGGAAAAACTGTGGAGTGAAAGGGCCATAAGCTCCCCTTGTCCCACAGATACAATTAGATAACACTCATATCAGCATAAATAAACCAGAAGATGACTTGAAGACTGGGACAAGAAACTCTACAACTAAAGGTAGAGTAAAGGCCACATCAAAGGGGGTAGGAAGGGCAGAGATGCAGTGGCGAGCTAAACAAACTCACCTTGGGAGGGAAGAAGCCACAAGCACAGAAAGGAGAGAGAAACAGACTATCACACCAGGGAACCTGCACAAAGAAGACAATCCCCATAAAAACCAGATTTGAAAGCAAGAGTTGCCTTTGTGAGTTCTTACAATTATTGGACTGAAAGCCTGAAATATTAAAAATCAGCATGATGTAATGAGCACTGGGTATTATATAAGACTGATGGATCACTGACGTCTACCTCTGAAACTAAAAATACATTATATATTAATTAACTGAATTTAAATTTTAAAAAAGGCAAAACTTTAAAAACAAATAAAAATTTAAAAATGTAAAATTACAAAAATTAAAAAAAAAATCATTGGGCTGGGTTCTGGGAGAGCCTGGAGGCTGTTGGAAGCTGAGTCCCCACCCTTAAAGCACTAACACAGAAAAGAGCACGACATACAGCTTAGAAGCTTCAAGTCGGAAAACACCTAGGGCATATAAGAAGGAGAGTTATTTACTCAGAGCCTATCTGGGAAGGGAAAGGTTCTCAGGGCAACTCCTCCAAAAACAAAGGAGCTGGCAGGCACCGTTTCCCTCGCCCCCCACCCAGCATAAATACAGGGCCACCTGCTAGAACAAGCACAGCAGACAATAATGATGTAACTTGCTTATACCAAGCCCCAGCCCCTCGGGCTTTACGGACCCTCCTCTTCCAGACAGAGCTTCTTCAGTCCCAGTGCTGCTGGTCCCCTCTCCCAGTAGACTACCACAAACTTTGCCAAAACCGTATCACCTGACCCACACATTTTGTGGGACCTTGGTCCTGGCAATTCCAGCAACAAGCCCCACAGAAGACCTATGCACCTGGTTAAAACTGTGTACCCCACCCACGTGTGCTGTGCAGGATCCAATGTCCCAGTCAGGTGGCATCTGCAGTGGCAGGTCTCACTTTGAAGTGAACCAGTGGGCACCTTGTTAAGGCTGCACACCCTACCCAGGCCAGGAACCAAACACTGCCCACAACAGGCTGGGAGAGCCACTCTACACTACTGGACTGAAGGAAAAAGCAGCCAGACCACAAAACCAGGACACATGCAACATACATAAGAGAACCACCCCCCGCTAAGGTTTCCCCTAAGAAGACCCACCTGGTTTTGGTAAACATAGTACACTGTATTGCAAGGCACTAGAGGACCTCTTCTTCAGGTCACTACTCTTGAAGGCAGTACATATAGCTGACTTTCCAAACAGACTAAGAGTTAGATAAAATGAGAAGACATAGGAATATGTCCCAAATGAAAGACCAGGACAAAATTACAGCAAGAGACCCAAGGCAACAGATGTAAGTAATTTGCCTGATAGAGAATTTAAAGTAAAAATAGTTACTGGAATTGAGAAAAGAGTGGAGGACATAAGTGAGACCCTTACCAAAAGATAAAAAGAAACCAATAAGAGATGAAGAATAAGAGATGAAATTAAAATGCACTAGATGGAATAAATAGCAGGCTAGAGAAGCAGAAGAATGAATTAAATTAATCAATCCATTTTAAATTAATAATCCATTTAATTAATAAATTAATTAATCCATTACTCTGTACTCCATTTTTAATGGAGTACAGAGTAATGGAAAGTAATGAAGCTGGGAAAGTGACAAAGAAAAAAAATATGCAAAATGAGAATAGACTTAGGGAACTCATGACTCCATTAAGCCAATAACATTTGATTATAGGGATCTTAGAGGAAAAAGAGAAAGAAAGGGAGCAGAAAATTTATTGAAGAAATAACAGCCCAAAACTTCCCTAATCTAGGAAAGGAAACAGATACCCAGATCCAGGAGGCCAGCTATAGTAATCAAAACAGTATGGTACTGGCATCAGTGGGACAGAATAGAAAACCCAGAAATAAACCCACAATTACATGGTCAATTAATCTTCAGCAAAGGAGGCAAGAATATGCAACAGAAAAAAGATAGTCTCTTCAACAAATGCTGTTGGGAAAACTGTACAGCTACATGCGAAAGAATGAAATCGTACCGCTTTCTTGCACCATACACAAAAATGAACTCAAAATGGAGTAAGGACCTTAAATGTGAGACATGAAACCATAAAAACCCTGCAAGAGAGCACAAGCAGTAACTTCTCTGACATTGTCCACAGCAACATCTTTCTATGTATGTCTCCTGAGGCAAGGGGAATAAAAATAACCTACATCAAAATAAAAAGCTTCTCTGCAATAAAGGAAGCAAACAACAAAAATTAAAACGCAACCTACGGAATGGGAGAAGATATTTCAAATGGCATATCTGAAATAGGATTAGTATCCTCAATATATAAAACTTACACCACCACAAAAAAAAAAAAAAGCACAAAAAACCCCAATAATAATACAATTAAAAAGGGCAGAAGACATGAACAGACATTTCTTCAATGAAGATATCCAGATGGCCAACAGACATGTGAGAAGATGCTCAATATCACTCGTCATCAGGAAAATGCAAATCAAAACTACAATGACAGATCACCTTACACCTGTCAAAATAGTTAAAATCAAAAACTCAAAAAATAAGTGTTGACAAAGATGTGGAGGAAAAGGAACCCTCTTTGCACTGTTGGTGGGAATGTAAACTGGTGCAGCCACTGTGGGAGACAGTATGGACGTTCCCCAAAAAATTAAAAATAGAACTACCCTATGATCCAGTAATTGTACTATTGGGTATTTACCCAAAGGATATGAAAACCCTAAGGGATACATGCACCTTATGTTTATAGCAACATAATTTACAACAGCCAAATTATGGAAGCAGCCAAGTGTAAATCAACAGATGAGTGAATAAAAAAGATGTGATACACCCACCACCCACACTCACTGGAATATTATATGGCCACAGAAAAGAAGGAAATCTTGTCATTTCCAATGACATGGATGGAGCTAGACTATTATGCTAAATGAAATAAGCCAGTCAGAGAAAGACAAATACCGTATGATTTCGCTCAGATGTGGAATTTAGGGGGGAAAAATAAGGAACAAAGGGGTAAAAAAAAAGAGAGAGAGAGATACAAACCGAAGAAGCAGGCCTTTTATTAAGAAAATAATGAAGTTTCACTAATGAATATTTTAAAAGACCCACATAAATGAAGAGATATCTTTCCTTCCTTGACAAGATGACTCGAATTATGAAAGTATTAATATACCCTACTCTATTCTACAAATTTAATTTAAATTGATTTCAAATCCCAATTTGATATTTTTTGAAACATGCCAAAATGATTTATAATTTAGTTGGAAGAAAATTAAGCTGAAGTAGCCATAGCATCTTCTGACAAACAAAAGTAAATTGTAGATACTTAAGCAAAGTAATATTATACAGGATTACAAAAAGAGAGATAAATCAGATGGCCATTGATAGTCAAGAGATACACCTGAGCACATGTGGGACTTAGTATGTGATTAAGATGACACTTAACAGTGAGAGAAAATTGAATTATTTAATAAATGCTACTGTAATAACTTGTTAGTCATTTAAAAAAATCTTAAACTCAATTTTAAATTTACTCCTCATATTAAATTGATTTCACTGGATTCAATATTAAAAGTTATAAAAGAAACCTTACAATATCAAAAGAAATATGGGTGATTATTTTTAAAGTCATGCAAAGAAGAAATCAAAAAAGAAATTACTGATGCCCTCAAGGCAAAAGCAGCTTTGATTATAGACTTACATCTCTGAATACTCATCTTCTTTTATATTTTGGCTAATAAACTGTTTATTATGCTGATAGCTCTTTGATGCTTAGATATTGTTATGAGGGTGGTTGGTCTGAATTAACTTAGCCATTATCAAGCAAGATAATATCCCAATTCTGATATTTGTCTTGGGCTCACATACCTGCCAAGGTCTTGTGGTTATCTACAGCTAAGTCCCTAAACTTCATAGCCACTGCTAATAAATTCATCAGTTTGAGATACGAAACCAGTTGGGTTTTACAATACCCAAAGTTCCAAATTCTAAGACACTCAAAAAATACACACTGTACAGAAGGTAGTTCTCTTAGCTAAGCAGTACTACTTTCCAGCTCTGCTTGCAGAGTAGCTATATCTAGTCCAAGTTCATCTACTTCTCACAGAAACTTGCTGGAAGAGGCAACGTACACCAATATTGTGAAATCTACCCACTATTTCAATTAATACCAAGGCCTCAATTGTTAATGACTTCATATCACACGGTACATAGAACAGATGGGATCTGAAAAAATATTTAACACCACATAATAATGGTTTTTAATCTGACATGAAATTGCCTCCAATAGTCAAATTCCCATTTAGTTCTATTACTTTTAATACTTTATTTCACTGGGCATGACCAAGTCAAATGATACCACTACTGAAAGGAAGTCTAACAAGTTTTTTCTAGCCCCAGCAGCAGAAAATGCATTTATAAGAGATTTGTAATGGGTTTTAGGTGAGCCTGCTGATGCTATATACCACTGAGATATGACTGATACAACTTGAAATAAATCAAAATTACAAAGAGGCTGTTTTGATTAAAAAAAAATAAAAACAACAACAACAACAACAAAAAACTGAGTTCAAATCTCCAGATCTACCACTACTTAGCTGTGTGACCCAAGTTACTTAAAACCTGAGTTTTAGGTTTTCATCTTTAAGATATGATAATATATATCCCCAAAGGAGTTTTGTATAGATAACATACAAAACATCATGCACACAATAGATGCTTAGTAAATAGAATTTACTGTGATTAGTCTATTTATTGAGCTCGTCATTGCTTATAATGTCTAAACCTGTTCATATAAATTTTAGCTTGATATTTATGACATTTATAATTATCACATAAAAGACTGATCTTCCTCTTATTGTTATCAAAAACACAGCTTATTGTTATCAAAAACACAGAATGCTACACCAAAAGAGAGAAATTTTTGAGGAGTCTATAATTAACTATTTCTTTTGTTTATGTTTTATAAGATTTAAGTTAACCACTCAGTTATAATGCTTTTTGTCTACATTGTGCATATATCTAAAGAGGAAGTTATCAAGCATGTGTCCAGTATTGATAGACTAGATATAATCCAGACTTTATTGCTTACATTAGTATTTTCCCATTTTAATTGACTTTAAAATGAAGTTAGTGAAACTTTTGAAGAAACCATATGTGACAGCACAAGAAAGATGAATAC
Organism: Mustela putorius furo; assembly: GCF_011764305.1. Classification (NCBI taxonomy): domain Eukaryota; kingdom Metazoa; phylum Chordata; class Mammalia; order Carnivora; family Mustelidae; genus Mustela; species Mustela putorius. Next base: position 16,806,753 of record NW_025421402.1, on the reverse strand, counting down.
CAACACTACTCTATAGGTTTTTACTCTAGCAGTTCCTCCTTTGATTTTGGGGGCTGCACATATTACCAATCTGAGAAGACATGCTGATTTCCTTCGTGTTTCTATTTCTTCGTTAATTAAAGCACAATTAGAAATGTACTTCCTAGGGGCACCTGGGTGGCTCAGTCATTAAGCATCTGCCTTCAGCTCAGGTCATGATCTCAGGGTCTTGGGATCAAGCCCCACATCAGGCTCCCCGCTCGGTGGGAAGTCTGCTTCTCCCTCTCCTACTCCCCCTGCTTGTGTTCCTTCTCTCGCTGAGTCTCTCTATGTCAAATAAAGAAATAAAATGTTTTAAAAAAAAGAAAGAACTGTACTTCCTAGACAGTTTAATGTATTAAGTTTTTAACTCCAGAGAACTAGAAATCTATTTAGTACTGTGTTTCCCTGATATGCAATGTTAAGTGATTGCAATGCTCTTCAGTTTTGTCATTAGTTTAATGCCTTTGTTGACTCTGTATGGTTTTAAACCAGAGAAAGATTACTTAAAGACTATAATGGTGGTCATATTAAGTGTCCTCGATAACTATTATAAGGATGAGAGATAATGTTCAAATCTTTTGAATTGAGTTTCCTAGAAACTACATGAATATTCATAAAAATCACTCAACTTTTTTTTTGCTTTTCCTTGAAAACAAATGCAAATCAGCAGACTACAAAGACAGCATTGAACACAAATATTGATACAAATATTTTGAAACAGCAAGCTGTTAGCTGTGAGTTCTAAATGATGACCATCTTCATTGCAAACACTGATAGTTTAATAGGAAACGTGAGAAAGAGAACTTTAGAAACTAAGAATTTCTCAGAGTTCAGCTGGAAGTTATTCACATAAAAATATAAGGCAAATAAGAGAACGTCAGTTTTCAATATGCCAAGTTATGGGTATGGGTCAATGGATTTCAGAATAACCACAGAAACGAGGCACACAGCACAGTCCATGCAAATATGGCAGAGCTGCACAGGGATCTTGAAGGAACTAGATGCTGTTCTCTGACATGTGTTATCTCATCAGCACTATTCAGATCATAAAAAGTCAAAAAAGCATTTTAAAAGTTGTTCCTTCTGTGATTTAGTATTTTGGCAAGCATGTCAATGAATCTAAGAATTCATAAATCTAATATTAAATTTAGAATAATGGTCTTCTTAATGATAAATCCATTAGTCATTCTTCTCCAAAATTATGAAGGACCAATTTAGTGATCTGAGGAGATGTTGCCACCTGCAAAAACTTTTTTCTATCTATGGGAATGCAAGGCAGCCTTTATCTTTCAGGAATATATATTTCAATAATACATTTAGTATTAAAATATTTTTAAAATTTCATGACAGACTTAGAGAACTTTTAACTTTAGATTAATTAAAGGTTGTAAATATGTAATTATAATATATGCACATATACAAAATTCTTGATTTACATGGATTATCATATCCATCTTAGTTATGGTAAGTGATAATTTTTTTAAAGATTTTATTTTATTTATTTAACACAGAGAGAGATAGATCACAAGTAGGCAGAGAGGCGGGCAGAGGGGGAGGGAGAAGCAGGCTCCCTGCTGAGCAGAGAGCTGGAATTGGGGCTTGAACCTGAGATCATAACCTGAGCTGAAGGCAGAGGCTTAACCCACTGAGCCACCCGGCAGCCCGGTAAGTGATAATTTTATACCATATACTTTTCTGTGAATCCCTTATGACCTAGATTAGTCTCATTTAAATTACCCTAGCACCTTTATGGAATTTGAAGTACTTTAAGTTTTGAGGTAAATAAATATATAGATTTATGTCTTTTAAACATATGCCATGTTAAACAAGTGATCCCAGATTTAAAGAGAATTAGAAATCTTCTAGTTTGTCATCAACTTCAGAAATCCTTTCTACACAAGTCCTGACATTGTAGATGAATCCTGTCAGATGTTTTATACTTCATAAGTCAGCCTATTACTGAATAGCTCTAATTACTGGAAATATGCTTTTCACATTGAACTAACTTGCCTCAATTTTTTTCCCTTTTTATAAATGCAGAACATAATGGTTCTTTAAAATCTGAAGACAGATGTCATGCCTTACTTTGAGCTTCTGTGTTCCAGTCTTGACCAACTCTTCATGATTTCTACATCTCTTATATTCCAGGTTGTTTTCTGCTGGATGCGGATGTTTTTTGTCAATGTTCACCGAAAATAGTGGCATCCAGAATTTAACTATGCAACAAATATAGTCTAGCTGAGAAACTTTAACTTCCTAAGATCTTTCTATCATTTTGTATTAGTTCTACATACACAGAAAGTAGGTAAGACATTGGAAAATGCACTATCCTTGACATCATAAGATGCAGAATCTCATCTCCATTCTACTATGATGTAGCAGTTTAACCATGAGGTACATATCTATAACAGCCACACACTTTTGCTTCTTTAGCACATATACATAGGGAATGCCAGCATTCACACTTCAATTTCTTAGGTAAGGGATTAAGGTTGTGCTCTGAAGAAACTGAGAGAAAATACATGGGACTTAGAGTACAGTACCTTGTGGGTGTTGAGGCACATGAAATTTTCTCTTACCCTACACCCAATGGCAGTGACAGCATCTACTCCCTCAGTAGAGCAACAGAAGTTTCTCTGGAGAAACTAAATAGCCTAAAAGAAACTAAATAACCTCCACATACTGGCATCTGGGCATTGACTAGCAAAAGGTATCAGCTCCCTGACTTACCACCTTAAAAGCAATGAAACCTACCAGTCAACAAAATCTTCAATTTATGTACACATTGAAATTGGTGTTTCAATTTTTCACATTCATGTATAAATGAACACACACATACACACACCAGTTTTATAAGGGTAGATTCTAGTATAATGGGAAAATGCAAACAGTCAAAGGGAAAAAAAAACACTGTGGAGGAAATTCAGAACACAGAGACGGAATAAAACTTAAACTCTAAACTTTCATTACCAATGCTGATTATTTTTCATTTGCTACCCCCAATTCATTCTACATACTTCTGTGACCCGTGACCTGCACTGTGACCAAAAAGGCTAAGCCCTACCAACTCTATCATTTAGGCTAGTTTTCAGCTGGATTTAATCTAACAGAAGACTGAAGTTTAGGAGGAAGAAATTGAGGGTATTTTTACCTCATTTCCCTCTCCCCTCTGATGCCACACACCTCTGCAAATAGCTGCATTCCTCTACAAGTACAGATCACCGCCAGAGGTGGAGGTTGTAAACTTCCCCTTGGCTCTCACTATAACCATTAATGCTATTTCTTTGCCTTAACTCTTTGACCCTGACAGTAGCAACATCCTACTGTTGCCAGTCTCTGTTGCTAAAATATCCTTTGCTGCACCCTTAACCCTGCACATTATCTCTGATCTCATCCTTTCATTGAACTTTCTTTATTCAAAAAACAAACTCTGAGGTGGGTTCTGCTTCCTGCCAAGACCCTAACTGCTCTGGTACTTTTAGAGAAATATGATAAAGTTCATTAACAAAATAATAACTGAATGATATAAAAGAAGAAATTATCCAAATGGTAGAAATATTTAATGAAAGTTAAAAATTATTGCTGAAATAAAAATTTTAGTAGGGTAGAAAGGAAGTCTCTCACAAATATACAAAGGACAAATGCCCAAGGGGAAGGGAATGGGGGCAGAAAGGTTTAAGAGACTTAGCATATTACTTCTGGAGGTCCAACATCCAACCAATAAGAACCATGTGAAGAAAGAATAGAAGGAAATAAAAGTGAAGAATTATTTTGGAAATAATATAAGAAAATATCTTAGAAATAAAGGATACATTGACTGCTCAAACAATGGAGGCAAAATACTTACATAAGTCCTAATTCTGAAAAATTTCAAAAGTTCCAGAAGAAAAAACTCAAAACAATCTGTAATGCCTATAAAAATGGACCAGTGAATCCACCAACTTGATCATACCAATGTCACACCTTCCTCAGCCAGTGATTGAGAATGGGAAGTGGAGGTACTAAGGCAGGATAATGCTGGCAAGACAGCAGACTCTTCCAAAGGGTAACTGGCTTGAAGAGAGCCCATCAGTCTTTCTTGAAAATGTACTGCAGTCCCAATCTCTTCCCAATCTTCTTTCTCTCTTTCTTTTCGTAGGTGTGTCAGACTTATATTGTGGACTAAAGGTCTTCCCCCACCTTTGCCTGCTGCTTCTCTCGATTGCACTTCTTACAGATAATTCCACCTTAGTATTTGCTTTTGGTACACTTGAACTAACAAATGTTGAAAAAAAAAAATAGATCATTTTCAAAGGAAGAAGAAACAGACAAGTAAGCAGTTAGCAATTATGAATGCTGGAAAACAACAGGGCAGTGTCTTCAAAATTCTTGAGGGCAAATGATCTGCGACTGAGAATGTTTTACCCAGACAAGCTACTAATCAAGTTTTGAGGATAGAATAAGACATATTTAAAAGCAAGTAAAAACTCTCGAAACTGCCTTCCATGCACGTTATGATAGCAGTTGCTCCAGAAAAACAAGAAAATAAATCATAAAAAGAGAACACAGGTCCACAAAACAGTGATTTCAGCCCAAGAGAAAGAAGTTAAGAGATGTCTTCTCAAGAAATCTCCATCATATCAAAAGAAAATGCAGTCTGTCTGGAGCAGGATGATAGGTCAAAGAGGACAAGCTCCAGAGGAAAAGGGGACTTACTAGATTTCCTGATAGGATAGAGTACTGGGAAAAATCAATGATAGATATAATTTGCAGATGGGGCAAGACAAAAATATAAGGAAAATAGAAATTAATTTAAAAAATGGAATAAGGTAAATATATTCATCCTGCATTAATTTCCTTTGTAAGGAACTCTGCTTCTATAATCATGATAATGTAAACACTGATACCGATTTCTCTGAAAATAGATGGAAGTGGAGATGGGAAGAATATGAGTTAAACCCTCATCTACCATATGTGAAAGTAATGTAAAAGATCCTAAGATGTAAAATCAGACAGTATTAGATAAGCATATAATTTAGAAACATTTGGTATAAAAAGAAATAGCTAAAAGAAAAAAACGGTCACCACTAGGGACATAATAAGGGTATGGCAAAGCAATTCTTTTATCTATTATAAACATTTGGTAAAAAGTAATATATGTAAAAATATGCCTGTATTCTGTTAACATATATTCCTTTTCACTATTTTTAAAAACAATTTATTTATTGATTTGAGGGACAGACAGAGAGACAGAGCCAGGTGAGAAGAGCAGGGGGAGAAGGACAAGAGGACTCCTTGCTGAGCATGGAGCCCAATGCAGGGCTCCATCTCAGGGTCATGAGACGGAAAGCCCACTGTTGGGCTCCATGTTGGGTGTGAAACCTGTTTAGGATTCACTCTCTCCCCCCTCCCCTCATGATATAAATAAATAAATAAATAAATAAATAAATAACTTCTGGATTTAAAAAAAAAATATGTTTGTGTATTCATTACTGCATTTTTCCCAACTTTGTTCTATGTTCCATTCTTTGCTTTTCCTTCCAGTTCTCTGAAAGAAAATTTTTAGCCATGGTTTAATGTCACAAAAATACTGATGATTTTTTTTTTTAAGATTTTATTTGGGGTGCCTGGGTGGCTCAGTTCATTAGGTGACTGCCTACAGCTCAGGTCATGATCCAAGAGTCCTGGGATTGAGTCCTGCATCGGGCTCCCAGCTCAGTGGGGAATCTGCTTCTCCCCCTGACTCTCCCCCTTCTCATGCTCTCTCATTCTCTCTCTCTCAAATAAATAAAATCTTTAAAAAAAAACAAAAAATACATTTCTCTCATGATACATGAAAAGATAGGTAAAGAAAAATATCCATAATAGCCAAACCATGTTATACAAAATCAACATGCTGGAAAACTTCAATTCACTTTTTTTTTAAATTAATTTATTTATTTTCAGAAAAACAGTATTCATTATTTTTTCACCACACCCATTGCTCCATGCAATCCGTGCCCTCTATAATACCCACCACCTGGTACCCCAACCTCCCACCCACCCACCCCCCGCCACTTCAAACCCCTCAGATTGTTTTTCAGAGTCCATAGTCTCTCATGATTCACCTCCCCTTCCAATTTACCCCAACTCTCTTCTCCTCTCTAACACCCCTTGTCCTCCATGATATTTGTTATGCTCCACAATTCACTTTGATGAATGACAAATTTACATTCAAAACAGCACTATTGTTTGTAAGGTATTAACAACCAAAAAATATAATGAAGCATTAAACTTGGGGGAATATATTACTTCCAGCTTAAATTTCTGTCAAAAAAGTCAGTTTTCTGCACTTCAAGCTAATAATGTTTTATTAATGCTACCAATCTATAACTCTGTAGCTAATTTTTAATTTCATTATATAATTTTCTTATTCATAACCTGGGGCAGTTTTTGCAGATCAGGCTAGATATTATACTTGTCTACCAAGTGCAAACTCAGCCTCAAATTAATCAATTCCATTTATCTTTGTGATAGGTCCACTCTTGGTTATAAAAATATATTCTTATATAATTATATGTAATTTCTTTTACTATTAACTATATAGTAAACTATTTCCATTAATAAAAGAACAGATAAAATAAAGACCAATGTTGTCTGGTATCCTACATAATTCAAATCAAACATATTGTGATATAGAACGTACTTTGCTAACTTTTTGTACTGAAAATTATTTTACCCTGTCCAAAGGCAGAAGAATGCACTAGATCTTATATTGTCTCTTTGAAACTCAGAAACTATACATTTAATCCCTGCTGGTATAAGTAATCAGGATACATCATAATTGTTTGATACAATATTAAAGTTTGAAACAGAATCTTGAAAAAACAGCACCTAAAAATATTTCCATAAGTAAATGTGAAGTAACTTTTATCCAAGACAAAACACTTAAAAGCAACGCGTTTATTGAACAAATTCTATACGCATGTCACTGAGTGTTGAAACTATCTTGCAAGATGGCTACCAGTAATTCCCACTGTAATATTCATCCTTCATGTAATTCCCTTGCTTTAAGTGTGGGATGGACCCAGTCTCTTGCTTCAAATGAACAGAATGTAGCAAAAGAGAAGAAATGTCCCTTTTGACATTAGGTTATCAAAAGAATGTGGTTTCCATCCTTATGTTTTCTTATGTCCCCTTTTCACTTACTCATTTCCATGTTGTAAGCTGCCCTACAGGGAAGCCTACTTGGCAAGAAACCAAGGGACTCAAGTGCAACAGCCAGAATAATGGAGACCTGCATCAGTGAGGCTTCTTCCCCAGCTGAGCTTTCACATAAGACCGCAGCTATGGCTGACCACAGGACTGTAACCTCCCGAGAGACCTTGCCCTAGGCACGAAGCACCTCCCAGATTCTTGGCTGACAAAGTGATGAGCTAATAACTGTGTACTGTTTTAAGGTGCTTCCAGTAGATTAGAGTCCTGATTCCAATGATTCCCAAAGAAAAACAGAATAAAGAAATGTGAAGAAATAATCCAAACAAATGTGTTATATATGTTCTTCTATGAGAAGGAAAATAACACTATCTCAGTAAAATTATGACTCTAAAGATGCTTTTAATAATCACTAGACTATTTAAAAATAAATATTCTGAAAAATACAATCAAATGTGCATGCCAAAGCACAAATGTAATCATGCCCGTCGCTCTTCTTAAAAGAGAAGTCTACCCCAATGTTCTTTAACATGGTCTAAAATGCTCTGTTATGATATGTTTCCTACTACACTGCCTGGATTTATCTTTAATTCAACCTTCTATCATCTTCCTTGCATCAACCTCAGTGAGATTTCCTGGGCTAATGTCCTAATTTCTGCACAACCTTCATGGCTCAGCTTCGCAGCCTCTGAGAAACGTCCCTAATCTCAGACTCCCACTCTTACTCTGACTAACACCTATCTTTGCTTTAGATGTTCTGCTTCTGTGTTTCCTCTATAGTACTCCGTAGCACGCTTTCATTACATTTATAAAACTGCATATGCAACAGAAAGGAAAACAGACTGTGATTTGTATTAGAAAGTAAACTACATATTTCCAATTTTGAGATAGTGGAATAGATATGTCTCTACCCCTTCTTCTCTTAAACTTCCATACAATAAGAAAGGCAATAAGAAAATAAAAGGAAACCCTATCGTTGGTAAAATTAGAAACACTCACAAGTAATATATGAAGAAGGGCCACCAAGAGTAGTTAAAATTCAACCAGGATTAAAGATGTCATGGAGACAAGATATCTTAAGATGCACATCTCAGAGAGAGGTGCATAATTCTTAAAAATAGCTGGCATACTTAGGGAAAAACAACAATGCCCTCCTTGGTCAGAAGAATATTGTAGAGCAAAACTTGACTGTGGCAGACTTCCTGAACTACACCACCAGACTGGCAGGGGACATAGAACTAAATGAGGAAATGCACAGGAATGCTACCTTTGTTATAGATCTACAAGAGGAGAGTGTAAAAGCAGTAAGAACAATAAAAGCTAAACCTGTTCACATACATAGAGACATACACGTTATCTGTAAGGCTATATTTTGAGCCAAGAAGGCCTCCTAACACTTCCAGAGCACTACTTTGGCCCTTCCTCAACACTGTCTTTTTACAACACCCAATTCCAAAACTCTAGAAAATTTTCCAATTCCAAAACCCTAGACATTTCTTCAAAGTGGTTAAATGCCTTTCAGCATGCTAATGAGAGGACTGGTGCATGCTCATGGGGCTGGCTACCAGGAGAGCCAATCATGTGATTAGAAGGTTGGGACTCTAACCTCCACCTCAATTCACTTCCAACATACCTGAAGGGGAGAGAGGCTGGAAGCTGAGGTAATCACTAATGGTCAAAGATTTAATCAATCATACCTAACTAAGGAAGCCTCCATAAAACCCCCTGAGCTTAAGAGAATTCAGATGGAGACGCTAGGAGGATGGCCTGACCGCCCCATCTTCTGCACTATGCGTCTCTTCCACCTGGCTGTTTCTGAGTTGTACCCTTTAGTAATAAGCCAGTAATCTAGTAAATAAGCTGTATTCCTGAGTTCTTGAGCAGTTCTAGCAAACAACTGATCTTGAGGAGGAGATCCTAGGAATCTCTGAGTCAGCCTTTCACATACTTGTCTCTTTGAGAACCTTCCACTACCAGTGATGGGCTAGGGTGAAGCAAGAGAGGCCTTTCCAGTGTACAATTTAAGAATGCCCTTTTGGGGTTGTAAAAGTGCAGGGTTGGCACCAGCCTGGCCCTGCCAGTAAACACCTCTTCAACTTTTGTGCCTTAAGAGCCTCATTTATCTCACCTTAGTCCTTGCCCTGCTCAAATTCCCTTTTTTGCATATTCTGCTAGCTCTTTCCTCTAGATGAGCTCAAGCCTGTCATTTGCAGAAAGCCAGCCCATCTCCAGGACTTTGGATTTCTTAAGGAAGAAATTAAATAGCAATCCCCTGGCATCCACATTTCTGAGTTTTCCAGCTTCCCCAACTGACAAAATCCTGCTGCAACCCTTCCAGACCTTTATTTTGGTTTCCAAAGAAATCAACCTTACAAATACCCGACATTTAATCTCCAAAGACCAGATCCTATGTACACATCACATATGTACACATATGTACACATATGACCTATCACATATGTACACATATGTGGGAAATTTAAAAGTTAGAAAAATCAGTTTTCAGATATTTCTTATAGTATATGTAACTTTAGGGTCTCAGGCAAAAATTTTATTTTAATAATTTATTGTGCAATTGTTCTTTTTAGTTCAAAGAATTTTAAGAGTAAAATAAGATAAGGTATGTGGGGAAAACACTAAAATGACTACATTGGGATGCCTGGGTGGCTCAGTTGGTTAAGAAGCTGCCTTCGGCTCAGGTCATGATCCCAGCATCCTGGGATCGAGTCCCACATCGGGCTCCTTGCTCAGCAGGGAGCCTGCTTCTTCCTCTGCCTCTGCCTGCCATTCTGTCTGCCTGTGCTCGCTCGCTCTCCCTCTTTCTCTCTCTGACAAATAAATAAAAATCTTAAAATAAAATAAAATAAAATAAAATAAAATGACTACATAAACGGCAACTGTTACTATTTCTTTTTTTATCTAAACATATTAAAAGCATATGGTCACTTATATGTTATTAGAACAGGCTTGTAACAAAAGGGAAAAAAGTATGTATTTGAAGTTATGTGAAAACTTACACACAGAGCTTTGGTAAAGTTGACTGAAGAGTGTTACAACAGCTTTACTTTACATAAATCTACAGAAGACACCACCCTATGATCTAAATCCAGGTGCTTCTATGTATTCAAAGAAAAAAAAAGCTGATAGTAAATAGTCCATTTTAATTATGTTCCGTAATATTTTCTCCTTTGAGAGGCAAGTTCTTACTATTGATCATATTTCTCAAAATGCATCTGAGGCTTATCATACTTTAAATCTTCACCTATGGAATCATTTTACAGATAAATCCATCTCAAAATGAGATAATGCTGACCAAAACTACTTTGCATAGAATCGGAGAGGCCTACTGAACACACAAATAATCTCATTTATAGTAAAAAATACAATATATTTAAAAATATGACAACAATAAATTTTAAGGTAAACAATCCTCTATCTCTATCTTACCAATAAATTTCTATCTAAAATATCACTGAGTTCTAACAGGTATTCCTAAGTATGGTAATGATCAACATCTATAACGTAACCTTTTTGAAATTGTCACTAGTAGAATACTCACCTAATTGCATCGTTGGTCTCTGAAACAGCTCTCAGGTACTCCTTCAAATAAAAATAATTAAAGCAATACTTCCGAATCCTATAGCCTCGCCATCGCCTTTGAATCTATTGAAGTAAATAAAAAGATATAATATGCCAGTGAGCATTTTTAGTGAAAACATTAACAGTTCTTCAAAATTCAGGCAGTGATGGATGATAACTCACATCAAATAAAGTCTTAGGCTTTCCAACTAATATGACAGTATAGATAGGTGCAAATGTATTGTACTCAGATTTATTATAAAATATTATAAAGATAAAACATACTTAAAGGTTATTAGATTTTTAAAAATTTATAATTTTTCACAAACACTAAATGTGAAATTAAGAACAGAACAAATAAAAATTTGCTTTATCAATCTCTACCACTTCCACTTCCTTCCCGAACCGATTTTTTATTTTTCATAAACCACTGACTTGAAGATTATATTTGGTCTCATTAAAATCAATTTTCAAATGGGCTTTTAAAATTTGGTGGTTTCAAAATCTTTAAACAAAATGTTGTCTTATATCTTCATCATGACATTTTAGTACTTAACAATAAAAAAGCTAACAATTATTGTTTTATTATGTGTAAGGCACTATTCTAAGAGTTTTGCACATATTAACCTTTATTTTTTTAATTTTTTAACGATTTTATTTATTTATTTGACAGACAGAGATCACAAGCAGGCAGAGAGGCAGGCAGAGAGAAAGGGGGAAACAGACTCCCCGCTGAGCAGAGAGCCCAATGCGGGGCTCGATCCCAGAACACTGGGATCATGACCTGAGCCGAAGGCAGAGGCTTTAACCCACTGAGCCCCTGTATTAATCTTTCGAATACTCCTATGAGAAATATTCTTATCATCTTATTTACAGATGAGAAAACTGCTAAAAAGAGAAATTTCCTTATAATTATATAGCCATTCGTGATGAATTCAGGAATTACATTAGGACTTCAGTGACCATCTTCTAAGCCATTAAAATACAGAACTGGGAATACAGTGAAATGCAATTTTCAATGGACAAACATTTCTGTTGAAAGCACCTATGTTTTTTTAGATGGGAGGAGTATGGGGGTCTCAAAGAACAAACTTATGTGGGTTACTTCATGCCTTATTATGCTCTAGTAGTCTTGAGAAATCAATCTCTTTCCATTTTATCTTTGCTAATATAATCTCTATTAGAAAACTCAAAACAAAAACATAGTAATGCCTAGATTTTACTTTTGTGGAAAACAACAACAACAAAAAAAAACATAATTTCTTTAAAGAAGTAAAGAAAGACAAAACAGCAAAAGATGAAAAAAATATTAACCTCACATGAAGATTTAACTTCATTTCCCTAAAATTTTATGGCAGTGTACATGTATTTTTGGATATGAAGTCCTTCCAATGTTTTTTTTAGAGTTAGCTAAGCTAGGAATACACACCTTCTCTAAACATTTTTTTTAAATAGCAAAGGGTGATTAATATAGACACTCTTCATTTGTCCATTGTGCTTTATCCCAAAAGCCAATTCTTTTTACACTAGATACGTTGAGCCTAAAATTTTTTATAACTTGAATGCTGGATCTGTAAGAAAATACAGGGAAAATGCTTTACTTGTATTCTCCCACATTTTACCGTATTTTAAAGCATGACCATTTAAAAGGTATTTTACAATCTGAGATACAGAATGTGAAAATTCTGAAGAACTGTTTTAGTCAATCTTCCACTATGAGAATGACAAAAATCACTGAAGATATGCAAAATAGCTTGTAAGAACAATGAAATCAGAGATAATTCTAGAAAGTAACACCAAGTAAAAAAGCATGGTAGTGTAACAATGTTATAAAATGAATCTTTCCAAATATTTTTCAAATGATCTTCAGAAATTCATTAAATAAGAAAAATTTTTTTTCTAAAGGTGTATACTCATTTTAGAAACTATTTCCTCCTATTCGACCAAACTGTATTAAAGATGACAAAGAAAGATGAGGAACTAATACAAACCACTTTCCTAATGAAAAGAATAATCAGTTGGAATATGTGTATGTATATAAATCATACATGCAAATAAGTGGATATTTTCCTGGCTCATCTAATTTAATCATTAGAGTATCATTTTGAGGTAGAGATTATTATTAGTCTCATTGATAGAAGAGGACACTGATATTTAGGTTAAATCATTCCTTTTGGTCATAGAGCTGGTGGAATGACTTCAAATATTATACCATACTTCTACTGCATGTACAGTCATACAATAAAAGAAGAGAACACTTTCAGACAAAGTGTGTACAGAAAATTCATCATCAGCAATAGAAGTGATTTAGGAAGAATGGGAAAATATCAGTATATCAAATAGTATTAAGGTAGGAACTACTTGTAACTTGAAAACATCATTAAAATCTAAATAAAACAGGATTCAATGTGCCAGAAAACATAAAAGATGCATGCTGGAGTACTGAGAAGGAAAAAGGAAAGATGCTGACTCATGATTAGGTCACATTAGAGTGGTGTGTATGCCCATTCTGAGAAAAGAAGTCTGAAAGGACAAAACTGAAACTGAATCCATGTGGACAGGAAGGACACCTAAAGAAGCAGCACAAACCATTCCACAGAGTACATAATTGGTGTGCTCTCCAGGGGATCTTCTAATATCCGAACTCCATAGACATCTACCCAAAGGCAGGCTAAAAGTCCTTTTCAAGACAAATCCTTTTATTCAGACTGGTATTAAACTGGGTATTAAGGCACATACTAAGCAAATGATGGTTAAAGTAACAAAACTCACCCACATTAATAATATTGATTGATAATCAATCTATCTCTAAGTGGTTTTGCTAGAGGTGAGTAGTTAAAAGAAGAAAGAATCTGGGTGTTTGACTAAGTGAAGATGCTACCATCCAGTGAAGTGAAGAAGGATCTAAAATTTATTGAGCTCATGAATGTGTCAGGTATACATTAACCGCTTTAATTCTCAAGATAATCTTAAAGTATGTGTATGTGTTTCTTCATTTAAAGATACAATTTTCCTATGCTATAAGGAGTCCAGTTTATCCAATCCCTAACTGATATAAGATAGAATACAGTGGAGATTCTACTATACTTTCTCTTATAAGAACAAATGACATCTTCAATTTTGCCTAAATTTCCTGTTGATATTCCAGTATAGTGAATCAACTTTCAATTTAAAAAAAAAGTTCTTTCAAGAGGCAAGATGACTTTTCAATAACATTTCTTCTAAATTTCAAGGTGAATGGGTTATGACTTCAAAAAAAAAAAAAGTCTAGTATTCATGTCCTTCAAAGTAATTAGCAACTTTCAGAAGTGATTGGTATAAAACAATTATTGTCATTGATCAGCTCTGAATAGATAATTTTAAACAAAGTCATTGTGTGCTCAGCAGATTACAGCTTGTTAACGGGCAAGTTCTAAATGACCTCTTAAGCTAGTCAAATCAATGATGCATATTCCTCATTAAGTAACATCAAAATGTAAGTGGTCTTATAAATAATGTTTATTTTAAGCACTAAAACAAATGGCAAAACCTTGATATACCAAAAGCCATCTGTTCATAGAAAAGATTTCCCCTCGATTGGTTTACATTTATTCCTCAAAATTCATAGTAACTTTATTGTTATCAAAAGAAAAAAAAAGTCTTCTCACCTAAAATTAAAATGAAGACATGAAAAACAAAATTTCTATTAACTGATAATGACCTACCTACTATCAATGGTCGAAATGTATTTGAGAGCATACAAACAGAATCTTACTCATAACTATGCTCTTACTTATTAGAATGCTCAACATTCTAGATTATACAGTAAGCATACAAAAGTAGGTTTACTAAGTTTTCAAAGGTATTTAAAAAACAGTAACACCAAAATTTCATACTAGGTATCACTGAATTGATGTCAAAAACATACATATAAATGGAAATCTTAACCAGATATTTCTAACTAACATAAGGTTCTGGATAATCATTCCATATGCAATTTCTTCCCTTCAATATTGTTTCCCCACTCTACATGACTTAATATTCCCTTTCACTACAAATTTATTTAATTATTTCACAATGTTACTGGTACTACAAGTAGTAGGAAGGGAGAAGAAACATTCTTTTGCATGGTGATAGAAAATTTAAATATCCATCCATCATTAGGCAAAAGCTTGGGGTGGTCTATCTGATCCTGATCCTCTTACTTCTTGGGCTGACATTTCGGGATATCTTTCTCTATTAATTTGTATTCCTAGAGCTTAAGATTATATCTAGTATATAAGAGACCTTTCATATTTTTTCCTAAATTATTTCCTTAATTACTTCCTGAATTATTCCTGATAAATTCCTACTTATCCCTATCCTTCTAATCATGGAGCCATTATTTTAAATGTACATGCTTCATAGTATTACAAATATAAAAACTGGATTATAAATAGTTTAGGAGATTGAAATGGATCCTTATGTACCTGACACAAATTCAATTCTTAATTAAAGCCACCATAGAATCATTTCTCATATTTTTGTATTTTAGACACAAGTGGGAAACAAAAGAAAATGGTTAATTGATGTTTCAAGCTAGATTAATGTTTCTAAATTTAAATTCACATCCATAGACCCAGACCTCTAAGAAGAAAGAGCCAATAAAGTTATGGTTACTTTGCAAATTGGCTCTTTTAAATGATATTTAATCTAGTAATCCTCTTGTTGTTACAATTTTTATTTTTCTTAAAGTGAAGATTCCTATCTGAACTAAAATATTTTGGGACACTAATTTCAAGACAAATCATTTAAAATAACTGAATAATAAAGAATGGGCCAAGATGCTCTTTCAGAAGAGTATCAATATGTAAGGATATATGATTGATTAGTAATATGTACAAAGTTTCCAGGGTAAGAGGAATTCAATTTAAATAATCAATTATATATGTAGCATTTTTAAATCTCTGTAAGCTTTAGATTATTTCCATTTTTCATTTCTCATAGATTTTGAAAGTGAAAAGAAAAATAGAACATATTTTTTAAGAGATCTCTAAGATACTACACATGAGCACTTCCTGAAATTTGTATTCATATGATACTGTGCCAGGTGTCCCAGGACAGACAAGCAAAGGAGGACTCAAGATGTGTAAGATAAGCCAATGGAGGCTTTTTAAAGACATTATAAGGAACATATAATTTGCAGAGAGTACTTTTGTTAACTTCCAACTCTGTGACAGACTATATATCCTCATTATGTTTAGTTTACTAAAAACTGGCATATTCTTAGAGTTAACATATAGAGAGATTAGCAGTTGAAGTTTCTAGCAGTCCTGGGGTGACGATGGAGGACAAATCCTGATGCTGGCAAGAGCAGTACGTAAGGCCCCAGCCTTTTTTTTACAATGAGAGGTTTATCATCCAATTCTGCCTACAAGGGGAAGCATGTAACACTCAACATGGTCTCCTACTAATCATCACTAAGTTTAGAATTCCCTAAGTAAAATGTACTGCTAGTAAGATGCTCTTGACTTGTGAGGACCAGGGATCAGTTTACCAAGTAAACCAGAGCATAAGTAATGAAGTTCCCATAAAGCTCAGTCCAGGGTTCACATAGTTGTTCTCAACTATGAGAACATATGTGGGTATCAGACCTCTAGGGTTCAATTCCTAATACTATCACTTACTAGCTGTGGGACTTTGGGCAAGATATCATTCTGTGATTCTATCTGCTCACCTTTCTAATTGAAATCTGTGAGAATTACAGAGAAGAGTTAAAATATTTAAAATATTTAAGACTGGTGCCCAGAGGGTAGTGGCTGCCATGTAATTGCTAATTCTTATTATTATTTACTAATGGCTCTGACTTACCAAGATTTGGGATATGTGGCATTGCAATCTTTTTCTTGCTTAGTCTCAGCAACATAAAGCTCCCACTAACAATCAGTCTGACTAAGGTATGCTCAAATATCTGCCAGCACATATATGTTTGTATGTGTGTGTGTGTGTGTGTGTGTATTCACATTCAGGTAGTAAGTGTGAAAATCTGGAGCCATTCTCTTGGGGAAATAGGAGCCTCAAAGACAAGGCTAAGGCTGGGTATACGTTCAGCCACTCAGGTGATCTTCCCCCTACCAATGGAAGAATTAAGTATACGATATATACCACTCCACAGATGAAGCTTCATCTGGGATGGAGTAGCCATCTTATGAACAAAAGTCGTAAGCAAGAGAAAATACTAAATGTTGAGAACCACGAATCAAGGTACCAGGGAAAAGGAACAAGTACTAGACCCTAGAATGGATGAAATAATCCCACTAAACTGTACTTCTTTTTTTTTTTTTTTTGCTACTTAGGGATTTTTTTAATGGGCTTTCTATACATAAAGTAATTTTGCCTCTTTATAGTACTGTTATTAGGAGCTGAGCTGCTAAGCCCAGTGTTTGGTGGACCTGAGGTAACACCCAAGAACTTAATTAGATACTCCCTGGCATCAGAAATGGAGAGTCAGTTCTATGCCAGGCTGTAAAAGGATAGACAATTGTGTATTTAAATGGGATGTGGAAAGAAATGAGTTTAGGAACTGAATCAGTTCGGGACATTTGTATAAGATACTAAAAGCTGCACAAAAAGAGAAACAAGAAAAAAGTTGGGGGCCAAATATAGACAAGATCCACAACAGAATATCCAAAATGTTGGAGGAA
This sequence comes from Mustela putorius furo, assembly GCF_011764305.1. Lineage (NCBI taxonomy): Eukaryota > Metazoa > Chordata > Mammalia > Carnivora > Mustelidae > Mustela > Mustela putorius. The sequence continues at coordinate 16,789,318 of NW_025421402.1, read as the reverse complement.
AAGCAGAACCCTAATCTGGAGTAAAGGAAATAAAGTGTCACACAGAGGGACAGGAGAAACAGGGCCCCAGGAGCTAAAATAAAAATTTACTGAGCAATTTATTGCTGTATTAATTGACTGTCACTGGCCTAGCAGCGTATCAGCAACAGAGATTTTGGAAAGGCATACTGCGGTTCAGACAGCAGCTTATATCATAGCAGACCTCCTTCAAACCTGTACGTGTTAAGATACTTTAGCAAGGTCCCAAAGCTCATGAGTTCTTCCATTCACGTGAGAAATGCACTAACCAAATAGTACTTTACCACGTCCAATTTATCTATACCACATAACCTCATCAGATTCTCAAAAAAGTCTTAAAGGTCCCCCAGCAAAGGCTTAAATAATTGCCAACAGACACTGAGGGACTTCAACAAAAAGTATTTACAACAAATGACTTTTTTACTCCTCATGTAGAAAAGTATTCATTGATTTATTCGGGGAAATTTATTTAACCACCTACTATAAGTCAGGAACTATAGATACAAAGACTAAGAGGATAGGATCTGGGCCCCAAGGGACTTACAGTGTGTAAGGGGGTGGATACAGGCATATAAATTAGTAAGGATAATAAAATGTTACAGGTTCTATAACAGAAGTATGTCGATGGTAAAATAGAACATAAAAAGGGAGAGCGATCAATTCTACATGGGTAGGGGGATCATAAAGCTTTTAGAAAGAAGGTGACCCTTTAAAAAATAAACGCAGATCAGGATATGAATACTTATCACATTAAAAAATCATATACATATAATTTATTCTTTATTATAAGAATGTGACATCTATATAGGAATGGCTAGGCTATAAGTGTATTTTTTAAATCCCTCTATTCTCAGGAATGCTCCACCAGCCTCATTAGCAACTGGTGATAATCTGTCCTGCTAAGAGTCAGCAGTCAAACATATTTGTAATTAGCTCCATATATAAGGCAAATTAGGACAAAAGTTTTTCTTTTCTAGTGTATGTGAAAACCTAATTCAAGATTTGGGTGCACATGGATCTGTGTGAATATTACACAAATTTTGGGTAGTTATCTAGGACTCTCAGAAGTTCCTCTTCTTGGACAAGCACAGCCACCCATATTTAATGCATTTAAGGGATAGTTGTTTTGAACAGGGTTACTTAATAGCTGATGAGCTGAAAAGGCAGAGGTATAGCCGTTAGAAGTAAAACTTCAGTTAGTGCTTTCTAACCAGGATTGTAACCTTCAGATGAGCACAACATCAAGTAGGCGAACCACACACTGGTCTCCTCACCCACTCACTGCTGCAGAAAGCCAAACCTTCAGAGCGCCATTCTGCAGAACTGCACATTTTACAAATAAATTCAGTTCTGGTCACTGTGATCAACCAATGCTAAAATTTAATCTTTTTTTTTTTTTTAAGATTTTATTTATTTGACAGACAGAGATCACAAGTAGGCAGAGAGGCAGGCAGAGAAAGAGGAAGAAGCAGGCTCCCCACTGTGCAAAGAGTCCAATGTGGGGCTCAATCCCAGGACTCTGGGATCATGACCTGAGCTGAAGGCAGAGGCTTTAACCCACTGAGCCACCCAGATGCCCCTAAAATTTTAATCTTTGTTGGGCGGTCATTTTGGCCTTCATGCAAGTAAGCCTCGTGCTTCATCACAGGAACATGAAATAAGTATCCAGTCTATTACCAAGTCAACTCATGCAAACCTCTAAAGGCAATCTTTGATCATCTTCATTAGAGAAGTGTTTTCATTATAAAAATTCCTGCATGTCGTCAGTGGCTCAGCTGAAAGTCTTCCCCTGTCTCACTTTATTGATCGCTACATCCCCACCTCTCCTCTCCTCCTGTGGAATGTGTAGCATAAAAAATAAATCCAGTCATAGCAAGAGAGACTTTATTTCAAAGAATTATCATGGGAGGGAGTGAGTGACCAACAGGACAGATGGAGAGAACTACTGCAATAGGCAGAGCGCTTTGACCATAAGATCCATAAGCACATCAAGAATTAGACTCAAAGAGTTTTGTGTGTGTGTGTGTTTAATAGGAAGATATAAATAAGGCTAGAAAGAACCAGATGTGGAGAAGTTGGATGAAAGGGTGGCATCATCAGATAGATCAGAAAATGCTTTACCAGGAAGCCAGCCTATTCTCAGGAAGAGGTATTATATGCTGGCTGAAGTTCAGGGACACGGGGAAGGAGAGAACTTTAACCATAGTTTAGTTAATAAACATGTTTTTCCAACTGAATGATGGAGGCAAGCAGTTGTGGTCATCATCCGTGAGGTAAGAAACAGAAATTTGGGAAGGGGGCACTGTGCCTGGTCTTGTCATAAGGAAACAAGGGACAGTTCTGTGCCTCTTACCTAAGTCTGTGGTGAAGGGCATTTTTTTTTTTTTTTTAAAGCAAGCTGTTACCAGAGGGTGGGAGATATTTTTAAACTTTGTTGTTTTCCATGATCACAGGACTCAGGTGAAGTTCAACACTGCTCACTAACAATAATCAAAGACAAGTTGACTTTAGGCGATGCTACTAGGAAATGGAGCTTTTAGTTCAATGTTGGGAGTATGTCAAAAACTCTGCCTTCCAAGTGGCTTATACTGATGTAGGTTTCTTAGATATGCCTAATATAGGTAAAGAGAATCATGATTCAAGCCAGATCAAAACTGAACAGGAAGATGGAGGGCTAAATAGCAAACAACAGAATGCATTTTTCTACCCCTTTCTTCTATGTCTCTATCTTCCTCAATGATCTATGTAGACATCTAAGTCTTGAGTCCAACTACATTATGCTCGCAGTCAGTCATCTATTGCCTTTTACTTTGGAGACACAACAGACACAAAGTAAGCAGAAAAGAAAAGAATCTAACAGTGTTAAAGGCTCAGAAGTCAAGTCTTTGGCAGAGCTATACAGAGAATCAAAATCTCCTAAATTCCCAGATTTAAGCACTTCCACTGAAAGAAGAAGACCGAATCATTTTCCTATACTACTATATTCTTAGTAAGTAAATAGCCCATTGCTGCTATAGTATGTGCCTTTGGCTCAGGAAAAAGCAGCAAGATCTACTTCTTCCTCTTGCTTTTCTCCCTAAACCACAGGGGAACAGAAAGGTGGACAGGGGGGCACCTGGGTGACTCAGTTGGTTAAGTGTCTGCCTTTGGCTCAGGTCATGATCTCGGAGTCCTGGGATCAAGGCCCATGTCAGGTTCCCTGCTCAGCGGGGAGCCCGCTTCTCCCTTTCCCTCTGTCCCTCTACTCCACTCATGCAGTCTCTCTCTCTCAAAGAGATAAGATTGTGAAAGAAAGGAAGAGAGAGACAGTGAGAGAGAAAGAAAGAGAGAAAAAAAGAAAGGAAGGAAGGAAGGAAAAGAAAGAAAAGGAGGGAGGGACAGAACAGGTAGACCAGCCCTGTGATAGGGTCCTGGCACATACCCATACCTGCAGAGGAAAGCACCCTTCTCAAAGCAGTATAAATAACCAAAAAAATGTTAATTTACCTGCCATATTTCTGCACGGGACCTTCAGAAAATATTTTACTATGCTGTTTGACCCAAAATAAAATCTATTATTAGCAGAAGTTAAGAACTAACAGATTAATGAAAGAGAATATAATAAGACAACGTAAGTTTTAAGAACATTAATGGAATTCACCAAAGTAATTTCTCCATTTATAATAGCTCCACAATTAAGCTATTACCATACTATCTGAGACAAGAGAAATAATATTTTTGTTGTGCCCATTCCCAAAATCTGAGCAGAAACCAAGCCAGCCTCATAATCACTAGCTCAGCATTCCATTAGGAAAATAACACGTAAAAATGAACATAGAGATGATAGAAATTAAACTTCTAAGGTGGAAACTGACTTTATTACTGCTAAATCATATGAATAATTCCTAATTGATTTGTATTGGACCGGCATCTTATATTCCAGAACCATGTTCATCTATTTATCACAATATTCTATATGACATAAGGAAACTAATACATTGCTTCATTAATATTTACGGTCTTTCTCTAGTTATGGCTCAGAGATATTTAACATTCTAAAACATAAGCACTGATAATTACATGTTTTACATTTTACTCTAATTTTTAATACTGCCAAGATTATTTAGTATAACTAACTTTTTAACTATGTCCTCTTTTCTCTCTAACCATTAGCATATCAATCAAATTTGCATTATTCTGGCCTGCTCATTTTATTAAAAGCGAATTCAGGGCACAATTGACTTTTCATTTGTTTAACAAGTGAAGAAATATTTACCCTGACAGCCATTGCGTTGTAGAAATTCATCTTCATAGCACAAGATGCGAACTGTGAATCAGGAAAAAAGAAAAAAAGGCCTATAGTTCAGTTACACAAAGACAGTGAAGCCTATTTTTACATATAAAAGATAAGAATCTTTATACATAATACATAATAAGAGTTCTGGGTTTAGAAAAATGAAATCAAACTTTGTATTGAAGAGATAGGCTTCCTAATACATAATGCAGGCTTAACCAGAAAAATCTATGGTAGTCAAACTAGGAGCTAATGGAGATATATGATCATAAAATGCTCTCCGCTGAGTTTGATAATCAATGGTGCTCTACTGAGAATAGAATAACAAAGCAGAAATATTCACAAGTGCTGGTGACACGTAGTATTGTATGATTTATTCACTGGGGTTCTTTTAGCCAAAACTCACAGAAACATAAAAGGAATTCATATTTCAAGACATCTGGTTTAATGAAAAATTCAAAGAAATGCTGTCTTCAGTCGAAATCGTTCAAGGATATGGATGCAGTGATGGAGCAAAATTGTGCCTTCCAACCATCTGTACAAAATGTTATGTACTTAGCTGCCTCCTGAGTAATCCCTGGGAATTTTGTTTCATTTAATATTCATTTTAACACCATAAAATCATAAATACAATGATATCATGTTACAGCAAATCCCCTGATATAGGGAAGACTTCCTAAGGTCTTGGTTTCTTTCTAGTATAGATACATTTGTCTATTAATATACAAATCTCTGTTACAGTACATAATCCTTTAGCAACATAGCTTATTTCAAGACAAATACTGCTTTAAATGAAGTTTCTACATCTGTTATATCTTTTAATTAAAAACATATATTTAACATAATTCATGACAGTATAATAAATAGTAAAAGCAATGAAATATACATTTTTGATCCAAATACTATTTTATCCATTTTTATTCAATCAAAATTCATTTGACTAACATAACTTGAGTTTAGGTAACAGGTGCTATGTTTCAGTCAAAAATCGGAGGTAAGTGCCTTAACCTTTTATATAGGGGTTTTCTTCCCTGCAATAAACAGAAATTCATATAAAAGGGTTTCACTGTAATTAGGATTGTTTGAATTGCCTTGTCTGATCCAAAGCAAATTGTCTGTGGAGAGCAGCAGGGCTGGATTATTTATCAACAGTCTGAGCAATTAAGAAACAGTTGGCTGCAATATGTTATTTACAAATGAACACAATGATGTTACTTCATTTTAAATTCTCATTCTTCGTCATAGTAAGCGAGACATAGTTCTTGGCATTTGCGGTGAAGTTAAAAGAGTCACCTTAATACCTTAATTCTTCAAGTTATACTGATGCAGAGATAACTATTAAATGACTTTACACAGGTGGAACATACTAAAAATTACATATCTAAAATGTCTAGGTTCAGAAAGAGGTAATGTTTCTTACCCTTATTATGTTGCTGTTCAGTTAGCAGCACTGAGTGCTTCTGAGCTTTCAAGTCACAGACCTTAGTTCATGTGCTGATGTTGCTTTTATCAGCTGTATGGCTTTGGACAAGTTACTCAAAGCCAGCCAGTCTTGACTTCCAGGCTCAGAATATGGAACAGCACACACTTTGAAGAGTTGAGGTGAAGATTAAAATGAGATAAAAATTTTAAGGGGCTTGGGACACAGTTGATGTTTATAAAAGGGATTATCACTGCTGCTGCTAAACACATTTTGTAGCTGAAAGTATGCAGTTTAACTATTAGTAAAATTCCAAAATATAAGAGGTTAAATTTTATTCTGAAGACAGAGAAAAAAGCAATCTAGCTTTTAAGTGTACAAATTCTGACTTTCATTGCTAAAGGTGGAATAGCACTTTGATTTTAGTTTATCATTCTCATGTGAATCACCGATGTTAAATGTATTTGCTTTGGAAACTAACAAAAATATATTTATGTGAAAAATATTGCATATTCCCACTTATAAGAGGTGTGTGAAATAGTCAAATTCCAAGAGACAGAAAGTGGAATAGCAGTTACCAGAGGCTAGAGGAAGGGGGCAGCTATTGTTTAATGAGTAGTCTCCATTTGAGATGAAGGAGAAATTCTGGAGATGGGTAGTGGTGATAGTTGCATAAAAACATAAATATACTTACTGCCACTGAATAACAGTGCAGTTAAAAATGGTACAAATGGTAAATTTTATGCTATGTGTATTTTACCAAAATGTTAAAAACACCAAAAAAAATTTGTGAATGAATTGTTCATTTTCATAAGCTATCTATGAGACACATTTAGACACTTAAATATTTTGTAAAATTCCTCTCATCTAAGTCTATTTATTTCCATTCCGAACAATGATACTACTTGTTTTATTAGTATTTGTTCTTTTGGGATATGAGCAGTTAAAATACAAATCATACAAAAGCCATTGTTCCGACTACTATTGTCTAGAATTCTGTCCTCAAAATTTGTTTTTCCAATGCATGGGAGTTGGATAAGCAAAGAATATCCTAGCTACTAAATATTAATATTCTATCCAACAATGACAAGCTATTGTAATTTCCCAACAGACAAAAGTCTTAAAATTTTTCTTACTATTTATTAATTTCTCATTTTATCATAAAATACTAAGTCTACTAAGACTAAAAATCTGGAGTGAACATCAAGCATAAATGGTAATAGTTTCATTGTAATGAAAATATGAAATTCAATTACAGATGTTTCCCCAGATGTCTGGTGAACAAAGAAAGGGAGAGAGAGAGGGGAAAGAGGGGACAGAAAGAGAGGAAGAGGGGTAAACAGAACTGATATGTTACATTTACAACAGAGAGCACAGGAAGTATTTCTGGGATGAACACTAAGTCAACCATTTGTTAACTGCATGGCCTTGGCCACGTCATCCCCCTCAATTTTTACAAGGTTTCTGAAAAATTTTTTGGAGGATTTATTCCTTTTAAAAACATAATCTGGGCGCCTGGGTGGCTCAATGGGTTAAGCCGCTGCCTTCGGCTCAGGTCATGACCTCAGAGTCCTGAGATCGAGTCCCACATCGGGCTCCCTGCTCGGCGGGGAGCCTGCTTCCCTCTCTCTCTCTCTCTGCCTGCCTCTCCATCTACTTGTGATTTCTCTCTGTCAAATAAATGAACAAAATCTTTAAAAAAAAAAAAAAACATAATCTTCTGCGTGGTTGGTATCTACATGGATCTTTTAGACAGGATTGCTATTCATTGGGACTAGACCATGATTACCAATGGAAGCATGTTTCATATTTTGAGTTTCTTTCTTTTTTTCTTTCTATCGGGTGAATTACAATGGGAGGGTGGTTGGGGATAAATGAGAACCACCCTCTTGGAGGTCAAGTGATACTCAAAGCTTACCACAATCAGGTCCCAATTTCTCCCCTCAATTATCTGTTACTACTCCACTCCTTTAAAAGCTCTATCTGATCAAATTACTCTTTTTATTTCTTCACCTCCATGTCCATATTACTCCCCCTGCCATTCTTTTCCAGCTGTCCAAACCTCCTCTCTCCTGTTTTTCTTGCAAGCATTTATCAAAGAAACTATCTTTTCTCCCCTACTCCAAGAGAAGAAGCTGGCATTCTCTTAGTTGCAAAGCACTTTCAAACCATTCCATATCAGTAAGAAGTACTCCATTAAAACGGACAACAACAACAAACCAAAAGTTTACTTTTTAATCTCAAGCTTGCCACACTTAAGACTCTCTATCCTATTCAATATCGTCATACTTCAGGTATCCCATTACTTATTAACTCCTTCCTCACTCCTCCCCACTTCTCCCTGACTGCCCCAAGTACGCTCTAAAAATTCTGGCATCAAGCTAATGGTCAAATTCATACAGGCAACACATTTAACTATGAAATCCACAGCCAAGTTCCAGACCCTGGGAACTAGAAATGTTCCCCGTCTTAAGTCATAAACTCTAAATGCAAATTCCTCTCCTTCAACCCCTAGTGGCTTGATTAAAGGTTCTTCTATTTGGTTTGGACAGACTTAATACAGATATTTCTTGTTCCCCATTTTTAAGTTCCTTGTTCACATATTTTTATCTATAAGACTACATGGTATTTTGCTACATGAACATACCATAGATGACCTAATATTTCCTTTACTGTTGAGTATTTAGGTTAAAACCCCCCAAAAAAGTGAGTTTCAAGGAGGAAACAGTCAATCATTTTCAAAAGCACAACACTCTAAAAAAAGGTTTCTTCAGTTTGTTTGTCTTTTTAAGTAAAGGTTTCACTTTAATTCTGGTATAGTTAATATATAGTGTTCTTAGTAATACAGTGATTCAACAATTCTACACATTATTCAGTGCTTACCACAGTAAGAGTAACTTTTAATCCCCGTCACCGATTTCATCCATTCCCCCACCCACCTCCGCGCTGGTTATCATCAGTTTGTTCTCCATAGTGAAGTCTGTTTTTTTATTTCTATCTGTCTCTCTCTCTCTTTTTTTTTTCTTTGCTTCTCAAAAGCAGAACACTGAAAGCAATACATACTCATAATAATTCTGAGTAATACAGCTATATAAACCCAACCAGATCAGCTGGCTTTATTTTTTAGACTGAACAGTACAAAGGAAAAACTTGCATTAAAGTGATGACAATAGAACCTTTAGAAGTCATGCACATATGGATAACAGATACGATGAGCATGAGCCTTTGTTATTTTCCACATCAGTGCTATCCTCATTTCATAATTTTGAGTATAATCGTTAAAATGATTTATTATCAAATAATTGTGAGTATTTTGTGCATATGCTTTGCCTTGTTTGTTGGCAAATGATACCAATCTGTTCATTATCAACATCTGATTTTTAAAGCACCCTTTCTTTCTTCCACATACAAAATTAAATGCCAAGTATATTATTTCTTACAAGTATTATTAGCATAATCTTTAAAACCAGGAGAACCAACTCTAAATTCATTTCATAATTATGGTGAAAATATATTAATAAAGTTTTAAATTAATACCAGTAGGTCAGAAACCTAAGTTATCCAGCCTTTAGTATTTATCTAAACTGCAATACCCTGAAAGGAAAAAATATGTTTCAGTTTTCTGCTCTGACACTAAAGGGTGATAAATGTTACCTTATTAGCTTATAACCGATTTGGAGGTCCTTCTGCTGAAGTTTCTCTCTCCCTCTTTCTCTGCCCCTCCCCACCTCACATTCAATCTCTAAGATAAATCGTAAAAAAAAAAGAAAGAAAAGAAAGAAAGAAAGCTCCCAAAAAAGCAGGACCATTTGAGTATAGTGGGAAAAACAAGTTGCAGTAAAACTAGAGTTCAGCAGGTATGAAACCCATATGCACCAAGCACACCCACCAGATACCATCACTTTTCACTAACAGGAAAATATTTTCAAGGTTGTGAATCAACAATCCTAGACCCCTAAGATGGACAAATTCGGGCTATCTTGCCAGGAACAGTGCCCTGGAAGTAAGCTGGAAGGTCAGAAATGGAGGTAGGGAATAAAAAGAAGCAAAAACAATAGTCATGAAGGAACCAAGAGTCAAATCACTCTCTCTCTCTCTCTCTCTCTCTCTCTCACACACACACACACACATGTGCAAAGAAAAACCAACACCTAGAAATGATCTATTATTCTGAATTAATGAAGGCACTGTAGTGGAGAACCCATTGATCCTTCAGGACTGGATAAGCTAGCTGCTGTCAATATGAAAATTATTTAAAAGCTAGATAGAAATATTTTAGTTAACAGAATTTTGAGGGAGGTTGTCTAAAACTATTGAACCTATCTAAGGAGATCCTAGGATCTCTCTCAGTTCATTTTCTGTGTGACTTTGCCACATCTGAGCCTGTTGACAATGCCAAATTTGCTAGGCGTTCTCTCCTCTGGTTACTGGGATATTGTGTCTCTGCTTTTCTAGTTATTATCTGTCTATAATTCCCTTTCCTCCGCCTAAATCCTACCTAATGTGTTCCACAAGCCTTAATTCTTGGCCCTCTGCTCTATTCTTGAGAGATATTTTTTCCCCATTAGGTAGAAAATCCAGTCATCTTGCAAAGATGGTTCTAAAATCTTTGTCTCCAGCTCTGACTCTTAATCTAAACTCCCATTCAAGTGTTCACTTTAATAAGCATTTGTGGAGTGTTAATTATTATATGCCAAACACTCTGCCGAGAGACTCTACAAAATCGCCTTACAAGATACCACCACATGGAGGTGTCCTAACATCATCACAAACTCAAAAAGCTGAAAACATCTTTTTTGTAAGCTTCACTTAGTGCCCCATTCGGAATGTTTCTTATAAACATGCACACTTTTATTATCATTATAACCATTAATCAGGTCTGCGGAGATAAAAATGCAGCTGTCTTAGTAGCTTAGGAAACAAAGAGTTTCTCCTTCACATTACGGGTAGACTAGGGTTCCCTATAGTTATCTATGCTCTACGTCTCTTCCTCTTAACCCCCAGGATGAAGGAGCGGCCCAAGACTGAGGTGTGCCATTCTTATGCCAGAAGGAAAGAGGGAGAAAGCTTCTTAAAGCTTCATCTTGAGTGTGGCATATGTCCCATCCGCCCACAACACATGGCTTAGCCCAAAATCTATGAGATGGGAAAGAATCACTCTTGTATGAAGAAGAGGGTAGTGAATAATTTTGATGCACAGATAAAATCACCAGCTGTGTTGACCACAGCAAAAGTCTTCCAACATATATATCCCTGTGAATCACGTAATCAGTTAGCAAAAATGTCGGCAGGCTTTCTATGTGACATTTGCTGTGATACATTTGTGATACAGTAAAATTAAACAGTTACTGCCATTCAGGAGCTCCCAGTCAAATAAGAGATGTAGATGAAGAACAGTGGGACAAATGCCTACATCAAAAAGCTAGGAAGGCACGCCTGGTCTCTGCAGTCTCCCACGATTGTACACTCAGCTTCAGGAGATCAGGGAAGGTTAATGTTAAAGTCAAGTCTGGAAGAGTAAGTAGGGCTCTGGACCCACGGGAGGCAGGTCAGAGCGAAGGAGGGAGGGAAGGCATTCTGGGCAAGGTACGGGGCATTTGTAAAATACTTGTAGCACACTGCGAATTTTGGCAATGGCCAATGATTTAATGTGTCCAAAGTATATTTTATACAGGTGTAGGAAGAAGCGAGGTTAGAGAAAAAGCAATCAGAGACTATGAAAAACCTGACATGTCACATGTCACATGAAAAATGTAAACTTTTTGTAGTATGCTATGGCAAGGGCCGTAGGCATGCAAGTAAAATGATGATATTTGGACTGAAGTCAAGAGACTTTTATGAGGGGAAATGGAAAGTGCTTGATGCCTGATAGGAAATAAAGGGTAGTGAGGAGGAGATAGTGGAGAGCCTAGGATGACTGGATTTCTGGTTGAATGGTTGTACCATTTATCTGAATGAAGGAATACATAAGGAGGAACAGGTTTGGGGTACCTGAGGGACACACAGAGATTTTAATAAGGAGTTAGCATGTGGATCTATATAGATCAGAAACTGAGAACTTGAGGCAAACCACCACATCTTCCTAAGCTCCCATTTTTCTATCCATAAAATGAAAATAACAAATGCACTTTCTACTTAATAGATTGTTGGAAAATATTAAATAATGAATATACTGTGTTCCAAAATATAGTGTTCCAAAATTCATGGTTTATGCACCACACCCAGTGGGTATTATGAATATAAAGTTTTTAAACAAGAAATTCCTTTTAAAATGTAGGAAATTACTTTTTAAAAGTCACATTCACATCAACCTTCTGCTAGTCCCCAAATTCTTTGAGCCACCCAGATCAACATCCCTCCCACCTCCCATCACACCATGCTCATTCCCAATTTCAAAGCCTCACTCATGGCATTGCTATTATTGCGTATATAGCTGTTAGGTCAAAAAATATATATGCATAATAAATTTGGGAAATGACGATTTAAACATAGTTACTACAGACTTATGTGTGTGACAGGATAATTAACATAGACTTAAACAATTCCTGTAGACTTCTTTAATTCCTGTCCTACCCCCCAACCCAAGAACGTAGCAGGTCCTTTCATGTGTTTTGCCTCAGATGGCTTATGTGTGACTGTGCATCCCTACTGAGCTTCGCTTTCTTAAAACCTGAGCTCTGAGAAATTATGCTGGAATGGGAGAGAGACAGTAAGAGGAGAGATATGGGCAGAGAAAGAGAAATAAAAGATTCCACATGTCTGGAGAAGAGCTGGGCATTAGCTTTTTAAAATAAGGAAATGTAACATTTGGCATTACTGTCACTTCTTTTTTTTTTTTTTTTTTTTTAACATCTTAATTTTATTTTTTCCAGGGTTCCAAGGTGGCTAAAACTCTAGGACTAAAGTTGGTGGCACCTGTGAAGGAGATAGGACTGGAAGTACTAGGGATATTGGGATATTGACAAAAATTCCCATTCCTTTTATGTGGCCCACCAGCCAGAGAGTTCTCAAAGGATGAACACTGAAGATCAAATACATGGGCCAGGACAAAGGACCTCCTCTGAATGAAGCTCCACAAAGGTGGGGATCTCTGGTATGTTAGCACTACTTAAGCTTCGTGGACTTCTGTATAACCCAAAGGAGGGAATTCTTCAATAGTGACCTGAATTTCAACTGCCTTATCACTTCAGTAAATAAGCGTTTTGGAATCACATCAAACTGGGTTTTAACTTTTCTCCACACATCACTAACAGTATGTCTTTGGGGAAGTAACCATATCTGAGACTAAAATCCTTCATCTGTAAAACAGTAATAATATTCATAGGACTTGTGTGAGACTTTAGTTGGTATACACATTAAACACAAAAATGTTTGCTACAGGGGTGACTGGGTGGCTCAGTGGGTTAAATTTAAAGCCTCTGCCTTCAGCTCAGGTCATGATCTCAGGTCCTGGAATCAAGCCTCACATCAGACCCTCTGCTCAGCGGTCCCGCCCCCTGCCTGACTCTCTGCCTACTTGTGATCTCTAATAAATAAATAAATAATATTTTTAAAAAATGTTTGCTATAATATTTTAGGCATAGTAGTTAATCAGTAAACTACAGCTATTATAATTTCATTCAATAATTACTTATTGAGGTCCAATTATGTTATTTGAGATTTTTATGTTAGGTCCTGTATACATAATGGCAAAAAAGGAATAAATAAAACAGACCTGTCCTAAAATAGCTTATAGCTTAACAGACTTAAAAACTATCAGAACCAATCTAAATGAGGAAAATCTCTATCATTTTTACCCCAAGAGCTCAAAGATAATTAGATACAAAATTGTAGAATAATTTAGTGATCATGCTGAGTGATATTCTTTTTGATCAAACTCAGTTAAGACACTAAAGTAACAAAACAAATTTCCTAGAATTGATCTTTATATGAATTTTTTAAAAGATTTTATTTATTTATTTATGTGACAGAGATCACATAATAGGCAGAGAAGCAGGCGTTTGGAGGGGAGGAAGCAGGCTCCCTGCTGAGCAGAGCGCCTGATGTGGGGCTCGATCACAAGACCCTGAGATCATGACCTGAGCCAAAGGCAGAGGCTTAACCCACTGAGCCACCCAGGAACCCCTATATGAATTTTTTTTTTTTAAGATTTTATTTATTTATTTGACAGAGAGAGATCACAAGTAGGCAGAGAGGCAGGCAGAGAGAGAGAGAGGAGGAATCAGGCTCCCCGCTGAGCAGACAGCCCGATGCGGGACTCGATCCCGGGACCTCGAGATCATGACCTGAGCCGAAGGCAGCGGCTTAACCCACTGAGCCACCCAGGTGCCCCCCCATATGAATTTTTAAAAATATTTTTTCAGCAACCTCAACATCATTAGAATAAATACAGATTCCCAAGTTGAATACATTGACAATAGCCCCTGAAATGTTTATACTCTTGTATATTTGATAAAAGAGGTCTCAATCATTTATAACCTTCTTACTAGTGGCTTGTAAGTAGCAATTCCAGCAATGGAAGTTAAGTCAGTAATGCTCATGGAAAGCCATATGCATACATATATTTTATTGTCTTGTCTATACATTGACATAGACCCCCAACTATGAATGAATAATGGGGCTAAAGATCACTCAGCACTCCAAAGAAAATACCTTAATTTTTTGATCATCCCATTTAAGTAATCTGATGCTATTAAAAGTGGGTTTGAAGAAGGAGCTTCTGCTGACCAAATCAATTTGAACACCAAACCAATTAGTGACAGTAATTTAGTATAGCCCACTGAATAAAACAGGAATCCATGAGTTCATACTGATATAAAAAATTTTAAAAAGGACAAACAAAGAAAAGAGCTTTTTCTTATAGTAACATGCTAACAAGTAAATGTAGAAAAAAATGACAGAGTTAGAAAATTGCTATTTAACAAATATAATAATTGGTTCTTTTTTTTAAAAAAAGATTTTATTTATTTATTTGACAGACAGAGATCACAAGTAGGCAGAGAGGCAGGCAGAGAGAGAGGGGGAAGCAGGCTCCTTGCGGAGCAGAGAGCCCGATGCGGGGCTCGATCCCAGGACCCTGGGAATCATGACCTGAGCCGAAGGCAGAGGCTTTAATCCACTGAGCCACCCAGGCGCCCCTAATAATTGATTCTGGACAAAGCCATCAGTGAATGCTAAACCTAGTGTAAAAACGCTTGATGATCAAGAAGACACACACACACACACAGAGTTTTGAAATACCCCTCTGGGTGGTTCAGTTGGTTAAGCATCTGTGCCGTAAAAGCATCACTGTGGTTTTAAAACTAGCTATAAGAGAGACCCAACAGTTACAAAAAAGTTCAGGGCAGAATTTCTGTTTGAATACTTAGTTTCACTAAATTTAAAATAGTAGGCTCTTCCTCCAAACAGTTCCTATACTTTTTCTACATGTTTTAAAGTTTTTTTCACCAAAGGTGAATGCTTATCACTTACTTACCTACTTACTTTTATCTTTCCCTCTCTATATCTTTTAATTTCACTTAGATGCAACTAATCAAGAACAAATGAAAAACAAATTTACGTTATTATAGTCAAAAATAGTAACAAACCAAAAAATAAATGAAGTAGGCCACTAATTAGAAGCTTTCTCACTTTGTATTAAAAAAAAAAAATGTTTTTTTCTTATTATCCTAAAGCTCTTAGCTGAAGTGAAAGTTGGCATGCTACCATATACTTCTACAAGACTATCAGTGCACAGAGATGGTTGTGGTAAACCACATTTATGGCAAATCTTGAAAATATCCCAGCAGCCGATATCCCCACAGCCAATAACAGACAATGCTAAAATCACCTTATTTTTATATTTTGTAGAATTAATTTTGGCCACTTTAATTCATTTAATGTGTACTGACTATGTTATGAAACAGGGATTAATCTAAGTGTTGATGGCCCAAAAATGAACAAGCTGCTGTGCCTACCCTGAAAGGGCTCAACACCTAGAACCTGGAGAAAATCATTGACAAATAAGTGCACATAAATGCATACACTGAGAAAATTACTTTAACAAAAAGAAAATGTCTGGTGTCATCTGGGTACGAAGAAATGAGTCATCAATTCTCCATGGAAAATCAGAAAAGGCTTTTCAGAAGAGGTCTCATTCTAAAATTTAAGCCCAATTTTCTTGTTGTTGTTGTTTTTGTTTTTAAGATTTTGTTTATTTACTTACTTGTTAGAGAGAGAGAGCACAAGGAGGCAGAGTGACAGGCAGAGCAGCAGAGGCAGAGGAAAAAGCAGGCTCCCCACTGAGCAAGGAGCCCAACACAGAACTCGATCCCAGTACCCTGGATCATGACCTGAGCCAAAGGCAGCGGCTTAACCAACTGAGCCACCCAGGCATCCCAAGCCCAGTTTTCTTTTTATGTAAATATTTATAGCAATAACTTCCACGCTGCATGTAAATATGACTAAAGTTACAGTACATTGTATAATTCAAATGCTAACATACATAAATTTTATAATATTTACCTTTACAAGTAGCCGATACTCTTCTCTGCCTGAGTAACCTCTCCACCATTTTTGAATAACAGTTGCTACTCTATGTAAATACCTGGGTGAAAAACAGACTTATTAGTATGCTTCCTTGAACAAGATTATTGTTTAAATTTTTTCTTAGACTGTATCTTCCACAATTCAAGAATTCAAATTCAAAGGCAAATTTTTGTGTACTTTTAAAGGGTAGAGCTATCATTCTGCAATAGAATTAACCATTTCTAAAAGTAGAAAAAAGGGACAGAAATAAATATTCAGTATTCCTTTTGGGCTTATGATTAAATATCTTTAAATTTCAAATACTCTTCAATACTAATTCTTGGAAATATTTTTGAATGTTAAGACTATAAAACAGGTCAAAGGAACAAGAGATAAGCCAGGCAATATTGGTATAAGTCATCATAAGTACTTTGAAGTAATTCTTGAGGTAAGGAAACACTTCCTTTTTCATGCTTATATTTCCCAGTCAATCTAAGCTAATGACAAGTTAATCTGCTGAATTAAAAAAATACTCTCTTTGTTATCATGTTCCTCATTGGTATGGGGGGGCCAAAAGAGAAATCTCATCTTCGCATGGATCTGCAAGTCAGGATCCCACAAGCTAACAGAAGACACTAGACACTATAACCCCACTTGATCATCTGAATGAGTTATTATGTACTAGGGTTTTTCTTCTTCCACCTTATCCAGGCAATGCTTTTCAGAATTGTGAGAGACTGAAGGAAAGTTTGAGTGCTGAAGAAAAAGTGAGAGCAATTACGATAGGGAGTACAGCTTTAGTCTCTTTACAATCAGGACTGCAGCATTCTCATATCATTTGCCCTTATGCATCAACATGCTGAAGAAGACTGGAACAACTTCCTTTGTTTTATTTTATTTTGTTTTTCCTTTTTTTTTTTAAAGAATTTTTTTTTTTTATTTCTTCATGTAACAGAGAGAGATCACAAGTAGGCAGAGAGGCAGGCAGAGAGAGAGGGGGAAGCCGGATTCCCTCTGAGCAGAGAGTGCAATGTGGGGCTCGATCCCAGGACCCTGAGATCATGACCTGAGCCAAAGGCAGAGGCTTAACCCACTGAGCCACCCAGGCTCCCTGTTTTTCCTTTTTTAACAATCAGTGAATTCATTGCTATAAATAAAGTCCAGTCATTTGTCATATGCTATGGAATTCAAAGGAAAGAATCTAATCTAATTATGATATTGAGTATTTTTTAAAATTAGAGATATGGTTGATATAATTTAGTTTTTTGATATGTAAGAAAAGACCAGAAAAAGTTATTTCTTTAAAAAGGACATCATATAGGGGCTCCTGAGTGGCTCAGTGGGTTAAGCCTCTGCCTTCAGCTCAGATTATGATCTCTGGGTCCTGGGATCAAGCCCTGCATCAGCTCTCTGCTCAGCAGGGAGTCTGCTTTCCCCCTCCCCCACCCCCTGCCTGACTCTGCCTACTTGTGATCTCTCTCTGTCAAATAAATAAATAAAATCTTTTTTAAAAAAAGACATCATATAATTTATTAAATTCATTATAAGGAAAAGATTATTTGTAATCAACACTTACATGAATAAATCATATTTTCTAATGAGCGTTTTTTTATCATATATCTGACATTCCCATAACAAAATCATATACCTGATATATGCCCGAACTTGACATCCTCGAAACCAGCTCTGGATTTTAACTGCTGCATCATACTCCTTTTTCCTAAAAACATCTACAACACTAAAAAGAAATTTTTTAAAGCATTTCATTAGTGACTAATATAATTCCAAAGCAAATCAACCTGTTAAAACTTAACCTTTAATTTCTTCCAAAATTATAATTATAATTCAAATGTCATTTTTAATAAAATTAAAATACAAAATAAAGCATTTCAGAAATCATGAGCTATATTTTTAAAATTAACCTTTCTCTGAGAGGCTATGTGCTTTCAACAGCTTTACTTTTTCTTTCATTTTTGTAATCACCTATTTTGCAACTAATTAATTTACCAGTGATTCTCATAAGGAAATAAAACAACATGCATTTTTTTCATTATTTTAAAACTGTAATTACTTGAATTTACTATTTAAATGCCACTACACATATCATGCAAGATTAAAATGCCTGCATATTTGACTCCACGCATCAGTTAACTGAACTGCCTCTAAGTAACATGAATCCATCCCAGAATGCTTATTCTAGATAGAATTCTCAGAAACTCTATTTAAGCTAAAGCAGGGGCAGGGCCATAGGCTTATAAAGACAAGAAATTCAGCTGTTAGATTTTACTGATTTACAGCAAAAACAGATCTCCATTTTAATTTTACCAGTCATTATAATTCAGCCTCCCTGTCCCTATTAGATATGATATTGCTTAAGGCAACTACTGTGTACCACAAAGTAATTTCTTTCCTAGAATGCTGGTTGGCACCTAATTAGCACTTTATGTTTGCTGAATGACTTAAAAATGGCTAACCATTTATTTCTTAATTTTGCTTTAATTCCCTCAAAATAGTGTTTCCTTTGACAGGTTATTTTTTTGTGGTTATTATATTCTAGATTAACTATATAGATTTATATGTTATAATTAGAACAGAAACAGAAGGGGGGAAAAAATCCAAACAATGAAATTCTTAAACAATCCTATGAAGTTGGCTAAGAGAAAGAAACTAGGATGAGCAGTTACGCTGTCAGTGGCAAAAAGCTGGAGAAACAAGTAGATGGATTATAGTCCCAGATAAGCAGAAAAGAGAGTTACCTAGAAAGGACTCTAAAGGACTCAAAAAAGCAAACGGAAAACAAAAACTATGCATCCATCAGTGATCCAGATATGAAGAGAAGCAGAGAGAATTACACAAGCCGGTGATGTTAAGAGGACACTCTAGACAATTAGAAGAAATGAAAGTGCAATTATCATTGTATGTTTGTTCTACATCTAAAAATTATAGGAGAGACATGTATAAACCATATTCTTGGTTCAAATGATTGTGCTCCACATGGCAGAGAGAACAACTTGAAGTATTTCACTCCCCCGAGCCTTCTCCGACTCCCCAGACTACAGCAGGCCTTACCATTGTACACTCCAATTGCTCTTAATATTTAACACAGTCGTGTATCATGACTGATTGATAATGGTCTTTCCACTAAACTTTAAAATCTAAAAATCCACAATATTACCCCCTTTCTCCCACATGCATCCTCAGTGGCTCCAGAGGGAACTGATGTTTCTCCTAACAGTCTATGACTTACCAAAGCTGCTTTCTCCTGGGGAATAGCATGCCTATTACAGACATATTTAATCCCTGTGAAGACTGTCACACAGGAGCGTCTATCACTATACCTACTCACAACATTAAAATATTATTCCCATTTGACAAAGGAAGATACTAAGGGAGACAGAGGTATAGGGATATGTCTAAGGTCACATCTTAATAAATGTCAGAGCTGAAATTTTATCCTACATAGTTTGGCTCCAAAAGCTGGATTCTTAACCATCACTTCATGGGAAGGAAGGATAAAAATAGGAGATGGGAGGAAAGTGAAAGAGGAGGAATAAAAAGGAAGAAAAAAAAATAAAAAGAAGAGTGCACACAAGCCATTTTCAAATATAAAATTAAAATTTTGTGTCATAGATGATCATCAGTCTCCTAAAAACAATAAAATAAACTGGGACTAAGATATGAAAAGACATCAACATCTACGGTAAAAAATCAAAAATTTCATCTTTGGGCGTTTAGTTTGACAAGTTCATTACAGATTTTGGATACTAGCTCTTTATCTGATATGTCATTTGCGAATATCTTCTCCCATTTTGTCAACTGCCTTTTGGCTTTGTTGACTGTTTCTTTTGCTGTGCAAAAGCTTTGGATCTTGATGAAGTCCCAATAGTTCATTTTTGCCCTTGCTTCTCTTGCCTTTGGCAATGTCTCCAGCAAGAAGCTGCCGCAGCTGAGGTCAACGAGATTGCTGTGTTCTCCTCAAGGATTTTTTTGATGGAGTCCTGTCTCACACTAAGGCCTTTCATCCCTTTTGAATCTATTTTTGTATGCGGAATAAGGAAATGGTCCAGTTTCATTCTTCTGCATGTGGCTGTCTAATTTTCCCAACACCATTTGTTGAAGAGACTCTTTTTTCCATTGGACATTCTTTCCTGCTTTGTCGAAGATTAGCTGACTATAGAGTTGAGGATCTATTTCTGGGCTCTCTATTCTGTTCCATTGATCTATGTGTCCGCTTTTGCCAAGTACCATACTGTCTTGATGATTACAGCTTTGTAATAGAGTTGAAGTCTGCAAAGAAGACATCCAGATGGCCAACAGACACATGAGAAAGTGCTCAACGTCATTCCGCATCAGGGAAATACAAATCAAAACTACAATGAGATATCACCTCACACAGTCAGAATGGCTAAAATTAACAAGTCATGAAATGATAGATGTTGGAGAGGATGCAGAGAAAGGGGAATCCTCCTACACTGTTGGTGGGAAGGCAAGCTGGTGCAGCCACTCTGGAAAACAGCATGGAGGTTCCTCAGAAAGTTGAAAATAGAGATACCCTATGACCCAGCAATTGCACTACTGGGTATTTACCCTAAAGATACAAATGTCGTGACCCAAAGGGGCATATGCACCCAAATGTTTATAGCAGCAATGTCCACAATAGCCAAACTATGAAAAGAACCTAGATGTCCATCAACAGATGAATGGATAAAGAAGAGGTGGTATGTGTGTGTGTGTGTGTGTGTGTGTGTGTGTGTGTATGTGTATAATGCAGCCATCAAAAGAAATGAAATCTTGCCATTTGCAATGACATGTATGGAACTAGAGGGTATTATGCTGAGCGAAATAAGTCAATCAGAGAAAGACAATTATCATATGATCTCCCTGATATGAGGAATTTGAGAGGCAGAGTGGGGGGTCTGGGGAGTAGGGAAGGAAAAAATAAAACAAGATGGGATCTGGAGGGAGACAAACCATAAGAGACTCTTAATCTCACAAAATAAACTGAGGGTTGCTGGGAGGTTGCTGGGAAGGGAAAGGTGGTTGGGTTATGGACACTGGGGAAGGTATGTGCTATGGTGAGTGCTGTGAAGTGTGTAAGCCTGACAATTCACAACCTATACCCCTGGGGCAAATACTACTTTATATGTTAATAAAAATTATTTAAAAAATCAAAAATTTCAGATATACCAGGTATGGGTGAGAATGGAGTGCAACAGGAACTCATAATATTGCTGGTAAAAAATAATTCAGCCTTTAAACACATAACAGAAATTTTTCATTTATATGAACAAAAAGCTCACAAAAGTTTAGGACGTTAAATAAGGAAAGAAAAAAGAAAGTTGAATTTTAAGAGACAGTATTTTGCAGTGTTATGGAAGTTAATAGTAACATAGCAGGAAGGGAGACCATGGTTGAGCAGTACCAATGCTGTGAAGAAGTCATGAAGACAAGGTCAGTGTTTCAAAGAGTTGCAGCATTCCAGGGAATCTTTTTTCTTTTAAAATCATATCCTAGCCAGTAAAATACGATAGTACAAAATATAAAATGTCATTATAGCAAAAATAGAAAAGATACAGTAATACAACGTCCAGTAGAGCAAGCAATTCAAAGATGATAGAGTGTGAAGAAGGAAAAAATAATTTTATTCAGTAAGGCTGATGTGAAGTGAAATTCATGATGAGACAAAACAGCTCTTTATGGGTATTTAACCTAACATTTAATATGATTATAGATCTGTTTTCCTTGTTTTTAATATACTTTATTTAAAATACTGAAAATACTTGTCATTCCTACCCCACCAAAAATCAACAAGTCTTTCAAAATAGGAGATGGGTGCCTGGGTGGCTCAGTAGGTTAAGCGTCTGCCTTCAGGTCAGATCATGATCCCAGGGGCTTGGGATCCAGCCTCCAAAGGGCTCCCTACTCAGCAAGCAGTCTGCTTCTCCCTCTGCTCCTTCCCCTGCTCATGCTCCGGCTCTCTCAATAAAATAAATAGGTAAAATATTTTTTTAAAAAGGAAGAAAAAAATATTGAAGTAAGATACACGAATATATCTAATACTTTTAAGCTAATGTATAGCTTGAACCTACTCTTCACTTATTATTGTTATTAGAAATGTGGAATAAGCAATCATATTTCCGTTTTGGCTTTGTTTTCTAATCTCTTCTGGTAATAATACTAACATGTAATACATAGTCAGGAAGAAGATTAAATTATTTCTTCTTAAACTTATGAACACCAATGTATATAAACATAAGCACAGATACACTAATAAGAACTATACATCTTAATTAAAGGGAAATATTTTAAAAAATAACTAGTAGCTAACTTACTGCTAAGTTTTAATTTCTATGCTGTAATTCAACTTCCATACACATTTCTCTGTTGTCCTTTTTTTAACTGCTTAAAAAATGAAATTTACAGATACTTGGGTTACCATTGGGATGCTGAATACTCATATAATATGTCATGAACTGCTAGACTTTTTGTGTTTAAAATGAAAAATGTGGGTAACACTTTATTTTAATGGTATATTAATTAGTTCCAAATTACAATGAAAATCCTATAGCAGTGAATAAAATATGACATCCACATGAATTTGAAATAAATTTATTATGATCAGTATTATCACAATGAATACTAAATGAATTAATAATGATGAAAGACCAAAAGTATTACCAGGAATGTAATAAAACATTGAAAAAAGCTGCAAGTTTCCAGTCACTTTATCATCAACTAGAAATAAGTACTATAACCCCGGATAACACTATATTCATGTGTATCATTAGCTGCTGGAAATTAATTGACAATAAATAGAAAATGGAAAAAAAATGTGTAGCTAAATGTCTTTCTAGTAATGTACAAAAAATACACATTTTACGTATCAACATACTGTTTAGTTTGACCTATGTGTACTAGCTCCTGAATTAAAACTAGATTAAAAACCCAATCTTCTTTGCTTCTCATTACCATATGACTTTTAACTACTTTAGATACTAGGAATAAAATTCCAATATTAGCTGCCCTACATTGTAAAATATATTGATGTGTAAAACAGTTTTTGCTTCTCACTTCACTATTAGGTCTCAAGGATGTCAAGCTTCTTAAAGGCAGAAACTATGTTTAATCTACACTGTGTTTTAATTATCACTCATGTGCCTAATAAGAGGTCAATAACTAGTTGAAAAATATAAACTACATTTTAGAATCTAGAAGCCATGTTGTGTTTTCATTAATAGTCCTCATTATTATTATTATTATTTCACAGCTCAATGAATAATGAGTTATAAATACATATGTATTAGAGCATAAAGTAAGAATTAACATGCAGATTCATAACATATTTGCAAAGTGTTTGATTATTTACTTTTCTACCTCTTCCTTCTACCTTCTCTTCATTTCCTGAACAATTAAGTCCTAAAGAAATTGGCAGTGGGGAAGGAAACCAGGAATCTGTGCTAAAGGGTTGGGAGTGTTGGGGGATGGGCAGTCACAGCGGCTCAGCTAAGCCTGTGTAGGTAAGGTGGGCATCTATCTATATGTAGGCCTGGGCTGGGGTAAGATGTCACAATCTAAGGACAGTGTTCCCATGGACAGAAGGCCTAACTCTGGGTGTCAAGGAAAGGTGAGGAAAGCCTCCACAAGGTTGGGTGGAACAGGGAGTAAGAACCCAAGAATGATGGAAAGGGTATCCAAGCTGGGGAATGAGTGATAATCCAACATGGAGAGGTGGAGCCCATACTCCAGGAAAAGGGAATCCATAAAAGAGAGGACAGTTATGGTTACGGTGACAGAAGTTTTGTTATATACAGAAGGATTGGTCCAATAAGTGAATATATGAAAGATAATGAGAGCCAGGTTCAGCAGCATTAGAAAAGGAACGAGATAAACTAGAGTTAATCCTGTGATGCTGGATTTGAAATGGAATTGTCAATGTAAACACATGGATTTCAATATATACATGGATGGATGGATAAATGAAGTACACATGCAGACTGAACACAAAGCATATATACACATCTTTTCTTGCTCTGTCCACTTGTGAGACCCTGAAACACCCAATAGCATAAGCATCCACTAAAAGCAGCAAGCATTCTTTGGAGAAATGGATGACTCCAGAGTTTGGGTGGGAAAAGAAAAGATGAGCCTTGAACATTTTTTGTGTGCATCGGAAAGCAAGAAAGTATTACGATCATCAGCACACAAAACAAAATCTTATAGTGGCTCCCATTGGACAAATCTAAGACAATACTAGCATGAACCTAAGTAATATAAGTAATGTTAACCCAATGAATAGGAACCTATGAGTCCATAATAGTATGCATAATAAATAAATTGAAAAATTAATGAGGAATGGAATACATACACAGTTTCAAATCACCTACTTTTGAAAATACCTACTAATTACAAAGGGGAAAAAAAGAGACCATAACAGTAGAGAAGTCTAGCTGAAACTATCTTAGTCAATAATCCAAATAGTTACCATCAGTAATGGGACAAATCAAAATTATGCAGTATCTGGTAGGATGCATTAAAAAAGATTACAGGACCACTTCTGCGACATTTCTGCCAAAGATACATAAGCTGAATCTAATCAAGAAGAAAAAAATCAGACAAACCCAAATTGAGTGAACTTTTACAAAATAATTGATCTGTGATTTTCAAAAATAAGGTGGTTATGAAAATCAAAGAAAAACTGAGAAAATGTTCCATATTAAAGTTAACTAAAGAGATAAGATACATATAATCCTTTTGCTATAAAGAACATTAGTCAAACAATTGGCAAATCTTGAATGGAATCTGGAGATCAGATGGCAGAAATGTATCAATGTTAATTTCTTGATTTTGATGGTGGAATTTTTTGGTTATACAATGTCCTTAAGTGAAAGAATGGGGGGATGGGGGGCAATGGGTCATGAGGTTGCAACTTACCCTCATATGATTTGTGAAAAAACAAAAACAAAAACAAAACTTCTGTACTGTATTGCAACTTCTTTAAGTTTCAGATTATTTCAGAATTTTTAAATATATATGTATGTATATATATGTACATATGTGTATACATACACAAAAGAATGGCATCTCAGAACTTTTATTTTATTCAAATAGTTTTAGAATTTAAAGTAATTTTGACATTTAAAGTAAACTAAAGATAGGAAAATGATCATGCATAAGGACATTTGTAATGATAAAGAGGTTAATTAAGAAAATGTAATAATCCTAAATGAGTATGCACCTAATAACCTAATAACAGTGCTTCAAAATATGTGAAACAAAACCTGACAAAACTGAAAGGAGAAAGAACAAATTCAAAATAACAGTTAGATATTTCAACATGTCTCTCTGAATAGGTGACAGGACAACTATACAAGAAATCGATAGTAATATAGAAGACCTGAACAACACTATCAACCAATTTGAAGCTAATCAATTTCTAAAGAACACTCTACCCAACAATATCTATCTAAGGTCTTACCTAAGGTCTTCAAGTTCACTAATGTTTTATTTACAGGATTTTAATCTGATATTAAGTCCATCTGAATTTTTTGTTTCAGATCATCTGTTCTGTGTCTCTAAAAGTTTCATCTGCTTCTTATTTCCATTTCACTCCTCAATATGCTTATATTTTCCCTAAAGTCCTTAAGAGTGTTTTGAGAGCTATTTAAAACTCATTGTAGGCTAATTCTATCAGCTTTGTATTTCCAGGTCTGTTTCTATTAATCAATTTTTTTTCTTCCTCGTTATAGGTCATGGTTTGCTACATTTTTGTCATACTACTAATTTAGAAATAGATGCTGGACAATATGAATGCTAAGCTGTTGAGTTTGAATTTTGCTCAGAAATTACTGCCAGTCATAAAACTGGAGTAATTGTCTAGATAGACTCATTTGTTTCCTTTCAGCAAGAGATCATAATCCTACATTGTCTGTTGCAACACAATGTCTAAAAATAATTTTTCACCTATTTTGTTCACTTTTCTGATTTTTCACAGTGGCAAGCCAAGTTTTCTACCCACTACATCTTCATGACCACTTAATTTGTATGTTGAATTTTATGTTTGCAAAATAAAATTTTTGTCTCAGAATATTTTTTCCTTATTTACTATTTATTTATAACTAATACACGAATACCCAATACACAACATAAAATTTTAAACGGTACAGAAAAATATAGAGAAAAATATTAAGATACCATTTCAACCTTCCTTATCCTCCAAGTCTTAAAAAATCTGAACACTATTAACAGTTTGTTATCTATGATTTCATATACTGTGTCTCTCTGCATAAATACATAAAAATTTCATACTAAATGTACTACGTATTTTTCTATGACCTATTTTTTAACCTTAATCTGTCTGTCTTGGGGGGGGGGGCGTTTGTCATTATATATAAAAAGCTTCACTTTTAAACTGCTACTTAATATTCCATCATGTGTATAAGCCTTAATTTATTTAATCAGATTAGTTACAAATACACACAAGGTATTTTCAGGTTGCTGTGTTTTTTTCCTATTAGAAATAATGCTTTTAAAAAAAAGAATGCTTTAATGAACACCTTTATACATAACCCTGTACATAAATACCTTTGTGCACAAATTGTGTACACAAGAGATTTCTACAAGTCAACAAAGTGACATGCATTTGAT
The DNA here is from genome assembly GCF_011764305.1 of Mustela putorius furo. Lineage (NCBI taxonomy): Eukaryota > Metazoa > Chordata > Mammalia > Carnivora > Mustelidae > Mustela > Mustela putorius. The sequence goes on along the minus strand of NW_025421402.1, from coordinate 16,762,457 downwards.
AAATTACTATAAATTTAATTGTTTTTGTAGTTTTAAATCACAATTGCTTGTTACTATTATATAAAAAAGACAACTGCTTTTTGTGTATTGGGTATTGTGTCTTACAGCCTTGCTAAATTCACTTATTTCTAGATCTTTTTTGTAGGTAGCTTAGTTTTCTTTTTTTTTTTTCTTTAATTTTTTTTTTTAAGATTTTATTTATTTATTTGTGAGAGAGCGAAAGCATGAGAGAGGACAGGTCAGAAGGAGAACCAGACTCCCCGCTGAGCGGGGATTCCCCCCAGGACCCCCCACCCACCATGTGGGACTTGATCCTAGGACTCCAGGATCACGACCTGAGCCTAAGGCAGTTGCTTAACCAACTGGGCCACCCAGGCTCCCCCATAGCTTAGTTTCCTACACACACAATCATGTTATCAGTGAATAAAGCCAATTTTGCTTCTTCCTTTGCAATTTTTAAAACTTAATTTGTCTTGCAATATTTAAAACCAGGAAAGAAAGTATGCAATGTTCAATTAAGGGTTAGAGACAATTTCTATACTAAGAGCTAAGCCCCTCTCTCACATGATATATGCACATAAACACAACTGCACAGTGAAGAAAAATATAATAAAATTTCTAAAATATTAGTAGTAAACACAGAATATTTTCTTATAACCATGGGTTGAGAAAAAATTATTCCAAGAGAGGTAAAATCCCTGAAGTAAAAAAAAAAAAAAACAGTTTGACAACTTTGGCTTCATAAAACTTTAAAAACTGAAAGATACTATGGCAAGCAGTACTCTAAACTTGAAACATGCAGCACTGTCTTTGGGAGTGGGTGATGGGAGAGACTGTGGGGAGTTCTGGGGTCACTAAAGAGACTGGCCTCCAGACTAATTGTTATTATCACAGAGGCTGGAAGAGTGAGGAGGAAACTGGGGTTACAAGCTGCATAAGGAATGACCTGCATTACTAGTAGTGAGACAATTAGCAAGACTATTGCTGTAAAACTGGGAAGGTACAATGTATTGATGAATTTTTGAACTTGCTCAAGGAGGTATTTAGGAAGCAAACTGCAAGTGCCTCTTGGATTAACTGCATAGAATTTGGGGTATCCCATAAATCTCAGTTAACAGTGTTCATCTAGGTTTAACTATCAATACTACACGTATAATTGTTCATTACTGTTTCTATTATTTCTTTTGCTCTTCTTCCCCTATCTTGAGATCTCTGTTCTAATTTAATACTCACTTGATTTCAGAGTGTGTTTTTTAATCCATTTCCTCAGATAAAAGTATATGCATGACAGAACTCTTGAGTCTTTATGTATCTGAAAATGTCTTTCTTTCATCAAAAAAAAAAAAAAAAAAGAAGTGAGGGGGCGTCTGGGTAGCTCCCTAGCAGGTTTAACCCAGTGGGTTAAAGCCTCTGCCTTCGGCTCGGGTCATGATCTCAGGGTCCTGGGATCGAGCCCCGCATCGGGCTCTCTGCTCAGTTGGGGAGCCTGCTTCCTCCTCTCTCTCTGCCTGCTTCTCTGCCTCCTTGTGATCTCTGTCTGTCAAATAAGTAAATAAAATCTTTAAAAAAAAAAAAAAAAGAAGTGATTAAGATCTTTGCTGGGTTAGATTTTTCAGATATTGCTTGAATAATGAGGAACTGCTGTCCTTCTCTCTTCTACATCCCTGTATTGCACAGGAGCCATTCGATGCTTCTCTCTTCCTTGGCAAATAACTTTATTCTTTTCTGTCTTAGATTAGGAGCTTATATAATTTTTTTCTGTATCCTTGAAATTTTGCCAGGTAATATCTAAAAACTGTCTTAAAATAACATCCTGTCTGGTACTCAGAGTCCTTTCCATTCAAAGCCATACTTTTTCTTCAGTTTAGGAATGTTTTCTTTGATTATTTCTTCATTATGAATTTGTCCTTTTCCCCCTACTCTCCCCAGTTCTGCCGTGACTACCATTCACATACTAAATCCCCTGGATATGTCCTCCGTGCTGCTTTCCTAAAACATTTACATTTCAAGTAGTGACTATTTTTAAATTCATTTATTATATTTTTAACTGAAAATATTTTCTTAAAAATTAGTCATAACTTTTTTCCTTTATTTTTATTTCTGTAAAACTTCTCATTACATTTATATTAAAGTTTACCCCAGTGTAAACCATTAATTCTGACTGTACAGTAGCCTCCTGTTCTGGTTTCTTGGCTTAATATCCTTCCACCAAATGAACATTACTTTGAATGGCCTGTGGAATTTTTCTCTATTTGAATCTCATTTTCCTTTTCTCAGGCAAAAAGGGAATAAATACATAATTTGTAAGGATGTTTAAGAATTAAATGATAGACCTGTACAAAGTTCCTTTTCTACACTTTTTTTTTTTTTTTTTTTTGCAAAACGGGGCCTCACAGGAACTCTTGTGAGAAATGTAGATTCTCTCACTGTAACTGAGACCCACTGAATCAGAATCTATATTTTAACAACATCCTTAAGCGATTCTAATGAACACTACAGTTTACAGAGAGCTGATCTAGTGAATAACACATGAGAAATAATAATAATTTCTTAAACCACCTGTGTCCTTTTTTCATGTATTAATATTTTATATCTTTTTTGTCCCCAAATTTATCAATACCCTGGTGTTGTTTTAACTAGGGAAACTTTGGAACTCTGATTCCTTCATGATTTTTAGAGACTTTCCTTTATATTGAAACTATTACTACTACTAATAATAAATGAAATGTAAGGAATGCCAGCCTATTCTCATCATGGCCTTCTCATAGCTCTTACCTTTTCTCCAAGTAACCTCCAATTGGGGGGAAATGTTCCCAGTGTCAAAACCAAGATGGGGACAAAAGTTTACACTGAAATCTGCAGGAAAAAAAATCATGTCTATTTGCATGTCTAAGGCATTTCACCAGCCTTTTTTTAAGAACAGTGTTCTTGAGCTCTAAAAGTAGAGTTTAATATATTAACATGTAACATTGTGATAACCAAATGAAGTATTATATGAAAAACTTCCTAGTAAAATTCCCAGCATATAATCAGTGCTCAAGAAATGTTAGTTGTTTCACTTTCATTCATCCTTACTCTGTTGTAATTACTTTTTTAAATGCCTATATTCTACATGAGGCTGTGAACATCAGGAGGGACTCAGCTTGCTTCTTTATATAGGCAGGTCATGAATACAGGACACATCCTTTAAGGGAATGCTCAATAAGTGGTTAAGGTGTTTATCTGTAATTACAGTAAGAGATAATAAGTAATTTCCACCTTTAGCAATTTTTAGTAGTTTACTTAAACCAAGACTAATGACTGATTCAAAGACTTATGTATGGAATTACTAAAGAATCACTGTGCGTCTATCATGAATGAGGAATTACGATAGACACTAGAAACCTAAATGATAAGCAAAAAACGACACTCCCCACTTCTAGTTTAAGAGGCAAAGATAGATATGCCCAAACAGAATGTAAAACGGAATTGCGATTAGTACTCTAAGAGATCCGCAGTGCCGGAAGAATGCGGTAAGAGAGATAAATGTTAGACTAAGAACAGCTCAGGAAAATCCCATCGGATGGACCCATTTTTCCTGGGTCGGCCATCTCCCTATAGTCTACCATTATCTAACTGACTTATACGGTTTCTCTTAAGTTGGAAAACATCCCCGGAGGCATTGCTTCCAGAAAGCCGTGGTCAAAACAAAACTCTTCCCGGAGGAAGAAGGTTGGGTGTAGAGAGATGGATAAGGCTACCAGTATCTTCCTTACTCCTCTACTAAGGGTTAACATATTGATTCTGATAATCTCGTTAGAAAAGTTTAGATACTGTCCCTTTGGGAAGACCCGAGAGTCCTTACAACAGTTGAGTTCAGTATTTGTGAAATAATGGAGGCTGAGTTCAATATCTGTGAAATAATGGAGGCTCCAATCCCCAGGGGGAAAACACACACACACACACACACACACACACACACACACCCCACCCCACCCCCATCCAGCTAGGGAGCCTGGATGCTCCCCTCAGGCTATTAAAACTTCAACAGGGGTGCGCCTAGGTGGCTCAGTGGGTTAAAGCCTCTGCCTTTGGCTCGGGTCATGATCCCAGGGTCCTGGGATCGAGTCCCGCATCGGGCTCTCTGCTCAGCGGGGAGCCTGTTTCCTCCTCTCTCTCTGCCTGCCTCTCTGCCTACTTGTGATCTCTGTCAAATAAAAAACAAAAAATAAAAAACAAAAGAACACTGATCCCACCTCGCTGTGCTTTAAAACAAACAAACAAACAAACAAACAAAAAACCACTTCAACAGGGAGGACACTGGTTTCATCAAACTGTGGAGTGATGATGTCAAAGAAACACTTTATTCTAGTTTTCTCTCTACTGGGCTCTTTCTTAAATGCTCTCACGCTGGGAACGCTGTCCCGCCCCGACTCCCGTCTAGACTCTACCTGAACCGCAACCCTACTTTTCAACTTGGGAGTAAGTTTCAGGCCAACAAACGAAGGGGAGAAGTGGGTGGTATTTACTGATTCGGGAATTTTGTTAACAGGAAACTGCTCCTGAGGAACACCTGGCCGGGGTGATGACAGCCCTCTGCGCCGTACCCCGGCTGACGCCTCACCTGTTCCTGTAGTAGTACTGCTGTGCCACGAACGTCGACCGAGCCTGCAGCCGAGCTAACGTGGCCATCGCCTCCAGGCGTCTGCCTCCGCCCGGGTGTTGCTATCGGTCTCCACGGCAACCGGGTGAAACCATAAAGCCAGTCCCGGGGGGGGGGGTTCAACTTTTCGTTTATCCCACTTTTATTTTCCACTCCGTTTCAGTTAGCAGAACACTAGCCAGGAAATTAAGACATTGTGCGTAGGAAGGTCCCTGGGATTCGCCTCTCTCTTTTCTGTGAGTAAAAGGAGGCGATTCGAGGCGCGGAGGGCGGTGTGGGGAGGCGAGGTCATGGTTGCTCCGGGCTTCCGGTTTCCGCCTCCCGTCGGTTTCCGGAAGCTCAGCTCAAAATGCTGAACTGCTTCTGGAAGTCTCTGGTGCGGGGCTAGTTGGAGTCTGTTCTCGGGCCTGAGCCTCGAGGCCAGGCTCCTGGGTGTCGTTAATGTTCGGGGCCGCCGGGCGCCAACCGATCGGAGCTCCAGCCGCCGGGAACCGCTGGTGAGGCTGGCGGCCCTGGGGATGGGAGATCAGGAACGGGTGTGATGGCCGGAGGCCGCCGGACCTGGGATGGCAGGGGGGGAGGGAGTGGGGATGGGTGAGCTGAAGACACTTAGGCCTTGCTGTGGCTCCTGCCTGGGGTGGAAGCGATTTGAGGAAGGCGTGGAGCTGTGTGCGCTCAAGATTTGTGAAGGGACACAGCGAACGTTTGCTGATTGCCTGACACTCCAGGGGGGTTGGGGAGTAGAGGTCTCCGTACTTTGAGAGCCGTTCATTTCTTCGTTGATTGTTGACCAGGCTAGGGACCGAAGAATTTCCCTGGATACAGGCCTTAGTCCCTCACTTCCCGTTTTTAATTTGCCAGATTATACCAGGTGTCCTGGAAGATCAAATCCCGGTATTCTAGAGTTCTGGAACTTGAGTACTGGAAGAGACCTCTTCGCACACTCCCGTTTCTTTCTTTTTTTTCCCAGTGGGAGTGACCTACCTGTTTCTGCTCCTTGAACGTTCCATTTAGTTCAGATGAGATGTGTGTGTTCCCTAAGAACATATAAATGCCAGGATTTGGTTAGGGGTTTGACCGTGCCTTGCGGTACCACATCACTAGTACCAGTTTGGAATAATTGCTTTGACTTTTCAAAGTGCATTCACAAATTAACGTGCTTTTTCTTTAGGATAGTCCTGTGATAGGAGATTGTGACGAGCACAGAGCATTTCAATGAGTTGCCCCCAATTGCCGTGCCTGTTCTGGAGCTAGAAGCTGGGTTTTGGATTTCTGTTTGAGAACTCTAGGATGCCAGCCCTGTTCTTTCAAGTATAGATAGAACAAGCAGTCAAATAAGGCAAATTTCCTACTGACAATGTCAAACACGAAGGATTGAAAAACAGGTGAACTGTGGCTGAAAAAACGTATGTCCATTCTTAGATTCTCCAGTGAATGAGACCAGGAGACCATGAGGGGTTATAGTAGTCTGTGTTCTCAAAAGATTTTCTTTGCATCACTTATTGCTAAAAGTTAAGACTGTCTTGCCTAAAATGTTTTGAATGAGGTTAAATCATTCTGTAGTTCCTCTCACAGTGGGGATAGATTTGGTTATACTTTTAAATTCTCACATTTTCCAGGGAGAAAGCAGGGAGTAGTTTTTTTAAATGAGCTATATTTTTTTTAATGTTGTCATATGGCATTAGCATAAAATAAAACCCTTCTCACGTGTTTAGTATTTTTAGTTTTGACAGTTGTATATACTGTGTACTCACCACGCAAAACAAGATACAAGACATTTCCATTACCCCAGACAGAATTCCCTGTCCAGTAATCTAGGAGGTACCTTTCTTAATGTTCACCATTCAGTCAATACCTTGTTAAGGGAGCAAGACAAAATGTGCTGTATAGATTGGTCTGCTCTTGCTGTGGTGATACTGATTTGTAGGATAGATGATTATTTAATTAAAAAGTATGACTTCCTCTCCCTTTCACCTTCTATGCAAATTATAGTTAGGTACCTCCTTAGGATACAGAGAAACACCATCCTTCAATTGTTTTAAAGTGCTTATCTTATTTTCAATTACCAGTATAGAATTCATTCATTCTTGTGGCATCAGAGTCTAACATAGCGCCTAGCGCCTAATCAGTGTTTCTGAATGAAATTCTTAAATATCATGCCTGATTTGCTAGAAAAAACACTTTGCAGAAAACTGGTACCTTGATTTTTCTAGTTTATCTGTACAACCATCCCATTATTGGGAATTTCTCAATGGAATTTTCTTTTTTTCCTTCATTGATTAGACATTTACCATACTATGAGTGTATGTTTTATCCCAGTTATGAAATCCCAGTGCCACTAGGGATGCTACTACTGAGTCATTACTCCTTTTTTTTTTTTTTTTTTTTTAAGATTTATCTATTTATTTGACAGCCAGAGATCACAAGTAGGCAGAGAGGCAGGCAGAGAGAGAGGGGGAAGCAGGCTCCCTGCTGAGCAGAGATCCCGATGCGGGGCTTGATCCCAGGACCCTGGGATCGTGACCTGAGCTGAAGGCAGAGGCTTTAACCCACTGAGCCACCCAGACGCCCCCTGAGTCATTACTTGATGCCAGGTTTTATGGACGTATATCTCATGTAAATCTTCTGAGATGGATGCTATCCGGTTTTTTTTGCATTTTAGAAATGATGGAACAGGAGCAAATATAGTTTGAATAACTAGACCAAATACCATATTTGCAGCATGATTCCGGTATATCTAAAAACAATTCTTTTTTTTTTTTTTTTAAGATTTTATTTAATTGACAGAGATCACAAGTAGACGGAGAGGCAGGCAGAGAGAGAGAGAGAAGCAGGCTCCCTGCTGAGCAGAGAGGCCGATGCGGGACTCCATCCCAGGACCCTGAGATCATGACCTGAGCCGAAGGCAGCGGCTTAACCCACTGAGCCACCCAGGCGCCCCTATCTAAAAACAATTCTTAACCATCCTGGCATACATCCAATTTGTCTGAATTCGATACACTATTATAGGAATATATGAACTGTTAAGGTGCCCAGATTTGTTAACTAAACTAGAATTCCTGTTATATTTACCTCCCATATTGACTTCAACTTTTTCTCCAACGTTGAGATTAGATTTTCAGTTTTTAGGCACCACCTAGGTAAATAGTAAATGATTTAGCTCTCTTTTAACATTTGTTGAAAAATAGAACTGATATTTTATTTTGTAATTTATTCCTACAGAAGTCAAGTTTTATACAATTAAATAATAAAAATCCTAAGATTTTGTGTATGTCAGGAAATAAATACATTTTTGTGCAAGTTACTCTTGTAAGCGGTTTATATTTTTATAAAATATTGCTGAGTGTCTCTATCTCTTTTTCCTGCCTCATCTTTCACATACAGTTTTGAAATTAGGGCCCAAATAGCACAAGTATTTTGGTACTTAAAGTGTAAACCTTCCTTTTAAAATTTGATTCATTTAATGGACAGATCCTTTATAATTTAGATATATGTTTATTACTTTTTATTAGTCAATTTAAAGTCAATTTCTGGTTTGTTTTTAAGAGTTTAAAAGTTGAAGTAAGCAAATTTTCAAGTAAATCCTTGATAATGAAGATACTGAATCATTATACTGAACTATTAATTTAAATGTATGTGGCTTGCTTTAAAAAAAGCCTTAAGAAATAAACTATATTGATTCTGGATCTTTTTTTCTTTTTTCTGAGTTTCATTCCTATTTCATATTTGGATCTGAAAAAAGTGCAAAGGGGAAAACGTGCATTTTTTTTTCTTTTTAATAAATGCCTCCCCCCCCCTTTTTTTTTTTTAAGATTTTGTTTATTTGACAGAAAGAATCACAGAGAGAAAGAGAACACAAGCAGGGGGAGTGGGGGAGGGAGATGCAGACTTCCACCTTAGCAGGGAGCCTGGTGCAGGACTCTATCCCAGAATCCTGGGATCATGACCCAAACAGAAGGCAGATGGCGAATGACTAAGCCACCCAGGTGACCCAATAAATGCCTTTTCTTTTGTTTTGGTGTTTGGGTGTTTCTGTGTTTTATCCTGAGGTCAGTTCCATACTGTCTGATATGTTTGAGTCAGGTTTCTGTTTGAACACTTAGGGATCAAAGCAATGGCCACTGTAATTTTAGCCAAGTAGCTCATTAATATTAGTATAGCTTCTTAGCATTTTTACCTGTGGCAGGCTGGAAAGGTATTTACCTAGCTAAAAAATTAAGAATGTCTGGCATGTTAGTGCTGCAGAAAATTTGAAATCCAAATTGTCTGAATTTTTAGTGAAGTCATACTTTCCTGTTACTCATTCGTTCATTTAGTCATTCATTGGTCTGTCCATCCAACAGATTTGTTTTTAACATCTGTTATTTGTCAAGGATTATGCTAGATCCTTGTAATTAATATTAAGTTGTCTTCATTCTCATTCTGAGAATTCAGAATGTATTATATATTCAATAAATACTGAATAGTGCCATGTCTGAGCAATGAATGAGACTCATCTTGTACATATTAAGAGCTTGCCTGGATGTGCTCTAATATATGCATGTTGACAAGAATTGGAATGAATTATTTTTTAGATGCTAAATTATTTTTGTTTTATAGAATTCAACTTTATTTCGTTTAAGCAGCTTCATATTCAGTAGTTTCCATTTCATAAGTGATTAGAATATAAGAAGTTTTGAATGACTCTTGAAGTCATTAAGTGAAGTTAAAAACAAGAATGTTTCTCAAATTTAAATAATAAGTGAGCTTGCTTTATTAAATCACTATTTAGAAAGTAGAATTAACACTTTTTTCTAAAACCATTTTTTTTGGGGGGGCCCCCAAAATTGCTAGTTAAGGAGGCAAGAAAGCTTTCTGGGTGTTTCTGGTGGTAACAAAAGTGACAAAATAGCAGCTGCCCTTAGCGCTTCCAGTTGAGCACAAGTCAGTGGAACTTTTCTCTTGTTATGGGAAATGAGTTTTTCTCTTTCATAGAGAACTGGAAAGGATGATTTTCTGTCATTTATTTTTTCTTATATCCGTTTATTAACAAGATAGGACTAACTCAGATACACAGGATTAATTTTTATTGTTGTTTTTTAATTGTTTTTTTTAAGATCCTTAGAAATCTTTAAGATTTCTTGAAATTGCATGCAAGACTTTTGCAAATATCTGTTATTCCCCTTCTCCCCACGATTCAGAGTGGTGCAAGAACATGGACCGGATAAGATCCGTGCTTTTGTTATGATATCCTCAGGATTCATAGTGTGGTTCTACTTAAAAGCAAAACGCTTCAGTATTTCAGCGACTACTTTATTTGCGTATAGGGATTGTTGAAAGATGAAATAACTGCTCCCACACATAAGTATCCACTGTCATCCCACAGAATCCCTTTGAGGTAGAAATTACACCATTTTTAAGGTGACTAAACAGAATCAGAAGATAAGTAATTTGTTCAGGGTCCTCGACTAATGAATGTAGTCAAATTTAGCTTCCAAATTCATAAATTTGACTTTAAAGCTAGTGTTCTCTCTGGGTTCCTCCCAACTTTTCCCCCCACCTTTCTGTTCCATACACATTGGAATTCTGTTCCATACACATTGCTTAGTGTTCATGTGAAGTCATAACTAATTATTTGTATGTTTTATAATAAGATACATTCCCCTACCTCCCTGCTACCTCTTTTTCAAAAAGAGAGAGAAAAGTTTACTTCTGATTAAACTTCTGGTTTAAATAGGTGGGTCAAGGAATTTCAAAACTAGCTTGAATGTTAACATTTAATGTTACGCTTATTCTGTTTTTCCTAAATGACCTTCTCAAAATTATTTAAAGGAGATAATTCTGTTAATCATTTAATAGGTCACTAAGCTGAGATAAAGACTTACTTTGACAAATATATTTACCACCAAAGAAGGAATTTATAAATTCTCATAAGCAGCAGAAATTTTCATCAAAGTTAAAATAATTCTCACAGGTCATATTTGTGGAGTTCGTCATGAAATCTAGCCTTGATATGGCATCTTTAAGAAGCATTGTTTGCATGTTTAATCACCCATTGTCGTGATCTATACTATTATGTGTTAATTTTAATTTGTATTTTTATGACCAAACTTTCCTTTCTTAAGTAAAAGCTAACATGAATATCGAGACATGTAATTCCGAGACTATTTTCTTAAGTTTATGACCAGTCATAGCATACATAGCATACATTCATCAGCATAACTCTTGACTTGGTTCTACTCATACATTGTTTAATTGTACACATTGAGTTTTTAATCATATAGAAACTAAGACAGAAATGACTTTCCTTAAATTTTTGAAAGCCAATTAAGCTGTTGTATTTAGCAGCACTTAACATTAACTTTGTTTTAGCATTCCACTGCTGGAGTTACTTAACTTTGTAGAAGAAATAGTCTGTGTTTTACAGAGATGAAGATGAGAATTTTACCATGTACTAGGTGATAAGGAATATTTGATTTCTTTTTCCTTATCTAGATATTTGACAGTTGTAGTCAATTACCCTATTTGTTACATCTGAAAGATTTTTGTCTTTTAATGAACTTGGGTTTCTTCAGTAGACATACATATCTATCATTTATTATGTAATTATTTTTAATCAGTGTCCAGGCAAGGAAATTGTTCCTAATTCTTCTGTAAATGCTATATTTTATCCTCTTAGGAATAGTAGTTACCACTAAGAGAATCTTCAAAAAGTAATAGTTGTCTAGAGAGTAGTTAGCTGTTAGTTATTGGGGGGGAATCAGTTTTGGGGGCTTTCTTGGGTATCATCTGCTGTGCTTCGCCTTTACATTGTTGACTGATATTTGAGAGTCCCTGGTTTGTCAGTTAACTGCCAGTCTTTGGGAACAAATGAACATTAAGTTTGGACTAAGACAGCTTCCTAGATCTTTTTTCTTGAACCAGAAACATTACCTAATGTAATACCGCCTACACAAAACCAAAATGCTTATCTACTCAAGTCATTTCCTTTTACAAAATCCAACTTTACACGGATAGTGGGACTGTAATCTGATTCTATTCTTTTGGAGTATTTTAAGAAAACTGTTAGTTAATGGTTATCTTAGATATTATACCCAACCAGACTATTCTCAAAAGGTATCATTTCCGTTGAATTCCAAATGAAGAGAAATTGTTTCGTAAATGTGACTATTATTCAAATTAACTAAGTGGTGATTTACTGAATTTTATTGTAATTTAAACTTTACAACTACGAATGCTTAACATAGGTTTTTACAAAGAAAGCTATATATTTCCAGGTTTTCTCTTCAATAGGAAAGATCTTATTTAAGAAAATATCTTGAAGATAAAGTGTTTCCATTCAATAATCTTCAGTGTAACTAACTGCCAAGGAAGTAAATGAACTGTTGATCATGCGATGTCTCTTACAGTGACTTTATTTCTGTGAGGCCAGTTGATGCCAGTTTTCCCTGAGAGATATAAGTGAAGCCACTTGACTGACTGACTATGATATTACTGGCTCATTAACAGGGATTTTGGCTTGCAGAAGTCTGGTTAGTTGAAACTGAAGGGGAAAAGGTGATTTGAATTCTAAGTAGCACTTAGTTAAATGTATTTTTTTTTCTGTGTTTTTATGGGGTTTTTAAGAAGTCTCTCTCTCTCTCTCTTTTTTTTTTTTTTTTTTTGAGGTTGGGGGGTAGAGAGAAAATCTCAGTAGGCTCCCCACCCAGCACGGAGCCAGACACGAGGCTCGATCTCACAACTCTGAGATCAAGACCTGAGCCAAAACCAAGAGGCAGACACTTAACCACCAACCCACCCAGGTGCCCCCAAGAAGTCTTTATAAAGTAATTGTTTTACTTTATTGATAGTCATATCTGATTCCTATTTGAGTAGCCTCATGGAATAAATTAGGTTCTTCTGGTTGAAAGTTTTTTGAGATATTTTATCTTCTCAAAAAAAAATCAACTAAGGTGACAAATTTAATGATGTTATAAAGAAGTCTTGCTTACATTCTTAGTAATACTGTCAGTTATATTTCCTTAAGCTATGTTTATTACAGCAGTACTTTTTAAATGAAATTAATTGAAGATAAATTTCAGTGGATTGAATCTGATTGCTGACCTTTATCTAACACTAGGACCACCTCATTTTCCTTTCTAAAGTAAAGCGCTAGATTATAACTTTCAAAAGTAACCTGCAGTTTTATTCTATTCTATTCATGCTTTAAGTTAATTTCACATTAATATTTAGATCTAGTCATTCACCTCTGATAAGAAAACTGAATCTTAGAAAAGTTAAGTTACTTGAGAACCAGGTAATACTGAGTCCTTTTTTAGATAAAAGAGCTTTATTACAATACATGTTAAACTGGTTTCCAGTAAATTTTATTAAAGGTGCAATATTATATTCAGAGATAATAGGTCTTTCAGACTGTATTTCTTCCAAAGAAACATTATTAAAGGAAATGAACAGTATATTTATTGTAATAAAAGGAAAACAAAAAGGTGATTATTACTGTAGAGATAATGGAGAAAAGACCCATTTGGATTATCAGTGTAGTCAGATTTGTAGCCCTTCTTTTGGCTTGATGCTAATTCCTATGTGACACATATTTCTTATACTCAAATGCAAAGTCCTGAAACAGTAATATATAGGACCCTTTTAGTGGTTCTCCAGAGTTTTATTTAAAATACATATTTGAATCACCATGTTTTTCTAAAAAATGTGTGTCCATACAGGTTTTTATTCATTCAGAATGCTGAAGGAGATCTGGAAAATACAAACCGACATTAAATGAAAGACTGTATTCATTTAGTTAATTGGTCACAGTGTACATTTTACTGATGACCACACCACTGGTTCTTCAAATTCAATATACCTTCACCACTTTTACTGCCCTGTGCCTTATTTCTGTTCAGGTCTCCCATTCCCTTTTTCTGTTCAGAAGAATATAAAGCTTAACTGTGAGTCATTTGCCTTACATAGATATGTATTAAATCTGTCTGAACAATTAAAATAGTATCACCTGCTGCTCCATCACTCAAAAACAAAAGTGCCGACTGGACACTGGACTTGTGTAGCTCTAGAATGCTGTTCTTCGCTGTAGTTAAGTTGTTAGTTGTAGTTGTAGTTAAGTTGGGCATTCAGGCTCTAGAACCAAGCTGCTGAAGTCTAAAATCTGTTTCTACCATTTCCCAGGTGTGTCACTTTGGGTAAATTGCCCTTAATGTTTCTGTCTCTCTGTATCTCATATACAACCTTACAGGGTTTTTATGCAAGAATGAGATGAGCTAATGCATATAAAACCCTTAAAGTGGGCCTAGTGAGTAATATATAGTAAGTACTTGTTTTAGAAGCTATATGTGTGTGTGTATCATCTTACATAGTAAATCCAGTTGAATCACAATGTGTGTGTGTTCTCAGGTTGTTAAAAAGAAAAGACAAAGTTAAAAGTTATTATAGGGAACTTGCAGATGCCTAAAATTATAGACTGTAGAGACTATATAAACCAGGAGTCAGCAAACTGTGGCCAGCCATGACTTGGTTTTGTAAATAAAATTTTATTAGAACACAGCCATACCCATTCATTTATGCCTTGCCTCGGGCTGCTTTCACCTTACAGTGGCTAAAGTTGGATGGTTATGATAGAGACCTAATGGGCTGCAGAGCCTAAAATGTTTACTGTTTGGCCTTTTACAGAAAACTGTGCCTACCCCTGCTATACACTTAGAAATTATGTAGACATCTCTAGTTGAGAATATTTTGCTCCTTGCTCCTAGAACTCAGAAATGATTGTTCATGATCTTTGTGAGAAAGATACAAAATCAGAATTGTGGGCGCTCCATCACCAACTGATACAGAATCTTTGGGAGCTGAGTTTAGAAAGGGTCAGTATAATTTGTCGAGGTTCCTAAAGAATGCTTAATATCTATCCTAGCTGATAAGTAGATAAATTTTTCACTGGTAACATACATAGTTCAATGTGTTTTATTTGTTTAAAAAAAAAAAAAGCTGAAAGACTGTCTCAGAATGAATTATAAGAAAATGATGGGCCATTTTAGACCAGTGAAGCTCCAGTTTGAATAAGAACGTAGTTTCTGCTTGACTGAGTTATGAGATTAGTGTGGCCTAATTATAGGCCTAGTACTTGGTTAATTTTTTTTTTTTTCACATATTACAAATCTTGAAAGTACTTCTCAGTCTTTCCATCTCCCTCATGTTTCATGGTAGTGACTGGGTAGAGCATGCGGTGAGTCGTGAATTATACAACTTCCTTTTTCTCTTAGAAATTGTAGGGAGATGGAGGTGTTTGGAGGAAGGATTGAGAAAGTTCTAGATCTATTGGAGGAAAACTAAGGAAAGGGCAGGAGTAGACTAATGAACAATGATCTAAGCAGAAATAACTTTTCCATAATTAACACAGTAAAAATGTGAAATTACTGGGATATTTCACTGCTGATACTATGCTTACTGTATCTTGAAATAATTCCCATGTTTAATGAAAGAACTTACACAAGGAAAAGGAGCTTAAAAATGAGTCGGAATATTTAAAACTATTATCTTGAATAGAAAAATTAAGTAGCTTTTAAACATTTTTATAATAACTATTAATTTTACACTCAGAGTGAATTGTCGGCTCTAATAAACTAGGTTAATAAAGTTAACACTATTTTTGTTGATTTTTTTCCCTTTCTTTAAAAATGTAGGCATTTCAGTCGAACCATGGAAGAACTGGTTCATGATCTTGTCTCTGCTTTGGAGGAGAGCTCAGAGCAAGCTCGAGGTGGATTTGCTGAAACAGGCGATCATTCTCGAAGTGTGTCTTGTCCTCTGAAACGCCAGGCAAGGAAAAGGAGAGGGAGAAAACGAAGGTCGTATAATGTTCATCATCCATGGGAGCCTGGCCACTGCTTAAGTGAAGGCACTGATTCTAGTTTAGAGGAGCCAAGCAAGGACTACAGAGAAAATCACAATAATAATAAAAAAGATCATAGTGACTCTGATGACCAAATGTTAGTGGCTAAGCGCAGGCCATCATCAAACTTAAACAATAATGTACGAGGAAAAAGACCTCTGTGGCACGAATCGGATTTTGCTGTGGACAACCTTGGGAACAGAACTCTGCGCAGAAGGAGAAAGGTAAAACGCATGGCAGTTGACCTCCCACAGGACATCTCTAACAAACGGACAATGACCCAGCCCCTTGAAGGTTGTAGAGATCAGGACATGGACAATGACAGAGCTTACCAATATCAAGAGTTTACCAAGAACAAAGTCAAAAAAAGGAAATTGAAAATAATTAGACAAGGGCCAAAAATCCAAGATGAAGGAGTAGTTTTAGAAAGTGAGGAAATAAGCCAGACCAGTAAGGACAAAATGGACTATGAAGAGCAAAAAGTCTCAGATGAACTCATGAGTGAAAGGTGACTTTTATATTCTCTATGTATAAAAATATGTGTCTCCATTGTTTGTGCTTGAATGTGTTTTATATTTTAATTCTGTTTTAAAATAATTACAAATTATAATAATATAAAATATAATAATAGTGATATTACTGTTTAACCATAGTTATATTTCCTTATAATTTACAGTGTTTAGTACAAAACAAAATTGCTTATTTGATTTACACGAAGTCTTTGGATTGTGTTGTAAAGACTTAATTTTCAGCTGTAGAGGAAAGGGAATGGTTTTTCAATGGCAATGAATGTGCTCTTGAATAACAGCACATTTGTAACTATTAGAATTGGATTTATGATTATTTATTTGTTTAATTATAGAGCTTTAGCCTTCGGTGCTTTTTAGTGTCACAGTTCATCAGTGTATTTTGATTTTTGAGAATCAAAAGTTGATACTACTTAACTGTATATTACTTGATATTTTAAGAGGTCTGTAGATTGCTGAGAATTCTAACGATTTATGGATTATAAAACAATTGATAATCTAGAAACACTTGATCTTGTCATTAGACAAATGAGAAAAGCAATGATCCTTTGGCAGCTAGTCTAACCTGTTTATTCTAGAAAGCAGGTATACACCACAAGGATAATTGTTAAGTACTATTTTGACAGCGTCAAAAGGTAAGTGATCATTTTTCTTTTACATAGAACTAATGCTACTGCAGGAAATGAGAAGGTATTGAAACTGTTCATCCTTTTAGGTGTCTTCTTCAAACCAAACACAGAACTATGATCCAGGGGGGGAAAAAAAAAAAAGGCCAGGTCCTTTATTAAGGGATGGTTTGCTATTTATATATTTTTTCTGAAGAAGTAAAAATTGCTCAAAATTTAAAAAAAAATGTTTCAGGAAGGCTTTGAAAAGTTTATGATATCTGCTTTTCTTCCCCAAAGTTGGCATTTTTATACCAGAATGAAAATTACTTGTATGGTAGCATTGGGCCATTGTGACTGAGGACCACATAGCTTGACTTGAAAGTGATTTTTTGCTCAGTGGTGGGGAGGGAAGGTGTGTGGCAGTGAAGATAAGTGTCCGTTTCTAGATTATTTACAGATTACTTATTTTTTGGATTGATCCTGCAAGCCCTTATTTTATTGATGTCTGCCTTTTATTGACAGACACCTACCCTGGAAGAAAAATGAGATAAAACTCCCTTCATTTTTCTTCATCGTAAAAAATATTTGAGTATCCATTAACTATGATCAGGCTACTAGCAGTCAAGTTCTCAAAGAGGATGTTTTCACTCCAGACTGATTTTTAAAAATATTTTTTATTTTATTGTTTATTTTTAAGGTTTATTTATTTATTTTAGAGAGAGCACACTGGGGCGGGGGGAGGGATGGCAGAAGGAGAGGGAGAGAGAATCTTAAGCTCTGTGCAGAGCGTGGAGCCTGACTCAGGGCTCCGTCTTACTACCCCCAAGGTC
Source organism: Mustela putorius furo (assembly GCF_011764305.1). Lineage (NCBI taxonomy): Eukaryota > Metazoa > Chordata > Mammalia > Carnivora > Mustelidae > Mustela > Mustela putorius. The sequence continues at coordinate 16,744,974 of NW_025421402.1, read as the reverse complement.
ATGCCCTGAACCGAAACCAAGAGTCGGACGCTTAACTGACTACACCACCCAGGTGCACCTTCTTTTATTTTTAAACTTAGCTATGTAACTTTTAGTGTCACCTAGAGTTAGATGCATATTTCTTTTGTGGGAAGATTACTAAATAAAACAGACCCTGTGGCCTTCAGTCCCATAGTTTGGAACAGCGGATAAGCAAACAATGAAAAGGAAGTGTGCTGAGCAGAAAGTACTGGTAAAGGAGGGCTTTCCGAAGATGGTGAGTTAAGTTTAAGCAAGCAATGAGTGTTGTTCAGATAGTGCATGAGGGAGGGAAGTGATGTTCTTGGGTACAGGGAGCAGCTGGTACTAAGTCCTAGATCGTGAAGCAGAGTCATGTATCTAGGAAAGTACTTAGAATTGATGACTACTAGAACAGAGTGGCGGTTGAGGCCGCAGCAGTAGGCATGTCTTGAAGGCCTTGTGTGCTGTGGCAGTTTGGGTTTCACCCTGTAAGTAAGGGAAGCCAGTGAAGAATTTTTAATAATGAAGAAACTCAGATTTATATTTTGTCAAGGAACGTGATCTCAGTAACAATGTCTAATTTAGCTTTGACTGGCCTCAAATCCATCCTTAGTGAGGGGTGAATAAGGCAGGGATAGTAGAGGGGAAGGAAATAGGAGAGCAGTTTTAAGACTTAGAATCAGTGGAAAGTTGACTGTGTTTGGGACAATGAATGAAAAAGAGGATACTGAGATAATGTGAATAAAAAATACAGGAATAAAAAATACAGGAAATGAGCGGATTGGGATTAGTAAACAAATAGTAATTTGACGACAATTTGTAGAATGTATCACGCTAAAAAAAAAAAAAAAAAAAGGTGGGATGAGTTGTCCTTGGAGATAAGCCATAATGGCTGTCAGATGCCAAAAATGAAAAGCCTTGCTTCCATAGAAGTTCTTGTTCTGACTTATTGAACGTGCTAGCAACTGTATGTTGTACTTGGAGCAACTAGCTAGATGTCAGGTGAAATGTAAGTAAGGAAACATTGTTTAAGACACAGGTGAAAAGATCCCAGATGAAGACCAGGATCATTAAGGACTAAGCCATTCTTAGAGGGGGACATCTGATCTCCTTCTCTCTTTAAGAAGAGTAAGTAAGATAAAGACACAAAGGGAGGCAAATGGTGAGAGACTCTTAAATATAGGGAACAAACTGAGGGCTATTTGAGAGGAGGTTGGGGGGGCATCATTGGGGGATAAGCGTTAGGGAGGGGGCACATGATGTACTGAGCACTTTTGTGCAGCTGATGAATCACTAAATTCTAACCCTAAAACTAAAAATACACTACATGTTAACTAACTTGAATTTAAATAAAATCTAAGGAAAAAAAATAGGCAGGTAGAGAGATGATTGGGATATGAGTTGGAAAAAGAACAAAAATAAAAGGACCAGAGATGGAGGTGGGAAGAATTTAGGTAGGACTTATCCATACAGAGCCTTGAAATCCATATTTTAGATTTTTAATAGAAAACATTTTATTATTTTTTTAAATTTATATGCATATATAAATTATGTATCTATAGACATGTGCATGTTTTATAAACTTTTTATGATAGAATACTTTCAGATTTACAAAAAAGTTGCAAACATAGTGCAAAGAGTTTCTGTATATCATGTTCCCATATATCCTGTACCCAGTTTCCATTACTGTTAATATAATACATTACTCTGATAAAGTGGTCAGAATTAATAGGCCAGAAGTTATTAACAGAAGTCAGTACTTCATTAAAATTTCCTTGTTTTTCTTTAATGTCCTTTTTCTGTTCTAGGATCCCATCCAGGATGTCATAATCTTTTTAGTCCGCAAGTTACATTTGTAAACAGTGAGCCTGGTTGTATGTAGAATATTAAAAGAGGTAAATCTGAATTCAGAAATTAGAAAATCATTGTAGCCCCTCAAAAGTACATAGTTGCACATTTCAAAGTTGTTTATCTATAAATCTGAACTCTGAAAACTGTGAAAAACTAACTCATTTGTGGCCCAACCTAGCTTGACCTGGATTTAATGTGAATATTCATTCATTCATTTTTAAAAAATATATTAATAAGTTTGATTCTGGAGTGCTACCTCAAGCCCCTATGAGGCATTTTGGAACACACCTTTCCAAAATTTGAAAAATTGTGATAAAATCATGCTGCCTCAAGGATTTCAGAAAAAGAATTGTGACTCAGGGTATGCAGGATAAGGCCGTGTGTTAGGGTTGTATTGAACCAGCAGACAGGAAAGCACTATGCCATAGTCACAGAGTCACAGAAGAGGAAAAAAAAATTAACAGTAGTTTGGACAGCTAAACAGCAAAAGGATGAAGTTTCCAAAGTGTTTTTGACACTCGGACATCACTGTGCATAGGAGAGCATGCGTGTGTGTAAATAAGAAATTACAGATGTGATTGTCTTAAGAGAGTATTCTTTCATTAATGCCTGTGCAGTCTAGGACGCTTGATACGTTCTCCTAATATGAAGAAAGTTAAAGAAAAAGGTACTAACTTGGGAAAATGTACCTTTTAATAAATCCTTATACTTTTTTATTTTTAAAAATCTAATAATTGAAACGATATTTTATATTCAGAAAACAGAGGGATTTAGATCTCATCTATCATTTTAATCCTGAATTCTCAATTTAAATATTTTTAAAACGGATTAATTTTTAAACAGATTAGTTTTGTTTAGTAAGTCAGGTTACAGGGATGTACTTGTTAACGATAAAAGTATTATAAAATTCACTTGGGGAGCTTCCCGATTGGTTAAAATTAAGAATTGCAGGAAGTAGAGAGTATATGAGAATTTTTAAAGAATATTGTCAATTTTCTTTAGATGCCAAGCTTCTTATTACATGATCTGGTTTTTGTGGGTTGTTTTTTTTTTTTTTAACTAACTAGATTTTCATATACACATGACTTGTATTAGAACTAATAGTGATGGTTCATGTCAGTCGAATATCTGCTGTTTGTTTTAATTTGTATGTAAAATAAGACTTTGTATCATACTTGAACTTCTATGGAAGTATGGAGAACCTGTTATTTTTTATACACCCCCTCCCTAATATTGGGAGTATTCCATAGTTTGGTCTTGCTCAGAGAGATTTTTAACTTCGATTTAGTGGATTGTTACCATTGTAAACTTTTTTCTTCCTTGCCAGGTAATAGCATTGTTGTGAATTCTTAAATAATGTCTTTTCCTGAATATTTGCAAATGTGGTCATGAAAAGTAATTTCATCCGGGGCCCTTGTATTTCATGTGCTGAAGAAAGGCTTAGCCTGCTTTTGATTGAGACTTTCCCCATTTTATTGAGCGGTGGTGTTCGGGCTTGGACTGAATTGCACGGCACAAGAAAGGAGCAGTGAGCATTTGATGAAAGCAGATAATAAAATGCATCAATTGTGTCAGCCCCTCGTTGCAGTCACATCTGGCTTACTGTCAGGGTCCCATTAGATGCCTGTGGTTTTATGTGCCAAAAATAATATGCTCTGTAGTTCATGGAACCAGAATATTTGCAGTTTGATTAAAAAAAAAAAAATCATCTTATTTTCTTTCAGATCTCTGTCAGGTTTAAGTTTCATCTCTGAGCTGCCATGTCTCTTTAAAATTTTACGACTGAGAGATCAATTGTTCTTTTGATCTGTTTTGTTTTTTTTTTTCCCCCTTTTCCCTTATTCCAGTGACTCCAGCAGTCTCAGCAGCACTGATGCTGGCTTATTTACCAATGATGAGGGAAGACAAGGTACTGAAATGCTTACTCTTTTTTTTTTTTTTCTTTTAATTCCTTCGGGAAAAAAGTCTTCATTTTAAAGTTGTGCTTGTTACTAGTTACTTCCTAAGTTGATGACGGCAATCCGCTCACCTCACACACACCTACTTAGTGGACTGGGCTTTAGTTCTTCCCCGCCCACCCCCCCAAGATTTGTTACGTGTTTGATGGACAGAGATCACAAGTAGGCAAAGAGACAGGCAGAGAGAGGGGGAAGCAGGCTCCCTGTTGATCAGAGATCCCATGTGGTCCTTGATCACCACCTGAGCCAAAGGCAGAAGCTTCAACACACTGAGCCACACAGGTGCCCCTTTATTTAGTTCTTTTTGATATAGGAAGGGTATCCTGTCTTCCTAACCTAAAGTAATCGATTATCTCCAAAAGCTAGTATGTGGAGCTAATAATATTAAGGGAGGATTATCTTCCTTAAGAAAGATTTGCATACCTCAGTCTTTATAATTTTGTCTCTTCTCAAGTTCACAAGACACTAGTTCTCATTCTCCACCTGATTCCAAATGTATTTAATACTGTTTAAGCATTAATAAAGGTGGATTTACAAGTCATTTGTCATTTTTATTCAGCCGTGACATTTATTCATCCTCCCTAGTTTGTAAGTAATTAGACAGTTTTCGTGAATTCAATATTGTAAACTGTTACACAGTCATGTCTTACAACTTAGATCTTTTACATCTTTGAGATTCCCTGAAGCTTTTCACAGTTTCGGAGGGCATTATTTTGAAACTACCTATTATGGAAGAAAATAGAAAAAACCTTAATAAGAGGACAGAAGGCACTCTACAAATGTTATCTGCCTTTCTTGAGAATCTTTAGAGGAAAGCAGTAAGTTCTAAGGAGGAAAAAAAACCCCAAGATGTATAGTTTTAAATTATAGTCTAATGATAGGAAGAAAAAAAGAAAATGATAGCCACTTAGGCTTTTTTTCCCAATAGTCTGTTCATTCCTCTTGGTAGGAATAAAATAAATGATCATTCATTTTGACTTACTTAGAAACCCATATATATTCTGTTTTAAAGACCATAGACTTTGTAAAGTTAAGAGATTTTGCTGAAATATGCTAGAACCTCAGAGCTCAGAGTGAATTTGACTACCTTGATAATATACCTAAATTCTTGTTTAAATACATGAGCCTGCTCAAAGTTACTACAAATGTTGCATTTCGTAATGAAAAAAAATGAAAAAACTTTTGGACAAGCCTGTCCATATTTGAAAAGCTTCAAATGGTTTAAGATAGTATACCAGCATTTAGTATGAGCTTATTATGTTTTACATTTCTAAGTGCCTTTTTTTTTTCTCATTCAGTTTATTTTAGATTTTATATTATTCTTAAGAAAACCCTGGGAGATTCTTTTGTGGGGGGTATGTTAAAACCTTTAGGCTCATAGAGTTGAGCTACCTTCCCCAAAGTCACAAAACACTGCAATTCTCACTGGTCTGACTGACTTCAGAACTCAGGTTCTTAATCTTTAGCTGTTTGATCTCCCTATTAAGAACAAAGTTGTGTATCACATCAAAAATAAAATAACCTCATTTTTTCTGTAATAACGTCTCAAATGGAATTAGGATCTAGGGTAATTAGTTTCAAGTGACTCCCTTTTCTTGTACCTACACCTGTTCCAGGAAATTTTAATCTAATTCTCAGTAAAAGTACTAAGTATTTATGTGCTTTGAAAAGTACCTTTTTTTTAAATTAATTTTTATTAAATCCTCAATTGAAATAAACTGGTGGCTTAGGTTTTCCAAATGCTTTAAACTTTTCACTCCCTCGTAACTTGAAGTATAGCTCTTTCCCATAAAGCCATTTCCAGTTGAAGTTTTGGTGTTTTTCTAGTTTACTTTTAAAAATGTTTGTAGCAAGAGATTTTGGAAATCAGAAATCTCTTTCTGTAAAAGGGAAAGCTTTTTGGCAATTGTGATGACCCTATTAATAAACCAGAATTAGAATCATGAAGACTCTACAAGTCTTCATTAGAATCTTCTTATGCCTTCTTCTGTATTTTCCCCCCTTATCCCTGTTCTAAAAACAAAATACTCTTGATTCACATTTTGTTTTAAAAACAAAATACTGTCAATTCACCAGTACATTTTGAACTGAATTTGAAATGGACCATTTCTCCGTGGTTGCACTCATGGATATTCCCAAAAGTCCAACTTACTATGGATAGTGTTTTGCTTTAAAAATACCTTGCTTGTCATAGTCCAGTATAGTTTCTTTGTAAACTCTGTGGTATTGTCACTTTTCATTTAAAATCAACTTTTTCACAACTATTTCTTAATGAACTTAATCAGATTAATTTCATTTAGTCACATCTGTTCATGATCGTTTCCCCTTTTACACTCCATACAAATCATGAAATTAAGCTAATTTTATTCCATATCAGCTGCAGAGAACGGGTTCTGTAGTTTTTTTACTTTTAATTCACTGTAGGAGATTAAGGCTTGTTTTACTTTAATTTGGAAAAGGTAGTAACTTAAATGGATTTCTCTATAGTTTCTGCCTTAGAATTAACCAGTATTACGGTTTTTCACATTTTTTAATTGGTTCTAAAACATAACAGCTTATGTTTTTGTTAATGGCAGTTCTTGTTGTGGTACTAAAATCTTTTTTTGAAACTGTGGTGTAGAATAAGTTTTCTGTATTGATTATGTAAATGGTTAGCAGATAAAATACAGGATCGCCAGTTAAATTTAATTTTTAGATATATGACAAATAATTTTTTAATATAAGTGTGCCCCATGCAGTATTTAGCATATTAAAAATTTTGTGCAGGTATTATATATTTATATGAAAAATCCTTTTTCTGAAATTCTGATTTAATTGCTATCTTGCATTTTTTAAATCTGATTACTCTGTGTATTTGGATAATAAAACTGAATCTTTGGGGGATTTCTTGTATTTGCACAGGTGACGATGAACAGAGTGACTGGTTTTATGAGAAGGAATCAGGTGGAGCGTGTGGCATCACTGGAGTTGTGCCCTGGTGGGAAAAGGAAGATCCTACCGAGCTAGACAAAAATTTACCAGATCCTGTCTTTGAAAGTATCTTAACTGGTTCTTTCCCTCTAATGTCGCATCCGGGAAGAAGAGGTCAGTAGCACTTGCTGACTGCTGAATATGGTGGACTTAGAGTGCATCTAGGAGTATCCACTGAAAGAGGATAGGCTAAAATGAAAATGAAAGCGTCTTAGCACAAGATGCTATAAAGACATATGTCAGATCGTAATTCATCTACTGTATTAATCACGCATTCTATTTATTAGAAAGGCTGACTTGCCTCCTTGCTAGGACCATTGTGAAAATGTTGAAATGTTATAAAGGTAAATTAGGAGGAAAGAAAAGCCCTGAATAATACCCTGATTCTTAAATAAGCCATAGTTACGTGCTAACCTCATAAGAGCCCTTCCAGGCGCTGCTTCAGATCTGCTAAGTGTGTTTTGCATTTTCCCCACTACTGTTCAGGATGTTTCCTTCCTCAGACTTACTTTGAATTCTGTACAGATAGGAACAGTGATCATAGAATCTCCTAAATTTAGGACTTTGATTTTCCAGGTTTTCAAGCTAGACTCAGTCGCCTTCATGGAATGCCTTCCAAGAACATTAAAAAATCAGGAGGGACCACAACTTCAATGGTAGGCATGCTTTTTTGTTTAATTGTCATGTTTGGAAATGTATCCATTTCTATGGAATAAAAAGCCACTTCCTCATCCTTTATTCATATTCTAATGTTATACTTAAAAATAATCCATTTTTTTGTAGGCTACAAACTGGACCAGTGAGATTCCCCTATAAACCAAATCTTCTAATGCTAATAAATTAGTTACGTTTTGAACATCTGGGGAATGGCATTCGAGGGAACCTGGCTCCTGTCCTCTTCCCCTGGAGGAATATCATTGAAGTGAGAGCCTCTTTGATGAAAAGATGAGGCTGTTTTTGCTGGAGGACTGGTATTCTTCCTTTAGTCAGAAGTGATTGTGGTTGGGGAGGCTTTCTAGGGATCTAGGTTGGCCCAGGGTGGGTAGAACTACTGTAAATTTTATATATTTTTCTCTTTTATGATTTTTTTTTACATTAAATCCATTTATGTATTACTTGCTTTGCCAAAATGCTAACAAAAGCTAGAAAATGGAAAACTTCCAGATCTCACATAAGTATTCCTTAATGTTTATATTGTGACTGGTTAAGAACCAATTTTTACATATCTGACTGTTGTAAATAAACATGATGCATTGACATTTATTGCTCATTTTTAGAGAAGTCTTATATAACCAGCATTATTTAATATATTTGCATTTTACTCAGGGTATTTTAACAAGGGCTAAGATGAGTAGTAGGTAAGGTTGATAATCTTTACTAGAATTTCTGTTTTGTTCAGTTTGCTTTCTACTTGGAAAATCTGCTCTGTATTGCAAACCCATTGTATTTTATAGTATAGTGTTCATTGTACTACAAAAAGATCATCCTAGTTTTAAGCTAACCACAGTGATAACTAGTCTGTGCTAGTAGAATCATTTGCTATTACTTTTTAAATTATCTGCTTTGTCTGATACCTGAAACCACTCAGAATTATCATTTTGGCTTCGAGCTTATGGAAATCATGTGAAAGCTGGTATTTCAACTAATACTGTATGCCTCTGAATCATATTGTCATGTTTAAAAGTGAGACCTGCTTGCACACCCTTGGCAGACCATACGTGTCACCGTGAGTGTCAGAAATACTGCATGAGCTCATTTTCACAAGCAGAGGGGAAAATGTAACATTTCTATTGATGGTATAATTTAGACACTCGACAACATTCAGGCCATTTGAATTCTTCAAAATGGTATATTAAAATGATGAGTATTTTTTATTAAGTTCCAATCATTGATGAAAACTGTGATTTAATACATGTATTTTTATATTGTTGTATGGATTAATTGTTAATTCAGCATTTAATGGCTAACTTAAATATGATGATTGGGAAAGAAACTTAAAGTTGACATTTCTTTTACCTAAAGGTATTACAATCTGAAAGATTTCAGAAAATGTATTAAGCAGAAAGTATGTAACATCTTTCAGATTGCTTGTCTAAACTGGAGAGCTTAAATTTGATAAAGTGCAACTTTGAGTATCTTTACCTTTGCATATTTAAAGTGATATTTTAGAGGTACAGTAATGTGGTGTTTGGTCATTGTAAGTAAGCTTTTCTGTGCTATGTCCTTTGGAGTAAAAAAAAATCGTGATTTTTCTTTTTCTGAATTACATAAATGCTTTTATTTTATTTTGTATAATGACTGTCTTTGAGATCTGAATAAGTCACTTTAAAACCTTGGCCTATGAACTTTGCCTTACCAATCATGAATCTAGATGAATGCTATCTAGTTCTTGGTTCAGTTTTACCTATTTTTATTTTTGGTTCACTGCTTGCTTGAGCATAGCTGGGATTTGTAGCCCATTTTCTAGGCTTATTGCAATCTCACTGTGGTATTTTATAGAAGCTATTACATCTGATAGGCTAGCTTCATGGTATTGATGATACATGGCTTAACCATAGTAAAAGCTGCCTTCCCTCTCTAAATTGTAAAAAGGTGATTAAGTTTCACTCGATGGAGATATACTATATATGTGTGTTTATCATGGAACTAGTGCATTAGGCCATAAACTGTTTTCCTGGTCTACATTTTCTTGTATTCAAATTTTACTGAAGACAATGGGCTCCTTCAGGTTTTCTTTCTTTCAATCCGGAATTGTCCTTGTTTGGATTTTTAAGTACTGTAATTTTCTTTTTTTTTCTTCAATAAAATATCTGACTTGGACAAGAAAGGTAAGAGTTCCAATTTGTGCTGATATTCTTAAATTCCTGCGAAGTGTTGTTGTTGTTATTGTTGCTGCTCATACTGTCTAGACTGTATGTAACAGTCTAGTCTTAAAAATCATAATCTCACAGAATGGTCATATTTAAACAGTACCCATGACATCAAGGAATAAGAATGAAATTTAACTCCTATAGATTATCACACTGGAAAGCCAGATTGCTTTGAAGAGACATTAATTTTCTGAGTAAAGTCAAACACATGTAGCTACAACCCATGAAACCCAATGACAACAAAAGTTTTCTTTCTCGAACACAGATGAATAATGACTACACAGATTTAGTGATTATCTTTGAAGGAAATGAGAGGAGAATCTTTTATACTGAAATATTAATGGATACATTCTTGGGGGAAAAGTTTTCAGTTGGATTTTTTTTACCGTTCACCATAGTTATGTCCTATAAAGTCATCCTGAAAACTGATTAGCAAATACTGAACTGTTGCTCCTAAGGGAAATACCAGGCTAGGTTCCTGTGAGCCTCTGGTCACGACATTTTTTATCAGTCAGTCAGTACATAACCTTGTATTACGTGTCTTTGCGTCTAAAAACACCTTACTTAATACATATTGTTGATGCATTAATATTGAACTCATAACCAACAGCCCAGTAACCCATGCCTGAACAAACCTATGCTGATCTAACACATGCATTTCTCCTTAAGGCACATCATGGCCCTCTTAATGCTTAGGAACCTGTGTCAGGATTTTAGCCCTGAGCTTGGGGTTTTAGCCCTATGCTTGGGGTTCATTTAAAACAATGAATTGCCAACACAAAACTGAAAAATGTGGCACCAAATAAACCACAAAAGGACACTTGTTTACACTGTTAGAGCTGAAACAGTGATGCTTACTATATGCCATGCCTCAGTTGGGAATGCACACATGCACCAGGGGACAAATTTTCACTGCTCCTGAATGACCCTAGAAGCGCTACAAGAACTGACTTGAGAGCGGCGCGCCTGGCTGGCTCAGTCAGTGGAGCATACGACTCTTAATCTCAGGGGTGTAAGTTCGAGCCCCACGTTGGATAGAGAGATGACTTAAAGTTTTTAAAAAAAATTGGTATGGGGGTTACAAATACATGTTAGTAGGCAAATTTGCACATGTGGAACTGTCTAATAGTAATGAGGATCAGCTCTGTTTAGTTTTGTCAAGGGCAAAGTGGTCTTACAAAAAGGTTAGAGGTTTTGAAGTCTGGACTTGGTGAGTCCCCACTCTAGTTCTTCTTTTCATGTTTAATGACAACTTGAACCTTATCTTCTCTTTCTCTTAAATAGAGACAGTATTTAATCTGCAGAAGTATTATCAGGATTAAATGAGATTATATGTACATCATAGGTCCAGAACCATTATTGTCACATAGTATATACTAAATAAATGATAGTTACTGTTATTATCAGATATGCTAAATACAGAATCTCATTACAGGTCAAAATGCAGAATCTTAAGTTTTTCGTATCTTATATATGATACATCTTTATTTTTAATGTTTAAAGTGCTTTATATTGCAATCTTTTATGTTACCTTTATACTTCATTTATATTTGAGCCAGCCTTTGTCTTTAATGTGGTGTATAAAGAATAATTTTGAATGAATCTTAGATGAGGGCCACTGTATTACATCTTAAACCCTAATTACAGATTAAAAACTGTTCTAAATACCTCTCCCTAACTAACTTCCAATTACTAGGCCGTTTCATTTGCAGAAAGACTTACACTGTTTAGGAAGTTTTGGTCCCGAGTTACCTGATTCTTAAAAATAATTTTGCCCATTTACGAGGGGTGAATGCAGTCACAGTTCTGAGAATTTAATGTTGAAAAAAATTAATTCTTGCTGTACTTCTGTTAGAATAACACACTGGTTTATTGGAGCCCAGTTAGTGAGCCTCTAATATTTACCCCTTATGGGAGAATTAAGCAAATCATCATTAATTCTGAGGAATATTCTGGGGCCATTATCCAGGAGATGCAGGGTGAATCTCCTGTATTTCCAGAATTTTTGCATCAAGTACGGTTTGGAGTGAATAATCCTCAGAATAATGATCCATCAGAGAATCTGTTCTGGGATATGGTACTTACAAAGTGAATCCAGTTACCCTGACTTAACCACAGCATTTCAGTTAGCCATTATAGCCTAACCCTAAGCATCCTAATTGTTTCTTATAGGTGAGAGTTTTTTTCTTTTTAAATTTTTTAAACTGATGGTCTTAGAACAAGTGTTAATATTCAAATTGAGTGGTCTGTTAAAAAAAATCAGGAAATAAATGACTCCGTTTAAAACATAGTACCTAAAATCCAGTGTTAATATTACATTAGGAATTGCATGTAAAGATTGTAAGTTTCTGTTTAAAAATTTTATCATCATTTAGGTCCATGTTTTGTTTGTTTGTTTGTTTGTTTTGGTTTGGGTTTTGGTTTTTTTTTTGTATAGATGAAATGAGAACAACTATAGTGGTGATGGTAGTGGTTATTCTCTCAAAGAAAATGAATCTGATTTATACATGTTTCTCAAGTTAAATATCTGAAAAAAAAAAAAAAGGTGAACATTAACCCTTAATTTAAATTGTCATTCTGTACAAGTAAGCATACCATTACATTCAACAATGAAATAGCCCTCAAAATAATTTATATCTGTTTAGAATCTTGAGTTATTTCATTGTGTAAGAGAAGGAAATACTGTATATATATTCTTTCTCTGAAGTATATCATGAAAGACCAGACCAGATTTCATAAGTGTCATATTGATAATGATAATGATACTATAATGATTTACTCCGTAAGTCTTGCTCAACCTTTGTTTTATTGTTTCTTGGGATACTGGAGTGGGAATATGTAGTCTGATCTACAGCCTTTTACAACAGAAGGGCCATTTTAAATGGATTTGGTTTATATAAGGGAACTACATGAACTTTTCTCTTAGACTAGTCTAAGAAATTTTTTGATAGAAAACAAATTTAAAATGATTTTTTAAAAATACATAGGATGTGTGTCATCAGTTGTACTCTTGACAGTGTGCTAATCATCTAATATTTTTCAGAGGAATTTAATAACTAAATGCTTAATTATAATCTCCATGAATTGATTATTTGCATCCTTTAACCATTTTTAGATACTATGCAGAATCCAAGAATATATATTTAGAATATTCTAAATATGTATTATATGTCATATATATTCTAATCTATTACTATGTATGTTAATAATTTAGTTTTTATCTTATCTTGAAGTCAGCTTGAGATCCAGATTTCATGTGAGAAATGAATACTTTCTTCTTAGAACTTATTTGGGGATAAAGTAAATTTTGTATCATACAGAAGTACTGCTCAGTAGAATTATAATAAATATTTCTTCTACAAAAGACATTTTAATAGTGTCTCTTGTTTGATTTAAAAATTCTCTATTTTGGTGTCATTCTTTTTACATTTTACATATGTAAATTTAATACCTATAATATTTGAAAATTTGAATCTAATGATTTTTCATTCTATTCTACTAAAAGTAATATCAATGCTAATATTGATATTTAGTCTTAATCACGTTATACTTTATAAAAAGTGGAATATTTACATATTTAATAGTACAGATTATATTTTTTAATTTATTCAATAAGAATTTGAATTCATATTCTGTTCTCCATATTTAGCTTTTAAAATCCATTAGGAAAGAATACAAAATGTATTCAACCTTGGTATTTTAATAATGCCAAATTTGACCACTTACAGTTTTTATCTACCTGTTTAAATTGTCCTTGCTTTTCTGACTACTCAACCACTGGAATTGGCCTGGTTTCGTATCTTGTCATTTGGGTTTGTGATACTTCAGAAATCTGGAACCTAGCAAAGAGAATGTTAGTAATGACTTACAATGATGCTTACTACATGCCAGACACTATATTTATATATTTTAATTCATTTAATCCTATTAACATTTACAACTTAAACATTCTCAAATTTGTTTTTCCTTTGCTATGCCAAAATTAATGAAATCTGGAAGTTTCTTCACTCTCTTGTCATGTTGCTAATAAATATAAATACATTTTCTTCATAAAATAGTTTCATTTCTGGTTACCAAGTGCTATCAGAAGTGTGAGTTATTTTGGAAAATCTGCAACTTTCTTTGCTGTCTTAAAGAATGAACACAATCAAGTTGTGTGCCATAATAGAAATGATAAGTAAAAGAGATACTACTGCTCCCATCGGATTAATCACTGGGACCAAATCCTCCATTCCAATCTTTTTCTTTGCTTCTCAGGTAGTATATAGTACCTTGTTCCTGGTCTTCAGCATCATCCAATTCCAGTTTGCTTTCTTGCTCTGTTTCTGCTGTTTTCTCAATTACCCTGCCTGGTCCCCCGTTCTCTCTCCAAACCTGTACAGTGTCCATAGGAGCGTCACATCTCTTCTTCAGCCGTGATGATAGCCTCTGTATTTCTCTTGATCTGCTCCTTTCCTACCCCTTTTTAGTGGAACTTGGGTAAACTTCATACAGGAGGATTTGTTAGCTGGGACTTCAGGTGTGAGTTAGCCCAACTCACTGGGGAGGGAATTAGCAGACAGAAAGGCATGGTTGGCAAGGCTTAAATTTATAAAACAGCATGGAATATTCAGGAAACGGAATCCAGTGCTGCCGTAGTATATATAAGGTATGCTTGTGTGGAGGAGTATATGGTAGACAGGGTTTGTTTGGCAAAGTAGGCAGGAATTAGATCATTTCCAACTCTGGTCCATGGGAATGCATGTGAACTGATGTAATGTCAGGGGTGGGGGGAGGGATGGTTAAGCTAATCAGATTTGTCTTAAGAGATCACATGGATATCAGTATAAAGGGTACATTAAGTGGTTATAAGATTAGGGATCTAAGGTCTGTCCCTGTCCCCCCAGTAGATGGGATCCACAGTACACTGAACCCCTATATTTTCTTGGATTCAATAATCTGATTAACTTTTGAGTAGTATCCATTCATTCAAAAAAATACTGAGCCTTGACTGTGTTTGAGGTACTGTTCTAGGCCATGGCAGTTAAAGTAGTGATCAAGGCAGACAAGGTTCCAGGAGCTTCTATTTTAATGAGCATAAATAAACCCGGTAAGGAGAGGAGGGTCAGTAAATAGAAATGGCCGTGGAGAAGATTGAACAGGGTGATGGGAACGTGAAGATGATTGTAGGTGATATGATTTGCAGGCTGCAATAATTTTCAGCCTTGGCTGCTCTAGTGCTTGCTTCTCGTCACTCTTGTCACAACCTGGGAAAAGAAACAGGGTGTACATTAGTCAAACCTGTGTATTCAAGAGGTTGTGGTAGGTCCTAGGCAGTTCTCCTATTTCCTGACCAGACTGATCACAGTTTTTAAATGTCACTATAGGTAGACCTGCACAGGCAAAAGAATGTCATTTTATTTACAAGGAACAATTTAAAAATTTTTTGATTTTTTTTTTTTTTAATACTAAAAGTTTTCAGGTGCCAAATATTTATGTAGTGTTTGGTTTACTTCTTTGGATTTCATCATGATGTCTGTTTTGAAATTTGATATTGTGGTGTAGTAGTTATGCTTTTGTGGCCACTTAAATACTGTGCAGGGTGAATATGGTTCTGTTCTATTACATTTTAAAAAGTACATGAACTGCCACGCTTTCTTTTTTTTAAATCTTTTTTTCTTTTTGCCATTTGTGCATAAGTTCTTAGGTTAGCACATTGTTAGTAAAGAAAAATGGCTTGTTTAAAAATTGGGGTTTTTTTAATCTCCTTAAAAGCAAATGATTTTAGAAAATGTCAGGTTTATGTTTATCATTTTTAAATTACTCTCGTATCCTGAGAAACCTTTAAAATACGTTCTAAAATGTTCTTTCTTTAGATTGGTAACTATTTGATTGCACAGATCGAGATTCAATACCCCTCTTCCTTGTTGCTTTTTAAAATGGTGGTGACATTGCCAGAGTCCCCATTTCACTTTTCTTGTATCTTTCTTTCTTTTCTTTTTCTTTTTTTAACTCAAATCGGAGAAACAGAAATGTTGCAAACATTTCACCTTCTTCAAAGCTTCAACTTTGGTTTTCTGCCTTTTATGTTGCTGATAGAATTATTCTGATGGTCTATAAAACTCAGTTTTCTAATTTGCCTTCAAATATGTCAGATATCTTACATGAGAAAAGTTCAAAATCAATGATGGGTAGAACACTTCCAAATAATATTTAATAAGCACTTTCTATATTGAAGTCACCTGCAAATCCTCCAACTGAAGGTCAATTTGAACAACTGAGAATTCACAAAGAAGTCCTTAATATAAGGGGTTCCCTGTACTAGAGTTAGAAAATGCCAAGCAGGTATTTGCTGCCTGTCATCTGGGCAACAGGATTCTGACAAAACCAGAGATGCATGCCCACAGGTATTTATAAATATTTTAAGCCAGTAAAACCTGTACAATCTCTGTTTTTAAATGACAGTTGTCTAAAACATCGGCAAGTGCTTCCTGAGGGAATAAAAGTAGAAGTTTCATGATCTGTTTGGATGCAAAAGAAGCCATGACTTGAGCCAGCCCCAATACAGCATCTTCCTCTTAGAACGTCATATTGAAATCTGATCATTGGCTGTAGGCAATTCACCATGATAGCGTTGCAGGTGCATTCATCTTTAGGTTGCAGTGTAATTGTAGTGATATTTAATAGCAAGCACTTGGTCTTTTTGAGGTCTTCCAGATTTGTATTGAGAAATACTTCTTTAGAATCTACAGTCTTTCAAAAGTAACAATTACTTAGTCTCCCTCCCATTCCATTTCATTTACATGTGTTTTTTATAGACTCTTCTAATTTTTTGATCCACAGAAACACTTTATAAGAGTGTCTTATATCATTTGTTGGATGAATAAATAAGTATCTGTTATATCCGACTCAGAAGCTTGGTGTCTTGCCTGTGTATTTTCAGCCACAGATATCTTGGTTTATTGGTACACACGTCATGAAGGATCAGGATGTCTTTGTTGTGGGAAAGGCCAGGAATACAAAACTAAGTACGATACACTTTTATCCTCAGTACTTTACTGTTCAGTTAATAAAAATTAACTGGGAAAGACGAGAGGGGAGACCGAACATTGGTTAAGAGAAGCAAAACCCAAGTGGCTTTTCATCTTTAATTTAAATTTAAGTTTATGTGTTCTCTTTAATCCTTCACTCTTCCCACATCTAGCCATGTCAGAATCTTATTTCTCTGTCCTGTTAGCCCCTTTGTTTCAGTGCCTTAGGGTAGTTACTCCTAACATTCCATTTTGATAACACATTAGGTTTATCCCTGGTCTGTCTTCCAGTTTTCCTTCCTCTGATCCGTATCACATGTAACTCCAAGTAAATGTTTTTTGTTTGTTTGTTTAAAGATTTTATTTATTTATTTGACAGAAAGAAATCACAAGTAGGCAGAGAGGCAGGCAGAGAGAGAGGGAGGGAAGCAGGCTCCCCGCTGAGCAGAGAGCCCGATGCGGGACTCGATCCCAGGACCCTGAGATCATGACCTGAGCCGAAGGCAGAGGCATTAACCCACTGAGCCACCCAGGCGCCCCCACTTTACTCCTTTCCAGATGATCTTATGTTCTCAACACGCCCATGCGTCCTTCAGCTTTCTCCTGTTCAGCCACATTCTTTCATACTACAGCTTTACTCACAACAATGCATCTCTCTCCTTACTGTTAGATTCATGCCCTTCAAGGAAGAGTTGAGAATCTTCAAGGAAGATTCTTTATTTTTTCTTCAAAACCTTCTCCAGCTTTTCATTTTTAAGAGATCGTTCCATCATCTGAAATGGCATTACCCCTCCTGTCTCTGTTTTATTCTTTATTCTGCTTATGTTTGTATTATATCTACAATTACATAGAGCACCCCCATGGCAGGAATCCAGCTCGGCCCATAGGATGTGCTTAATAATTTTGAGAATGTTGGTGGAGATTATTGGTTATCACCCTCTGTTTTTTCGGGAGTTTTCCACCGCTGGTTATGAAGCCAGTTCAACCTTAAGTAACATCCTTTCCTACCAAGAGTAGTGTCTAAATTCTTCATGGCTTTTAATTTGTCCTTTTATGTATGTATTCCGTGATGTGATGGCAGATGGGATTTCATGTGACAAAGCACGAGAGAAAAGCTGAATTGTGCACATACAGCGCTTGTGTACCTTTTGGTTGGAGAATCCTTAGATGTTGCTATTGAGTAGGGATTTCCCTTGGAAATAATCTAATAAGTAATCTCCTGCTTCAGAGGTGGCAAGTGGACAGTGTTGAGTCCCCTGGCAACGTTCTAATTGCAAAGTAGAAGACGGAGCACTCAGTATGCTGACTTTCACTGAATTCCCCTGACCTAGTAAAGTTTTATCATGTCACGCATCCATTATGGCCTCTTTATAGTATAACATTTTTATTTTTATTTAACTATTTTTTGTTTTCTTCCTTTTTTAGTTTTCTTTTTAAATTCAGTTAACATAGAGTATATAATTAGTTTCAGAGGTGGAGTTCGTCAGTTGCATATATGAATACCCAGTGTTTATTATAGTTTAGCATATTTACATGATAATTTTGAACTTCTGCTGTGCTGAAGGGGAACAGTAGTAACA
Source organism: Mustela putorius furo (assembly GCF_011764305.1). Classification (NCBI taxonomy): domain Eukaryota; kingdom Metazoa; phylum Chordata; class Mammalia; order Carnivora; family Mustelidae; genus Mustela; species Mustela putorius. Next base: position 16,726,735 of record NW_025421402.1, on the reverse strand, counting down.
TGTTAAGATCATGGCTAAGGATTGGGATCAGAGGATCAACTTTTTTTTTTTTTTTTTTTAATAGACTCCCTGTTTCGAAGGTGTCTGGCGCCTCCAATTTCTGAACCTTTCTGAAGTCTGCTGCTTTAGTCAGCTTGCTTTTTATTGCCACTCTATCCCTACCGATCTTACACTAAAGAAGGATGAATGGCCAGCTTTGGTTTTCATGTGTAATTTTGTTGAAGTACCTTATTTGGTGATACCTTCTTTCCTATTCTCTTTGTCCTAGGACATGGAATTTTGCCTTTTTACTCTTCCAAGTCATGTTAGTAAGGCGTTGGGAGGAGCTGAAATCCATGTATGATGGGTGGGTTATGTGTATTGGCAAGTCTTACCTAGTGTCCTTTTCTTGTCGTTTTCATTGTTATAAAAAAAAAAAAGAAGTAATAGATGCACTGGTTTTAAAAGTTAAACAGGACAAAAAAGTACCGAGTGTCTCCCATACCCATCTGTGCAAAGATAGAATCTGTTCCTCTGCACCTCAGTGTTTACACTTTAAAAACATGTCAGAAGGACGCCTGGGTGGCTCAGTGGGTTAAGCATCCAACTCTTGGTTTCAGTTCATGTCTTGATTTCAGGGTTCTGAGCTCAAGCCCCACATTGGGCTCCGTAGTCAGTGAGGAGTCTGCTTGAAATTCTCTCCCTCCTCCTCCCTCTCCCTACCAACCCCACTCTCCCTTCTCTTTCTCTTTCTCTAAAATGAAATAAGTCTTAAAGTCAGAGCGATTGTAAATTATACTTGTTTTTCATTCATTTGGCTACATAATATTTCATTGTAATGTATTAATAATTTATTTTTCAGATCAGCTTTTATGTGACTAATATTAAAGGACTGAAATATTTTATACTATTGGTTATATTGCCTAACATTTACTGAGTTCTTATTATTTGCCAGGTGTTTTAATCTCTTTATGTATTTTAATTCATTTAATGTTCATAAAAAGGCTACTGGGGTAAATATTATTCTGACTTCTAAACCAGGAAACAGGAACAGATGGCTTAAATGACTTGTTTAAGGCCACAGCTAGTAATTGTTAGTGTCAGAATATGAACTCTGGCCTCATGGCCAGATCCCCATGGATCCCCAAGCTATACAGCCTCTCCTTCAAGAGTAAAAAACATATTTACACTTAAATTTTAGTTTCTCAAAAAATGTCTGGGCCTAATTGGTCAGTTTCGTGAGTATAATGGGCAGGTTAGTCTGAGTTTCCTTGATTAAGTTGAATGTGTTGAATTGGATCTCTGTTCTATTTTTCAGTGTAAGAGTTTCCATCACGTAAATATGCTCTCCGTTCCTCCTGTCAACTCTTCACTTCTAACTGATGTGTTTTCTCTTCTGTCCTTTGATTTAGCCTGTTGATTTAACTTACTAGGTCTTTTCTGACATTTAAAACTTTTCTTTCTCCAATCTATTAGAAGGTAAATTTTCTGTTACCTATCGGTGGGGTTTTCTTCCTCTCCAGAAAGGTTAGTGCAGCAATAAAAATTTAAATAGCATTTGATATTTTATAACAATCTCCATCCATCCTGTAATATAAGTACTTTGCGAATTCCCATTTTATGGATTCACAGATTTTCAAAGCATTAGCTTCATTAAGAAGGATCAGAGCTAGGTCTCAATTTCAACCCTTTTACAAACAAAAATTTTCAGAAGTTTGTACTCTCTTCTGTATTGTTCACTAAAGCTACAGTGATATGTCTTGAAAATACCACAGGGCTTAAAACTGAAATTTCTTGTCAAGTTGTAAAAGTCGTCCTCTTCAAAATTTGATTGGATCCTCATTTTGAGGAAGGAGTCAAGAATTTTTGTCATCAAATTCTTAATTCACACTTCTAAATTGTTGCTGATTGTATTGAAATAAATAATTTGATTCATGCTGCAAATTTGGTATTAGCCTTTTTGATATTTATTAATATCATGACTTTTCCCTAGTCTACTTCCTTGGATGGCTTTATAAAATAATAGTACATTCCCAGCCTTCGGTGTTGACTCTTCATCGGAAATACCAATTAATCTAATTCTTCTTGATTAAAGAAAATCTTAGTCATCTTGTTTCTTCAACAAATCACTACATGTATTGTATATCTTGCTAACACATTTGCTGACACGTTATTGTGTATATTGCATCTTATGTTTGTAGTTGAAGTGCCTTTATTTCTGTTGGAATGCCCCTTGAGGTGCTAGCTGACTAGCTGACTAGAGGAGTTCTCTCCTTCTCTTTTTCCCAACATGTAACTCCCAGCTCTATAGTGTAGCACTGTGAAGGGCAGGGAGGGCAAAGCAGACACTTTATACATTAGAAGGGGCTTTTCCACAAACATGCTCATACATGTTTTCTTTTTAGATTATCTTATTGCTGGTCGGTAATTCTTGATTTCATTGAGACACTAGAAGGGCATACATTGTTTCCACAACAGTCATAATCATAAACTTTGTTAAAAGTGAATTAAGATATGAATATGTATGAAGAAATTAGATGTTCTCACCATGGATATATGGCATCAACGTGTCTTGAGTGAGTTACAGACTTTACTCATTTCTGGGCCATTTGTTTTATATATGGATTAAATATAGATAATTACTCGTGTGACAGGTTACTTTATTACTTTGATAGATCTCAAAGTACCGCATGCAGTTATAATGTTATTATTGTAATAATTTGGATTCACTAATAACCAGAATTAACATTACATGAATTAAAATTTTAAAAATTGGTATTTGATTTTGTTTAAAGTCAGTTTTACTTCTGGTGGTTATTTTGACTTAATAACAGACTATACCTTTTAACTGAAGTTTTTAATCATTTTTAAGCTCATGTTAAATATAAAAATGTTCTGGAACTATTAAAAATTAGAGTTAGAATATTAACTTCCATAGGTTAATCAGTTCATTTTTGACTTGTGCCTCACTTATTTTAAAAAATTGTTAAATTTATTTGTAAATTTGCATCATGTGATAGATGGACTAAACTTAAAATTTATTTTCACTTTTATGAGCGCTTAGCCGAATATCCAGCATATCTTACGTGTTCAGTCATTGTTTTCCTATATAACTCTAATACCTTGTCTTGCAAGAGTGTTGGTTTTAGAAAGATATTAAATGGTTAAGCTGTTTCAAAGTTATTTGCACACCCTCATTAAGATTTGTTACCTGAGGGAATAAAATTAAAAGATTCTGATCTAGTTATCCTGGTTTTAATCCATATTTTTTATTTTATTTTGTATTGTGTTTCAGTGAGGATTCCACATCTCTGGTTCAAAGAGGTTTCTACCTGTGTTCTTTCAGGTTAAGGCAGTTCTTTAGAAAAGCAGATCTATTCTGGCTGTGTGATGCATTTTATTTAATTTTATAGTTTTTATGATATCATATATTAGAGATTGCCAAAAATATAGAAAAATTTTAGAGAACATTTTTGGATTTGATGGATTACCACTCTTGAAAGGGAAACAAAACACTAAATATTTCTAATCCCGCATTATTTACCGCATGGGTGGTTAAATGCTACTTTAAGCCTCATAAAATTAAAAGGGAGAAATCTGCCAACTGTAGCAGGAATTGGATTTAGGAAGAGTGGTACAGAGCCAAAATATTGCTACAGAATTAAATGTCAAAAATCTTCTTTAATAGTAGATATATAGTTCACAGTGCCTGGTTATGATTAATACATTTAATCTAAATCACTGAAAGTTGCACTCTCCTTTTCCATAAAATACAATAGGACACAAATCAGTTTTACTGTAGATGGATAACAATTGGAAAATAATGCATCTTCCCGCCCAATAAATTGTCAGTTATACCTTTTAACTAAAATCAATTCATCTTTCCAAAATTTATTGCAATTTCTAATAATAAATCTCCTCAAATGTTTATTCATTTGGTTTTTGATACATTTGTGCCACTTTTGCTATGGTCTAATGTTTTCTCTTTTGATTCATTGTAAATTAGAAAATCTATTTTGAGTCATTTTTCTAGTTAAGAAGTTAAAATCTATAACCTAGCACCTTTTTCACTCTCCTTTGTACATTTTAATACCCTTGAACTTGAACTTAAATGCAATCCAGTAAATTCTTTTCAGAAGGAGATTAAAAGACTTTTCAGTGTAACTTCTTGACTAAGGGCCAGATTCATAAAACAAGCACTTAGGAGGCTGATGATTGTTGCCATAGATCCATTTTGGAATCAAAAAGAGGAGAAAGAAATACATGGGGTTGTGTCATCATTTCATGTAAGTATTTAGTAATAAAAGAGGAAATGCCCATTTGAATTAGGATTAGATATTGATCATATTGGTTGTCTGCTATTATTTTCTTTTGATTGCAGTAACCCAAAAATGGCATTGAAAGGAAACAGAGATAACCAGCTATGTTCAGTCTATTTCCCACAGAGAGGTCTTCCTCTTACTAATCTTCAGATATACTTTTTAATTTCTGTGTATACATTTCAGATTATTCTCCTTGTTTTTTTTTTTTTTAAAGATTTTATTTATTTATCTGACAGAGGGAGATCACAAGTAGGCAGAGAGGCAAGCAGAGAGAGAGAGAGGAGGAAGCAGGCTCCCTGCTGAGCAGAGAGCCCGATGTGGGACTCGACCCCAGGACCCTGAGATTATGACCTGAGCTGAGGGCAGCGGCTCAACCCACTGAGCCACCCAGGGACCCAGATTATTCTCTTTTAATGTCTACTGAACGTGCAGTCACATTGGTTTTTCACATATACTGTGTTTTAGAATGTAATCATTGTGATGTTTTTAATTTCATATATGATATGTGAGTATCTCTTATTCTTTATACTGTTAAATTACCATTAGACTTAAAATAAATCCTTCAAGTACTGTATGGTGAACACTGACTCATGACATTTTAATTTTATACTTTCCTCTACATATTCCACAGTGAAGTTCAGAGTGGTACTCTTTTTTTTTTCTTTTTTTCTATCTCTGCCATCCCAGAGAAAGTAAGAATCAGTTGACTTGCCCACAAATTACATAAAAATATGTTTTCAATTAACATGTTCTGAGGTTTGGTGTTGTCTATACTTTTTATATTCTATCAAAATTCTGAAATAGATTTTTGGAATGGATACTATTAGAAATGAAAGTGACATTAATTTGAATTAAACCTGCAACTCCTTAGCAAATTTGTATCACTGCGAATAGATAAGATGCCATGTGATTAATTTAGCAGTTAAAAAGGTAATTTTTGTGGCCAGAAGAGCCACATTTTTTGAGCTAACTACATTCATTGTTTGGGCTAACTACATGGTGAAGAAAACACATGTTTTCTAAGGCAAAGATGAGACGTGAATTACAGTTTTTACTTATTTATCTAAAAATAGTGCTGCTTTTTTTTTTTTTTTAAGCTGTGAACCTAATAACGTTTTTGATATATGGCTTCTTTAATACAAAGTATAATATTCATTTGGACTTAACAAGTTAATTTCTGTATTAGCAAATGCCAAGTTTTCATAAATTTAGCTAGCTATAGAAACTTTAAAAGTAATCACTGACTGGGGCTGCGTGGATGGCTCAGTGGGTTAAGCCTCTGCCTTCAGCTCAGGTCATGATCTCAGGATCCTGTGATCGAGTCCCACATCGGGCTCTCTGCTAGGCAGGGAGCCTGCTTCCTCCTCCCCCTCTCTCTCTCTCTCTGCTTGCCTCTCTGCCTACTCTCTCTGTCAAAGAAATAAAATCTTAAAAAAATAGAAAAGTAATCTCTGACTCACATGTACTTCCTAATCTGATTTTCCCATCACACTAAATATGAAAGTAAATCACATCATACTCTTTGAAATAACAAATGATAAATCAATATGCTCTGCCTTTCTTTTTAAAATACCTGTAACATATTCCTCTGGCGGTTTTATAAACATTGGGTAATGATACAGTGTCAATATATTGCTTAAGTGTTAGGATTTTGCTGTGTTACTGTCAGTTATGAAGACTTTAGCAACAGCTATAATGCCATTTTTCATCTTTGCGTGGTAGTTTTGTGAAGGACAACAGATTTGTTTCACCCACCTTTTGGGAAGTTAAGGCTTTGGGAAGGTAAGTAAGTGACATAAGTAGGAGGAGACAGAGCCAGGGCCAACCTGCTGATTCCTGGTCCCATAGACTTTTCCATACCCCCACCTGCCTTTCTGCACTCTCTCCAGTTGAATGTGAATCCATCCTGGAAGCTGAAATTTTCTTAATGTTTTCAGCCATAGTTTGAGGAATTGCCATGTAAATTTTTACTGTTTCCAAGCAAAATAAATGTTTTGAAGGAGATGAGTAAATAATCTATGTATTTTTCCCCAATCCTCCAGTTCACTCTTTTGGCCACTGACTCAGTCTAACTCTTATTTAGCCTTTCATTTTCCACTTTCTTCCACTCTGTCCTCAATTCTCCTTAAATATGTGATCTTCTGACCCATTTGACTTCTAACTTGAAATCTCTCAGTGCCTCCCCTTGATTTCTCAAATAGCATGTAAACTCCTTTCTCCTGTCTAGGTCTTTGCCATTAGGGCTTCTGCTCATCTTTTCATCTCTGTGTCCTGATTCTCTCTGGTCGATACATCCTGATTGTGCCTTACCATTTCCCAGCTTTTGTCACTTTGTTCCAACTATTTTTACTATTTGCGACATCGCACTTCATGTCGGTCTGTGGAAATCTTGCCCATTCATCAAAATACATTTTAATTAAAACCTTATCTGGAAACTTCCCTACCAGAAGGCATCTCTCCTGTCATTCAGTCATGACTGATAGAACCATGTGTTAGCCCCTTCTGGTAGAGTGCAAGCAAAAACCATGGAACTGGAAATCAGAAAAAGTTCTCTGAGATCCATGATTTACTGGCTGTGTAACCTTGGAGAAATCACTTTTTGAGCTTTAGTTTCCTCATCCCTAAAATAGGGATAATAAAAGGTAAGATGAAATAAGGTATGTAATAGGACTTTGTGAACTGTAAAGGAGCTGTTATTACTCATTCATTTCAGGAGTCCAAAGCTCAGATGCCTTCAGGGGCCAGGCAGATAATACACAGATACATATACACATATATACAAAGTAGCTTTGTGTTCAGGACCTCACTGCATGCTAGAATGGGCATTCCTAGCTCAAGGTATTCAAATTCAAAACGTTTTAAGATACTATGATAGCCAAAAGGAAGGGAGAGAAAGAAAGAAAGAGAAAAAGAAAGGGGGGAAAAACATGTTTACTGGCCAAATACTACTGTCCCATTGTGTCCATCAATTTCCACATCTGAGTAAAGCAATATTGCATTCCCACAAACCCTTGCATGTTGCAGGTGCCTCGTGTACCTTGGGAAGGTCAGTGGGCGAGTAGATGAACTTGAGTGGAGTGGGTAAGTGAATGTATAATGTGGGAAATGAGATACTTGCATTTTAAGCACTTTTTCTGATCAGTAAGCAAGAGGTATAAAGACATTGTATGAACCATAGTTTCTCTTCTGGTCCTCTGGTGAAAACTTCTGGGTATGTGCTGTGCACAGTTTTGCCTTAATCTTTCTCAACTAGTATTGACCACAGAAGCACTGTTACAGTATATAGAGAATTCAGGCATTTTTCTGTAAGAATGTTATTTTCTCTGTCCTCTGTATTGGTGGGCTCTGGCAAACTGAAGAGAGGTGTGTAAGTCTAGTGCCTTTTCCATTCAATTGCTATTCCCTCTGATCCTTGACAGCTGGATAAAAGCCTGGTGCTTGAGACTTAATGATTCTTTTCCCTGGGATCTGAGAAATATGGCTGTTTATTTTCTCATCTTTAGAGAGTTAAATGTATCTTATCCAGTGTGTTAGAAGCCACTTGTAAAACTTAGATTTAGGTACAATTAATTCTTGTGCCTTTCAAAGGAGGTAGTACAGGCTTAGTTCAATGCTTAAATAAAAGCCAAGGGCTGGCTCAGGGACTCTAATATGTCTGTACTCTTTGTATTTTTCTCATATTTATCAATGAAATATCATCTCTGCAGTTACAGATGAAAAGGTGGTGCCAAATGACCTTGATAAAAGGGAAATTATATCCTAGTATGATGAGCGAAACCTTTGTGTGCTTCTACGAAACTAAGTCAGACATAAGCTTAGCTGTAGTATAGACTCATTAATAGAAACTTGACTGTTACTAGATTAATTGAATACAAGTAAATGAAACCTTTGTTAATTTGATCTGAGTGGTACAGTGCTTACATCAAGAAAGAGAAGTAAAATCTTTGACCTTATTTAACTGCCCTAGAATGTCTAGTAAGAAGGGATGCGGCTTCTGTGAGGAATAATTGAGACATAAAAACCATTGCCTACCAAGTTGTCTGGCACAAATTCATTTGAAAAAAATTTTCCTTGAAGTTATTTCCACATTTTCTTAGACTCTCTTTTAGAGTGTTTGCTTACTTATAATTAATTGATTCTGCTCTAGGTTTTTCACTTGCTTAAATAGCCTTCCTATTCATAAATACAGAACTCTACAGCTATATAGAAATTTTAAACCCCTTGGTTTACAGAGTTATGCACATGTTATATTTTTAAGTTTGGGAACATTTAGAGCTTGTAGAACAACGGGGCGTCTTTCAATCATTCAGTTCATTTCTGTTAAGGAAGTATTTATTAAGTAGTGTGTGCCAGGCATCATTCTCTATGTTTGGTGATAACTCCAACAGCCTGAAACAGACAAAAATCCCTATCTTTGTGAGCTTACATTTTAGGAGGTAGCACCTGTATGTCAACCTTTTGCTAAGTATAAAATCTAGAAAGATGGGTAAGTTTTGTTCTTGCCCTTCAAAGAGCTTACACTCTAATTACAGAAGTAGATACAGAGAATGACAGCATAATGGGCCAAGTTTTAGGAAAGAGGTGCTAACTGAACACAAAAAAAGGAAGGGGCACCTCACCCAGCTTCAGAACAGCAAGGAAATGGTGTTAACTGTGGACTAAAAGATGAAGCCGAGCTGTCGGGTAGAAATGGGTACAGTAAATGGATCTCACGGAACTCTGGGAGTGACCCCCCAAGGACTGGGACCTGAGATCCATCTTCCGGAAGTGGTTGTCGGTGTTGTCCACATGGAGAGAGTGGGGCAGACGCTCCAGACAAAAGAAAAAGCATGAACAAGGAAGCATGGCATGAAGTAGTGTGGTGTATGCTGGCAGCCGCAGGCAGACAGGCCTTCGAGAGTGGGATTTGTAGACAGGGAGTCGCACCGGATAAACAGAACAGGCAGGAGAGGGTGGCCCTTGCCCACTTGGAGATTGTCCAACTTAAGCCAGTCAGGCCCTCGGGAAGATTTTTAATGACATGTCATGTGGCTTCACAGTCTTTCATACGTAAGAAAAAACAAAAACAAAAACATATAATAGCACCAAGCAGGATCAAACAACTTTTGCTTCTTAGATTTTGAAATCAGTCCCACCTGGAAGACTTTCTTCTTACTTCCTCCTGCCTGGTATGTTGCTCTGTTCATAATCACTTAAGCTTTCCTCCTTCATCAGAAGAGTCTTAAAAATACCCTTTTAAGTAGTTTTCAGTCTGACTCCTGTAAATAAATGGCTCTGCATCCCCGTGACTAGTCCCATCCTTGTTACATAGGTTTCTGTTGTGTTTAGAATATCTACTATTGGTTTTACGTGTTCATAGCGGAGTATTTGTTTAGCTTGTTCTCTCCATCAAATTACCTCCTCTGAGGGGGTAGGTTTCCTCTTCTGATGGCCGCTGACATGAGTTTGTGACTGTGACCTGTCTTACAGTCCGTTAGTTTAGGAAGTTAAAGTCTATTTCAGTTGATATGCACAGCGCTCTGTATGAATGGTGGTGGTCCTGAGAGAAAGAACTACATATGAGGTATTTCTGAGTTCAAGATTTGCTAACTTTTATTTTTCCTTAGTTCATTTTAAAGGGCATTTAATTATTTGGTTGGGATTTTTTTTTGGCAAACGTCACATATTGGATAATGTCTTAAGGTTCAGTCAATTTTAATAGGTTAAGTGCTTCTTTAATGAAAAGGAAAAACAACCTTTAGGCTTTTTAATGATGATATCATCCCTATGGTTAAAATAATAATGTTTGAAAACATAACTGTATGCTTAAAAAAAAAAAATTTCCTTCCCACTGAAATAGCTTCCCAGTAGGTAGATCAGTAGTCTTGGTTATTTTCTGAGGCCCTGTCACTGGACCCAACAGTGTTCCGGTATCAGAATTAAATCACTGCTCTAAGTTGTCCTTTGCAATTGAATGTCTGGTTATGTGGCTGAGAAGACTCTTAAGTTAAGCAGAGACTGTAACTCTCTTCTTCATTGACTTTCTTTTCCATACTCTTCAAATCCGTTAAGACTCCTATCCTCTTCCTAGGTCACCACTGAACTGGTTAATAATTCTTCCAAGCCTTTCTCAACCTTCTCTCAGCTCCTCTTTGGCATTTGACATTTTAGCTCCTTCCTGTCAGAACTCTCATCTCGCTTTCTCGTTACGGTACCATCTCTGTTTTCTCCTTCCTCTGTAACTACTTCCCTGCCCCTGGCCTGTTTTCCTGGCTCCTCTTTTTCCTCTACCTTGGATATTGGCATTCTCATGTTTGTTTGGTGTTTGTTTTTATTCTTGGTCACAGCGCTTTTATGGTACTTTTTCTTTTGTTCTAAGAGCTTTCAATTCTTACCTCTCTGCAGAAGGCAACAAGGTCTTTTCATGTTGTGCCGTGTGCCCTCCAGCCCAATCGTTCTAGGTACTTTTTTTTTCCCATTCCCATATATCTGAGAGATAATAACACATTACCTCACTATGATGGTTCCCTTAGGTAACAGTTCTTAGCTGTGGGTGAGCATCATAGCTCAGTCCCACCACCTCCACCTTGGGGAACAGCATGAATGGTTGAAAATCTTAGCACAATAGTTCTGACACATGACCTGTGGCCATGTTCCTTCTCCTAATCCTGATCTCTGCCTTTCCTTTCAACATTGAAGAATCACCCTTCTGCCCACCCCCCAAAAAAATTTCAGCTCCTTTGTGGTCATCTCCAACAGGTTATGACTTGACTTGATACTCCATTATTTATTCTTATCTCTTAAAGCATGTCCAAACCTTTAACTGAAGGTTTAGTTTATATAAATAGTACCCATGTTGATCACATTTTAAATGAAAATCATCATCGAGTTGAAGAATAAGAAGGTATTGAGATTTACAATGTACCAGGTACTTCATAAGGTCTGGAAGCCCAAAGTAACAAATGATAAACATCTCTAATCTTAAGGAGTCTACAATTATTAGGATATATATAGACTAATGCTATGCTAAGAAAAGTTGTGAATGTTATAGATATAAGCCAGTTGCACTAATGAGAACAGAATAAGTAGAGTGATCACTTCTACTAAAGGGCAATACAAATAGAATATTTGAGCTGTATCTTTGACTGAGGAGGTCTTCTCAGAAGGAATAGGAAGTGTAGTAGTATATAGTAGAAAGACCAGTTGGAATTAGAAGGGACTCCGTATGAGTTGCCACCACTGTTAAATGGTCTTAGGCAAAATTACTTGGATCTCTTATCTCCCCCATCTTTTAATTACTTCCCATCATATGACTTATCTTTTCTTTATAACATTCACTGTAATGTGAAATTACCTTTCCCCCATCCCCCCAGTCTGGTATGTCCATCTATTAGAATGTCAGCTTCCAGGGTCAAGGACTCTTGTCTCTCTTGTTCACGGTTCTCCTCAATGTCTAGAACAGTGCTTGAACTCAATACATTAGTGAGAATTTTGAATGCATTGACCTGGATTCTTGTGAAGATTAACAGATTTATTTACAGGTAATACTTTCGTGAACAAACAGGCCATCTGATTCTAACTAACTCTAGTGCTTAAATTCAGCATAACTGAAGATAAAGAGTTGTAAAAATTCATGGCTAGTTTCACAAGGATTGAGTACCTCGGTGTGTTAAATTTAGGAACACGGATAATAATGTCAAACTTCTGACAATTGAGTAGAGGGACCTTAGAACATTCATTTTGATCCTCCTTCAAACTTAAACATTCTGTTGCTTTCTAATCTTTCAGTTTTATCAATTTATGAATTAGACATTGGTATTAATGTAGTGTTTACTTAAATCTACAAGATTTACCAGATTCTTCCTTACTATTTTATCTTAACATTTCATATTTTCTTTGTGGGATCTTTGAATATGTTCTTAGAAGGCATTTTAGTGAAGTTCTAAAACTGATCAATATTTTCTTTGTAATCTGAAACTGGATTCCTTTCGTGCTTATTTATTAAAAATAGTTTTTCTAGATAGGTAATTCTGGATTAAACAGGTTTTCGTTACACTTGGTGGATGCTCTGTTACTGTCTTCTGGCATTCATTGGTGCCTTTGAGAAATCTGTTTTCAGATAATGACAGATAATGTAGCTTTTCCTTCCCCTCTGGCTGTTTTTTTGTTTGTTTGTTTTTGATATTCTGCAGTTTCACAATAGGACGTATTAATGTGAATTTGTTCAAGATGGTTTTTTGTTGTCTTTCCTTTGGTAATTGCTGTCTTTAACCAGGTCTTTAAAAAAAAAAAAAAAAAAAAAGTCCCTTATCTAAATACTCTCTCTTGCATATTATGAGTCTTCTATCTTTTGAGGATTCCAGAAAGATGTTGCACTTTCTCATTTTATTCTCAATGTCTTTTAACCCTTTTCTCCTGGTTTCCATTTCATTGTCTTTCTGTGCCTTCACCTTTGTCATCCAGTTAGCTTATCTTTTTATCTGTGCCTTGTCTGCTGTTTAATTCATCTGTGCTATTAAATGGGAGTAATCTAATGCATGAATTAGTCTTTTAAGAGATGCAAGTAGTCTTTATTCATATTTTACTGGATTTTACCCAAAAGAAATTGATAGACTCCAGAAATTCTAATTTTTAATGTCTTTCTAACATGCTCAGCCATATTTGGTATCTTTCAAAGAATAGTGTATTTCTGTACTTTTATTTCTGTTGTGGTACAAAGTCTGCAATGTCAGGTGCTCCTATTAGTCACAGTTAAGTACCTTTTATACTCAAATATCAGTTGAGAATAAGATGCTGACTAAGTAACCGGGTCGATTATATTTATAAGTCATTAGTTACCTGTTCTCTGACTTGCTGGCTGGTTATACTGTGAATTGCCTGCATATCTGCTACCTTCTTCTGGTCTTTGGTAACACATGACTTAATCCCTTGTCTTTAGCTTCACAATGTTTTGACATTAAGCATTTATTTTTGAGCTTTACAACATTTTTTTTATCTTACCAACTTTAATCCTAAGTATTTTGCCTTTTTAAAAGTAAAATTGTGGTGTTGCCTTTTCTGCTCTTCATTTTTTGGCGTTTATTGCCTAGATTGATTTTCCTCCTCTTACAGTTTTTCGTTAATAATTAGGTACTAATTGAGAAAATGTGTAGACTTAACCATGCTCTTATATAGAATCAAGCTTTATACTCACTGTCATTCATTTTGTTATTTTGGTGTTCTGAGAGCTTTACGAAAATCTTTATGAAACTACTTTATAAAAATACTTTGTACAAAAGTGAAAATACTACAGATTTGTAAGTTATTATTTGTAATAATTTTTGTAACTTCAAGCATTATACCAGTAACTTCCAACTTGGTCTCTCCTGTGGCAGTCAGAAAAAGCAGTGGGTAAATGGAACAGGAAACGGGTAACAAAAAGGGGTCGGAATATAAAAGGAAAGAAGTGGGGGAAAATGATGAACAGTGGCCAACTCCAGCCCTTTGTGCCTGTGTTTTACATTTACCTCACATGACCTTGACCTTCACTTCCTGACCCCCACTTCTCAAGTACCTCAGCTCTTTCCTGACAGAAGTGAAAATGACCAAAGAAGGTAGAAAAGGCAATTTGACCTTCAACTGAAAAAATATTACACTTTTAACAGTTAAAACTGTTCCTCTGCGAAGCGTTCCAGAGCTGGACACACGCGTGTGTGCACATGAGGGCACATACCTCCAGTCGCGAGAGACAGAGCCTCCCACGCGGCCCCGTGAGAAACGAGGGGAGCCGGAAGCTCTGACACTGGGGCCCTGTCTCACGAGTGGCATCGGGTATTGGAGGAGCTTGGAATTTAGGAGTCAGCGTGAGAAGATTTGCTGTTTTAGCCCTGCAGCTGGTTAACTACCTGAGCTCATACAAGTCTGTATCTTCTCTACCCTCAGTTTCTGCTCTGGCCCATGTTGTACACCTTGTCAGTCATTCACAGAGGGCCTTTTAGATACGAATACTAATGTCTAGTTTGCTTATCAGTGAGGCGGAAGTTTTAAAATCAGGGTTTTTTTTTTCTAAGAGGGTCTCTCACCTTGTTTAACCTGCAGACCCGTAAAGCCCAGTGAAAGGTAAGGACAAGAGAAATGGATGGGGAGGGCACAAATCCATTCCTGCAACGCTAGAGCAGCGCTTTTAAATTCAGCCTCCAGACAAATCTTGGAAGATGGTGGAGGTGGGTCTTGTTAAAATGTAAATTCTGATTCTGGAAGTCTTGGTGGGACTTGTGATTTTGCATTTCTTTTTTTTTTTTTTTTTTAATCTTCAAAACATTTTATTTTATTATTTTTTTAATTTTTTATTTCTTTTCAGCGTTAACAGTATTCATTGTTTTTGCACCACACCCAGTGCTTCAGGCAACCTGTGCCCTCCCTAATACCCACCACTTGGTTCCCCCAACCTCCCACCCCACCCCCGCCACCCCTTCAAAACCCTCAGATTGTTTTTCAGAGTCCATAGTCTCTCATGGTTCACCTCCCCTTCCAATTTCCCTCAGCTCCCTATTTCTGACAAACTCCTGGGGAACTAACTGCTATGGTGGTTGGAGGACCCCTCTTAAGTAGCAAAGCTTGAGAGGGTTGGTGGGGGAAGAGAAAGACTTTAAAGGAGAAGGACAGGGAAAGTTCAAGAAGAGAGATTGCTGGAGGCAAAGTTACACAGTAATTACAAAGAGAAGTTATGGGAAGAATGTGAGATGCAGATCTCTGCTGTGATCTTGTATAATTGAGAAGAGTTGGGTATGATCATATGTACTTGGGAATATATGCACTTAGTAAATATATGCACTTCCTAACCCTTTTTTATTTGATGCAGATTTGTTTTAGAAGTGTAACATTTCTCTCAAATTTGTAAGTTGAAAGGTTAATGACTAGTGATCAGAGCTGTATTAGTTTTTTATCTTTTAATAATATCTAATAGGCAGTAGGTGGGAGATAGTGTAGGGATATTCCTGATTTATTTAAATGCAAGATCATTTAGCTATATGTTGTGATTTAGCAAATTAAACTTGTGCACATTCATTTATTTAAGAAGCTAAAGACATTTAAACTATATTCTCATACGTGTCTGTGGAAGTCTCACTTTCTTATGTATTACATTCCTAAGTGAAACATTATTTTGGGTTTTGTACCTTGAAAATGTTTGTATGCCAAAGGAAGATTATTTTAGCAAACATGATAATGAGATATTTTGTACTTGAAGCCTATTGTCTGTCATATACTGTCAACATACCTTAATTTAATAGACACATATAGCTGATGGCTGCCATATTTGATAACACGATTAAAGTTTTCACTTTGTAGACAATCAGTGAGATTAAGAGGCACCTTCATTTCTCTTCTTTTTCTTATTTCACTTGGAAAGATTGTAATAGCTTGCTAGTTGTATATAAAAATATGGCTTTTTATAAACAACAGATAGGTGATGCCCTGGTTGCAAACTTTGATGGATTCTCAATGAAATTCAGCTTATCTGGGTTCTTATAAATATATTTCAGTAAATTTTATAAAGATTGCCTTACATATGCCATAAGAGGTAGAAATTTTAATGGTAAAAACTTAGTGTTTGGCATTCACCTTTAGATGTTGGGTAGCTCTACTACTATGTCTCCGCATTCAAACTCCTGATGATTTTTATGTGCTAAGTGCATAGATTTACTGCTGCAGTCTGAACATTTTTAAATTAAAATATATCTTTCATTCTGAATGTATTGATTTACACATCTCTGTGTCAATATTAAGTCAAGCGAATTTTCCAATAAGTTGAAAAGATCTGGCAGGGCGAGTTAAATTTATTAGATTTGCTAGAGGTTTTTTCCTTGTCTGTGTTTAGGTAGCTCTCTGCTTTTTCTATTCTTGATTATAATTTTGTTTTTAAAATAGTACTAAAATTTTAATAATACACTTTCATGCCTCTTAGTACTTTAAGTGATTTTTATTCTCGAGAATTAGTTGCCACTGGAACCCTTGTTGCATTCTTGGCATTCTTTGCTACTGTTTTTTAAAAACAGTGTACTTTTGGTTTTCTTCTATTGTTGAAAAATATATTACTGTTTGAAGTTTAGTTGAATCACAAAACTAAGTCCTTTTCCTTTATGTCCTTTTTTGTAAATTTTAAGCTTAGGAAAATTTATACCTTTTAAACAATCAGACTATGAGACAAAGTTACCTCAGTTGTTTGGAAATAGGAAACATTTCATGAGTATTTAAAAATTTGAAGCAAAATCCACCAGAATTTCTAAGTGTGCATATGAATAAGGCATTTACTTTTAGATATTGTAAGTGGAAATTTTGTCTATATATTTTGACTTATCCAAAATAACAGTTCTCCTAGAATGGAGAAGAGGGTCGCTCACTGACACATTAAGGTAGAAACCAGTAGCACCAAGTGACATTTTCATTAGATTATAATTTTACTTAAATACTATTCCAAGTTCATTGGTATATTCAGTATATTATAATTCTCCTTCAGGATTTTAGACTGGCATAAATATACTCATATCTCTCATATTCCACCTAAAGTTCACTTAAAAAGATAAAGGCTCTAATGAATATACTATAATATCAAAATATGTGTTTTATGGTGTGATAAGAGTAGGGTGACAGTGTTATTTAGTCAGTAAAACATAGTGTGTAAATGGGTAAAAACTTTGATGTGGGAAGAAAATGGCGCAAAAAAAAAAAAAAAAAAAAAAAAGGTACCAGAAACTTTAACCAGGATTTAGTGGACTAATGAAGCTGTGGAGGAAATGTTTGTATTTAATACACCAAAACTATTTTTTGTGTGTCATGGTGGTATTATTTGCAGTTGAGGCTGGTAACCCTCCCATCATTAAATCACATCTGCTCGGGGCTTTGTAATTTTTTTTCCCCCCTAAACAGAGTGGGGGTTGCAGTGTAAAGGAAAACCGGATTTTATATAATACTTGGGCAGTGAAAACTGAGACTTTTATGGATTCCTTGACTTTGACCACTTAGCACATTAGGAATTCCAAATGATCATGTAACAAAACTGAATTTTATCTGTAGACAAAATAACTGTCTGATTTCAGTAGAAATATAGCACTAACATTTTCTGATAGCAAAAGCCAACAATAATAGAATACTATGCTGAGCACACTCATTTAATACTCTCAGTAACGGTGTGTCATGGGTATTCTATCTCAGGTTTACAGATTGGGAAATTAAGACGTAGAATAAGTAATTCCCTCAAGGTTACAGACTAAAGCAAATGGCAGAGCCCAGACTTGAAACTAGGTCTTTCTAAAGTCAAAGGATCGTGCTCTTAAATATCACACTGTACCCCTGGGGATAAAAATATATGTTTATAAAAAATAAAAAATTATTAAAAAAAAAAATATCACACTATCCTGCCTCCTAGTGCAGCAGAACTGTTGTGGTGTTAGACTCACTTGACTTGTATCATGAGAAAAGATAACAGTTTTCAGGTTGCAATCAGGGAATTTTCAGCTTTGAAATTTTAGCAGATTTTTTAAAACCTCTCATTTAATCTCTCCAGGGGTCCTTGATGTATCAACAGATACAGATTTTTACGAACTCTTTTCTGTTGAGTATAGACTTGTATAAAGTAGTACCTAACGTGAAAATATTTTGTATTATCCGTCAGTAAATATTTCCACATTCCTGTTTTAGAATTGTAAAATACTTTGTGCAGCAAAAACAAAAACAGTGCAAAAAAACTAAATATGATCCCCACTGCTTGCGATATATTCAGTCATCTGCTTAATCCTCATCCCCTCCGCATTGTCAATACCCATCTAATTCCACTTTAACAACAGTAATTGGCTGATGGAGTAGAAGATATAGATTTGTTTTCTTGATGACTCCTTGACTTTTTTTCCTCTGGTAATACTAATAGAATTCCAAATCCGTACTGGTGTGATCATGTCGTGAGTAGGTCAACAGTCATGTCAAGGTCCTATTGGAAACCTCATAGCCAACATCTTAATTTAGACTTAGCTATCTTTTTCACTTGTATGTGCAATTGTAAGCAATTTTTTCAAGTCTCCACTCTCCATTATAGGAGAATTCATTTAGTTCAAAGGGGGATAGCCCTGCATGTGAATTTTGTGGCGGGCTACAATTGAGTAAATAGAATATATAAACATCAGGGAACCTCATTTGCATGGGTATACATGTGTGTTTCTTTTTGAAAGTTACATAGATTGAACAACAATGGGAAAACTCTTAATAAGCATTATTTTATATTATATAAATTGTGGTTTTGATGAAGCATGTGGTAATAATGAAGCACAAATGATTTAGCAGTATTAAGTTCTAGAAAAGTATACTTTCTCTTGAAATAGATTATTGAGTTATTACCAGCCAGTTTGTCCTCACTGTTCCAGTTTTATTTCATTACATGTGACTAGAACAATAGTATTCATATGAAGAAAATGCATTGTTGAATTATTAAACTACTTTGATTTGGGGAGATGGGAGGTATATAATCCAAGCTAAAACATTCCATATATGAAAGGTTATGTAAAATGTGTATCTTTATACCTTTGTGTGTATATGTTTATCTGTGTGTAGAGCTATATGCCTTATATATATTTCCATTTTCTCATAACATTAATAAACATATTTCTATCAACCATACTATTTTCTGTATATAAAAATACCCACTGGACTCACTGTGTTTTGAATAGCAATAAATGATAATAATCTGAAGCTTATTAGGTTTGGATTTTTAAAAATTTCAAAAAAACCTGAACTAAAATAAAAATGTTGGGTTAAAAGATAGAGACTGTTAGCTTTTAAGACATAGAGATGGATTTCTGTAGAGACTTCAAGTGAAGACAATCTGATTATTCAAAAATTCTTCAAAATTTTACATTTTATAATTAATTCAAGTATTACTTTATTGCAGTCTAGAGCAGATCTTTACACTGATACTTGTTTGTTTGTTTGTTTGTTATCCTCCCAAGCACAGAGATTGTACACATTCAGGAGCGAGGCTTTATTATCAATCATACTAATGGGTTTCTGGTACTTCCATTTATTTGTTTGGAAGGCCAAAGCAATCAAATTGGAAGCACATAAAGAATCAGTAACCGTTTTCTCATGTCATGATGCATTGATCTTTTATATCAGTTCTATTTTAAATCTAAGCCACCTGGAATTTTGACTGATAAATCCAGATTTTATTTTGGTTAAATAGCTTACCCAGTTTTTCTTGCTGTCATTTGATTATTTTTTAAAACAAAGTTGATACAGACCCAGGTGACTGGTTTCATTTTAAGATAATGATTGAGTATGCTAATTTTTGACAGTACTTTAATGATGGTCTCATGGTTGTATCATGTAGTTAAAATAACTAACAGTTAAAACCTTTCCCAGAGCTGGGAAAAAACAAACAAAAACCCAGAACTTTGTAATGGAAAAAACTCTAGGTCAGATTGGAGGTCCAATCCTAGCTTTGCAAAAATCTGGCAACATGATTTTGGGCAAGACATTAAAGTGCTTTATGTCTTTGTTTCCTCATTTGTAAGAATCAGGAAGCCTTAAGGCTTTTATCTTTTCTTTTATTATTATTTTTTTAACCTATTAATGTGCAAGAGTCACCATAGGCCCAAATCACTCCTCAGATCTGGGGAAAAAACTCTTTAAGTATCAAACTCCCAAACCTGTGTGTGGATTTATCAAGAACTGAAGGGGGAGGGGCACCTGGGTGGCTCAGTGGGTTAAAGCCTCTGCCTTTGGCTCAGGTCCTGATCCCAGGGTCCTGGGATCGAGTCCCACATCAGGCTTTCTGCTCAGTGGTGAGCCTGTTTCCTCCTCTCTCTCTGCCTGCCTCTCTGCCTACTTGTGATCTGTCAAATAAATAAATAAAAATCTTAAAAAAAAAAGAAAATTAAAGGGGGAAATGTGTTCATTTGCATTTCAACTATGACTATATAAGATTCAGTTTTATATTTTCCTTGCCACGACTTTGATCCTGAATTTCGCTTTTCTTTGTAGTTTTCTGGAGAAGCGTGCTCCTTGGAGCCAAAAGACCTAGCCAGACCCAAATCCTGCTTGAGTCTGTCACTTGTGACTGAGTTGGGATTGTTTGCCTACCCTCTCTGCACTCACTTTTCTACTTTTCCAAATGGGAATAGTAGTGTTTACCCGAGGAGGTTTATGGGAGGAGAGAGGTTGAATGAATATTGCATTGGTACCTCATAGCGAAGACTTCCCCTTATAGGTGTTCGGAAATGCCTGAGCATTAGGCCTATGATTACTCCATGCATCGTTTTGTCTCACTTTGAAAAATGACAAGGCAGCTATCCACAAGCAGATAAACCATCCAGAAACTCACGGCCGTCACCAATGTCAGTCTGCTTTGCAGGCATCATAGAAGCAAACTTCCTGGACCTACACTTGTTGTTTTTGTTTTGTTTTGTTTTGTTTATTCTGCTTATTTATTTGAGAAAGAGAGAGCACAAGCAGGGGGAGCGACAGGCAGAGAGAGAAGCAGGCTCCCCACTGAAACAGGAGGCCAATGCGGGGCTTGATCCCAGGACTCTGGGATCATAACCTGAGCCCAAAGGCAGACCCTTAACTGACTGAGCCACCCAGGCACCCCATGTACCTACACGTGTCTTTGAGCTCTGTGGGCCTCTCAGTCAAATCTGTCAGTTCCAGGCTCTCTCTGGGGCATCCCAGTATCCGTCTAAATTCCCATGGCAGCTGCTGAGGCACTGTCTGGGCTGGGGCTAGGGCAAAGGTAAAACCATTGAGAAAATAAGACCGTTGTAACGTGAATATATAAAAACATGAAAAAGGCACACTGTATCACTACCCTTCAAAAAACGTTTTCTTGGCCACTCTGTTTTTCTCGTTTGTCCACTTTCTCAGCATGTGAGAAGCCCTCTAACCTAAGAAGGATTATTTCAGTATTACATACTTCTAAAAATAATTAGCATTTGTATTAATATCCAAGCAGTGGTTTTTGTCCCGTTTCCAAGTCAAGACTGCACCTTCCTTTTTTTTTTTTTTTTTTCAAAAACCATCTCTTCTGATTTCATTTTAGCAAAAAGCAGATCATTCTCATGTTCTCTGCAAAATAATTAAGTAAACATTTAGCTAAGTCATTAACTGGGCTTTACCTATAACTTGTTCTGTGAGCATTTTAGAATCAGACCGTTAACATCATTTGAATATATTTCTGTAATATAATTAACAGGCAAGATAGGTTGATTCTGAAAAGGACATGTACAGTTTTGACACTGAGAATTAATTATAAGAGAGAAGACAGATTTGTGCTCTGGCCAGAATTAACTAGCAGTTCAAAACATAAGCAGTCACCTTGGACTCTTATAACAAAAAATGACACTCCTTCTCTTAATACCTAGCTTGTAAAGTTTCTTTAGATGACTCATCTGCTTGTCAGCGCTGTCTTTTTCTGTGTAATTAAGTTTAGAAAATAGTACTTGATTTTCTTCGACCACTCCAAAGTTCATGTTTGCTGAATTTAAAAAAAAAAAAAATCACATTTTATGTGTGTTTGTGTTTAAATGGTTCAGATACTTATCAGAGGTCATTCATTCTAGGAGGAAGGGGATGACATTCAACTTAACATTTCTTCCCAATTTTAAAGAGTATCTCTTTAATTAAAGAGCTGAAAACTGTATTAGTTGTTTGCAAGGAATGGCTTACGTAAAGTGCTGGCATGGTATTTTGCTGATTTTTTTTTTTTCCAAGTGACCACAATTATTTTAATGCTTTTAATGCAACTTTTCTCATTTTACAACAACAAAGACCCTCTTCAAATATCTTACATTGGTTAATCCAAGAAACACTGTGATAGTGGGGTTAATTTTGAGTGCACAAAGAACCACTGGAGGGTAGAGAGAGGGCATCTGTTGGATAAGCTTTCAATATGATGAGAATGATAACAGATCTGCCACTTGTGCAAAAGACAAGTAATCTTTTGCAGTATTTGACTTTAAAAAGTGTCATTTTATTTGTTTAAAAAGCATATTTTAGTCGAGTGGGTTATGAACTTTAGCATCAAACTGCCTTTCCTCTTGTACTTCTTGTGTTTTGGATGTCAGATATCTGGACTTCGTTTTAATATATCTTAAGTAGGTACAAAATTGCCTTTGAAATTTATTTTTATAAAGATGCTTAAACATCCTATTTGCCAAGATTTCTCTTTACCTTTCATTATCACCCTTTCTGTCCCTAAGAAAGGTAGCTTTTCTCTCCTACATGTCTTGCTGTGTCTTCACCCACTAGTTTAGGAAGTCAACATACAGGTCTCAGCAATTGGTCTCATCTCAGGCCCTTTAAATTGGAACCTCTTGGGGGTGGAACCCAGACAGTAGTATTTTTAAAAAGCATTGAGTGATTTTAACATGTAGCAAGAGTGAGAGCTACAGAAGAAAGAAGCAGGAAGACCTATGCTTATTTGCTTTGAAACCATGGGCAATTATTTTAGCTTATTAAGATTTTGTTTTTTCACTGCGTAAATTGTGCGGATGAAGGGATTATGGAGCACTTGGTGTAATGGTTACTCTGCATAGTGGAGGTGCCCGTGAAGTCTGGAAACACAGATAACGTATTTTTGAAGACTGAAGCTGTTGTTGATAACTTGTATATATTTATTAGCCTTTGTGTCAAGACCTTATGGAGACGCTGTGCATGACCGTATAAGGTTTTAAGGTTTTGTTTTGTTTTCATTTCTTCTTTTTAGTGACCTGAAATCTAGCTTCACAGTGTAATTGGTTCTAGTTCTCCCTCTGGAATTACGCAGAATAAATCGGATTCCTCTTTACCACAAGACAAAAATTTAAGTGCCCGATCCTCTGCTAGCTATCTGTGTCATGTCTCCCGGCCTCAGTTTTTTTCACCTGTAAGATTCATAGAAAGATGTTAGGAAGTGAAAGGAATTAAGAGGAGGTCCCTGTGATGCCCCCACAGACACTTGGACAGTCTCTTCTCTTCTCCTTGTCGTACTGGATCACCTCATTTCTTCCCAGTTTATTTCTCTCATTTTCCAAAACCCACCCAAGCTTCTGATTATTCTCTTAAAAGGTGCTTGTTAATGTCTTTCAGATATGGTATCTAGAAGTAAAATAACACTGGATTTATTGGATATTTTTCTTCTTTTACTCTGGGCACATGAGTTAGTAATATTGGTTCATTTGTGGGCGCCTGGGTGGCTCAGTGGGTTAAAGCCTCTACTTTCAGCTCAGGTCATGATATCAAGATCCTGGGATTGAGCCCCGCATCGGGCTCTCTGCTCATCGGGGAGCCTGCTTCTCCCTTTCTCTTCTCCCTTTTTCTGCTTGCCACTCGCCCTCTTCATGTGTTCACTCATTCTCTCAAATAAATAAATAAAATCTTAAAAAAAAAATAATTCTTCATCTGGGGATAGAAGTGGAGAAGAGGTTTGTTACATTACATTTAGGATAACATTTCATTGAACACATCTCAGAATTTGCAATTAAAACCCCTACTTTGTACACACTTCTGTCAGCCTACAAGTCTTCCATTTTCTCTAAGTCTCTCTCTGTCTCTGTCTCTCTCTCTCTCTCTTAGATAATTGCACAACTTAATGTCTCTATTACTTTTCTTCTTTTTAGTTAAAGGCTGAATGTCAGATTGCCAGGGTTTTCTTCCAAATCTTGATTCTGTCACTTAATGTGGGTTTGCACTGTTAAATTTGAGAAGCATACTTCCTATATTTTCATTCCAATACTTTGGTAATAATGCTGATTAACCTGAAGGAACCCAGATTGCCTGCCACTCGAACTTCTTCGCAGATTATTCCAGTTATTAATCCATTTTCTTTCTGTAAAGCTGCTGTCCCCTCTGTAACTCCACCTGACCGAACTCTTAGCCAGCCAGAGTTGACTCAGAGTATTGCAAGTAATACTATTAAAGACTTTTTAGATACCCTTTTGAAGTTCTAATACACCATATTCCTACCATCTTCCTTTTGCAATATAGTCTTTGCCTATAAAATCAAATGTCATTCCCTTGGCAGAACAAATTCTTAGTGAACCTGTGCTAGCTCCTAGTGATTATTGTCTCCTCTTCTAAGTCTTCATAAACTCTGTTTGATACTATGATGCAGATTTTTACCTTCACTTGCCATCACTGTGCTGGTTATTAGTTTATAGATTCTTAGACATTTTACTGATACAAAGAAAATGCAGTTTGAGTGTCATATTTGAAATATCTTAGAATATGTGTATGAACCTAGAGATTTATAAGTTCATTTAAAAACTCAAAACTGCATGGAACTTGTGATACAAGAACATCTAAACATACATGTCTATATTAATAGATTATAGTTTCGCATAATATTCTATCATGTGGTTGTAAGGTTTTTTTTTTTTTGTTAGGGTTTCATTTTACTTATTTTTTTTAAAGATTTTATTTATTTAGTTGACAGGCAGAAAGGCAGGCAGAGAGAGAGGAGGAAGCAGGCTTCCTGCTGAGTAGAGAGCCCAATGCAGGGCTCCATCCCAGGACCCTGGGATCATGACCTGAGACAAAAGCAGAGGCTTTAATCCACTGAGCCACCCAGGCGCCCTGGGTTTCATTTTAAACTATTGTAAATAGTGCTTTGTTTCTGAAAGTTTGTACCATCTTTGTACCTGAAAGTTTCACCCTTTTAAGAATATACATGCACACACTCACACAATCATTTACGTAGAAGTTAATTCAGTAAAATTGCTTTGTTGAAGACCGCAGATCGTCTTAAATAGTCAGAGTAGAAAAGTTTATACCAATTCATTAGTCGTGTCTATATAGATGTTTCATCAGTTTCCCGTCAATATTGCACCTGGACATTTCTCTTGCAACATGTATGCATGTTCATAACGCGAATCGAATCTAGGAAAACATTATTTGAACTGAACCAGCTAAGGTGAGGTGCTTTCCCCCATAGATCATAGTTGCATTGTTTTAGTGGCTTGTGCTTTATCGTAGATGATTTAAAAAAAAAAAATATATATATATATATACACATATATAAGCCCGTAATGCTGATTATAAACTGATAATGCTGATCCTGAATTAGAAAAGAAAAGCCAATACTCGTACACAAAAGCTAGATACAGTTAAGAGCTCTATTTACTAAGTGATATTTAGCTTTTATAGCTCTACACTCATAGTAAAAAAAAAACACCTTGTCGTATTTAACTATTTCCCCAAAAATAAGTATGGCATTGTGAGTCTAAAATTAATCCCCCAGCCACATTTCCCATTGAAATAATTGCTTTAATTACATTAAAAATTGTGGAGTTTTTAGGAGTACAACTCCAGCAGTAGTAAAACAGCCTGTTTCATATCTTTACTATGTGCTTTGTGTTCAATGAAAATATGGCATAACAATGTTTTCATTACATACTTTAATTGCATACCTTAAAAATAATTCATACTCAGCTTCTAAGAACTAATTTAAACATCGCTTTTGGATACATCCTTTCTTGATCTTTCCAAAGTGGTTAATCTGATTAAATGAGTAATGGAAGAATGCAAACAAAAGAATGAATATTTTCCCATATATTTCATTAATAATTGAATTCATCAATTAATTTTCCATATACTGGATGCGATATCCATTCATATCCTTTGCCCAAGTATTGATTTGCGTTCATTGTATATAACAAATATGGTAATTCCTTCTCTGTCATATTTGTGCATAATTTACTATTTCAGTACACAAAATAGAGTGGTAACACATACTCAGTTTCAGAACTTGTGATTCAAGAACATCTGAAGAATAAGCAGCCTACCCTCCTCACAGCTGGATGAATGTGTACTTGGTGAGAGCAAGTGAACAGAAAAAGAAATTCACACTTTTTATTATCTTTATTTTATACCTTTTCTCTGTATTTGAATTCTTTGAGCCAAGGCTGGATGACTGCTAATCAAATGAATAAAGTTTCTGTGTTGAGAAGTAAACTTGACCAAAGAATGCCTTTTAAGAACAAGCAAGACATTGGTTCTTTCCACTTGTGTTTCACTTAGCATCACTGGGACTAGAGAATGAAAACCAGTTAGGGGGCACCTCGGTGGCTCAGTGGGTTAAAGCCTCTGCCTTCGGCTCAGGTTATGATCCCAGGGTTCTGGGATTGAGCCCCGCATCCTCTCTCCGCTCAGCAGGGAGCCTGCTTCCCCCGCCCCTCTCTGCCTGCCTCTCTGCCTGCTTGTAATCTCTGTCTGTGAAATAAATAAATAAAATCTTAAAAAAAAGAAAGAAAGAAAGAAAACCAGTTAGACCACAGAGAAGCATGGGACTTTATTTCTGATATATCTTATTTTTAAGTCAAGTGTCAGGGGCACCTAGGTGGCTCAGTTGGTTAAGTGTCTGCCTTCGGCTCAGTCCCAGAGTCCTGGGATCAAGCCCTGCATCGGGCTCCTTGTTCAGGGAGGAACCTGCTTCCCCCTCTCCCTTTGCCTGCTGTTCTGCCTACTTGTGGGCACACTTGTTCTCTCTCTCTATCTGTGTCAAATAAATAGATAAAACCGTTAAAATGTATATATGTAAATAGATTGAAGTCTTGAAACTTTATATATGTGTAAATATGTATATTTATATATATAAACAAAGTCTTGAAACTTTATGTATAAAAATATATAAAGTATATATAAAATATATATTATAGATATATATATGTGTGTATGTGAATATATATATATATGAAGTTTCAAGACTTCATTCTATACCTTAGGACAGTTAGCTCCCTGAGAATGTGGAATTATTGAATTATCTTAGTGGCTAAAGAAAAAGAGAAAAAAGAACTAATATATCATGGGTACTTACTTGCTAGCTTACAATGTTAACATAACCATTTTTGCAATGAAACTTTGTGTGACGTGCATGCATATGTATCTTTCTGTTCCTAATTCTCTGAGACTCTGAAATAATTTAGTTTTCAGTAGATATTTCTGCCAGTTGCTATTGTTATGATAAACAAAATAAAAGTCCTGGGCAGTGTTGTTTTTCTTCGCAGGAATTTCCTTACATTTCATGCAGAATAGTGATTATTTGTTTTTGAAAATTGAAATCCCCTATTTTGGAATATTTGTATATTCACTTATAGGTTAAATTTTCATTTTTCCCCCTACTAACATACATTAGTGATAAATAAATTCATTTGCCTTTATAATTTGAATGTTTGAAACTCAACATCATATGTATAGGTTGAAGTTTAATTGGACTAAAGCCATTCTAGGAACTTGGGGTTTTTAGGACATTTACATAGGGTTTCTTACATTGTCAGTAACAAATAATTCAGTGTATAGAATCTCAAATGATAAATCAGTAATCAAATGAGCATTACCTTTGGAGTATAGAATGAAACTCAGTGCTGGGCTTATTCATGACAATACAGGAGCCCACCAGGTTCTACTTTCCCTGAACATTCTGCTGCTACTTTTTACTTTTTTGTTTTTTAAGATTTTATTTATTTATTTGTCAGAGAGAGAGAGAGAACAAGCAAGGAGAGCAGCAGGCAGAAGAAGACAAGACGCAGGCTCCCCCATGAGCCAGGAGTCTGATGTAGGACTTGATTCTAGCATCCTGGGATCATGACCTGAGCCAAAGGTAGACACTTAACCGACTGAGCCACCCAGGCATCCCTCTGCTGCTGCTTTTAAACTCTGCTCAGTCATGTTTACTTTTAAGGAGTAAGGAGATAGAATAGCTTCTAAATTCAAACCAAGGAAAACTTTTAAGGCAAACTATATGAGCTCACAGTTATCTCGTTAGGCTAGTATATATTTAAAAAACTTAAATGTGTATAACCAGCACATTTTAAAAACTATTTCTTTCCCAAAGTGTCCTTTGGAGATACATTAATAACCTAATAATGATCGCACCCAGGGTAGGACTTCACTCACGGTTTATTCTTTCTTGATTTTTCTTTATGAAAACAGTTGCTCCAAAATCGATTGTAGGCTTAGGGAATTTCATGGCCTTGACCATCCAACACAGGTACACTGACTGTACGAATTGGCCATAAACCAAAGAAAGTTGTAGCTGAAGTGGAGAAACAGGACATTCTACCACATTTTGAATATGCTCTCAAAGTGTTGCTGGAAGGTGAGCCTTGACTCCGTGATGTAATATGTGGAGTCAAACTGAGTATTTGCTGTGCTAGAGAAAACTAATGGAAACATTCACTTGGGGTAAGACAAATGGTATTAAATGAGAAAACACACCATGAATTGCAAATGGAGCTGAGTTAATTTGTTGCTACAGTAGTGTTGCCCTACTGTTAAATGAAGGCTGTGTAATTATCTTGCTGGCAGAGATAATGTCAAAACCTCATTTCTCCTTACATGCCTCGTTTTTACATGAGGGCTAATTGAGCTGCAAGGTGACAACTGATTATATATGGCCATCATCGGGTCCTCTTGCTCAATTTGCAAATAATGTTACCCTTTTTTTAAGTGAGGATTTTTATCAGACTTCAAGTAAGGTATTAAAGAAACTTCTCGAACTGTTTGAGTAATTTGCAACATCCTTTTCTATCTGTAAATTATTCTGGAATAAATTACCCTTTTTACATATACTTCTCTTAGACTTTCCCCTTGCGCGTCGGACTTGGTTATACACTGTAGTTGAAGGAGATAGCGCTACTGGTTTATGTTTTCTTTCGTAGAACATTTTAGTTATGTTCACTCAAAAACTTGTCTTCTGTTTCTTTCATTTCTGGAACTGTAGAATTTCTTAGGTATTGAAAATAGAATGGCAGAAGTTGAAATAATAGGGCGAAAGTGCTCTTTTTAGTAAAGTCAACTGAATTAAAATATCGTATTTCTTTCTTTTGGCTATCTGGTGCTGTCCTCATTAGCCTGTAAGCCTTTTCTGTCTCACTGTCTTGGTGGGTCTTAATAGAAGAAGAAAGGTGTTTATTAGAACTAGTCTCGTTAATCATGGCTCAGTCCTTGAGGAGGCAGCATTTTATACAGTAAAATTTTCTAGTCATGAAAAATCTGAAGGGTTGAACAGTGTGACTAGTTTTTGTGGTTGTGGATGTTCCTGAATATATACTAGACGGAATTCATTACTCAAGGAAAAAGCTAATAGCGGATGTATAACTGTAGTTCAAGTAAGTGGACGAATTGTTGCCCTGCTGGGGAGTCTCTGGGCTTCATGTGAAGTTCTGAAAAGGAATTCAAGCTGAGATGATCAACCAGGGCAGCGGGAAGGAGACTTTTCCTTTCTTGTGGAATAGTTTATCTTTAAGAATAAAAATCAGACGAGTGGGAATTTTTTGGAATCACAGAAACCCCATGGCAACTGGCAACTTGACCAGGGTCATTGTCAATAACAACAATAACCACAAAAGGTTAATAATATTAAAAAAAAATAGTGTGTGTCCAAAGGTTTTATATTATTTTTAGAATTTTCAAAGTTTACTACTAGAAAATGATGGGAGAAATAGCTTACCTTTACTGTTTCCTTATGTGCGAATATCTCAGTTAATCTTTACAGTAACCCTATGAGATAGATGATACCCATTTTTAACAGGTGAAGAAACTGAAGTGTAGAAAAATCAAGTAGCTTATTAGAATCACACTGCTAGTAAGCCACTCATCTGAATCTGTGTTTGGGCATATATGTCTATCTCTAGTTCGTTAATGAGCAAATGCAAGCTTATTGAGTTGATCGACTTGTCTCGAATTAGACATTAGGTGCACAGCCGCGGTTCACACAGCAGTCCTTTGACTCTTAACTTTGTTGCTGTCGCTCTTGTCTTTGATATTCAGGCCTTAACGTTTTCTTGATCAGCGTTTTCTGTCCTAGTAGTTTTCCAGCTGTGTTCCGTGGAACCCTTGATTTCCCTGTGAAGGTTCCAGGAAGTGGTTAAGGGGATAGGAATTCAGCCTGCTGTCAGTCCTAGTAATTCATTGACCCTTAGAGTTCTAAGCAAGAGTTGATTAGGAAAATTTCCACTGCCTAGAGAGTCATAAAATAATATATCCTACTCTGTGTAATTAAAAAAAAAAAAAAAAGGCATCCTTGAGTGCCACCATTCAGTGGTATTTCCAGACTGTTTGTCTCCTCCCTAAACACCGCGGCACTTATCAGATCCTTTGGGATTGCTAGAGTCGAGCCCGACTCCTGAGGCACTAGTATGGTGGTGGTTCTTTTACACCCATGGCACCTGGTGGTGAACAGGAGAATAAGTATATGATCAGGGTCAAACCTCAGCATGCCTGATCAAAGAGGTGTATGGTTTTTTTTTTTTTTAAATTCCCATATATCTGCTTCGTGAAACACAAACCAGAACCAATCCTCAGAGAAAGGAATTTTCTGTCCCTAAGAGCTGTCGTTACCCAGAAAAGATCCTCTGGGTCCTTTCAAAAGCAAAGCAAATACCTAGCCATTCCCTACAAAGGAAGGGTGTCTCTACCTGCCTAGCCTGTTTGGCTGTTTTGTTTCCTACACTGGTCAGGAGCGAGGAATAAAGAGGACGATCTAGCCACGGGGTCCATGGTCTGTAGGCGTGCCTCTCCGAATCTCAGCGAGCTTGCAGATAACCGGAAATCTCAGAAAAAGTGGGGAAAACTGGGGGCGCCTGGGTGGCTCAGTGGGTTAAGCCGCTGCCTTCGGCTCAGGTCATGATCTCGGGGTCCTGGGATCGAGTCCCGCATTGGGCTCTCTGCTCAGCGGGGAGCCTGCTTCCCTCTCTCTCTCTCTGCCTGCCTCTCCGACTACTTGTGATTTCTCTCTGTCAAATAAATGAATAAAATCTTTAAAAAAAAAAAAAAGTGGGGAAAACTCCATTGGCAGAAGAGGAAATAAATATACCAATTTTGGAATACCGAATTTTGGAAAATGAACTTAGCACAGAGCAAATTTTGAAAAGAATAATGGGATTTTTTGATGCACTTAAAAGAATAGAAGTCGCTTCAGCGGAACATGGTGGGCTTGCATGAAGTAGACGCACACAGACCGGTTTGACAAATGTCATCATAAATCTTCTCGCTGCTTGAAGTGCCACATATTTTTCAGTTTTTTGCTCTCCAAATTTAATTTTATCACAGTGACTGCTGTGCATATGTTTTTAGATAAACCTTTTCTTCAGTTCTAATGACATCAGAGCTCCTCCTGTCAGCAGAGCATTGGTGTTTGTGATTATTTTATTAAGTTTTCTAGCAGATGCAGTTATTTACCCCCGTGTTGAGTTGTAATTTTAAAATGTCTGGTTTGATTCTGCCTACAAGGAAAAAATCAAGTATATTGCAGAAATGACTTTGAAAACCAGAGCATTCCAAAAAGGTGTAAATAATTCACAAATGATACTTTTTTTTTCCTCAAAAGTGAGTGGAATTGTATTATCAAAACTTTATTTTCTTTTTCCATTTTTTATTAGTATAAAAAATGATATATCTTATATAAGATATCATTGACATGTTACATTGTATTAGTTTTAGGTGTAACAATTAGATATATGTCTATATTGCAAAATGATTGCCACAACGGTTAACATTCATCGCCACAGCTGTCCATTTAAAACTTTCTTTTTCAAACTTCTCATATTCCCTTGTCTCTTGAAATGAAGTTTCAACTGAGCTTTTTGTTTTGTTTTGTTTTCCCCATCCTGTCAATAACCCATACCACACTCCATCTATGCCAAGTTTAAAATCTTCAAAAAGGAGCTGGCCTGTACAGAAAGAAAGTCTAAGATGAAACTTCAGCTGATTAGTATATGTAGAAAGTGAAAATTACTGTAATCTAGCGGTTCTTAAGCTCCAGCAATTTGCCCTTCGCCAGGGTTAGGGGAAACCAACCAGCGGTGGTTGTCAGAACAAGGCGGGGTACTGCTGGCATTTGGTCGGAAGACGCCAGGGATAACGCGAACCATCCTGTAACACACACGTTAGTCTGTCGCCGGAAGGATATACAAAAGCCATGGTTCATAATTGCTGGGGCAGTATATTCAGAATATTTGAGTTTCATTTATTCGTTTACTATTTTACTTGATTAGCATTCAATCTTGACTAAAGGAAATCTAGTTAAGAAATGTGGTGTGTGCGGGCCTCCTGGGTGGCTCAGTCGGTTAAACATCGGACTCCTGATTTCAGCCCAGGTTGTGTTCGGCCCAGGTCGTGTTCTCGTGGCTCTTGAGATGGAGCCTCTCATCGGGCTCCAGAGCTGAGCTGAAAGTCCGCTTGGGATTATCTCTCTCCCTCTCCCTCTTCCTCTCCCCTGTCCTCCCCACTCTCTCTAAAAATAAATTAATAAATCGTAAAAAAAAAAAAAAAAAAAGGAGTGTGAGTGTGTGTGTGTGTGTGTGTGTGTATTATATGTGAGATTAAGACAGAATGTTCCTTCATTATATTTGTAAAATTTTGGAGAAATTGAAAAACAGGAGTTTTCATTCATTCAGCATTTTTTTTTTTAAGATTTTGTTAATTTGTTTGACAGACAGAGATCACAAGTAGGCAGAGAGGCAGGCATGGTTGGGGGGCAGGCTCCCCACTGAGCAGAGAGCCCGATGCGGGGCTCAACCCCAAGATGCTGGGATCATGACCTGAGCTGAAGGCAGAGGCTTAACCCATTGAGCCACCCAGGTGTCCCTCATTCACCATTTATTAAATGATGATTAAAAAGGGGAAAAAATACATCTGAGGAATTTGCTGTTAAGAGATGAAGGTCATGGAGAAACTTGAAGTTCTCTGCTAATGGGAAAGACAGGTCCTGTGGGGTGCGCAGGAGGTCAAGTGATGTGCACTCACAGTGTGGGTGCCGGGCGACTCTGCAGTAGAAGACCCCTGAGCTGAGCCTTGAAAGACGAGTAAGGGTAACCCGGAGCCCAAGGCGGAAAGAGGAAAACGTGTGCCAGCCACTGAACAGCCATGAGAGACAGGGAGGAGGATCTCTGAATTTGTGTCTCCTGATTACTGAGTCTCTTATGAGACTCTCCCTCAGCCCTGGGCTCTTGCTGGCGGTCTGGCTTCTCTCTTCTGCCAAGCTCAGTCTCTCTGTCTCCCTGCTGGCTGGTTCTTGCCCCTCTCGGTGGGGGTCCCTCTGGCTTTCACTGAACACTCAGGTTTGGGCTCTTGATTCCACCCTGCCTGGTGGTCAGGTTTTTGTTTTTGTTTTTACCGTTCCTTTTTTCCATTCCTTTAATCCAGTTTATCTGTTTGTAATGTGACAGATAAGACAAAGGTAAGGACAGTCCTTTGTGAAGGACACGAGAAGAGCAGAAAGTGGCTGAGAGAGAATAAGACTCTGGGCGGTTGGCCAGCTCTCATACAAGGAGTTTGATTTTTCATGTCGTCAGTAGAGGCGACCTATACCGAAGGACCTATGGTCAAAATACATCCAGAATCATATGACTTCTCAACACCTTGTCAGGGACTTTTAACGGGGGTGATAATGTAGAAATGTAGAAAGGGAACTCGTGGCACGTGGCGTGGTACGGTATTGAGAGGGGTACTTTGGTGTTGGCTGATCTAGGGTGAATTCTAAGTGTAGCCACTAAGGCTGTGTGATCTGAACCTGTCACTTAACCTTCTCCTGCTCCTTGTCTCAGCTCTAAAATAACTGCGTTGTTTTTATACAGTTTTGTTGTACCTTTCAAGAAGATTAGGTCCAGTTTTTAATTAATTGTTCCATTACTTGTATCAATTGATTTATACTTGTATAAATTAGTATTACTGTGACAGGGCAGAGCTGTGTAGCCAGTTGGCGGTTCAGAGGGAGACAAATACCTGAGAGAGCTTGAGTGGATTTGGTGAACAGGGTTTGAGTCCCTTGAGGTAGAGTTGGGAGAAGGGAAAAGGAAAGAGGAGTCAGGGCCTGACTTCTAGACTTGTGCCTGGGTCTTGATTGATTGTGGTCTTTTCTTTTCTTTTCTTTTAATAACCCACCACTTCTTTGAGTTTTAATGAGGTGGAATGTGGAAACCCTAAACAGGGAGGGTATTAGAGTTGAATTTTAAAAAAACAAATGCTGAGGAGGAACTGCGTGGCTGGATAGCTTGTGAACTTTTTAGGTTGGTCCTTGGCTTTTTAGAAGTCCATTGGATGGACTGAGTCGCCTAAGGGCTCCACAGTGCATTTAAGTACAAAAAAAGATAATTAAATCTGTACATTTGCTGTCTGGTTCCATTGTTTCATGTTATCACAGATTAAACCCTATTAATAAAGATACCTGATTTCACTAGTATTCAGTGTTAAAATCTATATAATTTATTTAGTGCCTGCTGTATGTCAAGCATAGTGCTAAGTGTTTGAATATATTATCTCCTGCATACAGAAACCCTTTAAAGATAGTGGTAATCAATGCCTCAGAAGGTAAATGACTTGCTCAAGGTTATGTACATAGTCTTAATAAAAGTCTGTTTCTAATCATTTTCATGTTGTGTGACTCCAAAGCCTGTTTTCCACAACAGTATAAAGCCATTATATATAATTAGTATCATGTTACGTTTGAGATTGATGAGATAACATGAAAATGCTTTGAAAAGTCAGTGGGTTAGAAAATCATTAGTTTGAGAATCATAAGATGCGGATTGTGATTCAGAAGCATTTTACATATTAACTTGTGTCTTCAGCTTATTATCTTGTTAAATGATAATAAAGTTTGACTTCTTATTTTACTGTATGAATATCATGTGCTGAAAATTTTTAGGAATTCAAAATACTGTCTTATGAAAGGTGCATAAAGGGACAGTTGGACACTGGTACAGGAATAAATAAATGAAACAGAACAAGGAGTTCAAAACAAAAACCACACGCAAATAGTATCATTTGATATACGACAGAGGTCATATTACAGATCAATGGGAAAGGGATGGACTTTTTAAACCAGTGATTTAATTTTTTTTTTTTTTAAAGATTTTTATTTATTTACTCGACAGACCGAGATCACAAGTAGGCAGAGAGGCAGGCAGAGAGAGAGGAGGAAGCAGACTCCCCGCTGAGCAGAGAGCCGGATGCGGGGCTCGATCCCAGGACCCTGGGATCATGACCCGAGCCGAAGGCAGAGGCTTTAACCCACTGAGCCACCCAGGCGCCCCAAACCAGTGATTTAATTTTTTAATCAGCAACAATGAACTATTTATATGGAGGGATATGGAATTGGAATCCCTACCTCACAGCACATAAAAAATGAATTCCAAGTAGATTAAACACATAAATGGAAAGCCAGAGCTACAGCACTTCTAGAAGAAATATTGAAGAACAATTCTAAGACCTCAAAGCAGTAGAGTTTCTTAAGGCAAAAAAAGTGTAAACCATATAGAAAAAGATGGATACATTTACATGAAATTAACAACTCGACATTTATAAAAGCCGGTGAAAACACACACATGTGCATGCGCATCCTCTGCCACACCCTGGGAGAAGCTTCTGGGGACACAGGAAGCTCTCAAAGTTTAGAATCTAAAATAGATCAAGAATATAAATTAGTAACTGAAAAATAAACTCTTGATAGAAAGATGGGCAAACTAAAACCACCAGTATTTTACAAAAGAGGAAATGCAAGTGGCCTATAAACCATGCAGTGTGCCCAACTTTATCAGAAATTAAGGCAGTGTCATTGAAATCACAATGAGATATGATTTCTTCTTCATCAGATCAGCAAACCTTAAAAAAGAGGCAATGCAGATTGTTAGCAAAGTAAGGATTAATGGTATCTCTGAGACATTGCTTCTGAATGTACCCTGATACAACTATTTTGGAAGGACCAAAGCCAATGAAGAGTGCATACCTTATAAATTTGCAGTTGCCCAGGAATTATATGCCCTACAGAAACTTTTGCACTTTTGTGCTAAGAGTCATGTACAAAAGTATTCAATCTTTCTAAGAGCGAAAAACTGAATGAAAGAACCTCACCAAGATGTATTATCAGGAGAGTAGATAAATTGTGGCATACTCGTTGAGTGGAATACTGTATCAACAGTAGAAATAAATAAGTAAAAAATAAATGAATACAGCTGCATAGATCAACAATAATATATTTCAAATTACATCAGAAGAAAAAACGATTTGCAGGGTAATATATACAATATGATTCCATTTTGAGATCGGAAAAACTAAGCTGTATTGTTTAGGAATACTAAACCAGTGGTAGGAGTAATGAATAACGAAGAATGATTCTGTCAGAATTCAGGTTAGACAACTCGGGAGGAGTAGGGGGAAGATATAAGTGGGATAATGTGGGTGGGCCATCTAGAATGAGTTAATATTCCAGTTCTTGGCCGGGGATAGGTTTCGTAAATGTTCAGGTGTTTTCGTACAGTCTTAACTATGTAGGCTATATTTCAATTTTTATTGTAAAATAAGACATATGTTATTACTTTTTCGGTATTTTTGTTTCTCTACGTTAGTTGTTCAAATTCATGTTCTAGAAAAAAGATAAGATAAGCTTTCTTGGAGAAAATATAAAGACATTAAATCCATCATTGCAGAATCCCCCAAATCTTTAAAGTATTATGAAAGAAGGGGCAGTTGCCGTGATTTTTAAACTGAATTATTTTTGTTCTGTCTGTGGTTTAATACAAAGTAAAGAAATTGGAGTAAGACCTGTGGTCAAGACCCAGCTCTACCACATAGCCAGTTTTGTGACTTTGGAAAAATCCTTTTCCTCTCTGAGCCTCAGTCTCTCCTTCTGTAAAATTGATCTAATATTAATCCCCACGTCCTAAGACTGCTGGAGGATAGTATAGTATTTGGGAAAGAAGTTTATAAACTTTAAGATTTAGTACAGGTGTTAGTTAAAAAATACATGTCTGAAATCAAAATTCTGGTCATACGTCTCTGTGCCGTAACCAGCTCCTAACCCAAACAGGAGTTTTATTTGAGGAAGCTGATCTGAAAATTGTGACTTTTTTGGACCCTATTAGTTCCCTCAGTGGAGACAGGGATAGACTTCCTCATTTGCTGTTGCATTAGTCCTAAATCTTGTAGAGACACCCCCTCTCCTCCCTGTCAGCCTTCACCGCAGGTGGTTAGTAAGTAGTTCCTGTCCCTCCGTGCTGGTCCGCAAAGGGGAACTGAGGAGATGGGCTTTCAGGCTCTGGTTCTCTGCAGCTTTCCAGCAAATGATAACCCACTGAGGTGTTAATTTATGTTAGTGATGTCATTGTTATGTTTTTGAAGAAGAGATTAGATTAAGTATGGGGGAGCACTTGGCCATCAATCCCTGTACCAAGGGTTGAAAGATCACTCCAAACTTTGCTGTGGAAGAGAGGAGACAGCAAGGGAGTGGGTCAACACCCCGAGGCAAAGACCCTTTTCTCTTCTTCCCTCTTGGTTTTATCGTTCCCTCAAGATAATCGCAAATCACAAATCCTGTCACAAATAATCACAGATCCTTACCACTATTTCTCAGGCATGTGATGTGTGAGGAGAAGTCTTACTTAAACTGAGAGGCTTTCGTTTTGGGGAAGGATCGGATATGCTAATCTGCATGTTCTAAGAGTTCTAAACAGAGCCTAAGGGACAATGCATACCTCTTGGATCACAGGGTGGCTGTTTGGGCTAAGAAAGCCCAGGAAGGCAACTCCCTGAGGCATTCCAACCACGGAAAGGTCACTCAGGCCTCAGCATTCCAAAGGCCTGCTCTGCCCTTTGGAACCTTCCCTTACCCTCAGCCACCTCCGTGTTATATTTTAGCAAGCCAGGTAATACGGCTGATTTCATTTCAAATACCCCAACAAAGTATCACAGGCATTTCCATTTCTTACCTCACAGTGCTTAGTGAAGGTGAGGTTCAAAATGGGACCAAACCTCTGTTGGTAAAAATATATGGTAGTACTCAGCCCTCCATACTAGAACATGCGAGCAGGATCAAAGCTTAGCCGAGTCTCCTCTCAGTGGAGCAGAAAGCTACAGCAGCGTATATGGGGAAGCCACTTGGAAAAGAAATTGCAGACAGAAACTTTCCATTTAGAATTTTGATTCCTCTGTAACCTTATAAAATAAAATCATTGAATATCATTAGACTCTGGGGAATAAAATAAGATAAAGGCAATCTTTATAAATAGTTCGGGTTTTATATTTAACTGTGGTGCTGGCTTACCTTTTTTTTTTTTCCGCATTACTTACCACGTTGATTTTTAAAAAGAGGACCGGGAAGAACAACAACAAAAAAAAATACCTATCTCAGTAAATCTTGGTTTTAGAAATCCATTAACAGTAAGGATGTAGAAACCAAGCAGTGGCATCATACCAAGCAGCAAAAGATTCAGGTATCATAAATTTTCAAGCCATCTGTACACTAAGTACACTGATGAGTGAATCATACATTTTAGATGAATGGAAATCATATAAGCTCCTACCCTTTGTAGCTGGTGGTAAAATCTAGAAAGCTCCGTAGCCCAGGTGAAAGCTCTCCAAAATGTTTCCACAACTTTGGAGGGAAAGTAAAAATCGACCTTTTTAAAATATAAAATGAATAAATGGAGGAGAGAGACTTAGTTGAAAAATAAGAAAATGCTTATTTTTATTATTGACCTTTTTTTTCCCCCGGAGTCAACTCATTTAATGTACTGGCGTAGTTACATTCAAATCCCAAATGTAGGAGGATTTCTTTTTTTTAATGTTTTGAATAGAAACACAGTGTTGTCTTTATATTTGATTTTAGCTATCTGAGCAGTTCTACCAAAGTGTTGGTTGTGTTTATATATATAGGATTTATATTCCACCTGCTTCCAGAACAGATTTACAGTTGACTAGTTTGACATATGAAGATTAGAAGATTATATTAGATTAAATAAAAGAAATGTGCCTTGTTAATGGGTTTATATATTCCTGAATCAAACACAGAGTAACTATAGCATTTACAATAATAACAATAATGCTCCGATTGTGGCAGCTGTAATGGTTTCATTATTTCTTTCCTGTAGCAGTAATCTTTTAGTGTTTGCCATAGAGCACACTGTACTATAGATACAATTTAATCAATTGCCGGGCAATGTAGCATTATTAATGTGATCTCAAGAGATGCTCAAGTGAAGATAGGGCCCGAGTATTTCATACTAGAGGCTGCTGTGACTTTTGGGGCTCATCGAAGATGGGGCTGCCCTCGCTAGTGACCTCATAATTTCCAGAAGCAGGTGGAGGTGGCAATTATAGCTTCGGCCACTATCTTGAACTTTCTGTAGTAGGTGATGAATTGCAAATGGCTAGACCCTGTGCACAACAATAAACTCAAATAAATCTTCAATGTGTAATAATGACAAGACCAGAAGACTGGCAGCTATAACAAGGCTTCTGTTGTCACCCACTTTGCTGTAGCCTTGATATTCATCATTATCAGCTAGAGCCAGCTCAAGAGCTGGACAAGAAGGTCCGAAGAAGGATGAGTTGTTTGCGCTGAAGCGTCCAGTTGGTCCCATCTGGACGAGAGTAAATGGGATTTTTTTTGCCTGTTCACTAGGCCAGAGCTGTCCATCATTGTAGGCAGGTATCTGATCACTTCATGCTGTGGGACAATATGGCTTTACACGGCTTGGCTCGCTCTCGGTAGTGCGATATAACATTTTTCCCCTCTATGAAAGCTTTTGGTTACTTTACAGTTACATAGAAATGCCGTTCGTTTTCACAAAACTGAGCTAATGCTGTTTGCTCCATCGTTGACAAATGACTTCTCAAATGAGAACATAATTTTAACACAACCCGAATCATGGTTGAAATCTGTGTCGTGAATCATATGAAATTATTATGTTCGATAATAGCGTATGTTTTCTTCAGCAGTAAGTAAAAACTGCTTTTAATTTACAAAGCAGTGATGTAGAAATACAAAAATTATTGGAACTTTAAGTTACTGTAAAATTATTACTTAATATTCCTAAATACTTTACTGTTGTTGATACATATGGTATACGTATTTTTAGTAATAAGAATGCGCTGTGTCATTTCTGTCAAGATCAAGTATTCCGATGACTGAATACTATTTGATTTAAAGTAAAAACCATATTCACTGATCCTTCAACATTTTAAGTCTGTGATAAGATCGATCAATATAATACTATTCTTGGATTGATTGTTCTCCCCCTTAGAAGACTATCAAGTTTTTAAAAGCCTACTTTGTTGAACATTCATTCATGGACATTATACAGTTACATATTTTGCCTGTTGTCTGTATTACAGTTATGATGCTCTTAAATTTAAAATTTGAAAATTCAGTAACTGATAGGTGACCGATTTCCCTATTATCCACAGCCATCTTGAATAAAGATTATAAGCATCCTCCTAGTGTGTTTTTATTACCTTTTTTCCTGTTTATTTTCAGCCTTTTAAGGGAGCAGATCATATAATTGTTTCTTAACATTTTAGATTTGGTGTTGCTTTTTAAGAAAAATGAACCCAATAGTAGACAGTGGAACCCTTTGAGCATTTTTGCTTTTGATTTATTTTAGATATATGTGTGTGTGTGTGTGTATTTCTGTCATCACTTAAATACCTATTTTTAGATAAACCTGTAATTGTATAATTCTGATTCACTTTAACTCCTGAGATGATTAAAAAGTAAGACATCAGGTTTCCATTTCTCCAAAATGCAGGTTCATTCTCAGGGTTCAGACCCAGTGACATGCCATCATTCACTTTTGTCTTTTGTTGGTAATAGATCTTGAAGCCTTGAGGCACAAGACTCATGCAGATTTCTTTGCATTTTAGTTTCCTGATGGAATAACAACTTCCAGTTTCAAAGCTGCAGCATATTGTATTTCATCTCTGCAGACCTAGCTTCACCCAGTAGTGGCCACAGGAAAATACATGTCAAGAACACTGTTTTCTCGTATTGGAATTTAGGCAATTTGTTTTCAGACTGTGGGCAGTTTCAACCTATTTTTGGAACCCCTTTGTGGCCTGACCATTCGTTCTCACATAATTTATGGTGGCCCTGTAGCATACGAACTTTCCATCACTGTCCAGCTGAAATTCTCTGTTGTCATAGACTCTTCTCCCTTGCCTTCCTTTGGCTCCTTTCAATGCCTTTCCTGCCTCTGGACCAGGTAAACTGGCTTTATATTCGACCACGCACAGCTTTGACCAGCTAAGTCACTAAATTGAATGATATGCATACACTTTAAATAGTATCTGGATGGCTGCAGATGTGTCCTGTGACCCTGCATCAGAATCGAATGCATAGCCGTTTACTGAAGTGTCTTCTAAGTATGTAAAGCTTGAACTTGAGTTCAGATTACTTCTGTACTAAAAAAAAAAAAAAAGAAAGAAAGAAAGAAAGAAAGAAAGAAAGAAAAAGAAAGTACATGTAGTTTTTTCGTACACATCAGTTTGGGCTCTTGGTATGTGTATTTTCTCCAAGTACTTCACATCTAGACATAGGACTTGTAGTGTGTTAGAATAAAATACTAATTGAAGAATTAGTATTGAAGAATTGAAGAAAACTAAATTGAAGAATTTTGTCCTAATTTCTTTACATTGCTGTTGGCGTCTAGTGTTGAGAAACATTACCAATAGGATCTAAGAGTATGATAGCTGAAAACTAAATAAGCTAAAAAAACGGATGATAGTAAATGATGATATTCTTTTACCCTCAAACAAGCTCTTTTATTTACTAGCCTCTTGGCCGTCTGTAAATTATGTAACTCCTCTAACTAAATTTTGTTAATTCCCCTTGTAAAGTGAATTAATAATAGTATTTCTCTCATGGCGTTTTACTGTTTAACGTGATTTCTAGCACACCGCTTTCAATAAAAAATTACACGTTATCGTTCAGATACAACACAGAATTACGCTTGTGTTCCTGTTTCTCACATTATGGCTCAGAGAGCTAAACTGGTTGGCGGAGGGAACCATTTGGTGCTGTTTCCAGGTTAAATTAGAAAGGGATAGCAGGCTCTATTCTTAAACGCATTAACCTGGAGCGGGAGTACCCCTCCCCTATAGCTGCGCATCAGAATCACCTGGAAGGCTTGTTCAACTAAAAGTTGCTGGGTTCCACTCCCTGAGTTTGTCATCAGTGGATCCCGTGTAGGGCCTGAGAATTTGCATCTCTAGCAAGTTCCCAAGTGATGCTAATGCTTCCAGGAACACTGATCCAGAGAGGCCCTTTCCTTAACTGATGATGAGAGTGAAATGAACTAACGGATACGCCCTGCATTTGCTGTTTGGTGGCGCTGGCACCAAGGAGAAAGCACACAGCAGGCTGCAAAGAGCAGACTTTGTTTCCTGACCCACCAGATTTGTACTCCCGGCTGGCCCAGGCTTTTCTCTGTGTCAGTGATGACTTAATGAAAAAGTTCTTGTTTTATTTTCTTAAGAGGGTGGGGCATTCTAGAATGATTTTGATTAAAATAAAATATTACTTCAAGTTATGAATCTCTTCAGATTCATAACATGTAAGTATGTGAAAATGTATCTGTCCATGTAAGCAAAAATTCTCCATAACATCTCTGATTGTATGCTGTGTAATTACACTTACTAATCATGTAATTGCATATCTTAATTATCACATGTCTTACTTGCCTTTCTACATGTATTTAAATAATTGTCTTAATATAATATATAATTACAAAAGTAACAGTTCAGTATCAGAGACATTTTATTGCTCCCACTGAAATATTTGCTTAGTAAGATTCTGTAAAACAGACATTTTGTCCAATAGGAGTAAGAAATGAATTTAAAATCACATTTTAAAAATGATATTATTTCCAGGACAGCCTAAGGCAGTTTATTTTTTTTTAAGTAAATTTTACTTTCAGAGTCTCCATTTCTGCAGCAAGTTTTTAAACACTTTATCAGTACATTTTATTTGTTTGTTTGCTTGTTTAAAGTAAGCTCTATACCCAGCATGTAGAGTTTGAACCCATGACCTCAAAATCAAGAGTCGTGCGCTCTACCAACTGAGCCAGCGATGCCCCCCACCCCCCAGCAGATTTTTAATTAGGTCATTGTTTAAACCAAGAAGTAACCAAAA
Source organism: Mustela putorius furo (assembly GCF_011764305.1). Lineage (NCBI taxonomy): Eukaryota > Metazoa > Chordata > Mammalia > Carnivora > Mustelidae > Mustela > Mustela putorius. Next base: position 16,683,553 of record NW_025421402.1, on the reverse strand, counting down.
AATGCGACTTTTTGTTGTGGACAGGTGTCCTTCACTAAAAAGAATTAACAATGAATGAGGATAACATAATCCGTTTGCATTTAACACTCTCAAATATTTTTTCACATGATTATGGTTGGTTTTCCTTCTTGAGAATGACAGCTTTGAGGGCAACAACTGTCTACACCGATCACTTCTGTGTCCCTAGGGTTAAAATCACATGCTCTGAGCAGGTATCCACCGATTACTTAGTGAATAAATGAATAATAGGAATTAATACTGATGTCAGTATTGGTGCTGTTACCTCTTATTGAGCATCTACTCTATGGTAGGTCTTTTCCTGGGTATTTGCATATGTCTTCAATTCTCATTACAACCTGCAGAGACTGATCTAATTAACCACTGAGCCTGAGTCTGAAGGAAATTAGAATCCTGTCCCCTTTCACAGATAACAGATGGTGGACTCTTGTCTTTCTGCTCTAGAACCTAGACTCTTGGCCAGCAAGCAATGAAGCGTCAGAGTCTCATATTCTGGGGGTAGGAAAGAAACGTCTGTAGTATTCAGGGAGAGACAAATGGAACACTTCTGAGACTGGCATTTAGGAAGAAGGAAACAAACTGGGGAAGAGACAGTTACCCCTTACACAGCTCTTCCGTTAAAGAATGAATCAGAGAGCAGTGAGGTTTGGCTTCGTTTGCACATAACTTAAAGCCTGGAAATGTTCGAAGTATTCTTTTTACAATTGGTATTTTTTTTTTATTTGGCATAGATAGACAAGCATCCAACGGAAGCATGACCATTACACCCTCCTAACCTGTGAACCTAGATGAAGTGAGAGTTTTCATTTTTTCAGCTGTTCTTTTTTTCTAGCCCCAATGCATTTGCACAGGGCAAGTTAGTTCTTAAATTCATGTGCTGATTATGAAGTTCTCCGACGTTTTGTGTATATTCCTTACCTTAACGATTTATCTCAGTTGACTCTTGGTTGATCTCTCATACATTGAACTGAGTAGATTTATCTGGCCAAGGAATATGAGTGACCAGTACATTCTTACAAATGAAGAATGAATAAACGAATTAGTAAATGAAAGAGGCCATAAGCCTTTTATTTCTCTCTCAACGGTCTTGGTGTGAGCTGTAATTCAGATGGACTGGAACCATTCATTTATACCATACGGTCAAAGGTGGAAAAGGAAGATATCAAATCAAATAAACTTTTCTCGTGGGATGCTAATCCTTCTATACATGGTAACAAGAATATCTTAAGTGCTTGCGGAGCATTTTAATCCCAAAGCAACATTTACCATCTTTATTTCCCAAAGGTTAGATATGACTGACAGTCCTGAAATACATATTCTAATATGGAGGCAAGATATATGGGAGAAAAAACCTACACCCTGGAGGGAAATATAAATTTATAATTAAGTTGCAGAATATTTTATAATATTTATCTGAGTTATCAGTTATCATCTGGTCATTAACTGAGATTAATTAAAACATATCACACACAGTGCCTAGCTCATAGTAGGTGCTCAACGAGTGATGCTGTAATTGAACCGGGAGACTTGGCCTTCCATCAGGGCTATAGAAACAGACCTGGAAAGACTAAGCCAAAATTTTAATATTCTGAAAAGAAAGTGTTTAGATACAGAAGGAGAAAAAGAACAAGCAGTTGTATGCAAAGGCAAATGCTTATTTGAGCCTAGCAGTTAAAACTCCTCGCATGTTAATTGCTCATAGAGTGATTTGGTTTTGGTTTGTTTTTAAAGAAAATGGAGCATTATCACCACGCTGAACTCATCCAGTCTAGACAAAAAAAAAAAAAAGTTTCCATAAAAAGTGTATTAAATGAGTAAGCTCTTGAATCCATTTTATGAAGCCTGGAAATGTTCGAAGTATTCTTTTTACAATTGGTATTTTTTTTTTATTTGGCATAGATAGACAAGCAGGTGTCTCTCAGTATTTGCAGCCCGTATAATCATTCACTATTCTTCGTGAGGTAAAAACTCACCTGTAGGAGACTCTTTCTTTCACAAGTAGGAACAGAAGAGTTGGCCTGTGTTCAGACCCACCATTCATGCCCCCCATTTGTCCAGCTCTTCAACCAGAGAAAATGCTTGAAATGGCATTGTTGGCTCTAGACGACACCAAATGTTTATTAACATTTATCCATATCCTCAGCAAGTGTATGTTGCAGTCTAGTTGTGTGTGACATAATTTTATATGTGTCTGGTGCTTCACTGTTTATGATACCTTTTATATACTTAGTCCACTTCACCTGTAGGTCAGAGTGCCTCAAAATCCCAGTTTGGCCCTGTGGGTTCTCTGGCTGGATTTTGTAGCTCATTGTGCTTGGTGCCATGGACAACACAGAGAAAACTGGTGTGTAGTCTGCTGCCACAAAGCCTATCATCGAGAGTGAGGTCTTCAGACAACTGGCTGTTAAATCAAATTACTGTTTGGTAAGTGTTTAGACATTCCACGAAGGACAGATCATTCCTGATTGGGAAAATTCTGGCTTTCTTAGGAAAGCTCTTGTCCTTGGTTTTCCCTTTCTGCAGCAAAAGCATAGTCATGATGACTCTTTATGCCCCCAGACTGAGGGTGCCGCTCGGTGCCCTCTGTGACCAGCAGAGCAGGGCCGTGACCTCACCTTCAGCTCTCCGCAGCCAGTCCTCTTCCCAAAGCCTCCCACATGCCCCTGGAACTCTTGTCCATGGGTGGAACCAGCTGTGAAGAAACAAAGCTTCACTGTGGCACCCCATGCACATTTCTCAGTTGAAGGATCACCCCAAATCCAGGGCTGCGGGCCACCTTCCGCCAGATTGAACGTTTTTAGTCACCTGTGAGAAGCAGAGGCAGCATGAGTCGGCAGTTCTTTTGGAAACTTGGGCCTGGAAAGGAGAGAAGAAAAGGGGCAATGGCACCTTTCAGAGTTCCGGCTGTTTTTAATAACAGGAAACCTGGGGTGTGTTTAAATGCTGATTGGGAAGGCTCCCACAGAACGAGAGAGGTTGGGAACCCAAAGGAGATAGGCTGAGAGATCATGAGGTTCCTAATTCAGTGGACGATGACAGGAGCCCGAGCACAGACGGGGAGATTAGCCCTAAGCAGGGGGGAAGACATTTATTCCCATTTTATGAGGAGGAATTGGAGGAGGTGGGGATAGGTTCAAGTTAAGTATACACATTTGAGGGGGAGAAGTGAGAACGTGTTTGGATTTCTGTTTTATTTGTAAAACAGTAGCCAGATGTGTTTGCCAAGGCGGGGTGTGGGGTAAAGGAAGTGGTCAAATGTTTTGAGGAAATTTGAGAATGTTTTAACTGCCTGATGTGAAGAATGGAAGAGAACTAATTCGAGAGAGTTGGGATTGCTCACTGGAGGGTATGGTTAGAGAGTTCCCCTCATCACAGTTGTGTGGCTTTTGTCCAAGAGTCATTAACAGCCTGGGGTACAGGAGGGCAGGTAATGTCTGGGGGTATGGCGAAGTCTTGCTTTGCTCCTGACGGGGGTTTCATGAGGCTGGTGTTTGGGAACGTGAGTTGACAAAGGGAATTGAATCTTTTTTTCCAAAGAATGAGACGGGATAGAATTTTCATCAGAGTGAAATGTTGCGTAACTTCAGATACAATTGCATTTTCATTATATGAGGCGCACCTGGAGCCCTGAACGTCTCTAGTCATTGAAGCAGTCAGGGTGCTCTTACCCTTCTGGTTTTTTCTAGGCAGAAGAGTTTTGTTTGCAGTTTCCTATCAGTCCAGATGTCAAATGTAAGACTACCCGGAGTTCAGTTTTTCAGAACTTTATAAAAGATGGCAACTCGAGTATACCTATTCATACACATAAGTAATATACATACATGTATATTCATACAATATAAATAAGATACAGTAACATCCTAAGTATGGCCTTCCAGCCCATTTATGTTACAGAACCAGTATAGTCTTAGCCATCTGAGCTCAGAGAATCATCCTTGATCTGGTTTTCTTTCATTATAATTATAGCTCTTTTTGACTTCTTTGTCCTGTTCTTGTCTCATGAAACTGGACCAGACTGGTCACTTCCTCATTTCAGCTTATTTAATACTCTTTTGTATAATGTTGGAGATGTCTGTTCACCATGGCTCAGTTTGGGGCTTTGTTTTTACAGCTCACTGTATGCCAGGTAGTAGAGAAAACACTCCGTGAGTAACAATTCAGTTATCCTCACACTGTCTCTGGAGCTCAGGTCAAAGGATAATTTCCATCACAGGTGGGAAAACTGAGGCATAGAAGGGCTTGAAAACTTGGACGTGGTCATACTTTCCAATGATGTGGCCTCTGAGACAAACTGAAAACCGACTTAAGAGCCGACACCGATAGCTAACCCCGTGTACTGAATTTTTTTTTTTTTAAAGATTTTATTTATTTATTTGACAGAGAGGAAGATCACAAGTAGGCAGAGAGGCAGGCAGAGAGAGAGGAGGAAGCAGGCTCCATGCTGAGCAGAGCGCCCGACACGGGGCTCGATCCCAGGACCCTGAGATCATGACCTGAGCCGAAGGCAGAGGCTTAACCCACTGAGCCACCCAGGTGCCCCACCGTGTACTGAATTTTGATCGGTTGTTTTCCCCGACCAGCTTAGTGGGTAAGGTGTCTCCCTCTCCTTCACGATACCGGGCAGGTAGGAAATGAGTTAAACGAGCGGATGAATGTGAAGCAGGACAGCACGTGACTCACGGCAGGTACACTGCATCCCGCGTGCCTCCTGTACCTTTCTGAGCTGGGGAATGGTGCCACAGTTAGGGAGCTGTGGTGCCCTGACACCGTGGTGCCCTGCGCTGCCAGTGCCAAACTACAAGAAAAACTTGCCAGTTAAGGGAACGTGGAATGGCTTGCCAAAGAAAAGAACATGTTGGCAAATCTGGAGGAGAAGGCCAAACCATGGGCACTGGTAGAAATCGCCAGTTGAGGACATGAGTATTAATCCTTAAGACTTTCCTGGTTACAAGAAATGGAAACCCAGCTCAGCCTGCCTTATGCAACTTAAAGGAAGATACTTACTGCTCAGAGAGCTGTAGCGCCAGCCACAGGCTCAGACATAGGCAATAGGACAAAGTCTTGCTCCTTTTATCTCTTGGCTCTCCTTTCCCTTGGGTTCACCTTGTTCTCAGTCAGGCTTTCCAGCTTATGGAAGCAAAATGGCTGTGAGCACTTGAAGCTTCTATCTCATCTCTATACTCCTCCCCTCCAAGCTCCTCCTCCTCCCCCCACCCCGCCCCCAATAAAGAGGACTTTTGTTCCAGAAATACTCTGGAATTGGTTCTTAATGACTTCACACCATATCCACATCCCCGAACCAGCTACAGTGAACATGGGACAGCGTGTTGTGAACACACGGGCCTGGGCCGGGAGTGGGGAGACAGCTTCCCTGCACCGCACACTCCAAGGAGGAAAAGGGTATTTGCACATCAGAGTGCTGTTATAAGAAGGAATAGATGCAGCGCAGTTAGCCTAAAACCAGCAAGTATTCCTTTAAAAAAAAAGGACTTAAAATATAAAGTCAAGACCTTCTTGACCTCAAGGGTATAGAACCCACCTTAGAAATGTTTTATGAAAGTGGCTCAGTGGGTTAGGCCACTGCCTTCGGCTCGGGTCATGATCTCAGGGTCCTGGGATTGAGTCCCGCATCGGGCTCTCTGCTCAGCAGAGAACCTGCTTCTCTCTCTCTCTCTCTCTCTCTCTCTGCCTGCTTCTCCATCTACTTGTGATCTCTCTCTGTCAAATAAATAAATAAAATCTTTAAAAAAATTAAAAAAAAAAGAAATGTTTTATGAAAAAGAAAGTTCTTGTCATTTTTGCGCGTGAGTGATACAATTGGACCATAAGAGATGCTGTTAAGAAAATAGGAAGTTTGGGCCTTCTAGAGGGAATACCTAAAATACAACTTAGGAAAGAAGTTTTAACACTTTAATCGAATTAAACTTGAGTGCTCTCCGCTTCCATTGCATCGTTCACCTGGAAGATATGTGCTGTGAACTTGCAGCTGAGATCGTCCTGTGATGTCATGAATTACTCAGCCCATTTTCCTGCATGTAATAGTGGTGTTTGCATGGATTTAAAAAACAAAAAAAAAAGAAAGAAAGGATTTTTTTTCCTATCTGTGCACATTGAACTGTGTCAATTGCTAGGGTACTTATAAGGTTGAACAAAGATGGTAGCTTAAATTTTATGATTTTGTTTTCTCATTTTTTTAATATAGGTTACATCGTAGAAACTTACTAAAAAAAAAAAAACTGAGTAATCTCTTTCCTCAAATCAAGGACTTTTAGTATTGTCAGGCTTTGAGAGACTCGACTTGTCAGACCCCTAGTGACTCACAAGATTGTCCTTTTTAACTGCTATGACAGGACATCTGTACACCATAAATTTGAAACTGCAGGAGAAGAAAACAAGAGCATTGCTGATTTGTTTTAAGAAAGTACAGGAGCCCCGTCATGTCTTGTTGCTGAATTGTCTTAAGTTCAGTGGAATCAGAGACTTACAAAGCAGCGTAGGCTTATTGGGGAAGTTAAGTCACAGTTCAGAAGAAATTGGCATGTGGCATGTTTTCCTTTGTCTGCAGAGATCAAACCTTAGAATGACATAAGTTCTATCAACATAGTAGTGTTGCACAAAGAGTTAATGAACCTGAATCAGATTTGCCTATCAAGGAAAGAACTTATTGTACAAGCTACAGGTGATATATTTGTCCCAAATTTGTTCTAAAATGTCTGGCTCTGTGACAGAATCCTCTGTGCAGTGTGTGCATCCAACTGGAATTGTAACTATCATGCACCAAGTGCACAGGCTATTTCTGTCTCTTCAATACTAGTATTCTCACTGATTATCCAGTTACAATGGTGGTAGGCCCAACCTCAGCCTCAGTGCTAGAACCAACAGCAAGGATAGATTTGGGGTGATTATCCCTAGGATGGGTCTGGGGAGAGAAGGTGTGGACACTTGCATACCAGATGACACTTGGGGACTTTGTGTTTCTTTTCACTTCCGGTTACATGGTCCTGGCACAATGATCTCAAAGTCTGTAAACACTAGTTCCCTCACTGTGAGAAATAAGAATGTTTTTTCATATTATTAATTTCATCAAAGGCCTATCTTGAATGTGAAGGCAAATAAAGGACTTGTTGAAACCCATTTACCATCAGAACGGTTCAAAGTATCCTCATGAACTGGAATCAGCATTGATCAAAGAGTAGCATTTTGTGCAAATACTGTGCATTTTAGTGTAATAAAGTTGACAAAATGGTTTTGCAGTTTATCCTGAGAAGTAATCATGGCTATATTGCTTTAAAAAAGGAGAGAGTTCTGTGTTTTGGTTTTTTTTTTTTTAATTAATAGGCTATTCCCTGTCATTGCTGCCAATAGAAAAATTCATGTTATTCTACCCATAATCATGTAGTGTGTTGCTGAAAAATCAGGGAGTGGTGCTTTAGGATAAATTGTTATCAGAGGATGCCAAGCTTGCGGAGGAAGGGAGCAGCCTAAGGCTGTGGTCCCCAGTAGCTCCCAGTGGCTAGATGCGGGAGTAGCCCTTTAGCTCCTTACTTTTCATCTGTCTGTCTTTCCTTCTGCTTGTCTTTCTCTTCCTCCTTCTCTTCCGCCTTCCCGTTTCCCTTTCTTCCAGCTACCTTCCTGCCTTCTTTCCTTTCTCAAATCTCTTTGTGATTGTACCGTAATCAATTGTGCTTTCCTTATCAGTCGTGAAACTGAAGTATACAATTTAATTAAATAGCCTAACCTCCTGAAACATTTTGCTGTAAAAAAAAGAAGAAGAAGAAAAGAAATCTCCCAAGAAATATAATTCTCATTTAGGTGTTGAAAATTTTTACTTTGAATCTGATTTGCTAATTTTCATCCTAAGCAATTTTATCTTTCACATATTAACTTAAAACCAGGTGATTATAACCAAAGTAGTGACTATTTCACAAATACAGTCGGCATCAATGTGTGTGCATTAAGTTTCTATATAAATACAGATATAAATAAATTGTAGAAACAATCAAGAAACCAAGTCTTTCAGGGTTATCTATTGCCATTGCTTCCTATGCATTGAAGCTCTCACCATAGCCATTACTATAAAACGTTCCCTAAGTACATAAAGGCTCTGATCGTTAAGATTTTTATTGCCAGCCACACATACAGAGCTGCAAATTGCCTTGTTTCAGATTTATTATGTATTACTCCAGAAATTCTATAAAGATCAAAAGAACTGATTACAATGTTGACCTTTGCATTAACTCATCTGAATTTAAATTCAAGTGTTTGATTTGGGAAAATAAGTCCATTTATCATAGGTCTGCTACTGAGGGGATTGTGCAGCCCTGATTGGGAGTGCTGAGACCAAATTTATTTATTGAGCGTGGGCTTGAAAATTGTTTGTAGGACAAGAGGAACAAAAGTTTGACCTGCCATTGTATAGTGCCAGGGGAACAATGTGGACATTGCCCTTTTCAAATTTCAAGTGGTCCGTCTGTTTCAATCTTGTTGATAGAATTGCCAGATATTAAGTTGAGCAAATATAGACTGTTTTAAAAATATAAATCATGCTTCGATTTAAAATTAATGGTCCTTCTTTTACTGAGAAAATAACCATTTCTTCAACATTGAGATTGTATTTTGGAGGAATATTGAGATGCTTCTCCTTCTGCAATTAGTCTTTGTATTATACCTGAACTCACATTTGTCCACTCTTTGTTTTGTTTTCGGAGTTACTAAGAAAAACCTGTTTGTAATAGTATCTTCCTACATGGAATTATACAGATTTAGTTAACTTTCAGCTATTGAACTACAATTGAACTGTTCCATTTTAAGCACAAAAAAAATTCAAAATTTGAACCAAGGGACTATTTAATGGTAACCCCCCACATGCAAATTGCATATCTCATGCACATGGATAAACCTTTTCTTCTGCCTTTAGATGGGCAGAGAGTTCTAGAAAGTGCTTTGATAAAGAAGGAGGTGACGGCAGTCAGCAGAAGGCATCAACATGTATCTTTCCCTAAATACCCAGGCTTTTTGATAGCATGGCATTCATAACTGTGAAAAATTAGGGTCTAGCAATGTTAAGTATGGTGATGATGGACATAACTTGGCTCATAATAACCTGAAGAACCTACTGGTTAAAAAAAAAAAAAAAAGACATTGTAGGTTAGGATTTATGCCCATCTTAACGCCTAAGGTTCAGCTCTTCTGCTCCTCATGGTGATTAACCCTCCAACCCAAGCCACTGTCAGCATAGAGAGGCCAGGGTATTACCCATTTGCTAAGTTTCACTGGGCAGGCCGGAAACAATTACAGTAGACCCTTGACATTTGCAGGAGATTTGTCCTGAGACATCCCTGTACTGTACATAGGAAAATGTAACATAGCATGTTATTTTCCCTATCAAATCCAGTAAAGTAAAACTAAGAAAATTAAGTGACCCTTCAGGCCATTCCATCAGCACAAGACCAAAGTATTTATAAAGCTATTAAAGTAAATTCTGCCACCAAAATAAACTGCATACCACCTAACAACATGATTCTCGTAGCATTAACCCCAAATTTACAGAATCTGCAAATGGTGGACAGTATTGGTGTAATGATGTCAGGGATAAGATTGAGATGTGAATGAACGCTCGGCTTTCTTGTCTTGAACTTGCTCCATGCATCTGTTCGTGTTAGAACTGCCACAGAGTCATAAAGGACTATATCAGAGACCTTTGGGGCTCTTGAATAAATTCTTTTGTGAGGAGGTGCCCTGGGGGGTCAGTCAGAAAAGCATGCAGCTCTTGATAATCAGGGTCATGAGTTCAAGCTCCACTCTGGGTGTAGAGATTACTAAAAAAATAAATAAATAAACAAACTTTAGGGAAAAAAACACAAATTCTCTTGTGAAACTTCCTAAGTTTGTTTTTTTAAGGATGTAGACTTCCCAGTTATTGATACCTATATGAATTCATCTAACACAGAGTCTGTCTAAAAGAAAAGAAAAAAAAGAATCCATCTGTTTTGTGATGAAAAGAGAGGGCTGAGGTAATAGTTTTACACTTACTGCTCTTTGTACAGTCTAAATATAAAGGGTCCTGGTAAGGGAGACCAGTAGATCTTTGTAATTAAAACCAAGTGGTTTCGCCTGAAAAAAATAAGTCCGTAAGACATTCAGAAGTTATAATCTGATCGTTGTTTCCTTTTTTTTTTCCAATTTCTTGATTTTTTTAGTTTTTGAAGTTTAAAAATAGTATGTTTGCAGTATCGAACTCTTCTTTGTCAGTTTGAAATACTTGGAATTATCCAAATTATTGGATTAGTGGGAAAGTTGTATTTACCAGTTTAATTGAAGTGTTTCTTTTTTTCTTATTTAATTTAAATAGGACTCAAAGTCCTAAGTGGTGTGGCTGTATTTGAGGAGTTTGACTCTTCTGTTTCACCAACCTTATTGTTTGAAGTGGTTTTATTTATCGTAGTGATGAGTCTTTTCACTTCTTATACTTTAGTATTTCGAATGGTGTCAAGATGTTACGGAAGTGGGAAGTGGCAGCTTATGAACAGAGTTGTATAGAGAGTACTTGTGTTCAGTACAAAGCAAAATTTTTATATGTTCTTTGCCAATTTCAAACCTTGTAAGCTAATTAATTCCAAGTTAGCAAATATATATTGAATCCCTACTATGTGTTACATGTTATCTTAAGTAACCCCAGGTACAAAGATTAATTGAAACAGGCTTTACTGTCCAGAGATTTGCTATCTAGCAGGGTAGACGTACTTAATCTAATGTTGTAAGGAAAGTGCTTTATTAAAGGAATGAACAAAGAACTAAGGAAATTCAGAGAGAAGGAAGAAGCCAAAAAGGACTCCTTTTCTTTGATTTCTAATCTTTATGAAAATGATCTAGGCACTCAACTTAAAATCACAGAATGCTTCTGATGTAAAGGATTTTAGAGAAAATATTGAATTTTCTTTAACAGATTAGAAAATTGAGGTCCAGAGACAGGAAGTGACTTATCAACGCTCATACACCTGGGTTGGGTTTTTTTCCACATTGTCCTTGATCAAGGATTTAGTATGCTCATAGAGGTTACCATTTAGACAAAATCTTCCTAATGACTGGAGAGCAAGCAGTTAAGTTCAAAATTGTATAGTATTCTCCGTAATGGCAGTATGATTTCACAGAAAGAAGAGGAAAATGTAGGCGGATAGAAATGGGGAATGTGCCAGAGATGATGTCAGGGAATTAGGCCTTCTGTGTAGTTAAGGCCCGGACTGAGCGTATAAAAGGCACAAACCAAATAAAAGAAAAAGAGAAGAAAGAGGCCGGAAGGAATTTGAATTTTAAGAGTGACAATCCCTGATACAGAAGTCTTGATAAAATGTTCAGTGTGTGTGTTTGCCTGCTCTGAGCCAGAGTGACGTGCTTCCTTTTTTCCTGTATGTTCCCTGTTTTTAATCCTTATGGAAAACCTGCAACATGACCAATAGGCCCAATTATAGGTGAGACTAATTGAGGTAAAGAGAAATTACTTGATGCAGCTAGGTTGTTTAGTTAACAGGCAGCAGAGCCGAGATGACTTCATCTGACCACAAAGTATTCATTCTCTCTTCTACTCATGATGGAAGATCACAACCAAAGTTTTCCGAGTTAGGTGACTCCTGCATATATTCTCATTTGTGAGACTAGAAATATGCTAACAATGACCAGTCGCCAGAAACGCATACATATGTGCATTCATTCATTCATTCATTTTTAAAAATTAAGAATTGAATTTCATGAGGGGAAGTTAATTGGAGAGGGAGTTTAATGAATTTATTTGGTTATAATGAGCTTGAGATGATTCTAACCTTTCCAGAAAGAAATATCCCAAAGGGATCCTGGAAGTGTGGGGCTCTTTGTTGGCAGTATGGAACTTCAGAGGAGAAAAAGCTGTATATATGTGATTGATCAATAAGAAGATGATGTTGACGGTAGGAGAGTTAGTGCCCTTTTTCAAAAAGCAAGTATATAGAGAAAGGAATGAAAAGCGAAGGAGATCACTCTGGAAAACGGGAAGAGGAGGAGATAGAGAGGTGTGTCGATATGATGGTTTTGTCAAATGATCTGGCATGGTATTCTTTGTTGTGCTTTTTGTCTTTTGTTTTATATGATTGCATAATGGTCATAAACTACCAAATTTTACATATACTTTCCTCTGTAGTTCAGGAAGTTTCTCATGCATACTGATACACAGGTGGGTTTAAAATTTTGCTAGTTGTGTGAGGATTCCTAGTGAGTAACCATACAACCAGGAAATTCCGCAGGATTTGCATTAAACCATGTGAAGAAGAAATTAAAAAGTAACATGTAAGTGATATAGAGAAGAAAAAGAGGAGGGTAAAGTGATAAGAAATTAAAAAATTCTGAAACATCTTTGGAATCTGAAATCAGTAGAGGTGTTGGTGGTGAATCTATTGCTAGAGTTTGTGCTAGGCTGCTCATTCCTTTCTCGTTGGTTTTTTAATTCCAATTCCGAGTATACTGAACACTCACAGAGAACCTGAGTCAGTTGTCCACTCACTCATTCAACAAATATTGTAGGTACTATTTAGATACAGTAAGGTGCATTTTTGACTCTGGCTTAATTCTATACATTAACCTAAAAAGAAAAAACCAACTTCCTCCTTATTAGACTATTAGACTGTTACCTCAAAATCAAGAACCCAGGTAGGCAGACCTGTGACATTAAGATAATAATCGAATACAGAAGAAGTTATTTTTTTCATTTCAGACTGATTAAATCAAGTCATTGTAACTAAAAACCCACAACAAAGGAATGAATAGCCCTACCAAGGAGGTCTGAAGTGAAATGTTAAGCCTGTTGATAAAGCAGACTGGGTCTATGAAATCTGGATGTACTACTATTTACAATAGCTAGCATTTCTAGTCCTTCCTGTGTGCTAGGCAGTTTACCAGGATTTGACATGTACTATTTTAATTCCCATAAGAGACCTATGAGGCAGGTATTACTCTTACTGCCCATTGCCCTTTTACCCATAAGGCAACGAAAGTAAAAAGAAGTAAAATAACTTGTACAGGTAGAAAGTGGCAAAGCATGGATTTGAACAAGACAGTAGGACTTTAAAATCCCACACCGAGCTCCAAATATTTAATACTAATTTGAACTAAGTAGCTGAGCCTGGTGTTTGTAGTACCCTAACCTGAGTGCAGATAGTACTTTACAGTTCATATTACAATAAATACTGTATGTACCTTAGCCGACTGTGTGGTCATGTGACATCTGGTCACCCAAGAGAATTGGGAGAGAACCAAAAGGGTCCAGATTTAAAGAGGACAGTTGATTGTTGCTTGGTCTAAGTGGTCATGGGATTGTAGGGTGCCACTCATGAGCTTTTATTATCTTTAGACATCCTGAATATTTTTGCATGAACTATAAGTAGTTTAATAAATACAAGGAACAGTTTAAAGTAGAATTTCATTTCATATATGAAATGTGGTTTTGTTTCATATTGGACCATCAAGACCCTGATCACTATAAGAAGATGGGCATTTTTTTATTATGAAGCTAGTACCTTACCCAGTTAATAATAATTTTAAATTGCAGTCTAGGGTCTCTGATTTAATAATTAATAAATAAGAATTGTGGAATATTCTGAAAAACAACCTGAGGGTTTTGAAGGGGCAGGGGGTGGGAGGTTGGGGGAGCCTGGTGGTGGGTATTAAGGAGGGCAGGTATTGCATGGAGCACTGGGTGTGATGCAAAGACAATGAATACTGTTACGCTGAAAAGATATAAAATAAATAAATAAATTTAAAAAAAAAAGAATTGTGGAATATTTTTGTGGTTGCTCCCGTATTTTCAGAATGTGAGTGCTTTGGAATTTTTTTTTTTAATATGGGGTGAAGGCAATTAACTGTAAGATCTGCAAGAATCCTTTTGATCTTATTTTATATTCATTGAAATATTTCCATACATAATTAAAACAGCATGTTGAGTTTTCCCACTAATTATATTTGTTCTTTCCATTGTCATTTACAAGAGATATGTATCTGTATCTATATTCAGTAACCAAGGGCTTACTGAAAACAGGTGTACTTAGGATTCTGTTATTTGTGTTTCAAAGCAATTAAAATATCAGTCATGGCCTTTGTTGAGATTTCAATGTAGATGTCAAGATAAAGCATAAATACCTAAGTCAACATGTGAATTTTGCTTCATTTCATAACTAGCATGTGCCAGAGACTGTACAATGTAGGGAAAAACAAAGTTGAATAATACCTGGTACCTAGTCTCTATCTAGATGCTTATAATCTGTCAGAGGGTTAGATAAATAAACAGCTAATTAAAATACAGTGTAATAAATAATATAAGTATAATGATTATATAGAAGTTGCTAGGAGCCCAAAGGAAAATTATTATATCATTATGGATACAAGTACATAATAATGTTATGGGACTTAGGTAAGATTCAGTGAAAGGAACCAAAATATTATTTGGTGTACGTAGTGACAGTTTTTAGAATTAAGATATTAATATGCATCACCAAACAAGCTCATTTTTTGGTTCCTTCATACTGCTAAACAAGGCTTGACAAGTTATGTGGAGTTATTCCCTTTAAGAATTATTTGTGAGAACTGAGATAGGATTCAATAAAAATTAGCTTTTTTTTCTTCACAAATACATTATCTTGGTTAGCACCTTTGATATGGTTTATTATCTCTGGGTATCCATATGCCTAAGACTGACACTTTAACCCCAGTGCTTTTGGTATTATTCACCCATGAAAATTGACATTTGGATTTGCTACTGTACATATTTGCAGAATCTGTCAGTGTTTCCCGTTTTGCCTTTTCAATTTCCATCCAGTCTGAAACCTTTGTTCAACACCCTTCTATTGATCTCCTTCTGGCTGCAGAGGGTTTTTTTTAACAATTTTCCCCCTGCATCTAGTTTCGAGCTTTGTATTTATGCTGTGACAGCCAATTTTTGCATATTTTAAAAGCATTTCTTATGACCTCCCTTTTGATGTTTTTCCCACTTTGTCCTACCGTCTTCAGTCAAGTCTGCCACAGTGGTCGTCAAACTTTTGCGAGGACCAGAATCACATGGAGGGCTTGCTAAAACACAGGTGGTGGGCTTCACTCTCAAAGGTTCTAATTCAGTAGTTTTGGGGATAAGACCTGAAAATTTGCATTTCTAACATGATCTCAGAATGATGTTGGTACTCCTAGCCCGGGGACCTCCCTCAGACAACCATGGTATATGGTGGTGGCTCTCAAAGGATAGTCAGGGGATCCCAGAGAATCCCCGAGTCTCTTTAGGAGGTCCATAAGGGCAAAACTGTTCTCACAGTAAGTACTAAGATATTTGTCTTTTTCACCTCAATTTTTCCTGAGAACATGGTGGTGTTTTGCAAAGTCTCTAGGAAGAGTGTTGAGGATTATTGGGTTTCAAAATTAACATGGTTTTAATTTCCAGTACAGCAAGTGTCAATACCTATAAACCATAGAAACAAAAACTTTTGGGGGACCTCAATCACTTTTAAGAGTATGAAGTTTGAGAAGTGTTGGTATAAAGAACAGAGCACTACTTCTTCGAACTGAAGTCGCCCTGCGTGTCCTGGCCGCTTTGTGCTCTCTGACCTCACACCGTCCGGGTCTTCCCTTGCCCCCACCCCGACCTCCTCGCCACTCCTTCCTTCCCTGCTTCCACACCTTCCTATGCTATTGCCTTTGACTAGGAATGTCCCCACTCCTCCTCCTCCTTCAGAACTCAGCTGGGCTTCCACTTCCCCATCACGTTCTCCTGATTTATTTCCTTCATAGAATTGACCACAATCTGTAGTATTTCTGTGTATTTGTTTGTTTGTTTATTCTTGTATAATTCATTGTGTCTCCGTAGACTAAAATGAAAATCCCATAAATGCAGGGTCCTAGTAAGTCTTGTTCGCCAGTATGTCTCTTCCTCTTCCTTTTCCCAGGACACATAGTCAGGGCTCAATATTTTCTTGTTGAGTAGATGAACCAGACATTCTGGACTCAAATACTGTCTCCACTACTTGTTAAGTAGGTGGCCTCAGGTGGGTGGTTTTAATCTCTCTGAGCCTCACCTGCGAGATTGCAATAATAATTAACATCTTACAGAGTTGCGAGCTGGAGTCACACTAGAAATGCATGCAGCTTCTGGGAGTCCATGGCACCCAGATAGTGCTCAATCAGTGTTTGTTAAAATCAGTAATGATAGAGGCTATTTACTTAGTACATACCAGGCTCATCAGAGAGGACAAAAGGAAAGAATAAAACAGTTATCTCTGCACTTGGACTTGTTCATGGTCCAGTGGAGTGTGCTGCTTGGCATTCTGTTTGTACACCCAGTCCCATAGAGTTGGGTTGTAGTGACATGATGTCAGTGTTTCACAAACCCACCATGTTGGAAGATCTCATTGTTTCTGATTTCATGGTGTGGCTTAATGGCCATGGGGCTTGGAGTTAATACCTATGGGACAGTTCTAGAATAGTTGGTCGTTATCAAGTCTCTTAGTTATATTGATGCTGAGATGCTACCATTGCTTTATGGATAACGTCTAGAATGGATTTTAAGAGCATGTAGTATTCTACCATTTTCTTAGCACAGGCTGATATATTCGACGGGCTTCTTTTTGTCTGTGAATTCTCTTAACAGTGCGCTACTCCGGAAAGGTGAGTTGCCAACTCTTTTTTTTCTTTTTTCTCATAGTCTTTTTTCCTTATTATATTTGACCAACTTATATGAAATTGTTTGAGGTGTTCATTAAAGAATAATTGCATCTCTTTCTTTTTCTGTATTTTAAAAATTGCAGACTATTCTTTATGCAAAGGACTTAGTAAATTATATTCATTTACTCCATTTATTCTCTGCATACTTTGTACTTGGCTTTATCTTTTGCATTATTTAATTTTGTGGAACTGCTTTTAGAGTGGGTTTAGCCAAACAGATAGCAGCATGGTTTCTAAGACAACATATCTAGATTTTTAAAGACTCTAATATTTAACCTGCATGTTACATATTTGGAGCCTGTACTGAGTTGTCTTATGACTATCCCAAAATGCTGATAAGCAACAGTGAACAATATTTGTGCTTTTGATGATTGCAACACATGGTTCTGTGTGGGCCCACATACCAGGTTCTGTTGGTGGCACAACAGTAAATTAGTCAAAACCCACCACTCGTGAGAAATGTGTATGTTTCTAGAGGAGACCGACACATATTTGCAATTTTAACATGAGGCGATCTGTTATGTGACATAAGATACAAGGAAATAATATGAATTCAAAGTGGGAAGAGAAATTACTTCTGTTGTGTGTGATCAAGGAAGGCTTCAAGGTTTTTTCAGTTTTTCTGGGTAAAATCAAAGAAAGTGTGTGTGTGTGTGTGTGTGTGTGTGTGTGTGTGTGAGAAGTTGGACACAGGAGGAGATGCGTTGCCTTTATTACTTCAATAACCTGTATTCAAATGGTCTGACAGTTCAAGTTTCTTTCAGGCCCTTAGAATTGGCCAAGAACAGCAAATCAGCTGTAAAACATTCAATTTAGGGACCATTATTATAGATAAGATACTTAACTCTATTTTATTTAAACCCATGACCTTTACGCTAATTGAAAAGCATCAGAAAAGCACCAGCCTATGGCGTCATGAATAATGTCTTTGTGGAAATTACTGAATGAAGTTTTGTGATTTAGACTGGCTACTATGTTGTTGTAACTTATTGTAAAGTGCCTCTTCTTTGTAATGCAGTGCTTTATATATTAAACATGTATCTACATGACTAATCTGCTCAGGAAAAACAGTTGCTCAAATGATGTTTATCAACCCTAAGGAAGAGTTTTTCAAGTAATTCCCTGAAAAGAATGATGATAGCCCCTAATAATGAGCATCTCGCATTGCTTCCTTGCCCTACGTACACACCCTCCTCATTCCCAACTCCCTCCAACCTATAAGCTCCTTACTCCATGCTTATATCTCCTGTCATACTGATTTGTGTCATCCTATTATTGGAGTTGGATCTTGCATTAGACTTTTTTGATAGTTAGTACCAATAATAATAATAATAGGCTGACTCTGATCTATGTGCTTTTCAGATTGTCTCATTTAATTCTCATAATAACTATATAAAATAGATATTGTTTCCATCCCCATTTTAAAGATGTGGGAGTTAAGGCAATCTTAGAGCTGAAATGTGGAAGAAGCAGGATTTGGAGCCAGGCAATCTAGATTCATCTAGATTCATAGCCCACACTTTTAATCACTCAACTGTTTTCCTCCTAAGAACCACTTTATACTGGAGAAAAAGAAACAGTGGGTGAAATCCATAAGTTGTAGTTGATTTTGTTAAACTTGGTGGATTGTGTATCCCGTTGTGATCACAGCATTGAACAGCAAGAATTACTGCTAAGACTCCGTATTTCTTTGTTTTCTAATCTTATCATAAAAGTATGTTTTTGTCACAATTGATTTTGTAACCTGCAGAATGAAAAATATGATATGTATTATGTGGAATTTTGCTGTGAAACCGAGAAAGAGCTTAAATTAGTAACATTTATGCTTTACTGCTTATTTGTGGATCACACAGAAAGATTTTCATCTACTCTAATGTAAGGATAATTCTATCTATGACTATTTTAAAGAGCTGATGTCAGTTTATAAGTGTAGCGGAGCAAAAACTTAAAAGCTGGACAAAAGAAAATGTATCTTCTTTATTTAGGACATTGGATATTTCTCATGAGGTTTCACTTACAACTACTAGGGGAAGGAGGGCATGGAGTGTGGAGCAGGGGTTGGGGAAAGTGATACAGATTTGCCAATCACTGTATCACAGTATCGAATATTTCTTTGGGCAGCTGACCCTTTTTCTAACAAAGGCTTGGTCCTGTAGCTCTCCCCCTCCCACCGACTTCTCTCCATGATGGCAAGGAGGAACTTGGATGCCGTGGAGGTCTTGGAGGAGGTTCCCGTAGTTTCTGTCACCATTTTATTGTCTGTTCACTGTGTTTGGTCCTTGCTGATCTCCGGCTGGCTAGTCTAGTCTAGTCTGAAACCCGGTATCTCATTCACTCACATGAATCTGTTTCTCTCTGGTCTTTTGAGGTCTCATGCTAGTACCCATGATTGAATCCCATGGATTCCCGTCCTTTGCCCCTGATCTCCACGTCCCTGTGTTCTTTGAGCACACCCCCCCCCCCAACTAGGTTACAGAAATTCCTGAGTCACCCAGGCTGAGGGGAACCAGTAGCACTCTCAGGCTATCTCTCTAGCCCCCTCCTTCCACAGATGGGGTATTTTTCCTCCTGTGCCAGTTTGGGCAGGGTGCCAACTCATATGTGGCCTCTCCTGGAGACTTCCCTCCTTAGCAGCTGGCCTCAGGAGGCAGACTTGCCTTAGTTCCCTGCACTTCCCTGATCTTGCACTTCACCTTGCCCCAGACAGGCGGGAGCAATCAGAACCTGGGTTCCTAACCTCCTCCTCCTACTTCAACTCCAGCTCTACTTTTCATGGTCTACGGGAGTAAGAGGGCAGGAAGCGCTGCAGCCCAGCCATCCTCAGCAGAGGGGGCTGCTCCCAGGCTCTTGGTAGAGAAACCCAAAAGCAGCAAGGGATAGGGATTTAGTGAAGATGAAAGTACAGTAATTTAAAATATGAAATTACTACTTCCTTTTTTGTTTGTTTTTATTCATTTTTATTTGGGACTCTCTCTTCCCACTGGAGTTGGACAGTATCAACTAGGTGGATAATCTAGCATAAGCTTGGAAGCCTTGACCGTAGATTATTTTACAGAATAAGCCATATTTGGATTTCTGGATTTCTGAAACTTGATTACTTACCCAACTTTTTTTTCTTTTCTCCCAGTAGACTTATGGTCTAGTCAGGCTTGTGTCTTTGTTTCCAAACATATATACCCTTACGGTCCATACCTCATATCTGTGTTTAGCATATAATTCTCCTCCTTCCTTTAGCTTAAACCCTACCCGTCTCTAGCACTCAGCATAAACCACATCTCCTCCTCACATTTGTTAAGTTGGGCCATAACGATCTCTCTTTTGTGAGCCGCGATGGCAGTTACGATCTCAGTGCACGCAGTTTAGCACTTGTTTAATCTGCATTGGTTTCATATTTTTTAAGTTTGCAACATAGTAGCTAGAAGGGGATTTTTTTGTTTGTTTTTTGTTTTTTAAGATTTTAGTTATGTGAGAAAGAGATCATGAGCAGAGTGAGGGGCAGAGGGAGAGGGAGAAGCAGACTCCCCGCTGAGCGGGGAGCCTGATGCAGGACTCAATCCCAGAACCCTAGATCATGATGGGAACCAAAGGCAGACGCTTAACTGACCGAACCACCCTGCATCCCTAGCAGGGTTTATGTTATGCAGTTTTTCAGAATCTTCTACCACATCTAGCTCTGTGCTAGGCATATAAATTAGATACTGAGTATCTCTTTCAGTGTACTCCTGACCTTCTTAATGGCATGGTTTTGGTTTTTTAAGAAGAAAGGTAGAATTTAATGGCAATAATGGCATCATCATTATTATTATTATTCATGAGGGATTAACCTTGCTGCATAAAGATGCTGGAGTAATGGAGGCTTGAACAAGGGTTTTGTTTTTTCCCCCTCATGTTATGGGAAGGTATTTGATGGCTTCATTACCCAGATAAAGGATAGCAGGATGGAAACCTTTGATTCTTGTCATCTTTCACTCCTACACAAAAAAACGGATGTTGTTGCCTGTATCCCAGGCGACCTGAAGTGCAAAGACTGGCCCAAGTCTCCTGACCACAAAGTAAATCCCACTGAGAGAACTTTCCTCAGAGGCTCCACTTGTGATTGCATTTCCTTCTTATTGGCCAGAACTGTCTTCACATGGCTGCCGCCGGCTGGCCCAGTGATGTTATTGTGCAACCAGAGTTCAGCTAAGTACTGGCTTCTTTCCATTTCAAGCAAATTCTACTGATAAGCTTCCCCAAAAATGGAGAGTTTTACGGTGTGATTTTTTGCTTGAAATATGTGTTGGCCAAAAGATACTAAAAGTTTAAGTTATTACTTGGGATTTGTGCTGCGAATCAAGAAGAAGGATGGTATGTACTATACTAAGATTTTACAGTTATTGATGAACTAATATTTGATTTCTTAATTAACTCATTCACTCATTTACATTTTAAAGACTAGTTTGCCTTTTATACCTTAAGAGTTCATTTGCGTATGTTGATACTTGCTCTCTCTTTCCCTTTCAAGTCACT
The DNA here is from genome assembly GCF_011764305.1 of Mustela putorius furo. Lineage (NCBI taxonomy): Eukaryota > Metazoa > Chordata > Mammalia > Carnivora > Mustelidae > Mustela > Mustela putorius. The sequence goes on along the minus strand of NW_025421402.1, from coordinate 16,662,301 downwards.
GTTATGTGCTTTTTTTTTTTTTTTTAAGTTATAGAAAGATTTCAGTGCAATTTACAGTGTAACAGTCAGGTCTTGAAATACATTATAGAAGGTTGAGTGTTTGCCTGCATGTTTGCCTCAAGAGAACGGTTTATAGACTATAGTATCTGAAGTGTTTTATTTGCTAAATATAAACCATATTAAGATAATCAGCTTTAAAATGTGAAGACTATTAGCATTTTTCTTATCAATTACTATCAATGTATCCTTGAGAGTCTTAGAAACAATCTTTTAAACATCAAAAACAGCTGTGATTTTTCTTTTAATGTAAATTAAGATTGCATACAATATCACTATCAACTTCAGGTAGAAAGAAATTGACTAGTTTATTAAAAAACATTTGAAAATGTAGAAAAATAATACACAATTAAAAAGGAGATATGCACAACTATTGATATTGTGATAAATTATCAATTAATACAGAAAAAATGATTTTAACTACTGAAGTGTTGATCATGTGTTTTAACTATAGTTTAAGTCATTTATAACTAAGCACTTAAACATTTTCTGAGTCTGCTTATATTCTTAAAGTAAATTTTTTAATGTACATGATAGAATTTTCACCCAAAAAGCCATCTTAATATTTTTATGTTATCAGTTGTGTTTGCTGAATATCATAATTCTCTTTACTGCTGTGTTACCCCCTGACCTCTTCTAACTACAAAAAAAACCTAATTTTACATGTACCTAGCTTTTCGGTATGTTGTAAATCTCATTAGGAATGAGAGCTGTTGAGTCGTCTTTTTGTTTTTTAAGTTCTGTCTTTAATATAATAGACTCTGTATAAGCTAAGCTTCAAAAAGAAAACACTTTCTAGCTTCTATTTTCTGTATATGTGACTCTTTTTTTTTTTAACTTCTACAGAATAGTGGGAGACAAGAGGGGAGACTTCAAAGCACCCATTAGAATTTGTATTTATTGTCTGAAATTCCTTTAAACAGTTGAACATTACTTTTAAAAGCATTTTGAATGTCCAGAGAGATAAAAGGATTTTTATAAACAAATTCCCTGGCAGGAGCTACATTACGTGCTATATATTTCAGGCTAATAATAAGGGCTTACTGTGGGTCAGTGTGTCATATCCCAGCGGTGTCTAGTGAGATAGAGGGTTATCTTATATGTCAGCTAGCTAACCCTGTGAACAGTTTTGAGCAGGCAAGATAATGGGACTGAATTCTGAAATGAGGGTTGAAATATACTGAAGTATTGTCACATGTGAGAACAATAACTTTTTAAAAATAAATGTAGTCACCTTTTGACATCATTAGTCATATTTGATAATAATTTTTAATGGGGTATATTTTAAGTGGATAGATTGGTAGAGTATGAATTGAATCATGTGTAATTAATAGATAAATAAATCATAAATTCTGCCGTGTACAGGTTTTTATTAATAGAAAAGTACTGGGCAAAATTGGAAACTTTTTTTCTTTTCTATTATGATTACTGAATTAACATTACTTGATACTAGTAAGATTCAGCTTCTTGATTGCAGCTTTAAGTTTTGAATATAAGATTACTTTTACCCAAACATAGGTGCAATAATACAGAAATCTTTAAAATTGCTTCGCTTTATTGCACTTCCAGGACAGTATCTCCATAAACCATTATATAAAGTGTATTAATGCCTCTTTTAAAATTAATTCCTTAAAGGATTTTTTATTCATTCTTTCTTTTATTTCCCTGCAAAGTCAGTAACCAAAGCTAAATATACACTTAATTTTGAGAAAAAGTTCGCATGCGTATGCAGGTAGATGTCATGAGTCTCAAGAAAAATATTTATTTTTTAAAATGTGGGTATGATTGCTCAATATGAATTGAAGAAGATAACCTACATACAATCATGGCATATAAACTAAAATTTTAGGCGATGTATAGATATTGAGTATAACCTAAATATGTTGAATTGGGGTGAATATTATAAAGTTTCTTTACACCATCTTGTGTACATGTTGTTTATTATTTGGCATTTGCTTTTATAAAGGGCAGGTCTTTATGCACACTGGATTTTGTGTAAATATATGTGGGCATAATCTTATTTTTCCGAAGCCCATAACATGGCAAGCATCATAAATGAGTGATTTAGGAAGCCTTTGGTCAGCCAGCAGAGGCCACTCACAGCTTGCTACTAAACTGGACGGCAAAGTGAACCACCTTTTTTATTTGCCATCATTCCAAGCTGGTTAATTTTTAGTTTCTTACTCAAAAGAAATTATTATCATGGAGCAGTATGAAAAAAGTTGTTGCTGTATTTGTTTTTTAATTATGTAGTGATTAATCTTTTCTATTAAAGCATTCAGATCATTCATTATTAGTGTATACCAGAAATGAGAATTTATGCACTTAATAATTAGAAGTATTATTATTCTAATAGGCCAATCATTCTAAATTCTTAATTATTAATGCTGACTTATTTTAACTAGAAAAAAAAACTGTTAAGGGATTTTAAATAATGACATTGTTTAGTTTTAGATTAAAAACATAACTGTTGCCAATGTTGTTATATGTATGTACACATACGTATTTCTAAACCTGCATCAGTTTAGTATAATTCAGCTTTTGATGATCCTTTAGAGAAATGTATGTGCTGTGTTACTTGAACATGTGCCGGGCTTAACTTCCGGGTACCCAAGGTCTGTCTTCATTCACCTCTTCTGGTTGATTCTGGCAGTGGAAAGGTTAGCATCATCTCTTTGACACAGATGGATTCCTGCTAGGAAGACTAATCCGCAATTGAAAGGCAGGACTTGTGCTCCTCTGTGCTTTATTTCATTTGATTTTTTTTTGATTCTTCATAAAACCTTTCTGGTTTGAAGGTATAATCTCGCATATGCATTGATACCTGCTTCTGAAGGAAAAAAAAAGAAAAGGTACGCGTTCTCTAATTTTTCAAGTTCCTTCGTGTATTCTCATCATGGAATGCTTACCCCTCTATAGCAGAGTTTTGAATTTTTGACTACTTTGGCTGTAACGCCTTGTAGTAGAGCTATTTCTTACTCAATCCATAACACATGCCAGCAGCCTTGTTTGGGCCACTGTGCTCATCCTTGTCTATATCCAAAATAGCCCGCTACGTTACCCAGAGTTACAAGTGAGAGCCAGAGTACCATCCTTGGATGCCTAATTCCAGGCTGAAGGTTTTCCAAGAGTATATTCTAAATTCAGGCAAGCGTTTCTTGCAGCAAATCCTCAAATACAGTAAACACTGGCTTTGGTATATTGTCTCCTTTGTGTAGTTCTGTAGGGGAAAAAGCAGTAGGTTGTAAATAGGACAATTGAAGTTCAGCTCTAGCTGTTTAGTCTTTGTGATCCGGGCATGTGCCGTCATCTGGTATTTGAGAGTAATGATGTTTCCTCACTCTGTCCCACCTTGCCTGTGAAAATACCTCACAAGCAGGCAAGAGCTATAAAGTTTAGGACAATCATTATCATGAGTAATAATAATAAGATTTCTATCAATTATATTAACTCTTTGATGTGTCATGGTGGTCATTATCACACTTTCTTTGTTCATTTATTCATGTTACTCAGGAAGGATTAAAAAAAATGCTAAAAGTATAATGGAACAGTACCTTGACAACCAGGTAAAATCATCAGATTCATGCATTGTGTTATATCCACTACAATATAATTTAGCTATCATGAGGCTGGGAATAATAGAGGACACATAGATCCTAATAAGGGGTTTTCCCCCCATAAAAGTCTTCCGGTGTGAAATCTGATAAGAGCAAGGTTGTTTGTGAATATTGGTGAATTTTAAAATGAAAACCTGGCATATCCTTCTGTAATTTATTGTGTTTTATTAAATTCTAAAGGCATTTTTCTTAGTTGGTGAATCAAGTGACAGTGTGTAAATTTAGTCATTTAGTACAACAGTTTTTGAAATCTCAGGTAACTCATTTGCCCTCGGAAATGGATCATATTCCCACCTGAGTATTCCTTCTAGGAGAACATTGTCTGAAGCCAAAACTCCTGATGGGTAATGTTTTACAGTGACCTCTCCCTCCCTGTATGTGCTGATCCAGCACATTCCCAAACACCCATCGGGCATTCTTCATGTACCTACTAATTCTTAGTTTCTTGTGGCCAGTACAGAGGATTTCTGTTAGTCCGGTGTAAAATAACGTTTTAGTTTAATAGAAGTCTAGACAAATGAAGGTGAAATATGAATTAGCACATGAATTATTGCCTGTTTTTTTTTTTCTTTTATTCTTTCAAAACCATCTTGGAATGAAAGGGGTTCCTTAAACTCAGGACTTTATCAAGACATCCAAAAGATCACTCAGTGTGACAGTATAATTAAAATCACCCAACAGAATGGGAACTCTGTACCGTTTACTATATAGTAAATATAAGTCTAATTTTACATACATAGTAGGTAAATATTTGGTGAATTGTATCCAATAGAGCAGTTTTGGGTTAAGCTCATGGGGAGCAGCCAGTTACCACGTGAGCTGAAGGATCACCCTGGAAAGTCAGGCTCGGATTAGAGAAGGACTTTGAATGCATTTCTCGTTAGTTTTAATTTTACTTTCAGCGTAGAGCTATGGATGGCTCTGGAATGAGAAAACTGACATGCGAAAAGCAGCGATTTAGGAAGTTGAGTCTGGCAAGTCGGTAAGATGGATTGGAGCAGGGAGAGATAATTGCATGCAACTCCCTTCTCACAGGTGACTTCCCCCCCTTATTCCTCTTAAATCAGATAACTACTCTGTTTCCCTTTAATCTTATAAATGATACCCATTTATGCTACCTGAATTGTCATTTTTTTTGTATCGCCTTAAAAGTCATTCTAAAGTAATTTTTATTTTTTTTGTATGTTGTTTTAAAAGTAATTCTAGTGTTATCTTCTTGATGTTTTCCATTCCCAAATAGATTGTGCCTTTTGTGAATTGTGACCATTCTGTGATATTATATATGCGAATAGATGACACAGTGAAATATTTTATTCATTCTCCACCTATCTCGTAACAGAACTTTTTGGAACACTGATATAAAACTCATTTGAAATCCTTTTGGGGAATCTTTGTGTTTATTTTTCTGGAAGGGGTTAAAAGATGAACATTTTATACATCTGTTTTAACAGCTATTCATTAAAATCAGTTACTGCAAATCTTTCAGGATATTATTTTCTAATGATTGATTTTTAATGAAGTTAAATGTGTAGACAAGCAACTATAATAAATTCCCTTTCATCTCTTCGCCCTCCTCCCTCACCTCCTACCCCCAGGGTTTCAAGTCCTATTTTGAAGCCTGGCTTTGTTGAGTTGTTTTCCTTAATATCTGTCACATATATTTGACTGACACATTTGTTGAATGTACCAGGGGGGGCCTTCGTGCAGAGCTGCTAAACTTTGAAGGCTTGTTTCTTTCTTCCAAGAAAGAGAAGTTGAGTCAAATGAACACTGGTCCTTAGAGAAGCAGAAAACTTCCGGGTCTTGACACAGGAGCAGGGAGGCTCATGGGATGAGCTCACGGACTGTCTCCTGGCTCCCTGGAGGCCGGGCAGATTTGATTGACCGGTCCTCACAAAACTGAAAGGCCTTCTTTCGAATGGCAGCCTGCCACCCTGAGTATTTGTCATTGTGGCCACTGATGCAGAATAGCATTTAGAAAGCGAATAAAATGTAATTGTATAGAAGAGCAAAGTTGAAGGAGAATGACTGGAACAGAGGGAGAGAAGAAAGAGGAATGGCTTCCTGGACGTCTGTGGGGCCATCACACTTCACTCATTTACAGAAGGAACCTTAATCCTTGAAAATATGAGTAGGATACCATCTGTACTGAACAAACTTTTCATTAATCCTCAGAGAGTGTTGTGTCTCAGATACGTTTACCTGATTTGGGAAGTAATTTTTTCAGTTATGTCATTGTAGAAGAACGGGATGGGTTTGGTGACAACAGAATGACAAGGAGATGTACAACCCAGTGTTCTGCTTGTCTTTTGAGGAAAGTTATGAAATTGGTGGTCAATAAATCAGTGATAGAAAGAATAGGAAATTGTCTTAATGTATCTAATGAAATGGAGAAAATAGGTATTCTGTCATTGATGCCATTTAGCCTAATGTCCCATATGTTCTTACCTACTGACCTTCTGAATTTTGACAGTGGCACTTTCTTGTACAATGGTTACTCACTTTTCTTCTGTCACTATGACATTCCCATTTTCTGAGGTTGATGACTTGATTGTAAACAACAATAGCAAAAACCAAGACCCGCGTGATCTTTTAGCTTTAGTTTATTTCATAATCCGCAGAGGCTGGAAGTGGGTAAATGCTTTGTTATCTAGCAGCCACCCATTCCTTTCTAGGTTGCAGTATCTCTTTTTTTCATTTATTAATTTGAGGGATAAACATAGGTAATGAATGACTGTAGTCACTATGGATGGAGTAACATTTAAAAATGAACTGGAAGAATTCTGGGCAGATAGTGTGATGTCATCAGTAAATATTGGCTAATTATATAAATGTTTCCAGAGTCCTAACAAACAAGAGCTGGACTGTGGAGATATTGTTTCTCATGAAGAACAGGATACCTGTTACCTATCCAGTCTTGTGGAATAAAATCTGCTTTTTCTAACAAATAAACTTTAATATGTGAATGTCTTACTGGATATTTTAAAGAGGATTTTTTAAATGTATTCCTTCTTTCTAAGACATTCCTGGAATAATGAAGCCGTGTTTTTTGGAAAACGCAGTAATTGCCATACTTGCTTACTAGAAATAATTCCTTGAATGTAATGTTTCAAACTGCTTTATTTATTTTTATAAAGATGATTATCTCAGCCTAAATTATAAATTTTTAGAAAGAATTTTATAACAGTGTTTCTTGATATTTATAATACTTCGAATTATCTACTAATAGTCCATGCCTCCACATTTAAAATAAATTGGAACTTGACTATAGTCCTGCTTTCCACAGGCTGAATTCTGTATTAAGATCTTATTCTTGGGGACGCCTGGGTGGCTCAGTGGGTTAGGCCGCTGCCTTCGGCTCAGGTCATGATCTTAGGGTCCTGGGATCGAGTCCCGCATCGGGCTCTCTGCTCAGCAAGGAGCCTGCTTCTCTCTCTACCTGCCTCTCCATCTACTTGTGATTTCTCTCTGTCAAATAAATAAATAAAAAACTTTAAAAAAAAAAAAAAAAAAAAAAAAAAAAAAAAAAAGATCTTATTCTTGGATTTTCAGTATGGGGTGTCTAGTCACAAAGTCACAAAAGGTTCCCAGAGTAAAAACATTTTACTTTTGAGGCAGACCAGTGACATGAACCCTGAGAAGCCCATCCTGTGGGAATCTCAGCGTTGCATGATTTCATTTAAATATAAACTTAAATTGGAGCACTTGGGTGGTTCAGTGGGTTAAAGACCCTGCTTTGGGCTCAGGTCATAATCCTGAGTCCTAGAATTGAGCCCCACATCCAGCAGGAAGCCTGCTTCCCCCTCTCTCTCTCTGCCTGCCTCTCCGTCTACTTGTGATCTCTGTCTGTCAAATAAATAAATAAAATCTTTAAAACAAAAAAACAATAATCCTAAATTATGGCTGTTGGCATATCTTCCAAAGTAAAACAAAAATTGACTTGAAATAACAGTAAAAGGTATTCACCCCTATTTTTTTTAAGGAAGGGCCACATGTTATGTAAATATGGAAAGTCATTTAAATGTCTCTTTCTGATCCTGTAAATCTTGTGTGAGTCATTTGCAGCAATTGAATTGAGCTTATCATTTATACATATATGATTTCTGAGAAATACACAATATGATTATTTCTGACTAGATTGAAAGCTTACATTTGTATTGTGGGATAAATTAGTTAGAAATTCTGTTTTATTGTATTCAGTTGCATTGTTTTCATCAGGCAATTTATCACATGGGTATATGTGCAATTTCTTCATTTATTAAATTTCAGATTATGTATTTCAAGCCAGAGCAAGACTTAAACATTTTTCCATAAGTATAGCTTCAGGTAAACAAGCAATTTTAGCCCTGAAAATAGCTTCTGCTTCTGTCAACACGTTGTTTATTCTTTCTCTGAGATAAAAAGTTCAGTTTTCTGATATTTGTACCAAGATAAAGTCAGTAAACAAGATTAATATAGTGTGGAAAAGGTTGTCAGCAGCCCTGGCAAAGGAAATAAGTTGCCTGTACATAGAACATACTGTAAACTGAATAAAAGTGTCAGGTCCACCACGAGATAATGCGATCATGAACTTCTAACAAAGCATGACATAGGCACCGTCGGCTTTTCTCAGAGCCACAGTGTAGAAAATGGATTACTGTATTCCTGGGATGCCCACTGGAATAGCATGAAAACCTCATTTTGAGGTGAATGCAGGATGTGGTCCTGGAGTTGAGCCACATGTTTACTTGTGGTGCTCCTGCCGTGGGGGTCTTCATGTCATCATCTGCACACATTTGCAATATTGGCATTTCTTGGAGTTTAGAGTGTGTGCTGGCATCCTTGTGACCCAGGCGATAAAGGGATAAATTGTTTTTTTGAAAATGTTGGGTTTGTTTTCAGAGGTATTTTTCTGCCTCTTTGGGTATTTTTCTCTTTTTTTCTTTTTTTTTTTTTAAGATTTTATTTACTTATTTGACAGACAGAGATCAGAAGTAGGCAGAGAGGCAGGCAAAGAGAGAGGAAGGGAAGCAGGCTCCCTGCTGAGCAGAGAGCTGGATGCGGGACTCGATCCCAGGACCCTGAGATCATGACCCGAGCCGAAGGCAGCGGCTTAACCCACTGAGCCACCCAGGCGCCCCGCCCCCGGTATTTTTCTGATTGTAGACTTTAAGTGGCACTTTTATAGTTGCAGAGGGTTTTTATTATTATTATTATTATTATTATTATAACTATTATTATTAATTATGGCAGAGCATAACTTAGGGCTTTTTGTCAGAATACAGGTCTTGTTGGCTGTGGCTGTAGTAGACACGTTCTTTTTTTTTTTTTTTTAAGATTTTATTTATTTGTCAGAGAGAGAGAGGGAGAGAGATTGAGAATGAGCACAGGCAGACAGAGTGGCAGGCAGAGGCAGAGGGAGAAGCAGGCTCCCTGCCGAGCAAGGAGCCTGATGTGGGACTCGATCCCAGGACTCGGATCATAACCTGAGCCGAATGGTGCTGCTCATGCTCCCTTTTGAGAACCCGCTGTAAAATAAAAAGTTGTGCAGTTTTTGTTTTTGTTTTTTTAATGAGAGTTGCTTCTATTGTGAAAAAAAAAATTTTTTAAGATTTTATTTATTCAATACACAGAGAGAGAGATCACAAGTAGGCAGAGAGGCAGGCAGAGAAAGAAGAAGGGAAGCAGGCTCCCCACTGAGCAGAGAGCCCCATGCAGGGCTCGATCCCGGGACCCTGAGATCATGACCTGAGCCAAAGGCTGAGGCTTAACCCACTGAGCCACCCAGGGGCCCATATTATGAAACAATTTTTGAACCTTCAATTCTTTAGCACATTTTTAATTTTACTTGGAAACAGGGGTAAAATATTGTTCTTTTAGGTGAAATTACATTTTGTTCTGTGTAAATACGCAGATTATTCCTGACCTATGGGAAAACTATGAAAAGGACTCCTGACTCCTTCCTCGATATAGGTTTTTGTATGCACTGAAGAAGTGTGCGCTATAAAACATGTTACTTATATTTATGAATTAACTCTGGTTAATTGGTTTTTGGAAATACCGCTTGCTCAACACTAATTAAGTGAGCCTCCTTTTTTTCACATATGATTAAATATATGCACAGTTGAGCAGTATTTGGAAACAAGAGTCGGTGGTCTACTGCTTAAGAAACTTTTTATGATAAAGGTACTTTTAAAATAGTCTTAAGATTCTAACAGAAGACCTACAATAAGTGAAAACAAGAGACCAGTCTCACCAGGAATGAAATTTCCCTCTTGGCCCATGCAATGTTGATTAGCTTTTGAGAATTAATATTTTATTCTCCATTTTAGATTGGAATCCATCAAATGGATTTTTTTTTAAGAGACACATCTGTGACATTTTTTGTTCCACCTCTCCTTTCAGGTGAGCACCCCTGGTCCTGTCAGTAACAAGAGGATGGTTCACTTTTCCCCAGATTCTCATCACCATGAGTGAGTACACCCTGATTTGTAGGATCTTGTTGGGGTAGTCCGTGTATTCCTTGCAGGAAATTGAGAGCTATTGCTCGTAAAGTTAGTTTAATTTCACCTTTTTATATTTCTTTTAAGATTTTATTTACTTATTTGACACAGAGAGAGATCACAAGTAGGCAGAGAGGCAGGCAGAGAGAGAAGAAGGGAAACAGGCTCCCCGCTGAGCAGAGAGCCCGATGCGGGGGCTTGATCCCAGGACCCTGGGATCATGACCTGACTTGAAGGCAGAGGCTTTAACCCACTGAGCCAGCCAGGCACCCCTGATTTTGCAGCTTTCTTAAGAAAGAGCAAATACCTTATGTCTTTGACAGTTGTACAAGAACTATTTCAACCCATGGCATAAATGTAAATAATTGTTTTTGAATATAATCATTCTTTTATTTATGATAGGATTTGAACTGCATTTTTATTACATTAAGTAGCATCAAGTTCTCCTACTCATCCTTCCTCTCTCCCTTTCTCCGCACTCTTTCTAAAGCACTCAAGTGCAGAGGACGTACTTGAGTGCGTAACTCAGTACTTCTCTGCTCTCTGCTTCTGCCCAGCATGAACTATGAGGGGACGAGAGTGTATTTTCATGGAGCAATAGAAAGGAGAGTCTAATTTACTAAATGATTATAAAAATTAAGCAATTGAGCTTTAACTTTGTTGAATTATTGGGTGAATTTCTAGATGCTAATTCTATTTCTAAATAATACCTTTATTGGAAGAACTTGAAAACATTATATATTTTGAGTCAGTAGCATGTCTCCTGTGAAGGTGGTTGAACTTGAAAAAGACTATAAGATGTGGAAAGACATGAATTAATAATTGAACCAATTTTTTTCTGGCTAGTAATCCTGTTAGGATCCATTAGATCCCAGATTTTAAATCCATTCCTTAACCAGTGTAGAAGAAATTATTCTTCATCTATAGCTTATTTTATACAGATAATGAGTATAAATATAATCTGTATAATATAAAGTAGTATTCATATAGATTATTATTTCCTATAACATTTATTTTATGGATTATGGTATCATAATCTCCCCTTTCTTAAGTTTATGTTATTCATTTGTATTATCCTATTAGACCTTTTCTCTGTTTTCCTCAAGCAGAAAGAAAAAAGAGTGAAGCTTTTATTAATTCAGAATGGCAGCTAAAGACTTGTATATTTTCTTCTTAATTTTTTGCTCTGATATGAATCAGGAACTGTAGCAAGTATAGATAGAGCTGTTTTCAAACCAAAAATTGCATTTGGCAATGATTGTAAATGCTCCGAAGACAGATCTCTTTATCACATTGGAGTCCTGTGCTAACAGTGCCCAGTGGACAGTGAATAGTTTTTGGGTGAATGAAAACATGAAGGTGTGAATTTAAAATGAGACAAGTTGGATAATGTCAACTGAGTATTACTTCTCACATTAGCAGGTATGACCCTCATTGTTTTCTCCTCAAGTCCCTTACATACCAATCTCCCCAGGGGTTCTTAATCAATTAAATAAGATTCTCTGATATCTGAACCCCAATATCACTATTTTTAGAGTTTTAGAGTTTCCTTGGTTGTCCCACTGCATTTGCTTCCCATTCAGTCCACAGTCAGGACTAAAATGGAGTCGTCTTACTACCTCGCACCCTACATGCTGCCAGTCCAGTCCGGTCTCTTTAGTCTCTCATGCTGACCCCATCTTTTCCATTTCCTGCTGCATTATTTTGAATAAGCTCTGTTACTTTTATATTACTGTAGGATCCTAGGGAATCTTTCTGTCTCTGTTTTCTCACTGTTTGAGTACATGGTACTTACTTCTGCACTTCAGTTCAGTTGTACTTCTTTTATTCCCCCACTTATAAACCCCCAGTATTGCCTCCTGACAATCGAGTGGCTTCTCTGGCATGTTACTGAACACTCCCCATGACCTGTTTCCAGTTACCTTTCCACGTCACTGCTATCTGTCCCTCACAGATAACAGTCTAGCTCTCTGGTCTGCCTCTCTTAATATGACCTTTAACTTCACTGTCCCTTTTAGCCTGGGATTTTTTGCTCTTGCAAATATTTGGAAAAATATCTATTTGGGTACTTTGCCCATTTTTTAGGTTGGATTATTAGATTTTTACTATTAAGTTATAAAAGTATCCAGTATATTTTGAATATTAACCCCTTATCAATATGTTGTTTGCAAATATTTTCTTCCTTTGCATAGGTTGCCATTTCTTGTCATTGGTTTCCTTTGCTTGGCAGAAACTTTTTAGTTAGATGTAGTCCCACTTGTTTATTTTTGCTATTGTTGCCTTGGCTTTGGTGTCAGATCCAAAAAAAATCATTGCCAGGATCAATGTCAAGGAACGTACTTCCTGTTTTCTTCTAGGAGTCTTAGGATTTCAGATCTTGTGTTCAACTGTTTGATCCATTTTAAGTTGATATTTGTGTATGGTACAGTAGGGCTCCAGTTTCATTCTTTTGCAAGTTGGCTGTTCAGTTTTCCCAAACCATTTATTGAACAAACTGTCCTACCCCGGCATACATTCTTGACTCCTTTGTCAATTAACTGACACATATGCATGGGTTTATTTCTGGGCTCTCTATTCTGTTCCATTGGTTTTTGTGTCTGTTTTTAGCCAGTTACATGCTGTTTTGATGACAATGGCTTTGTAATACAGTTTGAAACCAGGAAGTGTAATGCCTCTAGCTTTATTCCTTATTAACACTGCTTTGGTGATTTGAGGCCTCTTATGGCTCCACACAGATTGTTTTCTTACTTATGTAAAAACTGCCATTGGAATTTTTATATTGAATACATTGGATCTGTCGATTCCTCTGGGTAGTATGGACATGTTAGCCACATTAATTTTTCCAGTCTGTGAACATAAAAGATCTCTCCATTTATTTGTGTTTTCTAACAATTATTTCATTAATATTTTGTAGTTTTCAGTGTACACATCCCTCCTTCATTAAATTTATTTCTAAGTATTATATTATTTTTGATGCTATTATATATGGGATTGCTTTCATAATTTCTCCTTCTGCTAGTTTGTTGTAGAAACAACGAATTGTGTGTCTCTTGATTTTGTATTCTGCAACTGTGCTGATTTTGTTTATTAGTTCTAACAGCTTTTTCTGGTAAGAGTTTTTAGGGTTTTCTCTTTATATATCACATCATTTGCAAGCCTATATAATTTTACTTTTTCCTTTCTGATTTGGGTGCCCCCTTTTTTTTTTCTTGCCTAATTGCTTAGGATAGGACTTCCAAAACTGAGTTGAAGTAGTAAAAGGGGGCATCCTTGTCTCATTCCTAATCTTAGAGGAAAAGCTTTCAGCTTCTCACCATTGAGTATGATGCTAGCCATGGGCTTATTATATATGTGGCTGAGGTACATTTCTTCTATATGCTGAGGTACATTCCTTCTATAACCTTCTATTAAGAGTTTTTATCATGAAAGGATGTTAAATTTTGTCAGATGCTTTTTTCTGCATCCATTGAGATGATCATACAATTTTTATCCTTCTTTTTGTTAATTTTCTATGTCACATTTATTGATTTGCAGGTGTTAAACCCTCCCTCATCCCTGGAATAAATTCCACTTGATCATTATGTGTGATCCTTTTAATGCTTTTGGTTTGCCAGTATTTTGTTGAAGATTTTTGCATCTATAATCATCAGGGATATTGGCCTATAATTTTCTTACAGTGTCCTTATCTGGCTTTGGTATTAGAATATAATGCTGATCTTAAAATGATGCAGTGTGGAAGTGTCCCCTCCTTTTTAATATTTTTAATATTTGAGAAGGATATTGCTTTCTTTTTTATTTATTTTCAACTTAAAAATTGTATTTGCTTGGAGTCATTAGAATATCAACAAAACAAGGTGCAACTTTTTTTTTTTTTTTTCCAACTACAAAGCGGTATTGAGTTAACAGAACAATTACTTTGTATTAGCTGCCTCAGAGACAAGGGAAAATGAGGACAGTACCATTCCCAGTGATAAATAATTTGGGGTGTGCACCAACAAGAAGCTGCTCTAAATCTCCATGCCCGTTTACAACCCCATCCTGTGCCAGGCAAGGTTAGTGGCTATTGAAAATACCACCAGGACAAGGCTATCTAAAGACACATTTGGTATGTTAACTGTACAGAAATAGACACTGAATAGTTTAAAACCATAACTTACACAACATTGCATTTTAGTCTTTTGTTTTTAAAAGGAATGAGTTGTGTATAAAAGGAGCTAAATGCTTTGTAGATAAGAAAAAAGCAAACCTTGCTAGAATCAACTTATCTTCTTCCTCTTCATCGTCTTCATCTTCCTCATCTTCCTCCTCTTCCATTTTTTCATTTATTTTTCAGCCTTGACAACTCCCTTTTTTGCCTCAGCAGGCTTTCCTGTAGCTGGGTATGCAGCAGTCTCCTTTCTGCACTTTTCTTGAGCTTAGCAACCTTCTCTTTCATAAAGCAGCTTGTCATCTGCTGCAACTATCCCCCTTCTCTCCCCATTTCTTTGCAACATCACCAGTGCATAGGCTGGGATGCTGATTTGGGGACGATACTCAGAACAAAACAAGAAAAAGGCCACAAGAGTCCTCTTGGGTACATTGTGATCCTTGAACTTTTTTTGGTTTCCCCTTTAGGAAGGATGTAACTTTTCATTTTTCTTTCGTCACGGGCCTTGTCCACCTTTGCCATGTCTTCAATTTTTTTTTTTTTTTTTTTTAGATTTTGTTTATTCTAGAAAGAGCACGCATGCAAATGCGGGGAGGGGGGTGGGGGGGTGGGAAGAATCTCAAGCAGACTCTGAACTGTGTACAGAGCCTGACATGGGGCTCAGTCTCCTGACAGTGAGATCATGACATAAGCCAAAACCAGGAGTTGAACGTCTAACTGCCTGAGCTACCCAAATGCCCCCATTTTTTTTTTTTTTTCCATTTTAAAAGACATGGTTTTCCTACCTCTCTGAACACTTCTTAGAAAACTCCGAGAAGTTAACTGAAGCATCTGGATGCTTCTGTGCTGGAAAGTTTGCACAAGGGATGCATATGATGAAATTTTGCCCCTCAGCTTTTTGGGACCTTCTTTGTCCATGTTTACTTATTTTTCTTCAATGAGGCACAGTCATCCAGTGCCTGTCTGACTCTCCCTTGCCCCAGAAGTGTCTTTGTGGAGTTCAGTATAGTACGATGACTGTCTATTAATTCTTCTTTAAATGTTTGGTAGAATTCACCAGTAAAGTCGTATGGTCCTGGACTTTTCTTTTCTGGGGAGGTTTTTGATTACTGCTTCAATCTCCTTACTAGAAGTTGGTCTGTTCAGATTATCTAATTATTATTTGAAATTGGTAGACTGTATTTCTAGGAATTTATCCATTTCTATGGTATCTAATATGTTGGCATGTAATGGTTTATAGTAGTTTCTTATGATCCTTAGTATTTCTGTGTTAACAGTTGCAATGTCTTCTCTTCATTTCTGATTTAATTTATTTTAGTTTTCTCTCTTTTTTCTTAATCTAGACAAAGTGTTGTCTGTTCTCTCTCTATAAAATCTAGCTTTTAGTTTCATTCATCCAGTTCTGTTATCTTTTCTATTTTGTTTACTTACACTGTAATCTTTGGTATTTCCTTCTTTTTGCTAGTTTTGGGCTTAGTTTTTGGGGGGTTTTTTGTTTGGCCGATTTTTTCTGTGTATACCTCCTTGAGGTATAAAGTTGTTTACTTGAGATCCTTTTTTCCCCCCTAATATCCTAATGTAGGCTTTTATCACCATAAACTTTCCTCTTAGAACTGTTTTTGCTGTGGTAAGTGTTTGCATGCCCATTAAGAACTGCCTGTTTGCTTTCTATAGTCCTATGTGTCTTGTGGACAGAAGCCCCATTGGTTTACAGAGCTAGATGTTTCAGGGCCCCATCCCAGGGTGAGAGTCCTGAAAGTTTGGAATACTAGGAGTATGTTCCAAACCCTGTGCCCCACAGGGAGAAGTTGGGAATTTGGGGTTTCTTACTGAGTATATGGCTTAGTGCTGGGGTGGGATTATGGTGAGAATGTGTCTCCTACCTACTTTCTCTGTTTCCTACCTACTTCAGTGTGAGTTTTTTCCTCATCTGCTCGACATGTAGGAGTCACTCAAGTAGTTTATGCATTTCTCTCAGAGGAAATTATTATCCACTTATAGATGTGTGTGTGTGTGTAGTGTAAAATATGCCTGCACACTTATCTATCCACTTATAGATGTACAATTGGTGTGTCTATGGAAAGGGAGAGTTCAGTGGCCTCCTCTGTCACCATCTTTGTCCCTAGCAGCCCCTTTCTGGTTAGTGACTATCAGCAGTAGTTTAAAGTCACAAGTGGCCACGTTGTTTGTTTAGGCATTAGGATTCCTTCAAGAATATAGTAGGTTTCTGTTGTGTTTATGGTTACTATTCCTCGCCTGGAAATGTTAGTGGCCATGATGTCTTTCCTATATCCTTACTTAGCTTTTATGCTAAATAAAGGCTTTTGCCTTGAGCCATGTGAAACAATGTCCTCCAGAGGTTAGGTACCATCTTTAAGAAACCTCTACTCTGAAGAAGGTCTAGACCAGAGCCATAGTCATGGCAGTCATAGCCCTGTTCACTCTAGCTTCCATGCCACTGCCTGCTTCCACATGGGAATTCCAAACCTGACTTTCCCTAATTATGAGTCTCTCCTTAAACTTGAATTGTAATCTCTAGACTGAAGTACCTTTTTTAGCAAATCTGTATTTTTATCCCTTTCTTTAGGCCTGCCCTTACCCATGTAGAGCAAATGAAGAAGGTGCCTTGTAGTCCTCATTCTACAAGTTTCTTTTTGGGAGATACCATAGGATACAGCATTATGAGAATTTTATTTTATACAAATAAATAAGTGTGCAGGCATATTTTACACTACACACACACACACACACACACACACACACAAAACACACACACAGTCCCATTTGAGTTATCTGTTAGTGCTGGCCTCTTTCTCTAGTCAGTTTAAAAACTGACCACATTTGTGCTTCGTTTTGTCTCTTTCATTATCTTGGGGAGGAAACCCAATATCTGAAATTTTCCTAACATTTCCTTTAACAGGAGAAGGTATATAGTGTTTGAGGTAAGTACGGACATAGTTTTAGTTATATGCCTCCCTGACTTTCTTCCCAGATAATTAAGTCCATACTTCATTCAACCTGTTCCTTATTATAAAGTTAGATACATAAAACTGACTCCTGCTGCCACATTTGGTGTCTCATAATAGAAAAAAAAACCAAGATATTTATACCCTCAGGATATGTAAATAATTTCTAAGGCAATCCTGGTCACCAAGAGTTTTAAGGGAGTCAATTTCCAGATTCCTTCGCTTCCATATTTATAGACCTTCTTTCCTGAAATCATTAGACTTGGTTACTTTGCTGATTCTCATTTTTCACAATTGGTTTTTTTCCACTTTGGAAAAAAAGACACTCCCCCTCCAGCACCCCCCCTCTCTCCCTACACCCTGCAGTCCTACTCTTACTTTGGCACATTGCTTCACAGTGTAAAATCCTTTTGGGTTCCAAACAGAGGGACATTCCAAATACTGTGCTGATATTGTATGTTGACAGATTGAATCTAATGACCAAATCACAAAGCCTTTTGCAAATTAGGTAGATAGTTTCTAATTATTTTTAGTTGTTGGATTGTTAAAAATTCTCTTTAATCTATAAATCATTGTGTGATTTTTGGCATAAATCTCTGAAGGAGTTTGATAATCAAATGATTGCTCTAACCAGGTTCTTTTTATTTCCACTCACTTGTGAACAAGGTTTCTGAGCACTCAAATTGATAAAAATAAGAAGTGTGAATAGAATCAATAATAAAGGATAATACTCGTCAATGGTTACATGAACTAGTTTGGAGGAAAAGGTTTTTTATGCCACTCCTAATAAAATTGTATTATGTTTAGGGCTATCAAAACATTTATGCTGGTTTCATTAATTAAATACTAATGATAACTTTTTCAGATCTTAAATAACTTATCAACTAAGAGTAGTTACCAGTGTTGACTGACCAATATATTCATGAAAATAATTTATTAACTCTAGTTTTATAGTCACAGAAATTTAAGAAAACTGGATGGATGGATAGATAGACAAAGACACACATTATTGTTGCAAAGGAATACGGCAAGGTTACTAATAAAAGACTTTTGAGCATAAAAAGATATTACATTAGGATAAACTTCTATGTGAAAGTGATATTGGAAATTCAGGGAGAAAATAAGCCAGGTAAATTTTCAACATTTAAAGAAGTGATTTTCATAGTGTTTTGTTTTGTTGTCAAAGCAGATATGAAATCAGTGATGATATTCGGATCCCAATGTGTATATTTAGAGGAGCGGTGTAATGGTTTTCTTCTAAAATGTTAATATATACAGTTTCAAGAAACTCATCTTCTGCAAATATTTAAATTTATGGTGAAAAATTTTAGATTTCTACCTAAAATAGGTGAGGGGGATATTTTCATAACTGTGCCAGACAACATGTATGCAAAAGTGGTTGAAGACCCATGTTGAACAGAATGCTTGCAGGAAAAAGTAACAGGATGTTCTACAAATAATGGTTTAGACAAATTGCAGTTAAGTTTACTGGCATGACTGGAAGTCTGGAAGTGTAGGCGTTTCCAGGACTGTCAAGGAGGCATTACAGCGTTTCAGGAATCCTGGGCATTTTTCACGGAAGTGCCACTAGCCATTTTCTGTGCCTTCTATATTCTCCCTTGTGATATTTATTTCTACCTGATGATAATACTTACCACATTATTCTCTAGACTATAGTTACTATATACAGACTTCATTCACCTTAGTACGAATCATGAGTTTGCCGTGGTTAGAGACTTCATCTTCTTTAAGTGACTGTATGCAGCACAATGCCTTAGGCATCAAATCATGGGCTCTGGCGTGAAGGTTAGCCAGTTCCACTACTGGCTAGTGAGGGAAAGACACACTCCCTTCCTGATACTTGCCCAAAAGTATAGGGAAAGCACAGACTAACCGTCATGGCCTCATGTCATCCCTACTACAGTTTACCTCAAAGCTGTGATAACTCATCTAAAAGAATGGCTAGAAACGGTCATTAAATTACCAAATATTCAGCAACTCCTAATTGGAAGTAAGAACAAGTACTGCCCTCAGTCAGTTATCGGATTCTTCTAAGTCGATACATGTTTTGCTTTAGAAGGTCACCTCAAAAACAGTCTGATATAGCAGTACTTCAAATAATTTTACCTCATAGCATTTCAAGCTTAAAAACAGATTCTAACGAGTAAGGGAAAAAATATTTTAAAGGCTCCAACACAATAGTGTGTAGGAATTTCAGTTTTGAAACCATGCTTTTATATGGTCACATGGTGAACCAAGTTTAGGGTAGGGGATGACCAGTCGAAAGAAGCAGGGCTGCTGAGTTGAGAAGTGAAAAAGAATGTTTTCAGAGTTAATAGAGCAAATGCCCAGCAGGGCACTCATTGTGAAAAAGCCTACGTCACAGAAGGTTTTCAGCTCAGGTTATGAAAGTCCTAGAAGTTGATGAATAATAGTATGGATTGAGGCACCTGGGGGGCTCAGTCACTAGTAAGGCAGATGCTTTCAGCTCAGGTCATGATCTCAGGGTCCTGGGATCGGGCCCCATGTCGGATTCCCTCTTTGGCGGGGATTCTGTTTCTCCGTCTCCTTTACCCTCTGCCACTCCTCCTGCTTGTGCTTTCTCTCTCTCTCTCTCTCTCTAATAAATAAATAAATAAATAAAATCTTTAAAAAGAAATAAAAGTTTGGATAGTTTCTATAAAAATTATATTTGACAATAACTTCAATTATTAAAAAGACTTACTTATAGAAATTTGGTGAACGGCCAACTTTGCTGCACACCTCAGATTATGGAATCTCAGTTTTAAAGGTAAAATGAGATGTGGTCTGTGCAGATAGTTAGAAGGCCTGCAGAATTAGGAAAAGGTGATTGTTAATAAAATAATACCTAACGTCATACTAGCTGCATATTTAGATTTCATATAATCATATATAACTGTACATATATTGCATAGGTAATCCAGTTGTTAATATATGTTAGGGCTCTTTGAATAGCAAATATTTAGCCCAGATACATGAAATAGTCATAAAAATAACTATGAAAAGGTGCACAAAAAGTGACAAGATACCCAATCCAACTAAAGCAGAGACATTTGTATCTGATTTCTGCGAAGTAACATTTTGTTTTAGAATTCACGTTTAATTATTCTGTTGACTTTCTGAAAATGTAAGTAAGAAAAGGCAGAATATAAAATTAACATATGACGACATTTTCTTTTAAAAATATTGAAGACTTCATTTTTGCAGTTACTTTCTATTCACTCTATCTCCCATTCTGTGCTAACCCTAAATGGTTCCAGAACTTTTTTCCTTTTTTCCAATCACTTATGAGATACCTGTTTTTAAATTGAGTAAATATGATATATTAATTGATTTTTTAAGTGATATTTGTGTTTGCTTTTATTTCATTTTAAAGAATAAGACTTTTATAAACCTGCAGTACTATATGTAAATCAAAACTTATTTTAAATGCAAGTGGGTAACTTCCTGTAATCCTATGATGAATTCCTTTATAAAGCAAATATTTACACTTTTTTTTTATCTTTTGTATAAATATCAAGTTTGCTTAAAGCAAGATTTGCCTGAATTAAAGGTTAGTTCGTTGGGAATACTTCTGTACTTTGAAATTTGGCATCTATTGCTTTGTAAAAATAAAAGTGGCTTCAACTTCAGATTAAGATAAATAAAATATACTGGATCAGTTCCTTTTCTGATTTACTGTGATTCCCTTGGGAAGTCGTTTTAACTTACATGTGTCTTAATTTTTATCTCTGGAATAAGGATAAGAACAGTCCTTTACATAAGACATTTTTATAAAGTACTTACGTAAAATAACAGAATAATTATTAAAGCAGGTGTTTTAGGTTGATGATCATGATGATGATGCTTTATCTGGATAGTATATTATAGTTTCCAGAGTATTTTCATATGCACAGTTTTTTACTGCCTCTCTCAAGCAGTCCCAACACCCCCATTTTATACGTAATCGGACTTTTGGAAAGTCACACAGTGTATTCTATTCAACCAAAAGTCAATTTAAAAGAACTGTATTCAGCATTTATTATGTATGATAACCCACTAAAACTGGAGTGGGGGGGAATCCTGTAAATATTACACTTGAACACTAGTGTATCTACTGACATTTAGGAATAAATAGGAAGTTATTACAAAAATTCACAGAGTAAAAGTTCACATATTACTGTAATTCACCGTGTACTATAGGAGAAGAAAATGAATATTTATTTTAAATACCTACTCTATGCCAGGTTCTTAGCATGTTTAAGCTTCCCAATCCTGTAAGAGAAGTAGGATTAATTTTATTGTATAGATGAAAAAGAGACCAAATATAATGGAAAAACTCGGATTTTTCCCTCCTTCTTTTTCCTGTGTGTGTATGTGTGGTTTTTTTAAAGATTTTTCTGTATTTATTAGAGAGAGACAGAGATAGCACTAGAGAGCAGGAGCGGGAAGGAGAGGGAGAAGCAGACTCCCCGCTGAGCAGGGAGCCCGACATGGGTTCCCATGGCAGGACCCTGAGATCATGACCTGAGCTGAGGGCGGACGCTTGCCCGGCTGAGCCACCCAGGCGCCCCTCCTGTGTGTCTTCTCTAACACTCATACAGAACGTGTCATTTCTGTCACTGGCTTTTTCTCATGACAACAAGCAGGTGTCCAGGACACCAACTGACTGTCCTGTTTCAACTTAGTTATGCCATGAGGCACCCAGACATGGCATCAGATGGTACAAGTTACAGGTTGAGTCCTACGACACCACCTTGCCCCCTAACGCCCCACATCTTCAGATGCCCCTGGCAAGCCCAGGCTGTTCCCTGTGCTTCTGACCCCGCAGATACAAATCGAAGGTTCCAACGACTGCCTCCAGCTCAGGACCCCAGTCGGATTCTGGCTATGAATCCGAGGTTCCTACATCACCTTCCTTGGGTTTATTTAATTTGCTCACAGAATTCAGAGAAATGTCTTACTTACTAGATTACTAGTTTATTATAAAAGCATATAACTCAGCAACAGCCAGATGGAAGACATACACCAGGGCCGGGTATGGGAGAAGGTGCGGGGAACTTTCCGGGTGTATACCACTATCCCTGCATCTTCTCTCTGCCCCAATCTGGAAACTTTCCAAACCTTGCCTTTTTGGATTTTTATAGAGGCTTTATTACATAGGCACGATTGATGAAATCACTGGCCTTGGGTATGGATTCAACCTCCAGCCCTCTCTCCTCCCCAGAGGTCAGGGATTGAGACAGAAAAATCCAACCGCCAGTCTAATAGTTGGCTCCCCTGGCCACTAGCTCCCAGGCTCAGGGAATGTCCAAAAACCACCTCATTAACATAACAATGTCACTCTCAACACTTGAGGAAATTCCCAGGGTTTTCAGAGCTGTGAGCAGGGAACCATGGAGTAAGACCAAATATATATGAGAAATACATTTTAATCATCCGAATAACCAAATATATAGTTTTCCTCTAAATCCCAGCATTGCACCTGCACTCAGAAAATAAAAGTAATTTGTTACAGTTCACCTACCTAGTAAGTACCGGAGCCTGTATTCAAACCTAGATCTTTCTGATTCTAAAACCCATGATTTAGCAGGCACACTGTTCTGAACTTCCTGGGTTTACATTTGCAATTTTATAAAAGAAATGAAGGTTCTCTTGAGCATAGTTGGAGCATAGTTTTCGAATTGACTTTTTGTTTCATAGAAAAAAATAATGAGGAATATCTTTACATCATGGTCATCCGGTCCACAGAACATGAGAGACCCCGAAAGAATATGGAAGACCACCTAAGCCATTGCTGTGATTCTTCTCATTTCATAGAATAACATGGTGCCTCTAGTTGTTAAAACTCTGCCCTGTATCTCAAGCCATTCATTTATCCATCCATTCAGAAAATATCTGCGAGGCCTACTATGTGCTAGATCTGTAGTAATGAACAAGACAGACATTGAGAAAAGAGACATTGATCAGTAAGCACACACTTAAATGTGTATGTACAGACTGACACACAGATGATGATTATATAGTGAGCTGAGTACTCTAAATTTAGAGAATGTTTTAAAATAAAGATTTATTTATTTATTGAAGAGAGAGAGAGTGCAAGTGGGAGAGGCATGGGGGAAAGGGAGAGAATCTCAAGCAGACTCCGCGTTGAGCACAGAGCCCACCATGGGGCTCGATCTCACAACCGTGAGACCCATGACCTGAACCTAAACCAAGCGTCGGAGGCTTAACCGACTGTGCCACTCAGGGGCCCATGTAAAAGACAACTTTTAAGAAAAAGAATTTGAACTAAAGATAGAGATAGATAAAAGGCTTCCTTAAGGAAAACAAGCTTGAGATGAAACCTCCAAGAATTAAGGAAATAATGACTAATGACAAGAGGAGCATGTCAAGCAGAGAGCACAGCTCTGTGTTCAGAGGATGAAAGCAATGTTGGCCGTAAGCACAGAATGGGAGAGAAACAGGGGGTTTGGGGTGAGACAGGAGGAAGGGAAGCAAGAACTGATGATGCTGAGGCCGGTGGGCCCTTTAGGGATTCTTTCTCCCGAGACCAGTGGACAACCCTTCAGACCTTGGTTTGCGTTTGTTTATTTATTTGTTTGCTTGAGGTAAGGGTGTGAATAACCAAATATTCAAAAAATGGAACTTGGAAGCATCACAGTAGCTCTGCAGTATGAGAAATGGAGTCAAGTTAGCAGGTTTAAGAAAAGTAACTTGCTGGTGGTTTGGATAGGGAAGAGAAAGGGGTCCAAGCTGAGCTTAGTTGTCCTTTGGAAGGTCGGTGCCGCCGTTCACTGGGCTAGTGAACTAGCTAGATGGAGACTCGGTTTGTGACAAGAAGAATCTTAGCAGTATTTATGTATTTATTAAAAAATATAGTAAGCCCAGGGGCACCTGGGTGGCTCAGTCCAACCCTTGATTTCGGCTCAGGTGATTTTGGGATTGTGAGATTGCACCTTGTATTGGGCTGATTAAGATTCTCTCCCTTCTTCTCCCTGTGTCCCCCACCCCCACCCCCATTCTCGTGCCCATATGCACGTGTACGTGCACATGCATATTCTCTCTAAAAAAATAAGTATATATAAATATATAGTAGGCCCTTTACATGTTAACTTAAAATACACGATTTTTTTTGCCCCCAAAAATTAGTGAGAACATGCTATTGCTTGCACAAATTACTTTAATGTCTGGCTTAATAGAAGACAGCTTAGATTCCTTTCAACCTGGGGTGAGATGTTGCTTTGGTTGAAGCATATGAAGAAAATCCAGCCTCACACAGATAAGTAGTTGGACAAGGCAGGAATATATTATTAGCTTTTTCATTCCAGATCTTTGTGGCTATTCTTTGATATGATATTAAAACACAAAGAGTGGTTATTTCTCAAAAGTTCTTTATAATGTCTAATCCAAAAACATATCAATGATTATTTTTTCTATTAAATCTACTGTTCTGCCTTGAACTCTGAAAGGATCACTTACACACCATGATTTAGTAAACCATACATTGGTCATACAAAGGCACAATCCCTAACAGGGGGGAAATATATTAGTCGGGTTGTCTGGGTGAATAGCTTGCTTCTAGTTGGTTATTAATCCAGATGTCATTTACAGATACCAAAAGTGTCCATTCCACATCAAGGTAGAATGTGACCTGCCAAAGAGCATCACCGTCTATGAGCTTGAGAAGTTGTTCCAGTAAGAGCAGAGACAAATCCTATTAATGTAGAGGCTGTTTATTCCCAGGTGTTTGTACCACAGAGGCTGGAGATTACATCAAAGTCTTAGGAAATCTGCCCTTTTAATTTAAGTGTCTTGTCCTTCTGCAGTATAGTATGGTGGGTGCGCACCGTGGGCAAATCGCCTAGTGTCTGCGCCTCATTTCTGTACCTGGAAAGTGAGAAGAACCTTGTAAGGTTTTTATAAGGAGAGGAAATAATACATGTCCTGTGTCAAAAGAGTGCTTGGGAAACACAAGTCCTCAATATTATTGTTCTCTAAAAAACAAGTAGCATTAATAATAACATTGGTATCGTTCTCTCTGGGCTTTTTGTGGTTTATTTGCCACTGGGTTTCTCTGGATTTCCTACCCCCTGATGCTTGCAAGTAGTTTTGATGCAGAATACTGCCGAAGGTCTAGGCGGGCAACTAATCACAACTCCCCGGTTGTGAGGTTGAAGAGGCCTCCCCAGATGGGTCCCTCCTGAGGATCCGTGGAGTACGGGTGGGTCAAGGCAGGGCAAGGACAGCTCGAGAAGGGAAGCATCAACTCTGCAGCGACTTCCATGTTCGGAACGTTGTTGTTGAACTTGTTCTCAGCCAGAACACAATTTGTTATCATAGTGGAAGGATCAGGTTCAAGGTACCTCTAGCTTGGACGCTCCAGAATTTACACCAAGGGCTTTGTGTGATTGTTCCTAGGGGCAGAGCCAGAGGATATAATATTCTGGTATTTTTAATGTTTTTTTTAAACTCCGGCAATCCAAAGGTCATAATTTGTTGTAACGATGCTATAATTAAGTTGTGGTAAATGATAGCATTTGAAGATTTTTATAACCAGAATTGATTCGTAAAATGAATACAGTCCCAGCAGTTTATGTTAACATAATTAAATGGAAATGTAATTCTAACTGAGTTTGCTTATTAAATTGAAAATTACTGGGTTATGAGCACTCTTACAATTCTGTCAAAATTGGTGTAAGTCTAGAATTACATGAAATATCCATTAAAATAAAGCATATTTAAGACTCCGTTGCTGGTGGCGAATACATTTCTTAAAGCACGTGCAGACGGGTCGTGTGAGAGCACGTGCTTTTCGTTAGGCTCATGCTAACTCCTTTTCTCTTTCCTCTGCAGCCATTGGTTTAGCCCTGGCGCTAGGACAGAGCATGCCCAGGTAAGGAACATTCTACCCAAAAGGAAGTTTTTTAGTCTCTTTCAAGAATCAACGGTCTCCCTTCAAGGTAGTGGATCAGCTCTGTGAGAAAAGATAGAAATCCCAGCTCATTGAAAAAGGAGTTGATTGTGTCCGTGCTTAACATACTAACCAAGTGCCTCATCCTCAGTAAGCATCAGAATGCTCCCTTACCGCCACTTTCCCCTGTCACGAATGTTACCTCCACGGGAAGGCTGTGGGAGTCACTTGTCTGTAGGACTTCACCATTTACATTTGTTTTTCACAAAGTTGAGGTATCAAGATAGTATGTATGCTCAAAAAATTCCTTAATATTAAGTAAGGTCAGCCAGCAAGAGAATATTTTTATTTTTGAAGTTTAGAAGATGGTCATAGTTTCTTACAAGTTTACATTGTATTTTTCCATGAGGTTTTTTCTTTTATTGCTTAGTAGTATACATGGCAGCACAGTAATTAGTTACCTTAACAAAAACTTTTCATTTCAATGAACTTCACATACAAAATAAGCACTTTTTTCTTTTTCTTTTGAATGTATTCGTTTTCTCTCCTCAGCATACTGTGGTAATTTAGGGCTTAGGTTTTTGAGAAGTTTTAAAGCATATGCATTTTACAGTTAGCATCCTTGTTGATTTTTTTTCTCATTATGAATTATAAAAGTTACTAAGTAGGTCAAAAATATGTAAGAAATGCCTTTAAATACATGAGAATGAACAACCTCACATCCACAGGGATGATTTTCTGTGAAGGGTAGGTAGGTAGATAGGGAAAGAGGTAGGTAGGTAGATAATACATTCATGATGTTTAATTTCTTAAGCTGAGCCACAGTTGATTGTGTATGCCGTAGTTCCTTTTACTCATAATAAGAAGGTGTTAAATAGTGCATTATAAACTATACTAACTTTTTAACACACATGAGCCTAGCTAAAGAAAAATATCATGTAAATTCAGCTTTAATAGTATTTTGTGAACTTGCCCTTTTCCATAGGAGTGATTGTCCCCTTTAAAGATATTTCTCATAATAATAGTATAATATGGACTGCTGTTTCTAAAGATTTGGAAATTAACCAGACTAAGTTATGTCTGTGATGTGTTTATCTTATTATTCAAAATGTAAAAATTAGACTTTTTGCTTTCCCAAATGGTTCATGTCTCTCTGTGTACCTATGTACAGTGCTTACAAGAAGATGCTGCTTCTGGGTAATATGTCATATCAGGATATAGATTATCCCAAAATACAAGTTTTTAAAGCTCCTTTTCTACCTTTTAGAAATATTAAAGTAATGTTATAAAGTTGTCTTTCATATCACAGTATAACTGGTTGCTTCTAGCCAAGATTTTCTTCCTACAGTTAAAAATCAACAATGCTAATATCATAAAGAGAAAAAAGTTGAGCAATTCTTTTTTGCTTTTAATTTTTAAAATCTTTTGGACCAGTTTTCAAATCTGCCTTTCGTTTAAACTTTGATACATCATTTCAGATTTCTGTCTTGAATGTAGGTTATTAATTAATGAGTACAGTTGATTCTTACTGTCTACAGTAGCTGTGGTTTATAAAGTCGATGTGAACCCTATAGTAGCGTATACCAAAACACTACTCCTAGGGAAATACAAGGTTAGGTTCCTGAGAGGTCACAAGATTTTCATTTACTGATCAATACATATTCTTATTTGATGTATATTTATGTTTAGTGATACCTTATTTAATATAGATATCATTGATTCTTAATATCTGAAGGAAGCTTGTTTAATGCACATGTTTCCTCTGTAAGGTCTCTGACAGCCTTGTACTTAGGAACACCAGACAGCACCTCAGCTTTATCCTTGGGGGCCACTTTAAATGATTAAATAAAAAAGAAGAACACAAAAATCCAAAAACTATAGCACTAAACAGACTGCTTGTTCACACTGAGAGCTGAAACACCGAGCGAAGGATCTACTCATCAGGCCTCAGCTGATGAGCGTGCAGGACAGGGGACCCAAATTATTGCTGCCCCGTACGTGTCTGTGAAGGACTACAAAAATGTCGGAAGTAGGATCTTGGCATTACAAATAAATTTTTGCAAATAGGCAAATTTGTAAATATGGAATCCATGAATACTGAGAAATCATTGTACCTAGGTGAACATATACAAACCACACAGAGACCACTTATATTCTGAGGGATGAACGTTTCTTAATTCTACTCAGATCTAAGTCTAGCACAGTAAACTTGGCTAAATAAACCTCAGTGCAAGTGATGAAATGCAAAAACGTAAAGAAATGCAAAATCCTTCACCAGATTGTTGAATGAATGACTGTTGGCCTGCATGATGACCTTTTACTTTTCCCATACCAACTTAGCAACATAAAGAAAGGGTAACATTCCTCACTTTTTGGAAAGCGCACCCCTTTCTACTTCTTCTGTCTTACAATTCCTCTTTCCATTCTTTAGTCCTAAATCCCATACCCATTGACACCATGTGTACTTCTCACTCTTTCATTTACACATTCAGTAAATAACTATTATCCATCAGCCATTATCTTTCAGGTACTCTCTATCTTTATGAAGGAAGGTATTTAGAAAAACAATGTAGCTTTCCCCTGTGGTGGTTATAATCTGGGGCAGGAAAGCAATAATGACACAGTCTGTTGTGAAATGTTTGAGAAAACCACAGAGAGGGCAGTTATAAAGGCCCCAGAAGAGCAATAAAGTTGGTTCAGAAATGGAAGGAAGGAGAAAAAAGCAGTTATATGAAACACCTTTTTTTCTTGGTCCTACTTTATTCTGATTTTTCCTCTTTGAACATCTAATGATTTGACATTTTGACTATATTTACAAGTATCTTAAGGAGTCCTAGGCCACAGTTTAGATATTACTTAGTTCTCCCTTTAGGGTGAGGACACTGAGAGCCCACCTGTGAAGAGATTCAAAATTCTTTGGTAGACACTTGAGAAATTACAGAGAAGTGGCTGCTAACAGAAATATTCCTGAGCGAATACCTCTGAGTATCAGGTGGTAAAGAGAGCGTTTCTGTGGAAAAATTCCTCTCTTGGCTTCTTCTCTTGTATTAGGGACTTGAAACTTTTAATAATCTTGTGAAAATATTATGAAGAGCCACAGAAATCCCCTGCTCCCTTTCTGACAGTAAGAACCATCATCCACAAGGAACACTTCTCTTCCTGGTTTAATGCAGTAGTTTTCAAAACTGTGAATTTTTTGTAAACCTCACATTGTACTAGGTTTTGTGCTTATGAATTTTCATTCTTATGTGGGTCATTTTTTAATATACATCTGCAGGTCACTAATCAGGGAGTTGTGTCTCCATCTGGCCTAAGTTCAGCAATCTGAAAGTTGGAAGGTAAGAAGCACTTCGCACCATATTCAGAAGTTCTGTTATTAATCAAAGTTGGCGTGGTCGAGTCAGAATCTTAAAAATTGACCTCACTTGTGACACTGATAGTAGTCCAGGGAAACAGAAAAATCATCAATAAGAAGAGCGAGGAGTTTCTCAAAACCCTGATGAGCTTCTCTTGCTTATTACAGCAGAGCTCAAGGATTCTTATGTCTTTGACCATGAACTCAGGACCTGACTTAGCCTTCTACCCCACTGCACCCTGCCATCCTTTTTCTTGTTCTTTGGGACATAGCAGAAATGTGTTGAGAATCTTTCAAATACAAATACATGATTTCTGTTTTAATAACATTCTGGATTAATTTTTTCCTCTTTGCCCCTTAGTAGCTTCCCATACTAATTAATTGGATTTGTGACCCATAGATCTGAGTTTGTATTTTTTTTATCTTGGTTTGATTTTAAATTTGCAAAGTTGCACCTAGATTTATAGTTTTATTGATTAAGTGTGAAAATTTGTGATGGCTTTTTAATATAGAAGCACTGTATTAGATAATTCCGATATTGGCCTCCTTTTGTATACAAAGCCCATCAAAACTGTAAATATGAGGGAGAAAATAAATTCTCACATGAATATCATAGAAGGAGCTCTAACATTAGAATTTAGAGAAGGCACTATCTCATTTAAGTTGATCCAATGGTGGCCTCTCCGAGAACTATCCAGACCTAGTAGGTACGGCCTAATATTTATTTTGGTCCTTATAGTTGAATTTTCAAAACTAAACTAATAGAATTCTTATTTTAGAATGTTGTGTTTAGGATTTTGAGTTCTTTGCTGTAACTGTTTTAACACAAACCGCCGAAACAGCATTCACATATCTTTTATCTTAAAATTAGGCAAGTTAGTTAGCCACTACTATTAATTTCAGGTGGATGTAGAGATTTTATCATCTCACCTCTGGCTATCTGTGTCACAAATGTTGGTTTGTACATATGTTCTTAAAAGGCACTAGACTTAGAAATGCCAAAGTAATTAATTATTTTTATTTTCAGAAACAATTTTGTTTCATGGTACGAAGTGTTTCTAAATTGAAACACTTTCAGATTAATGGACTTAAGATAAATGGTTGCCATTTTCTATACATAGTAATAATGAGATCGAGCTTCAGCTGCCTATCAGATACTAGATCTCACTCCCTACTTCTTTATCACATTTATTCCATCATTCATTCATTCAACAAATGGTTACTGAGCACTAAAACTGTACCAGACACCGTGCTGGACCTTGGAGATGCAAGAATGAATAGGGGAAGCAAAGGGCCGCAGGTGAGCGAGAATGTGGTGCGCACGGCAAGCTAGAAAGTTCAGGATGGCGGGGCTATGTAAATTAGACAAGAGGAGGTTAGTGACCATCACCAGAGGGCAGGTGGGTGGAGAGATTTGTGAAATAGGCTCAGAGGAAGGAGAGTGGCCTTATCACAGTGAGCACTGAGTAATGGACAGAATTGTCGAGTCGCTGTATTGTACACCTGAAACTAACAGAAGCTGTGTGTTTACTATACTGGCGTTAAAATCAAAAAGAAAAAAAAAGAAGAAGTAGTAGGAAGGTTAGGTTGGGGTAGGAGGAAACATAAGAAATTAGGAGTTTAGAAATGTAATCAAAGTATGAAGGGCCATGAAAGGCTTGAATAAGATTTAGGGGTTTATCCGCAGAGAGTAAACTAGATCTAATTTTAGAATTACTGGCTGCAGCGTGGAGAATAGATTGGATAGGAGTGAGTCTGGAGGCAGGGAGGCCTTTGCAAGTAAGAGAAAATCATGGTACTCGGATGGTAGTAGTGGGGAAGGAAAGAAGTAGATATTTAAGAAAAATTTAAGATACATGTACTTATCATTAAGACCGTCCTGAAAGAATAAATAAATGATTTAACTACATTGTTGATGATCTAAGTTCTGTTTCCTCTCAAAGGTGGCCAAATGTTGCTAATTATTAATTCCAAATAATGGCATTAAATAGTTTAAAGCAGTTTTTTTTTTTTTTTTTTTTTTTTTTTTTTTATCAAAAGGTATTGCTCCTGGTCAGACAATACCCAGTGACCACCAGGCTCATTAATTACAATCATAGTGGTAGTATTTGAACCATTTTGCTCAGCACTTCTTGTGTTTTGGTCATAGTGCTAAGCATTTTACATGGTTTCTCTTGTTTAACCCTCCTGGCAACCCTATCAGTAGATATATTAGCTCCTTTTTACAGATGGACGTGAGGGTTAAGTACTTTGCCTCAGACTGCCCAGTTTGTAAATGGCAAATCTGTTCTTAAAACCTAGTAACTTGTTAGTTACAGGCACAGCTAGGATTAGAACCTAGATCTATCTGCATTAGTACCTTCAAGATTTCTACTTTTGTTAGAGTTAATTTCTAATATGCTGTGCATCCTCCTTTTGGCTCAGTCTTGTGTATAATTATATTTCTGCATAAATAAGATAAGCCACAGTTTGAGCAAACACATAGTACAGAGTATTGACTACTCGGATTTTTTTCTTTCCAATTAGTTACGGCAAAGCCAAGTGTGAAGGGAAGTGGATGGTGAGGCATTTTGAGGAGGCAATCAAATGTATATACATACTTTCTAATTATGTATTTCCAAGCCAATAATTTCTTTGAAAACAAATGTTTTAAGTGTGTTTCTTAACCATGTTAGGCCAGGAGATACAGAGAAAATATTAGATCTTTTATGTCAGCGTAAATGACAAAGTCTCAAAAATTCACAGCTGAACGCAATGGTAAAGGCCCTTGGCAAGGGAGGTTATGTGACTTTAACCAAGACTACTCCAGAGAACTCGGATAAAGACTGAGTTCTAGAACCTCCCACCCGGAGCAGTCTCGCTGTCAGGGAAACGTCAGATTGCCAACGCTTGCTCCCAGTTTTGTTACAAGAGTGTCAACGGCATCTCCAGTGAGCCCAGTGGTCTTTCTTGTTAGAGAAACCAGTAGAAGGCAAAAAAAAAAAAAAAAAAAAAAAAAAAAACGTTACCGCAAATGCAGGAATGGTGTCACTTTTGGAAGTGGATCACCCTTCCACTTCCAAAATAATACAATGAAACTATTTGTGTTTCTACTACTTTGTCTTAACACTTTGTATAGCATCAGCTTCTGAGAGATAACCGAGCTGAAAGAGGACACAAGAAGAACTGTTCTGTGAAAACAGCCAGCAGGTAAGCCATTCGGATCATTTTTAATTCTGCTCAGTAAGTCATGTGCTCTTTTTCTCCCCATACCAATATGAATGGATGAGTGATAGCTGAGTGGCCTTTGAAGTTGCCGTCTAAAGAGCCAGTGTGAAATATTCCAACCATTGTTTATTAGAGTTGATTTCAGGATTATTAGTAATGAATAGAGAGATACCATTCAGAATGTATTTTTAAATGAGAAGAAAATTTCCGTTTCTCATAACTAATCAATACGAGATCAGGATTTAGAATAATAATTTTAGTTTTCCATTTAAAAAAGTAGAATAAGTCTTTTTCCCCTTAACTTATAGGTACTTAGACCTTATGAGAGAGCAACATGTATATTCTAATAATATATAAATGAGTCTATAGAAAATACACTCATTTTAAGAAGTGCTTCTGGTTCTTACTCATTTTATATTGCTGAGTTGATGTTATTTTTTTCCATTAACAAAGAATTTGTCTCAGTCGGTTGTTTAAGATGTATGTTTTCAAATTTTGCATGTGGTGTTTCTGAAGACTTAATTTTTATTTAGATGAAAATGGTTCTCAGAATATTGATCAGAACTACCACCCTGGGATTTACACTTACTCAATTTTTAACAAGATAACTGACTTCAGATAAATTGCATCCCATGGTTTCCCATTGGTAGGGCGCTAGCTGCTGTGTTTAACTGTCCCAAAGAAACAATAGAGCTTTAAAGTATAATGTTGTGCAAAGTAACCTCAACTGAGAACCCACTAGATCTCTGAAGAAGCGAATATAAATCCTCTCCAAGCATGGCTACCTAATTTAGACAATCAAAAACTGTCAAATGGGGAACCTGGGTGGTTCAGTGGGTTAAGCCTCTGCCTTCAGCTCAGGTCATGGTCTCAGGGTCCTGGGATCAAGCCCTGCATTGGGCTCTCTGTTCAGTGGGGAGCCTGCTTCCCCCTCTCTCTCTGCCTGTCTCTCTGCCTACTTGTGATCTCTCTCGCTCTGTCAAATAAATAAATAAAATATTTTAAATAAAGAAACTGTCAAATAAATAATAAGTTGACCATCAGTGATAGTCAACATAAAACCAATATATTTACCCCTAAGAATGTCAGCTCCTAAGATTATAGCAATATCTGTATAAAATGTATACAGTTTATAAATAACTGTGGATGAAATATTTATACAAATAAAATAAGCAGATAGCAGCTCACTATTGGAATTAATCAGGCAAAATGAAAAAAAACCATATAATTGTTAGAAATGAGAAATATGATTATTAAAGAGATAATTAGTGAAATGGAGATACGGCCAAAGAAATAGACCAGAATATAGCCTAGAAATACAAGTAGATGGGAGAGTAAGAGAGTCCTTAAGAAACACAGAAAAAAGTCCAAGATATATTTAATCAGAGTCTTTGATGAAGAAGGGCTTAAAACACATGCACACACAATATTTAATGAGATATTGGTTAAGAATCCCCAGTGTGAAAGTTATAGATCTGTACTTACACATACAGAAAGCACAATGGATACTAAGTACAATAAATTAAAAAAAAAAAAAAATCCAGGGGTACCTGGGTGTCTCGGTCGGTTGGGCATTTGCCTTTGGCTCAGGTCATCATCCCCCCACATACGGCTCCCTACTCAGCAGAATCTGTTTCTCCCTCTTCCTCTGCTTCTCCCCACCATTGTGCTCTCTCTCTCACTTGCTCTCAAATGAATAAATAAAATCTTTAGGAAAGAGAAAAGAAATCCACACCTAGTGGTATAGTGTAATATACCCAAAACAAGAGAAAATCTTAAAAGAATCCAGAAAGAAAGGACAAATTGTCTAGAAAGGAATGGTAGCTATACATCAGATGTCTCTGTAGCAGCAAGGAACCCAGAGCACAGTCGACTCATCTTCAGAGTTGTAAGTTAACAGACAGCCTAGAACTGTGTACCTAGAAAAACATCTTTCCTGGATGAAAGTGAAGTAGGCACATTTTCAGATTTTCACAAACTAAGAACATTTACTATCAACAGACTTTGGCCAGAATTTTTAAAGGATGTGTTTCCAAACAGTGGTCCCCCCCCCCAAAAAAAAAGTCTGAGATTCAGGAATGATGCAGAGCCAGTAAACTGAAAAAGATGTAGGTAAATGTAAATAACCATTGTTTGTATAAAGTGATAATGATGTGTGATTCATAGGCCTTTTCAAAAGACAATCTAAAATAGTGGACAGCAATAGCATTGGCAAGAAGCAGATGAGTTGTGAAGCATGGGCATGGGACAGGGCCAGTGAGGAGCTAGAGGGAAGGGTTCCAGTGGGGCTGGCAGTGGGATGAGGGTATTTTCATTATCTTGAGTGTGCTGATGGTTTCTCATGTCTATACCTATGTCAAACTTGTCCAGTTGTACACTTTAACTGTGCACTTTTCTTATGTCAACTACACCTCAATCAAGATCTTCTAAAAAAAATTTGGGGGGGCCACCTGGGTGGCTCAGTCGGTTAAGCATCTGCCTCCAGCTCAGGTCATGATCCTGGGATTCTGGGAGCAAATCCTGCATCAGCCTCCCTGCTCAGCAGGGAGTTTGCTTCTCTCTGCCTCATCCCTCACCCCAACGTGTTCCCTCTCTCTGTGTCTCTCTGTCTCTCTCTCTCTATCTCTCTCTCAAATAAATAAAATCTTCAAGTAAAAGTCAAAGTCTTTATGTTGACCTTCAAGGCCATTTGTGATCTGGCCCAGATCTTTTCGCTTCCTCCTTGACATCTTCTCCCACTTCACTTCTTACTCAACCCTCCTGCACAGTGGCTTCTCTGCTGTTCCCCCAGCGCCCAATCCCACTCATGTCTCATGGCCCTTGCACATGCTGTTCGCTCTCACTGTAACTATCTTTATGGCTTGCTTCCTGTTTCCTTCAAGTCTCTCCTCAGTGTAAAAAAGGTTCATTATCCACCAAACCCATCAAACTCTGTCTATTGATCTGTCTTCCTGATTGTCAAAGAGGGACAATCTCTTTAAGCTTCATGAAAGCAGGGTCTTTGCTTTACTCACTAGAGTATCCCCAGTACCATAAACAATGCCTGATACATGGGCAATAAATATCATTTCATAAAATATTTGTAGAATTCATTTAAAATCAATTCTATGCAGTAAAGTGCTTTGTTTGAGTCCTTGTGGGGACCTCTACAGTTAGTGTCTGACTCTAGTCCCCATGTCACTACTTATAGGCTGGGTGATCCTGAGCAAAAGACTTAACTTCTCTGTCCCTCAGTTTACTTATCTGTGAATTGAAAATAGTCAGACCTACTTCATAGCACTGTTAGAAGGGATGAGTTAGTGCCTCTAAGGCATTTAAAATGGAAGAGCTCAAACATTAGCTCTTATTTCAAGGATGGTCTTGTTATTTCCACCTGTGTGTTTTCTCAGCACTTGTTCAACTTTATTTTTTTATCCTATTTTTCTTCTACCTAGTTTAGAAACTCAAATTATTATTCTATAAGACTTAGGTCAAATATGGCAGCCCCCAGCCCTGTCCTTCCCCATTCTCCAATTTCACCCTCCAGAGGAAACCACTTTCAACCCTTTTAGCCATTTCTTGAGTATCAAGCCAAACTGCATGCTTATATTATGATTTCTTGATGTTCTTACTTTGGTATAACCTACTGACTTCCTGCTGTACGTCCTGTACATACACACACGCACACACGCATGCACGCCCCCTTATCTGCATTTTTCTCTTTCTAGTAGCTATCTCTTAATTGTCAGACCAAATCAATATTCATTGTTTGCATTAATGTGATTATGTATGTAAATATTATTCATAGATGTATCACTTTCTTGTTGTCATGGAGATAACTGTCTTGCTTTTCATTTGCTTTGTTTCTGTGTGCCTCACCCCAGTTCATCAACCACCACTACGCAGAAATGTAGTTCCTCTCGATTCTTTTTCTGGGGGGCTTCCCTCTTGGAGCTGTCCGTTTCTCAGATCCTTTCTCAGCTGTGTGCTGTCTGGACCTGCTGCACAGCTCAAGTCCCGTGATCTCTCTTCATGATCATCCTGGGGCTGTACTTCATCTCTCCTACACGGGATTTCCTGTTCCCTGGCCTCCACGATTTTTCCTGAGCTTTCTGAGAAGGAGAACAGTTGTGGTTTGGGCACTTTGCATATCTGAAAATCTGTTTATTCTAGTCTTACGTTGACTGATTCAGCTGGGAATGGAATTTGCCTCGGGACTTCGAATGCATTCCTCCCACAGGGGGAGTTGTCTGTGGTTTCCATCCCCGCTTCCCCCCCCCCACCCCCCCCACCCCCGCTCTCTTGGGATTTGGATGTTGGAGTGCCCTCACGTGATGCTCCAACTTTCCTTAATGTCCCTTTTATATATTGTTGTCTTCAAAGATTTCTGGGCAGTTTTATCAAAGTGATGTCCCAGACCTTTTATTCACTAAAAAAATTCTCTTACACTTTTCATTTCCAAGAGCTCACCTTGTTCTATGAACATTCCTTTTGAACAGATATCCTCTGTGTCTTGTTTTGTGGGTGCAGTTTATTTTCTTGTGTCTCTAAGGGTAACGTTTGTGTGAGGCCCAGGGCAATTCGTGGAGGTGAAGTAAGCACAAGGAGAGAAAGACTTACTCGAGTTTAATTTTTGTTACAAGTTTTATTAAGTGCAAGACAAAAAATTCTTCACCTTTCTTATTTAAATGTATTTTTCTGCGTTGCTGTCTTCAAAGCCATTTTCTTTCTAGTTTCTTACCCCCTTTGGGTGAGTGACTGCACTTCCCTTTCTCAACTTGTGGGAAACATAAAGGTTAGAGTAGAGAACTATGATGCATTAAATCAATAAATTTGGGGATCATTTACTCCTGAAACATAGGCAGGTAAGAAAAGATAAATGCACCAATGGTCTGCCGCTGATGACTCACAGCCGAGCCTCTGAAGCTCTTGGAGACAGCTCGGTCTTCAGGTGGGCGTTTCTCACCGGAGCTCGGCATCATTCTTCCAGCCGGTGGAGGGTATAGTACATGTCACCCTCTGCTCCGTGGGGGAGTTTTCAACACCTCTGTAGCCGGATTTCAGGCCCTTATTTCCCGAGGCCACTAACTATAATGCACTTGGGTAGATTTCCAGATACCCAGTTTATGGCATTTTTCCTTTTTTGCCACACCCACTTCATCCAGGCTCTTCAAATCCGTGCAGGGTGCAGGGGAATTGTGTCTTTTCCAACTCTGAGACTCCTATGTCTAACAGTGCCAAAGAGGTGACAACCTGTGAAAGCCACCTTTAAACAAGCAGCTACTTTGCTAATGACAGTCCGTTCTCTCGGGAACCCTACTTCATCAACAACGGACTATGCTTTTCAAGGGGTCCCATGCTGCTTCCTCTGAAAAGGGCAGGGGGTCCTTTGGATTTCTCTTTTCTTTTCTCTTCTTCCTTCCTTTCTTTCTCTTTTTTTCTTCTTTCTTTCTTTCAAATTTTATTTATTTGTCAGAGCATAAGAAAGGGGACAGCAGAGGCCGAGGGAGAAATAGGCTCCCTGTTGAGCAAGGAGCCCAACACAGGACTCAATCCCAGGACCCTGGGATTATGACCTGACTGAGCCAAAGGCAGAGGCTTAATGCCTGAGCCACCCAGGCATCTGCTTTTGACTGATTCTTAACACAGATATAATGTAAACTAATATAAACAAACTCTAATTACAAACAGTGCTGTAATGTCATCTCATTGATCCAAATGGTATTAGTCTTACACACCTTCCTTTTAGTCTGTTGCTGCACTTTTTTTCCCTGGATATTAAGTGGTGTGAAAAATCTTTCAGCCAAATGTTATCCTCTGATATTCATTTTGTGTTGGCCCAAGAATTTGCATTGCACTGCTTGAAGTGGCGTGTTTCCTGTCTTGTATTCATCCGTGTTGCCCATACCTTACTGATTATTCCCATCCGATTCTTCCGTTGGGTTAGTCTATGAGGTTCTCTTTTCTGCCTTCCTTTCATTTCTTCAGAATTCTCTATCCATTTTCCTACTGTGGCGCTTTGTCTTAGGCTTCTTGTGTATTATTTCTCATCTAATATTGAATGAGTATCTCCTTGTGTACTTGAAAGCCTATGAAAACAAATAAAACTTAGGGAAACACAAAATTATTTCAAGCAATAAATGCATGAAAGCATACTGGATTGTAATTTTTAAAAAACACTTCTTATTACCTATCACTGTCAATATTTAATAATTAACAGGCATAGTTTTTGAGTGGTCATTGCATGTACTAGATTATTAGCTCAAGTTAAACACAACACACACATATTGACACTCACACACTCAGCCAAACCTTCAGGCATTGCATCTGAGTGTTTTATAAAAACAATAGTGACATCTAAATCTATTTCTTCAACCCATATCTTTCTCTTAAATTCCAGACTTTTTTTTTTTTTAAGATTTTATTTATTTTTCTGACAGATGGAGATCACAAGTAGGCAGAGAGGCAGGCAGGGGATGGGGGTGCGCAAAACAGACTCCCTGCTGAGCAGAGAGCCCAACGTGGGGCTCGATCCCAGGACCCTGAGATCATGACCTGAGCGGAAGGCAGAGGCTTAACCCACTGAACCACCCAGGCGCCCCTTAAATTCCATACTTGATATCCAAATCTTCCACTTTTTTATCTCAGTAGTCAAATATAATTTTATACTTCTCAAAGTTAGGAAGTTCTTTTCCTCTGCCTTCATCTCAAACTCCAATTAAATAATTTCATATTGTTTCTCATGTCATAACCTTTGGTTAGTACCAGAAAGTTCAATATAGTTTCCCAAATTGAAAGGCAGTAAAACTTGCATTAAATGATGCCTGATTCTAAGGGATGTGCCATTCTTGAAAATGTCTTACTTTTTAAAATACCTCTTTATATTTATGATTAGTCCTTACTATTCTAAGAATCCATATAAAAAGATTGATAGTTTGACAAAAATTGACAGCAATTTTATTGAATTATTTAGATCATGTCATGCCTTTCCTTTTAGATCTGGTTTTTTTTTTTTAATCTGCTGTTCTTCTTTACTTAAATGAGTTTTGTCATTTACTCTTGGGAGGCAAAAAGGCTAAACCATCCAGCCGTCTGATATGTAATTTGAAATTAAGTAAAAATGCTTTTATTGTTGATGTTATTCAATTGTGTTTAATATTTAAAATGTCTTTTAACATTTTAAATGTAGCTCAGTCGGTTAAGCGTCCACCTTTGGTTCAGGTCCTGGTCTCAGTGTCCTGGGATCCAGCCCTCTGTCCGGCTCCCAGCTCAGCGGGGAGCCTACTGCCCCTCCCCTCCCGTTCATGCTCTCTGTCACTATCTGATCTCTCTCTCTCTCTCTCTCAAATAAATAAATAAATAAATAATTTTTTTTAAACTGAGGGAATATAAATTTTAAAAGATAATAATAATAAATAAAATGTCTTTTAAAAACGTGTTATTTCACTTTTACTTAGTTTGTAGTAGCATTACATTTTTCATCTACTTAGTGTCAAACAATTTGATAACCCCTGGATACTGTGTGTTCTGTTTCTTAGGTTAGCAATTAATAGTGAGGAAGAAGAAATCAACCTCTTTTTTTTTTTTGGCTGTCATCTTGCCTATTAGTAGTAAAGAGACTCCTAAAATGAAAAAAAATGACAGTAGATTTCATCACAGAATCAAAACAAATCCCATAATATTGACATACAAACACATTCATGTCAGCCTTCTTCCGTCAGGTTAGAAGAACATTTCTATTTACTTTAATACAGAGCATATTCATTTTTATATGATGATACAAATCATTGTGTTGCAGCTTTAACAAATAAAATTATAGCTGTTTTTTATTTGATCTTCTAAAGATCCAAAGATGTTCAAGGTTTGAGTTTACTTAGTCTTCCGCATAGTGTCATCTGTTACTGGAGAAGGAGATCTAATTTGCAACGGATACAAAACTATTTGTCATTTTGCAGGTTTGCCAAAAATAAATGAAACTATTAATTACTACATTTTTGAGCAGCTGTTAATAAATTGGGACAGGATAACTGTTCATTAGAGTACTGGTTAATGACATGGACTATATTGGTTCAGTGTTGCTTTTCACAGAAATGTATCAACAAGATTAAACCTATTAACAAAAGCAAGTGAAGCTTTATGTAAATTTTTAAGATGAGAAGTTACATACCCTGTGTTAACAATTTGCCATTTTAAAACAAATCCTCCTTTGTCATATTAAACAAATGATTCAGTACCATAATTTAAAACAACTTATACCACTTAACATTCATGTTTTATATACTTTATGTTTATATGTCCAAAATAATGGCTTGAAACTGCTTTTAAATAGTAATTTTAAAAGTAAAATGTCTAGTGTGTTGTTGTTCTACTTTCTAAACCTAATATTCGCATTAAATTTCATTGTCTTAAAAAAGTTTACCCAATCCTCCAGACAGAAAATATCTTAAAAAAAAGAAAATGTCTTTTAGATTTTTAAATTCATTCATACATATGCATGAATAAAGACATAGAATATATTTACATATTCCCTGTAACATGAATGTATACATTCTATACTTGTTTAATTGGAATACATTTAATTGCATCTGTGTTCTAATTCAAAAAATTTTTAATGGCTTCTAGGTATGGATATTTATAGTAGCGTAATTAGAAATACACCACATATACAACATAAAATGGTTTTTAAGGAATTTAATCTATTTTATACTATATGACGAAATTATTATATTAAAAAAAGGAAGTAGTCTCAAATTGCCACTTCTCTTGCCTCCTGTCCTTTGGGCATCTAGAAATTCTGACCTACCTTCCTTGCCAAAATTTTAAACTAACAGTTATAGGGAGTTATTTTAAATCGTGACTGTACTAAATAAAATTTCTTACCAGCCAGTTAGAATTTTGAGAGATTGCTTTTCAGGGTAATATGAATAACCCACACAGACAAAAAAAAAAAAAGGATTTGTCATTTGGAAATATGTAATGTATCCGGTGTGTGGTAATTAAAAAAGCAATCAAGTCCTGGTAAAACATTCATGACAATGTCTTTCTTGAAATCTGGTAGCTCTGTTAGATATTTTCACATGACTAAACGCATGCGCAGCCTCTCCCCTCCAGAACAGCAGTGGAATTTGGCCATGGTCACTAATAATGGAAAATAGCACATGAAAGCCATTCCAGTAAATTTGTCTTGTGGAGTCCATTTCCTTCAGACAGGTGTCTGTTTCACAGCTGGCTCTCTCCAAATTGGTCCTGTGATTAAATGGATGTGGACACAAAAATAACCTTTAATTCCCAGAGATGGCTCCCCTAGGCAGTGATAGAGGTCCACCTGCAGGACCATGTATTAACAGCAGCTGTACCCCCACTGCTGGCCCAGGTCATAACTTCATCGGGGGTACGTCTTAGGATCTGATCATCCGATGCATATAGGTGCCAGAACACTCCCCAAAACATCAAGCATTCCTCATTTATTAGGAAAAGAATTGCTGTAAAAGTTAATGTTTTAGACCAGCAATACAATAAACCAGCAACACAATAAACAATAGCTTCTACTTGATAATTTGTACCTTGCAGCCTGGAGAATAAACCTCGTAAATTCATCAGCCGCATTGACAATGCTTTGAATTTAAGAAATACCATTTTGTGTCCATAGAAAACCGATTATAAGAACTCTTGAACTTTGACATATGTAACTGCTCATAATATAACGGGGATCATCCTGTAGTCTAAAACAGTTACTGCATATATAAATAGTGGCTATATAAGCATAAATTATGTAATAATTTATAAAACTTTTCAAATATTAAACACTTAACTGTCACTTGTTGTAGTTGATTTTAATTATCTTTCAATTAGGAGGCAATTTAAAAATAAATCTAAAAATCACAAAATGATGTCTCGTAGAGTTAGAGCTATGTTTTTAAAAGAATCCACTTCTTTATAATCAGAATTTT
Organism: Mustela putorius furo; assembly: GCF_011764305.1. Lineage (NCBI taxonomy): Eukaryota > Metazoa > Chordata > Mammalia > Carnivora > Mustelidae > Mustela > Mustela putorius. Next base: position 16,619,627 of record NW_025421402.1, on the reverse strand, counting down.
TCCTTGCCCTTTCTCTTCAGAAATATTTTCCATCACTCTGTAGTGATTTGTTTGTATACCAAGATATTGTTGGGAATTTACTTTGTTTATTTCATATACTTCTGATCAATTCCAACTCATGCCCAATTATATTACACTAAATTAACATAATTCAACAGATGTTGATATTTAAATGTTTTCTGGCATTCAAATCTTGGACAGCTGTCTTTGAGCTTGGGGAAAAGGCAAACATTTAGAGTTAAATGCTGAACATATGCTTAAATTACTAATTAGAAAGATGGAATAAAAACTATGCATTATCCTTTCTAAGGACAATAAACCTCAGATAGGGATTTCTGTAATCTTTTTACATCAAGTTACAGTCCAGAGGTGTACTCAGACTAAAAAACATCAGACTCCATGGATAACTTAATTTAATTTCAAGTTTGATCACTTAAAAATTATGGAAAGTGTCACTAGGATTTGAACATCTAAAATGACTTCATACTGGCAGTTTTAAGAGTTGAAAAGATGCTTTTCACTTACAATGTCAGGATGGTAAAAACAGTTTTTAACAATATTTTATTGTGGAAAATCTATCATATGCAGAAATACAGAGAAAAATATAAACTCAGTATGTCTCAGCTGGCTTAGATCAGGGTATGGCCAACCTAGTTTCATGTGTATCCACACCCAGCCCTTCCTCCAAACCCAAAGCCCATCTACCATATTACTTCAACTGAAACTAACAGTATGTTCTAAAAAATAATAGCTTCTTTTTTTTTAATATTTTATTTATTTATTTGACAGAGATCACAAGTAGGCAGAGAGGCAGGCAGAGAGAGAGGAGGAAGCAGGCTCCCTGCTGAGCAGAGAGCCCGATGCAGGGCTCGATCCCAGGACCCTGGGATCGTGACCTGAGCCGAAGGCAGAGACTTTAACCTACTGAGCTACCCAGGCGCCCCAATAATAGCCTCTCAAAAAAAAAAAAAAAAAAGGAGAAGAAGAAGAAGAAGCCACAGTACCATTACCATATCTATTAAAAGAGCAATCATTTGTTAATACATGTTATTTCTTAACATATGCTAATATATACGATTGATACTCACATTTCTTCAGTTATTTTGTAATGTTTTATTTTATACGTTGTTTGGATTTGGATCCAAATGAGATCTGTCTCTTATAATGGGTTGACATACATCTCTTTAAAAATGTTCCCTTTAATTTATAAATATGCCCTCCCCAGCCTTTGGTTCTCCTTGAAAGTTTTTGATTGCAGAAATCAGATTGTTTGTTCTATGAAGTTTGTCACCTCCGAGAAATGTTGCTGATTTTACCCTACTGTGTCATTGCACATACTCCTCTTGTCCCTCCCTCCTGTAATTGGTATTTAAATCTAGAGAATTGATTTAGGTTCAGGTTGTTTTGTTTGCTTTGTTTTGCTTTGTTTGGGCCAAGACTGTTTCAGAGATGGTATCTTCTATTTTTCTCACTTCCGTGTCTCTTTCTGTGATTGGTTAGCCATAATGATCCCAGATTCATTGAATAAGGGTTACAGAATGGTGATATATTAATTCTGTCATTCAAATTTTGCTTATTGGTTGGATTACTGCCATTAAAAATATTTCCCACGGGGCACCTGGGTGGCTCAGTGGGTTAAAGACTCTGCCTTCTGCCAGGGTCCTGGGATCAAGCCCCGCATAGGGCTCTCTGCTCAGCGGGGAACTTGCTTCCTCCTCTCTCTCTGCCTGCCTCTCTGCCTACTTGTGATCTTTGTCTGAAAATAAATGAATAAAAATCTTTAAAAATAAAATTTTAAAAAATCCTCCTCTTCAGCTACTTGATTACTGCAAGGCACAGATCATGTAGGAAAAGAGAGAGAAATACTTGATCACTTCCCTTGGTTATCAGTTTTCAAAATTAATTGGTTCTTTACATTTTCCAGAGATGAACAGTGAAACTAGATTCTATTTTTTCTTTAACTCATTTATTTTAAACATATTTGATGTTTTTCAGTTCTTTAGTTATTATTCTAATGGTGTTAAAATTGGCCCATCTTTGGGCAATGGAAGATTGTTTATATAGGCTCCTGAGTCTGTTTCCTTTCTAGTGGATTTTCTTTGCTTTCTTCCTTGCCATCTGGTATGTTTACTTTTTCAAGGCTACCTTGTACCTTTTCTAGCCTAGACCACGAATCTGCCATGTCTTTAAGAAGGGAAGTAGCTTCAGAAACTACAATCTGGATGTTAGAGCTATAATGATTTCTAGCCCTTTTTAATGGAATGCGTTAGGATTTTTTTTTTTTTTTTTTAAACATGTTGGCTCACTCGAATAGTCTTGACTCAAATTCAAGACTTCGGTATTTTTGTACTTTCCATTATTGATTATAATCTCTTTTTTCAACATTGAAAATACTACCTCTCAATGACACCATATAGTTAACAGCTGTCCCTTGAACAATGTGGGAAGGTTAGAAGCACCCACCCACACCCCATGTGGTCAGAATTTCTTTGGTGACTCTTTACTCCCCGAAAACCTACTGATGGCCTACTGTTGACCAGAAGCCTTACTGAACATAAACAGTTGATTAATGCATACTTTCTGTGCTATATGTATTATATGTATATAATATATAATGTAATATATAATATGTGTATGTAATATATAATATTATATAATATATATAATATATATGTAATATACATGTATGTATATTGTATTCCTACAACATATTCCTACAACAATGTAAGCTAAAGAAAAAATATTAAGAAAATAATAAGGAAGAGGCACCTGCATCTCAGTAGTTGAGTGTCCAACTCTTGGTTTCGGCTCAGGTCATCATCTCAGGGTCATGTCCTCAGGGGTCGTGAGATCAAGCCCCGAGTGGGGGCTCCACACTCAGTGCAGAGTTTGCTTGAGGTTCTTTCTCCCTCCTCCTCCCTTTTCTTCTGCCCGTCTCTCTGCTCACATTCTCTCACACTCTTCCTCTCACTAAAATAAAGTCTTTTTAAAAAATCATAAGGATGAGAAAATACATTGATAGTACTGTACTGTATTTATTGGAAAAATTCCTTGTATAAGTGGACCTGTGTCGTTCAAACCCATGTTCAAGGGTGAGCAGTATTCCTTTTATCTAACCAGTCATACACAGAGCAGTCTCAGAATCACCTTATCATCATGACCATCAAATAAAATAATTTTTAAGAACAGCCTAAAATTTTCCCTTTCCCTATTTGTTTTATAATTCTTATATATTTCACAAGGAATATGTAGTCAATCCCTGTGTGTAGTCAATTTCAAGCCCCTTGAGGGACCCCTGGGTGGCTCAGTCAGTTAAGTGTTTGCCTTTGGCTCAGGTCATGATCCAAGGGTCCTGGGATGGAGCCTGCTCAGCAGGGAATCTCTCTCTCTCTCTCTCTCTCTGTCTGCCCTCCCCACTGCTTTGTTTTTCTCTCTCTCTCTTAAGTAAATAAATAAAATCTTTTTAAAACTAAGTAAAGTCACTTAAAATAGTTCCTAAGTATAGATATACAAATTTGTAATTAGGTTCTTTAGTTTCATTTTAATATTCAGAGACTTCTCTTTAAAAATATATTTAATTTTGTTATATAATGACATAAACATCATTATAGGTTCTATAATCAAATCTCCACCAAAAAAAAAAATCATTTTCAAAGAGGTCTAACCTCTATCCTGTCCCCTCAACGGGGGGCTGGTAGCTGTTGTTCTGTTTTGTTCTATTTATGGTTTATCCTTCTGTTGGCTTTTTTTTTTTTTTTCTATTTTAGAATAAGCAGCTCTATCTTTCTTCCTTTCTGTGTTTCCTTTTCCTTGCTGTTACTTGCACTCTGGTATAACATTTTACATTTCAGAAGACTTTTATTTTTTCTAATAATTACCTTTGCATCAATACTTTGGGCAGGAGAGGCTGTTTGCTATTGGTTCCCTGTTGGGACCTATCCTGAAGTCAGCTAGTAACCTCTTTTGCCCTTCTCATTCCTCTCCCAAGCACTGGATGTAAAGTCAATGATACTCTGCTAATATCTGTAGGCCAGTCAGCAAACTCATTCCATCTTCTATATACTTTTCATTTCTCTCCCTTTATGATACGTGTACTCTGTATACATTCTTGGAGGCATGAACCATCCATCCTATGCTGTCTTCTTCATTTCAGTTCTAGTTTTGGATCTAGCTCCGTTCATTTGGTATAAATTTGGCAAATAAATATAATGATCTCCATCACATCTGCAGTCAGTGTTTCTCTGTTCTTTTTGTTTTCCTCTGAAAGGGCTCGTGAAACAGTGTTCCTTGACTTCCATGACCTGTACATGTCAAGGTCACTTTGGCCAGATTTACAACCCCTAGCTCCTGTCTTCTTTCCTCAATAAATAGGTTCCTGCATTGTCTGTATAAAACATTTGTTTTCAGTGTCTGCTGGAGTCTGGTTTCCTTTCATGTTTCAGTGGCTTATTTTTGCCTGGATGCTCAATGATATTTTCTTTCTCCTTAAAGCCTGAGAGCTACAATAGACTGTATTCTGGTATGGTCATTCAAGGTATTTTTTCCCCAAGGACGAAGTATGCTCTTTCTGAAGGTAGTTGTTATTATTTTGGAATAAATTTTAAGATTTTCTCCAGTTACAGATTTTCATATTTATATTATTTCATTGCTTTGGTTTTGCTTCAAAAGTTTCTCTTATACATATATTGGATCTTTTTTGCCTGTCTTTTGTAGTATCACTTATATGATCCTTTTTCTCTCTTCTTTTATTTTGGATGTTTTTATACTTTGCAGCCTGTGTTTCATTACCTTCTATTCTCCTCCATCCTCTTTATTCTCTTATATTTTAGTCTAGTTTCATTTCTGGAATTTTTTTTTAACTTCCTTTCTAATTGTTTTCTGGATGCTATCATCTCTCTTTGGCTAGCTGTTGTTGGGGGGGTTCGGGTTATGCTGTATAGATTCAGAAACAAGAGTGCCACTGCCACCATATTCCCAGAATATTCCAGGACTTCTTCATAACCTGCTTATTTTTAAGAGTGGAAATAAGTGATTAGAGCAATACATGGTCAGGGCTGCATTTCTGTACTGTTAGATCTAGTGTGTCATGATTTTCTAGTCTTCTAGTATAGTAATGTCTATGTTTCTTTTAACAATGATGCTTCATACACTACTTCCACACACCTTTAAGGACTTTTTTTTACCAAGTGTATAAAAGCCACTAGTCTAGGTGATGTGTTTGGAACCCACATACCGTGTACAATCTCTGCATTCTGGAATCTTATATCCTCCTACTCAGGAAAACCTGGACTCCATCCATGGTTCATTTTAGCCTCTCACTCTTATGCCCTTCATTTAGTCTCCATAAAATAGCCAGAAAGACATATGGAAAACCCAAATCTATTTGTGTGTACTTAAAAATTCTTAATGGCTCCTTGTGCACTGTTCCTGGGTTGTAAATTGGTATACAACTATGGAAAACACAGTATGGAAGATCCTCAAAAAAATCAAAACAGGACTATCATATGATCCAGCAAGTTCATTTCTGGGAATATATCCAAAAGAAATAAAAAGACTAACTCCAAAAGATATCTGCACCCCCATATTCATTGAAACATTTTTTACACTAGCCAAGACATGGAAACAACCTAAGTACCCATCAGTGGATAAATGGATCAAGATGCTCTGTGTGCGTGTGTGTGTGTGTGTGTGTGTGTGTAATGGATTATTTAGCCATAGGGGAGGAAAAAAGAGCAAATCTTACTATCATTTGAGACAACATGGATGGACCTTCAAGGTATTATGCTAATTGAAATAAACAGAGAAAATACTTTATGATCTCACTTAAATGTGAATTTAAAAAGAGGGGAAAAAATTCAGATTTATAGTTACCAAAGAGGGTGGGGAAGGGGAAATTGGAAGAAGGTGGTCAAAAGATAACAAGCTTCCAGTTATAAGATAAATAAGTACTCGGGATGGAAGGTACTGCATGATGACCATAGTTAACTCAGCTATATGACACATAGGGAAGTTGTTAAGAGAGTAACCTACCAATCTCATCACAAGGAGAAAAGTTTTTTTTCCTTTTCTCTTTCTTTCTTTGTTTTCTTTTTATTGTAACTATATGAAAAGAGAGATATTAGCTCAACCTACTGTAATCACTTTGGAATGTACGTAAATCAAACCATCATTTTGTACACCTTAAACTAATACAGGTATGTATGTCAGTTATTTTTCAATAAAACTGTAAAAAAAACAAACAAACAAATAGATGGAAACACACAAACACATAAATTATTAATGGCTTCCCATTGCCTTTAGGATCAAGTCCTAAATGTGGCTTGCAAGGTCTTTCTTGGTCTACCCCTCTTGACGATTCCAGCCTCACCTCCAAATACTCCCTTCCTTGAATGCTATAAACCAGCTGCAATGAGCTTGTTTTCGTTCTTCAGATAAACTCTGCCCTCTCTGCAGTAGAATTTAAGATCCATAAAAAAGATATAAAGTACAGTGGAAAATCAGCTTGACAACTTCTGATTTGGTATATCGTGTTCTGTTGTATTTGCATACATGACACATTTGTATGTTTATAGAATATATTTAGACCTTCTTAGCTAATGATAAATCTGTTATATTTCCCCATTCATACTCTAAAAGCAAAATGTGTTCTGGTTCCCAGAGTTTCTCTACTTCTTTGGGCTTACGATTGGGACAAGAAAGCGACAGAATCAATGCAGTGTTCAGTTTACCATAAACAAACTCTCTTGTCCGTGGGGAATTATAGTCAAGACTTAACTGAGAGCATGCAGTAAGCCACACATTCAGCCCTCACATCAGCTCTTTGAGAACAGTTCCACCATTACCTCCATTTCTCAGATGGGATAGGCAAGGTGTGAAAATTAAGTAATTTACCTAGGTTTGCCCAGGTTTTTAAATGGAGAAGCAGCAATGAAACTTCATCTCTTGACTTCAGAGTCCACACTCTTAACCACTGTGCTGTAACACCTCTCCAGATATTCAGTTAAGAAGGATCAAAGACAGGGAATTTAAAGTATACTACCTAAAATTGAAGAATAAAATTCCCCATCATTTTTCTGGTTAAATACCAAAATAGCTGAGATCCCCTGAGTGTCAACAATGCATTTATTTCATCTCATTTAATTTCCAAAATTAACCTCTGAAGCAGATACTGTTATTTTTCCCATTTTGCATGTGAGGAAGGAGAGAGGGGTCCAGTAGCTTTCTCAGCTCAAATGCCAGGTAATTTATACGGTAGTGTCTTTTTCCTCAAGTCTTATTCCTAAGACATATAAAAATGAACTCGACCATCTTCTTAAATCTGCTATCTCATCTTTAAGCAAAACTGTTGACTCTTCTAAAATAGTAATTTTAAACACTTTAGATTATTTGTGCATTATGTAACAGAGATAGTGGCAGCATTTTGAAACCATGACTAAAGCGATTGGTGTTAATTTGGCATCCAGTGTCTGAAATTTAAAAAATACAGAGGCCTGCATGTTTTTTAAAGAAATGCAATGTAAATGAGAAAAGAGTAAATGTATGTAAATGTAAATGAGAAAATGAGAAAAGACTTCATTTTTATTTGAAGTTAATTTTTGGTAGAATATTTCTCTGTGGACATTTAAAGACAATAGAGCTTCCAAATATAAAGAGTAGTAGACCTGAATTACCAAAATGAGAAAGGATGTTTGGTCAAAGATCTTGATGGCATAACTGATTCTGAATATAAGGTAATGCATTCCAACTTTGTAGGTATTCGAGTTGAATAGAACTAGGAGAATCTTGAAATACTTTCTCTTGATCACTGAACATTTAGTGTTCATGTAGTCAGCACAAGCCCCCGAGAGCTTCCCTAGCTATTAGAGTATATTTCACAGTCTAGGAAACATTTGCTAACAAGTGTGTAAAAGTTTTATGTACATATTGTTCATTCATCTGCCAAAAACCACCATGGAAGAGAAAGCACCAAAAGCATTCTTTTCATAAAGTTACACTTAGCAACTTAGCAAAACGCAAAATTATGTAAAAGGAAACACTTTTGCATTAGATGCCTGCCTAGACTTTAAAAGCTGACTTACATATATACAAGTTCGATTTTGCACATACTTCCACCCTGAAGCCCAAGATAGGAACTGAATTCGTTTTGTGATTTTCTATTCCCATAAGTAAGCATTTATTTATTACAGAAATCGGAACCTCAATAAAGATATTGATTATCATAAAAACAAGTTACTATCAAAACTCTGGCATGCCTTGTTAAATTTTATTCAATAATGATTTAATAAGTGCCTGTTATTGGCAAGACTTATAAGTGCTCAGGGAAATCTACTTAAAAGAAATAAATCAGATGTGGGCCCCACTGCGTTCAAGGAATCTACAGTCTAAATAGAGTATTGGTTCATGTAGATATATAGCTGTAGCTTAAAGTAAAAATCATTGTTTTCTCCAAGGAGTGAGAGATTATTCTGACAATGACAGTCAGATAAGGCTGCCTAAAGGGGGTGGCATTTCAGCTAAGTCATAGATTCCCAATTGAATTCCACCAATAAACAATAATTTAACCTAAATTCAAGTAAGTTTGCCTCTAATGGCAGTGCTGTCTGACATATTCCAGAGTAGAAATAACTCCCTACATCTTTCAGAACTTTAAGACATTCCAGCATATTATTAAAATATCCAGTGTTTATTACCTCCACAGTGTGGATGTGAAAATGGCAGCCACATCTGCCTTTGCTCTTCAGTGGTTGTACTCTACAGATGTTCATTACAGCAGATAGAATTAGGACATTAGTCTCAGTCCCCTTGCAACAAGTCATCATGGGACACTTTACAGAACACCAAAACTGAGCTCAGTCTTGAGCCTGTATCTGCCAACTCAGCCATGAAAGTAAATTGTAAACTCTGTTGAATGAACAGAGCCTCTCAACTTCAAAAGCTACCTTGGAAATGGATCTCCATGGAACTCCATCTCTTCACCAGGCCAATAACTTCCTAACCGTAGCTACAAAACTATCCAAAGCTACTTCTACAAAGAAGTAGGGACAGACTTTTTCCCCCACTGAATTCAACTATTGATTTAGTTAATAAACTGATTAATTCAGTTCAGCAGGCATTTCATTCCTTTTTTCTAGAGAATTTTAAGTAATGGTAAATGGACAGATTCATTGAACTTCTTAAAATTTGATGTGTGCAGGGAGGTGACTTCTCCCCCCATGTCTACATATGTTCTCACTCCCGTCTTGTTGAGTTGCTCCTAGAGCCCCAAAGATGGCATGCGGTACACGCGCTTCAAGGTAGTCGTGCCTCTCCAGATGTCTTCTCTCACCGAGGGTCCTGGAATGCCTTGCACTCTGGTTTGGAATTCTCTGAATATTGAGTTGAAATCATTTTCCCACATGATCAGTAGACTTTAACCCCTAGAAAATGAAAGCCATATCTTTTTTATTTCCCAATCCTGTTTTACGGCATAGGGCATGGCATGCATTACATTTTCAGTAGACATGTATTAAATGGAGTATAATAAACTTAGTTGAATGAGGCAGTATGGTATAGGGGAAAAATTATTCTTTAGAGGCATGCATTCCTTGGCTCAAATAGAATAACTTCATTTCTGTTTATGTGATCTTTGACAAGTAACAGTTTCTCTGGACCTTAGGTTCCTCAGACCTATTGTATGTGAAATACTTAGCATAATACCCCATATGTAGTTGACACTGAATATGTTTGGATGTTCCTGGTAATTCAGTAATAAATTCTAAGATTTAAGAAACTAATATGTATTCAAACTAATAAAAAAATAATAACATATTTTCTGCCCTGCCCCTTTAATTCCATCATTCTCTGATGCTGGTGAAAGAAAGAAACTCAGCACATCCATTCCAAAATACTCCCTAAGAACTGCACTTATTAAAGCTTGGCTTAGAGTCAGAAAGAGTGAATAGGAGATTATAGTAGGAAGTCAGTTCAACAAACGTACAAGTATTATATACTACACTGGAGAAAGTGGATACAAAAATGAGTAATGCATGGATTTCCTCAAAAAAGTTAGGAATATTATTAAGAACACTCCATAGCTTTATTAATGGACATTATAAATGCCAACTGTTTCATCTGAAGAAGTACTATATGGTGTCATAATCAGAGAGAATGTGGTGTTATATCTAAATCTGTGTCTGAATTGATAGTTCTTCTTTGTAAGATGCAGGATGTCATCGGGATCGACATCCCAATTTTTTAAATGTAGACACATATCCTCTTGCATTTAATGGAGATATTCAAAATAATTGTGTTTCTTTTGCATAATTTTTAATCCCTCCTAAGACTTAACACTAGCTTTGTTCTATCATTTTCTCGAGGAAATTGGAATAAATTTATTGTTGAAACTCTGTACTACATATCATTGATAAACAGATTCCAGAAATACATAGTTATAGCTAGGAATTGAAGAAATTAAATCAATATCCGTTTACTAAGTGCCTACTATTTCCTAGGTACTATGCTGTGAAGAATAAAAGAATACTCCAAGATGCCTCAAATATCTTAGATTCTGCTTGGAGAGACAATATCCAAATTTGAACTCAGGCGAAATGAATTTTTCTGTTTCCCCAAAGAGGTGGTCTGCTACCATAACCTTATGGACTTATTACACTGTATAGTAATTTCTCTTTCTTGTGTTTCTGGCATTATGCTATGAGCCCCTTGATGGTAGGAGCCATATTTGTCTTTTCTTAGCATCTAGTAGAATACCTGATCAAGTTTTGTTAATTGTTGAATGAATGTTTTTGAGTAAATTTAAGAAACACTTCAAGGAAGACGTGTTATCACAAAAAATGCATGATTAATTGCTAAATGAAATGTTGAGGCAACAGTTTTTACAATAGTTTAATTTGTTTTCGTTCAGTAAATATTTATTGTGCCTCTAATACATGACAGAAGCCAAGTTAGATTCCGTGAAATTGCACATGGTTCTTGGCCTTAAGTTGTTCCAGTGTTTTTAGCTGACAGTCCCCTCTAATCTGAAAACAAGTTGGGCCAGACCATATGATATATGTAACAACAGACAGAAACACAGATTGCTATGAAATGTAGAGGAAAAGTTCTTAGAAGGAGAGTGAAGTTAGGAAAGTTTAAAAACAAGAAAGAACATTTAGATTTGAGGACTCTGGGAAAACTGTGAAGGGTGAAAGATTAAGTTCTCAAGGATGGTGGAAATTAGGAAACATAAAGAGGAAGTTTTCTCAAGTGGGTAGAATAGGTTGCTCCAGTGTTAGGTCATGTACATGGCCTTGGTGACCAGCAGTTCCTTAAAAATATCCGTAGGGCTTGGACAGATATGGGAAGTATGGAAGCCAAGATGTAACAGCGGTTCTCCCAAAGAGATTTTTTGAAACCTTATGAATAATTTGCCTATGAAAGGTTTAACTCTCTTCTAGATGTGAGAATGTTCTCACCTAGATATGCTCAGAATGTTCTAGTGATCATCTCAAGATATCTACCTAAATGGAATGAGCAGAGAAGGGGGACAGGGGCAGCTGATGCTTGGGCTAGGGTCTGCCAGCAGCATTGGAGACTGCCTCAATCACCAGGTTGTGCTTCAGGGCCAGACCTTAGCATTTGGGGATATCCAGGAAAGACCTAAATCCAAAACAACTAAGGTGCTGGGAGGCTTATGACTGGTAGGTACCTAAGTCCAGAATAAAGCAAGGGCTCAGCTCCTGGGACACAAGTACTAAATTCGGTGCACTGTTTTAAACCTTAAACTCTGACTTTCTTAAGTCAGGATTAGTCCAGGGAGAGGGGAAATGGACTCAAGGCAGAACATGAAGTCAGATGACCAAAGCCACAGAGAGAGAAGGCACCAGAATCAGGTAGGGCATGATCGACAAGACTAGATACAAAGTGTGCTTCATGAACAAGAAGGGGCTTAGAAAGAAAAACCATTAAAAACCAGGACTTCATGCAGTGTTCACAGTTAAGAAATACTTAGACTAAATGGTAGTTAATGCTTCATGTGTGTTTTAGTACAACAGAAAAAGAGATACTGCTGTTAACGCCTTCGATTTAGTATGTTGAGACATGGAGACATCAGAGGGGAGGAGAGGGTCATTTGTATCTAGAAGAGGAAGTTCCCAACAGAGCTGGGTTTTCCAGCCCGGAGACTTCTCTCTGCCACCAGACACCTCCTCCAGTGACACCGCAGACCTGATTCATTTCTGTGCAGCTGATGCCTTGTCCATGCTTATATTTTTCTAACTGACAATGAGTGTTCTTGCCAAATGCCAGGGCCCATAGTCACATCTGTTTGTCGCTCCTCTGAAGCTTGTCTGAGGCTGCTTGGGAACACATTTTATCCAGGGGGCAACTTTAACTAGGCCTAATTCTCTGAAAAGCCTCTGTTTGTAAGTGCATACGATGAAGAGACAAGTCCTTCCTCTTTTCCCTTTAATATTATTGTGTTTGACACTGCCGGCTTCTGTCCCTGTCAGCCCATGTTGAAAGCCAAGTTTTCAGGCAAGATGGTTTTCACTAGGATTTTTGTTTTGTTTTGTTTTCCCTTTTTGTTTTTTCCTGTTTTTTTTTTTTGTTGTTGTTGTTGTTGTTGTTTTCCTCCAGATAAAATGCCCAGTTTCCTATCACCACACCATTTAAAAGGATGAGGGGATAAACCATGTGAAGTGTGTTTCAAAAGCAAAACAAAATGAAGACTTCTTTCTGAGTTCTGCTTTTCTAATATTTAATAGGAAAATCTTCAGAATCAGTATATGAGAAACTACGTTTCACATCATAACTAAGTGACAATACTTACTAATCCAAAACAAAAACAGCATTATTTCTTGATCCTTTCCACTTAAAGGTATGTTTATTTACCTTTAATAGTAAAGGTGTGAGTCATTATAAATTTATTAGGCTTGATTGGTTTCCCCTCTTCTCCACCGCAGGCAAGTACCATTAACAGAAACACACACACTGGTATCGTTGATGGGTAACTTCCTTGGAGCGCCTTAACAAAAAAATCTTAACGTTTTTTAATAACTTCGGGTCTGTTCATAAGACAGTACATTATCCTTCTTCAGAACACACACACACACACACACACTCAAACGCGTGTGTGTGCACACACACAAAGCCAGCTACCACCTTGAATAGTAATCCAAGTATTCTGCGTTGCAAAAACAAATGACTCATTTAGACTGAAGCAACAAGGCTTCCTTTGAGGCACTCATTGATTTTAAATTAAAAAATAACTGCTACGTTTTACATTAGGAGTGACAACGAATAACAGAGGAGACCTTACTCCGTGTTATTCGTAGCAACTTCAGGGCGCCTGTCTGAAGGAAAAGGGAGATGGACAAGCCTGAATGGGGCAATCTTACTGATCGATAATCCAGATCTCGGAATGCGCTGTAGCAGATAGTCAATTCCTGATAGAATTACTGAAATGCAGCCAGCTGTTTTTCTTATGGCTCAGGTCTTTGGGTTCAATGTACTGACTTTATTAACTTGAACTTTATTCTCCTTGAATGTTTGTGTGTCTCCTTTCCTTTATGTGGCTCTGCTGGGAGTGGAGGAGGGGAGATGAGTGAAGATGTTGTATTCCATTTATTCTGTAAAGATGACTGAAAGGGAATTTTTGGTCCAGCAGATGAGAAAAGAGGTTGAAAAGAGAGATTGTTCCTAAGATTTGTTTTTCACCGTGTTTGTAAACAGGCCTTCCTAATAAGTCTTAATAGTATTTAAAAAAAAAAAAAAAAAGATAAAGTCTTAAAGGCAGTATTGACTTTGGAGAATTATTTTTCAAGCAGTGAGAAGACTCTGATTACATGCCATTAGTACCAGAACAGCAGACGTGGAAGCCAGCAATGTTAATAGTCACACTGGGTACTTATATGTGTCAGGCCCTCACGTATTTCTTCTAATTATTTCCAAAAATGTATTTCTTAAAGAAGGACCCTCCTGACTAATTTTTTTTTTTTAACCTTGGTTTGAGCTTTAAATCTGTCTGAAAGTAAGAAAACCTGGCATTGGGGGTTTTTTGGGTTTTTGTTTTGGTTTGGTTTTTAATAATCCAGAATCAAGACTTTTCATGGGCTGCCTGCCCACTTCCTCTCTCAGATAGACCAACACAAAGAAGTTTCATGATACGGCAGCGTCGTGTTATTCTCAACCATGACAGAGAGGAGTGACGGGAAGCAGTTATGTGTCTGGATTTTGCAAACCTTGTTGCCCTGCATCTCATCAGTTTCAACCCTAGCCAACCCTGCTCTCTACCGGTGTCCCAGGATTCTAACCTGCCCAACCATCTCTCCTGCTTAATGATCTTTAATGACTCCATGTCAGCTATGAAATCCAGACAGCTTCATGGCCATATGTGACATATATGGCCCTGATCCAGCCCCAGCATTCTTCTTCCTTCAAATTATATAGTTCCTGCTTGGAAGATTGTTTCCCAGACATCTCGAACCAGAATAAACTCTTTATTGTTTAAAGTACTTTCAGCAAAGTGATGCCTGACTAGCTCAGTCAGTAGTAGAGCATGAGACCTTTGATCTCGGGGTTGTGAGTTCAAGCCCCATGTTGGGTATAGAGATTACTTAAAAATAAAATAAAATAAAATAAATACTTGGAGCAACAGGTATAGAAAACCTAACCAACAATGGCTTAAACTAAGGATATTTATTATATTTCAACAAGAGGATCAGAAGTAAATGGTCCATGGGTTGGTGTTTACAGTTCAATAACAAAAGGGCCATGCCTCAGAATTCAGATTCCCACTTTATTTCCATTTCCAGAATGTTCCCTTCCCCTCCTTAGCTATTGCTGATATCTGAGCCTGTCTGGTATACACTCTACAGAGTCAATGTTGCTTCAGTCTTTTGCTAGGAGAGATTTCCAGAGGGATCACAGATGTCAAAGGATAATATTGTACAAAAAGGTAAAATCATGACTCTGTCGCAGGTATAAAATGAATAGGTGTTTGAGATAACTGTTTAACTCATGAGTTAATGAGGGAACCAAGCAGATCTTTTAAGGAGTTCAAAGAAGGAGTCAAAGAAACACAGATTTATAAGGAGTAAGGAGTGTAGATGTGAATGGGCAGATGAATGCAGAATTGACTTCTCCACAGGAGGGAAGATTGTCCTTCCTCAGGACAATTCATTTGTATTTCTATAGACTGGAATTATTTCCCATTGCTCTCAGGCATCCGTAACTTCGAGTTGTAAACTAGCTTCCGTAGAGTCAAGAATCTGATAACAAGAAGAATATGCTCTAAAATTGTAGTTTTCCAGTAAGGCACAAATATTTCCCTACAAAAGAAAAAAGGTATATTCAACAAAACATGTTTCAAATTGTTATAAGGCCTCAATAATATAATCTCTAGTGATAGCCAATAAAGTTGGTGTTGCCCACCACTGCCACCACTGTCCCTGAGTATTTCATGCACTCGTGACTTAAACTCCCCACTGAGACTGTAAATTCCTCCTATAATAGGAAGTGAACATTCCATGCCTTTGTATCTTCCATCTCTTCCTTCCTACTCTTCACTGTCACCGCCTCTGTGGGATCTTATGCTAAGTCCGAATAGATACTAATAAATGCTCGCTGAATAAGTGAATTCTTTGATTTTGTATAAAAAGGATGTGTCTTCTTTGATACTATTGTAGTTTTTTAAAATAATCTAACAGTTTTTAAAAAGTAAATGGGATCATAATCATTCATTTTTTATTTATTTAAGTTTTTTTTTGGGGGGGGGGCATTGGAGCCAGGACCACACCTCAAAACCCAGACAGTTTTGCATGTCTAAAAAGATTTTGATATATATGTGTGTGTGTGTGTATTTCTGCAAAGTTAGTCACTACCTGAATGAACTAATTTTTTAAAATATTTTAATAAGTGTATATATTTATTCTCTAACAGAGAAACAGTATGCACTCAACACAAAAGGAAGAGAAAACTAGACAAATTGTCTGTTGCTATTACCTATATTGATAGATTCTGACAGTGTTTTTATTTGATTGTGGATCAGCCAGATCATTATTGTACTGTACTTTGTGCCTTATAGGTAGAAACTATAAGTAAATTTTACTTCCCAGTAAAATTAGTGCCCAGCTTTTCATTATATTTAAATACCTGAGAATATGTGTATAAATATATATCTTGGTTTTTACCTGAATCAGTTTTTTCCTTTTAAATTTTTCTCTAATAATCTGGGTACGTAGGGGAGAAAATAATTTTTCTCTGTCTTTCAAGATTCTTCTAGCTAGATTAAAAATCAAACTGATAGATTAACAGGAAGAAATCAAATTAAATTCTGTACATACAGGGAACCCACACAAGCATGAGATTCTAAAGACAGTGAGGCAAAAGGAGGTATATATGTCATCCTGAACTAAGGAGAAGGGAAATAGGAGTCTGGAACTTAAAGGGAAGGAATACAATTCATGAGAAGATGAAAAGGAACAAATGTTTGGTGAACAAAGTTTGTTGGTCTATTCAGAAATAACTAGATATAGTGAAGACTGATCCAGCAGGCCTTGCTAGGTTAAATATGAAACGTCAGGATACTACCAGATATCTCTGTGAATTACTAAAGGAACATGTGCTATAATAAACATGCATCATTTATTTCTGCTTCATGATCCCCAGATACTATCCCAACCCCACATCAGGGATTATGATCCAGGAAATGAACAGAGTCCTTTTATAGCTTGAAATGTTTGAAGACTTTTAAATCCTTTCCATCTCTTTGTATAATTTTTTTCTTGATTTCCAATTGGGCCATTTCTAATTTTTCCAAAACTTTTTAATTTAGGAGTCCATGATTAGGCAAAATAATCCAATTCTAACTAACTTTAAGAATAGCATAAAGTCTGCTTCTCAGTTCTTATATATATGTCATGTCTTTATAAATATAATCCAGTATAATGTGGGCATATTTAGTAGAAGAAGACCAACATTAACACATTCAAAATTATGCTTCCTCACCTAGCTAATAAACAATTAACTAAAGAATTCTAATCATACGAATTATGAGAGAGAACATCACTATTTCCTTCTGTCTGTTTAAAGTGTTTTAAGAAAATTCACTGCCACATAATATCCTAAAAGAAATTGATCATACTTTTCCTGTAATAAATGTTGCTCTGACAGTAAAGCATTAGTAACCAATTGATAACCTAGCAACAATATTGTGATCTCTTTAGATAATTAATCTTAGCTATTTTCCTGTCAGAAGCAACAGTGCTTGATTTTATGTTGAGCTAGAAAGATTGCCAGTTTTGAAAATTAAAAAGCATTCCTTTTATATTATTCATTCCAGTAACAATTTATGATGGCGCATTTAGCTGCTGAACGCTTGTCAACAAACGTAATTATGTTTCGATATAAACAAGATTGGTGGTTTTACTATGCTGCTCCATCTTTGTTGAGAATGTTTTGATTTAGGTTCAGATTATACAAGCTGTGTATTTATGTGTCATTTTTTTCCTCCTTTGTTAATAGTTTTTTCTGATAATTACTTGTAGGCAAACAAGCATGCATTTAGGATCCTTATGCACAGGAGATATCAAACGGAGAAGAAAAGCTGCACCTTTGCCTGGACCTACTACATCAGGTAAAGCAAAAAGGGGTTGGGCCAGAACACAAATATAAAGTTCATAAATCATCGACTGGAAAATACAGATAATTCTAAATCACTTACACTGAAGAAGAGGCACAGTTTACAAGCAACTATTAAATCATTTGCATTTGGTGTCAGGATATATTGCATGTTCCTTGTTTAGATTTTTCAGGCGGCCAATCAATAAAATATTTGCTACACACCTACCCAAAGGCAAGACTCTGTGTGAGGTATTAAAAGGATACAAAAACTTCAAAAGCTGTGTCTTTGGCCTGCGGAAACTTATAGACAGGTTGGGACAACAAGGCATACGTAGATGAAAAGGCAAATAACTCCAGAAGAAATTAATTGTAAGAAATTCGAAAGTATAAGGAGCAGCCTCAAAACACAAAGCCCCATATTACGGAAGATGGAAAGGTAACCGTGAATGCATCGGTCTGGTTTCTAGTCCCAGCTCTGCAACAGTCCTAGATTCGTCTTCCCATATTTATACATGGGTGCGTGGCTGGCTCTGTCAGTAGAGCAGGCAACTCTTGATCTCAGGGAGGTGAGTTCAAGCCCCATATTGGGCATGGAGCCTACTTTAAAAACCAAAACACAACAAAGAAACAAAAAAAAGCTGCATTAGAATAAAAAAATCACATCAAAAATCACATCCTTCTAATAATGTTCCATTCTAATGAGTGTGAAATAGGGGAAACCACAAGTGCGGAGCAGAGAGAAGTCACTAGACCAGAGGGGTCAGGAAACCTTAGAAGGGCAAAGGCCCAAGCTTAGTAGTGAAGAAGATGAATAACCAACCGTATGTTTAACAAAATCTCATGCAAGAGCAATGATAAGGAAGGCAGAGAGAAAAACCAGTGAAAGGAGGAAGAACTGGGCATTGAATGTAAAAACCCACCTAAGAATAAGGATTTGTGTTGCAGCAAACTGACTCTAAGAAATGTTTTCAGTGTAGATACTTGGTCAGTTACAAAGAATAATAGCCTTGGCCTATTGCCTGGGATCCTTACCCATTCATACTTATAAACTTTAACTTCATTTGGGAAGCACTTTATAGGAAAGGTTATTTTTTCCATGATGATTTATAGAATATGAAAATAATATCCATGTCAACCAGGAGAATAAACGATGAGAAGGAGAGAAGAAATCTTGACATGGTCATTACAAGGAAATAAAAGATGTAAAGCTTTAATTCTCTATTTAGGAGATCTGTCCTATAGTTGAGTACTAAAAAATTGAATGACTTAAAATTGGAGCAGTTGTTCCATCTAAATATAAAATTAGAAATAATGCATGTGATTATGAGTAAATATAATATTGATCATCATCTTGTAGCTATACTGAATTTTCAGAATTTGGAAGTAAGAAACACCTGTGTGTGGAATGTGTATTTATGTAGAATAATATTTACCACTTACTGGATGCCTACTACGTAACAGAAAGTTTGTTATTTCATTTTATCTTTGTAACAGCTTTATGAGCTAGGTGGTATTAGCATCACTTTACACCGTAAAATTAAGATTCAGAGAAGTGATAGGTTTTTCTTCGTTCCCTAAGAAGAGAGTAATTATTGAATGGCAAAGGGGGGTTTCAAGCCTACATCTCCCTGCATGACTCCTAAATCCCTGTTTTTTCTATGACAACGTATGGCCTTTTTGTAAGAATATATTTTAAAGACTGTTCTGTTGCATATGTTTATTTGAACCTGCTATGATATCTTAAGTTTCATAGAAGAGTTACCTAAATATTGCTAGGTAGAGATGCAGAACATTCATGAGAATAGTTCTAATATATCTTTCCACAGGAACATATAGCCACTTTTAGATCAAATACATGTCATAAGTTCTTCAATTCAAATCTTTCGTAAGGCAGGTGTAAGATTCTTTAATATCCCCATTCCAGTTGAATGGTCCCCTGAATTCTCTTATCTTTCAATGATTCAAACATTAGTGGCAGAAATAGTACAAGAACAATCTTAGGGATGGAACTAAAGCACCTTAGTGCCTGCAGTAAGGAAGAGAGAATATCAGGGTCAGGTTCGAACACTCTGAACATATGTGAAGTGAGAAGGAAAACGCTTAATGGTTGAGGAGAGGATAATATAATTATTTCTACAAGGTGATTTTGACGTTACAACTCAGTAGCATCAGAGGAAATCATTTATACGGAGTATGGGTATAAACATTAAACTTTAGCCTAAAACATTCATAAGCTTATACCGGCATATTCCAAACGTTGTATTTCAGAACTGTTGTGATTCTCTTAAGAGTCGGGATTTTGGTTATGTTACAAGATTTTTTTTTTTTTTTTTTTTTTTGCTTAAAGAATAAAATGCATAGAAATTTAATGCATTTTTGTAATTACAGTAGTGGAGTAAGAGAATTATGTTACTCATTTCCAATGCATTTTTTAAATCCATGCATAACTGTTCCTCTCAAAGAGGTAGAGAATGAGGTTATTTAAAAGTCCTCAGTTTTAAAAAGAATATCTTCTAATACTAATGAATCAACTCTAAGGTGAAGATTATTATCCAAATTCAAGTAAGAAATGCTTTTGCATAAATACACTTTGATAATGAGGTTATGAATCCTTGATCATCTTGTCTCTGAAAATTATAATTTTCAAATTCTGGAGTATATTCAGCCTTATAATAGTCAATTATATTTAAGCTTCCAGAGTTGAGTTAGCATGTAGAAGTATTTCAAAGTGAATACTCTCCCCATTTTATAGGCCCTCACAGACCTCCCAAAAAACACATTGAATTGAGATACGTTTTCACACATCCTTTTGCCTTTAGTCAGCATTCCGTCTAAGCAGGGAAAATGCAGGTAAAGATAACTATGTCTCATTTGAAATAGGGGATAAGAGTTAAAAGGCAAACAGCTCAAATATTATGTAATGATCCCTCTGATTTATATGTGAAAAGTTACACAGTTAAACAGCAGGTTTAGAAAACATTTACCAGAACACTATCAGAAAACTATAATTTGGCACTCTTAACTTTATAATCCTGAACAAGGTTTATACAACAATTTAAGACTCTAAGAATAAACAGTTACATATTGTATACATAATAAATATTTTTTAAAAGTCACCTATGAAATTAGTAACTCAAAATCTGATCTTTACCTGCTAGTGTGTTGAGAATTTTACTCACCCTGTGTTAGCCGTAGCATTGAGGCATAATGTCATTTGCTTTGTAAGGCTCTAGACTAGCCAGCAGTGTTATCGGTTGAACATTTATTAATTGTGACAGGAACACCGAATTTATTTCAGTGCTTTAGCTTATTTACTGCTCTTTCACCTTTGTATTTTGTATTGACAAAAGAAAATGAATATTGATAAGGTTAGCTATTGATTTTTAAATGTATGGCTTCATCGCTGCCTCATTCAAAGTCACAAACCAAAAGACAGTAGGTGTCTCAGTAGCAAAGGATGTAGATTGACTATTATAAAATTGAGAACTGTTGAAGCAGGAAGGTTTGCCAGCAGAATGCATTTTATAGTTTGAAAAATGTCATCTGTAAAGGTGAAGAAAAGCAGCGAGCGAAATAGGAAGGATATTATTAACACATTCTTAAAAGCCAGTCAGCAGTGTTGGTTATGGTCTGTGTTTTTGGTAGAAGTCTTAGCTTATTAAGGATCTGATAGTGAAAAGATGTGAGTATGCTTTTTGAAATACGGAGGCTACCTCAGTATTAAATGTGTTGTTATCCACAATTAGTATTTGCTGTTACTATTTTGTTTTCTGTTGAACTGATATCCTAGGGAAAATAGTCATCATAGGGAGTCCACCTTTCTTCTATGCATTTATTTATATTATATGCCTAGCAAAGTTCAATTTCTTGGTATAGATATTGGTTCAGGCTGCACTGTCATGGATACGCAAGATTTTGGCAAGAGGTTGCTTTACAGCTTTTTTGTGACTTTCGGGAGTTCTTCCTCAGCATCCTACTGATATTTCAATAACAAAATAATCTCCATGAATACTTAAGGCAATAAAGGCAACTTGTAAATCATAATAATGGGTGAAGATTTTTTTTTAAGTGTGCTTTTAATTAAAAGTCATACTAATCATAATCAGGAAATGGTCAGTATAGCCAAGTGCCCTTTCAAGGTGCTATATCTCTTCAGTTGTCCAAAATTTATTTATCAATAATTATGTTTTTATTTTCTTTTACCACTGGATCTATATGACCACTCTAGATTATCTTATCTCTCCCAGAATTTTATTTATTTATTTTTATTAAAGATTTTTATTTATTTACTTGAGAGAGAGACAGTGAGAGAGAGCATGAACAAGGAGAAGGTCAGAGAGAGAAGCAGACTCCCCATGGAGCTGGGAGCCCATTGCGGGACTCGATCCCGGGACTCCAGGATCATGACCTGAGCCGAAGGCAGTCGTCCAACCAACTGAGCCACCCAGGCGTCCCTCTCCCAGAATTTTAAAATGGGCACTTTGGGGAGAGATGGTTGGTATTAATTTTGAAACCAAACTACACTGAACCTATAGCAAAAGCCTAAGAAACATATCACCTCTGTCCTCCTGATACATGCACCACCAAACTGCCTTTCAGTCTGATGTTTTAGGAGAGTTTCAGACAGCTCTCCATTATCATTTGGTACAAGGAACACTTAAGGAGAGGGTAAACATCCACATTAGATTAAAAATAATTGTGTTCCTGACAATATAAAAGCCTAAATAATGAGAAAGTATACAAACTACAGAGCAGCAGGCCATGCTGAACAAAATACGAAGCCATCTCTTTAGATGCATAAATGATACTGAAAGAAGGAAATTGTTCAAAACCAGGAATGGTCTTTAGCAGCCCCCATGCCCATGCTCAGTTTTGCCAGTCTAGGTAATCCCTGAGGTAGTTTGGTTAGTGCCCCTGTAGGAGGGCAACTAAGCTGAGGAGTTGGGTATAAGGATCCTATCAAGCCAGAACGTCTGGAAAGCTCTAGCCTTAGAAGAGGGCAGACTAGGAACAAAACTTACCCACAGGCACAGGAAAATAAAGAATCTCATTTATACCCAAGCTCCAAGTAGAAGAATCTGAAAATGCATAACCAAGAGCCTACCTCATATGAGTTTCTAGTTTAAAATTACACCAAGTCAAAAAATGAACAGAAAAACTGGTCTTTGAAACAAATGCAGAGCCACTTTGGTGGTACATGGTTTAAACCCCAATGATTATCTTCATTTCACAAATGAAAACCTAGTGAAGTCACCTTCATAAACCAAAACTTAAAAAAAAAAATTATAGACAATTTAAAAACAAAAGGAAGTAGCTGTAGAAAAAAATAAGATAGGTATGATAAAGAACCAAGGAGAAATTTGAGATTCTTACTTATTATGAAAAAATCTTAAAAATTACAAATTCATTGGATGGGTTAAACAACAGGCTCAATACAGCCAGCCAAAATAAAATTAAATTAAAAATTAAAAAAAAAAAACAGCAAATTTTAAAAGCAATCTGAAGAGATTACCTAAAAGAAGCACTGAGATAAAAATATGGGAGATAGAATGGCTGGAGGACTTGGAGGAGGATGAAGTTCAACATACATCTGATAGAATTTCCAAATGGAGTAGAAAGAATAGGGAGGTCCTTTATTCATGGAGCATCTTAACTGAATTCATTGAAAATGATAGAATTCTTACAACTGAAGAAAAATGTGAATATTCATATTCAAAAAGTACAAGTTTATCAGAAAATAGTAAATATAAAAGTAGTCATACCTAGACGCATTGTTAAAAAAGAAAGAAAGGAAGGAAGGAAGGAAGGAAGGGAAAAATTTAAAAATACCAAAGAGAAAGAAAAGAAATTAGCAGAAAGAAAGAAAGAAAGAAAGAAAGAAAGAAAGAAAGAAAGAAAGAAAGAAAGAAAGAGAAAAATTTAAAAACACCAAAGAGAAAGAAAAGAAATTAGCAGCCAAGGAGAAAAGATGTAACCTACATAGGAATGGTATTACACTGGCAGCAGACTTAAAAACATCAGTAAAGTCCAGAAGATAAGAGATAAATATTCAAAGTGCAGAGATAAAATAACCATCAACATGGTGTTTTATATCCAGTTAGGCTATTCCCAAGAGTGAGGATGAAATAAAGACAATTTCAGGTAAAAACCAATTATTACTAAGCTTAATACTTCATGTAGAAGAATGGAATTCCTTAAAAAAAATGAAAATCAAGAAGAAATTGTGAGCAAAGAGATTGTTAAACATGTTCATAAAGCTAAAATGTTGAATATATAAAAGTTAATAATGATGATGACATTGCCCATGGAGATGATTAATTTGGGTGTATTAAGAGTAAGATGGAGTAAGCCTGGGTGGCTTAGTCTGTTAAGCATCTTTTTGGCCTAGGTCATGATCTCAGGATCCTGGGATTGAGCCCTTTGTCGGGCTCCTTTCTCAGCATAGAGCCTGTTCCTCCCCCTCCCTCTGCCCCTCCCTCCTCCCACCCCCTGCTTGTGCTCTCCCTCACTCAAATAAATAAAAATCTTTTTTTTTTTTTTTAAAGTAAGATAGAAGTAAAATTCTGGACAACAGTATGGAAATGTGAAGAAATAATAAGTCAGGTATGCATGTTGATATTTAAAGGTAATCACTAAACCAATAAAAATATTTTAATTTCCAAGCTGATAGAAGCAAGCAAGAGACACCAGAAAGGAAGAAACAAAAATACAGAGAATTCCACAAAAAGGTAGAGGAATATAAGATAAATAACATTAAATAATACAAGAAAAATAGATCCAGATACACCAGTGATCACAATAAATGTAAATGGAATAAATGCATGTTAAATTCAGAGTTTATTATAATAGATTTTTTAAAAAACCTGTAAATGTTTATAAATACATCTAAAACTTAAATTACAATTTAAATACCTGCCAGATAAACTGGATTTACAGCAAGCAAATGAATCTTTAGGTATTTCAAGAGAGTTGAAACACTGTCTTCAGAACAACTTGGTATCCTAATTTAGACTAATAATTCTCAGGAGTTTGAAATTTGTTAACAGTGAAATCTCAGTCATTTGGGAGAATGTAGCAAAAGAAATGACATAACAAAGTACTGGTTATACAATATTTTAAGTCAAATGTTTAGTCAGTGAAAGGGTAACATATGGACTCAAATGTAAGTCCACATTCTAAGTGGGACACTTTCTAGCTAGTTGACTTTGGGCAGGTGTGTTACTTCTTCAGACCTCAGTGTTACCAGTAAAATGGAACTGATAATACCTATCTTTTAGATTGATAAGGAAGATCAAAAGAAATGGTGACTATGGAACCGTTTGTAACCTGAAGAGCTGCAGACATCATTATATTTTGTTATCCAACTGTGTTAGTGTATGTTTGCTGTATATTGTCCTTATGCAAATTGAGAGAAGTTATTACAATTCAGCTATAACCCAGTTAATTTTTTTTAAGTTGTTTGAAGTATCATTGTCACTAAAAATTTTTTTTTAAAGATTTTATTTATTTATTTGACAGACATACATCACAAGTAGGCAGAGAGGCAGGCAGAGAGAGAGGAGGAAGCAGGCTCCCTGCTGAGCAGAGAGCCCGATGTGGGGCTCGATCCCAGGACCCTGGGATCATGACCTGAGCCGGAGGCACAGGCTTTAACCCACTGAGCCACCCAGGTGCCCCGTCACTAAAATTTTTTATTTGCCATTAATTCTCATGGGAAGTGTATAGGTTCTTGGAGTAAACTTAAGCAAAGTTAGAATCTTGCTTAATCACTGTGTAGTCATGGTCAAATGATACCATGTCTCCAAGGCCGACTATAATTCCTTCCTAGCACAGTTGTTATGAGAAATGGATATAATGAATGTCTTATGCCTAACAAGTAAAGCATGTGCTTGGTACACAGTAGGCAAACCATAAATGGTCCTGATTATATATTATTGCATATAAACATCTCCTTGTGCCTTCAGAACCAACACAGTTTTAAGAATTTTTTATTTTAGTTTTTTTAAAACGCTCTTCTTTGATTTATAATGATTCCATAAAAAATATATTTCTGTACAACCAAAATATCTATTAATAAAAACACTTCCAGGGTGCTGTTGGTGCCTCACTCAGTTGAACCTGTGACTTCAGCTCAGGTCATGATCCCAGGCTCCTGGGATGGAGCTCTGCATTAGGGCTCCCTGCTTAGCTAGGAGTGTGCCTCTCCCTCTCTCCCTGCCTCTCCCCCTACTGGAGCTGTCTCTCACTCTTGCTCACTGTCACTCTCACTCCCTCAAGTAAATAAAAACTTTAAAGAACGAAAAATTAAAAAACAAAACTTCTCCAAACATGTCAATATAGATTATGTCTTTCATTCTTTACAAAGTATTCATCACTTTGAGGGGGGGAAAGAAATTAGTTCTACATTAAATTTTTATTATTTAAAAAGTATGTGCCTTGTATTTTAAGCAGTTAAGGACTTGAATGGATTTGATTTAGCAAAATTCATGTCAAAGATGCCTACAGTATTGCAGATAAAATGCAGAATCGTCTGAATCAGGCTGTTCTATATTAAGAATGAAATCATTAAAACATCTGACAAAGAGTAGTAACACCTACCATTTTCTCACATCTTGTGCTAAATGCTCTTTCCTTTCTTAACAGTAATCAAAAAAATCCATGTCCTTAAATTAGTTACGGAGAACAGAGGACTACATTATAACTCGTGATTTTAATAACCAATAGTAATAATAGCCCTGCCCCCCAGCTGGCTAGTAAAGTACTAGGGAGAAGGGGACAGGAAGAAAGAGTGAGCGCATCCTGCAAATGCTCAGATGCGCCCTGAATACGGGGGAGGGACTGAGGCAGGGTACACTAGCTGTTATGTAGGAAGCAGCGTGTGTCACCTCCCCTTCCATTGGCTGTTTATCCAACATCAATACAACACTTTAGGAGCCAAATTACTAAACAAGCTGCCAATTAGGCTTGCAGTCATCTGGACAGATTAGCAGCTAGGAAAGGCCGATACAAGATTTTCATCTCTTGAGCCAATTACGCAAGTGAATTACCATCCACTAAACTCCCAGGAAGATGTGAGGGGGAAAGACCCACTCAGCTGTCAGAGAGAGGCGGGATCCAGCGTGAAGGGGTCTGGGGTCGGGAGCGTGGGAGGGTGAGCAAGCTGGGTATTGCTAAAATTGCCAGAGCAGGAGGAGAGCTTTCCAGGAAAGGACTTAAAAGATTTAGCACTGCCAGGAGCAAAAGGAAAGGAAATTATGGTTGTAGGATGCTGTGCGGAGACTGAGTTGTTCCAATCCCAAGTCTTAATCTCATAAAAAGGATGAGAGACCCAATAGTAGATCTCACTCCAGAATCACTGTCCATGAAAAATGAACTCACTTTACCTTGTCTTTAAGGTTGCATAGAAAAGCTGTTTTTCTTCTTTTTGGGAATCCATGTTTCTATGTGGAAGGGTTTAGCATTTGAGAAATTAAATGTTCTTTTTTTTTTTTAATTTTTTTACTTGAAAGTACAAGATACCGCTTTACCTTATTTTATTTTCATTAAGAAAAGAGAAGGAAGCAGCACCTAAAAAAACAGAGAGAGAGTGAATTCTTTAACATCTAGATAAAAAACACAAGTATGGGACCACCATGCTTGAAATAATCAACATTTTTAAATGGTGATACTCAATTACCATTTGCTGTTCCCTTCAGAACTGAGAAATAACTGCAATTTAGCCATTTTTTAAGAGATGTATTAAATTGGCCTCATATCTTTTCTTAAATATTTAATTTTAAACCTGAACTTTAGGGTGCCTGGGTGGCTCAGTGGGTTAAGCCGCTGCCTTCGGCTCAGGTCATGATCTCAGGGTCCTGGGATTGAATCCCGCATCGGGCTCTCTGCTCAGCAGGGAGCCTGGTTCCCTCTCTCTCTCTCTCTCTCTCTCTGCCTGCCTCTCCATCTACTTGTGATCTCTCTCTGTCAAATAAATAAATAAAATCTTTAAAAACAAAAACAAAAACAAAACCTGAACTTTAGTAAGCTTTTGTATCCAAAATATGATTAAGCAGATGTGTAGCCCAGAACACCACTAGACCTCTGATGCAATTTGAGCTTATAGATGGAATTAAACTAATTTGTGACAATCACATAAAAATCAAGGATGTGGGATAGGATGCCGGTGCATTGTTCAGCCTTATATACTTGATCAGTGGCTGTTCAGAAGATATTAGCTATCTTGGAGGTCGGTCTGGGTTGCCACCATAATCATAATTTCAAAATAAAACTCTAATGGCTCTTTTTCTTATATTAGGGAGGAGTTTTTTTGTTTTCATTTTTTTTTAATTTTTTATTTTTTATAAACATATAATATATTTTTTATTCCCAGAGGTACAGGTCTGTAATCGCCAGGTTTACACGCTTCACAGCACTCACCATAGCACATACCCTCCCCAATGTCCATAACCCCACCCCCCTCTCCCAACCCCCTCCCCCTCAGCAACCCTATTAGGGAAGAATTTTGACAAAAGGCTTTTCTTCAGTTTTGTGTGTGTGTGCGCGTGTGTGTAACTAAGGGGTCCATTCTTTATATTATATATATGGGTGTGTACATACGTGCACAGAGAGATATTTTATATATACATATATATATATGTCTATTATATATATTATATATACACACAAAATGAATTATGAATTTTTTATATACCAGTCATTGTCATTCAAGCTGTTCGCAACTAAAAGGTTTTTTTTCCATTACACGTTAAGATACTTGTTTCAGTGAACTAAGACCCAATTTAACAAATCCAAAACTGACTCATTGTGGTAACCTGGTTCTTATTTATTGCCTGTTACTAATTCAGCAAATGTATTCCATTCTCAGTCCCACAGCATACTGAAGATTGAAACTACCACAATGTCCAATAAAGGGCTTTGAAAATCAATTGATCAGAGTAAATGAATGTCCATTATTAAAACTGATTTCTAGCACTTTGCAGTTTCTTTCTTCTACAACTCAGAATCATGGGGAACAATCCACTTGCTCTCCCCAGAATGCTAAGTACAAAGTACCACATAAAATAAAACTGTTGGTTCAACCTTGCTATTTCGTATATTATGATTTTTTTTTACCATGAAATACGTATCCCAAAGAACACATGGAAATGCAGAGGGACTGTTTAAAGAACGAAATAATTTTTTTTAAAGATTTTATTTATTTATTTGACAGAGAGAGATCACAAGTAAGCAGAGAGGAAGGCAGAGAGAGAGAGAGGAGGAAGCAGACTCCCTGCTGAGCAGAGAGCCCGATGCGGGACTCGATCCCAGGACCCTGAGATCATGACCTGAGCCGAAGGCAGCGGCTTAACCCACTGAGCCACCCAGGCGCCCTAATTTTTTTTTTAAAAGGATGAAATAATACACTGACCATTTCTGTAACCACCATCTGGGCCAAGAAATAGAACATTATACAATGCAGCCCCATATGTAATACTTTCGTTATTGTTATTGGTGCTTGAGGATCCGTCCTAAACCTAATCTAAGAGAAGGAGAGGGACTGAGAGTCCCAGCCTTCTTGGTTGGGGGCAGAGGACAGGGATGGAGTAGAACGTGCCCTCATCATCCCCAGTCAGGGAGGAAAAATTAATGATGTTTGAAAAGGGGTAGAGGGGGCTTGTGGGGGTGCCAAAGAGAGTAGTGAGTGGTCTTGTTAGCAGCTCCCCATTTCAGCCCTCAAACTGTTCCGGGAAACAGCCACCCACATTTCAGAGCAGAAATATGCTGGACCCCAAGCTGAGCTACTATATACACAAGAGGCATCCTCGGAACTTTGAAAAGTGAGACGATCTTTAGCCCTGAAGGACTAGAGAGGGAACCGTGAAGCAACGACAGCATTCCTGTAAGTTTGCGACCTCGGAGTTCTACAACTGGCTTGTTGGAACGCTCTGGCGTAGGAGGTGGGGCTATATATGTTCTCATTAAAACAGTGATTGTTTTAAGATGCCCTCATCCCCTTTCCCCCATGATTTCCAGTATTAATTTGATAATCACTTCCTTCTGCAAGGGGAGTAACCACAAGACATGCTCTGAGAGTTGACAGTTGTGATTGCTTTTAACTGGTTACCTCTAGATTGGCTAGGTTCCCCTTCCTACACCACAGTCTTCCAGCTGCTGCTCCAGGATGAACAGAAATGGACCCCTCGGGGCCCTGGCCTGCTCTACCTCAGGTGCACACAGCCCAAGGCCAAGTGTGTGGCTAAAGGAGGGAGTCAAGTTCTTATGTTTCCTTGACTTTTACATCTGTTAATGTCTCAATTCTTTGACTTTAGATAATTGGTACTTCTGCACTTTCCCCTAGAATCGAATGTACATTTCATAAGCTCAATTGTTTCCATAAGAGCCTCCAAGAAAATTCAAACTAAAAGTCAATCTTTGAAAATGCCGTCAAAAAGAAAATGCTTAAAATAGGTACATCTCTAAGTCATCTTTGCTAGGAACGTACTGGAAACAAGAGCTATTTCTAAATCTCACGATAAGCACTGCCCAGTCTCCTTTTCCAAAATAAGAAATGGAGGTAGGAGATCAGGGATAGAGGGAAAGGGGAAGAATTATTTTATATATAGCACCATCTGTAACTTTAATAGTTACTGTATTTATTTATTATTTTATTTTCCTCTATTTTTTCCCTTCTTGTCTGCGTCTATAGTGATCAAAATGTAGAAATGGAGGAAGGAGAAAAGAAAAGACTTATTATAGTCCAAATCACAAATAACAAGAAGAGGATTAGAACAGTGTAAACAATTCCTAGGAATTAGGGATGCCAACAGTTGTGCTTTTTGTTTGGTTTGGTTTTAGTCTTGGTTTTATTGAATGACAATGCCCCAGGCAAATGTACAATACTATGGTGTTAGGTTGGTGATTTTCAGAATTCCACGTTGAGGCTAAGGCAGAAATGAAATAAACCTCTTTGTATTTTATCATTTACTGACGATACTTTTCGTACAAGATCTCAACTGATGCTGGCCACTTTCTGTGAGGTAGACATTGTTCCACCTGTTTTATAGATAAGGCGACAAAAGCCACAGGAAGTTAAATAACTTAATCAAGCTGCTGATTAGTAGAGCTGAAACTCTAAATGAGATCTTTCTTCCATTCATCCCTCTACCCCACTAAGGTCCTCATCCCAAGATGAACCCTTGCCCCCACCACCAGCACCTCCCACCCAGGTACCTTGTTGAAAGAAAAACTTAGGAGAATATGATTTTCTTAGCTTGGGAGTATCTTCATCTGTACTAATGTGTTTTGGGGATTGTGGATTTTTGTTCTGTTTTGTTTTACTTTTTGTCGTTTTGTAATTTCAGGATTTGTAGGGGAAAACGCCCAACCAATCCTAGAAAACAACATTGGAAACCGAATGCTCCAGAACATGGGCTGGACACCTGGGTCAGGCCTTGGACGAGATGGCAAGGGGATCGCTGAGCCCATTCAAGCCATGCAGAGGCCAAAAGGATTAGGTCTTGGATTTCCTCTACCAAAAAGCACCCCTGCAGCTCCCACTCCCAATGCAGGAAAATCTGCCTAAGAAGAAAAGCAAAGAAGAAATGTTTTACAATTTTTATTCACGATATAGATCCCCATTGTCCTAAAACTACAACATAGCTTCCATTTTTGAAGCAGAAATCTCCATGGCCTCAAAGTCATCACTCTAGCGTCCTAACCACATACCGTCCAGCCACAGTGAGAGAGATGGGGCTCTGTCACAATTCCTGGTGCTAAAGTGAAAACCTTCACCTTTTGCAGTTTTCAGCTATTTCTAGGTATAAGGAACACTCATTTCTCCTATTTATTTTGATCTCATAGGTCAGTCATTTCTAGCGTGATTCGTTTGTGTGTGTGTGTGTGTGTGTGTGTGTGTGTGTGTGTGTATGAGAGAGAGAGATGCCCAGGCAAATGTGAGCACACCCACAGGTTTCTCGAATGGGATAGGCCAGAGAGGGTGGTGTTTCTATCATCCCTAGAACTTGAAAGACCTCGCATTTCATCAGTGAAGTCCTAAGATAATCTTCGTGTGAAAGGCTTGCCAATTTCACGTTCTGATTTTGGCTCTTTTGTAAGGATTCTGTAGCAGGGTGGTCCCAATTATCTCTCCTTGGACAGTGTAGGATAAAGTTCACAGTTGACAAACAACAATTAATATTTCCCTCTGACATTCTGACCAAAATAAACCTCATCATTGTAATCACCAGAGTGCCCACAACATTACCTTAATGCAGATTTTACAAATTTTACCTCATCTAGAACAGAAAATAATTATTGAAAGAAAAATGTATTTTTTAAATTCACCATGACTGAACTGTAAATTCTATTAATCTAGACTGACTTCTACCTCTCTCTTCCCAAAGGTTGATATTTTTTTAAGATCAGTGCAACTGTGGTAAACTAATTTTCAGTTTTAACCATTGGAGACTAGAATGATCGAATCAGTTTGTTTGAAAATCTAAATGGCTCTTCCAAGAATTCAGATTTCTGGCAATGACCCAGCCCATTTACAAGGTGAACAAGAAAATGAATGGTGATAATTTGCCATCTAACATCTAGGTAGTTACTTTAAAACCAAGCAAAACAAGTCATTTTTATTATGTGCCTCCTATTACTATTTTTGAATCATCTGCTTTGTAATGCCAGAGGTTCTAAATAGCTCTTGGCTTAGGAGATGATCTTCATTATTAAGGACTGATAATATATTTATAATGGCTTTTATTGGTTGAGTAAAGGTCAAGCTAACACATGTGAATCACCTTTCTGATGGAGTTTTTTAAGGCTTTTTTTTAAGAGCAGTTTTAGGTTCACAGAAAAATTAAGAAAGTACAGAGATTTCTCATATACCCTCTGCCCCCAAACATGCACAGCCTCCCCCATTATCATCCAGAGTGGGACTTTTGTTAGGATCAATAAGCCTACATTGACACATCATAGTCACCCAAAGTTCACAGCTGACCTTGCAGTTCACTCTGGTCTTGTACATTCCATAGGTTTGGATAAATGTCTAATGACGGGATCCACCATTGCAGTATTCACACAGAGCAGGTTCACTACCCTGAAAATCCTCGATGCTCCCTTGTAGTAGGTTCTAGAAAATTTTGCAAATGTTTTTTTAAAGGAGAAAGAGGAGGTTTGTGCAGATAGTGGACCTTTCCTAGGTGGTCTCGTAACTGCCAGTTGGGGAGAAAAAGGTCTGTGGTTTGCCAAATGTACACGTTTAAGAATTCTCTTCTTTCCTAGGGGTATTGTGGGTAAGAGGACAGGTTGGTTAAGAGATTATAGACTACACAGGTAAATTGCTCTTTTGAGGCATTCTTATTGGATAGAGTAACCCTGTAGTATGATTACTTTTATAAGTTTGTTTCTTGGAAATTTGTCACTTAAAAAAAATGCTTTTTGCTAAATACTCGTTCTAGCTATGTAAGGGGGGGAAAGCTGGAGGAGATCATCTATAATACCAGGTTAAAACTTCTCTATGGTCGTGTAGAGTGCTTTAGGATCTATTCAAAAGATTTTATTTTTAAATCCATTGCCTGAAAATCTTCTGAAACCCAAGAATGTTGAAAAGCCAAATTTGAAGCTGCTGATAACACACATTAAGTGTATTGTGAGACAGGTCCCAAACTCCTGAGGACAGCCTTCTTTTTCACTCTGCAATGTTCTAACCCCCATAGTGAGGAACAGCAGAATGTATACCAACTGGCATGGGGAAACTCCCTCATAAGACATTACAGTCTTATAAAGACATTACAGTCTTTATGAACACTTTGTATTGTTTCCCTTAGGGACAGGTACTAGTCCTCTGAAGCAGACCCTTGGAGATGCTCATTTAGCTTGGATGTTCTCAAACACTCCCTCCAAAGTAGTATTTACATTATCAGCAAGCAAAAGGTCAAATTCTTGACGTCTAGAGCCCTCTATGTGGCTCTCAGAAGACTTAAAATATTTTTTAATGTTTGTAAGTATTTAACTTAGTCAATACTCCAAGTAGATATTATCACGGAAACATACATCAGAAGCACATACATCCCTTCGCCATTCAGTCCTGAAGAACAGTCAGTGCAGACCTGATGTTCTATCTGTACCCAAATGTAATTGGAGAAATAAACACAATTAAAATACTGAATTTTTAATGTAAATCAAATATCTTTCAAGATAGGAAGCCCACTAATTTATGTTTCACTTACAGTACCAGTTAATTTTTACCTGCTTGTTACTATGCACATAGAACCCAAAGCATCCAAAGGAATTCCTGATTTAGAATGCACATTCATGTCTTCTGAAAAAGGTGGTAAGATTTTCCTCTGCTCCTTTGTGAAGTCACTTTTCTACTCTACAGTATCTAAAGCCCATGTCAAATTAATCAGTCATGCTAAACTGTAGAGAATACATAGGTCTCTTCCTTTATGGTCTAAATTATCTCTAGCTGTAGCCAAGAGGGGCTGAACATGACTACCTTAGCAGTTCAACTTTTTTTCTTCGTATGTTTATTAAACTTGATACTGATGAGGCGGTGTGTTCGGGTCTTTTCCTTCCTTCCTTCCTTCCTTCCTTACCCCAAATGTAATTTTTAAGGCTATATTCCCCTTAAACTTGTTTGCTTTCGTTTTTCAGTTACCTGACACCCCTTTAAAAGAAAGTACATAACTAACTGAAATTTACCAATTAATTAGTGTCAACACTTGAATAGATAGACTTTATAACCCATACCGTGGTTATCAAACAGAAGTAAAGACAGTAGAGTTAAAAGATATGCACAATGTATACATATAGGTGTGTTTACAGGCACAAACGTGTGCAACAAGCAGACATGGTTGCAAAATACTGCATTTTATTAATACGTTCATTTTAACATTGTGAATTGATGTTCTTGTAATGAATTGAACTGACAGTTGCTTCTCTTCACATTTTCATTTTGAGCCATAATTTCACAAAAGAAAATAATTTCTTCCTGTATTTTGTCTTTCTAAAAACAAAAAGTGATCTCAATTAGTATTGTAAAATGAAGTTGGTTAGCAAAGATTATTTTGGATTTTTTTTTAGTTTTTTTTCCTTTTGATAGAAAGCTATATTAATAGTACAACAAAGAATGAAAGAATAAAACTATGTTTAAAAATGTTATTTATAAGCAGTCGTTGTCTTTGTGCTTTAAATGTTTACCTCTTAACCTTAAAGTAATAAAAATAAAGTTGAAAGTACTCTAAAAAAATGTTTAATTACTTCCTTTGACAATTCAGATCTAATAATTAAATTCATTGCTCATTTCTAAACCCTGGAACATTTCAGTATTTTCAAAAGATCTACAGAAAAAAAATTGGTGAACATATTTGACTCACACGTTTATTCACAGCTGACTGTGACCTGTTTTACCACATTTTCATCATGTGTTTAATTTCTCTGAAGTTGGGCTAAACTGTCTCAAGGCCTCCTTCCACTCAAACATTCACTGATTCTCAAGTAGCAAGTACACACGTTCTCTCTCCGGCTGCTTGAAATATCAATGAGAATCATATATGTTCCAGTCACTCCATTTCTTCCTGGAGCATTGTACCTTTCATAAGCATGCTTGGGTATTTTAAATATTCTGTAATACTAAAGTGTTGAGTTTTGTTTGCTGTAAGAAGCATCTCACTGTGTTGATAAAATGGTATCATCTCTCCCGAAAAACTAAGTAGTGTTGTTAGTTTTTTTTTTTTTTTTAATCCAGTAGGTATTAAATACTCATTTATTTAACAGGCTTGCAGTAATATATACTCAAATGACAAGTGGACCATGAAGGCTCCTTCTGCTGGGTTCCTACTAAGCAAAGACTCATTACTTTACACACCTGACATTTTAAGTAGATCCAGATTTGTCTCTAGTGAGCCAGTGCCATTAACTGCCAGAAGTATGATCTACTATTGCCACTTTTAGTTTTATCTGTACATTAGAGTTGTCTTCTGTCTTCGAATTGTCAGACAGTTTAAATCATTCCCGGATTCACAGACCTCACTCCTGTTCGTGATCAGAATGTCCTATGTTTACCCCTTAATCTTTCAAGGATGAAGTTGGCTAACAATTGAAGGTGATTTTTATGTTTGTTTAGTTTAGGTTTTGGCTTGGGGGGGAGGGGGTTGTTTTGTTGTTGTAGTTTGAATTTTCAAAATAAATCACTGGAATTTTAAATGCGTGTATGATACTTGATCTTTCGGGTGTAAGATGGTGTAATTAATCTGCACAACAAGACTGCGTTGTGATAGTATCCCAGATAAAAGACAACCCCCTGCAACTATTTTTTACCTATGTTTCATCTTCCTATTAAATTTCTAAGAAATGTTTATTCTTACTGAAGGCAACATTCTTTAATAAAAGCAGAAAGGTGAGAACTAGTATGCTAACTGAACATGTACTTAAAATAAGCTTCCTAAAATGGCAATTTCTTATTGAGGTGAGTTTCTTCACATGCTAGAATTTCATGGTTCTGATAAGCAAATGAGTTTGGGGTGACAGTGGGAATGAGGGTCTGTTTGATGGCCAACATAGCCAATCTGGAATTCTTAAGTTCTTTGTGGATGGCTATAATTCATTATGGACACGATAAAAAGGACGTGCACAATTTTGTATGTGGATGTGAAGGCCTTGGGAGCACACGGTAAGGGTGTGAAATTTGAAGTAATTCTAACACAAAGGCTATTGTGTCTGGTCCCTAAATTTGGAAGGCTTGGTTCTTGACCCTCGCACAACTTTACATGCCTTTCCTATTACCTGGCGGCTTTGGATTCCTCTCCACACATCTTAGTCTACTTTTAATGTCACCGGACAGCCTTCCCAAGAGGAGACAATTGCCAAGCCCACAGGAAACCAGCATGTTTTGACTCCTACGCCATTGCATTTCTCCATTAGGTCCCTTAACAACTCAGCTAGAAACAAGCAGCAGATTTTCTCCCCCACTCAGTGAGTAATTGTCTGCGCCACAGTGACAGATGTGCAATATAGCAGCTTCTTCAGGAAAAAATTAACAGTTTGTCCAGCATGTCAGCTCGCTCTTTTTAGTGCTTGGGAGGTCTTGGCCCCATTATGGATGATTTAGAAATTGAGGCAAGCAAAGACCAGCTGCCTTTGCTGAAAGCCTTCGTCAGTCCCCCTCATCTGCATTCCAAGACTCACTTACATCCAGAAATTGGTGGAGCCCCTCTGGCCACGAGATGAGTGTGGGCTGACAATGCCTTGATTTGTTGAGAGAGAGAATAAATGGGTTTTTCAGAAGATGAGGAAATATCACCATTACTGGCCAATTTGCAGCATTTTATCTGTTCTTCAAACATGTCACTTTTGTTATTGTTGCATGGTAATTACATAGTGAAACGGAAAGAAAACAAATTCTGGTTACGTATTCAGATGGATTGCAAAATCATATAATCCTGATAAATGCCCATTTATGATACACACGGATGAAAGGTTCATTTTAATTTTGAATGGCTAGCTCAGCCATAATGGGATATAGGATTAAATCCCAGAGAATCTGATTACCTAAAAGCAAATAGTCTTTCCCTTCACTTCCTCAGATCCAGGAAATTCAAGGGGGCACCGTAAAGCACTCTCACAAACACGATTTTCCTGAGACGATGCAAAAAGTGCATTCAGGATTGTGTTCTGAAAAGAACGGAACTTTCTGTGAAACCAACATGTCATCTCATCGTGGGGATCATCAGTCAGTCAGTCCTGAAGGCTGCTGAAGTCCAGAAACGAGCTGGGCTAAAATCTTTCCAGACTTGCATTTTGAAACTCAGGTACCTGCTCACTTCTGCAGTTTCGCCAAATATTTGGTATTAGAAATCGAATGCTTTTCTTATGTCCCTTTTCTCAGTTTTTCTCCCCCATTCCCAGGACACATTATTGTAAAGAAATGTTGCCAGTGGAAGTCTAGCTGAATGTACAGATAATGCAAAGCAAGGAAACGTAAAGGAACGGGGCCAGCACCCCAGGATTGCTACTTAAAAGTGTTGGTGTGTAAAGTAATGTGTCCTTGCTTAGTGGGAACCCAGCAGAAGGAGTGTTCATGGTCCACTTGTCAGATGAGTAGATATTACTGTAAACCCGTTAAATGAGTATCTAATATCTATTGGCTCCCAAGCTTGCTGTGACAGGGAAGGAAGAGGCATACCAGCTCTTCACTGCCTTGACCCCAAGGGAACCACGTGTCACTTCTGTTCAGAATCCATCAGCCAGTACTTGTCACATGGACCCAGTTGGGGGTCCTTTCAAAGAAGCTGAAGAAGCTAGGAGAGCACATGGCTATTTGTGAGCACTATTTCTGCCACATAAACTTAATAGGACATGTCCACACTATAAAACAGTGAAGTAGTATCTACCATATTTTATTGAATGTTAGATGCCATCGGTTGGAAGAGGTACCTTAATTTTATGTACCGTTACGGGAGAAAACAAAACGCTGACCAACAACAAACCACCACCCATGGCAAGATCCATCCCAACCTCAGAAATACTAAACTGTGAAAACACGACAAAACACGTTCATAAGTATCAAGTAAATGGTGCAGAGAAACAAGCGCTGAAGAATGTCAGGGAAGGCCACACGGATAGGTGGGATTAGATGGGCTCCCTGAAGAAAGCTAGGGTTTAACTAGAAACAAGGAAGGCTCGTCTTTTGGCTCCTGCTGTGTATGATACAAACAACACAGGCGTGGGCGTGATTCCAAGCTGGGTTCCAGGCCCGGCCCTACCGCCTTCTGTGTGATTAGAAGCAAATGCATGAGCTTTGGGCTTCTTTGCAAAAGTTGGAAATAATTGCAGCAACCTCATTTAGTGATGAGGGTTAAATGTAATAATACATGTAAAATACCCTAGTACAGTGTCTGGCACATAGAAGG
The DNA here is from genome assembly GCF_011764305.1 of Mustela putorius furo. Taxonomy (NCBI): domain Eukaryota; kingdom Metazoa; phylum Chordata; class Mammalia; order Carnivora; family Mustelidae; genus Mustela; species Mustela putorius. Next base: position 16,581,138 of record NW_025421402.1, on the reverse strand, counting down.
TGCTTTCAATTTGCTACACTTTTCTGCTTCAGATGAAGTGATTGTTTTTTTTTTTATTTACTCTTCCAGTTGGGAAGAAAAGGTTGGAGAGAAGTATTAAGACATTTTGACTTTGCTAGCAGTTCCTAAGAAAGACAGCAATACTCAAGAGTCCTCCTAATTTTGTAGCCATGGATGACATACCCTTTAATAATAAACTTAAGCTGTGACTCCAAGTATTAGGTTTTAAGAAATCATTCAGGGAGTCTCAGTCAGTTAAATGGCAGACTCTTCATTTCGGCTCAGGTCATGATCTCCATGTGGGGTGTGGAGTCTGCTTGAGATTCTCTCTCTCTCTCTCCACCCCACCCCACCCCCACCCCCGCTACTCTCTCCCCCTCTCTCTTGCTCAAAAAAAAAAAATAAATAAATAAATTAAAATCCATTCAACTAAAACCTATAAATGATAAATATACAGAATTCAATCACCTGCACTCAATAATTTCTTATGAGCTGACCAAAAATCATTCAGAAACTACTGACCATGCTTACCAAGCCATGGAACCTACCACGGCTCTCATTGATGCTACTCATCTTACGAAACTGGGAGACACAAAACTCACTGAGAGTTTCTCCTGCCCAGGACCCTAAGAAGAGCTAATGCTTTAAGTTCCTCAGTTAGGTTGCCTGCTTAAGATGCTTAGTTGAAATTCTGTCTTTTCACAGGATCTCTTTGAGAATACATTCTAGAACAGGGCTTACCAAACTCTAAAGTATATAAGAATGACCAGGGAGCACTTAAAAAATCGAGGTTTTCCACTGGCACTCTCAAAAAGGCATCTGAACGTAGGTATGCGGTTGAGAAAGACTGTCCTGGAAGCACCAGATTGGGTCATCCTTCAACCTGTGCTACATCGAAGCCCAGGCTCCTATGATGGGCCCTCCTGGGTCATCCACTCCAGCTCTCCCTTTCTGGGAACTGTCCTCAACACCACTCTCCCACCCTTTCCCAGAGACAATTCCCAGGAATTGAAAATTAGAGGAGATTCTATTCTGCCCTTGGTGTGAATGGTCCCTTAATGGAGAAGCAAAGAACAGGGAAGCAGAGAAAGGCAGGATGTTCATGAGTTAAAGCAGGGCACAAAGGAACAGAAAATGAAGATGAGAACAAACACACTGTCTGTCCCATAGCCCCAGAGCCTGGTATAAAGTTGCTAGATGTCCTCTTCAAAAAAGACCAGAAGACCATGACAGGGAAGGTGAACTGAACATTTTTCTGTAAGAGAATATAACCTCTCTTTTCACAGGACTGGCCTTTTGCATTATTGGGCAGAATACTCACCACATGGGCCCAAACATCTTATTAGCAAACAGATGCATCAGAGGGTGAATCGTTCGCATTACACAAAGATTTTTCATGTTGTAAAAGAGCACAGGGTCCCTTTTGGTAGCATTTTCTCAAGTGCTTATTTACAGATCATTAAATACTTAACAGAGGGAAGAAGTAAAAGCTGAAGTGCTTGAGCCAGTATTTATTAAATATCCCTCATAGATTCAGATAAAGCAAATCTAAAATCATAATGACAGTTAATTGTCCAGTTTTTAGGTTTTTATGTTAGCAGATAGGAAGCTAAAATAACAGCCTGTCCAGGTTAATACAGGACTCCTGAGCACTCTACCGTGGTTGTAATTCTTTTCTGAGGGCTTATCCTCAGTCCCATAAGACACCCCTTTATCTTATAATAAATGTCCTTTTTTTGGTAGAAGTTAAGCTTTCCGTTATTTCCGTATAGTACTCATTTTTTGCTGGATGTTAGCTAATATATAAATGTATTATAAAACACCAAAAAGTACTACCATAACTTGACCAACTGAATTTTTTCTGATTGTGCAATCATCGAGGAATTTATAGTTTTTAAAGGAGCTATTACACCTTATAATGCTTTAATAAAATTCCACCTTGTAGCAGTGAAGTATTTTAAATGACTTGGCCTCGTTTGCCTTTTCTTTTCTCAAATGAGCCCGACTCTATCAAATTCTAAGCCGGTGGTTCCCATCTGTGGAAGAGGCCTGTTACCACAAAGGACTCTCAGAAGCCTGAAGAAGAATTCTGAATATTAGTTACTTTACTTTTTAAATATGTTAATGGATATATAGCCTAGAACATTTTTCTCTGAGCCGTTTTCCAATTCTTCTGTGTCACAGAGTAAGGACAGCATGGCAAATCTGTAAAATATGATTAGAAGCCACCTCCTGCAGCCTTTCCATCCCGCCTTACAGGGAGCTGGTAGTCACACGCCCAGGCTACGGAGTTCAGCTGGTTGTTGAGGGAAAATGGCGGCCGCTGCTAAGATGGCTTCCCTTGAAATCCGCAGCTGCCCAATTTCCCATCCAGCTCGTCACCTGCCTCCAGCTTTTCAGATTGGAGTTCCAGGAGCCCGTCTATGGAAAGGAGGCAAGCAAGCCAGCAAGAAAGGTGGGCAGAAAACAGTGTGCAATCCTCCAGCTCCCATGGTTTGTTTTCCCTTTATATCTGGAACCCAGGGGCAATACCACAGCAGAAGGCATGCTGAACCAGGAGATGGCGAACCTGATTACAATTAAATGCATTTTGCTGGTTCTGTATCCAAATTTATCAAAATGACGAGGTTGGATAGGAAATGGAATTGGTATTTCTGAGGGCCCTACAACATGCTGGGAATTTCATATGTAATGTCCCTGTGAACTTTCGCAGATATGTACAGTTGCCTCTCATTGGTCCTTCTCAATTATAAAGATTAGACAACACTTAACTTTGACAATACAGACGAACTAGAGGAAAATATGTGTTCCTAAACTAGCAGAAAGTCCAAATACTTCATATTTAAGGACACACAATGTTACTGTTTACAGGTAAATCATTAATAACTCAAACTAGCATTGAATAAATTTTATTTAAACAAGTAATATTCAAATCAGTGTTTGTCTGCAAATAGCATCTGTATGGTAGCAAGAGTTCTGAAAATTTTATTTTCCCTCAGTATTTTATTCCCCTTTGGTATGGATGTTAATTGACTAGATAAAACTATCATTATGTTGAAGAGGCATACACTAGCCCAGGTCAAGTCTCAATGACCACAAATTCAAAATCTGTGGGGCCCATATAACTGAGATTTGATAATATCATTTGATACATAGTTCGTGATGTGTCATATTTCTGATCATATAGGATAACCAAGGACAATATGACCTTGGTCAAGAGCCCAAGAAGAAGAAAGTGATGGTTTTGTGGGTTTGTTTGTTTGTTTTTTCCAGTTACAGAAGTAGGGCCCAGGGTAATGACCTTAACTCCATATAGAGTTTGAAGCATTGGAACAGGTTTAGAAAAACTCAAGACAAATGACTAAAGACTAAGGGGACTGACTTTAAGAAAACTATAGGCAATGAATAATGTAGAGTTTGCTAAATAATGACCCCACAGAAGGTTTAATAATCCCAAGAATATTTTAAAGACACAAACATCCAGAAGGAGTAGAATTATTTCAGGAATTTCCCTTTCATTCTAGAATGAGAAAAGTATAGATTGGTTGGTTTAAATAGTTTTTTAAATGATGTTTGAGTAAAAGGAAACAGAAATGTGTCTATTTTAACATTAAAGTGCTCAAGGGAAAAACTCTTAGGAAATCTCATTCTGAATTAAATTGAAGCCCATTGTGAATCCATTGAAGGCAACAATTCCAGCCCAGCTCTAACATACCTGAGAATCGCATCTCCTGACTCCACAACCAAACCACCTTGGCAGTTGGGTTGCTAAGCCAGGAAAGGTTTTGGGTGCATCTTCTCACTGGGCACAGGCATTCTGTCCATTCTTTTGCTCATGAGTAGCATAGGGTTTTGCTGGGACCTTTTCTGGGTCTCTTCGTTACTCTGACTTTTGCAGCTATGAAAATAACCAAAGTACGGCACAGGTCATTAGGCTAGGTAAACTGCTCATTACAGAGTGAAATGATACCAATGATAGTCATATTCTGCCAATGCAGACCGTGCCTACTTCCTACCATCTAAATAAATGACACTTGTGAAGTATTTATGGAGCATCTACCATATGCTTATCACTGAGCTGGTCACTGTGAGGAGTCGTAAGAGTTTCATTGTGTATTCACTGCCCACAAGAGACTTTGAATCTTTGTAGAGACATCCAATATATATATATTCAGGATTGATATTTAAATATTTTGTAATGAGACTGGCACAGGTGCTGGCCAGTGAGAGTGGCTACCCATCTTATCTGAACAGATACCAGCGGGGATAAGTAATTGATAACAGTGTGTGTTGGTGAATCCCAGCCCAACTTACATCTGATGATTTTTTAAGTTGGAGGAAAAAAACTATACCTAAAATGAAACATTGAATATAGTCCTATGCTGATATACGTGATGGAACATCAATGCTGTGTGTGCTGCCCTTCCCCATCCATGGTGGACAATATTGATCAATATTGGGCTCCTCCATGATGAAACCAGGTACAGTTCTTGCCAGTCAAAGGCAATCACAGTTAACTCGTGTGACAAAATCCATTCCCCATCCCTTATAGATGCCATAAGCATTGATCACAGAAGGGGGATAATGCCAAGACCTAACCATTCAAACCTTTAATGATACTTTCTTGATACTCTTTGGGAATTCCTTGTTTACCCTTCATCAAATGAATCTCCCTTCTTAAAAATGTACAAATATTGGCTTTTCCCATCCCCTTTCCTTTTCTATGCCCTTCCTCTTGTCTGGCTAAAAAGATTTCCCAGGTATATCTGTACATTTAGAATCAGGTTAAACCTCATCTCTTGCTACCAATCTTACCCTAATAATTTTCATACACCTTTCCAAAGTGCTGACCAGCAGAGCTAAAATAATATTTTTACTTTCTTTGGGGCAAGGATTAGGATTATTTTTTAATAGCTCTCTCATCATTCACTTTGTATCTATCTTCTAACCTTATTTTTATTTTTAAGCTCCTTAGCCCAGAGAGTATATATTCACTGTTAACGGCACTGTACATAATGATAATTGGCCCATAATTGAAATTTAACTGACCAAGTAAATGAATGAATGAAAAGCAAAATTCTATAGGTCCAAAAGCTATATGCAAAAATTTGGGAGATTTAAAATCACCTCAAATTTTTGAGAATGCCCAAAACAGAATAGATGTTTGCACAATTTTATTTAAGGTAAAATGCCTCTGCAAGCAAATGTGGTAGGAAAGAACGTAAATATTTCACACAGTGCTGCCTCCGGCCGACTCTTAACAAAGAGGAAAAGTTCACAGAAATCTGTAAACACAACGTCCACCGGAGGTGACAAGAAGACATTCACTCCCATTCCCTCCAGTGAGTGTAATTTCTTAGTGAGGCTAGATGGCATTTTACCCAAGTTTCCCTGGTGTCAGACCTGCTGGTAACGGTGTTGTTCTGATTTAGAAATAAAGGATTGACTCAGAGGTGTCTATAAAATCATTCTGCAGGATGATAAATCCCAACTTTAACACCAAAATAAGAGGTCACCCATTCGCTCTGGCTGCTGTTTTGTACCTCGTGCTTAACTCAAATCTTCAGGCTGTCACTGTGGCCAGGGCAGAGGTCGCCGGGCAGGTTCCAGAATGGGCTTAGCACACGCAGGGCTGCACTCATTCTCTGCTCGATGCTGCGAACTGCCGAGGGTGCCCCCAGCTCGGGCCCCGTGCGAATGAATGGTCCGTAAGTCCACAAAGTGGTTTTTGAAATCTGAATAAGAGCTCAGCTATCATCTCCAAAATTGTGGCTCATCAAGTAGAAATTATGAAGAGATCCTGTTTTTCACTTTGTTTTATTGGCAAGCATCCTTAGTGAAACTGACTCTTTCCGTAATAAGCTGTCATCGGATACAATTGTTTTGGAATATGGTCTCCGTGTTTGATTGCAGGGTCTGCAGGCTTCAGACAGTAGGAATGAAATGCTTAAGCTTCTTCACTTATTGCCTGCTGGTGTACAAATATAGGATTTGGCAATTTCGCCTAAAGCCTTAGTCTCTCCCGCTGTATACACCCACTCTGGGAGGTACTGGGAATGCAACTTCCACAGCCTCTGAGACAAGAGGAGGCCCATAAAGCCAAAATCAGAGCCAAGGTGTGGGTCTGCCTCATGCATAATCAACCCACAAAATATAGTCTGATGGACCCCTTGCTATAGCTGAACTTTGGCCTCCCCACCACTGATATAAAAATAAATAAATAACAGCCAAATCCTCATAAATGCTGAAAAGAAGCAGCTGGTAGCCAGAAGACCACTTTAATAATAGGAATAAAAACAAAGCCGAAGCTGGGCGCACAAAGGCTTATATCTGGAAGGAAAAAAGAATTAACGTGAAGAAAGGGATAAAAGCCACTTCTAAAACATGCATCCTCGCCGCAGAAGAGAAAGAAACTTCAAAATCAGAAACCATTCTGACACTTCCCAGATCATGTATTTTTTTAAATCCCTATGTTAACATACTCTGCCAGGATAGCTTTAGGGTTATTTCCATTTCCTGCCTCAGTGGAGGAATCGCTATATAACAAAAATGATGACGGAAACCCCCTCTTCTATGTAGGCACCCCTGTGCTGACCCCGCCTGGCAGCTGAGTCTTCACTGGATTTTGTTAATGACAATGCTCTGCTATTAACTCTTTCCTAAGTCCCTTATAATTCAGCAATCTGTCTATTTGGTGAGGCTACAGCCACTTTCATGGAGCACTGATTACCCACAACAAGATCTGAATACACATGAGATGAAAACAATGATCGGTGAAATTTATTATATTTTTAAAACTGTGTGGACAACATTTAGAGCAATCGATTTGTGTAAAACCGGCCCATATTTGGAAACTTTGAGACAAGTCAGCTAACTTTGTGTCCTTTTTCCCTCACAGGATGTTCAACCCAATCAGGAAAGACGAGGGTAGGATTTTGAGATGCAACATGGTATTCTAGAAGAAGCGTCAGCGTGTGGTCAGTGTCCTGGCCTCAGCGCACTGTGTTGCCCTGGGTGGCAGGAATCTCTGCTCCTTTTTCCTCTTGCTTTCCGTAGAGGCTGCTTGTAGGTAACCGACTGGAGCCATGAATCCTGAGTAAGGTGGAGAGGCCCACAGGGGCCACCGGATGAATGCAGACATGACTACTGGGGGACCCACTTCAAAATATCCATAAGCCCTAGCTGACCAATGGGCACCAGAAAGGGACAATTACATATGTTCACAAACCCCTTCATCTCTCCCCCCACTTAACTACAGGCCTCCACCTCTGCCTCCGTCAGTCAGTCTCTCCTTTGCTGTCCTGCCTGGGGTGCCCTTGAGTTGTAGTCCCCAAACTTCTGTCTCTTTTGTTCTGCCTCGGGGCAATTCTTTCCACTCCTGAGCCATAGACCTCCACTCTACGGGGTTGCCCTGCAGTTCCTAAAATGGTCATAACAAAAATCAAATTAAACAGCATCCTGTAAAAGCACTTTGGAAATTGAAATGTTATGTAACTGTACACAAGAATTTATGACCAGTGTCCAAAAATTTTATATAAAGCTATTGATATTCAGAAATTAAAGATACCTGCTGGTAGAGGTGATTCAAGATTAGTTCTTCCACTGAACTTTGAAGAAAATTAAGCCTTGCATTTGCAGAGGTAGCGGTAAACATTGTAGGTGGAGGGAACAGAGTGTAAATGGAGGTGGGAAAGTGTATACGTGGCTTATTAAAATTTAGAAGGTCGTCTTTTTCATGGAGAGCATGGGACAGATAGTATTAAGATAATTGTTGTTTTTGATGTCTGTATTTTAAATGGCAAAATTTCCCATCCTTTCATTTCAAATGTTAGTTACAGTGATAGTAACTACTCATATAGCACATGTCACATCTAAATGGGTAAATATTTACAGCTCAATCTGTGTTTTAGCTTTTTTTCCACAATGCTGCTCATAGTAGAACTGTTAACAGCCACCATAAAAAATTCAAAAATAGTCTCCCAATTTCCTTTGCTGTTCTTTGCTATAATGGCTGATTTTTTATGTTAATGTTTCTATTGTTTTAATATTCTTGCTTTTCTCATTCATATTCCAAGATTATTGTTAGTGCCAACTCATTTGATTTATCATTTAGAGAAAGCACTTGTTCAAAAAGTCAGCACTGGATATTAAATGATGATTGCCTGCAACGAATTCCTTCTCAACATCTGCAAAGAAAATTTTGCCTTTTCTTCTTCCACTTAACTCTAAATGAGAGATCTTAAATATACTTCAATAGGCTTCATATCTGCTTACAGAACATCGTCCTAAAATCTAAGATGTTAAAAAACGTCAGGTTTCAAATGCTCCATTTTCTTGGTTAAGTCAAAGATGCACACCTGTATCAAGGTAGCCTCGAAGTACAATACATGCTATCATTCCCTAAAATCCTAGTTAATACCATATAAATAAAATATTTCTCTTGCTTTTCAGATTATTTTTTTATTTATAGAGAGCTTTGTAATTTATCCACTGTTCTTAATTCTAGAGAATATTTATTTCTTCTTGACAATTGAATCATGAAAATAAAAGCAGGAAAGTATGAAGATGCTCTTTTAAAACGAACTTTCAGTGTGCCTGGGTGGTGCAGTCCTTGAGTGTCTGACTTGGCAAGGCTCAGGTCATGATCTCAAGGTCATAAGATGCAGCTCTTTGTCGGCTTTTTGCTCAGCAGAGAGTCTGTTTAAGACTCCCTCTCCCTCTGCGTCCCTGCCCAGCTCTCTAAAATAAATGAATAAATATTTCTTAAAAAAAAAAATACAGTGAACTTTTAAGTTCTTTAAGCCTTCATCCAAACGGAAATGCTTACGTTGGAAATACTATGTGACAGCTCCAACTGTATTTTTAATGTGTATATTGTAGAGTTAATTCCTAACAGTTGGCTGGAGCTTCGTGACATTGAGGCTATAGTAAATAGGATAATCCTAAATTAAAAATGACATCTCAAGAGAAAATGCAGTTTAAACAAAAAATTATTTTATTTTGTCTTTAGAAGAGACATTACCATGGCCGGCAAACAGCTCAAAACGTTATGTTCAGTCCTTCTTTTTGTCACCTTTGTGATAGTATTTACTATTTGATTTGATGCTGACATTGTTGCTGGGTGAACTGGGGAGACCCCTTGCCCTGGGGCCTTGACCCAGCCAGACCTGAAGGAGTTGCCAAAGGTTCTTGGTCTTGTCATGAGAAAGAATTCAAGGATAGACATGCAGCACAACAGATAAGTAACAGAAACAGCAAAGTGTGTTAAAGTAAAAGATACACTCTCAAGAGATGACAGCAGGCAAGAGAGAGAGAGAGAGAGAGACCTTGAGGGTTGGCTGCATACCTTGGGGGTTGGTTTCTTTTATTGACAGTTGTTAACTAAGGGACAGAATATTCAGTACTTGGGGCAGTCCTGGTGGTCTGGAATATGCATATAATGGCTTCCTCCAGTTGATCCTTCCTTGGTTGTTATCTATTCTAAAGAAATTATTAACTCCTTGTCCTTTACAAGGAGGACAGACACAATTTGCATTATGAGGCACATGTAAAGTGGGAAGAGGGGTAGAGGGTGCAGGTCCTAGTAAGAATAGAAGCAGGAAAGAGAGTAAAAAGCAGATTTTTATGGAGTCCTTTGTTTCCCTATCTCAATAGCAGAGAGTTGTCAGAGCATGGTCTTTTTTAAGGAAGGATAAATTGTCTGATAAGAGCGGAATGGAGCGATTTGGGGAGAAATGGCGTAAGATGACGATGGAGGTCAAGTGAGACCAGACAGAGAAAAATTATGTATTCCATTCTAAAAAGACCAGATTTCCTTCTCTACTCTGTTGATACTGGGGAGTGAGCGTCAACAAAACTTCTCAAGCAGAGGGTAAAGGCTAATCATGATGACTATGGGAATGACTAACACTTAGAAAACACATACTCTATTCAAGGCATTATGCTCTACACTCCATGCATTATAATATGATTCCTCACTATGATAACTTCCTAAAAATGTTCTATGCTTAGTGCTGCAGTATTTCTATTTTACAGATAGGAAAACTGAGGCATGGAAAATTGAAATAAACTCCAAAGATCACTATAAATTATAGAGCTACGATTAAAACCCAACAGACAAGTGCACACACTCTTCACCACTAGACCATAATGCATCATCACACTCTTGTTTTTAAAACAAACCTGGCAGTACTCTGGAGGATAGATTGAATGCAAAAGAGAATGAGCACATTTAAGAGACTGCACATGTATTCAATAAATACATAAAGTACCTACAGTCAGTGGGTCTCTAACTTAAATGCTGGAGATAACAACAGTAGACTAAGTAACATCCTTAGTCTACAAATGGGAAACGTCTAAATTCAGTTAGAGATAATGTTAGACCAAGAATAGGGAACCAAATCAGAAAGTATTTAGGACCATAAGTGGACAGGCATTGGTGACAAATGAAAAGTAAGCAAAGACAGAGAGTTGGAAATACAAGAATAATCTGAGTTTTCTAAATTGAGCTCTGGCTGGGTAGCAATGCAAGGTCCATTTGGGAAAACAATTTCAGACATGTTGAAATGTAGGTACCTTTGCAACGTCCAATTGGAACAGGAGGCCTTTTCAAATATTTTTGAATAAATAATTTAAAATGTTTTCACACTATTTTATACCCCCTCTTGCCAATATAAGGAGTTCTAAAATTATAATGCATGAGTTACAATACTAAACATATGCTTATTAAGTGTTTATTAAGGTTAAGAACAGGTCCAGGCACCAGAGACCCAGTGCAGAGCACCACAGACCTGGCCCCTGGCTTCCAGCTCAAGATTAAGCCCCTGCATCCTAAACGTGTAGAAGATAGGAGCGTCTTAAGTTAAACAGAGTCCCAAATTCAAGATAGCCTTCCTGGTAGTTGTGGAAATGCAAATCAAAACAAGGAGTTGCCATTATTTACCCATCAGATAAATGGAGAACTAGTAATGCCCAGGGCTGGCGAATATCAGGGGAAACAGGCTTTCTCCTACACTGGAAGGCAATAGAGCAATATCTTCTAAAATTCACATCTAGGATACAAAAGCAATGCTACCTATTAATATAAGTACAAAGATGTATTGCAAAATTGTTTGTAAAAGCATAAACTGGTTTCAACTTGAATATCCTTCAATTGAATAAATTATCATTCAGATATGACACTTAACACTAAGTATATCTTGAATGTAACATAAGGATGTGTGTATGTTTGGGTTTCGAGAGACCTACATGATATATTGAGTGAACAAAGCATTTAAGCAGAATACCATTTCTATTATAAGCTTGTTCCGGTTTTATGAAGAAAGACTTTGTATATCTATATTTGAACGAATAGGGGGAAATATGAAAGGAGGCTGGGCGCCTGGGTGGCTCAGTGGGTTAAGCCGCTGCCTTCGGCTCAGGTCATGATCTCGGGGTCCTGGGATCGAGTCCCGCATCGGGCTCTCTGCTCGGCGGGGAGCCTGCTTCCTTCTCTCTCTCTCTCTGCCTGCCTCTCTGCCTACTTGTGATCTCTCTGTGTTGAATTAATAAATAAAATCTTTAAAAAAAAAAAAAAAAGAGGCTGATTCCCCCATTATCTCGGGTGGGTCCGACTAGAAGGAGGATGAGACACTATTGACTTGTCTTTTTCATAAATGACTTACTAACTTTTGTATCCTAAAATACATTTTAAAAAAAGAAATGAGACCACCTATCACAGTTTTTAAATAACAACTCATTTGATGGCTCCAGGAAAAAAACTTGAAGGACTGAAATGGGATCTAAGAACCTGCTCAACATAATTAGGAAAAATGTGCTTTAGTATGTATCTATCTGGGGTTCTCGTGAAAACACTTGCGTATTATACAGTAAAAAAAAAAAAAGTAAAAGGCAATCTGAGTCTTTCAACTTGTGATGTTTCCTATCATATTGTTTATAGTATGCCTAGCACAAATACCTAACAAAAAATTTTAAAAGAGTAGCAATTAATGAAGTGGGAAAACTTCATCATTTAAATATGCAACTTTACTGTTAACAGTTTTTAATTTTTATAGCATGTTCCTCTAATAGGAAAGCCACCACACCATCATGGAGAAAAATCTCAGAAATACAGAAAGGCACAAAGAACACAGAAATGTCCTGCATTCTATTCTCTACATCCACTTTTTTGACAGTGTAGAATATATCCTTCTAGGAATCTGTCCAGTCATCCACCTATCATCTAATTTGTTGTACATCATTACAAAAAATTCACATATAGTTCCATAAGATGCTTTTTTATTTCACTTGAGAATATCAGGAACATTTTCTTGTGTCTCCTACAATACTCTTCTTACTGGCCACAGAGCATCCTTTCAAGTCGATGTATAATAACTTATTCAACTAGTTTTCAATCACGAGATATTTGAGCTGTTATGCTTTAGCAGAAGTGAGATAGGCATAGCCCTTCAACCTAAATTTTCATTAATGCTTTTTAACATAGTTTTGTGATTCTTTTTCATTTTTTTTAAGGTAAACATAAATTTTTGTAGTGGATTTAAGATTGTATTTGGTACGGGTGTCTCGAACTTAACAGGATGTTGGCAACTCCTGAGTTCTACAACAAAGCAAAACAAATGGATGCAGATGGTATGTGTGGCTTGGTCTCTGGGGATTCCAGAGGGCAAAGTCACTGGAACTTCACCAAGACCTACACCGCCACATTGTGACCTGGGGCAAAGATGCCAGGAGGCCCCATATCTAGTTCTTCATTTTGCAGTGGACTTGAATGAAATGATGATAATTATTGATCCAACAAACTATAATAGCTTTCCCAAGTCCTTGGGGACTGTTGTGCAAATGTGTACTTAGGGACTCTTAAATACTGCTTATTAATGGCTTGACAGGCCTAACAGCTCTGAAGGAGCCATTAAAGACCATGGTGTAAATCCTTTTGAGTTCTTATTTCTTAGACCCAACCTGTGGGAGACAGCCCACATGCACTGAATCAGGCTGCTCAGGATAGCAAGTGATGCTCTAACTTCCGAACCGTCTGTCCATAGTATCCAGAACAAATTGGTGATTTCCCCTGAAATTCATCACTTCTTCCACTTTCCTCTGTTTAACGTAATGCATTTAATTCATTCTCTTAGACACTTAAAAACAGTGTGTGCATTTCCTTAGGAACTTCATCTCTAGTTTTTGTAATCTGTTTCTATAGATTTTAGAATGAGAGTGAAAAGGTTCAACTACTTAATACATAGTCTTTACAATGACCAGAATGAAGTCCAAATACATGTATGCCTACATTTTTTACCTTGTTAAATATTTCATTATGGATTGTCAACTCTATCAACATAGCCCAACCGGCAAGAATCAAAACTTTTCATCCTCATCGTCCATTCTGGAGGCTTTAGGAGCTCGGGTAAATCGTCACTGACACATTCTCCAAGACACCCCAAATAGCACTGCAGGGGCCAAACCGCCAAGCAAACTCCCGCTTGGGCCCCACCGAGTGCTTGAGTCAAGCGCGCATTTCTCTCCTAACCAAGTTCTGCTGAGATACTTAGGGAGGCCAAATCACCATGTTTTGCCAGCACAGATCTCATTTTGAGTTACCGTCTTTGTTTTACAAATCTAATCTGGAGGACTGAACTTCCCAGGCCTGTGATATGTTGCCGGAGGAGCCCACAAGGGTTGAAATCGCCTCTTTTCAATGAGTTCTGGCACCGCAGCCTGAAGCCAAGACTTGTTTCTTAACTGGCAACCTGCCTCCCACGGACGGAGGAAGCAGATTGCCTCTTTGCTGAGCGCTTAGACAAGGTACTGATATAACAACAGTGGACAAGCAGCTGGGAGCTGGGTTGTCAGCCTGTCACACACTGACAAATCTGTTGTTCATATCCAGGCAGGATGTGTGTGTTTGGCCATCAGGCTCATCCATCTCGCGCGGGCTGTGCGGGGTAGCCTCTCCCCCACGCGCGCGCCGATGGACCGAGTGCTGTTATTACCTCTTTCTGAAGGATCTCAACTAAACAACTCATTTGCTTTTTTATGATGGTGCCTGGCAAATGAGACAAGTAAGATAGCCTGCTCAATTTTTGTTTCTCGCTCTTCGTTCCACACACCAAGACAGCCTGGATTGCCACTTCGTGTCGCATACATAAAATCATAATTCTAAATGGCTCTGCACTGCTTTTCTGAAAATCCACAGAGCAGAAGGAAGGGGAAATATAAGAAATATTAAATTCAAGTGGTGCTGTTTGAGGGGGGGAGGAAATGATTTGAACAGGATAACACGGTGTGGGGATGAGTTCTTCTGTTTTGTTTTTGTGTTTTCTTTTCTTTTTTTTTTTTCCTCTCTTTGGGTCTTTTGTTTTCCAGGCAGGGCTGACTTTCAGAATGATCTCTAACAAATTTCCTCTAGAGCCACTGAATTCGTAACACTCAGACTCTCACTCTCTCTGCAGATTCATTTCAGGCTGAATGTGAGGCCCACCTGAGACTAAATTTACAATTCCCTGGCCAAACCATATCTATATTTATATGGGCCTTTGTAAATCAATGAAATACATTTTCTTTTTTTTTAATGTAGGCATTTGGGGGAATTTAAAAGTGATTGAAGCTATATCCTAGAGTTTCTGATATGATGTCATTTACCGTTTGTTGGTCCTTACCTGGAAAATTAAAAAAAACCAAAATTCTGGCTATGGGTTATTGATTTGTATCAGTTAAACAATGTGTGTATATGCATGTGTGTGTGTGTGTGTGTGTGTGTGTGTGTGTGTGTAAAATTTATCAGGTTTTTTTTTTTTTTTCAGTTCCCATGGTCAGCCTAAGAGCTTTTTATCTGAGGAAGTATTTTGTGCAATATTTCAGATAATCTGATCTGTAACAACCAGAAATGTGCACTAACTCAAAGAAGCAATGCAACATATTAAGAGAAAGGCACAAATGATGCTGAAATGCCGTATTAACATTTTAGCGTGAAAGAAGTTCATATCCCTATGGTTCTCAACAATACACCACAGCAGTTTGCAATTTAATTTTAAAAATTCTTTCAGGTGAAAGACATTTTTTTCAGTAAGAAATAGTTAAGACATAGGGCGCCTGGGTGGGTTAAGCCGCTGCCTTCGGCTCAGGTCATGATCTCAGGGTCCTGGGATCGAGTCCCACATCGGGCTCTCTGCTCAGCAGGGAGCCTGCTTCCTCCTCTCTCTCTCTCTCTGCCTGCCTCTCCATCTACTTGTGATTTCTCTCTGTCAAATAAATAAATAAAATCTTTCTAAAAAATAAATAAATAAATAAAAGAAATAGTTAAGACAATATGTACTATTTATTGAATTCTCACTCTTAGAATTTTCCTTTGCTGTGTTAATATTTGTTAGGAGAAAAGTTTCTATTAATATTTTAATTGGTGGAGGAGTAAAAGAAAGCAGCTAACGGTGCAAATGAAAAATCCCCAAAGAATAGTTTTCTTCTTTTGTTCACTACTTCCAGTGCCCTATTAGAGCTACATAATTATTCCCATATAAACACAAACTCAGGAGTGATATTTACTACTGATTTTTCCTAAAAATTTTTAAAGGACATAAACTTTCAAGAGTTGCAAAGGAAGCGGATTACTGTGGTAAACTTTTATTTAAAGGTAATAAACTAAAATTAATTATATATATATGCAAGGAAAAATATGTATCGAAGAATGGTCTATTACTTAGGAAATGCAACTACTGTTTCTAGCATAGCAAAATGTGAATGTACTCTTAACTGGGGAAATATCTTCTATTCCTAGATATATTATTATCCCCTCGATTTACCTTGGTTTAAAGTATAATATAGCTTTAAGCAAGTATTTTACTCTGTTACAATATGTTTCCCGCATTTTTATGGGTCTGAATGAGAAGAAAAGTGAAAATACGCTCTGTTTAAATCAGTAGTGCAGAAAAAATATGAAGGATTGATTCCTACTTTGGAAATGAATTTTTCCTAATAGAAAATAAACCATAAATATTCAAGAGGGCCAAATAACTCATGTCAACTTTAATAATACCCACATTAACCCCTCTATATATTTTCAAGTTTTAGAATTATGCCTATTTTTTAACACTATAATGATGTGTTCCCTCTCCTTACACGATTTCTGGGTGCTCTTTATTCTGTCCTGATACTCCAGAGATTTTTGATTGACAGAAAGATTACCTAATAAACCTTCACTACAAACTAATTAATCACTTTGAATACAACACTAAATTGGCTGGCATAAAAAAGCAAATGAGGTGGGTGTTGAAGACCATTTTCAAAGGACCGTCGTGAAAAGCCAAGTACAGACTTCATTTTTCTTTCCTCCTCTCTTCTTCATGTTCCCAGAAACTGGGTCAAATGTACACTTTCATCCCCGTCTCTCTACACGGGTCTCCCTATAACTGCCTCCAGACCGGACCAAGAATCAACAAGTATCTGCGGAGCTCTGGGATAAGAGTACGGTTACGTAATAAAACCTCCAGTTTCATGTAATAATCGAGACCCTCTCCCCGCCCCGGCCTGTTGCAGCCCCCACAGCACTCTGTCCATCTTCCTGTAATACCAGGAATGACTTTTTATACATGTCTGTGGGCTCCTTCCAGAAACATCTTTTATTCATTTCTGTATCCTCCGCACGTGGCATAATCTGGCACTCCGCACTTGGGTAATGAATGTGTGCTGTCTAGAACAAAAGATGGTGGTTTTCACTTATCTTTTCTACTTGAAATGCCAATTTCTCTGCATTTTCATACCCACTGAATAAAGTCAAAAGGTGTGTTGTTGATTTTGGCTAGAAAGACAATGGTCCTTAATAGAATCAAGATCCCCTCTACACTGTTGTTTGTTTGCTTGTTTTAAAGAAGAGAAAAATAAATAAATTTTTTAAAAAAGAAGAAATCTCTTGGTCAGCCTGACCATTATGCCAACTTAACGTTATACACCGGATCCCGGAAGACTGAGACAAGCTGGTTTTGTCACTTTCATTTGTGTCAGCTGATTTGGGGACAGAGGATCCTCTTGGGCTCTCCCTGCCTCATCACCACTAACATTTCCATTACTCTGGTCCCACCAGTCTCTGGGCCTCTGTTAAAGGGGAAAAGATTTTTTTCGAATAAAGCAGAGGTTTCTTAAATCCACTCAAGGCATCTATCTCCCCAAGTCCCTGGTCCACTTTTCCTTTGCTGTTTATCTCAAAAGGAACAGATACAGTCCTCCAGAAATCTACCTTACTCGCCACCATCCCCACTTCCAATGGACTCACACACACAAAGAAGGCCTCCATCTTTTGCGCCCTATGCCTGATGCGATCAAAGTAGGAGAGGTGGTGGTCTGCGACCCTGAAGGACCAAGCAAACATTTTGCAGATTCTCTGTTCCCACTGGCAACAAGTAGCCTCCCATGGTTTATCTGAGATTCATCTCTTCACCTCTGGCCTTAAAATAAATAAGGCTTAAAAGAAAAAAAAACAATCAACACTGGACGGTCCAAAGAAACATGGCACTTCTAATTTATCACTTTGGAAGGGCTCTCCCCACCCCCAGCTCTATCCTGAGTTGGCCCCTCTCAGCCTCCCCGTGTTGCCTGTGGTAGCTTTTGTCTGCTGTTCTGGTTCATGGCTGGCTGCCTGTGCTGGATGAGTGGGTCCCGGGATCTGTCTGTTGAACTCCAAACACAAACATCGCTCCGACCAGACAAGCTGTGGGTTCCCGGGATACTAATGAGCCCCAGCTCTCCACGAGAGCTCCCCGTTCCCGGCCCCTCCCCCGCCTCCCCTGCCCGCGGCCTCGCTTCCTGCCCCCGCCCTCAGGCCAGCCCGGCCCCTTCAGCTCCCTCTCCTCCCTGCTTTGATCCCAAGCGCTCAGAGACCGGGAGGGAGAGGGGAATTATTTATTGTGCGTCTGTTTAAAATGAAAGGCTTTTACATTTTAATGAGCACTAAATAGGTGCGAGGAAATATTGTTCATTAGCTGTAATCTACGGAATTGCTTGAGTGAACTTCCTTTGGAGGCTGCTTTAAACGGTTCACTCAAGTAAAGCAGTTTGTATGGTAATTAAGGGAGCATTTTTCTGTCAACATCTGTGCTGCTATTTATAACGGGAGGTAGCTCGCAGCCACACCAGAGGAGCCGCAAGGGGTAGGTGAGGAGCGGGGCAGGTGGGGTGGGGTTGCTTCTTGGGCTGCTGGTGGCTCAACTATTTCTTCCTGGCACCTTTACAACGAAGACAAGCTCCTTTTTCTTGCTTTCCTTCCACTCAATGTCTAATAATTCTTAAAAAAAAAAAAAAATCATTCCCCACTCTTTCCAGCTAGAAGAATTATCTCTGTGACATCTCTCCATTAATCACATCCCTCCCTTGGCAGCCCAGGCAGGGAGATTCAAGCTGTTTTGGAGGAGCAAGTGGTCTTCAGCTTTGTCAGATGGTTTCTTTCGGGTTGTCACCCATTTTTCTCTCAATCACCCCTTTCCACACACTTACGGTGGCCGCAAGATACCAGGACCAGAACTTTGGGAATTCAAGGCAGGCAGAGAGCTCTGGAAAATGAAGAACTAAATTGGGAATTTCAAAGGTCTCCTCTTGCAGGGAACCAGTCATCTCTCTACAACACGAGATGTGCACAGCTCCAGCAACCGGTCTGATCTGATGTTTCCCTTAAGTGGTTTGGAGGACTATTTGCCTTCCCCCCCAACTAAAGGAAGGCTGGGCTTGACATACCCTCAGAGTAGAGAGACCCGGGAGAGGGTGTCACTCTGGTCAGTTCCAGGGACAGGCAACTAGGGCAAAAAAGGTTTGTTAGGAAAGTGGATGGGCTTTGCTGAGGTCAAGACCAGGGAGATGAGCAATCAACAGACAGAAAGCCAGTAGAAGGTCGGGCAATGGGAGCTGGTGATCTGCAGTCAAGTTTGGGGCTGGGCAGTGCTCCAACACTGGGATGGATTACAGAGCAGTCAGAACCACAACTCTGGGCAAAGTGGGAATTACTGAACATAAAGCAAAAGTCACTGGATGAGAAATAAGACAAAAACTCCATTCTCGGGTCCAACGAGGTATGAAGTCTGAGCAAAACCAGCAGCCATCCCAACTGCATATGCTACCCTTGAACAACAAATAGGTCTTTTTAAATCTTCTCTGACTAAAGGCACAGCTATTCCAAAATTCTCAAAAAGAGCAGTTATTTTTCCTAGCTCTGAAGGTTATAACAATACAGAGACAAGGGTCAAGCAGATCTTAACCACTGAAGGAAGAACAGAGATCATTTACCAACTTGATTGGGATTCTTAAATGCAGGGAAAATTTTCTGTTTGGCTTTCCATGTCTGCCTGCCCCCTTCTTTCCTTCCTTCCTTTCTGAGAGTTTACTCAAAATAAATACCTTTTGAATGAATGAATCTACAATTGAGGATTTCTGTCAGTAATGGGAATGACATAATAATGGAAAAATGAAATAGAAGTGAGAGTGATAATTGACAACTTTTCTTCTCCTGAAGAACCTTTATTTAATCAGTGAATTAGGAAAAAATCAACAACCTTAAAATGGAAATGCTCTTGTTCATCCCATTCAAAATCCTGATTAGAAAAATACACTGAGCAGCTCACATCACGTGCCCGTTGGATGGGATTGTATGGTGCCCACGGAAGCTCTACTGACTTCTGACCCCTCTCATTAGACCCTAAATATCATGAACTCTCTCTCTTTATTAAAAATCATCTTCACTGACAGAACTTACTGTTAAACGCAGTATTTTATCTCTATGCTATTTTTGTCTTAACTCTATTTGTATTTGATTATTATGTTTAGGTTCTGTATTTTGTCCCAAGGCAACTTCACTAAGTGACTGACTTTAAGTCAAATTAAGACATAAAAAGTGTAGTAAACATCAAATAAAAATAATTTATACTTAGAGATAACATGAATAACCCAAATCCACAAGTGACCCCCAAATTACTGTCCATTTAAAATAACTGCCTTTCAGGGCACCTGGGTGGCTCAGTCAGTTAAGCTTCTGACTCTTGGTTTTGGATCAGATCATGATCTCAAGGTCCTGAGATCAAGTCCTGTGTCAGACTCGTGCTCAGGATGGAGTCCACTTGTCCCCCCTCCTGTACTCTCCCAAAAATAAATAAAATAATTTAAAAGAAAGAAAAGAAAAGAAATGCTTTTCCGTACACCACCAATATAATTAGGCTGGGAAAACCTTCTCATCTGCTTGTTCTTCCCCACCATGATACAGTTTCTTCTCTAAGGGAAAGATCAGAGTAAAATAGGGAAGAGGAAGCAGATTGTTTAGATCTGGAGTTTGGGGAGAAGTCTGTTTTAAAAATGAAAATGAAAATGAAAATCTAGGAATCCTCAGCCAGTAGGCGCTGGCTGGTGGGAGACATGGAGTGAAGGGAATTTCTCAGAAAGAGGAGAGAAGATCTCCAAAATGGGCCTTGAAGAGGTTACCATTGGAGCTTTGAGCAGACCAGGAGCAGTGTGGTTTTCACTGTTGTAACTGTGTCTTTCCACAGCACAAAATTCACCTGCCATAGACACATATGTGGAACTTACTGTTGGTAGAAAGCCAGATGTCTATGGTCATTATTTTTCCAGATGGACAGAAATGAACACATCCAGAGGGCAGTCAGTATTCATGCTTTTTTGGGTAGCATTTACTGCAAATTACCTGCTGTAGTCAAAGAAATTCTAAAGATGCTAGGTCTCTGCATTTTTCTTACAAATAAGATTCTAAGTTCCTTGAGGAGAGAAACCAGGTCCCATAATTCTGTTTTCAACTTGACAGAGTGCTTATAAATAGGGAATACAAAATAAATGTCTATTGATAAGAAAAAAAATGATTCTGTACATACTCATCCTTAATAAAACATTTAATATCAATATTTTTTAACTGATCATTTTTTCATTTAATAAATATTTGAGTGCCTTCTCTTTACTGTTACCATCTTACGGATGCCACTTCAAGTGAAAAAAATAGGTCTTAGATATTTTCTTCTTTTATATTTATGGTTTACATTTACATTTTAGTTTTGTTTATGACTAAAGCAAAGATTACCTTTTAATTGGGATAAGAATCCATTTCTAAAAGTTAGTATGTTGATTTTTAATAAAACTAATCAGATATCATCTTTTAAAATGATTTCTTTTCGTGGTTGGCTTAATGTGGTTACTTGCTGAATTGTATATGTTTTGCTCACTTAGGTAAGAGAGAGTCAAATATTTTAAAAGATTTTCTTCAAAGTTGAGAAAGGGACTATCCCTTCATAGTCTTCCTGTTCAATTTTGTTAGGTATTATTTAGTAGGGAGGCAGGATATGATGCGTGTCGTTAGATTATTTTAATCTGAGCCCATTTTTATTACTCCATGTGAAACAATAGATTTTGACCATGAAATTCAACATATGTAATCAACAAATTGCAGTGCTTTGTAAGCTTCAGCTTCTCATTTAATTTAGGTGTCATTGCAGATATCATCACACCGAAATTCAGCATTAGGAGCCAACAGGGCATATTTTGGTGTTCCATTAGCATTTGCCTTGGAATTAAAACTTGATGCATCCAACCACCTGCGGCATGTATTAATGGGTCCCTAAAATGTGCCCCAGAGTGACATGTTTTAGTACACACAGAGAACGGTTCTTTAACTTTCCACTTAATTTTAATTGTTTTTCCCCCGAATATTCTCTAGAAAGTGCTTTTCTCAGCCTAAAACACACTCTTTAAAACATTCACAACTGGAGTATAAAAGACAATTAGAATGAACTTACTAGACTGCTTTTCTCCATTGTTTGGAAAACATCTCGATGAATATGTAACTGGAGAAATAGCCATCGCCACTGGCTAGAAACCGGAGGAAACTTTGGCTTAGACCTGAGTTAGAAGAGATGCCTTATATACATATTTCAAAGCGTTGGCCAAGGCTCTGTCTATGAGACCCTGAGTAGAACTGGGCGGAGGTTAAGAAGAACTAAATCACTTTGCATTAAAAGGGCAAATACGGTGACTAAAAAAAAAATAGCAGAAGAGTCTGAGAAGGGATGGAGAGAGTGAGAAGATAGATGCAAGCCAACGAAGCAGGCAAAATGAGGGCTGTCAGTAGGAAGGATTTGTAATGGCCAAGTTCTATGGGTTTGCTTTGTTGGAACAGAAATCCCCCATATCTTCAAATTTTTGTAAAGTTCGGTATATGCACGAATGCCTCATGTGACTACTCTGTTGGACTGAGAATGATTTCTTTCAGTCTTTTAATTTCATATTGGAGGTAATGACACCTGGAAGAGGGACAGTCCATGTACAACAGTTCTGTCTGCAAAACTTTAGAGCCCATGGTGATCAGTCTAACAAAGAGAACTTCCCAGGAGAACTCTGGGTCTGAAACACAGCGCCTGCAGTTGCTATCTGGGTAACCTTCCAGGAATTACTTAGCTATTTTATTTATACTCTGTCTTGATCCATAGAAGATTCTAGTCAATGTGAGTTACTGAATCTGCAAAAGCCTCAATATCCTCATTGGTAAAATGGCAAGAAATCATTCTCAGTCCAACAGAGTAGTCACATGTAGGCATTCGTGCACATACCGAACTTTACAATCCTGACAAAAATACTGTTTCGAGAAGCGGTTTTCAAATTTCCTTGTACTTTTCACAGTGATTCCCCCAAACGGAAGGCTGGACAGCTCTTCCTATCTGAATCCAACCATCTTGGGTACATTATTCATAATAATTCCAATAACTGATTTTTAATTAGACTGGACTATGGAGAATTATCAAATGTGGGGAACTTCAGATATTACTCTATGGATCTAAGTCAGTTATTCTTAATATCACCATTGCTTTTGTGATTTAATGTTCTTATGCATTATTCTCTGAAACTGGTTTCAATTCATAAGCAGTAGAGTTTAGTGGTTTGAATCCAGGCTCCATATTAGCTGTGTGAGGTTACCCATCTACTCCGGGCTTTAGCTTCCTCATAAGGTTGACCTGAGGATTAAATCATATCTATAAAGCACTTAGAATATACTCTTTAATGTAGTAAATGTTCTGTTCACCTTCGTTTTTGCGGAAGGGGGGACGATCTTTTCTAAAAAATGGACTTTATTTTTTCAGAGCAGGCTGAGTTCACAGCACAACTGAGTGGAGAGTTCCCACATACATCCCTAGCCCCAGGTCTTTCCTACCAGGGACATCCCGTACATCTCAGGGTGTCACATCTAGACAATGGTTGGACAAACATCAACATACATCATTATCAACCAAAGCCCATAACCCACGTCAGGGTCAGGGCTCTCTCTTAGTACTGTGCATTCTATGTGTTTTGACAGATGTATGGTGACGTGTATCCCCCACGATAGTATCATACAGGAACAGTTTCCCTGCCCTACACATCTCCTCTTCCCCACCTGTTCATCCCTCCCTTTGTCCAAAACCCTGGCACCCACTGATCTAGTCACTGTTTCCACAGTTTTGCCAATATATTAGCTTTTATTAAAAATATTAACAGGTCATTACTGCACTCTCATAGGAAACAGGCATTTTATATAAATTATTTAATCTTAATCACGGCATCTTGTATAAATTATTTTATTTAATCCTATCATGGATTTACAATGTACGGTTACTGTTCTTATTTTATAGATGACAAAATAAAGCTCAGACTTTAAATTCTAATGTCTTCCAGTACCTTTAATGTATTAAAATGGTTGAATGAAAAGCGGTTTAGATTTTGAACTACAAAATCACTTGAGATAGTGTATAATATATTATATATCCTGCTTTCAATTTAAGAAGCATGTGTATTCAAAGAATATTCACTACCACTACTATGCTGAATTCAGTATAGTGTCTTTATAAACCAGCAACTATTGACAAAATATAGGTATTAGTTTAAGATTTTATAAAATGCTTACCTTTGTGTTCATATTAATTTATAATTGAAGAAATCCTTTGTAGACATTTTGTTAAGCAAATTCTAAGTTATGGTATTGTATTGATAAAAACAAATGAATAAAACTCCTATTGTGTTTGTGGCTTAGTCTGAAAGTTATCAATAAAACATATTAACAGTATATTCAAATATTCATGTATATAATGATAATCCTATATTAAATCCATTTCTTTTTTGCCTTATTTAAATTGTTCTATTTGTTCTAACTTTTGATTATTTATCAAGATCACATACTTTATTTAGTGATATTATATATATTGATATTATGTATATTTATATAGTGACACTTCGGTCACTAATTCCATCATTACTATTGCTTTAAGCCATAATAAACCATGAATGGGTTACAAGTAAAATAATACTTTGAGACAGTCACATTACAATTCAATATTTTATTTCCTAACTGCATCATGAAGAGGTAGACTCACTCATAAGGTTTGATAAGGACATACATCCAAAAAATTTATCAATTAATCTAGTGAATAAGTAAAAATGTTCAAATATCACTACTCTACCAAGATAACTACTCAGAGTTATCATAGCTACTTGCTTTGGGGGCCAGTGAGTAAGCCTCAGATGATGTACCTTCAGAATTTTCTAAATTTTTGGACTTTTGCTGTATAAAAAAACAAAGCCAAGAATTTCTAATTCCTAACTCTCAGACTTAAAATGCACACAAAAAAATCAAACACTGAGAAAAAAATTTTAATATTCTGTGAATAGCCAAGCCTTAGAAATGATAAAGGATGTAAAAGAAAAGCATATGACTTTTGCTTACAAAAATCTTACAATATACTTGAGAAGTGAAAAAAATGTATATATGTACATATATACTTATATACATATGTGTATATATGTACAGAGCCTACTGGGGAAAGATTATGGAGCAATATGCCTGCCCCTCTGTCCTTCCTCTCCACCAACTCAATTCCTGCCCATCTTTCAACACTCTCCTCAACACTAAATTCTGAAGACTTTATCAGGAACCCTACAATAATCTCTATTTCAGAATTCCTTAAACACCTCAAGAGAAGGTCAAGACCATACTACATTTAAGCTGCTTATATTGTTTTCCACATACTGCATATAAATTTCATTAAAAAGCAGAACAAACGGCATATCTTAAGGGAATACACATGATTCCTTCCCATGGAATGCTCTCCCATGTCACCTCTGGCTACCACACCTTTCTCCTTTTGCTGTTACTTTCCTGTGGGAAACAGTTGTGCTCGGTGCCTCTCTTGTGTGCATTATCTTGTGGTTATCTTGGTGTGCCGGGGTGTGTGTGTGTGTGTGCAGTCAGTGGAGCTTCTGACTTGGTTTTGGCTGGGGTAGTGGTCTCAGGGTTGTGGGATCGTCCTGCATCCAACTCCACACTCAACATGGAGTCTGCTTGAGACTCTCTCTCCCTCTCCCTCTGGGAGAGAGAGTCTGCTCCCCTCCATCCCTCTGTCTCTCTCTAAAATAAATAAATAAATCCTTAAAAAAATACAGTTATCTTTCACTGTACTGTACTAGACTGTTTGTCTCATCCAGTGAGATTTACATTCTCAGCTGCTGGGACCCTTGGTTTATTTTCTGATTTAAACTCAAGGGTTAGCAAAGTACTGAATACAAAGTTGGTATTCTGTAAATATTTGTTAAATTAGCAAATAGGATTTGTGGCAGCATTTTATTTATTAGAGGTTGAGTTGAAATGGTCATTGAAGGAGTGACTGCCAACTATTTTTGAGAAGTCTGGGTTCCTTTTTTTCATATCCCATATTTGTTCTTTCATAAATCTTTTAACTCTCTTTTATATCAAGAATCTAGCCTTTTCTCACCACCCCGACTTCTAAATACTCTCTTCTGTTCAACAGATGCTTTGACTAATCATTGAGCAAAATGGCTCCATCTTTAAAATTACCTCCTCCAGGGCAAAACATTTAACATGAAGGAAACTTCAAATCTGGCCAAAAGATACAATATACATCTATTTGTTGTCACTGCTAACATTATAATAATCCAAGACATGTGATTTATAAAGCTCTTTAGCATTCAAATGTCTGATTTTGATAAGATGCCCTTAGAGTAGGTGTTCTGGTGCCTTAACATGGCTGAGGAAAAAAGCTCAGATAAAGATAGAAATATGCCCAGGACAACATAAGTAATGAAGTAGATAGAATTGGGACTAAAACCAAGGCCATGTGATTCCTAGTTCAATACTGATTTCTCAGTGTTTCAAATTTATGTATTGTGTTATATTAGTATCACTAAAACGTTTTATGTTACCTAATAATTTCATGTTATTTTTTTCAAGCATGTAAATTAAAACTTCAGTTAGGTGTCCCAGGGGACTAGCTAAGCACTTCTTCCCCAAGTAAATATGGAGGGAAAAATGTGAAAAATACACATACAAATAATATTAAAATATGATTTATCAGAAAACAGTGCTCTCAAAAATAATCAAGTCTTCTCTCTGAAGTCTGCTGATTATAATGAGAGAATCGCCTTCAAGACCATGCAAAATGAAATTTCAGGTTTAATTTTGTTGCTTGGGATTACGTATCTTTCTACAGGTCATACTGTTTACTCCATGTCGACATTTGACGTTGACCATTGATTTTAACCTCATTTAGTGTAACATTATGAACAGTAATGTGTATGAAGTATTAAATATTAATAATTTATTGTTCTCTCTACTATTTGTATATAGGCAATTGATACCTTTTTCAGATGGATTTTTTTTTTCTGTAACTCTAAAGAAATTACAAAAAAGTGGGGCACCTGGGTAGCTCAGTGGATTAAGCCTCTGCCTTCAGCTCGGGTCAGGATCTCAGGGTCCTGGGATCGAGACTTGCATTAGGCTCTCCGCTCAGAAGGGAGCCTGCTTCCCCTTCTCTCTCTGCCTGCCTCTCTGCCTACTTGTGATCTCTCTTCCTCAGTGTCAAATAAATAAATAAAATCTTAAAAAAAAAGAAGTTACAAAAAAGTTTAATAAACACTCAGAGGTGTACAGCGCTGATGGTAAAATAAAAAGCCTATGATTCACAGCATCTCTGTTCGTCGGTGTTTGTTTAGAACCGATACTGGGGATATGCCCCTTCAGCTCATGGATATCTGTCTTGGAGTGTGTGCTCCTTCAAGAAAGAATGTAACCGTCCATCATCTTTTTCAATGCTCATTTGGCTGTAAGAAACAGAAATTCACCTACAGAAGCTCAAGGACAAAGCATGGAGAAGGTAATTTTAGAGATGGAGGAGAAACCCATGGAAACCCATGTTACTGTGGAGGAGACAAAGCTACACTTCGAGGAACTGGAAAATTGCTCCAGAGCTACTACATCCATCTTTTTCTCTAGAGTTCTGTGGTCTATTATCTCTGCTTCTTTCTGTTTTTCTGTGTCATTATTTTCTCTACTGACTAATTTCTTCTGCAGGCCTCTGGTTTCTGCTTATTTAACCTACTGTGTTCTGGTTTGTTCTAGGTGGACCCTCAATGACATTTTACTTTCAGCTTCTGTGTATCTTAATTGGAGAAAGGGAACGGGAAGGGGGTGAAAAATAAACAAACAGCAAAATCCTATTGGTTTGTGCTCAGTGAAGCTATTCGTTCCCCTCGGGTTCACATATTTGCCTCCAGTCCAATCAGCAGAAACCAGGGGACACACAAACAGGGCTCCCTAAGCCCACCCACGGGGTCGAGAGGCTGGGAAAGAATTTTAAAGAAGAAAGCAGCAGCTGAGGGCAGTGATAATTTTTCTACTGTGTCTCTTTATGTCCCTTGATAGAGCCCCTTCTTCATGCACTGTGGATGACAAGCCTTGAAGAAGATGAAAAAGAAACAGGGAGAAATTTCTCCTCCCCCCCCTTTCAAGCACACAGGCACATACCTGTACCCCAAGATAATGGTTTTAAATAACCTTCTGTCTCCTTTTTCTAACTATTTTCCACAGATTTCACCTTGCCTTAATAAATATCATTCCATATGCTTCTAGTTTTATGGTAATGATGAGAAAAGGGAAGGAGAAAAAGGAGATATGAAGTCAAATTATTATTACAGTTGAATGTTGGAAAACCAGCTGGCAAGTTATAATTTACTGCTGTTCATTAATCAGGTACCGCTTAGATCTCAAATATAAGATTTCCTACATGCATATTCTCGTACAAGGTTAGGAGATGAGTATAATAAAGGTAAACATTCAATGATGATAGAATGCTTTGCATTGTCTGGTAAATTACTTGGCGAATGTTTTAAAACTTAAGAATTTTCTTTTTGTTTTGCTTCTCTCTGGA
The DNA here is from genome assembly GCF_011764305.1 of Mustela putorius furo. NCBI lineage: Eukaryota > Metazoa > Chordata > Mammalia > Carnivora > Mustelidae > Mustela > Mustela putorius. The sequence goes on along the minus strand of NW_025421402.1, from coordinate 16,552,924 downwards.
TAGAGCTTTTGTTATAGATTTTAGTGTATACCATTGTAAGGCAACCAAATACCATAAAAGAAATAATATTTTGATCTCATGGAAAGTTGATGCAAGGAAAGAGGTTTGAATCTGGAAAGCTAAAAATAAGAAATGGAACAGCAAAATAAAAACTGTCATGAAAGCGTTTTAGGCTCGGAGTGGAAAGCCAACGATCAGAGCAAAATCAGAATCTGGATCTAGAATCTGGACATAGAGCACAGTTGGGCAAGTAGCAATTCTAAAGGTCAGTACTTGGCAAGCAGAAATTGGCAAGCATTTGCTGCTTGAAAACGGAATACCTTCTCAGATCACACACAAGCCATCAGTCTAGACTATAGGCACTTATAGCAGCAGACACCCAGAAATCTGGCCAAACAGAGACTGAATGAAGAGGGATTAGGGGACCCAAGCAAAGAGTCTGGCCAGCAAGTAGAGGGCACTAGTGCAAAGCAAAGCTTTTCTGGCCAGAGGGTTTCTGAATAATGGCTGTAACTGCTCTTGGCATGGGGAATAAAGAAATCCCGAGAGGATGAGGATTCCTGGGGGTGGGAGACAGAGGGAGAGATAAATCCAACACGTTTTTATTAGGAAAGACTTAATCCCGCTAGTATCCTGGTGTAGGTCTTGCAGAGATAGCTAAGAACATAATCTGCCCTCTGATCGCAACAGAGTATTACATATGACACAAATATAGACATATTCAAGAAGCAACATACATTAGGAATACATTTTATGTAATTATAATCTTAGGCTGTAATATATTTATAGCATTGACCTGACAAATATCTTGTTCATTTGAGAAAAGTACTGTAAAGCCTTATTAAAGTTAACGGGGTGAACAATCTAGAGCACAGGCTTTCTTCTTTTTTATGTTCAATGTTTAACTAACTGGTTAAAAATACTGCTCTCTACACTTCGTTAGTAATATGTATTTTCAGCCCTCAAAAAGATTAGAATTTAACAAATCTGATCTGACTTTGCTTAATATCAAATTAGTAATACATATTTTTACAATGGTGAAATTCAATGAAAATTTAATATCCTAATCTTGGGGAAGAGAATTTTCTGACAAAGAGAAATCTGTAATATTTACCATGCCTGTTTTATGTACTATAATCTGTAATATTTAGCATAGCATTTGCTAGATCAGATAAATGCCCACATTTAAGAAAGTTTAAACATCACATTCTATAATACTAAATATAAATAATTATGTTAATAAAGTATGTTGATATGAGATATATTGGTACTATTATTTATTAATGTTAAAGTAATATTAAGTATTACTTTAAATTTTAATATTAATTTTAAAGTAATGTCTGTGAAACGTTGATTATTGGGTTTTTAACAAAGACTCCTTCAGGGCAAAAGTTTTTTTGAAAACCATGGTAACTTCTTTATGATTATAGAATGAAGGTATCTTCATGAACAAGAGCCGTAAGCAAGCTGTTTATTTCGTTTGTGTATAGGACCGTTTGGATTTTAAGCATGCAAAGCACCCTAACAGGGGATAGGAATCTTCGTTTTACAGAAACTTGATTAATTTCCTACTTGAAACCGCTAACTGCTTCTAATCATATCTTGCAATGGAATTTCGTTTTGTTAACGGTGAATTTTGACTATGGAATTTTAAAAATAAGAATGCAGTATGGTGTATACTGAACACTGCACATGAAATATCCTCTTCAAATGACACACTCCAAGCCTATGCGATTGGGATACGAAACAGATATGAAAGAAATAAAAGCTAAAGGAGGCACAATCATCGCACCGGTTATAAAGCTCTTTTCAAACACGGTTGCGTTGAGAATTATACTGTTAGCATTAACTACTCTGCTAAATGTAATTTCAGAGCAGCTTGGCTATGCTGGGACCAATAATGTTTCAGCAGATGTTAACAGTGAGGGAATTTAAAGATTACAGAGTTTCATGGGTGTAGTAAAGCTGCAGTGGGAACAGAAATATTACCGTAGCTGTTATGTTCTGAGTGCGTCACATTTACTGACAAGTAATACATGAGTGATAGTGAGGACCAAGGGAATGGAACTTGCTACTTACTGGTCAGCAGCATATAAATTCCATAAATTAAACAAAGTTTTATGTATTCTTCATTTCTTTTCAGACTGATCTTCCTCAGAGGGCCTTTGTTTCATGTTAATTCCATCATCAAAGCTTTGTTCAACCATACTGTTCTCTTTAGAAAATGTATATCTTCATTCAGGAAGGCTTGCACACATCTATCCCCATTATTTTTAAATCTTGGAGTGATCTCCGTGTGGAACTGCAGGCAACCTCAACATTTTTTATCATGGGCTTTCTCAGTCTCCCACTTCTGATGTAAATCCCATCCTTGTCCATTTAAAAAAGACAATGTTCAGCTTATTTCTTCCCTTAATGATCTGAAAGGAACAATCTGCTGATCTCTGAAGATGGGAATGGGAGAAAACTTGGCCAAAGGCATTATCCTTCCTTCAGCAGCACAATCTGGGGGTGAAGGCAGTAAATGAAAGGGGGGAAATGTCACTGTATTTACCTGGGGACAAATGGAGAATGGGCAGGAAGGTTCATATATTCCTTAGTGAGATCTCCAGCTTTTTTAATGGGGCCAGGTAATTAGCCATTAAACAATAAAAAGTTCTTGATGGGCTGAATATCTTAAATCCTAATAACCCCACTGGATTTCAGGACAAAGCCAAAGTTAGATTGCAAGACTGTGAGAAACAAGACTAAAGTTGTATTTTTATAACAAACCAAGTCAGCAATAGTTTTTAAAAATGTAAAGTGTATTGATGTTGAAAATTGTAAGAGTTAAACTAATAGTATTTGATGACTTCTAATAGGCAAAAAATTAGCCGTCTACAAATCTATTTTTTCTAATTGTCTTGACACAAAGAGAGAATTTCATTGATGTTGGAACTCATTCCACCACACCGACCAGACACCGGAGTAGAATTTTTGGGTAATATGTCCCATTATTTGAAATATGGATCTCCCCATTTAAAATCCTGAGGCCAGCCATGCCCATATGGAGCCCTTATGTGGCACTTCTACCTTCTACCTTTGTCTTTCTCCTTCACTCATTTAGCCCATGTGTGTACATCTTTCTTGTTCCTAGGTAGTCAGCTAGATTGAGAACATGGATTATTTTATTTCTTGTTGCTCTTCCATCTACTAACATTTTAGCAGTGCTTTGTAACAGTAAGCAAAGAAATAGAGAGGAAGAAGTCATTGCTGAAGACCTTAGGTCTAACTAGCTAGAAAGTCCATACATTTCAGGCAATTGTGTGAAAAGGTATACATTTCTACGTAAGCACATCTTTCTATATTTTTATATACAGTAGTCTGTTGGCATTTCTATTTATCATAAATATTTCTTAGTATTTGCATAAACTTGTGAATTTAAGAGCTGGAAGGGACATTAATTAGTCACCTGATCTTTTAATTAAAAGAGAAGAATTTTCTCCCAGGGATTCAAGAAGAGTTCCCCAATAACACTATCTAACAACATCATTATCTTAGCTTCACATTGCTTGCAGACGATGGAAAATAGCACACTCTTAGATGAGGAAATTTGGGGAAATAATGACTTTATGGTTTAAGGTAGGTGTTGGGTTCCTCTTTCTTCAAAAAATTAGACAAATTACTTTTCTAAGTCCACATTACTATTGCCTTTTACAGATTGTGAAGGGTGTGAGATTTTCCCTATCTGTAAACTAAGAAGCTAGACTGCTTCTATCTGCTGGCAGAAGACAGAAGACACGTGGGTCAAAGATAAGGGATGTATTACTTATGACAAAAGCTGTGACCAGATTATTGGCATGTGCACCCTTTCCCAAATCCCAGTTTCTACAAGGCGGTATTAAGAAGGATAAGCAGCACCTGTGCTCATGGTAGGTTATGTTAGGGGAAAAGAAATCTGAGCTTCAAACCTGCGCTTTGCTCCTGATGGAGACCCTATTACTTTATTCCAAGGCTGTTTGCTGTGCAGACACCAGGAAAAGGCAGCCAGGAGCAAAGGCAGAGCATCCATCTGCTTGCAGATGGACAGACATACAAAAGAGTCATGGGGAAATGGCTTCTCATGGCGATCACCCGGAAGTCTTAAGTTGTTGACCTTTTACCCAGAAAGCAGTTTTACTGAAACATCATGCCCTGGGCTGCCTGCGAGGTAAGATGGCGACAGAGTTCTCTGTCCTGAATCACTCCCGCATGGGCTCTAAGACAGATCTCCTTTCAAACAAATTCTCAGTCCATTGCAGGATGTCTAAAGGGTAGAAGTTATGCACTATTGAAATATAAGTGGTGAAAGCAGTTTTAATTTTCTTGCTGGCGTTATTATCTTTTAAGTCCTAATAATCTCTCTCATGCACAGGCCTTGAGCCTATAAATCTGTACAAGTTCAATTAGCAATGCGGTAGAACTTTTCCTCAACAGTGCAAGGCACTGATAAAAGCAAACAATACAATTCTAGCATGCTGCTTATTAAGAAGGGAGACACCCACACAGCCGACGACAGACGAAAGCCTTTTTATTTTGATGGTACTATTTCACTGTCTATCATAAACTTAGCGAAGCAAGCTTTCTCTATCCTGCTCTCCTTTTATTGGATATAAATCACCCCTGACAGGAAGTTTTATGCCTAAATCCGTTTACTGTCCTTGTTGGTAGTCTTTAAATTAATATTTATAAGCCGAAAAGGCCTAAAAGGATGCAGCAGTAAAATAGCTAAATGCTTCAGTTGGGCCTGAACTGATTTCCACCTCCTTGACCATTGACATTTTTTAATTACTCCTGACCCCGCAGCCATTGTCAAGTCCAACCCTCTGCCTACAAATCACTGGCTTTGGTGGAATGGTGGTGGACAAAATAGGAGCTCAGCAGGGTTTAGCTTCTGCACTACACGTGAATTTTGAAAAGCTTTAGTAGGCAAGGAGAGAGACAGAAGAAAAAGAAACTTAGAAATGAGCAGTGGCTGAAAGCAACGTTTTAGGAATTGTTCCGGTAAGGAAGTGTGTAATGATGAATCTTTTTAAATTTCACGAAAATGCACAATATATCCTAAAAATTGCTTGGAATGAAACACTAAGCTAAATTAATTATTGGATTTTCAGGTACAACATTAGCCTAACACCCCGGAGCAGGCAATGTTGATACAATGACTTCATTCTTCATCACTGCCTTCTGATAGCAGCTCTTGTCCTATTAGCCTCATTGTGTCCACAATTTTTTTTTGTTTAGGGATCTACACTATGATTCCTTTGCCTAGCCGTGTGGGGTAGGCAGGCTGGCCCCAGCCCCACAGGGGCCCTTTTGAATGGTCCAAGTCAATTGTGGTGAAGGCATGAGAATGTGACTCAGTTTGGCCAATGTGACATGAAGGAACGTAGAGTAGGGAGTGCTTCCTTCTGGGGAATGCTTCCTTACTGTTAGTGGCCAGGATGAAGAATGGCCCTTTGCTGCTCCTTGTCACATCTAGAACTGGTGTGACTTTCTTGCCACTCTGAAGGGAGTCAGCTGGAGGTCTGATCCAACACATAGAGGACAGACCCAGTGGCATCCCAGACAAGCAGAGCTGAAGCCCTGACATACCCCTCATGAATATTGCCCTAACTATGGTTTTCTTGCCCTAAGGTAATACGTCCTTTATTGTTTAAGCTGATTAGAACCATCTGAAGTCATCTTTCCTTGCATCAAGGTAAATGGTATTATCTAGGACACCGAGCCTTCACAAGAAGTTCAACATTTATAAAAACAGAGTATTAAAATTAGATAAGCATCAATTCTCTTTGATTCCTTACTTCTTCCTCCCTAATATAAATCTATCTTTCTATGTGTTGAATCTCACTGGAAAGGCTTGTATCATGGGACTCTACCTTTCCTCCTCTGTAATCTCTTCCACATGATCACATCTGTTCTTGAATGTTGTCACACATGAGATCGCTTCCAAATGTACCTCTTCATCTAATAATCTTGCTGCTGCAAGTCCTCCTTCCCCAGCTGCTCAAAGGGTATTGAATTCAGGCCTGAAAGATACCAAAGTATTATCTTTCTCCAAATAAATTCTGCCTCTATTTTTTCCATCTCTGTCCATTTCACATTTCACATTTCCCCAAGTTGTCCTTACTCTCTCCCATCCAGTTAGCTGCTCTGACCAATCTATGCTCTCTCCTGATACATCAGTCACCAGAAAAGGAATCTGGGAATATTGTTCAAAATAGGAATCAATTGAAAGGGTGAAGAGGGGGTGCCTGGGTAGCTCAGTGGTTTAAGCCTCTGCCTTCGGCTCAGGTCATGATCCCAGGGTCCTGGGTTAGAGGCCCTCATCAGGCTCTCTGCTCGGCAGGGAGCCTCCTTCCTCTCTCTCTGCCTGCCTCTTTGCCTACTTGTGATCTCTCTCTGTAAAAGAAAGAAAGAAAGAAGGGAAGAATGGAAGGAAGGAAGGAAGGAAGGGTATAGAGGGCCCAAGAAGTGATGGATGACTTACAAGAGCAAGCAAGAGGCAAGGGGGCTGGGACCTAAGCAGAGGAACAGTTATGTCTGTTCCCCTTCACTCTACTGCCACTGCAGTAATTCACCTTCAATTCACTCTACGTTCTTTTGCTACTATTTAGGGTTCAACGTCCCATTTGTCAGACTGAAGTCCCATGCCCCATCCTCTCCTCCCATTCCTACTATCCAGTGGGATCCAGAGGGAGAACCTGGCCTCTTTAGAGCCCATAGCAGGAGAGAGAGTGATGGACATTCACCAATCAAAACCATATACAATAGGAGGTTCCCTCAAAAGAGAGATCAAAATACTCATAATAAGGAGTGAACATAAAGGATGATTGCTCAAAAGCCAAAAACCTACTAATGTCCATTAACCATGAATTTTATCTTTCCCTCAATTTACCCAACACAGCTTTAATCCAGATCCCTGCCACTGTGTGTCTTTGCTATGGAGCCGACAACCTTTTTGGTCTTTCTGCCTAATAGAACTGTCCACTCTCCACACCCACTTTAAACATCTTCAGCTTTCTAGATTTAGTAGCCTCAAATATGGCCTCAGTTTGGAGATTTTCCTGCTGAAGCACCTCTCTTTCTAAATCTGAGCAGCTCATCACCTACATCCCAAGTCCTCTTTCTTATTCTATCTGCCACTTGACCCTTCAACATTTCCCTACATGTCCTTATTATTTATATCTATATTATTTACTCTCAACTTATTTTGCTTATAACTTCTTTGACTCCTACACTTCCTTTTTTCTCTTAAGCCTGTGCAAAAGTATTCCTCAATTAACCAACCAGCTGATCAACCAATCAAGAAATCCATCCATAACTGCCTCCAAGATTGTCTCCTACCAAATCCCACCATCTCTGTGTGACCTCTTCATATCCAATATTCCTTAATATATATGTATGAAGTAGATCAGTAAGCGATGCAACATAAATTAGACAGTAACCCGAGAGGGGCAGGAGTTATGTCTATCTTCCTCTTGAAGGCTAAGTATTATAATAGCATCTGGAAGACAGAAAACATTTAATAAATATTTGAGATCACATTTATCTCCACTCTCAATGCCTGCCTCTTTGAGGCAACCACTTTCAATCTTCCTAAATGTTTCTTCTCCCCCCTACCATACACTTTTCATATTTCTAAATGATATGGTTTCTTAGTTTTTCAATTTTAGGTACTTATGACCTGCTATGGGAATGAATACACTGACTTCTCCGATACCCCATATGCCCCTTAACTCTACTTCTCCACTAACCCAACTTATCAACATACCCGCTCTCCTTGTATCTTTCCAAAATAGTTAAACTATTATTTTTGGCTAAGGCATTTTATAACAATTACACTTTTGGGTCTATGTTGTATTTCATTTTTTTCCCACAGTAGTCTGTGCTATTAGCTCTCCAGGCTACTTCTCAGTTGGTACTGCTGGTAGTTCTTTACTGTCATCCTAGAAATCCCTCTTGTCCAATCTATTGCCTTCTAGATTCCATGCCTTCTTTTTTCTTCGTTTAGTTTTTATATACCACATATTTTAATAGTTTCCTGAGAAAATGGTACATGGGAGGTAAAAATTTTTTCAGAACCTGCATGTCTAATATATGCTTATTTACTCTTACACTTGATTGATAGTTTAGCTAGGAATAAAATTCCAGTCTGGAAATCACTGCCTTGTAGAATTTTGAAGACATTCCTCATCTGTTTTCTAGTTTCCAGTGTTACTATTGAGAAGACTTACGACATCCTAACTCCCAATCCTCTGTACTTCACCTATATTTTGTTCTAGCTTGTTTATTTGTCTTTCTGGAAGGTTTTAAGATCTCTTCACCCAAGAGTACTGCAGTATATGGTTCCATGCCTTGGTATGGATCATTTAAGAAATTCATTGTGCTTTGAATCAGCAGGACCATCAGAGCTCAAATTGTTAAATTCCAATGCTCAATCTTAAACCCATCTCACTGGAAAATCAGCTGCATTTGACAGAGTTGGTCACTATTCTTTCTTTACTTGGCTTCCAGGATATTTTTTCTTCTGCTGCCCTCTCTGGTCACTTCTTTGCAAACTCATTTACTAGTTCTCCATTTCCCAGCCCTTTTAAATTGGTATATCCCAGAACTCAGTCCTTAGCCTTCTTTTCTATCTTCACTAACTTCCTTGGTGATTATTGACAAGCCACCTACCTTTGTATGCCACCTATAAACTTCAGATGAACACATTGAACAACATGTCCACTTGCTTGGCTCAGAGAGACTTTAAACAACAAGTATACTCCTGTCTTGGGACATACCACCTAAGTAAGCTACCTGGAAGGTCTGCTTTTTAAACTTCTCTCATATTTACAGGAGTGGTTCTTCTTTTGATAGCATCCTAATTGTGTGTGTATGTGTGTGTATGGTTTCAATATATTCTCTTTCTGAGGATATTAACTACAGGATTTAAAAAGTTTTTTCATCTGTTTTACAGGATTTAAAAATATTTTATTTACTTATTTGAGAGAGAGAGAGAGAGGGTGCACACACAAGGGAAGAGCTGGAGGACAGAGGGAGAAGGAGAAACAGGCTTCCCACTGAGGAAGGAGCCTGATGTGGGACTCAGTCCCAGGACTCTGGGATCATGACCTGAGCTGAAGGCAAATGCTTAATGACTGAACCACCCAGGCACCCTCTGTTTTACAGTTTTTATTAGTTCCCTGCATTTCCTCTTTTCTCTCCACTTTCCTTGTTATTAGCCTCTGCCTTTCCTGGTAAAGACTTTACTCACATGTCCAGTGATCACTTAACTGTTTATATTTCAGAATAAATCACCAGGAAGGAAGCTCACTGCAAGCCCTATTGGGTGACTTGGAATCTAGTAGACTAGGCCATTTCACTGGGGGCTCCTCAATTACAGAATCTTTTTTTCTTTTATTTTTCCCTTTTCTCTTGGATTGTTCATATTCCTCAATCTCCTACCTGATGGGTCTAAGTCTGCATTTTGATTATCAAGATGGGAGCCTAATTTTAGTAAGGACTCCCATCCTTGCCTTGCAGACTAGTGTTCCAGAATACAGTCTCTTGGGTAGACATTCCAGAGAATGTCTTTTTCTGGACTTGAGGAAGTGTTGCTGCCTGGATAGGATCCCTAGATCCCTTTCTAGGGAAAGGGATCTAATTATACCTTAAGGAAATTTTCAACAAATCTTTTTTGTTACCCCACTTGACACTCCTGACTGTGAGGTACTTTTGGCCTCTAATTCATGAGACAAGATTCTCAGGTAAAATCAGCCTGTCTCTTAGCTATTATAGTGATGGGTTCAAGTTTCAGCTTGCTGGGGTCTGCTAAGTCAATGGCCGCATCTCCAACCATTTTCCAGTTTCCAAAGCATTCATTTCTGTTTCCTCCTGAAACTTCTCTCTGACTTTCTTTGTCATTAGAGATTTATGCCCTTTTTCTTTTTTCATTGTCACTTTAGTATAGTTTTAGAAAGAGACTGAAATAAACAGGTGTGCTTATATAATAGATCTTCTTTTATTACATATTTGACTTGGAAAACACAGGAACTAAATCTGCTAAATAATATGCATCATCCTTCTGGGTAATGCTGTTTTTTGTCAAATGCAAACTGTGATGTGAAATAATGAGATTGGCTTTCTGATGTGGCTCATAATCCACCTCCAAAGGCAATTTAAAAAAATCAGTGTCAAAATGTTTTGAGCAATAGCTGTCTGCTTAGGATAAGTGTCTAACCTCCAAGGGAACTACTTTGTAGGGGACAACATTACTTTAGATTTTTTAATTCTGGTTTTGTATAAAAGTTGATTTTTTACTTTTCTCAGATAGTGCTTCAAAATTTCTCTTTGGCAATTTCTCTTGGGTGTGTTTTGTCAATGAAATTATTAACTCCACCAAGGAGCTCTGACTCTCTGAGAGTGGTCATTGGACCATCTATACTAAAACCATTTGGGAAATTAGTAAAAATGCACTTTCCTAAGCCTCAACTCAGGCCAGTTGAACCTGAATGTCTGGAGATTTGGGGTCTGGAATTATATTTTTAACAGGTATCCCCGGTGACCTTAAAGCACAGTGAAGTCTGAGAACCACTGCTCTGACTCATTGCATGATTTGCAGTAACCCTCTCTTAACATCTGTTGGGCCAGAAGCAAGAATACAAATGGAAGCTCATATAGCATGTCTAAATATTTAAAAATCAATTAATAAAAGGGTTATGAATCAGCCCAAGATTATTTAAAATAATATATTCTATTCTTTTTCACAAATATCTCTTATAACAACGTGGAAAGAAAATTTCAACATGTAGCATTCTCAGGCTTTTTAAAATTCCAAACAGATCTTGGAAATATAGAAAAAGCTGGCCCTAGGCCCTGACCCTAGCCTGTGGTCTCTCCCCCTTCTTTCCAATTACCGCTCAGATTTTCACTGTGAATGACTTCAGGAGCACATGCAAGCACAACCCTACACCCAAGCTCTATGCATGACTCCTCTACAAACACCATCTCTTGGGAGCAGGGGTGAGGACATCAGTAGTGCAATTTATACTCAGGAGGTTTGACCTGAGAAGAAAGCCTGTGCAGGTCCTGAAATTTGACTAGAGACCATTTGGGCATAAATTTCTAGGGTCCTCGGTACTTGGAGCATGGTCTAGGGGGAAGAGCATGAACTCGCAGTGGTCCTACAGACCCCTCACCCAGCATGGGGTGTGGACAGAACAAGAACCTGTTAACTAAATCTGAGAGTGGTACTGCTCCTTCATGCCTGGTACAATGTGTGATAGCACCAAGTCTTTAGCTGGATGCAATATAAACGAGTTACAATCTGTGGACCCTCTGTCATAATGTCCTCCTCTGGCCCCCATTCCTTACACCACATTTCCCATTATCTTAGCAAAGAAAATTTGTAATGTTTCTCATGGCAAGTGGTTTTGAGAAATGTATTCCATTTTTCTCTCGTATGCATCAATTTCTATTCCTGTTCTTCCTTTATTTTTAAGTGACACAGAACCCATATTGCTTACAATGTTCTCACTTCTGTGCAAGTTTGATAATTATATCTTATTATCATTTATATATTGTACTTAGCAGAGCCAAAAATGTACCAAGACCAAGGCCAGTCTTACAGCACTCATTAGCATTAATACTAACATTGGATAAATAAGACTCAGTAAATGAATGTCAGTGAGCTATAAAACACATGATAGTGAAATAGGCCTTCCAGCCACCTTTTATAGACAGAAGCTGGAAACCAAGAAGATGTATAGGCCACATCTATAATAATAAATCAATGGCAAGGAATTCCAAAATGGATAAATCAATATTGAAGCAGTCAGAGAATCCTACAGGTATATGACAATGACCTACCGGGGCCTTCAAACCTCAGCCAGAAGGTTTACCAAGATAGTCTGTAATGATAGATGGAATGAAATGATAAATACCTCTGTGGAGGAACCCTGTGCTGTTTGCATTGTTTTCCAAAGCATCCTGGACACAATGGCGACATAAACTGACTTTTTAGATACTAAAGAACAGTTTCCTAAGAGGCTCCTGTTGTAAATCCATGCACCTGGGGGGCATCACCAAGGAATTAGGTCATTTGCATAAGTAGTTTCAGGTGTGACTAGTTTTCTATATTAGTCTGGTTACCATTTGCATTTTACAGATGTTCAGTCATATGCTGGCTGTTGGTGAGAGTATATTAATTTTTTCTTTCTGCAATATAATGTGGCAACATATGGAAAAATACTAAGAGCCTTTCCCTGGTTATTTTACTTCAAGGAAGGTAACCAAAAAATTATGTGATACTGATAAAGATGTTCTTTTGGTTGTTATCTAGAATTTTAAAAATAGAAATACCCTCTTAAATGTCCATCCATAAGAGAGTGCTTAAATGAACAATGATACATTCATAAAAATATTAAAATGCATATAGTTAAAAGTTACTGCCAAGTAAATTTAATAATATGAAAAACTGCTTATAATTTGAAGCTGGATTAAAACAGTCTACAAAACTACATTTATATACAAAATATAATCTTAATTTTATTTTAAAATGATGAAAAAGTATTAGAAAATATATCAATTATAATATTATCACTGTGTTGTCTTTCTTCATATTTTTCTATGCTTTTCCAAGTTTTCTGTAAAGATCTGCATTATTTTTATAATCAGAAATAACTCTTATTTAGTTAAATTCTTTGCCAATAATCTCCTAATTCCACTTCAGAGAATCTGTCTTAAAGATATACTCCAAAATATTTCAAAAAATCATAATTTACAGGGATTACTAATGTCAAAAAATGGAAATTTCCTGTCTGACACTAGGTTAAGGAAATGACAATAGAGTTACATGATAAAATATTAGGAAAGCATTAAAATTATAATTTTGTGAACTTTTAACAATATGAAAAACATATATTAATGTTAAGTAAACAACTACAGCATAATATGTACATATGATTTATATCATATGTACATATTATTTTATATGTTAGTATTTATAACTGTAATAACAAATGCTTCAAAATGCTAACTGAGGTTTAATGTTTGGATAATGTTTGGATGATAATGTTTACTGTTTGGATGATAAGGCTATTGATGTACATTCATTCTTATTACTTTTTTTTTTCAAATATCTATTGCAAACATGTTTAACATTTGTAATTGGATACTAATAAGTTAACTTTATATTATCATTTTAAACCTTTTTTTGGGTATCAGTTCACTGTTCAGTATTGTCTTTCCAGCATAAATCATACCCATAATGCACTCCTCAAGACTTAGCTTCCATTAAAATTCCTACAAAAACTTAGACACTTGTGATGCAATCCGAGTGTAGAAAACTCAGCGTTATCTTTCCTCCTTTTTATTCTACTACATTTTTTAGTGATTTGCCTTTATTACGTTTTCCAAAGAGTGAATTCATTTTCTTAAGAAGAACTCTTTTTCTCACTAATATTTAATCAGCTTTCATAATATTTAGCTAATTGATGTTTACAATATCAAGTACAACTTGTGTAATACAGCTTTGGAAACAGACAGGACTGACTCTCTATAAACATTCTACTCAGGTGGACGGTTACAGATATTCAGCCATATCAGAGAGTAGCCCACACCTTCAAGATGATCATGTGCAGTAGACAACAATCAGCATATTTATGGGGAAGTATAGGGAACACAAATTAACCTGGTCACTGAAGCAATGGGCTAATTGAATGGTTGGCCCCAGTGTTAGATGCTAGGGGTATAAAGATGCATGAGACTTACACACTGGTTAATTAGCATTATGGGTTGACATCTGAGACCACACAAAACCCCTCAGTTCACTCCTATAGTTGAGAAACATATACTTGAGGGTCCTCTGAGAATATTTTAAATTCAAGAATAAAATTGAAAACACATGAAGAGATGCTTAATGTCATTAGTCACTAGGGAAAATGGAGATTAAAACCCAGTAAAATATCACTAACCAGCTATTAAGATGATTATAATTTTTAGAAGACTGGGCAATACCAAGTGCTGGTGATCCAGTATCACTACTGGAGTTCTCATCCATTGCTGGTGGGATGCAAATGGTACAGCTGCATTGGAAAGTAATTTGGCAGTTTAATATAAAATTAAACATATGCTACCTTTTTGACTCAACAAGTCCCCTCCTATGTATTTTACCAAAATAAATAGAGACATAAGTCTACATGAAAACATGCATTTGAATGTTCATAGTGGCTCCATTCACAGCAGCGAAAAATCAACACAATTGCTCATCATCTAGTAGGTGGATAAATAAGCTGCGGTATATCCATACAATAGAATACTACTCTGTTATAAAAAGCAGAAATTGCTCTACAAGAATTTCAGATGAATCATGCTAAGGAAAGGAGCTCAGACTCAGAGCAACATACAATAAGAGTTGGTTTATGTGGCTTCTGCAAGAAGTGGATTCTAAGAGAAATCTGAGTTCCTATGGCTTCAGTGGGATATGGCACAGGGAGAGGGAGAGGAAAAGGGAGAGAGAGCTGGGCATCTGAACTGCTCTCTCATTAATTACATCAAGTTTTCAGCTCAGGTTCATCTACCAGCAAAATCATACTTAAGAATAGATTCTACTTTCCTTTCAATGAATCCTAAATGAGCCAAATAAGGCAACATGGAAAGCATTTGAGTTTTATACCCTGGGAGGCTGTTACATTTCATCTAGGAAACTACATATGATATAGGGTTAGTCTCTTCCTTAAGGAAGAAATTAATAAGCCTAGCTTTTGAGACAGTGAATAACTCAGATGGTTTAGAAGGTTTAGAATTTCTGGGCTCTTTGCAAAGTTGGGCATTTAAATCAGTTAAATTACTGTTTTTAAGTCAGTTAAATGCTTACTACATAAAGGCAGCAAGTTACAGAGTTGCTAATAGGCTGGTTTAAAACTCCATGGTTATTAAGAAATTTAGTTTTTCCCAAGGGAGCTTTAGGTAAACATCTTAATACTTAGACAAGTATTAAATTAGACAAGTATAAAAATTAGACAAATAATTAATACCGTATTTTAGCCATTTTTTAATTTTAAAACGTAATTACCAGAGTAATCCTGAACATATTCTCATTGTAAAAAAAAAATAATAAAAATAATCCATGATACAGAGTTCATCTCTTTGCCTTCACCCCAGTAACACCCATTTGCAGAGGCTACTGTTGGATCCATGGACAAAGGAGCGAGACTGATACAAAGCGAAGGTCAAGCAAAGCTTTATTTTGCGCCAAGCATCGAGAATCACACTGACCGGCCAGGGCCGTCTCTTGCAAAGAGGCGACCCCTCTCTTCTTTACAGACTAGTTTTTAAGGGCAAAGGCCATGTGGTTGGGCCTGGCCACGCACAGGTGACAATGAGATTGTAACACGGAGAAAGTTGCACAGTCCTGCTAGGTCACCATAAGTGACCAATTGAATTACAGTTTACCCTATAATAGATATTTGAACTAGCCTATCACCTTGGTCAGAATTGGCGCCCAAAGGGCACCCAAAGGGCAGGGCCCATACTCCTCCTTGGTAGGTAGGGAGACAGTATGCGCCCCCACCAAGTGGATACCTCCACCTGGCCTGACCCACCCTTGTATTTGGGCTTTGTTACCTGGGACTGGTTTCCGGCACTTGTTTTTTTTTTTTAAAGATTTTATTTACTTTTATTGGACAGAGAGAGAGAGACCACAAGTAGGCAGAGAGGCAGGCAGAGAGAGAGGGGGAAGCAGGCTCCCTGCTGAGCAGAGACCCAGATGCGGGGCTCAATCCCAGGACCCTTAGATCATGACTTGGGCCGAAGGCAGAGGTTTAACCCACTGAGCCACCCAGGAGCCCCCCTGGACTTGTTTTTAAGTAAGTTCCCTGAAGGGGGGTGGGAGGGAAGGGTCAGGATGGAGCTGCTCTGGCTAAATAAGCCCTTACACTACCACCATTAGTAAGCGACTGAGTTATTCTAGATCATCCAATGCAATTCCAAATGTTTGTATGTGCACATTTTTATTTAATATACATTCACTTTGAAACTTCTTTTTAAGGGACACGTGGACACTTTCTTTTTAAGCTCCAACTCTTGGTTTAGGCTCAAGTCATGGTCTCAGGGTTGTGAGATGGAGCCCCACCTGGGGCTCCACACTCAGTGTAGAGTCTGCTTGTCCCTCCCTGTCTGCTCCCCACATCATGCACTCTCACTTTCCCTCGAATAAATAAGTAAAATCCTTAAAAAATTTAAAGAAAACCTTCTTTTTACAGAAATATATACATTTGTACAAACACACACATAAGCCTGTTTATTTCTTTTAACATCAATAGTATTGAACTGGTGCATTGTTACTCAGCATGCTTTTACTGTTAACAATGTATTGTGTACATATTTCTGTCACTACACAGATTTCTCTCATTCTTTTTATCTGTGTATAGTTTATTAAAATGTACACAATATGTAGAAAGTATTACAGTTTTTATTTGTGACTAGTTTTATTTGAAAAACTAGTATATGAATATGTTAGAAAATTCAGATAGTACTAAAGTATTTGATAGAAATTAAGTCTTCCTCCACTGCAAACTCCTGATTGCTTTATGGTGGTTCCTATCAGTTCTGTGTGTAGACTTTCAAAGGCATTCTATGAATATATAGTAAAAAAATATATTTAAATGCATATAAGTTCATATATACACAAAAATGGACATGATGTGTTTTTATATAGCTTTATATTTGTAGTATACTTCCTTTTGTGTTAAATATATGTGTATATGGGTGTATAGTATGTAGGTATATTATATATAACATACAATATAGGTTATTATTTAAAAATTATATATAATATTTTTGAAAACTGGAAGTAAGCACTACACCCTCTGAATTTTGCTTCTTTCATTGACAATGTATCTGTAATTCAGTTTTAGCACACAGGGGTCCATCTCATTCTTTTACACAGTTGCATGATATTTTCATACAGATGTAAAAATTTATCCTATGTTCTCCCAATGAATGCACATATATGGTGTTTCTGGTCTTCTATAACAAGTAACATTTCAATGGATTACAATATTACAATATTGAAATTACAATACTGCATATATGATAAAAATTCCTAGAGGAGCCACAATTTATGCATCCATTCTTTTACTGACATTTAGTAAATCCTAATATCTTATTATTATTTAAGTGCTCCGAAGGCATCTTTCCACATAGTTCCTAGTATAAATGTATTAGTATTGCTCTAGAAAAAAAAGAGTTGGTACTGTTGAAGGTTTATTGAAATTTAATTTTAAAATATACTTTCAGTTTATCCTCCAAAAAAGCTCTATTTCTTGCACCAACTGAAAATGAACAAATATACCCCTACATTTACCATTGTGTAATTTTTTTAAACAATTTAATGAGTGGGAAAAAATGGTATTTAATGATTATTTTCATTTTAATCTCCCTGCCCCCTGGTGAGGTTGAGCATATATGTTCTTGTGTTTGTGTTATTTGTAATTTCTTTCTCTGTATGTTATCTGTTAAGTTTAGGGTTAGACTCAATTATATTGAGTTATTTGTTTTTTGATAATGCTTCATATAAATTCTTTATATATTTTGGATATTATTACTCTTTATTCTAATACATTATAAGTATGTTTGCCTGGCTTTAGGTTTTTTGTGACACAAGAGTTTTAAATTTTGATTTAGTCAAGTTTATTCATTTTTTCCCACCTTTACTGCTCTTATATTTTGTTTTGTTGAAGATTGTCTTCTGTAGATTCCCCTCCTATAGTTACCTCTTACTTCTAAATTGTATTTTTAACCTTAACTCTTTAATCCATTTGTAATTTGTTTTTGTGAATCCTGTGAGATAGTGATCTTTTTATTTTTTAAATAGGCAATCAATCTTCCAACATAATTCATTGAGACACTCTTTCAACATTGACCTTAAATTGCACCATAATCATGTAAGACATTCCCATGCACATATGAGTCTGTTTCTAAGTTTGCCCTGGTGTTTGATCTATTTTTTACTCTACCAATACCATGGTGTTTTTATTACTAAGTTTTTAAAATATTTTCTGAGATCTGGTAGGAGAAGTTGTTGCCCTTACTTCTGAAGTATTTTGCTTAAAAAAAATTATATGTTTTCCTTTTGCATTTTCATTTCTTCAAATGGGCTCTAAGTTAACTTATCAAATATTTTACAAACTTTCTTGATATATTAATTGGGATTCCTTGAATTTAAGGAGTAATTTGGAGAGTACTATCAGCATTTAAACAATAAATTATTCCATGTAATCATAATTTTTTTTTAAAGATTTTATTTATTTGTCAGAGAGAGAGAGGGAGAGCGCAGGCAGACAGAATGGCAGGCAGAGGCAGAGGGAGAAGCAGGCTCCCTGCTGAGCAAGGAGCCCGATGTGGGACTCGATCCCAGAAGGCTGGGATCATGACCTGAGCTGAAGGCAGCTGCTTAACCAACTGAGCCACCCAGGCGTCCCCCATGTAATCATAATTTTTAAGAATACAGGTGAAGAACTTCCATCCTAGTTAAAGAAAATGTATAATTAGGTTTATACTTGCATTCTTCCATTCGCCATCTTTCAATAAACTTTTCGACATAGTTCTACAGTTCTAACCCATAATATTCACTGAGTAGAATTCAATCATAAAGAAACTTCATTTTCTCTTAATATTTTTAAAAGATTTTACTTATTTATTTGACAGACGGAGATCACAAGCAAGTAGAGAGGCAGGCAGAGAGAGGGGGAAGCAGACCCCCTGCTGAACAGAGAGCCCAATTCCAGGACCCTAAGCCAAAGGCAGAGGCTTTAACCCACCGAGGCACCAGGTGCCCTAAAAAACTTCATTTTCAATTAGAAATCAGTCTAGGAAAATAGGCATTTATAGCTAAGGGAGGGCCAAATCAGCTTCAAAACTATCTACTTTTTCTTGTTGTTCTAGTGGCTAACAAAATATTTGCTGTATCAGTTTACTGGATGTTAACCTCATAAACGTGCTTTTTTACCACCCTTGTATGGGAAAATGTATTAATCTAGACTTCACTTGCTTTAGGATTTCATGGTAATTCAACTTTAGCTGGACTGATGATTCACTTTTGTCCTACTTAAAAAGAAGGGTTTGCTTAGCAAATTAATAGTGTAAATAGTCAGTGAGCATGTTTAAGCCACTTTGAACACTATTTTTAAGGGCTTTAGCAAATTAATTTTATGCAAATGGTGTTGCTAATGCTAGTCCTGTTAATCTGTTCATTAAAGCCAGAGGGAGCAAACTTTATTTTGGCAATTAGTTGAAGTTGCTATGTGTATTAAAAAGCACTAAACTGAATTTCTTTTAAAGCGTACTATAAATGTAGGCTTTTCACTAATTCAGACTTTTCCCCATTCCATAGTGGGAAATAATGAGGTTTGGTTTTTGCCTTTGGTAGCTGGGGGGATATTGCATTGCTCAGAACCTCTAACACAAAATATCACAAGCTCTTTGGCTTCAGGGGAAGATGTACTTACTTGGTCAGCTCCTATCTATAACGGAAAGACTCACCTGACTGGAGGAGCACCACTGCCCCTCTGAGGGAGGGAAGCCAGAAGACTGCCCTCGTCTGTCTTTCAAAGACAGAGAAGAAATGCCATTGCTTAACAGGACAATGATGTGCCCTGATCCATTATCAAATGTCAGGCTGCTGTTGCGTTCAACTACTCTCCCTGCTCCAGAAACGCCATGTCGTCTGATAGTGTTTGGAACGAGAGACATAGCAGGTGGCGACTATCGATGTGACCTTTAGGTTATCTACAGGACACTGAGTGCATTTAAAGGGATAAAGTTGACATTTGTGGTTATGATCATTCATATTCTCGTCATCTGTCCATTGATCTAAGACACTGGTCACATCACTGTCTAGAAGCCCAGTGACAAATGTGACATATGACTGATAGGCAAAAGCTCAAGTGAATTTTGCCATTTATTATTATAATTATTGTTGAGTCAATTTTCCTTTCCCAATTATGGGGGCGTTGGGTAGTGAGCTGTCAAAAGTAAAGATATGGTTTCCTAATGTCATAGCAAGCTATAGGAAATACTTTGATGTAGAAAAAGGTTGTCTTTCAGCACTGTATCTGCTTCTTCCTCCACTCTTTCCTCCATAAGTGACTTTTTAAGTGATTAAAACTATGATTTTTTCTTCTTTAAGGGAGTCACGTTATACCAGATGCGTTATATCATTTGTTTTTATTCTCAACTGTATTCATTTCCTATTTTTTTATTGGGGTATAATAGACATATAGTAGTATATTAGTTTCAGGAATACAACATAATGATTCAATATTTGTATGCATTGCAAAATCATCATCAAACTAGTCCAGTTAACATCTATCACTGTACATCGTTACACATTTTTTTTTTTTTAGTGAGAAACTTCAAGATCCACTCTCTTAGCCACTTTCAAATATGCAATATAATATTAACTACAGTCACCATGCTCTTCATTACATCCTCAGGACTTACTCATTGTATAACTAGAAATTTGTACCTTGTATCTCCCTTGACCCATTTGCCAACCCCCACTCTCTGCCTTTGGCAACCACTCAACTGTTCTCCAACTCTATGAGCTCAGGGTTTTTTTGTGTGGGAGACTTAGGGAAATGTTGGGGGGGGGGTTGTTGTTTTGTTGAGTATTTTTGTTTGTTTTTAGAGAGAAGGCACACATAAGGAGGTTGGGGGGCAGAAGGATAGAAAGAGAATCTTAAGCAGGCTCCAGACCCAGCATAGAGCCTGGCATGGGGCTCAATTTCACAACCCTACGATCATGACCTGAGCTGAAATCAAGAGATGGATATTTAACTAACTGAGCCACCCAGGTGCCCCCTTTTTTAATATTCTAATTCCACATGTAGGTGAGCAAATAGAGTATCTTATCTTTTTCTGTCTGATATTTCACTTAGCATAACATCTCACAGTTTCATCTATGTTCTGCAAATGACAAGGTTTCATTCTTTTTCATGGCTGAGTAACATTCCACTGTGTGTGCGTGCATGTGTGTGTGTGTGTGTGTGTGTGAAAGAGAGAGAGAGAGAGAGAGATTTTCTTTGCTATTCATTCATCAGTGGACACCTTGGTTTTTTCCATGTCTAGGTTACTGTAAATACTGGTGCAAAGAACATGGGGTTGAATATATTTTTTCAAATTTGTGCTTTTGTTTTCTTTGGGTAAATTCTCAGACATGGAATTGCTAGATCATACAGTAGTTTTATTTTTAACTTTAGGAGGAAGCTTTATATTGTTTTCCACAGCGGCTGCACCAACTTACATTTGCACCAACAATGCACAAGGGTTCCCTTTCCTCCACCTCCTCGTCAACACTTATTATCTCTTGTCTTTGGTAATAGGCATTCTGGGTATGAAGTAATATCTCATTGGGGTTTTGACTTGCATTTCCTTGATCATTAGTGATGATGAGCATTTTTAATGTACCTATTGTCCATCTTTATGTCTTCTTTAAAAAAATGTTTATTCAGATCCTCTGCTCATTTTTTAATTAGATTGTTTGGCTTTTTTGCTATCTAGTTTTGTGAATTCTTCTATACTTTGGGTATGAGCCCCTTATCAGATATATGATTCACACTTTTCCTATTTGATAGGTTCCCTTTTCATTTTATTGATGATTTTCTTTTCTTTTTATCTTTTTTCTTTTTAATTATATATATATATATATATATACATATATATATTTATTTTTTTATGATGTTATTTCCTGTGCAGAGGTTTTTAGTTTCATGTAGTCCCACTTATTTTTGTTTTTGTTACCTCTGTTTTTGCTGTTAGATTAAAAAAAATCATTCTCTATTGCTATGTAACAAATTATGTCCAATTTAGCAGATTTAAACAAACATGTTATTAACCAGTTTCTGTGGTCAGTAATCCTGATGATGTTTACTGGATATCTTTGCTCAGGATTTCTTAGAATTTTGTAATCAAGATGTTGGCAGAGGGCCTCTCACATGTCTGTGCTCAAGGTGACAATGGTGGGGCGAGCTCTTCTTCCAAGCTCACTCACATGGCTGTTGGCAGACCTCAGATCCTTACTGGCTGTTGGTAGAGACCTCAGTTCTTCCCCACATGGGCCTCTCCATAGGGCAGCTCACAACATGACTCTTGGCTTCCCTGAGAATAAGTGAGCTAGCAGAAGGATGAGTCAGAGCCTGAGATGGATGTCCCAGTCTTTGTAATTTAGTCTCAGAAGCAGATCCCACAACTTTTGCTAAAAGTGAATCACTAAGTCCAGCTCACATTCAAGGAGAGAGGATTATACAAAAGTTGAATACCAGGAAGTAAAGGTCATTCAGGGCCATCTTGAACGGTGGTGCCTACTACACTAGGGTAAATGGATAAAGTAGGTGTCATATTCCTTCTGTATTTCAGGGACAAGGCAACAAAGATTTACAAAGTTAACATTTTAGAGCAGAGATTTGAATCAGATCATTCTGCTGTTTTCCATACTTTAATCACTACATTGACCTGCCTCTCCAGATTATGTACATTATTTACCCTCAGGCGGCCACTACTGTCTCAAGGAGAGGTAAAATAACCACATTCAGGCTGTTAAACACATTGAGGCTTCCTCCCAGGAGCAAAGCATCAAAGTTGGTTTTGTCCTGCTTTGTTTTGTTTTTAAAAAACCTTTAGGGTCTGACATAACTGGCTTTGTTCAACTACTGGCCTTATTGCCAATAAGCTTTGTGATTTTATTCATGATCCTTAATATTTCTGATCTTCATTTTATTTTCTTTTTTTGCCAAACTGAAATAAAATGACTTATTTCATAGAACTCTTTTAGGATCAAAAAAGATATGTGTAAAGATTCCTAACTTAGACTATATATATATACATACATACATATGTGTGTGTGTGTATTATATATATATATATAATATTAATTAGTGTCCTTTCTCCTCATACCTCACCCAATTGTGGAAATTCAGCAGACAGAAACACGAGTATTTCCCTTAAGCAAGGGAGATTTTCTTGAGCCCCCAAAATCGCTTAGGTAGCTTGCCTATGTTTATGACCAAATATTTAAATATGTTACATTCATTTAAAAAAAGATTTTATTTATTTACTTGAGAGAGAGAGAGAGAGCATGAGCAGGGGGAGGGGTAGAAGAAGAGGGAGACCTAGACTTCCCACTGAGCAAGGAGCCCAACATGGGGCTCAATCCCAGAACCCTGAGATCATGACCTGAACCAAAGACAGACACTTAACTGACTGAGCCATCCAGGTGCCCTATAGTACATTCCTTATTGGTGAGAACTTTAAACTTCTTTAACCAAAGCCTGAACTCATAGTAAGAGACACATGCTCTCATGCCAGGACAGGCGAGAGCTGCAGACTACTCAGATCATGCAAAATGTTGGTGGGTCATGGGTCATGCAAAAATGGTGGTGCTTATTGGGGAGAGAAGTGCTTTGGATGGAAAATCAATCTTAATTTTTTTAATCTTAATTTTAGTTTTGTTTTTGTCTCCCTCTCTCTCATGTGTATTTCTATATTGAATACCATGTATTGAATATGACTGCAGTTAAGACAGAAACACACGTCCTATCCTACTCCTTACTTTTCCCATATCTGCCCCAGACTACTCTTATCCTGAATTCAATTCTTCTGATCCTTATTGAACCCATAAAATTCTGTTCTTTGTCGTGCAATTTTGCTAGCCCCAATGTCATAAATCATTTGAAAGGCCAGACTCACAAAATACCTAAAGGTGTGGAAGTGAATTGATACAGAGCACAATTTATGTTTCCTCTTTGTAGTTGCTTTTTGTAAGACAAATGCACAAACATTTCTTGAAGATACTCTGTTACGGAAAGATCTCAACCAAACTTTTGGTAAAATGCACAAATGCATCCTTCTATTTGTTCTGCAGCTTATCTAAAAATGAGAATGTTGTTGGTATTAGATGGTTTTACACCCCAAAGGGTCAAGAGATTAGCTGCAATGTATCCTTGGACAACTTATGATCATTGATTTTTTTTTTCCTTAAGCTGAATTTTCAAGAGCAAGGGTGATCATCCTCATTGCTCCCACAACGTTATGGACAAAAGACACCTTGTGCATTTTTAAATGGAACTTGAGTGCTAATACATGTCTTCTTCAAAGACATGAGCACATGTCTTCTTCAAAGCATGAACACAACACTAATTAAATTATATTAACTGACATTTATATTAGTTACTAACTTTTAATATTAGTTATATTAACTGACATTTATAAAACAACTACCATGTGAAAAGCATTGGGCTAAATATTCTCATCTCTATTATTTAATACTCATATCAACCATATGAATGAGTATTATCATTATCATTTTTTAAATTTGGGGGATAAGCTTAAGAAGATTTTTTTTTAAAGATTTTATTTATTTATTTGACAGAGAGAAATGACAAGTACACTGAGAGGCAGGCAGAGAGAGAGAGAAGGAAGCAGGCTCCCTGCCTAGCAGAGAGCCCGGTGCGGGACTCGATCCCAGGACCCTAAGATCATGACCTGAGCCGAAGGCAGCGGCTTAACCCACTGAGCCACCCAGGCACCCAAGCTTAAGAAGATTAAATGATTTCCCCAAGGTTATGTAGATAGTAATTCACAGAGCCAAGATTAAAACTTATAATTTTTGATTCCAAATAAAAAGCTCCTTCCATTCTATGTCAAACATGGATAGAAAGTGTGGCCACATTTCTTTAAAAGTTTGCTATTAATTATATAGTATTAATATGTTTCTGATGACATTAATTCTTCATTCATATTCCAAGAAAGTACTTTCAAGGGCCTTATTGTTTTTCAGGAGAGCAATAGGAACTTCTATTTTAAATTTCAAATACTCTGCCAATTTCATTACCCAAATTGCCTGCCATTAGAACCACAAGATTAGCATTCAAGGATGAGGTGTTCTTTAGGATTGAAACCAGTTATGGTTAGGAAAAAGAAAACAGAGTCAACTCTTGACTAACTGAAATAATAGGGGATAGGAATTGTGCATATAACTGAGGCCTGAAATGAATTCTAAGTTTTTTATTTTAACTAGTATCAAATTTTTCCTCAAAAAAAAATCAATTAAAATTCTTTCTGAGTTCTACTAAGAAGCAGCAAAATTAAATATTATGTTAATTAGGATTAAGTTCATCTATGGTAGAGGATACTCCCAAAACTGTGAGTGAAATAGTTAATTTTTCTGTCATATTCTATCTGGAGATGGCCAGTCCAGGAGTGACATGGCAGCTCCAGTCGTCAGGACGGGCCTTCTTTTAGAAGCAGTATTGCAGTATCCCTGGGATGTGGCCATTGTGCTCCTGTCAGAGATGGCTATGGGCAACAGTCATCATAGACACAAATCAGGCAGCAGGATGGAAGACAAGAAGAACAGAACTTTATCTCCAGAAGTCTTTATCTCCAGACTTTTCCCAGAAGTCTCACATGGCCCTGCTCCTTAACACAAGGTGACCAGCATTAACCCCACGAGAAGCTGGAAATGTAGTTTTAAGTGAAGGTGACAATATGAATGACTGAAAATAAAGGTTCTATTAATTTGAGAGAGATATATTGATATATTGAGGATATATTGTTGGTGACAACAAGGTATGTCTACCTCAGAAACTGAGCTATTATTAATTTTTAGAGGTGCATAAAAAATAATGTCTGATGAAGTAGTCAAAAAGCTGGCAATTAGAAGAAGATACAAAGACAATGTGTGTATCATTTCTTGGGTCCTGGTACATTCTACCAAAAGTAGAATGCAAGCTCTCCATATTTAATACCTTTTATACTGGAAATTGTGGAGACAAAGTTTTGCACAGAATAATGGCAATGTATGGCCAGATTTATGACCCAATAGACTTTGACCATGGCAAGAGAAGTTTGCTTAAGACAGGGATCATTTCCCTGATGAAAACCTGAAAAGTCTATCCCGAAACATCTTAGCTTTCAGTACTAACCTATATGGCCTGTATATATGTTAATTTATTGTAGCTAGGTTTTGAACCTACTCCATCTCCAAACTATCTCTTGGTATAAGGAAAATTTATTACTCACTATATAAATTAGCACTTGCTGTAGTTGTCCAAAATTTATCTCTGTCAAGTTTCAAAAGCTTCTTCTTTGAGCTACCCAGGGTTCTAAGCTGAGATGAATAAAATTTGGCTCATTCTAGTTAATTTTTGAGGAAAAAGTCATGTAGTAGCTCTACCCCCGCCTGATATTCAACCTCTTCCTAGTGATCCTGGCATTCCCATTCCAAGGGAAAAAGAGGTATTTTTGTTTGTTTGTTTGTTTGTTTGTTTGTTTTAATGACCTCACGCCACATCAGTCCTGCTTGTCTTCTTCATCAATTTTCTTTCCTGACTTGACCAGATGTTTTTTGACAATGCCCTGACTACCTACCTACCTGACTACAGAAACTAGTGGTAACAGCATAACCAATTGAGTACAAACATTTAAGACTTAACACTTAGTAATTTTCTTGTCTTGGCTCAACAGTAACTATGTGATGACATTTCATCTCGCTGGGGTTTCAGTTGACTCAGTGGTAAAATGAATGAGCCTGGGCTGGATGATTTGTAAGATCCCTTCCAGCCCAGGAAAAATCTATGATCCTGGGACTCCAGCATCAGAACTGATGAAAATGTTTCAGGAAATCCCATCTTCTAACCACACAGGAGTGAAGAGATAAGCCTATTCCTAATAATGATGCCACGGTTCCACCTGCCCTCTGCTGTTGACAGCCCACCTGTCTAGTCACTGCTGTCCTAAAGGTTCTAAAATCTTACACTACTCAAGAGTGAAAGGAAAGAACTCCATGAGTTGATGTACATATAGTCAAATCTCAATTAGTTACAGTGGGGGGTAAAATGCCTTGTATAAATATAGATCACCATTAATTAAAAATCACTCATATTTAGCTTGGGAATTACTGTCCATTTTGTGGAGCACTGATTTCTGCATAATTATACATTCGTCTTTTGAAAAAATTGCCCATTTTTATAGTCCAATGATTCACATTGCATCTAGAAAAGAACTCAAGCTGGAGGAAACTAGCCAAGAAATGGCAGGCAACCCACATATAGATAATTGAGAACGTAATTTTATCTACTATCTTTTATCAAAAAAGACTTGAAACAGTTTACAAAACTACACATGACACCATGTAATTGAGAATTCATTATATTCTATTCACTCAAATCCTCATGCTAGGGCAACTTACACATTCGATTAAGTGTATTTGTCTTTGGGAAGTTTGCAACTAGTCAAGATGGATTCTTAGTACGTGTAAAACTTTTACAAATAAGGGTAATAACAGCTCCCCTGCTGTATCAATAAATCACCACAGTTCCAATGTGAGAGACTGACAGCAGCTGTCAGAATGCAGTTTCTTTGAAATGCTTTATAAATACCATCTAAAGAGCCAGATTGTTCTTTAACAGCCTTGTTATCCTAATGAAATCACTCCGCTTCCTAATCTTTGCTCCAGACACCACCAAGGTTGGGCAAAGGAAACCCCATCTCCCCAAATGACTCTAAACACCAAGTTTGGATGACAGATTAATGATTGGATCTGCCTCCCCATTAATTTATTTGCAAGAGACACCTGTGCCAATAACCTCGTTAGGGTTTGGAGCTTGTCCCTAGAAAGGCATGCCTTCCCTCTCACTGAATCCGCTTCCCATAATTCTTAATTACTTTCTATTGCCTGGTGGGGAAAAGCACATGACATGGAAAATTTTATAGGGTCTAATCATTAACCAACTCTGTTCTTGAGTGTCGAAGAAAATGGTCTGTCTCCATCCCTCTAGCTACTTTCAAAATCATTGGCCATAGGAATTTTCCACGTACATTTTCTGCTTGAGAGCCATTCCCTCAGAGATAACAGAAATACTTTCAGAGCCCTTACTCTGTGTTAGGTACTGCTGTAGCCGTTATACAGAATTCATTTACTCCCTCAGCAACTCCATTAGTGAAATCATGCTGTTATTCTGATTTTACAGATGAGAAAACTGAGCCACAGAGAAAAGTCACTTCCCCTGGCGCTGGAGCCAGGACAGAAAGCTAGGTTGTCTGACTCCAGAGGTCCTGCTCTAACAGCCATGCTCTTCTCCCGTAGGAAAGAGACTTCCCGAAAGAGAAAACAATACATGAGCTTCGTCTTCTTTGTTTTTGAACATTTATCCAAACTACAATGGAGATAAAGGGAGTTCTGAGATATTCCTTCAGTGTCACCAAACCAAACTGGTCTGCAGTAAACATTCCAACTTCATTCTAGTGGCTGGATGTCCCATGTATTTAGCTCTTGCCTTCCAGTTCTGAGACTCTCCACCTTGGCTGCACACCGCAGTCATCTGGGGAGCTTTCAGGAATCCTGATGCCCATGCCCCCCTCCCCATTCTTCCCCTCATGACATAATATCAGACAATGATTATGCTATGAAGAAAACTAAAGATAAGAGCAAGAATAGGGGTTGCTAGAGAGAGGGTGTTATTTGAAGAGAGTGTCACTTCTGAAGAGGTACTTGGGCAGAGCCTTGACTGAAATGAGGAAGCGGGCCATGCTGGTACCTGGGATGGTGCTCGGGCAGAAAGCACCACAGCAAAGACAAAGGTCCTAATAGGAGATGATGCATGCTTACTGTGAAGAACAGCAAGAAGGTTGGGAGACCAGTGCAGTTGAGTGAAGCAGAGACGGATAGTGGGCGAGGTTGAAGAGGTGGCCAGGTACCAGATAGCATGACGCCTTACAGACCATTGCCCAGTGTGCAGGAAAGCACTTGGAGTTAGTTGAGCAGGACAGTGGTGTGATCTTGTTTTTATTTTAGAAAGGATGGCTCTTGGATCTATGTGGAAAATGAACTAGAAGGAGCAGAAGATGGGGACTAGCTGGAAGGGGTATGTTGTCATCCTTGAGAAAGAGGCTGTTGACTCTGGCTATGGAACAACAGTGGAGAAAGGAGAAGAAATACAGGACTTGTTGATGGACTGAACTGGCGGGGGCGGGTGGGTAAGAGGGAAATGAGGCGGTCAAGGATGAACTGGGGTTTTGCCAGAAAAATGAAATACGAATATTTCCAGAGGCTTAAAAAGAGAACACTGGAGAGTAGGATGATTGTGGAGGAGAACAGGAATCAAAAATTGTGTTTAAGACCTAGTAAGTCTGATTTTCCTTTTAGACATCCAAGTGGAGAGCTTAATAATCAAGTCTGGAGCTCATGAAAGAAGTCAAGCATGGAGATATAAATCTGGAATTCATCAGCATACAAATAAATGATTTTTGAATGCTTTATAAAGCCTCCTAAATCATATTTTTAAAAATATATTTGCTGCTTGACTATTTTGCTAATGTATATTTCTAGGGGCTTTAATCAAACCTAAAGTGACCAAAAACATTACGAATCATTTGCAGGCACCTAGATTATCCTTGTCCCATCACAACTATGAAGTAAGTATATTTATTTCCCATTCAACTTCCCACTCATTTTTTCCATTTAAACATCAAATTCTCTTCCTGATCTTCCCTTATTTTTACTAGACCATCCTTACTGTTCACAAGCCAAATAATTCCAGAAGTGGATATTCTTTTTACAAAGACACTAAAACCCTTCAGTGTTAGTTGAGCTATGAATGCCTAGGGATGGGGGTAGTTCAGTGAACTAATCACTGCCTTCTCACCTCTGGGATCCACGTTCTAATATAGCCTTTGATTAAAGTGGCTCTAAATCATCCTGATTATCATTGCCCTTATTATAAAGCGTGCACCACTCTAATTTGGGTCGAGATACTTTGAGAAGTTTTTTATCATTCATGTAACTGCCTACCCATGAAACTCTCATTAGATTTGCTCTCTTACATCTTCTACATTTGAGTGCATACGTGTGAACAGCCTGATGAGAAATGGAGATTTGGTGTTCACTTGAATCATGTAAGGCTTGCAGGTGGAAAGTTCCTTGCTTCTTAAAATGTTCAAGGGCCAGCTCTGCTTCATTACTTTGGCTTCCTCTCTTCTTCATCTCTCTCTCTCTCTGTATTAGGGATATTAAGCTCATTTATATTTGTTCTTTCATTCATTCATTTTTCAAAAAACACTGTTTTATTATCTAAAATTTATGTATTTATAACACTTGTTTCTAAGTGGAAAGGATTTATTGATTAACCCGAAGCAACCAATTTTTCTGTGAGATGTGAACCACGTTGCATGGTTCATAGTGTTTAATCACCACAATTCACCCTTCAGAATATCTACCAGATCTCCGTACTGCATATCTTCACAGTTTGTAAACCAGCATTAATAATAAAGAACTGATCAATTTAGCATTCTAATCTGGACCTTCGTTTTTCTATTTTGCTGTTTTTTTTTTTTAAAAGATTTTATTTATTTATTTGACACAGGGAGAGAGAGAGAGAGATCCCAAGCAGGCAGAGAGAGAGAGAGGGGCAGAAGCAGGCTCCCTGCTGATCAGAGAGCCCGATGCGGGGCTCGATCCCAGGACCCTGAGATCATGACCTGGGCTGAAGGCAGAGGCTTAACCCACTGAGCCACCCAGGCGCCCCTCTATTTTGCTGTTTAAGTGAGTCTAGGCTTTATTGCTAAGAAGGGAGCTCAAGAAAGAGAAACTGACAAATTATCCATAATTCTAGTTTACTTCTGGACTTTTTTCATATTTGACCCAAACATTGATGTGAAGCAAATATGTTGGTGACAGATGAAAGTTAGTAATCCTAACTGAAAATAAAATGTGTCGGTATAAAGGTAAATAAAGTCTTATATTGAGATTCAAAGATCAAGGGTATAAATGCAGCAATGGATCGGTCTTGGCTTGATAACTGCTTACTCAAAAAATATTTGGTGGGGCAGATTCATTGGCCCAAGCTCTGAATGGGTTAATGGGATTGGGAAGCAACTAGGTGCCTCCAAGAAACAAGCTTCATTAATGGAAGCACTGTGTCTGGACCAATGGGACTAAATGGTCATTTGGCTAGACAAATCTGGATTTTTAGATGCAGATTAGCACCACAAATATTGACAAAAGAGAATCCATTCAATGAAAGATAATGGTGGTAGTGAAGAATGTGGATGATCACATTAAATAAAAACAGATGAAGCAAGTGGATGTCTTCAACCTGTGGACAAGGTAACAACAGAAGCAGCAGGGTTTGAGGAGGTTAGAGAAGACATTTGTCTTCAAGTATTTGAAGGACTAGGAGTACAGGATGGCTTAGCCTCTGGTTCATGGTTTAATGGAATTGCAGGGAATGGAACAAGAAACAATACTAAGGAGATACGTGACAGCAACCCTTCCCTGGATGACCCTCAGAGTCATCTGTAGAGTTCTTTTTTTTTTTTTCCCCAAGATGTTATTTATGTATTTGAGAGAGAAAGAGAGAGGGCAGGGGGAGGGGCAGAGAGAGAAGCAGACTCCCCACTGAGTAGGGAGCTGAACTCCGGTCTCCATCCCAGGGCCCTGAGATCATGACCTGACCTGAAGCCTGAAGACCTCAGGCTTAACTGACTGAGCCACCCAGGTGACCCTCATCTGTAGAGTTTTTAATGATCAAGATTTCTGAGCCTTGTTCCTATTGATTCTGATTCTGTGGCTCTTAGGTGGGACTTATAATTGGTGGTTTTGAAATGTTTCATGGGGAATGGTGTTCACCTTGGTTTGGGAACAGCTCTAAGGTGGCAAATTTCATCTTGACATAAGAACAAATTCTCTAACAATTTCTACTATTCTGAAGCAGAAATTGATGTCAGTCAGCCCTTAGCAGGCAGGGGAAGTAAGCCCCTCATTATTAGAAATGTCTAAGCAGTGGGTAAATATTAAGGGAAGATGTACCCTTTAAGAGTAGCTTGTGTTCAGTGGCTCCAGAGGCCACCAGGCACTGTTAGGACCTGTGCTCTATGATGGCAGGAGCAGTGTCTGGTTGTATTTTCCCCCCAGAATTTGGGACCTTGCAAGTGGTCAAATACCTGCTAAGTACTGAATGAATGGATGCAAGTACCCTTCAGGCAGCAGGTAGCAGGGACAGTGGCTGGAATCTGCTTTCTTAGCACTCATCTCTAAACCCATGCTTCTTCACAACCAAACATGCACTCCTTCTCTGTAGTATGTGTTTCCCTTTTCCTCCACGCTGGCGCAACAGAAAGTTTCAACTCATATCCAATGTCCCAGAATGTCAAAATTAGCTAAGACATAATATAAATTGTAACATCTAACATAAAAATGGCTTTTCTTTCTTTTTTTTTTTAGTTAAGATTTTTTTCATTTATTTGACAGAGAGAGAGAGGGAGGGAGAGAGAATCCACAAGCAGGGGGAGAGGTAACTAGATAGAGAGGGAGACACAGATTCTGCGCTGAGCAGGGAGCCCAACACAGGGCTCCATGTCAGGACCCTGGGATCATGACCTGAGCCAAAGGCAGATGTTTAACTGACTGAGCCACCCAGGTGCTCTGAAAGTGGTTTTCAAGATCAAAGTAAAACACAAATGTCTATCATATCCCTGTACCTCAGACCTCAGCATTCCTCATCCGCACCCCACCCTGCCCCTATGCATCTTCTCTAAGCCAACCTCTAGCTTTAGTGTCTCCATTTGCCCACTCATTGGAATCACCAGGATTCCCAGTATCTGTTCTCTTCAAAAAATGCCCAGATAGGGCTTCCACATTCTAACCTCAGGATTATTTGATTCTAGCTAGAAGAAATCACAACTCTTGAAGGTACTTTTTCTGTCAGCTCAGAATGGGGAAGATTTCTCGCCATCCACTACACCCACCATGTTTATTTCTGCATCTGTGCTTTCGTAACTGTTCTTTCTTCTTTCCTCAAATCCAAATCCAAATCCCATCGGTTATTAAGATTCAATTCAAAGCTACACCTTCATCATGGAGTCTCTGTGTCAATTCCACAATTTGCTAATCTTTCCAGGTTCTGGACCCCTGTACTATTTATATTCTATTCCTACTGTGTGTGGCTTAACCAGTTCTTCTCTTGAAATGTTGCCCAACAGTATCAGCTTCTAAACACAGGATGTATTACAGTATTACATTTCTTGGTATTTTCCAATGTTTTGACCTGGATTCCAAACAGCATATTTCCTCAGAAAATGCATGCTTGTTGATTTCATATAAGATTAAGTGCATCAGTCTGGTTATGTTGAAAAAGCTTCTGACATTGGAATTTCTTTGATAATTTGTACATGAAAAGCACCAAAAATCCAGCCTTCTGAATGATACATACCCTCAGAGAGCTGTGTGTGTGTGTGTGTGTATTTATATAAATGCTGCAGTTATTCCCAGACTCCCCTGTCTTCCAGAAAGTTCCATGTCTAATTCTGACTCATCTCCATTCTCACCACAGGCTTCACTCTCACCCAGGGCTGCAGAGGATGATGAAGTCCAACTTGTCAGGATTTGTTACTTGCTTGCAAAATATTCACACCTTTGACAGAGCTGTCAGATTTTTGTCCCCAAACCAAATGAGCACACAAACTGATTTTCCTCTCTCC
The DNA here is from genome assembly GCF_011764305.1 of Mustela putorius furo. NCBI lineage: Eukaryota > Metazoa > Chordata > Mammalia > Carnivora > Mustelidae > Mustela > Mustela putorius. The sequence goes on along the minus strand of NW_025421402.1, from coordinate 16,519,390 downwards.
AGACTGGAGGGCAGTGCTTTAAATCAACTCTCAAAAATAGTTCAAGTAAGTGGATCTGTATCAGCATAAGCCCATGGAGGTAACTCTTAATGCATGGTTCACCAGACTCTTAACAAAGATGTTGTCACATTTTAAAATAGAATTATTCTCTAGAATGGCTAATGGAGATGGTAAAAGGCAGTTTGAGGTCCAATCATGTAAATGTTTGATGCCTTAACAAATGACAAACAATCATCTAAATCTGTATTTTTACAATGAACAAAAAAGGTTAGATTAGGGTAGAGTCTAAAGAAATATCCTCAAAGACTTATAGAGATCAACCCTCTGAAAGAAGAAATAAGAAAAATTGGAATATTAAATAAATTCAATAATTTATAAAGTTAACATATACTCAAAATAAGAAAATAGGAGTTGAAAATTGTAGATAATAAAAGATACACAAAAGTAAGTGGTAAAAATGGAGAGGAAAATGAGTTCCCAAGTAGACATGGGTTCAGATCGAGTCTTCCAACATTTTTTAAAAAAGATTTTACTTATTTATTTCAGACAGAGATAGAGATCATGAGCAGGGGGAGGGACAGAGAAAGTGGGAGAGAAAGAATACTCAGGAAGCCTCCCGGCTGAGCTTGGAGCCTGGGGCTTAATCCTATGACCCGGAGATCATGACCTGAGCTGAAACCAAGAGTGGGACACTTTGACTGACTGAGCGACCCAGGCAGTCCCAAGGCTTTTAACTTTTATTTTATTTTATTTATTTATTTTTTTAAAGATTTTATTTATTTATTTGACAGAGAGAGATCACAAGTAGACGGAGAGGCAGGCAGAGAGATAGAGGGAAGCAGGCTCCCTGCTGAGCAGAGAGCCCGATGCGGGACTCGATCCCAGGACCCTGAGATCATGACCTGAGCCGAAGGCAGCGGCTTAACCCACTGAGCCACCCAGGCACCAGGCTTTTAACTTTTAAAACACTGTATAAAACATTACTTATAGCAATTTTTATTATCAATGGCTACAGGATGAACAATAACAGGAGCATCTCATTTGATGTAAGAATGATTTTATGTGGTTAATTCTGCAAGTAGAGAATATGTCCACCCTCCCCAACCCTCTTCAATCAAATATCACTTCTGACCTAGTACTCCTGGTGCTCATAGATGGGCAGAGCCTGGAGGGCGCTGGAAGCTGGTGCAAGACTTTTCTTCCCAGGTAACACATGGCATGAAGACATCGATGGATGAGAGAAAAAGGAAATGCAGGGCTGTATTTGTGTTCTTGCAAGAGGCATGGAGGTATTTCTGAAAAAGTTGCCTGAGTCCTGTAAAAGAGAGGAGAGCACAAGCTTTTGTAGTTGGAAGAAGAGGAAACCATTTCTCAATATGGAGTTGGCCATTTGCCAGCTGGTACATCATTGACTCAAAGGGCAGGGGCTGCTGTTTCTTCAACCTATATGGAATTGTTAATGCTTAAGCTACCCTAGCAGCAAGAGCTGAGCCTCAAGGATAAATTCATCTATGACCAGGCAAAGAGAAATATAACTCATTTATGGAGTCTGATAAGCAGAGAGAGGAAAAATAAGCAGAATACTCAGAATATAAATTGGAATTTTGGGGGAAGACAGGCAACACCTTCAATAGCCACAAAATAAATAAATATATAAATATATAAATACACATACATACATACATACATATACATGTATGTATGTATATGTATACAATCACATAAAAGATTTAATTATAGCATAAAATGCTTTCTAGAAAAATAGTTATCAAATTTTTAAAATTTGATATTTCAGGAACCCTAAGATACAAGTAAGAAGAGTTCCAGGAGAGGAAACAAGGAATAGACGGACAAGAGGCAAAAATTAAGCACAACGTAGAAGGAAAGAAAAACTTCAGTCTGCATTTCAAAATTGTTCATGAAATTCTAGGCAAGCTTGATGAAAATGCACCTATTTAGGATATAGTAAAATTCCTGAAACTCCAAGAGAAACTAATAGAGAGAATAAAATGATTTACTTATGAAGAAGTAGGAAGAAAAGGAAGAGAATGAGAAGAGGAAGGTTCAGACAAGCAAAAGACTTCTCAGCTGCAGCATTGGAAGCTAGAAGATTTTCAGAATTATAGCTCTGGACCACTGAATGTAAAGACTGTGACCTAGTAAAATTACTCCCACTTGAGATACTATTTACCTATCAGCATGAAAAAAAGAAATTTGTAGAAATGCAAGAGCTCTGAGAATTTTTCTTCCATACCTTCATTTTGGAGAGTACTCAGGAAAGGCTTTAGTCAAATAGCAAATGAATAAGAATAGAGATTTTTAAGGTAGAAGATAAAAGAAAAAGCAGGTGATGAGCAGCTAACACTGCAGTCCTTACAGTTCTATCTAAATGATTAATGATAAACTAGCAAAGTGTGATATAAATAATAAATTATGATTTTTAAAATAAAAGTGACATTCTATAAAGGAAAATCCAAGAATTATCTAAGACAAACAAAAAAAAATTTAAAGTATTGAAGCAAAATGGGAACTGTGGGTATAGGAGTGGGGAATAATAGCATCTCAAATGTTGTATTTATGGGGGGTGCTGTATAAGTGTATGTGTGCTGTGGACCATGTAAGAGAAAGAACATCTGAAAGTTTCATCTCATTGGGATGGGCAGGAGCAGTGGAAGAAAAAACAGATGTTATAATAATAGGCATCTTATTTCCATAAAGGAGTTCAGAAATACATGTTTCATTATGACTGTATGACTGTAAAGGATGGAAAGGTACCCACCAGTGGAATTTTAGAAAAAATGAAAATGAGAGAACTTCCAAATTAAAAATGGTGGAAAGAGTAATGAATAGCAATTTGATCAAACTAGAAAAAAAGAAAGATAAAGAAAATAAGAAAAGGAAGTAAATAAATGTCAAAGAGAATAAATTAACAGTACCAAAGATAGTTTTTGACACTAAAGATGAATGGACTATATTTTTCTAAGAGAGAACACCATGTTGTTTGTAAAGTAAAACATGCACATACACACACAGAATTGTATACATAAGAGGATAATTACTAAATATTTTTAATTTAGTAACAATTTTTGAAATTTATCATATTTTCCAGCTTTCTTGAGATATAATTGACATGTAATATTGTATAAGTTTACAGTGTACAAATTCTTACCTATTATTTCTTTAAATACATTTTCTGTTCCCTTTTCCCTCTTTTCTCTTTCTGGGATTCCAATAATTTGCAGATTGTTTCTTGTGATGGCATCTCATAGATCAGGTAGGCTTTCCTTTTTGTTCCTTCTTTGTTTTCCTCTGACTAGATAATTTCAAGGGTCCTGTTTTCTAATTCACGAATTCTTTACTGTAATTGTTTCATTCTGCTAGTCTCCTGTTGATGTTCTATATTGCTTTTTTTTTTCCCATTTCACTCATTGTAATTTTCAGCCCCAGAATTTTTTTTGTTCTTTTTGTAATTTCTCCTTTTTAAACTTCTCATTTTGTCTGTGTATTGCTTTGATTTCATTGAATTGTCTCTCTGTGTTTTCTTGTAACTTGCTGAGCTTCCTTACAACAGCTATTTTGAATTCCTTACCGGGTAAATCACAGATCCTCTTATCTTCAGGATTGGTTACTGGAAATTATTGTCAGCCTTTGGTGGTGTAATGTTTTCCTTGATGTTTCCTGTTCTTAAAGTTTCATGTTGTTGTCTTCATATGTAGAAAAACGAATCTCCTGTAGTTTTTATTGACTTACTTTCAGAAGAGAAATGCCTTCTGTCAGCTCTGCTGAGGCTTCTTAGGCTTTCTTGGATCTACGGATACAACTGCTCCACACTTTTTTCTCCCTCTGTGGCAGAACTCTTAAGTTTGTATGCTCTCTCTTGACCTTGCAATGCATTAGTCCTGGTGCTGGCAGGGTCTCCTTTGCTTTCCCAACGGTATTGCTAATGCTTAAGTTTCTGGTATCTCCCTAGCCCACAGATTTGGACCAGTTTTCTGCAAGTGCTCAGTAGCCATCTGCCAGAGAATACCCTTATTACCATTGGGAGCACACACAAAGATGACCACAGCATAGTGTGTGTGTGTGTGTGTGTGTGTGTGTGTGTGTTTGTGTTTGTGTGGCATGTGGGACATTGGAGTCCTTGTGGACCCATTGGAGGAATCCATGGGTGAGGCATCCCCAGTGGCTTCTTGTTGGAGCCCACAACCTAATTAGTAGGGTTCGTGTGCCTTTAATGCCCTCCAAGAGTCCCAGCTGCCGTTCTTCCAGTAGCTTCCTGCCCCCTAGTCCTGCAGCTCAAGACTCAGTATTCTGGATGGGCTGAGAGAGAGATGGACCTCTCTGGTAGCAGCATCCTGCAGGGCTGGAGGAAGCCAGGTGTTCACACATGTTCTCTCACTTGACCCTGCAGGAGAAATCGCAGACCAAGAAGGTCCCTGTTGCAACTGAGCTGTGCTGCCTTGGAGGAGTTAAGAGGTAAAGTCAAATTGCTCCTGTTATCCTTTCTAAAGTACCCAAACTGATTTTTTTTTTCTCTAATGGTGCACTAGATCTTCTTTTCTGGAAATCTGGACTTTTCCAAAGGCTCTCTCGTCATAGGCGATTGCCTACGACTGTTCTCCAGGGACTCCCCAACTGACTATTGGGCTGGACCACAGCTGGCAGGGAGTGGGGCTGGTTCAGAGTTCACTTCAGGATCTACAGGAGGAAGTGATGTCTGTATGCCGATGACCCAACATGAAGGCTGCTGAGACTCCTCCAAGTTCTTGGGTATGATCCTGGATCTCACAGTTCCCAAGGAGGCACTTTTGTTCATGGATGGATGTCAAATGATGATTTTGAGGGAGGGATGTGATCAAGGAGCGTTCTCCTGGGCCTTCCTGCTTACTCTATCCTGCTCATTACTAAATGTTGATGATGCGTATGACAGAACCTCGAACTTTCACTGATTTTTACTTTCTTCTCTTTACCTTTATTGACTGATTGGCTTTTTCTTTCAAATTTCACAATAAGCAGAGGTTGTTTATACAATCAGAAAAAAGGTAAACTAGTTTTATTGTGGAGGAAAAGGTTGGTATAATAATTAAATGAAATTCATTGCCCCCATTTTTTCTTTTTGGCTCTTGCTGAGAAAACAGCAAGATACCAATTCTGTTTATCTCAAACTGCTAATCAGCAAGAACCGTGTCCCCATCATGGATGATTTAATTTTCAAAAGCATAAACTGACTTCTGGATTTTTGTTCTGCCTCTATGGGCTAGGAGCTGCTTACCATCTATCAGACCTTTTTCTGTACGTCGGAGCTGGTAGGTACATCAGGTAAGAGTATCTCTCTCTATTTTTAAAATGAGAACATTAACGCGACTAAACAGCTGGTTAATAACAGAGTCAGAGTTCGGATCTAGTTCTGGTGAATTCCAGAGCTCCTGCCGCTTGCCACTATGCTCTATCACTAAGTTTACAAAAACAAACAGACCACACAGCCTTGTCCTGACGTGCCTGTAGCGTCTTTATTTATCTGCAGAGGAAGCTCCTAAGCAGACATCAGCCTATTTAATCCTCATCGCATCGCCATGAGGTAGAAATGCCTATTTTTAGAGATAAGGCAATTAAAGCTCAGAGAGAAGTTAAGCTCTTCTCAACACTTCATGGAGTGTAGACAGGTGGCAGGCCTTCTGCAAAGTGTGGTTCCCAAACTTCGTGGCATGATTTTGTGCTGTCTGGAGCTTTTGAGCTTTGAAGTTTTGCACTGATCTGTGCCTTGAAGCAGCCCACCTTGGACCTGAAACTCTAGAGATGTTCTAGACCAGCTCCCACCCTAAAAATGAGCAATTAAGCTGCAAGGGGACTGATGAATTCCTTCCAGATGATCAACGGCACGCCAGGCTTAATAAACCACAAGAGCTCCAAGGAGTTTTTCTTGCCATTGGAATCGATAGAAAACATGACTTCTGCCTCTTGTGCAGACAGAAAGAAGAGGTTTAGGAGTACGAGTCACCACAAAAACACAATGTTCGTCACTATTCAAGTGTAATTCCTATTTCCCTATCCAGCCTCCAGTGTGTGCTCAAATATAATTCACCAAACAGGGAGACTTGCTTGCTGCCCATTGACATACCTCGGGTCACAGACGTCCTACCCGTCTGCCTGGTGTGTCCTAGTTTTGTTTTCCTCCCAAGGAAAACAAACATGTTGCATACTTGGGGACAGGAAGGGAGGGATGGAAGCCAATCTGAATGCTTCTGTTGCAAAGAACTCTGCCCAGCTGGGCATTACTGGAGCACAGACCCCTTTGTATTGGGGAGCGGCTTCTGCAGCCCGCCCCACCCCCGTGTCTGGCTCTGGCCCCTGTCGCAGGGTCCCGGACCGTGTTCATCACCTGGAGTGAAAGCTGACAGGAATGAGCACAGGCAGGGAGCAGGGAGACGTGCTCGCATTGCCATGCATGACTGGCCAGCAGCCATCAACGGCAATTAAACGCGGAGAGCTGGGGATCCTTTTGGACAGGTTCAAGTTCCCTGGCACAGCTGTGATTAGATGTTTTGCGCTGTTTCCCTGTAGTCAGGATGTGACATATTCCCTTTCTCTTGCTCTTTTCTCATCTCTTTTGTGCTGGCCCGGTGCTGCCTGCTCGCCCGGCACGGACATTTCGATAACTTCATTTTGACAAGAGTTTGGTCAAAACGGAGGCAAGAGACACCGAATCAGAGGGAGATCGGCATTTAAAAAAAAAAAAAAATGCTCTGTTCTTTTCCAGATGCATGCGTTCTTAGCTTGGTAGATACAACCAGCCAAGGGAGGATTCCTGCTGCTATTTCCTTGTGTTTGTGGTAATTTCCTTCCTGAGCTGAGTTCGGCAATTTGGCTTCTTTAGAACGTTGCTGTTTTTAGGGGAACAGAAAGAATGCTCCTTGCTAGGCTGTGCATTTTCAGCGACGCTGGCCACTTCATTCTCTCCAAGCTGGAGACAGGTTGCTGTGATTCTTCATGTAACTGATGTATGTTAATGGAACTGTATTTATGAAATTGGCCTTGCACGAAAGAGACTGGCTCATTTTAAAAGGGTTAGATATCTAGTTTCGAGTGTGGAGAAAAGAACCGAGGAAGGAAAGGAGCCCTCTCCTTCTAGGATAAGTGAAAACAGAGGAAATTATCACGATGTCCTGCCCCTCAGATCTGCCTACGATCATGATTAACCTCACTGCGTTTGATCATTGCTATCATTCCTTCTTAACTGAGAAATGCACGAACATTTAGAGAATTGCTTCTAGGTGCAAAGTAGGGATGCAAAAAGGTCTAACTCAATGTGTTGGACACTTAGTGAGCTCTGATATGTGTCAGGAGCTGTCCGAAGGTTTGGGGTATAAGGAGGACTAAGGTTGGGGGCCACCTGTGAAAGAGGGGACACAGAACAGACCTCTCTAAACATAAGTATGATCATGAAGACTTGAAAGGGGGGCATCTGGAAAGTGAGACTCTGATGTCACAAAATGATAAGGTAACCGGAGTGTGGAACCAACAACAAACACACCCCTATTAGATGCCACAAATAAAATGAGTTTTTTGAACGTGTAACTGAGGGGAAAGGGAGATACTAAAATGTAACCAGAGGGTAAGAAATGAACTGTCAAGTTAAAGTAAAAGCCCAGTTTCCATTTTCACAGCCTAGTATGGAGCAGTCTTTCTGTTTGGCTCTAAGGTAGGAAGAAATGTATCTAGTTCATGACTTAAACTAACGTATTCCCTTTGCCTCCTCAAAACTCGGGTTGAAAAGTAAAAGCTGTAGACAAATAGGAGGCTTTTCTAGGAGTATACCAAGGATAACAGACTTAAGCTGTTTGAAAGGGAAATCACTTACATTTTGATACACGACAAAAACTCTGCTTTCTTGCCGAGGACTGGTCCCTGCAGGGGCTCATGACCTGCATCCAAAATATGTGAAAAGAAACAGGAATTGTATTGCAGTCAACCCAAAGGAGAAAAGCAGTAGATGAGAAATGTGTAGACTAACACTGGTTTGAACTTCAGTTCTCTGCCTTACCAGTTCTGTGTTTTGGGACTAGCTTCTTAACTTCTCCAGCCTTTAAATTCCTCTTCTGTAAAAGGCAACTTATACCTGTTAATTAATAGGATTATTGTGGCTTTGCTACTAGAGATAATGAATGTGGAAAGTACATAACAGTTAGTAGGTGATCAATTAATATTATTGATAATTATTATGACTATTATCATGTGGTTCTAGTGATTGCAACCTTGGAACAGCCTGGATGTTTTGTATTTTTGACATCTGCTAGTTAGACACTAAGAGGTAAACAGACAAAATTAGATTCTGGCTTTATTAATTTTATAAACCTGACTTAAGCTCATGCTTATGGTTTTGGAGTCTGGCTTTCAGGAAATGTCTGCAGGTCCTCAATTACCTAATTCCTTTCCAAACATTTCCAGTGGCTGCTCCCTTAACAAGTCTCTGAGGAGGATTAATCTCTAATGTATGGGATCTAAAGAATTAAGCACGTCTCAGGGCATCAATACCAGCAAAGCCTCTTGACATTGATTTTTCCTCTCTGTGAAATGGGGATAAATGGATCACTTACTAGTGAGGTACCTCTGAGTAGCAAATAAAGATGACTAGAAAACAATGTAGGAAGTATAGTATGTGTACTGGTTAGCTTTTGCTGTGTAACAAACTATCCCATAACTTAGTGACTTAAAGGAACAATCATTGTTAGCTCACAGTTCCTTGGCTCAGCCTCACAGTTTGGGCTGAGTTATAATGGGCAATTCTTTTGATGTTCTCACTAGTATGTCTGCAGTCAGCCGTCAGATAGACCAAGGACTGGGTGGTCTAGGTTGGCCCCACTCACATGGCTAGCAGTAGGCAGGCAGACAGCAAAGACAGCTAAGTTTTCCTTTCTGTGACCTCTCCAGAAGGCTAGCTCATGCTTTTTCATATGATGGATTCAGGATTCCAATTGTAGCAAGAGAAAGCAAACCCCTAATATTACAAGCATTTTTTGTTTGTTTGTTTGTTTGTTTGTTTGGATACTATTGGTTTATTATAAAAGAGACATGAAAATTATTTAAATGATAATAGATTACACAACTTACAAGCATTTTTTGAACCTCTGTTTGCAACATATTTGTTAACGTTCCATTGGCCAAAGGAAGTCACATGGGTAAGCCTAGATTCAAAAAATAGAATCTGGTAGAGAAATAGACTCCATGTCTTTATGGGAGGAGCTGCAAAATATTGTGGGTATATTTTTAGAATCTACTACAGTGAAGAAATGTAAATGAAATAGAAGTCCCAGATCTACTATCTAGGTGGATAGGCAGAGGTATAAAGAATTACACAATTTACAGAGCACCTGATAAGGTGATCAAAGATCTTTTGAGCAGAATTCCTGTGAGTGGGGGTGGACTGGGGACACTCTGCTTAGTACAGTAGAAACAGCTAGCATTTGCTATTGCTTTTGTTAACAAGCTATGTGTTGTTGGTTTGGCTGGCTAGAGTAGAGAGTTCATGTTGGGCAGTTATGGGGAAATTTGATAACCAAATTGATAAGTGTGAGTAGAAAGAGGAACTTCGATTCATACTTACTTCTCTGGAAGTCAGAAGACATAGAGTCTACTCCTGGCTTTACCGCTCATGAAAACATAAAATCTTGTACAAATTAGTTCACTTCCTTAAACACTTACCTATAAAATGGGAATTATGGAATAGGTAATCTCTTAATTCTATTTGCACTCTAAGAATTGATTTTACCTTTAATGAATTTTCACTCAGTTAATGCATTCACACAGTTAATGCATTTAGACTGCTGAGGGCTTACAGTATAATGTAAAACTAGACTATTCATTCCTCGAACATCTATTTATTGGGTGATAGTCCTTATGTCAGGAATTGGGAAACAACAATGAACAAGATGGACAAGATCCAAGTCCTTTTTGATGGTTAGGGTAGGGATGAGGGAGAGACAACACACAATGAAGCATATAGTCAACATAATAGTAACCAATCATGTTTAACATCAAAAGAACAATCAGTTGGGTGATGAGATAAAGTAAGCGTGTGTGGGTGATGTATATCAAGACTGCTTTAATTATTATAATCATGGAGGTCCTCTCTGATGAGATGACATTTCAACTAAGACTTAAAAATGAGAAGGGGCCTGACATATAAAGGACAGATATGAAAGAATATTCCAGGCAGAGGGAAGAGAAAGTGCAAAAGTCTTAAAGGCATAAACTGATAATGAAAATAGGGAATTATGGGAGTGGGAATGGTGCAAAGCACTACTGTGAATTTCACAATACCAAAAACAGAGACAGGGATTCTCTAGAATCCAACCTCAAAGGTGCCAAGTGGCCCCATGAACAAAGACTACAAGAAATTCTAAAAGATGGGCAATTGCAAGATGCTAAGGATTTAAATTCTACCTTCATCATAAACAATGGCAATTGCACACACAAGAGAAGTCTGTGGAGATGACTATGACCGGCTGAAGAACTCCCTGAAGAGCACACATATAAACTGCATAAAGACAGCCTTGGGAAGACCAAGGCCAGCAGTGGGCAAAGCTTGTGACACTGAAAAAAAAAAAAAAAACAATAAAGAAAAATCTAACTATATTTGAAGACAAGAGGGTGAAGACGTAAGAGACACATGTTTTGGAATGTTCGGTGTAATATTTAACAGGTAGGTTATGAAAAGAAGCCAGGTTATTCAACTCCCATTTGGCATCTTCTCTTTTTTATCAAGTAAGATGATACTCATAAATTAAACAGGAAGAACAAAAATGTGGAAATGTGGATACTCATAAATTAAACAGGAAGAACAAAAATGTGGAAAAGAACTCCAGGATAGGCCCCAGTGGTAGAGATAATGGTGCAGATGAAGCAGGCATTAAAAAAAGAGTAAGTTGGGCTGTTGGGATGTGCACTTAATAGTGGGAAAGTCTGACATGGAAGAGGACAGCCACTTGTTGGTATTATAACCTAGTTTGTGTCATAAGCTTGTATCATTCTTTTTTTTAAAGATATACTTGTTTCTTTGAGTGAGAAAGAGGGAGTGTGTGCACAAGCAAGGTGGGGGGGGGTGGGCAGAAGGAGAGACAAAAGCCAGATCCTGACTCAGCATTGAGTCAGGCTCTGGGCTCAACCTCAGGACCCTGAGATCATGACCTGAACTGAAATCGAGTCGGTCACTTAACCAACTGAGCCACCCAGGTGCCCCAGCTTGTATCATTCTGATTTAGGTTTTGCCCAAAAATCAAAGGCAAATAAATACATTCCGTTCAGCAGAGTATTCAGTGGCCCTATGGAATCATAGCTATTAGGAGAAATATTTACATTCTCATGGAATTTCTTTCTCAGAAAACTGTCTTTTAATTTCTATCATGATTCGTCACAAAGCTTCATCATTTTCTTGTACGACCGACTAAAGTAATTGCCTTGAGCTAATAAATTCTTCATCATCATTCTCATCATCATCATCTTCAACAACACCTTTGTAGATAGCATAGCACTCTGGCACACTTTATCTTATATGATTTTCATATCTTCCCGGCAGACTGGCAAGGCAAATCTGATCTTACCCCTTTTTACAGATAAGACAGAGGAGACTCAGAAAATGTGAGCATATGTCATGATAACAGAGCAGGGAAGTTGCTGGTATATACTCAAAATCAAATCTTTGCATTCTATATCCCATGTTCTCTACACTTAAACATCTTTTTCTTCACAGATTTAATGTATTTATTTGAGAAAGAGAGAGAGCACAAGTGAGGTGCGAGGTAGAGGAAGAGGCAGGCTCTCTGCTGAACCGGGAGCCCGAGGTAGGGCTGGATTCCGGGAGTCTGTGATGGTGACCTGAGCTCAAGGCAGATGCTTAACCGACTGAACTACCCAGGTGCCCCTCTACTTAAACATCTATGTTCGTTAAGTGTGTCTTCTTCATCCTTCCTCAAAATATGGAATAAATCAGTCACAAGCTTAACTTATGAATATCCATTTATATATGGAGGATTTGCCTACGTTACAATTCCAATAGAACCAGACTACTTTCTCTGATTTTTCTCCTTCTCATGCTTTTAACATATACTGTTCCTCTGAAGAAGAGATTTCTCTGGTTTTGCTTCAAAGATGAAAGCTTCAGCGGGTCCAACACACTGAGTTTTTAGGGTCCCGAGACCGTGGGCTTTGTGATGCTGTGCGGTTGGGAGGTTAGCTTCAGCCAGTCCTCGTGAGTTCCATGCTCACAGGGTTGGGCTATCAGGACCTTCCGGAGGCAAACATCTTAATATAACAGTTTGTAAGATTCCCGTTATCACTCCAGAGGAGCCGACTCCTGGCTAATCCTTAGTGTTTGGCTCATCTCACCAAATCCTTCTCTAAATCAGCACTGTTCTCACGCGGTGAGATCATCCATAGGGGGAAAACCTACAAATTAAGAGGGGAAATAAAGAAGAGCCTGGCAATTCTTGTTAATTTGATAGTTATTCTTAAACAAACAACTCACAGGCATTTGAAATGAGTTATTTATTTTGCCTCTGATGCCCCTGTCTCTGAACAAAAGCAAATGTACTATTAATTTCCATTTGCAACACTAGTTTGATTTCGATTTTCATCTCAATTTACTTTTAGGCTTTGTGGTGGTGGTATGCATATGTGTTTAGGATCTAGGGACTTTACGATAGAAAGACTGGATTGTATTCAAACAAATGTTTATGAGGTTTGGTTTTGTTTTTAGATTTTACTCCCCTTGCTGCCCTCCCCTTCCCCCCTGCTCTGGCCCCTATTCTGCAATATCACTAATTTGGCAACACCTATTCTTTTGAAAAGTGACCCCCTCTTTTTTTTTTTTTTAAGAACCTCTGAGTATTCCATTAACTGCTAGATTGGTTCCACAATGTCTTTGTAATGGCTTTTTGCCTCCTGGGAGATTTCTCTCTATCTTATATCCTTAATTAATAAGTTCTTTACCAATTGCCACACAATAATAGAGTATTCTTTTAAGCTTAGCGATTTGGGTAAGATTAGGGAATTTTAAATGGGACTAAAAGAATGTGTTGGTGTTCGTTAACTCAGTCTCGGTCTCCATCCTGGAAACTCTGGGTGGATACCACTGATGGAATTTCTGCTCACCTAACTGTTGGCGTTCTAGTCCTAAGAGAGAAGGATGGCACCGTTGATGCTCCAGCCTTCAGATGAGCTCAGGCAGGTAACCCCTTGTGGATGAGAAAGGCTAAGCAGCAAGTAACAGCAAGAGCTGGAGAACAGAGGCTCAGAAAGTCATTTAGATTCTTAAGGGTTCTTGTGGAAAAGCCAAAGTTGATATTGCCAGTCCCCTGTTACAATGCCTCTGACTATAACTTCCGAGGGGCCAGTGAGACGTAATCCAAGGGATGTCTTCCCATCATCACCTCATCTACTCATTTGTTTATTCAACTCACTCATTCTTCCTACTTTTCAGCAATTATTATGCTCCAGGTTTGGGCTGACAAAAGGGAGTAAGGCGCAATTCTTCTGTATAAGAAAAAGAGGTCTGTCTTGAGTCTCCATAGAAGACCAAATGAATTAGAGCCATACAGAGGGAGGAAATTATCAGTAGAATACTTCTCCGATGCAGTAGGGAAGAATCTTCTACTCTATACCCTAACGATTTCTATGCGTTAATGAAATGTTAACCAGAAATTTTTCTAAGGAGCCAGAGAGTCCAAAGCAAGAAGATGAAATGCCACAACATATTCAGGCATACAAGGGGTAGAAGTGAGGATTTGGGTAAGATTAGGGAATTTTAAAATACAAAAAAATTAATGGGACTAAAAGAATAGTGCAGGTCTGTCATTTTGTAGATAAAGAAACAGGCACAGGCAGGGTAAGTATACGGTCTAAAGTGAAACAGTGAGTTCGTGGTAATATGGACCCTCGTCTTGCTTTTTTCTACCCAGTCCAGTGACATCCTACTGAAGATTATGAGTCCATTTTCAAATTCATCACCTTTCTTCATATTCCCTCCGCCTACTTCAGTCGTCCCTCATTGTCTGCGATCCACACAACACAAATAACCAACTTCTGGGTTTTTTTCTCTCAGTATTTTTTCACTCTATCCTTTATCCAGCCCCCACCCAGAATTATCTTCCATTTGAAGAGCTCCCTGATCCGAAACCTTTAATGGATCCCATGCCCTACTGAATAAAGGCAAATCTGGTACAGCATTCAAAATGCCAAGCCCTGTACAGATGGATCTAGGTATTAGAATCATATCAGCGAAAGAGGATATATGACTCCTTCACTGAACCATAAGCATATCGAGGACAGGAACCACTGCATAGTCATCTTGGTTTCCTTAGCCTATTTCAAAGATTTTTTTTTGAGTGTTCCATTATCTTCTAGATTAACTCCACAATAATTTTCTCCATTAATAATAATGATAGTGATGATGATGATGGTGATAAAAATGGTAATGATGATGGTGATGGCTTCCCATGCACTCTTGATTTAAAAAAATTTTTTTTTAAGACCTTATTTATTTATTTGAGAGGGAAAGATAACACTTGCAGGAGGCAAAGCAGGAGGGCAAACAGACTCCCTACTGAATGAGGAGCTGGATAGGATCCTGAGGTCATGACCTGAGCCAAAGGCAGACACTTAACTGGCTGAGCCACCCAGGTGCCCTTCTGTGTGCTTTTATTTAATCATCACATCAGTCTTATGAAGTAGTTATTCTTAACCTCCTCAATTTACAAATGAAAAAAACCGAGGCATGAAGTTGTGAGCTAACTTCCTCAAGGTCGCATAGGTGGGAGGTGGCACAAGTATTTAATACAATAAAATATTAATAATAAATTATTTATTTATTTACTTATTTCATTAATCTAATAAATTTAGAGTGTGTCACATGATTGAGTACACCTTGAGGGTCAGTTGATATTCAAAATAAAATCATTGAGAAATGGCTGGCAGTTCCGTGTTTTCTGAGTTCAAATAACCAAAAATGTCTACAACCCCTTGATCCCAGAGTAAAATATAGATCCTAACCCTGGGGAACAGAATGATAAACCATTTTCCAAACCTGAAAAACAAAGGGTAGATTAATAATACCCAAGCCATCGGGGTTCAGTCTGAGGAGAAGTTAGAATCATACACTGAGACAGTGCTAAAACTGGCCCCCAAACTCTAGAAGGTTATGGCGACTTTACATCAGAAAGTCAGTAAATGACATTAGAAGTTTAATTATGCGCCTTCCTGAGGGAGGGGGATCTCCTGAATTCTCGGATTCTCTGGGATTCTGCTCTGGTCAGCGTTGCTACACTCTTATTCATCCTACCATTTTCTGTAGATAATACACGCTGCCAACGGGCCCATCCATCTCTGCCCTCTCACTGAAAGGCAAAAATCTCTTCAGAAAAAAATGCTGTGTCAAGAGCAAAACACCACAAAACCTAAAAATTGCAAGAAGACACGAGAAAAGACTAAATCTGCCAGCAGGGATTTGGGTATGGGAGCCTGTAATTACCTGAGTTGGAACCTGGCCAGCAAACAGGGATTCATGCAGAAATAGGACGGCTTCCATCCTGTGAGAAGGTCCAAGCCAGCTGTGGGGACCAGCGGCGGTCAGGGCCTGTGTTTTATGTTAACAGAACACTTGATTTCTGCCACCCCCGGGAGCACAGTGGCCCCTTGCTGAAACTCTCCTTTCCACCTGACTTGAAGAACAGCGTTGCTCAGGGAAGCATCAGCATTATAAATTACTCAGGATAGTCGAGGAAGCAGAAGGGATTTAAGTGTTGGCAGGATTATGAAACATAGTCCAGTGTGTGAGTAGGAGAGAGGAAGGGAGCAGGTGGTATTTCAGAAGCACTGACAGGTACGACTTAGAAACTCCTTAGTGGCTCTCAAATCTCGTTGCCCCCTTCCTTCCCACATCCGCCTGCAGGTCAAACTTTTTGCGTGGCAGTTTTGCCCAGCTTGCTGCAATGGAGACATAAAACTCTAGGGGGAGCTCAAGCTTCCGTGGTGGGCTTTGTGCTCCAGGCTGGGAGAAGAAACTGTCCTGCTTCAAAATGCTCAGTTAGGGGCGCCTGGGTGGCTCAGTGGGTTGAGCCTCTGCCTTCAGCTCAGGTCATGATCCCAGGGTCCTGGGATTGAGACCCGCATTGGGCTCTCTGCTCAGCAGGGAGCCTGTTTCCTCCTTCCTCTCTGCCTACTTGTGATCTCTGTCTGCCAAATAAATAAATAAAAATCTTAAAAAAAAAAAAAAAAAGCACGGTTAATGAGCCTTGAGGCAAGAACGGAGAAGCCGACGGCTGTCCCTCTGTCAGAAGCCCTTCCATCAGGAGCTGTCTAGTCTCTTGGATAGTTCGATCTATTGCGGGCTGTGGCAAAGCAGCCTGGAACTTCTTACACGAAAAGCATAACTGTTCAGTGATTAAAACCAAAGGGCGGGGGAGCCTGGGTGGCTCAGTAGGTTAAGCATCACACTCTTGATTTCTGCTTAGGTCACGATCTCAGAATCCTGAGGTCAGTCCTGCTTCCAGCAGGGGTGTGGAGGCTGCTTAAGATTTCCCCTCCCCCTCTGCTTCTTCCCTTCCCTCCCCACACTAGCATGTGTGTGCATGCTCTGTAGCTAGCTCTCTAGAAAAAGAAAGAAAGAAGAAAAAAAAGAAAAAAGCAAAGAAAAGGAAAAAAGCAAAGAAAAGGAAAAAAAAACAAGAAAAAGGGGCAGGCTACCAGGGGATAGGAGAATTCTTTCATTTCATGGGTTTTACAGGTTCAGAGATTCAGTGTGGGGTGCTGAAAGCTTCTGGAGGTGGATAGAAGTGATGGATACACAGCAATGTGAATTTTTTTAAAAAGTAGTTTATTTTTCTTATTTTTATTTTTTTAAAGATTCTATTTATTTATTTGACAGAGATCACAAGTAGGCAGAGAGGCAGGCAGAGAGAGGAAGGGAAGCAGGCTCCCTGCTGAGCAGAGAGCCTGATGCGGGGCTCGATCCCAGGACCCCGGGACCAAGACCCAAGCCGAAGGCAGAGGCCCTAACCCACTGAGCCACCCAGGCACCCCGGCAATGTGAATTTTTAAAAAGATTTTATTTATTATTTGACAGAGAGAGACAGAGCAAGAGCGGAAACACAAGCAGGGAGAGTGGGAGAGGGAGAAGCAGGCTTCCTGCTGAGCAGGGAGCCTGATACTGGGCTTGATCTCAGGACCCTGGGATCATGACCTGAGCCAAAGGCAGACGCTTAACGACTGATCCACCCAGGCACCCCAGCGATGTGAATTTACTTAATGGCACTAATTTTTGCACAATTAAAAAATTTTAAGATATACATTTTGTTAGGTACATTTTACCACAATTTTTAAAAAGCTTTCATCATGGATTTGGATAGTTTCAAAAATTTAAATTTCTAGTATATTTCAATGTTGGCCTCTTTAATGTAAATGATGATATCACTCTTTAAAACAAACAAATGGCATTGGAGGGATGAGATCTGGATAAACCTCTCCAGTGAATGACTCCTCAAATTCATCCTCTTCACAGGAAACGTGCTCAGAGAAAGCAACGTGTGACGTCTACCCTCTCTTCTTGTAGAGGAGGAATCTGGGACCCATGTACCACCCATCTAGATCTGGGTCCACTGTCCCATAGCTCTCAACTAAATCTTGGCACACTGTCCCATAGCCTTGAACTCTGCGTCTGCACCTGTGATGCTTTTGTCCCTCTCCACACTTTGCTCAGGCCATTACCCACACCATCACCTCCTAGTGCTTTGTGGGGCTAACTTATGCGGCACATAGTGGGTGCTCCATGGTATCTGTGAAACTCAGCTTCACATAATATTGTTTATTTATTTGTTTCAAGAACCTGCACAGGAGTGGGGGCGTGGGGAGGGACAGAGGAAAAGGGAAAGAGAGAATCTTAGGCAGGCTCCACACTCATCACAGAGCTGGACATGGGGCTTGATCTCATGACCGAGATTGTGACCTGAGCCGAAATCAACAGTCAGCACGTAACCAGCTGAGCCTCCCAGGTTCCCCCAGCTTCATATCATATGAAGCCCTTTAACGCGCCCCATTCCCCACACCCCTGCAGGCGCCAGAATGACCAAACATAGAGGATGACACATCGGGGGAACTCTAATTCCTATGGAAGGGGGAATTATGCGGGTAAGAGAGAGTGGGTGGCCCACATCGGAGCCCCTGAGCTCTGATGACTCCACACCCAAGGTGGGCTTCACAGAAGGAAAATCCTCCAGCAGGGTACTGATTTCCCTCACTGTTTCATTCACTCCTACATCCACTTGATGTCACTCTCACTGCCCAGTAGAACTGTGTGTCAGAGGTCTTTGGTCACAGAGCTCTTACATTAATAACTTCCAGAAAAGCGTGGCTAAGCCAGGTTTGGAAGGATTTGGGGGGGTCTCTGAGCTACCTGCCATGCATCATCTTGCCTGGACTCTCCCCTGACTCCAAGCACAAGACACCCTCACCCTGTCTCATTTCCAAGTTCTTTGTCCTGAAGACAACCCGCCAGAGATCTAGTACTTGTGATGCTTGGCCCCGAGCCAGGCGTGCAAGGGCAAAAGCTCGCTGAAGCCGGGAATGTGCCCTGGGGATTCAAGTCAGGAGCTTTCCTTCCGCCTCTTCATGGGAACTTTATTTTTCTGCTGTGAGTTCTCCAGTTTATGAGTTGACCAATTATATTTTTCCCCAAGATAGAAGTTTCCTGTAGGCTAATTTGTCATTCCTGAGAATGCAAAAATCAACTACGAAATAGCAGGGTTCATAACAAAGAGTAAAGAGGAGACTCTCAGTTCTGTTCCTGGCCCGACTACCCACTTGCTAGGTGACCTTGAATGGGTCACCTTAGCAGGTTCTGTCTTTTTAGGGTGTTTAAAACAAAAACAAAAACAGATAACCCATGTGGACATTTTTAGGATCGTGACGAGAAAAATGCGACAATCTTTCTAGAGAACATTTGAGGAAAATTGACACTTTAAATCCTGGCTGTCACTAATCTCCTTTCCGATCCCCATGAGTAACCTACAACTTTGGGAATTTCCAACCTTAAAGATAGGGGAGCTGAAATCATTCCCCCCCTTCTCTTTCACACCGTGGCAGGCCCATCAAAGTGTCACAGGACTGAAGACGGAGCACTTAGCTTCTTTAAGCCTGGATTTAAACAATTGTTTGCAGTGAAACCCATCTGTCCCTGGTGAGCCATTTCTTGCCAAAGCCCACTGGCCAGGATGGAGTACTCTGGGGATGGCCGTCTGCCGCTCCGAGGAGTCTCCCCACCGCGGTCTGCTTGCAGCCCGAGCAGCAAACACTGGTGGTTCAGTTATTTCTTGGGGTCATGGTCCAAATCAGATCTGACACCGCCACAGAGCCACACTTCTTGTTTGTCTCCAGTAACTTACTGGAGATGGGTGCTTTATTTTTCTTTGCTGCTCCTTCCTTATCGGTAAGTTGTCTTCTCGATGGAAGAGACGCAATTTTGTTAACCCCATAGTAATGATCAACAGAGCCACAGAAATGTTTGTCCAAAAATTTTTCTTCAGAACACCTATCATTGGCAATAGGTAGTTATGCATTTTACTTGTTTACAGTTGTCTCCCATGTAGCTGGCGGATTGCACAGGCGCGTGAATCATGCGTATTTTGTCCTTGAACTTCAGAACCGAGGAAGGTATCCAGCTCATGGTTGTCATCACCAGGATAATATTTGGTGAAAAATATCAAACCTTTCAGAAATCCTTATTATAAGGAATCTCAAGGGGTTGAGGCAGACCAAAGAACTTCAGTGAATATCTTTTTTAACTTTCCTCTTTTATAGATGACTTAGTTTTACTTTGAGCCTAAGAGGGTGTTGGTTACCTCAGGTTACATAACATATAGGCAGCCGAGGAGCATGCTTCTGGGAGGTCCCTCATTCCAATTCTATTTTGTTCACTCTGTATCCCCAGGGCTCAGATAGCTCCTGGTACATGGTAGGTGTCAAGCCCTCCTTCCAGGGACCACAGTTGGAGATCCACTGGTGTATTAACACTAAACTTCTTGCACTTAGCTGAGACATCATACATTTAACCAAAATAACATTTGGGACTTGCTTTGCCTTCACGCCTCCCCCGCTTTCATAGGACCTTTCTTCAAGGTCACCCAATGTACTTGTTTCTCTTACAGCACTTTCCACACTAGAATAAGACTCTTCTGCCTGCCGGTCTCCCCAGGAAATTGCAAGTTCCCTGAGGAAAGACCTCATATTCCTCTGTCTCCCCTTCAGCCCAGCACGGTGCCCACACCTAACAGGAGCTCCACAGTGTGACTGGAGAAGAATGGAGGGCAACTGTGAATGTCCACTGTCCGCGTTCCCCCAGACACGTGCCAAGGGCACAGTGTTTTCTCATGCTGGTCTTCCAAGCCCAGCAGACACCAGACAAGAGTTAAGAATAATTATAATCAAGGGGAATGTTTGCAAAAGCCCTTGTCCCATCAGACCTTGGCCACGCACCACGTGTGTGCAATGGGCAAAGGGACAAAACGCAACAGGGCCAATGGGACAAGGTGATGTATGCGCAGAGGAGGATTGAGATAAATGACGCATGGAGCACCTACTCTCCAAATGTTGTTGCTCTTTGCTGTGGCTGTTGGACACATTGAGAGCATTATCCAACTATCAAGATGAATAATTTTCAGGGGACTGTGGCCACGGAGTTAAAACATGGCAGTAGAATTCTGGGAAACAGGCTGAAGAATCACTAAAATGATGTTGGTGAGTGCATAACCACCACGAAATCTCTGGCTAAGTCACCTGGTCCAGATGCCGGCTGCATGTATTCTAGACGTCAGGAGTCCTGGCGAGGTCACAGTTGGAGCCCACACTTAACATCATGCTCCCGCTCCTTTCTGCCTATGTGACCAGAGCAAGTTGCTTACCTTTGAGTTTCAGTTCCTTCATCGGTAAAATGGAGCTAAAATCTCTGCCCATTCTGTTTTGAGGATTAGGTGAAATAATGAATGAAGAGTGCCCAGTCCTGGGCAAGGCTGATGAGAAACTGAGCTGTTATTGGTGTTGTTGTTGTTGTTACTATAATTTTACCAGAAATTCTGTAACTAATACTTCGTATAATCAGAGATCTTTTTTACATACACAAAATGGATTATCTTAATATTTTAATAAAAAATTAATGAAATGATCAGAACACAATTCCACCTTCATGGGGCAGGAACAGCGACCCCAGCATTCAAGGAATGCTCTGGCATATTTATTTTTGTTGTTGTCATTTTTTTTTTCAATACAGCCGTGAAAATTGTTACTCAGAATAAATCCCAAGTGGAAGGGGAAATTGAAAATGACAATGTTATTGATACTATTATGAAGAGTACTCATTGAATGAGCACCTAACATATGCCCAAATCCGTGCTAAGAGCTATAGAACGAGGATACCCATTTAATCCTCAGGACTAGAAAGGACTTAGCCTTAAGGTACATTCTATGAAGTAGGTACCACTAGTCCGTGAAGTAGATTTTATAGCCCCCATTTTAGAGACGAGAAAACTGAAGCTTGGAGACAAGTGGAACAGGGATGAGGGATGAGCCCAGAGATGAACATAAGGGGCAAGACCAGCCCAACGAGGTCACATGCTTGGTCCAGGACTCAAACCCAGGTCAGCCTGACTCAAAGGTCATGTCCTTGTCCACCACCTGTATGGTTTCTATATATATGAGATGGCAAAAGTTCCATCATTCCCCAGGTCATGAGTTCCTGTTTCTTAAAACCCTCAGCATTAGTGATTTTATAGACCGATTGGAGGAACATCGAGTGGAAACAATGCTTAGTTCCAAGCCCTGTGCAAGCCACAGTGAGAGATTTAATAATATGGGAGTCCTGATTTTGTCATCCAAGCAATTTACGAATAACAAAAGGTATACAAAGAAATCAAAACTGGGTGCAAAGTGAGGTGTGGGCAAGGGGCAGAAGTGCTGAGTAAGAACTCGGGCAGCTTCTAGCTTCCAAATTAGAACTCTTCTGCTCTAGTGTGGGCCTCTTCTTAACTCCCCGTCTGAGTGGCACAGTTCAAGACAGACTTTAACTGAGATCTGGGGCAGACAGGCTGGATGGACTGCTTTTAAATCCACAAACTCCCCCAGGTCTAGCCAATAAGCCAGGATGTCGTTTCTTTCCAAGATATCTCAGACACAGTTATCTTGGCAACTAAGTTGCATATCTAAGTTGAAATCATGAGCTGTACTGGGCCGTTGTCCTCCTGGGGGGCTGGCTTCTCACCCCCACCCCCAGTCTCAAAAATATGTCAGCCTCTCATCTCAGCTGTTTACAGTATCTTAAGAAACTCTCTTTTCACAGTTTTCCACTCACTTCCTCTGATCTCAGGCTTTCTGATCTCGGGGCATCCCGGGTGAAGGCTGTCAGATTAGCAACGAGGGTAGATCGGACTTCTTTGCAAAGTTGGACAAATGGTGAGGGTTGTTCTTACAATGTATCTTTAACACGTCTGCTGTGTATGTGGGGAGTGAACTCACTAACTTTCTGTTGTTATTTTCAGAAGTTAGTATATGATTGAGTTCTTTGTTGGACTTTATTTACTTATTTATTTATTTATTTTTGGACTTTATTTTGACTCAAACACTGGCGTCAGTTAGAAATGAAGGCAAAAATTTCATTTTGGTGAAATCAGTGATGGTCCTGATATAACTATCATGAGGCCTAGGTATGGATATGTACAGAGTATAGCAGCCTAGCATTGGCCCACCAGCAGTGGCCCATGAGCATGGAACAGCTTGGAATACAGGCAACAAACCTACAGGGATAAGACATCCACAAGGGGCGTTTCAATATCCTTTCGGGAACCAGGACAGTATCAGCAGGAGATGGTAAAGAGTAGTACTGCGACCGCACGCAGGCACCAGCACACGCATGATGGAAGCAAAGGAATAAAGGAGGGACAGCCCCACCTGGACAGGAGGAGAAAGGAGTGATGCCGGGGAAGAAGGTGCTAGAAACAAATCCTGTTTGACCCTTTCTCTTAGATCCAAAGATGTCTGAGTCATGACAATCACACTTCATCATCATCATCATCACAGTAATGATGGTAACGATAAAAGTAGTTGTTCTTTACTGAGGGATCTTTATCCTGAGCCAAGAATTGCACTGGACATTATGCAAGTACTTTCTGCTCCACTCAAGTTAGTCAAGGGCCTTCAGAGATGTTAGCATTCACTTAAAGTCAATCAGAAATCTTCATTATCTGAGAAAAAAATGCATAAAATAGTGGGCTCAGTATGATGAAACAGTGATCAGAACCTGAGATTGCACCTCGAGCAGAGATTCCAATATGCTTCGATGCTTACGTAGGCTCTCAGGCCAGGCTGTGATGTGTTTGATGTGCTGCTCCTTAGCAGGGACATTCTCTAAGACTATTCTGGTCTTAGTTGTCTGATTACTGTTCCTTTTGTACCAGTCAGCCAAAATGAGAGAAAAATTTTGTTCCTTATATCTAAAATGAAATTGGTGGGCATTCCATGCATGCTTAGGAAAAGAACTTCTAGAAGAGAACAACAGGATGTTACACTGACATCTCACATGTCCATGGACCAAGGCTGTAGATCTATCCCCATATTGGTGTACTACCTTTCAGAGACAAAACAAAAACAAAACTCCAGTTTGGGGCTCTACTGAGCATATTTAACTTAAACAATTTTTATCAATGAATGTGTGGGTCCCAGAGGAAGCCTCAAGAATCAGACTTGAGCAGCTTTCCACCACAACTGAGCAAAGTTATTGCCAATCATTCAGTCAGTACTGTTGGCTTGTAGATGGACAGAACATATACAAAGATGTTACAAGCCGCCAAGCCTCCATCATTTGAATTTCATGTAAACATCAGACATTATTAAGAAACTATGTCCTGGACAATGGACCAGGCCCTTCGTGGACAAAGATGAATCTGCAAGGTTCTAGACTTCAAGCAACTCATGGCCAATTTTTGGGGGGGGGGGGATTCTGTATTAGTGAAAAGTAGGAATTAACAGATTAGTTTTAAAGTCATGATTTCTTAAGAAAAATAAAAGGCAGCCAATTTGAATGGGTCAGTTAGAAGTGCACATTATTGGGACTCACCTACTGAATCAGGAACTCTATTTGCAGTGCCCAGAAAGCTGAGTTCTTCCAAGCTTTCTGAGTGGTTCTGGAGTAACTAAGTTTGGGAACCACAGGATCAGAACACACAACACAGGAGTTGCAGATAAAGCAGGTATGGCCAGGTAGTATAGCATGGAGACACTTGCATGAGCTGGAAAGAGATTTGACAAAGAGTTGCCACTGAAAAGTCTCTAAGCAAAGGAGTTGCATGGTCCTCTTTGTGTTTTTGGAAGAGCAAGGAGAAAAAACTCACTAAAATTGTCTTGCTTTAATGACAGCAGACATATAAATGCCTCCTATAGGGCCAACTTTGCAGGAACTCAGAAGGAACACAAGCCAAAAAAAAAAAAAAAAAATCCTGGATTTCTCAGTCTCCTTTGCTAGTGGTTATCATGTGATACAGCCAGAAGTCCGCTGGGAAAGATTTCTAAGAGAGTTGTGAGCTGCTGAACCAAGACCAGAAACTACTTACTTCTTGACTTTTTTTTTTAATTTATTTTTATTGAGATATAATTAGCGTGTAACATTGTGTAAGTTTAAGATACACAACTTGACTCGATACATTTATAGTATGCAACATAATTACCACTATAACTAACACCTCTAACACCTCATATGATTGTCATTTTTTTTTTTGTAGTAGGAAGAATTAGGGTCTCATCTCACAGCATCTTTGAAGTTTATGAGACAGTATCCTTGTCTATAGGAACGGTGCTGTGCACTAGATCTCCAAGACTATTAGCTCAAGTTAGTGCTCTTAAACAACAATTCCTTTACCAACCTCCTGGTCCCTGGCAACCACTATTCTGCTCTCTGTTTTTACAAGTTCATCTTTTTTCAGATTCCACATATTAGTTAGTGATATGCATTTATTTATTTGAGAGAGAGAGAGAGAGAGCGAGCATGAGTGCATGGTTGGGGGAAGTGACAGAGGGAGAGGGATTGAGAATTTCAAGCAGGTTCCAGCCTGAGAGCTAAGCCCAATGTAGGGCTTGATCTCACGACTCTGAGATCATGACCTGAGCTGAAATCAAGAGTTGGATGTTTAACTAACTGAGCCACTCAGGTGCCTTCTCACTTACTTTTTATCAGAGAAATATGCCACCATCAGCTCAGGCTTCAGGGCTTTGTTACTTGCAGCCAAGCACATTTTCACATACCGAGCTGTATTCCAACCCTGAGATTACTCTTCCAGCTTCCTTGAGCTGTGATCAAATATGATCCTTGCTGACCTCCAAGATGAAGGGGAATTACTTGTTATGAAAATACTACCTTACAGACAACGAGGAGGTGAAGATCTTGTCCTTTTGTCTCCAGATCTGACTTCATAAAGAAATTGTGTGTGTATAGAAAGGTCAGGTTCTCTTTCTGCAAAACAAAAGGGCTCACCTTGCATTTATGTTCCCATTATAATTGCCTTCGCTCCTTGATCCCAGATAAAACATGCAACCATGTACATTCAAGTTTTTGGAGGAGGAAGAACTTGGATGACATTCGGAGACATCTGAGTGTGGAGCTCTCTGGGTCTGCTGCTTGCTGCTTTTCCTTCATCAGTCTGTACTATGCTCCTGAACTTGAGGAAAAATCCACTGAGGGCTGGGCCTTCAAACAAGAAAAGAAAACTTCTTCTTCTTCTTTTTTTTTTTTTCTAATTTGAGAGAGAGTGAGAGCCAGAGAGGTCACAGAGGGAGAGGGAGAAGTAGAGTCGCCACTGAGCAGGGAACCTGATGTGGGGCTCAATCCCAGGACCTTGAGATCTTGACCTGAGCCAAAGGTAGAGTTTCACTGACTGAGCCACACTTGTGCCACAAAAAAACCTCTTTTTGAACACCTGGAATTCTTTTTAAAGGACATCTTCTTTCTTAAAATTCTAAAATTTGGATTTTGGAACAGTCTTGGGAGTCATTTGGTTCAATCTCTGGTATGAAATAAATCAAAATGAAAATCAGACTACCTTTAAAAAAAATTCCTTGAGGAGACAGATGACACAGTGATCTCTGGCAGAATTTGATCAAACCTGTGTCAAGTATGTCTTCCTTTGCCTTAATTGAGCCTCCTATCTTCAATTAAATATGTAAGGGAAAAAAAAAAAGAGAAAAAAACCCCAGAATATTACTTATTCTCAAAATAATATTCCATAGGTTGCAAATAATTACTAATTTGTCTCTCTTTCTTCCTTGTCCATGATGGAACAAGTCCAAATGAGCACTGCATTAGAATCTTTCTATTTTCATCTTTCAGAGTTAGTCCCAGGTAACATTGTAAGTTCAGGGCACACAGACGCACTTCTGTGTTCCTGGGCATTCCCCCACGCCCTCTCCATCAGGATGGAATATTCCCTACGGGCTGCCACACACTCCATCTTAGGCTCCATCTAAGTTTGGCTCTTTCCCTTCCATGTTTTCCTTTGCTGTTCTGCTCACCACTTCCAAGATAGCCAGATATTATTATTATTATTATTACTATTACTATTATTATTATTATTTTAACATAGCAGTTCAACCTGGACATGGGGCTGAGTTCTCCAAAATTTTAAGACTAGAGATTTCCTGCCTTATCTTGTTTTTATTTTATTGCTCTCCATCTCCTTCTTGTGTGTGAGAAAATGCATTTGTTCCTCCATCAGAGACCACTGGTCCAAGTGGTCCCATCCATCAGGCTCTGTGTAGTAAGGATAGAAGAAAGAGAGTCTAAAAGTAGGGCTCATTTCAGAATTAAGTGCAGGGTGAGCCAGTGTTATCGACAGAAAGTCTCTCCTTCATAATTGGTCTGCAGATATACTCAGAGACTTGGAAGGCCTCAGGCTTTGAAGACAAGCCATGAGGTAAAGCTCTGCCTGGCCTAGCCAGCCCTTGCTCTCTGAGTGATGGGTTGACACTACTGTCTTCTGTCAGCATTATTGTTTCTGTCATCTCTAGAGACCAAAGCAAGTGCAAAAGCTAAGAAAACCATGAACTCGAAAGCAAATAGATTCACTCTCAAGGTTCTGTAAGTGGATTCCTCCCCAAAATATTGCTAATTTTCCTCTACGTCTCAGAGTACAAGAGAAAGGTTGGCTGCCTATTTGTCCCTGAAGAATATTACCTATTTTCTAATTTTATACACTTCCAAACCTGTCTTTTCCCAGTGGAAAAAAAAAATTTCTCTTTATTTGCTTTTTCCCTAAATACAAAACATGCTGCACTGCAGTAAAGACCACGACATAGATCCCTGCCTATTTTTCCTCTGTCTTTTCCCCTTTCCTGGTGCCACTTTATCACTGTATCCATGAGGATTTCCACAATCTTATTAATATTTAACATTTATTGTTAGTCTCTTGAGCCACCACAGAGACATATATTATCTCTTTGCAAGATTTAATGTCACCCTTAGTGATTCATATTCTCAATGGTGCTCTTTCTACTTAGGGGAAAAAAAAAAAAACCTTCTTCATCTCCAAATTAAAGCATTCTGTACCCAGCTGAAGTTCCAATGCTTGGGCAGAAGGAGTGGGCAAGAGACAATGAGGTTATTTATATTTTATCCACCAGGGATCAGAAGTTTTTCACAGGAACTTTTGGAATTATTCAACTCATGTCTTGTATTTATGTTTCTTTTGAAGCGCCTTAAAATATAGAGTTTAATTAAATAAAAAACTTAGAAAGGCCAGACATTTAACTTTGCACTGTCTTATAAGCAAAGTTTGCTCAGCAAGCAAGCATTATGAACTCAACTTCATGGAATTGATTTACTTACCAATGGGAACAAATGCTTTTTTAAAATATTTTCCCAGGACCCCTCTACAAAGCAACTGTCAGTGTGCTAATTAAAATGATTCTCATCTATTCAAAATTACAGTCTGCAGATCTCAACTTGGAAATGCTTGGCTTACTTGGAGTAACAGGAATCTCGAAGACACATGACTGGTTTATTTTTTTAAAAATATTTTCCAGGGTTGAGTCCTATATTTCAGATTAGTCATTCACCTAAGTAGTGTTTTTGGCTCCAGCCCTACAATAAGAAATATGAACTTGAATTTGCTCTATAGTTTATCCAGTTCAAAGCATCCAGGTTTGGGTGTCAGGCAGACCTCATTCCAATAATGACTTCATCTTTTCCTTATTGTGTGACCTAGAGAATAAACATTGAAACTCTTCAGAAATATTAATCAGTGTGATACAAAAATGACAATTATATTCATTGAGCTACAACTATGTTCCAGTAACTTCCAATGGGGCATCTTCCAGTCATTTCTGATGGATGGGAAAGTTCATCCTGGTCACATCCCTGAGGTCTACATGAAGCCATGTGATGTCACAGTGTTACAGCAATCTCTCCTCCCTTGGGGAAAGTACATGTAAAGTTTGGTAAATTTAATAAAAGATCAGTGTCCCTGGTAGTCCAAGGTAGGTGTTTGCTTCTCTTTATAGGCTGTCATTATTACTCTTTTTCTAGAAACATCTTATGTGTCTGCAGATGATCCTATACGGAAAGAACGTTTCACCTCCAAATATTCCACCTGTGTTTCAGAATGTCTTTCTTTTTATTTACTTAGTATTTGGCTTTGATCTGGATGAACTGGATGTTGCATTTTTGCCTTATTTTGAACATTTAGGATAAATGGCCCGAATCTCAGAAATTACCCAGAGAAATCTAGTCTGGAGTTTGAACAATATGCTAAAAAGCGTAAGAGAACAATCTACTTTCTTAGATATTATCTTTGTCTTAACAACTAGTGTTTATTAAGGGATTACCAATATTATCATTCCTATTATATGGATTAAGAAATTGAAGCCTCTGGAGGCTGAATGACTTATCCATGGGCATACACTTACAAGGGACAGAGCCAGGATTCACAAAGGGCACATTGCCTCTTGAGCTTGAGTTTGTAAACTTTGGCCTGTCTTGTCTCCTTCTTTAACCCCCCAAATTCACATCAGACCCTTTTGTTTTATTTCTCACTTGAGATTCTCTCTCTACTTCTTCAGTGTACTCCACAGGAACAAATTACTATACTCCTGCCAATCTGTCCCATCTCTCCCCAGTAAACATCTCAGGTAGGTTCAGCTCACCAAAGGTTGCTCATGAATTGAGCACTCTAATTTCTTCAAACATCTTCATCAAATTATTCCATCAAGGTTCTTTGTTTGTAGGGGTAACTATTATAAACAACGCACGACTTTTACTTTTCCAAGTTAATAACCAATTGTCATATGGAGACAGGAGACAGATAAATAGATTTTCATTGGATTCTTTGTTTTTTAGTGTTAGTTTTAAGTGTGCTCTGTGATTGTGTATACTAATCATTTATCATATATGCATTTTATGAATCTTTTCTCCCAGTCTGTGGTTTATCTTTTGATTTTCTTCACAGTGTCTTTTGCAGAGTACAAGTTTCTAATTTTAATAAGGTCCAATTTATCTCTTTTATCTTCCATGAACCATACGTTTGATGTTGTATATAAAATGTCATTGCCAAGACCAAGGTCATCTCGATTTTCTCCTGTGCTACCTTCTAGGAGCTTTATATTTTTGCATTTTACATTTAATCCATTTTGAGTTAATGTTTGTCAAAGATGTAAGGTCTGGATCTCAATTCATTTTGGAGGTGAATATCCACTTGTTCCAGGCACCATTTGTTGAAAGACTATCATTGTTCCATTGTATCGCTTTTGTCAAAGATCAGTTGACTATATTTATGTAGTCTATTTCTGGGCTCTCTATTCCATTCCATTGATCTATTTGTCTGTTCTTTCTCCAATACCACATTGTCTTGATTACTGTAGCTTTATAGTAAGTCTTGAAGTCAGGTACTGTCAGCTCTCTGACTTTGTTCTTCTCCTTCAATACTGCATTGGCTATTCTGGGTCCTTTGCCTTTCCATATAAACTTCAAAATCAGTTTATCAATATCCACAAAATAACTTGCTCCGATTTTGATTGGGATTGCAGTGAATCTATAGATCAAGTTGGGGAGAACTGACATCTTAACAATGTCGAGTCTTCTTATCCACATACATGGAATATCTCTACCTTTATTTAGATCTCCTTTGACTTCTTTCAATCTGAATTTCATTTTTCTTCATACAGATTTTATACACATTTTATTAGATTTATACCTAAGTATTTCTTTCTTGTTTTTGGTACTAATGCAAAAGATGTTTATTTCAAATTCAAGGTGTTTATTGGCAACATATAAGAAAATAATTACTTGTGTACATAGATATATTTTAAAAATCATATTTAATACTGAATGAAGCTGGATTTGAGGATATGAATATAATTCTGGCTTGGGAATACTGTATGGTTTTCGGAACATCTTGTCTACACAGACACAGCTGGAGAGACATAGGCTTCTAAGAAACTGCCCCAGGGACATCACCAAAATGAAGGGCTGAGAATGAGTCCTGAAGACAGGGCTCTTTACAAAGAGAGAGAGAAGTTCAGAGGGACAGAGCTAGCCTTATGGTGAAGTAGGTCATCCACTTAGGAGCAAGAGCGAGGTCAGAGGCTGAGAAAGTCAGGGAAATACGAGACTGTGGAAGAGAAATGCCCTTCAAATTCCTTATTCACCTCTTCAATTTAATAATCAAGACTGAAAACCAAAGTTGAAAGTGGTCTCAAAAAGTAATTTACTGTATATTTTTGTTTGCATGTATGCATGTGTGTGTGTATTTTTACATCTCTCATATCATGCATGACTTCCTTGAAATCAGTCCTATTTAAACTCTGTGGATTCTGAGAAAAAACTGAGGGTTTTGGAAGGTGAAGGGGGTTGGTGAGCCTGGTGGTGGGTATTAGGGAGGGCACATATTGCATGGAGCACTGGGTGTGGTGCCTAAACAATGAATCTTGGAAGACTGAAAAAATTAAATTAAACTTAAAAATAAGATAAAGGGGCACCTGGCTCAGTGGGTTAAGCCTCTGCCTTCGGCTCAGGTCATGATCTCAGAGTCCTGGGATCGAGCCCCATATCGGGCTCTCTGCTCAGTGGGGAACTTGCTTCCCCTCTCTCTCTCTGCCTGCCTTTCTGCCTATTTGTGATCTCTGTCTGTCAAATAAATAAATAAAATCTTTTTTAAAAAAAGATAAAATAAAGTAAAATAAATAAAATATTGTTTCCTAAGATCTGGGCATCTTATATATATAGTATCTCACCAGGAATTCTACTTCTTGTTTGTTTGTTTTATTTTTAAGTAATATGCCATTTAATAAATTCTTTTTTTTAAGATTTTTTAACTTATTTATTTGGCACAGAGAGAGAGACAGTGTGCACAAGCAGAGGGAGTGGAAAAGGGAGAAGCAGGCTCCCCACCAAGCAGGGACCCTGATGTAGGGCTCGATTCCAGGACCCTGGAATCATGGTCTGAGCCAGAGATAGGCGCTCAACCAATCGAGCCACCAGGGTGCCCCTAATAATAAATTCTTAATTATAAAACATGGACCATAAAAAGGACAAATAAGAATATATAAGCTGCTTTTATGTCACCTCTCACAGTTCAGTATTTTCCTTTTTGTAATTATCTATACATATTACATATACACATATATTTTTAAAAAGAATTGATTGCAACATGCATGTGTTTTATAATCTGTTTTTTAACTTCATATTTCTTGAAAATTTCTACATCATTAAACAGTCTTCTACAAGATGGGTATGTGTATGTACTGTAATTTAGTAAGTTAACCCCCTATTGTTAGATTATTGTTTTTAGGTTTTTCTCTATCTTAAACAAAGCTATCATGAACATCTATGTTCATAAATCATTGTGCAATTGTCTAATTACTTTCTAAAGTTACAAACCTAAAAATAAGCTTTCTGTGTCACTAGGTATGCCCATTTTTTTTTTTTTTTTTTTTTTTTTTTTTACTTTCTTGAAACATTCTTTCAAACTCTATTCTCATGGCCAACTCTTAATGAATGCATTCTTCCAGCTTTTCAGTTACTCACTGGTAGTGGATTTGCCATCTTTGAAAAAAAAAATTATGGCTATGGGGATCAGGTTTAAATAAAGGACACAGGATTTATTGAAAGCATTCTGAAAAATAGTTAAGTCAGTGTAAATTCTTACATTAGGCAATAGCTGAGATACAGAACTGACCATGTAAATGCCGTGGGGTAGCCACAGTATGGCTTTTCTCAAACTTTCTCAGCTTCTCAGAGGAACTGAGACTGCTCCTTTAGATAAAGCGCCATATGGAGAGAAACTCCTTATGCTCTGAAATACCTTTCTGCCTAGATCCTGATAGCAAAATCTGTGGTGTGACAAATGGCATCTGACATCCAGGAAGGAACACATCCTGAAAAATAAATCCATATCTTGCTTCCATCTCTAATTTCAGGGGACAGGCTCTCATGCAAGATCTGTATCTGTCTCTGCCTTCCACAAACACCAAGCCTTGATTTTCTGGCCCTGTAATCAACTTGGCCGGAACATAGCTACAATCCAACCTTAGTTAAACTTTGTTCCCGTGAAGAGCCCTGACCTACTGCTTGTCTAAAAGTGATTTCTAGAAGAAAAATATAAGGAAGCCATCATTTTAAAAATAATATTTTAAACTGCTTTTTAAAAATGGGTTTGAAGAATCCATATTTGTGAGTGTGTATGCATGTGTATTTATATCTGTATCTATTGATCGATTGGTAGAATGATATCAATGTATTTGTGATAGATAGAATGATATCAATGACATCAATGAGAATATTTACAATAGACATTATGTACTTAGGATCTTATGAGTAATTCAAAGCACAGTATTGTTAAAAGTTAATTGTGTATTCATTCCTTTTGTAAACATTATTTTGTTCTTCTGATGGGCCAGTTCATCATTACTGTTTGGTACTCAACAGTAAAATAAATCATATTTGGGCCCCATGCTTAAGACTCTCCCCATATAGGTAAAAACTGCTCAATAGCACTAGCCATGCAGAAGAACATTGACTAGTCAGTGCAATCAAACCAAAACCACACTGAGGTAGCTCTTTATACCCATCAGGATGACTATAGTGAAAAGACAAGCAATAATAAGTGTTGCCAAAGATGTGGAGAGATTCAGGTGTCACTGGTGGGATCACAAAGTGGAGCAGCTAGTTTGGACAATAGGTTGTCAGTTCCTTGAAATGTTAAATGTAAAGTTACCATATGACCCAGCAACTCCACTCCTAGGTGTCTACCCAAGAGAAATATAAACAGATGTCCCCACAAAACTGGTACTTAAGTGTTAGCAGCATTATTCATAGTAGCCACAAAGTGGGAACCATACCAAATTACCATTGACCAATGAATAAATAAACAAAATATTGTATACCCATACAATGGAATGTTATTTGGCAATAAAAAGTAATACCATGGTGTAACATGGGTGTCTCTTAAAAATATTATGTTAAGTGGAAAGAAGTCAGACACAAAAGACCACTTATTGGGACTCTATTATGTGAAATGTAAGGAATAGGCCAATCAGCAGAAACAGAAAGGAAATTTGTGGTTGCCAAGAGCTGGGGGGAGGAGCAAGTGAGAAGTGAGTGATAATGGTATGGGGTTTGTTTTGGGATGATAAAAATCCCGGGGAATTAGAAGTGGGGATCAATGTATGTATGACCCGGTGAATTTCTGAAATGCTATCGAATTGTACTCTTTAAAAAAATGAACTGTGTGATACATGGATCATATCTCAATAAAAATGTTATTTAAAAGAAGAAATTCTGGGATAATAGGACTCATTCCACCAGGAAAACAGGGTAAAAGAAGGATGGGGGCACTAAAATCTGTCCTAAAGATGAAAGGATGAATAGCAGTAAAGTTGCTAAAAGGAACAGAAAAGGACAACTAGGTAAAAGGAATGATTCAAGCACCTAATAGATTTTAAATAAGTAGTTTTGAATGAATTAATAATTTTGGAGAATCATATCCCTTGAAAATGTCATTCCAGCCCTTTCTCCGTGGGCCAAATCATGTGACCAAACGGGGAGGAACCTTTGGCAGATTACACAATGACGAAACTATGACCTTAGTAATTCCCTCTGTTATAAAACACCTATATATATCACTCTCTCTGCCTCTCTCTCCCTGGACTGACCTCAGATGAGCTCTTAGAAGACACTATTGCTATTTCTCCCATCCTAACCCTAACCCTAACCTAAAGTTTGGTGCGATATAAAGGAAACACAAATCCCCTCACATCATATAAATGAGTGAAATTACGCTGAGGTTTTTTTTTTTTTTTTAACTTTTTAACCAATTTCCTCAGAATAGAGAACTGTAGACCCCTGCCTATAAATTCCACACATTTTCTAAACAGTAAGCCATGTTTGTGGAATCCACAACTAATCTCTCCTATTCCTAGATTTTAAGAATATTCAAACAAGAAAAATCTTCAAAATATATTAAAATTCAGTTCAAAACCCCACACTTGGAATACCAGTAAAGCTTCAGCTATGGAAAAATTTCGTTACACCAGTGAAGGTAGGGGATAACAACAAAACATAGCTGGGCGCGGCATAATTTCACTTCAGGAGAAACGTAATCAACCGGCATATCATTCTATACAATTGATTATGTCTCAGAAGAAGGTTTGAGGATGGAAATGATAACAGAACCAACCTGAGCAGAAAACCTTTTGCCGGAGAAACTGTCAGTGGTTTGCAAACATGAAGAGCAGAGAATGGGTGTCTGAGAGGTGGGTCAGAAGGTAATAGGATTTTACCCTACTATGGAAACGTAAGCCACAGATCGGAAAGCTTTTATGTGATATCGCCATTTGAGTGACAACTGTCGATAGGAGTTAAACAGTAGTGAGGTCAGTATGGATTTTTTCCCCCAGGTCTCCCTGATGCCATTGCCTGTGATGAGAGTTGTCATTTTCAAATCACTTACGCACCTTCAGCTTTTTCACTCCGTCCATGGGTGGCAAAAACACCGGGGTAATAATAATGACTTGTTTTAAAATTCCCCTATCCCAGGCCAGACCGGGTTGGGAAATTCTCTGAATGCTCTTTAAAGCGTCATCCTTTAAAAATAGGTTAATAACCTGCGAGTAATTTTTTTTTTCAAAGATTTGGATAATTCAATCTCACAGTGTATTTTATGTTTCCTTTAATGAACAGAAAATTACTTTTATTTAAAAGACTTTCATTTACTCTATTGTACATTTTTCATCTGATGTAGGGAAAAATCAATTATTTTAAGAGTTAAGTTCTTTCTGGCAGTTCATTTAAGTAAATCCTACTAAGTTAAATGACCATCAGTATTTTTCCCTTATTTATCAACTCCAAGAAAAGTGCTATTATGTACAGAAGTGGAATATAATTTGCTGTTGAGGAAATGGCATTGATTTTCCTGTCGGTTAAAGACTGCTAGTTGGAATGCAAGAATAATATGTTAACTTCTACTTGACAAAATTTACTTGATAATAATTATTCTAGAATTAGAAAAAGAGGTGGCTGTTCTCATATCCTATATAACCAGCCTGTGCCTGATGTATTAAATGCTCAGGTGGGAATAGAGAAAGGGTGTTAAGTTTGGAATAATTATAACCAAAATAATAGCTTACCATTTATATGTGCATAATATTTTGAAATATATAAAATGCTCTTATGTCCATGACATAATTTAATTACTAACACATGCATTTTATAGAGTCAGGCAACTAGGTGCCTAAAACTGCTTGCTTACTGTACATTAAATTACATAATACACCCCAAGGCTTATCTGCACTTGATCAAAACATAATGCACCTATATCTGTTCCATTTCATGAGGTACTAACATTTGATTACGTGACCACAAAACTGTCAAAATATATAAACTAGCAAAATACATAAACTTATATAAACAAAATATATAAAGAGCCCACCTTCTTACTTGTTGATTTGTCTATACAGGTCCAGGATAGTGAAGGGAATGATCAGAAACTATTTCGTGTGTTGCTTCTGCCCAGAAACGTCAAATAGTGAGGACATGTTTGTTGGAAATTTAGAGGATCCTTGATAGTTCCCCTCACTGCCAGTGGATTCAAGGTCAGTGGAGAGGGAGACACAGAGTGGGCCAGAAGCTCTGGAGAGTGGGGTTCCGTGGTGCAGTCACAGTGGGCTTCCTGGCTTCCTCAGCCAGCTCTTGGGACAGCAAAGGACTGCAGGTCTGCTTCCTGGGGACAGAGCCTCCTGAGGTAGAAACAGCGGCGTGAGGAGCAGAGATGAAAGAAAATGGGTAGTAGAATGAGTTGGGCTATGGAGCGCTTTCTCCTCCCAAACTCACCCATCTGATACCTCCGAGGTGTGAGTGAGGGGGTAGGGAGACGCCAGAGGGAATCACATGGATTTCCCACGGTATTAATGTCCCTCCACTTGGAAACGTGAGGCTTAGGGAGAGTAGGGTACCCCTAACTACTACCAATAAATAACAGAAAACAAATCCACAACTCTATTCCTTTAACATCTAATGTTGTGTAATGAGAAAGGTCTTTAAAAAGAATTTTGTTAGAGTGATTTTGGCGAATACTTGCAAACGATGCATTTAAGCATACCTGTAAAAAAATGAGAGATTCCATCAGGAATGTATCACCTTAAATACCACAACTGTTTGAGAGAAACACTTTCCTGCTTATTCCCTGCACTGTCAGCTACCTCAAGTAAATTGAAAATACATATTCAAGTATTCGTAAGAGAGCAGACATCCGCAATACTGCGACAAAGTTTGTAATTTTATCATAGCAAGATGAATCTCAGAGCCCAGACACTGTGAAGACAGGCACCTTTTTTTTTTTTTTCTTAACAATTGAATCTTCATCTCCATTCAAGTTTCCATTCCACTAGGACATGGAGACCCAATCTCAGACAATTTGGGAATGCTTCAGGAACACTTTGAAACATCAAGACATCAGAGTGAGAAGGAGTGTAGCCTCCTGACTTGATATGATCTACTTGGCTGGCATTCCTCATTCCTGATGTTTATAGGCACCACCTAGCACATAATGTATTTTTGACATCTGTCCATTTCATTCCTTCTTCCATACATCAAGTCCTTTGACATTTTCCCCCAAATATATCTTAAATCTGCCCACTTCTCTTAATCTTCACTACCATGACTTGGGTCCAGGCCATCATCGATTCCTTCCTGGACCACTGCAGTGGCCTCCTACTTGGAGGCCAGCATCCATTCTTGTCTTTCACCAATTCCTTCTCTACAAAGAAACCAGGGTGACCTCTTTTATTTATTTATTTATTTGACAGATCACAAGTAGGCAGAGGGGCAGGCAGAGAGAGAAAGAGGAAGCAGGCTCCCCACCGAGCAGAGAGCCGGATGTGGGGCTCGATCCCAGGACCCTGGGATCATGACCTGATCTGAAGGCAGAGGATTTAACCCACTGATCCACCCAGGTGCCCCAGATGACCTCTTAAAAATAACTAATTACATGACACTCTTCCAAAATTTCTTCAGAAGACTTATGATCATTCTTAGAATGTCTCTAACATTTACCATAACCTAAAGGACCTGATAATGTCATCCCTGGCTGTATTTCCTGCATCACCTTGTGCTACTGATCTCCCTGTCATTATGATCCAGACACACTTTCCTGCCAAGCTCCTGCATTATCTCAGGGTGTTGGCACTTTCCTTATAGTTTTTAGCTTTCCTC
The DNA here is from genome assembly GCF_011764305.1 of Mustela putorius furo. Lineage (NCBI taxonomy): Eukaryota > Metazoa > Chordata > Mammalia > Carnivora > Mustelidae > Mustela > Mustela putorius. Next base: position 16,481,616 of record NW_025421402.1, on the reverse strand, counting down.
TAGTGTAATGGTCTCCATCATCTTCCCTGTTTACCTAAGCAATCCTACCCATTGTTTGTCTTATTTGGGGCAAAAGTCTCCCCAAACACTCAAACTACACCTCGTGTTTTATGCTTTCACAGTAGTAGAATACAACACCTATTTATTGCCTCTCTCACTCACCACGGTGTACCCCGCGCTTAGCAGAGTGGTCGGCAAAAAATAGGTATGCAGTAAACAATTGTCGAACATACAAATATTTAATCTGTATTAGTTTCTTGTGGGTGCCGTAATAAATCACCACAAACTTGGTGGCTTACAACAATAGACATTTATTGTCTCATAGTTCTGGAGCCTGAACTCTGAACTGTAAGTGGCAGCAGGAACAGATTCCATATGATGGCTCCAGGAAACAGCACCTCCTTGCCTCTCCCATGTTCTGGAGACTCCGGGCCTTCCTTGGCTTGTGGCTGATGTCTTCTCTCTCTCTCTCTCTTTTTTAAAGATTTTATTTATTTATTTGACACAAAGAGACAGAGAGAGATAGTGAGAGCACAAGCAAGAGAGTTGCAGGCAGGCAGAGAGAGAGGGAGAAGCAGACTCCCCACTGAGCAAGGAGCCTGATGTGGGACTCGATCCCAGAACCCTGGGATCATGACTTGAGCCGAAGGCAGCTGCCTAACCGACTGAGCCAGCCAGGCGTCCCTGGTCTCCCCTTTTTAGAAGGCAGCAGTTATTGGATGAAAGGTCCACATGAAACCCTGTATCGTTAATTAACTACATCTAAAAAGACCCTATTTCCAACTAATGTCCTTTTCTGAAGTTCCAGGTGGGCATGAATTTGAGGGGCCACTATGCACGCCATGACACAGCCCATCCCCTAATACTGCTTGCTTTCCCTTTTTCTTCTTCCTGCCCCTCATCAGCGGGCATTCATTATAAAAGCTGCTCTATCGTTAACATTTATAGCAGAATCTCTTTCAGCTGCTCAATTAGAGCTTAATTCCTGAAATCAAAATAACACCTTAGGGGGGAAAAGTCCCCTGTGATTATTCCTATTGGTGAAGCAGGGAATATCTTTCGAAAATAGATATGCTCTGGAGAAGAAAGACAATTATTTAGCTTTCCAAAAGGCTGAGCATAACAATGTCACACGGTACCCTTATCCTGTGTGCCTTGTTTCCAAACAAGAAATGAACTTAAACATAATATTGACTTCCATTTATATGTGTGAATGGGAAAAAGGAAGTGTCGATTTTTGAAATCCACAGTCATGTAATCAGCTGTGAATAATGAAGGAGGAAAAAACTCTCACTTGGCCCCAAAACAAGCATGAACACAGCTGACGTTTCACCTCGCACATGTGTCTAGGGATGAACATTTTAGGACATGGGTCTTCGTGTTCGTCAAGATGCCTAACGAGAGCCACTCAATGTGCCATATTCATTAAGTAACCCCAACTCTCTGTCCCCAGCTTACTACCTGAGAAATATAAGGTCGTGATTTTTACGTTTCTAATATAGGTTATATTTTTCCATCATTGATGGTCCCATGTAACAGTCACACAGTCACAAGAAGTCATTGCCCAACACTGGCAATAGGGAAGCTCTTCCACTCATGTTCTGGTGGCAATAAGAATGAATACAAATCATTTATAAAGTGATTTCAGGGTATGTTTTTAAATATAAAATTGATTATTCATGCCTTCCAAATGTAAGGGATTTACAACCACTTACTAAGCATGGGCCACACTGGGTGCCTGACAGAGGGTAGACAGAGGCTAATAAAGGAATGGTTCCTGGCATCAAGGAGCCCCAGTTTCACAGGGGAACCAGACCTGTATGTAAATAGTTATGACACAGCAGGACATGTAAATAGTAGAACTCTGGCTCTTGGTTCGGAAATAGTACCCAAACCCAAACAAAACAAAACATCAGCAACAGAAAAGGAATGTGTTGAATCCTCTTGTACGCAAAGCAGAGCAAACTTCCCAGAGGAGGCTTCTGAACAGAGTTTAAAGGATGAATGGGAAGTTTTCCAGACTGGCAGTCTGGGGAGGTGGAGAGAGGGAAGAAGCAGCAAGGCTGGGAAAGGGAATTCGATGCTCAAAAGCAGGAGGCAAGGTAACAGGGATGGCCCTGGGATATGAATTATTTGATACTACTGGGACATAAAGTGAGTTTGGTGACCAGAGGATTATCCCTAGAGGTAGACAAGGTGAGATGTGAAAGTCTTGGACATCGTGCTAAGGACCAGTGAGAATTTATTGAAGATATTTAAGGTGTATGAGTGTGTGTGTGTGTGTGTGTGTGTACAGTAATGGTGGTGGAGGGAACTATTGTCATATTTAACTCATTAATCTCATTCCTGAAACAACCACAAAGGAAATAACCCTAAAAGGTAAAAACATCTTTATTCACACTAGCAAAATTGTAGTCCAATTAACAAAAAGGGAGCTTATTGTATTCTCACACATCAAATTAAGGCAATATTAGGTCCTACTTAAAGCATAATAAGACATTGTAGCCACATGGGAAAAATTATATATTCTTAAGCATGCTCTTAAACATATTCTTAAGAATTATATATTCTTAAACATGCTCTTAAACATTCATATTAAATATGAATAAAATGGGGTACAATACTCAAACAGTGAAATTATCCTTATACCCAATTCTTTGATTTTCTACTGAATTTCAGGTAAAATTATTCAGATGTTAAACAGATAGCATAGTGAGCATAAAATGTTTAATTAAAATCACTAATGTTAGTGTGATGTGGAAGCAGAAGCCTAGCTGAGGACAGACAGCAGCTGACACCTACCCCCCCTCCCCCATGGGATATATGTGACATTCCTTAGGCACTTCTGGCTGCCCTAAAGGAAAAACAAATAGTTAATTTATAGAGATTACAATCTTGCAAGACTAGAGTCTCTCTCAGTTTACAAAAGTCAGTCTGAGTGCTGTGAATTGTGTAAAACTGATGAATCACAGACTTGTACCCCTGAAACAAATAATACATTATATGTTAATTAAAAAAAAAAAGTCTAAGCAATTTATTAGAACAAAGCATTTCTATCAATGCCCTAGCTTCTGGAAGGGAATGTAGATACAATTAAATGTCCTTATAATCTGTAGCCCATTGACTGATACTTGAAGTAGGCAGTGTAATGTTCTCCAGGAAGCTCCCAACTATCTTACTGTTAATGCCTTACTAGAAGGAAAGGCAGCCTTAACTTGAAATGGTGAGGCTTCCGGTATCCTGTGTGTCTTAACATACAAAAGTCCTTTTGAAATCTCCCTTTTCCCTACCTCCCCCAATTCCCAATTAAATAATCAGCCACCCCTCACAACCCTGGAGGGCAGGTTTTTCTGCCCACGGGTTTTCTGCCCATGGGTCCTGTCCTGGTACTCTAATAAAACCACCCTTTTGCACCAGAGACCTCTCAAGAATTCTTTCTTGGTCTTCAACTCTGGGCCCTACCCCACCAAACTTCCCCTATATTCCAAAATTCCCTCATATGGATGCCATTTGTTGGCAGCATTTTAAAAAACAAACAAAAAAAATTCACTTTTTCACAGGAAATTCTCGATTGTAATAACACATCATCCAGGAAAATATATTCAAATATTGTCTCTTGTTGTTAATGCCACAGAATGATCATTGTCCTCTTAGTAACTAACTAAACACACCTGCCTGGAGAAAATAAGTGAGTATAAATCACAGTGTTCCATTCCTCCCATTTGTAAACTGCTTTGAAATTTGTAAAGGATTTTAACGTGCATTTTTTTTTAAGATTATTTATTTATTTATTTGACAGAGAGAGATCACAAGTAGGCAGAGAGACAGGCAGAGAGAGAGAGAGAGAGGAGGAAGCAGGCTCCCTGCTGAGCAGAGAGCCCGATGCGGGACTCGATCCCAGGACCCTGAGATCATGACCTGAGCCAAAGGCAGCGGCTTAACCCACTGAGCCACCCACGCACCCCTTTAGCGTGCATTATTAAAGAATGTGTCATCAGCCCAGGTATCAGCCCAGGTATTGTCACATGAGTGAGTTGTTTTATTAACCAAATTTAGTTTCTTCCTGAGAAATTAAGAGCATTTGGTTATTCAAGAACAGAATTTAGCTTGTCTGGGGTCAACCTTCCAACTCTCCAGCCCTTTACATAATGAATATGCAGTCTCCAAATTCTTTATGCAAACACAGCTGTACACTCCACCCACCGGTATGACCCCATACAGTCCACACTAATGCTCAGGCCACCAGGAAGAGTCTCGTGCCATAATGCACGTGATTTTTGAATAATAGGTCAAGCAGATCAACCACAGGGATAAGGCTAGTAAAAAGCTAGGATTAATTTATTCGTTCTTTCTAAGGGTTTATTTGGCAGCCTAGAAATGCCCAGCATTGTGTCTGCAACTAGAGGGGAGCCAAAACAGATGTAAGAAACTTTGCTGATTTACCCAAAACTATTGCATGGTTCACTCACAAGGGGTGAATTTCACAGTATGTAAATTGCCCCTTAAGCAAGCTGTTAGGAAGGAAACAGAGAGGAAGGATGGGAAAGGGCAGAGGAAAGGAGCGAGGTGAATCAACTTACCAAATGCTGCAGTGGGGATTTCAACAGGAAGGAGGCAGCATGGAATGAGTCACTTTCCCCAAATTCTAATCCCTCATTGGTAACACCAGTGTTCGCCTTATCGCATACTAGCTGTACTTACAAGTATTGCGTAGTTCTCTATGTTTGGCTTTTTTTTTTTTTTTTAATATAATGGCTTTGTTGCTAATAGTTTAAAAGTAGCTTGTCTTTTCTTTTTTAATCTAAATAAATGCATTTAAATAAGAGAAAGCAAAAGAGAGATAAAAGACACCCTTGCCCTCTAGGAGCTGACGATGTACTTAGGTTGTCAGTACAGAGATAATGTATGTAAATATGCATCCAGGTAAAGCAAATTGTATAACAAAACAAATTTTATACCATTAGGTGTCATCACTAATGAGCAGAAAGCAAACACTATAGAAATAGAGAAAGGTGAGATTAACATGTTCTCAATTTGTGAGGAGAGTAATCATAGATACTGAGATTTGAGCTGGACATTGCATATTGGGGACAATTTGGAAAGGTAGAGGAAAGGAATTATGTCCAATATGTATCTCTGTGCTTCCACTCTGTGCTAAATACATTATGGACAATTTAGATACTGCAGCATGTATCACCTTATTTAAATGATAGTAGTAAATGGAAAAGAGGAACCATTAGCCACAGTTTACATAGGAAGAGATTAGGGCTCAAAGGAGTTAATGGACAAATTCAAGGTCGCACAATTTGAAAGTGGTCCTCCTTGGGTTCCTGGATTGAATTCCAGTCGGGGTTCCCATATACCCAACATCAGGCAATTCTCAGACACCAGTAATGGGTTCCAGAATTCAACCCAATTCGGACACTAACTACCTAAGATTGCATCAGATTCCACAGGTTAAGAGCTTAGTCCTGCAAGACGGTATCTCCATCCCCCACTTCAGACCCCAGTCGCAAGCCCCAAGCTGTTACGTGTGCTTCAGCCTATGGGCTACAGAATGCACTTTCCAACAACCTTCTCCTTAGATTTCTGTAATTTGCCAAGGCAGCTCACAGAAACCAGAAAAATGCTTACTTATGTTTACCAGTTTATGAAAGGATATGAGGAAATAATAGGATGAGGCATGAGGAAAGGATGTGGACTGTCCATGCTCTCTCCAGGCATGCCACTCTCCCCAATCTCTATGTGTTCACTAGCCCAGATGATCTTTGAATCCAGTCCTCTTGGGATTTTATGGAGATTTCATTACACAGAAATGATTGACTAAGTCATTGACCATTGGTTGATTCAACCTCCAGCCCCTCTCCTTTCTCCAGAAGGGAGGTGGGGATGAGGGACTGAAACGTCCACTTCTCTAATCACATGGTTGGTCCTCCTGGCAACAAGCACTCCACCCTCAGGTGGGGTCCGAAAGTCACCCTTATTAATAAAACATAAGACATCTTTATCACTCTCAACACTTAAGTAGGTCCAAAGGTTTGGGGACCTGTGAGCCAGGAACTGTGGAAAAAGACCAAATATACCTGAGACCTAGATTTTGGTCATCTAAACGACCAAAGAGATAGTTCTCATAAATCGCAATGTCACAGTGGTAAAACCAGATTTCGGAATCAATGACTGATGACAAAGGCAATGTTTCTTTTGGAGGGAAGAACATTTTAGGCAGGAAGATACAACCTGAGTGGAGGCATGAGGTCATGCGTGTGGAATGTGAGGAGCCAGTCCTGCTGGAATAGAAGGTTCTGGAAAAAGTAGCTTATCAACTGTCTCCAGAGTTATGATATAAGACCATGATGTATCATTTCACAGAAAGGAAAGGGATGCTTACTCTTAGGAGAAAAGGGAAAACTGGATCCCAGGGATTTCTACACCCAGCTAACTGGATGATTTAAGACTGTGTGATTCTCTTTAGTAGCACTTTACTCTTTAATATAATTGTACTTTTTTTTCCCCTCAATGGCGCTCTTCTTCAACATAATGACTAGCCTACTACAATCATTTTATTATTTCATATGCCGACTGTAACTCAACAAAAAGAAGTAGCTAGGGAAGAGGTCGACAATAACACAGTCAGCCTAATTCTCACCATCCAATCTCAAAGGTCATCTGTAGAAATGGAAATATCTAGGTTTGACTTTTTAGATTTTTTATAGAACCTTCAAAATTTCTTGCATGTAACTTTGAGTTTAAAATGATCTATGATTTATTATTCAATTTAGAAAATGTGGAAAGGCATAAAAAATGAAAATTATTCCAAATTCTATTACTCACAACCGATCACTATTAATTTTTGGCTACTACATTCATTTATCTAAGATCAGGATTTGGCAAATTACTACCAGTGGTCTGTTTTTGTATGACCCTACACATAAGAATGATCTTTACATTTTCAAAGGGTTGTTAGTAAACAAAGATCATGCAACAGAAATCATACCTGTCATTGCAAAGCTTAAAATATTTTCTATCAGGTCTTGTACAGAAAAAGTTTCCCAACTCCTGATTTAAAATGATTCCAGATCAAGTTTTTTTTTTTTTTAAATAAAATTAGGACCATTCTGAAGATCACATTTTAAATGTACTTTTGAAGTCAAGAATAGGAGTATATTATAATCATTTTGTGCTGTTTTTCTCAAACACCATTTTTTGTTGGCTACCTAGAATTCTTTTGTTAAGATTCACTGTGACTTATTTAGCCTGTTTCTTAGTGTTAAATATTTATTAGGTTGTTTCTAATGTTTGCTGTTATAACTCTGAGATAAACATCTTTGTATTGAAATAATTTTAGACATCCTTAAATATTTCCTTGGGAAAAATCCCTGGATACATAATTGCTGGCTTTAGAGGAAATGAAATCTTTTTTTAAGGCTCTTCATTCATATTTCAAAATTACATTCTAGAAAGATTACATCAGTTTAAACTCCAACTGTTCTTTTGAGAATGCGACTTCTCCATCCCAACTCCCAGTCCAAGTCCTCACAAACCATGTGTCCTATCTTTAAATTTAGAAAGGTCTCTATACACTTGTCAATTTCATATGAGAAAAATGGTATTTCCTTAATTTCATTGAAACTAGGTTGACATTTTATGTTTAGTGATCATTTATAGGGTCCTTGCTCTTTTTGTAAATTTTCATATTTATCCTTTTCTAAATTACTTTTAAAAATAAATTTTGTATTAAAAAATAAATTTTGTTGTATATGTTATGTTTCCCCTAACTTTCATGGATCCTTTAATATGTTTCAAAATTTAGCATAGTGTAATTTATCAGTTTTTTCCTTATTGTGTCTTCTTTTATTTTTGTGTTAGAAATGCCCTCTAGGGGCGCCTGGGTGACTCAGTGGGTTAAGCCTCTGCTTTCCGCTCAGGTCATGGTCCCAAGGTCCTGGGATGGAGCCCCACATCGGGCTCTCTGCTCAGCGGGGAGCCTGCTTCTCCCTCCCCCTCTACCTGCTTCTGTGCCTAGTTGTGATCTCTCTCTATCAAATAAATAAATAAAAATAAAATCTTTAAAAAATAAAAAAAGAAATGCCATTTAAAGCGGATTATTTCATTTTTTATATTTAATTATTCAATCTATATTTATTTTATTTTGCTTTGTAATATGAGGTAAAAATACTCTTTCTCCTCTCTCTTTTTTTAGTGCAGGGCGGTGGGGGGGGGGGTCAAGTAATTAATCAATTGTCCCAGAACCTTTCAAAGAATAATCTAGGTATTTTCCCCATTGAAATGAAAATCACCAATATTTGAGAACATCTCTGGACTTTGTCTTCTGTGTCATTTCTGTTTGTCTTTACACAAGTTGCATCTCTATGTTAATTAGCAGAGCAATGCATTTTTTCTACCCTCAGATTTCTTCCTTCTTATCATTTGAAAAAATATATTCTTCCAGATGAACTTAAAAATCATTACATAGGTTTCCCTTTTCTCATAAATTAATGTAGCAAAACTGTTATTTTGCAAGAGTTACTCAGAAATCCTCGTCACAAAATCTTTTTGTCATGTCCCTCAAAGTAGTTTTGTACCCTAGGTAGGCAGGGAGAAACATAAAAATTTCACGCCAGTTGACACTGTTGAGAAGGACACGCTTCTTCCCACTCCATGACATACCCCAGTGTACTGGCTGGCTTCTCCATAACCTTTCTCACGTTAGGGAGGTAGAGTAACTACTGGTATAATTGGAAAGAATAAACTGGGGATACCCAACCTAACTCTGTCCTCCTCCATCTTGGGAGCAAGAGGCTCACAGAGGCCAACATTCTCCTCAGTTCCAGCAGGGCTGGGGGGTTTTCTCATCAGGGAGGGCAGGTGGGGAGGGCATGGGGCTGCCGTCACCCAGCCCCCTGCTGAGATGGGACAAGTTAGTCTGCCTGATTCTCTTGTTTAGTTAGCAGGTCCATTTGGGTCAAAATACTGCATATGCTGTATTGCCCATCTTATCCCTTATCACTAATGAAAATGACATTTTGCTTTTCTTTGCTGACTCTTGTCTTTTTCCTCAACTGGCTCAGAATGCATGGGGCAAGAATACTATTTTTTTTTTTTCATCAGTAGCAGTCTCTTCGCCTTTCTTTTTGTTTAGTTTTGTTTGTTGTCTTTCTCTTATGACAATGGAAACCAAACGACCATTTGTAAAATCCTTGAAGGAATGTGCTATATAAGAAATGTGCTACAGTTTTGCAACATCAGCAGAGCCCAATTCCCATAGTTGACACTTTGTGCAGGATAGTAAACACATACTTCTTAATTTGGCTCATCTTCTATGTATTTCTTCCACATTATCCACATTGTTGCTTTAGTGTGTCATATTTGATGCATTATATGGCTCCAGGACAGATTTTAAGTTTGTCTTCCAAATTCACTCTGCAGCAAGAGCCCTTCTTGTTGCATTTCTAGCTCTAGTGATTGCCAGAGAGAATGTTTAGAGAGAGGCTGCATTTATCATTTTTGTTATCATAATTTGAGATAGTTTGCAGAATTTATTTTTCTCTGAAGACAGGGTTTAGAGAAGAGCAGAGCAAAAAAATTAGATTTTATAGTAATGAATGTAGGAAAAGATCTATACATAATCAGACCACAGGAACATTTAGTTCCCTGTTCAGGATAGTTTGTCCCATTTCATGGCAACAAAGAACTACTTGGCAATAATAGAAATATTTTTTCACCTGACACAAAATTGTGAATTTATTCTGAATGCCAGTGTTGATGCTCCTCACATCGATACTGTGACTCTATTTCCACACCCAAATTAATATCACCTTCAGCTTTTTTTGTTCTCCACTTCTTTCGGTGGATTGCTTGAACACACTGCAGTGTTTCTGTCGAGTGTAGCAAAAAAAGATAAAAAGTTCCTTTGGTTGGTTAGTTATCATAATTGGATTCTAATATTGATTCAAGATATTGAATACTGATTATTGAATCAAGATATTGATTCAACTAGTCGATTTTTAAAAACCAAGTTCTGAGCGAGATTACTGTACACTTGGCCCTATCTTGCATGGTCACAGGACTACGTAGACTTCATATTGCCAATGCTAAACCTCACGCACCTTAGCCATGTCTACTCAGCTCAAAAATTCAGTTCAACGAACATTTATTGAAGGCTTCCTCTGTGCCATACACCATGCTGGGCCAGAAACAAATGCACCTTCTCCTTTGTGTCAATCAAGTAAATAGTTACTTTCAAATCAGTTTGATTTGTTAGCATCAGAAAAATATTTTTATCTACTTGGGGCTTTTCTTTTTTCTGCAACATGCAAACTACAGCTACTTGTCACATTCGCTGATTGTCTGAAGAATTTCTAATTATGTACTGGGCAGACAGCAGATGACAAGGAACATCGTGGATCAACCATTCGGGGATTGAAAGTTTAAACACTAAAAATTTTCGAAATCTGTACTTTTTAAATTCCAAACAGAAAGTACCATGATTTAGAATACAGATTTCTCAGACTGGGCTTCATTTCCCATCAGGTTTGTATTCTCTGACATAGAGCTATGTGGAAGTCCAGCCAGAATTGCATATTCACCTTCAGGTCTCAGTGAAAGACCCTGTCTAATGCCACTGGACAATGAACATAAGAAACCAGGCGGGTGGCAAATTCAGATCCTCCTGCTTTTGGTTACACGTGTGTGCATGTATACACACATTACAGAATAACTATGAAGAAAATAAATTATAATTTAGAGAAGAAACAAAGAAATATTAATACAATACAAAGGGCCTTTTAATAAGGCCCTTTATGGGGTACTTGGGTGGCTCAGTTAGTTAAGCATCCTGCTCTTGGTTTTGGCTCAGGTCATGATCTCAGGGTGGTGAGATCTGGCCTCATGTAGGGCTCCACGCTGGGTATGGAGTCTGCTTAAGATTCTACCTCTCCCTCCCACTCTGTTCCACCCCACTCTAAAAAAAAGATATTTTTAAAATAAAAAGGCCCTTTATGACTCTAAATACCACATAAGCTTTCACAAATGCCTGTGTTCAAACACAGTACAATTATCTGGTAAGCAAAAACTATATGACTCATCATGTAGCAAGTACTATCACTTTTTAACTCTTTCCTAGAAAAGGGGGAAATAATATCTCCATTCATTTTTTTCTCAGCACTTACATGATACTTACTATGTGCCAGATTGCATGGAAAGTGCTGCAAATAGAAAGTAAAATCGGGTTTCTTGCCTTGGGGGCTAACAGTCTGTTTGGAAAGACAGACATCTAAATTCACAAAAACAGTTTTACATAATTGGTGCTCTAAATATGGCTACTAGTGGCAGTGTAAATTTGATACATTGTATATTTTGCCTTAAAAATAATAAAAAATAATGGTAGTTGCCAGACGGGCAAGAGGGTAGGGGACTGGGTGAAACAGATAAAGGGAGTTAATAGTACATTTATCGTGACAAGCACTGAGTAAGGTATAGAATTGATGAGTCACTATATTATATACCTGAAACTAATATAACACTGTATGTTAATCATACTGGAATTTTTAAAAAAATACATAATTTTTAAAAATCATCAAAAATGACAAATCAAAAAACCAGTCAGGAGAAAGTAATTGTTGTGAATTTTGTGAATTCTCATGTATCATGGAATCTTCTCAATGGGAAGATTGTTCCTCTTTAGTTTTGTGTTCCCCGAGGATACCTAAAATGGTTGAAAATGGATAAATACCTTATTTATGCTCTTGTATATGAGATCTTGGGCTTTCTATTACCACAAAGAGCTTATCTTTACTGATCAATGACTATGTAAAAGCCTCTACATAGGTCTTATGTTATTTAGGCCTCATAGCTACCCCAAAACTCTACAAATAGCAGAATTTTCCAGATGAGGTGCCCAAGGCTTGAAGAGTTTGAGCAACTTGTCCAGGATTTCACAACCAGTTAATGGCAAAGCAAGTATTTGAACCATCGTCAACCTTAGTCCCAAACCCTTCTCTTAACCTCTAGATTGATGGCCTTCTATTTTGCATAGATGTTTCTATCAGCTTTTCTGCCTTCCTAAGGAAGGAGTGGAAAAGTCCAAATAAAAGGAAGGAAGTACACAGGTTTTGTGGGTAATTCAGGACTTCAGAAGCTATTGAAATTGTAGAGAACTGTTAAAGGACATACAAGTCAGGGGCCTCCATGAATGTGCATCTTTGTGGGAATTGATTTGTTATTGTACTGAAATACACTTTATTCCCCAGCCCAATGAAGCAAGAGTTGGACCAGTGATTCCTGCTTCTCTTTAGCAATGTCTTCCCACCCTTGCTTTGAGGAAAGCAGTGAGGGGGAGACCTTCAAAAACTGGCTGGTTCAGAGTGAGGAATCTGATGGGAAACTTCAGTCCTCTGAAATAGATTGTTTCTTATAATACCCAAGACAGTGTACAGGATGAAAATGAGTCTGGCTGGGGAGCCTATTTATAAAGTAAAGCTTTTGATAAAAATGTATCTTGCAGCACATCTGGTTTGATTTAGCAAAGTGCACAGAAAAAGTGTATTTGCCTTAGAAGTCTCATCCTTAGGGGTTTGGGCATACTGAATTATCCGTGAATATTATCTAGGCATGAATAATACAGTGTTCTTGCCTTTATTAGCTACCTAAATCTCTAGGCATGAGCATTTATTTTTGATGTGTCATGTTACTTTTCTGATGAGTCATGTTACATTACGTGCTCTTTGGCAGGGAAGAGGCATGTCATTTTGCTGAAATGAGTTACAGCCGGACACTGAAACAATGCATAAAATAAAGTACCTCGTCAGAAAAATCATCTGATCAATAGGCCTAAAATACCAAAGAGCTACAATAAAAGGCACAGAACCCTCACACCGTGAGCGAACAAACAGTCCTCATCCAATGAACACTCCATTTTGCAGTCTCTTTTAGGAATGGAAAGGAGCACCAAGTTTTCAGTTTCTAATACAGTTTTTCAACACATCACCCTAATTTAAAACAATAAATTACTTCCTTAGTCTCAAAAGCCCAACAATGTGCTATATATACTGAAAAGGACCCAGCTTGGAGTCAGGAAAATTTGAGTTCAAAATCCAGGTAGGCTTTTTACTACTGACGTCAGCCAAGTTAGCAGCTTCTGTATCCTTCTATGTGAAACTTTGCAGAGGTACTGTGTGTTTTGAAAGAGAAAACAGATGTGGGATGCCTTGTACAATATCCGTGGAGTCTGTGAATAAGTGGGAGGCACTTTTCCACAGGTGTCTTATTACCCTGCCTTTCACAGATACATAAGCAGGATGCCTCTCTCCATGCATTGTATTTACTCAATTCCACAAACATTTTATTTCTCTTTTTAAGAATACCCATCATGAAATGGTATGAAAAAAAAATGGCATGGTATATGAACTATGGGTTAGAACTACTAATCATGTATGTCTATGAATGGGTCATTTGATCTGTCTGGAGTTCCATTTCTCTATAAAATGTGGGAACTGGAAATCATCCCAAAGTTTCCTTCCAGCTCCAACTTGCCTATGATCTTATGATTCAAACGTTCAGGAGAGGTAAGACCAGCTCAAGGAAGTGTTGGGTCCCTGGTTACTCTATTAAATACCAATATAAGCAGGCTAATAGCCAGTTTGTGAAACAAGCCTATTGGATGAGAGATTTCTGTGGTCAGAAGTCTTAATCGGTTGGGCAAACAGATGGGGCATACAGCAAGGGTATCAATGAGTGGTTAAAGAGAAATTGTTCCATAACTGATTGTGAATCCTTGTCAATACGGAGACTCTTATGAGCATGCTGAAAAGGAAGACATGTGGGGCTCCTGAGTGACTTAGTCAGTTGGGTGCCCTATTCATGGTTTTGGCTCAGGTCATGATCTCATGGATCGTAAGATCAAGCCCCAAGATGGGGAGTCTGCTTGGGACTCTCTCCCTCTGCCCCCCTCCCCATGCTTGCTTTCTCTCTCTGTCAAATAAATAAATCTTCAAGGAAGAAAAGGAAGTCAAGTTCCTCTATAGACAAACTGAAGTTATCTATAATGATGGCTAACTGATATTTATCACAAAAGCTTGATATAAATGACATGAAGTGCTAAAAGTTAAGACTATTATTGATCATAGGGTCTACTCCTTTATCCTTATCATCAATAATAATCATCATTATTTGTAAGCATCAACAGTTTTCAACATTGAACATATGTTATGACCGGTATGCTAACCAAAGACAGAGACTATTCTTTAAGGTCAAGTACTTACTCCGCAGAGACTGTGAACATTGATAGCTACTTGGTGAGCACTGTCTTTCAGAGGGATCACATTTTCTGAACCGTTCGATCTGCATGGGATCGGGAACTGTGAGGGGAGGCTCAGGACGACTGAGACACTGTGTGGGTGGTAAAAGGACCTCCTTCAGTGTCAGCACTGGCACGTGGTGACTTGCTAATGGGTACTTACAGTCTTGGTAATAATGTACTAGCAGCGCTCTGAAAACCTACTCTTATTTGTAAAAATAAGGGATAGTAAGTGTATCAACTTTATAAAATTGCTATGAGGATTAAACAAGATACAGCTCTGCACATAATAAGTACTCAATCAGTGCAAGCTATTGTTAGTAGAAATGATAATATACTATGGGAGGAGTACTTGGAAACTTTTATAAATCAAAGATCCCCTAGATCTTACATTGAGGGGATATCTAGAGGTCTCCTAGATCTCATATCTAGGAGTCTAAGATATTTGTAAGCATTCAACCACAGTAGGTTTTTTTTTTTTTCCTTTGATAGATATTAAACTAAGGATACAAAGCAATGATGTCTCTCAAGAAGATTCTTTGTATTCTCTAGAATTAAGACTGTTTTTAATGATTACAAGTTCCTACAGTTCTGTTTTGAGAACTCACAGATTAGAAAGCGGTGGAGCAAGGGCAGATTATGATACTCAGAACTGTGGGAGCAATAAATTACACACAGAAATTCCTTAAGATGCAGGATATGAATTATAGTGCAGGAAGGAACAGGCTTTCTAAGTGGACTTCTTAAGTTTAGGACCCAGGGATGCGCTGAACTGTAACCAAGGAATTACCTCAAGAAGGGGCCATCCTTTGCTTGCTTCTGTGATTAAACCAAGGAAGCAACCAAGTAAGGAAATGGGATATCCCTTCATGTTAAAACGTCACTGATCCTGGCAGAGAGCCATATAATGTAAGGATCTTTTCTCTTACATACACTTTCTGATCTGTTAATTTACCACAGGGGATTTGCTTCTGAAAATTCCTGTAAAACTAATAATGCATTAGGAAATTTTTCGAGCTTCAGAATAAAAAAAAGTTGTTTTATATCTATCTTGAGAGTTGGAAAAAATGTTTATAGGATATTTGCTTTTTAAACAATCACTTTAGGAATTTCATGTCATTTGGTAATAATAGACATAAAACTATTATTCACAGTTTGAATCAGGGATCAAATAGCAGAAAAGCATGAATAAAATTTCAGTTGAGTCTACATGGATGGTAATGAGTGAGGAATCAACTGAAACTGAATATAAAGATAAGAGAGTTCTTTCTTGAAGTGACTCACTCTCTCTCTCTCTCTCTCTCTCTATATATATATATATATATACATACATACACACACACAAACACAAATTGCATGATTCCCTCAGGTGCTAATTTTGTTACTTGTAAAATTCTGTCTTTCTTACTTTTCTTCAGGATTGAATGGGGCACCTTACAAGAGATTAGTAAAGGCACCCCACAAACATTTCATTACTTTGTCTTATTTGGTTTTGACTGCCTCAATTCCATCACCCTGCTTCTCCTTTTCTGGCTCTTCTGGACATGATAAAGCTTCTCTGGGAGTCACAGAAGCAAAGATATTCTCAACACTGCTCTTGAGGAGAGAAACAAAATTCTCTCCTCTGTGTACTCAACAGTGTTTCCCTTCAAGGACCACAAAATCAGTCTCTACCCAGTGCCACTCGGAGAAATACACTTTTTTAATCCTTTAAGCGTCAACAAACAAATGGATGTATGCTATTAAGTGTGTGTTAGGCTGGACATTCTCTTTCATAAAATTCTAAGTCTACCATAAATGTTATATCTTTGAGGAGGATAAGGTGGGGTTTACTAGAGGAGTTCTTTCACAGACATGAAATCACTGAGAATTTTAGGAATAGTTTTTCATTGTTTTGAAATGGTCCAGTGGTTTCCTAGGGAGTCAGATACCCTAGACCAGAGCCTACTCTATTCCTGGTAAGATTTTATAGTAGAAAACCTAATCCTAAAATACCACCTGATATCTTTTTAACTTCTAGTAGGTCCTAGAGTTTCTTCATTGACCTACACACAACTTTCCCTTTACCGAATTAATAAAATTCATGGCTTCAAACAAAAGACAGGGTCGGCCTTTCTCAAGGAAACTGAGCTCTGAACTTCAGAATGAGATTTTCAGAGCCCATACCAGAGATAATGATCTGAAAACTCAAAGGACATTTGGTTTGTAAGAGTCACGTTTATGAGAAAGACACATTTTAAAGGAATCTAAAAACTTGGTCTGCCTGGGTGTTATTTTAAAACTGAGGCTAAGACTCTTTGGTCTACTAGTTCAATGTTCTTTCTGTGCTCATTGTTGAAGTTCAGGGAATGGGCTGAGGGAAGCAGGTAGAACGAGGCAGAGGAGTCCTCGGATTTCCTTTAGCTCAAAGCAGTGGACTGGAATATGGGCGGATGTAGGGCTTTAGAAGAAGATGAGGCTAAGTAGGGAGGCAGAAGTCTGATGATAAAGTGTTCTTCATGACATCCTAAGGAATTTTGATTTGATTCCAAAGGATAATAGTGATCCATTGAAAACCTTAATGCTGAGTAACATAGCTGGTTTTCTTTTAGCAAGATTTCTCTGGCAGGGGTAAGGATAATTTATTGAGAGGTGGGTTTTGAGTTACAGTGCTGGGAAGTTAGGAGGGGCAGTAATCCAGAGAGGCACAAAGAGGGCTTATATTAAGACAAAGGGAGCAGAGAGGAAAATTTCAAGACAGATTATTTAGGTATAAATTTTCTGAGGCCCCTTGATGGAAGATGTAGGGTAAAGAAGAAACAGGAGGTTCATGGACTGACTTCTATGTTTCTATCTCAAATAGCGGCTGTCCCATTCATGGAGCAGTGGAACTGAGGGCTGACAATGATGTTGGCTCTGCAGAGTGGGGTTGAAGACAGTATGAATTTGGGAAATTTTAAGTTTGAGGAGGTGGAAGGAGCTGACCATTTCATTTAGGAATCCAAACTTGATAGCAGGTAATGCCAGTCCACTCTGATTCAAGACTGTTTCTAGAGGAGACATCACTGTCATCTTGTCAACCAGGATAGAATGGCACACATTTCTTAAAGTGTTTGAATTTGTTCGGGACACAGGAATCAGGTAAATATGTCCAATACAATTTCATTCTAGATCTGTGATTCACTGTAAGCCATTCTAAGTTAGGAAAAATGGATTTGTATACTTTTCAAGCATAAAAATGATCTTTGTATGACCAGCCTTCATTCTCTTGATTGAGTTCTTGGGGAGGAGTTTTGAATTGGCTTCAAGATCTCATTTAACTCACTTTATAGGTGAGGAACCTCGCTGCTCCACCTCACCTGCCCCTGGAGGGCATCCTTTAGTTAGGAATTCATATTTTCCTCTTACCAATGGCTTGGCTATTTTTCATCTCCAGTTCTTACTGAATTATCTATCTTTTATTTGAATTATCTATCTTTTTTCCTTCCCTCAATACTTCTTTTAGGCATCCTAGATAACAAGTTCTCACCCAGTGAAAAGTTAGATGATGACAATACATGTCAATAATGTTTGATATCTTCACATTGAAAAGATGTGTTCTCCTCAGGTTATCCTGAGCAAATTCCACACTCAATATCCCTTAAAAATGACAAGAGGATCCTCCTTAACCTTTTATTTGTTACAGGAATTCTTGTGCACTGAAAGAGGCCTGATGAGTGTTTTTATGTCTACAACATGGTGTTGAAGTTGAGTCTGGATGATGTATAGCGGCACTGATATATTTTTTATGCTTCATGTACTAAATTTTTAAAAAGTTACACCTGCAGATTTTTATCTGTGTTCCATCAGCATAAACACTCCAGGATCAGCACTTTTCAGTTCTCCCATGAAAAGTGATGAGGTCTTGCAAGGGCTAGGGTCATATGATCTGTCTCAGTGCTGTCTTAAACGGTGCCAGAAGCGAGGGCATAAAGTGAGTGCTATTTTGGCCACACTTTATTGAATTCCCTCTCCAGATGCTCTACATATTTCACAGCAGAATTAGCAACAGCGATCACTGTGGAAGATCATAAATGTCCCAACTCCTCTCTCAATCCCCAAACCGGTTCACAGCTACTCCTAGCTTTTAAGATGATGACAAACTTATTCCATCCACCTGACAGTGCAGAAAGGCCATGTGCTTGAGGGCTGCGGGGTTCCAAGGGGATAGGAGGGAGGTTAAAGGGAGCATCCTGGGAGGGTAAGAAGTCTGTCTTTGAAGTTTGAGACTTTTCCTTGCTCAACATTCTATGGGTTTTACAGTACCTAAGAGGGCAGCCAATAACCCTCTGCCAAGCTTCCTACCTTGAGTCCCAAGCTGGACTTGTCATTTTCATTCCAAACTCACATAATCTTCCCGCAATCTTTTGCATCCAGATCTGCTTTAGCAGGTAATTTGCATAGCCAAACATTTCTTGCAAACTGTCTCTGGGGTGAGTGTACCTGGGAATCTCAACGGTGTCATCAGAAATAAAGTGACCAGGATTTTAGTTTTCATTTTAAATGGAGATCTAGCTCAGCAGTTCCGTCAAAGTGATGTTAATGCACAATCATATTCGTGAGAGCCCCTGCCTTGTGGGAGGGCATATTTAGAAGTTTTCCTTTCCATGTAGCTATTTAAGGTGCGCGGATCAGTCTCCTTAGCATGGCATCCCCTCCAATATAGAAGATGACTGTCAGCAAATATGAGGTGGAGTCAAACGGAATCTTCATTTTATGCAACAAAGTGGAAATAAAGTTCACAGCTCAACCCAGGGGCTCTGTGAGAGTTCTTATTCTTGGTTATCTGTGTGGTCAACAGGACCTAGTGATAACTTTCAGATATATTTCTCAAATATTTATTTTCCTGATCAAGCTCCATGAAAGCACTAAGCGAGGTCACTCTCCATCTCCACACCCATCCATAATTTTGGACCTCTAGTACATGGCTTGTCTCTCTAGCATCTCCCCTCTGGAGAAATAGAAATGCCGGGAGATTCATTTATGGAACTGATGCGTGAATTTTATGACATGTATTTTTTTAAACCCTATGTTTCCTTATTTTCATTGTTAGTGTCTTGGTGCTTAGGCTTTAGAATTAGACTATAATTTTCAGGCCAAAAAACGTCAGATTCTCTACTTCTTGTAAGTAGCATTCACCAATTTCCCCCAATTTGGGGGGTGTTGTTTGACCATCAAATCTTGGACCATAAGCCTGATGAAGACTGTCACATGAGAAAGCAGTTTTGAGAAGTTCACACAATAATTTCAGCTCCCAACCTGCTCAATCCAGAATTGATGGTAGAATAGCCACGTTACGCGTTTAAGCTGATTTGAATCTCATTGCTTCCCATCTTATTTTGGTTTATTTATTTAAAGGTTCAACCCACAGGCTTTGCTCAATTTGTAGGGGAAAATGTTCTGCCATTCTTAAATGTCTATAAGAAAAATTCTAACTTCTGGCAGTTATCTTGAGAAATTGCCTTCAAGCCAAAACATACCTGTATCAGCCTACATGTTTGTATTTTAAGCCTGGAGAAAGGACAATTTCACAGCAGCGCCCAATGCCTTGTCTATGGCCCCTTTTCTAGATCCAGAAAGGATCTTCTCTTCTCTCCTTTAAGGCTTTTGCTTCACACTCAGCCCCTAAAGAGTGTGTGTGTGTGTGTGTGTGTGTGTACGTGCATGTGTGCATGTGTGCTCCAGCGTGCATGTGTGGGCACACCTACCTTCACCAACCCTCTATGGTTGGTGCCCGCTTCCTGTAATTTCCTACCTTACAGGAACCCTCGTATTCATCACGTACTTGACGGGCAGTTGAAAACACATCCGGGGCTTCTCATCCAGCTCTCTCCTCTGGCCAGGGTTGTGAGGATGTTAATGGCGAACGGTGGGAATGGAGTGAAGCCCCTGTTATCATGCAAGCAATTGCTAACTGTGGACCTCTGACTTTGTAATTTGTTCTTTATGGACTCGCCTGGAGCCAATAAGCAAAATCAATAGTCTTTGCTGAAAAGTAAGCAAGTGCCAGTGTGTTGTGTGACAGGTGAAGATACATGTGCTTACCAAGGGTCAAGGGGCCACAGCAAATTTCTCTCTGACTTCTTTTCAAAAAGCTCAATCCCATTTAGGGAGCATTCGTCATTGGAAAACGTTGCAGCTGGGAATACGAAAGGCGGCTGCTCCTCTTTTCTCATTTAACGATGTTTGTTTTCAACAGCCTGTTCAATAATGTCACTGAGAAGAAATTATGTGAGAAGAATAAAGTGCTTAGAGTCTATTTATTTATTCATTCATTCATTTCTGTAGAATAACACTAGCTGTTGCTTTCTCATGTATATTCATACAGCGGCAGTTGTCCAAACATTTGTTTGTTCTATTCCTTCCCCAGAAATAGGTAAGTCTCTTTCTATTGCCATGGAATTGATTACCTGTAGTTTAAGTCAGAGGGAAGGTTATATGAGCTGGATGGGAGACATACATATCTCTAAGCCAACATTATGGTAGGGTGTAAATCTCCCCAATAATCTGGCTTCTGATAAGATGCCAAGAACCTTTTCTGTTTTCTCCTCAGAACCATCAGACATGAGGCAATTTTGGAGAAGGATATAAAATCAAAGACTAATGAGCGCAAGTGGATTCAAAAGAACTAAAATAAAATGGGCTTTTAATCTTTGATATTTTGTCATGGCATTTCTCTGTTTGGTTTCTCATACTCCCATTTGTTTGACTGATCAGCTCAGAAAACAGAGTTTCGCTCTCAAGCGGGATTTCTTAACCTGGTATTAAATCGAAACAAGTAGATAAACAGGATTTTCTTCTCCTTTTCCTATTCAGGGCATTTTGCAGAACCCGCTAAAGACTGTGAACCTACAAATCTCACAGTAACCTAGCGGGGTGGTCAAAGGAAAGAAGACACTGAATGACAGCCCGGGGGCGCCCACTGGCAGGGTCTGAGAACATGGTCTCCTGGGGACTGCCGCCTGCTCCTTTGCCTAGGACATCCTTCTGAAGGAAAAATTCAATTTAAGACATGTTTATGTAGACTCCAGCTTGACTTTAGTGGTTTTTGTGGTTCATAGTAGTGATTTGATTGTGTTTTTCTTTGACAACCCATCAGTCCATATTTTGGCAGTGTGTCATGCTGAGGGCAAACATACATGTTTTAAGAATCAAGATGGCGTCGCTACTGCTGAAAACAGGATGGAGGTTCCTCAAAAAAATAAACATAGAATTACCATGTGATCCAATAATCTCACTCAATCTCACTCCTGGGTATTTACCCAAAGAATATGAAAATACTAATTCAAAAAGATATGTGCACCCCTATGCTTATTACGGCATTATTCCCAATAGCCAAATTATGGAAGCAGCCCAAGTATCCATGGGTAAATGGATGGATAAAGAAGATGTGATAAACACACACGTGCACGCACACACACACACACACCATGGAATATCACTGAGCCATAAAAAGAATGAAATCTAACCATTTACAATAGCATGGATGTATGTAGAGCATATAATATTAAGTAAAATAAGTCAGAGAAAGATATACAATTTCCCTAATATGTGAAATTTAAGAAGGAATGCAAAGGAATAGGGAAAAAAGACAAGCAAAAAATGGACTCTGCTGGTTAATAGAGGGGAGGTGGGTGGGGGACATGGGTGAAACAGGTGGAGGGGATTAAGAATGTATTTATGAGAGCATAAATGGCTGGCTGGCTCAGCCTGGGTGGCTCAGTCACTTAGGCATCAGCCCTGGTCATGATCTCAGGGTTCAGGATTGTGAGATTGAGCCCTGTATCAGGCCCCATGCTGGGCAGAGCAGCTTGCTTAAGATTCTCTCTCTCCTTCTCTCTCTGCCCTCCCCCACCTCTTTTCTTTTTAAAAATATTTTATTTATTTATTTGACAGACAGAGATCACAAGTAGGCAGAGAGGCAGGCAGAGAGAGTGGGGGAAGCAGGCTTCCTGTTGAGCAGAGAGCCCGATGCAGGGCTCGATCCCAGGACCCTGGGATCATGACCTGAGCCAAAGGCAGAGACTTAACCCACTTAACACCATCCAGGTGCGCCACCTTCCCCACCTCTTAAAAGAAAAAAAGAGTACACTTATGATGAACCCTGAGCAATGTATAAAATTGTTGAATCACTATATTGTATATCAGAAACTAATAAAACAGTTTATGTTAATCATAGTGGAATTAATTTTTTTAATTTTTAAAAAAGAATCAATATAAAAACTTATATGATAACCAGCAAGAAGTGTTTTAATGGTGCCATGAGGTGCTTTGAAATCCTCCGAGGAATCAAAATTCTATGGCATCAGAATTGATAATAAGATTCAGGGTATCCCCTTACATGAACTTATTGCAATGAAAATTCCTCCCAGCCAAAAGGATATATAAAACCCAGTTAATACCCTGCTGTTCTCATGGGTGTTTTTTTTTTTTTTTAAGATATTTTTTATTTATTTGACAGAGAGATCACAAGTAGGTAGAGAGGCAAGCAGAGAGAGAGGGAGAAACAAGCTCCCCACTGAGCAGAGAACTTGATTTGGGGCTCGATCCCAGGACCCTGAGATCATGACCTAAGCCGAAGGCAGATACTTAACCTACTGAGCCACCCAGGTGCCCCTCTCATGTTATATTTTAACAGCATGGAATTTCAGCATGCAAAAGTTGATTGGGCCTCATAAATTTCTCCCTTAGTGTAAATTCCTGGAGAGTAGGGACTGTGTCTTACAGTTCTTTGTATCCCTTTAAATTTCAGCTACCAATTCAGTCTTCTATGAGCAAAAGCTGAACCTGGGGCCACCGGGGTGGCTAAATCAGTTAACCATCCAACTCTTGATTTGGGCTCAGGTCATGATTTCAGGGTTGGGAGATCAAGCACTGGGTTGGGCTCTGTGCTGGGCATGGATCCTGCTTGGGATTCTCTCTCTCCCTCTCCCCATGCCCCTCCTCTCTTCCTTCCCTCTCTAAAAAAAATTTGAATCTGAATTTGAGACTGACATACATACACCAATCTGTCTTTTGTTCCTATAAGTAAATATGTATATGAATACATAAAGCTGTGTTAAAGTAAGATAAGTTGTTTTTGAATTAAAGGTATATACATAAGCTCCATTTTCATTAGCACATTAGCACATTTATTTTGTATCTATGTTTATACTATAATAGTAGGAAATGGTACAGAAGTCTTTCCTCTAAGGGAATTCAATATCTGTGCCAACAACATTCCCCACCACACTGCCATGAAGTAATTATGAAGGGATGGATATCCTTCTCACCTAGAGATACGTAAACTGCCAGAGAGAATGTAAAGGTACACTGTCCAGTGTGATGGCCACATGGAGCACTGGAAATGTGGCGAGTCAAAATTGATACATGATTTGAGTGTAAAATGCACACCATGTTTGAAGACACTATAAAAAAACGTGAAACATTGCATTCATTATTATTGTATCGACTAGATGTTGAAATGACAATATTTTGGACATGTTGAATTAAATAAAATATGTTATTGAAATCAATTTCATCTGTTTTCTTTAATGTCTTTAAATAGGGCTGCTAGAAAATTTAAGGTTTCCCTTATGGCTCACATTATATTTCTACTGGACAGAGCAGATAAAGGAGTGACTACCCAAGTCTACGTGGGTTGTCAGAACCACGTCACTGAGCCACTTACCAATTTCTATCAGTATCACTTCCTGTTTATATAGGCTATAAGACTGTCACATTTTTGTACATTTTTTGGGGTACAAAAAAAGACATCTAAATGAGTAACAACATATGGTTAGCTATTTTACTTTCATTATGCTTGTAACAAAATAAATTTCTAAATCAAACCAAAAGCTTGTTTGATTTGGTGTTCAGAGTTTTGAAAAAAAAAAAAAAGTAGATTCACACGAGCAATCTGCAGCCTTATTTATTGATAGATAGGCACCATCTGCAAGTGTTTCTCAGATTAATAGTATGCGCTTACCTATTTGCTATCCTTCTCCTCCTCTGGCCTCCGTGTTGTTCCTTCCTGATTAACCCCAACATCACTCTTGCCTCAGGGTCACTCCAAATGCTCTAAGACCGTGTTGTCACATTTGTACATGGTCACAGCTCAGAAGCTGGGATGTAGCTTGATCATTGATCATTGATGATCAATGACATCATAAGTCACAGGGCACAGTTTAACTGATATTTTTTTTCTTTCTCAGAGATAGGCAAAATAATGCTCCCACCATAATTGAGGTATTTTTAGATCTGATGAAATGTGGTGACTCACACAGAGAAACTTTGTAAATTACTCCTTTCAGAGCCCTGCCCCAAACACACTGAGCCCTCACATTTGGGTGGTGCAGCTTGGTGATCTGCTCTTGTTGAACACTTGGTGATTCTGATAGAGTCCTCTGACCAGCACCTCAAGGAAATACTAATCTCAAGTGCTATTTACCCCCTGACTAATGATGTCAATTCAATTCATCTACAAAACAATCAGTGAACCGAGAACAATTTTTACTTAGTACCAATATCTTCTGGCACTGAGATCAGGTCATAAGAAATAGGTAAGACCATCCATTTTTCAAGGAGTTGATAACTTGCCCTTCACAATGTGTCGAGATATTTTAAGTTACAGATTTTTAAGATTTTTAAGATTATTAAGATATTTAAGATACAATGTTTTTGAGATATTTAAGATATTTTAACATTTTCCCAAAGTTCAAAAATTGTATCCCTCCTGTCCAATCTGACGATCAGAAGGGAAGGAATATCCAGGGAGGATTTGGCCTCTGCCTTTGTGAAGAGACAGGGCTGTCTACTGACCTCTCTAGAGGATCAAGTGTCTTGTGGTGAGAAGTGGAGACTTCAGGACCAGGCCCACCACAGTGATGTAATTCCAATGTTAGATCTCAAGCTACACGGGAGGGCATGAGTTCCCACTTTTGACTTAATTAAGACTTCAGTGGTTATAAGGACCAAAGCCTCTCCTTAATTCCATACCAACTGAGGACAGCAATTTCAGTCACCTTTATCACGTTGACCCAAATTTTAAAGAAAGGAAGAAAGAAAGAGAGAGAGAGAGAGACAGAAGGAGAGAAAGAAAGAAAGAAAGAAAGGAAGGAAGAAAGGAAGGAAGGAAGGAAGGAAGAAAAAAGTAATAAAGAAAGAGAGAAAGAAAGAGAGAAAGAAAGAAAGAAAGAAAGAAAGAAAGAAAGAAAGAAAGAAAGAAAGAAAGAGTAGGTTGTGAGGGAGCCTGACATTCCTAAGACTCCTATGCTCCCCAGGTCACTTGGAGACCTAGGCCAGGAGAACATTACTCTACCATAGCTTCTGTTAGATCCTAACCCAAACCCAGTGGCTTGCTATAAACCCACCAACCTGCTGAGGCTCTCGAGGGGACACTCAGAGGAAGATGAACATCCACATTCACAGAAACGGAGCTGGAATTAGAAGCACTCTGGGAAAGCAAGCAGCTATCCTAGATAATCTGTTGAGAGAGCTAAGGAGCCCCTTACGTGCATCCACTGAAGGCTGATTGGAAAGAACTTCGCCTCCTACTCAGGAGAAGTGTTCTCCCTGTTCTGTCACAGATGGTGGAAATTTTCCATTGGAGATTCCTTTGGGTTAAGCTATTTTCTCCTGCAGTCTGCAAATTCACTTAGTACATATGCCATATCAAACTATCATTAATCATCCATGGCTTGAAAGTTGAATACTTAATTTATTCAACCATTAGTTATTGAGCCACTGGTATAGGTCACACCCTGTGCCAGACCCTGGGAAAATAACGTGAAGCAAATGAAGGTACAGCTCCTAATCTCATGGAATTTACAGTCCCATAGTAGAAATGGATATTAACAGAAAAATACGGCAACAATAAATACATGCACATAAACTGAGGTGAATAAAAGAATGTTAGTTTATGCACTAGTCACTAGTCACTAATAACAAAAAGATGTTAAACTAGGAGGTCAAAGAAAGAAAGCTTCCTTGAGCAAGTGACCCTTGAACGATATCTGAAATACAAATATAGACAGATAGGAATTGAGGTAAAGAAGGGGCAGTGTTTGGCCCTAACTAGAGTAGATTTGAGCCACCTTGAAGACTTCTTTTATTTGATAGTATTTCTTTTTTATATATGTAAGATTTTATTTATTTATTTGACAGAGAGAGAGAACAAGTATGTAGAAAGGCAGGCAGAGGGAAGAAGCAGGCTACCCACTGAGCAGGGAGCCAGACAGGGGGCTCAATCCCAGGACCCTGGGATCATCACCTGAGCCGAAGGCAGATGTTTAAACAGCTGAGCCCCCCAGGAGCCCCAATAGCTTTTCTTATTGGTAAATTAAGGAGGATGGTACATGTGCTGGAACATATAAATATCTTTGCTAGATTATTTCTAGTGTGTATATGAAACAAAACTGTAAATTTGTTAAACTTAATAATTTAATGATAGGTAGAGAATAGAATTTATTTAAGGGGTAGAGAATAGATCAATCTTAGACCATTGAAATCTGCAGATAATACATATACTTATTTTAGAAAACATTTTATTTTCTTTTCTGAGCCAGAATTTTCTGGAACACATGTAAATAACTTGTGTGTGTGTGTGTGTGTGTGTGTGTGTGTGTGTCCCACTTCTAGTATAGAAGCTGCTAAAGTAAGAAATGACTGGCTATCAGGAGGGAGAATAAAAACCCAGAATGGAAAGGATGCAGGAGTTGAGATAATGTGTTCTCCATGGTGGTAGGCAAAAAAGTCAAGGTTGAAGGGAGAAGGAAAAATATGAAATTCAAAATCACTAATGGTTGGACAGCATGAAACTTTCCAAGTGGTGGAACCTGAGACCGTCAAGTCATTGGTGCTACTGTACATCTCCTGAATAGGGCTACACACAAAGACTTGTTTGTTTTTTTCCCTCGATAAATTGAAATGACCTAAATTATGACTGGCAAGTATGTTTCATTTTACAAGACAAGTCCTGTGGATCAAAAACACATGCTTAAGAGTTGAGTTTAGGATATAGAAACCACTGTATCTGGGGTTAGCAGGAAAGAGCATCCTAATTGATTAGCAAATCTATCACAGACTAGGGAGTGGTGGTGGGATAGTTTGTATATCATGGCTTTCTATTCCTCCCTGCTCTAAAATATCCCTGCTCACATTCCCCTTTGGCCACCTAGAGCAACGGCAGAAGACCAGGAAAAGAAAACCATTTTTTATTTCTTAAAAAATTATTATTACAGAAGAAATATTCGTGTATCAGTACTTTCTCCCCTTTTAATGATTTTAGAGAAGAAATAAAATCAGCACACAACAAAGGCAATTTTCTTAACATAAAGTTGAAAGTTCCAAAGAAATTTGCATTTCCAGTGCTGGGAAATGTCAGGTCTTTTTTTGGATTCAAATCCCTGTATGTCACACCAGGGCAAGAAGGGTAATGTTTATAACATCTGAATCTCTGAACCAGTGAATAAAAGATATCAGTGTTACTTAGCTGAGACATGAATAAATATTCATAACAATGGCACATGCATAGCTAATTGAATGACTTTTGTTAATATTAAACTAGGTATTCATGGACATGTGCCTTTTTCTATAATGAAAATACTGCCTTGGGCTAGTTTTGTTTTTCTTGTCGAGAACAATTTATGTGCTTTCACCGAAATGAATATAAACTCCTATTCTCATGACAAAAGAATTCACCATTAATTTGAGGAAAGAATTTCTTTATTCCCTTTGTGGTATACTTTATTGAAAAAGCAAACTCTAAACCTATCTTGAAATTTTGGTTCATGCATTATGTTTAATTTCAACAACACATTCAATGTCTATAAATAGAGATTTCTAGAATTATTAGGACCAGATGTATTGTTATCAGGTCCTTAAGAGATTTTCTTTCGATTAATTTAAAAAGTAGTAAAAACAAAGCAAAACAAAATAAAATTCCAATTTGGCTGTTTGTGTGAGCTGGGACCTACTATTTTGCTCCCTTCCTCAATCTTTTGTTTCCTCGTTCTTTTTCTTTCTCGCCTTCATTTCTCCTTATGTGCCTGGCAAGGGCTATTAGTTAGCATTTAATCTCTCTCCTTGATAGCACCCTGAGATCTTTGTGGAACGTGAGCTCTTCTTTATTGTGACCAGTCCTAATCTGGGGACCTGTATCCACCCTCTCCCTAGCACTGGCATCATCAAGGAGGCTGGCGGTGACCTAAGTCTGACCGTTACATACTCTGTCTGAGATCTTTGAATGTTAAGCAGGGTAGATCAGGCCAAAATGAGCTCCTGGAGGTCTTTCCTTGAGCAGTGGTGGTGGCAAGTGTCCTGACCAGCCTGTTCCTGCTAATGAGATGATCACTCAGTTTCATGCTTTCTAACCTCTGAGCTTCCCTGGTTTCTGCTCATTGACCAGCTTTTTTTCCTACCTCTAAAACATTTAATGAGTTCTTCAATATCCTTCCAACAAATGCACTTTATCGTAAGGCAGCCAGTCTAAGAATCCAAGAAACCCTGATACACACTTATTTACGTCCCATTCTGCTCTCTATTAAGTGATGGCATTCATAGCCCAGCAACTGAGGTTATACTTGTTAAACTTGTTAGTTAGCCAATACATTGATTCATCCCCTAACATTTGCCTGATGTGACCTGACAAAAAATGTCTGTGACCTAATACTCTGCACACAGGGGTATGAAAACTGCACAATGTGACCCAAAGGTTTCTCCAATTCACAGTCACTCTGTAATGATGATAATTGAATTGAACTTGAAGCTGTTGAAGTAACTAGACTTATCATGTCAGAGCCTCAATGTCACTCATTTGTTGTTTTCAGGGCTTTGAAAACTCACTGACAATATATAAAGACCTGAAAATGTACAAAGGTTGCTGTATAACCTGCTACGTGGGGCTTGTCCATAGAACTTATTCTAGGACAATAATTTTCAAAATTGGCTGGTAATAAAATTAATTAGGGTCTTCTCTACAATCTTAAATTAGGCATCATGACCCAGTGTTTTGAGCCACTAGGTTTGGGATGGAATCATTATTAACCAAGGTGTAAAATCTAAACAGAGGGGCGCTATAGCAGAGGACCCAAAATGAGGAGATTTCAGTAATTTGGAGGAGAAATTTTGAAGTTTCCAATTTAAGACAATAATAATAGGAAATGAATAGGAAGGAATAGATTTGAAATACATGTAGGAGGTAAAATAAGCCAGCCATACTTATGATTAATTAATCATATTAATCATGATTAATTTAAGCATATTAATTATGATTAATAATATCACAATTAAGTATGATATTAAGTAGGGTTGAAATAAAATATGGTCAAGCATAAATTTTAGGTTATTAGTTTATATAACTGGATGGATAGTGTTTCATTTTTGAGACAGAAATAATGGGGGAAAAGGAAATTTAGAAAAAGGTATACTTGGACTAATGGAGTGAATGCCTTTGCATTATGTCCAGAAAAATGTTCAGTGTGGAAGGTCAGTCTGAAGCTCAGGTTACAGATAATGTCTAGAGATACAAGTGTGAGCCCTAACTGCATTCAGGTGGTGGTTCTAATCACAGGAGGATAAGATCATTCAAGGAAGGTTTGGGAAAAGAAGTGTTGAGTCAGGATTAATCTTTTTGGAACACGAACAGTTAAGGAACATCAGAAAAAGTAAAGCCAGGTTGAGGTCTAAGGTGAAATGTCTAGAAGAAGTAGGAGAAGAAGAGGCAAGTACAAACAAAGGCGAGAATACTGTTAAAGAGGAAGCAGTCATCCGTGTCACTAAGTGAAGGTCCACCAACATAAAGATTGAAAAATGCCAGTTGAGTTTGTGAAAGTGCTCAATATTTTTTTGACCAATACTGTTGGGTGAAATTTTGAGAATAAATGTCAGGTAGAAGTGGGTTGAAAAAATCAATGAGAAGTAGACTACACATGGAGGCAGGTTTTTTTTTTTTTTGAAGAATCATCAGGTATTTTATTCAGTTCAGATCTTTCATTCCATGTATAGGCCACTCTTGGGTTCCTATAACGGCAAGTGCTCAAATTCAGGATAATTCAGTTAGAAACTGCCCTACAAGGTCCAACTCTGTGGCAGAGATAGTTAGCTGTTCAAAAATTCATGCTCCCCCTTTCCTGGTGTAGACTTTTTTCTGATTTACTGCTGTGGGGCCACAGACATTTCTAGAGGCCTTTGTATTTTGGTGTGGCCATAAGACTAGATCTCACCAATGTAATAAGAGGGAAGTGATATTGGTCACTTCCTGTCTGAGGCTTTTAAGAGGCAATACTCTATTCTTTCTTTCCTTTTCTATCAGGTACATGTAGAGGATTCCAAGGCTCAAGGTCACTATGTGCACAAGATGAAAAGAATCTGTGCCTCTAGATGTCTCAAGGGGAAAACTACCAGCCAACCAGGAACAACTACATTGAGATATTATGTTATGTTACTGAAATTTTGGTATTTGTTTTAAGAGCTTTAATACAAGCCATATCTGAGCATGATAGGGATCAAAGTTGTAGATTATTGACTTGAATTTTTTAATGTTTTACATATATGACTCTATTAGGATGATAGAAATTTATGTCATAACATTCATTTGAAAGTAAACCTGTGTCCTCATGGTCCATCTTCAAATTCATTGTTTACAAACTTTAGTCATTTAAAGTTTTAGTGTTGCTGTTCAAAGGTAACAAGTGGTGTTAAGCACTAAATTAACTAATCAATTAATTCAATTCAGAAAACAATTTAAGATCATCTGGTATATAAAATGCTACTCCTTCCACTAGATGATTAAACCTTAATGATCCTGCAGTTATTATTTTCCTTGTGGATTACATTAAGATATCTTCAAGCCATTATTCCTTCTCAGATAATTGTTTGATAGTATGTCTATGTACTAAAAGAATAGGAATGAAGGTGTGATGTTCCTTTTTCTTAAATACCATATTAAAAAATAATGCAGTTGTTGTTTCTTTTTTAAGAGTTATTTATTTATTTATTTATTTGACAGAGAGAGATAGAGAGAGATCACAAGTAGGCAGAGAGGCAGCCAGAGAGGGGGGCGGGGAAGCAGGCTCCCTGCTGAGAAGGGAGCCCAACACAGGGCTGGAGCCCAACATGGGGCTCGATCCCAGGACCCCAAGATCATGACCTGAGCCAAAGGCAGAAGCCTAATCGATTGAGCCACCCATGTGCCCCAGGAATGTAAGTTTTTGCTTTGGAGCCAGGATGACCACATATGACTCTGGCCTTCATAAGGGTATGTGGTTGAGGTACAAGTATGGCTAAAATTATCTTCTGCTCCACTGACAGACCATGGGCTATACAATGGCTGTGGCCATGCAGAAGAAGGTGGCATCTTTTTCTAATTTGCACAATGGCAACATGTATGCTAGCATAGACCCTTGAGAGGGACACTTTCCTCTCCTCTTACTCTTGGAATTCATTACATACACATACAGAGAAAGCTACATTTTTATTTGTAATGACTTCATAGATTTGGTTAATGGACATATTTGATTACTTTCAAATATTTGCTCTTATAGACAGTACTGCATTGAATATCCTTATACATATGTGTGAGGATTGCTTTAGGATAAATTTGTCAAACTG
This sequence comes from Mustela putorius furo, assembly GCF_011764305.1. NCBI lineage: Eukaryota > Metazoa > Chordata > Mammalia > Carnivora > Mustelidae > Mustela > Mustela putorius. The sequence goes on along the minus strand of NW_025421402.1, from coordinate 16,449,716 downwards.
ATATTGCTATATCACTGAGCAAATATATTTGTAATTTCAATAGGTACTATTAAGTTACAACTCCATAAATGCTGGGTTAATTTACAGTCATACCAGCCATGTATGGGAGTTGACTGTTTCCTCTCATCTCCAACAACCAGTGTGCTATCTGACTTTTGATTTCTACTAATTTGATAGGTGAACAGCCCCTTCAGAGTTGTTTTATTTTGAATTGTTCTTATTACGAGCATGGGATCTTTTCATGTGATTGAAAACTAATTTATGTCCTACCCAGGGCACTTTTTATTTGTATGGTAAACCTTTGTAAATTTTTAAATTTTCTTTTTCTTTTAAAATATTCATTTATTTATTTTTAAAAAAGAGACAGACAGACAGAGAGAGCATAGGAGTAGGGGAAGGGAGAGAGGAAGAGAGCGAATCCTCCAGCAAAATCTCCACTGAGTGTGGATCCCAACGCAGAGCTTGATTTTAAGACACTGAGATCATGATCTGAGCAGAAATCAAGGGTCACTTAACCAATTGAGCCACGCACGTGTACTTAAATTCTTTCATTTTCGATGTGTTTTTTTTTTGGTCAATCTGTTTTAAGTGTGTGTTTATACGTTATATGATTGGATTTTACATTGAGTACAATTTGAGAGCCTTTACCTTTTTTTTTTTTAAAGATTTTATTTATTTATTTGACAGACAGAGATCACAAGTAGGCTGAAAGACAGGCAGAGAGGAGGAAGCAGGCTCCCCGCTGAGCAGAGAGCTTGATGCAGGGCTCGATCCCACGACCCTGGGATCATGACCTGAGCTGAAGGCAGAGGCTTTAACACACTGAGCCACCCAGATGCCCCAGAGAGCCTTTATCTTTTAATAGGAAATCATACATCATTTATATTTATTGATATGAAATATCCTTTTCAGTTTTATGTTACATTTCTGTTATTTTTAACCCTTTTCAAATCTTTTATTGTGTTTCTATGCTTTCTATGCTCTTTTTAAATACATTTCCTACTGCGTGTCTGTATTCTATTTTCAATCTTCTAGTGATATAATTTACAGCTAAAATGTATAAAATACAATAAATCTTATATCTTTAGGCAGTATTTACTGTCTCCTTACATCAAGCAATGGTAAAACTCAAATAGTTATATTTTTTCTGCCTTATCTTGTCCTGCCTTCCCTGCTTTTTTACTAGTCTTCCTGGGAGCATTTTTTGAAATTGTTTGCATACAAACCCTCATCTCAGGGACTGCTTCTGCAGAATTCCCCTAAGATGACTGGTACCAACAGTGGTCCAGACTCTGAGGACCAGACTTTGGAATTAGCTAATCAATGGTCACTTGAAAACAAAGGCCCTTTTATTGGTGCTATGTGAAATAGTATCTTCTTGGCATTAGCATGCAGTTACTAAGATTTTCACTTAAATAAAATTTAAGTGAATAATAAAAATTTATTTTATTAATAAAATAATAATAATAAATAATTATAATAACAATTAATAAAATAATAATAAAATTTTATTTTATTTTAGTTTGGACTGGAATACAGAGGGCAAGGAGGCTCTGACTCATACAGCATCATTTTCATTTAAAAGATATGAGAAAAATTGTGATTACGAGAACTGTGAAAGTGGTTGATGGTTTGTTGAATGCCGTTAATGCATCAAAGAGAGATGAATATAGGATGAGGGCAGTCATTTACCAACTTAAGATACAGTAGGAAAGCCAGCAGAACTTTAAGAGTCTTTATTTTTTTAAAGAAAATTTCATTTATTTGAGAGAGAGAATGCATGAGCCAGAGAAGGGGCAGATTATCTGACTCCCTGCTAAGCAGGGATCCCAACATGGGACCCTATTCCAGGACCCTAGGATTATGACCTGAGCCGAAGGCAGACACTTAACACACTGAGTCACCCAGGTGCCCTTTAAGAGTGCTTAAAGAGGCCTTAACATCTTTCAGGCAGAAGAAAGAGTATGCTGAAGACCAGGCATTGGGCTCTATTAAAGGAGTAATAAATTTTAAGAAAAGACTGAACTTAAGGACCCTAGCAAATACCCTACACCGAAATCAGAGTCCTAATAAGGAAGGAGAGGAACAATGAAATTCAAGATAGGTACATCTGAGTGGATATGCTCTAGAATCTACTGAATCCTCTGGACCTGCAATATTGCCAGCTCTTGTTGTCTAGAGGATAATCTTCCCCTTCATGCTTGGAGATTATTCAAAGGCTTGAACAAGGCAGATGCATTGAAAAATAATATCTGCTACCCTTGTAATCTCCCCTTACCTTTCTTCCTGAACTTTCTTCCTACCAGTAGATAAATAACTAGCCTCAACATGACTTAACTGAGGAAATTTGGATTTTATTAATGGAAGAAGAACTTATTTGCTAAAATATCTGTAGGACATGGGTAATGTGTGTTCTCAGGTTTCTAGGAGAAGCATGCCTTGAAGTAGATATTGAAGAACCCAGACCAAGATGGTGGATAAGAGAGAGTTTATTATTACATGGACTCTCTCCTGTGACTCAGTATTTAACACTCTGGCAAGAACACCTGGAGCTGGTCCCAATATGCCACTGGAATAGCTCCTAGAAGCTTGGAACAAATAATGACCTGGCAGAGTATTGAGAAAAGGATCAAAAGATTTAGAGGTATAGAATGACCATTCTGCATAAGGCTTAGAGGGAAGTTCCTTCACTAAGGCAATGAAGAATGTGCTGGACAGTAGTGCTTTGCCTTTTGGTTAATTTCAGTAGTGGATGAGAAAAATCTAGAATAGGTGGTAGAAGAGGGAGATAATAAGATGCCATCACTTTGGGAATAACTGCAACCCTAGAGACTGTAGCTTGTTCAACTAACTCTCAAACTTACAATCTTTCCTCAGAAATTTTGAGTCACTGTCACCTTCAAGAATTTTTACTAGAATGGAATGAATAGGAAATGTGAGAAGGTTGAGCAGGCAAGGGGTAGACTGTAACAGAAGATATTAATGCTTTGCCCAGATTATCTCATGTTTCTTATGATACTTTTTGTATATAACCAACAGTGCCTCTACCAATGACTTCTGTGTGCTTGATTTTTTTTTTTGAGAGTTTGTTTATTTAAGAAGAGAGCAAGCGAGAGCTTGAGCAGAGGGAGTTGCAGAAGGAGAGAGAAAAGCAGATTCCCTACTGAGCAGGGAGCCCAATGCAAGGTTCCATCCCAGGACCCTGGGATCATGACCTGAGTGGAAGGCAGATGCTTAACTAAGTGGGCCACCCAGGAGCCCAGACTTCTGTGTGCTTTTAATATCTGGAACTTGAAGCTCTTTTTTGGAAGACTGCCCTCAGGTTACTGGAACTGCTTTACTGTGAAACATATATGCGTGGCACTTGGGTCTCCCCCAAACTGGCCTTTGACAAATGACTAACAGACATTGGAATGTGAAAGTCCAGCTTCCTTGCCTCCATTTGGGACAATCCTGAGGCTTACTTTATTCTTGAGAATTCTCCCAAGGGATCATGTTGAAGCCTAAGCTCTGTAGCACTTTGCCTGACCGCACACCCCTGCCTGGCTTCCTTCCTTTCCCTGTCCTGTTGATCACTTTCTGACTGACCTCCCCTCGAAGCACTTGCTAAATCAATCACTTACATCAGGATCTTCCTATCAGGTTTGCTTTTGGAGAACCCAGTCTAAGACCTCAATCCTTACTGCCATGTATTGTTGATGGAAGTAAATATCAGTAAGTCTTTTTGGACAGAAGCTTGGCAATATTGCCAAAGACAGTCAATACACTTTAAAAATGTGTTGAAAAACTTTTGAACTCTCCACCCTATATAAATATTTATACACCGTTAGGTTTAATGCAGTGTGGTTTATAAGAGTAGTGAGAAAGAATGAAAACAATCTAAATGGACAGTAACAGGAGATTTAGTAAGACACGATACATTCACATCGTGGAATATTAGTGATAGAAAACCAAATTATTTAAGAAAAAAGAAATAATGAAACACAAAAAATTCTTCCTATTTGTTCAGGTTGGTCTTCCCCATCCAACTTGTCTACCTGATAATCTTCTATTATGTAGAGACTAGTTCGTTTGTAAATCTTAGAATGTTTTAGGAGGCACTTCTAAATCATCTGGTAGTTAAGTGGGAACAAAACTGCACTTGGAATGCCAAAATCTTGATTCATATCCCAGTTATTCTATTTACTACCTATGTGAAGCCTTAAGCAAATCACTTTGCTTTTATGGCTATGAGGAAAATTTGTGTTTCTTCCATTATAAGGACAATAAACAACTGGGGTTAATCAACAAAAGGATGTTCTGGCTTCATTGCAGTAAGAGTCTGTAACTAAGACATATAGAAAATATGAGGCCCAACTAAGTGGTAACATTATCCAATGGCTTAATCAGAGGCTCTAAGGTGAAGCCTAGCAGCAGGGTTGTAAACATTAAATATTTTCCTCAGGAATGTCTAAGTCCATGTGACGGTGTGGGTATAGGAAAGAATGATTGGTGTCACTCAATATGCATTCTTTCCTTCTCTCATAGTAATAGAATTGATTTGGAAAGAAAATAAAGACTGCATTTATCAACTTCCTTTGTAGTTGAGGGTAGCTGTGTGATTATGTTCTCCTCACAGGATGCAAGTAAATATAATGTATACTTTCCTGGTGGAGACTTCAAGAGAAGGGTTGTTCCCTTTCCTCTTCTCATCTTGTAGTTGCGATGTGGACATGGTCGCAAGCCATCTTGAACTATGCAAAAGAAGGTAATGCCCTAAGAATATTTTTATTTGTAAGTATTCTATAAATACTGATTATTAAATTGCACAAATTTTGGTACATAACAGGAACTCAATGATTATTAGTTTATTTTTCTATGAGTCTGCCATCACAGACTACAACAGGCTCAGTGGCTTAAACATTAGCAATGTATTTCTCACAGTTCTGAGGACAAAAAATCTGAGATCAAGATGTCAGCCAATACAGTTCCTCATGAGAGCTCTCTTCCTGGCTTACAGATGGCCACCTTCTCACTGTGTCTTCATATGGCCTTTGCTCGATGCATACACAGAGCACTGGCATCTCTTCTTCTTCCCATAAGACCCCCAGTCCTTTTGGATTAGGGCTTCTCCCTTATAGTCCTGCTCAACCTGAATTTCCTCGGTAAAAGTCATGTCTCCAAATATAGTCACATTGAGTGTAAGAACTTCAATGTATGAATTTGGAAGGACACAGTCCAGTCTTTAATAATTTATCTCATTCATCAATCAACCTCTTTATATGTAATTATTGTAAGGAAGAGACTTCTTAGTTGATGGGGAGATTCCCAGTAATAGACCACATGAATTTCCTAAATACTGATATATACTTACTGAGTCATTTACGTTGGATGTTCAGACAATCATATTCTGGTTCTACATCTCTCTATAAATGTTTGACTTCAGTAGTACCTTGTGAGGAATTTAGTTTTAAATAAATTAAGTCTGTATAATAAGTTTGTCTATAGGATGACAAAGTCATCATACTATTCTTTCTGTCCCTATGTTTGTGTTAGCATAAAATGTTGAAGTTGGCTAGGAGTCATGTTTAGAAGCTTTTGTCTTTCTCTTTTTCTGAGTATGTTGCTTTGGCTGGACTCTAATCTCTGCAAATGCAGGGAGGATTTATTCCTAGTTCATCAATGACACTTAATAGGTGTTTAAAAATATTTATCAATAAATAAGTCTTGATTTTTCTTCTCTGCCTAGACTACATGCTCTCAGGTTCTGTCCTATGCTTCTTTTGATCTTCTTTATCTCACTCAGTGCCTGGCATACTGATGGTCCATTCAGAAAATCCTTTAGAAGGTTGAGTATATGTGACAAATGATCTAATGGAATTTTTTTTAGAAGTCCAATTGGTAAGACTCCTGTCTTCAAGTTAAGAAGACTTCTTTTTTTTTTTTAATTTCAGCATTCTTTTATTTATTTTTTTTATGAATTAATTTATTTATTTTCAGAAAAACAGTATTCATTATTTTTTCACCACACCCAGTGCTCCATGCAATCCATGCCCTCCATAATACCCACCACCCGGTACCCCAACCTACCACCCCCCCACCACTTCAAACCCCTCAGATTGTTTTTCGGAGTCCATAGTCTTAAGTATGTACATTTCGTAGAACTCATTGCTTAATTTGATCACAGGAATATTAAGCTATGACCCTTTCTGAATTGTTCTCAAAAGGTAAAATACAAAAAATAGTCAACAAGTTAATGTTATTTACAAAGAAATTCTTTTCCAAGGACACAGTTTGTCTTGTAATAGAACATTTGTCCAATTTATGCTAATACTTCTGTGATTATTACAGCTAATTTTAATAGAATAATCCTAAAATATCTATAATTCGGAAAACAAGGACCAGAAGTGGAGACACAATCACAGACTCCACCACAGAATGGGAATTCCGTTTTTAGGGATCAATGCACCAAGCAGTGTAGAAAGCGGGTGGGAGAGGAGCTTGGGAAAGGTCATGAGGTAGAGAGGAGTGGATGTGGACATTACATGAAAACAGAGATAGGACCAGCCTCAATAAAATAGAGAAAGAATATTTCCATAATTTCCTCAACACTGAGGAAGAATCTTTTCAACTTTAATGTGAAGAATTAGAAAGCCTGTGGGAGTAATGCTCATCACGTGGCTGTGTGAAGCCCAGCTTGATACTTCTATTCATTCAAGTCCCTTCCTTAAAATAACACACACACACACACACACACACACACACACACACACACTCTTCCTGGACTGCACAGGTCCCTTGGATACTGTCTATCTCTCCTTCTCTTGGCAGCTATGTGTATTCTATGTTTGACACCACTAGTAAGCACCTCATTGTCCTTCAACTCCAGCTCTGTTGTCACCTTCTGACAGGAGTATCTTCGGCCTCACATTGGGCAAATCCCCCCATTATGTGGCCTTATGGCCTCATGCCCTTGTTCTTTTTAAAGCTTAGCACAACTGAAATTTCACATATTTGTGAATGACAATTTGATCAATATCTATAACTCTAGACTGTCAGCTTCACTAGAGTAGGAATAGCATCTGTTTATTATTAATTATTATTGACTGAGTACTTGTATCCCCCCAATTTTGTATGTCAAAGCCCTAATCCCCAGTGTGAGAGTATTTGGAGATTGTTTCTTTGGGACGTGATTAGATTTAGATGAGGTCTTGAGGGGGAAGCCTCCAAGATGGGATTAGTGGCCTTATAGGAAGAGGAAGAGACCGGATCTCTCTCTCTCTCTCTGCCATGTGGAGATGCAAGAAGGCAGCCAACTGCCAAGTTGGGAAAAGAGCCCTCATTAAGGATCACATCTACCTATGTCTTAATTTTGGACTTCTCAGCCTCCGGAACTGTAAGAAATAAATATCTGTTGTTTAAGCCATTCAGTCTATGGTCTTTTGTTATAGAAGCCCGAGTTGTGGGGCGCCTGGGTGGCTCAGTGGGTTAAGCCGCTGCCTTCGGCTCAGGTCATGATCTCAGGGTCCTGGGATCGAGTCCCGCGTCGGGCTCTCTGCTCAGCAGGGAGCCTGCTTCCTTCTCTCTCTCTCTCTCTGCCTGCCTCTCAGTGTACTTGTAATTTCTCTCTGTCAAATAAATAAATAAAATCTTTAAAAAAAAACAAAAAACAAACAAAAAAAAGGTGGCTCAGCATGGTGTTTGAGCCTGAATTTTAGAAGCCCGAGTTGACTAAAACTAATATTATTACTACCGCTATTACTATTTCTATTTCCCAGTCACTAACAGTTATTGGAGGGGAAAAAAATGTCATTAGGAGCAAGGAACTACAAATTTTGAGCTGGTCCCAGATCCTAAACATCTCCGTGTGCCACCTCCTGAAAGTTATTCTAAATATTTTGACTTTGCAGTGCATTGACATTTTGTGACACTTTTTGAGGTTGGCAGCCAGCATGACTATCGATTTCTTTTATTATGCACCTGTGGCTCCTTGATTTGCCATGTTCCTGGGCTGCTGTGAGCAGTTCTCTCCATGTCGAACTTTCCCTTAAACAGCCTGTTTCTCATGATGACTAGATAAATTGTGGATATTGCAAATGCACTTGGGCCTTACTGGCTTTCCTCCACACGAGCTGCTTCCAGGGGTTCCTTCCATTTCCAGAAGGGAAGTTGTTGTCAGTCGCCTTAAGGCTGAACCTGGGCAGCATCGTGTCTATCGCAAATCTCTTTTCTAAGACTTAGAAAATCAGTTGCTTATCTCAACCGATTATGTATTTCTGTCTCTTATGAGCCAGCTGCCAACCAGGCCACACTGACTGCTGGGGAATTGGAGAGACTTGCTGAGTGGGAATGAATAGGAGTTTGCCAAGTTCACAGCTCACCCTGATGTTTGGTGGAGACATTCAGCACACTTTGCACAGTATCCCAGCTCCCCCCGTTGTTGTTGGGATGGCAACTCATTCCTTCCTTGCAGGAGAGAGTTCAGTGAACCAAAGCACATGTTCACGGAATCTCCATCTGACCAGGTGACAGATTTCCCCTGGACACATTTCTAGAAGCCACTCGTGGGTCTCATGGAACCTGAGACCTTCTTGGAGTTGGGATGCCTCATTTGAATATTTGCCACAACATCTTTGGATGTTATCTGTTCTCCTTTCAGAAAAATGCAGGGGCATTTTGAGGTTTGCCATTAGGGGCCACGCGGCTCTGACCTCCACCGTGCCTCAGTGCGTATATAACCTCTGGAGAGAACAATTTAAATGCACCATTAATCCCCTGATGGTCACGAGTCGCTGTATCCTCTGGGGCTTAAGTGGCAGGGCGATTGGCATTCACTTTCTCATGATTTAGCAATGAAGCCAACAAGCTTTGGCTCTGACTTTTGCTCCTTCTCCCCAGTCTTAGCCCTGATTCAATTTGTTGTTATTATTCCTTTTTCATGAGAACTTTCTTCAGCTTCACATACTTGAGCGCCAGTGCTTGGACACAAGTTTTATCTTTTTGTCTCCTTTAGAAGAAGAGTGTGTAAGAGGAAGGACAGGGTCTTATATCCATCTATAGTCCTAGTACAACGCCTGGGAGATTATGGGTGATCGGGACCTAGGCAGAACTGAACAAAATTATTTTAAGTCTTCCCAAATCAAGGCTCTGTATAAACTTACTGTATTATTTCGATTCCTTTAACGGGACATTAGATACCAATTACTATTATGATGATATCATTTTCTCCGATGTTGTGTTGGTCATTACAGAAAGTTTTATAGATGTAGTTTTGCTGCTATAGAAATACAATATAGAATAAAATATATAAATACAATTCAAGATGGGTAGTTTTCTCTGAGCTATGTTGCCAGAAACATAAGAGAATAAAGAGCGTTAAAACAAAGTGCAAGTGGCCAGGTCATATTAAAGTCATGGGGGCATGTCTGAAGTGGGTTCAGGTAGTATTTAGGTGGTGAGGGAGATGTTTGAAGTCTTATGTATACACATGGGACATGGGGAGAAGAGTAGCTAGAAGGGTTTCTTGCTAACATTGACCCCCAAGGTGGGAAGCACATCACACCTCTCCAGGAGACACCTTTCACATTGTGGGCTATTGAATAAAGCCTCCCCTGGTGCCCCCCTTCTAGAAGGGGTCTACCCTATCTCTGGAATCATTAAAGTAAAGCCTGGAAGAAACAACAGAAAGTATCTAATCCACCTTCCTCATTTTACAAATGAGGAAGTTACCACCCAAACAGGTTAATGACCTGTCTACAGTAACGTGGCCAGCTGCTAACAGTTATCATAGAGTTAAATTTCTGAAATTCAAAGATAATATACATTAAATACTCAGAAGAGAACCCGATACCTGGGATTCATAGTGAGCTTAATGGTGACCCCAAAAGATAGGTCCATGTCTATATTCTCAAAAAAACATGGACATGTTACCATTTGGACAAAGGGTCTTTGCAGATGTAATTAAATTCAGAGTCTTGAGATGAGATCATCCCAGACTCCTTGGGGGTGGCCCTAAACCCAATGACAAGTATGATTACAAGAGACAGAAGCAGAGATGACAGGGGTAGCAGAGGAGGAAGCAGGAGACCACAGAGGCAGAGGCTGGAGTGGTGTCTCCACGCACAATGTCAACAAGTGCCAGAAGCTGGAAGAAGTTCTCTCCTAGATCCCCCACAAGGAGGGGGGCCCTGCTAGCATCTTGATTTTGGACTTCTGGATTCCAGATCCATGAGAGAATATATTCCTGTTGCTTTCATTCCTCAAGTTTATGGTCATTTGTTACAGCAGCCAGAGAAGTGTCATACACTGGGTATTAAAGAAGTAAATTCTATGCATTCCTTGTGTTGTCCCCTTCTTCCCTCTGCATCAGGATGTTCACAGATGACATGTAATTATAAGTAAATGGCAGTTAGAGTTACCGGGACCCCCCACTCAGCACCATAGCCTCCCTGGGAACCAGGGTAATGTAGTGAGGACAGAGACCAGTTTGGGTCATTGATTCTTCGGGAATTTTATTGATCTCATGATGCTTGCAGGCATCTTGGGAGCAGGCAATAAAATATCATAAGTCCAGTTTCCAGGAAGAAATTTTCATAACGATTTATATGGTTTCTGCCTCTGTTCATGTTATATGAACAACTCACCCACCCCCAATTACTGTAACAATGCACATCCCCTATCATGCTACAAATGATTTCTTAGGAGACTTGGAAGAAATAAACATACAATTGTGATCTTAGCTTCCAATTTAGAGAAGGTTATGAATTGAGATCTCATTTTTAGCTGTTGTTCAGGAACATTTGGCATCATGTGAAGAAGGTACCAGCTCCTAAACACTGGAAAAGTTGCCAGATAGATCTGGGCACTCTCGAAATCCTGGCACGCGATACGTATGTGTCCTCCCCAGTGTCCGGCCTCATCGACAGACGACACAAATATACAAACACGGAAATCATATATGCCCCAGAAGGGGAAAAGAAAGGGCACCACTTCTATTGCAAAAATTCTAAGCTTAAAGGAAATGTTGGCCACCCCCAGAGAGTCCTGTAGAAAAGGAGATACCAAATCTTAAAGAACAGTAAATGTTTTATCCAAGGAGAACAGAGTGCAGGATAGTCCTGAGCAGTCCGACTGCAAAACCTGTCTCCTTAGACCGGGCCGGTACCGCTTAACAGTTCTGAAAGAGAACGTGGTCTCCCTTGTTAAAACTAGAAGCCACTGCCAGAGAATGGGCTTCAGAAGAAAAGGGAGGCTAGGGTCTGAGAGATGGTGAGTAATGACAGACACTTTGACATAACTCCTGACTAAAGCCTGCTCAGTGAGCCCCCCAGCTGCCATTACCACGAAAATCAAGACATTCCAGAAAATATCAGTTGTTTTAAATTTTCTTGGTCCTGCCTTGTGGCATGCAATTCTACATAAAAGGGCCCTTTGAAAAGACTATCTGTCAAGAATTTCCATGGATCATCTGGGTGGCTCAGAGGGTTAAGCCTCTACCTTCGGCTCAGGTCATGATCCCAGGGTCCTGGGATCAAGCCTCACATCGGGCTCTCTGCTCAGCAAGGAGCCTGCTTCTCTCTCTCTCTCCGCCTGCTTCTCTGCCTACTTGTGATCTCTGTCAAACAAATAAATAAAAAAATTAAAAAAAAAAAAAGAATTTCCTATACCCTAGGTATGAATAAATGAATGAATGAACTAATGGACCTCACAGCGTTCCTTTTTTGATTGTGCACAGGAGTTTGTTCCTTGTGGCTAGTATATCTTGTGGTGATCTTAAGATATGAGGAACTTGTCTGGAAGCAGGACAACTACCTAAAATAAAGATGACTATTCCCTTCCTTCACCAGTGTAGGGATAAGCTTGGGTAATAGCCTCCATTTTGAGAGAACTCTCCAGTCTTTCAGTCAAGTATTCCAGGCTCTTAAACTTGCCCCTAAATAAAAAGCTGCCTAATCAATTGGCACAGTTCATTTTCAGGCTCTCCCAAAAGACTCTTTCATTCCCCGATGGGCTCAGCAAACTGGGGATGTTCATTAAATTAGGATTACTATTTGGCTCTGGCAGACAAATGTGTTTCCTGGAGCAATGTTGCTTGTACATTTAGAGTGTTATATTGCTTTGTCTTAAAAGACATTGAACTGTTTCTTGGTGTATTACCAAGAGAGCAACATTAATCCTGATGGCCTCAAGTAGGAATACTTCTTCAGTGAGTATAGCAATGGGATTACATCATTCAGAGACATAGATTCATACACCATGGTGCTGTAAATCTGGGTTTTCACCAATTTTTATACTTTAAGCAATGAGTGAAAATTTTCCCAAGGTTTGCTGATCCCTTCCTTACTTCCGTCTATCCTTCCCTCTGATATCCTTTTAAATAAGCACTCAGCACCCATCTATTCTTCTGTTTTTCTTCCTTTAGTCCTAAGTTCAAGTTTCTCGAAATGCTTAATAGTAATGTCTTGTTTGGCTTCTCTTTCATTAGTAACTTCAGTTTACCACAATTTGCCTTCCCTAGTCTTACTTGGCTCTTTGTTGCTCTTGGAACAAATCTTCACATCATCATATTTCTGGAAAACACTATTGAATACCTTCATGACATTTTCCTAAACCAAAAAGAGAAAACTGTATTTTCCTTTCAGAATGTCTCACCTCTGAATAATTTCCACAATGGCCTTGGTGAATATTAGTAGGAGCTGAACTCCCCTTCCTTTTCTATGGGAGAAGAAAACACAGACCCTTTAATATCTAAGTTGATGTTACACTACTGTCCTGTGCAGAGTTACTAATATGTCAGATGTTTATGGGATAAGAAGAAAAAAGTTTTAGAAATAAAGGACCTGGGCGCTTGGGTGGCTCGGTGGGTAAAAGCCTCTGCCTTCGACTCGGGTCGTGATCCCAGGGTCCTGGGATCGAGCCCCGCATCAGGCTCTCTGCTCAGCAAGGAGCCTGCTTCCTCCTTTCTCTCTGCCTATCTCTCTGCCTACTTGTGATCTCTCTCTGTCAAATAAATAAATAAAATCTTAAAAAACAAAAGTAAAGAAAGGACCTTTCTAGCTCCCATTCTAATGTCACTAAGAACAACAATGTTCCTTTGGGAGCTTCTGATGAGGACTGATTCTGCAAGGAGGAGAAAGCTCCTGGTCTTAACACATCAGTGAATCAGCTCAAGGGGGAGAAAAGGATTATGTGCGGGATGCCATCTGCAAACTTCCATCTATAACTGCTTAAACCCTTAGGAGCTGGTAGCTAATGTTTGGTGTAGGAGGACTAGATTTATTTTTCTGAATTATTAGTTTTCAAAACCAGGATAAATGAATAATCTTAGAGTGCATGAAATTTTTTTGGATTTAAAAATTTAAAGTTAAAGCAAGGAAAATGTATGCCAGGGTTGAGAAGATAACACAGCACAAGTAAGAGCTGAAACCAGGATAAAAAGTACAATTGATGAGGGCAATTTAAATGGGTTTTTGTCAAATACTCACAGTGAAAAAACACTCGAATAAATCAACTGGCTTCATTTTTATCAGAGGCTGACACCAACTAGGACATTGGACTGGACATCCGTCAGGCCCTGACAAATGGAATCCATCTTGTTTTTTCCTTCCTCAAGTGGTCCAGAGATACAGCTCAGCACTTGAATCGAGTGTTCCTTATTTCACTTTAACCAATCAATACTTATTCATCTCAGTGCAACAGAGTTAAAAATTTAACGGAGAGCTGTTTAAGTATTTAACTTATATATGTATCTTATCTCTTAGATGACTTTTTTTCTATGTGCATGTGTTGTGTAGGCACAGTAATTGGACAGATGACTATTTGGGGTTTTTAATGGGTTGCTTGCTTGAATACCAGTATGGTACGTTCAGCACTGTAAGGTCATGAGAGGGGAACCAAAACAATGGTGTTTCTATCCTTTACCCCCAATATCAAACCAATGCTAATGGTCGTGATTAAAGCCTACCTCTTCCAAAACTCTCTAGCTGCTCCAGTGCACTGGGTTCTCTCTCCTCTGAACTCTTACCACACTTGTCAAATATAAGACCCATCATCAGGGGTGCCTGGGTGGTTCAGTGGGTTAAAGCCTCTGCCTTCAGCTCAGGTCATCATCTCAGGGTCCTGGGATTGAGCCCCACGTCAGGCTCTCTGCTCTGCAGAGAGCCTGCTTTACCCTCTCTCTCTGCCTACTTGTGATCTCTGTCTGTCAAGTAAATAAAAGCTTAAAAAAAAAAAAAAAGACTCATCATCAGGTTGACAAGGACCATGTACTAAACCTCAGTGCTCAGGTGTTGTGTGTGCCCATGCCTTCTCACCTCAAAGAAACTGCAAGCTGCTCAAAAGTTGGAATTAATTCTTAAACACCACAGTCTCCCTACCTAGCAGAGAATTAGGCACACACAGGGCCTTCGATGAATTAATCATTTCTAATTTCAATGGATAGATGAGAACCACCATGCTTATATCCTTCTGTTTTTTAGTGATATTACTAAACTCTGCCATTGCTTCAGAAATGTGATATGCTGGTGATTTATGGTCTTGACTTGAGTGGAGAGTTAGGAGGGATAATTTTAGGGACTTGGTCATTTTCCTATCATAATGATCCCATTCATATTTGTCATATGTGGCGTGAAGGAACAGATACAATGACCCATATTACTTTGCTAGAGCCACCATCACAACATACCATGGGCTGAGTGGCTTACACAACAGATATTTATTTTATCACATTTCTGGAGGCTAGAAGTCTAAGACCAAGATGGTACCAAGTTTCATGGTACCTCTCTCCCTGGTTTGTAGGTGACTACCTTCGCACTGTATCTTCACGTGGTTTGTCCCACATGTGCACATGTCTGTGTCCAGATCTCCTCTTCTAAGGACATGAGTCATATAAGTTGGGGCCCATCTTAATGGGCCTTATTAATTATCTCTTTAAGGATCTGATCTCCAAACATGATTGCATTTTAAAATTTGGGGGCTAGAGCTTCCACATATGAATTTGGCAGGGGACAGGTAGAAACAATTCAACCAAAACAATACCTTACACTGTATTCTAAAATCTCATTATGAAATAATGTCAGTAAATTCAATTTAAGAGAAAATTTTAAGCTAGTTCATTTATTTGGGGCTTGGGCTTCTACTGTTTCATTCAAAATAAGCCCATTCATAAATACCCTAAAAATAAATTCTTCATTGTGCTTGTGGTATACATTTTTTAAAACACCAGATGGTGTATGCTGCCTGGTTCTCGCTCATACACCCTGGCATTCTCTGGGTATAGATTAGTTAAAATGCAGTGAGTCTGGGTCAGTGTGCTGAAAGGTTTTCCTAACATCTGGGTGTTAGAAAATCATTACTGAGGGATCCCACAAATGATGGTCCCCAGGTGCTCCTATAGAATTGATTCCCTACACAGTTCCCAGGAGAGCTAAGTATCACTGTTTGTGTTCATATATGGAAAACAAAGAGGAGAACTGTGTCAATTACATGAATAAGTATAGCCTGAATGAACCCTTCTTTTCCTTATCTACCTATTTCAGGAAAATTTGAGGGCAGGGACTTAATATGAGATTGAAAAACTATCTATATTCTCCACTTGGCTTGGGGCTCTTCCTGTCAAAGCTCCTCAACCAGGTGCAATTTTGCTCCCCAATCCAGAGGACATTGGACGATGTCTGGAGACACTTTTGATTCTCATAACTTGAGAGTGCTTTCGGAATCTAACAGATAGAAGCAATGAATGATGATCACCAGCCTGCGACATGCACAGGACAGCCCCCCACAATGAACGTGTTCTAAAATGTTAGTAGTGTCAAGGTTGAACAAAACCATGCTCTCCTCAATTTATGATATGTTATATCTGAATATTTATGTGGAAAATTAGGGGCAATTAATAGGGTTAATTTTTCTCTTTGACCACATTTATTGAAAATATGACATAAAATTCTCATTCAGAAAGGAATGGAAAGACAACCGTAAGATACATATAACTAATCGATACAGACCAGGACAGGAACCCAGAATGTACGTAGGAAACCCATTCCAAAACCACAATTAAAATTTTATTTTTAACAGATAAGTCACACATTTGAAATCCCAGCACAGCACTGCAGGTATGAGCCACCTGTCTGGCTGAACTTAGGTCAGATTTCATTGCTCCTGCCCTACACCTAATTTCATGTTATGTCTCTAAATTCAATCCTTAGATGAGGTATATGGCCTTACAAAATCAAAGCAATCCTAGTCATCAAGAAGCGTGATTTTTTATTTCAGCCTCACTGTCTCTCACACATCTCACAGAGGAAAGTATCCCCTGGTAGGAAGGAATCAGGAAGTTTGATTCTTTTCTTCAGATTTTCCAAATTTGTCAGATTACATCGAAAAACAGAGGTGTTTATTTAAAACACATTTGCAGGCACATGTATTTATTTTAAAACAGGCTTTCCAGGTGATTCTTACAATGATGTGGTAATGGTGGCAAATACCCTGGGGCTTGGGTCCTATTTTGGGTCTACAGCCCATAAGTCCAAACTCTCCTGTCACCTGTTTTTGTAAATAAAGTTTTATTGGAACACAGTCATAACCACTCATTTACTTATTGTCTATCACTGCTTTCCCTGTGTAATAGCAAAGTTAGGTGGTTGCATCTGGCCTGCAAAACCAAAAATATTTACTCTTTGGCCCTTTACAGAAACAATTTGCTGACCCCTAGTCTAGACAAGAATAAGGTGGGAAGTGGCACATACGGGCAAAACAGACTGTTCTCTGCCTAAAATTACACCACTTGCCCCCAAACAAACAGAGACATTTCTTTAATTTTCCTGGGGATCAAGCAGTTTGAAGGAACTAATTTGCTACTTTAATTAATTAAGATTTTTTGAGTCCAGAAAGGCATTCAGAAATATTTTAAAATATGAAGACCTCTGCCTTTTGGGAAGTTGGCCAAATATAACATATATAAGTCAATTAAAATGATTTTATGTGCTCAACTGTGTGCCTCTGACTAAAAAAAATCACCAGATATGTAAAGAAAGCAAGATGAGACAGGAAGATACTGAGGTTAAATATGAGATTATGCTGGGCAGGGAAGGAGTGAATAGTGAATAGATACTCAGTTGGCTGACTGCTTTACTGGGTAATTTATTGGCTGATACATGTCAGGAGAGTGCGCATCTTGACGAGCAATGGGAAATAAGATTGGGCACTGAATTACGTATCTACGGCTGCTTCACCAATTACCTCCAAATTTAAAGGCTTAAACAACAAATGCTAATCATCTCACACATTTTCTGTATGAATCTGAGAAGAGCTTAGCCAGATGGTTCTGGTTCAGGGTCTTTCATGCAGCTGAGCTCAAGGTAAAGGCTGAAGTTACAGTAAAAAGAAAGCTTGGGGGTGCCTGACTGGCCTAGTCAGTTACGTGTCTGACTTGGTTTCAGATCAGGTTGTGATCTCAGGGTGGTGAGATTGAACCCTGGGTTGGGCTCCGTGCTGAGTCTGGAGTCTGCTTAAGATCCTCTGTTCCTCTTCCTCTGTCCCTCCCATCTGTGCTCTCTCTTTCTCTAAGATAAATGAATAAATTTTTAAAAGATTTTATTTATCTATTTGGTAGAGAACACTTGCGCAAGAAGGGGGAGCAGTAGGCAGAGGGAGAGGGAGAAGCAGACTCCCTGCCAGGCAGGGAGCCTGAAGTGGGGTTCGATCCCAGGGTCCCAGGATCACGACCTGAGCAGAAGGTAGATGCTTAACTGACTGAGTCACCCAGGTGCCCCAAGATAAATAAATAAATTTTAAAAAAGAAAAAAGAAATTTGGCTGAGGCTAGAATGCCCACTTCCAATATGGCTCACTCATAGCGCTGTGAGCCAGAGGCCTCAGTATCCTTTTTTTTTTTTTTAAGATTTATTTATTTTAGAGAGAGAGAGAGAGAAAGAGAAGAAGAAAGAATGGGGGGAGAGGCAGAGGCAAAGGGAGAGAGACAGAAAGAATCTCCAGCAGACCCCCACTGAGCACAGAGTGAGTCGCAGGGCTCAATCTCACAACCCTGAATGATGACCTGAGTCAAAATTGAGAGTCAGATGCCTTACAGACTGAGCCACCCAGGTGCCCCTGGAAGGCTTGGTTTCTTGCTGATGTTAGGCAGGGGGTCTTATTCGTTGACACAAGGGTTCTTACCGGGCTACTGAAGTATCCTCACCATAGGGCCACTGGCTGCCCACACCTCGAGTGGTCCAAAGGAGAAAGTGAGATGAAGGAAAAAGCTATAATTCCTTTAATAACCTAAGACAGAGATGCCATCCCTTTTGTCACATGCTATTCATTCGAAGTGAGTCAATAAGGCAAGGGGATGGCGACTAGACTCCAACATTTAGATGGGGAGAGCAGTGAAGAATTAGTGGGCATATGGTACAACCACTGCTGATACCAACAGTACATGTGAGCCCAAGAGAGAATACGGCATAGAATACAAAAATCCGTGTTCTTCTCACAAGGCTCAGCTTCCACATGTCTTCCATGTGGTTTGTGTCTACCCGTAAACCCAAAAAGGATCAGCCATCATTAAATAACTGAATTCTCTCACTTGTGGATTTTTTAGCAGGTCTTATCATAAACCAGCAGAAGGATTGCTTTCTTGATTCACACAAGATAAAAGAGAGGTCAGTCCTACAGTTTCCTCTCTCTGCCCGCCCTTTCTCTTTTATCAGAGAAAATTACAGGGGGTGGAGAATATACAATGTAACTTTTTTTTTTTCTCTTTGAAGGCCCCACCGTGTATACCGTTACATCATGTAGAAAACTCAGAAGCTTAATGATAACAAACCATCAAGAGAAAGTCAGTCTCTGGGGTCACTTCAATAAGAAGTACAAAATCTTATTTTTCATAGGTATTTAATAATAGACTTTGCTGTTAAAGCAGTTAGTTCCATTTATGACATTGGCTTGGTGTTTGTAGAGATGTACCTTTATCCTTACATATTTTAAAAACGTCACTGTCCATTAACATGTATGTTTAATATTACAAGCTGCTGGTGATAAATCATGGGTACAGCTCAACTTACTACCACACTTTTAAGGATGGGTTCTAATAGCACCATTAACTAAGTAATTTATCCAACCATTCCTCCAATCTGTTTTACTTGCCTGTATCTGTGGTTTTGGTCATATAGCAGTCTCCGACCACACTTCCGATAAAATAATAACTCAAACTTCTTCTGAGAAATCACCGCTAACAAATGCTTCACGACTTGTCTGCCATTGATACTACTCTCAAAGTCAAAAGATGAACTCTGATGGCCATATGTCCAGGAGAATATCCCATCCCTCTGGATGCAGAGATGGGAACGAACATATGACTCTCATCAAGCCAGCCAGAGAGAGGACCTGGGCTTCATTTCAACTCTTGTGTGAAAAAAGCCTTCCTTGGAAGCCATTTTGCTGTCATGGGGGCGTGCCTTGCTTCAAAGTGGAGAGTAAGGATGAGGGACACCACAGGAGGGAGAAGGCTCGGAAGCAAAGGACAGAGTCTTAGTAACACCACATGAATCCCTGCATCAACACTCAGTCAAAACCAGAGTTGAGTTTTCTGTCATTTGATGTATAAAACAATCTGATAAAATATGTACTTGTTTGATTTAATTTGGCTCTTTTTTTCTTTGTATATGTGTTTGTTTTCAAGGTTCTTTGTGTATAGACAGCACAAATTTTATCACTGGGCACTCACTGGACCATTTCTCAAGACTGGTTCAAGTAAATATTATTACAGTTGAGTTGTCTCATTTTTATGTGGGTTTAGAATGGGAGAGTATGATGACTTTTTTTCAACATTAAGTCTCCCCGTGGGGCATGTCGTTTGCAGCCTGTGCTTGTCATGCTTATGGTGCATTCAAAAACACTCACTAAATTCAATCTTTGAATTAAGCTGTAACCAAGCTTGTATATTCATTAGAGAAGAAAAATTCTCCTCGAAGAAGTTCAAATTGTTTATTGATTTTCATTTCTGTGTTCAAAGGATGCCTGGGTAAGTCTGTCTCAGCACCGTCCTCATGGGACTAAACAGTCAACAAGTACATCACATTTAAACCCAACAGAGCAGCCACCAACCAAAATGGGAGGATTCCTCTAAAACTATATTAATAAATAGTAAGAGGATGAGATTTCCAGTTCAATAAAGTTGATTCTTAACAAGGAATAACACATTTGCCACAGCTAGCAATAAATGACAATTTAGAGGAAAGTCTGAAAAAATAAATGAAAAAATAAGGGAAGAAGTGAAGTTTGTCTATGGCTAGGGTTAGAGAGAGAGAATTTTTTTAAAAAGATCAGTTCTTCTTTAACTTTGTTAACTTCACTATCTATGTGGTAACTCTGTTGCATAACCTGTTGGGAGAGAGTCTGAAGTAGGTCATGAAGAAAAGAGCGTGGGTGTTCAATTTGTTTGTGGTCGTATATTTCTCTCTGAATATCCTCTCAGGTATCTCTGAAAGAGGGAGGTGCCAGTTTACAGAAAAAGAAAAAAAAAAGAGTATAAGTATGAGTATTTTGTGTATCTTGAAGCAGAATCTAAAACATGAACGTGAGGGTCGCTGAATTTTCATGACCCTTTGACACGTGTTGATTATCGAAAAAAAGTCACCACACCCTGATCCATAGAGGCTCTAAAATCTTCTTTTATTGCCTCTATTCCCTTTCAGAAATAAAATGAAACATGCTTCATTTTATGAAACATAAAGACAAGCTTAGAAAGATATGTCTTCTTTGCCAGATTCCAGATCAAAGGTAAAGAGCTTTGGACAAACACCAACATTTCAGTATTTTATCAGTCCTGAAAGACTCAACAAGATAATGGACCCAAATCTGTTATAAAACCAACCAGATATGTATTAGATGATTATGTGAACTGGATTTTTACCTTTGTTGTATTAAATAGGAGAGGAGGTACGTTGCCCATTCAATTCCTCCAAGACCGTTAGTCTTAGCTCTGCCCAAGTGGTCTGGAAGCCTGAGAAAATTATTTCATCTCTGTGCATAACCGTCTCCGCATCGGTAAAACTGGGAGAAAAGTGCTCTTCTGCCTCAGATGGATGTTTTGAGGATGAAATAGGATAACAGGGGCAATCACATTGTGCAAAAACACAAGCATGTAGAACCACAACATTTGCCAGCAGGAGTGAGGCCAACGTCACATGGAAATCACACGAGGCACAGCCACACTGTCTGGACAACCTCCACAGGCTGATAGAGGCACGATCGACAAACACTGTCAGGTGCATGTGAACACTAGTCAGTGCCTTCCAGAAAGACAACAGTGGACTAGGGAAAGCCCATCAGGAGGTAACTGAGTCCCTTTCACATGCACTTGCAGGCAGGAGTTCTGGGAAGAACAGAAGTCTGTACCTGACAGACCCAAGTCAAGAGCATTTCTGAAAACTTTCCGGACAGTGGGAATCAGCTCCATTTGGAAGGACTGAGAAAAGAAAAGAGGGAATTATAGGACATCAAAGTATTTGAATTAAAATGGAAATCAACCATTACCCATACAAAGATGAGCTGTCGATATTTAGAAACTTTGCGGCCGATGGAATGTGTTGGCTGCTTTTGAGCCAGATGTTTGGCACTGAAGCATTTGTTCCAGATGTGGAGGTTGGTTCCACACTGAGCAAAAGTTCCAGGGGATAAAGGTATTAAAATAAGCTTTATCAAAAACAAACAAACAAACCAATGAGTAAAATAACCTTTATCAAATTTAAGGGGAAAAAAAATCAGGCTGCATCCAAAAATGGAATTTTGGATGAACTGGCTAGAGGAGCATGAATGCTGGGGGCTCGGAACTCTCCCAGCACGTGACATTAGTGTGAGCAGCCCAGGGAAAATGCACGGGCCCACAGAGTTCTCCCATTTACCAGCAAGGCTTCATTAGGTTGCATAATTGTAATTCCAAGAAAATAACTTTCACCAGTACTTTTGTATTAAAAGGAATAATCTGATATTGAAAAAACATTGTCTAAACAAGAAATCTAATTTTCGAAAAACACAGTGAAGTCTTGTGTTAAAACTATACAGGCAAAGTCTTTTCACTGTGGTCCTGGATCAAGCATTGGTTTCTTGTGCAAGCTTATAGAATTCATTTACACTTGTAGTGTCTGTGTGGACAAGGCAAACATCCAGATACGACTAAGAACTATAAAGTCCTTAACTTAGGAATCTATTAGAGCTTCAGGCGCATGTCTCTTTTTGGTGACTAGAATGTTACCCAGCTGCCTTCCAAGGGCCTTGGATGTCTTAGGGTCTTAGGGAATCTGCAAAAATCTCTCACACACGATTCTCTGCTTTTAAGGTCAGTGACAGTAAGCCAAGCCTCCTCCCTCCTAGAACTAATGCATGGATCTCCCAATTATTACCTCATCTTTCCTCTTTACCCCTACCTCCTGACATCATTCGTAGGCATTATAATGTGCACACTAATGAAACAGCCAGCGAGAGATTTCTTGGACTTTCTGGGTTTCCAGTCCCTTAGAGATCCTTAGAGTCAAGGTCACATTCTGGACCTTCTCTTCATGTAGAGCAACTCCATGTCAGACTTGGTAAACTCATACACCTCATTCAGATTATTATATACTCTCCTTGCAGTTCTTTTGCTTCTCCTTTTCTTTTGCTTTCATTATTTTACAATCTTTTAGAGCCCTCCGGGCTTCAGAAGGGTGTTGCCCAGTTTGGACCCTGTAATTGACCAGCTGGTGTGTTTTCTCCCTCCGTCGGGCTCTGCGGTCCCTAGGTTCCACCTCCAACCTCCCCACCAGGCACTGCCTGCCTCATCCTCTCTACCGGAGGATTATCAACTCCCTTACAAATCCCTGAAAACATCACACAAGGCTGCTTATGCGTTAGGGTCTTGCCAGACAGTCTGACCGTTTGGCTCACACACCCTCTAACTTCAGATTCATCTCTGACACTTTTCTCAGGCCTTTTCCCTGCTGAGCTAAGGGCCTTCTCCCCTTCACACATTGCTCTCCTGCCCATCACAGTACTGACCACATGCTAGTGACAAGATCTGCTCACATATCTATCTTTCCCAGTAAACTTAGAAGCTCTTCTGGAAGAGAGACTTTACTTTTTGATTCTTGACTCTCTAGCATGTGCTAGAGTAGCGAGGATATTAAAGGTGCTCCATAAATGTTTCCTGCAATGAAATAAACTAACTCCCTACCCTCTTCCATACTTTCCCCTCAGATTGGCCAGTCTGAAGCGATTAAGCAACCAGCCTTCCTTATTCTCATCCCACAGAAAATCACATAACCATCCTCCATCTGGAAGGCAAACTCCAGGAGAGCCTGACTGAGTCACCATAGCCTAGAACAACCAAGCATATAACAGATGTTTAAAAATTTATAGAATTTCAGTATTGCATCTAAATTTATGGTTTTTCAATATTAGGTGGGCTCAAAACATAGCAAACTTTTTTCTTGCACTTGAGCAGTTCTTCTCTTATTTTGATTAGAGATTACTTCCCAAATCTCTGTCTCCTTGAGCTTTCTAACATACATCAGGCTGACACTCTGCCATACACTTCCTTGGACAAAATGGAAATATGGAACATGTACCCATCCAGCCTCCCTCACCATGATGTGCTAGTGGTTTTACATCTATACAAGAAATGGTGAATTCATCACGTACTTATGAGAAAAAGTCACTGTGCTCAATGCCAATATTTTTATCAATTTGATTATTGACCAACACCAATACTTTAACTCCTTGCTTAAAATAAACACAGGTAATATAATTAGATCTACTGAAAATTGTAACAATTTTTGTTAATTGTTATTGTTAATTATTGTTTATTATTATTGTTGTTGTTATTGTTAATAATTATTGTTGTTGTTAATATTATTGTTAATAATTATTTATCTTCTTAAGTCATCTTGTAATAGCCAGCAGGCTGTGTTTAATCATTGTTATTTTCCATAGACAGCACGCATGGATGTCTGATCATGTGATCCACTATAGAAAGACTTGGGTGATTCCAAAGTGCCAAGATAGTGTCTGCTAGAACGGAAGATGCATGGAGATTTCAATCATTCAATACTCTTCTCACCAATAATAAGAGACTTTCCATAGGGTTGGGATCCTAGAAGTACTGGTTGGTAGTTCGAGACAATTACACATCTCACAAACAGCATTCCATCTACAATATTTGTGTCATGCCTATTTTCTCACTAAACAAAATCCAAATAAAAAAGAGAAGAGTAAATGTGTGTTTGAAGTTTTATCTATATTTAATTTAAATAAATCACAAACCTAATCATTTTATACTTTCTAGAGAATTGGCTTGAATTCACTCCTCTCTCCATATATATGTGCTATGCCTTCAGCACAAGAATTTTTATAATAGCTTTCAGAAAAGCCATAAAGAAGTGCAGGTAAACAGCTTTTTCAAAAATCTCAAGGTATCAGTCAAACTTTCCTTGTATTCAAATTTTGTTGCAACAATTATTATTTGGAATAGGGGGAAACAAGAGTTAAAATTCTCTGGTTCTAAAGGGAGATTTCTTTGCAATGCGATTTGTTGCAATGTAATTTAACCTGGGTATAAGCAATAATCAAAAGGCAGAAAATGGCTCATTTGCAAATTAAGAGACATGACCTATGAAAGTACAGAAGCTTTATTTATTGCTTAAAAACACAGAAGATTTATTTACGACTTAAAAATTATGAAGTTAATTTTTAAGTATTGAGTTCAGAAATAATGGGTTTTAAACCAATTAAATTAATATCATTGATTTGAAACTAAATAAAAGCTTTTTTATTATTGTCATTATTTTTGAACTTACTATGTCAACTCAATAAGTGTTTGTTAATTAAGTTAATTGTTTGGACTAAAGAAAAATAGACTTTTACATTAATGTCATCATTTATTTCAATCGCTGAATCAGATATTTTCTGGTACTTGGAAAGTTTGCTGCTGGTTTTCAAATTATTTGTATAATTTCTAAACAAAGTGATCTCACCACAAGGACCTTTACATATATCCAAGGTCTAGAAGAGTCTCAACAAATGGAAAGATCAAATGTGATTTATGCTAATAAATATGCACTTCCTAGACTAGGGCATTCTTACTACCTCAAAATAAATGTTAAGTAGAATTTTTAAGATAAAGAATATGAACTAGGATGTATTTTTGGAAGGAGAAATAGTGTGTATAAAGAAACAGAGGCAGAAGCAGAAGAGGGAGAAAGGACTGGAAAATATGCTTGCCTGGAGGTAGGGTACAGTAGTACCCTACTGTAGTCTTTCCTAAGAGAAAACACATTTTTACTCATATGACTCCATTATTAGAATCCCCATACTGTACATCATAACCCTTCTAAAAATATCATTTCCTACTAAGAAAATAAATTCTAAAACATTTTCATGTAAGCTGCTAGAAAAATAGTCTGAATGTATTCTTTTGTGATTGTGACTGGCTTGGGTTTATAGTGGTGACACCATATCAATCCAAGTCCCTGAGAATTTGCCAGGTTTTGTCTATGTCATTTGTGTATAATACAATGGATGAAGCTTGGTTTTCCTGTCTTGAGACCAAAGCACTAAGTTAAGACATATTTATGTGTGACTTAAGAGTACTGCCAAATACACAAAAATAGACACATAGATCAATGGAACAGAATAGAGAGCCCAGAAATAAACCCATGATTATATGGTCAATTAATCTTCAACAAAAGAGGCAAGAATATGCAGTAGGAAAGAAGATAGTCTCTTCAACAAATGGTGTTGGGGAAACTGGACAGCCACATGCAAAAGAATGAAACTGGGACACTTTCTCACACCATACATAAAAATAAATTCAAAACGAATTGAAGACCTAAATGTGAGACCTGAAACCATAAAAATCATAGAAGAGAGCACACACAGTAATTTATTTGACATGGCCATAGCAACATCTTTCTAGATATGTCTCCTGAGGCCAGGGAAGTAAAAGCAAAAACAAACTATTGGGACTACATCAAAATAAAAAGCTTCAGCACAGCAAAGGAGATAACCAACAAAACTGAAGGACAACCCACTAAATGGAAGAGGGTATTTGCAAACGGCATATCTGATGAAGGGTTAGTATCCAAAATATATAAAAACTTAATACAACTCAACACCCTTTCTGGTTTTTTACCAAGTAATCTAATTAAAAATGGGCAGAAAACATGAACAGACGTTTCTCCCAAAGAAGGCAAACAGATGGCCAACAGTCAGTCACATGAAAAGATGCTCAATATCATTCATCACCAGGGAAATGGAAATCAACACCACAATGAGCTATCACCTCACACCCGCCAGAATGGCTAATATAAAAAACTCTAGAAACAACAGGTGTGGCAAGGATGTGGCAATCCTCATGTACTGATGGTGGGAATGCAAACTGGTGCAGCCACTGTGGAAGACAGTATGAAGCCTCCTCAAAAAATTAAAAATAGAACTACCATATGATCCCATAATCACACTACTGGGTATTTACCCAAAGAGTATGAAATACTAATTCAAAGGGATATATACAACCCTATGTTTATAGCAGCATTATTTACAATAGCCCAAACTTTGGAAGCAACCCAAGCGTCCATTGATAGATGAATGAATAAAGATGTCACACACACACACACACACACACACACACACACACAAAACTATTACTCAACCATAAAAAAGAATGAAATATTGCCATTTGCAACAACATGGATTGATCTAGAGAGTCTACGGCTAAGTGAAATAAGCTAGTCAGAGAAAGACAAATACCATATGATTTCACTCAGATGTGGAATTTAAGAAATAAAACAAATGAATAAAGAAAAAGGGACAAACTAAAAAACAGGCCATTCACTATAGAGAACAAACTGGTGGTCACCAGAAGGGAGGTGAAATGGACGGGGGATGGGTGAAATAGGTAAAGGGAATTAAGAGTACACTTACGATGAGCACGGAGTAATGTATAGAACTGTCGAATCACTATATTGTACACCTGAAACTAATACAACACTGTATGTTACGTTCACTGAAACTAAAATTTAAAAAAAAAAAAAAGAGTACTGATAAATTACAGATAGCTGAAATCTTGGTATGTGGCCAAAGAAAGGAAAACCAGTCTTGGGGTCAGCTCTTGGTCTGTATCACACCGACTGAATGTGGGCCACCATGAACCAAAAATACAAAATTCGTACTCACAGGAAATCATAATCGATTAGGGAGATAGAGACAAAAATATAAAACAATACAAAGGTGCAAAGGCAAAGTCGTGCTTCAATAACCCATATTGCACTGAGACTTCTTTTGTGGTTCAGTGCAGAAAATATTTCCCTCTTCTCAATCATGATTTTTTAAAATATCGTCTGTAAAAAAAACAAGCTCAACAATTTTATGAATTTGGCCTACTCCCTTTGGCTCAAGGTTTTTATGGCCATTTTGGTGTGTAATTTTGTATCTGTGGAGCATGATGGATTATGGATGATCCAAGAGTTGACACTTTCAAACTGGTTTGATTTTTAAATAGCCAAAAAAGTGACTTCACTTCACCTCAGTATACTGGGATGTTCAGAAACTATCCTCAAACTTCTTTGGTATGTGTGCTGGTAACAGAGTCACTTGCTGGAAACAATTTGAATTTGAATTTCATTTTGGTACAATCTTTGAGCTTATGAGAAAGAGGTTCTTGCCAAAGGCCCTGTTATAATAGTTTTTGCAGAATTAGCACCTGTTGGTCCTTTCCTGGGTGTACTAGAAAGACTAGCATTTGACTACTGCCTTTTAAGTCTCTGGGTGTCCACATGCTAACAAACCTTCAGCTTCCATCTCCATCTCACACTGTGGGCCTAAGCCACTTAATAGAATTTCTATATGGGATTTTGGGCTGTGTTCCAATTTCTTAATACTCCTTGACACATTTGTCTGGAGACCTGGTCCCCTGCCCAGTTCCTGCTTCATTCTTCTCTCTCAAAAAATAGACCTTATTACTTCTTTGAAGTTTATTCCAATCTAATAAAACTTCCTAGAACCATGGTGATAGAGCTATATGCTAACCCTTCCTCCAGGTTGGACTTTTGGGATAGAACTACATTTACTCTACTCTTTTGGAGGTGACAGCAATAGTGCTAGCTACTTCCTCAAACCAGCCCCAAGTTCACTATTCTCATAAGAATGTACTCTCTCTGTTCACTGGCTTTAAGTTCTTGGACATCTTTGAAAATAAGACCATGAATGTTACAATAAGCATTTCTACTGAAATTAACACACATTTTTATAAATACTGCTCCCTGACTTCTAAGATTGGCACAGAAAAGAAAGGTAAGGAAGACACTTGGTTATATATCTTGGACATGGTAGAGATGGTTCAAATATTTCTGAGCCTCTCCTATGTTGTAAGCATGGTACTCAGCAAAGGGGTCTTATGGTAAACAAGACACAGAAACAGACCCCCCCTCCAAAAAAATGGTTTTGGTTTCACTGGAGAGCTGGGCAGGTAAAAAAAAATAGTTTTTACCTGTGTAAAAACTTTACATTACAATGTGTACATGCCATCTTAGGAGCAAGAATAGGGTGTTATGGGTCATATGAAGGATTCCCAACCCAGTGTTGGGAGTTCAAGGATGACTCCCTAATTGGAAATCACAACTACACATTGACATTAAGTACTAAGTCAATTGCTAGGTGAAGTAGAATAAGTAGAAAGAGACTAAATTGTTAGGGGAAAGGGAGCTACAGAAAAAAAAAATACACATAAAAGAAGAGATGAGAGAGAATATTATGTGTTTTGAGTACCAAAAGTATCTTATTCTTATTGGAGTATAATTATTCAAAATAGGTAGCTCTGTAAAACCTAGAAGTAGACTCTCAAATCAGCTTCAAATACCCAGTATCCACAAAATTTACCTCTAATTTCCTTGTAAGACTGCTCAAAATACTTATCTGGCAAATTTACCTGAACTCTGTGACCTCCCCTATTTTAATTGGTCTTGATGTTTCAGCCCACCATCTTAAAATCTGTCCTTCTGAGTCTTTCTGCCATCTAGCTCTTCAAGGGCTGTAAGGAAAGCAAAAAAACAAAAATTCATAATGAAATACTGTGCCATAGCTTGGTCTGATGCAACATAACATTAGCTGACAGTCCTGATAAGTGTGCAACAAGAAAAAGCAGTGGTGCTGGGGGGTAAGAAGGGGTTGAGGTAAAGAAATAACACTGGTGGATGGTGGACTTGGAAATATTTTAATAATGATTTTAGAACAACTGGTAGAGAATAAGGGATGTGTTTTGTTGTCTAGAGCATTGCATGAGACTATCAATGCAGAATATAGGACTCGGTCTCTTTGCCTGGTTTTCATGGTTTTCTGTGGTCAGCTGCTCCAGCCAAATCAACTAAAACATTCAGAACCAGTCTTAAGCAAAACAGTAAAATCATCTTCTGGGCTTTTGGGGGTTGTTTGTTTCATTTTGTTTTGTTTTTAAATTTTCTCTGTAATATTGACATTAGGTAACCAGGATTGCTTTTTCCCTTTCCATCTCTCCTCCATGAAAATTTCTCTCTTGGATCCCCCAAGCCCACCAAAGTACAAAGTACGAAGACCCGATAATAATTACTGCAGTCATGGGAATTATATTTGAATGGATACATTCAAATATGTCTGCCCCCCCCCCAACCCACATTTCTAGGCATTGTTTGCCAATTTGGTAAGAAATATTTCAAGAAGGCTCTGGCACTTTCTATATCAGAGGGCGAACATCTACTTTGCCTTAAATATATGCTTCTGAGAAAGCATTTTAAAGTGTCTCCTTCAGCAGGAAGGCCATAATGTCTGAAGGGGCAGATACAGATGATAAGCCCTGGATGAGAAAAACATCTAACCAAGGAAGGTCAAAGAGATGACAGATAACGATGGAGAGACCAGGCAGAACTAAGGAAGGTAGATGGGGAAGAATCTGCTAGCAAGTTCCCAAATACCAACCTGAAATTAAGAGCGGGACTGAAGTCAGGAAGAACGAGATGCTCAGTTACCTAATTAGGAGAATCACAGGTGAGAGCCAGGCTTGACAGAAAGACTGACGATGGTGAATTTCACACATGCTCTTTCTTGGCTTTTAAGAAGGCAAAATATACCTCTCCACCATGTACTCATGAAAGTGATGAGACAGTAGTCAAAGACCTCCTTGACTCTTTTTGTCATTCAAGCCCACCAGTGCCCATCTCTTGTATCTACACCTCATTTATGATCTTGCTGCTCTATCTGCATTTCAATTCTCTATTCAAGGCTAGGACTCTTCCACTGGCTCTCCTTAGTACTTTTCCATCTTGGATATTCTTGCCCTGACCAGCCCATCACAAGCTAACCCTTGGCTCCAGCCCAAGATCTAGAACCCTATCTGACTTTTCTCACTTTTAGGGATGGGATATTAGGTAATATGTCTCCTAATGAGACATGAGGATTGTCCTAAAAAACCTGGGTCAAAACAAAACTTACAGGTGAAGGAATCAAGCAGTCCATGCTTTGGGAAAAGGATGTAAATATCCTGGCAATGACTAGACACAGCTTTTCAGATAGCAGGCAGCAACTCTGACAATGAAAATACAACATTTTCAACAGACTTCCAAACATGAATGTCCTCTGTTTTTGTCACATCATTAAAAGTTATAATCTCAATATTTGCTTGGTAGTGACTGTGATCCCTCCCTTTCTGGCCCTGTGTGGATAGCTTCTTTTCTGTACCACCGTTGCACTTGATCTCAATTTTATGATTCTAAACTCTCACCTTATTCACACCGTACTTACCTGTGATCACTGAATTGACTATACATATGAAAACATTTCAGGTCTCTTTTAGGACAATTTAAATATGATTAACCATACTACTATCTAATTCAGACATTCAAACAGTACTAAAACCTGATGTTTGAGCTATTATTTTTAACTATGTGCTAAAAACATAGGTGATTTTGAATTTTGAATTTTTGAATTTTGAATTTCCATAACATCCAGGAGCATGCTCCATTCTCCAAGTCAATGATGAAAATCTTAAAAAGAACACACTGGGTCTAGACTTCCACCGGAAGGAGACCTCATGTCCTTTACTCAAAGAGTCAGCTTGCATTCGTATATTTCCATTAGTGAGAATGTCTCCATTGCTGTGAAGATTCTACTGATTTTATGGTATGTCACTGGCAAGTCGACTTGCTGAAGAGCATTCTACACAGGAATGTTGAAAGCCTTTCATAAATGAGATGACTGTCAGCAATGTTCTCTTTTTTCTGTCCCAATGGCAATAAAGAAAAACAAATAAAGAGAAAATTATAATTGGTCTGGTAATTGAGCCACGAAAATGTACTATAATGAATGGAAGTGAAAAGGAAAGCCATAGAAATGGTGGCATTCCAAATAATTCACTTAGTGTTCCAAGTAAGTCACCAATTCATCCTGGCTGGCATACCTCAACAAGGTTTTTTCTTTTCTTTTCTTTTTTTTTTTTTTTTAACTTTTTAACATTAAAGAATATCAGCCTCACTATACAGAGCAACAAGATTCACTTCACGATTTCTTCACTTCGCTAGTGGAATGTGAAGGCATATCTGAAAATGCTGTCATTTTATTCAAGCCTTCATTAATTTGAACTTTTGTCCTCATATTGCAAGAACAAGGGAAAATATTTTTATTATGGTTGACTAAAATACAGCAATCCAAAACTTTTCCTACCTCCTCAGTCTCCCAAATCTTTGTTTTCTACCTTATCCCTTGTCAAGGAAACTTATTAAAACTTACACAGTGGTATCTTTCTGCAATGATGACACATCCTTATATAAAGAGAGAATTTCTTTTCTGTGTATTAAAAAAAAAAAAAACCCACTAGACTGGATCACCAATATAGTCCCTTTTGAGTGAGACTTACTGGGCAGAAAAGAGAACCAAAATAGCTAGCAAAGGGGAAAAAAATAATGGTTTCATTTCAAGACCTAAGTTGTTTTGGGGAAGGGTAATTTCTGGGCATAGTACATCACTATGGCTAGTAAAATTATTTTAATCCACCAGATCAAGCACCATGAGTATGCTTTTGAATTAAAAGCTATGGGGCACCTGGGTGGCTCTGTTGATTGTGTCTGACTCTTCATCTCATTTCAGGTCTTGATCTCAAGGTTGTGAGTTCAAACCCCGCATTGGGCTCCATGCTGGGCAGGAAGCCTACTTTCAAAAAATAAAATAAATAAGAGTTATGAATATAAGCAACATTGGGAACTCTGGTACACAGGTGGGTAATGGTAATCATAGCTGAAGATAACATTCAAAGGCATGACTTGACTTGCCACTATTACTTTCTCCCTACTACACACACATAAACACACTAAAATATTAGTGCTAGACAGTAAAAATATTATAATAACAGTGGATAGGGATGACCTATGACAGTGAGAATCTGTTTTTAATACTCATAGTATGTGGCAGTAACTGCAGATTCTTCAATTCTTCCCTCCAACTTCCTATTTGCTTAAATGAGGATTGGCTTTTTTGTAAAGATTTAGTTATAATACACTGAGTGGTGATGATTACTCACAACAAATTAATCACAAAATCAGTCAAAATATTTACCGAAAACTGCTAGGTTCTAAACACTAGTAACTGGGATATGGCATTGAATAAGACAGAGCTTTTTCCCTTAAGAAGCAGAGAGATTTTAGGGGAGAGATATTCTCTCCCCAATAATACATATAAGTAAGTATAAAAATAGTCTTATGTGTTTGTCTGCACTTTAAAGATAAAATAGGGTAATATGAAGAGATTTAAGTGGGAGTGGAGGAGGTTGCTTTAGCTACATCTGTCAGGATAGTCTTCTTTGAGAAAGAAAGAGTTAGTACCTGAGTTGGATAACATTGAAAAGAAGACAGCCGGGGCGCCTGGGGGGCTCAGTGGGTTAAGCCTCTGCCTTCGGCTCAGGTCATGACCCCAGGGTCCTGGGATCAAGCCCCACATTGGGCTTTCTGCTCAGTGGGAAGCCTGCTTCCTCCTCTCTCTCTGCCTGTCTCTCTGCCTACTTGTGATCTCTCTCTCTCTGTCAAATAAATAAATAAAATCTTTAAAAGAAGAAGAAGAAGAAGACAGCCATGATGGGACTTGGGGGAGTGGGGAAATGTTCTAAGCAGGAGATCAATTTCCTGAGAAAGTTTCCTCTGTTCCTGAGACTGGACCAGAACTAAAAGTTCAAATACAGAAATGAGGGCCATGTGGCTGGAGCAGGTTGAACAAGAGAAATGGTGGCAGGCATTGGGATGAGAAGTTGGGGAGGAAGGGAAAGGTCAGGTCTTATATGGTTTGGTAGTCATGATATTGGGTTGGATTTTCTTCTATGCATGGTGATAAACATTTTTAGAAGGGATTTTAGCAAGAATAGTGGTGACCAGCAAATATCTCTGGATTCCTCTTTCGTAGGCATTCAGTCTATTACTGTAATTTAATAACCCACTG
The DNA here is from genome assembly GCF_011764305.1 of Mustela putorius furo. NCBI lineage: Eukaryota > Metazoa > Chordata > Mammalia > Carnivora > Mustelidae > Mustela > Mustela putorius. The sequence continues at coordinate 16,416,267 of NW_025421402.1, read as the reverse complement.
TGAAGCAACCAGCTTCTGATGATGGGATGGCTTTTCTCCAAGCTCAAGGTGGATATTGAATTCTCACTCCAAAGGTCAACTGTTGGGACTGAATTATATAAATACTCTGCAGGATGGTGTAATCCAAACATGAGTGACCAGGAAGAATAGGAGACTCTTTGGTGACAAGATGGTCATTAAAGGCATATCAATTTTTAAACATTTTATTGGTAAAGTTTAAATACAGTAAAGTGGGTAAGGTACACTAATCTTAAATGTACAATTTACTGAATTTTAGTTAAGTATAAACTATGTAATCACCTTTCAAATCAAGATATAAAACATTTCCAATATCCTAAAAAGATATTTCATGCCCTTCCCTATCAACCTCCTTCTTTTTCTCTCTTCTTTCTCTCTCTCAGTATGGCACCAATTTAACTCTTTAATTTATCTTTAACTATTAAAAGAAATAGGACCTTATTTTATTTTATTTTATTTTATTTTTTTTTTAAACCTTTTTTTTTTTTTTTTAAGATTTTATTTATTTATTTGACAGAGAGAGATGACAAGTAGATGGAGAGAGAGGCAGGCAGAGAGAGAGAGAGGGAAGCAGGCGCCCTGCTGAGCAGAGAGCCCGATATGGGACTTGATCCCAGGACCCAGAGATCGTGACCTGAGCCGAAGGCAGCGGCTTAAACCACTGAGCCACCCAGGCGCCCAGGACCTTATTTTAACCACAAGATTCAAATAAAAGTATATTAATAATTTTTTAAATAAAACTTACTTCAATTTTTTTCATCTACTATATCATGAATATTTCTCAGGTATACAGGCATATTTTACTATTGATGGATGCAGAATATTCCATTGTATTGATACACCAGATTTTATATAACCAATTTTCAATAGTTCCACATTAATATTAAATCAAGTTTGAGTTATCTTTAAACAAAATATCTATTAAATCCTTTTGTTATCATTATTAAGAAAGGACCTAAACAAACAGTTTTCCAAACAAAACACTTGGATGGACAACAGAGGCATAAAGGTGACTGATATCATTAAGAAAGGTCAATATCATTAATGATCAGGGAACTGAATATCAAAACCACAGTGAAATATCACCTTGTACCTGTTAGAATTGCTATTATAAAAAAGACAAAAAATAACAAGTGTTGGTGAGCACATGAAGAAAAGTGAGCCTTGTGTGCTGTCGATGGGAATGGAAATTAGTGCAAACCACTATGGAAAACAGTTCCTCAAAAAATTAAAAATAGAATTATCATATAAGCCATCAATTCCACTTCTGGATATTTATCCAAAGAAAATGAAAACACTAAGTCAAAGAGATATCTGCACCCCCACATCCATTGTATCATTTTTTGCAATAGCCAAGTTATGGAAACAACCTAACTGTCCATTGATGGATGAATGGATAAAGAAATTATATGTGTGTGTGTGGGTGGGTGTGTGTGTGTATGACAGAATATTATTTAGCTACAGAAAAAAATGAACTCTTGTCATTTGCCACAATAAAAATGAACCTCAAGGGCATGATGCTAAATGAAGTAAGTCAACAAAAAGACAAATGTAAAAACTAATAGGGGTGCTTGGGTGGTTCACTCAGGTGAGCGACCAACTCGTGACTTCTGCTCAGGTCATGATCTCAGGGGCATGGGGTCAATCCCCGTGTGGAGCCTGCTTGAGAGTCTCTCTCTCTCTCTCTCTTTCTCCTGCCCATCCTCTCTCTATCTCTCCTTCTCTAAAAGAAAAAAAAAAAACAAACAAACAAACAAAAAAAGCTCACCAATACAGAGAACAGACCCATGTTTGGGAGCCATGGGTGGTGAAGGGCGTGTAAAATGAATGAGCTCTGTGTTTTTTGGTTTTTAGTCTAAATAAATTAAACACAAAATTTAAAAAGAGAAGAAGAAACTGCTGGGATTCAAATCCTCAATCACAGGCTTTGTAAACTGTGTTCAAACTGTGTGTCTCATGTTCTTCATTTGCCAAGTGAGGGTTTTATGCATTAGGGTATAAAGACAAAAATGGATAATACCTATGAAGGACTTAGAACAACTAGGTCTGGCAAACAGTAAATGTTCAATAAATGTCTTCTAAAAAAGAAAGAACAAATTTGGAAGGTTTATTCTATTTGATTTCAATACTTACTATAAAGCAATAGTAATCAAGATAGTATGGTATTAGTAAAAGGAAGACAAATCATTGGAACATAATAAAGTCCAAAAATGTATCTTAACATAAATTTTCAACTGATTTTTGATAAATGTGTTAAGGCTATTCAACATGGAAAAGACAATTTTATGAACACATGGCACTGAAACAATTGGAAACAATATGAAGAAACAAAGGAACCTAAACCCATTTCACTGTATACACAGAAATTAGTGTGAGGTAAGTGAACACCTAAAATTAAAAGCTACAGTTATAAGTTTCTAGAGAAAAACAGAACACAATTTTGACCTTGAAATAGGCAAATGTTACTTAGAACACAAAAGGTACTAACTACAAAAAAAGAGTCATAATCTTCTTCATCAAAATGAAAACTTCTGGGGCACCTGGGTGGCTCAGTGGGTTAAAGCCTCTGCCTTCAGCTCAGGTCATGAGTCCTGGGATCGGGCCCTGCATTGGGCTCTCTGCTTAGCGAGGAGTCTGCTTCTCCTTCTCTCTCTGCCTGTCTTTCTGCCTACTTGTGATCTCTGTTTGCCAAATAAATAAATAAAATCTTTTAAAAATTAAAAAAATAATAAAACTTCTGTTTTCAAAGAGCATATTGAGAAAATGAGAAAGCAAGTTACAGAGTGGAAGAAACTATTTACATTATACATATGCCACAAAAGACTTCTCTAGAAGATAGGAATTCTACAAATCCATTATAAATGGACAAGTACTTGATGAAAATATATGAAAAATCTTGAACCCTCTACCAAAAAATCCTCTATGAATGTCAAAGAAGCATATGGAAGTTTGACCAACATCAAATCATGAAGAGAAATCATTAGAGAACTTCAAAATAAAATCATAATGGCTCATCACTTCACATTGAGACTAATAGCTAGAAACAAAAAGGGTAAGAATGCCAAATATTGTAAAGGTCATGGAACAGCCGGAGCAGCTGGTACAACCACTTCAGAAAACTGTCCAAGAGCTTCTTAAGAACTTAATGGTTTTCCTATCCTCGATTGCCTAGAATATTCATTCCTAGATATGTACTAAAGATAAATGAAGACACATGTTCACAAAAAGACTTTTACAAGAATATATTTAGTAGCTTTTTAAATAATATATAAACATTGTACAGAAATCAAAGGTCCATCAATAGGAGAGGGAATAAACCAAATTGTATTATATTTATGTAATGCAATACTACTTAATCTTAAAAGAGTATGAACTGCTGACATAGTCAACAACATAAATAAATCTCTAGAACTCTCTGTTGAGCAAAACAAGTCAGACACAAGGGTATAGACTACATGATTACATTTATGTGAAGTTCAAGAAAAGGGAAAAAGTAATCCATAGTGACAGAAAGTAAAGAAGTGATTGCTGATGGTGGGGAAAGATTGGAAGGGAGCACAAGGGAGTTTTCTGGGTTAAAGGAAATGCTTTCTATATTGAGTTGGCTATTGGTTATGAGAGTGCAAATATTTGTCATGTCATTGAACTGCACACTTAAGATCTATGCACTTCACATGTAAAAATTTTCCCTCACTTTTTAAAAAGGTAAAGTTTTAAAAGATGGTAGAAAATACATTCATAAACAAATTTCCCACCCTAAAATCTCTTGTGGTGGCTGTTGGTCTTAGAAAACAGAAAACACTCTAGGATATGTGCCCACGTTCAACCTGTTTTAAAATATATTTTTAATAGAAAGGCTCTCTTTAGAACTCAGAATCTGATCTCATGTCTTCAAATGCAATGGTGTAGTTATACATTAAAGGTGAAAGGATTAAAAATAGAACCTTCTAAATTTCCCTAGAAATAGACCTGCCCATGAGGCAGCAGCAACAAGAACAGCAGCGGCAGCTAGAGCCCAGGATTGATCTCTGTTCCCATCTTCCCTCAGCCTTGCTTTGAAGACAGAAGTGGGTCATTTGGTCTCCATGGCTTTCACAGAGTCTGCCAATTCGAGGGTTAGTCAGGTCACTGGCTTTCTGAGAAATGTCCCCCAAGAAACACACTCAAATTGTCTGCTCCCTAACTGAATCTAATGGAATGTGATTGTAAATATGGATATTTGAGGAGGAAGTGTGCCCAAATTCACCTGGAAAATCATAACCATAACAATGTACTTTTGTTCTCTGACCCAACTGGCCCAGCTCCCAAACAGACTAATTAGGAATTGCATGAAATCTTGATATAGAACTTAATATAGAAAAGTCTATCCCATGCCTTACTCCCTGGCTAACAGCAAGTAGTAAACAAGTACTTTAGAAGAGGAATGGAGTCCAGGCTGACCAAGGTGGGGACAGGGGTTGGTTGGGATGATTTTAAGCTATAGCTTTCTTCATTCTCACTCTAAGGCATCAGAGAAAATACATGCTTATGTTATCCAGCTCTCAACCTAAATTCCACAGAATCTTAAATGACAGCTATTTGTACAAATAGGATTCAGATGTACCCTGAATTTTATTTTAATTATGAGCCAAGAAGTTGTGACAACAGACATATCAAGCCATCTTGGCAATATTGTCCGGGACAAGAGACCGCTGCTCTCGATGCTTATAAGACAATTTCATTACTTTTCTCTCAATTGTGTCTCCAATCATAGAGATTCTGAAAATTAACTAAGAGCTGAGCAGTTGTTTACCTAAACTCCACAATTTAAACTGATTTTATATGGCTATATAACCAGAGGGTGATCAGTTAACACATTAGAACAAGAAATCATTTGGAAAATGCTGGTACAGAGAATATCTGTTTTCTATTTAAACCTAGTTTGTTACTTAACCCATTTCTTATCCCAAAGAAAACTACTCAAACCTAGTGTCTGGCTTTTTAAAGAAGACTTCATGGAGATAATTCAGTGAAAGGGAGCTCCTCTTCAGAAGCGCGCACGTGTGCACACGCACACACGCACACACACACACCAACCCAACAAGACTCTCCATCATTTCTTCATGATCCTATAAAAGGGACAAAGGGGAAGACAAACATTTATGGAGAAGGAGATTTTTCTCATAATGACCCCAATAAATATGTTTGTTGTAGAGAAATAAATGTGAAGTAAAGACATGCAAGCCTGATGTTGAAGAAAGGCTTGTTCATGCTTAATACATTGGATAAATTTTCAAGAGCTGTTCAACCATGTTAAAAAATATTACCCCTGTAATGCTGCCAAGGACAGGGAGACCTATGATGGTCAGCTGAGTAAGTGCTGCCCGTTCAAGTTAAAATGCCTGGGGGCAGAAATAATTTACGTACCCAATTTTTCCAGCATGTCAACAACTGAAATTTCAAGGAGGAATACATGTATCATGGGCATATGGGCTACTTGTTTATACACACACGCGTGCGCACACACATATACACATACACTGGAGAGTCCCTGAAATTTGCCCTTTTTTCCCAGAGAGAAAAAAATTGTAGAGGAAAATGTGTTGTCCACTTCCAATGACAACAGCTCTGCCATGTCTCCCATATCCCAGGATTATTTGCAAGCTACGAAAACCACAAAACAAAAATTAAGGATGCAGGGTAATTCCAGAAAATGGGGTTAAAGGTACTGTGGTATGCTTTAGTCACAAAAAATAAAAAGAAAAGCCATATTTCTGTAAGCTACTTCAAACTTCATCCTCCAAAGCAAATTACTGCAATTACTAAACGCCAAAAGACTGCTCTCATTGTTTCTTCCCAATGATCCTGTTCACCAGTAATAAGATAGTTAAAAATTCAGATTTTGCAATGGAATTGGGTTGGTACAAAATCCCTCTCTGCCTGTGGCAAAATTTATTGCAACTCTGAAAGCTCTCTGCCAATCACAATTATAATCACGAAACTGAACTAGTATTGCAGGTCATATAACCAAGTCTTCAAGGAGAGGATGACAAGATGGATAGGAATTTAATGGATTTATGGTATTAGACAATGAAGAAAAATACCTGTCTTGACTAATCATAAACTTTTCTTTAGCTGCAATTAACCTCATGTTGAAATACTATGTGGAGGCTATGTAACTGATAGCATTTAAGAAGAGTAATGAATGTGTAATTGTCTGGAGCTTTTTGAAAAAAAAAAAAAAGCTCGAAAAAATAGACATTTTCACCAAATAACATAGAATTATGCTTATATTTAGAATCTGCTTGAAAGAATATTTCAGAGCTTTAGCTTATAGTAATTACACACAAGCACCAAAGAGAGTAGCCAAACTATATCGGCTGCACAAAATTTATTGCTAAATACTTAACTGGACATGTAAATGATAAGAAGGGTATCGTGTCTACTCAATTAACACAGTAACATTTGAAGTGGATATAGCACCAGAATGAAACCGGAAATTAAAGGACAGGAATCAGTTCCTTAAGGGCAGCCATCTTCCCTTTTGTTGTCACTATCTTTTTTTTTTTTTTCTTCTGTTCCTCCCCATTTTGCATCCAACACTTAACACAATGCTTGAAACATAACAGGTACTCAAATATCTGTAAAAAGCATACTCAACAAATGAAATAATTCCCAGACACTGTGTCTGGTAAAAACGGTGTCTAGCTCCTGATCCAACATCTCAAACTATGTCATCTAACTTCACTTAGCATTTCTAGCAGGTAGTTAGTCCTATCCCAATCAGGAATTGTCTTCTACCAGAATGGGAGGGAAATAATAGTTAAATTTGGTCAAAAGCGTGCTTTAGCTATTAGATTTACTTGATTTCCTTTATTATCCATGATATTTCCAGATTCTTGGCCATTGGTTCTTTACCTTATTTTTTTACTTCAGGTACTCAGGGACCTCTCCACATAGACAGTTTTAAAAGTATCTTATTCATCTTTGCATCAGCCCTGGACTCACAGTTTTCTTTGACCTAGATATGCACATGTCCTTTGGCCTGCTAGGCACATAGACTTACTTCCTCAGTGCATTCTCTCCACAATCCCCCATCTCTTTATCTTTCTCTGAATTTTATTTTGATCCCTAATTATCTTTAGAATTCCAGGCTATTGGGTAGCATTTCCTGTCTTGCACAATGTAATAGAATTGGAGAGTGAGTCTTTAGCAACATATACATAAAAAATATAGATAGATACATTCATTGGTTTCAGAAAATATTACTTGATTATCTTAATTTGGATATACAGAAATACTTATTGGTAGGCTTTTGATTTTTCCAACTAAAAAAATTTTAGTGTTCACTATGAAAATAAAACCCACAGAATACATAAAATCCACAGAGTACAGAAGACAGCAAGTATGGAATGATTATTTAATAAGTTTTAATTAATGGGAATTTCTGCAACACAGACTGGGTTTGAATTTACTAATAAATACCCAAAACATTTATTTTTGAGTATGTGTGTGTGTAAGTTCTGTTTTAATTTGGAAAGTCTTCTGCAATACACCATAGAGTGATCACATCATTCATTGTCCAAACAGAAACACTTCTGAGAATAGAGAGTGCAAGATGAATGATTCTTGCAGGAGAACAGGTGTAAACTGAGACTCTTTTGATAACATTGGGTTGTATGGTCACTCCCAAGGAAGTGATTGGAACTCATTTTCACAAAACTGACAGAAACCTACAGGGAGACTGCATGGGAACCTTCACTTAAGAACCTCTGGTCGGCAGGTGCCCACACTTAGCCAGATGGTGAGTAATCATTCTGGAAGAAATTTGATTTTCAGTTTAGACTTCAGTAGTGTTTTGTGATCTGTTTCCTAAAGATCTGCCAAGTTCTGATTTGAACACATGGACTCTCAGGAATTATTCATCTTGGGTGATTTGGTATAAAAATAGATTCTAGAAGTACCAGGAGAAATCCTATGAGACAGAAATGGAGAATGCAAGACATAAAACAGAAATGTTAGGGCAGGGACATCAAAAATATTGGGAAAGGGTGGTACCTGGGTGGCTCCATCAGTTAAGCATCGATTCTGGTCATGATCTCAGGGTCCTGAGATTGAGCCAAGCATCAAGTTCTCTGCTCAGTGGTAAGTCTGCTTTTCCCTCTTTTTCTCCCTCTGTGATCTCTCTCACTCTTGCTCTCTCTCAAATAAATAAATAAAATCTTTTAAAAAATATTGGGAAAGGAAGCAAACATTATTAGAGGTCATTGATGGCTATATGTGTATATGTAGTGTATATATGTAATGTAATTTACATGTATCATAAGTAAATGATGTGTTGATTATATTGGAGATTAAGTCCTAAAAGAATTCTTCTGTTACTGTTTTGATATGTAAGTTTTTGATGATTTCCAAAATCAGTAGCTGAAGTGGGGTCTGATTTACCTTGGGGTCCTTAAAAGAATTCACCATCTGAAGCACGTAAAATGCCCTAAGATCAGATCCTTTCCATGTGCCTCCCTGTCCTGGGTACATACAGTTTCATACTCTCATGGTATAAGGTACTGAGACAGGCAAAATTCTAAGATGGCCCTTTCCCTGGTCTACCTGACCTAGGTAAACTCCTTCCTTGAGTGTCGCTGGGACCTGTGAATATGATAGGATAGTCCCTCCCTTGATTGGGTAATGTTATATGACAAAGATAATAGGATAGTCAATCTCATACTTATCTTACTGAAAAAGGTGATTAAAAAAAAAAAAACTTAGTATGAGGACCAAATAGACTTGTTAGAACCTTCTGAATTGAATGAAACTTCTTAGGCACAGACAATGGCTAGAAAAGAAAACCGTAGACTATGACACTATTACAGTGGGGAAGAGCACAAAAGACACGTTCTCTGGACACAGCAGGTCCCATAACATCACGGGACTTAACTGAGTGTGCTCAGAACTTCTTTCAAACTCACCAACCAAATAGCTCTCTCATTTTACCCGTCCTGATCTGCCCCCCCCCCGCCACCATGCAGGTGTAGGGCAAGAGGCAGAGAGGTAATTCTAAGGGAGCTGACTCTGTGTGGTATTATGAAGGAAGAGGAAAATAAGATTTCCCTCAACAGAGAACAAGGATATGTATAATCCATCACTTTCTGTTACTTTATCTTGAACTTAAATGGCTTCAATATGCCACTCCTCCATGAATTGAAAGAATGATGTGGGAATACATAAAGAACTCTCTCAATTCAATAATAGGAAGGCAAACAACCTGATTTAAAAAGAAACAGAAGATTTGAACAGACACTTCATCAAAGGAGATATATAGTCAATAAGCCACTAAAATATGCTCATACCATTAGACAAGAGAAATAATTTCTTTAGGACTAACTAACTAAGGCAATGAAAAATTAAAATAATGCAATATCCGTACACACCCACTACAGTGGCTAAAATTAAAAAGTCTGATAGTACAAAGTGTTGACAAAGATATAGAGCAAGTGGAACCCTCATATATTAGTAGTGGGAATGCAACATGGTTCAGCCACTTTACAAAAAAGTTTGGCAGTGTCTCATAAAATTAAATCTATATTTAACTTACTGTTCAACAATTCCATTTCTAAATACTCACCTGAGAGGAATGAAAATACTTCCTATTCAAAAAATTGTAGCACTTTCTTCATAATATCCAAAGGTTGAAAATGATCCAAATCGTTTTCAGCTGGTGAATACATAAACAAATTGTGGTGTTTACATACAGTGCAATACTATTCAGTTGCCCATACAACAGACTACACATACAAGGAATAAGCTATACATACAAGCAACAATAGGTTTGACTCTCAAAAGTATACTGAGAAAAAAGCCACTCTAAAAGATCATATTTTTTTCACTTCTAGAAAATTCTCAAATAGATAAAAATAAGGGCAGAGACCATCCTGTATGTGAACTGGTAATTAAATTGCCTTCTATACCTTTAGTTTGGAAACCTTACCCAAAGAAGTATAAGAATGCTCAACTAAGTACAAGGCTTTGCTATATTTAGTAGAATAGGGACTAAATAAATGCTAACACAGGTAGCGGGCACATCGTGTTTGTCTACTTAACACCCTGTTATTTGGACACTATGCCTGGTCCATGCTATAATTATCCAGTGGACTCAAAATAAATTATATGAGGTTGATATTGCCTCTCTCCTACCCCAGGTCCCAAGGCTAGGCTCATAATACAGATCCAGGAAGAGGATTTCATCCCCCTAGCTACAGTATTTGATTCATGGAAGGTTACATGACCCAAACAGGACATCAAGAGATACATTCCTCTGGATCATAAAGTAAAAAGACCATGCAAAACTAAAGCTCTTAGTAGCTTTCTTTGTACTTCATAGAAAGAGCCTGCCTGGGAATGCAGCCAAAAGCTAATTGCAAAACCGAGAGATGAAAACAAACAGAGCCCTGACAATACATTTTGGGCATTTGAGTCCCGCCATGCACGGACTTTTCAGGTACTAGAGCCAATAAATGTCTATTGTGCTTAAGCTAGTCAGAGTTGAGTTTCTGTCATATGCAACCAAAAGAGTGCCAACTGTTACAAAACATAGAATACAGCAGAAATTGTATGACAGAACAAAGATTAAAATGTAGAAAAAATTATTCAAAAATATAGGCAGTTGATATATTGAGTATTGAATTACAGTCAAGACCTTCACCCTAAGTCTAAAATTACCATGGACTTATGTTATAACCCTGAATCAATATCCCAGACTTTCTAGAAGTTTTCTCATATCTAAAGTGAGAACATTGAAATAATCCACGGTGAACTCTAAATGCTGCAGAGACTTCATGACTGGAAGAATTGGAGCCCTGAAGCTGTTGGTACAAACCACTCTCCACCAAGACTTTCCAGTGCTGTATGTGTTATCAGCTAGATAAGCATGGAGACCTTAATTTGTAAATGGCTAAAGAAGGTTTGGGTTTGTGTGGGATGAAAAGTCACTGTGGTAGTAACAGTGAGACTCTCTGGGAGTTCACAGGCTTGTATGGAAGCCCTCTTCAGGGGACTCCCAGGAATCACTGAGGTATACTTGATCCAGAGGGGGAAAGGGAGAAATCTGTAGCCATCAGACCAGTTAGTAGCTCAAATTTTTGCTATAAGGTCATTAAAAATAACTAAAATATGAAAATATGCCCAACTCTATTCATCATAAAAATGAGAGTGGAAATTATGCTGAGATAATATTTTAATGTATTAATTATTGCATTAAAAAATCACTCTCAAACTCAATGGCTTAAAATTACTGCCATTTATTACCTCTTGTGATACTCTGGGTTGACAAGGCTTGGTAGGGTGGTTTATCTGGAGGGTTGACTAGGCTGGAAACATCCAAGAAGGCTGATTGACTTGGCTGGTTCTGGCTGCAGGTTAGATCTTCTGGGGCTCTTGACCAGAGTTCTTTGGTTCTCCTCCATATGGCCTGCACTCCTTATTGCCAAGGTTTCACACGAGTGAGCATTTCAAGCTTGAAAAAGCAAAAGCTGCAGATCTCTTAAGCTCTGTCTCAGAAAGTACACAGTATTGCTTCCAAGGCACTGTTGTCATCAAAAAGTATTCACTAGGGCCAGCCCAAACTCCAAGGCAGGGAGTACCAACTCAACCTCTTGATGTGGAATTGACAGAGAATTTGCAGCCATCTCTAACCCACCATAATTGTATGGAAGACAGTTTGGTAGTATCTATAAGAATATAGATGCATATGTACTTTGTCTCAGCACTTTATTCATTGTAGTATTTTTTTGTCAGCTAAATGACCATCAAATAAGGGGCTCATTAAACAAATTATGGTATATGCATACAATGAAGTAATATATATCTGTTAAAAACACTGAGATGGGGCACCTGGGTGGCTTAGATGGTTAAGTGTCTGGCCTCAGCTCAGATCATGATCCCAGAGTTCTGGGATCAAGTCCTGTGTCGGTCTCCCTGCTCAGTGGGAAGTCTGCTTCTCCCTCTGCTTCTACTACTCCCCCTGCTTGTGCTCTCTTGCTCTCTGTCAAATAACAAATAAAATCTTAAAAAAAAAAAAAAACTGAGAATGTTTTACAATGGTATATGAAAATATTCCTAAGATAAATTCCATGTAAAATATGCATATTATTTTGTGAAATATGAAAATATTTCTAAATATAGTGATAAACAACAGAGAGCATATTGTTAAATTTATTAAGATTTCTGGAATCAAAGGGGTCAAAGAATTAAAAAGAATAGATCCAGGTCTGTAATGTCTTATCTGCAATCCTTGAGGCCAGGTGGTTTTAGAATTCAGAATATTTTTGATTGAAAAAATACATTATTGAGCTTATACCCCTTGTACAGCCTGAAGCAGCACCCCATAATCAAATATATTTGGTAAAATATTTGAAAATCCATGTCAAGTCAGATAGCATATGACTGTAAATAGAAATCTTTCAGAGGGGCAGATAAGGAATTGTAGACCTGCCAACACAGCTACACACCCTTTTGCTTATGTAATATACACATAAGTATAAACACACATTATTTATTTATTTATTTACTTGAATATGGGAAAAAGTATCTTTTGAAGGTCATATGAAAAAACCACTTCCCGGGAGGGGACTATGTAACCAGAGGACAGGTTTAGGAAGGTAAATAGCCATATACAACTTCTGAATTTTATACAGTAAGATTGTATTCTTATTGAAAAAACAATTCAATAAAATTACATTTTTTCCAAGTCCAAGCACTATGTATGACACAGCGAATCCACTTCTCTGTATCTACTCCCGGAGAAATATAAATCCATGTATACAAGGAGTGATATATACAGGTGTTAGTACAGCACCATGGCAATGACATAAATGTGGAAGTCACCTAAGTATGTAGCCTATGGATTGGTTTAAAAAATCACAGTATAGCTCTATAACAGACTACTGTGCAAAATTATAAACATTATAAAATTATAAGACACTATACACTGACATGGAAAGCTCTCCAATGGACATGGTTAAGGATTAAAAACCTAATGCTCATAAAAAGAACTATGAATTCAGTACAAAAATATTGATAAAAATACATAAATGCATACATATACCCTTATACATGCTCTAATTCAGAAAAGGAGGTGGGAGGCCAGGGGAGATTCAGTCTCTGTGTGGTCACTTTTATACAATGAAAATTTATTTTTTATTACCTGTAAAATTACATACCAAGGAACTTAAATGAAGTGAAAAGCAAATGTCGACTTTTGTCTCAGGGTGGTGGACTAGACGCTTCCAAAGAGTGGCTCTGTTTATGCCTTCTCAGGGTCACTTGTGTCTTCTTCTAAAGAACTCATCGCACTTGACTAAAACATAAGAGAGAGGCAAGAAAAGCTAAAGCAAACAGAGGTTTTAAGAAGAATGTAGTTTTAAGTAACAGGAAGGAAGATTTGAGAAGACGACTAGCAAAAACAGTAACACCATCACTTGCACTACCAACATGCCAGGTAATTTACTAAAATGTGCCATAAAATTAATTATTTTACAGAGTGCAGTGTATGTGATTCAAATCAGTGAAGCATGTCCTTCACATATTTTTGAAAAAAATTAAAGCCCATTTTCAAATAAAAATGAGATTAATAATGTGCTACAAACTTTCATATAGAATCCTTCCTGAGTTGAAACAGGTGTGGAAAAAAGAATGTACCCCATTCTACATTTCCAGGAGCAGTAGAACGAAGGTTTCTTTTCTTCATTAAATCATTTAAAGGCTGATCTTGAACCTTCCTTGTGAGACACACAGTTCCTACAGACCCTGTTAGAAGAGACAGACCTTCAAACAATTACAGCAAGCAAATGTCTAGGAATATGGCTGAGTACTCATTTGGACTTGAGGAAGGCAGGGAAAGGTGATTGAAAATTACTGCTAATAATATTTTAACACCTAATACTTTGAGCTCTTACCACTGCCAACAACTGGTAGAAGCTTTGTAGATCCTATGTAGAAGTTTTATATACATTTACTCTTTAGTTTTTTCAACATCCTTGTGATGTAGATATCATGGTTATCCTGTTTTTCCAGTAAGGATTCTGATAGTTAAGACTTAAGTAATTCCTTCATGCTCATGCTGCCAATCCAGTGGAATCTGGATTCCAGCCCAAATCCTTCTAGCTCCCATGTCCTTACTTTTTTTAGGAGCCACATAACATCACTGGCCTTATCAGGTAAAGCTTTAGCTTATTTTTGATGGATCAGGTTCACACTATGCAGTTGGGGTAGGCATGAAAAAAGGTAGTATTTTTGAAGACTGACAGGTGGTTTTAACTTGGCTGGAAGTCAGGGATCATGAAGAAAAGTGTCACAACATGAGGCTAGACACAGAGCCATCGGAGGAACCATAAATGGATTCTATACCAACAAAGAAATTTGCATTACTTATACACTATAGAAAGATACCAAAATGTGAGGACAAGTCAGGATCACAATTCTTACATGGAGGGCGAGGTATGTCAGAGGTAATCTGAAGTAGAGTTAGGAAGATGTTGAAGGCATCCATTCAAGACCTAAAAGTGGCCTGAACCAGTGACAGTGGAGAGAGAGGGTCAATGTGAACCATGTGACCTCTCAAATTCATTTGTTGACAACCTTCTGAGAGAAAAGGGCTCGAATCATGCTGAAGAGAACTCATATGTCAAGTACCAAATGTACTGTTTTATTAACATTCACATGCCAACACTGTGGCTATAGACATATGTTACTCTTTCCTACCTGATTTTAATTCTTGGGCTGTTGACTCGGGTCCCTGAGCAACTCTTTCATTAACATAGCGCTGAGATAATGCTGATTTGGTTTGTTAGGATTTCATAGCTCAGAAGATTGAAAGATATAGCGCAGAGTTAACGAATTTGTCAGTGACTTACTAAATGCAGCATATGGTCATCGCTAAAGAGTATCTTGTTTGTTAATATGCAATATCTTTGTGTTTCATATTTCCCAGTGGTCCAGGGTAGAATCCTCAACAGGTCTTGAAGTGGGAAAAAGATAAAACTCGAGCAGGCTAATTTTGCTACTTGATTGCAGCGTGGTGAAATGGTTTGTACACGAAAAGACTGACGATATTAGTTAGAGTGAGACTTGGAATTATTTATTTTTTCCAATTATCCAATCACTATGGAAAATCAAGAGCCAGTCGCACTGTCAAGAACACTCCTGTGGGTGGAACACATCTCATGTAAACGAGTGCTGTGGATTATTTGGGGCTCCGTTTTCATGTTGAAGGGTGTTGATACTTTAAATGTGTCCATTTTTAAATAGTATCATTGCTTCTACTTGTCACTATTCAGGCAAATATGTAAGCACTTAAACAAATTTAAATATAAGGATGATTCTCTTCCCTAAGGAAAACGATTAGTTCTAAGTCTTTATGGTATCAGAGAAAATAATTTATATATATATATTTTTTAAGATTAATTAATTTATTTATTTATTTGACAGACAGAGATCACAAGTAGGCAGAAAGGCAGGCAGAGAGAGAGGAAGGGAAGCCAGCTCCCTGCTGAGAGAGCCTGACATGGGGCTTGATCCCAGGACCTGAGATCATGACCTGAGCTGGAGGCAGCAGCTTAACCCACTGAGCCACCCAGGTGCCCCTAATTTACATATTTTTAAAATTCTGAATACTAATTGAAAAGGTTTGCTTTAAGTCTCCCCATCACAGAGGAAACAAGTCATGTGAGGAATGATGGTGTAGGACCAGGAGCCAGCGTACAGGCTTCTTCTTCTGTACCCACCATCATGGTGGCATATCACCCCATGACAGAGAAGTCCCAGGGCTTCTCTGTCTCCAGTCGCCAAGCGGATGCACAAATGAGAAGATAAGTGAGAGGGAGGCCCATGCCAACCACTCAGTGAAGAGCGAAGATTTTAGTAATGAAATGGTTTTTTTTTGTTTTTTTTGAGACCAGAGTCACAAAGAAAGTGTGTAATTGAATGTTTCCACTAAATTAACAAGCTTTGAGTTTCACAGAGTTGATGGAGTCAGCCAGCACACTGGTCCAGACTGTCTTCTATTCTTAGAGTGGCCCCCCACTGTCCCCTGCTGATCTTACCTTCCAAACATTCCTGGTAACTGCCCTCTCTTTCTAACCCCTACATCAGTTCCTCGGTTTAGAAGACATAGGCTCTTTTAACAAATGGTGCAGTAGCTTCTTAATTGACCTCCCTGCCTCCTGATTTGCCCTGTTTAGAGGTCTCCCCTAATGGCAGCTGGCATTATTTTTCTATACTTCAATTCGACCTGTCTGTGGCTCCCCATTTCCTTTGGGATAAAGTCCATGTTTCTTAGTTCAGCTTGCAAGAATTTTCAGAAACAGGCTCTTCTTCTGTCTTTGATTTTTGCTTCTCCTACTACCTACCTTGCATTTCATGCCCCAGTAAGAGCAAACCGCTTACAGTTCCTGCATACGCCAAGCTATTTCTGAGACTCTAAGACTCTCCTTGGCATGGGACATCCTTCTCAACTGTCTTTACCCAGGTCACATTATTTTTAAAGATTTTATTTATTTATTTGACAGAGATCACAAGTAGGCAGAGAGAGAGGAGGAAACAGGCTCCCTGCTGAGCAGAGAGCCCGATGTGGGGCTCAATCCCAGGACCCTGGGATCATGACCTGAGCCTAAGGCAGAGGCTTTAACCCGCTGAGCCACCCAGGCACCCCCCCACTCCAGGTCACATTCTTAATTGCTTAAGGATTCACTAGTCATCATCTCCCCCTGAAATCCTTCCCTAAACATTTCATTGAATTGAGACTCCACCCCTGTTTTCATAGCCCTCTGTGCTCTGTCATTACCAGTGAACTTCTTTCTATACTAACATGTCATTCTCCCACAAAACTACAAGTTCTTGAATAGCATTGACTGTATCTTGACCGTCTGCGTCTCCAAAACCCAAGACAATGGGTGGTTCAAGGTCACCTTTAATAACGCCCCTTGTTCTGATTCTCCTTCCCTCTTCTATACTCATTGTTTTATTTCTTCTGTAGGAATTAAAGCTGCAATTAGAGAACATTTGGTCCTATTCTCTTCTGTCCCATCCTATTTACAGAAAGGAAAACTATGATCAGAGTTACATGGCCAAGATCATACAACCAAACAATGGCAGAGTCAGAAACAGAACCCAATTCTCCAGAGAACAAAGGGTATAGTAAATGAAATACAAGTTATGGTAAAGTTCTTGGCAGAATACCTAGCACATAGTAGGCATCTTGTAAAGGATAGTCCACTTCTCTTCTTGGTCCAGTTGGGTTTCCATGATACTCAACTGTCTTTCTCTTGGAGAAACTCTTCCAATTTTCTTTTTATTCCTCCGTCTTTTGGGTAGATACAGCTACAAAGATCAGAGCTCTGGAAATACTCGAGAGGAATGGTATTTTATAAATCTAACCTTGCCAACTGCTTAAGATATGCCATTAAAAATGTTAACTCTACGAGGACTAGAAACACCTCAATAAGGGTGCAGAGTTTTCCTGTTACATTTAATTAAAAGATCATTTTTATGACAACATCATATTAGGGGTGATAAAAGGATCGTAAATTGCTTCATGAGGTCACCAAGAAAGTTCCAATGCCCCATTAGTTTTCATTGTCCAGTCCCCAGATATCAACACTCACTTTTATCACAAAGTACATAAAACATATGACCTTTCTGGTTGCAGTACACACATGTTCCCCAAAATCATATGGAGCCTCTTCCACATCTTAAACTTATTACTGCCAAGGGCAGATGGAAAATGTGGCTAATATTTTACATGCTATAAAATGATGAAGTTCTGGAAAATTACAGGTGTATGTGATTCGATCTATGAAGCTTAACATGTTATTCTGTAAATATCCCGACTCTGATCTCACATTTCTGATTATAGAATTACAACCCAAAACATACAGTGGAAAACCATAAATAAACAAAAATATTGAGAAATAGGGATGATAACTGTATAACTGAAGCATGTGAACTTGTTGTTTAGAATGGAAATCAATTTAATTTTGTTATTTTATTCACTCTTTACTTATGGAAAGACAGATGTTATTCTGCAAAGATGCATTTTAGCATGCCTATCAAGAGATGGTTTTTATACAGTGTCAAAGGCCAAACCATTAACCATGATGTGGTGAGGAACCCATCCATTTCCACAGAAGTGACCGAACCTTCCGTGTCTTTGTCACTTTGGTTTGGATATGCTTGCTTAATATTCAAAAAACCATAGTGCAAAGGAATTTCCGGAAGTCAGGTTCTCCGAAGTGGTTTTACAAAGGACTAATTTCTAAAGCTTTTATCAAATGATTTTATTAAGACCTTCACTGAAAACCTTGATTTCTTTTTTTTTTTTTTCTTTATCACCTGGTTTGTTCCTCTTTCCAAAGGAAGTGACCAGCCAAAACTGTCTGTATGCAACAAAAAGATAAAAATTTCAATTAGGCTCAGTGCTGTCATAAGCAGACCACATGAGAAGGCTTGAGATAATCCACATTACATATTGATGTCTATCAGCGCCGAGACCACAGCCGTGTTTCATTCCAGGCCCCTTTTGTAGGTTTGGCAGCCACTGCACCCAATAAAGGCCTAATCATATTAATTTATGCCCCCATCAATTATACATTCAGATTCCCCAGATAGCTTGTCAGTTTTTATTCACTATTTTCCAAAAAACGCGCCTATCACAGTTACTGTGCAAATAGTCAGAACTGTCAGAAAGAGAGATTTAAAGAATATTACTTAAAAGAGGTGGGCTTCCTTAATTTATAAATGTTGTATTATATGTCATACATGTGCTAGTTTTAAAATCAGGTGCAGTGTGAAGATGGATGTCACATGAAGGACTTTCAGGGAAGGTTGGTGGGAGGGCTCCCTTCTCAATCCCTTCGTTGTGTGTTAGTAGTTCTTTAAACCAAATAATCTTTAGTCTATCTCTGTAAATTATCCCAGATATTTTTATTTGAAGGAGTCATTTACTTTTGACCCTCGAACAAGAAACATCAATTACATAAGACTCACATTTTCTTTCACTGTGTTGTCAAAGGTCTTATGAAGGTGGTTCTCAGAGCCTCTGGGCTGTGTCTTCGGAGATGGTATCTGAAGCCTATGACTGGGCAGGTATAGGGCACCTTAGTAAGAGATGAGAATCCCTCTTTAAGGGCAAGGGAAAAGGCAGAATTAGGATCCCAGGAAAAGGAACATGGGGGCAGAGGGTACAATTCTGCATTAAAGAGCAATTCCAATCATAAAACTCTGGGAGTCAGGTAGTGAGTTAACCAGAGGAGGTTGGGGGGTAGCAAATAAAATCTAGCTCTGTTATGCTATGCCTCTCTCTCTCTCTCTTTTTTTGTCTCCATCCCCTAAATCAGTCGTCCACTCATGTTTGTGCTCAGAGGCTTTGCTAGTTGACAACTAGTTCTTGATGACATAATTCTGAGTGTGTGCAAAGCTGAGCCTTTCCAAGAAGAGGTGCAAAAAAGGATCTCTAGCTGGGTGACCTGAGTG
The DNA here is from genome assembly GCF_011764305.1 of Mustela putorius furo. Taxonomy (NCBI): domain Eukaryota; kingdom Metazoa; phylum Chordata; class Mammalia; order Carnivora; family Mustelidae; genus Mustela; species Mustela putorius. The sequence continues at coordinate 16,396,749 of NW_025421402.1, read as the reverse complement.
ATTACCTAACCACTATCCAGAAGGATAGGGAGGCTGTATTTGTTTCGAACATGTTGGGCAGGGGAACTCCTTTGTTCACTGAACACAAACATGTAGATGTCTACAAAAGAAATGCAGGCTGACTCATGGAGCTTAGATTCTATAGGGAGAGTGGTAAACCAACAAATAAAGGCATCTTGCAAATTGTGTTAACATGTAGGATATCATGAGAAAACAAAATGAGGGATCTCATTTTGATGGGGAGATCCAGGAGGGCTTTTCTGAGGAAGGGACCTTGAAGCTGAGCTTTGAGTAGGAGTCAGCAAAGGGAGGAAGAGCACTTCGAAAACTCCTATTATCTCTACTTCCCTCCTCACTCCACAGAAATGACTCTAAGAAATTTGAAACCATAAACCATAAGGACAAAAAGAATGGCAGAAGAAACCACAGCAGCCATATTTACAAGATATTAGAAGTTGGAAAGTCTAGTCTGACTTTGGGTTCCCCTGAAAACAGAGGATAAGAAAGACCTTCTATGAGAAGTGAACTGAGATAGCAGAAATGATGAGGTGGGGAATGTGAGGCTGGGAAGGGGGTTCTTGAGCTATTTACTATGTGCATAACTGGGGTATCAGGTCTTTTGGGAGCTTGTTGGGGAACAATGCAGAATGGGATCAGAGCAGTGAGAGCATATATTCATGACTCTCTCCCCAACCATGAAGGGCTGCCTCCAAGACTGTGAAAATGATACCATTTCTGGTCTGCTTCCAGACAAGGGGTTCAGACAGCCCCCTGGGCAGTGGAGTCCAGAAAGGCTGAGGTCATGCTTCATATGGGACACAGGCCATGTGCACGGGACTGTCCAGTGTTGCCCTGAAATCATCTGGATGGAGGGTTTGTGGCCCACAGTAACCCCCAAAACGTTGCCCAAAGCAGAGAACAAACAGAGGAATCTGGACTCTCATGGCCTGCAGGGAAAACACCCACAAGAATGAAGCTGGCTCTCATCACAAACTCCAATGACCCATGAAGCCTGGGGTGCGAGATGGGGTTGACAACAGAAGAATTACTTGAATGTCTGCATAAGGTCTGCTTAACCCTGTATGCCTTCCCCAGTCCCAGTGACCAAGCAGCTCCTCCACCCCACCACCACAAAACAGAGGCTGTTTCCTAGGGATGCCCATGTGGGCCAACACTAAAAACAACCGCCAATGGCCATAATTGCTTACAAGCCCTGGTTATCTTCTATCTCCTTTTCTGTATTTGCACACCCCCACCCCATTTTTCTGAGTAGCTGTAGTCTTTGTCTCTATTTCTTCCCTTCTTTCTTTATTTTGTTTCTGTGCTTCTGCTAGTTTTGTTTGTTTGCTTTTTTTATTTATCAATGTAAACTAACAACTGTTAATGATGAAGTTGGTTGGGTAAAATACAAGCCAAATATATCAAAATTAAATATGGACAGAATAATGGATAGGTCTAATAAATTAAAATTTTAAATCAAAACTATCTCAAAAAATTTTAATCTTAAGTCTTGGTTTATAGTTTTTCCAACACAGGGTCCCCTCCTGTCACCACCAGCTGCCCCAAGCATAGGCAGGGCAGCCTAGCACATGGTCCTCTAGTTTTGTTGCCTATGTAAAATTTTTTTTTCCTGAATATTTTTTTTAATTTTTAATTTTTTATTTATTTTCAGCATAACAGTATTCATTATTTTTGCACCACACCCAGTGCTCCATGCAATCTGTGCTCTCTATAATACCCACCACCTGGTACCCCGACCTCCCACCCCCCGCCCCTTCAAAACCCTCAGATTGTTTTTCAGAGTCCATAGTCTCTCATGGTTCACCTCCTCTTCCAATTTCCCCCAACTCCCTTCTCCTCTCTAATTCCCCATGTCCTCCATGCTATTTGTTATGCTCCACAAATAAGTGAAACCATATGATAATTGACTCTCTCTGCTTGACTTATTTCACTCAGCATAATCTCTTCCAGTCCCATCCATGTTGCTACAAAAGTTGGGTATTCGTCCTTTCTGGTGGAGGCATAATACTCCATAGTGTATATGGACCACATCTTCCTTATCCATTCGTCCGTTGAAGGGCATCATGGTTCTTTCTACAGTTTGGCGAACGTGGCCATTGCTACTATAAACATTGGGGTACAGATGGCCCTTCTTTTCACGACATCTGTATCTTTAGGGTAAATACCCAGTAGCGTAATGGCAGGGTCATAGGGAAGTTCTATTTTTAATTTCTTGCGGAATCTCTACACTGTTCTCCAAAGAGGCTGCAACAACTTGCATTCCCACCAACAGTGTAAGAGGGTTCCCCTTTCTCCACATCCCCTCCAACACATGTTGTTTCCTGTCTTGCTTATTTTGGCCATTCTAACTTGTGTAAGGTGATATTTCAATGTGGTTTTAATTTGAATATCCCTGAGGTCTAGTGATGATGAACATTTTTTTCATGTGTCTGATAGCCATTTGTATGTCTTCATTGGAGAAGTGTCTGTTCCTATCTTCTGCCCATTTTTTGATATGATTGTCTGTTTTGTGTGTGTTGAGTTTGAGGAGTTCTTTATAGATCCTGGATATCAACCTTTTGTCTGTACTGTTATTTGCAATTATCTTCTCCCATTCCGTGGGTTTCCTCTTTGTTTTCTTGACTGTTTCCTTTGCTGTGCAGAAGCTTTTGATTTTGATGAAGTCCCAAAAGTTCATTTTGGCTTTTGTTTCCTTTGCCTTTGGAGACATATATTGAAAGAAGTTGCTGTGGCTGATATCGAAGAGATTACTGCCTATGTTCTCCTCTAGGATTCTGATGGATTCCTGTCTCACATTGTCTTTTATCCATTTTGAGTTTATTTTTGTGTATGGTGTAAGAGAATGGTCGAGTTTCTTTCTTCTACATATAGCTGCCCAGTTTTCCCAGCACCATTTATTGAAGAGACTGTCTTTATTTCCACTGTATTTTTTTTTCCTGTTTTGTTGCATTTTTAATTTAAATTCAATTTAATTATGTGTTGCCTGTGCTCCTTTGAATCACTATGTTTGTGTTCTTTGAATAAATACCTAGTAGTACAATTGCTGGATCATAGGGTAGCTCTGTTTTTAATTTTTTGAGGAAACCCCCCATAGTGTTTTGGGGCTATGGGGGGCTGCACTGGTTTGCATTCCCACCAACAATGGAATACATCAACATCCTAGAGGAGAACACAGGCAGTAACCTCTTTGACCGAGGCCATAGCAACTTCTTACTAGACATATCTCCAAAGGCAAGAGAAACAAAAGTAAAAATGAACTTCTGGGACTTTAATCAAGATGAAAAGTTTGCTCAACAAAGGAAATAGTCAACAAAACTGAAAGGCAGCATACAGAATGGGAGAAGATATTTGCAAATGTCTTACCAGATAAAGGGCTGGTATCCAAAATCTATAAAGAACTTATGAAACTCAACAACCAAAAAACAAAATATCTAGTCTGCTAGTTTATAATAAGGATCCTACTCTGTGTGCTATGAATCCCAAAGGAACACCTGTGTGTATCCAGGAGATACTGAGAAATATAAATGTTTCCGAGGTTCTACTCTTATCCCAGGCAAAGGAAAGTCTGCTTCTTTGTTCTTCAGCCATAGGCCTATTTCCATGGCTTTCCTCATGATAGCTAGTCCTCAGAGGACACTGTGTCAAGCTTCTCCTCACCCTCCAGCATTCAATCCCTCTCTGCCTGGCTCCAGGCCTGAAAGTGCTATGGCTTACTTCCACAAATATATCCTTGAACAGAGCTAGCCATATGGACCCCTGGCCCACTGAAGTGCAATGGAATCTGGGAAATGAAGTCTTCCTGTACCCAAAAGAAAAACAAAAATAATAAGTAAACATATTGCCTGTCTCTAATGCAGTGACCCTGTTCAACGGCCAACTTCAGTACTCTAGAATCCCAGTGATATTATTCTTCTGCCCCTTTACCCCCAGCCTGTATGATCCATACTCATCTCTATCAGCACACTAACTTTTGGGGACCACATTTAACATTTCTAGTGCAGTACCTGGGATGTTCTCTGCCTACTGCCAAGAGAATGGATTTTCCCTGGGGTATATGAAAGGATGTTAATGAATGCTGGTGTAGAACAGAGGAGTCAAGATGTGTTTAATTTAAGAAAAGTGAATGGCACAGGAGCAAACAAATGAATCTAATATACGGATGAATCACTGCAAATGTCCCTCAGAGAGCAGAGTCACTAAAACCAGTTGATCCGAAAAGGTGGAATCAATGGCAAGAAAGAAATGGATAAAAAAGAGAAAGGAGATGTCTTAGTTAGCTTGGGCTGCTATAACAAATACCATAGACTTGGTACTTAACAGAAATTTATTTGTCGTCTGTGTGTTACGATAATTCTTCCCATCTTCTTTGTTGCTTGTCCCTCTTTGCAGTGCACCATTGCAGTGGTCTTGTAAAGAGGTGGAGGCTGTTTCTCTGTGTCTAGAATCACGGCTTGCCTTCACCAATGGGACATTAAGAAACATGACATGAACACAGGCTAGAAAATTGCCAGTACACTGCGGCTTGCTCCCTCCTGCTGCTCTTTAGAACTTTGAGTCCCCATGGGAAGAAGTCTGGGCTAGCCTGCTGGAGTAGGAGAGACCACATTTGAGAAGACAGGAGCCATCCCAGCTAAATCCTCTACTCCTTGACCAACCAGGCAACCACAACACCCATGAGTAAGACCTCTCCCTCAACCATTCAGCCCCACCTGAGCTCTTTAGACTAGAATAACCATTGGCCAAACCACAGAAGCAAGAATAAAAGTAAGTTTGTGCTGCTTTAAAGCACTAAATTTTGGGGTGGTTTGAGATACAACGAAAGCTAACTAATTCAGTGTGATAGGAGTTCTCTGGAGGATATCAAACAAAGTTGCCTGATCTGATTTGCATGTTTGTTGTTTTTTTTTTAAAGTCACTGCAGCAGCAGTGTAGAGGGTGGGCACAGGGAGAGCAGTTAGAAAGCTCACAAAGTCCAAGTGAGAAATGAAGGGGGCGTGGCAAGTCTGAAAATACTGGCAATAACAATTGCTGTGATCTCATCTGGTTTTATGATTCTAGGTCACTTATTTGCTGATGACTCTGAATGTACATGTGACCCTCATCCATGATTCTTGACTCGTATGTTCAAGCAGGCCTTCTGGATACCTACGTTGTGATGTCCACTTGGCACTCCAGTTGAACAGAATCCATGATTCCACAGATTCCACCTGCCAAAAAGATGTCAAACCTGCCCCACCCATAGCCTTCCTAGTCTCAATAATTGACTGGCCCAGACTTCTAGTTGCTCAGGGGAAACACCTCAGAGTTATCCTCAACACCTTTCTCTTCCATTCCGCATCTGGCACATCGACCTAATATATGTGTTGACCCAAGCCATCGTCCTCTCCCATGAGGATCGTGGCTGCTTTGTCCTACCGTGTCTCTCTGCTCTCTTCCCTCATTGCTGGCTGGATTCCTTCTCTATTCCTGCAGAACAAATTACTACCCAGGGACTAGCTGAAAACAATACCAATTTATTATTTATGATATCTGTCTATTACTTATTATGAAAACAACAAATTATTTTCTCCTGGTCTGTGGGTCAGGAGTCCAGGCACAGGGTCTCCTGCTCAGGGTTTTATCAGGCTGAAATCAGGGTGCCAACAGTCCTTCTGGCTCACAGCTCATTGGCAGAATTTCATTCCATGTGGCTGCATCACTGAGGCCCTTGCTTCCTGTTCACTGTTGGCCCAGGATCACGTGCAGCTCCTGGGTGCTGCTCTCCCTCCTCACCATGGAGCCCTTCTAGACCCTTCACAACACGACTCTTCATTTTCTTCTATGCCAGCAGACTTTACCTGGTACTGCTTCTTTTCTTTTTAAGGATCTACCCGATTCACTCACGCCTGAGCAGTATTATTTCCCTTGTGATCGGCTCAGAGGCAACTGATCAGTAGCAAAATCCTAGGAGGGATACCCCATCACAGTCAAAGTTTCCACCCACACTCAACAAGTGAGAATTATACAGCGTATGTACCAAAGTGGGCAGGGTTCTCGGGGCCCATCTAGAATGTTGTCTTCCACATCAACTTTAACTCTGGTCCCCAAGTACCCCATAGAAAAATCCTGCTTTGAAAAAAAATAAAAATGTCAAATGATGTCAGTCTTCTGCTGAAGGATCAATCTTCCTCTGGGTCTGCAAGGCCCTACATGGACTGGTTCTCCACTGCTTCTCTGACCTTCTCTCCCCTCACTGCCCCACCCCACAACCCTGCTCAAGTCATTCCCGAGGTCTCAGTTCCTTGCTGGTCCTTAAACCCCCAAGCATGCTCTCATCTCAGGATCTTTACACTTGCTCTCGCCTCTCCCTGGAACACATTCTCTCCAGATATTTGCACACCTTGTTTACTCATGAGTTAACAAATTCTACCTACCTGATTAAAAAACTTTCAATAATTCTATGTGTTCTACGATGACTGGATATATTTGAGTCACTTTCTCTCTCTCTGACCCTGTTTTGCCTTTCTTTTTCCCACTGAGTCAGTTTGCAGCCTCCAAGAAGCAGATGCCAACATGGATTTAGAGGTACAATAGGGGAAAGGGGAAATCTTTAGAAAGAGAAAGTGAGAGGGATGTGGGCTATACAGCCAGGCAGGGCCTGTAGATTGCAGTGTGGGTGTGACACCAGGAAAGGAGAGAGGAAAGGGGGAGGGCTTGGTTAGGAAGAGCAGGGAGGGAGGGCCTCAGACTGCAATGCAGCCTTGAGAAAGTCTTGGCAGCCTGATGGGGAGCTCTCAGGTAAAGATGGCCTGTGAATTGAGTCCCGCGTTGAGCAGAATCCTGGTTCTGGGACTTCTGCCCAGTCAATGTTCAGGATCAGGCTGGGGTGCGAGGGGAGGTCTTGGCAGAACACAGCAGGTTGTCCAAAGGAATGACAAGTAGAGGCCACCAGCCACCTCTGCTGCTCATAGCACGTTCTCTTAAAGGAAGGGCAATGACTACCTTCTGTAGTAACCACAACTACTGTGTATATTTGCTCATTTCTATCACCACTTCCCAGACCCCATGAGAATGTCGGTTTCCTAAAGCCAGGATCTCTGCTCTGCTCTGTTCACCGTTATAGCCCAGAAACTGCAATAGTGCCCATCACATAACAGCCATTCTGTAGCACTTGTGAACACATGACTGACAAACGCTAGTAGTTTCCAAGTGTTCACTGACTTCCAGGATTGTTAAATGTGTGCATACTTTGGCCACCTGCTGGCCCAGTCAGGAGAGCACATGACTCTTGATCTCAGAGACATGAGTGCAAGCCCCATGTCCGGTATGGAGATTACTTCAACCTACCAACCAGCCAACCAACAAACTTTTAAAAAAGTGCTCATACTTTAACTTGATTAACCTCACAACAACTCCAAGAGGTATGTGCCGTTTTGTCCCTATGTTACAGATGACAGAATGGGGTTATAGAAACCCCTAAGCACTAAACTAAGTTCTCATATCCAGCAAGTAGCAGATGCAGGGTTTGGACCCAGACTACAAACTACTAATCTTTGTTCCACACTCTCTCTCAGAGAACGAAGATGCATTCAAACTCAGGATATGGCTGTAGGTGAAATCAACAAAATTACAGACACATTTAATAAGAAAAGTAAGTGAAACAGAGAAATCAGAGAGCTCCTCAATATTTATTTGTCTTGAGCAATTTGGCAAATAGTGGGTGTCAATATGAAAAAGTTTGAGGCTTCTCAAATCCTCTGAGGCTTGGAGGGAATTGTTTTAAACAGATTAGTTTTGAAAATGTATTAACCATCCGTGAAATCATACAGTAGATATCTGAATAGCTAAGACTGGATTTCTGAGGACCTGTAAATGTAGATTTGGAAATCCTCACTATAAAGTTAGTATTTAAAGCCTTGAGACTGGATGAAATCACCCAGAGAAGCTATGGAGGTTAAAATGGGAAGGAGACTCAGGGCAGAACCCTGGATGCATCTTAAGGGCATTATTATTGCATGTGTAAGGAAAAAGGCCAATCATGAAACATAACATACTGCATAATCCCATTTATGTTCTGCTCTCCAAGTGACAAAATTATAGAGAACAGATCAAAAGTTGCCAAAAGTTAGTTTTGTTGTGGGGTGGTGGGGGACGGGATGGGGGCGCTGAGACATGACTATAAAGTTATAGCAGGAGGAAGTTTCTTTGTGGTGATGGAACATTTCTGTGTTCTGATTGCAATGATGGCCGCACAGAATTCTACATGAGATAACTTTTCTTAGAACTATTGACAAACAAGCAAACAAGTGCTTCTAAAAACTGGTGAGTCCCAAATAAGAGTATGTGTCATTACTGTGTATACTGTATAGTATTATAGTATAGTATAGTATAGTATTATAGTATTATAGTATTATTAGTATTATAGCAAAGTCAATTTCCAATTTTCAACAAATGCACTCTCTTATGTGCGATGTTATCAGTGGGGTGAAGGGCACATAGGAACTCCATGTTCCATTTTGGTAGCTTGCTATGAGTCTGAAACTCTTCCAAATTAAGAGCATGAAACAGTATAAAGAGACTCTTTTCTGTAAAAGTGATATTTGTACATTTATTTAGATTTACTGAAATGTTTTTCAAAAAAATTTGATGATTTCATATGGCCCCTCCCCAAAAGGAATAGATTCTAACTAAATTCCTTTTGCTCCTGGCGAGAAATATTTCATTTTACTTTTTAAAAGATTTTTTATTTATTTTGAGAAAGGGAGAGAGCATGAGCAGTAGAGAGGCAGAGGGAGAAGCAGACTCCCCACTAAGGAGGAAGTCATATGCGGGGCTTGATCCCAGGACCCCAGGATCATGACCTGAGCTGACAACAAGTCTTTTAACCTACTGAGCCACTCAGGTGCCCCTGGACAACAATATTTTGATGAAAGAAACAGACTGCATTGAAGAATAACTTATAATACTGGAAACCTATTTAATTCATGCAGTTATTCAGTTAAACCTGAGGACCCATGACGTGCTGGACGATAAACTAGACAGAGGGAGAAGAACACATCAATAAATGGTGCCCAGTCCTGACCTCAAGGAGATCCCATTCCAGTGTGGGACAAGCAACTCAACTCAGAGGTACAATGCAATATTTTACAGGGGATTTAAAGTGCTCATTTTGATTATCTTATTGTGGTAGATAGGGAGAGGAAAGCAAGTACCCTTAAAAAAAAAAAAGTTACTTTTTTTTTAAAAGGCGGAGACATTAACCTTGTATTAGTCTTCAAGGTCTAAGGACAAGATTATTTTGGTTTCCAATTTTACCAGACTTCAGCTCCTAATACTATTAAATCATTTCCTAAGCAAGAAAAATGACTTGGGTCAATAATAATTAGGCTGTGCTTCTACCGCTCAGACCTTAGAAGTAAATAAGCCCGCGGAAAGCCTGCCCAGTTTTGATGTACACTTAGTTAAGTTGTTCTAGGCAGGAAGGGATCCCTGCTTCTGATGATAGGAGGAGATACAAGAAAGATAAAAGGACTGAGTCCTGATTCCATGGAGCTTCTGCTGGGGTTGGCTTGTTCTTTTTCTTGAGACTCAGATCAACCCCTTTGGTTTTCTCTTAATAGAAGCCTTAGCAGGGGTCCAGCAGAGACAAGCTAGGATTCAAAAGGGAAAACCCCAGGCAGTGGGAATGACTTGCCTTGGCACCAGGGGCAGGACATCAGGAGTGACTGAAGGTCAGTATCACTTCCTTTTTGTCCATTATACTCAGTGAATTGTCCCCTTTTCCTTAAAAAAAAAAGGTTGTAATCTGACAAGGAACAAGTTATTTACATGGTCCCAAGGAATCTTCCCAAATTACTTATAAACCTAAAACACTATCTTTTAATAGAAACAACTGGCAGACATACCTGAGTCAATCATAAGAGTTAACATCACCAATATTAGGACAGCCTGACATCACTCAATGAGGCATTGAGAAGGACACAACATCACTTCTGTGAGTGTCCCTGCCAAAAATGACGAAGCTAAAGCTAATCATATGGAAACATCAGCTAGAGCCATATTGCAGGACATTCTATGAAATTAGTGTTCCATACTTTCCAAAAATGTCAAGGTCAAGACACAGAAAGGCAAAAATTCAGATTAGACTATAGATATATGACAACTAATTGCGATGCATGATCCTCCATGGGATTCTGGACCAGGGAAAGGGAGAAAGCATAGCTGTTTACAACATTATTGACCCAACTGATAAAATTTGAGCATGGACTATGAACTAGATAATAGCATTATATCAATGTTAAATTTCCCGAGTCTGATTTTTGTATTTTAAGTATATAAGAGAATGTTCCTGTTTTTAGGAAATATACACTAAAGTATTTATGGGCAAAAGAAGGCAATCATTCCAAAATTCAAATAATAAAAGGAAAAATTACCTGTGTGTGTGTGTGCGTGTGTATGCATAGAGAGAGAGAGAGAGAAGGATAATGTAAATGGGGCAAAAGGGTAATGGGTGAATCTGGGCCAAAGGGGAACATGGAAGTTCCTCTTATTATTTGGGCAACTTTTCTGTAAGCTGAAAATTAAATCACAATTTACAATTTGGGAAATGTGTGCTTGTCACTCGGTGCTCACTTTTATCAGCTCCCTTGGGCACATTTAGTTGCATTGAGGTAGCAATTTTCCTTAGCTCCTAATGCCTCTCTGTCGCTTGGAGTCCATTCAACATCATAAAGGGGCAATCATAAAGGTATGCACAGAGGCTGAAAGTGCAGAGGAGAGGCTCCCCAATCCGGTGGTGGGTAATACATTGCTTCCCAGGATCTGTGATCCTTGAACTAAGTCTTAGAGGATGAGGAGGAGTTAGCCCGTCAATGGATGGTGTTGTGGGCAGCAGCAGTGTTCACAAAGGTGAAAAGATTTTCTATCTCTTCTTGACCCTAAGTTCCATTCTCTGTCCTCCCTTCTCTGTGTCTGGGAGGTTGATGTCTACAGACTTTATCACTTGGACTCCCTTGCTCTCTGTCTTCGGCTAGTTTCACTAATGGAAGACACTAGAAGGAGATTCCAGGGCGGGCAGGGAGGGAGGTTAGGGCATTAACGTCATTAACCCCATGTCGATTCAGTACTGTCTGTAGAGAGCTACTGCTGCAAATAACCTGACCCCCTTCCTAGTTCTGGCATTCTCCAGGCTTTCCTATCTCCTCTCTTCCTCTTGCCTCTTCAGTCAGGCTATAGTAATGGCTTCCTGCTCTTGCCATTTTCTGGGTGACTCCCTGGCTTCATGAGTTCCCCTCATTGCCCACTTTTCTGAAAATAGATCCTCATTAAGATACTTTGAGGTCCATTCTCTTAACTGCACCATGTGTTTCCTGCTGGAATCCTGCTTAAACCACAAGGTGCAGCTGAAGCAGAAGCAAGTGAGGGGATGATGGATAAGGAGACACACCAGGAGCACGCGCTACCCCGGAAGAGGAGACTCACCCGGAGCAGGGGCTAGCCCGGAAGAGGAGACTCAGTCACCCAGTGCCGGGGCTAGACCGGAAAAGGAGACTCAGTCACCCGGTGCAGGGGCTAGACCGGAAAAGGAGACTCACCCGGAGCAGGAGCTAGACTGGAAGAGGCCGGCTTTGGCTTCTATGCGGTTCCTCCAACAACGCAGGCATTACAGAGGAGTTAGTGCCGCTTGGAGGAGAGACCTCTGCAGTTACATAGACCTCGGCTGTGTGATCTTGGTAAGTGACTTAATCTGCCCAAGTGTGTCCTCATCTACGAAAAGAGATTAACCTCATAGGGTTAATGTGAGGAATGGATGGGGATAAGCCAGTTCACCAGAAAGCCCAATTCCGGGACCATGGCTCTTAGGAGGCTTCTCTAACTGTATCATTCCCTAGTGACCTCTCCCTTCTCTGAATGTCGTTGTGTGTACAGCCATAATGGATAGTTGGTAGCTCAACATTTGTAATGATTTCATGTTTCTGTATGTATATTTGTTTGCTGTGATTCTCCAACTAGATTTTAAACGGTTTCAAGGAAGGTGTCATATTTTATATGTCTCCGACTTCCCCTGTGTTGGGCACAGTGAAGTTAATATACCACTTGGCTGATGAGTGGAGAGAAATGATTTTGAGCGTCATAGTAGTTAAGGGCACGTTCCTGATTCTCTTCCATTGTTCCTGACCTCTTTACCCCTGCTTTAATATTATAAAAGTAAAACAAGCGAAAATTTTTTTCCTTCCTTCCTTCTAGCATACTTTTTAACACCTCCTATACGTAAATAGCTAAGGATATTTTAGATCTATTTCATTAACCATAATAATTGAGGAAAGGGGAAATTGGAATGGATATACATTTCCAAAATTAAGCTATATTTATGTTCCCAAAACAGCATGATGGAAATGATCAAGAGATGGTATTCAGAAGTGAATATAGCAGGGTCCCCTCTGTAACTGTGTGAAACTGCTATTTCCTTTGCTAAAGTTGTTTTTGATAATTGTTTGTTTTTGTTTTTTATTTTTTCCATCCTCTGTAGTACTAGGTCTTTCCATTTAACAAATCTTTCCTTGAAGATAAATGAGAAGCCCAAAATAAGTAGAACTAGGACTAGCGTTACCATAGCTTTTATTTGATAATTTTCTCACATTGTCTCATTAACACTCAGGGTACCTGCGAGGTCACTAAATATGATGATTATCACTTTTGGCCAAATTAAAGTACCAGAGAACAGAGAGGTTAACTGAGTTCCCTGCTCCCTACCCACAAACTTATTGTCAAAGCTTGTCAATGTGGCTCATTCTAAGATTCAGCCTGATTTTCATGGCTTCTTCTCAATGCTCCTCTAAATGCCTTCTCTGATAACAAGGAGAAATAAGAAGAGATCCTAAACCAGAGAAAACTAGACTTGTTGTTTTTGTAGGTCTGGAGGATGTCCCACAGGAATAAATACAGCAATGTCTTAAACAAAGCCAGAGATAAAGATTTATGTAGTAGGATTTACAAAATCATGTAAATTTTGTTAAAAATATTACATAAAGCAAAATTCCCTTAGGAACCAGCTGATGGCCCCTTTGATAAGCAGGGATATTAACTGACTGATTTGCACGGTACTTGTCTTAGTTCGGGGCACCCCAAGCAGACCCTGAGATGAGGTCAAGGGCAAAGGCGGTTTATTTGGAAGGTGATCCTGGGAAACACGTGTGAGTGAGAGAAGACAGACATGTCAAGAGAGGGTCAATTAAATGGCAAGTTGCCTCCGCGGACAACTGATGTTCAGACTCTGTGGGACCCACTGAGAAGCCTCGAGGTCTCACATGAGCAGCAGGAGAGGGGAGCGGTTGGAGTGTGTGTCCGTGGACTCCCCTCCCTCATTGGCTTAGAGGTGCCCCTGGGGGTGGCAAGCTCCAGGGGGCTAGAGCAAGCCTTGAGCAGAGGAGAGAGATGCAGGTCAGGTGAGGAAACAGCTGCACGCCGGGTCTCACAGCTGCACGCCGGGTCTCGCACCTGTGGGTAAACTCAGGTGGGACCAGGCCAGGTAGAGCCAGGCTTTGACTTTGTGGGCTGCACTTTCCTTGTCAGAAAGATATGGGCCAAAGGGTAAACATCCAAGGGGAAAACACTGGATAGCTGAATAACAGGACACTATTAGGACTGTTCCTTCTCTCTGTGTGGCTCTGGCTAGGAGACCCAGGAAAGATGGTATGACTGTTCTGGTGCTGGTTAGAGCTGGGAAAAAGAATGCAGGAGGATAAGGAAAGGGGCTAAGAAAGCAGCATTTTCTTTACATTTTTCAGACTCATGATTCCTACAGTTATGGAGTTATAACAGGTGTGCTGACCAGCCTGTTCTGAGAAGCTTGAAGTTGTGTTCTGGTGTGAGGGTGTCAGAGTGGAGAAAAAAGTTGACTGATTCTCAAAGATGATCACTTTTAGAGATAGACACAAAGGGACCCGAGAGGTCAGGAATTCAGTTCAGTGAGCATTTACCGAATGTAGTTCACTAAGCATTAAGCCACTTCCCTGTTTCCTGGTGTGGCGGAGGGAATGTCTGTTCACATTTTAAATAGTGCTTTTGAGCTTCGATGTGCATAATATTCAACTGGAGAGCTTGCTAAATGTGGGTTCATGGAACTTGGAATCTGCATTTTAACAAAAGTCTACACGATCCTCTGTTTCCTATTTCCTCTGGTACCGGGGATGGGGCCCACTTGATGTCTTATGTTGCTTTGCTGAATTTTGACTTTACTGAATTTTGATTTCCTCTGAGTCAAAAGGGTATTTGCATATGGGTTATAGTTGTGAAAATTTGCACGTGTTTGCTATGAAGGTCTCAAGATGAGGATGGCTGTTTAAATATCCAGACGTTGAGAAGCAAACTCTGGAGGAGGCTGGATGTGGGTTTGTGTTCGCAGGCATGTGTGCAGTGATGAGACAGTAATTGGGGAACCAGTGATATTAGAAGCTACTTTTATAGGAGACCAGCCTCAAATAAAATCAAGCATTTGCTTTTTGCAAATACTGACATAAAGATACCTGGGATCTTTTTTTTTTTTTTTTTTTTTTTTTTTTTTTCTTTAAAGGAAGGTTGCCATTACTATAAGGTCAAGTTTTGTTGGACTTTCCAAGGGTATTAACTTTTGTCTGTCCCATGGTTTATACGCAGTATTTATAGTGTTTATAGCTGCTAGTGTCTTGTAGCTGATTCCCGCCCACCCCCATCCTTACCTATATTCTGAAACTCTGCTCAATAAATTTAAGGGCATTCAGTTTTGTGATGTGTCCATTCCACCAATAGGGTGCTAAAGTTGATTCTGTGCCCCAGATGTCCTTCACGACATACTAGTGAGACTATTAAAGGTTGGGACAAAAATAGTCAATGCCAAGAGAGGGCAGATTACATTCAATAATGTGGGGCCCAAGTAGCTTCAGTTCACAGGATAGGCTCATGAGTGACATGTGACCAGAGGCTGCCCTGTCGTCATTAGCCAGCCAAGTCTTTGTCCCGGGAAGATAAGGAATAGTGTTAGTCATGGATTGGAACAGGTCTGTTGGTTTTTGCTTCCACCTTGCATTTTAGAAGCAATTATATATCAAGGTTGTCCATAGATTTACCCCAAATGTGTTGTATTTCCCTCAAAGAAACTTACCTGGAGAAAAGGCCATAGTATAGTTTATGTTTACACCCTAAGAAAAGTTCCATCCAGCTTGTAATGTCCTTTAGCTGAGTGCTCATGTTCAAGTACTTTCTGTAGCAAAAGTACTGTTTCAAGAGCTCCAAAAAGATATGTTCTCCTTGACCCCTGAGGATGCTAAATGTCCCCATTGCTCAGATGGCTGCTTGGCTCTTACGGTAGCATCGCTAATGCCCATGGGCAGTCTCTTCAGTAGAAAGCATTAAGGAAGCTCTGCTGCTCTTAGTGGAGACTTCAGTTACTAATCTTTCTGCCTCCTGTATTAAAAACTCACGGGGGTTATCTGAGAGGGGTCAGATCCAATAGGGAGTGATCTAGAAAGGGAGGGAAAAGGATAAAATAGTCATGGTTGTCATATTAGTCTGTTCAGGTTGCCACTGGGGAATACCACAAACTGGGTTGCTTCACAGAAATGTGTTTTTCCTACAGTTCTGTAGGCCAGAAGTTCAAGATGAGGGTATTTCCAGTGTTAGTGTCTGGTGAGAGCTTGCTTCCTGGCATGTAGATGGCTACCTTCTCACCACTGTGTCTTTACATGGCTTCCTCGCTCTGTGCACATGGAGACAGAGACAGACAGACACAGAGAGAGAGAGAGACAGACAGATCTGATGTCTCTTCCTCTTTTTGTAAGGACACTAATCCTACAGAATTAGAACCCACCCTTATGACCTCATTTACCCTCGGTCACCTGCACAAATACATGGATGCTGGATAGCTTAATATATCCAGCTATAACGCGTATATCTACCTATAGATAAATACAGCTATCGAGTATGTACTTATATCCTGAAACTTCAAGTTACGTCTCCCATCATCTACCAAATGAGATACAAAAGTGTCAATCCATATTTGAAGGCTTCTCATCTTTGAATTACCCAACTATCGTCATTTTGGGGGATTTACTCGAGCCCAACTTCTGGTTTGTTATTTGCGTTCATTTGTTTTCCACTTGGTAGGCTTTGTCCCTTTGTGAAAGACTGAAACGTGTCTCCTTCCATCTTCCCATTAAGTCCTGTCCTCAATTTCTTCCCTAAAGTCTAATTAAAAGGTACTTTTTGCGAGAGGAAGGAAATGGAAGGGAGGTAAATACGGAGGTGGTGGCCTCCTTCCCCCGGAAATGTCTCCTCCAATTCAGCATCTTGTGAGCACTGTTAATTTGCATTAGTCGGATTTGTCCTTATGGGGTGTTCTTAAAACATTCATTTGTACTTCCTCAAAGCACAGAGACTAAGGCTAAAACTAGAAGACACAAAACAACTCATTGAGTAGGAACGAAGCTAGTCAACCTTTTACTTAACTGTACTAACTGCTGACAGAATGACCTCTTACACCACTTCCTTTGGATCTGCCTACAACACAGAGAGCCGCTACCATCTGTATTCATGAGGTACGCACAAGGAATGTTGACACAGGCTGTGTGTGTGTCAGAGAAGACTCACTGGTAGATGGGCACCTGGGTGGCTCAGTTGGTTAAGCATCTGAATCTTGATTTCAGCTCAGGTCATGATCTCAGGGTCATGAGATCAAGCCCTGCATTGGGCTTCATGCTCGGTGCAGAGTCTCTCTCCGCTCCCCCTGCCCTTCCCCCTGCTCACACACTCGCTCTCTCTCTTTCTAAAAAAACTTAAAAAAAAAAAATAAAAACACTAATGGGTTGAAAAGTAAAATTTTATTTTATTTAGATTTTTATTTACTTGACAGAGAAAGAGAGTGAAAGAGAAAGAGAGAGCAAGCAAGAGCACAAGCAGAAGCAGCAGCAGGCAGGAGAGGGAGAAGCAGGCTCCCCACAAAGCAAGGAGGCCAACGTGGGACTTGATCCCAGGACTCTGGGATCATGCCCTCAGCCAAAGGCAGATGTTTAAGGCTTGTGAGCACTGTTTGTATCTCATTTGATAGATGATGGGAGAGGTAACTCGAATGTTCAGGCTGCCACCCAGGCACCCTGAAAAGTAAAATTTTAGATCTCTAAAATTACCTACAAAATGCCAAGCAACTGAATTTACTTAAAAAAACAAAAACAAAAAACAAACAGACCCGAAACAAGTCATGTTTTGAATTTGCAGGCTTCCTGATACAAAATGACCATTTTAACTGTTTTAACTGTGGTGAGGAAGTAGAGAAAGAATTGTGGGGTTTTTTGTTTTTTTGTTTTGTTTTGTTTTGTTTATTTTTTCATTAACATATACTCTATTATTAGCCCCAGGGGTATAGATCTGTGAAGAATTGTTTTTAATCTCAGAATATTTGCAATGTATAAGTATATATGTGTATTTATTTCCACATGAATAAATATAGATATTCACAATTCACATTCATTCCATGCATGTGAGATTTTTATATTGGTCTTGTGAAATAAAAGAATTTCTTCAGTATAGAATATAATAAGTGTATCTCAGATAAAATTATTACCAAGAGTTTACTCAGACCGATATATACATACAGAGTAAAGTCTCTTACATGAACCCACTCACAATAAGCAAAAAAACCCCAAAACAACAACAAAAATAATATAGTACACATTTTCAGGACTTACTTACAGCAAAACTTTATATTAGGACCTATTCCCATTGCAGCTTCTTTTTTGCAATCAACCAAGGACTAGCTGGTCTTTTGAATCCCCAAAACTGTGTACCCTGATGGGTGTGTGGGTTGGGTCAGGGTGATTTACTATGCTCCGAAGCAGCAAGCCAAACAGAGCAGCAGATATACAAGCTCTTTTCACTGTGTGGAAAACAAAAGGAACAAAGTCACATTCAGTGCCTCCCGCCACCAATTGCCTGGGGCCAGCTCCAAGAAGGAACAACAAGGTCTCCCTGCTTTAAGGATGTTTCTGTTGCAACCATTCGAAACAACGTTTTATTCGCTTGTGCTCTGGGAAATACTTGTCAAGCGAGTTGCTCCACAGAGAAAGATTGTATGGTCAAGCCACTTCGGGAAATACTGACTCCTTGTCTCCTTCTAGGACATTCTTAAAGCACCTTAGCCTGTTACTGGCACTGCATAGCCTCCAAGTAAAGCAACCTCTTGAACTTTGTTTAAAACAGTATTTTCTCAACACAGGTAAGTATTACAATCTTTTCCCCTCAACCTTCCTTTAGGAAGTGTTGGTTTACAGAATTTTAGTTTGGTCTTGAACTAAGCAAGTTGATCTAAGTGTTCCATGATAGAAAAATATCCAGGGGACTTTCCTTTTTGTGGTTAATTAATATAATGGAAGCCACAAAGCTGCTCAAAAATTCTAAGAGAAAGCAATTATGACAAAGAGCCCATCCGATTCCTCAAAAGAATAAAGGCAGTAAATGACACAGTAGCAGCTCTGGAGGCTGCTTTATTTCTCCCCACTGCGCTCAAGCTGGGTTTTCAGCTAATTCAAACCCTGTGCAGCCCCCGCTGACCCAGTGGGATCACCACAGACTATTTCATAAGAATTTACTAGAGTGAAGCAGTGAAGAGTCTCCACTGTATACATTTACACACCAAGAACCTCCACGGAAGGGCCGCGCATGCTGTAGTATATCTAAGTAATGACCCTTTGGACACTCTTATTTTGTGTCTTTTGGGCTGTGCTTACTGCCAGTACATCTTAGAGATGATATTTTCCTGTGAAAATGTGTGTGCACGCGTGTGTGTGTGCATCTCTGAGAGCGATGCCATTTGAGGAATGGTAGAAGAGTGAAGGCATCCCACCAGTGGTTTTTTCCAAACCCGTATTTTATCGGTGCTTTGTGGTACCAAGAAATGATGGGATGAGTACGTATTTGTCCCGTCCTTTGCTTTCTTCTAAGTAGTACATTTTCTTGGCTTTACTGTCATCTTGAGCCTTATTTTGGAGGGCAGAAGAATGCTTAGGTCATGTTTAGTTTTTATAGTCTCATTTAGTGGAAATGGATCCTTGGGGCCCAGTCTATGCCCATTGCCTAAATTTAAAGTTCCTTTTTCTTGCAGGTGGCTTAATTTATATTTGTTGATGGCACAATGAATGCAAATAACCACACGGGTGACCTTTAGGAGGCTGGAAGAGCCAAACCAAGTGATGTGGGTGACTCGAATTCAGAAAGGGATTTTGATATATTTTTGGCTTTTCTAGAAATACTATTTTCTTGAGGAAGGAAAATGTTTAATCACCCAGTAGGTATTTTGGAAAAAGATACAGAGAACTAATCTGTGGCTAGTGATCAGGTATTTTAATGCCCTACCACTAGATGAGTGATCCATGGCACAAGGAGACCTGAGCAGAATTATGGAAGCACTAGAATGGGTTCTCTGCTCAGCCTCTGTTATTGCATCCTTATATATCCTAGCAGGTCTACACCCCTGTGTAAAATGAGAACACAATTATGACTGCACCATGACCCAATATGATGTGATAGAAAAAGGAAATGAATTGTTTTTTTCATGATCTGAAAGTTCTTCTGTCCAAGAATCTGTACAAAATGATGCTTTGGCTGCAGCTAATAATGGAATCAGGTAGATGAAATACCAGATCTGTTACCACAGATTAGCACTCTGTGTGTTTCCAAAATACCTACTGGGTGATTAAATTAAATTAAATAAACCTACTGGGTGATAAATTAAATTTTCTTTCTCAAGAAAGAAGGTATTTGTAGAAATGCTAATAATGGAAGAAACCCCTTGTCTGGAAACTCTGATGCAGAAGCTACTTAATGCTAAAATTTTTGGTCCATTTGATGAGAGCTAGTTCTATAAGTCTGCGTGTTTGAAACTAATAAAACTTACTTCAAATATAAAGTCATCCTATTTATTTATTTATATGAAATATATTTATTTATTTATTTATTTGAGAAAGAGAGAGAGAGAGCGTGCACCCACAGAGGGAGAGTGAGAGAGAGAGGCAGACTCCCCACTTAGTGGAGAGCCTGATTCAGGGCTCGATTCCAGGACCCCGAGATCATGACCTGAGCTGAAGGCAGACACCAAACAGACTGAGTCACCCAGGTGCTCCTAAATACCACCAATTTAAAAATTGATTTTGAAATAGGAAGAAAATGACTTCTCTGCCCAA
This sequence comes from Mustela putorius furo, assembly GCF_011764305.1. Taxonomy (NCBI): domain Eukaryota; kingdom Metazoa; phylum Chordata; class Mammalia; order Carnivora; family Mustelidae; genus Mustela; species Mustela putorius. The sequence continues at coordinate 16,376,542 of NW_025421402.1, read as the reverse complement.
TCTGAGGAAAAAGTGAAGATGATTGAAACTTTTCATTCGTGGTTTGTGGTGTCACAGTCTGTGAGACTCATAGCCTATTTGTGCCGCCTCTTTCCACGAAAAACGCTGGTCTCCCCCAACTCTCCACTAAGTCCTACTTCACTATTTGAGGATCATTTTGACTTGGAAGCAAGAGCTTTGCCCAACACCTTGGAATCCAGTATTGTCACTGGAGTTACTCAGTTCACTGGAGTTATGAAGACTGATTATATTCCTGCTTATATACTGCTCTAACCCATTTTCTGTCTCAGTAAACCACCTTGACTTCAATCACACAGAATGAGTGCTTTTGGCTTTTTGATAGTTTGGAGGTTAGCATCTAAGTCCATCCTAGTTGCCTAACTATGGGACTGGCTCATAAGCTTTTTCTGTACTCCCTAACATCAACCACCTAGGATGTGAGTCATCTCCTGATGGTAGTCTCCCCATACTCTGCTTCCTTTGCAAGGTGACTCAATTAATTTAACCTATCTCGCTGTATTCTGTGACCTAGCAGCTGTCTCATCTATAATGAAATTGAAATAAGAAATCTATAATATCTAAGTCTTCCTAGAGGATAAACTCTTTGTTAGAAAACTGCTCAAAAAATAGGAATTTTAGAACTTTTTTGACTTGTCAGGATCATATGTGTTTTTTGGAGAGGATTTTAGCATGGCTTCAATACTTATGGGAAGTAGGGGCATTTGAATTTTCGAAAGTTATTAAAGAATTTTGGAATTTTAACTAGTTTCCTCTGGTGACTCACTGGTTGAAAAAAAAAGAAATAAAAAGAAAACTATTATTGAAGGAGAAAAAGAAAAATCTCATATGATGAAATCTGTAAGAAACAACTTCAAGACCTATGAGATCAGGAAGTATATGTTATGTTGGACAAAAAAAAAAAATGAACATTCAAAATTGATTGGGTTCTCTGTCCTTGTGGAATAAAGCAAAAAAAAAAAAAAAAGCACAAATTGCAAAGGAAGAAATATAACTATTTGCAGATAATATGATTGTCTATGAAAAAAAAAAAGGCCAAATAATCTATTAAAAACCTAGAACCAATAACTGAGACCAATAAAGTTGTAGGTTACAAAGTTAGTGTGCAAAATCAGTCATATTTCTATATACAAACAATGAATAATTGGACGTTAAAACTGAAAATGATACCATTCAAAATAGCTTTAAAAAAAAAAAAGAAATACTCAGGTATAAACCTAAAAACATAGAAGGGGTTGCTAAAATAAAAAGCACAAGAAGCTGGTAATAGAAATAAAAAATAAAAAACTAAATAAAGGAAAAGACCTCTCATGTTCATGGGTTTGAAGACTCAACATAGGAAAAAAATTAATTCCCCCCAAATTGATCTGTGGGTTTAATGTCATTCTTACCAAAATACCAGTAGGATTCTTTCTACATAGGGACAACTTACTTTTAAAATTATATGGAAAGAAAGAATTATAAGAATGAAAACTAGCAAAAGGAATTCTGAAAAATAAGAATAAAGTTAGAAGAATCATACCTCCTGATGATTAGAATTACAATACAGCTACAAAAGTCAAGCCAACTGGGGTATTGACAGAGTGATAGAGATTAATGGAAAAGATCAGGAACCCAGACACAGACCCACACAAATAGGGCCCGTTGATTTGGACAAAGATGCAAAGGCAGTGCAGTGGAGAAAACATACTCCTTTCAACACATGGCATTAGAACAACAGGACATGCATTGACAAACCAATGAGCCACAACTGAAACTCTGTAGTTTGTACAGAAACAAATTCAAAACACACTACAGATCTAACTACAAAATTATGAAACTTCTAGCACAAAATCTTGGTGCCCTGTGGTTGGGCAAAAGTTCTTGTTCATGACACCAAAAGCACACACAGAAATTGATAAATTGAGTTTTATCAACTTGTTCTGCTAAAGACACTATTAAGAGAATTTAAAGACAAGCTGCAGACTTGAGGATAGAGTTGATTCCTACATTAAACCAAGGTAGGGGCATCTGGGTAAACCAGTTGGTTAAACATCTGCCCTCAGCTCAGATCATGATCTTGGGGTCCTGGGATCAAGCCCACATTGGAACTTGGCAGGAAGTCTGCTTCTCCCTCTTCCTCCGCGCCTCCACTCCTCGGCCCCATGCTCGTTCTCTCTAAAATGAGTTAAAAAAAAAAAAATCTTACCTATACATTAAATCAAGGTAAAGGAGACTACCAGCGGAGAAGAGAGTCAAAAAAAGTGTTACCAGAAAGAGGAAGCTTAGAGGAAGACTCCAGAGAGTTTCTTACTTAGAAAGTCAGGAAGGGACAGATAAAGGAAAAATGTTCATTATGTAACATTCACAGCATGTGTATTTTTTTTTCAGGATATTGTTACTATGTAAAGTAATTATTTTTTCCCAAGGGAAATAAACAACCTCTGTGGTTCTTGCTCTATAAGTAGATTGAAATGGAAAGTCCAGACTGGTTATTCTAATACATAGTGAAGTGTATATATATATATATATATATATATATATATATATGTATGTATTTGTGTGTGTGTGTGTGTGTGTGTGTGTGTATAGTGAAGTAGGAAGTATATAATATATAGCAAAGTAGGAAGAGCATCTGACTAGGAAATGGAAAATACAGGTTCGAGTATCAGCTTCTCCTAAGAAAGTATGCTGATCATCTCTGTTCTGCAGTCATATTTAAATGAGAATAATAGTCACTCTTTGCCTGTGTCACAGAATTTTTTATGAAGACCAAAGAGATAAAAATGTGAATTTTGAGAAGTATAAATCACTATATACATAAGGTATTATTATCATATTTAATGGATGCAAATGAAGAGCTCCAAAGGAGTATTAATTCTATTTGAATACATTTCACTGTGAAAAGACAGGACTTGACTTTATGTGAACATTCAAGGTATTTGTGCTTTCAATTGTGCTCTTCCAGTCTAGCCCAAAGGTAATAATTTTCTGATTCTTTTGCTTAACGTCTGTTTGTCCTCCTGTCCCTCATACTCTACTATCCTGCCCCCAAATCTCCTCTCCGAAAGTAGTTAAAACTGCAAAATAGGAGATAACACCTATAATAAAAAAAGACAATCTCTCTGCCTGAAACCCCTCCCCATCAAAAATATAATTATGTGTTATAGGATTATGCCCAGAGACTACAGAAATATTTGTATTCACATGCAAATATGAGCTGTAGGTAAGATTGGCTTTTACCACATGGAGGTCTGATTTATTTTTTTAGATCTTTTTTATTTAGAAATAATTACAGGCTCATCTACAGCCATACTACCCTGAACATGCCCGAGCTCGTCTGATCTCGGAAGCTAAGCGGGGTTGGGCCTGGTTAGTACTTGGATGGGAGAAATAATTACAGGCTCAAAAGAAGTTGCAAAGCAGCACAGAGAGGTCCCACATACCAATCACTTCGCTTCCAACCAATGTAAACATCTTATATTACCTGAGCACATTATGGGAACCAAGAAAGAGCCATGGGCACAATCAACCAGACTTCAAAAGGAAAGCCGAAGATCCAAGTTTCAGGGGTGGGCGGGGAATTAAAGAGAATTTTTAGAAAAAGAAAGATCAAGTGGAAGGAGTGGGGATGTGATTAGAAGAGACAAGACAAAGTTCACAGGCCACATGTGTCCAGGGTAGGTGGGTCGGGGTATTTGAGGAGGGGCCCAGGCAATGTGTCTCCTTTAGTTTCTCAGTGGTTTAAGATCATAGAAGAACCATTGTGAAGTTCGCCTTCAAGGTTTTGTTTTGGTTTGTTTAAGATTTTATTTATTTACTTGACAGACAGAGATCACAAGTAGGCAGAGAGGCAGGCAGAGAGAGAGAGAGGAGGAAGCAGGCTCCCTGCTGAGCCAAGAGCCCAATGCGGGGCTTGATCCCAGGACTCTGGGATCATGACCTGAGCCAAAGGCAGAGACTTTAACCCACTGAGCCACCCAGGCACCTCTACCCTTGAAGTTTTAATGAAAAGTGAAGAATAGAGAAGAATGGATAACATATATGCTGTATATGAGATTTCAGTTCAAACTGAACTGAATCATGTTGAGATTTTCTACCCATAGTTTGTCTGAGACTCCCAGTGTCTGTGCAACCTGCACCGGGAGTGAACTTCGTCGATGGGAAGGATGGTATTACAGAGCCACAAGATGTTTGGGGAGAGGGAGAATCATCATATGAAGAGCTCAGCCTTGGAAGGAGAAGTTCCTAATCCTTTTGGCAAGTGGTGAAGTAAACATTTTCTGTTTGCCAGAGGCCTTACTTCCTTATAACTTCAGTGAGAATTCTTAAAGCAGCCCAGATCAAATTCTGCTGCGGCAAATCCATCTCACCCAGAATGCTTGAAAAGCAAAAACCCTTTCAGTATTCTCAGATGAAATATGATTTCAGTTTCCCTTTTATTTATATTATTCTCTTTAGTCTGGACTGAATCATTTGTTCAATTAGGAAGTAATTTCAAAACTCCTCCGCTCTCCTTAGAATCCTTCCACACGAGCGTCACACAAAGAGTCAGAGAAAAGTCTAATTTTTATGTCTTTGAAGCAGTTTACCTGATCTTTACGTTTTGACCTTGTTGGTGTTTTCAGAAGCCATGTGTAGAATGGTGGAGTTAGTCAATAATATAATCCAATCATCGATAAGATACAAACTTCTTGTTTATTAATACATGATTAAAAATGTATATGATAAAAAGATATCGACTATAGCCCCGTGTGTGGATGACAAGAACAATTATGGTTCAGACTCCTAATCACTGTGTGAGCCGTGAACCCCCGCAAAAGTCAATAGTCTGTTTAAAAGTCACAACACATCCTCTTCTCTTCTTCTTCTTTTTTTTTTTTTTAAGTCCAGCGGTGAGACCCGTGATTTCTTATATCTGCATTTACTCATATAACTTGAATTCACTGAAGAAACGTTTACGGTCCCCCCACCCTGGATGTGACCTCACGATACGCACTGGTGTTACAGGAAAAAAAAAAAACAACCCTGGCTTTGGGGGGGAGGCGGTCCCCAATGGGTTTTATCTGAATCTCCAAACTTTGTTTCAGAAACTGAAACAAAGCATAGGACACCTTCTGTGACCAAGGAACCCATTGAGAAGGACTGATCATACCAGCCCCACAACTGCTTCTTTGGCCGAATTAACCCGCTGAGCTGCCCAGACAACTAAAGTCTTAGAGAGAATACAATTACGCTCTTACAAATATAGAGAGACACACATGTGTGTAATTTATATTCCAGTAAATCTGAAATAGTTCAGCTTCCTGATGCTTGTAGCCTAACAGGATGATTACTGTTTATATTAGATAGAAGGAAAAATCTATGTTTCCTCGAGATGAAAGGTGAGAGGAGAGGTCTTTTTTTTTTTTTTTTTTTTTTTTTTTAATCCCAATCTGGAGACCATTCTTCCCAGGAGATTATAAACTCTGCCTTCCCAATATCCAGCCCCTGTACCCACTCAGCAGAACATAGGTAGGAGAGACAGATGGCAGAATTACAATACTTCGCAGACCAAAGTCGCTTGCCGGTATTAATGCTGGTGGCAGTCACTTAGCAGGGCCACAGAAGGAAAGCCATCCTCTTAAATGCTGATTTTGAACAGATCCTGGAAAGCAGCATAGTTGAGCAGCACAAGTGATAAAGGCCTTCCTTGAAGTGTGAACTTCGGAGAACTCACACTAAAATTTGAGAGCCTGGGTGTTCTTTGCAATTATTCCTAAAGGCCCTAGTGCAAGGAAATTATTTCAATCCATGACAGCTGCACCCACAAGAAAAAAAAGGACAAAGGAGGAAGAATATAAAGGCACTTCCTAAAAACAACCCTGGATAAGAGTTTCAGAGTCTGTTTAATAATTAGAAAACAAACATAGAAGTTAACATCCTCACTTTATGCCATTTGTAATTGCTTACAGTATCTTTTTGCTGATACTAATTTACTCCCCATCCACTTGAATGTAAATTCAAGCATTCTCAAATCATTATTTTATGACCTTTACAATGTTCCTGCTTCAGTTTGAATGATGGCACACAGGAAGATAAAGGCATCCCTAGAAAAGGTCAACCAGTGGCCGGCCAAGAGATCTCTTGAGCTAGTCATTGTAGCTCATAGAGAACTCACGGGGTCCAGAATATGTTTCTTAGATTCAGAAACTCGATTTTGATGCTGTGTCACGACTGTCCACTTCCAAGGGTTAGACTCACATCATTATAACTAATGAATGACTGACGTATACAACAAGACGGTGCTTTGAAGTATGTGTTTAGAATGAAACACACTAGTGTTTGAATCCTGGCTCTGCCGTATACTGTCTGACCTACACAAGTCCTCTCTTCCCCCAGCAAAGTGGAAATAATAACTTGCTTTAAAGACTTCTTAAAAAAAGATTATTTGGGAAATGTATGTATAATTGCCTGACATACAATAAGCGCTTAATAAATGGTGGGTATAGAAACGTGAATTTATGGTGGATAATGATATAAGTGTTCTGGGATCCAAGTCTTGGTCATAGCTGTCCAATTTCTCTCATACCTGATTTCCCCATTTTGTTCAGAAAGTGTATCTTCAGAAAATAAACCAAAAAAAAAAGTCAGGCTTGTTCATACTAAATTAAAAATCACATTCCATTTTTGTCTTTGAGGATATATTTGAGCCATCTCATTCGGAGTCTTGGGTGCTCCCTAACTTGGCATATTTGTTTATTTGTTTATTATTATTTTTTTTAACTTGGCATATTTATAGGCAAGTCCTTGATAGGTCTCCCAGGGCTGGATCACGTTATCAATATCATTCTGTCAGTCACTAACCTTATATGCTTTACTTATAAATTGTTTGGGAGAATTTCACTCCCACCTTCAAGCTGTCCTTGTCCACTGTCTAGCTAAACATTCTTGCTAGATATGCATATCTAGCAGGTGTCTAGGCTAGATGGTCCCCCTGGCAGTAAAACTTTATCATAAATAGAGTGGACAGACCAGATAAACAGCTCAGATGGCTGCCTTATATAAAGGCTTTCCCTTACCTAGTGTGTTTCAGATACATTTTTAGAAAGCAATAGATATTATTCTCCTGTGCACAGGCATACATAAGAATCTGTTTAAAAATGAAACTTAATTGAACCCAATAATTCCTAATGCAAGACTGGCAGGTGTCCAAGAGTAGAGCTCCTCTCAGTATCTCATCAGTAAACCAGGGGTAATGGAGCCTACCTCGTAGAGTTGGGTGAGAATTAACTGGGAAAGTACATACAAAGCGCTAGCCCAGTGTCTGACAGAGCGAGCACTCAGTAAATGATGGAGCAGGTGGCTGTGGTAGGGACTGCGATGATGGAGAAAAATTAATGTTATCCTTTCTCCCAACTAAGATAATTCGTGTTTCCCAGTTGTATAGCACATTGTGTTCCACTTAATATAACGCTAAAGGTACTCCGATATATGTTTGTTGTTCGTTGTCTGTCTTGGAAACATTTCCTGCAGGTAATTTCTTGTACTAATTCAGGCTGTTCTCAAGGCAAGTCCCTCCTTATTAATGGATAGAAACAAAAATATTTTTAGAAAGATTTTGCATAACAGCAAGACCGAGAGTCTAAGAGTGAAGGTATGCTAGTAACAACTTATTAAAATCATAACAATTGATTGACTTTCTATTATTAATTACTAACTTTTATTTTATAGAGCATTTTTAGCTTCACAGCAACATTGAGCAGAGAGTCCCCCTGCCCTCATACACGTGCAGCCTTCCCCACTATCAGATTGTGCCCAAGAGTGGTGCTTTTGATACCAATGACACATTGTTATCGCCCAAAGCCTATAGTTTACATTAGGGTTCATCTTGGTGTTGAACGTTCTATAATTTTAACAAATGGATAATGACATATATCCTTGATTGTAGTATCATCCAGAATACTTTCCCTGTGCTAAAAATCCTCTGCTCTCCGCCTATTCATCCCTCCCTCTCCCCTAATCTTTGGCAACCACTGACCTTTTTAGTGCCCCCATGGTTTTGCCTTTTCCAGAATGTCACATAGTTGGAATTATGCAATACATAGCCTTTTCAAAATGGCTTCTTTTACCTAGTAATATGCATTTACATTTCATCCATGCCTTTTCCTAACTTGATCATTTCTTTTTAACCTTGAATAATATTCCATTGTCTGAATATACCTCAGTTTATTTCTCCATTACCTTACTGAATGACCTATTGGTTGATTCCAAATTTTAGAAATTAAGAATAAAGCTGTTATAAACATCTAAGTGCAAGGTATTACTGTGGACATAGTTTTCCATTCATAAATACCAAAGAATGCAACTGCTGATTGTAAGGTAAAAATATGTTTAGTTTTGTAAGAAATTGTCAGATTGTCTTCCAAAGTGGCTGTACCATTTTGCATTCCTACCAGCATTGAATGTTTTTTTTTTTTTTTTTGTTCTACATTCTCACCAATATTTGTTGTTGTCAGTGTTTGGATTTTGGTCATTCTAGTAATTGTGTAGTGTTATTTCATTATAGTTCTAATTTGCCATTCTTTGATGAGATACGATATTAAACATCTTTTCATGAGTTTGCTTGCCATCTGTATTTCTCCTTTGTGAATTGTCTGTTCACATCTTTTATCCATTTTTTAATTGGGTTGTTACTCTTACTATTACTGTGTTTCAAGTGTTCTTTGTATATTTTGGTAACAGTCCTTTGTAAAATTTGTGGTTTGTCTTCTCATTCTCTTGAGACTGTCTTTCACAGAGTAGATGTTTTAAAATTTTAATGAGGTCTGAACTTATCAGTTGCTTCTTTCATAGATACTGCCTTTGGTGTTGTATGTAAAAAGTCAGCAACATACCCAAGATCATTTAGGTTTCTTCCTATATTAGCTAATGGGAATTTTCAGTTTTGTGTTCTGTATTTAGGTCTTTGATACAATTTGAGTTAATTTTTGTTAACAGTGTAAAGTTTATGTTTAGATTCATTTTTGCATATGGATGTCTAGTTGTTTTAGCACCATTGGTTGGAAAGACTATCTTCTTCATTATATTGCTTTTATTCTTTTGTGAAAGATCAGTTAACTATACTTATATGTGTCTATTTATACTTATATGTGTCTATTTATACTTATATGTGTCTAATCTGTTCTATTGATCTTGTTGTCCATTTTTTCATCAATACCACAGTGTCTTGAATACTGAAACTTTAAAGTAGGTCTTGAAATCAAGTAGTGTCAATGTTCCAGCATTGTTCTCCTTCAGTATTGCACTGGCTATTTTGAGTCTTGGCCACTTTCCTATAAACTTTAGAATCAGTTTGTTGATAACCTCAAAATAACTTACTCAGCTTTTGATTGGAATTGCCTTGAATCTATACATCAAGTTGGGAAGGACTACATCCTCACAATGTTGAGTCTTTCTATCCATGAACATGGAATATCTCTCCATTTATTTAGTCTTTGATTTCTGTTTTCCCAGAGTTTTGTAGTTTTCTTCACATTGATGTTGCACATGTTTTGTTAGATTTTAACTTAAGTATTTCTCTTTTTTTGGCACTAATGTAGATGGTAGTGTATTTTTAATTCAAAATTCCTTTTGTTTATTGCTGGTATATAGGAAAGCAGTTGACTTTTACATATTAACTTTGTATACTGCAATTTGGCTACAATTGCTTATTAGTTCTAGGGAGGGTTTTTGTTGTTGATTTTCTTCCAGATTTTCTGCATATAAACAATCATGTCATCTATGAACAGACAGTTTTATTTCTTCTTCCCAAGCAGATGACTTTCATGACCTTTTATTCTCTTATTGTATTAGCTAGGACTTCTAGTACGATGTTGAAAAGCAGCAGTGAGAAGGGACATTCTTGCCTTGTTCTTGATCTTATCAGGAAAGTCTTTAGTTTCTCACCACTAAGCATATTACTTATGGGTTTTTTTTTTTTGGTAGATATTCTTTATTAGGTTGGAGAAGTTCTCTTCTATTCCTAGTATGCTGAGAATTTTTATCATAAACTGGTGTTAGATTCTGTTAAATATTTTTTCTGCATCAAGTGGTATATCATGAGACTTTCTTCTTTAGCCTGTTGACGTGATACATTACATTAACTGTTTTTTCAAATGTTCAGCCAGCCTTGTATATCTGGAATAAATCTTCTTTGATTGTGGTATATAAATCTTTTTATACTTTGTTGGATTAGATGAAATGGAGAAATGAAATGGAAAATGTTTTTAAAGATATAATCTGTCAAAACTCACACAAGAAGAAATAACTTGAATTAGCTTATAGTTACTAACCAAATTGAATCACTAATTAGTAAACTTCCAAAGCAGAAAGCAACAGGCCCAGATGAATTCCCTGGTAAATTCCATCAATTGTTTCAGAGAGAAATTTTACCAATTATCTATAATCTCTTCCAAAAATAGAAGCAAAAGAATTATTTCCTAACTCATTCTCTGAGGTCAGCATCACCCTAATATCAAAATCCCTTTCATCTAATTGTCAACTTTGTGGCCATAGAGTTGTTCATAATATTCCTTTATTATTCTTTTGGTATTCATGAGATATGTAGTTATGTTCTCTCTTTGATTTATAATATCAATAATTTCTCCTCTCTTTCTTTTTCCCATTAGCTTGGCTAAAGGCTTCTCATTTTATTGGTCTTCTCAGAGAAACAGTTTTCAATTTTGTCGATTTTTCTCCATTGATCTCCTGTTTTCAATTTCATTTACTTCTGCTCTAATTTCTATTATTTCTTTTCCTCTGTTTATTTTAGATTTATTTTGTTCTTTTTTTCCCTAGTTTCCCTAGCTTCCTAAGGTGGAAGCTTGATTAATTTTAGATCTTTCTTTTTTATTACATTCATTCAATGCTATAAATTTCCCTCTAAGTGATGCTCTTGCCAAATCTCACAAATTTTGATGAACTGTACTTTCATTTTTTAAAAAAAATTTATTTATTTATTTGAGAGAGAGACAGTGAGAGAGAGCATGAACGAGGAGAAGGTCAGAGAGAGAAGCAGACTCCCCGTGGAGCTGGGAGCCCGATGCGGGACTCGATGCTGGGACTCCGGGATCATGACCTGAGCCGAAGTCAGTCGTCCCATGTACTTTCATTTTTATTTAGTTCAAAATCTCTTTTAATTTGTCTTGAGCTTTCTTCTTTGATTTATGAGTTATTGAGAAGAGTGTTTTTAATCTCCAAGTATTTTGGAATTTCCTAGCTATATTTTTGTTATTGATTTCTTGTTTAATCCTACTGTGATCTGAATAGACATACATAATTTCTTTTCTTTTAAATTTGTTGTGTTTTATGATGCAGAATGGGGCCTATCTTGGTGAATGTTCCATATGAATTTAAGAAGTTAATCTCTCTTTTAAATACATAAATCTTTTAAAAAAAGAATATTATGCTCTTTATCATTACATAATGTTGTTCTTTATCCCTGACAAGTTTCCTTGTTCTGCTTTATCTGAAATTAATATGGCCACTCCCATTTTCTTTTAATTAGTGTTAGCATGGTATATTTTCCTCCATCCCTTTACTTTCAATTAATGAGTGACTTAATATTTAAAGTGGGTTACGTGTAGATAACATAGTTAAACCTTGTTTTTTGATCTACTCTGACAACCTTTGTCTTTTATTTGGTATATTTAAAGCATGGGTGTTTAAAGTGATTATTGATATAGTTAAATTACTATCTACTATATATGTTACTGTTTTCTATTTGTTGTTCTTATTCTTTGTCCCTATTTTTGTCTTCTATAATTTTTTGTTTTTGTTATTTTAATTGAGCATTTTATGTTATTCCATTTCCTCTTATTTCATAGCACATCAATTATGCATATTGTTTTACTGTTTTAAGTGGCTGCCTTAGAGTTTGGAATATATATTTTCAACTAATCTATATATATATATTTTCAACTAAATATATATTGAATATATATTTTCAACTAATCCAAGTCCATTTTCAAATAACACTATAGCATGGTTAGTGCAAGTACATTACAATTACAAAATAATTCCATTTCCTCCCTCCTGTTCTTTAGATCATTTTTTCATTCATTTTCATTTATATATAAACTATAATCATCAAATGTATTACTGCTTTTATTATCTTGAATAAGTTGATATCGCTTAGATCAATTAGGAACAATAAAAATAAATGTTTTTATTTTATACTCACTATTCCTCCTCTAAAGCTCTTCCTTTCTTTATGTAGATCCAAGTTCCTGACTTACATCATTTTTCTTTTCTCTAAAGAACTTAACATTTCTTGCAAGTGTACTGGCAACAAATTCCTTCAATTTTGTTTGTCTAAGAAAGTCTTTATTACACCCTCATTTTAGAAGAATAATTTCAAAGGGTACAGAATTCTAGGTTGGTAGTTTTTTTCTCAATGCATTAAATATTTCACTCCACTCTTTTTTTGTTTGCATGGTTTCTGAGGAGACATCATATGTAATTTTTGTTTGTTCCCCTATATGTAAGATTTTGTTCTGGCTTCTTTCAAGATTTTTTCTTTATCTTTGATTTTCTAAAGTTTGAATATCATCTATCTAGTGTAGTCTCTTTTTGACGTTTATCCTACTTGGTGTTCCTTGAGCTTTCTGGATCTGTGGTTTGATGTCTGACATCAATTGTGAGAAATTCTCAGTCATTATTGTTTCAAATATTGCTTCTGTTCTTTCATTCTTTCCTCTTACGGTATTCCGGTTGTAAGTATTACAACGTGTAGTTGTCCCACAGTTCCTGGATGTTTTATTCTGGTTTTTTTTTTTTTTTCTCATGCTCTCAGTTTTCTAAGTTTTTATTGTCACATTCTCAACTCAGAGATTCTTTCTTCAGCTGTGTCCAGTTTCCTAGTGAGACCATCAAAGGCATTTTTCATATCTCTTAGTCTTTTTCTAGTATTTCTTTTTTATTTTTTCTTAGAACTTCTATATCTCTGTTTACATTATCCCTTTGCTCTTGCATGCTATCTACTTTTACCGTTAAAGCCCTTATCATATTAATCATATGTATTTTTTAAATTCCTGGTCTACTAATTCCAAAATTCCTGCCATATCTCACTGGTTCTAATGCTTGTTTAGTCTCTTTAAACTGTGTTTACTGCTTTTCAGTATGCCTTATAATTTTTGTTGGGAGATGGACATGATATACTGGGCAAAGGAAACTGTAGTCAATAAGTCTTTAGTAATGTAATTTAGTAATTTAGTAATATGATGGTAAGGTGTCTGGATGCTGGACACGTTCTATAGTGTATGATTAGATCACAGTGTTTTAATATGTGCATTTCACCAGTGCATCTCAGTGTCATCCCCTTAGGTGGGACATAATGGCTAGAGGGGGCTGGAGTTTGGTATTTCCCTTTCCTCAGGTAGGTTAGGCTCTGTTAAGCCCAAGTAGGTTAGGCTCTGGCAAAATAGTTTCTCCTGAGATCAGGCTTTGTGAAAAAACAAACACACACAAAAAAAACCACATACAAAAAAACAAAAGACATAAAGTTGCTTTTTTTTTTTTTTAAGATTTTATTTATTTATTTGACAGAGAGAGATCACAAGTAGGCAGAGAGGCAGGCAGAGAGGCAGAGAGAGGAGGAAGCAGGCTCCCTGCTAAGCAGAGAGCCCAATGTGTTATGCTCCATCCCAGAACTCTGGGATCATGACCTGAGCTGAAGGCAGAGGCTTTAACCCATTGAGTCACCCAGGCGCCCCCGAAAGACATAGAAAAAGTAGTTTCTTTTCCCTCCTCCTGCCAGAAGTCTGAGGAGTTTTACCTGATATTCACAGTGAGGTGTATAGTTCCTCAAAATAAAAGTCACAGAAGGATGGGGTCCCATCTGTAATGAGCTCTCACATCTGTACACACTGAGCCTCTGGCCATTTCTCAGTTGCAGTTGCTGTTTTCCTACCCCAGGACTGGTTCCCAAGGAGGTTTTCACACTTGGGATTTTGTTGCCATAGGTTGTGATGGTTTGTTTTCATCTGTCTGTCTTTCCAATTTGGGGGGTAGAAATTTTGCCCTGTGACCTCACTTCTCTGTTGGATGTAAATAAGATTGTTCAGTTTTTCACTTGTTAGAGTGGCAACATCTGAGCTCCTTACATGCCAGACTACAATCATTGGCTTTCGAATATCCATATTACCTAGTTCATACTTCTTGGAAATGAGTATGAATAAATGGCTGTAGAATTAAATACTGACTTAACAAGACTTATCTCTGCTTTTTGATTTAGATCTGCTGAATCAAGGTGATCTGTTGTCATGGTCTCCCATTTATCTTAGCCATCGCGTTTCAAAGAGCCTATGATAGTGTGTCCTGTGACAAGGAAAGGCTTAGAGAAAGAAATAGAATGATTTTGAAAACATAACCAAGAGCTGAATGGATAGACAAATAAGTAATTCTTCCAGATCCCCCGTATCCCAAAGTCTATTGACACTATTAATGCATCCAGAAATGTTTAATGTCAAAATACAATCTGAAAGCAAACAAATTCTTTCTTCATCTTAAAACGAATATACACTGAAGCGGTAGCATCTGCTCTCTAAGAGTTTTAAATGACGCACCAATACCCGAGAGGTAGTGTTCTTCATCCTAGCAAAGCTCTCCTTGTAGCCTTTGCCAGGTCTTTTTGCTCCCTGTTCCTGTTCTCTAATAAATCTTGCCAAAGACATTTCATTGGATTGTAGACACGTGTCCCATAGATTCCGTACTTAATGCTATAAAGAAGATGTATACTTTAAAAAATAAGTATTTGGGGGGCTCCTGGGTGGCTCAGTGGGTTAAAGCCTCTGCCTTCAGCTCAGGTCAGGATCCCAGAGTCCTGGGATCCAGCCCTGCATTGAGCATCATCGGGCTCTCTGCTCAGCGGGGAGCTTGCTTTCTCCTCTCTCTGCCTGCCTCTCTGCCTACTGTGATCTCTCTTGTCAAATAAATAAAATCTTAAAAAAAAAAAAGAAAAAGAAAAAGAAAATAAATAAATAAATACTTTTCTCTGGTTCAGGCAAATTTATCTGCATTCTTTTTTGTTCCTTTTGTCACCTCTGGGACATAACTGTCCAGGGCTGGTTAGAGTTGGGAGTGTAACACGCAACCCCTGATCATAGTTAGCCACAGAATTAATTCCGGCCCATGTTCTAAACAACTAAACTTACCAGTTCTAATAATTGGTTGTTCTAGTTATCACTAAAATAATTAATTGAACAAAATAATGCAGCTGGTTAATTTTCCATTATATAATACCAAGCAACTGTTTTTACTTTCATCTACATGATAGTAAATTACTGTTTTAAAGTTGAATAGTTTAAAAAAAAAAAAAAGCCCAACAACTTTTGTGCAATGGAAGGCAGAAGAAGTTTGTTCTGTGATACTTATCTAGTATTCAATTGAATGGCAGAGATCTTAGCTACCTTTTGGTTAGGTCAAGCCAGTGCACTAGTGTTATTTGCAAACATCTGGAAACAAGACATAAAAATAGATTATTATTTAGGCTCATGCATATTTATGTGTCATTATGCATACCCACTCATACAGTAGTGCATATTAGTTCCAAGTATTTTAGGAAAAAAAATGTGACATCATTTTATTAATTTTTGTCATTTCCTTTCTCCTCTAAATATCTTCTCATGACCAAAAAAGCTACAACAAAGGGAGAAAAAAACCACAATACCTCCAGTAGGATATCTTTATTGGCCGTACGAATTCCTAAGGATTATTATCTTTTTTACTGTGTGTGTGTGTGTGTGTGTGTGTGTGTGTAAGATTTTTTGTTCACTTTGTAATATACCTGTAATACACTAATACTTTAAAAATTTGAGCATGGCTAGTCTCAAACAATTCCACAAAACACTGAGTGTGAGCTGATAGGAAGTGATTTTTAAAAATGTGCTTCGGTTAGTATCTTGGTTTGGGTCTATAAGCTTCCTTGTCACCCTGACTCAATAACTACAATTTAAAGGTACAGTTTTCTTTTTTTAATAAGTCGGCTGTGCTACTGAACGGAAGCAGACCAAATACAAATTCAGTTTCCTTCTGATTTCAGTTTGACATGGTGGTTCCTGTTGTTTACAGATCACTGGAATTCAGAGAGAATCAGACATATGAAACAAAGTTCAGGTAGGATTAGATGCCAACCGTTGCTGCAGATATCATACAGTGGCCTTTGTACAGCTCATACAGTGTCTGAAGGAGCACACATTTTTTTTAGATCTGCTCTTGTGGTCTCTGACGCCATTAGTACACAGTAGTGTGGAAAGGTCTTAGCTATCCTGATATTCAAAAAATATTACCTCTATCAAGTATCAAGACATGAAAACTAATGCATTTATGGCAAATGTACCTGATAAAAAGTTTCTCTGTTAAGTCACAAAGCAAATTAGCAGAGGAATGTTGATTACAACACAGTTTTCATAAATACAGAGTTGAATAGCCAAGGCCCCTTTCTTTGGATAATTTTTATTATGTTTTATTCCCAGTTGATCCATCTTATAGGTTAAAAAACGTAACCAGGGAGCAAGATACTTCAGATACTCCAAAGTCCTCAAAAAAACAAGTTGCTGTAGGCCAATTAGGTGCTGAGGGCCCGAAGGACTCAGGAAGACTCATATATCTTTAAAGTCTATATGGTTCTCCTATAAGCCACTTACCAGCTTCCTCTGAGAAAGACAGAAGGGGAAAAAAAGATAAATGCTCCCAGGATCTGATGATATAACACCGTGCAGCTGCTAATGCATATGGATGTGTCATGCAAATGTCCCCAGCAGAAACACATTCTTTAGTTTAAACCTGCAACCATATTCAGCAGTAAAAGAGTTTCCAAATCAAACTGCTGACTCCCTTTTTTTCCCTCTTATCAAAACACACCAGCGTACATCTTACCAGGCAGAGTAAATCAAAAGAACCAGCTGGGGTAACCAACTCTTGTTTTTTCCCTGGATGTCAGGTGTGTGCTGCAATTTTGCAGACCAATTTGTGAGCTGAAATAAGTAGCTGTGGTCCACTAAAACTCAAAAATAAAGCCATTTGGGTAATGCTTGTGCTAACTTTTCAGAGGCCTTTTCTCTGCAAAGAGACATTGTAATTTACCAGTTGTAAATTACCAACTGATTATATATATATATATTTTTTTTTTTCCTCCTGACTAAAGATGTGCTCTGATTATGCCTTTAATCTTTATCTGAATATAAAGAGATCTGGAGGAACTCAGGAATTACTGAGTAACAGAACTTTGCTCTGTCTTTATCTTCTCTATTTTGTCAGTTTTAAGTTTTTGCAGATTCCCTGATAAATTGATGGGCAAAGTAGATTCCAGGGAAGGACACAAAAAGGAGAATAAGAATGGGGTGGGGGGAAGAAAAGAAGTGGAAGGAATTTGGGGAGCAATCTCATGACATTAAATTTTGCAAAGCATCGACATAGAGCATACAGCCATGAATTTATTGCGACATATACTTCTGCTCGCGCTGGTACTACATATTTATTGAAAAGTTCTGTATTGGGGAATGAAAAATGTCAAACAAGAAACTTCAACTGTTACCTGGAGGGGACGTTAAACGGTAACTTGGGAGCGATTCGCTCCAACTTTTTTATGGCTGGGAGAAGGAATACCGCTTTGACATTTTTTTTTATAGGGATGTATGCTGCAGCTAAGCACTTGGAAGAGCGAGTCCGTGGAGATTAGATGCGGAAAAAGAAAATGAGTACGTATCTGGGGATTAACCCGCATTTGTGCTCTACGGGGAAGCCGGCGAGGCACTCACTTTGAAGGCACCAGTCCAGTGAGACGCCATCCATTCTGAATGAAATTACTCAGGGTGAAATTGCATGTTTCTGCAGGTGGCAGATGGTTGGTCGGGGAGCGTTCCGGGTTTCCTCCTCCCTCCAGCCGGGATGTGACTGGCCTGGCTAGAAGATCACCCCGGAACACTCTAGACTCGGCCACTGGGCCTAGAGCCCAACACTAGCCATAGATTCCCTTCTGCGTCCTGCCTGCAGTGCGCTCCAGGCAGGGGGGACCCCTATTCCCGGTCCCCAGACCCAGGGCCTGCGAGAGTTTGCGGTTTTCCTTCCGGGAGCCCGTGGCGCAGGGGAGGAGGTTGGAAGCAGGAAGGCCAGAACCACAAAAGGCAGCCGTTGGCCGGGTCTCTCGGGCCACCAGGCTTCTTGGCCACCGCTTCTCTTCATTCACAGAGAACTTGGACCATTTAAAGAACTCAGGCTCCATCTCAGCTCAGACCCAATAAGCCCAGGTTAGGCTGATTAGAAATGATTCCAGAGTCTTCCCTTCCATTCTCCTAAGTTCCCCGCCCAGGGTCAAGTCAAGTCACATTAAAGGATATAAGATGCCTGCTTCTGGAGCCGGTCACTCACTCTTTTTTCTTTGTTTTCCTAGAGGGAAGGCGAGAAAATGTTAGCTGGAAGAGAGCGAGCGCTTGCAATCTGCACCCCCTCCCGCCCCTCGATGCAGGCAATTCCTCGCACGCACCTGGCGGCGCGGGCCGAGCGGCTTCCGCGCGGCTAATATACATATTTCGAGGGGGAGGCTGGGCGGCTGCTTCTTCGCCGGGTCAATGTGTTAATTAAAAGTTGGTCCGAGTTGGTCAGCACGCAGTCCCAGATGTGCTTAACAGCATGCAATTAACACATAAGGCAAATCTTTTTGAAGATACCAGAATTGAAAACCCCCCAAAGAAACCCCACCCCGCCCCCGCCCTTCACGTGAAATAGCAATGGCAAATAAGGGAAAAGTCATTAAAAGACGTAATTAAATGTGGGCCGCCGTTCTTGGAGGGGGTCGGGCTGGAAAAAAAAAATTCCCTAAATCTGTATTTTTCAAAAATAAATAGCAAATTGATTTCTTTTTTTTCTTTCTTTGCTTTTTTTTTTTTTTTTCCTGCAGGACGTGCAGGCCCGAGATCGTTTCCCTCCGTTCCCACCCCATGTATATTAAACAGCCGGCGAGCGGCGGCCGCGCGGCGCGGTGACCTAGCAGGCGCCCGGAGTCCCCGGCCTCTGCGCGGGTCCGCGCGCAGCCGCCGCCGCTGCCGCGGGCGACTGCAGAGGGGCCTCCCGCAGCCAGATTGGTTTCTACATCCAGGGATAATTACCGCAATCTCACTTGCCTAGCGTCCTTAATATTTTCAAAAAGTGCAGGGAGGAGCGTGTGTGTGTGTGTGTGTGTGCGTGCGCGCGCGCGCGCGGGTGTTGTGATAGAGTCATTCTAGATAGAATTTATGAAAAGTGAAAAGTATCGGTGGAGACAATATCATCATCGCCCCCAGCGGAGAAGCCGGTCGGATTCCCGTCGCCCAAGGCCGCTTCTGCCAGTTCACGCCTGCCCGCAGTTTTCTACCTTGGTTAGCCCATGCACAGAGTTCTCGGGCCTCCACGAGCCAGTTTGTTTCTATTTGTCTTTTAATTCCAGCTTTCTCAGGCAAAATTTTAAAAAAAATTTCTTTTGCCACCTCTCAGAGGCAAACAAAGACCCCGATCGGTTACCCCCCCCCCATTCTCTCCACACACATTCACACGGGCACGCGCTTGCGCGCGCGCGCACACGCAGGCATACACACACACACACATACACACCACTTTGCAACTTCCTCGCGTCCCCCGTCTTGCGGAAGCCAGAAGAGGACTTGGTGCCCAGTTGGGCACATGGGCGCCACACCAAGCCTTCGGCCAATTTCTTGGTTATCATTTTAGCCTTGTCACTTAGGACGGCTTGGTTTCAGGGATGGTATGTGATTCCATCACCAACACCCCCCTTAAGGGTAGCGGGGTAGTCATTCTAACCAAATAATCATATGTGTCGTATCGGAAGGGCGTGCCTTATTGATGACACCTAATGAAGCAAATAATGGATTTGCAGTATCTTAGCTATTCATCTGGTCCCTCTAGAAACCTGGGTGTTAGGGGGCGATGGATAGTGATGGATGGAGAGAAAGAGAGAGCAAAAGAGGGGAGGGTAGAGGGGGAGAGAAGGGGCCGGCTACAGATCCTTGGAAACGGATCAGATTTGTTGAATGTCAGCTTGAAGAAGGCAGTCTGAACCATGATTTAAACACGGGCAGGATCATTGTTAACTAGTGTCCAACGACTGCCCCCCACCCCCACTCTGCCTTCCTGCCGCTCCCTTCTTTTCTCCCTTTTGTAGGATACAGAAGGTGAATAATGAAACCATTTTGCTAATAGTTTATGAGCCATGAGATTGGAAATGTATATGGATAGACCGGAGCACCAGACTAAAATCATTTGAAAGAAGCGTGAGGCTTGGCAGGGAAAGAAAGCCGCGGTGTCCTCTCTCCCCAGCCCGGAGCGGAATGGGACGGATGAAGTGGCCTCGTGCCTCTCCGCTCCATCCGAGGGCAGCGGCTTGGCCCGTCCTCCCGCCAGCCCCTTCCTCTCCTCCTCTCCCCGAGGGGCTGGAGCGGGAGGGAGATGAATTGGGGCGATGGCAAGATAGCGCGAGCGGGAGATAATCGTTATCACCAGGATTTTTCTTCCAGTGATGGGCTCTAAAAAGATCTATCACACTGGGCAGCTTTCCCCGAGGCAGAAAACAATAGACGTGAACTTCGCGCTGAACACAGCCACGGGACCGCAGCTTGTGCGTCTATCTTTTCTGTCTCCATAGGGCCTGTGCCTCTAGTACGAACCCCCAGAACCTTCGAGAAAAGCCGCAAGCACTCATTGACCTCCACACTCGGCCCGCAAGGAAGTTTCCTTGCGGAGTCAACCCGAAGGGTTAGGGGAGGTCCGGGTGGGGTGAAAGGTAAGGCGCTGGCCTGGACTCTTGTCTTCCCAGCCCACAAAGGTGCCGCGAAATCTGGGCATATACTCGAAGCCAGTTCGAAACAGCGGCCCAAGCCAATGGCCCGCGATCTCCCCATATCTGGCCCAGCGTCCCGGAAGGCGAGCGCGCGCGGATAGAGCGGGGGCGGGCTCCGTTAGAGGCAGGGGCTCCAGGCCGGGCTCCCCAGCCGGGGCAGCAACTGGAGCGGGGAGGTTGGGACAGGTACGTAGCCAAGGGAGCGCAAGCCAGGCTGGAGTGCCTCGGGACACCCGGGCTCCATCCAGCTCCGTCTGGGAGCACCTTCAAGTGCGCTTCAGGCCGGGTCCTGGGGGGAAGCGCTCCTTCTGCCCGAGCACCCGCCGCGCGGGCTTGGAGGCGGTGGGGGGGCTGGCACTGTCTGGCGGGCCCGCTCGCGTGGACTCGGGGGCGGCGAGCACACCCCGCCGGGTGAGTGGCTGGTGCAACCCCTTAGCGCCTCTGCTTTTCCCCTCTCCTTCCAAACCGGGCTGGTTTCCGGGAAAAACCAAAATAACTTTTCCGTTTATGGGACGGTAATAGGTGGGAAGTGGTGTTGGAAGAAGCGCGTATGGGGCAGCAACGCCCCCACACCAACTGCCTCGGAAACCCTCTCTGATTTTCTCCTAGGAGTGAGGGGTAGAGGTTAGGCATTTGACATTTCCGTTAACAGGGGGCGGGATGGTGGTGTGGGACTGGGGTAGGCAATGTAAAGAAGAAGCAGCACCGTTCGCCGGCTCCCTCCTCCCAGCTGGAGGCCGCTTTTAGGCCCATTACGCGGGCTTGGCCCCCGCTCCACAGGCCTTGCGTGAACCGAGCCTCCGAAGGGGATCAGTGCAACCTCATTTCACCTGCGGGGCCTCACCTGCAGCGCCCTCAATTTCTCCAACCCACATTCCCGCCCCAATGGATACCCTCCTGACTGTGGTTCGTGTGAAACATCCAGGAAAATTTTAGTGAGCAACCTCCCGAACTAGAGAGTTTGGAGTGGAGAGCCAGTGTCTGCTGTGCTCGGGGTTTTGTTTTCGAAGAAGCACCTGAAAGAAAATGAAAATCGAACTAACCCAATCACCATTGGCAATCCGGCCTTGGCGCAAGGAAAGGGGGCGGGCGGACGGCTAGTGGTGCTCAGGACTCCGGGTGAAATAGATCTCTTCCGGTCGGCAGGTGCGAGCGGGCTCGGCGAAAAGGCGTCCGGCCCCGGGGAGCTAGCGAGCCAGACCCTGGGGCACCAGCCGGCAGGACACGCTTCTCCGAGAGCTTGCGGCCCCCAAGGCAAGCAGGGACTTAACTCCGGCGTGCGCCTTCGCTCTCCCGGCCCCGTCAGGGCCGAGGGTTCAAGTAAAGTTGCTGAGAGGGGGTTTGCTAGCACTAGAGGTTTATTGTTACCCTGGGAAAGGAAATCTGCACTCTAGGAACTCCTTTGTGCCTTCTGGACTCACCCTTTCGCACTCCCCTCCCAAACTCGGGATAACCTAAATTCCCGTCGCGGCGTCAGAGGAAACCCCCAAATGCTGGCAGTTTTCTGCTTTCCCTCTGTGGCTGCAGTAATCCCCGGGGAACCCCGGCTCCGTGTTCCCCTCCCCCTCCCCGCTTCTACAGCCAACCCCTAGCAGCTCCGCTTGCCTGGGCCTTTGCGCTTCCTAGCAGGGACCTTCAGTGCCCTGCCGGGGGTAGGGGGGTGCGGAGGGGTAGGGAGGGGACGAAGCTGCAAAGGTGGGCGGAAGGGAGGTTCAAAGAGGCGGAGTGCCCCCTCTGCAAAAATATCAAAACTACCGCAAATTCTCATAAAATTAAATTCCACCTCCTTTCCGAATCTGTCCCCTCCCAAATCTTGCCTAGAGAGTGGCGGGAGGGGTGGTCGGGTCGTCCCCGGAAAGGGGGGGTCGTGCGCAAATTTACGCCCGCTACTCTCATTTGTTAGTAGATTCGGTCTAAAAGTTCTCTATTTATAGGCTACACGCGGCCGCCGCGATCCCTGCGCCCACTTTCCTGCGCTAAGTGCGAGAGGTCCCCGCGGCGCCGAACGGCCCGTCCCGATTGTGTCCCGTGATTTGTTTTGTTTTTGTTTCTGCCCTCAAACCGCAGGCAGCCGGGGAGAAGATCTCGGGGAGCCCAGAAACCACCCACTCGCAGTAGTTGAGAGCGGCTCTGCGGTCCGACCATGTGAGTCCACGCTTGACCCCGCTGGGCGCGCGGGTGGCAGACGCGGGGGAGGCGCTGCGGTTCTGCCGCGGCGCCCGCGCCCCTGGGGCTGTCCTCCACGTCTGCCCCTGACCCTGCGACCTCCAGCTCCTCTCTGCGCCCTCTCCCCCTTGGATTTCTCCCTTCTTATTCTCTCTTTCCGCGCATCTCTGACTTTGCCCTGCTCTCAACTTCCAGCTGAGTTTGGATGTGGGCACAAAAAGAGACAGGGCTGGCCTTTACGTGGGAGGCGGGGTGGGCTGGGCGTGTGTGTTTCAGAAAGAAGGAAATTGTGTGGAGCTGAGGGTGGGGGAGGGGCGCGATGGAGCGGGCCTGGAGTAGGGCCCGCGCGCTGGGGGAGGGGACTAAGAGCGTTTGGATCGCGACCTTTCCTTCCGCTGTGGCACCGATCGCGGGATGGGAACCAAGTGCTCTGGCAGCCTCACCATTTGGGACCCTGCCTCCGCAATGCAGGGACGGATGTCTTAATTAAAATCTCGGAATCGCCCCGGTAAAAAGGAGGGAACGACGTGGGTACAGGATGAGCCTAGCCGGGAAATAGGGTCAGAGTCCGTTCCCTAAATTCCAGGTGGCACTGGGCGCCGCGATGCCTTTTTTCCCCCAGCGGCTGCGGACTGGGCTCGCTTGCGCAGATAGCAAAGGCGCAAGGAGATCACGACGGTCTGTGGGCCTTTCCCTTGTCCTCTTTTTATTAATGATGGAGCCTCGGACGATGCTCGGGTGTTTTAGAGCTGAGACGTCAAGAGGGCGGGGAGCGGGACCGGCGGGAGCGTTCCCCGAGTCCCGGGCGGGAGGAGCGCTCGGCGCGCGTTTATGGCGCGGGGAAGGGCTGTGCGCACAGAGCAGCGGCCAGGCCGGCTTCCTCGCAGGCGCGCGGCGGCAGGCGTGAGACTCGCGCACCGCAGGTCGGACTGCCCTTCCCTCTTGGAACCGAGACACGACATTGGGGGGGGCGGGGCGGGGATGGAGGAGGTTGTGACTGAAAATAACCCGGGACTCGGATCCGCTTGGCCCAAGGACAGAGCCCCAGAACGGGGTGGGGAGGAGTTGGAAACCTGCGAGGGGAGAACTGAGGCCTCGCCTCTCTTGCGCCCGCGCGCAGGGCCCTGTGCCCTCGCGGGCTTAACTTCTTACCCGCCTCCAATTTCTGCTCCCACAGTGTATGTCACACTTGGAATTCCCTTATGGCCACATCTCCAAAGCGCCCGGTCTGCCGTGTGGATAGACTGGTGGGGACCGAAGAGCCAGGACAGGGCTGTGGCAGTGCCCTGGAGAGGGGGACCTCACTGTCCGGTGCGTGCGCACCCTGAGCTCCCCGTCACAGACACGGAGGGTCTCCTCCCAGCCGGCCTGTCCCTGCCTTCCTCCCGCGCTGGCACTGCAGGGACAGTCTGGTTCAGACAGGACGGGGACCGCCCGTAGCTGGCTCAGAGCTGCCGAGATTCCCACCCCCGGGCCCGCCCAAAACAGCTTGCAGAAGCCTAAGGGCCAAGTCAGAAGCAGAAGCAGCTTTCTGCTACAGTCCCTGGGCCGCATTCAGGGGTATGGGTAGATACCAAACTTGGTGCAACTTTGTCGCAGAAACTAGTGACAGGGTCCTGGATTGGGGGAGGTGTGACGTGTTAGAGTATGCCCCCCCCCTCCGCCCCACTTCCCTCATTCCCAGACTGTAAATACCACTCAGCTCTCCTATCCCGCATTTGTCTGGGCCTCTACTTTCTTGCCTATGTCCTAAGAGGAAGACAGGAGGAAGGAGAGAGGGACACCAAAGAAAGGTGGAAGTTAGGAGCAAATGAGACAAGAGATGCGCTAAAGGGAAAGGTATGCCAACAAGAGTGACTGCAACTAGCTGTTTTTTCCCCTTGTCTCCTTTGAAAAGAACGGGGCGTTTCTACAGCCCTGGCGTTAGCCCAAGACAATAAGCCCCCAGCCCAGGGTCTCTGGCAGTGACCTCTGGTCTCCCCGTGACTGACTTGAGCTTCTCAGCCTCCCCAGCGTTTGGTCCTCAGACACATTCTGAGCCCCTGTCCCCAGTGTTCTAGGACGCGCCTCAGAAGCTGAGTCAAGATGGAAAAGGCCAAGATTGCTCTGTCCCACCCCGGCCATTCTTCTTGGGCATAGAATCAGGGGCCTGAAGGTGGACGCGGCGTGCCAGGCTCCAGGACTGCGCAGTGAGAAGAAGAGTGCTGGCCTAGAGCATTTTGCTGTTAGGAATTGTGGGAACCCGGAGGGCTTTTGGGGGTCTGATGGGATCTTAGAACTTGGCAGCTTCCTGGGTTAGGGAAGTCAAATAAACTTGCCCCAAGCTCTGGGTTAGCTCTTTCCTCCCGCTGCTGTGTGGCAGGATCTTAGTTCTCTCCTGGCTTCTGGTTCTTTTCTGGCCCAGCTCTTCTGTGCTTTGCCTCTGTGGCCTCCAGGCCCCCTGGGCCCTTTCCCCCTGGCTGGGACCCTGGATAAGAAGGACCCCAAATCCTCTACCAGAGTGTGAGTAAAGAGGACAGTCCACCATCCGGACAAAAGTAGAGAGTAAACTGTGTATGGGAGGAGGTGAAGGCTGAGCAGGAGGAGGCATGCCTGTTTCCAAAGGTACTAGTGAAGAGAAGAAATCCCATTCCTCCCAAATAGCTTACTTTTCAAGGAACTCTGGAAAGTGGCAGAATGAGGAACTGACTTCTTTAAATTCTTTGGGTCTGTGACCTGTAAGCCTTGAGAAAAGGCCATAAGAAGGAAACAATACACTAGGGTTTGGCAGAGGTGACCACCTCTGCCCCACCCCCCAGCCGACAGTCCCTAAATGATGTTTTCCTAGTGCCATGAGTGGCTCTGTCCCAAGGGTGAGAAGATCAACCCGAACCCCTTTCAGACCCAGAGAGTGTTCTGAGCCCTAAAACTTTGAGCTGCTCTTGTGCCAATCCCTGTCTGCTTCGGCCTCACCCTTAATCCCTTGGCTACCATCCCGGTCTCTCTACAGTGAAGCTGGGTCATCTGGGGACTCCCGTGCTGTAGTTGTCCCTCTCCCTTTCCCTAGCCAGAGCTTTGACTCGAAACAAAATTTACTGTGCTAGGTGTATGTGGTTGGATGAAGGCAGTGGCCCCTTTTCCTAAAAGCTGGAGCAACCCCTTTCCCTGTCATCCTGAACAATCTTTCTTGGGTCCGAGGCCCTGGGGACTCCAGCTATGGGGGTAATTCCTGGCCTATCTGTTCTCCCTTATAGAGAGACTTCTTTTCCTAAAAAGTGAGAGTTTAGAGGAGCCGAGTACTGTCTCCTTCAGGATTCCGTTTGATTATTAAATTTACACAAATCTGGGGAAAGGTCCGAGGCCTGAGAGAAAAATGGAGAAGGGGAATTCTGGAGAGCGGAAAGAAGACCTGAGCGACTCTTTCTGACAAGGAATTTCCATTAACTCAGCGCTTTCCTTTTCTGTCTCACCTGTTTAGCTTCATTCCTCCCCCTTATGTGAAGAAATAGAACTCTTAGCTTAGGTGACTTTGGGCTGAATGTTCAGATGTATGCTGTGGCTGAGTGTTTTTAAAATTTGATCACTGAGTCCCTAATGCCACCTGCAAAGTCTTCTGTGCACTCTTCTGTCTCACTTAATTTTGACCTAAAATATAAGCATTTTTTTTTTTCATCGCATTCTTGTTCACCTTCAACAGGTTGGTTTTAGTTTCTATGTTTCTCAAATTTCCTTGCAATAACATTACATGAACCAGATTTGTTCAGCTTCTGTGAGACAGGATTATTCTCACCACAATTCTCTAGGTAGTTCTGGTTAAAACTGCCTTTGCTTTGCACCTCAGTGAGACACCTACTTGAGATGAAAGTGATTTTCTTTGTTTTAACTTGAATTATTCAACTGCTTGCTCTGTTTTCCCCTTCTGCCTATTTGGAAAAAACCTGGCCATATTAACATTTAAATAGTTCTGTCATAAAAGGTAAACATGACTTTTTGATATAGAAATTTTCTTTGAGATTTTAAAAAATAATTTAAATAAAAATTATCTAACATAATTTCAGGAAATTGTATCTTTGAAATTCATTGACAACTACATTGCTTTTCAGAACTTTCTATATAACTTTGTCATGATTCTTTAGTTATATCCTCTGATCTAACTGAATCTCCTTTCAACTGCTTTACAAGTATATATTCAAATGAGATATTTTTTTCCCCAGCTTAAAGTTTTTTCCAGCATTTTCCATTGTATAACCTAGTTGACAGGAAAATTTGCAGGACAGAAGAATCAAGTTCGGGGCACATAGTTTATCTTTCTGACCCATTTATATAATCTCTATTTTATTGTTAACATTTAATAGTAAAAAAAGACATTTCTTTTTGGGAGAAATGTATTCTTCTTTTCGGGGGCGACTTACTGGATACTTAGTTTTTTCTTAATGTCCTTTGTGTTTTCTATTAGACATATTAATGTTTCTTATTAGTCTCTTGTAAATTAATGATAGATACAAATTACTGACTTACGATAAATCATATCCCTCCCCTTGCCAAACTCATCAATATTCTATTATTTCAAATTAAACATTGTAATATAACTTAAAAGAGAGAAGGTTCCCACATCTATTCATTGATCTGTGATGGTCAAATTGGCTAAACTATTGATGAGAAAGTTTTGGATATGGAGATGTAACATCAGAAAAGAAATTTCTGTGGGCAAACTGACAAACCAGAAATGCCATTCAAGAGCAAAAGGCTAATGATAAATGGCCCAGGGAAATAAAGGGAATAGGACAACTTGTCAGCCACCGATCTGAAATTCAGCATTTCACTCATCAGTATCATTTGGGTGATGCACTCCACACAGCCACACTCAGGCCTGTAGTCAGGTGAAGTATTTGTAAAGTCCCAGCAGAAGGATCTTGGAGTCAGAGAAAAGAGAAACCAAAATAGTGCAGTACAATTTAAAAGCAAAAATTAATAAAAGGGAGAAATACAGACAGACGTTATTAAATATAAAGGATTTGTTTATTCTCTCAAGTTGTGAAAAACTGAGGTGTTTTTTTTTTAATGAGGTAAGAGTTCAGATATCATAGATTTAAACATTTAAGCCATTTTAAAGCATATAACGTAACTATATTTTACTGGATTCACAATGATGTGCAGCTGACACCACTGTTTAAGTCCATCTTCAGCCCCTGTACCCAGGAAGCAATCCCCTGTTCCTCTCTCCTCTCAATCCCTGTCAACCACTCATCCACATTCTGTTTCTATGAATTTGCCTCTTCTGGACATTCTAGAATTGAGACCACTTAACGCGGGGCCTGATGGGTCCCCACTTCTTTCACTTAGAGTCATGCTTCAGGGTTTATCAGTGGTGTAGCTCGTGTCAGTGCTTCATTTCTCTTTATGGCTGAATAATATTGGATTTTGTGGATAGACCACATTTTGTCTATATATAGTTGATGGACATTGTGTTGTTGCACTTTTTGTCTATTATGAATAATCCTGAAATGAACATCCATTTGCAAGGTTTTGCTTGAATATATGTTTTCAGATCCGTTGGGTGTAGTCGAATTCCCGAGTCCTACCTTAATTCCTTGTTGAACTTTTTGAGGAATCCCCATACTGCTTCCCACAGTGGCTACAAAATTGTACGGTCCTGCCAAAAACAATGGAGAGTTCTAGTTTCTCTACGTTTTCCCCAACATTTATTTCATTTTTATTTAAAAAAAAAATTATACTAGTGGGTGTAAGTGGTATCTCACTGTGGTTTTGAGTATTCATAATGACTAAGGATGCGAGCATCTTTTCATGTCCTTATTTAGCTATTTGAATATCATTTTTGGAGAAATGTCTACTCACGATCTTTCCTTATTTTTTAATTGGGTTGCTTGTCTTTTTGCTGTTGAATTGTAAGAGTTCTTTATCTATTCTGAGTATTGGATACTTAGCAGGTATATAACTTGCAAGTATTTATATTTTTAACCATTCTCTTGACTTTTCACTTTTTCTAAAAAGATTTATTTGTTTCTTTTAGGGAGAGAGTGAGCACGAGAAGGGGAGAGGGAAAGGGGAAAAAAATGTTCAAGCAGATTCCCTCTCCGCATGGAGCCGGACGTGGGGCTTCATCTCTGGAGCCTTGAGATAAGGATCTGAGCCAAAACCAAAAACCAGACATGTAACACACTGAACCACCCAGGTGTGCCCAGGTTTTTCACTCTCTTGTTAATGCCCCACAATTCATAAGTTTTAAATTTGTATAAAGTCCAATTTAATAGTAATTATTTTTTAACAGTAAGTGCTTTTCTTATACATGAGAAGACTCAGATTTAAAAACAACACACAACAAATATTTAAAACTCTAAACCCTAAAAAAGAGAAGGCTCTTCTATCATACCCAGACAGTGACTTCGTGTAATGCGGGTTATCGAGCACTAAATAAAGTTACTGCTGTTGTTTAAGACAAGGAAACAGCTATGGCTACATTGACCTTTTTGTTCGAAGAAGTTCTGAGTTATTCAGATAAGGTGTCTACCCTGCTGAATGAGATCTTTTATCCCAAGAAGACAGTTGTTGTTTTTAAAAAATTATCATTATCAAATTCATCTACCAAGAAATTTTAAATAGTCTCTTCTGTTTAAATGACATTAAGGATCTGCCTTAAACTAACACCAACCAGGAAAATCAAAGAAAAGATTGACAGGGTGTTCCTAACTTAGCAGTTTCAATGCACAGCCACACACAGTCAGGTGATGTGCTTGTAAAGTCCCAGCAGAAAGATCTTGGAGTCAGAGAAAAGAGAAACTAAATAAAGTATTGCAGTGCAATGTGAAAGCAAAAATTAATGAAAGGGAGGAATATATACAGATGTTACTGAATATAAAGGATTTGCATATTCTCTCAAATTGGCTGCTTTTGAGTAACTAAAGTATGAGTTAAAAATAACCAGACAGGGCACCCGGGTGGCTCAGTTGGTTAAGCGACTGCCTTCAGCTCAGGTCATGATCCTGGAGTCTGGGGGATCAAGTCCCACATTGGGCTGATCCATGGGGAGTCTGTTTCTCCCTCTGACCTTCTCCCCTCTCATGCTCTCTCTCATTCTCTCTCTCAAATAAAGAAAATCTTAAAAAAAATAATAATAAATAACCATACCGTGGTTTGAATCAGATCTTCATTTTATTTCATAATTTTGTTATTGAGTAAGAAGGGTTATGGTGAACGCTAATGGAGATATCTCTGATTCTGTCCACTAGAAATCTTGGACCCGATTTCTGCATCTGTTATTTTATGGAATATGCTATCCGGTAATTCACTAGATGCTTTCTAAGTGTGCAGCCCAGAGTTCCTGCAGGAGTCATATGCATAGCTGTTGCCTTGAACGGCCTTGAAGGATCGTGAGGGGAACTCCATTTCCTTGTCGACAGAGCAAGACGTTCACCCACCAGTTATGGTGGTGAAAAGATGGGATAATGCATGTGAGAATTGTAAGGTGTTTTGGAGTTTAAGTGTGAGCCTCCCTACTTACGTGGCAGTTGCAATGTACCAGGTATTATCCTGAGATTTAATAAGTACTGAAAAATTAAGTTCTCAACCCTGTGAGGTCGATACCATTCTTTTCTCCCCTTTTCACAGATGAGAACACTAAGGGCAGAGTTTTTTTTAATATAACTTTCTCAAGGTCATGTAGCTGAGAAGTGCCAGAGTTAAATTTTGAACCTAGGCAGTCTGGCTTGAGAATCTGTGTTCTTACTATGACTTTATGCTGCTTACATCTAAAATCTAGATGTATCTGATGGAGATTTGAGTCTTTGAGTTAATTGATACAGTAAATATTTACTGGGTACCTGTTATGTGTCCAACATCTCTGGAAACATTGGAAGATCTAGCAATGCTGGGGCTGTATTTTTGTGTTCTCTTCATGGTGATTGTTAGCTGGAATCCAGCTGTCACTGCTGTCTTCTCATGGGATCACCATATGTGGCTTGATTCATTTACTTGTTTACCTTCATGAGTCCTGTAATCAATCACATTTGTTACTTGCTAACATGGGGCACAGGCAAGGAAAGTAGATCACAACCAGAA
The DNA here is from genome assembly GCF_011764305.1 of Mustela putorius furo. NCBI lineage: Eukaryota > Metazoa > Chordata > Mammalia > Carnivora > Mustelidae > Mustela > Mustela putorius. Next base: position 16,345,476 of record NW_025421402.1, on the reverse strand, counting down.
CATTAAGCACAAAGGCAATGATAAACATCATGGCATGAATTCAGTTTTCCAAGTTCTCTTGCTGCTGTCATTCACCACAGGTCCATGAGCCAATGAAATTTGTTGGGTATCCACTGAATGCCTTGCATGGTGGGATAAACACTTAAAATTTAAAAGTTTAAAATCAGATGGTCAAGAAAAGCCAACACCAAAAGATGACAAGTTAATATATAGGAAGTACAGTAATACTTTCACTAGTTGGAAAATTTTAATAATTTGTCTTTTAGGCAGAGATTTTTTTCAGTTGTAGAGTTTGTTTTCTTATAAAGAAAACGTAAATAAGCAATATTGGACCCACGCCAGAAGGCAGACTTCAGAGTATACCGCAAAAAGTTGGGAGACAATCGACAGCGTCTCTAGTGTTTTCAAATGGTTCTTGTAGGATGATTGAGCGGTTTTCACAGCAATTACCCTGAGTGTGACAGGCTCCAGAAGAGTCTTCAGAATGGAGAGAGAATTAAATATGCTGAGTACTGTGTTATCGTTAACGTACTCCACTGCGTTCTACTTTTTGAACAATGATTAATTATTATTAATGAAAGTACTTGATAAGCATGAGCCACCTGTGTAAATTCATAGGCCACTTAAGAATGGAGAGTCCACTTTTTGAAGGCCTGGTGCCAGGCAGAGGAAATAGTTTAGCATTCTGTATGCTGTGGCCAGTGTCTCATAGCTTGGCTCTCGCCATGCTTTGGCTAATTACTGTGTCCACGTCCATAGACATGAGTCAAGTGTTCTGAGGGACAGTTTGCCGAGTGGACTGGCATGGCTGCATGCGCCGTTGGTCTAGCTCTGTGTTGTCTGTCTTCAAAGAATCAGCAGAAAATCTTTCTGTGTTGAATGCTTGCTGTGATAGAGCTTGTTTAATACCATAGAACGTTAAAATAACTGTGAACTTATTGATTTGTTAAACAGTGTGTGTGAGTACCTGCTAGGTTTCAGGGCAGAGTTTCATAAAAGCTCTCCCCTTCTCCAGTGCTGTGAGGTGGGTGCGCGGCGGTTTGGTAACTAGGTTAGGAAATGGATCATGAGACCTGCAAAGAGGAAGTAAAGCTGGGAGGTCACTGCCATGGCCCCGTGAGTGGTGGGGATGCCGAACTGGGCCTCAAACCAGGCTTCTGATACCAAATTAGGGACCGCTCTTCCACGGGGGCTCTTGTTCAGCATTTCTGAGAGTGGATTCCACCTGAACACCTGTCAGGATGACCTCGGATATTTGTGGAAAATGTCGAGACCTGGGCTCTCTCTAGAAGTACTCTGAAAATGCTGGATCCCCAGGATGTTGTATTTTTAACAGTCCCCTCAGTAGATTTTTTTTTAAAGATTTTATATATTTATTTGCCAGAGAGAGGGACCACAAGCAAGGGGAGCAGCAGGCGGAATGAGAAGCAGGTGCACCCCTGAGCATAGAACTTGATCCTAGGACCCAGGGATCATGACCTGAGCCGAAAGCAGCCATTTAACTGGCTGAGCCACCCCAGGCGACCCTCAGTAGATTTTTTTATACACAATAAGTTTTAAGCATCGCTGGTCTAGATACTAATAATTTTGGTATATATGGTCAGGTTAATTTGATGCTAACAGAAGATAGTTTGAGAACAAAGGAGAAATTTTCTGACCACAAATGGTAAATGCTCGTGGACTCTGAACAGTAACCTCACAAACTGGGAGTTGAACGTGATCTTCAAAGTGATCTTCCTCTTTGGGGAGGTTGTCTTTATTTAGACTATTCCACAGAGATGGAAATAGTCTTATAAACCATGTTCTGTGGGACCCTACTGCCCTAGGACATTCATTAACTCATCAAACACTTATTTAAGCATCCAGAACTGTGTTAAACAGTTGAGGAACGGCAGTCGAAGAAAGCAGCGTGGATTCTGGTGTCCTGGGACCTGTAGTCTGTTGAGGAAAGATGTTAGGAAGTGTTTTGCCCCAAGGCCCCTGGGTGGCTCAGTTGGTTGAGCCTCTGCCTTGGGCTTAGATCATGATCCCTCATGGTCCTGGGATGGTGGGTTTCCGGCTCAGTGGGGAAGCCTGCTTCTGCCCCTCCCCCTGCTGTTAATTCCTCTCTTTATCTCTCCCAGATAAACAAACAAGTAAAATCTTAAAAGAAAAAAAAAATAAGTAACTGTTTTGCTCCAGAAGCTTTCAGGGAGACCAAAAAATTTGGGCTCTATAGGTTTCTTCACAGCAGGACATGTCAGAGCCTTCAGTGTACTAATATGTGATGTGGGTATCTGAGAGAGGACTGTTGTTTGTGATGTTTTCCAGACTTACCATAGCATCCTTCACATACAGAACAGCTCCTGGTCTCATGCTCTACAGGATCCCTTTTGGATCTCATTTGCTTATACATTTCAGTAAGATCCTGTCCCTCCCAACCTTCCCCACCAAAAAGCCCAAATCTGTGGCACTGGAGTAGATTTGGAGTGTATCTTAACAGTGAAATCTCACTGCACCTTCACCGCCATGCCCCCCTCCCCCTGGGGTCCTTTTGTTCTAATATCCTAATGAGCACTGGGGTAACCCATGGCAATGGGCAGACTTTAGTCAAAGAACTAGTGTCCAAGAATTTCATGAGCTTTAGGCCGTCTTTGGAGTTGGACTGGGTAATGAATTTGAACATGGAGTGGATCGCTGGGTACGTCTCTGTTCTCTCCAGCTGGCGAGTAAAGTCAGAAGGTTTGTTTCTGGTTCCTTCAGGGATTCCGAGGCCATCTGGGAGCATCTGGTGTGGGAAAAGTAGTGTTTATGGGGTTCACATGCCAGTCTCCCCACTTGGAAAACTGCGTGCTGTTTGAGGAACACCCGGCCTTTGGTTACGTGCATAGGATCAGATTTTTTGCTGGGAAAGACCTCCTGCCTGCCAGTGCATTGTCTGCTTTTACCAGGATAGTTGTCGGGAGAAGGAGAACCCAGGCATTTTCAGTGGACCGCCTACTGTCCAGTGACGTCCTGTTTTTTCCTTTTTTCTTCTTCTTTTTCTGAGGCAGCAGCTCTGTCTAAACAGGACCAAGTGACTTGGCAGCCGCTCGGGTAACTAGGAAAGGTGTGCTCTCCCGATGGATGGCTTTCCCTACTCGGGTCCTTGCCGCCACGTCAGCACCCTGACTCATGCTCCTGGAGAGCTCTTAAAGAGGCCTCTTCAGCTTTGTTTGTTTTTCTTCGTTATGATAATATTGAAAGACATGTTGCTTTATTGTTCGTGAAGTATGTGCTCTGTTCATGAACAGGTTTTACCACACAGGCTGCCCGGCGGAAATACAAAGTAAAGTAAAGAAACACAGCAGTATCCCGGGAATTCATACAGTCATCGCCCGAGTGTGTAGATACTGGAAACAAAGTGGGGTTTTCCCCCTTTCCAGAGTGGCCCGAGTAAGTGCTCAGCTTTCCATTCTTTGAGGAGACCGCGGATCTTTAAGTGTTGGTCTCTTAAAGTCAAAGTCTAGGTTCGGTTTCCTTTTTCGATTGCTGTGAACAAGAGGAGTTAAAGGCAATTGTTGTCTGCAGGGCGCCCGCACCCTAGGCGTGGAGGTAGTCAGGAGGGTAAGTACCTGTATTGTGATAATACCAGACAGATACCCGATCAATGCTAAAGGAAAGGTTCGTAAGTGCGGTTCGAAGGAGTTGAATGGCCACGAAGAATTACAAAAGGAGCCTCCCAGAGCTTGCTTTGAGATTAGTTTTTAAAAATGGGCAGAAGTGAAATTGTAGCAGAAAAGAGGAAAAAAATATGCTTACGGTTTTGTTTATAAAGACAAGAATGTGAAGGAAGGCATGAACATGGGAAAATACAAGGCCCACTTGAGACGCAGAGGTGTGTTGAGGATGGAGGGCGGCAGGTGTGGGGGAAGGTAGCGGTGAAGAAGGTCAGATCGAACGTGACTGAGGGGCTCCTGGATAGGATACATCATTGGGTGTGTAATCCATTCATTTTTGCTTTTGATCTTTAAGACAGCAGGGAAGGTTACTTTTGAGGCCTTTGTTCATCAAAATTTGCATACCATTTCCATTGTTCAGGTTTCTGCCAGAAAGTAGTTAGGTTTCTGCGGGGCACGTTTCCCAGGTCCCTTTGCATCTGGTTGGGGCCTTATGATGTTACTGTTGAAAAGAATCCACAGTAAAGTACATAACTTTCAGGCTAACGTGGTTTAGAAGCATGTGTGCCCTTTCTACCTGGACTGTTGAAGGGAAAAGCCTATAAACAAAGGATTTCAAGCTCTTAGGGGAGATGGAGTTACTGGATGGAGGTGCCTGGGTCCTGTTCAGTATGCAATTGGACTTCATGTAAATGAGAAAGTTCTTGGTGTTAAACTACTGAGATGTGTAAATTTAACTTTACAGCAGCTAGTTACCTTGATTAATATAGGTATTATTACAGGTGCATGTAATATAGGCTCATAGATGTAACTTACTCAAAATCACATACGTAGTAAGAAGTGAGGCCGGGATACACATCCAGCTCTCTTCAGAGTGCTTCTCTCTTTACGGTATTCCCACAGTTTTAACTAGTGTCTGTATGCTAGTAGGTATTGGTTCTCCACTGCTGGTCCAGACTTCTTTTTTGGGGGTCCAGACTGGTATAGGCAGTTGCCTTCTAGATTTCTCTACTTGAAAGTGTGTATTATTTAGGGCATAGAATAAATTATTTTCAATTAGATTCCACAGTGCCTGGGTGCTTCAGTTGGTTAAGTGTCTGCCTTCGGCTTACGTCATGATCCTGGGGTCCTAGGATTGAACCCCTCATCCCATCAGGCTCCCCTGTCAGTGGGGAGTCTGTTTCTCCCTCTGCGCTCCCCCCCCCTTGTGTGTGTGTGTGCACGTGCTCTCCCTCTTGCAAAATAAATAAATCAAATCTTTAAAAATGAATTAGACTCTAATCTAGAATGGATTAAATAAGTAAAAAAGAATAATCCCCCCAGAATAAGTGTTTTTTTTTTATTTTAAAGATTTTATTTTATTTATTTATTTGACAGAGATCACAGGTAGGTGGCGGGGTGGAGGGTAGTGGTGGGGGGAGGGCTTGGGGGAAAGCAGGCTCCCGCTGAGCAGAGAGCCCGATGTGGGGCTTGATCCCAGGACACTGGGATCATGACCTGAGACAAAGGCAGAGGTTTAACCCACTGAGCCACCCAGGCACCCCAGAATGAATGCTTTTAATGGAATTCTTGGTCTGACCTGTCTCCTTTGTTGACCCATTGGTTCTTTCCATAGTGCTTTCTTGCTACCCCAACTCCTGGTTATCCGAGAAGAAATCCAGGATAAGCAATTTCCTTTTAAGCAAATGACACAGAGGTTGCATACTTTGGCTCGTATTCTCTTTCAAAAGTTTTAGTCACGTGGACATAGGGAGGCTAAACAGTGTGGTCACTAGTCGGTGGTTCTGTGCTGGCTGAAACAGCATTAGATAAAAGAGGAGAAGGATGTTGGAGGACAACCATCATTCTGGCAGGAAGGCCTCAGATATTAAGCCTCAGTGGGTTCAGAAACACACTCCCCTCTTTACCCAAATTGAGTTCTCATCTTGTATTCCCCAACTTGGTTCACGGCCACCCCAACCTCCCGGAGGCCCAGAGACCATGGTGTACTTTGACTTTTTTTTTTACCTTATTCCCCTTCATCAGTCGTCTTCATCTCCTCTGTATCTTTTGAAGCTGCCTGCTCTGCTTAATCCCCTAGTGCTGTCTGGGTCTGTGGCTTTCTCGTCCCTCACGGAGACTTGTAGGATGGCCTCCTAACTGGTCACCCCGTCTCCAATATCAACCTATCAAGGACATCCTTCACACTACCATGAGAGTGATTTTTCTAAAATGCAAATCTGATGATCATTTTACTCCCTTTTTACAACCCTTCAGTGATTTCCCATGGCAAAAGTCCAAATTGCTTTGCAGAGCACAAAAGGCCCTCTGTGGTTTAGTCCCCGAGTCTCTGCAGCCTCATTTCTGACACTTTACTGCTCCCTCCTCCAAACAGATCACACCCACAGCTTCGGTTGTACTGAACTATGTCAGGCTGTTTCATTTCTTTGTGTCTCTGCTCATGTGTTCCTTCTGCCTAATGAATCATTATATACGTTCTAACCCCCGCCACGGCTGACACCTCATCTGTGGCGTGTCCCAACTTTCTCTAGGCAGAGTTCAGCACTGTTTCTTTGTTGTTTCATGTATTCCGTGGATTTTATTGACTATCTGTCCCTTTTAGGCATCGTGCTGTGCGTTGGCTGAGATGGGGAGAAAGAGAGATTGTCCCTGCCCTTGAGGGGTTTATAGTCTAATGGTAGAGTTGGACGTTGGTCAGATATTCCTACAAACAAACATAAAATTACAACTGTGATAAATAACTGTGAAAAACAAAAAAAGGGCACAAGGGTTGGCCCATAGGAGGAGAACTTGACTTGGTAAGGGAGTACAGGGGAGACTTTCGCCAAGGAAGTGTGCTTAAGTGGAAATGGAATGATGAATTTACCAGATGAGAGAAATGACTTGTAGCTAGAGGTAAGTGTGTACAAAACCTTCATGTTAGGAGGGAATTGGGATTCTAGGAGAGGGAAAAGTTTCCTTGGATACTGTCAGGGTTCCTGAATGAGCCTGAAAATGAAACTGACAAAGCCAGATGAACAGGAGGAAATTGCACACATTTATTTGATGCAAATATGGGAATGAGGGAACCTTCATGAGGAACTGAAGACCCAAAGAAGTGGTTAAACCTGAATGTTTTTGTGCTAAGTTCGAGTGGAAAACAATGGAAAAATATGATAAGGCTGTGAAAGATACGATATGACCTAAGGGTAGTAAGTGGGGGGAAAAGAAAACAAGGCCCATTCATTTGGATTCTTCCTTGTGTCTGTCCATCTCAGAGACAAGAATGTTCCTTTTTCATGGGTACAGAGAGGGTACATCTCACATGAGGGCTTTATCATCGGCTTCAGGGGAGAAGCATGAGGGAAAATCAGACCTTCTTGCTTCTACTGTTTGCTCAGACTCCTTCCACTTAAAATATTCAGTATGTCAAGATACCATTTTTGGTGTAACGTGTCCTAAATTCCATTAGAATATATGAATAAGCACCAGGTTCAGTGGGGACATGGGTTGGGGTATGAGGTGTAGGATGAGACCAAAATAACTAGGGGGGGCTGCTAGACACTGAAGAACCCCATAAGCCATGTTAAAGAGGATTCTCTTTATTCTAAGAGGAATGGAGAGCCATTAAAATGAGATAGAGAAGGTCATGATCACGGCTGATGTTTGTTTAAAGAATTCGTCCTGGCTACTGTGTGAAGAATGAGTTTGAGAGTGAGCTGAGTAGAGAATGCTAGACTTGTTAGTTCAAGTAAGAGACGCAGGTATATTGAGTTAGGGTTATGATAATGGAGATGAAATAATTCATATTTAGGATGAGGTGCGGTCGATGAGGGAAAAGTGGTATGAAGGCTGGTCCCTGTGTTCCAGATGGGTGACAAAGCCAGTCATGGAGATTAGGAACACTAGAAGAAGACTGGTTTGGACAGCGTTTGAACGTGAGGTGCCTTGGGGTTATCCGGGAGGAGTCATTTCACTGTATTTTAGGTGTATTTCTGGTGCTTCATATATACTGTATTATAATTACTTCTGTGTGTGTTTCTTTTTATCAAACCGAACTTTCAAAGGAATGGAGCGGCATTTACATTACTATTAATAATACTCAGTTTGGGGTCTCCAGTACCTATTACTATAATTTATACATAATACTTTCCCAGTAAATGTTGGTGAATAAATGCTCTCAGCTGACCCCCAAAGCCCACAGTTTCTCCCCCTTCACTAATAAGGGCAAGAAAACACTGGAAAGGCAAGCTGGCACTCAATTATAGAGTATTTTCAATCCCTGGCTAAGAAGTTACATTATGACCCAACATGTAATTAAACCTTAAGTTTACATTTACTCTCCAATTCAACCTTTGTTTCAAGTAATGCTTCTGTTATTTTTAAAACCATATAATGTTTACTCAAGGGACATTCTCTCCTAAGTAAATCAAAGCCAGCCAAGCTACAAGAAAAGCACAGAGATCCTAACTTGGAAAATGAACTATGCCTTTATGTTGCAGGACTAAACAACATTAAAAGGAATCTACTGGAAGAGGGTTGGCAGATACAAAGGAAATGGAACCAGGCCTATGTGTTTTTTCACGCTTTTTCTTCTTCATTTTATGTTGGAGGTTGGCATTCAGTCATTAAGGCCGATCTGGAGAGGGACTCCGACGTTTACATGGTCCGTTGCTGGGTTATTTTCACAGCAGGGATCTGAGGGGATTCACGAGGAAGGGATAGCACCGTTTCTTGGAGTCAGAGCGATAACACTGTATTTTGAATCTGTCGAATTTCGTAGCAGTCATACAGCCTCTATGTAGAGTGAAATCAAGCTAAGTGTATATAAATGCCCTTTATTGTGTTTGGGGTGGGGGCCCCTAAAACTGGCCTGTGCGAGGCCTTGTTTGGACTGTCTGTGCACGGTGGTGTGGTTTCGGTTTCATTAACCCAGGCTAGAATGAGAATTTTCTGTACTCTAATCCTGAAATGGGATAAATCATCCCTTATCGTTTTATTAGGAATCTATACAGCTGACCTTTGAACAAAATAGGTTTGAACTGTGTAGGTCCATTTTTTAAAAGTAAATCTGATGCAGTACTGTCATTTTGTTTTCTCTTATGATTTTCTCAATAATGTTTTCTTTTCTCTAGCTTCCTGTATTGTAGGCACACAGTAGGGAATACATATTGCAGACCTAGGTGTTAACTGATGTGTTATCAGTAAGCCTTCTGGTCAGTAGTAGCTGGAGTTTATGGGGAGTCAAAAGTTACATGTGGAGGGGCACCTGGGTGGCTCAGTGGGTTGAGCCTCTGCCTTTCCCTCAGGTCATGATCTCAGGGTCCTGGGATCGAGCCCCGCTTTGGGCTCTCCACTCGGCAGGGAGCCTGCTTCCCCCTCTCTCTCTGCCTGCTGCTCTGCCTACTTGTGATCTGTCTCTGTCAAATAAATACATAAAAGTTTAAAAAAAAAAGTTACATGTGGATTTCTTACATTGGAGGGGTTGGCACCACTAACCCCCATGTTGTTCAAGGGTCTCTTGTATTTCTTAAGGCTCTATACCTGTCTTACCCCCACATGAAATAGGCGAATAACTGAAATTAAAGTGTGTATTTTTCCCCTTTCTATGCATTTTTGTATGACTCATTTTCTTTCTTTATAAGACTATATAAGCTTTATCTAATGTGAGCAAAGGGGATAGTGGTTGGCTTGAATGATTCCAGAGTTTCTCCCTGTACATGTCAATGATGAGAATCAGAATAAGTATCATGTGACCAATGACTCAATCCTATCGATTTTAATGACTGGCTGTGGCAAGCATGACTAAATATAGCTACAGACCAGAGGAAAGTGGAAAGGGGAGGATCTGGCAAGCTCTCCAGTAATTTCAGGCCACAAAGTTGGCCAAGCTAAATAAGGTCTTAGAACTGTTGGCGTTCATGTTAAGTTCGGTAGAGTGGTGAAGAGCCCAGAATCCAGAATCAGACTTCCTGGATTCAATCTTCGCTTAGCTAAGCCCTAGTGGTATGACCTTGGTCCTCCAGCTGTATGTAACTCTCTGCTTCTCAGTTTTCCCACATGAAGATGAGGTTAGTAATATGGTTACTGCACAGGGCTATTGGAAGAATTAAAGGCATTAATATCAGTCATGTGCTTTGAACAGGGTCTGGCACGTGTTAAGTACTAAGTAATTTCTAGCTGCTGTTATTATATTAGCAAGATGCTTAAGATCTGGGCTTTGTAGAGACAAAGATTTGTGAAAGCAAGGTCCATGCAACTCTTGGTGAAATGTAAAGAATTTTGAGCTTTTTGGTGAAGAATTAACTATACATCCTCTACTTGACCTTGGAAACTGAATTATTTTAGAGACTGCTTTCTATAAATGTTTTCTGAAAGTATTGCAAGTATCAAAAAATATCCCGGAGAAATTGAAGATATTGGTGTCATTTAGTGAAGGGTAAGGACCTCGGGGCAATTTAGTTTGGTGAAGAGAAAGCCAAAGGAAGTTTACCTGGGTGGAATTGGAAATGGGTTTATTAACAATTATAGTGATGTCAACCATTTATTGAGTGTTTACTATACCACAAAAACTTTAATTTGACTTAATTCTTTAATTTTGCTTAACTTTAAAAAAAATATTTTATTTATTTATTTAAGAGAGAGACAGAGCATGAGTTAGGGAGGGGAGAGGGAGAGGCTGAGCAGGCAGCCTACCTCGGGACTTGATTCCAGGACTCTGAGATCATGACCCTAGCTGAAGCCAGATGCTTAGCTGATGGAGCTAATTTTTTTGCTTAATTTTAAAAACTAGTCAACTTCATTTAATTCTCACAAAATTTTGCGAAGTGTTATCTCCATTTTATATATAGCTAAATTGAGGCCCAGAGAGGTAATGTAGCTTTCTAAAGTTCCAAAGCTATTCAAACCAGGATCTGGATTTCAACTGAGTTATGATAAACTGCAAAGCCAGTATTTTTAACTACTATGATTTCTTTCTCTCTCTATGCTGTTATATATATTAGTAGGGATCGTCAATCAGTATGTCACTTAAAGCACTTTAAAATCCCTGTGAGTGGAGAGCCTGGGTAACTCAGTTGGTTAAGCAACTGACTCTTGCTTTCAGCTCAGTCTTGATCTTAGGGTTGTGAGATGAAGCCCCACATCAGGCTCTGTGTCAGGTCCCGCATCAGGCATGGAGCCTAATTGGGATTCTTTCTCCTCCACCTCTCCCTTCAATACCTCTCTTAAAAAAGAAGAAGAAGAAAAAAAAAAGCTAGAAGCTCTATGAGTTAAGCATTCTTTGAGTCCTAGTTTTACAGATAGGAAAATGGAGGCTTAATGGAGTTGATCGACTTTGCCAGGATGATTCGGTTACCGCATACCCCATTTGGAAGCCTCCAAATTTTCTGATTTATCCACCACCGTCTATAGCACTAGACATGCTTGCCAATTCCATATTTGCCACCAACCTGGGGGCTGATGTAGGGAAAAAGAGACTCGGCAGAAACACCAGTGGAAAGTGATTCAAGGAAGAGGGCAAGCGGCAAGGGCACAGAGAGAGACACAGAGTCACCGTGACTCTCCTGCCTTGTCTCTGCAAGGTAGAAAGTATCTAACTTGGTTTTCACATTCTCCATGACATGATGATAGACTCCTTTTATTTTCTGTTTTTCATTAGTGATGTCAAAATCATAACAGAAAATATTTAAGTTTAGACTTTGGTAAAAATATCCTGAGTACACATGTGGGTGTTAAAATTCTAAGGGGTTGTAAAGAACTGATTTCCCCATGAGGTTGTAAAACACGATAATCATCCTATGTAATAGCATGCCATATTTCATTTAAGTAAGTATCATTAGGGTCAGAACATTTAGCCTTTTTTTTTTTTTTTTTAGGATTCTATTTATTTGTTAAATAGAAAGAGAGTGCCTAAGTAGGGGAAACAGCAGAGGGAGAAGGAAAAACAGGCTCTCCCCTGAGCAGGAGCCCAATGCAAGGCTTGATCCCACGATCTAGGGATCATGACCTAAGCCAAAGGCAGATTTTTGAACCCATTGAGCCACCCAGGTGCTCCAATATTCAGCTTTTTGATAAATTCTGTCAGTAAGTTCAATAGATAATGCGTGAGCCAGCTCAATTCTTTAAACACAACAAGCAAATCATGGGTTGTTTTTAGTCTGGTTTGAATTAGCGGCATATCATTATACTCTAATTGGGGACTTGCCAATGAAATGACAACCAGAGTTAGGACCTGCCGGTGATCACTGTTATCTGTGGTGATGGCTTTATATGTACATTCCTCTCAAGAGAATTAAGATATTTGTATCCAGAAATGGAAATGTGCCTATCTTAACGTATTTTATCTGTAATACCTACATAGAATGCAGACATTTTTTGAGAGATAAGAGAGTGTGTGTGCATGATCAGTGGGGTGCAGAGGGAGAGAGAAAGAATCTTAAGCAGGGTCCACGCTCAGTGGACAGGCTCGATCTTAGGACCCTGAGATCAAGATCTGAGCCAAAGTCAAGAGTTGGATGCTCAACCAACTGAGCCATCCAGGTGGCCCAAGAATGCAGACATTTTAACAGGCTGAGTGTGGAATCAGGATTATGGGAAAACACCACATCTTAATAAATCTTTTGTTCAGTCTTTCTTCCTCTCTGTATCCACTTGTACCAAAAAGTACCATTGAGAAATAGCACATGGATTGGAAATTATCCTGCTATAAATTCATTAATTCATTCACTTTTTCATTAAATTTATATCAAATAGCTATCAAATACTAGATACCATTCCAGGTATGGAATGGGAGTGAATGAAACAGACAAAAAAACAGACAAAAGTTTTCAAGTTCATGGAGCTTATATTCTAGTATAGAGATAGTTGGTAAACAATACAAGTAGGTAAATATGTAGGATATAAGATCATTGTAAGCACTAAGAAGAAAAAGGAAGGGACGGAGAGAGGAAATATTTGGGAGGGTGAAGTTTAGAGTGCAGAAAGTGAGAAAGTGAGGTTTGAGTGCAGACATGAAGGAAATGAGGGAACCAGCCTCACAGACATCTGGGGGAAGAGCATTTCAGGCAGAGGGAACAGCAACTACAGAGGTGCTGTGGTAGGGGCAGGCCTGGCAGGTTTGAACAGGGAGGACAATGACACTGGAACACAGGGAACAAGAGATGCATCGGAGAGGATATGGGGTTGGGGGTAGGGTTTGCAGGTTCTGGGGGCCCTATGGGTCAGAGTTTGTAGAATTTGACTCCAAATCATGCCAAAAGCAGGTTGAGTGTGGGCAGATAGGCGCTGTTTTGGAACACGTGTGAATGAGGTTCTTTTCACGTCAGCTGACCTTGACTGAATACCAGCCACATAGCATGCACCGTGCTATACTCTGGAGGCCCAAAGAAGAATGATAAATATACTTCCCTCAAGTTATTCAGTCTGGTAGAGAAGATAGAAAAGTTAAAAACATTTGAAGAGGGTACACTCTCGACTTCCTTCTGTTTTGCGTAGGTTTGGCCCAGCCACATTTTTCCTAGAAACTGAGGGAAGGCTCATGGTAGATCACAAGACCACTGTCTCTCAGCAGCATGGAGTGACTACCCATTGCCTCACTTCCCTACCTGCAGCACATCTCTCTAGGGAAGAGAAGACGCAGTTAGCTATCTGACATTTTTGATTGCCATGCACGAGGGACAGTGTATCCCATTGCCGTGAAAAGATTCTTGAATGTTCTTGAGAAGTTGTAGATAAATTGAAATCAAGTCCAGGTGAGCTGTATTCAGGGTGAATTCCAAGTCATCAGTAATGCCAATAAATCCATGACTTATCATCTTGCGAAATGAAAAATCACCTCACATTATTTCAGTAAGGCTAAACTTTCTCACTCTGCTAAGTAAGAGATAGCTGTAATTAGACACCTTGGTCAGGGAGGACTAATTGCTTTCAGCCTTGCCCAAATTGCCATGTAGCAAGAGTATGAGATCTTTCTGGCTGACAGGCTAGTGCTGCCTTCTGCATCCGGGTCAGGGGCATATTGATTCTTTCCTTCTTGGTTATTCCTGCTTATTTTCTTCCACCTAGCACTTCTTACAGTTTCATACATCAAACTGGTAGGAAGCTTCAAATTTTAACAATTTTGTTTTTTTGTGGTACCGGGTAAAGCAAGATCTCTGATCTCTGTGGTGAGACATACCTTTAAATACTGTTAAAGGTGCCACTGTCTTCATCCAAATTCTTAAAGGGAGGAGTAACAAAGGAATTTCGGACATCTTTAATCAACCATGGTTTGCCCTCTAGTGACAAACTAATTATATTCTTCCCAATTGTAAAACATTTCCATTCCTTCCCAAGGCCCCCAAAGACTTTTCCCATTGTAGCATCAGTGTCAAGGTCATAATTTTGTCATGGAAATCAGATTCGCACAAGGATGGGGCTCCCCAGAGGGCAGTTCCTTGAAAATGGTTTCTCTTCATCGGAAGGCCTATGAACTAAAGAGATAAAGTTATTGACCCACCCACATTCCCCATTTAGTAGATACTAGTGTGTGCAGATAAGATAACTGTGGTACACACTAGTATTCAAAATGGCGGAGGAGGACTAGGATGCCCATGGTAGTTACGGATCCATAGCAATTCTGAAATTGGCCAGGTCACATGCTGTCAGTTCCTTAATTACATTCCCAGCCTGCTGCCCGGGAATGATTCTTTGAGGTTCTGGTCTCTACCCTTTGATATCTTGGTTCTACATTTGAATCAGCCTTCATGGAAAAGAGAAAGATAATGCCCATGTTTGCAACTGTATAGCTTTGTCAGCCTCTTTCCTGCTGGTAGAGGGTTGGGAGTCCCTCTTTTCATGAAAAGACTGCTTTTCATTTTGTGTTGGCTATCTTAGCCCTTCAACTGATACAATTCTCTTAAAAACACATGGGTTTCCCATGACTTATGGACACTTACTCCTTTAGTCAAAATTCTCCCCTACATTTCTCTCCAAGGCACATGCCTCCTGGCCTTAAGTCATGTGTGAGGCTAGTATAGAATAACACCCAAGATGCGTAGAAGTTCTGTTACTTACTGGAGGAGGTTTATAAAACTTGACTTTAGAACCTTAAAAAGCCCTTTCTAGAGCTGAACATTTCTGTGGGACTCCAGCTCACATCATTCTGAGGTCTTAACACAGACTCTAGGTTTGATCCTTATCTTGACACAATTAAACATTTCTTGCTTGGAAGATCCTTTTTTGAGAGAGGCTACAAATGAGAAATCATTTCTTTTGAAACCCAGCAAATCCTGAATCTAAATTCCACTAAAAAAAAAATTGAACAGTATTGTCTTTAATCCATTTTTGTCTTCTTGAATTTTATTTAAGGTGACTAGAAGAAGGCAGCTAGCACTTTCAACAATCTGCCCAGAAATCTTAGTCATATCCTCAAGATCGTTGGGTACTGTTCTTTTTTTTTTTTTCCCCTGTTTTCCACATCATTACAAACAAGACTTTGATAACTGTCCCGCCCATATTTCTGCAGCCTCCCACACATTCCCCTTTGTCCTAGTTCCCATCTTCACGAGGTCCTTCTAGCTCTCACTATTCATCTCCTTGAGGCCCTAATGACTGGTGTTTGCCATTTGGACCCAAAGCCAATGCAACACATCTTAGATTTTTTTTTTTTTTTTTTTTTTTTTAGATAGAATCCCTCTTCTGAAAACAAATTTTACTTCAGTTACATATGGATATATATATATATATACACACACACACACACACATATATATATATATGTCTGTGTGTGTATATATAGGAAAACTCACCCCAGAACTGAGTGGCTTAAAACCATCACTTTATTTTGCTCGTATTTTGTTGATGTGGAATTTGGAAGGAGCTTGGCTGGGTAGTTGGTGCTTGGGGTCTCTTCCAGAGTTGTAGTCAGGTGTCGGTCAGGGCTATGGTTACCTGACATAGCTGACCTCCAGGTGGGTCACTCACAAGGCTGACAGTTGATGTTGGCTGTTGTCTGGGACTTAGGTGGGGTTGCCAACCTGAGCCTCCATGTATGGCTCCCCCTTATGTCATGGCTTCTCACTGTATAGTGTCTTGTGTCTAAGAGGGAATGTCTTGAGAGAGGATGTTCCATGGGATCCAGAGAGTGGCTGCAACGTTTCTTGGGACTCAGCTTTGGAAGTCTCCGAGTGTCATTTTGGGTAAATTCTAACAGCTCAAGTTCAATGGGTGGAACTATTATCCTTTCAGTGAGAGAAAGAACAAATGATTTGTGGTGCTCTTTAATTTCCCACATTTATTCTCAGGGTCCATTTTTGGGGAGATATTGGTGGCTTGCGTGCTTTCTGAGAGCCAGTATCTGAAAATCTGGGAGCTGGTTCAGGGGAATCTGTGATCTAGGAGAAATGGATAAAGAATCCCAATCCAGACAAGTCTTCTTGTTAGAAGCTTTTTGTCCTGAAAAAGTACGTTTATGAAATCTTGCAAACCTTGACGAGATGCGGTCTTTCTCCTGTGGCTTATTCATACTTCCCGTATTTCGGGCGCCATGGACTCATCTGCACATAAATGTTGAAGTTGTGTGAATCCTGTCAGAATGGTCCATTTGTTTGCTTCGACTGGACGGTGCCTCCTATTTTATAGTCTTCACCAGGATTCAGTGACCTTTTAACAGTAGAGTATCAAAGTCTTGACCTTTTGTTTTGGAGAGCTGGGTGCTAAGGAGGCTGGAGTGGTGAAACACTGTGGTTATATCCCAAGTGTGAGGGGGTGTGGCAGGCTCCCGAGCTCCCAGGAGCCTGGAGGCTTAATGACTCTCAAGGTCCATGTTGGAGGGGGTGGAAGTGGGCAGCACAGGGCACTTTCAGTAAACCCTTGTCTTTGCCAGACATTGTGCCCTCTTGGGCTCCTGGACCCCAGTGATTGAGTTCTATTCTACTTCTTAAAAGAGGACCCAGCCCTTGAATCTTTTTTTTTTTTTTTTTTTTTTTTTTTTTTTTTTTTTTTTTGGGTATGGCTGCACACTTGGAGCAAGCAATAAAGAGAATTCAGAACTCTTCGGAAGCAGGGTGGACATTTGACCTCTGACCCCGAGTGACATTAAAGAAAAGACTTAAGTGGAAGCAGGGTGAACTCTAACAGGGGTGAAGTGGAAGCCGGAGTCACATGGCAAAATTCAAGCTCAGCCTCAAGCAGCTGCTTGGTGAGGAATCACAGCAAAAATCAAAGTCCGTGATTCCCTGTGGTCAACAGTAAGCTAGGTTTGGAGGATGAGGTGAAGAAAGAGGCAAGCAGGCAGGTGTTTGTTATGGTTGGAGCAAGTGGAAGTTCCGAGTCAGGAGGACAACGTGGTGAAAAGCTATCACATTTTGGAAGGCCAAATGGACAAGTGTAGGTGATTTGAAGGGATTTCCTTGCCACACGTGTGGTGTAGTGGTTTCAGCTCACTCCGATCAACTGAAAGTTGCTTTTCAGAGTGCTATGTTGAGAACAAGACGGGCCATGTTTGGTATGTTCAGGAAAGGATGCCAGGATTGAAGGCCAGTCTGCCATGGTGCCGAGGCCAGGTGGTGTCAGCAGCCTATGTGCCGTGTGGTTGTCTAGTCTGTGGCCGTGAAGAGGAGGCTGGCATGTGAGCTTCAGAATGAGATCTTGGAAAGCTCTCTAGTGAACAACAAAGTAGGCTAGGTGAAGTGGCTTGGAATTAGAAACTAACTGAACAGGAATGATTTACCTCTTGACAAGGTCACGGTTCAAGTATCTCAACTTAAAGACCCTTTATAATCAGCTCTGGAAGCCAGAAATGAGAACATCTCAGAGTTTACTAACGCCGGAGCTATTCATGAATTGTGGCCATTTAACCACTGGCCTTTGGGAATTTTTTGGCCTTTTCTTCCACTGATGTTTTTAACTTTGCTAACCTCACCTGTCTCTATCCCCTTTTTTTCCTTGATCATTGGATGATTTGGGACTTCTTCATTTATAGGACTTGGTTCCCTCTGTTATGAGGGCAGGTGGATGAAAGTGACCTCCTGTAACAACCCGCAGGGCAGGGGTGTGTCTGGTGATATGGGGAAATGCATAGTTTCAGAAACTACGTCCAACAGGTTTTGATATGGCACCTGGTGAAACTATCCCCTTCCACCACTGTTAAAAATTGAGGATGTTTGCTATTCCCAGGCTCCTTTGATGATATATCTTGAACTACTAGGTGTTTCAGCTAGTTCAGTCTGGAACATAAGCAGGCAAACCTATCTGAATGTATTTGACCCTGAGGAAAAGAAAAAGGACCTTGGCCTTGTACTTCATGCCTTACGGTGGTCTCTGGCTATGGGCCTGTAGGTGTTGAAAAGGAGTATATGGAACAGAGGGTGAGTTTGTAACCTATTTTCTTTGTGTTTTTGCTCAGTAGCCATTTAAAATAGCCTTGCATCGTATCCAAATGAAAGGAAATTCCCACTCCATGCCATGAAGTTCTCTTGGAGTATTTTCTTCACTAGTTTATACACATTCATTCTTGAACACCAGGGTGGGAAAATCAAGCTGAAGCTGGGCTCTTGTGTATTTACTCTTATCCCAAATCTATCTGCTGGATAAAGTCCTTGTCTTTTAGACTACCACATTGCATTTTGGGGTATAGGTTAAAAGATATCATATGTCCATGCAATCTGTTCTAAATAAATTATTGTAAAGATTTTTTGAAAAAAGACCCATTTGATTTGATTAAACAGAGTTTGGCAAATACCATCATAGAGCTATAACGAACTACGGAAGTCTATGTGGTAGACAATCTCTTTGTAGGAGGAGATGGGGAATGACACAAGGAGGTGGTATTTAGGAAGGGATTTTTAAGAATGAGTGGGATTTTGACAAAGAGAAATGTTGGTGGGGTTTGAAAGAGAATGAAAGATATGGACATGGTGGCCATTCTGTCTGGTTTTGTTTGAATGGGTTAAGAGTCCGTGTGGTAATGAATTAGGAGAAAAGCCAGGAAAGATTAAAATTGTGGAGAGATTTGAATGTCAGTTTGGGCATTTGTTTTTAATTTGGTAAGTTATGAGGAGTTACTGAATTTTTTTAAAGCTAGCTCTAATATTATCAGAGTCGGGAACGACATGCTTTAAGTAGAGTTCATCTGAAATGGGCCACTCTGTTTATGAAGATTTTTATCTATATAAGCACATAAATATGTACATATAAATTTCCACAGCCAAAGGAAAAGGCTGTATTTTATGGCGTAAAATTATATTTTTTGGCTCTGACTCAGCAGTCATAAAATATAACTATTTCCAAGCACAAGAAAGATGGAAAACACTCTTTATAACATCTTAAATAATTGTATGGAAGCCAATCCCGTGGCCCTTGTGCATAAGTAGCTCACACTGAATTTTAGGGGAGTTTTTAAAATACATTGCAGCATTACATTTGGGCCTAGAAACAGACCATATATTTAACAGGTAACTTCTCTGTGAACTTCCAGCCCTACTACTTACAATGAAATGTTCGTATATGCATTTAAATGCAACTATTAAGAAGAATTTGAATGTTTTCCTATGTCTGTTGACAAATAAAATGAACTTTCTAAACTAAGCCCAAAGGGAAAAAAAACCATAATATCTATGTATGACTTTCAGCTTCCGGGTTAAAGGAGAGGACTAGAAGTCATGCAGGACACTCTGTTAAGGAAGCATTGGTATTTGATCCTGTCATGCAAAAGTTAAGGTAGTGCTTTGAACACTGGGTAATGCCATCACTAATAAAAATTAGTGTGGCCTAAGTTAATCCAAGGCAGAAGAGTTGGAGTCACGCAGAACCTGGTGAACATTAGCGAGGGTTACCTTGCCAAGGGTTCTTAGGAAGATAAGACTTGAAGTACAATAGTGGCCCCTTGTCTGTGGGATTCACTTTCTGTGGTTTCAGTTACCTGTCGTCGACTGCAATGTGGAAGCAGATGGTCTTTTTTTTTTCTGAGGAATCATTAGAAAGTCAGTAGTAGCCTCGCACTGTGTCCCGGTGCCTGTGTCCTTCATCTCACTCACTTCTTCACATGGGCATTTTATCATCTCATATCGCTGCGAGGAGAAGCATGAGTACAGTAGAGAAAGATACTTGGAGTGAGAGCTAGGCCACATTGACATAACCTTTCTGATGATATTATGTGATAATTGTTCTATTTTATCATTATTGTTGTTAATGTCTTACTGTGCCTGGTTTATAAATCGGTCTTTATCACAGATATGTATGGATAGGAAAAAAAAAACGCATTATATATGTAGAGTTTGGTACTATCTGTGGTTTTAGGCATCCACTGGGGGTCTTGAGACATACCTCCACAGATAACGGGAGACTGCCATCCTTTTATTGACTTAACATTAATTTTTCTTGATGTAACACCAAGATGAAGACTATTAGCATCAGCCAGACGGTATTGAGATTAGTCAACATTGTAGTTCTGCTGCAGTGTTTTGCCTAGTTTGCAAAACAGATGAATATATGGAAAATGATCCGTCTAATAAATACATCTAGACCTTTTAAGACTGTCTTAACTGTTCTAGTTTTAATAAATTTCTCAGTTCCAGATAGGTGGTAAACTGGGGGCCAAGGAGGGGAGACCATTTTCTAAATCCCGATAGGCATGAAGAACATGGTAAAAGCATAAAATTGGGCAAAATCTTTTGTTTGCCAAGAAGAGGGTTTACAGTACCCTTCAGAGTAATGGGAGGAAGTTTGGCAGGCTTCAAAGTCAGGCAAAGGAGAGTGTCAAAGTTAAGGCAGGAAGGCTGGAGGGTAGGTCATGGTCACAGGGGAAGGTGGCAGAATTCAAGGCCAATTGTCCCATGTCAGCAAAACCTGAGGCTGGCCAAGCAGCTTGTAATAGGATAGTTGATGTTACCAGGGAGGATTGTGAAGGAAATTTTTATTTCCAAAAACCCCTTCTGAAGAGTGAGCCTCTTTATCCTACACAACTGAGAGTTTTCTTCTTTGGTTCTATCCTGTGCCTAAAGTAAAAACATCAGTGTCTTTGGCAACCCTGTCCTCTCAATTCATGCTTAACTAAACACTTTCAGAAACTAGTCATAGAATCACTTCAAAATGACCAAAAACCCACTGAAACCAGGTGTTGTGTGTGTGTGTGTGTGTGTGTGTTAGCTGGGGTTGAGGGTGGTGCGTGCTGAAGGAGAGAGGGACAGCCTAGGATGAAGTCTCATTTTCATACTGCTGTTCACTCAAAATACCCCTCTTTGATCTCATGTATCCAGATTCCAAGTACCATCACTTTCAGAGACGGTGGTTGGGTCCTTTGCTTGAAAACAGATCTGTTGCTCACAGGCTATTGCATTTGAGACTTACCTAATCTCAGGGTTTTTTTTTTTTTTTTTTTTTTCCTGTAGTTGTTGAAAGAAAACATACAAATATTTTTTTAACTCTTTAGCAATTAAGTCTACCATTGTGGTTGGAAATTAAGAGGTGTTGCATTGATGTTTAGTTTTTACACAGCAGATGAATTTGCTACAGTCTGGTTCAGTCACTGATTTAGTTCTTAAAGTGATAATTATATGGTATCAAGGTTTATTTTATTTATCTAGAAAATGAAATAAGGTGAACAGGAGCATTTTTTTTCGTTTCTACTTCATGAAAACCTCTCCTCTTTCCCCTTAGGACTGAGTCCAAGTTTACACGGCCTAATAGCTTCACATGCTTGGAAATCACCAGCCAGAAGAATTGAGATTTGGAACTAGGGGTGGCTACTAGGATGGGTGCTGGGCTGCTAGTCCACCTGTAGGTTGGGGAGGATGTCTAAGCAGGAGGCTCTGTTACCATGGAGACAGGCTGGTGCTCCCGTGGGAGTCAGCATCAGGGGAGTCCAGCAAGTGGTAGGGGGTGGCTGTTCAGCCAGCCAAGTTGTTCAAGGGAGAGTGGTCAGCATGGATCCAGGCCAACTCCAGGCTTTAGAGAGCTCATGAATGTGGCCAGCACTCAGGGGCCCAGGCAGAGTACCCAGACTGCTCTAATTTGGGCTTGGGAGGGGAACAGCTCAACCCAATTCCCGGCCCCACCACTTACTCACAGCCCTGACCAAGCTACTTAGTCTCTCTTTACTTTATGTAAAGCCAATGAAAATGAGATAGTGCCTGCTTTATCGGGTTATTGTGATGATAAAAATAGTAATGCACTTAGCACATGCCTGAATTACACTAAGAATGCAACACATGATAGCTTTTGTACAAAATTGGTTATTAGGGTTACACCTAGAGCAATGTGGGGTTTTGATTATAGGAACCAAGAATTCAGTTCCTGGGTCAAGCTACCCCGTTAGCAGGAGAAAAGAATGATGACTATGACAAGACATCTGGCCTTGTTGGATTGCCTCTGACTAGGGGTCAGGGTGGATATCATGCTTCAGATGGAACTGATTTGCTGGGGGGTCTGATGGGGTATCTTTGGGAATGAGAGTGTCACAGGGATGAGGAGCTAGACGGGAGAGTGCACTTACTTTAATTGTCCAACTGAATTCACACGGAACCCATAATCCTTTGCAAACTCTCTGCCAGAGAGTAAACCTGTTATGTGAACTTTCCCCAAGATTTTCTTTCTCACCACAGAAGTCTCATCTGTGAGGAAGAGTTTTATAATGACTCTCAAACCATGGAGTTTATATAACTTTTTTTATTGCAAAATTTGAAAAGATGAGATATGAAACGTATCATGACTAGGAAGAATGCTCCTTTCTGTCACACAGTGATG
The DNA here is from genome assembly GCF_011764305.1 of Mustela putorius furo. Taxonomy (NCBI): domain Eukaryota; kingdom Metazoa; phylum Chordata; class Mammalia; order Carnivora; family Mustelidae; genus Mustela; species Mustela putorius. The sequence continues at coordinate 16,323,136 of NW_025421402.1, read as the reverse complement.
TCACTGTTTTCTTCTCCTTCTCCTGAAGCCCAGGGCTACCCAAGGCCCACTGCTCCAGACTCTCTCCCATCTCCGTTTCCTCTTCAAGCCACTCCAGTTCTCTGACTTCAAGAACTGTGCTTGGGGACCAGGCTGCTGATAAGATAGTGATGTCTCACTCTCACAGAGCCCATTTTCTCATTTCCAAAGGGCGTTGCCCCTCAGGTCTCACGTTTCTCTCCCTCCTCAACACGGGGAGGCAGGAATCATCTCCACAGAGCAGATGAGGTCATGAGGCTCAGTTAGTTCAACTGCCCAAGGCCAGTCAGCTGGTAAATGGTAGACCCAAGCCTAGAAGCCCGGTTTTCGGAATGCAAGCTCTGTGACTGTTTCCACCCTACTGTGTTGACGGCAGGTGGAAATGATGGTGGCTGTTCTTCGCTCCCCTCCCATTTCATTCGTCCCTTAAAACAGTGGCTTCCAAAGCTTACGCCAGATGAGTAGACACTCACTAGGTAAGCAGCCCTCAGTGTCTGGCTCTCCAGATGATCTACACCAGAACTGTTCACGGTGTGTCGGGGTGGGGGTGGTAGTTAGGGGACAAAAAAGACAGTTTTGCCTTTGACTTTGTTTTCCTTTTGGCTCAGCCATAAAGCACGTGATGTAGGTATGTGTGGAGCTTTATTAAAAAGGTGCGAGCACTGAGGGCAGAGCAGTGTCTGAGAATGTTTTGGGTACAGAACCCTGTTCCAGGAACAGTGGTCGTTTTGTTACCATTGACGACATTCACAATCAGAGCAATTAGTGATTTCTTTTGCAAAACAAGTTAGACCAGGTTGCTTCTCTGCTCAGGACCCACCACAGTCCATCCCCCCCCCCCACCCCAATCTCTGTGCTGACATTCCCTCTCATTTTCCAGTGCTCTGACCTGTTCTCCCCTCCGCTTCTGCTTCAGCCACTTGGGTCTGTTTGCTCTTTCTTGAACACAGCAAATATGCAGGCATCTCAAACCTTTGACACTTGGTGTCTCTTCCGGGAATGCTAAAGGGACCCCACTTCCTTCTTTGGGCACAAGGACAGGCCCCTTTAGGACTGTGAGTCCAGGAGTGGCATCAGTCACCTGCATAGTCCATTCTTTGACATCAGTACCATCATGTCATTCCCCTTTCAGAAGCCTGTCGCTGCTTCCCATTGTAGCATGACATCCAGACCCCAGGAACTGGCTGAAGAGCTCCCTGTCTCCTCTTGGTTTTATGTTCTAACAAAGCTAGAGGTGGAGGGAGGGTGACTGAGGGAGGGTGCTGTAGCTCTGTACCCTCCATCAGCTCCCCACTTCCTCCAAGCAAGCCCTGATATGTGTAAAATAAACTTACAAAAACTGTATCCTTCTGTGCAAACCAAGCTTTGAGATGGATCTCCAACCCACGCCTTCCAGATTGAGTCCTTCAACCCTTTCAACATAGGATGGCTGGAGCCATGCTGAACAGCATTATTTGGAATCTCCCACTCACAGCAGATTTTCTCCTCTGCTGAGAGAAGCCTTTCTTCTTTTCTATTTTATTTGATGTTTCCCAGTTTTATTGACATAAAATTAGCATACAGCATTGTATAAGTTTAAGGTGTACGCAACATGATTTGATATGTGTATATATTAGGGAATTGTTATCACCATAATTTTAGTTAATACATATGTCACCTCATCTAGTTACCATTTTGTTTTGGTGCTGAGAACTTTTAAGGTCTACTTTCTTAGTCACTTTAAAATATACGATACTGTATTGTTAATTATAGTCACCATGCCCTATGCTACATTCTCGCAACTTAATTCATCTTACAACTGCAAGTTTGTACCCTTTGACCATCTTCACCCATTTCTTCAGTCCTGGCAACTGCTGTTCTGGTCTCTGTTTCATGAGTTTAATATTTTTATATTCCCCACATATAAACGAGATCATACAGTATTTGTCTTTCTTTGTATTTCACTTACCATAATGCATTTAGGGCTCATCCATGTTGATGCAAAAGGTAGGATTTCCTTCTGTTTCTTATGGCTGAATATACGTGTGTGTGTGTGTTTGTGTGTGTGTGTGTGTGTGTGTGTGTGTGTGTGCATATATAATCGATCACATTTTCTTTATTCATTCATCCACTGATGGACATATAGGTTGTTTTCATGTCTTGGTTATTGTAAATAAAGCTACAGTGAACATGGGGGCACAGAGATCTCTTCAAGATGGTGGTTTCATTTCCTCCAGATATAAATATGTACCCAAAGGTGTTTTCCATACTGGCTATCCCAGTTGACATTCCCACCAACAGTGTACAAAGATTCCCTTTCCTCTACTTCCTTGCCAGCACTTGTTATCTCTTGTCTTTTTTTTTTTTTAAGATTTTATTTATTTATTGGACAGAGAGAGAGATCACAAGTAGGCAGAGAAGCAGGCAGAGAGAGAGGGGGAAGCAGGCTCCCCACTGAGCAGAGAGCCTGATTTGGGGCTCGATCCCAGGATCTTGAGATCAAGACCTGAGCTGAAGGCAGAGGCTAACCCACTGAGCCACCCAGGTGCCCCTATCTCTTGTCTTTTGGATGATAGCCATTCTAGCAGGTGTGTGGTGATATCTCAGTGGTTTGGTTTGCATTTTTGTGATGATTAGTTATTTAGAGCATCTTCTCCTGTATTTGTTGGTCACTTGACTATCTCCTTGGCAAAAATATCTGCCAAGATCCTTTGCCCATTTTTAAGTTGGATGATTTGTTTTTTCCTATTGACATGTATGAGTTTCTCATATATTTTGCATATAAACCCCTTATCAGATATGTGGTTTGTAAATATTTTTCCCATTTCATAGGTTGCCTTCTCATTTTGTTGACTCTTCTGCTTTGCAGATGGTTTTTACTCTGCTATAGTTCAGGTCTTACTTTTAAGTCTTTAATTCAGTTTGGTTAATTTCAGTGCATGATGTAAGACAGGGGTCTTGTTTTATTCTTTTACATGTAAATATCCAATTTTCCCAGCACCATTTCAACTGGTTGGTGCAGAGAAGAGGCAAGAGGTCATTTCATTAGCCCAGGCAACACATAATGGAAACCTGAGCTAGGGAAGTGGCAGATCATATCTATGGACCCCTGTTTCCGCATCTACAAAAGAGGAATTTTAATCCTATCTATGCATAAGATTTTTGTGAGGGTATATTGTGCGGAGAACTCAACACATATTTTTATTTTAAATGTTTTTATTTTAAATGTTATTTTTTATTTTAAATGTTTTTATTTTAAATGTGCGGAGAACTCAACACATATTTTTATTTTAAATGCTGGTTAGTGGTAGAAAGCACAGCTCTGTACCATGCTGCCAACATTGACTCCCCATTCCCAGAACTGGTTGAATCTCAGCAAGTTTCCCAACCTCTTTGTGCCTTGGTTTTTACATCTTCAAAATGGGAATAATAATAGCACTGAATTCATGAGGCTGTTGTAAAACTTATATGACTTAATGTTTGTATAGTGTTTAGACCTGGTATGTAGTAATGTCTAAATAAACACTGGCTTAAAATACACATGCACAAATATACACACACATGTACATGAGATCCCTAGGTGGCTCAGTCCGTTGAGCCACTGACTCCTGATTTTGGCTCAGGTCATGATCTCAGGGTTGGGAGATCGAGTCCCACCTGGGGCTCCATGCTCTCAGCATGGAGTCTGCTTGTCCCTCTCCCTCTGCTGCTCTCCATGCTTCATGTGTGCTCTCTCTCTCTCTCTCTTTCTCTCTCAAGTAAGTAAGTAAATAAAATCTTTAAAAAACCACACACCCACAAGTGGAAAGAAAAATTATTGAGGTAAAATCAACATGACTTTAAGTGAACATGGACGTATGTGGATTTGTTGGCATGGGAGGTAGAATAAGGTAGGAGACAAAGATCTGAGATAAATTGGTTTGGAGACCTTATGAGGCTGCGGATAATGATAAGTTGACTCAAGACTGGAGCAAAGAAGCTGGAATACACTTGAAAAGTTGGACCAATATTTAATTCAAGTTTTCATGTAAGTTTGGAATGGTGGTGGATATCTATATATTCAGGCTGAGTAAGGAGGCTGGGACATGGGATCTAGAATTTATAATTTAAAAATTATTAGCATCTAAGTACTAAAAATAATAATGGTTGATATTTTTTGAAAACTAAAAGCACTGTGCTAAATACTGAAAATGTGTTATCTCACTTAATCCTCTCAGCATCCCCAGGACAGAGTACTATGATTAGCGACACCTCAGAAGAGGAACGCTGAGGCACAGAGCAGATAAGTAACTTGTCCCCTGATTAGTGGTCAGGCAAGAGTTTGACTCCAGGCAGTTTGAGTCTGTTGCCTACACTCCTTAATCTTTTTGGACTGTCTCCACAGCAAAGGCTGAAGCCATGAGGCTGGTCAAAAAAAAAAAAAAAAAAAAAAAAAGCATGGTGAGAAAGAGAATGTGTCCAATAGCGATGTTTTCCATGTAACCATCCGTACTTTTTCACTTGAGACTTTCTCATTTGCCCATAGGTTCCACTGTGCAAAATAAGTAGTACGGGCTCAACAGTTGGGTGAGAGAATGTGTAATCGGATGTTAGAGGTTCTGGCTTTGTGGCCAAAGAGTAGAGGAAGGTTAATTGGCTCAGGCCAGGGTTTAGCTGCCAGACCTTATTCTAGCATCAAGGCACTCATACCCCCACTTTGCAAGGGAAACTGGATGCCTCAGAATTTCCTGGGATGGTTACTTGTAAACACAGTCCCTGCCGTGCAGCACATCAGGCTGAGCCTCCGCACACTGTGTCTTTAATACATGCCTGGGAGATGGTGAGAAGCAGCCAGTCGGCTCCTTACTACTCTGACCCCAAGAATACGGGGATTTTTGTTACACGAAAAGCAGCCATAAAAGAATGATATTGGTTTTCCTGTGAGTTTTAAACCACCTATGAAGGTGATTTTAAAAGAGGAATTCCAGGGGTGCCTGGGTGGCTCAGTGGGTTAAAGCCTCTGCCTTTGGCTCAGGTCATGGTCTCAGGGTCCTGGGATCGAGCCCCGCATCAGGCTCTCTGCTCAGTGGGGAACCTGCTTTCTCCTCTCTCTCTGCCTGCCTCTCTGACTACTTATAATCTCTATCAAATAAATAAATAAAATCTTAAAAAAAATAAAAATAAAAGAGGAATTCTCACAGTGTTTGGAGCTACCACAGGATCGCGGAGGTAATTACATAGCCTCCCCAAGTGACTGTTTCAGAGGGAAATGCTCATTTGGATTTGTAGTGTCTGATGTGTTTAATAAATACCACTTTCATTACTAAAAGAGCCTCACTTCGTAAATGCGGCTTTTCTGGATAAAAAGGAAAACAGGAGAGGAACAGAGTATTCCTCGGGCATATATGACCGTGTATCCCCCACTTCATTGTTAATCTGGTGTTTGGAGAGGAATCGGTCAGTTGGGTCATTTTCTGAGCTCTGTGGACCGTCATCATCCCTGCTTATATCTGAATTGTTCACAGCACTTTGACCTTTACAGAGGACGACTCTATGCTGAAGCCAAGTGCTGTTATTATATCGTGGAGCCCTTGTGAACTGGTGAGGGAAGACCCAACTAACACTGGAGCTACAGGCTGGTTTCCATCAGAATTCTATAGAAGGTTCCTCAGAATATGATTTGACCTATGGAGAATCTGAATTCAGGCAATGATTAACATTGTTATATCTGGGGCTTGCTGAATTTTTATATCTCACTTGGTCAGTTTGGGTAGATGGAAAATAACTTCCTGGCCTGGTACGTTAGGGCTGGGTGCAATGAATTCAAGGATGTCCACGTTTTTATTAGGTTTCTCAGATACCATTGGAAACATCTACCATGTCTACTTTATCTCACAATAATTACATAGAAAATTAAAAAGAATCAATTCCAGTTTAACAACCTTTTTGCTTAACCAATTTTTTGCTCTGCTTATAGGTCTAATTGCTTTAATTCTAATTTTATTTTCCTATAAGGTAGGGATCACAGCCACTTCATTAGGTTGTATTCTAGGGATAGCTACAATTAGGAAAGATATCCTTAAAGGGACCCTAACTTCGGAGAAGTTACCTTCATTTGAATTTTTTCATGGACCATTTCTCTTTGGCCCTTTGGTAGGCTTCTAGCTGCTGGAGATATCACATGGGGAGAAACATCACCAGAAAAAGCCCTACCCTCATAGAGCAAGCACACAGGCAGAGAGAGTAAGGCAGATCACAGACAAAATAAATAAGGAAACTGTGTACTATATTAGAAGGTGTTAAGGATCATGGAGAAACAAAGTAGGAAAACAGGTATGGAGGACTGGCCTGGGGAGAAAGTGGTGTTCCTGTTTTATTTACTTATTTTTAAATATCTTATTTATTTGAGAGCGAGCGAGCGAGAGAGCACACATTGGGGAGGACCAGAGGCAGAGGGAAAAGCAGACAGTTCGTAGAGAACAGAGCCCCACACGGGACTTGATCCCAGGACCCTGGGATCATGACCTGAGCCAAAATCAAGAGTCTGATGCTCAACCCACTGAGCCACCCAGGCGACCCTTCTGTTCTAAATACGGTGCTTGGGGTGGGGGTGGAGGTTCCTCTCTACAAGGGTGACAAATAAATACCGGGGGCGGGTGAGGAAAGCAGCTGTTCTTTAATGGCATTCCAAGGGACATTAGTCCTAAGAAATGCTGAGTTTAAAAAGGGTTTCACTGTTCAATCAGTTGGGAAATAATAATTTCTAGATATTTACAGGGCTTGTTAGCATATTAAATGATTTAGAAAGCCTGCTGGAAAGGAACGTATTTAATCCAAATGTATTTAAAATATTTTCCTTCCTCCCTTCCTCTCTCCTGCCTTCCCTTCCGGCTCCTTTTCCAACATGGCAGAGCAGCTAGGCCATAGCTCTGGGCCAGCCTTGGCAGGTGGCGGTGACCCCGCCGACTGATGAACAGTAAGGCTTCTAAAGGCGCACGGTCCAGGAAAACGGCATCCATTCTGGAACCCTGGACGCAAGCGTGAGATGCCAATCTGCCACTTGGTTGAAGTTGAGAGTTGAACTTTTCTTGTGTTTGATTTTACTCTCTGTAAATTGGGCCTCGTAATAATATCCACTGCGCGAGGTTGTAGCGAGGAGTAAATACAATGAGGGCTTCAGGCACTTTTTAAATGATAAAGTACTACAAATACAGTTGCCTGACGAGCTTTTCTGTTTGCTGTTTTGGTACTTGGGATGAGTTGCTCTACTGGCACGACGTTGTCTGGGGGTCATTTGTAAAGAACTTGCCGAAGGAAGGTGGAAGGGGGAGGAATAAGTGTTCTGGGTCTGGGAAAGAGTGAAGAACTGCTCTTGGGCTCTAATTAGACTAATTCACTGGCCAAAGGCCCATTTCTCTACCTTAGCCAATGGCCCTCAAACTCTAGGTCACCCTGAAATCCCTTGGACTTCCCCCCAAAATAAAATACTGTTGCCTGGCTCCAACCCTCAGACATTCTGATTTCATTGCTGTGGGGCACCTGTTGCAGATCAAGATCGTTTAGAGCTTCTAAGGGATTCCAGTGTGCCGCAAAGTTTGGAGATCACTGGTCTCAGCTAATCCCTGTGGTCCTATTTTTTAGGAGCCTAGTCAGGAGTAAAGCTTACAAGTTGATCATGGTTGTAAATCTGTGAATTGGATTCCTTTTTCTTCTGGGAAGGTAAACAGGCGAGAAGGAAGAAATGGAGGAGAATTTGCTTTTATCAGGCACCTGTTTGGACAGGGCATTTGGCTCTTTTATCCATTATCTCAGTAACTCTGCTGCTTAAACACTATGATTCCATTTTAAGGATCCCATATCTGATCACACAAAGCTGAAGGTCATTCTCCGGGAATTTGACACAGGACCTTCGGTTTTGTGGTCTAGGTTCTTTCTACCACTCTGTGATAGCCATTCAGCCTTCCTCCGTGTTCCTGGGGCTGTCTCTCACCCTCTTTATCTTCCCTTCCTTAGCTTTCTGGCAAAACCTCGTATGCAGCATTTATGTATCAGGGCCAAACAAAGTCAGTGCATATATATATATATATATATATATACACATATATATATATATATATACACACATATATATATGTATATATATATTTTTTTTCCGAAGGAGGAGCAGTTTTGCATTTTACATTTAAATATGACCAGGAAATGACCTGCTTCCTTCTTGTATAAGAACTGTATACATAAGGTAGCATAATCAGTGCATGTAATGCAGCGAGGGGCCCCTAGGGAGCAAAACCTGGATACAGGAGAGCTTATGGCTGTGGATCCTTAAGGCTGGCCCTGCTTTTCCACCTCCCAGATTATCTAAAGAATTCTCATGGACTAGGAACCGATATAGGCAAATGGTCTCCCTGGATAATAGTATTCATTTAACATTCATCGGGCACCTACTGCGTGCTAGGGACTAGAAGTGAAAAGATAAGTAAAACATTTATGACACAGAAGGCATTTACCACTGAGTAGCAGAGGCAGACTTATGAACAATATTACAATAAAATACGGTGACTGCTAAAAATGTGTTGATGTCGGCACAGAGGAGGGGTGGTGGGTCACCCTGGGCCATCACGGGGAGGAGAGTGGGAGATGGCACCCTGGAGTAGCTCATCAAAGAGGGGACTTTGGAAGCACGTGGTTGGTTTGCCTCGTTCCAACCCTGTGGTGATCACGGCCACACCAGTGCTGGAGGGATCACCCCCCCCGGGGCACCGGGCAGTTGTCCAAGAGGAAATGTAGGGTAGACGCAGTTGAGTGACTTTCCCAGGGTCGCACAAAACAGTCAGAGGGAGAAATTGGACTCCCCCTTAAGTGTTCTGACTCCGAGTTCAGTGTTCTTTCCATGACACTGAGTTTCCTCTGCTGGTTCAGCAACTGGCAGGGCCACATGCTGAGAACATCATCGGTAACATGTGGCATCAGGTGACATCTTGATGACTTTTTCCAGTTGAACTTGGTTGCCAAAGAAAAGCCTTTCTCCCTTCTGAACCCAGGCCCTGAATGCACTATATCCAATGGAAAAGTGCTTTGAAATGAAGAACTCCAGAAAGTCCTGTGTATAAAATAAAATCTGAGGTGTATAGTTCTATTCAAGACATGTATGGTCTAAATACAGGTGTCTCTAAATATTTAACCAACACTGTTTTGTCTTGAGTATTATGTAGTTTTATATTTTACAAATTAGACGTTATTCAAATAAATGCAGTTTTTAATTCAGATGCTCCTAAATCGTGTGCATTCATCATCCTCCCTCGCCCCATCTTTATTACCGCTGACACCACTGCCAATTCGCTGATGATTCCCAAATACATTTCTCCAGTGACGTATTTCTTCTAAGTCTTTCCTGAGGCCAGTGGAATCTGGCTATTTGATAGGCCTTTAAACCTGGTATATCCCAAACCAAATTCACTGTTTTCTGAGCGTAGGCTTAATTTGTACGTCTTTAACATGCTATCATTAATTTCGTTGTTCAAGCCAGGTCCTTCGGTCCGTTGATCCCAGGTTCCTGCCGGATCCCTCTCTAGTCCCTTCTGTCCATCTCACTGCTACGCTTCTGGTCCAGGCCTTCATTCTCTGCCTCCTCACAGCTGAGCAGACCTTAACTGTGTCCCCAGAAACAATGAGTATTTTCCTACATGCAATTCATCTTTCTTAGCACACAGAGAATTGTCCAGCCAGCTTCAACAAAACCAGAAACTTCTTCTTATTTTATTTCAATATTCAGATCTTTCTGAAAGACTGGTACATTGTCCCGTGTCAGGTAAGTAAAATACCTTGACAATAAATTTCTTTGATGACTGAAGCTTTTATTGTGTCTCAAGGCCATCATTCTGAACAGTGGTGATTATTACACACTGTCCGTGTGGCAGTCAGCACGGCATTCGGCTTAAAGGAATGTATTATTCTCTTTAAGTTCAGTTTTAAAATAAACTATTCTTACATCAGTGGTTCTTAGCCTTTCTGGAGTCATGAACCCTTCTGTGAATGTGATGAACATTACAGGGCTTCTCTTGAGAACAATGTGGGCGCGCATGCGCACACACACACACACACACACACCTGCATTTCGACTACAACGTTCAGACTCTTAATCTATCCATGGGTCCTTAGAGCTATCACGCAATCTAGCCTGATGACCTTTGTCCCATATGAAATTGTTTTCATTTTTCGATGCCAGAGGCATGGTATAAATTTCCGCTGTAGTATTTATTTATTTATTTATTTATTTATTTTAGATTCTTTTTATTTGAGAGAGAGAGAGAGCATGCGCAGGGGGAGGGTAAGAATTTCAAGCCGATGGGACGCCTGGGTGGCTCAGTTGGTTAAGCAGCTGCCTTCGGCTCAGGTCATGATCCCAGCGTCCTGGGATCGAGTCCCACATCGGGCTCCTTGCTCAGCAGGGAGCCTGCTTCTCCCTCTGCCTCTGCCTGTGCTCGCTCTCTCCCCTCCCCCCTCTCTCTGATAAATAAATAAAATCTTTAAAAAAAAAAAAAAAAAGAATTTCAAGCCGACTCCACACAAGCACGGAGCCTGATGTGGGGCTCTGTCTCACGACCTTGAGATCATGACCTGAGCCGAAACCAAGAGTCAGATGCTTAATGGCTGAACCAGCCAGGCACCCCTGAAATTCTATTTGAAATAGGTTTTCTAACTGCCCCGGGCCCAGTTGATGTGATGAGCTGTAATATTTGCCCGTGGTTTATACCAGGTTTTGAGTATGGACTGGAACAAAGTGATTTCTGCACAATCATCCTGATTCTGCCCTCAGCTAGCTGTAGGACTTTGTGGTCCTATAACTAGCAAGTAGAAATCAACTTAGATTCTCAGCCAGGGGACCTTATGTTCTGTTAATGTTGTACCATTTTTTAGAATATCAACTCTGGTGTAAAGTGCAGTCCACTTGCCATGATAATACTTCATGGTGTGGGAAGAGTGCTTTTGCTTCTGCTGTTTCATGTATCCTAACCAAAGCCGGTGAGAAGGTCAGTGAGTTGTAAGTCTCTGGTAAGGATAAATAAGGAAAGGAACACTGAGGGAGGCTTTCTCAGAGTTAGTTGCACAGAGGAAATATGTTCTAGCTCCCCAAGTCTCTTCACCATAAACCTGTAGCTCTTCAATTAGTTTCACAATTTAATTCAAGCTGATTGGAGTCTAGGCAAGAAAGGTTGGTTCCTGTCAAGTGAGGTCTGTAACAATCTGGTTGTGTTCGAAAGAAAGTAAGTTATAGGTAAGCGTGAATGACAGCCAATAATATTGTAGCTGATACCGTGGGCTGTTGGTACACTCAGTTATTTTATCCTATATAAATCAGACCATCTTGGAAAATGCAAGTTTTAAAATATTTTCATATATGGATTTAGTGTTTTGAGCTACCCTTAAGTATACTCAGAAATTAGACTTAAGGACTTCGTTGGCTTTATCTGAGCTCCTTAGCATTATTTTTTTGTATCCCCTCCCCCCACCAAAAAAAACCCAGGCTTCCTAGGCTGAGCCCTCTTTTTTTTTTTTCTCTCCCACATCCTGTTTCAGACTTGTAGAAGGTTAGAGTTGAACGGACCTTGGAGACTAGGTAAATCTCTTCTTGTGCAAGAGGGAAACTGCAGCTCAGAGTTATTAAATAATTTGCTGGAGGTTACACAGAGTTGGTCAGTAGCAGATGCATGATGGCGTCCCCGGTCTCAGTTACGAGTCCTCGCTTATTTTCCTAATTCTAAAGAGAAATATTAGTGTGACACTCAGAAAATTCAAAAGATGGCAGAAGGAGGATCATAACAGCTAAAAAGCCACAGTGATTGAGTTTTGTCCATCGCTCCTCACATTCATGACCTCTCCCTCATCGTCATATGCTTCTCCAATTGAATAATTCCACCTCTGTTCTTAATTGGTTGTTTTCTACGGACTATCTGAAATATGGAGCAGCCAGCTTGCAATTTTTTCAGTTAAAAGGATAAAACTTTTGCCACATCAAACTTGCAATTTCTGTCAGATTGAAAAGTGGCGTCCTAGCTCTCCAAAGGGCAGTTTTGTGTCCAGCAGTACATCGGAAGCGAGTTAAGGACAGCTGGGGTCGTACGTAGGCAAACCGGAAGAGGCAGGGAAAAAAAAAAAAAAAAGCATAACGGTGTCAGAAAGGAATTGAGAGAGGAAGAAGAGATGAAAAATAAACCTCAGAAATACAGAACAGTGATGTCACACGTAAAAGTGAACAGTGTGGAACAAAGAGAGAATGATCAATACACCCAATAATAGTAAATAATGGCTTTGTGGGCAACGTCGGTCTTGAACTTGGCCTTGACCAACAGAGAATTTGAATACCGAAGAGGCAGAAGAGGGCATGGATTGCTCTGGCTGTGACCTTGGGGTTAACAAAGGTGACCTGTGCAGTGGGTGGGCAACCAGACAGCAGGTTGTGAGGGGGCAGACATGAAGTTGAGTCTGTAGGTAGGTAAGCAGAGAACTTGATGGTGAGGGCTCAAGGCACTTGAATTTGAACCCCTGCTGGGTAATTCTCGGAAAATGACTTAACTTCTTGGTGCCTGAGTTTCCTTGGGTAGAATGGGAATACCAATAATCCTTCTCTCCTGTTCTTGTGGAGGAGTTACGAGTTCTAAACACAAGCACATTTTATTTTTATCTTTAAAGATTTTATTTATTTGTTTGACAGAGAGACAGTGAGAGAGGGAACACAAGCAAGGGGAGTGGGAGAGGGAGAAGCAGGCTTCCCGCTGAGCAGGAAGCGCGATGCAGGGCTCGAACCCAGGACCCCGGGATCATGACCGGAGCGGAAGGGTGGCCCAAGGGATGAGCCACCCAGGTGCCCCACAAGCAAGTTTTAAGACAGCACCTTCCATGCATTCCATCCATCTTAGTAAGCACTTTTTTTGGGGGGAGGGGGCGCTTTGATTTGGTTGGAAAGTTAAACCAAACAAGCTACAGCAATATTATTATATTTAGGGTGAAGCCACAAAATAAAGACTTGAATGTCGTCTGAGGAGTTTGGACTCGGATAAACAACAGAGAGCAGCTCTTAGCCAGAGGTGGATTCAGAGAATCCGGGTTTAGGAAGGATCTGTTCAAACCCGGAGAAGGGGAGTTACTCTACCTCTACCCCTTGCTCTGTGCTCAGACATCTCACCCCGTGGCTGCCTCCACGCCATGTGGATTGGTGGCAAATGGCACCGAAGGCATTTGTCTGGAAAGAAAAATGGGTTTCAAGGAATTGAAGTGAGTCAAATTGTTATGGCTCTTTTTTTTTTACCCCCCTACCCTTTTTGCAGTGACGCTTTAAAGGTCTGGTTCTAAGGCTAATAAGTAATAAAGCTAGAGAAGCAGGTTGAGAGATTGAATATTAACAAGACTCTCTTGGACTCTTGGATAGTCACTAAAATGTTAGCAGTAGCATCAGTAGACGGTACCCACTCGAGTTCTGAATAGGCCCTTCCTGGCCTTTTTTAGAATCATCTTTGACACGGATGACCTCTAAGCACTGGACAGGACCGCACAGTTCCATCTTTCTGGCGTTCTAAGGAGCCGGATCGCAGAGCCAGAGAGCTGTGTCTGGTTGTTAAGGGTGAGGAGGCACCGTTCTAGTTTGGGGATCTATTAGTCAATGGCCCTCACGCATTTAGGGCTACTTTACTGAGGTTCTCTTCCAATTCCGATCATCTGGCCTTTGCATAATTACAATATTCTCCCTATGGAATTTGCCAGTGATCCTTGGGGTATGACTCTAAAGCGAAAAGTTACTTGCAATTTTCATTCCATTTAGGCAACCTCTCAAGTAGGTAAACTAGTCTTAAACCTACAGAAGCTGCAGATGATCTTGGGTGAGACAGAAAGTTTTTCCTCCCGGTCAGCTTTGCTTTTCTGATGTGACGCCCTCCACCACACTTTATTTTTTGCACCCTGGCTGGTGCTGTCATCTTTTAGGGGCTTTTTGGAATCTGTGGGAACAGTGACTTTACTAGTCCACCATGGTGACCAAGGTCAACAACAACAAGAAGAAAGCATGTGGAATAAAATTCCTAAGCCCATTCTTCTGCTCCACATGGGGAATCCACGGTAAAGGAGGGCGAAATATTTGCCAGACCTGGCACTAGATACTTATTTTTCAGTAATGCGCATATGGTGATTAATATGCACAGTGTTATGATTAATAGAAACTACAGAAAACACACCGACGTGCAAATAACAGAAACTAACTGTCCTAAAGGGGACACGATCTCTGCTTTACCTGTCACGGGGCCACACCGTGTCAAATACATTCTCATGTTTGCAAAAATAAATATCAGGAGTTATGGTTGAGACCTTTCGTGCGGATGCGAGAGACCATAATTATAAAAAGGACAAATGCAGGGACTAGCCAGCAATACTAGCTTTGTACGAAGGAAAAGTTTTCCTGCTGTTGTAGAGGAATTCAGATAAAGAGCTAGTTCTCCCTTCTGCACTTGCAAACTCCCCTGGTGGGTCGGGCGCCAGGAGCCCCCCAAATTTCCTGATGTGTCTGGAGAGCCCTTCACCTAGGGGGCTCGGGCTTTTATTTCTCTCCCTCCTCCCCCACCCCCTCCGGTTTTCTTCCCTGCCCCCTTCCCATTTTTAAAAGGCTTTAAAGAACATCTCTGGGAGACAAAAATAGCTCCAGTTGTGAGAGGCCTACACACGGAGAAGGCATCCGAGATGCAAGTCAGCAAGTAGGAGCCGCGAACATGAGTGTCTGGCCCGGGGTGGATGCTCCTCGCTGTCTTGGTGCCGCTTCTCTGCCTGGGCCCGGTGGGTAGAAGGGAAAAGGGTTTTTCAGGGGCGGGAGGTGGGTCGGGGGAGGTCTGGGGTCCGCTAACGGAGGGAGTCGCCACCCCGGCGCTGGGGCTGCGGGGGCCGGTCCCTCCCCTCCCCCCACGTTTTTAAAATTTATTTTGCCCAGGCGGGGATTGGCGACGGTCAAAAGGGAGCAGTTGGCACTGAATGTCACCCTGAAGGTAAAATGAAAGACAAAAGATGAACGCATGCTTGCTTCCCCTTTGCAGCGGCTGCTGCGGCGGCGGCGGGAGCGGCAGGATTTAAAGGGGAAAAAAAGCCCCACACGCACATCCACACACAGATACACACCCGGAGGCGTCAATTATGCAAACGCAATAATGCAATCAAATCCTGACAGTGCCGGGGATTTTTTTTTTTTCCAAACACAGATATTTATTTTTAAAAAGGGAGCGAGAGAAACGCATGCAAACAGAAACGTGCACATACCACGTAACCACCCGAGGAGAACCTGGCAGCCTCTCTCTTCTTCTGCCAAGTTATCATTGAGAAAACAGACAGGCATCATGACGTCCTGGGTCACAGGGAGTGCGGACCGACGCTACCAAGAGAAAAGGGAGGCGCCTCGGCGCTCCGGCTAGCCGCGGGCGCCCCTCTGCCCCTCGCAGCCCGGCTCGGTGAGTGCACAGCCGCTCGGGACGCGGACCCCGGGGGCCAGGCCGGCCCCGCGCCCGCGGGGGCAGAGCCGGTGGCCGTGCCCTTGCCACCGGCGGGCCGGCCAGCACCCCCTCGCCTGCCGAGGTCGCGGGAGCCCAGTTAAAGGAGGCGTGTGTAAGATGTGCAATGTTCCTGCATGGGGGTTTTGTAGACTTTCATAGCCAAAGAAACCGGCTTCGGCTTCTTTAAAATCCCCGACGACTCACCTGATTAACCTGCTGCAGTTTTGACCCTGCCAAGGTAACTGGTCCAAATCCTTATCATCAACATCTGGAGACAGACATTTGCATCTGGGGCGTTCTTGATTTGCAGTCCTGGTTGAAATCTCTATCGCTACCCCCTTCCCCCCTTCACTTGTTTAGAGTCTCTTGGAAAAAAAAAAAAAAAAGAAAGAAAAAAAGAAAAAAAGAAAAGCAACCCCCCCCCTCCCAATAACACAACCATAAGTACCCTCCACCTCTTGTCGACTTGCCTTACCATGACTGCAAAACTGTCGGCGTGTGTGCTGGAGACACGGATAAATTGTGATTGCAATGAGATTCGTTCTTTAAACACCTCTCCCATCCCCCTCCCTGGATAGACTTCAGGGCTTGGTAAAGTGGCAAAGAGTGAGGGCAGAGTTAGGGCACTGGACTGGGAGGGGTCGGGGTGAGTCCTCCGGGGTCTTGGGGGGCGAGGGGCTCTGGGGAAGGGGTCGTTGGGGGGAGAGGGCGGTGTCAGGAGTTGGAGACTGCTGTCGTGGGCTGGAAATCCTTCTGGTGATTGCTGCTGCCGTAGTCCTAGGTGTCTCCTCCTGTCCTCTACGCCTCATTCCCTCCCGGCTCCCCAACCCGTTCACCTTCCAGAGGGAGGGAGTCTCTGAAGTTGCACGGAGGTCACCGGACCGTCATTTAAGTATTTCAAACCACCCACCCCCTCCTTCCCCTCAAGTATGTCAGAAAAGGCTGCAGGATAGGAACCCCCCCCCCCCACTCCATGTTGGGTAACGGGAGATTCTCAGAGAGAGAAAGACACTGAGGGCAAATCCCCCCTCCTCCCCTTCTCTTCCCTTCTGGCAACCTTTTCCTAGCTGCAGCCCCTCCCCCTTTCAGAATCTTAATGAGCAATTCTGGAAGAGTCCGGAAGGGCCTGGAGAAACCCCCCTCTTGCCTCAGTGCTGTGCAGTGATTATGTATGTGTTTATTTATTGTGCTTGCTTCGGTCATGGTGTGAATTGCCACATGGGTCTTCTGGAGCTGAGGAGGCACGTTTGCTGTGTTTGTGTTGTAGTACCAGACCCACTGGCCCTGGGATGGGGGCACAGACACACACGGAAAGCAAATGATTTTGCTAACGTAAACCAGAGGGCAATGTTGAAAATTGCACCTTCTCCTTCTCTCTCTCTCTCTTAAAAAAAAAAAAAAAAAAAGAAGAAGAAGAAGAAGAAGAAGAAGAAGAAGAAGAAAAAGAAAAATGCCCAGCATGTGAGTTAAGAGAAGCTGTTAGGTGCACATATGACCTCCTACTACTTTCAAAACACTCCTGCTTAAGACTTTAAGGCAGGATCAAGAGAACTGCGGATGTTTTGAAGTGTTTCAGAGCAGCTGAATGACTTGGTCTAGTTTTGAAGAGAAACTCTTCTTTGTTTCTCACGCTGCCCGAAGCCCAAATAGGGGAGTGTGTTTGGAAAATGCCCAAATTCAGAAGCAGCAGGCAAGAGACAGGAGGAAGAAGTGTCCTCAAGGAGAAGGCAGGGAGTGGGATTGGGGGAGAGTGTCAGGATGCTTTTTGTGTTGTTGGTAGGTTTTTTTTTGGTTTTTGTTTTTTTGTTTCCCCTGTCCAGTGGATTTGATGTTATCAGAATGAGGTAGCCAACCTAAGAGACGGTCCTATCATTGTGGGAAAGAGAGGGAAATTTAAACAGTTCTCAAATCTGAGCCGAGGCATAGCCGAAAGAAATGAGGTGCCTGAAAACGTGGATGGAGATCAAGTGACACTGATGGCACTTTTTTCCCCTTCAGATACGAAAAGGTTCAAGTATATCGTGACACAGGCCCAGATGACCCAGTGTACTTGCGTGTTATGCATGACTGTTGTTTTTACTAAAACAATTCTTGTAACTCTGTCAACTCCCATGACAGAGAGGAGTGTGTATTGAGAACAGTGTCAGACGGCACCTAGGACTGTCCGTTGACTGAGGCGGTGAACACGGAGGAAAGATGATTTACTTTCTTCAGTAAATCAAAATGGCATTTAAATCTTTGTGCATGGTGTGACTAAATCCGCTGGTCTTCTTGAACAGGGATTGCGACAGGGAGCAAAGACAGTTTCTGATAGGTGGTGCTTTAACAAAATAGAGCAGATCAATCGATTAGGTTTCCATGTGTGTGCCACTCAATTTATTCTGTACCATTTTTCCAGAAATTAAAAGGTTACCGGGAGAGTACCATGCTCCCTTCTCCAACTGAGCACTGCTTATTACTGCAACGGTATTTCAATATTAAGTGATCTTCAAGATATTTCATCTTTCATTTTGAGTTCTGAACTTGAATCAGCATGAGAATGGCGGGGCAGCAAGACAAGGTATGACTAGCTAGGCAGACCGCGGAAGGATGGGGAAAGTGTCGCAGAGAATTTCTGGGGCTGTTCTCAGTCACCTTGTTTGGTTAGAGACAAACCCAACTAGAGACATTTGGGATGCAGCTAGAATTTTAGCAAGAGCCTGCCAGTGTTAATGGGCTTACTTTTTTTTTTTTTTTTTTAAGATTTTATTTATTTATTTGGCAGACAGAGATCACAAGTAGGCAGAGAGGCAGGCAGAGAGACAGAAGAGGAAGCTGGTTCCCCGCTGAGCAGAGAGCCCGATGAGGGGCTCCATCCCAGGACCCTGGAATCATGACCTGAGCCAAAGGCAGAGGCTTTAACCCACTGAGCCACCCAGGTGTCCCAAAGGGCTTATGTTTGAAATGGATCCCAAGTATCTCTTTTTTCTCCTTCACAGACATGCTATGCACACCTTAGTCAAACACTCAAGGCAAAACTTTCCTGATGCCCCGTAACGTTGTCTAATATAGACAAACCCTGCATTATGTGTCCCAGGAAAGGGGTTATTTATGAGGTTCTCCTTTTGTTTACAGATGTGTCGATACAAGTAGCTGTAGTCTTGTTTCTTTCTTGAAATGTCTTGTGGGCTTGACTGCCTTAAATGCCAAACAAATCATCTTCAAGGAACTTAGAGAATGCCTTACGGATTGACCTATAAAATTAATTTCAATTAGATATGGAAGAGCTCGTGATCCTGGTGAGGTGACTTTATGCAGGAATTTTGTGTTTGTTTCAAAATTGTTGGAAAACTGCAGGACCAAAAAGATTTTGAGGGAAATGCCAAAAGCCACATTAATGAAGAAAAACAGTGTTGAGATACTTTTGAATAATAGATAGGGTATGTAATGGTCAACCACAAGATAAAATTTTTACACACTATTTTTATGGCTTTAAATTGGCTGCATTGTAAACGAAGCTTACTACTCTATTAAGTCATTATACTTTTCAATTATTTAACATTTCTGGCCAACCTATCTTCTGTGGTCTTTTTTCTGTACACATCAGAAATGATATGTACAGTAGTAATCGCTGGTTGTTCGTGTGGGGGTTTTGCAGGGGAGCAAGGTTTAATTTTAACTCCTTGGGACAAATGTTATGAAGAATGCACCGAGGAGAAAGAACGGGATGGAAACTGAGCCCTATGAGAATGGAGATGACTACAGCATTGAGATGTACCTAATACAATTTGAGTTATTCTCACTAAGAAACCTTGACAGTATCTGCCTTCTAGGTACTGTGCATTTGGAAATACTATATCTCCATTTAAATGCAGATCTGCTGTTTTCTCCAGGGAGCAGTTGGTAAATCTTTCAATTGAACCACGGGTATGAGAAAACCAACTGAAAATTTCTCCATGAACAATAGCTTCTGTCGTTTTGAAGTAATAATTACTAGGTCTTACATTAGCATGGTTTTTTTTTTTAAAAAAAAAGTCCTTTAAAATATCAAAATCATTTATAAAGTAAAAAAAAAAAAAAAATCATGTTCTCAGCCTTGGTGCAAACAAAGACATTTTGTCTTGTCTCTTTGTGGTCGGTCTTTTAAAACCGTGAGATAACTCAGCTTTGCATTTCGGTTTTTAGGTTAACATGGCCATCCCAGTAGAGTAAGTTGGGCCTTTAGAACCCATGCGGGAAATTATGATTAAGTTCTATGTGCTTGTCATGCTGTCATGCTGGCCGCTGGGGGTGAGGTGCTCTAGGAGAGTTTAAGGACCTTTCTCGGGGGATGATCTTCCTTTGACTCTTTTGAGCCTCATTTCTAATAGTACCTGATGTTGGAATCATTGATGGTGGCCCGGGCCTGTGGAGCCTTCTTTTAAGAGATGATTGCAGAATGTGTACAGGCCTTTGATGTAGAACATAGACACATAATCTGATGGTCTTGGATGTTCAGATTCAAGTAACTGGAGAAATCTTTGCACACCTTGAAATACATTCCTGAAATACACAGTGTGATAATGTTAAGTCTCTGTGTGTCTTCAGCACCATAGCTAGGGCAGGTTTCTTTTTCTTGAAGAATAGGTACCATTCATTTCCTTAATCTTGATGATTTCTAGTGGGGAAAAGTCCCCACCTCCCTAGGCTACCCCCTCCTTTGCATTGGTTATAAAGCCCACCTCCCTTACACTCACCGAGGGGTACCCCCCATTTTATAGTGCATTTATACCATTATGCACGATATATTACCTGTAGTTGTGAAGAAGCATCATCCATAGTTTTAAAATCAGGCCTTTGTTTATGTTTCTTTTATAATGGATACTTTATTCATTAAACAGGGAAAGGATCAGAGTTACCTTAAAGGAGGTTGAATGTCTTTGGAATCTCTGTGATAAAATGCAAAACACTGGAGATTCGGAAGGTATTTTATTGACTTAGGGACCTGATGGCTGTTTCCGATGGCCCACCTGCTAAAATAAATAACCTGGATGGGACTCTAGGAAAGGTGCTAATTAATGAATGTGCTTATTTTACTTCCCTTATACAAACACATTATTTGAACTTGGCAAATATGCATGCCTCACATTTTCATTTTTTACTGTTTTGAAGATTCAGATTCAAGATGTTAACGTTATGTGAAGCATAGCGAAACTTTTGTGTTATTCTGATAGATACTTCTACAGTAGAATAAACAGTGTTTCTGGATATCTGTGTTACCAGAGTGGCCCATTTAAATTCATTCTTGCTCTAAGATATATTAGGTTAATAAGGCTGATTTTATGACCAATATAATTTATATTCACAAATACCTCTTTTTATTAGCACAATTCTAGATTGTGAAGCAGATTTCCATATATGTTAAATACTAAGAACAAGTATAACTAACATGTGTGTACCGAGTTACAGTAGATAACCATACATTATCCCCAAGCTACTGCTTGCAAGAATATTTATGGCACTTTCTTACTCAAGAAGGCAATCAGTTTTTACAATATATAAACATTATAAGAAAATAGATTCTTTTATCAGAATTTCTTCCCTGCTTCCATCTTTCCCTTTCTCTTTTCCTCCTTCTCTCCCTTCCTTTTCTCTTCTTTCTTCTCATAATTGGGGGGAAAATCTAATGACTTTTTTTTTTTTTTGGTGGGACATGCATAATTACTTATCACGCATTTCTATTAAAAGTGGAGCTTTAACAGGCAACCCAACATGACTTTTGGAATATATCTTCTGTCTACCAGTGTTCTTGAGGAAAGTGTAAGGTTGCAGAAGTCATTTCATGCCTTGTATGTTTTCAAACATAAATCAGGAAAA
The DNA here is from genome assembly GCF_011764305.1 of Mustela putorius furo. Taxonomy (NCBI): domain Eukaryota; kingdom Metazoa; phylum Chordata; class Mammalia; order Carnivora; family Mustelidae; genus Mustela; species Mustela putorius. Next base: position 16,301,804 of record NW_025421402.1, on the reverse strand, counting down.
TTGTTAGCGAGTTATAGCTCTTCTTAGAGACTGTGGCTATTGTGCTATAGTAAACACAGGCTATATATTTTTCCAAGTTATTATGTGTGGAGAGAAATCCAAAGTTGGCTATTTAGATGAACAGTTTAATTCAGTTATTAGAAATTCATTTTCTATTTAGTAGGAACATTTATTTTCCAAAGGTTGCAGAAATGGGACATAATACCTGATGATCCTTTGGCTCAATCACCTTCAGAGCTAGAAATTTGCTCTTTTGGGCTAATGTGTCTATGGCTGAACATCGATCTTTAGCTAAGGATGAGTTGAAATGGTCGTAAGCGTAGTTTATAGTATGTTCGGGTTGTCTTCTGTATCTGAGAACAGGGAACCTTTGTTTCTTCATTTATAAATGAGGGCATTTGACTTGATGGTCTCCAACTTACTTCACCTCTGTGACTCTGCATTAAATGATTGATTAGTAATGAATTGACCAATTAATTATACTGCTGTTGATTTCCATTCTATCAACTAATTATTTACTGAAGTCTGGCCTTTGGCCATGACCAGAAATATTAGGAGGTAGAGTAAGAAATGAGCTCAGGTTTAGCGGTTTGAAATGAAAGCCTCATGAAATTTAGACAGTCAGATTTACATAAAAACTTTTCATTTGTAGATCAATTATGAGCTATTCAAAACACACTTTTTTCCCCTACATAAAACAATCTTAAATACTGACTCCTTTCACTAGAATAGACTGTAAAAGCCTATGTTAACTTATTGGAGTGAAATACTGTATGTCAGTGATGAAAAAATATGAAAAAGAGTTCTATTATGATACAAGTGATAAACATAACATAAAGGCAATAAAACTGAATGATAGTTTATCACTTATCTAGACTCTGGAGGGTTGATGTTTAAGAGAAATGCACATATAACTGGGAGTTAAAAAGATAGATGGAAACCATTGTAGAGTGTGTGAAAGGGATTTTTAAGAAACTTTCAGGATTTTTAGAGGCTGGTTGCAAAGTATATGGCTTTCCTTTCCCTTGGAATAGTGTAACATTAGCACTACTTCCAAGTTTATCACCTGTGATAAGATTTGTTTTTTGACACCCAAATGCACTGAAAAGCAGGAGAGTGAATAAAAATGGAGAGAAAAATTATTCTCTGAAGTAATTGGCCCAGACGTGAGAGACACAAAGATGGAAGGCATGTGAAGGTAGAGGAGAGAGGTGGTGCGTGTGTGTGTGTGCGCGTGCGTGCGTGCGTGTGTGTGTGTGTGTGTGTGTATGTCTCAGACAGCCTGGTCTGCAGTTAATTGATGGTTGGATGAGAAATCAAAAGGAAAAAGGTGGAAACTAAGGTGTGCACATCCTTCCTCAAGGGAAAGTATGTTACAGTGTGTTATGTGGAAAAGCTTACAAATCAGAGTGAGGGCATCCATTTTAACATTTTGCTGGGTCACTTATGGCCTGTATGATCTTGTGACACTATTAAATTCTCCGAATTTGTCTTATCTGTAAAGATGTAAATAATAGGAGCATCTACTTCCAAGTTGGCTGTGAGGGTTGAGTGAGACTCATGGATATAAAGCCCTTGAGAACTATATTTAGTTTTATGTGGTGAGAAAAAGTCATTGGGTCAACTCAGGTTTGACAGAGTCCCAGGCCAACTTGTTTGGCTCCAGAGTGGTCTTTCATAGGCATATTTTTTATTCTGTGGTCCAAGAACTGTGGTAGGTATTTTCCATATTACTCTATTTAGGGAGAAAGCAGGAAGTAGTATGCTATTGGACAGTTGACTGTAGCAAGCATGATAATCTTAACTTACACAATGTCAGTACCTAAGGAGAGTGTTTATATTCCCTTGCAGATGGCCACAGCTTGTGTAAAAAAAATTGAATGACTTTAAAAATATGGATAAAAATGTTTAAAAAATTGAATGATTTTGGAAACCAAAACCAGTGTATTATTCAGAAATGGTTTTGCTTGTCTTAAACACTGCCTGTGATTTGTACTTTTGCCATGACATTGATATTTATCTAAATTTCCTGGATTTTTGTTAAGGCGGAAGCAATCATTGTTTGGCAGTATGTGCTTAAAAATAATGATACAAATTCCAGTTAAAAAAAAAAAAAAAAGATTTCCAGGATGCAACAGAACTAATTAATGTAATATATGAGTTGAACTGCAAGCTCTAGATACTCTACAGATCTCTTTCAAGAATTTTTTTTTAATTTTTTATTAACATATAATGTATTATTAGCCCCAGGGGTACAGGTCTGTGAATCACCAGGTTTACACACTTCATAGCACTCACCATAGCATATACCTTCCCCAATGTCCATAACCTAATCACCCTCTCCCTGACATTCCCCCCTCCCCCAGCAACCCTCAGTTTGTTTTGTGAGGTTAAGAGTCTCTTATGGTTTGTCTCCCTCCCGATCCCATTTTTTTTTTTAAGATTTATTTTATTTATTTGACAAAGAGATAGATCACAAGCAGGCAGAGAGGCAGGCAGAGAGAGAGGGGGAAGCAGGCTCCCCGCCAAGCAGAGAGCCTGATACAGAGCTCAGTCCCAGGACCCTGGGATCATGACCTGAACACAAGGCAGAGGCTTAACCCACTGAGCCACGCAGGCCCCTCCTCCCCCGATCCCATCTTGAAGAATATTTTTATTTTTATGTATGATTCAGTGATAAATATTGAGCCAGTTCCTCCATCAGGAGTGGTCTACATCTTCAAGAACAAAATGAAGCAGTAGATCAATAAATTTGGGTTGTTTTATAGATACTACATTTGGAAAAAAAAAAAAAAAAGGCAGATCCAAAAATGTGCTGAGATTGTACCTGAGCTTGGCCCGGTGCTCTGCTCTGATTCACAAGGTAATGGTCAATGCAGTTCTACAGTTTGTGATCTGTTAACCTGGAAACTGAAGGGAACCTAGAAATCAGGATGTCATAGGATCAAGTTTGAATTTAAAAGTAAATATTTAATCGCTCTTATCAACGTTCATTAGGCCCTCGAAATAGAGAATATATGCTGAAGAGGAAACAAAGAAAACAATCTTTGGGAGGTTTAATCATGTATCATTAAAAACTTTGACAGGTATATAATTATTTGGAAATAATTGAAGACACAGATAGCATGAGTACCAGAAGGCCACAAATTGCCTCCAAATCTTTATCTGATGGGGAGTTCTATTTTTCTGTGACATTGACAGTAGATTGCAAAATGGACTCAGCTTGAGTTTCTTTTAAATATAGGAAAAATTTAAATGCAGAGTATGCTCACGTATCACGCTAGATCTGTCAGAGAATACAAAGTAATTTTAAGATACAGTCACTCTACTCTAAGTCGATCTTTAGGGAAGTACAGTATATATATATATATATATATATACATGAAATAGTACAATAAGGATGGCAGTATAATGCAGAATTATGCAAAAAATGAATTATTTTTGGCAAATTCATATCTATACACTGTGAAACGTATAAAACGGAGTCGGAGCTTGGGTTGGCGTTCAGTGTGTCATTTACTAGGCGTGTAGCCCTTGCTGCTTTAAGCTTCGGTTTTGCCATTTGCAAACTGGGTACAGTTTTATCTGTCTCACAAGACTCTTAGGAGGCTCAAACGAGAAGAGTATTTGAAAGTGTGTTTATGCTTTATGATAGAGATGAGAGAAACTACAGGAAGGATGGCAGAAAGAGAGCACCAACCGCGCTCGAGCGTGGGGGGGCCCGTGTCTCAGTTGACTTTGTGCCCCCACCCCCCTGCCCCGCCGCGTCTGGCACTGTGCCGATCTGCCAGAGGAGGCTCAGGAAATGTGTGTGTGTGCTTGCATGCCGCGTACTGTGGCAAGCCCTTGACATATGTTACCTTTTCCATCTTCACAGTCATCTAGTGCTGTAGATCCGTTGTCACTGTTTCCTAGATGAGGAAACAGACATTCCGAGATGTCAAGCAGCTCCCACCCTCCTGTAAGTAGGAAGTACCAGGGTCAGGGTGAGGAGCTACATCTACGTGGTAGCAGGGCCCAGATTCTTCTCATTACGTCACGTGGGCTCTCCAATGTAAGGGAATTAGGATTTTTGGACAACAGCGTGGCCAAAATGAAAAGCCAAGGCCTTGGGTAATACTGTGCCCGTTGCACAGGCAGCTCCTCGACTGGCTTTCAGATAAGTAGGAGAACACTTCTCTGTGCTGTCTGACACCGTGAACATGGCCTTTTGTTCAACTGTCAGGTCTGATTTCTGCCCTTGGAAGTGAAATGCACAACAGTGAGAAAAGAGTATCTAGTGTCCCATAACCTAGAGTTGTCATGGGGACAGAAGGAGAAGAAGGGCCACGAGGAACACAGACAAAGTGGTTCACCAGTGGCTTGGATTGAGTTGGTTACACTGACCAGTCTCCCTCTCTCACTCTCTTGTTCTCACGCTTTCCATCTCTGACACTCTCTCACTGCCCCTCTCGGAGTTAGCGAAGGCTAGCACTTCCATTCTTTTCCATCATTGGGGGAGGTGAGGAAGGTGACTCCACGACTGAGGGGCGTACCCCGAGTTCTTCACTGCTAGCTTCCTGTCCGTATCCTCACGGCCTCTCCATACCGGCGGCTTCTCCTACGTGACGTTTTGCCGTCATGCCCAGTTTGTAACGAACAATAATAAAATGGCCTCCAACGAAACAGTGACTTTAAAGCTCCAGACTCTGGGCTGGGAAGCAGGACACAGCGTGAGTTACCACACCACGCTCTCCTCTATTTTTGCCCCCCTCTGTTTATTGGGAAGGAACATCAGGAGAGTGTTAACTTCTCAAGAGGAGGAACACACTGTGGCTTTGCAGGTTTACATAAGACACAGATGGGGAAAAAAAAAAAAAAATTTAAACTTGGGATGCATTAAAAAAAATTCTGTGACAACACAGTGCGTGGTAGATGAGGAGAGCAGAGACCAGAGACCGTATTTAAGATAAGTGCAGACGATACCTTGCACCGTTGCCGGAGACCAGTTGGTAACAGTGTTTGGTTTCCCGGGAACTGCGCTAACATGCCCGAGATGAACCCCAGTGGGGGGACACGCTCCACGGCCGTCCCCGACCTGTGGTGCGTCGGCTGGGTTGAATTGTGTGACGGTGTCAAAGGTTGCTCTGTTCTCCAGCTCTTGGCACCAGCTCCGCTGAAATGTGATGCCATTGGTTTTCAGTAAAGGTTCCTTTCTGCAGGGCTGCAAACACAGATCAGCTGCCACTGTGTATACACCACCGGGGAGCAGATCAACCGGCACAGTTAAAGCAGCCTTTTTAACCCTGAGACTTTCCAAGATCTCTTCTTCACGCAGGAAGTTTCCTTCTCTGTTGTCAGATTTAGCACCGTGCTCTTGTCATCAGATCCGAGCTAGGCTCCCTGCCGCACAGTAGAGAGGCTTCCTTAAGACATTTGTCCTTGAAACTGCACCAAACTCTTGGAAGAACCCAGAACGTGTAAGTATGTATGATTTAGGCAGCAATAGCACGGGGCAAAGCTGCAATCAACCATTATACAATATCCGATTAGCAGGGCAGGAGGGATTTTTCCGACGTTCTGTTACATTCATTTTCAATTCGTTCTGAGGAAACAAATCAATTCTAGCTTCTGATACAGTGACTTTGCAGTAGATGGGGTTGTAATATGTTAGCTTTAACTATTTGCTGTTCTCATTTAGCATTTAGATGTGACTTGTGGGACAATTATTGCGGGCATTAAACTATAAAACTTCTAAATTTTTATTAGCAATTATAATTGTTGGTCATGTCCATCTTGAGAAACAAGTTTGCTTTGGGGACTGTTTTTAAAGAATTAACCACATCAATTCACAGACAATAGAATGAATTTGTACCGTTCTCGCTCTCAGTAAAACATATTAGTTTGCAGTTTTAATTTACTCGTAAAGAGCATTCCACTGAGGTTTTGCCTTAATTGAATCCTACCCAGGGCTGTCTGTCTGGTGTTTTACTGTCTTGTATGTATGTGTTTAAGTTACTTTGCTGGGATTGCAGTCTGGTGAAATCTGTGTTTAGGCACTCTCTGGATCCTGAGAACATTCGCAGAAGATAAAGTCTCATGGAATTTTGAGGGGTGCTGGGTTTGTTTTAAAGGGTGGTCGTATTACCCTTGAAAGATTTTTCGATGTCCCACACGAATGGCTGTTGGATGTAGACCACAGACCAAATGCTCTCAGAGTCGAAGTCAGGTCTCAGCTTGTCCACTTTCGTAACTCCAACCAGTAAAAGCCCATGCCCCCTTCCTATCAATTTTTAATATGCGCCAATACTTACGTTTATAAGATTAATTTCTCTCAGATTAGTCTGATGGATAGCTGGATTGTGGTTTCTTAAGAGCTTGCTCCCTGAAACCCACAGCAGAGCTGCGTGCCATTTAACTAGTGAATGTAAAAACGGGTAACCATGGATTCAGCCACCACTCGCTGCCAGTGCAATGACTTGTTGTAAACAATACAAATGAGCCAGGAGAGCAGAGGCAACCAGACATGAAATGATTTTAATAGAAATTACGGTAAAAGGTCATGTGATGTGGTATCTGCTTCTGTTCAGTTTTAAAGGGAAAGTCTGTCTTTTTTCCCCCGCCGCCCCCCACCCCCACACACCTCTTTCCAGTCAACCCAAGTAGATGTCTTCCCAAACTTGGCAGGTCCCACTCTCTGCTTCCATGGAGAAGGGCGGCCAGTGTCATCCTGTGTACAGTGTGGTGACTTATGGATTTTCACCGGTAAGTACCTTTATTTTAGAAACGAAAAGGAAATCTGTGTCTTTCAGGGCTTCCTTCATGGAAGGTCATGCTTAACGTGGGCTAGAAGTCCTCAAGCTTTGACCGAAGAGGAATAGGTCATTTTGTTCCTTAACTTTTCCGGAATACAGTTATCTTTTCTCTCCTTTCCCACGTCTCTGGATTATTTTGGAACCTCGATCCCGCTGAAAACTGTTATTTGCTCTAGAAGCAACTTCTGCAGTATGGTAATGACACACGCAGATACCGGGAGCAGTGCTGGCTCTTCACGTCAGGGTTCTCACCCAGGCATACCTTGGCTGAGTTCTCCAAGGACCAAGTTTTACAGTCCCCTTTGCCTTTTGCTGGTAGAGATGGGTTTCTGTATGTAAAAATTGTTGTATTCATAAATTTGCCTCTGACCAAGAAATGGTAACAACTTGTACCCGTGTGAAGTGTTAACCTCAGGCTTTGTTTGGTGTACCGATACCAGCTATGCTTATTTAAAAGGAAATGAAAGGAAAAAACCTCTAGCCATAAAAGTTGGGGGGAAAAAGGGGACCCTTAGAAGCCAGATCTGGAGGGTGGACCTAGTGGGTGCCTGGTGCACAGGAATGAAAGGGCTCAGTCTCTGTGCCGGAGACCCACAGGCATTTGAAGTCAAGGACTGTCTCTAGGTGTGCTGTGTCTCAAGGTGACACAGACCTGAGCTGGTCCCTTGAGCCACACCTCCGGCCACCTGCAGATGGTATAAATAATCGCATCATCGTGGAACAGAAGAGAATGCCGCGTTTATATTTTACCTCCTTTTAACATTCAGATGCTTCTGCATAGATGTGTAATTGTACATGTGTAGATGCATGCGGAGTAATGGAGCTTCGGGTGTTGATTTTTCTGTTACTGCTTTGCCTTCTGCAGACCTAATCAGCACGTGAAAAAGCATTGACTTGTAATTTACAATCTCAGTAGGATGTAAGAGCCATCAGCCCCTCTTTATGCCCCAAAGAGTTTTATCTATTGAACTAGTTTTTTTTTTTTTTTTAAGTGTTAACATAGTGTTTATATTTAAGCTTTTTTAAAAAACCAAGCTTTTTAAGGCCTTGGAGTGCCGCACTGCATGCTTGGACTGAAACATTCTTCAGAAGGTCATGGTTAGCTGTGACCTCACGGTTTACTGTTCTAATACTAGCTTTGCTTATCAAGAATAAGTGAAAGAAAAGCCTCTAGTAATTCATGTTGAGGGAAAAGGGAGCAATTTCAAAGCAGACGTGGAAATTCCAAGTAGGGTTTTAGGTAAATTATAATTAAAACTTTGTTTTCACTTTTCCTGGCCTTGATTCTCCAAGTTGAAGGGTAGGAATAAAGTGTTGACTACCGGGTAGTAAGGAGCAAAATCCTGGAGTCAGATGTGGATTGCAGTCTTTGCTCTGGACCCCACAATGCTTAGGATTTGGGGCAAAGTTTCTTCATATCTTTGAGCTGCCCCATCCTCATCTCTTAGATTGAAGATAATAATGCACACCCGTGTGTGAAGGAAAGGGTTAAAGGAGAAAATGCACAGAAAGTATTTCATACCATGCCTGGCACATAGCAAGTGTCCAATAAACTCTTGCCAGTTTCCTTATTTTTGTTAATTGAGGAACGTTGTGCTTAAGTAAAATCCTGCTACTTAACCAGTGTGAAGTATCCTGCTGCCAACCAGTGTTGAACTAGAGAGAGACAGTATTCAGATCCTAAGTTGGTCTTTTTCGACAACTGTCTGCGGCAGTAACTTGTCATCACGTAGGACATGGTGATTCAGTTTGTATCATAGTGTAGTGTTTCATAGAACCCTTACTAAAAGTCAGAAGTAGCCCCTTATTACTGTATTTTTTTTTCATTTATTTCCAAATAATTTAGGAAAATTATTATTTTTTAAATTTAGGATTTCTGATGCTTTGGGTATTAAGGCGACATGTACATTTTGTCTGTGATCCTGTTGCTAGAGTTGAGAGCAGAAGGACACTTGTAGGTTTAAGAAACTGATAATTAAATTAATCCTAAAAGCTTAAAAGTAGTGGTAGATAATGATATGTAGTAAAGAGCAGTAATAATTAACAGGCTAGTAAATGTGGAGGTTATCAGCTACTAAAGAGACATTTCTTGGGAGGATCGTAGACATGGTCACTGACCTTTCACCTTCCTTCCTAAGGGCTTGCTTCTCTCTTTCCTCCTTCGGTCTTTTCCCTTTTTCTTCTTTCTCTACCCCTTCTTCCTTCCTTCCTTCCTTCCCTTTAGCTCTTATATATTATCTCCGCTACATAGCATTTTCTTTTTCTCTGTGAACCATAAAGGTTCAAGGAAGAGAAAAAAGAGGAACAGGAGACCCATGGTCTTTTCATGCTAGCTCTGATTTTATAAATGGAAAGTTTAAGAGGAGTCAGAAAAATCTGTTTTCTTTCTCTTGCTATTGAATTGGAGAGGCACATCTGAGGTGACCTGCAGACCCCAGGGAAGCCTTGCTCAGTAACTATTTGTTGATTCATTGATTAAACGGCATGGAGAGAAGGAACATCAAGCACGGAGATTCCCTCAGTACTGAAAGCTTTGAAACCCCAAGCCACCATGTGCAGTAGGATGGCTTCTCTGTGACCTTCCAACAACTAATCTCCTTTAAGAACTGAATCAAAGCGGTTAAGGGATTTTGTCAGATGGATTTTTGCCTACAGTTGGGTTTTTGGCAGTTGCATGTAGAACGCAATACATTCTTCACAAGGATATGAAATTTTTTTTCTGAAAGGAATGAAGACAAGGTGCCAACAGAGATCTCCAGAGAGGGACTCTTGTTTACCCACGGTACTGTTCAGGCAGGGACAGCTGCGAGGTGGATGACTTTCTCACACTTCCCGCCAACCTTCTCCTTCACCACCCGTGTCTGATGGTCTAGTCAACAAGCTCACTCGTGCAGTGGGTGCCTCGCCATAATCTTCTCTTCCAAGGGCAGAGAAAAAGCCTGTGATTAGAATTGATATCATATGAGTCGCAAAAGGCATCCACTGTCTACTTCTAGGGACATCATAGAGTATAGAAGTTATTTTAATGGGCAAACAACTTACTCAAAGTCACACAACCTAGGAATTGTGAAAACAGGAGTAGGACTTGGGATTTCTGGTTCCCAAACTAGTGCTTTTCGGAAAGCTCTTGCCTTCTGGTGTACAGACTACAAAAATAAAGCTTATATTATAGTGGAAAAAATAACCTAGATTAGGAAATGGCTAATCTGTCCTAAAGGAGTGGCTCAGATGAGTACTGTAGGTCTGGTTCTAATCCTTCAGTGATAATTTAGAAACCCTGTGATCTTCGGGAAAGACACTTAACCATTCTGAGCTACGGTTTCTTTCATTGTAAAACTGATATTAAAATAACTGTCACGCATGCATTTTAGGTTGCACTGAGGATTCTGTATGATTATATGTGGATATTAGCTTGTCCAGTGCTTGACAGGAGGCAGGTAGCAGTAAGCATTATTGACATTCCTCTTCCCTTTCCAAGGTCAGTGGTGGAGTCATGAATGGTAGAATTATGGGAAAGGGCTTTTCTGGATGCCTCTGGAATGGTGTAGCTCGGTGGTGTTCAACATTTTCTACTGCTACAACACATATCAGAAACGAATGTGAAGTGTTACCACATGCCTGGCCCAGAGGGATCCATTAGTCATGATCTGATAGTGGCGACCATGGTGGTGATGGAGGTTGGTGGGGGAGGTGCACATACCACGGGTGAGCCTGGGGTATGAGCAGCTCCCAAGGCTTTGGCTTGGATTGTGCTGCTGTCTTTCCTACATTAGAGAAGAGATCAGAATGGTGGTGGGCAAGAGCCAGGTCACTTTAAGTGCAACTACACTCATTTCAGTTAAAAAAATAATAATAATAACCAGCAGCCTTCAGTGCTTTATTCCTGGTAACAATATCCAGTTTGTCTAGAACATGCCGTCCTTCCTGGAGGAACTAGACTCCATGGGTTTGAATCTTGGATCAACCACTCACTAGCGGTGATGATCTAAGGAAATGCATGAGCCAGTTTTATAAGTCTCTATCCCCTCACCTTAAATTGGAACAATAATGGTAAACACTTGATGGGATTGTTAGGAGGATTACATGGGTTCACACATATAAAGGACTAGGAAAAATGTCTGGTACACAGTACATGCTCAGTGCTAGTAATTTTTCGAGGTTTCTCTCTCCAAGCTATTTCACGGAGAGTATCCTATCTTAAGATTCTCTCCCGAAATTGACATTATTAATGTTATCCTTGTAGTCATTAGTGTATAAAACTGTATTTTTAGTTTTAACAAAATAAAAGCTGCTCTTTATTGTGGTGCACTCACCACTTACCCAGGCATTATGTCATGTGTATTCTATGGCATCTAAATTAATCTAATTCCCCCATTACTCTTATGTGATAGTGTTACCCCCATCATACAAATGAGAAAATTGAACCTCCAAGAGGGGATAGAACTTACCCAGCTCATGAGTGACAGATCCAAGCTTCAAATGTGTAATCTTCCCTACATGTCTTCCCCACACAACCTCATTAAGTTGTAGACAATTTGCAGGGGTGGTGGGAAAGGTGTATTTTCTGGAATGAAAAAGAAATGATGAAATGGGTTTACTATAGCACATTCCAAAGATTCAGACCAGAAACAGAGAAGATGATCATTATAAAAAGCAACTTAATTTCATTACTCAATACTCAGAAAATCTAGAAATATAACTTAATTCTATCTTATGGACAGGAAAAGGTGAGAGACCGAGGTGGGGAAGGATCATGGATAATGAGGAGGAGGAAAATGAGTCAGAGACAGAGACAGAGAGACAGAGACTGAAAGAATGAGGCAGAGGTATACATTAAATGCCTTTCATTTAACACTCAAGCAGTCCCGGAGGTAGAGAGTCTAGGACCATCAACCTGATTCTAGACATTATTTTTTCCAAGAAAACAAAACTGAAAATAATGGTTTTGGGATTTGCCTTATGATATTTTACCTTTACACTCTTCTACTTCATCATTCTACCTTTGGAGGCACAGAGGTTGATACAAAGCTATGGATAGATACATGGAAGGAAAGACTGATGTGTTCATTGACACAAGGACAAATTACGTTAGGGCCCCCCTTTTTAGTCTTCGGATAGTAACACTGAAGATTTTCTAAAGTCATGTTGTGGTTTTGCAACTATAGGCATAAGTTAGATTAAGCTACATACAGGAGATCAGGTGTTTAGTGATATTTAATGGTTTTTATTTAAAAGTAGATTTACTTCTGTTATTGGATTGCTTTTCAAAAAGAAAATATTTTGAGTTAAATAAATCACATTTCTTCCCAATTTTACAGATGAAGAAATTGTGTTATGCAGAAATTCAATGATCTCCATAAAATCATAGCAACTTCTAGCAGATGTGAAAGCCATTCTCTGGTTTTGAGCCTCCAGGAAAAGATTTCTCTTTTTCCTGTGATGATCTCTTCTAATTGGTATGGTTATCATATCACCAACTTCTGAAAACTTGGGGACACATGATAGAGGAGGGTCACACTGGTGTACATAATGAGTGCCTGTCTGGGAAGTAGACTCAGAGGATGACCCTTTGGTGAAGGTTTTGCTATGGCTTTTCAGTTTGGAATACCATCATCTGATCTTTGAAGAATGGTGTAAGTGTTATGGTTTACAACATTTCTGCCCCCTAAGTTCCAGGCTGTGCACTGGAGAGAATCCTGTGCCTTCTTGTGGTTTAGCCTCCTGGGGTCCACCAGACGCTCCAGTGTCTTCCCCAGACAGTAGCCTGCTGCTTCCACATTATGTCCGACTGGCACTCTGTTTGTAGAGCAGATGGAGTTTCCTTCCAAGAGGAGCTTCCCACTCTGCATGTTTGTTTTGAGGATGTGGGTTGGGGTAAGTACAGGGGACCAGGAAAAGAGGGGAGATACCAAATGGGTATGTGAGCAATAAGATGCAGTCCAATGAAAAAGGAGAGAGGGAAATACTTGTAATTTCCAAGGTTGATGCCAAGCTAGACCACCTTCTTAAATCAGTTTAAGCAAAATCTCTGGGGTTAGGCCATGAGATGATGACCCCAGGGTCCTTCTTGGGGCAAAACAAACAAACCCGCCCAATGATCCTTTTCTAGGATGATGGAAGTGGAGAGGAGGGATTGAAAGGAGAAAAGGTGTTGGCTTTTCATCTTTGCCTTTAGAAGGTCATGGAACCATATGACCAGTTTCAAGGGAAAACTGAGAATAATTGTGCTTGTGGATAAATAACTTTTTTCTTATCATGCTCACTGAAATCAGGCGCAAAATGACTCCTTTCCACTCTTTTTTTCTAAATTAAAGTACTTCTAATAATACACGATACTTGTGTAGTGAGAGTTTGTGAAGTTATAAATTATCATCCCCTCCCCCCCCCCTTTTTTTTTTTTACAGCTGAGTTAACTTAGCAAGAATAAGTGGCTTGTTCAGAGTAACAGTTTGCTAGAAAGGGAGCCAAAGACAAGAAATTGGGCCTTCTCTGACCTTCAGATATGGACTGATTCTACCTCTTAGAGATTCCAGTTTTGTTAGAGGGCCGGCTCAGGGTAGCACTAAAGATGAGTGTGAGGAAAGTTACAGAGGGCAAAAACACCCTGAGAATGTTAGAAGTACTTGGAATGTCTTGTTTTATGTCAAGGGTGGTATCTATGGCTAACGCTGGTGCAAAGATTCTGATATTGTCTTCCACTGATAAGTGAGGGCAAGGGGAAGCACCCTTTGGAGGCTCATACGGGACGCAGAATACCTCTCTCTACCCAGTCTGCAGGCTTCCCTCTCTTTCCTACGTCAGGCAAGAGAGGGGAAACATACTCTGGGGCTGTCAGAAGAATGGAGTCGAGGCCGCGCTAATTAAGAGAGAAACGACCTTGTCCATGTTTATTTATTCTTGTGTTTACCTTCACACCCACTTTACTCTGTAGTAGAAGAGTCATTCTTGTCTGTAACATCGTCTCAAAAGTGAAGGGACAGCTAAATCATTATGAGGTTAGATGGTGCAACATTCTCTCCTCAAAGCAATGAATACCCTTAAGATAAAATCATGTTGGTCTGATACTTAATTAAAATATGAGTGTCATTTTTTTCCCCTTTGGAATGAAACCTTGTAAGTCACGTGGGCATTAGAAGGTGAAGTTGATGTGTGCCCTTTCTCACATGAGCTCTATTTTATTAACATCAGTTAAATAAGATCCTAATACAGCTCTGAATAGTAAGGTGAATTTCTTGGCTTGGCTTAATTCTAAGATGATGACAGAGAAGTTATGTATTTGATAATGGCTCCGAAATCTTCAGGTTGATCTGGCATTAGTCAGCATTTGACCATAGATTCCCGGTAGGAAGTCCGTTCAAGCTATTGCTAATGCTTCAAAAGTACTCTGTGTGACTGGCAGAGTGAACAGACTGGTGTCATAGAGATGTCAGCTTTTTGCCCTCAAACCATCATTAACCAGAAGCAGCTACCAGCTAATATTTCAACATTACTTTCAGAATGTCAAACTATTAGTCATCATATAGACAACAAATATGTTCACTTAAAAGATGCCTGCTTAAAAGCAAAATGAGTCTTGGTCGGCCTCAGTGCTGTTTGTACGCTAGAGGTTTACTCTGAATTTCTCTCCTTTGGATTATTTAATAACCATTTTAATTTGAGTAAAGTTTCACTTTAATACTCCTAGAAATTAGAGGAAAATATCGCCCACGTTCATTTGCTATGTTACGCAGAGACAGTACCCAGCAAAGGTAAAAGATAAAAGATCAATTCTTATGGATCTCATAGTTCCAAGCTTTTGAGGCTGTATTTTAGAAACTTTGTAATTATTGTGGGTAATCTTGCAGAAAATTAAATGTGGGGTTTGCGTATGTGAAGAAGTTTGGACTCTTCTGCTCGCCATAGCTCGTTAGTGCTTAGCATCTCACTGTCCCTGTCAGGCTTCGGGTTGCCCTCCACCCGAGGGCCGTCAAATGCTCTTTGTGATATAAGTGAAATCCTCAGCGTGGGGCACACCATCGTACATTCGAGGCATATTTTAGAGGCCAGTGGTTCTCCGCCAAGGTCAGCGCCCCCCCCCCAGGGACATTTGACAATGTTTGAGGACATTTTGATTATTATACCTGGGAGAAGAGGTGCCCCTGGCATCTACGGCATGGAGAATCATTCTTTGGTCTCTGCTGAACATAGCATGCGTGGGGCAGCTCCCCACACCACAAAGAATTGTCCAACCTCAAAAGTCAGCAGTGTTGAGAAGCCTTGTTCTAGATTCTTCCAGGGATGCCTGGGTGGCTCAGTTGGTTAAGCTGCTGCCTTCAGCTCAGGTCATGATCCCAGGGTCCTGGGATCGAGTCCCACATCAGGCTCCTTGCTCGGCAGGGAGTGTGCTTCTCTCTCCACTTCTGCCTGCTTGTGTTCTCAATCTCTCTCTCTGACAAATAAATAAATAAATAAATAAAATCTAGATTCTTCCTAATTTTAAAGGGTAAAGGAAAAGGAAGTAGCTTAACTATTTTCAGATTTTTTAAATGGTTGATTTTTAAAAGTAAGTTCCCCCCATGGGGTATAGACTCAAGGTGGCAAATGCAAACACATCACATATTTGCTTTAAAAAAATATTCAGAGTGTAAGATCTGTGCTGTGGCCAATTGTGCTACATATAACAATCACAGTTCCAACAATATTAATAGCTGCCATTCCTATAGCACTTACTCTGTGCCGCACGCCGTCCAGAGCGTCTGTCCAGGTGGTAATTCAGTTTTCGAAGAAACTCCTTTGGGTACCTGCCTGGGCCCTTCAGTACTCAGATACTTTAATACTTGGGTGTGTAGGAATAAGGTGAGCTCCTGGCAGGAAGCGTAAGGAACAGAGTATTAGCAACGTATCTGGAAAGAGGAAGGCTTTACTTCTCTAAATGCCCCTGGTTGCTCAAGCTTTTTTCTACGGTACTATTATTGCAAAAGTACTTCTTTGGAAACTAGGATTGCCATCATAAAGCAGGTTTATATTTGCTTCTAGAGGATGAAAAAGGAAAAAAAAAAATAAAAAGGTTTTCTAACTCTCTGCTTGCCGGTTTTGCACCGGGTCCCATGCCTGTCTGTGTTTCCCTGTGTACTAGCTCTTCTTGACAGAACGGGTCTTCAGGTGACGTGTAAATGACAAAAGGTGAGTATCTGGTGCAACTCAGCCTTGGAAATACACCTGCTGCCCTGACTTTCTAAGTTGCCTGTCCTCTGAGTCTCTTGCCTAGAGTTTTCTAGGGATAGGAGGCTCTCCCTTTAAAATTTTACCATTGAGGGGTACCTGGGTGGTACAGTTGGTTGTGTCCGACTCCCGATTTTGTGTCAGGTCATGATCTGAGGGTCCTGGGACTGAGTCCCATGGTGGGCTCTGCACCCAGCGTGGTATCGGCTTGAGATTCCTTTTTCCTCTTCCCCACCCACTCATGCTGTCTCGCTCTCTCTCTCCCTCCCTCTCTCTCAAATAAATAAATAAGTCTTCAAAAAAATTTTATTTTACCCTAAAACCTCTGTTTGAAAGAAAAATAGGTAAAATCTCTCTAAGCAAGCCTCATGGGAGATTCTCCAAGAACACATTGAACAATGGAATTTTCCCTGGAAATGCCACAGTGAAGGTCATATTCCCAGAGGGATTTCTTGTGGGAATTGGGAAGTGAGCTAGGTTTGCTGCTTTCACACCTACTGAGGTGTTTCGAGTCCGGAGAGTTAAAAGTTTGTCAAAGCTGACACATCTTACCTTTGCCAAACTGGTCTGTTGTATGAAACCCCAGTTGCCATCAAAACCCGGAAAGGAAAACATCACAAATCACTAGAAATATATCAGCATTCTGAGCTGTAGGATTTATGGGGCACTAATGGATATCCTAGGCTGTTTATCTTCCTGTAGCCATTGAAACATATCTGCCTTTTTCTTACGGTAAAAGGCCTTTCTGTCAAGGAGTTGTAGGATCCCTAAGCCTAGGAGAAGCGGTGTTGAGGAAAAATGGCACTCGGGTCCTTCTTTTCTTTCATGTCTTGTCATCTTCCCCTTTTTGCCTGTTTCTCTTCCTCATTGAAAGCCCAAAATAAACACAGTAAGGATATACTCAAGTTTGGCAGTGGGGGTCTTTACAGAGACTGGCACAGATGGGGTACAGAATATTCTAGAATGAGGCCCAATTCACATATTCTTTACCTTCTGTTTCAAAGGATAGTCCTCATTCATTTTTTTCATGGCGGGCTTCTCTGTGTCTAAAGGCTGATTCCCACATGCAGTCCATATAGGTTATTTTGTTCATCAAGTTCCAGGGAAACGCTTCAAAAGAATGCTCCTGCTTTGGGGGACTTCTGATATTTCGCACTGGTTAGCTTTAGCTCTTTTTGGAGCTCCTGGTCCTGCTCACTCTTGTCTTCTGTGGAGGAAAAATGCAAATGAATTCCAACCACATGAGGAGGGGTTGTAGCTCCTTTGAGACTTTCCCTCACACGTGCTGCCCTTACCCTCTAAGTCGGTTGTCCTCTGAATCTCTTTCCTAGAGTTCTCAAGGCATGGGAGGCTCTTCCTTTAAAATTTGGTTCCATTCGGTAGCTGCGGATTTGGGTTCTGTGCCTGGCTTTGCCACTTATTAAATTGTGACCTTGGATCAAATTACTTAACATTGCTCAGTTTCCATGACTGTAAAATGAAGCAAATCTTAAATATATAGACACACAAGATTAAATGATGTAAAATATGCAAAGCCCCAAATTGAATGGGTAAAAGGTTTGCTGGTTTCTGGGGTAATATGACTGGATATACTCCTGGAGTCTTAGGCGAATTGACTCTGTACTTAGGTTAGTACAGAATGTAGCCCAGGGACTACAGACTCAGAGTCACCCCTGTACTCATTAAAATGCAGATTCCATGCCTCCTGCCCAGTGGTCTGAATAAGAATCTCTAGAAAATGGGATCCAGTACCTCGTATTTTTCAAAACACCTCATGTGACTCCCATACACTCCGGAATCGGAGGAGCACCAGGTTGGCCAACGACCTTTCCCGTTCTGGGATGCTCTGTCCCTCCTGCAGCAACAATGCTACTTCTAGAGAATTCTAGGCTCTCTACTTGCAGGTTCTTCTCATCCTGGCGGAGTCTGCCTTTGAGCCTGTGAACTCACTCTCCCGGTTCATAAGCAGTCCTTTTGATGGTAGGCCCCACGTGGTTGGGTAACCTAAATAATGTGATAATGAGGAAGGACCAAAGGTCACGAGATTGTTAACATGTGTGAGGAGATTGTAGGCTTAGCCTCTCCGGTGAGGGAAAGGTTACGCACCAACTGTATCCACACTTCAAAGCATGCGGATAGTTTGCTGCACTAACTTAATTATCTGTGCTATTGATATCTTTGACGAGCATATCTATACCCCGGATCCAGTTACTTCACAGTGGGAGAGAGCGGGACGCGGCTTGTTGAGTTGCCAACTTCCTAAAATGCTTTTTAGAGTCAGCTGGGTTGCTTAGGCCTCTCTTGCTCTTGGATTAAATATAAAAATAACTATGGAAAGCATATCAACCCTCTTTTCCCTGTCTGCTGAAACTGCAATCTCCTGTGCTTTTTCTAGAACCCATTAAAGAAGGAGGAAGAGAGGAGGGGTAACAATATGTAAAACCCCAAAGCCCCATCAGAGATTCTCCCAGAACGGATCCTGCTGTTGGATCTCAGCTGAGGGAGAAAAGAGCTGGTCACGTCAGTACCTGCTAGTTCCTTGTTGACTGGTTAAGGCTTGATGAAGGACATGAGCCTTGTCCTCGCGGTTGTCCCTCATCTCTGGAACCACGTTAGCCTGGTTGACATCTGCCCCAGAAGCTTGGAGGGAAGGAAGTACAACCCAGCTCAGGTGGTGTTTTCATTTCTGAGCCGTCCAAGTGCTGGATGTTAGCAAACATTTGAAACTAGAGACCGAAAAGAGGGATTTGTCTCTACCCTGTTCTTGCCGATCCAGACTGGCTTTGCTGTTTGTCCCCGTCACCACAAAAACAGCAGCCCCGGTTTGCAGGTGTCCGGAGAGAAGCACTTCCATCTCTGCCGCTCCCCTTTGCCTGTAGCTCTGGAGGATGGATGTCCTCTGCCAGGTGTCGCTTTCATTTTTTTTTTTTTTTTACCGACTCACAAGGGGTGTTGTTGTGTTCCCGGACCTGAGTGGTGGGCATGATTTTTGGAGCAGTCGATTTGCTGACTTCTCTGCAAGTGGTGTGATATGAAAGGTGGGGAGACAGGATTGACCCAAACCCCTCCCTGCCCCGAAAGGGAATACGGTGCCTGCTGGGGAGAAGCGCTGATGTTTCCTAGGCAGAGACCGGGGAGAAATTTTCAGCTCTTCATCCTTTTTAGGCTTGTAAAGTCTCTCACACAGTACGCCACAGCTTTTGAAAACATGGTCATTTTAATGATAAAAACGCTGTGGAGAGCGGGCCGGAGCGTCACGCAAAACCAGCCGCGGCATCCTGCGTGACATTCCAAATATTAATACAAATAGAATTAATTCGCACGCCAGGGGTGTCTCGGGAATCCATTTTAAGTTGGCACTTAACTTGGACTTGAGATTTCCCCGTGACTGCCCATGTTGAAAAATGTTTGCTAAACAAGGCAGGGCTGGGCTGCCCCCGATCTATAAATTCGCTCCAACTCATTCATTAACAACACTCGATCGTAACTAGAAGCAAAGGTCGGTTAAAAAGGAGATGGCTGTTCCCTGTCTTCGGTGAGCGGTGAGGTTGTTGCAAATGTTATACCTGGCCTATCACTTCCAAGTTATTGGCGAGGGAGCAAGGATTATTTAATGACATCATTTCTTAGTTCATTAAGGACTTGCTCTAGGCTTTAAAAATATCTCTGGCGTGTAGATTCGGTAAAGAGGATGCTGATTCCTTGTATCTTGCATTACATTGAGTTTGTGGCTAGACTAAAGTAAGACTTCCTGTGTCTTTCTGGTTCTCCCCGGCCTTGTCTTTCTATTTCTGCACAGTGAATTTAATAAAGAAACTATCTCGGAGTAATAATTCTGACAAGCCCTGGACATTCCTTTGGGGGAAGGAGGACTGACCTTTTCCTGTTTTTAATAAAACCTCTGTGAATTTGGGCTTGCCTCTTCTGTGGTCCAGCGCAACTGTCTTTTTATTCCATATTTAAGGCTGGGATGAGCCCATTTATTTCCTCTGAATTAGAAGCAGGAAAGCAGTCCCGGGAAAGATGGCTGTTGTGAGGTTGGTTTTATTCATGTCTGTTAAATTAGGTACTTATTTAGCGTCTAGCTACTTGGTTTTATGTTTTCCCTTTCTTGTTGTTAGATTTTGTTCTTTATTTATGATTTATTGTTTCATCTGTTTCTGAAAGACCTGAGAAGTGGTGCTTTTATAATATGGGGCTCAAGTCTGCTCTGGTGATTGGCAGGCTGTTTTATCCTAACTGTGACACTGGTGATTTTAAAAGCTTCATTTTTGTCTTAGTCTTGAACGAGGAGGATTTTACACATTATTACCTCCTTAAAATCCCACTGGATGGATAATTTGGAGTCAAAGAATTTGAGACCTTTTGGGGGAAGAAAGAACCAAGCCACAGAATCTCTATGATTATTTTTTATGGTCACTAAAAATATTTAGCGTACTAAATATGATAGCCTCTCTGAAAGTTTGGTATATTTTAAAATAGAATAATAGGTATAAAAGAATCATTTGTAAGGGATATCTTCTTTACAGTCTCAGGAAGATACCTATAAATCTGTTTTGATTGTTCAGGCAAACTCAGAGACATTTATTCCCTGGTGTCTGTCTGTCTCTCTCTCTTTGGTGTTCAATCTCGTTTTGATTTTGTAACTCAAAGTTGACTCTTTTCTCATGAGTCCTGGCATATTCCCTGAGAAAGAGAGTAATTTAGATGCTTGGAAAAGCAAATGCTCCGGAGAAGCTTAATTTAATGGATGGAACACAATGAGTAGGTCTGTATTAAATCCCAGTAACATGGGCTGAGGCTACCTCTACCATGATCAGGGCGATGGGCCATCCCCCTTCACCCACTGAAGACCACAGTGTTAGTGTCACGGTTTATCTTGCATCGTTTTCCTTCAGCATCCTCAGCTTAATTACACAAGTATGAAAATCAAGTAAATGATGGAGACATTAAGAAGTTCAGAGGAGGGCGCCAGGGTGTCTCAGTGGGTTAAAGCCTCTGCCTTTGGCTCAGGTTGTAATCTCAGGGCCCTGGGATCAAGTCCTGCATTGGGCTCTCTGCTCAGTGGGGAACCTGCTTCTCCCTCTCTCTCTCTGCCTGCCTCTGTGTCTACTTGTGATCTCTCTCTGTCAAATAAATAAATAAAATCTTAAAGAAAAAACGAAGTTCATAGGAAAGGGGAAGTCACTGGACTCATAAAAACCTTGAAGTGGATCTACGTTATCTTCCTAATGAAATATAACTCTGCAAAGACTTTTGTTGACCTTCACAGTGTGACCTCAGTCATCATTTCCTAGCATTCTTTTCTACTTCAACCATGTGTTTTGTGATGCCTTCTCAGCAGGAGACTGGATGACAGTGAGAAACACAGTTTTTTAAAAAATATATTTTTATTGTAAATAAAACACAAAAAGAAAAACTATATGAATCAAATGAAGGTCCTGATTAAGTATTACAAATTTGTGTATTGCATATATATTGTATAAAATCTTACGTGTGTGTGTGTGTGTGTGTGTGTATGTATATATGTATAGAAAAATTTTGTATGTATTATGTGCTAACCTGGACAAAAACTAGACTTTTGTCACTCATAAGCCTCTCCCAATCACACTTTTGTACCCCCCATAAGTAATCATTATCCTATTATAATAATCATTTCATTATATTGTTAGAAATATGCCCATCACCCAGTGTGCCTCCCAGATGCTATAGTTTAGTCTTGCCCATTAAAAAAAAAAAAGGATATGCCTTGTAAATCTCTTTCACTTTGTAAGTTCCTCCTCAGGCCCTTTTATCTCTTTATAGTTTATTGAGGAACCTGGACCATTTGGCCTATAGACTTTCCCTGAGCCTGAGTTTTCCTGACTACCTACTCATAGTGCGCTCTAACCGTTTCCCTGCCCCTGCATTTTCTGCAGGTAGGCAGCTGGATCCAGAGACTGGATCACACTCAGGCTTGATTCCTTAGGCAAGACTGTACGTGGTGCTGGCAAGGTAGTTCTTACTGAAGCTCATATTGTCCCGCTCTAGAGAGTGAGGACCTCTTCAAGTTGGATCTCAAGTCTTTTTGTCATTGCCTTAAAAACCTTTGATAACTTCCCTGCTGTCTGATAATACAGTTCCAAGTTCCTCTTGTACATTTCCTGTCCCAGATGTGGAATCGGCCATTTTTCCAAGAACCCTTATTTCTTTAGGTAAGAAATGTTTTTCCAAGTCTAGTTTGGGTGCTAAGGATGCTTGTTGCTGCTGGGTTGTTCATCATTTTTAACCCTTTGTGGAGGACAGAATTAGGGTTCGATCAATTGTTCGATCGATCTACCTATCCATCTACCTACTTATTATTAAATATATGTACCTATATTTTATGAGTATATCTATATTTTATTAAATGATTTATGAATTTATGCATTCATATTGATATTCCAATTGAGATTTGGGATTACTGAGTTTTATATAACCTCTTCTTCATTACACTAATATATCTTTCCTTTTTCAAGAGTCTTGATTGCCATGGATAGAGGATAACGGAATTAGAACAGCCCATAGTTATCCCCTTGTTTTAAACCATGTTAGCCACATACTTGTCTCAAGAGAGCAGTACTAATACTAGTAGCAATGCAGTTATTGAAAACATTAAAAACTTTTTTTCCATATAGTCCCACCCCAGTCCTTCCCTCATTTTAAAATAGCTGTGAATAGCTGTGCTGTATGTAACTTGTCAGAACATACAGCCATTAGGTACTCTGCTTCTCTGTCTCTTAGCATACTTTTAATCTTAATTTCACAGGCAACTATGTATTTTAATATTCACCACTAGTCTTTATGTTGATGGTCTCTCTAATTGTTTTGAGTGCCTGAAGCTGATTCGCTAGTATGTGCTTCAGAAAACACTCTTGGGAACAATACTCCTTCCAATACTCCTATATCCCTAACAGTTTGTTTGAATCCTTTATACTTGCAAGTCAGTTTTGCTGGATATAAAATTATTTTCTTTCCTCTAGGATATCAAATAGGCAACTTAATTTTCTTCCTTTTAAAACTTTGCTTTAGAAGAATCTGATGATAATTTAATTTTCTTTACACTGTAAGTCATGTACTCAAAGAATTTTATTAGAACATGTGTCAGTATTGGTTTTGGGGGGATTAGTATTGTCAGGTACATAGTATAATTATTCAGGGCCATTTCAAGCTTTTTTTAAAATTTCAGGAAATTTTCTTGAATTATAGTCATTAGTATTCATTATACTCACTCGCTTTGATTCCTTCTTCAGAATCTCCTTTAAGCCATATGCTCAATTTCCTTGCTTATCTTTACTATTTGTTTTTCAAACCTTTTTATCTCTTTCATTTTTTAAAATTTTTTACCTTCCCTCCTTTTTACCTTTTATATTTGTTAAGGAATTATCTGTTGTGTTTATTTGTTCCCAGTTCAGTTGGCATTTATAAAGTTAGTTTTTTTTCTTTTATTTCTAATTCTTTCCTGAGTCCTGTCACCATACTCAGAAATTCTTCTAATCTGACTGTGGTGTTCTTTTATATTTTATATCATTTCTTAATGTCTTTAAGCTTCTTTTGAAATGATAGGTTATAGTTTTGATCTGTTTTATGAGAATGTCTTTCCAGCATGCTTTTTTTTGTCTCTAGGGATGTTTTTCTGTTCCCTATTCTTTTTTTGTAATTATGATAGCTTTGTATGGGATTTGACCTTGATACTTTTCCATTGTTCATTTTTATGTGAAATTAATTTTCCTGACCTTTTAGAATGAGTTATAGGTTCAGGAAACAGAGCTTTTCCTGTGTGTGTGTGTGTGTGTGTGTGTGTGTGTGTGTGTAATGTAGTATACAAAAATATGGTAGATTCTTTCTGGCTGCTTTCCTCATTGCCACTTTGATCTTCTCTTTCTTTCAGATCTTTTATTCCATACAGCACAACGTTGATGGCACTTTCTCATTAGTGGGAACTACTCTGGAAGGGAACCCTAGTGGCTTGACAGGGTTGTGGCAATTAAACTGCTCTCTTTCTTTCTGTCCTACTTAGCGTGGATGGGCCCCTTGCACCAAGGTGTTAAAAAGGAAAAAAACCCTCCCAGTTCTAGTTATTGTTTCAAATGGGCCCGCTGAACTTTCCAGTGAGTATTGTTGGCTGTTTTAAGGTTCCCCTGTTCTTAGGTCCATGAGATGCCACTCCATTATTTCAGACTTCCTCCCATGCTGATTCAATGTAGAATTTGTGACTCTTGGTGGTTTGCCCAATCAACTGGTTTCGGATTCATGAGGAAATTTTGTCTCCTGTTTTGTTTTAAAAGTTGTCCCTGAGTTTTGGGTTTTGTAGTCTAGTCGTTCTATTTTTATCTTGTTCAAAGGATTGAAAAACTGTGCCACCAATGCTGCCAGTGTGCTCTGTCATTGTCTCCCTTTATGGTCCTTTAAGCAGTGCCCTATCTGATGAGTGGCATGCGTTGAAGAAGCAGTAGCCCAGCAAAGAGAAACAGCCTGGCTTTCCATAAAGGCCTTCTTCTGTATAAATGACTACCTCCAGTAGGGTGTAACCCATGAACACAATTTCAGAGGCACCATGTTCTAGCCAACTTAGCTAGTCAGCTCAGAAATGGTAAAAATGTTTTGCAATATTTTGTTTTTTGTTTAGGTCTAAGTTCAGCTTTTCTTCCCTTCAATAAACACGAGTTTTTATTTATATCTAGACTTCTATTATATTTATGGTGACCCATAAAAATAACCACAATAATGAGATAAAATATAATTAATAATAGAGGGCATGAATCAAAGTAGATTATCTGATGAAACAAACATCCTAAACATCTTGGTGTCTTAAATTATTTCTCATTTATGCTACACCTGACTTGGATTGGAGGGTGGGGTGAGTGGGGTACTCTACCCCACATTGATATTCAGGGACTCAGAGCCATCCCCAAGGGCTGTCTGTGGTTTGTAAGCAGGGGAGTGCCATAATCTGGTGTGTGTTCTAGAAAGATCATTCTGGCCTCCAACTATTATCGGCAGGTGTCTCTGAAATTACAGAAGAAACCTCTTCCAAACCTTTCTTGATCATGCACCTAGTTCTACAAACCGTGGAAAACCAAATTCACCTCTGCCTGTGCCCATCTAAATCATGCTCACTTGGTAGGCTTCCATTAATCGGCTACAATCACAACCAGAGTCTGCAGTGAGTTCTATAAATTCAGACTGGAAATGTAATTTCAGATCTCATAGGGCCTGTGTTGTTTCAGTGATATTATAATCAATGACTGGTGCTCCCTTTGAAGCTCATAAAGTGACCTCTTTTGACATTGATTTCTCATCTGTTTTTTTCTCTGACCTTTTTTCACCTCCTATGTCTCTTTATTTGCTAAGGCATAGTATTTTATTGCCAGGCACCCTTATAATAACCACAGTAGCCATACATTTAGCTTTGTTCGGGTCATTACTACCTAAATAGACACTGTTGTGGCAAGATCTAGTCCTAGGAACCGGTGTTACAACACTCTCTGAGGGAGACTGTTTTTCTTCCATTAGAAGATACCAAAACTTGCTGTCGAGTTGTCTTCTGTGCTTCGACTGGAGTCTAGGCAGGTGGCCACGTGCCTTTTGTTCTTTCATTTGAGCTCCAGACTGAGAACACCTCAGAAAATGATCCCAAGTGTGGGATCGAACCTAACATGGTCATTTCCAAGATAATTTGCGTGTCTTGCTGAAAGCCCATAGGAGATTAAATAGGAAAGCAAATGAAATGTGCATCTTTCTTAGAGAAGTGTGCGGTTGGTCTGGCATTTATGCTTCTCCCAGTGTGACCTTTAGAAGAGAATATGATCGATAGCCTATTGGATCATCTCGAGTCTGGCTGTCAAAGTTCAGGAGAGGGAAGTTGAGGGATTTGGATGAAAAGCACCTGAAATGGCTAAGTGCAACCTTAGTAGAAAAAGACTCATGTTTTTTCAATAGTTTCCAGAAGGTTCCTAAGCACCTGATGTATGATGGGCTTTTTCATTTTGGGCATCTGCTATCTTTGCCTAGCTCAACATTCCAGTGAGGGTTTTTCTTTTTTTTCAGCGCTCAAAATTGAACATGTCAGCAGTGAGCAGCCACCCAGCTTTGTAAAGAATGCCACGGCTGACAACTTCACAGCTGCTGAGGAATCGGCTGAGCCTTTCTTGTAAAGCAGTACCGTACACAAGAGCTTTTGTGCCATGGGGACCCACCATGGAGTTTCCAAATGCCCTTACTCCTGGAAAAATGTGCCAACCCCTCCTTACCATGTTGCCCCAATCTCTGGTGATAATACCCATGACTGTAGCCAGCCCTTTGGTAGCTTCAGGAAGAACACAAAAAGACTCTAATATATTGTCAGAGTGAAAAACAAAACAAAATAGAGCAAAGACAACCACCATATTTTAGGCACAAGACCCTTAGTTTTCTTTCTTTATCATATCACTCAAATCGTTTGGAACCAAAGAAATCAGCTCAGGAACACATATAAAAGTTCCGTTTTAATATTCTTGAATAATTCTGTAAAGGTCTAATGACTACAGCAAGAAACACACAACTTTTCTACAGCATTTTAAGGTGTTTTTTTTTTTTTTTTTTTTTTTTTGGCAACTGCTTTTAGACATGTAATTTTGCTCTGATTGAGGAAGAATGAGTGAAGGAAGATGAAAGTAAAGGATCTCTTGTTCTCCATGTTCATCTCCAGGTGGCCTCTCTATTTTCATCAAAAGTCCTGTAATGTCCAAGAGCCATCTTAGTGCTTAAGGGTGATCAGTCCGTGGATTCTGGCTGGAAGACATGGGATTCCTGAACCAACTGCCCCAAAGTGTCTCTGAGAAACCATTTAAGGAATGTCCTGCTGTAGTTAACTCTCACGGTCAACCAGGTTATGGTCCTTATTTTGCCTCACATCCATAACCAACTCTCCTTTTCTCCAAGACCTTATTTGGTCATTCACTGCCAGTTACCCCTTAGGGACTTACTGGAAACGTTTCATCAAGTCAAGGCGAGCTTATGGTTTGTTTGAAGGACTCTTGGATATTTCCTCAGAGATGTTCTTAAGAACCTGGTTCTGAACACACAGATCTCTCTTGGGTCGTTTTAGAAAAGTGGGGGTGAGACAGTGACATTGTACCATGTATGGGATATATGGTTGGGACTCCCCTTGTAGCGAGGAATTCATTTGGAATAATTTACAGGTGGAGGGTCCCTTGATGTTGATGCATTCAGTCACTATGAAACTTGTCCCAGTGTCTGTTTCATGGTTGCCCCAGTGTCTTTGGATACGTGCAGATTACTTTCTTACCAGATCTGAAATTCAGTCTGTTCTGAATCACCCCAGTGCATCCTGTGACACTTCTTCAAATGTTGCATAAACGCTTTCTGTATAGTTTTTAAAATTTAATCTCAGAATCGAAAGTATATTTCCATTTTACTTTCTTATGTATTCTTAGGAGTCCACAAAGCAGGCCTTCCTGTGCCCACTGAAACAATTCTAACAGGGGACTTTCTTCCAAATGCTTTGCATACTTTTGAGTATTTTGTAGATGGGAAACAGAACTCCTGATGGGTTAAGTTGCTTTTGCAGGACGCCATTTAGCTGTTTAAAAGCACAGTCCGTACATGACCTGGCTGTCTTGCTTGTCTCTTAGGTCAGTCCTAGCCCATGCAGCTAAGCTTTTCTCTGTCACCTCAATCCTGAAAATGGCACAGTGACTGTCTCAGAAACCTAAGTAAGTGATGGCACATGCTGGTGGGCTTGTGCTCACTCCTAATCACTGCCCTTTTAATTTGAGGCTCTAGCAGATGGAAAATGATTTGGATGTTGCAGTAACAGCAAAAATAACATTGGCTTCCTCTCAGCTTTTGCCTGGAGAAGCCCAAGAAGCCTGTTCTTTATAATTAGAAGGTTCATGTTAACTTCAACAGTAGCACAGAGCCAGCCATCATAAGCATGAACTGATTCACCTTTGAGAAGTGACAAGGAAAGAATCAGCCTGAGGTTGCCTGGAGCTTTCTTCAGGATAAGACCTGAAGGGGAAACCCTCATTGGTTCAGACCAAGAATGATCAAATGACCCAGTCTTACCTACTCCCCTGCCCCCCCTTATCCACGCCTTTCTCTCCTGTCTCAGAACCACCTGAGGACTTAGAACTGCTGACTTCAGCTCATTGGCCAGTGTGTCGGGGCTTAGATCCTGGATGTGAAATAAGGAAGAAAAAAGTCTTTTACAAAACCTTCCTTCCATCATTCCTTTCTTTCCTCTTTGTCAGCCTATATGCGCACCTTACAAAAAAAAAAAAAAAAGTCTCTTTCTACCTTGGAGTCTCTTCTGGTCATGATTCTTCTCCACACTTGGCTCCTTACCACCTGACGGCCAAAGCAATATTCCTTGACCAGAGCAGTCATTTTAAATGGCACTGTTTTTATCATGTGGAGCCTTAGAAAGGTCTTTTAATAGTGTACACAGGCCCTCAGAACCTAGTGACATAGTGAGTTAGGCCATGACTACCCCCAGATTTCCTGATTATTCACTTAGTGACTGATTCACTTTTGTGAGGGTCCCATTTGTTGTGACTATTTATAAACAAGCATGTTGAGGAAGAGACAGAGGATAACCGAGCAGGGGAGATGTGGCTACTGGATCTACACCTCTGCTTGAGTGGTGCTTGGCCTCGATCTTCTCCTGCTGCCCTTAATGATCCTGCTATTCTGAGAGTGTTGGGATTTGGAGGTTGCCATTCCTTCCACTGATCCACAATCATCAGCTTTTCTGTGAGTTTATTTCAAGCAGGAGGAGATTCTCTCTCTTGGCCTTCCTGGCAGCCACCTCCAGATGAGGAATCATTCACATGCAGAATGTCTGACTCCCATTTGTTACTCCAACTTGAGTTGTCCCCTCATGACCTAGGACCTTAGATGATAAAGTTGCACAGGTTATCTGGCCTGTCCCGTCTAATAGACAATAATGTAGCTCTGCTGGGGAAGGACTATATTTTATCAAGATCATTCTCATGTGTAACCTAATTTTTGTTGGACCATGTTTAGTTTTACTATATCAGCAACTTCCCTGGGCCAAAAACTCCATTTATTAAGCTGCGTTGCCAAAAGTTCTTTTCCACCACCCTGGCTCACATATCTTGGCATGTCACTCTAGATGATCCTTTAGGTCCAGGTCAGAGGATCACACAGGTAAGATTGCCTTCTAATAAGGTTCTTTGACATCTTGGTTATTAAATTCCCTTGAATGGGGTTCAAGCACATCTAACTTACAGTGAGGTTTGTGCCATGTGGAAAATGCCATAAATCTTCTGATAGCAAGTTTCTCATATTTCTGCTATTTGTAGGTTTATTTACTCTGCTTATCCAGAATGATGCCACCTCTGTCCTGGAGCATATGGTCTTCACAGGTGGGAGAAGAGAAGACCAGCTTTCACTTCCCTTTCTGCCTCATGCTGCCTTCCTTTCTTTTTTTGTGACCTCTGTCTTCTGGTTGTCAGAATGGCTGCTGTTGACTTCTCATGAGTGTCACTGGCTGATCTCCCTGGATTGGAACCTACTCTAGTGCAGCCTATAGCTTGAGGAGAAGGTGCTCGGAGCCCAGGCTGCAGCTGGGGGCTATGGAATTGGGGACAGGGCAGTGGACAGCGGGAAGATCGTGAATGCTCTACCTGGGCACCTCTAGAACTTCTTGATGGGGCCATTGGCACACCAGTTATATTCTTTCCTTTTTCCTCTCATGCTCTGTTACCGTGTTTATCACCTCCTCAAGAGAGATTCAACATGGGAATTTTCCCACCATGGGAAAAGCATTTCTTCTCTTTTCTAAGAAGCCTTCTCAACTTTAGTTATTCTCTGTTCTTTGAAAAGACCCGAGTCTTGGTTCTGTAAATCTCATGAGTCAGAATTTACCTAGTGCTTTCTTGAAGGTACTGATTCTCAGAGACAGATACAGGTGTTCCAGGTAGAAAGGTTTAGGAAATGGTGCACGTTCCTTCTTGCTTCTTTGAGATTCACAATGGGATCATAAAGGCTCTGGAGTCATGAAATTAGTTGTTTGTTTGTTTGTTTTTTTTTAATGTAATTTAGAATTTAAAAATTGTAGTCAGAGGAAGCTTGCCTGAAGAAAATATAAATTCTGACTTAAAGGATGAGTGGAATTTGGAGTGGGGGAGGGACTCTGGTGGTAATAATATAGGCTGAGAGTATGCAAGTTCAAGAAATTCTGAAGACCATTATTATGATTGGGGAATAGTGCACTGAAGTGAGAGGGGAGCTGGATGAAGCAGGAGGTGGTGGTGGAGAGCCTGATAGCAGGGCCTGATAGGAAGGGCTTATTGGCCATATTAAGGATTTTGATCTCTATCCAATGGGCAGAAGAAAACCTTGGAAGGGTTTTCATAATCCACATGGCTCAATTAGATACCCATTGTCAAAACACCATTTTGGCTACAACTTGATAGCAGATCGCAGGAGGGACAGTGTGTATTGCAGGCAGAAAATTTACTTACACTGGAAGCTTCTATTCTTAGTGAATAGCAGGGGAAATACTTCATATCCTAATCTCTTCCAGTTTTAAATCATTTCCTTTCATTAAAAATGGTCCTTTCCAGGTAAGCACCCAGTCAGAGTTATCCACCGAGTCTCTTCCCCAAGATGGCCTGGTGGAATGGGAAAGCTTCCAGTGCCTGGCATTTGCATATGGGTCCGGATCAAGGTAACTTTCTGGGTTCTTAACTGCTGTCCTCTGTGGGAGTCGTAGCTCATTGTATGCCTAGTCGCCACTGACTCCCTGCCACTTGAACTCACTGTCTGTTGTATTTCAGCTCGATTAGGGCCTGGGTCCTCTTCACTGCCTCGTTTGCCCCTGTGCTCTCTCTGGCATTATGGCATCATGACTGAAGTCTGGCTCTGTGTTCCATCTAGACTCCAGTATGGTACCCACCAACCCCCAGCCCTGGATCCTGGTAGGCTCCCTAGCCAGCACCAGCTGTGACTGCCCGTGTCCCTCCCCAGAATTCACCAGCCCTTCTGCACTTCAATACTACACTAAAGCCGAAGGACCTAGGTCACTAGACTCAGTCTTCCTCTCCACTTACCCTTGTTTCCTTCAACTTACACTCTGAAGGGTTGCTCCAGTTTGGGAGTTGGGGAGCACCTGGCAAGATGGTCCTAAACAGGAAGTGGAGAACAACTCTTTAAATACCTACCTGCTCCAGGTCTTCACTCCAGAGAAGTGAGTCAAGACATATTTCATGGTCTCTGCTACTGCTGTCTCTGCCTCTGGCCTTCCTCCTCAATACTTGGGGCTGGAAAGGTTGGCTAGATTTTTTCTCCCGAGTTGCATTTTCTTCACTCTCTCTTTCTTGGCCTGTAGTCAAACACAAAAATCTAGTATATAAGCCAAAGATCTTGAATTGAGAATTCCCTTTCTTGCACTCTTTAAGGCTTAACTTTTGAGTCTTTTCTCTACAGAGGTCATATAAATAAGCGTTGAGACTCAAAGCTAAGAGGTGTGCTCTTTCTACCTGGTCATGTCCAAGTCCTTCTCCCACTGGAACAGTTATCCTCATGCTCATCTGTGGAAGTGGATAGGTACGAAGGATTATGATTTATTATTTTCAAAATACTCTCCCTGTGAAAGTAGGAACAAGGTCTCCTAAGAGATATTTATAACTTGGACTTGGGTGATGACAGTAGAGATGGAGAGAAATAAATGAATTAGAAAAATATCTAGATGTTAGGATTGATAGTACTTGGTGCTTGGAATAAGGTGAATTGATCAAATGTGAGAATCTCAAGGTTTCTGGTTTGTGTGGATGGATGGCAATGCCACTTGCTAAGACACAGAACATTGGAAAAAGAATTGGTTGGGGGTACTAGACCACTTTTGGATGTGCTGCATTTAAAGTTTTTGTGAGACATCCAAGTAGAGAGTAGTCAGTAGAATGTACACATGTATAGCTTAAATATGAGTATTTCTAAAGAAATCACATCATAATTATAAGATTGGTGGGTAAGTAGGAAATTAAAGGAGTGATAACTAGATTGACCAAATGGTAGATAATGTGATGCAACCATCACACTGTAGGCAGAGGCTTACCAATGAAACCAGAGGTGAATAAGTGTATTGATTAATACTCTTTCTCCATGCCACATCCCATGGTTCACCACTCTACCTTCTCTTTGAAGGACACAGCCTTCATTTACATAAATTAATATATTCAGTCAGTTTACATCAAATCTTATCAACTAGGGATTAATTTTGTCTCTTTCCAATGATGTTGCATATCTCTCTGTTCTGATCCCATTTTGTGTTGCTTTTAAGATTTTACTCACAAAATTCTATTTTACTTCTGTTGTTACTGTATTCCCCCAACACTTGCAAAAATGTTGCTGAGTGATGAGGCTAGAAATGTAGGTAGGAGCTAAATAAGCAGAAGATGTTTGGACTTTATTAAAGGAGGGTAATGGAGAGTCATTGAAGGGTTTAACCCGGGGAGTTAGTAACATATTGTGCGTGTGCTTGTCTAGCATGACTTCCTTGATCTAGTGCCAGGAAGTTGATTCATGCAGTTGATTCAAAACCTGTGTATTGATCATCCCTTTTATATTAGCTACTGTGCTGGATGCTATGTGGATATAAAATTAAAAGGTTAAAAAAAACCCCTCCAATTATTATGCTAATATCCATTTAGGATATAAGTAGAAAAAGTTAGCACTAATTTTAGATTTGATTTGAAAAGAAATGCACAGCACAGGATGTCAGTGGCTCCTGACATAACTCCTTCTAGTGAAGACATGCCTTAACCCTTTCAGATCACGACAAGCTCCATAAACATTATTGTTTCCAGCACTGGAAATGCCAGTCTTGTGTGTTTAGCTTGCCATTCAGCAGAATTATTTTCTTTTACTTTAGGTCACTAATGGAAAAGCATCTCAATATATACCAACTGTGTATTTTTTATTTTATTTTTAAATACAGAAAAGTGAAAAGTCAGACAGACCCAAGACATCTGGGTGAAAATTCTATATTTCAAAAGAATCAAAGCAGGATTGGAGAGTGTACCTCTGAGGGAGAGTAGCAAAGAGATTCTTTCAGGATTGGGTTTTAACATCTCTGGCCAGTTGGGTGAAAATTGTTTTGAAGATGTATTACATTCCCTGATCAAATGGAAAAAAAAAATGACACCTGCCATCGTATCTAGGAGACACCCAACTAACATGGCCAAGAGCCATACTCTCCTTCCCACATGGCCTTGTTGTGAAAGCCTTCCAATATCCCCTCCTTGGCAACTGGGGCAACCTCGTGCCTCCTCATGGAGACCGGCCATCTCAGAAGACTAGGGAAAGCTCTAGACTTGCCATGACTTTCCTTTGGAAGTTCCCAAGTGTGGTTAATGGGTGATCTTTTCTTTCTAATATTTAACCTAGCACTTCTCCCTTTTCTGCCAGTTTTAAGACCTGAGTCAACTTTGTAGAAACTTGCACTCTAAATATATTAGTCAGGAGGTTTTGCTGGAACAGTGTTATGTTAAAAATGCCTACCGGAGGCCCTTCAGGGTTTGTCAATACTTTCCTGGGTTTTGAATGTCCTCTAACCTGGTATTATGTTATTGTTGGGTTGTGGGGTTTTTTTTTCCAGTCCTGCAGGGGTTAATTTTCTTTGTTGCTGTTAGTGTTTGATGTGAATCCTCCTATATTAATGTGGTTTTTGAAATGAAAAATCCCTACATGCACAAAGAGTGCCTTGGATAGTTTTGCATTTGCAAATAAAGCCCTAACAAATGCTCATTTAAAAAATATATTTTCCCAGCTGAGCACATTAAGGCTATATGCTGCATCTTTGTATTCACTTCAATAAACCAGGTGTGCTTTTGGAGATTAGCTATTTTTTATAAAGAATGATTTTGAAATAAATGACAATGGGCTCATTTCTCTTTATGCTGAGGATAACATTAAAGGAAAACTGCCGTGATTAGTTTTAATATCTCAGATAGCTTAATGAGTACTTACTAAAAATGTGTGTGAGTGTGTGTGTGTGTCTGTGTGTGTGAGCACACAAACGCAGAAGGTAGATATATGTGTACACATGTGCCTGAATAATTTTCCAACATGTTAGGTAATACCTGTCAGGGATTTTAATAACCCAGTGTCAGTGAGTTATTCTGGTGGCTGTTTTGCTGAGGCTTTCAGCAGGAAGTCCATTTTCCCATGGAGCTGGGGTTGTTTTTTGTTTTTTTAAAGTGTCAGTCAGAAAATATGAAAATGGCCTGGGATTTTATGTGTCAATTATAGTCAATGAGTGTATGCCTCTTTATAAGTGATCTGGAGTTCTTTTGCACCTTATGTCTGGTCTGTAACATGATAGAGGTCAGATGAGGGATATGGGATGTATGAGTTAGGTTTGGAATAGTGAGTGTGTGGATTATATTAGGAACAAATTAAGAGGTGGATTAAAGATATCAAAGAAGGGGCCACATGATTTTGTATAGAATGAGCTTGGAGTGGGATGAGACGGAGTCATTTCACAGATATTTCTAGGGTAGTTCTATAGTTAATGAATAAAATCAGGTGCAGCTGACGGTGGGAGGGGCCCCATGGTTGAGAAACTTAGGTAAACCAGAGAGCCTCAGGTATCAGTAGAGCTAGTGTTCAAGAGGCTAATCACAGGGGCCAATCTGGGTAGGAATTCCCATTCAGCCAAAGGGAAGGTGGTTAGCAGATGGATGATTTCAGAAGGATCTATTGGTCATCCTGTGGAGGGGGAGGAAATGTCTCAAGTGTCTGCATTTCAAGGTCTGCTACCCAGTTCTGCTGAGAGGTGATGATTTTTTTATTCAGAGAATTGACTAAGTCTTGTCTGAAAGATTATCCAGGGTGTAATAGTCAAAGGGTCTGTAGTTGGTTTCTTTCTCCTTTTTCTTGCCTTTGGCTGTGTGAATGTTCCTGGTATCCTTTCTAGAAATTGAAGAGAGAAAGTTAAAATTTAAATCCGGCAGCTGTTTTTCGTCGTGGTGGTGGTGGTTGTTCAGAACTCTGGGTGATGGTGTGAGTGAAGGGATGAGATTGCCGCTGGTGCTGATAGTGCAAGTGGAGAAAATCCAGGAAAGGTTATTATCCCTATTTTCTGCAACCCTCTACAATCGATCTCTAGCTCTCCGTGTTGAGTTCTTAGTTTTTGTCTTGTTCCCATATGGGCACAGTCTATAGAAAGAACATTCTAGAAATATGACTTAAACTACCATCTATATGTGTTTTTAAGAGCCAGGATGTGGGTGCAAATAAACCTAATTTTTCTGCCTTTTATCCTGAGAAGGTGGCTTGAGATGAGAGTGATGAAAATAAGGACAAAAATAGCTAACTTTAAAACTCTGGTTTAAGATAATGGCTCTTTAATAAAAGTGTGGAGGAACACCATTGTCACGAGATTCTTTATTGGCTCTCGTAAGACTGGAAAGGGTCAACAGTGATGTACTTTACTTCAGGAAGTATGGCTGAGAATTTTGGTTAACTAGAGATAAGTTATGTAATATTCATTTGTTATGGATAGGTTTTGAAAATGACATAGACTTTTCAGGTGGAGTCAGGTGATTTTATATTGTTTGTGTAAATGGAAGAGAGAGAGCCTTCCTCTCTCTGCAATGGAACCCAGCTTCCTTCTTTCCATTTATAGAAAGTGTTTTTGAGGCCCATGTTAGCTGCAACCAGTGAGAGTGTCCACTTTGCTGTGTCCAGGAGGGGAAAGTGCAGTGATTGCCCTGGAGATGCATGAGGTGTCTTCCTAAATGAATGCTGGGGCTTGCGCATCCATACATAGATTATTATGGAGCGTTCTTTTATGCTTCTATGCTTGTGAATGCCAAGAAATCCTTAATGTTTGGCATTGCCTTTGAACTGGAGCTGGGAGCAAAAGGAGAAATAGGAATTTATGAGGTGATATTTTTGAGGATGCAGGGGGAGAGATCAGGAAACTGAGTCTAGAGAAGGTGGGGACATACCATGACAATGGATGGAAGTTGTGGAAGTTCTTCACTAGGAACTTCGGAAGCATACCTCACAGTCCAGGGGGTGAGTTGATAAACAGCAGTTACTTGGCTGTGTCACCAGAGCTCATCAGTCCTTGCCAACCAGAGCTTCCTGCTTCCTGGCTGCTCTCATTTAAATAAACCCTTTTGGAGAGGTTTTTTGTTTGTTTGTTTGTTTGTTTCTTTCTTTCTTTCTTTTGTTGTAGTTGGGTTTTTTTTTTTTTTTTTTTTTTTTTTTTTGGTGAAGTGACCAGGTTTCTAATTTTAGCTGTGACAGCTTATAATTAGAAACCTTTCCAAACTTACTTGTTTACAATCACCTGCATCAATAGTTCATGTTTACTATTTTGGAATGGGCTGTGCTGGCACAGAAAATGGGGGTGAAGGGGGTGCCAGTCCCTCCATGGGTATGTTCTCTTATTCCTCCTGGATGCCACAGGGTAGACTGTGTGCCTTTGTGCATGTATGTGTGTGATCAGGGGTGTGCGTGTGTGTGTGTGTGTGCGTGTGTGTGTGTGTGTGAATGTTTTCTTTACTTCTCCCCCAGGTGGATGCCTCCAGCCCATCCAGCAAATGCTCTGGCCTGCGTTGTACTGCAGGGCTCTCTCCTTCTTGGGAATCAAAGAAATTGGTGGTCAGTTATTTGGGACAAGGTTAGATTTTAAATGACACCCTAGAGAGAAATTTTAGCAACTAATTTTAGCAACTCAGGATCTGCATTGGATAAAATGCTTTCTCTATTTCCATAATTTCTATATTTATATGTCATTCAGCATACTGTATAGCTGAGTGATTCAAGAAAAACAAATAGGGAGAGCTATCCATAATATAAATAATTCTCCATTTTATCAAAGCAGAAATACATATCTGTGGTTAGAATGAGCCCACCTAGTGAAGTGATGGCTTCTTGCCGACCGAAATGGAATGCTATCAGGAATCATCAAAAAGATGACAGCCACGTAGTCGAATGATAGAACACTGCCCTGTTCTCGCTGATTCCAGATCATAAAATGTCAGTGGAGAACCCACTGGGTGCATTGCTTTGAATAGAATCTTGATGATTTCTTGGGACAAGCATAGTTATTCCCTTCAAAGAATGTAAAAAAGATATTGCATGCCAAAGCAAGATTTAAAATAAGAAGTAAAATTAGAACACAGACTCACAGACCAATATCTAATTCTAATTGAAGTGGAGATTCTGTAGGAAACCAAGCAGGTGTGGGCCTGAGCTGTGATACTTGAGTCCGCCAGCTGGGAGGGTGACAGTCAGATGCCTGTTTACTTTCCACTATTCGAGACCACTTAATGTTCCCGGGAGGAAACAAAGTCGAAACAATAAACAAATGCTCTCAGTGCTGGGCTTGTCGTGGAGACTGATCTTTCCCAGAGATGTGGAAGATGGAAAAATCTGCTTCTCAGATCTAATCTGGACATAGCTAGCTTCTTTGCTATTACACCCGAGATCAATTAGATTAAATGCCTATTTTAAGTCTCTACCGAGTCTCATCCTTTTCGAGCCATGAACCATGTTCTATATCCATGGGTGTGTGTGTATGCATGTGATTGTGTATGTAGACATTCTTTCAATTCTTAAAAATGTACTACCTTTATGTACAAACTTGCAATGAATGTTTAAAGGATTTAATGCATTTGCTGCCTTGTATCAGAAAAATAATGGAGGGATTCAGTGAGGGAAAGGGCTGTTGGCACAGCCTGTAGGCTGTTACTTTCACCAACTGTGGTGTCAGCTATGATCTTTTTTCAGTGTTTCTGACTGTGGGGCCTCTTAGCTAGAGATCCCTGGGTCTTTGGGATTTCATTTTTTTTATTAAAAAAATGACAAAATTTCCCTGCTTTTACTGAGCATCTACTCTCTGCAGAGTTTTTAAAGTCAGGATGGAGGGGGAGAGCATGAACAAATATGGGAGATTATCCTAGCTGTGGAGGATGCCCAGTGTAGAACAGAGGATCTGAATATACTCTAGGGCAGTGGGATGTATTGCCAGAAGCTACGAATAGAGCTTAGTATTAAAGTATTTGATCTGGTATGTCTTTCCTTTCAGCCTAGCAAGTTTCTGAGCCTCCCTTTGGGTTGAGTGGAATATGGGCAACAGCATCTATTGGGCACCACTGTGTACCTCACACAGATAAAGGGAGGAGATTCTAGAGTCAAATTAGGTTGGTTTGAATCCCAAGCCAAATACGTGCTCATAGTGTGTTCCCTTGGAGAAATACCTTGAGCGCTCTAATTAACAGTTTTTCTCATCATCAAAACAAACCATATCAGGACTTTTTAAAAAGATTTTATTTATTTATTTGATAGAGATAGAGAGTGAGAGAGAGGGAGCTGGGGAGGCAGAGCCTGATTCAGGGCTCGATCCCAGGACCCTGGGATCATGACCTGAGCTGCAGGCAGACACCCAATGACTGAGCCACCCAGATGTCCCATCTCATATTTGTTTTGTTGTTTTGTTTTGTTTTTTGTTTGTTTTTAGGTAAGAGGTTTACTATTCTTGTGAACATATTTCATAGGAGAGGAAAAAACTTAATTGTTGATGGAAAAATCCTGAAATATTTCGAAACTAAGACTTTCATCAGTTGACCAAAAAAAAAAAAAAAAAAAGTTTTTGATTGTTAACTCATCGCCATAAAAGTTTAACTAAAGCAACAGCTCCACTTATTAAATCCCACAGTAGTAAGATGAATAATTTGAAAAGAATGAGAAAATTCCAGTTGGAAGGCAGGTGAATGTGGAAAGGAAGAAAAAGGGAGTGTCGAGATAACACAGTGTCCTCTCGGTTTTCTTCTTCATCAGACCGTAGACCGTAGACAAGGTGGTGATTTCAGAACTTTCTCAGCCAACCTGCTGAAGAGACAGAATTTGAAGCCCCCAGTTCAGGGACTTTCTTCTTCGATGACCAGTCCAATTCAGTTGCTACTTATATAACTCACTTTGAGACCACTAGTCTGAAACTTTAAAGGAAAATAGTGTCTTAATTCTTGTGAAATAGAGGCCAAGAATGGGAAGCCAAATATATGTGTTGTGGGAGATGTCCCTCCATATTGGAATTAAACTAGTAGCTCTTGTCATCCCCTCTCTCTCTCTCTCTCTCTTCCTTCCTCTCCTGTGAGTGTTGTGTTTTCTGTGTGTGTGTGTGTGTGTGTGTGTGTGTGGTTTATCTGTAGTTTACGTTCCCATTGAGCCCAGGCTACAGGGATTCGGAGAGAGTTGGTACGGTCATGTCGATCACTGGTTAGAGAATATTCCTATTCGGGAGGCACTGAGATAGGGCTAAAAAGTAAACAGAAAAATAAAGAGATAGTCTTCGGATTGTGGGAGCTTATGTTCATGGTGCAGGAACGGAATGTACCAGGTTGCCGAGTGAGAACATATTAAAAGTTTGTGAAATCAATAGGGTAAAGCTCATGTGTGTAAAGGCTTTGAAAGAGAACTCATACTAGATTTAGGTAAATCAGAAGCAAAACAAAACAAAACGTGTAGAGTCCTGAAAACACCCTTAAAAAAGGTGAAGGGGGCCTGTTAAATCTCTCCCCCATCTGGGTGTTCACGATGACTCTCAGGAGACCAGATGTAAAAGGGAGAGGGAACTCTTTGTCACTGGGAGGCAGAGTCAGGGGCTTGGAGGCTTGTGTCAATGCCTTGCCCGGTTCTACCCAACATGCTGAGCCTGCGGCCCAGAGGCAGGCAGCCTGGGAGTGATGTCTTTGACCTCGGAGGAGAAGTCTTCTCTAGTGGTTTGTGTTTTCCAGCTAGGATTCAACTTAGCTCAACTTAGCTCTCCCTTGTAGAGAGCTAACAAAGAGCAGGGTGGCCGTGGAAGAGGAAATCCCGTGATGCTGACTGATTGACTTCTTGTCAGATACTGTTAATCATGGGGTGTGGCCCTTTGGCAGAGGCTCCAGTGTGACGGCACCTTCTAGGGAGACTTTCTGGTCTCCTTTAAATTCTGAGAAGTACTTTAGTCTTTCTTTGGAATAGCTCTGCCTCCAGCTTCCATTTTTTTCACACCGTCACCTGAGTTTTAACTTCAGTCAAGTTTTTAACTTTTGTGTTAAACCTGAACATCCTGTTAAATATGGCAGGCCCTAGCGAGTGTTCTTCTCTGTATATCTTGGTTCTGTGACCGGAGATCATCAAAGGGTCTGGCGTTGTGGAGAAAACTGTCTGAAGACCATTGACAGGCCTGCTTCTGGATGGGCACTGAGTAAGCCTGGCCCCATTCCTCAGCTGCCCTTATCCACCTGCCCAGACCAGTAGTAACGACAGTAGCCATTCATTATTTTAGAAGTGCATTAGCATTTTACTAAACACCATTTTAAAAACTGAGATATAATTGACATACAACCTTGTCTTTGTTTCAGGTGCATGAAACACTTTTTATATATCACCCATTAATTGTTCAGGCAGTCCTAATGAAGTAGATATGACTAGTCTCACTTGAAGAGTGGCGAGTTTGAGACCCAGGCACGGTCAGTGAGCTGGCCAAAGTCGCGCCCCGGGGATTTGAACTCAGGATTAACCTGCTCTGTATGGTCCTCCCTCTGACAAGGAGACTCTGGCGTTGAGTTAGAAAACCTTCTCAGATACTTTCAGTGTGTTTAAAAAACAAAGTAACTTAACACAGGAGAAGGGAAAGGAAAATAAACTCAGATGAAAATAGAGAGGGACCAAACTGTAAGAGATGCTTAAGTCTAGGAAACAAGCAGGGTTGCTGGAGGGGAGGCAGGTGGGGGATGGGGTAACCGGGCGATGGGCATTAAGGAGGGCACGTGATGTGATGAACATCGCATGCCTTGGCAACTGACGAATCACTGAATTCTACCCCTGAAACTAATAATACAGTATATGTTAGCAAACTGAATTTAAATAAAAGAATTTTTAAAAAACCAAAGTAATGTGTCGATAGAAGACATTATTTCCCATTTTTTCCATAGAGCGCAGGGAAGCCCCGTTCTTCATGCTCTTGTCTACAGTGGGCTGTTCATTCTGGATTGCTGGCCAACAGCTCCCCCCTGTTGTTGAGTCCCAGGAAGCATGTGGTGAGCCCGCTGTTGTGCATAGAGCCCCGAACGCCACCTGAGACAAGGAAAGGGCTGACTCCTTGCTCCTGTGCCTTGGGCTGTCTCCCACCCTTGTCCACCTGCGTTAGAAGGTTTTGTGGGAGCAAGTTGGCTTTTGTCTCGGGGGAAGCCGCAATTGTCCCAGCGGTTCAGATGTCAGCACCCGGACGGTGGGACAATGTGTTTAATTGCTCTGTGGCCGGCGTGATGCTTCCTGCATGTGCCAGCCCCCCCCCCCCCCCCCGGTGGTTCACAGGACTAAGCCGAATTGTGGAGAAAAGTCCCCTCGGGCCGATCAGGACTTCAGAGTCGGGAGTGGCACAGTTTGAGACAGACCAAGGGGAACAAAGACATTTCAAAAAGATATGTATGGGAACAATAAAAAAAAAAATTCAAAGTTGGACTTTGACATAAAAGGATTTTTGAGTTGGAAAGGGAGGATTTCAGTAATATGGGAGAAATGGGAGTGAACTCCATATTCAGAGATTGTCTGGGCTCGAAGGGCTGGAGGGACACCCGTAGTTCTGTGGGGGACGGT
Organism: Mustela putorius furo; assembly: GCF_011764305.1. Classification (NCBI taxonomy): domain Eukaryota; kingdom Metazoa; phylum Chordata; class Mammalia; order Carnivora; family Mustelidae; genus Mustela; species Mustela putorius. The sequence continues at coordinate 16,260,159 of NW_025421402.1, read as the reverse complement.
CCCTGGGATCGCGGGTTTGGGAAGGGGCTGGATGGAGCGCGGGTGTCACATGGGGCATGGGGGCAGGCGCTGCAGAGAGAAGAACCGGTGCTCCTGTGGGGGGAACGGCTAAGATCCGGGAGGAACACTTCTCTTGCCCCATCCCCCTCCCATTTTGGGCGCGTGGGCTGCTCCCGGCCCCTCCCCTACCAGGCTGCACTCTGGGCAGAAGGTCCTCGCTGGGGACCAGATGCAGCACTCAGTATTGCTAATGAGGTTTCAGGGGGTGCTTTTTCTAATATAAATCAAAGATTACAGGGGCACCCCCTTTTCATCCACCCCTCCCTGCCAAAGCCTTAGTCATGGGTTGCTGCGGGCTCCTGGCCACGGGGGACAGTCTGTGCCTAAGGCTATCAGTGAAGATAGCTATTTAAGAGGTTTTACTTTTATATCTGAGCAGCCAAATTGTGCATGTAACAATGGGGACCAATTATTGCACAATAGAGCATCCCCAATGAAACAGAGAGAGTGTATGTTTAATATGCAATGAATGACACCCTCTTCTCCTAAACAATGAGAGCATTTCCAGGCCATTGGGGGGAATGGGATTCCATTCTGAAGTTTCATTTGTTTGTGAAAGTGATATGTACGACCCTTTCATCCATTACTGTGAAAATAATCCCCCCCAAATAGTTAAATAAGTAATAATAAAATATCACCATTTGTGGTCATGTGTATGGGAAAGAGAACTTTTCTGGGTTTGAAGTATCATTTCTATACCCTTTTCTTTGGAAATTGAACCTTGTTGGGTTCTAATTTATCTCCAGCTCAAGTGATTATAGTGTTGAGTAGTTTGAAATACTTAAATAATTCCATCCTGTTGACAGTGGTGGTGCAGTGGTCCTGAATTGAGCAGGAATCCTGAATTGGGAATCCTCATTCCCTCAAAGTTCTCGAAGTCTGCTATTTTATCCTCCAACAGAGGTCACTGGGGAAAAAAATTCACCATCCGCTCAAGATATTTTATAGAGGAAAATGTGGTCTGGTGAGGATAGAGATTTAATTCAAGATCATAAAATGAAAGAACTGAATGGTTAATGGAGGGCTTACTGAAAATTTAATTTTCTGTAATTAAAAGACAATGAAAGTAGCAGAGACAAAAATTCAGGGTGCAGCTTTGTTGAAGAAGGTATGTCTCTTGAAGAACATGGGGTAGACGTTGCATTTTTTTTTTAATGTAACATGATAGCATAGTTTTCATTGGTAAAATTTAAAGTGACTGACTTTTCCTGGTTTGCCCAGGATGGTCCTGATATTTTGCACATTAGCATGGAGGAATGCTCTGAACTCCAGCACACCTCTTAGTCCTGGGCAAACAGGGGTGCTTGGTCACACCAAATTTGGCCAAGAAAAAAAAATAAAGCTACATTATTAGGTTAAAGTTGTCACATTTTTCCTTGGAAGCTAAGTTTCTTCATGCTCAGCTATCTTAAGGGGGAAACTGACAAGTTCTAGAATTTTCCAACTTCTAGAATTTTCCTCATGGTTTCTCCACCACATTTAGGACATGGTGGAAATATGGAGATTGGTGAGGGAATTCTGTCCAAGCATAATTTTTCTGGCACCGCATCCAAGACCAGAGTATTGCAAGGACAGCAGTGAGGCAAGGTCGGCAGACGTTCTCTATAAAGGGCAAGTTAGTAAATATTTTAGCCTTTGCTGGTACACATAGTCTCTATTACATGGTCTCTCTCTTTTTTAAAAAACAACTCTTTGAAAATGAAAAACCCTGTTTAGCTTTCAGGGTATATAAAAATAGGCTGTGGGCCAGATTTGGCCTCTAAGCCAAACTCCCCCGTAGAGCATTGCTGTCCAACAGAAATATAATGCAAGTGATTTTTTTTTTTAACTTTAAATTTTCTAGTAGAAACGTTAAAAAAATAAAGAGTTAAGGTAAATTGAGGTTTAATAATGCAATTGATTTTACCCAGTATGTCTTAAATATTACCTTTTTCACATGTAACTCGTACAAAAATTATTAGTGAGATAGTTTGCATTTTTGGATCCTAAATCCTAGAAAACCAGACTAGCCACATTTCGAGTTTGTAGTGGCTGCATATACATGGCCGGTGGCCACCATATTGGATGGCACAACGCTGGGGCGTCTTTATAACGTATAATGTGACAAATCTGCAGTCCTTCTCCTTTAACCCTTTACCACTTCAATAAACACAGACAGAAAACAAAAGAACAACACGACAAACAAAAGATCTTAGAACCAGAAGATGGCTTAGAGATCATCTAGTTTCACACTTAATTTTGTAAGTGAGGGAGCCGAGGCTCAGAAAGGCTAAGTAGTTGGCCCAGGATCACACAGCTAGTTTAGCCGAAGGTCTGATACCAGAACTCGGGTTTCTGGACCTGCCAGGGGCCTCCCCACCCCCAGCCCCCACTGTAAGGTCTCTCAGTTCTCTGAAGTTGCCATTAATGACCCTGTGCCTGGGAGTCATCAGGAAAATGGTTGATATTCCGGTCACGGTGATGTGTTTACCTACGCAGAGCCCAGTGTTAGGTGCCATTTATGGTCTGTGGCAGACATGGGAGAGGTCTGGCTGGGAAAAAGGGTGGTGTCTATGGCCATAGAGGAAGGGAAGGGAAAACCTGTGTTTTGATCTCCTGAACAGACAGGAAAGATAAGAATACATGGGTGCATGCCTGTGTATGTTTGTATCTTCATGGCATCCCGCCTCTGGACCATCTGATTGCTTCTTGAACCCAGGCAGCCTCCTAGATAAAAGTGTGGGATCTGGGGGCTGGCGTCTGCTGTGATGGAAAGGATACTGAGTACTGTTGGTTCTCTTTTCTTTGCCTGACAAATGGTTGCCCCTCGTGCTAAAGGAAGGAATAAGCTGAGTAAATATTGGTTGTGTAATCAGAGTAAATGGAAGAGAAGTTTCGTTGCTTTATAAGTAGCCCAAACCCCTGCCTTTATTCGGGCATTTTCTTTCTTTTTGGTCAGTGTGCATTTTTCTTTTTTGGACCCGACTCCTTTTCTCTCCACTTAAGGGAGTTACAGACCAGCTAAAGAATTTTATGAATAGGAAAACCCTGTAGTGCATTTAGCTTGGGGAAATGTCCCTTAGAATAGATTGTTTCTGAGTCAAGTGTATAAATATTCTGGCTCAAGACTATACCCTTTTTTCTTAATGAATTGGTCTGGCGGTAGTTAAAGCCAAGTGTGGTCTAGCAGAGTGCTCCAGAGAGAAAATTGAATGGACAGAAAGCCCAGTCATAGTTTTCAACTTTATGTAACGTGTTTCGCAATATATTAGAAAATTAACTTAATGACAAGTGGCAGGACCTGTTGTGTAAGCCGGTCGGTTTGGAAGCAGTCTGATGTCTTTTCTTCTCTTCCCTGACCCTCCCCATGCAGTGAATTTTGAAGACACAAACAGCTGCCATGGGACCTGCTCAGTTTCCTGGTGACTCATTCAAGTTGATCATCCCTTACAGTCAGTTTCTGAGCTAGCCAGGCTAAAAAAAGGAATTTTTCATGGACTACTTTAAAAGAGGGTTGCTAATCCATTTTTCTTATTATTTTATGTTCTCTGCTTTTTACACTACCCCCACCAGCTGGTTAATCATGCAAAAGCTGAACACTTCATTAGCTAGTACACGGTCGCCCATGGGCATTTCTGTTGTAAATTAGTTCTTTCTATTTATACAGGTAAGTCATGGCCAAAAGTCTTATAAGGTGCCAAAGGTAAGGGTTAGAATTAATTTCTTCTTCTTTTTTTTTTTTTTTGAGTTTTTCAGAGAACTCGTTTTAAACTCTGAGTTCTAGTGATGGGCAATTACTTTTGAATTAAAGAGGAAAATAGAAGGCAAATCTTTTTCTGAAGGTCCCAATGTTGTAGTATAGGTACAGTTAAAGTGGCTTTTGGTAAAGCCCTTGCCTTTCAGAAAGCAGGGGCAGAGGGTGCCAATATTTCATATATATATATATATATATATATATATATATATATATATATATTTTTAAGGCAAGGTCTAAAAAAATATTTGAAGAGGCTCTTGCAATTCAAGCAGAAGGCAGAAGAGAGGCTAATTAGAGTCTTCAACAAATTCTGCTCAAGAACTGGTGCCCATAGGTACATGTAATGAGGTATACAACCTGTGCAAAAACCCAGTAACTACATGCGGGTTTCTTTCTTATATTTTATTATTATTTTGCTATTTTGTGCTTATTTCCAGAAATTGAAGAATATTCTTTCCTACTTTTATATTGCCAGGAAAAACTGCTTGTGTATTTGGAGGGAAATACTGGGAGCTGATTCCTAAATTTGCAGTTCCTAACAACACAAAATTAAACTCAGAAGTCTCTCTCTTCCTTCTCCTGGGAGGAATTATTTTCATGAGGGGCTCTACAGTTTTATGAATTCTGCTAAACAGGCAGAGCGCAGGCCTCTTCTGAACTTGACATCAAATCTTGATAAGTCTGTCCTCGAAAGGAGTGTTGGGCTGTGTCTACCAGCCACGGTTTTCTGTAAGTATGAGTAAAATTTCTATCTCCAATGTGGGTTCTCTTAGACTGTTTTCTGCATAGCTTCCTAGCAGAAGGGTCTTTTGGCAATATCTCTTCTAGTTGTTTCCTTCATGGATGTTTCTAGTCTTTCCAGATCTTTTCCTAGAGCGGTTATGGCAATAGAGACTGGGTCATTTTTCCTTCCGTAAAGCTGAAACAAGACACTCTTCTGTAACGTTTGATTCCCTTTAGAGATTATACTAAGTAAAGGTAGATGCCTGATGGAGGGGACGGGTGAAGGGGGTTGTATTGAAATTGTAGGAATGGGATTCAGAGAGAAATGCAAAACCAAATCTGCTTATCACTTGGATTTTTGTGACTCTTGTTAAAATTTCTAGAAAACAGGGAGAAATATCAGTTGATTGTTGTTTTTTTTTTTTTAAAAGATTTTATTTTATTTTTAAATCATCTCTATATCCTGGGTTTTGAACTCACAACGTCAAGATCCAGAATCACACGTTCCACGGATAGGGCCAGTCAGGCACCCCTGATTGTTGTGATTCCTTTTCCCCAATTCTAATAATAAGGCATTGGTCTAGGAAGCCTTGATGGGCATGGAGATTAGAGAAAGCCTAAATTGACGCAATAATTATGCACATGACCCTCCTGACGAAGGCATCTTTCTTGTGTTTAACCCTTAAAAGGGCAAGTGTTGCCCTGTATTGTTATTCGTCTGCTTTATTCTGTCGTATTTTTGTTGCAGGGGTTTTCACATAATCCCATCGTGCATTAGGAGCCGGGATTTGCCTCCGCGTGTTCTGACCCCTTTCGGATCCGTGGGGAGCTGTTTTTCGCCTGGTGGGCCAGGAGTGAACCTTTTTTTCTTTTCGCACGCTACTTTAATTCCAGTTTAATGGTGTGGTTTGTGGCTCTTTGCTTGCAGTTTCAGTTCCTGTTTAAATACTAAAATCTATTGTGTGTCTCCCTTTCTAGACAACATAATTGCATTGCTAACTGGCAGGGGCAATTAAGTGTACAGTATTATGAAAAAATAAAGGTCCCAGGCCCTAAGATGTAACTTGATTTCTAATTGCACCAAATCCCTTCTGCGAAAGTGGCACGTCAGGGTTGAAGAAGGCCTAAAACAGAGAATTAGGGTGTCAGGAGAGAGGGGTATAATTCAGCCGATCTTCTTGGCACTGGTGCCTGTCAACGGGGGAGAAGCTTGGTGACCATTTCTTCTTTTTATCATAGGCGTTCAAGCTTTATTCATTCTTTTTTTTGGGGTGCTGGAGACAGTAACAAGATTGTTCTCTGTGATTTTTTTTCCAGAATCTGTAGAGTTGGTAGGAAGTCGTTCCTGGGGACAGTACATTTTGGGAAGGGGATGGACAGCATGGCCTTTGGAGTGGGAAATATAGGTATATATATTTAAAATTTCCAGAGAGCATTTCAACGTCTTGCCTTGCGAGATACATCTTTTCAAACAATCTTGCGGGAGATGGTCTGCGCTAATACCTAGCAAAGAAAGGGGTCAGCCGGGTCAGAGAAATTCTGGCAGTTGAGCGAAACCACGATTACCCTAGGTTGGGCCCTTTCTTCTGGGCCTCTGCCAGGGCTGGCAGAGAGAGCGTCCCCTTTGATGGAATGCAAATTCCCAGCCATGGGGCTCTGCCTGGAATGCTTTTGGTTAAGCAAGTAATCCATAAGGCACCCTAGGCTGTTTGTGTGTAGCTGTACTTTGCAGGCAAAGTTAATGTGGTTAATATTCAACTGAACTTTTGGGGGGTTACTAATCCCTGAGGCGGATTTGCTAGAAAAGGCTACATATTAATAGCCCTCTCCCAAGCGGAGAGCAACAGGTGTGATCCCACGTAAAACATTACAAAAGTTAGCCAAACTCAGGGTAGAGGTTCTGTTGAATCATCCTTTCGCTGGAGCCCTGGCCTTCTCTGAATCCATAACTCCTCGTCAAGGAGGGCATGGTCTTGAGCGAGTGTACCTTTGCAAAACTCTTTAATTAAGGCAGGAATGTCTTTAAAACTCTAGCCATTTGCACGGTCTTCCAATAAGTGGGACCAACTTGGTTCTGATTTTCTGCTGCCTTTAATTGAAATAGAGCTTTTCTTTTCTTTCTTTGCCTGAAAGGGAAAGATGTTGTGTGGCTCTGTTGGGCTGATGGGTGGACCCAGGAGGGGATCTGGTCAGCAGGTACAGTGGTGGTGGTCTCCCAGGCCACAGGTCAGACAGAGCGCTGTTCATGCCTCCAACTCAGGTAGGAATTAAATCACAAGTTGCCCAAAGTTCTGTGGGGCTCAGCAGGCCAGATGAGAAGTCAGGAAACGAGAGGCAAGGTGTTGAGTCACCAAGCATAGCTGACCTCAGTGGGGCAAAGGTTATTCTCTGCTGGGGGTCTTGGGCTTAGCTTTTTATCGTTTTACAAGGATTTTGCTTTTTCAGCTCTCTCTTCTCTCTTTTTCAGCCACATGTTATTCTTGATAGGAATCATATGTAAAAGGGAGAATAGAAAATCAGAGGGAAAGTGACCTACTATGACTGTCATAGCCACGTAACCTTGTTTCCAGAATCAAAGATAAAAATAATAAAATAAAAAATAATAAAATAATTTATTATATAATTAACATTCATCCAATATTTTTCAGGACACTTCAGTTCTATTTTTCTATTACCATCAAATGTCCTGATCCTTGGTTTCTATGTAATGTAAATATGAACCAATTTGGGTCCTTATGCATAGACCACAGGCAAGGAGAAGAGGTCAGGCTTATAGATCTCACTCTTTTACTGATGAACAACAGCCTTATTGGGTAGTGGAGAAACATTAACATTTGTAAATGATTAAAATGGAGTTTTCAATTATCTGTGGACATTTTTGTCTTTCCCCACTGTCCTTGACCACAAATAGGTGAATTAATTTTCTTGTGCATATACTTTTTCCACAGTACATACTGATTTACCCCAGAAGTTAGAACCAAAAGGCCTAGACTGATGTTACTTAGGATTTTTAAAAAGAGATTTATTTTTGGCTACAATGATGTGATATAGATGTCACCCTATTGAGCTTTTATTTTTAATGACCAAAATCCGCAAAAATCACCCTACAGAGACACATGCTAAATAATTCTTGCCCTGTTTCCACAAAACAAAAGCAGCCTATGGATGCTTTTCCCCTATTGCCTAATTTTCTAAAGACTTTTTTGAGCCAGATGACACTGTAGACTTCAAGACTTCAGTGTAGACTTCAGCCAGATAGGGCTCTTTGCCTTCTCAGTTATCCCGGTCACCCAGACCTCCTAACCTAAGGGTCCTTGGCGGAGTGTTGAGGGAAGTGGGGAGGTATTTAAAAGCTCAGAGTTCACAGTCAGGTGACTTAGTTTAAAACCAGGTGCCATTCTTGCTAGAGGTATGACGTTGGGTGGGTGCGTTGCTGAACTCCTTTGGGCCTCAGTTTCTACCTATGTAAAATGGGAAGGATGTTGCTTAATACCCTCATAGCAGTTGTGAGGAGTAACAGAGAGAGAGTTCATAAAGTACTGAGCACAGTGGCCGGTCCATGGTAATGCACAGTAACATTTAGTAGTTGAGGCACTGTGTATAATGGTTAAAAGCCAGCTGCTTGAACACCGCCTGCCTGCTTTGTAATAGGTCTCTGGCTGGGACACTTGGGTGGCGTTGTTGGTTAAGCGTCCGGCTTTTGATCTCCGAGTCATGCAATTGAGCCCTGCGTCGGGTTCTATGCTCAGCACAGAGTATGCTTGGGCTCTCTCTCTCCCCATCTTCCTCTGTCCCTCTGCCCACACTCTCTCTCTCTGTCACTGAAATAAATAAATAAAATATTTTAAAAATAATAAAAAATAGTTCTCTTGCTGATGAGTTGAGTAGTCCTGAGCCAAGTGACCTGCCTCAGCTTGCTCCTCTGCAGTAAAATGGGATAGTAACAGTGCCTACCCCCTAGGGGAGGTGGTAGATAGATGAGCTGGTGAATAATAAAACATTCAGAAAAGTTCTCAGCTTCATAAGTGCTGCATAAATCTTGGTGTTATTGTTATTATTCTTATAGCTGCTGGGAAGGAAGACCTAAGGCGCACAGTCAGTGAAAAGATAAAGATTGAAGCAGATGCATAGAAACAGAAAAAAAGGAAAAATGGGGCAGAGAAAGATAGAGATTAAAAATCAAGAAAAAGGGGCGCCTGGGTGGCTCAGTGGGTTAAGCCGCTGCCTTTGACTCAGGTCATGATCTCAGGGTCCTGGGATCGAGTCCCGCATCGGGCTCTCTGCTCAGCAGGGAGCCTGCTTCCTCCTCTCTCTCTCTGTCTCTCTGCCTGCCTCTCTGCCTACTTGTGATCTCTCTGTCAAATAAATAAATAAAATCTTAAAAAAAAAATCAAGAAAAAAATTGTGTTTGATGGGGAACAATTGAATGCTGCCCGTACACCCAGACCTCGGTGTCTTCATGCCTTGTTGTGGAAATTGAAGTGGGTGCCATGGGTGGGGGGTGGAGGGAGTGCTCCCCCTGGGCTCTAAGCTCTGTGATGTCATCGGAAGCTGTGATGACAAAGACAACCTGCCTATTTTAGCCTGAAGTACAGACAGCTCTAAACTTGCCTTGGAAACCATATACTGTTATGTCTCCAACGTTCATTGCAAAACCATTTTGTTTTCCAAACACAACTTCGAGGTTTATGATATCTCTTGGATTTCTTGCCATGTCACAACTCTATCTTCTAGTTGTCATCTTATTTAAAAGCTGGACTGTCCACTCATCCCTCACCCCACGTGGTGACTTTGCACAGACTAATCTGAAACCTCCGGTTAGTCCTGATGGGCAGTCCGGGAGGGCTGATGTGTGGCACAGATTGTCTTTACCAGTTACAGGTTCTCAGTTGTCTGGGGGGTGAGGCTTGCCCTTGCCCACCCCCAGCTTTTAGTCTAGGGCCCGCGGAATGGGAAGGGGAGTGGATCCTATCACAACAGAAGCATGTCAAGGAAGTCCCCAATCCTGTAGCGGTTCCAGGAAAGTGTCTCCAAGAAGGGGATTTCCAGAGTCATTTGAATATGGGTGGAAGATGACTTTGGAAATTTTAATTGGTGTTACATAGATTTAGCTCTTAAAGATTTTGCCTTCTTTCCAAGTAGTTCCAAGAAACAGTAAAAACTCACCCTCCCTCTGACTGATGATTTCAGTTTCTCAAGGCTGAGGACAGTGGAACTTGTTGTACCCAGAGGAGGAGTAAGTGGAGGCCCTAGGATGCCCCTAGGACGCCCTGGGGATCCAGAGCTCTGCCGCATACCTTCCTTCCTATACCTTCCACAGCAGCTTCATTGCTCCACGGCGAACTGATACACAAATCCAGCTGAGTTTATTTCTTAACATATACCGAGACATAAAATGCAGGACAACTTGAGATCTTTTAGAGGTGCACTGGGTTTTGTTCAAGCCTAGAATCCATTTTGATAGAACAATGCCTCAGAGTAAAACACCATTGACCCTCAAACAACATGGGTTCAAACGGTGTCCGTCCACGTCCCATGTGGATTTCTTGGAATAAACACGTAAAGTCCTTATAAATGTAGTCTTTCTTCCTCATCATTTTCTTACTAACATTTTCTTTTTGCATACTTTTTTAAGAACACAGCACATAATGTAACACACAAACTACACATTAGTCCACCACGTTGTCTGTGAGGCTTCTGGGCAGCAGGAGGCTGTTCCTAAAGTTCTGGGTGAGTTAAAAGTTATGCATGGATCTCTGGCTGTGTGGGGTCGGGCAGGGAGGTCGGTGACTCTGACACCCACCTTGATCAAGGGCCAACTATATTGCTTTGCTTCTTTTTTCTCCATGGTGAAGGGATCTTGTCCTAAGTAGAAGGATGTAACCATCAGCTAAAAGATAGCCGATTTGGCGATTTTCTGCGCCTCCACTCTGGGTTGGTTTTCTGAAATGTGTCAGTCGTAACCCACAGAAGAAATCTTTCTAGAGAAGGTGTGACGAAAGCCTCAGTCCCACTGGGCTGTCAGCCGGCCTGCCTCCTCTCCTTCCGCGTCTGTGCGGAGTGCCTGCGGTGGGCGAGTACTGTTCCAGATGCTGGGGGTGCCACACTGAGCGCACACAGCTTGCATGGCTTCCCATAGCCCTGAAAGGGCCATTTGACTCGGTTGTGAAATCCTACGGTCACTAGACATACCTGTCAAGATGCCAGGCAAGCATGGGGTTGATGCCCCCATTAAGCCGGCCCCGTAATGCTGTCACTACAGCCTCCCGGCCGTGAGGACCATTGGGAAGAACTCATTTGCTATAAAGTACAATGAGCATTAAGAGAAATGGCCATCAGTAAATTTGGGACGTCTTAGTTTTAATTTCCCCGCCTTGCTGTGTGCATATGAGCGGTCTTCCATTTGCATATGGGGACCCTGTCATAACAGTTTCAGGAAGTGATTTGTTAATAATCAAGTTCTCTGAATGGCCCTAAATCTGTAATTGATGTGGGTCTGGATAAAACAACCCTTCCACCCGCCTATTTTGGGGACCATTTTTTTTGGCAGGGACTGAGCCAGAATGAAAACTAGCCATCAGAACAAAATTTAGGACAGCTGGGATGCTTTGCAGCAAAGACTTTTTGGCTCCACAGTTCAAATAATCACAATAGCAGCTCAATTTAGCCTTTGGCTGAATGGCTTTGGCAGGGCACAATGAAAAATAATTATTTCATGGCCTGCTTATTTTTCCCTTAACCAATAAACTCTCAGACCTCTTCAGGCTTATGTAAATATTCTGCTGTGGTCGAAGCCGAGCACACCATAATATCCCTATTTAGGAAATGGTTGTATTTCACCCTTGTGGGGTGGAAAGCAAAACTCAACAACTTTTGAGATATCTGTTTACAATGGGGGAGAGGAAAACGATGCGAAGAAATTTCGTGGCTGGAAAGTGAGTCCACAGTCGCAGCTGCAGGGTGAAGCAGGTGGAATTTAGGGTCCTCCCTTAGAAGGCGTCAGGACGTGTTGCCGCGTCTGATGGGGAAGGAAGAACATGGCGCAGATGCGCCCGACTGTGCTAAGCGTAGTATGGTAACAACGAGGAACAACAGTCTCATCTTTTGGAGCTGCAGCTTTCTCGGCTGTATGTAACAGTTCTCAAACTTTTTGTTCAGTGCTTGCCCAGTTTGCTCTCGTTACATCCGATGTGCTGTAGCTCTGTCCCTGTTTCGTAAGACCTTGTGTTTGCCCTGGGTTATTTGAATGGAGTCATGGAGAAGTGGATGGGATAAATTCAGAATGGCAGCAAGCCTAACAGCCACCCTAGACCTGAAGCCCTTCAAGGTTTTTGCTCAAATCCCATCAATCTCCTGTATTTTCTACCTGCCTTTTCAGGTCAGCCGCATTCTAGTGCAGGGCGTCTGTGCCCCTTGATGACCAGTTCCTATTCAACGAGTCCATGGCTTTGCAGCTCAGTTGGTCAAGACAGAGTGTTAATGAGATCGGTCATGGGTTTGACCCCTCAGGAGCCAGTTAACTCCATTCTGTCCGATTAACCCCTGCCAGCTGCCTTAGGTCATGGGCAGAATGGGGTGAGAGAGTATGAGTGGCTCACTGAAAGCCATCCCCGTTCCTGGGCAGCCGACTAGTCCCACTGACAGTGGGTCAAGAGTGTTCTCTCTGAGTGACAGCAGATGGGGCATTAGAAGCAGTGGAAGACCATAAGCTTAATGCTGCTTGTCCTCCCGTGTGTGTGTGTGTGTGTGTGTGTGTGTGTGTGTGGAGGAGGAGGAGGGGGGCGACAGGCTGTGGTACAGGGTTTCGGGAGGGCGTCGGGGTTCCTACTATTACAGAAAGGTGGTTTTTCCTCGCTTTGAAAAGCTTGCACCAAATAAAACTCATACTACGATCCTCATGATGTGGGTTTCATGAGTGGCATTTCTTCTCAAAGTATCTTTAAAAAAAATCAGTAGTCATGTCATGCATCAGGATGAATTTCTAAATGTAAATGAGATTCTCCCAGTAATTTATTTACATTTGTTTTCAGCACAACAAATGAGACATCACGTAGCTTCATAATTTTCCATGACCGAGTCACCAGCATGCAGTGTGTAATTTACCATGATTTAAGATGCTTATCTGTAGATTTTTCAACAGTACCTTATAAGGCTTCAGCAAGAGCAAGAGATCCTCTGTACCGTCTCACTTCTTGCTCTCCCTGACATTGCCACCCCAAGCAAGTGTACCAGGGCCGACTAAAATGTTTATTCTTGCTTCCATCTTTGAAGGATTGTACATGGAGGGTGGAAAGTATTCTTTTCCCATTCCAAGCAGAGGTGTCATCACTGACAAAGCTCTGGTGGGAAGAAGAGGAAGACAGTATTTCCCTTTGGATATTAGAATGTGTGAACTCGCAGAAGTTACTGCTCAAGGCTGGGTTTCCTCATCGTAAAATGTTACAGTAGATAATGTTGAGGGTTTAGCAGTAACATTCCGAGGGAGGTGGATGGTTAGACTGAGTTTGATGTGTGAGTGAGTAGTTTTTACGTCTTCTTTTCAGAAATTTTGAAAACACGTTCCATTTTCCCACATTTTCACATTTTTCTGTTTAAAATGTGGCACAATGCTACCAGTCTTCCTTAATGGTTAACACCCAGGTCCAAAATAAAGATGAAAAGATCTCCTGAAATTCAGTATGAGACACTTAAATGCTGTTTACCACAGTGTTTTGTTTTGTTTTTTTTATGCTTGTTTGCTGAATTGAGCAAAACATTAGTGAGGCTGGACCTGGATCTTAGAGATTTAGGGCAGAGCAGGAAAGGGAGATGCCGTGTAGTTCTTCTGTGGCTTTGAATGAGCCTGTGGCTGAAGGTCCAGGGAGAGAGTGGTATTAGGGGTGCCAGGGTTCTGGTATTTTATCTAGGTATCTTATCATGAATAAGTCACAGTACAGCCTTGGCCTTTGCCATGCAACCACTGAAATAGGTAAATTCAAAATACTTATTACAGCTAAGTTGCAGCAAGAGTTGTCCTTTAAGTATGTTCTCTAAGTCAAAGTTTCTGGTTTTGTTCCATAAACAAAATTAGAGCTTCCCATGAAACAACCCCTGTACCAGGCACAGACGATGCATAAGGCATAGGGACTCCCACCAGTGCTTGCTAGGTCTTCTTACTGTGAAAGAAAAACACCTCATTTCTAGAAAGAAAGAAAAATAAAGTGGAAGAAAAGAGAAGGACCAAGGTGGCAGGTTCCATGTTTCTTAATACATAGAGCATCTTCTTTAATGGTTTGTCCCTGGTTCACTTGGAATGTACTAGTTAGTAGTTTCACTGCGTAGTATTTGAATACCTGAGACAGACTGTTTTGGCCTGGTCAGGCTAACCTTTCAGTCGTATCCTTGTATACAGTAAACACTGTTCTGCTTGGAGCATCATTGTCCTTACCACAAAGATGCTTGCAAGAGATCTGTCAGGATTTTTCAGGCATTAACATGTAAACAAATGTTATCAAAATAAAACATCTCTTTTGGAGGTGGTGAGAAGGTCATGCATTTGTGGAAAATTCTGTGGGTCGACGTCCCCCTTCCGTGTCTTCGTCTGCTGGAAACTTTAAAGCAAGATCTCATTGGCCAAATTCTAATCTTTGTCTACTGCTGTTGATACCTGTTTAAATGCTCTGTGTTTCTAGTTTGGCGAATGAAGCAAGGTCAAAAGCAGAAAATTTCCTTCAGCCGGAGTACCAAACTGTTGAGAGAGAGTTCTTTCCCGAGAACCACCAATAGAGAACAAACCCCAAATATGTCTTATGAATAACTAACATCTGAACTTTTCTCCAACTTGAGTGTTAGTAGCTGGTGGCTTTTCAGATACATTCAGCACCTCTAGTTTCGGTGAAGAGTTTTATGAAGCACTTTTATTCATGAAGCAGATATTTACTAAGCATGTGCTCTGTCGAGGGTCTGTGCTGGTTGCTCTACTGAGGATTCCTGAAGAGTCAGGGAAGGTGGGCAGATATCCTTGTGCCATAATGTGGCCCATGTGGCGACGTGGCAAGGGCATGATAGCAAAAGGCCCAAGTGGCAGTGGGAACTCCGAGGAAGTGTGAAGAGGTCAGGGCAGACTTCGCAGATAAAATTTTGTTTGGGAGAATACAAAAAGTAATAGTAATAGTCCCCTACCAGGACCTAACTTAGGGAGATAACAGTCACCGTGCAAGGCACAATGTGGCCAAAAGAGCAGAGGCTAAGAAATCATTTTCAAAGAATTGCGAATTGTTTGGCTAGACTGGACTGTGGGGTCTGTGGACTAGGAACAAGGCAGGTGAGCAGGAAGTTGAGGCTGGAAAGAGAGGCGGGTATCCGGTCACAAGGTCTTTGTGCACCATATTAAAAAGTTTGATTTTTATTGATCGGTCTTATGGAAGGGCATTGAAAGATTTTAGCAGGAAGGTGACAAATCTCAATTTTCATTTCAAAAAGATCCCTCACTCCTGGGTAGAGGATGGATCGCATGGCAGCTGGAAGACCTGTCAGAAGAGGATCCTTCTTTCCTTCGTATTTTTGAGCATTTGTCTCCCCATTGTGCTGGAGCACATGGCCCAGCCAGGCAGACCTCGTAGAGAATTGTGAGAAGAGCCATGGTCTGATGGAAGAGCTGGTGATGCGATCAGCGGGGAACGTGAAATGCTCAACCATTGTGTCAAGATGCAGAAAGGCTAGGGGAAAATTTAATAATCCTATTTCCGTGTAAAGTTTCGTTCAGAGAGGTCAGTTGATTCATTCAAATCCAGAATCTGTTATTCAGAATTCTGAAATCCAAAAGATGCTGTTGTTGGTTTTTATTTTGTATTTTTTTAATTCATAAATTTGGCCACAAAACTTATTTGGCAGCAAAATCTGACCTGATTGGACAGCAGGCTAATTATGGTCTTTTGTTTATTCCACTAAGTGCGATTATTTCCGTCTCTTGCTGCAGAAACATTAAGGGTTATGTGATCAATGGTAAAGCCTTTTGTTATTATTACCATTGCCGCTAATGCTGCCACCAATAACTATCACTTTCAACTAACATTTCTATAGTATAATAGAGTTTTCAGGACATTTTAATATTTCTAACTGACTTTTTCTAAAACCTCATGGGGTATATTTCATAATTATTACCTCCATCTAAATACATGAAAAAAACAAAAACAAAAAACTGAGGTGACTTGCCAAAAATAACAAATTTAGGAAGGGGTCAACCTAGGAATTAACTCTGATTTTTTTCTTAGGCAACTTTAAATAAAATCAGGACAAATGCTCCAAGGGTCAACACTGCAAATAGGAGAGTAAGTTCCCACCCACCCCCCACTTTTTTTTTTTTTTTTTTTTTTGGTAGTTCTATAGACTTCTTCAGGGATCTTACAGGTAAAAAAATCAAGATAGATTCCGTTGTGTCTGATGTGACTCAGATGTGATCTGTCTGACAGCAGCATGAATAACAACACTTTCATTTATCTTCAACATGAATGAGGCTGAGAAGAGTTGTTTTTATTATATTCCACTCTTCTCCATTCGTGTGTTGGTGATTTCCACTGTGATGTGTTGCATTTCCCCCTCCCTGGCCAGCAACGGGTGTTCAGTGGCCAGAGATGACACACTCCTCCACGACGGAGTACAGCTGCCGTGCTGGTCATTGGATAAGATAACCGATGTCTATGGTTCTAAAATAAGAAGCTTTTTAGTTGTTTGTCATTGTAGAGTCTTCTATCCCAACTTCTGATCTATACCGCGCTTACTGCTGAAGTCAACATCCTAATGTTACCAAGGAGTAAAACCCTACCTCACTTATTGATTTGCAGTCTGTTAAAAAGTGACAACAGGCTTTTTTTGGGTTATGTTTCTCAGTAAAAGCGTTCGCTTATTGGATTTTCACTTTTCCTGTATTGTATGAGGAGAAACTGCATAGACCTATGCCTGGATATGTGGAGATCGGATAGCCGAGTTGGTAATTGTACTTTACGAATGGCTTCTGTAAATACCCATATTGTACTCAGATGGTGAAATTTTTAATGCCATTGGCCAAAGTAGATCCACTTAGAATAGAATTTAACCACTAGCTGTGGAGATGTGATCAGTAGAGTCAGAGCGAGGAGACACAAGGGAAACTTTTTTTTTTTTTTAGGTTTTATTTATTTATTTGACAGAGGGAGAGAGAGATCACAAGTAGGCAGAGAGAGAGGAGGAAGCAGGCTCCCTGCTGAGCAGAGAGCCCAATGTGGGGCTGGATCCCAGGATCCTGAGATCATGACCTGAGCCAAAGGCAGAGGCTTTCCCAGGTGCCCCAGGGAAACCTCTTGTGATGGTTCTCCTCCTTCAGGAACCAGGTGCTGAAATGTGATTTCCAGCCTATTCATTGACTCCAACTAATGATGAAGAAGAATGATAATGGGGAGTCAGAGTTGGAGGAAGAAGCAGAAGATAGGGAAAAAGGAGGGGCACCCGGGGGGCTCAGTCCGTTAAGCGTCTTCCTTTGACTCAGGTCATGGTCTCAGGGTCCTGGGATCGAGCCCCATTTTGAGCTCCCTGCTCAGCAGAGAGTCTGCTGCTCCCTCTGCCCCCTTCCCCCACTCATTTTCTCTCTCTTTCTCCAATAAATAAATAAAATCTTAAAAAAATATATAAAAGAGGAAGATAGGGAAGAAAGAGGAAAATATCTGTAACAACTTAATTTGGAGAACAGTTTACTGTTTCACCTGCTCTCAGAAGTTGTAAGGTAGGCAAGGCATCATTTTAAACACGAGACTTAGTCTCCACTAAACTGTTACCTTCCATAAGGTCATTTATTTAATGACTCGAGAAACCAAATTCCAGCTCACTGACTCAAAGTTCAGTAATTGCCCCATTACATGATCTTAAAAAGAAAGAAAAAAGAAGAAATGGTACCTATTTCATAAGATGTGTGCGTAATGCTGGTCGTACGGTGTGGAAGTTACTGATGTCTCAGTCTACATTATGATAATACATACCTCACTCCTTCACTTGCCTGACCTCTTTCATTTTGCCACCCTCTTTATCTAAGATTTGTTCTTCATTAGATTCACTGGAATTTCTGCATTAAGATTCAGGAACTAGGTTGTCTCTTCCAGTGCATTCCCCAATCAGCATTTTCAGCTGATATGGGGAATAGGAATGAGGAAGTAAGACCGACCCAAGGCTCCTTTTAAGCTCTTCTCTCCTGTTCTCACTCTGGATTTCACCAAAACCATCTCTGGTCCCTGAAATGTCAAACCATGCTCTGTCATGCATATTTAAGATTCCCACTTATATCTTGCTGGGTTTATATATATTTTCAATTAGTTAAAAAAGTATGATAGAGTATACTGTTTTAGTTTATTAAGCAACATGTCATATGTCAAAATGGCATACACAGATACTCCGTGTCAAGAAAAATGAAATCCTTCTTTAAATGCCCACAGTGGAAGGATTAAAGAAATTGTGTGAGTTGGAGCCAGGTTTCAAAGCAGGGGGCTGGGTGATGGTCCTTAAATGCAACATTTGACATTCGTATAAAAGGGAGCTAGAGAAGACCAATGAAGAGATGGTGGAAATTGGCCGCGGCCAGAAAAATACAAAGGAAGGCAAACACTCGGCCCCGGCACTATTTTCAGAAACCCAGATGCTGACCTATTTGGGGTCCTGGGCTGTGTTGTTCTGTGGAGTCCTATAGAGAGGTGCTTGTCATACAGAAAATAGATGATGGGATTCAGGTTTCTGAGAAGCTGACTTGAGAGCAGAGTTACTCTTCATTTTTCGCAGTGCTTATTATTCTGTGGATTTTCTGCTTTTTCTTTTACTTAGTGGTGTTTGGAAAGTATTCGGAATTCAGTTGATTTGGGGCTCTAATGAATGTCTGGGGGATCGGGGTCATGGGTAATGGGAGATTTGAGTCTGATTAGTATTGGGTGTGAAAGTTCTACATTTTATTTAATCATATACCCAACTGTCCAAAAAGCTAGAAAAAGTGGAGGATAAATAAACAAATAGAAATAAGATAATTGAACCTATTTTAGTATATGTGCTGCCGAAGCGAGCACAATTGAACCCATTTTAAATCTCTAGGAACCAATATGCCTTTTAATGTCATATGTGCATCTTCTTATCTCTTGGAATTTCTTCCTTAAAAGCCTCGGATGAAAACCTTGCCCAGTAAATACAGCTCTGGCATGGAGCTCTGTAATTATACTAGTTGGAAATTTCTTGGGGAAAACTTTTCAGGGCCTTTTATTACTTCTGTTTCCCTACCTGTACAATTTCACAGGGGGCCAGT
Source organism: Mustela putorius furo (assembly GCF_011764305.1). Taxonomy (NCBI): domain Eukaryota; kingdom Metazoa; phylum Chordata; class Mammalia; order Carnivora; family Mustelidae; genus Mustela; species Mustela putorius. Next base: position 16,241,350 of record NW_025421402.1, on the reverse strand, counting down.
ACCATAGGGAAAATGTGAGGAACAAGGAACCAATGAGCGAAAACAATATTGGAAGGCCCTCATTTTAAAGCAAACAGTTATGAGTACATATGCAGAACAGAACAGTACAGAATGAAAACAACTGCGGGTTTTGATAGGTATGTTAGAAAAAAGTCACCGAATGATTTCCTATTAATTCTAGGGCACTTACACTATTTTTAAAATATCCCACAAACCTTTGCCTGACAAAGGAAGAGTACGAAATAAAGCCTTCGTCTCTGCAGTGACAGCTCTCTCCATAGCAACGTGCCTGTCAATCAACACCCACTTCATCGAGCTTCAGAAAACACCCCCAGAAATAAATGTCAAAAGTCTTATGCGGGTTCCAAATTTAAATCAAAATTTAAAATAAATTAAAATAAGAACCCAAACACCCACAGCAGTCACCAAAGTAAATTTTGTTTTGGAAGGAAGAGAAAATGGGGGGTAAAAAGAAACAAGGGCCAAAGGAATTCTCCAAACGCAGGTCCCAGAAGGAAAAGCAGAGAGGAGAGGCAGCCCTCGGCCCTCTCCTGGTGTCACCCGGCGAGGCATCGATCACCCAGAGGAACACCAACTGTCATCCAGCCGTATCCTTTCCCTCTTGCTTGGATGCTTGGCGTTTATTTTCGTGATCACATCGTATTCACCTTTTCCATCCGCCGTGGTGTGCTAATGGTCCAGCCCCTCATTTTGATGGCGTGGGGGGAGACAGGCTGCTTAGAGCCAGTTGGGTGGAGGAACGTGCTTTTTGATTCTTTCAGGGGGATGGCATTAAACAAACACTTATGGCCCTCTTGTCAATCAGCGTGATCTCACGCGCCATTTTAGGTCCTTAAATTGCTGTAGTATGCTCCAAGAATAGAACACTAGGCATTCCTCCCTCTTGTATCCAGAGATAAGATACATTGAAAGCCTAGCACCATACTTCAGGGGTAAGTCTATTGACTTTGCCTCTCTCTTCTGTGAGTCTGAAGTTTCTTAGCAGAAGGACCTTTTCAGGAACTATAGTTTGACAGAGACTATAGAATCCTCATCCTTCTCAAAGTTGGGACATGCTGAGTTAACTCGTTAAAATGTCTGTGGTCATGGAAGCAAATTGGCAAGGGTTACACAAGTTTACATTCTTTGCCAAATTTGGTATAATTGTCATTCAACATCCTATCAGTTCCTAAGCCTCTGTTCTTTGCTATTAATGAAATGCATTCTTCAAATACTTCTTTGGCATTCTAAGGTTATATGTGCTCAAAAAACTCCCTTGTATAGGGTCACCTTAGCTGCACATGTGTTTTTTCTCAGTGTGTAGTAAAGAGAGCATGTTGTGGGCCTGTTGTGGGTTGAGGTATGTCCCCCCTGCACCTGGGAATGTGACCCTTTTTGGAAATAGGGTCTTTACAAAGGTAACCAGGTAAAAAGGAGATCACTAGGGTGAGTCCTAAACCAGCTGGACTCATGTCCTTGTAAAAAAGGGGAAATCCGGAGGCAGAGACAGAGCTGCATGAAGAGACTTAAGGAGACCACCATCTTTGAGCCAAGGGGCGCATCCGGAACCAGATCTACCCCCACAGCCCTGGGACGGAACCAAACCTGCTGACACCTTGGTTTCGGGATTCTTGCTCTGGCACTGCCGCAGTGGAGTTCTGTGGTGTGCGCTGCCCGGGTAGTAGTAGTTTCTGTGGCAGCCCTAGCAAGGGAGTCTGAAGGGTCCGATTTTGGTGGTGTTGAGAGAACTCAAGGATGAGAGGCCAGTGGGCCTTGCTCACTGCTCAGTGTGTGGAAGAGGCTGCAGAGCTTAGTTCCTGAGGGCAGATGTAGGGGGCCGGGGAGGGGAGGTGCGCCGAGAAAACTGTGGGAGGAGCATGGGGAGCAATGCTCCGGCACGCTCCCGTTCCTTTAGCCTAAACTCAGCCTCTGAATTTGCCTTTTCTACATTGCCAGTCTCCACATCAGTTTCTTGGCTTCAGTAACGCAAAACTCGAAACCAGGGTTTTTCTAAGTCTATCGGGGGGTGGGGGGGGAGTTGCTTTAGATTTTTCCAGGTTGGGTGTGTGCATCGGTAACTGTTTCCAGGATAGGAAGCTGAGTCCGGGGACCTCTTTTTGCTTAATTTTATGCTTTGGTGGTTTGGGACCTCTATGGTTCCCTCTTACCAACACTTTTATTATTTACATCAGTAGACATTGATTGTGTGCCTCTTGTGGGCATAAGCACTTGCACATTTTCTTAAATTCTAAACTTCTAAAGTAAAATAAAGTCTTAAATATTATAGAAATAGGTGGGCTTCTCAGAAGAGCCCCACCCCCCCGCCAAAAAAAAAAAAAAAAAAAAATCCGCGGTAATCTACTAGAATTACGGACTTCTAGTCAGGGCCAGGTTTACTGAGAAGCGGATGAAATTTAGGTACTAGAGCATATCCCTTGCCTGGGTTCCTTCCAAAGCTTTGTTTGTTATTTTATGTGTATATTTTTGTGTTGTTTTAATTAAAGAGAGCCCCTCTCTGATGGATATATTTCAGGAACCTCAAAACCTGGATGTGTGCTTGGTTCCCGTGATAGTGGGTCTTCTAGTAATCAGCCAAACCTGAGAAAGGGGGCAGGAAACCAGAACAAGGGGAAGTTAGAATGAGGCTGAATGCAAAAGTCAGGACCAAACGTATGATTAGTCCAAATGAATAGAGGCTCAAGGACCAGTGTTCCAATTGGGACGAGAGGAGGAAGACAATTATGGTTTGGAGGTAGGTGGTCAGGGACCATGGAGGTGTTCCCCGGGGAATTTAAATGTGAAGTACCTGCAAGTGAGGGGCTTTCTGTATGGAGGGTGGTGTGTGTGTGTGTGTGTGTGTGTGTGTGTGTCTTCATCTGTATCTGTGTGTCTGTGTGTGTGTGTCTTCGTCTGTATCTGTGTGTGTGTGTGTGTGTGTGTGCCGGAAATCTCCTATGTTCTTCCCAGGACAGAAACCAGTCCCAAAGCAAGGAGAGAGGAGGAAGTAAGCTCTCAATGAACTAAAATGAGGGGTCCCGATTTTTTAGACCCGTTTGGGAGATTATCTTGCGAGGTGCTTTGCAGGTAGGCACTCGACCAGTTACTAGTGTAGAGGGGAAGCCGGCGGTGGGGGTGCAGGTACATTAGAGTTTGCCCTCACAGCTTCCTTCCAGAGCCTGTGAACAGTCTCAATTCATGTCACAGTTTTCTAAGTCAGCACTCACATGGGCTCTGAGAAGGCCAGCCTGGCTTCCTGGCATTGTAATATGCCCCTGTAAACCTGTTTACTGAACACCAGAGAACTCTTATTTCAGTTGGGACTTCCTTTTATGTTCCAAATAAAACCTAAAAACAGGAGAAACAGGTTTGGAGGCCAGCATTTTACATCACTTTCACTTGGCTTCTTCGAGTGATAGTCAGGCAATGTGTCATTTTCTCTGTAGAGTACGTATGCAGCTGGGAAATGAGTTATTTATAATAATAAGACTTTGCACGTATGTGGATATTTGCATAGTAAGCAGATCATATGGAGTTGGTGGCGTCTGGTGGGTAACCTTGGAATCATGAGTGTATCTAATTATTTAATGTGGCTTGTTGGAATTTGCAGGCTGTTGCCTATGAATATTTTAGCCTATTGGTGCTGAAACCTGTCGACCAGAGATCAAAGGCATTTTCAGAACTGTCTCAAGGGATGGGTAAGGAGGTAGGGGCTGACATCATAGAGAAGAGAATCGAATTTTCTTGTCTTCCCTTTTTCTGCCTCAGCCTCCCCTGACTCTATGACACCCCTGACTTATTTCCTGTCATATTCCAATCAAGGTCATTGTTTCTCTGGTCCTCGCCTCTTTTCCTCAAACTCCCTTTGCCTCTTCAGATACTCATTCAAGGACTGCTGTTCACGGGGCAAAATTGGGTGGGAAGTCACATCTCCGCCTTTCATCCTGTACCTTTGAATGACAAGATAACCTCTGACAAGGGTCCGTTCTGTATGTAGATCCGCGTTAGCACGTTGCCTGATGGGCGGCGTGTATGTGGGAGAATTCATCTGAACAGATTTTCTATCGAAGGATAAATACACCCCCAAATCACAATGGTAATCAGAGCCAGCCGCCTCATTTCTGATGATTTTACAAATCAGTTGGGCTTCAGAGATGCGTCAACATGACACCGTTCCCACACTGAGTTGTTTTGGCTGTAGGGGTGGCTGCTTTTCTCTCTCTCTCTTTGCGTTCCAGCGGCATTCGTGAGTGTTTTCATCCTTTGCTAAAATATGTTTCTCAAAAATGTGATTAACAGTCATTTTCAGATACAGATATTGGCTCTCCTTCGCCAAAGAGACACAGCATGCGAGAACAGGCAAACATCAAAATAATACAAAAGGGTATGTTTATTCATCGGAAACTGTGTTAATGACTACATCTGCCCCTCTCATTTTGGGCTGGCTGGGATCGTCTCTGCTCGTCTGATGTGCTGGTGTTTCCCCCTGCAGTGAGATCTCTTCATTTTGTACCCCATAAATAAAAAAATCCCCATGGTTGGTCTGATGTTTATGCTCTGAGTGTAAGTTAGAGCAATTTAAAATTGGAAAGCCATACTCGATAGGATATGCTCACGAGATACATGGATGTGGAGGTCTGCTACTCGGAGCATTCCTTACACAACTTTCAGATCACAAACATTCATGCCAAACACCATCGACAGTAGACAATGAGCTGCTGTACGCACAGAGCATTGTAAAGCAATGGGAAGTTTACATTTGCTTTACAGCCTACCCTTTTTATTTGTTGATTTTTCAAGTCAAATAAAATAATGAGCTTGAGTTGCTTATGGGGCTTGGCTTTGGATGTTTGGGATTTGAGAGTTTTGAAAGCCTTAAAGCCAGTGATTTCATCACCAAAGGAGTTGCATCTCCTCTAGGCCAGTTTCAGCAAAAGTGTCCATTATCTGCCATCCTACAGAAGGAATTTTAAAGAGCGGTCTTTGAGATCATACCTTAAAGGTATAAGTCAGCCAACACAGAGCATGCCCCTGCGAGCCCTGCATTATGCTAGGTGCTCTGAGAGTAGTAGGAAGAGTTAATGTCCAGTCTTAAAAATGTAGAATTTATATCAGATTGACTAGAGCAGGAAGTATTTTAGTGACAAGGAAGCGAACTGAAATTACAGATCTGGAAATGCACATAACACACTGAGATATAAAATATTTTTCTTACCATGAAGAATGAGGATGTTTTAACTGCTTTCAAATAGAAGTTTGGACATCTGCAAGGTAATCCTCCCAAATGTGTTTGCATCAGGTGACATGGTGACATGGAAACGGGGCCACTAAAGTCTTTGATCAAAATGTTAGAAATTTGTTTTCTTGAGTTTCTAAATCCTGTATAGAATTCCTGGGGACCGGTGGCAGGATGCAGCAGTTAGTTGGCCGACCCTGGTCTGTTTCGATAAGTTTCTTGACCTCAGAAGTGGGATTTGTTTCAACTCAGTCACAGTGCAGAACCTTGGAAGTGTGGACTTAGGTAGAAATCAAGGGTCATTGTGTCTCATTTTTTTTTTTTTTAAGATTTTATTTTAAAGGATGCTCTATATCCAGTGTGGGGCTCAAACTCAAAACCCCCCAAATTGAGAGTCCTGTGGCATGCTGTACAGACTGAACCTGCCAGGCATCTCTGTTCCTGATTAATAAAATAAGACTCGTACAATTTTTGGAGGTGGCAGTTGGGATGGTATTTGATTCTGCAGCTTGTCATAGACACCTATGTAGTCTTAGGGGGTTCATTGATTATCTGTATTGGTTTTCCCAACCGTCCTACTCTCCTTCCAAGGGTTCTGACAGCCACTGGCCACACCAGCCAGAGAGTACAGATAATCTCGGGAAATTCTGTGTGTTTCCCATGCCACTTCAGGGAAATCTTCCTTCCCTACTGTTTACTCCACTGAGTGGAGATTTGGGGCATCACTGGAGGGAAGAGTTTGGATTCAGCTGTTCTCGCCTTACACTGAGGATATATTCTGACTGGGGAGGCATAATTCAGCGTATGGCAAGAGCTCTGCCTTTGGAATCAGAAGTCCATTTAAGACAGCTTTGCTATTTAGCCTTGTGACCTGGAACAACCCCTTTGGAACTTCTGAGTGTCAAGGTATTCATCTGTAAAATGGAGATAGTAAGAGTTAGCTTGCCTGTATCACATACCAGCTGTCAGGCTCAAAGGACTAGAAGAGTGTGAATGGCTTGTAGTGGCGAAGATTTCAATGTCTTCTGCCCTGCTTTTGTGGTGTTGGTGTTGTAGCTGTTTTGTCTAAGTGCCATGTTCCTTTAGGACATGTTTGAGCACCACGGGTTAAAGGGGAGGTGATGCACAGCACAATGTGGGACTGGATGCACAGGACAGAGGAGCTGAGGTTTCTGATTCCCCTTCGTATTTGGTTCTTCTTGCTTGTGTCATGGCTCCTCTCTTGGACACACTGTGAATCTCTTACCATCCTTCTCCTACAGTTCATTCCCCTGGACCTGGATCCCATGATTGGGCCGGGAATATTTTTCCTGATTGCCCCTGGCTCTTCCTCAGCACCTGGAATAGGCTTTGGCACACAGTAAAGGCTCAGTACCTATGCATTGAATGAGCATCTGAGGGAGGAAAAAAGGGAAGGAAGAAAGGTAGAAAGGAAAGAAAGAAGGAGAAAAGAAAGGAAGGAAAGAAAGATGTCCATCGCTTTGATAGATTTAGAAAGCTCGGGTTTTATCAAAGAAAATCCACCTCACAATGAAACAGGAAGGGGAAAAGTTTAATGGAGACTGCCTTGATAAAGATATTTACAAAACTGAAGGTTTTCACTCCTTAATCCTTTAAAAGGAAGTCACAAATTTCTTTTTACAATAATCCTCACAAGTGCTGATATTTTCAGGCACTGAGCTGAAGATAAGGATAATATCCCTGAATTATTCAATAGCGCAATAACAACCTTCTGAAGTTTGCTATGAAAATGCCATTGACTTAGTGTTTCTTTCCTGTCCCCTCTTCTCCCTTTAGAAAGAGAAACTAAAGTTACTGAATTAGTAATTATGTGGCAGTGTGAAAAAAAATGTCTTAAGAATTTTAGATTGAAACTATATGGTAACAGTTTCTCTTTCAATTCTTTCTCTCTCTCTCTTTCAACTCCCCTGCCCCCATAATTTTCAGAGGAATTGGGAAGTCAATATTCAACAGGTCTTAACATGCTGGGATGGTGGGACATTCTACTACATTAGAAGACTGTCTGCAAATGTATCAGAAATGATGAAATCTTCCCTATTGCTCTTTTTGGGAATGTCCATGTATTTAATCTCTACTCGTCTCAACTCATTTCACTCCTTTTATTATTATTATTATTTTTAATTTATTTTTATTTCTTGTGGGGAGGCAGGGGAAGTGTGAGAAAAAGAATCTTGAGCAGACTCCATGCCCAGTGCACAGGCCAGTGAGGGGCTTGATCTCAGCAGCCACAGATCATGACCTGAGCCAAAACCACGAGTCAGATGCTTAACTGGCTGAGCCATCCAAGCCCCCCTACACAGACCATGTTTAATTACACAGGACGTTGGTAAATCTCATGGATATTAGGTCTAGATTTTAGTATTAATTTCATTTTTCTTTTAAACCTCATACTTTGTTCATTCATGAGATTCTGATTAATAAGATAATTATGGTTATTCATTGTGAGTTAAGCCATATTTCCAAACCAGAGGTTATAATTCAGCTAATTATATTATTGGAATTAATAATGACTTCCAATTTTTCATTGGTTTTAGTCCAACCATGTAACTACTCATCATGTCATCTAGTCATTGAAGTTACTTTTATCATAGCAAGCATCAGTTTAAAAACGAATCTCAAATCTGATGAGCTACAGTTGTTGATTCTGGAAAGTACTTATTTGGATATTTCCCCTTCCCCGAATTTAAATGACATTGCAGTGACCAATACCAAGTGAATGACTGATTATAAATACTCTGAGTATTGGTTGGCTTAATGTTAGGCTTGAAACAAGCCTAATATTAGTATTAATATGAGCCACGAGACAAGCAAATAACACTTAGGCACACAAATTAATTTATTATTATTATAGTGTTTGCCTTTTCAAAACAAACATAGCTCAGATTCATTTTAATAAAAGAGAAACTGATGTTTGGTGAAGAAAATTATTTGTACACATTCCCTTCCTTAACCTTCCCAACCACGGAAGCTGAGCCTGATTTTGCCTGTTTGGCAGATTGAGAAACTGAGGGCTGATTAGCTTCAATAATTTGCTCAAGCTAATAAGTGGCAGAAACATTATTCATTCCTCCCTTTTTTTTCTGATTCCAAAGTCCATACATACACGCTCCATCATGCAGTGCTCCAAATAAATACTTTTTAGTTCTAGTGTTTCAGTCCAGTGAAAGTTTTTGGTATACATTTTTGTAACTTCCCCATGTAGTTTTATCTAGCTGTGATCTTACTGCCAATTTTGGGTTTAGTTTAGAAATTCAAAACATGATTGATTAAAAAAAATGTTGTAAGGCCACTTCCAGCATAGCCATGGCGGCTAATGCTACTGCTAGCCCGTCGCAGCTGCTGCCTCTAGTGAAATCATGCCAGAAGGAAGAAGGATCGCTAAATTAGATCAAAATTTGCTAAATGGAAATAACATAACAATGCTGGTCCCTGGAGGAGAAGGTCCTGAAGTATGAATGGGTTTCCTTGACTTAACTGTTTTGTGTTATAATGACAAGAAGATAGAAATTTTCAATGTTTGGGTTCTGTAAAGCTAAGTTTCCCGTTAAAGGGAAATGTTTTGAAGATGCATTGTAAATGCCCATTTTTGTAACTTAATCATTATTACTTTGGAAAAAGAAGAACAGTTTGTTCTTTGAAGACTAAAATAAAAGTATTTTTGGTTAAAAAAAAGAAAAGGTTGTAAACAGTAGCTAACTGATGACCCCCAGAATATTTGAATGTTAGAAAATATGACAGTTACCTATTATTTAGGTATGAATTAACCCCCACACTTACTACTGGTTTCAAACACTAATAAGGACTTATTCTTTCTTATAGCTTCTGGTGTTTTGACAATCTAGAGGCAGCTTTGTTGGGAAGTTCTGACACGGGGTCACTCAGGAGGTTGTCACCTGCAGTTGGATGTTGGCCAAGCTACAGTCAAAGGAAGGCTTGAGTTGGGACTGGAGGATCCACTTCCAAAGTGGCCGCTCATACAGCTGTCACGTTTCCTCCTCTCCATATGGGCCTTTCCCAGGGGCATGGAGGCTGGCATCCCCTTGTACAAGTGATTCGGAAGAATTAGGTGGAAGCTTCTGTGTCTTGAAAATCTAGTCTTGGAAGTCACTCTCCATCACTTCAGCCGTATTGAGGTGGTCCCACTGACTGGGCTCAGTTCAGTGTTCACTGTTCACACAGAGGTGTGACTGTCAGGAGGCAAGGGTCGTCACAGGCCATCAAGGAGGCTGGCTTTCACAGATACAAATACTGTGTATGTGTAATTTTATAGATCATGTTTTATTGATAACAACTTCTTAATTTTATTTATTTATTTATTTATTTATTTATAAAATATTTTATTTATTTATTTATTTGACAGACAGAGATCACAAGTAGGCAGAGAGGCAGGCAGAGAGAGAGGAGGAAGCAGGCTCCCCGCCAAGCAGACAGCCAGATGCGGGGCTCAATCCCAGGACCCTGAGATCATGACCTGAGCCGAAGGCAGAGGTCCAACTCACTGAGCCACCCAGGCACCCCAGCAACTTCTAAATTTTAAAGAGTATGAAATAGAGCCCAAGACTTCTGCATACTCCTATAACTTTAGAGAAGAATCTGCCTTACAATGAATAATGTTCAATGTGTATAAACTTGGTCTCTTACTGAAGATCTAGGAGTGTCATGATGACCACAGGGTAATGTGAGAAAGTGAATCACTATATCATACACCTGAAGCTAATAGAACACTGTATGCTAACTATACCAAAATTAAAATTAAAAAACAAAAAACAAAAAACCCCACAAATTATATACATATCATTTGTTATATGTATATGATATATATATTCTATGTGTATGCGTGCGCATGCGTGCGTGCTCAACTCATAACAGTTGGAGATTTGAGCTTGTCTTGTTTCTCGTAGAGTTCCCTGCAAAGGTCCATTTCCATGTGCTGAGCTGGGGGAAGCTGTTAATGCTTAGCAATTCACTTTTTGAGCAGGTGACTCTTCTGAGGCAAACGATTTTATTTTATTTTACTATTTTTATTTTTTAAAAGATTTAATTTATTTATGTGAGAGAGTGAGAGAGAGAGAGAGAGAGTGAGAGAGAGAGAGAGTGAGAGAGAGCATGAGAGGGGAGAAGGTCAGAGGGAGAAGCAGATTCCCCATGGAGCCAGGAGCCCAATGCTGGGACTCGATCCTGGGACTCCGGGATCACGACCTGAGCCGAAGACAGTGACTTAACCAACTGAGCCACCCGGGCACCCCAAATGATTTTAATTCACTCTGTTCAAAATGCTTTATGGTTCTCCAGTTTTCTCAGGAATCTCAGATTATTTCATGATGTCCAAGAAGGCCTGCCCCTCATGGCCCCCGTCTCCTTCTCCTGCTCTCTTAATCCCTTCCCCTCATGTCTCCACTCTAGCCCCTCTGGCCTCCCAGCTATCCCTTGCACTTACCAGGTGTGCTTCTGCCACAGGACCTTGGCATTGGCTATTGCTTCTACTTGAAATACCCTTTTATATAGCCCTGTGATGAACTCCTTCCATAATTTAAGCGTTTCTCAGAGGTTACCTTTTCAATGAGGTCTACATTGACCATTCTGTTTAAAATTGTTGCCCTCTGCTTAGAACAAGGTACCTGAGACATGGTATGGGTTCGGAGGAATTAGAAATGAAGGCATAGGGAGGAGCTGACGCTGCTTTTTACTGCCCAGGGCAGTTTGGTATCATCTACTTGGCTCATTTTCAGACACTGGTGATTGGTCTTTGCAAAGAGTCTCTAAACATAGTGATCAAGTGTGAATGTTCTTTATTTCTGTGGGAGATTTCCTGTCATTCGGAAGTCAGCACTATTTCCATCCTCATATCTTTAGAGTTCCAACACAGAAAAAGAACAGAAGGGATGAAAAACACTTCTACTAAGGCATATTATAGGGGACAGGTTGGTATTATTTAATGGAGGAAATTAATTGAGCCATTTCTGTAGACATTAGGCAAATTGTTTCGCTTGGAGTTAAAAAGCAGCTGGGGAGTATTAAAGTATAGGGTGCCTGCATGTACTTTATGATGATCTTAGCTTATGACCTTATATTGCTTTTATTTCTCTATTAAATCAAGATATATCTCATTGAGGCTGCCATCTCACCTGACACAGCATGGTTGGTTTTGGTGCATGTGGGCAGAATTGTTTCTGATGGAATGGAAAGGCGTATCTGTCTTTGACATGCGCATAGTGTGGGCAGTCTCCAGGCTAGAATTTGGAACCACATGAATCCCCATGGAGTGGGAACAGAATGCATACACCCTCACCGTGGGAGCCTAGGGCTTTGCTGAGTTTCTGCTGTCCCTACCCTTGAAGCTGTGTCTTGCCTTCTTCTCTGTGAGTTTCCAGTGAAATGTCCCTACAAGGTCCTTCATTTGGTATTAATACAGCGAGAGACAATGGAGCTTTTCCAGTTTATGAAACATCTACAGAAATTGAGACTCTGTAGGAGATAACTGTCATGGCTTGAATTATATCTCCCCCAGATGTTGAAGTTCTAACTTCCAGTACCTCAGAAGGTGACAAGGATCAGGAATAGAGTCTTTGTAGATGATCACGATGAGATGAGGTCTTTAGGGCAGGTCTTAAGCTGATATGACTGGTATCCTTAGAAAAGAGAGAAATTTGGACACAGAGAGAGGCACCAAGAGCCTGGTGTGTGGAGACGAGTTTTCATTGCTATAAGCCGGGGGACTTGGAAGATTGCCAGTGAACCCCCCAGAAGCTAGCTGAGAAGAATGGAACAGATTGTCCCTCCCAGCCCTGTGAAGGAACCAATGCTGGTGACATTTTGGTTTTGGACTTTTCACCTCCAGAACTGGGAGACAATACATGTCTGTGCTTATGCCATCTGTCTGTGGCACTTTGTCACCGTAGCCCTAGGGAGCTAATATAGTCACTGTTCCCTCACATATCATAAAGCAGGCCTTCAGCAGCACTCAGGTAATGCCAGAACAATCAACTTAGCACATTTTGGATGTGAAAAAACTTGAGTACAAGATGTATGGACTAGCTTAGTCTCATGTAATGAAGTAGTTATTTAACTCGCATTTCCATGGAATGCTATTTGTGAATGACAGTAGCTTGATATCGATATCCCTGCTACAGAATGACATTAGATATTATTTGGGTATTAGAATAGAAGCATGAAGAGGTATTACCCCTTTGGGACCAAATGTGGAAATGATCTAGTCTATTCTCTTCATGTTATAGAAGAAGGGACTAGAGGTGAGTAGTCTGCCGCAATAGGACCACAGGAGCTAGGAAGGAGCCTTGATCTAAGATTCCTAACCACTCTTGTTTTTAAGACCAAATTTCCTCTCGTAAAGTCTGAATCATCACAGAGTAGCTACTCAACCATTGTTTGCTGGAGGAATAAGTGAGCCTTAAGAAGTTTTAAGTCAGTCTTTAGAGTTTAGGTAAAATATGAGATATTTTTCATTAGCTGACGTAGTTCAAAATGTTACTACTTGGGATAGGACGAAAAGTGGACCTGGACTGGCCTGGATCCCAGTGTACCCCCACTTTGCTGTGTGAATTTGAACAGGTCAGACCTTCCAGGCCTTAGGCATATCATCTTCCCAACAGAGATGAGACTACCTCGCAAGGTTATTGGTAAGTATGAGATCATGTATGTAAAACATGGAACACAGTTCCGAGCACTTAAGTGTGTGGTAGTGGCTCTTTTCATTTAATCATCTTTAAAAACTATACATACAATGACTAATCTCTTCACATACATCTAAACTGTGCTGTTGATATGGCTGGTGCCTTTGAGCCTGGTTTTGATGAATAATGATGGGGTGTGAACCCAGTGGCAGCTCTCATCTTCCCTCAGTTTTTCTTTTATTCCGGGTGATGGGGGCTCTGTGGTCAAGAGAGAGGGTAAATGGAATAGTCCACATAAGAGTGAGATCCACACCCTTCTCTTTTCTGACCCATTGTGTACCCCACCCTAAGAGTCACAACTGTTCAGAGGTAATAGACCGCGCCCGGCGTGGTTATTTGAGGAGCACTCAGGACAGGAGGAAATCGCACACTTGCTCCAGCCCGGGGTTCCTGGGTGGCATGAACCAGGCAAACGTTGAGTGTCCGTGTTTGGGTATCATTTCTGAAATCTGCTTCAGAGACTGGCTATCATCCGGATTGTCCTAATGGTCATTTATAATTTCATCATAAATCATTTAAATGTGTTGAAATGCACTCTGAATCCATTTCTGTTTTTCTTACTTATCCAGGATTGTGCGGTTTAGGAGAGCTAGTTTACTTCATGCTGTAGGAAGGAATACTTCCCCTTACCTCTTATAAGTAGAGGGATTAAGAGTATACTCATATATGCACACTGCTGAGCCTAAAAATCACTGGAAACTGATTCTTAATAGTGAGAATATAAATAATAAAATGTGAGCAAAATGCATAATTATGTAGGGATAATGAAACAATAGAAAATATGAGAAGTGGCTTTATAGTTGCAAAAATGAAGTAATGTCTAGGTAAAGTCTGCCGTTTTCAAAACCTATTTTTAGACTGATCTCAGCCCGCGAAATGAGGATAGTACAGTAAAATAGTAGGAATATAATTGTCCCATGTTGGTAGGCCAACGGCACTGGCAAAGGTGTAGAAAAAAACGTGCTAACATTTGGAAGTTTCATTTTTAGTTTCTTTCTTTCTTTTTCTTTGTCCTAACTTTCTCCTGCCACTTTAAGGAGGAGAGTCATAGACAGGGTTGGTATCTATTCCTCAGCTAAATCATCTCTTTTACATTTGAGGTATTAAGCTTTTCGTGCATTTTATTATAAGAAACAATTGCTTGAAAACAGGGCCTTTGTTTCATAAGAGGGTAGCTGCTTCCACTTGAAATCACAATCCTTTGTGATATTAAAATTAGCTCCTTAGCAGGAACTATGATGTCACTAAAGGTGGAGAAGCAGCCAGGGCAAGCAGCAAGTGGATCAATCCTCAGGAAACAAAGATCCTGTTTTCATGCAAATACCTTTCGTGATTAAAACAAGAAAAAAAAAAATCCTGAGCAGAGGTGAAAGAGCTGTTGGTGCTCCATTTTTAGAGAACTAGCTGGAAGCTATTTAGGCATGTAAACTGGTGACCTTTACAGTTCTTTCAAGGTTAATGGGGTGCAGGAAAATGGTAATGTAATAATTCCACTTTCTTGGATGTCCCGCTGCCTTACACCGTATGTCCCTCAAATTTGCTCGCGTTTTGTAGGGTGGAGGAGGCTGACGTTGCTTATAAAATCTATCGGGAATCCCTCTGTTCCTATTCTAAGCTTCTTTCTATTTAGAATTACCCGAGGAGAGAGGAAAAAGATGACCCCGGTGAGGAAATTGTATACATTCTCCCTTTGATTCATGGTAAATGTGAAGCCGTGATTTGTAGCTCAAATATGAAATGGCAAGGGGTCTTTGTTGTGAGAAACCTGTACTGTAGCATCACAACTCTTCAAGTGTAAGACCTCCGTAGCCAGAAAACCTCAAAGCTTGGGGATTCAGGAGAGGCGTGTTCCTGAAAAAGCATCTCGGTCTCCGGTCTGTACCCAGCTGCATGGCAAAAGGGGAGCTGGTCCCGCCTCTTCTGGACATCCAGGGAGGAGAAGCTGAACGTGGGTTTGTGTTTCTGTCCTCGGGGCTGCCAAGTGAAGTGGCTGTTGCCTCCCCAATGTCCTGCTGGTGTCAGGCTCTGCAGGGCCGCCTTGAAGGAGCTCTTGAGAGGCCAAGTGTTTTGGTGT
This sequence comes from Mustela putorius furo, assembly GCF_011764305.1. Taxonomy (NCBI): domain Eukaryota; kingdom Metazoa; phylum Chordata; class Mammalia; order Carnivora; family Mustelidae; genus Mustela; species Mustela putorius. Next base: position 16,226,331 of record NW_025421402.1, on the reverse strand, counting down.
TATCAAGAGGGGCTCATTACACCGAGGGAATCAATTTAGAATGACTTTAATGGGATTGGGAGTTGAACTGCAATAGAGCCCTATGACAAAGAGAATTTAAAGTACCCTGTATTTATTATGCCTTTCTCTCTTTAATTATGTCTGTCTTTAATATTCTACTGTTAGCTCCTTTAATGTTTTTCTTCTCCACGTTTTTGGCATTTTTATGATTTGCAGTTCCATTCTAAATGGGCACATGTCATAATGTCATCTAATTCTATTGAGAAAAATGCCCCTGTTTCCTGTGGCTCTTGGCCAAGCCATACTATTACTTTTGATTTGGGTTTTTTTTTTCCCACAGATTACGTAGGGTGTGCAATATGAAGTAGAAGATTCTTTCAGATCTAAAAAAGAGATTTAATGCTCTCTTTGCAAGCTCCTTGGGGGCATAGGTGATAATGTCTTACAGTTCAATTCTTTTTTTTTTTTTAATTTATTTTCAGTGTTCCAGCATTCATTGTTTATGCACCACACCCAATGTTCCACGCAGTACGCGCCTTCCTTAATACCCACCACCAGGCTCACCCAATCCCCCACCCCCTCCCTTCCAAAACCCTGAGTTCCTCAGAGTCTACAGTCTCTCATGGTTCATCTTCCCCCTCCAATTTCCCCCAACTCCCTTCTCCTCTCCATCTCCCCATCTCCTCCATGTTATTCCTTATGCTCCACAAATAAGCAAAACCATGTGATAATTGACTCTCTCTGCTTGACTTATTTCACTCAGCATAATCTCTTCCAGTCCCATCCATGTTAATACAAAAGTTGGGGATTCATCCTCTCTGATGGAGGCATCATACTCCATAGTATATATGGACCACATCTTTCTTATCCATTTGTCCATTGAAGAGCATCTTGGTTCTTTCCACAGTTTGGCGTTATAGTCCAATTCTTAACACCTAACACAGTGTTTGGTCACTGGGAGTGCTTAGTAACTGTTGGTTAAATAAACGAGTAAGTGAATGAATGAATGAATGAATGTCAGCATTCAGACCTAATCACGCTAGACTCTCAGTATTCATGTAAAATAGGTGTTGCCCTCTGCTGTCTGGGCCAGGGGAGAGCCCAGCGTTTCAGGGGTACAGTAAGTGAATGCATGACATGATAGACTAAAATCAAGGTCCAAACACTTTGACTTTTTCTCATCTTCTCTTCATTCATTCATTTATTCATCTGTCAAAACAAAGACCCTACTATGTGCAAATTATATGACATTTTCCCTCTCCTTTCTTCTTGACTATTCTTTGTCACTTCTTCTCTATCTATTCATCTCTTTTGATGTTTACTCTTGTTTTCCTTTGGATCTCACCTATCCCTCTGTCATCTACTCTTTCTTCCTTGCATCGCCTTACTCTTTTCTTGCTTCCCACTTTTCCCATGATCTACTTCCAGTCCTCTGCATACATACGTGTTACACTGTCCTTTCAAAGATAGATCCTCTTGTCTCCTTATCTACCCATTCCTTCTTTTCTTTCTCTGTAATGTCCAAAGAAGCAGAGACATAGTCCTTTAAGGAATCATCCCAGATGTTTTACCTTCATTTCAAAACCTTGCTTGGGTTTGTTTATGACAACTGTTCATCAGTTGTCATATGATGAACCCTTCTATAACCCTTCTCTGGTCCCTTCTATATTTCTGTCATCCTCTGTTTTATATGCAGATAGGCCTTATAACAACAAAAATAAAAACAAAGTAGAATTTGATCAAAATATAAGGTTGCTTTACAGTAGAACCCAAAGAAAATAGAGCTATGAAAGAGGAAAAAAAAAAATACTATAAGCCATTCTTAAAAGTCTGACCTCATTGATTTATTCATTAAAATTCATTAAACTCTCAATAACATATTAGTTGACCAAGGATTCAACAGTGAATAAGACCAGATTCCTCCTAAGGGAGATAATATTGAAGCATCCTCGTCGTGTGGGAAGAGACCTGAGAAGAGTGTAAGAATGGCACCCAACCCAGAACTTGAAAGCATCAGGATACACCCTTGGGAGAAATGACAGTTACTCTGAGTCAGGAAGGATAATTTAATAGTAAGTAGGAAACATGGTGGAAGGCAGTGATCCGTATGTGGCCGTTGGAAGCATTACAGGAACAACATGGCTGTGGCATATGGTCTCTGTGATGTGAATACAGGGAAGGAGGCCATGGGGTTGAAACCATCAAGGTTTTATTGGCTATGCGAAGGAGTATGGAGCTCATCCTGGAGCAATGAAAGCCACTGAAGGATTTTAAACAGGGGTGTCATGGTTGGAGAGATGTTCTGGAAGTATTGTGGAGAATGGATGGAGTAAAATCAGAGATGGTTACCATGAGGAGGTTGCAGTCATTAAGGGGAGAAATGGTAGTCACCTTGACCAAGGTGGTGATGGTGGGCATGGAGGTGACAAGGAATTGAGAGCATATGAAAAAGATAGATGCACAGACCATGCTGATATCTTGGATGCAAGAGATGAAGGAAGAGTAGGGCGGTCAAGAATCGCATTCAGTCTCTTAGGCTCTGAGGAAAGGTGTTATTTCGGAGGAGACATCTCAGTTATCTTTGATCTTTAAGTGCAGGTCAGTGTTCCTAAAAGCTTCCACATGGGCATCCCTGAAGGCTAATGCCATCTTCTATCTTGTCACAGTGAACAGCAGGGCTGGCTTCTGAAGGTGCTCTCATCTGTTTGCAGAAATCCCGTTCAGCAACAGCAAGGCCACCGAGGGCTAGGGACATACTCGTACGCTGTCGAGCAGCTCAGATTGAATTGAGCGTTGTCAAATAAATGGTTCAAAGAGATTTCTTACTGTCCCTTATGGATGAGTTCAGTCAAAATTACTGTACCGGGATGTCTATTTGTGTGTGTGTTTATATGTGTATGTGTGCACACATGTGTTCATACACGTATGTCCATTCACAGTGTGCACACGTGTGTATGTGTGTGTTTTTATGCCTAGAAATACATCTCTTCCAGTGCCCCCATCACTGGGAGGATCTCATTTAATGTCTCTGAAATGCTGGTGGTGCTTGTGATGTGGAGACCTACACGAGCCACTGGAGGGGAGCCACTAACCCATTTCTACAAAAGTAAGCCAGTCAGTTATAATGATTTTTTTTTCACGGCCTAAAGTCTGGACTAAATTTGCACTGGTGACTTCAAAGTGAGTGACTCTGTAGCCCATTACCATTCCCCTGAGATACGTAATCCACTTTAAAGATACATTTTAAATAGTGTACTATGGGAAATGTAGTTAGCAAGCTCAGATATGCTTACATTTAAGATCTCTCAGAAATGCACTTACAGATTTAAGAGAAAAAAAATCTTTGCATGGAGTAAAATGCGCATGAAAGATGATTCGTTTTATTAGAGCAATTAAAACATTGGCTCCTATTTTCATCCATCATACTCATGAAATAAAAATATATTGGAGAAAAAGTGATATTTACCTGAAGATAAAATTTAAAATATAAGGAAGATAAAAGTCCATTTTTTTTTTTCTGAAAGAAGTAACTGAAAATCTGCCATAGGTTATAATTCAGGCAGAACCTCATCATTATGGACCAGGAGCCGGAGTGAGATCATTGTGGAACAGGAGCCAGGGTGAGCGCAATCTCTACCCAATATTTTTTGAGGCACAAGTGTAGCCAGGAGTGAGTCATTCAACAGGGTACCTCAGAGGTGGAGGGTCTTGGATATAAATGGGCAAGACTGCGGTACAGGAAAATCCGTCACCTTCACCTTGGTCGTGCCGTCATCAGCTCCCGGTGAGTTCACAGAAATCAACTTCTCCGATTCCGGTCCGTGCCTCAGGCCGTGTCCACACTGCAGTGATGCTTCAGGTGACTCAGAGATGGCTCATAAATTCGACTGTCTCTGCTCCCAAACTCCAAGTGATCTAACCTTTCTTTCTTGGGTTGCAAATAAGTTATATAAAAATAACATGGGGAATGATTAATCTGTGTGGACTTTGCTCATTGCCTTCCTCTGAGAACGTGCCAGTGAAGAGAGAACCGGAGTCTTGGGTTCTGTCAAGGAAAGGTAGGAGAAGGCGGGAGAGGGTCAGCGAGGGAAGGCTTTCCCTCACCTTGTCTGTTTATTCAACATTTGTCCGTGCGGGGTGTCAAGAACTCAGGACTTGGAGAAATATGAGGGGCTGAATGTACCACCTTGCAGACTTATTTTAAAGGATGAATGAAATCATTCATAGATTCATTCACTCATCAAGTATGCATTGAGGTTTTACTCATTGGTAAAAAAGTAAAAAATACAGAGTTCCTGCTCTCATAGAACTTACGCTCTAAGGGTTGAGTAAATCAGATACACAATTGAACAAACAAATATTTCAAATATCAGCAGGTGGATGATAAAGCAGGGTAAGGAGTGAGAAGTACCAAGTGGTTGTGCTATTCTACATATGGTGAGAAGGGAAGCCTCTTGGATGTCAGAGGTGTTCTTGTTCAGTGCCTTTCTGAATAAAGTGAAGAGAGAAGAGTAGAGGGAAGCTTCTAGCACAGTGCTGGGCACCTGGTTAGCACTTAATCAGTCGTCGCTCCTGTTATAATTACTGTCTTCATGATCCTTGATAATAATGGTACACATTAAGCCTGCATGTCCTCTGGAAAATTTTGAGAGTCTAGAAAATATTATAGGTTTTTGTTTGTTTGTTTGTTTGTTTGTTTTAGGGCACACTAATGTTGGAATTCTAAATCTGTATATATAGAGATCTTTTATTTTCAGTTACAATTTAACTTTGGGGATAGTTAATCATGTTCAAAGGAAAATCAACAGAAGCTAATTGTTTTGTGTGGTTAAATATCTTGAGACATTTCCCCCCCTTTTTACAATTAAAAATGTCTTGCTTACCTACATCGTGTCACGCTCTGGGGAAACAAAAATGTAAAATAGAGACTTTGCCCTCAGGAAGCTTATAATCTTATTTTTTTCCCTTAATAATTCAGGAGTCTTGCACTGTTTGTTTGAATAGAAACTGTAGGAGGGATTTATATGCTGACAAGGCTCTGGAGAGTGTAGAAAAAACAAGTTGCATTTGAGTGTTAACTTTGATGTTTGTTTAGTTTTATAAAATATGTAAGAGGCTTTTCCATTAGTGAATAAGACTTTCCAAAAGCTTTCAGAGTCTCATGTCACAAGTAGTTAAATATTGCTGAAGGGGGAGTCACCAGGACTGACGGCTTGGAAACCACAGTGCTGTGTCTGTGGTTTAGGGACATGTGGCCAAAGTGAAGCCCCCACTCCCGTCTGAACTGAGATCGCTCACGTCCAACTGACTCATTTGGTCTGAAAAATCCAGATGACATGGGAATTCAGAATTCACTTGGCAGCCCTCTCTTATCCTTTGGCCTTTGTGAGCAGCCTCTCACACCTGTCTGGGGCGAGTTAGGGATGGAATTTCAGCTCAGGTGTATGTCAGTGCTGGAATGAAGTAGAATTTGGGAAAAGCGATTTGCACGGGAGAGGCATGTGGGGTGCGTCACGTGGCACAAATAAAACACGCCTAGAAATTGCTTTCCAGGGTCTGTTCTCGCTCTTCGCAAAGTCTGTTTGGGTTTAGTTTAGGTCTGGGACCGGATATGGCACCTGCTCAGAGAGGGTCGCCCTCACTTTAGCAGAGCCATGGCTTCCCCTGCTACCTCACTTCTCTGGTTTTTGTTCTTCAGAGGAACATTCTGTTCTGTTCTATTCTATCCTGTTCTGTAGTTTCCTATTAGGTATGCACCTGTGTGTTCATCGTAGATCCTATTATATGTGTAAGCCTCGAAAGGGCAGGAACACTGCTTATTCACCTTTGTGTGCCCAGCACTTGGCCCAGAGTGGGCTCCCAATGAATATTTGCTGAATTAATGAGGTGTGGCGATGAGATACGAAAGTAGCAGCAACTACCAACAATAAAACCCGTGGGACTCAAGAGAGTTTAGCTAAGGACGGTCAAGATGGGAACTCAGAGCAAGGCTTCTAATATCTGTTTAGATGGCAGAGCCCTTGGTGCTCTTTTCAGGACCATACGGAATAGTGACACATGAAATTAACTATTTTTTTCTACACTAAGCTACAAAGGTAGTATTATGGGCCAGATACTGTAAGAATTGTATGGAAGGGGCTAAGCCATTTGCATTGGTTCCTTTTGATTATGCATACTTTTAACCTTTAAAAACTTTTTCTTTTTTAATTTTTGGGTAAGGAGTATTATTCAGCTTTAACAATGAGACTCATTGATTCAGGTTACAAAGCATCCAGGTCCTGGAGTGGGGGCGCACATTGATTACAAGCCACCGTTCTGGCAACATCGTCTTTGACCTTCAAGCTATCCTTCAGGTTCTATCCTTTGCTGACACGACTGACAAAATCTGGATGGCTTGACCCAAGAGTAGACCCCTGCTGGCAAAATCCCTAATAATGACATTCCTTTGTGAATTCAGATAATTTTAAGAGAATTTGCTGGATACGACAGAGGTTTTCTTAATGTTGCTGTAGGTTATTTATGTAGCTTGTTAATCATCCACATTTCAACTAAGAGTCATTATAAAGGGCTCAGGATATCTCCTTTCCCCCTGAACCTCACCTCCTCGCCCATCAGTCATCTCGCTGAAAGCCAGACCACCGCTCCCAGAAAGTAAACGTCAGGCAACTGTTCAAACATCCCAGCAATTACTGATACAGAATACCCTTCGTCCCAGTCTTCTAAATATCTGCCGTTGAGGCATAGAGCAAGCTCGTGGGAATGAAGACACTGCTGGGCAGCAGCAGGCGAGCTGCAGGAACGTACTTCTTCTCTGAGTATAAAGGAAGAGGTGGAACATCCCTGAGTTGCTGGGCACAAGTGAGTGATGTGTACACATCAGAAGGGAGGAAGGAAATTAGGGGCTGCATTTAAACACACTCATGTATACGTGTTACCAAAGATGTGGGCTGAGCTTTCTGATGGGTGGTCTCTCAAAAAATCATATGTTGCTTAATGAATTGACCTGGAGAGAGGGCGATGCATTCAGTAAATCTAGAAATCTCTCTTTTTGAATGAAAAGATACTGGTGTGTGATGCTTAGTTTCATCTATTGACAGGAATTCCCTATGCTTCAGTTTTCAGACAAGGAATGAAATACAGACAGTAGGCTCTTGGGCAGGCCAGGACTCCCTCCGCCAACATCTGCCTTTCAGGTGTCATGGCAGAGGTGTGATTTGCCATTCCAGGTGAGGGCTCCGGCTGGGGGCTGCAGTTAACTCTTGGCCTTCCCTTGAATGGAATCGAAAACTAGAGGCACTCCAAAAATACACATGAAGCTTTTTCTTGTTCTTTCTGCACATGTATTTTCTCCTTTAGTTTTATCTGAATAAGAACTCATACTAGACATTCTCCTTGAGATGCAGTGAGTTACTAGGGATAAAAGGGGAAGGCTGCCCAGAAGTGTCTCATTCTGCTCCCCAAAGACACAGGGCACCTGGGAAGAGATACGAAGAACAGCACCTGGAAAGACCAGAATCCTGAGCAGGGGAAGATACACGTGTGAGGTTACCCAACCCAGAGAATGATCCACAAAGAGAAGCCAAGTATGAACTGAATAGTCAAGCCATCAGATCAGAACCCACTGGATCTGGGAGGGGGTTTCCCAAACAAAAAGGCAGAAATTGAGAAGGAGGTCGGAGTCAAGTGCTAGACAAACAAGGAAGTTGAGGAAGGAGCCCCATAAGGCAGGTAAGAGGTGGGGGGCAGTAGGCTTATTACCCACCCCCTGTATCTACAGGCAAAGCCCACCCTGAGTGTTGAAAGTGACAGTGAAAGAAGTAAAGGGTAAGTATGAGGGGTCCGGGCAGAGGTCAGGGTGAGATAACACAGTCTGTCACAGTCCAAAAAGTCTCTCTCTAGTTTTCATGGAATAGCTGAATGCTGATGGTAAGTTGTCTTCCCCCTGAAGTCGCTGAGTCAAGGTGACTATAAAGCAAAGATGCTGGTGGTTGTATACAGCTTCTGGACTTAATTATAATTAGTAACGTAATAGTAATTATGCAACTCTGGGTGTGTCTTTACTTTCTTCCAAATGTGTTTTCTCTCTTGAGGCTTAAATACCCCAGAGCCTTCGTTCAAATTCCCACAGAAATAGAGCCCAGGACAAACATCCAATGGCAAGCAGCTTATTTGGGAAGTGATCTCAGCAGAAAAGTAAAGAAATAAGATAGATAAGGGAAGGCAACCAACAGAAGATTTTGTAATCAAGGGAATTATAACCAGAGCTCTGTCTTTCTGGAGAACTCTGGGAAGCCTTAGAGGGATCCACCAAGAAGGGAAGAAGATACAGTATTTGCACACCAGCTCTTGTGTCACTTCTTGGTGAGGGCTTCGGTGGGAGATGATTGCTTGGCACATCACAACGCAAGCAAGGGAGCAAGCAAGCAGACCATCATGGTGGCCAAGGGATGCCTTCTGGGAACAAAATAAAGGGAGATGATGGCAGTTGAGGTAGCCTATACTGAATTGGTAAGGGAGAAGGGATAAAAGCAGGGTACTGGAGGCCTCTGGCCTATCTCTGGAGTACTTTGGCTTACTGTCCTGGTCTTAAGCCCACATGGTGGGGGCAAAAAAAAATGATAGACATGAAATGAGTGTCTTCATTAAGGTCTGAACCTGGACTTTTTCTATAGGATCTAGATGGACAGCTTAGAGAAAACCTTCAACATCGTTTCACAGGCCTTTTCTCCCTGAAATTCAGTTTTCCCCTTGAAGAGGAAGTATGATTGTAATGGAATCACATCCATTATTATAAGACACACACCCTAAAATGTTCCAGATCTTTAGCACTGGACACCTATTTCCAAGCAGGAAGGGGAAGCTGGACCAGGCAACAGCAATGATAATTCTCCCCTTGGAGAATCACTGGTACCACTAGCATTCTGCTTCTTTACGAGTTGTTGGCTTTTTACGTTTTTGGTTCAAGCATGCCTGCATGATCCCTCTCTTGAATACAGCCATGCTAGAGAAAGCATATAAAATTAAAAATTGCAAATTAGCTACAAAAGTGAACATTTGTTCCAAATGAGAAAGAAGTCACAACAAAATTTAAATTTAGCAAAGCTTACACTATCAAAATATTAAAAATTCAGAAAAGTAACAAAAATTTAATTAGCTCTTTGACATTCCTCTGTAAAACAGTTTTTCCCACCTTTTATGGCTTCATGCTCTTTGATTGCCTCTTCATATGACAACAAAGATTTTGTAATACCATTTTCTAGAGAGAGAATAGAAAGATAATTTAGTCTTTCCTCTAGCATGTTGTTTGAAATTTGCTTTTTGTTATTGATAGTTTAAGAAAACTTCTTTCAGTTACAGTACTCATTATTGGCAATGTTATGCAAATTTTTAGGATTGTTGTCAGGTTTTGGAAAAACTCTGTCAAGCTTCTTTCATATATGAGCTATGAGACTTAGAGAAATCTTTTCGACTACAGCTTGTTTCAGACATTTCAAACCTTATTTTTCTTCCGTGACCACATATAGTCAGTAACCCCAAAGGACTCCTTTACCCCTCTCTATGACCCTTGGCCCTGTATTCTCAGACATGTTGGTACCAATGGTTAACAGAGTGGTGGGAGCCCTCTTGTGGGTTACTCCTGGGATGACTAACGGTAATTCAACTCTATGTGGACATGATCGTGAGCCACATAGCTAGACACATTAAACTCAAGTGAAACATACAACCAACTCATCTGTCTCTTAGTCAAGTGCCAAGAACGCCTGCAGTCGCTCTAGGCCATCCAACCAAGGAGAGTATGGCGGGAAAGTCAGAGCTCAGTTGTTGCTGAAATTTCTTGCTTTAGGAAATGTCACCTAAATATCTAAGAGTGTATGCATAGGACCTTGGGAGGGATCTCTGTAGTGAAGAGACCTAAAGCTTAGATTCCCCTTAGCTTTTTACTATCTTTGCTTACTGTACAGTTTTTAGAAGCTATCATGGCCTTTGCTTATTCCATATCCTGTTCGGGAGACCAGTATTCTAGCTCCCAAGGACTGGTATACATCTCTATGGATCTTGCCTGACCCTTTGCTTCCCAAATTGTTGCCTGTCTCTTTGCGGCAGCCTCTTGGATACAACTTGACTCTTCTGGATCAAGTCTAAGGGAAAGGTTTTAAATGGGTTTACCCTCTTAGGGCTTTGCCATCACTGTCCTGAGGGCTGCTCCCTAACCACCAGTCCCCAACCCTGCAAGTGAGTGATAAGATTATGGTTACTGATACCATGAATGACACCCAACAAAGAGCTTTTAAGCAAGCCTTGACCACTATTGCATGCTATGTATAGAAGAGGTGAATTTTAACCCATTTAGCTTTATGGAAAAGCCACGTATTAACTGAAAACGATCAGCCTATCATTTACATGAAAATTATAGAGGTGGGGAGGATTTTTCTATCATAGGAAGATATAAAACCATCGACTTGAATTTAGCTATCAGGGAAGCAAGTTTGCCTTTGAAATATTTGGATAAATTTGTACCACTTCTTCCTTCCCCAGCATGGGTGTGAGGATGAAGTTTCCAGAACATTATTCTGAGTTTTATTGACCAGCCTCTGCCAGTGTGGGGTGGTTCTCTGGGGGAGACACCTCTGTTAGCTCAGGAATCTCTTACCAATGTTCCTTTCTTGTGGGGCTGGGAAAACCCAAAAGGTGGTTTAGAAAGCTGTTCAAAAGAACTTCTTGCCTTTCCTCTTCAGGCTCTAAAACTTATAAATGAATTTTGAAGTTAAGAGTAATTCACAGACTCTCTCCACGTGATCTTTGACAGATTTGGTTTTGTGCAAGTAGCCTTGGGATCTGGACCCACCATGAAAGGGCCCACACTGGCAGACTCTACCACGATCTTGAAATTGGAGCCTCACTCTTGCCTGTGAGGAAGCCGTTGTAATCACAGGGAATAATGGTTACATACGCTGGTGATTTGTATGAAATTATTCTTGAGTTTATTATTTAATAAAGAATCTTCAGAAATAGGCAAGTAAAAAATGTCATTTATGTCACAGATGGAAAAGCTACATATATGTATTAATGGACTTCATTCACTGGTTTATGGACCCAAACTTCTCTTGGGACTCCACAAATCTACTTGGCATGTAGACCTCTCTCAGTTTGACAGGAAGGCAGATTCGTCACCAAATATTATCTGTGAATAGTCCTGGCTTATGCAGAGAATTCTGTAGGGGGGTTCAGTATGAGATTCTCTTCTGTAGCAGATAGCCTAGAAAAGTGTTGAGGGGAGTCAGCCCAGAGATTTTCAGTGACAGCGGTTCGTTGTGCTTTTGCAGAGCAGAAAAAGATACCTGGGCCATCCTCACTGCACAAAGAATCTGTGTAAACATTCCTCTGGTCAGCACTTTTCTATTACAGGAACGGTTCAAGTTCTCGGGTGTCATCCCCCAAACAGATGTTTGTTTCTGCTGAAACATTGTAGAAAGCATACATCTTGAAAAATGGGAGAGAAACAGATACTTGAAACTGCTGTGTATACTCTGCTTGTTAAAGACTTTGCCGAATAAAACTTTTTTTTTTTAAAGATTTTATTTATTTATTTGACAGAGACACAGCAAGAAAGCGAACAGAAGCAGCAAGAGTGGGTGAGGGAGAAGCAGGCTTCCCTCTGAGCAGGGAGCCTGATGTGGGGCTTGATCCCAGGACTCTGGGATCATGACCTGAGCCTAAGGCAGCTGCCTAACGACTGAGCCGTTATTTGAGGGGCCCCCCAAATAAAACTTTTGCATGTGGGAGTTGTTTTGCATGAAGCTAGCACAAGCTCCTGTGAGCAGGTCATTCCCTAAGTGTGGTGTGGATGCCATTGGGGAATTAGGAGCTCTTAAAGGGATCGTAGGGATTTCTTTTGAGCTCTCAGTTCTTCAAAAGAAAAAATATATGTGTGTGTGTGTGTGTGTGTGTGTGTGTGTGACACACACACACACACACACATATATATAAAAAGAAGGGTATGTTCCTGCCAGAGGTTCAGAGAAACCTGGACATAGCTCTTGTTTCTTTTGTTTCCGGAAACAAAGCGTGAGATTTGCTTCAATCCTACGCATGGGAAGCGCTAAATGTAGTCACGCTCTTTGGTTATTTTTAGCGCGTGGGTCTTACTCTCCCATCTTATTACTCTCAGCCCCCTCCACCAGCACCGTGACCCTATATTTAGATCTGAAGCATCATCATCAGATGCTGTGTGACCACAGCAAGGCTGTGCCTGTACGTGTGGCAGGATATGGGTTTATTTTGCCTAATGGAGGAGATAGCCATTTGGGATAGTTTCACCCTCAGGGGGATAAAGCTTTGCTGTATGTAAGAAACTTAATTAGCAGGCAGGATCTCTTTAATATCATTTTTTAGAAGGAAGCGTTTTTGTAATAATCTGGCATTCATTGTAAAAAGTGTTGCTTTGTGTCTTACCAAGTTTTTGGAGGTGATTCTTAAAATATATAATATGTGTGTGTATATATATATATATATATATATATATATATAAAATTTATTTTATTTACATATATGTGTTTTATTTTATATTTATATTTATATATAAAACCTCCAGAGGAGAAGCATCATTTTATTCATATTTGTGTAACATAAGAATAATTCTGGTTAATAACACGTTTTTTCATGAAGAAAGATGTATGTCTGCTTTTGAAAAAAGAAAATAAATATATGAAGATAGATCAGGAAATTAACAAAAAGAAAAAATAAAAATGCCACTGTATTTGATACTAATTTTATGAGTAGCTGAATATGAGCTCAGCACATTTTACGAGTTGTTTTATTTAATCACTGGGTGACATATCCAGTGTTGTAGTAACACGCCCATGGTACAGACAAAGAAGCTGAGGCTTAGCTAGAGAATCCATTCAAGGTCCCTGATCAGTCAGGTTTCAAATTCAGGTAGGCTGACCCCAGGCCAGAACTTTTAGCCATTATCCTCACTGCCCCCAAATAAAATATTCTGACGGTTCATGTTATCTTGTGTGTGCGAAGATAAAATTGATTATGACCTGGGTATCTGCAGGTGGCTGAAAAGACCAGAGCCTGTGACATCACCCTTTATAGAGGGACAGTCCTTATGTCCATTAAACTCTAGGTCTTGATTCAGAAATAGGAGAAAGTAACTTTTAATCTGTTGCTTGTCACAGAGGAGAGTTCTCCCCCATAGTTCTCTCTCTATAGAAGCCAGTCATATGACTGAATAGAATAAGTCTGGAAGCTATAGATTCGTTTGAAGTAAGATGTACTTTGATGAGCTCCTCTTCCATTCCATTAGGATAATTTCCTTTCCTTCCCATTTCTCCTCAAAGTGCTTTAGAAAACTATATGCTCTTCAGAAATTGCCCTCATCACCCTTCTGATGCATCCCTGTCCATGCGAACAGTGTTGGGATGACGCTCCTTGAACAGGGGAATGGGGAGGGATGCACTCCAGACGTGGATGGGCTCTGTTTGTGGGGGAACAAAGCAAACAGTGGGAGAGAAGCTCTCAGGTTTGTTGTTTAGACTAGCATGTCATCGCCTATCTAGAACACATGACTTGCCTTGTTCCTTTGCAAATCTTAAAAAAAAAAAAAAAATCCCTTAGAAAATACTCAACTTCACCTGTGTGCTTTCTCTCGAAGGCAGTACTATGGGATTCGTATCCGAGAACTTGCATTTCATTATTTTCTTCTTCTGAAGAGTGGTGTTGGGTGCAGCTAGGCAGTTGTAGACTTGCCATCAAAGTTTCGTGTTTGAAAAAACACCCAATTTTTAAATGGGGAAAAAATCCTGGCATTTTTAGGGAAGGGTTTTTCTGAAGGAGGGAGGAGAAAACTATGGAGAATAATGAATTCATCAAGCTGAAAATGCACGAGGCAGCGAAGCGCTCAGGCTTCAATACATGGCAAATGGAAAGAGAGCTCCCATTACTGTCGAGATGCACAGACACAGCCCTGCTAATCGCTTGGTCATGCTTGGGAGACACTAAGTCATCACAGGCCATGACATGGTGAGAACAGGGTGCCAGGGGTTTGTTGTAAGAAAAAATTGTTGATTTAACATCCATAACCAGAAGCACTCCCTTCCCCGACCCTCATCCTCAGACGACAGGACTTGGTTGGAAAAATGCTTGTGTGTACGGGTTTAACTCTTTAAGTTCAACACAGTCAGAAATCCTGTGGGAGGTAAAAATTGTTGAGGAAGTGACTGCTTGAACCAAGAGATTAATTTTTATTTATTTCCACAATTTGTTCTCTCTTGTGTATGCAGATGTGCAGTATTAAATATAAAATAACAAATGTGGACATTTATTGAAGAGTCACTTTGAGGCAGGTGTTGTTTTGAGTAATATCTGTTTATTACCCCATTGATTCCTTCCAGCAGCCCCATGAAACAGGGTACCATTTTTGTCTCCATTTTATAGAAGATAAGTAGCCTGCCCAAGGTCACATAGCTAATGAATAGTGGGACCAAACTTGGAACTGAGATTATCTGACTCTAAAGCCTGAACTGTTGACCACTGTGCCCTGTATTAGATTATGTCCATTGAAAAATCCAATGAAACCAGATGACAAATTAGCTGAAAAGACAAAGAGTATACTTTTCCATTCTTTCAACATGCATTTTATTGAGCATCGTGGTCAATGATGGTGGAGTGGAAAGACAGACATTCACATTCCTCCAACTTAATACCATTCTTGCTGTTACGGAAAGATGCATTAGGGCCAGAAGTGGCATGGAGGAAAAGGCATCCCTGTCTCCCAGGATTGCTGTCATGTGCACAGCTGTATGACTAGTGCCTGGTATGGCATCTGGCTCCCTTAGTAGTTACTCAAGAAATAGTAGAGTCAGGAAAGGGTTCACATGTGTAACATTTGAGCTGAGACTTTGTGGATAAATAGAAGTTTTCCTGTGGTCAGGATAAGAAAAGGAATTACAAGGTGAGAGAAAAACATGTGTATTTTTGAACTATTTTGGAAACGACATTGGTTCTGTGTTGCTAGAGTGTAAGATGGAAGATGATTGAGTGTAGGCGGGAGAGGGAGCCACGATTGTTCCACCAATGGGCAGAGTTATCATATAGACATTCCATACCATGCATTGGGTTGTGGGTTTATTTGAAGGAGTGAGGATACCCCTGAAGGAATGTGAGACAGTGGCGGAGGAGTCCCTTTGAGGTAGGGAAGCAGCACCTTGGATGATGGATGGAAGGGGTTGGGGAAGTGGTCAAGACCGGAGGGGTCCTGAGTGAGATTATGGGAGTGTGAGCTGGTGCAGTGCCTGTGGAGTTGCAGAGTGGAAAAGACTGAAGCAACCCGTCAATAGATAGACGAGACGAGGCTGATGGTTTATTAGATGGTGAAAGAGGAGATGGGAGGCACTGAAGATAGATGCTGCCATTAATTGGACGAGGAATACAAAAATGGTACAGGCATGGCTTCAAAATTGTGAGTTTAATTTTGTCAGCTTTTTCAGGTTGGAGGTGCCTTTGGGGCTTGGCTGGAGGTGTCTAAAAGATCGTCAGATACACATGACTCAAAGTTAAGCAAAAGACCATGTCTGAGAAAGAACCATCAGTAGACCTGGAGGTCGCAGCTCGTGAATTTTACTAAGCAAGGTGATCATTCCTTGCATGGTGGTGTAATACAGAAGGCAAGCATTAGTACTACACGAATTCACAGATCAGAGAGACAGAATAGAGAGATAGAATATGCCACAGATGGGTTCATTAAAAGGACTTCATGGAGGAAGGGATTTGGGACTAGAAAGTTAGGCTTTCCATTGGGTGGAAAGAAGAGAGGGGGAAACAATAGTTTTGTACAGCAAAGTCCTTGGGGTTAGCAATGTGATGTTTTAGAAGCTTCCCTTGGGGGAATGTCCATTTCACATATTGGATTGTTTTGAGGTTATGGGACTTTAGGAATGACTTGAAAAGGAACTCAGGGCTCAGTGACATGTGCACAGTAGTATTATATCACTGTGAAGCCCTCTTCTGAAAATGGACAGCTGACTGTATGCCTAAGGTGTTGGTGACAGTTTTCCTCCCAAATAAAGTTTAATTTTCATTCCAATGACCAAATACTTACTCTAGTTCTTATGATGGCCCCAGTCTAGTTCTAAATACTTGATGTCTATTAACCTTAGTTTTCACAATACCAATGAGATAGGGACTCTTATTATCCCCCTTTTATACAGGGGGAATCAGAGGCACAGAGTGTGAATGACCTGCCAAGCAGCTAGTATGTCAGCCATTCTGGATTTTGAATCCAGATCTCCTGGATCCACTATCCTATACTGTGTTGTCTCTCAGGTATGAAGTCCAGGTAACCTAGGATTAAAGCATCCCAGCCATGAACAAGCTTTCTGCCTTTGGAGAAGCTCAAGGGATATTTATGACTAGCAAATCATGGGTTAGAGTAGGGACAGGGGTTGGAGTAATACTGTGATACCATATTGGGGCTGTGTGTTTAATGCCAAATCCAAAAGCAGAACCCTGGTAAGTTCAAAGGAGAGGCTTCATGCCCCATAAGGCCAATCCTGAGTCACACATTAACAGTCTCCAAGGAAAGACCTGTCTGGCGTGTCCCCACCATGAGGGTCTCAGGAACTGGGGTCAGAGAAGCCTGTGCTAGAGAATAGGGGGAATGCTAGAGGGGCAATTTTTAGAGTCAGGCTGGTCTAAGCTACATCTGCAAGTCTACCTGGCTAGCTTCCAGAAGAAAAGAAAAGACAGAGGGAAAGGGAAAGGGAGATAAAGCATAGGAGAAACTTCTTTAGGGTGGCTGTCAGATCACATGGGTAAAGGAGAAGAGACCCAGCCCATGTGCACCGGCTTGCTGTGGCCTTCAGCTCCTGGAGTGGTTCACCCCTGTAAGCAGATCAGCTCCAGGCATGTGTTCCTCAGGAAGGAAAGGGTGGGGAGGAGAGAACAGTAAAGGTAAGAGACCTTGAGCTCCTTCTTCAAGAAGCCAAAAAGCCCAGAGTTTTCATTTCCTCACTTGATACACACACACATAATTTCTTACTCGATACTATATAGCTGTATGTTCTGGGGGCCCATTGGGATATGTGCATAGAGACGGCTCTTCCTGCCCTGTCATTGAAAAGACGCATTCAGAAGCATGGCGCACGGCACTGGGAAACAGAGACACAGGGTTGGCCATGGGGTTAGGAATGTGGATAGAGATTAAAGATAGATAATGCCTGTGACTTTGCAGAGTTAGGACTCAGTGTCTGGGAGATTGTTCTAGACTCTGGTAGGATTAGTGTAGCACATTTGCATAGATGATATTTTATTCTCTGGGTAAAAAGTGTGAGATCTGGATTTTAATACAGTTTGGCACTGACTATATTTAGGCTGGGAACTAGCAAACTTGTTATGTGAAGACCAGACAGTAAATAGGTTCCTTTTTCTCTTCAGCTGTGCCATTACAATACAAAAAAGGCTTTAGGCAGTAAGTAAAGTAATGAGTATGGCTGTGTTTCAATAAAACTTTATTTAAAAAACAGATGGGAGTGTGGGAGTCAGACGTGGCCCAGCGACAGTTTGCCAACCCTTGTTTTAGGTAAGAGGCTTGACATCTCCGTGTCTCGTTTCCCCATTCATCCCATTGGTAAATTATTCTCACCCAACAACTTAGGAGGTTGCAAGTGCCTGGCATCATAAAGAACTCACAGACGAAGGAAGGCTGGGTAGAGAGTCAACACACTTAGTCTCTTGGAGGGCCAGACACCAGTTGGCTGTGGGACCTTGGCCTCGTACTTACTCCCCAATTTTAAGGAACTTTTTAGCTCCAACATTCCGCATAGAAGGGTTTGAGAAAGTGCTCTCCAAGCAGGAAGTACAATTAAGACTTTAAGTATAATTAGAAATTTCACAAAGCAGTCCCTTCATTTCTTAGGTTAAAAACAGAAGGACAGGTCCTCACTGGAAAATTAGTTTGTGTACTCTCCAATTTGTAAGGGTTTTCCTCCCAGTATCACTGGGTTGCGTTAAAACTTGACTGCCAAGAGCTTGGCAGATAAGGTCAGATGCCTTTGGAGAAGGCAGAGGAAATGTGCTAGTCTAGAAGTTTACAAAGAACATTTCGCTTAAAATTGTTTCAAGCCAGTAATGGATCAGGTATCATTTCTTCAAACAATGCAAGAATCAGACATAAGAGAAAAGGAAATGACATTCTACTGCCTTGAATCCTTTTAAGAATATAAATGTAACAATTCTGAGCATAGTATAAGGAGAAGATAATTTTATCTTTGCTCTGGGTACTCCGTACTCTGGAGTCCACTGTGATTAAACTAACAGAGGGGTGGGGAAGCTCCGGGTTCACCTACTTCCCCTCCAGGGCATTCGATTTAAAGCCGGACACAGAATGGAATATGCCTAAACACTCTCTTTCTCTCTCCTTCCTTATGAAAGTCTTAAGAGTCATAAGGAGGAAAGACAGATTCATTTGAGTACAAACCCCTGTTTAAGCACCAAACAAAACACAATCCTCATTATTGAAGAGTAATAAAAATGAGTCTAAGTGGCAGTTAGGTTCCTACAAATAAAAATTGCTACCACTGCCGCTGTTGCCTGTCGTTGTGAAATGAAGAGATGAATGCTACCTTTGTTCAATGAGCCCATAATTAAGAGGTGTTTAACATGGAAGGCTATTGCTTTAAAAAGATATTGCCAAGTAAATGTCAGACCAATGGAGACACCGGGTTATGAAGGTTACACCTGCCAGAGGTAAACTGAATCCAATAGCCAGTGGCACGGACATGGCTTAGAGATTCACCCAATAGCTAAACATTTGAGCCTCATGGAGGAGCGTCTTCTTTTCATTCTTTTGAAATTGTTTTTTGTTGAACCTGGGTGTGCTAGAATAGATGGGGGAAGGAGGTACTATGTGTGTTATATACACACGCGTGTGTGCACACACTTTTAAGAACATTTTCTCCGTTGACATGCTAGATTATACTCATACAGCTTCAAGTGAGTATTAATTTAGAATTATAAAAGTGATTGATATTTTGCATATTTATACATCTTCCATGCCTAACAATTTCTTCATACTTTCTGTGTTAACACAAGCAATTTTGTTGGATAGACTTTTCCAAGGAAGTTGATTTGGATCTTTCTATTAGTTGATGTTAGATAGACTGCAAAACATGCCCTAGGAGAATTGCAGAGCTAATGAACTTACAGGTAGTGGTTGCAGCTATCATGGACAGTAGCCCTTTTTGCAGTCTTTGTCATAAGGTAAGACAATTTGAAGCTGTGCTTTTTGGTAGGAGGGGTTGGGGAGATCTGTCCCAGGTATCTGCTCTTGGAAATAGAATTATGTAAAGTACTCAGCAAGTAGTGGGCGCTCCACAAGTTGTGGTTCTTTTGCATGGGTGTACAAGATGTTCTGGTTCTTTCGTTAGTCGTCTGTGTTTTTAATCTGAGGATGGCTCTTTGCAGTCGAAGAGATTGGATCTCAGACCTCTGTGTCTCTAGTACCTCCCCTCAAGGCTTAAAAGTAGAGCAGCAGAATACTAGAAAGAACTGAAGTGAATACTCCTGAAATTCTGTGGCTCCCTCCTTTGATGAGCACTGAGTAATCTCGGAGTGTTTGGGCATTACTCACTTCTCTGACTAGATAGAGCTCAAGGCGGAATAAAGGAAGGAGCCTCTAATACCGTCCACCGAATTAACAAGACAACTACATGTTCTGTACTTTCTGGTTTACTCACTTTGGGCTACTGACCTTATCAAAAATGAGCAGAATGTGCTTCTTTCTCTCTCCCCCCTTTCCATATCTGTCCTGGAACTGACCAGATTGTTTTATTAAAAAGGTGGTAAAAGATAGGACGTTGAAAGAACGTGAAGTAGAATACTGATCATTCCTTGGTTGATAAAGCAATCTGATCTCATTCTGAGTCCCCAGTTAATGTTTGTTTTTATTAAAAATGTCTGTAAAGGTAGCTGTTCCAAGTATGTTATCCGAGATAATGACATTAACTAGCCTTGCTGCAGAATCAATAGGAGTAACAAAAATATACATCTGCTGATTAAGAACGACACAAAACGAACAGTTAACTAAGACAGATAGCCTAGACAGTTTAAGCATACATCATATGATGTTTAAATTCTATCTGCAGTTCCTATTTGCGGGGGGGACATTTAGAAATTACTTTTGAAAGCATTTGTATTTGTAGCCTGCTGAGATAATTCTGGGGGGAAAAAAAAAAAAGAAGAAAAGGAAAGAAAAAAAAAAGAAAGAGAAAGAAAGGAAGGACAACCCAGAAACTGTCTTCCCTGTGCTCCGAGGGAAGAGAAGAAGCGAACAAGTTGGGGGGGGGGTGGGGCGGGCAGGTGGGAAGAGAAAGAAACTTGTATACTTCATCCAGGGAAAGGAATTGAAAATGCTAATTCTGTGCCCACAGACTAAAACTTTGAAGGACAGGTCCTTGTCATTGGACTCCTCAAGAAACAGCAGAGCAGAAATAAAAATAGATCATTGACCAAAAATATCCCTTTCCAACTGAGAAGTTTTAAAGTGCTGCTGCCCATTTTTCTGTTTAAAAAATTATAAACCAGCCTTTTTATTCTTTACCTTGAGAACTTTGGAGACTAATGTATGTGTGGTTTAGGAATAGAAACACTATGATTCTCAGCTGAAGAAATGTTGAGATCTTTTTAGTGCTCTTTTTTTCCCCTTCGGAAAATGAATTATCTGCAAGGGTCAAGTTCAGGTTATCGTCACATCAGGCATTTCAGAGGCTCAAGGCAGTTAGCAGTTTTTTTGGAAAGAGGCACATCGTTGGAAATTACCTACTTTTTTCCTTTAAATAAACAGAAATGTTAATGACCACAATTGCAATTACGATAATCGTTTCTTTCCACTTGAGCTCTAAGCACAGGAATTACAGGCGTTTGTGACTGAGTTCAGCTCTGTCACCAGCCGGGTGGGGACACTTACGGTAACATGGGTTTGAGCAGTGCCCCACCACGTACTCCGTAAAGCACGAGGTGTCGATGTAACTGGTTCGTGGATGTTGTCAGAATGCAGGGCTAGGTTTGGACTCCATTCATGCCTTCTTCATTACCTTTCTTCTTTGACATACGTGTATGAATCCAGCACTCTCCTGGGCACACGACAGTGAATAAAGGAGACAGAAACTTGGCCCACTTTGAGCTTACATCGAGGACGGGAGTAAACAAAGAAGGCAATATGTCAGACAGTAGGAAAAACCAGACGGAGGGCAGGAGGGTGGAGATGTACTTTTCACTAGAGTGGTCAGAGAGGACTCCACAGAGATGACATTTGCGAAAACACCCGAAAGAAGGTGCCGGGGGGGAGTTATGTGGCTGGTGGGGAGGGATGCTCCCAGGGAGCGGGAAGAGCAGCGACAAGCATCCTGAGGAAAGGAAGTGCGTGATACGGGCAAGAAAAGCGAGGTCAGCATTGGGGCTGGAGGCGAGTATGCCAGGGAGAGACCAGTAAGGGGTGATGACAGGGAGGAAATAGGGTAAGGGCCACGTGCCTGGGGTTGTTGAAGTCATTGACAAGGCTCTGACTGGAGCTCGGAGTAAGATGAAGCCTTTTTTGGCGGGAGTGGGGGGAATTTTGATGAGAGGAGTGACATGATTTCACTTAGTGAAGGATCATTCTAGCAGCTCTGTAAGGTATAGACTGGGGAGAGGCAGGGCAAAAGGACAGAAACCCAGCGGGGGGTGCCTTCATGGATCTAGGGGACAGGGGGCCGTGGCTTGGACCCTCAGGGTACCCGTGGAGGTGGAGAGAAGTGATAGGGTCTCTGGATATACTTTGAGGAGGTGCCACATGATTCGGCGGTTTGGATGTGGGGGAAGAGAGGAGTGAAATCTTGGAACTGCATACAGGCTCTCATCCTGCAACCTTGAAAACCCGAGAGAGTTGCCCGGTCTCCTGTCAGGGATAACAACAAAAACAAAGATGTGCACTTTGCTGTACTTTAAAAATTGGAAAGCTTTTCTTTACATTATTTTGTTGACCTTAGGCAGTAGGTATTAACTCATCGTTCAAACTAAGGAACAGATGCCCAGTGATCTTAAATACTCTGGGCAAGTCGATACAGCCCGTCAGCGGCAGAACAGATACGTCAACTCATACTCCAGGCAGAATAGGCGTCATAAAGATAATTGTGCTTATTAAGTGCTGGGGACCATAGCTTCTGGGGTTCCAGCATTTCAATTACCCGAAGAGTCCTTTGAGGAGCTAAGTCAATGCAAAACATCTCAAATACTGTTGTTAGAAATTCTTATGGTAGGTGAACATGTATTATTCTCTTTTGTCTACCAAAGACAGAGGTTCCGACCTACGGTAAAGTATATCTGGCCATGAACTTGGTGTTCTTTATTTTTCTGGTAACTCGCAGTTGATTTACCTAGTTTGGGCCACTGCACTCTCATGTACAGAGTCTTATAAACACCACTAGCAGTTATCTGTGGTTTAGAAAGGCTTTCTGAATTATCCGTAGAAATACAGCAAGACCCATTGGCCTAACCAATGATTAAAAATATGACTTTGACCACTGAGAGTTAGAATGCTAACCAGCTGACATAGTTACCATCAATATGTGTGAGTGGAGGCAATGACTGGCATTGTTTTAGCATTTCAAATGCTTTCTTAGTTGAGAAAGGCAAAAGGCCACCCTTCTTGGTCTGATGAGTGGATTCAGGGCTGATGAGCAAGTTGGACTGTCTATTAATGGAAAATATTATAAATAGGGGGGAAAAAGCCCTACCGATTCAGTTCATCAGAGGTAATAATATCTAAACACCTTAACCTCAAAATCATTAGTCTTGAATATCTCAATCAATATGGATTCTCTCAAAAGTCAATTTGCTGCTACAAATATGATTGTTTAATAATTCACAAGTTGTGGGCCTTCAGGCTAGAAAAGGTGAGTGTAACTGAAGGAAAAGAGGTAATCTCCACCTCAGATAAGATTTCAATTAAAAGAAGAGAACATCTATGAAATAGAGTTTAATGTTAGACGTGACAGCCGCGTGCGTGTGTATGTGTGTGTGTGTGTGTGTGTGTGTGTGTGTGTGTATCAAGCTGTCTGTCCTCCTAGGGAGAATACCCGTTTAGTTCAGTTTCATTGTTCACTTTCAGATCAGAGCTATTTAGCTCTTTTCCTGAAGTATCATAAATATTTTATTAAAATAAACTGTAGCAAATTTCGGTTTTACTTACTAGATTAAAAACAATAATTTTAAATAGCTAATGACTGGTGCCAAATCATACAGACATTTTTCTCTGCAGTATTGGAGAGAAAGGACATATGAATCTTATAAGGCATTTTGGTAACTGTTTCATGGCTTTTGTTTTTTTAATACCCGAGAAGGTGATATTGTTTTGTTAATTTTGCCTTTGGAGTAGCTCTTGCCTGATGTCATCAGTTTGGATCCCGCAGATTCCCAGTCCTTGTAATTCTTTCAAACATGTCACTTTCATGATAAATCTGTTCACTGAAAAGATGTTTTTAGGGCCGGCTTCAGGAGAGCTCTCCCTTATCCTGCAGTTACACGATGTGGACATACCAGTTACTAATGGTTCTTACAGGTCGCGCTTTGATTCTCTTCACTCTATTCTCCATCAAGAATCTTCTGGCTCAAGAATCTCTTTAAGCTGTTATGAGGAGAGATCATTTTTTTTTACATATTTTTTTCTTCAAACAGCAGTTTTTGCAGCCACGGACTAAAATGTTCCTTCTATATTATTTTACAATGGAATAGATAACTATTGGAATGGGGGTTGCGGGGGTCACTGCTATACACCCAGGAGAATGTCCTGTCACCTGAATGACTTGGTCCTGCCCCCACCCTGGGCCACACCCCCATGTAGGGCTGGGTGACCTTTCTGTCTATTTGCATAATCTTCCTTCCTTGGATTTATTCTCCATGCCTGGGTCAAAAAATGGGGCTCATTAATAAACATTTATTGAGCACCAACAGGGTATTATGTTCCAAATATATTCCCTTCCCTGTAGGCTTGGAATCTACAATTTTGGCTCCCAGCAGTCACCTCTGCCCTGATTTTGAGAAGAGTAAGTTATCTAAGCAATTGAAAGGACATTCAAATATTTGTGAACTTCAAAGGGAGATAGTCCTTCATCTAAAATGTCCTTTTGGATGGTTAAAATATCTAAATATTCTACATGTCTAGGAAAGTCCAGTGAACTGTGAGTTTCTGGGATGCAGATAACCCTGATAAGGTTAAAAATATTAACACTCATAGATAATAATTAGGTTATCAAGTTAAAAGCATCTGTTCAGTTAGGTATGAGGACAATATAGAGAGAGGGAGGGAGAAAAGAGCCTCATAAAAATTAAAGAACATTGTCAAGGTCATTGGCATATAATTTTTAAAGTCATTTGGGCTAGGTACTGTTCTGCTAAAAATTCGATCAGTAGGCAAAGTTGAAGAAGACACTGTGTTGTTAGGATGTGTGAAGCTTTTTACTGAAGCATGATAAATAATTGAAAATGCCTTTAGCAAATTCGCGTTTTAATGGGAAAATACTTTGTCATGCAGTTTTTCAATTAGTATTCACTAATTCAAATTGGTTTATCATTTAGCCAACTGCACATTAGATTTTTAGTGATGCATTTTCTCCTCTTCATTTTTATTTGTGGATTTTCCAGTTGATAGTAAAACTTTCAGTGGCTTCACTGACGTTTCTGCAAGTGGTTCTTGGCACTTTTCTTCCTCTTGCAACACCTGAAGGAGTAAATTAAGCAAATCACCATCAGTAGCTCCATTGAACCTGATTTTGGTGAAGGGTTATGGAATGGGAGCTGTTTGAATTAGAATCTGGGGTGAGGAAAGGGATGCATTTTAATCTGAAATAAAGAAGGTGTTGCTACTTTTATGTGCCCGTTCCCTCAGATTCAGAGGAATCCATCTATTTCAGTTTTGAAAGGCATTCTGCATCTCAGATTTAACATTCTTCTTTGCAAATTTCTCTGTGAGGGCTGAGGACCTGAAATGCGCTTCCTAAACAGCAGGCAGGCAGTCATTTAAGTATTTCTTAAGCATTGAAGGTGAACTCATCATTAAGCCAGCCCAGGGGCTGCCATCAATAGAAACATAAAAGAGATTCTCTAATTTTCCTTTATTATTATTATTTTTTTACAATTTGGGGGAAGAAAAGGCTAACCAAAAATCAAGTTTCTTGGCCCTGTAAGGGACTTCGACATTCATTTATTCGTTATTCAATGAATACCTCCACAAATGCTTTCCTGCTATCAGATTTCGTGTTTAAATATTGTCCCTTTTCCCCATTAGAGTAGGAGTTCTATGAGGACAGGGAACTTCATGGCTTTGCCTTATTCCTTGAGCTTAGAGTAACAACTGGCACTTAGTAGAAATTCCATTATCTGTTTGTTAAATGAATGCATGAGTGAGTGATTAAGTAGATGATTAAATATGTACTTACGGGAGATTTCTCAACAAACTGACAAGTCATCTGAAACCTGAACGTTCCACAGGCGTGAGCCTAAGAAGAGGGACAAGTAGAAGTAGGAGAACATGTCTTGCAGAAGAACAAGTGGGTGACTGTAGCATTTAGTAGTGAATGAATTTCACAATGAAATACTCAGGAGCTAATCTAACAAAATGGTACCAGATCTCTATGAGGAAAATTACGGGACTCTGGTAAAAAGAAATTGAAGAACTAAGTAAATGGAGAGTTATCTCTTGTTCCTTCCAGGGACCCCAGGAAGATGCTTAAATGAGGAATCCAGTGATAGAATGTTGAGCAAGGTGTGAGGAAGGGAGGAGAGTCCCTTGGGGACTTAGTTGTGTAGCTAAGTCCCAGGCAAGCCTGCGCCAGCTGAAGACCTCCATCTTCCCAGGTGTGTGTGTGGCGGAAAGGGCGGGGGGGGTAGTGTCAGGTTTCTCTTCTCTGATCCAGTGCCCCTGGTTTCTATTTACAAGAGAGCTGTGATGAAGTAGAGCTGGTGCCCAAGGCTTTGGGAACAGTGAAGAGGAGGGAGTGGACTTGGTAGGGAGGGCGAATCCTGACTTCGTTCACAGTACCAGAGTTACCATCCAGGAACAGCCTGGGCAGCTATCTGGTGCACTGTTTGAAGCAAAATTAATGGAAAGAATTAGTCCTTTGGGGAGACTTTGTACTCCGCTCATCCCTTATGATGAGATTTCTATGAGAATGCGCAGGTCAGGGATGACAGAAATGCAGGGATGTGCCTAGCATTTTTTAAAAAGATTTTATTTCTTTAACACAGAGAGAAAGGCAGCGAGAGAGGGAACAACCAGCAGGGGGAGTGGGAGAGGGAGAAACAGGCTTTTGCTGAGCAGGAAGCCTGATGCCCTGGGATCATGACCGGAGCCAAAGGCAGACGCTTAACCTACTGAGCCACCCAAGTGCCCCGGGATGTTCCTAACATTTACTGGACACAGGCAAGAATGCATATGGAGCCTCACATTACTGCAATTGTTCAAAAGCTACAAATCAACCTAACAAAGAAATAAAATGTCTGTTGTGTACTTTGATGATACACTGTCACGGATCCTTTTACTTAAAATGTGATACTGGCCATACCAGTATCATCTTGGAGCTCATTAGAAATACAGACTTTAAGGACTTACCTCGGATTTACTTGAGTCAGAATCTACATTTTAACAAGACCTCCACGTACTTGGTTAGCACACCCAGCTTTGAGAAACACCACTCAGTGACCCAGAAGGCCAAGTTCTTATGTACAGTCCTCGGACTTCTTGGAATGATGCCCTAGAACATGGTAACATGACAAGACCTATCTCTCAACCTCCATCTCCTATCCTGACTTCTTTCTCTTTCCACCCCTAGCTCTTTCCAGTCTCTGAGTGCCTCATGCACACATGAATGTATAACCCCCTCTACGCATTCATACCCATTGAGAGCGCTACTCTTTGGCTTCCCTTCGAGGCTAGGAATATACCATTGGTTAGACAGTCGGCCACTGGGAGGATGGATTCAGACCTGAACCCCCTCAGGCTTAGGATCATAGGGCTAGATAATTCCAGGGTTCCAGGACTTAGAGGGTCTAAAGGTTGGGCATAGACTCTAGGTGGTCATATCCCCATGACCTTGTAGATTTCTCGTGCAATGGAAAAGGGCCCAACCAGAGAAGGGCCTGCTCAAGTGTCTGGCCCTTGTCTAAGGGTAACATTGGACAAATGTACCTTTTTCTCTGGGTATGGGATTATTGTGGTGATGGCATCCAAACCAGAGTGTCTTCAACCAAATCAGGTAACAAGTAGATAGAAGCGTGCCCCAGAAAATTCGTCTACACATTAAAAACATTGAGCTGTTGAAAGGCATCCAGGATAACCAAACACCCTAGGATCTGACAACTCTAACTGAGACCTGAATATTCTGTTATTCAGGAGGAAAGGTATGCTGTGAAGGAGTTAGGAGATTGACTCCTGCTACAATGAATCTGAGGAGGTGTGTGTGTGTATGGGGGGGATATCTATGACTTCTCAGGTGCATGATATTTGATGTGCCCATAATAAACATGGCTTGCATGTTCACAACTAGTCTAAAGGTAGCTCCCTAAAAGATATTCTCTACCCTCTTTCAAAATCTGACTCTCCATCAAATGGAATTTCCTTTAAAAAAATGTAATGAAATGTGATTAGTGCAAATGTCTGTGAAATTTATTGTACTATTAAAATCCTATTGGGTCTTTGTTTATGAAATGTATTTTTCTGTATTTGAGGTTTAGGGAGGCTTGATAATGAGGCTTTGAAGATTCATGGCCTCTTTTCTATGGCTTAATTTAGGCTCTATATCAAATATGTAAAATAACCTTATATCTTCCCACCACCTCTGTGGATCATACATTTTGTTATTATTTCCCTGCCAGAGTTTTTTTTTTTTTCTTCTTTTCTCCTTTTATAAATACAGAACTACTAATAGTGGGCACATTTTTAATGCAGAGAGGCGTTATCTAGAGCGGAGAGGAGTAAGTGATGAGTTTTCCTTCCAGGTGTGCCTGTAGGGTTAGGTGGACACGTGGCGGTTTGCATTCAGTGTCAGCTCCTACCCTCACCCCTCTCTGCAACTCATTCATTCTGTTTTAGGAAATCTATGTCTCATGATGTACTGCCAGGCCCCAAACTCGCGGTGGCCCCAGCATTCAGTTTCTCGGGGGACAAATGACTTGCTCATCAGAGTTGCCATTGGCATACAAAAATGGACACGGATGGTCCACCCTGCGAGGAGATAAGGGTGCTGGCAGCACACCTGTGACTTAAGGAGCCACCAGTGGTTTTGGATCCTCTTCCATTTCATCAAAAAGCATTAAGGCCATTCCTGTCTCTTCCATAAGCAACCCTTAGGTCCTGTGATTTTCTTTTTTCTTAACCTACCTTGCACCAGTGACTTGACATTGCTCTAAGGAGGAAGACCAAAATCTTACACATGGCCTCAAAGTCCCTGTATGGTCTGGCATTACCCACCTCTCCTACCTCATCTCACCCCTCTTCTCCACACCTTGCACCTGTCTGGGCTGCCTTCTTTTAGATCGTTGGACTCAACAAACTCGCTTCTGCCACAGGACCTTTGTACCTGCTGTCGTCTTTGCTTAGAAATCTCCAGTCTTTGCCTGGCTAATACCTACTGTTTCCTCAAATACCTGCTCTGTTGTCTCATCGTACTGGTCAAATCCCTTTATTGCACACTTTCAAAGCACTTATTTTCAATAATGTGGCTTTGAGTAATGTCTGCCCTTCCACTGGTTTGAAACTCCTCAAGGACAAAGGCTGTGCCTGCTCTAGCTTTTCCTCTGTCTTCCCAGTACTTTCCTTACAACCCTGTACAAAGTGGGTCCATATTGCCCCTTGTGGGAAGAATCAGAGAGCATTGCAATTTTCCTCTTCCCTGAGTTTTTCTAAAGACAGCCCTACATGTTTAATATTTGCCACCGTTTCCTCAAATTACTTTTTATAGGTTGGTGACTCATTTAAAAACGATTCATTTTGGAATAATGGTGGGGGCTAGACAGGTGTTCGTTCAACTTTCACAAGAGAGAGCCAGTAAATAGAACTGTATGGCTTGATACTACTAGGGTCCCAGAAAACACAACAGAAGGCTGTCTTTAGAAGATGAAACTAGGGGGGCATCTGGATGGCTCAGTGGGTTAAAGCCTCTGCCTTCAGCTCAGGTCATGATCCCAGGGTCCTGGAATCGAGCCCCACATCAGGCTCTCTGCTCAGCAGGGAGCTTGCTTCCCCCCTCTCTCTGCCTGCCTCTCTGCCTGCTTGTGATCTCTCTCTCTCTCTCTGTCTGTCAAATAAATAAATAAAATCTTTAAAAAAACACTATTAAAAAAAAAAAGACAGAACTGGCTGTGGAATTTTATTAACTTTGAGTCCAATTTTTATCCTGGGTAGCACCAGAAAGTGTCACATATTCTATCCCTCTACCTGTAGGCAAGATTGTTTTAATTCCTTCAGGTGATGATTTTTTTTTACCTCAAAAGGCGGCTCTGCTCCCTGCCTTACCACCAGTGCTGTGGTCAGGATACTTTTCCTGCTTCCTAATACCAAGTCCTCTTGCTATAATCTAATAAGCCTGTTCTCTTTGTCCTTTCCTCAGGGAGAATCTGTTTTGACAATTATTCTTTACCTAGATGAATCACATTGATACAGCGCCTTACACTGTACAGAGTGCTTTAAGTACGTCATCTCATTGAATTTTTGAATGACTCAAGGATCTGAGTGTTATTCCCCGCCGCCTCACAGAACAGCCCAGAGAGATGACAGAACTTACGCAGAGTCAATCGCTCGGATATGACGCAGATGGACAGATGGGTCTTGAACCCCGGTGTTTGCCTTTCACAAGCCCAAATTGTTTTCCTGATATCAGGAGCCGCCCTCAGTAGGCAAGAAGAGTGATAGTCTGCCTGGTTCTTCTCTGGCTTATGACCATCATGTCATATTAATGTACATTTTCTCAGTTGCCATTTTCCACAGCTGCTTCGCTGTCCCTGTTCTTTTCTCAGCTGTATGGTTTCCATGTGTCATATTAACTACATGGTCCTGAAATACAGTGTCTTAAAAAAAAAATAAAACAAAACTTAAACTGTGGAATGATTGGATGTCAAGGACTCCTTCCATGCAAACTTACATTCATGTATTCTGCTGTGTCGCTGGCTTTGTTGTTTAACCCCAGGATTTGTTAGCCTAACAGTGACTTTTATAAGTTAACATAAAAACTTGTGGGAACTCAAGATCTAACGTATGAGGTGCCAGAGGCGGGGCTTTACAGATTGAATATCTAGGCTGACGTGTTCGTTTATATCCCTCTGTCTGTCATGCCTTTAGGTGGGAGCATGTTTTTAGACATTCACAGACAAGGGAGTTTTAAGCCCTTGGGTCTGCTAAGCCCTGTCTTCTTAGAATGAAAACAAGAGAGGAAATCAGAAAAAGTCGAAGTCTTACCCAGAAGGAAGCCAGTCAGGTTGAACTAAGCAGGTCTCCAACATTTGGTGGGACGTGGATGGCAGTGGCTCCTCCCATCACAGTCACCAGCCTGGTGACCCCAAGCGGAGCGCGAGGGCTACTCCCCAACATCCTTCAGCTGCTTCCTTCCCCCTCTCTAGTTGTATCCATTCCTTTGGGTTTATTCCATAGTTTAGAGCTAGAACAAAACTTAAAACATGAACTAAGGAGAACAAAGAACTGCCAATTTTTCTTTATTTGGATTGTATACATGAGGCCAAGTTGGACACTTACTTTAGAATCATTAACAGATGAATTAGGGAAAAGAATTGCAATAATGATCTTATAAGAAGAGCCATACTAGGTGATTCTTTTAAAATGAATAATCTGTAGTAAAGATTATGTCACAATTTATTTTGTGTGTATAAGTGTGTGTGTGTGTGTATGTGTGTGTGTGTGTGTTTCTCTTTTAGCCAAATGGTTTTCAATAGCAATTACTGAAGGTTCAATGACCTTCTGGTTCAATTGAATTAAAAAACTTAAATGAAGTTTTACTAGTATCAGTCTTTGCTGTCATACAGGTAATTGAGAACATGATGTATGTTACAACAATGCCACCTATAGTTGGTATCCTTTGTTTAAACCAGGTAAAATTGTGCATAAGCTGCAACAGAAAACAGCCTGAAATGAAAGTCTACTCATCGACAGTGTTTATGGAGCACCTGTTTCTCAAAACACTAGGAAAAAATAGACAGAGAAACAGTAGGGTACTCAAATAGTGACGACTTCAGGGAAGATGGGAGCATGCTTAAAAAAGAAATCCTTAATTAGAAATAGATTTTATGTGTTGTAAACATCATCTAAGAATTGTGGCTTGTCCGTTTACTTTCTTAATGGTATCCTTTGATGAAAAAATTTTCATACATTTAGTTAGATAGGATTTACCATTCTTTTCTTTTATGATTAGCCCTTTGTTGTGAAAAATAATGTTCTTCTTCCCAACTGAAGGTCATAAAGGTAGTCTCTTATGTTGTCGTCTTAAAGTTTCAGACGTTTGCTTTTCACAGTTTAGAATCCATCTGGAATTTGCTGCTGTTATAGTCTAAGGTAGAATTTCTTTTAGTGAGAATCTGTGATCTCGGTGCCATTTATGGAAATAGTCCATTCTTTCCCCACAGATCTGCAGCTTACTTTTGATAGATACCAAATTACCATCTAGCGTGGTCCTGTTTCTAAACTCTCTGGTTCCATTGATCAATTTGTCTACCCCCTTGTATAAATATCATACTGTGTGGTTTTTTTTTTTAAGATTTTTAAAATTTATTTGAGAGAGAGAAAGAATGCCTGAACAAGCATGAGTCGGGGGAAGGGCAGAGGGAGAGGAAGAAGCAAGGGAGCCAGACATGGGGCTCGATCCCAAGACCCCAGGACTATGACCTGAGCCCAAGGCAGCTGTTTAACTGACTAAACCACCCAGCTGCCCCATAAATATCACACTGTCTTATACTAATTTTACAATGTGTCCTTATGTCTACAGATGTCAGCAGAAGGATGGACAGATAACGATAAGTTTGGTATGTTCATGAAATGGAATATGATAGAGCAGTGAAATCAGTGAACCACAGTTAGGTATCAACATAGATCCATCATAGAAGCATAACATTTAATGAGAAAACAAACAAACAAACAAAAAACAACCAGGTAGGAGTGCCTGGGTGGCTCCGTCTATTAGAAGTCTGCCTTGGACTGAGGTCACGATCCCAGGGTCCTAGAATCTGAGTCTGAAGTCAGGCTCCCTGATCAGCAGGGAGTCTGCTTCTCCCTCTGCCTCTGCCCCTCCCCCTGCTTATGCTCTCTCTTATTCACTCTCTCTCTAGAATAAATAAATAAATGAAACATTAAAAAAAAACGGACTACATGCAGCATGATACTATCTTGAAAGGTCACATAGAAATAAATCTAAGCAACACATTTAGGGATACATCTTGTAGTAAGATTTCTAAAAGAACAAAGGAATGATATGTACACGATTCAAGATAGCATTTTCTTCCGGTGAGGAATGGAGCCGAATGTGGTAGAGAAGGGGTCCATGATAGCTTTCACAGTCTTGGCAATGCTCTTTACTCAAGGATGGGAGATTCGTGAGAGTTCATTAGATTATTAAGTTTCATAATATACATGGGCAATTCATAAATTCTCTTTATATTAACTATTACAAAAATAAAATGTAAAGACTAAAAATATGTATGTTGTGATAATTTTATAAAAGCATAGGGATATTAAATTTTTAAAATCTCTAAGGGACTAGAATTTTCTTTTTATATTCTAGACTTCTTTAATGGTTTATTTCTAATTCAAATTAAATCGTTACACACATATGTATAGTTACATACATATATATTATCTAGGCAAACTGATATAATATAATCCGGTTTAAATCCTGGCCCTGGAACTGACTAGCTGTGTAAATTTAACCAGTTCCTTAAACACCCTCAGCCTCCTTGTCCTAATCTGTAAAAAGGGAGTGATCTCATGGGGTTCTTGTGAGGATTAGTAGTTTCTAGCACATGGGAGGCACTCAGTAAAATTAATTAATTTATCTATTATTATTACTTTATTATGGTTATTAGTATATGGCTGGACACAGTAAAATTAGTTTATTGTATTATTACTTTAATAGACTCTCTGTATATGTGTGTACATGTATGTGTATAAATATAAATATAAATGATTTTTCAGGATGCCTGGGTGCCTCAGTTAAGCATTCAACTCTTTTTTTTTTTTTTTTTTAAGATTTTATTTATTTATTTGACAGACAGAGATCACAAGTAGGCAGAGAGGCAGGCAGAGAGAGAGAGAGAGAGAGGAGGAAGCAGGCAGGCTCCCTGCTAAGCAGAGAGCACGATGCGGAGCTCGATCCCAGGACCCTGGGATCATGACCTGAGCTGAAGGCAGAGGCTTTAACCCACTGAACCACCCAGGCGCCCCAAGCATTCAACTCTTGATCTCAGCTCCAATATTGATCTCAGGGTCATGAGTTCAAGCCCGGTGTTGGGCTCCGTGCTAACCATGGAGCCTACTTAAAATATATATATATATATTTTCTATATATTAGATATAGATATAAATTATTTTAATTTTTTCATTTTGTTCTAAAAAGTCTGATTCATGTGTTTACTTAGCCTCATTCTGAACAAAAAAGAAACTTGTCATTGATTTTAGCTTTGTGTTTGGAAGCATAGTGACAAGGGATTTTTTTCCTTTGAAATAGATATATTGGCACATTTTGAAGAGAAATACTGTATAGTTGAAGGCTACAGTTTCATGTGTTTCAGTTTGCAAACCGTCTAGGCAAGAAGTCTCCTCAATACTTTTAGAGAGTAAGAAATTTGTTTTAGAGTCTGGGGATATGGTAGCGAACAAAATGTTTGTGCAATGAATGGGTATACGGAGGCAAACAAAGATTCCTATTCTCATCGAGTTTACATTATCTTGGAGGGAGATAAGCAGTAGGCAATAGAAAGAAAGAGGGGGAGACAGAGAGAGGGGATGGAATAAAGGATGGAAGAAGCAAAGTAGTTAAAGAAATAAGTTTAACAATAATCAAATCTTAATGCTAAGTATTAGGAAAAAGATGAAATGTGTAAGGGGAATAGAGAATGCTGAAGATGTGGTTGCTATTTCATGCAGAACATTCCACAAGGCAGTAAACGAAGTAAGTAAACAGGCAGAACTGAGTTACAAGGTAGCCCGGTGGGAGTTGGTGGAAGGAAAAGGAGGAACCCCAAGGGGCACCTGGGTGGCTCAGTGGGTTAAAGCCTCTGCCTTCAGCTCAGGTCATGATCCCAGGGTCCTGGGATTGAGCCCCGCATCGGGCTTTCTGCTCAGCAGGGAGCCTGCTTCCCTTCCTCTCTCTGCCTGCCTCTCTGCCTACTTATGATCTCTGTCTGTCAAATAAATAAATAAAATCTTTAAAAAAAAAAGAGTCAAGGATGCTTCTCAAGTTTTTGATCTGAGCAACCAGAAGATAGAAAATTTTGTAGGAGATTTAGTGGAAGGGTAGAGTTCATCAAGAGTTATTTTGGAAATCTTAATTTTGAGATGCAGAGTACACATCCAAATGAGGTGTCCTGAGTTGGAAGATGGAGAAGTCAGTCTGGAGTTCAGGGGAGACATCTTGGCTAGATTATAAATTGGGAATTTATCAGCATGTATGTGGAGGCTCGCTATGACCCTCTAGGGGGTGAGTGCAGAAGATGAAAGAAGAGGTATGCGCACTTAGTTTCCAGAACAGTTAGAGGATGGAGCAGTGAGGAATAATCAACAGAGGATACTGGGGAGAAGTAACCAGTGAGGAGGAGAACAAAAGGAAAGCGGTATGTCCAAAGTTCAGCAAAGAAGGGTAAGAATCTAGTTGAACTTTTTCCACTTCTAGCTTCTTTGGCATAAGTTTTATCCATTGCTCGATACCTTTGGCATCCCGGTGATAACAGTGCTTTTCATAATCTGTCTTTATAATCTGGAAATCTTTACCACCATTAGGATTAAAAGTCTAATTTTTTTTAAAAGACCCTATTTATTCATTTGAGAGAGAGAGAGAGAGAGCCAGCCAGATAGGGAACCCAAGCAGAGGGAGTGGGAGAGGGAGAAGCAGGCTCCCCGCTGAGCAGGGAGCGCGACATGGCACTCGATCCCAGGACCCTGGGATCACAAACTGAACTGAAGGCTGATGCCCAACAACTGAGCCACCCCGGTGCCCCAAAAGTGTAATTTTAAGATGACAGCAGAATATCAGGGTTTCATTGTTTTTATTTATTTGTTGTTGTTGTTGTTGTTTTTCCAATTTGTTTAAAATTTGGTTTTGTTTATTCCTTGATTGAAAGAAAACATTTGGCAGCTGGTTGGTTGACACAGGAATTGTTCACACCACCCTCTGTTCGGTTTCAGAAGTTGACGATTTCTTTGGAAAGACATGGCCACTTCTGTGGTCTGTACGTACACTGTCAAGCATGTGACAGGCTGGCTTCTATGCACGCAATGGCTTTATTTCCAGTGAAGCACCACAGGGCAGGCCGTACCTTTTGAAGGCATTTTAGGAGACTCACATTTAAGTTAAAACCAACTCCATATGCTGTTGCCAATGCAAATAATTCCAATGAGGTGACAATCAGATGAACAGCTAAGTTCACACATGCTGAGGCAGGATCACTACGGAGATGTCATAACTTTCTCCTCTGCCTGTCAGCTGGCAAGCACCTTCATTGAGGAAACAGCACATATATTAACATGAGCTGTATCCATTTATATATGACATCCTTGATATTCTGAAGCATTCATTGTATATACATTCAGAGCCCGATTAGATAATCAGAGCATTGTTCAAACGGTGGAACACTCAGGCCATGATCATGGACTCATTTTAGAATCCCCTACTTCCATACGCCTTGATCAAGTAATTAGGAACTTTTAAGTGAATTATATTGAAAATTGCCCAGTACATTCTGCTCTTGTTTTCTTAGAACAGGCCAAGATTCATCATGTTAAATTAAGCATCAAGAAAGAGGAATAACAATGGTATTTCCAGAGAATGGAGTGGAGCAACCTGAACTGGGTTTTGATGTCTTCAGGGCAGGAATAGGGATTTCTTGTTGAGTGTCTTCACAGAACATTTCTGAAAATGGCCACTTGCAATGTGTGATGCTTCTTCAATGGAGAGGGGCTGTGGTCATGTCTTTAAAAAAAAGTTATTATACTGAATTATTACTTATGACATTTTTTATCCATGCAGCCTTGAAATTAAAAAAAAAAAAAAGAAAAACAATGATGGAACTCATATTAACAAGTCCATTATGTCATAATTTTAGAAAAATGTCCAGAGATAGATGTTATGATGCAACCTTACTCATAAGCTAAAGAACCAAGATGACAGTTAATTGATGTTGAGAGATAATTTCTCTTCCCTTCAGCAATTAAAATACAGAGTTGAGCATGAGTCTGCAGAGAATCCTAAGTCTTAACAGTAAAATTTAGTGTCTGAGGCATTTTTCATAAGCTTTTCAATGTTTTCCTTCCTCCTCGTCTTAGGATTTTCTTTTCATTGCCCCCCAAATCGATCCCTCATTAGCAATGGCCCATGTTATCGGTTTTAGTATTTACAACTGTAAAAAGGGCTTGGGGTTACTCGTTTCTCTAAGCATTTTAAAATGGGACTTGAAAGAATAGTTGAACTACATTTTATATTATTTTAAAATAATTTTGGCATTCGTCCGCCCGAGCCTGTGCTCGTACAGCTCTTTGATTTATGATGATCTCACATCCTTTCAGAGACAACATTATTATGTCACTGAACCGGAAGTGCTGAGGTCACAAGTACATGTGAAGTAATTATGGGCCTGGAAGACCATGCTCAGTTCAAAGGCAAGCAAGCAGGGCTGAGCGAGAGGCTGAGGGACTCAGGGCAGAGGGGAAAGGAGAGAAGAAAGGAGCAAAGCAAATCCTCATATAGGCTCAGGGGCGTGAGCAGACATTTTACCCTCAGCATTTTCATACTATGCTTTGGGAAATGAAAAAAAAAAAAATGAAGGAAAAAAAAAAAAGCCAGTGAGCCTTTAAAACTTCGCTCTCTGGCGTTACTGAGAGAGGCTTTGGGAAACAGAGGGGTTACATAAATGAGAGCAGGTGCGGTCGTGCAGAGGTAACCATTCAGCATATGTAAGTGCAGTTGGAAAATCATTGTCTTGCAGAGAATACTCGAAATTGGTCCCTAATGGCCTTGGGTTTTGTCATATGGTCTTGATTATAAGGCTAAAATTGCATTGCCATGCCTTTAGTGTGAACGAGATGGATGGATAATTATTACGTGCGCTGAATACCTTTCTGCAAAGAGGAACCAGGACATCCCCGGCCACTGGAGCTCTCATTCCGCCCGGCTGTCAGAAAAGCTCGGAGCGGGCAATTCCTCACTCTGTTTGTGTGGGGGAGAAGTGGAAATGTGCCCCTCTGGTGGGGGGTGTTCACTCCCACGCACATAGACATACGCAGACCGTGGACAAACCAGAGTGGCCCCCCGTGTGGGGGATGGCGAGTCGGTGTTCACAGAAGCAGTGGTTATGAGGGGCACAAAAATGGAACTGTGAGCTCTGTAGAAGATTGATGGCTCTCAGTGGCGTCCACCTGCTAGGAGCGGACACCAGAGCCATGCTGGGAGAGATCTAGGGCTCGGGTCAAAATGCTGCAGGAAGTTTCAAATGATTGGCAATAGGCGTTGCCAAGCCAATGAGAAATATTTGTAAAGGAGAAAGGTTTCTAGAGACACTAAAAGGAAAAAAAAAAGTCTTCTCTTCCCCTTCATTACTATGCACTTTTTAAACCAATTTTGCTATTTCGCAAGCTCTGGACTCCTCTCAGAAGGTGGGTTTAATGACAGTGAACTTGAATTCCAGCGGCTGTTGCTGCTGAGAATAAATCGTCTGGCTGCTTGATAGTTGCTACCCTCACCCTGTCTGGTGAGGACATCAGGAGAAGGCACCGTGGGGAATCAAGGTAAACCCAGTGCTCTGTCCGGAGTGGGTAAGAAAGATTCAGGACTGCCCTGACATCTCTGGCCGTGACCACACGACCCATTCATCATGGGAGTGTTTATTATGGATCCTGGCCTTGAAGGCCGTGGCTTCCCCTTTCTGTGCGGCCCTTTGCAAAATATGGGCAATTAGCTACGAGGGCCACTGCCTCGTCCACACTGAGCCTTGAACTTTGGGGGCCGACACCGAGGGGAGAAACAAATCACAGTCTGCCGAACAGCTCCTGCAAAGTCTCGTGTGAGAGCAGACACGGGTTTGAGAGAACAAGGTGCTGAGTGCAAGATCAGCATTTGGAAGATTTCTGCTTGTGGTATGGGATTTGCCGCTCCAAGCACAGGCTGTGTATATCCAGAGGGGTCCCGTGAGTCACTTGATGAGCTAACTGGTCAATCACCCAGCTGTTTTGCTGTTAATACTTTGATTGCTTTTGATGCAGCATTTATATTGTTAGGTAAGGAGTAGCCAAAACCTGAAGGAGGGATGTTTCTTTGTAAATGAAAGAAGAGGGTGGAAAGGAAAAAGAAAACAGTGGAACCTCTCGCTCTACGCATAC
The DNA here is from genome assembly GCF_011764305.1 of Mustela putorius furo. Taxonomy (NCBI): domain Eukaryota; kingdom Metazoa; phylum Chordata; class Mammalia; order Carnivora; family Mustelidae; genus Mustela; species Mustela putorius. The sequence continues at coordinate 16,187,711 of NW_025421402.1, read as the reverse complement.
ACACATGCAAAACCAGTATGTGGTGCAGAACACACGTGTGTCTATACATAGTGTCTCTATGTTACTCTACAAAATTATTTAATGGAAAGCATTGAAGAACCTATAATAATTATTTTAGCACATTTAATACAAGCTTTCCTTTCCATATATATATATATATATATATATATATATATATATGACACATGGCTTCATTATACCCATTATTATGCTACACCACATGGTAATTAAATGTGGGATTCTAGGGCAATACAAGATGAGAGTTACACTATTTTGGTGCTGTTTTTAGCTTTCATTTCTATTGAAAACTACTAAATTAGGAGCATTTTTTTGATTCCTGATTTAGCTCTTTTTATAAGAAGCAGAAGCTAAAAACAGCCCAACCAAGCAGTTGAAGTCTTATCACAAGCCAGTAAGATCAATAGCTAAAAAAAGTATGAAAAGTTTTTGAGTGACAGCTTAAAAATGGAAAATTTAAATATATATCACTGCCTTCTGCTCCATTGTGTAATGCATAAAGCCCACTTTGGCAGTATGTTTTTAAGCAGTCAAAAAAGTGATTTATTATTATCACTAGATTTGTGTTTATGTTCTGTGCTGTAAACCATGCTTAGAGCAATATATCTGTATTAAGGCATTAATACTAGGAGTGCTACCTAAGCTTAACATTTCTAATACTCTTCAAAGTAGAGTTTATTGGGCTATAAATAGTAACATCAGTATTGACACTTGCTGCATCATCTCAGTGCTTGATAATGGGGTTTGATGCTAAATGACCATGCTGCTGACAGTATATAAAACATCAATAGTGACTACTGCTGTTATTTCATGGCTACTGCTGGTGTTCCTACTTTCCTTCGGTCTGCAGATCAGGAGATCTCTGCGTGCCGAGACCTTGCTAGATTTTCCCTGTGTTTGCTAGAGGGAGATAGATGATTGGAGGAAATCGAGTCTTGGTTTTAAACATTCTTGTTTCCTAGGACCCCTGATGTTATGTCATAAATACAAATAAATAATCATGGTTCACAGGAGTAAAGGGTAGTTAAGAAGTCAAGAGTCGAGTTTGGCATAACCTATACTGACATGGGGTCTTTTTTTTGATACGAAGCTGACAGTGGTTCAGTCATTGGACAAGTTTCAGTGGAAGGTTGACTACTCTCTTTGTCCGTTTGGGCTGCTATAACAGAATACCATAAACTAGGTGGTTTCTAAATAACAGAAATTGACTTCTTAAATTTTCAGAGGCTGGGGATTCCAAAATCATGGCTCCAGGAGAACAGATATCTGGTGTGGTCTCCTTCCTATGAAAGCTGTCTTTTCCTTGTATCCTCACATAGCTCAAGGGACAAGGGGTCTCTCTTGGGCCCATATGCTAAGAGCACTAATCCCACTGTGAGTGGGTTTCACCACCATGACCGAATCACCTCGTAAATCCCCCACCTCCAAACCACCATGACCTTGTGCATCATAATTCAGCACGAGAATTGGGCTCATGGGCACAAATATTCAGTCTGTAACAATTACCTTTGATGGCCACTGGTTCCATGGACAAGCATATGTACTAAGTTTCATTTCTTTTGTTGATACTATTTCAAGTCTGTTTGAGTTCTACCAGATACACGCTCCTTTATTAACAGCTATAAACAATGGAACCGCTCTTTCTTAAAAGTTGCCTTCAGGAGTCATAATAGTCACATAAATCATGAATATGCTAATTTATCAAGGTGCTTTAACTTTACTTTGTAAAGGCTAATGACATCTGTTGAATTAAGCTTGGAGTTCATTATGGTTGGAAGAGAAGAGCCCTATCTAGTAATTCATTTCTTCATTCATTCACCATACTTTCATGGAGCACCTGCTGTGTGCTAGAAACTGCGTGGCCTTCTGGAGAATTATGAATAAATGGGGCACATCCCTGATCCTAAAGACATAGTCAAATGATAGCCCATTTTGCTGAGTTAATCCATAGGAATTATGAAAAAGTTTTTTTTTTTTTTTTTTTTTTTTACTCCCAAACTCATAAAAGAGGTGAATGAAATGCATGGAATGGTAATGATCAAGCATATTTTTGTTAGCTTGTAATTTCTTGCTAGTTGGTCATAGAATATGATAGAGGCAAGCTCCTCGAGATACTAAGATACTCGTGTACTGCCTTTCTTACCTCAGATACCTTATCTCTTGGAGCAGACTGGATGGCGACAAGAAAGCTATTGGTTTGGGTAACCCATAAAGGACAGACAGCTTATGATGTAAGATATTAATTCCAGGTGTGCCAACCATGCTCATCATTATTGATCTTATTAAAAATGAAGTTAAGCAAGCATTGGCTACCTTCTTTCCATTGAAAGAAGGTAAATGCCAGAGTAGATGGCAAGCTAGGAGAGGGGACCTTCCCATCCGGAAAACTCAACTTTTCAAAGTTGCGCAAGATTGTGCCTTAAGGCAAACCTTTTATTCTCCCTTAAGGAAACTTCAGGATTATTTGACTTACCTTGCAGTAAATAAAGCCACATCGTTTGGGTGGGGGCAGAGAGTGACTTTGAGGTTAATGGACAGGAAACAAAGCCTGGGGGAGTCACCAGGAAACTTGTCTTTCTCTTTTTCCACCCACATTCAGGAGGGAGCAGGAGGTGGGTGTGGCTGGTCAAAACAGCACTGTTCCAGAAGCCAGTAGAAAGCAGAAAGCATTAAATTCTCCAGGGTCAGGATGGGGAAGGTGTTGGGAAGGCAGAATGCTCAGTTCTTTTCTAGTTGGTTCACTGACAGCTTTCGGAAAAGCCTTGAGTCCGTGGTAGACACCTTTCTCCTCCCAAGTCTGGCAGAGTTCCATAAAGAACTCAAAGCACATTAAGCATATGTTATTGTTTCTTGGGCCCTAAATACAGCCTTGTAAAAGTGCACCGAGTGATGGCAGAGTGGAGGCTAGCAGCCCGGGGACCTGTGAAATCTAGTGCTTTCTCATTGATTCCTCATTGCCTCCTTTATTCGTTGAAATATTCAGCTTTGGTCTAAAAAGCAGCTAAAAACCTTATGCAGAGAGCTTGTAAACAAACACCCACTTGAACCATCTGGTCTTGTAACACATACAAGTGATTAAGCTTCAGAGCTATGATTGTTAAATTTTTAAAAACACAACAATCCCAAACACCCCCAAATAGACTCCTTATACCAGTTTATAGAGAGGAAAACACGGGATGCTTTCTATAGTAAATAATATGGAGAGATTAAATAATCTTTTGATTTCCCTTCTCCTCCCCCTTTCTTTCTTCATTGTTGAGTGTTATAGAATGAGAAAGTCGTAAGATACAAACATGTAGACTAAAAATACATTTATAATTCTACCATACTGAGTCTACTTGATCAACAATTTAGGATAGTTGCTTATCTTTACCTTCATGATTATTTTTGCCCTTGCTAAAGAAACGTGTGCTAGAATGTATGCGTGTGTGCACGCAAGGGGAGTGTCTTTGTTCCTTCTAGAATATATTAAGCAATCCAGGCTATTTGCAAATAATGAATTCATACTTTTTGTCCATAATGACTGAAGAAAGTCAGGTCAGGGGGAAATTAAATATGTTAAGAGCTCTCATTTTAATTGTATAATATCGATACTGTCTTTAGAGTTAATTTCCTTGACAAGTTGTAGGGCCTATGGATTGGATTCTTCATATATTTCTAACATGGAAATGATTCTAAACTGCAACATTTCATTTAGGTGACATTACGGAAGTGAAAAAGAATTAGCTGCACACTCTACCACAAGCATGTGGAAATAACACAGCTTTCTAGTGGATGACTGTTGAAAGGAGAACCAAAAACACTCATGTGAAATAAAAGCTCTAAGTGAGAAATTAATAACATATTAATAACATATTAATAGCATATTAGGCCTCCGTTTCTATCTTCTGTTGACCAGCCCTCCTCTGTAGATTTAGCTGATTTATTCTATCAGCCGGAAGGAGGAAAGACAACAGTTAACAGAAGAGAAAGAGGGGCCTGGGTAGCTCAGTGGGTTAAAGCCTCTGCCGTCGGCTCAGTCATGATCCCAGGGTCCTGGGATCAAGCCCCACATCGGGCTTTCTGCTCAACAGGGAGCCTGCTTTCTCCTCTCTCTCTGCCTGCCTCTCTGCCTACTTGTGATCCCTGTCAAATAAAAAAAATTTAAAAAAATTAAAAAAAAAACACTTAAAAAAAAAAAAGAAAGAAAAGAAGAGAAAGAGTGTTCTGTGATGGTAATAGTGACTGGTGTAGCCAGCAAACCACCAAAGAGTAAATGGTTTAAACATAAGTCCATTTAATCCACAGTGGGTATTCCTGACTGAAGTGAGTCTCTTTCAAGTGGTGATTTGAAGGCTGAGCTCCCTCTGTCCTGTTGTTCCCTGACTTCAGTAAATGGCATCGAAGGTTGCCTGTCGCAAGGGAAATGCTACAGAATATCGTGTGTGGGCGTGTTTTATGGCCCGCCTATGGGGAAGCTTCTGTCCCTTCTGCTCTGTTTCCATGGAGGAAAGCTCAGTCACATGACCACACCTAACTGCAAGGGTGGCTGGGAAATATGGTGTTGCCCTGTGCCAAGGAATATGAGAAGATGAGTTTGGTGAACTGATGGCTAGTCTCCACCTTAAGAGGAAAAGAGGGAACCATAGGTGCTGATGCAGGGCACTCTATAGTATTTTTCATCTATTAAGAAGGAAACAAATGGAAGCCTTTTTCAGTGATGTGGTGGTCATCTGTCTTTCTGGAGGGTAAAAAAAAAGGAAAGAAAAGAAAACCCACCTGATTTATAATGTTTGCTGATTTCTGTGGTGTAAATACTCCCATGATGGCTGATTTCAGGCCACCAACATGAAGCCAAACAACATGGACCTGGGAATTTCTAGGAGGCTGAACGAGCCTTCTAGCACCACATTTTACTAAAGAATTCTGAGAAGACATGTCTGAGGCAGCCCATTTGGGAACAGGTCATGAATGTGCATTTGCCTTTTTGTGTCTGACCTCAGAAAGATTCACTTTGGAATAAGTTCTTTATCATTTAAAATACCATCAATGTCCAGGTATGGAATTGTATGGTACACCTGGCACTAATATAATACTGTTAACGAGAATTAAAATAAAAACTTTGAACAAAATTTAAAAAATTAAAACCCATCAGGGCGCTTGGGTGGCTTAGTTGGTTGAGGGTAAGCCTCTTGATTTGGGCTCAGGTTTTGATCTCAGGGACATGGGATCAAGCCCTTTGTCCAGCTCCATGATCAGTGGGGAATCTGCTTGAGATTCTCCCCACCCCACCCAAATAAATAAATAGACAAACCTTTAAAAGATTAAAAAAAAAAACATCAATGTGATATATTCATATCAACAACAGATGGGAGTCTACAGTTTTTGAGTCAGAGAAAAATAGCTCCAAGGTCACCAGGAGTCACGCTGCCGATCTGTACTGATCCTGGGTCACTCTCAGGCAACATGTAAAGCCTCTAGAACAAGTTTCCAAAGAGTGGACCAAGAAGTCAGATGTTACGTCTGGATTTTCATATGATTCTTCCTGTAATTGTTTTCCCCAAAGAGGGAAGGATTTGGAGATGGAATGGGTAATGGTGATGAGAGAAAAGAGATGCCAAGGAAGATTCCTTTGTTTCTGTCTGTACAATGAGGTGATGGTGGTGCCATTCCCTGTGAGTGAAGCAGAGGAGTGATATGAGCTGGTGTGTGTTTAAACAACAACAACAATGCCACCAAAACCTCTGAAAGTCACATGGATCCTCAGATCTCAATTGGTGAATAATTAAGATTGTTCTTCTCAGACCAATGGCTGTATAGTCTCCTAAAATCGCCACTCTTTCTTGTCTACCTTTTTTTCAAAGAGCCAAGCCATGTAACGATCAGTTGGACTCACTCTTACCTTCTTGATCCATGGAGATGTGGTGCTCTTGCATCAGAGTGCAGTCGTCCAGATGGGGGACGAGGCGTGTGATGCACTTGGCTTCAGCCTGTGGTTTTTGCTGTGTGTGGTTTGGTTTTCAAGTGTTAGCGTGCTTCAAGTGTTCAAGATGTAGCACCTATTGACCTGATGGCATGGGCTGAGTCTGTCTGCACTGTAAAGGCTCAGGGTTTCCTTTTAGGTGCTCGTCGCTCTGTGTAGTTCTGAGGGTTAGAAAAACATCAGCAAGATTCCAGGGTGAACTTTCTGGTTGGAATACCAGCTGAGGCCGATCAGCACCTAAGAATGAACAAGATCTGCAGTGCATCGGCCATAGTCCATTACTGGTTTGTTTGAGGCTGATTGCTATTTTGGGGAAGTGCTAAAACTGACAGACTCAAGCATTGAGGTTTCTCAAAAAGTTAATCCATTCACTTAGTAAATAATGAGCTGTTCTGGGGAATAGTTCTCCTTCTCCCATATTTTTTTAATGATGGTGAAAAGTAAGCTGCTTTAAAAACTAACTTTCTTTATGCTAACCCCCCATTGTTTTTTTTTGTTTTGTTTTGATTTTTGTTTTTTGTTTTCCTGAACTGTGGTCTGCCAAAAAAAAAAAAAAAAAAAAAAAAAAAAAAAGAACTAGGGCTTGGCGCACCGGTTTTGATCAGACCAACCATCAGAATCATAATGTCCTAAGTACAAAGCTCACTAATTGAATTTCATTCACTGGACTGAAATATAGCAGCCAAGACAGAGAACACTGTCGACTGTTTTTTATGAGGTCCAGAGTCTAAAGTCATTTGTAAAATGTGAGTGATGCAATTTCTTGTATCTTTCATTTAAAATGCTACTTGGTAAACAGTGTTTCAGATTAGTGTATTTGTAATTTAAATGAAGACAATACATCAAGCTGAATCTGAAAAGAAAGAAGTTTAGGAAATGATTCATTCCTCTTTTTGTGTGAGGTACTGTAGAAAATAATAAATAAATAGCTAAGGAGGGAGGGTGGTGGGGAAAGGTATGTGGATTTTAAGAGACAAAACTGAACTATTTCTAAAAACAGAGTCAATCCCAACAGCTAAGTCTTTGTTTTCTTCAAGCAGACTAATACCTTCTGCCTAATTCATTTTTTATTTTCTCTTGGGGTTGGCTTGCAGATTTGCCTCAACAAAGGAAGCATCATGTTACATCTTTTAAATAATTGATGGCTCTCAGTCCAAGCCAGCTTGAAGGAAATTCTGAAAATAGGTACTGATTGAGCAGATGCCTCCTTCCTCCTCCCCATTCCCTTCTTGAACCCTCCTCGCTCATCTCTATACCTTGCTGCTTTGCCTCCTTCTTGACCGGTAGAGGATGGTGATATCCTTTGGACTTGGGTTTTATCTACCACTTGGTATCCCATATTTGTTTCGTATCATTCTATATATTTTATTAAAGATGGGGGAACTGTTAATTATAAGCTGATTGCTGTAATGAAGAGTTCTTAATTAATCACGAGAAATGTTGTCATAATCACCACAGAGATGGTTTGTTGGGACGATTAGAAAATGAGACTTTGAGCTTGTCCGTCAATATTCAAAGTATGCTGTCACCAAGGGTCAGGTTGCCCCGGAAGCTGGGTCGGCTGTGGACTTGCCAACTCCAGCTGTTCTGCAAGTTTAAATACTGTAAGCTGACCCATGTTTCCACACCCCCCTACCCCCAGAGAGAGAAAGGCACCTCCATCTTACTTCACTGTTGAGGCATTAGCTAATGTCTACAGCTTGGAAAAACCATCCCTGCTTAAAGGCATGTGTGGTCGGTAGGAGCTTTGGGCTGGTTCACCATGAACCTGCCTTCGGGTCATGACTTTGTGAGTCACTTTGCCTTCCAAGGCCTCCCTTTCCTCACTGGGGAAATGTAGGCTTTGGAGTGGATTATCTCCAACATCTAGCCAGCACTGGTATTCTTGCTTCCTCCAGAGACAGGAATGAACTACAAGGAAGTTGCTCTCCTTTTGAGAGCATTAATGCACTCCAACTTGGAGTGAATATACTATGTGCTCGTTCGTAGTTCTCTTCCTCTTTCTTCCCATTCTTTTTCTTTTCTTTTAGCCTGTCACTAACTTCTTCTTGTCTACTACTTGCCCCCTTTCCTTTCCCTTCCTGACTTTCCACACTACCAGGGTCAGGGTGGAAGGAAAATGATTGGCAATGTCTTAGAGTCAAGGATCTCAGCCTCTTACTTTTAAAATATCCTGCCTTCAAAGAAGAGCTTCCTCCCTCAGAAATTGCCTCCCAGGGTAACCAATTTGATTGAATTTGGGAAGACTAGCTATAAAGTGGCAAGTACTGGGAGATGTAAGTCTGGAATTCTAAGTTGGAGCTCAGTTGAACTGGGGAAAGCTTTACCTTGTATCCATCACTGAAAAAGCTGTATCAAAATTGATGGATTATTGTCCACTCTCAAAATACCATGTTGCTTACATTGTTCCATTTTTTTCTTCCATTATGGCGGGCTTGGTGAGGGGTGGGGAGCTAAAGCCATCTTTGCCCCAAATCTTCCCAATAACCAGTAGCTTGTTTGAATATCCCATCACAGCCTAGGAGAATGTTTTCTGATTGCCTCTATTGAAATCTTGGGGGAAAAAAATCTTCAAATAATCAAACCTATTTAGAGCCACACAAACAACATATGGCAGGGAATCTAGAAAGTTGAAGAACTTCTTCTGTGTATCTTCTACTATCTGACTGTATTCTAAAGTTATATTCAGAAGGATTAAAGGGACTATTTGTGTTTTCCCTTTTAAAAACCTACTGGTATCTATTCGTTTTTGAGACTATATTATGCACAGGCTTTTGTATCTGTATGTAAGTAGATTACAGGTGATGCCTCCCAGTGAGATATACTCCCAAGGTTTCAGAATTCAAAATGTGCTTTTCGCTAAATTACTAGTTGGGTTTTACTGTAGTGCTGCTACATTTCAGGAACATTCTGTGCTAAGTGGCCTCTCTTTTTATGGGAATATCCATTCTTAGCACCATTTGGGGACCCAAGGATCAGATCTTTCTCCCTCCGAAGGTAGGAAGGTAACTCCCTGTCTTCTAAGGAGCTGACTGCAACAATCTAGACTATCGATGGTGAAGATGGTGAGGTTGGGGTAGTACAAGTCCTGTAGCCTTAGGGTCGGTGACTTTGAGTGATGGAACCCTAGGTTTGCTCTAAAAATGTCCTCTGGGTGACGCTCAGGGGGCTCATTCAGTTGGGCATCCTCCTCATGATTTTGGCTCAGGTCATGATCTCATGGGTCATGAGACTGAGCCTTGCACTGGGCTCTGGAATGCTCAGCCAGAAGTCTGCTTCTCTCCTTCTCTCTCTTCCTCACCCTCTGCCCCTCTCCCTGCTTGCGGGTGTGCGCTCACACTCTCTATCTCTCTTTTTCTCCAATAAATAAAGAAATAAAGTTCCTGTGGGTTAGGGAAGGGAATCCAGGTGCTTCCTCCCCTAACCACTGCTGTGCAACCATAGTGGGATAGCACTCTTCAGGCTATAATCTATTTGTAGGATGCCCTCTGAAGTTGTGCAGTGCAAAATCCATATGAATGTATCTGGTAGTTTTTAACCCTGGAATTTTTTTTTTTTTTTTTTTTTTGGCAGTTCAAGTTGTCTAATCTCAAGGATTAGTCGAGTATAGGTGGTTCCTGGCTTACAAAATAGTAGTGTCCTGTGTACATTTTAATTGTTGTTTGTAATTCAGAATATTTCCAGACAGAAAAGTTACAAAAGTAGTAGTAAGTTTCTAGATTAGCCACAAGAAGTTTGCTTACTCATACTGTAACTGAACTACTAGAAGTTTCTAAGAGTTTTGTTTTCTGCAGTAAATCACCTGCAATATTGATAAAGAAATCTTCCACCTGGATGGGTTGTCATCATTTAAAATGGAGTTAATCTGGGGGAAATGCAGGTTGCATTTTGTTGTAAGAGGAGATCTTTGAGGTAATGGGAACAAATTCCCATTCTCTTCCAGTGCCGCCTTCCCTCTTCCCCAGGACCCTTGAATGGGACAAACATGAAATGGAACCTGGGATATATATATAGTAAAGATGGGGAAAAGTATTCAAAGAGTTAGATTCTAATTCAACCTTCCTCCCTCCTCTGAAGAATTCCCAAATAACAAGCTCCCAGTTGCCCCATGAGACAAATAATTCACGTACCTTTGGTCCTAGAAGACAACACATTTTTTCAGGAGTTCTAGAAGCACTATGCATCCATTCTTTCTCTCCTTGCAGCAATTCCTAAATACCTTGCACATGACTGAAAGGGAGTTGAGTAACTAAGGTGGTACTGCTTCCTCACCAAGACTCTGAGAGCAGGATGTGGCTGGTGGCTGATGTGGGCTGCCTCCCGTGTATAGGGGAACTCCCAAATAACATGATCCTGAGTGGAATGCCTCTGCTGAGACACGAGCTCAATGTGTGGGATTAAAAGGAGAACTCATTCCAAAAACTGTTGTCATCATGTGAACATTATTTTTAATTTTCATTAATTTCAGTGGTGGGGTTTGACAACTTGTATATTTCAAATGTTAATGTGAACTCACAGCCATGTTGGTCATGGCCATTGGCAACATCACACAGATAGCAACTTCTTATCTGATGAAATCAGCACCTAAAGGAATTTGATTCTCCAAATCCTTCTTTTATAAGATATACCTCATTTTTAAAAAAAGACTTTGTTTATTTATTTGACACAGAGAGAAAGAGACACAGAAAGAGAGGGATTACACGCAGGGGTAGTGGGAGAGGGAGAAGCAGGCTTCCCGGTGAACAGGGAGCCCAAAGCAGGGCTCGATCCCGGGACCCTGGGATCATGAGCAGAGGCTTAACAACTGAGCGACCCAGGCACCCCAAGATCTACCTCATTTTATTGCATTTTGCTTTATGGCACTTTCAGATACTGTGTTTTTTACAGATTGAACGCTTCTGGCCACCCTTCTTCAAGCAAGTCTACTTGTGTCATTTTTTTCTTCCATTTACTCCATGTGACATTTAGCTAATTCTCCCAATATTTCAAACATTTTTGTTATTATTGTATTTGTTTTGGTGATTGGTGATCAGTGATCTTTGATGTTACTATTGTAATTATTTTGGGGGGCCACAGACTGCACTCATAGAAGACAATGAACTTAATGGATAAATGTTGTGTGTGCTCTGACTGCTCCACCAACTGGCCATTGTCCTTCTCTCTCTCCCCTCTGGTCTCCCCATTCCCTGAGACACAGCAATATTGAAATGAGACCAATTAATAAGCCTACAATGGTCCCTGAGTGTTCAAGTAAAAGGAAGGGTCGCATGTCTCTCACTTGACATCAAAAGCTACAAATGATTAAGCTTAGTGAGGAAAGCCTGTCAAAAGCTGAGATAGGCCAGAAGCTAAGCCTCCTGCTCCAAACAGTGAACCAAATTGTAATGCAAAGAGAAACTTCCTGAAGGAAATTAAAAGTGCTACTCGCAGTGAACACAGCAGTAATAAGAAAGTGAGACACCTGTTGTTGGTACAGAGAAAGTTTTAGAGGTCTGAATAGAAGAGCAAACTGGCCACATAACTTTCTTAAACCAGAGCATGATCCAGAGCAAGGCTCTAACTCTCCAATCCTACCAAGGCTGGGAAAAGTAAGGAGGCTGCAGAAGAGAAGTATGAAGCTGGCAGAGGTTGGTTCATGAGGTTTAAGTAAAGAAGCTGCCCTATAACATCAAAGGACAAAGTGAAGCCCCAGGTGCTGACTCTGGATTTCAGTTCAGAAACTGCAGCAGGTGATCCAGGAGGTCTAACTATGCGATGGTGGCTACGCCAAACAGCAGATTTTTAATGTCGATAAAACAGCTTTTTCTTAGAAAAAGATGCCATTGAGGACTTTCATAGCTAGAGAGGAGAAAATAATGCTTGGCTTCATAGGTTCAAAGGACAGGCTGACTTTCTTGTTAGGGGCTCATGCAGTTGGTGACTTGAAGTTGAAACCAGTGCTCATTTACCATTCCACAAATCCTAGGCCTCTTAAGAATTATGCTTAGTCTACTCTTGCCTGTGCTCTCCAAGTGGAACAGTAAAGCCTGGATGATGGCACATCTTCTTAAAACATGGTTTACTGAATATTTTAAGAGTACTGTTGTGACCCTACTGCTCAGGAAAAAAAGATTCCCTTCACAATATGATTCTGTATTGACTATGCACCTGGTCACCCAGGAGCTCTGATGGAGATGGACAAGATTAATGTTTTCATGCCTGTGAACACAACATCTGTTCTGTGGCTCATGGGTCAAGGAGTTATTTTGACTTTTGACTCTTAATATTTAACAAATACATTTTATGGGTTGTCTGGGTGGCTCAGTCATTTAAGCCTCTGACTCCTGATTTTGGCTCAGGTCATGTCAGGGTCGTGAGATTGAGCCTCATGTTGGATATCATACTAAGTGTGTGGCCTGCTTAAGATTCTCTCTCTCCCTCTCCCTCTGCCCCTACTGGTACCCCTCTCCACAACACACATGACCTTCGCACTCAGGCTCACTCTCTCTCCTAAAAAAAAAAAAATAATAATAATGATTCCTCTGATTTATCTGACAAAATAATGGAAACATTTGGAACATTCACCATTCTAAATGCTATTAAGAACATTTGTAATACATGGGAAAAGGTCAAAATATCACATTAACAAGTGTTTGGAGGAAGTTGATTCCAGCTCCCATGGATGACTTTGAAGAGTTGAAAGACTTCACTGGAAGAAGTAGCTGCAAATATGGTAGAAGTAGCAAGAGAACCAGAATTAGAAGTGGAGCCTGAAGATGGGACTGAATCGTGTAACCTCGTGATATAATTTGAATGGATGACGAGTTGCTTCTTGTGTCAGAGCAAAGAAGGTGGTTTCTTGAGATGGAATCTAGTCCTGGTGAGGGTGCTGAAGAAACTATGAAGATTTGAAAGGGCAAGAAAGGGTTTAGAATGTTTCAGAAGCTTAGTTGATGAAGCAGAGACAGAGGTATGGGAGGATTGACTCCGATTTTGAAAGAAGTTTTACTGCGGGTAAAACGCCGTCGAACAGCATCACATGCCACAGAGAGATCATTTGTGAAAGGAAGAGACAATTGATGCAGCAGACTTCATGAGCTTATTTCAAGCCATTGTCTCAGCCGCCTCAGCCTTCAGCCACCACCACTCTGACCAGTCAGCAGCCATCAACACTGAGACTCTCTACCGCAAAGAAATTATGACCTACTAAAAACTCAGATTATGGTTAGCATTTTTTGGCAATAAGGCATTTTTATAAAAGGGTATATCCATAGTTTTTTAGACATAATGCTACGTCTTAACAGATGACATGTAGTGTAAATGTAACCTTTATATGCTCAGGGAAATTGAAAAATCCCTTTGACTCGCTTCCTTGCAATTCTTGCTCATGGTTGTGGTCTGGAACCCATGGGTGGTATCTCCAAGTTATGCTTGTACTTCTTGAGTTGTACGCTTCCTTAAAAAAAAAAAAAAAAAAAAAAAAAAGTAACAACCTAAATTAGTTCCCCTCAGACTTCTTACCCTATGGTGTCTGTTGGGTGGGTTCTCTCCTCATGGTTCCTTAGACTTAAACAAATTACAGCTTTTTTAACAGGTCTCCTGTGTTCACAGTCCCAGGAAATAAATAGGGTTGAATTCCCACGTTCGAGTCATCTTACCTTGTTTCTTGCTTATTGGTTTTCCTGGAAATGTCCTCCTGTTTTTATTTGAAAAGCACCTTTCTTTCCTAATTCTAGACTCTGCCAACTTCCAGTTTCCACTGCAAACTTCTTGGTCTCTGGGCTTAGTAGATCTTTGGCTCTCACTGTCTCTAAGAATTTATTTCCAGATTATCCCTTGTCTTCCAGTAATCACGTTGTTACTCTTCAGCATGAAAGCAAATGATCAGGGTTGGCTTCCAGTTGCTTTGTTGTAGTCTGGAGGTATTAAGGTGAAGTTGGAAATGAAACCTCAACTTGCTTAATTGTCAAGCGTTTTACTTTTAACTTCGTTCTTTAAAGGGCAAAAGCTGCGAGTGTGAGGTGTGTCTTCCAAGCACGTGATTCAGAGCCCCTCCGAGAATCTTCAGGCATCTCTTTGAAGTGTGCACTCCCCAAAGGCTACAGCTACCACATTCATGCCTCAAGGGGCATGACAGAAAAGGGCCCACTGCCACCTGATGAATGAGTTTCTACATCTTTCACTTACTAAACTGCACTGGAGCGTCTACCGAATAAAATTGTTCGAGGCCCTCCAGTTCTCCATTGCTCACATCCTCATTCCCTCTTCCCTGGGCTGCAAGCCCACCGCGAATTTCCCTGGATGTCCAAAGGGGCCACATGGTTGCTCTGAAGAGTTGTCTTTTAGAGGAGGGTAAAGATGGGAGAGATGTTCCGTTGAATCACGTGGAATTTCCTTGTGTGTCCATCAAGATCGGTAGAACATTGATAGCTTCATAGGGCTCCACCTAACAGTTGCTCCTGATAAACATTCTGTCTTGAACAGAAGTGCATTTTGAAAGGCATGCTTGGCTAAGACCCGCTGAGGAGTTATTTAAAACAGAAGCTTCATGTTTTTCCCATCAGGACACTCATGCTTCTCAACCTGCTCTCTTTTATCTTTCTGAGGGTAAGAGAAATACCCGACCGGACCCTCATATTTGGAGAAATCCATCTATTTTGAGTCTGATGTGAAATAAGCAGAGAATCCGTTGGTCCCTGTGTTTGAATGTTTTTTCTGTAAGTTATAAATGGGAGTTATCATGGAAATTGCTATTAAAACCCTAACCAGAGCCTATAAATAAGAGAGGAGCTAAAGATTAATAAATCTGATGAAGCTGAGAAAGAAGAAAACTTAAAATAAGAAATGAGGACCGGACCTTAGTTGGAGTGTTAAGACGGTTCTGAGTCTATATATAGGAAAATCAAAAGACTTGCTAAAGGCAGGGTATGCGAAGCCATAGCTATTAAAGTGTGCTTAACTCGATTGCCTGGGAGATTTTATTAAATGCGGTGGCCAAGGAAATTGACCTCACTTTTTTTTTCCTTTTTTGGGTTGGATCCTTGCTCACGTCACATAAATGAATAGAGCTGACAATTTACTGGCTCATCAATGAAACAATATTAAATTATGAAGATGTAAGGAAAAAATCCTACGCTAACATTGTTGCAGTTTGAAAGGTAAGCTGTCCCCTACAAGAGTAGGAGATATTAATGTTCATTTCGAAAATGATATAATGTAATGCCAGGTGGTACACATTATAGGGTTAAGTGCCCTCTTGATAGCTGTGATTCACGGTGGTCCTGTCACGCAGCTCGTCAGCCACGCACATGTAGAGGCTCCTAGGTTTCTCTCATTCTGTCTTTTAAAATGCAAAAATGTCATTTTTCATGCTTTTAGAGTGTTTTAGGGGATATTCCGACCAATGGGACTTTACTGAGTGTGTGTCACAGTGATCGTGGGGTTCCTTTTGGAAGTAACCTGTTTTTATTGATTTACTATTTTGACCTTTAAGCCTGGCTCTCAGGGTCAGATTATTTCTTGATTCTGGTCTCTGGGGATGCACCAAAAGCAAAATACAGTATTTGTCTTTATGTCGGGTCCTGTGCTTAAGATAAGACACCTTCTCTTCCTAATTCTGTCTTCTGTGAAATTACTGAAGATTCTTGGTATGACTCTGTTACCACGTGAATTCCCGGTACTTGACAAGTATTCCTAGACGTTAACGTTAAGTCTTTTTTCACATCGTTTTTGAAGGAAAATCATCTTCCTGTTCTGGGCCACCTCCTGTTACTCGGTTGGTGCACCAGACCGACCCAGGTCAGCCTCTTGTGTTTCTGAGCCCCATTATGGTGATGGCCGACGGGATCAGAGGGTGGAGGGGTCTTTAGGTGGAAACAGCCCCTGCTGCTATCTGACTCTCAAAGGGGTCCACAACCCCGGGGAAGGTGACAGACCCCCACCCTAAATGGTCAGCTGTTCTGAGGTATATCAGTTACTCATTTTTTTACCCCCTTCCCGGCCGCAGAGGCTGCTGCGGAGTAGGGATGCGGAAAATCCGTGCGCCCTCGCCCCCCGCCCACGATGCCTCTCTGTCCTGCTCAGGCCTGAGCCCGCTGCAGCAAGTCCGGTGTTCTGAACAGCGTTCGGCAGATTTTTGCTTCAATGTGGAAAATGGCACTTTAGAAGTGGAATTACCTTGTTCATGGCACCCGAGTTGCTTAATTTGCAAATTGAGAATAATTTAGGCAATGGGAGAATATGTTTCCATGTGTGAAGTGGATTGAAATGAGTTCAGTGTTCTCTGCTCCTTCAGCTCAAACTATCATAAAACGGAGTTCTGGCCCAAAATCACTCGGTTATAGGATTCTGAGATAGCATCTGTTGTTTTGTGTGGCGTCGGTTTAGTTTTAATTACTGGTGATACTTAAATCTGCTTCTGGTAGACTGCGGGTATGCCCTGCTTTAAGGAAGCGGAATGGGCTTCAAATTCATGCTCACGGTGCCTTTGCATGAAGGGACAGTTATTGGCACTCTAAAAATATCTCGGCTTTATAAAATAATTTATCACAAGATTCCTTTAAATAACCAACTCTCTTCTTCGCGCATTCAAAATATGATTTGATTTGAAAAATCAATGTCCACTCACTCAACTTTTCAAGAACACATCTGCTTTGTCATGGGAGGCAGGTGAACGGAGAAAAACCCCAGCGACAAGGAATGAGGGTCTTAAGTGAGCTGAATAGGAATTAATTTTAATTTAGAAACGAATTTACCTTTCTAGAGTTTCCCAGGGAAAACACCTTCACCTTGATCACCTCCAAAGTACATAAGGAAAAAAAAAAAAAGCAGGCCAATTTGAGTTTGGAGAAGATAAATCTATTTCTTCGGTGGGTCGCATTCTGCATTAAGCATGTGCGTAGAAGTGAGGTTTGCTTTGATCCTGACTATTAAAAGTTTATTTTTAAACTCAGACTGGGCAGACATCCAGGGATGCTTTCTCCCCGTAGCACATCCTGGTTTCAGGTCCTCAGCCTGGCGGAATGCAACTAAGCAGCAGGAAGTAGTTGAAAAGTGTGGAGACTTGATGAGTGTTGAGGGTTTTTGTCTCCCCCACCCCTTCCTCCCCTCCATTTTTGAAATTCAAATTGAATGCAATTTTCAGCTCATTTGAGCCAAAATATACTGTTGTTGAGCTTCAGTGGCTCTTAAATTCAAACTCACAGGAGAAAACAGATATCATCTGTCACAGAGGGTAGGAGAGGGAACACTCCCGCATTTTATTCATGGGAGGCAGAGCTCTAGTAACTAATTCAAACCTTTCTGACTAATCGACTAATCATTCACCAGCAAACTTATCAGCTAATCAATGAAACCTTTAAGACACTCATCTTTGGAAGTCGGGAGTAATCCACCCCCTTCCTTTAAAAAAAAAAGTCATTGTGCAGGTCTATTTTTGTATGGTTGGGATTTTAATACCTTTTTTTGCAATCTGAAACGGAATATCATGGCAATCTTTTTCCTGCCCTTCCTGACGATTTTATTGTTTCCATCTTTAATGTCTTTGTCAATGCTTTTTATTTATGACTGAGGATTAGCAGAAAGCTTACTGCTGGCTAAGTGAGGCAAAAATCCAGAGTTTTTTCTTCACTAAACAGACTGCCTGGAAACTAGTCTTCTTTCTTGGGGCAAATATAAATACCAATTAAAAGAGGAAGACCCACTCCTACAGCCCTTGAGTTTGCAAGTGTGGCTTGTCTCTGGGGTGGTTGCCTCAGCGAGGCTTGAAACTGCCTCTTGGGAAACTTCTGCCTCTGGATATGAGCCCAGGGAATGCAAATGATTTGAATAAATGATAATCTGAAATCCCTACTCTAATTTCAGAAAGGATGTGATGTTGCAGTTCTGGTCCTGAAATATAGGTTTTATGCCTTACTGCTTATGTGCTTATCTTTGACTGTTTTAATGACATCCAAAATTTCCATGGGAACATAAAGTCCATTAGCCTTCTCTTTCTTTCCCCTTTTTTTTTTTTTTTTTTTTTTTTTTTTTGTCGAGGTCTGTGAGAGACTATTATGATGTTATTTCAAAGTAAGCAGGAGAAAAACAATTTGCTCCTTAAATATCATCTCTAATGAAATTAGCTTCTCCCCATCACATTTGGAGTTTAAAAATGTTTCGCAGTGAGTATATGATCACGCCATATATATTTATACTTAAGTGTGTATGGATCTACCTGTCTCCAAGGTGTCCAAGGTAACAGCCAGAATTTCTAAACAGTCATTTTCAATTAATAACGGCATCAGTGGCTGTCCTCTGAGTGGTTATGTGCTTGTGCAGATATTTGGCCTCTGGTCAGACATTTCTTCCATTGCCTTTATCAAAAAGAATACCCTAACTTGTTAACCTGTTTTCTCACTATTATACTTTAAGACTGTATTGTTGTTTCTTTGACTTCAACATAAGAAGCCAAAAACCTACCTTGACAAGGAATCCGCCTTTTTAAGTAATTGCACGTTAGTTAACAGAATTTTAACTTTTCTTCTAAAATGTCGGATTGCTTCACTAGGCAAGTAGTTACTGAGTGCTTACTATGTGCTAGGCATTCACTGTGCTCAGACTTGTAACATACACAATAGTGACTTCCTAAACCTGCGTGAGGCAGACGCAGGCGACAAAAAGTAACAGCCTCCATGAGGCCAGAGAACGTGAAGCTTGAGAAGCCCCCAGGTTCTCAAATGATTCTCAAATGCGCAGTCCCTCTCCTTTTCCTCAGGCGGATTATACACAAATAATCAGGGAAAAGGATAAGAAATCTACATACTTAGGTGCTGAACGTATCCTCTTTTTCAAAAAATGCTGACATCACCAGGCAAGGGAAGGCAGGTGGGGGCTGGAATCTTGTACTGCAGGGTGCGTAGGCCAGGGGTCAGTGGAGGGAAGCGAGGAGACCCCGTTCAGGAGGGAGGAAAAGCTGGAGTGGAAGAGAGAAGGTTCGAGGTAGGGGCTCAGTGGCCTGCTGTGGAGCTTGCTTACACCCCCAAAGGCCAATTGTGATACTTCTAGAAATTCCAGGAACCAGCTTTTATGACATATGATTAAATATTAAATTACATAAACTTACAATAAATTTATTCTATTAAAAACAAAAGTAATGACTACTGAAAACTTCTCACTTCCTGATTATTTCCCCTCCTGCACTGCAATCAATCACCTGCGCCCTTGAGGCGTGTCTGTCCTATCCGGATGGGGAAAATCGGAGCCGGTCCGGCTCTCCTGTGCTGCCCATCTCCTCCCCGGGGCGTGTACCCTGGTGTCATGCTGGTTGCTAGATCTCAGCCGTGGTAAGAGTATTTATTCCACAGAAATTGGCAAGTGCTAAGAATTGGGGCTTTTTTTCATTGAGAGCCGATTATTAAAGACAGACCAGACAAACACGGAGAGGAGGGGCGGGAGTGAGGCTTAAGACCTGGAAGGCGTGAGAAGACACATACCAGAGGGCAGGGTTACTCCAGGACCAGGCTTCTCTGTTATTGAAGAGCAGAGCATTATGTTACGTACCTGGTTCCCGGTGATGGAGAAATCATTGGGAGCCGCTGGCTATTTTTAACACACGTTATTATTATTCTAATACACATTCACAATAGAAAACTTTAAAACAGAATAATAGCTTACACATCTGTAATTCTTGGTATGTGCCCCCACACTTTTTAAGTGCTCCAAATATGGTGAATCATTTCATCCTGAAAGTAGCCCCAACAAGTAGTTTTTATTATCCCATTTTATTATTTCTTTATTTTTTTTAGATTTTATTTATTTGAGAGAGAAAGAGCGAGTGAGAGAGGGAGCATAGGCAGGGGGAGAGGGAGAAGCAGGCTCTCTGCTGAGCCGGGAGCCTGATTCGGGGCTGCATCCCAGGACCCTGAGATCATGACCTGAGCCAAAGGCAGAGGCTTAACCCACTGAGCCACACAGGTGCCCTAACTATCATCATACTTTTTTTTTTTTTTTTTTTTTTTAAGATTCTATTCACTCATTTGACAGACAGAGATCACAAGTAGGCAGAGAGAGAGAGAGGGAGGGAAGCGGGCTCCCCGCTGAGCAGAGAGCCTGACACGGGGCTCGATCCCAGCACCCCGGGATCATGACCTGAGCCGAAGGCAGAGGCTTTAACCCACTGAACGACCCAGGTGCCCCCTATTACCACATTTTTAAATGGGGAGACTGGGTCCAGAGAAGTGCTGGACTCCCGCCAAGTAAAGGATTCAGGCGGTTCCCCCCAGGGGCTCACTCTGGTCTGCTGCTGTTCCATGCAGACATGACTTCTGGCGAGGACCCGCCCCCTGGAGCACTTCTGAGAAACCGAACTAATAAAAGCAGGATCATTTAGGAGAGAGAAGGGCACTCCTTTGGTTGGAGACAATTAAAATTTGGGGTGTGGGGAATCTAAGGGACGAGGTTCCCTTAGCAGATCAGCTTAGAGAAGGAGTCCAAGACTGAAATAGAGAAAACAAGTGTGCGTGGTCGTGAGAAAATATTCATCATCACGTGGATCAGGCAGAGAAAGAAGAGCTTTAGGGAAAAAGTAAGCGTTAGGAAGAAGACCAAGAAAAAATCTGTGACAGAGAGAATGAGCAATTGGAAAGGGAAGAGAAATAGGGGCGGGCACAGCGTAGGGCGTTATGAAGATAAGGTGGGGAGGGTTTGGGGAAGGAGTTGCTAATCAACACCACCACGGGCTTCTGTGAGATTTTATAATGGTAACCATGTAATTTCTCATCCCAATTGATCACTTTGGGAGTGAAGGGGATACTATTAATAATTCGGCCAGGAAACAAACATAACAAGTCTACGGTGATCTATGGCCAATGCTAGGTTTGCAAATGGATGGGAATTGATAGATTTCTAAGAATTCATGATCATCTGGAAACTATTTCTCTTTGACCAACATTTGCTGAGCATCTACGGTGAGGAATGCAAAGTGCTAAAGATAAAGATACATATGGCAAAGTTAAAAAATATATTTTGTTGGGGGGAAAACAGAGAAACTTGGTGGATGAAGCACAGTTTTCCTTGACTACACACACCCAGAAGTCGTCAGTATTCACAGTGTATTAATAGCTTTTTCTACATATTCCTATGGTTATAGAGATACCTATCTAACTAGTTTTGTTTCCAACTAAAGCAATGCAACATGCCACATATCAGCCTGCAACTTACTTGTTACAAAAGTATGCATCTTTTCAGGTGAGTCAATAGTTAACATCCTCTTAAATGAACATAACCTATTTGCTTTTTCTCTTATTGATGAACATTTAGCCCGGTTTGGGTGCTACTTCTGTAATGCTATGTACGTCCTTAGTTCTTGTGTTCTTATTTACATAGGAGAGAGGGCTAGAAGTAGGATTGCTGAGCTGGAGTAGTTTTACAATAAATTGTTGGTGGATAATTTAAAAATTATATAATATACCACTTCTACCAACCTTCTATAAACACCCATTTCCTAGTTAGCCAGAGTGCTATGAGACTCACATTTTTGACCAATTTATTATTGGGAAGTGGTGTATTATAGTTATTTTATTTATTTATTTTTTTTTTATTTATTTTTTTTTTTAAAGATTTTATTTATTCATTTGACAGAGATCACAAGTAGGCAGAGAGGCAGGCAGAGAGAGAGGTAGAAGCAGGCTTCCCGCCGAGCAGAGAGCCCGACGCGGGGCTCGATCCCAGGACCCTGAGATCATGACCTGAGCCGAAGGTAGAGGCTTCAACCCACTGAGCCACCCAGGTGCCCCTATTATAGTTATTTTAATTTGCATTTTAAAAGCTATGAATGAAGCTGAATATCTTAATTTTTATTGGTTGTTTGTATCCTTTTTAGTGAATTTGCACTTTCTTATTCTCTTGCCAGTTTTTTCCTGTTGAAATAGTCATCATTTTCCTTATTTGCTGAAACTTCTTGCACACTAAGAACATTAACCCCTTTTCAATGTTACAAAAATCTTTCCTCATTTTTACCTTTTCATTTTGCTTTCGATTATCATCAAGGAGAAGTGGTTGAATATCTTTTGTTTTATTTTTTGTGGCTTCACATTTTTCTGTCTTGCTTAGTTTGATCCTTCTCCCTCAAAAGAAAGAACACCAGTAGTAATTTTATTATAAGCCTCCTACATGTTTTTTGCACCTAATACTTGATCCCCACAGCACATGGACTAGTTGTGATGATGTCTGCAGAGTGGATATTTCCATTTCATTGGGTAAGAGCTCTTACTAAGAGGTACCCCCAGAGCCATGAGAATCCCAAAGAGGTACCTGGATCAGTAGGATGGAGGGGGAAGGGAGTGCAGCTGGGCTTCCTGATGGGTTGACATCTGAGGTGAACCTTTAAGCTGAGGTAGCAGTGGTAGCTAGGGCTCCCAGCTGAGGGAAATGGCAAGCTAAGGAGACTTGGCCACTTTGAGATGGCAGTATGTTTGACGGGACAGGGTAAGAAGCGCCATGTGTTTTCATGGCGTGGGTCAAGGGAAACCATTTTTAGTATCAGAGGAGAGCTATTTTTCTGGATTTCTCAAAATTTCCACAAAGAGTAGATACTACTTTACGGACAGGAAAGGTA
Organism: Mustela putorius furo; assembly: GCF_011764305.1. Lineage (NCBI taxonomy): Eukaryota > Metazoa > Chordata > Mammalia > Carnivora > Mustelidae > Mustela > Mustela putorius. The sequence continues at coordinate 16,165,158 of NW_025421402.1, read as the reverse complement.
ATTTTAAGCTGAAGAAAATGAAACCTCTGAGTGTGCGATTAAAGAAGCTAAATCATAATTCAATAAGGGTGGGAAACCCCTCGACCTACAAGGTTGGGGACGGGACAAAGAGGGACAGGCATCTGTGTTTGAGGGTTGGGAGGAATGTGCATATCGTCCTTCATACCATGTGCCTTCCTCCAGTTACTCTGGGGCCAGATGGTGATAGGTGCCTGCTCGCTGAACTTGGCCTTCAGACTTCCAGCTTTCAAGGCTCATTGCAGGCTACTCCAGAATAATATCCCATGATATATAATGAATCTGACCAACGTGGCAGTGAAATCTCCACAGCCTTGTCTCATCACATGCTTCTGGTTTTCACACACCATCGTGTTCTTCTGTTCTTCACTAAGAAAACACAGAACCACTGTGGGACCTTGTGTGTTTGCCCTACTTGCCTCACATTTGAGGTTCCTTCTCTCTGGGACCCCTCCACAAATCTTTGTCAGGCCTCGTGGAATCCCAAATACCCTTCAAGACCAGCTTACACGCTGTCTCTATTCCGCAGCCTCCCCTGACTTTTTCCGCGAGAAGAAACTTTGATGTTGAAATTTTTTCCTGGCACCATTTCAGGCTTATCCTAAGGCAACAAAGTGGAAAGTGTGTTGTATAATGACATACAGTGATTTATGTTCTAATGACATAGATAGCGATCTAGCTATGTGTTCATCCTAAAACAACAAAGTATATAGGGACCGTGTTCCTGACTAGGTTGAAATTTCTACAAGGGCAAGAACCATGTTCTGCTTCTTGGTCATATTCCACTTGAATACAGAGAAGTCCCTTCCTCCTTTAAAAAAAGGGCTGGAAGACAAAGCCCATTTGCAGAAACAGACCCGTGGATAGCAAAGGCAAGAGAAGGTGCAGGATGGAGGAATGCTCGAAATAAATGGCGTACAGAGCCATTTCCTCTAAATAAGGGGATAGGAGCTTGAGGAGAGCATAATTCCAAATAAACCTCTGAAGGAAGCAAGCCCAGGAGAGCACTGGGCACAGATGAGTGGATCACCTCGTATTCGTGACGGCGGGCCCAGGTGAAGTTGGACAGAATGAATTGGAAATGGGCCACACTCACATGTTCCTCGGCATTTGGTGGCCAAAGAGCAATGTGGATGCAGAAGAGGCCGGAGAAGATCTGAAAGAGAGAGTAAGAAGAGATTAAAGTGTCAGGAGAAGAAGAAGGATATTTATGAAGAGGGAGAAGTGAGTCAGAGAAAGGTTCTTCAGAGGGGATGTGAGTCAGAGAGGAAGATTACGTCATCAACTTGGCAGCATGTTTGTGAAGCGAGGACAGTGGTGGGCACATCGGTCCTGGATGTAGACAGGAGAGAGAGCCAGGGAAGCCATGAGGGGCCTAATAACTGGGGCGGGGGGTGGGGGTAAGAATGACATGGTGTGTGTGGGGGGGGTCTGGGGCGAGGGGAATCAGGCACAGTTTCTGTGAGGACACAGGGAGGATGGTGGCCTAACAGTAAAGACAGTTGTGCTTGGAAAGGGAGTACATTTAGCATCTTTGCAGTTGAATGGTGTCCAGGAAGAGACCGGGGAGGTCTGGTACAGGATTCTTATCTGGCATTCAGGGAAAAAGTCTAAAGTGTTTAATGTCACCTCTGAGCAGGCCTCATCACAAGCCTCTCTGCTGTCCCTCTACTCCAGCCAAGCCAAACTGCTTTATGGATATCCCCCACACCTGGCTGTTCTTTCTCGTTCATACCTGCAGTTCACCGTCTGGATTGTTCTTCTATACAGTCTGTTATTTGCCTAACTCCTATTCAAATTCCTGGTCTGTGCTCAGAAAACCATTTATTTAGGGCATCCCTTCCTGGGAAAGGTTTGCCTTCCAAACGTTTGTCTGTTTCTTAACTTATATGGGACATTATAGTTGCTTCTTGACTGCTGCTTTCTAGATGGGAAATTCTTTTTTTATTTTTTTAATATACTTTTTACTTTTATTTATTTATTTTTTTTTAAGAGAGAGAGAGAGTTTGTATGAGAGAAAGAGGGTAGGGGAGGGGCAGAGGAAGAGGAAGGTAGAGAGATTTTTAAGCCTGGAGCCTCAGGTGGCACTGAGTCTCATAATCCTGAGATCACATCCTGAGCTCAAACCAAGGGTTGGATGCTTAGCTGACTGAGCCACCCAGGCACCCCCTGGAAATTGTTTGGTCCCATCTTTGATTACTGTACTGGCACAAAGTGGCTGCTGGGAAATATCTCTTGAGGGAAGGAAACAAGGAAAGAAGGAAGGAAGGAAGGAAATGGAAAATTTTAAAGTTTCACCCCCAGTTGGTGACAGAGCCTGCCATGCTTTTTCTGAAACGAAGTATAGTCAGGCTTGATTTAGGTGTGACTTGAGCATTCATACACAGATTTGGATGGTTGTCCCCCCCCCCCCCCAGCATTTTAACCATTGCTAAATGTACATTTCAGTGGCATGAAGTACCTATGCATGGTTTGGCAACAGTCCATTCTTACCACCACCCATATCTAGAACTTTTTCATCATCTCAAACAGAAACTCTGTCCCTATTAAACAATGATTGCTCACCCCGCCCCCTCCGGCCTCTAGCATCCTCCATGCTACTTTCTGACTCTGTGAAATTTGATTACTCAAGGTACCTCGTAAGTGGAAACATACAGTATCTGTCTTTTTGAGTCTGGCTTATTTGTTCAGCATAACGCGTTCAAAGAACCTTTGTAGTATATATTTGAATCTTGCCCTCTTCTCAAGCTGAATCATAGTCCATTGTATGTATATTTCATGTCTTGTTTTTCCATTCATTAATCAGTGGATATCCACGGGAGCTGTGTTTACTGGAGACCGTTATTTTAAGTCTTAGATACAAAATCTATCATGTACTCTAGTACCTGGGGCTGGTCAGTGGCACCAAGCCTGGTAGATTCAAGGCAAAGAAAGAGTAGATTGAGGAATCTTCCACGTGCATGGCAAAGTCAACAAAAACATCCAAGCACATAGAGACTGGACAAGAGGGAGAAGAAATGCTTCCATTGGGCCATGGCAGCCCCAAGGTGAACAGGGTAATGGAGATACATGCCATGAACTTCACATGGTAGTAAATCTTGAGAAGTAGTTGGAGAAAGACTCATTTTTTCCCCTTTCCTTGTTATCAAAATGGCAGACGGGATGAATGAGAAGGGGCAGAACAAAATGAGACCTTATCTAGGAGAAAGGGGGAGAGCTGGATGGAAGATGAAGGGGAGTTTGGCTCCATAAGGCACTGTGGAGCCAGTGAAGTCTCAGTTCAAGGCCGTTCAGCAATTTTCATGCAGGAAAAGCCCTCAGTGCTATGAGATCAACGAGTATCTATTCTGTAGTTCATTACAGTGCACAGGAAGAGATTCCACAGCCACCATGAGGCGCCACATGAAGATGTTCAAGACTTTCTCTTTTTTTTCAGCTAGACTAGTGTGGGCCCTTTTCTTCTCCTTGACTTTTCAGCAGCTGGAAAATAATTATTCATACTCGTTCCATGAAAATCCCTTGTATGCCTGAGTTCTCTCTCAGTTAAAGATAGGAACTGGATTAAACTCTTTTCCCTTAACGACTTCTCAGTTACAGTTTCCCTAAGCCTTTAATGCCCTTTGAATTGTCTGCCCTAGGTTCTCCCGGTTTAAAGAATAGTCAGATTTTGTCGCATCCTGTTTGAAGCGAGTGTTCTCCTTAATGATCCGGCAGCTCCATTTTCGTCATGCCATTGTCCAGTGTGACGCTGGCCTTGCCGCCCAGAGAAAGAGCGCCATTCTTTCTCTGCAAGCAGCTTGATGAGAGGGTCTCATTAGGGGCCCTACCCGGCAAGCTCAACCTCTCAGCCTAGAGCAGAGCAAGTCACTTTCCAAGAGCCTGCTGGCGCTGAGATTGTGTTACCTTTCTGGAGGCGTCCTTTTTTTTTTTCTTTCTACTTCAGAAATCCAGCTCATTGGCCCATTTCAAGTTGCCTCTGATCTTTAACTGGTGCTCCTTGGGCCCCTTGCATCCGTCCTTGGGGAAGCATTCATGGTCACTCTGCAGAGCCCCCTCAGGCCAAGAAAGCCTCCCTCACTTTGTTTCTACTTAACCCTTGCCCTTCACGGTGGTGAGGGGCCATCTCTGGGCTGTCTCCCTTGTAGTCTGTTATTATTTGCAGGTGATTAGCAGGTGGCTTCTAAAGCAAAAAGGAACATTGCCCCAGGCTCTGCTCTCCCATAGGCTCTTGCCATTTTGCTACAAAAGAGAAAAATGGAGCCTTTGAACAGTGTATATATACTATTCATGTCCTTAGAAAGAGGAATGTCTATAAAGTTTCAGGAACAGTATTAGATTTTACTCTGTTATCAGAGGGCAGAACTATTGGGTTATGGCACAGATTGCTTTTGGAATTAAAAAGAAGCAGTTGCCATAGCTAGGCATCTGGTCCTTTAGTAAAAGCTTACTTGAGAATTTCTCTCTAGACACTAATCCCCCAACAAGTTGTATTCCAGCGAGTCAGAGCGTCCATGAGCTAGAGTAATTGTGGTGAGCTATTCTCTGGCCGGGGGGAGCCAGCTTGGTGACAGCGGCTGCGTTCAGCCTTCTGCCTGCTCTCTGGCTACTCATTTGAACAGATGAAAGCTCCCTTCTCGACCTCTGTCCTCCAGCCTTTTTGTCACCTACCTTGCTACCTTCAGATCCCCCAGGGGAAATATTATATGCTTCTTTCAACATCTTGAGCTACTGTCCCGGGCATTAAGTGAATCATTATCTTTTTTTTTTTTGGCATCTCAGACTATTACTGTGAGTGTGGTGTCCCTTTCAGCTCCCACCACCGCCCCCCACCAAAGAAGCCAGTTCATTCACCTGAGTTTTAAATGGCTAGTTTCTCTCCTATTACTTTTAGTTAAAAAATAAAAGTCCCATCCGAACTTCCTCTCCTCCCCTTCCGTGGCGAATAAACATTACCAAACCTCCCGGTATTTGGATTTGAGGAGTGCAGGAACCTTGTGAATATACATGCAATAACTCCTTTCCATGGGTGTTCTCAGTTTGCCTGGGTGGGAAGCTGGCTGTGTAGCAGAACAAGCCAGAAACAGTTCCTTAGGTTCTTTGACTCTAAATTGTTTACTCCTTGATGAAGGGGCATTGTGTCCCTCAGAGCACCTTGGTGTTCAATGTTTTCTGGAGGCCTCCATCTTGTTTCAGTGTTTCCCGGAGGTGTCCATCTTATTTTTCAATGTTTCCCAGAGGTACCCATCTTGTTTCGGTGTTTCCTGCAAGCGTCCATCTTGTTTCAGGGTTTCCTGCAAGCGTCCATCTTGTTTCGCTGTTTCCTGCAAGCGTCCATCTTGTTTCAGGGTTTCCTGCAGGCGTCCATCTTGTTTCGTTTTTCCTGCAAGCGTCCATCTTGTTTCAGTGTTTCCTACAGTCGTTCTTCTTGTTTTGGTGTTTCCCAGAGGTGCCCAGAGCTGCTGAAGCAGAGTCCCCAGGGCAGGAGCCTGGTACTCTGTACTGTAACAAGTGACGGAGATGCCCTTTGGGTCTGACAAGCCTGGGAAATATTGTTGCATTCATTCCTGGGTTTTGCTCATAGAGGTGTACTGGATTTCAGGGTTGCCTGAAAGGGTGTAGAGTTGTTTGTGTGGCCTTGTTCTCTTGCTTGGCTTGTAATCTTTTGTCCCAAGGAGATCGTGAATGTTGAACAGCAGGCCCATTTTAAACAAACCAGGAAAAGAGGGAGCCTGCTTAAAAAAAAAAAAAAAAACCCAAAACGAAACAAACCCCCTAAATCCAAAACAAAAACTAAGGGGCGTATTCTCTTTTATTTGAGAATGACCTTAGGAGGTATAAAGTTGAAATAGTCTTCAGGGCTGCGGCTGCTGTCTTGCTGGTCTCAACATGTTTTGTATGACAACAGTAATAAAGGCTGTTTTGCTGTCCTGTTTAAATCACAAAACCAAGTGGATTCTTTGTTTCCCTGCATGAGAACCGCATGTGGTTCCTATTCCCTGATAAGGTGGCTCAGAAAAGTGACCTGTTGCGATGACCTGGAAATCTTCTCGAGTATAATCCTCTAGATAGGGGTTGATGATAGAGAAGAAAATCAGGAAGCTTTGACATGTGCTGGGGAGAGCTGCCAGATGTAAATATACATAAGGAAGACAGTGCACTTTTATTATCTATTGAATAAGGCAGGCCGGGGACCGAGGGACAATTGAAAACAGTATCTTGGGTATATAATTGAGTTTCAAATTTTCTCACCTTACCCATGTGGCTCTGCTGTTTGCCCAAATCACATCTCTGCCCTGCCATCAATAAGCCCAGGCTGGGGCTACAGACTGTATCAACAACAACAAAAAAGCCATGACATGAGCCTTTCGCGTATTTGCCGCCCTCCTTGGATTGCCATGGCAACAATAGTTTTAATTATGGAGAGCCAAAATGATAACTTGTGTATCAGATGTGGCTCACTTTTCCCTGTAGACAAAACTCTGATTCAAGAGCAGCTTTGTATGTGGATTTTCCTTCTAGGCTGGATTTTATTATCTGCTCTAACAGACAGATCTTTTGCTCCTGGAATGAACCAGAGGACGCTCAAGTAGTTGGCTGAAGGGGCTGCTGGGTAGAGATCCTGGTGGAGACGAGCTGGACCTTTTTGTCTTGGGGGCAGCCCGATGCCCTCATCCCTTATGAATTTCAGAGCCAAGCAAGCCCTGGCTCTGGAGGGCTGCATTCATCTTCCCCTGTTGACCGGTGGTAAACCATGCATTAGGACAGAGACTTGTATGAAGTACCATCTGGTAATCATCCTCGACAATGTTCAGGATTCTGCTGGGGGGCTGCCAACAAATAATTCCATTGCAGTAGCAGTCATGGGGATGCAGCCATCGCAGCGGCTCTCCAGTCAGAGGCGTGGAGGGAAAAGGCAGGAGAGAGCACATCTCCCTATGCACGTGACCTGCCCCCCACCTTTGTTTCTGGATCTGCTTGCCCATTCTTTGAATTTCTCCTCAGCCTTGGAGAGGTACCCACACCATATCTAAATATTTCTGGGCTTGCTCATTCTGAAAGCTCTCGCAAACCTAAATAATCTTCCTCTCAGGTAAACATAAATCATTGTCTACCTTCTTTGCTCCTTGAGTAGACCTTTTGATACCTTCATTAATTATGGCCGCTGCCTGGTGGCACAGTGATGGCTGAGTCCCCGCGGTGAGCATCTTTCCTGGAACACCCCCATTTCTGACACTGAGCCCTCAAATCCCATTCTGTATGAAAGAGGTCATTCTTGGCAATGGACAGCTGGATGGTAGTGAGTAAAGGAGACATGCCTGAGAAAGGCAGGAGTGTGGTCTCAGGAGTGAGGGTAGGAAAGAGATGACACAGGGGACGTTGATGGAATGATGTTGTCCTTAAACATGCTGCAGCTGTTTCTAATCTCTGGCAACCCCAGAATAAGACCTTGATCCTCTGCTCAGCAGATTTGTAATGTGCATCAATAGGCCAGTTCATCACAATCCCGGCTTTGGAAGACCAGAATGCCCACGCAGAACTGTCTAGAAACAGGCACCATGGTTCTGCTTTCTAATCCTTTACCACATTATTAAAAAATAAATAAATAAATAAAAATAAAAGTTCCCGATTTTTGGTAAATCTTGCTTAACTAATGACACAGTCTCTGTTTTGCTTCCACATTCAGGAAGCTTTGTGGCTATGATTTTGACTTTGGAGTTTAGGCATGTTAATTAGGCCTTTGTTTGAAAGCAGAGGGGTTCTGTTTCTTGTTTGTTAGTTTAATAAGATTTTGTGTTAAGAATGGCACTGAGAATCTGTCAGAATTAGCTTGGCTGCATATGTGTAGCTCAGTGCTTTGAGACTCTTGAAATGTCTGTTTTTAGGACATCAGCAGGGGGCTAATGAAAAGGCTTTGTTGATTTTAACGAATTGCAAGCCACTGTAGCCAAAATAAATATAATCTGCTTTTTGGATTAGTTGTCACAGATGATTTTACCTACTAACAGTGATTAAGGAACCCGAGTGGACCAGAAACATAGCAGCTCTCCAGTGACTCTGCTAAAATAGCAATAAACAGAAGTAAATAAAGACTTAGGGCATTAGTTATCTTTAATAAACAGTGACACCAAATTTACTGCGTGCAGGCGTGAAGAGGTGGGAGTGGGGGTTTTGGGAAGATCGGGGGGTCAAATACCTGCAAAGCACTCCATTGTTTAAAAAAAAAAAAATCCTAGAGTGTTCTCTGGTAATGTTCATCTGTTGTTGTTGGACCTCATTAGGAAGCGGTTAGAAACCCAGGGCCATCTCCTGGTTGCCCAGCCCCCTCTCAAACACCAATCCCAGTCATTGTCATTGTGCTCTCTTCTTCCCACAGACTCTGGGACCAAAGTTGAAATCCTCCAACTATAGGATTAGAGTATGAAAATCAAGGACATGTTAATTACTTGTGTAATTATTAACCTCTTTCCTGCAGGAATGCTACCCAGTTAGTGAACAGGAGACTAGCACTATACCTTCCCTGTGTTTTTCTACCCCGATGAAAGAGTGACTTACTCCACTGGGCAACTGTGGTGCTCAGATTTCCCCCAGAAAGTCTGATTGTGTTTTCCCTTATTGCTGCTTGACCCAAAGAAGAGGATGCAGCTGAAACCCTCTTAGGTGGTATGTGAGTGCCAGCCAGAAAATGCCTTTGGTAGGCAGAAACAGCATAGTCTTTTTGTTTGTTTGTTTGTTTTTCCTTTAAAAATTTTTTTAATTTAAATTAAATTAGCCTACATAAAGTACATCTTTAGTTTCAGATGCAGTGTTCAATAATTCATCAGTTGCATATAGCACCCAGTGCTCCTCACCTCACGTGCCCTCTTTAATGCCCGTCACCCAGTCACCCCTACCCCTCACCCACCTCCCCTCCAGCAACCCTCAGTTTGTTGCCCAGAGTTACGAGTCTTTCATGATTTCTCTCCCATCTGATGACTTCCCTTTCAGTTTTCCCTCCCTTCTCCTGTGATGCTCTGTGTTGTTTCTTATATTCCACATAGGAGTGAAACCATATAATTGTCTTTCTTTGATTGACTTATTTCACTCAGCATAATCCCCTCCGGTTCCATCCACAACCTTGCAAGTGGTAGGTACTCATCGTCTCTGATGGCTGAGTGATATCCCATTGTCTGTATGGACTGCATCTTCTTTATCCCTGCGTCTGTGGATGGACATCTCAGTTCTTTCCACAGTTTGGCTGTTGTGGACATTGCTACCATGAACATTGGGGTGTATGTGCTCCTTCAGATCCCTACATTTTCTGATTTTTAATTTTACCCAGTGTTTTAAATCATGCTGTGGATACTTTCCACCCCAGATTGCAGAGCAGGTGACAAACAGAGCTTTCCCTAGCTTCTTTCTCCCCTGGAGGGTAGATGTTGTTGTATTTGTTTGCAGATGCAGAAACTGGGGTGCCTGAGGCCTGCAGATGAGTCACCGCAAGGCCCAACAAAGCAACAGCGGCCTTCTAGTACCCTGGGGAAACCCAGGTGTTAGTTGCATCACTGACTGGTCAAAAACCGTGCATGTGCTTTTTTTTTTTTTTCCAAGCTTACAAAGATTATAATCTTACCCTTGGTTACCACCCTCTAGAACGAATAGCTTTCATTTATTCAGTTCTCACTGTGTGCCAGGCACTGTGCTTTGCAGATCACGTGCTGATGCCTTACAACAAATCTGTGCATTCTGTAAATATTTACTGAGCCATCCCTAGTCCCCGCTCTGCTACAGAAATACAGTAGGGAAAAAATCGATATAAAAACCTGCCCTCTTGAAGTCTTTGCTCTGGTGTAGGGAGTTAAGACAATAGGATACATTTAAAAATAGTTATTATTTTAGGGTACCTGGGTGGCTCAGTGGGTTAAATCCTCTGCCTTTGGCTCGGGTCATGATCCCAGGGTCCTGGGATCAAGCCCTACATCTCACTCTCTGCTCGGCAGGGAGCCTGCTTCCTCCTCTCTCTCTGCCTGCCTCTCTGCCTACTTGTGATCTCTGCCTGTCAAATAAATAAATAAAACCTTTTAAAAATAAATAAATAAAAATAGTTATCATTTTAGAAGGTGATAGCTGCTGTGGCGGGAACACTACGGTAGGGGGGTCTGCAGCCCTAGATGACGAGAGGAGAAAAGTTGTGCAGGTGGCATTGGAGCAAAGACTTGACTTGATGGAGGCTCGGTGGCAGTCATGGGGGGGGGGGGGTCCTGAGGGCTGGGTGTGAGGGGAAATGTCCAGACCCTGAGGAAGGAGCCAGCCTGGCGTGTTCTAGGGAAAGAGGGGAGGGATGGGGGAGGTCAGTGTGCAGAAGAGGTCAGCTCTATAGGAATGCGCAGCCACTTGTGAGACCTCTGCCTTTTACCCCAAAGAAGATGGGAAGCCCCTGGGAGTTTTAGGCAGAAGAGTGTGCTGCTGTGTTTGACATTTTCAGACCCGAAGAGGCAGGTCATGTTCCCCCATTTCACTGATGGAATGCAGGGTGCAGAGGAAGTTCAATGGAGTCCTTGTGACAGGTCACCATGTGACTCAGGGTCAGAGAGCCAGCGGTCTGTCCTGCCAGGGGCCTGCCATGCTCCGCCTCCTGTTCCAAGACTGGCCCCGTGTCTATGTGATGTTTTTCTCTTCATCAAATGGGAAAGATCCTGTAAATATTATTTTTTGATGATCTCTTTTAAGTATCTGGAGTCAAAGGCTTGTGGAACTGAACCACTCAGGATAACCTGAGCCTCAATAAACTCATTTTCCAACTGAGAGACTGGGATAGGGTAACCTCTGTAAACTGTGTCACGCTGCTATCAGTCACATAAGCAGAGAGAGGCAGATCTGAGATTTGAATCCAGTTCTGCTGCCTGACTGAATCTCATGCCCTGCTTCGGTCAGCGGACTGCCTCTCCTGCACGTTTGTCACACTGGGCGCTAAGGTGTGTTCAGCCTATACAGGGAACGAGGTGGTCCCAGCCTGCACGGAGTGCATGCCTGTCATAGTGACCTTTCCACGTGGCTCCTTCCTTTCCCCACTCCCTCCATACTCCAGGGAAGATCTTCGGGTAGATGTCCGATGACCAGATGAGCAGGGATTGAAATCCAGGATCGGGGGAAGGCGGTGGTGCGATAATTGCCATCGTGTTGCCTAAAGGGGCCAACTGGGGACTTTCCCGAGATTTCCTTTGCTGTAACTCAGAGATCTCTTTTCCAAATCCGAGAAACCACCACTACATGATAACAGATCTTGTTGGATATCAATTAAGGTCTATTCTTTCAGGACGAATCTGAAAAGCAAATAGGCATCTTTAAACATTCTAGACGGATCCTGAGGTGAAAGGCCATGCCCCGTCAGACAGATCCAGGCACCCCGCTGTGCAGAGGGACAGACGTACACACACGTACACCCTCACCCACAGCCAGACTTTTCCATCGTCAGATCTGGGCAGATTTGACATGTGTTCGTGATCTTGATCAAATCTTTCGTAAGATTTAAATCATCTCGTGCTCTTCTGCGAGGAACCCCGTGCTATGTCAAGCTAAAATTCTGGGTGTGGCTTTTAAAGGAGATCCTATTATATCTAAAATCTTTTTTTTTTTTTAAATTTATTCATTTGACCGAGACAGCGAGAGAGGGAACACAAGCAGGGGGTACATCTAAAATCTGTAGCATTTTGAGGGACTAAACAGCAGTTTTGTAGCAGGCGCGGAGCATGGCCAGTTTCCTTCTCTTCAATAACCTTGGATTTCGACCTCGTCTGTTTTACCAAGGAAACGCTGCTAACATGAACGAATGATCTACAATGTCATCTTGCTTCTTGAGGAAGTTTTCCCTGAGTATATTTCAGGAGTCATCACACACTGCCATTCTCCCTTTCCGTAGGGTTTGCATGTCCTCAACCATTTCCCTGAATAACATAAGGGGACGTCCGTGATCCTCAGTCCCAGACTTAGGAGAATAAAATGTAATACAGGTGCTCTGTTCATTTTCCATGGAAGTCTTGGGTGTCTGGCATTTTGAAATAAGAGGAAGTAATTATCTTGTTATACTCCTATCCGCTGACAGGTGGGATGGACCTGAGCAAAAGCTTGATTCTGCTTAAAATTCAAATTAACACCCGGTCAGCTCTGCGGTGGTATGGGAACGTGATGTTCCTCCTACGTGCAGGAGTAATTTGGATAAGCAGTAGGATTTGCTTTTGTCTGATTTCCAGCGAAGCGGCCTAGCTCTGGAGGTAGCCTGTTTGTTTTTTCCTTACATTCTTTGAGACAAGAATGGAAAGAGTCTATTCTGTTTTGATAAGTTACTAAGGAAGCAGACTTCGTTTACTGGAAAATATCCCTCGCATTGGATTGATCCTAGTTTGTGTTTCCATTTTAGAGTTTGGTTTTCCACTTGAGCTCCGGGCTCTCACTGTATGATTGCCCGCCCCACCAGAGCCTAACAATAGGAGGTGTCTCAGTTCAAACCCATAAATGTGGTTCATGGAATGTTTAACGTTTTGACAAATTAAACATAGGAGTATTGTTGCCATGTAGGCCATGGCATTTTCCTTACAAAGGGATGGACAACTGTCCTTTCCTCAGCAGGTGACTTGGAATTAGCAAAGCCGTGGCTCTGGGAGACCGAGCTCGAACCTGAGCAGATCAGCTTACAAGGCCTCACATCTGTGATCTTCGAAGTTATGGCAAGCTAATTGTCCATAGCTTCTTTGGTGGTTAGCTGTAAATAGTTTTTCTCTGAAATGGATAATTAGGGGAGAAAGTGGATTTACATCAGTTTATATTTGAAACTGAGATAAAAATATGTAATAGCTACTATCAGATATTTAATTATTATCACCAGTATTGCCTGTAGTTTATGAAATGTTATATTACTCACTTGATGTTCATAATAAGTCTATGATGGGGGTAGTATTGGCTTCATTACCCTCATGTTAGAGATTAATAAAGTTCAGAGTTTGATTTGTCTGAGGTCATAGACCTTACTTGGTTTTCAGATTTCCTTTCTTCTGTTTTTTCAGCATTCCTTATTTGAAACATAAGCATTTTTAAAATTCTATAGCATTGACTTTTATAGATTACTATTATTATTATTATTATTAACATAATGCTCTGCCTTAGGTTATATATTTGTTCTATTTTAATTCAAATTGCAATTAGCTTATCATAGAAATTTGAGTCATGAAGAGGTCCCTTAGATTGTTAGCATTTTTTAACCCACTGAGCCACCTAGGCACCCAGATTGTTAGCATTTTTTTAAATCTCATAGTGGAAAGAGTGAAGAATAATAGAAATTAGAAAGACAGGGGAAGAGGGTTTGATGAAGTTTGACGTCAGAAGGAAGATGAACTTACAGTGTCCATGTAGTGAAGTGTGCACAGTCTAGAACTGGAGAGAAGGAAGTCTGCACTTTATTTTCCCCCTTACAAATAAGTAACATATGGCAGTCTCCCTCCCTCTCTCTTTTTTTCTCATCAAGGTACAGAGTTGAGGTAGAATGAGACGACAGAGGTTTTCCTTCAGAGGGACAGTGGGTCGCATATTGGTTTTCTAAATTCTCCAAGCACAAATAACTGATTATATTCATTCATATGTTTAAAACGAAGGTGAAGAGAATTTTGAGTATCTAAAGAAAACTTTTAAAGTCTGTATCTGAAAAATAGGAATTTTCCCAAGTATAAACAAATGAACTCTCCCAGAAGCTGATGTTTGGAATGAAATTACAAATGCCTTTGTAAATTTTGAATTTGGCAAAACATGTTCTACCATGATTTAAAAATAACAACTTTAAAGGGCTCATAAATAAAGACATAAAAGGCATTTTGACATTTAATACAAAAACAGCATTTTGATGAACTGGGTAAAAAATGAATCATAGACATATGGATTACATATTACTTATAGTGTGCCTGAGTTTTAAAATTGAGGCAGTGGAAATCTGGCAAAATATTTTTGGGAAATTTGCTATATATACTATATTTAAAAAGAGGTGAAGATGAACTCCAGACTGCTGTGATTGCTCATGACGTTGAATTTGATAACTTTTCATTCGCATCTGAGAAATTCTTGTGAAATAGCACAATCTGTTCGTGTGCTGTGGAAGTGAGTTCTTGGAGACAGTGTAGACCAATTTCATCGGTCATATACTCAATCAACTTAGTACTTAGTACTTAGTACAAAGAACTTAGTACCAGGTGCTCCCAGAATGCCTGAATTGGTACGAGGCACTGGTACAACTTCCCGGATGGTGACACCACCCTCATGGGAGGGGTAGATCATGATAGATAGGGGCTACCAAATTTCTGGGTCATCCAAGGACTTTGGGAACCCCAAGAGAGACTGTGTTTACTAGGTATCAGTGTCAGTGGTAGCCTTTAACATTTATTATGTTTAATTGTTAGAGCTCCATAAAAATGAGGATATTATTATTCCTTTCCAATGGATGGAGAAAACCATGTTTCATCAAAATGTATAGATTAAGGGATTTGTTAAGTGGTGGTGGTAGTCTTCTTTGTTGGTGGCTCCAAGTGACTCCACCTTCTGTACTCTCACCTGCAGTGTCCTTCATGCCTCTTGAATCTTCACAGACCTTGAGATTGACTTGAACCAATAGATCATGGCCAGAAAGGTACTGTTTCAATTCCAGACCTAAGCCTTCATTAGGCCTAACAGCTTCTATTTTTATAGTCTTGGGAGTCCTGAGTCATCCAGGAGAGAAGTCTAGTTACCTGCTGGAGAGCTCCTGTGCTGAGACCATGTGGAGAGACATGTGGTGTCGGAAAGTCCCTGAGATTGCTGGGAAGGGGAGAGGAAAGGACAGCTGACCTCCCAGCTGAGCCAGCACACACTCTCACATACACACACACACACACACACACAGCCAACCAGCCAACTGACTGCATCCATGCCAGGGACCACCAGTAGTATCAACAGAACAAGAGTCCATGTTTTAGACTTAGGAGCAAATACAATGGTGGTGGTTTTCTGCTACAGAGTTTTGAAAAGTCAGGTGACAAAAAGAAGACCAGAGTGGTGGCTGAGTAGGATTTGAACCCAGGTCAGTCTGACTCCAGGGCAGGTTTTTTCTCACTGTGTTTGCTCTGTGTTTGCATCAGTGGGGAAAGGGGTGGGGCACATGATACATGAACACCTCCTAAAAGAGTGTGCGTCTGACCTGAATGAATTGTGAAAAGGGAAGAGTTTGAAGACTTTTAACTCTGTGTCTTAGAGACATATACTAGTAGTAGGACCCCTCCACACCACCCCCCCACCCCGATGGCCTTCTTTCTTGTTGCCTGTACCTTACGCTTCTTGTGTCAGAAGGAACAGGAGCAGATGGCCTCACATTCTCAGGCCTGATACTCTTCCTGGGCAAATGCCATGTAAATGTTTGTATTGACTTTATTTAGAATCATCAAACTAATAATGGATGCTAATGAATTCCTGTCATTCACCTGGGGGTTTATAAAGTGAACGCGGATAGGAACTTTAGAAAGTACACAAGTGCGACACACACACATATACCCACGGGGGATGTTATGAACGGTGGCATGAAACAAATGGTGATCAAAAGCTATGAAACGGGGGCAGCATGCAGCGGTCAGGGACAGTAGAGGGTCCCTGGCTGGTGACACAGGGGAGCACTTGAAAGGAGAGTTTTCTGGCAAGTCCACGTTTGAAGTGATGTCATCTTTTTTATTCTCCCAACTCAGTTGCTTCTGTGAAGCTCATTCTTTCCATTCTGATGAGGAGCAAAAATGTTACATCAAAGGTTAAGGTTTGAATTGAGGATGAAAGAGAGGGAAGTGGGTGGGCGCGTGTGTGCGTGTACGCGTGCACACACACACACACACACACACGCTGCAATATAGAAAGAATCACAAATGACTCAAAGTTCTTAAAAGTACGATATAAAGGAAAATAGCCATCTTCCTCCCCTGATACATAGTTCACAAGATCGCCCGGAGTTTGGATGTTGAACCATCTTGGTGCATACCAATGAGGTTGCTATCACTGGCTGTTGCCTTTGGAAGCTCGAGGTGGTCAATTGTGTGGAAAGAGGCATCTCCCCTTAGAAGATGGTCTTGAGTGGACTCCCCTGCCACCTATGAAGGCAGTTCAAGAAGGCTAGTTTGGATTTCTCTTTAAAAATAAAGTACAGGGATGCCTGGGTAGCTCAGTTGGTTAAGCAGCTGCCTTCAGCTCAGCGTCCTCAGATTGAGTCCCACATCAGGCTCCTTGCTCGGCAGGGAGCTTGCTTCTCCCTCTGCCTCTGCCTGCCATTCTGTCTGCCTGTGCTTGCTCTCTCTCTGATAAATAAATAAAATCTTTAAAAAATAATAATAATAAAGTGCACATTTCCAGGGTTGTTTTGTTTTGTTCTGGTTTAGTTTGGTTTGGTTTGGGTGTTTTTTTGTTTTTTGAACTATGTTTCCTGTTTGGGGTTGGACAGTTACCTGGGTTTACTTTATACCAACGCAGTCTGCATGTTGAAAGAACACTTTCTTCCTTTCTCGTCTTCACCTCACCTACACCTACTTGAGCAGAGTAGAACATGTATCGTGTGTTGACCTTTTTCTCCAACCTGTTCTAACTTGTGGCAATCTAGTTGCCTCTTCCCGCCAACCCAGAGATGAGGGGGTGAGGAGTAGCCTGGCTTTCTTTCAGAAGCAGAGTAGAGATGACGCTGCTGCTTCATCTTGCCTCTCTTCTTCAAGAAGCCCTACCAAATGATGAACCAGAAGCTTCCTGGTAGCTAGGAACCACTGGATGCCCGTCGAAGCTCTGTGAGGAGCCAGACTAGCAGAAACCTCACAAATGGAAGAGAGTCTGAGGTAACCCCCTCATGGAAACTGGTGGAAAGTTAAGGGAGAAATGTGAATATCCATACTTCTTCTACCAATGAGTACTCTTCTCACTCCCATTTCTTCAATTTCTCAGGTACTAGCGATGAATACTCTTCTCAGTCCAGAATTCAAATTGATTCTTCAGTTTGAATCATTGAACAAAGGTCTGGGAAATAAATTCCTCCTCTCCTTTGGACATTTTCTGAGAACCTAGGATTTCTGGTGGGGCAAAGACATAGGTGAGGGGTCTGTTCTCCGTTGCCTGTGGGTCTGTTGAATGCTTGTATCTTCCTGCCAGGCAGCAGTTATGGTGGCTAGTGCCTGAGAGGCCACCTTCGGTCACTAAGGGGTAGGTGGCCTCTGATCTTGATCACAGGGAAGGCTGGCATTGGGCACCCTGCTGGTTAGTAGAAGAGGCATCAAGGGTTGACGTGCACAAGAACAAGCCATTCATGCTGCTAGCTAAGTGAGCCTTTTCGGAAATTGTACAATTGAGATTTTTCATGATTTCAACTAAGAATTAGATGTGTTTGCATGGTCAAAGCCCTTTTTCATACTGAGACATTTTACCTGAGTGCTCCTTCTGAGAAACGTGGAAAGTTTCAGAAAATTGCAAGGCCACTAATGGCTTGAAAAATGACCTCTTAGCAGTGTGTTTAAATTACAGTGGGGGAAGAGTGAGCATTTTTATAAGTAACATTTTATTTCATTTGTGTAATGAAGCCCATATAATCATCAATATTAAATATGCAATGCTATGCTGGGTCCAAGTACACATATGGATGTGCTGCTAATACTAAGGAAAAAAAAAAACTGAGAATTTTCCCCTTCAGAAAACATTACAAATATTTGTTTATTAATCCCCCATGTCAGAGCTGAGATTAGAACTCAAGCTTTTGCCTGCCAGCTGATTCACTTATCCTCTGATGAGAGCAGAGCTCGTGGAAATAGCAGTATAGGGAGATAGTTTACAGTTTAAAAATGGTAGGGAGGGTTGATGTGATTTTTAAGAACTTGAAATAATTTTTTCTTGACTAAGACCTGCTGAAGTAAACTCTTTGGTGCTTTCCTTGCCATTTTCTACTTGCAGATATAAAATTGTGATTTTCTGTTAGTAGTATTGAGATATAATGCACTGTGTCTTTTCTTTTTCCTCTTCCTAATTCCTCAGGCTACCACTATAGTCTTTTCAAAGTTATAAAAGGGCCAAGACCATATGAACTACTGCTTTAATTAGAATCCTCCTTAAAGCTTATAATTATCACCACTATCAATGCTTACAGCATACAGAGGTTTTTTTTGTTTTTTAAAGATTTTATTTATTTATTTGAGAGAGAGAGAGAAAGAGAGAGAGAGCGCGTGCACACATGTAAGCAGGGGGAAAAGCAGAGGGAGAGAGACAAGCAGACTCTGGGCTGAGTGCAGAACCTGATGGGAGGCTCGATCTCACGACCCTGAGCTAAAGAGTCAGAGGCTTAACCGACTGAGGCCCCCAGGCACCCCCATATAGAGTTTTAAACATTGTAAAATACTGCATGCACTATCCTAACTCTACTATTTGATGTTCATAACTGCCCTTTGAAGAAGATAAGGCAGATATTTTTATTCCCATGTTGGAAATAGTTAACAGACTCAGCATGCTTAGGGATCTTGGAGAGCCAAACAGTTTAAGCTTGAAGAAGGTATGGAGTCAGTGCCTGTCTCGTGATTCCAAAGCCACCATCTACTGATCACGTGGGGCAGTGATGGTCCATTAAGAAACAAAAGACAAAAACCCAAAATAGTGAATATAAATCTTCTCTATGCTTTCCTTTGCTAGGGTTAGAAAAATATAAACATGAAAGATGCATTTACATAGAAATACTATGTCAGAATTTTGTAATTTGTAATAGTTGTATCAGCAGTAGTACAGAATTGAACATGTAGTGTGTATTGACTTAATAGAATGTTATATCTGTATCATATATATATATATAGTTTACCAGTATGAATATAATTGCAGGTATGTTTGGGGACATACAGATGTAAAAGAGGTTGAGGTGTGAACCCTCCAGTTACTTTGTAAGTACAAAAAGTGTAAACATTGCACTTGTGCCAACCTAGGTTTGCATCCTGTTTCTGCCACGTGCAAACGAATATATGTATACCCGTATACTTTTTCCATTCTTTTCAATTGTAAAATGGGGATTAAAAGACCTACTAGAAAAGATGGCTTATACCAGTCAAATAAATGCTGAATGAATATATACGAAGCACATTGTACATGAAACACATTCAATAAATAGTCATTTACCAGGAAGCAAAAGCAACAGATATGCAGAGCATCCGTTCATGTTGAAGAATAGAGTTCTCTGAGATGGTGTATATGCCTCTTGATGCGGACATGGCCTACAGTGTCACAGTTTTCTTAGTAGATATCTTTGTAATTTATCTTTGTATTTGGGGCTCAGGTCTTATCAGTGTGCAACGTGAGTCTTTAGTAAAGTAAAGATCCTATAAAGGAATGCCCCACTTGACACTTGTGCTTTGGTCCAGGTCAGATGGAGTCCCCATATGGTCGGTGACGTATGTATCAAATGCACCCCACCGTAACAAGGGAAGCCTTGTCTGCCTTATTTCCTGACATCAAGAGTAGAATAGTGTTCTGTCAAACTTATTCAATGCTGTCCTATTTATTAGAAATGCCAAATTTTCATCCTCTGTCCAGTCCTGTTACTTGTGCTGAATTAATGTGAATTGCTTTTGTAAGGTCAAGGCCTCTGTGACAATACAGTGAAAGTTTCAAGGAAGGTGGTGATGATGGATTTTTCTTTAATTCATTGGAGTGCTTGTAATAAAACTAATGAATGGAAAGGACCGAACATTTTCAATTAGCTGCATAGAGTAAAATCCTAAAAATAATTAGTGGCTGAGATGGTGTGTAGTTATTTTAAAATACTGTTTCTAGTTTGTAAAGATCTTGGTTTAGTTTGCTTTGGAATCGAGCCATTTGAGAAAAAGAGAAAAACCTATAATATGTGCATGTGTGTATCTGTGTGTGTGTGTGTGTGTGTGTGTATTTCAGAAGGGCTTTTTCATTTCCATGCAAAAGTGTAATAATAGGTAGTGACTAATGTTTTTCTGTGCTTCATAAGTTCACAAATTCTTTGTTATTCATATTAACTCATTCCTTATAACATCACATTGAGGTTAGTGTTATTATTCTGTTTATTTTAATGAGGAAATAGGCTGTATATGATTAAGATTACCCCATTAAATGTACATGACACTAAAAAAAGAATCAGGGAATTAAACCACGTCTTGAGACTTGAAATGCAGGGTTTCTTGTACCGTACCACACTGACATTTTGTTTTTGTTCATTTGCTTTGTTTGTTGTTTATTGATGGTGAGTTTGGTTTCCTTTTTGAAACACGCCCACAAGTATCATCAGTGGTGTAGAACTGAACGTGTGGGTAGGTTTTAGGGTTAATGGCATGTAACTCACTTCAATGAAGATTTGTTGGGCTGACCCTTTCTGATTATCAGATATTTTGGTTGCTTAGTATGGGCCTTGTGCTTGGTTCTAGGAAGTCAAAACCAAATCGAGTAAGGCTCTTAGCCTCAAGGAGTGAATAGTGTAACTTACAGTGTCCAGTCTTTCCAGTATCACTTTGCCCTCTGGGAACTGGATGCCAGCCATGATCTGATAACTCAGACCATGGGCCAACTCTTTGCTCTGGCCTTCTGAGGCAGGGGCAAGTTGCAGTTATTGGCGAACACTGGAATTTTGTGAATCTGGATCATGTGTTTTTTGATTGAGTCTTAATAGTATCAGTGCTTAATACATTGTGATATTCTTCATATGATCTAGTTGAAAGTTTCTGAAATTTTCTGCCCATGTACTTTAAAAGCAGAGGTCAGAGAACATTGAGCACATGATTTGTGAGTATTTTAGTGTCAGTTTGGGTTGTAATAACAGAAGACTATAAGCTGGACAGCTTAAACAACAAACATGGATGTTTCACATTTATTTCTATAAATAAATTAATTGAACATTTCTTTATTTATGGAGACTGGGGAGTTCAAGATCAAAGCTCTGGTAGATTCAGTACCTGGGGAGGGCTTACTTCCCATATCATAGATGGCCGTCCTCTCTGTGTCCTCCCATGGCAGAAAGAGGTGAGGGAGCTCTCTGGGGCCCCTTTTAGAAGTTCACTAATCGCATTCATGACAGCTTCATTCATGACCTAATCACCTCCCGGAGGCCTTACCTCCAAATACCATTACATAGGGGGTCAGGCTTTCACATGGGAATTTTGAGGGGACACAATAGAGGTCTGGCCTGAAATGGCCAGTGGTAACCAATACATTTTTTTAAAGTCTTTGCCTTTTCTTTAACATGCGTGTGAAATTTGCATTTTTTTCCCATAATATATATTTTAATATAAGACATTGTTCCCCCAGCACAAATCTACAGGGGATGCTGTATATTTTCTCCCTGGGGCCGAGTATCCCACAGCACATGGCCTCGCACCAGGGAGTGGTCACCAGATACAGCCAGTCCCAATTCCTTCCAGCGTGGACCATTGGGGGGTCAGAATTAATGAGCTGACATTCCACCCAGTGTGTTCCAGTTCATTTTTCTTTGGCTCTTTCTCTTTGTCCATCTAACTTGTTATCTACTGTTTCATCCTAAAAATGATTTGAGGGGAGTCTCCTAAGGACATACAGGAAAACACAAAAACATCTGAAAATCAGGGTGAAAGAAAAACCAGGCTATTCTGGCAAGATGAAATTGGGATGTGTGTCGCAGGCAGACACCAATATTATGCTCCTACAGATTCCTTAGAAATGGGTTTGGCTGTAAGCTTCCTCCCAGCCCAGACGCTCCCAACTTTTCCTTTGTCTGTATAATTCACACTTAGGAGGGGCCCCAGTTATCCTAGCCCTGAAATCTAAGGGAAATTTCTCCTCCGGGTCCCCAGAAGGTGGACACGCTCCATGTTTGCCAGCCACCCTGATTAACACTCCCGTGGCAAAACTCACCCCGAGTGTCGTTTGGATGCCTGTGACAGATCCCAGAGAGAAGCTGGAGGGCTGTAATGCGAAAACCCAGTGTGGCCATGGCAGGCCTCAACCCAGCTTTTCTGCCTCCACGTCCACGGGGATTTTTGACAAGGATGGATTACATTCTTGTTTCTTTTCCATCCAAATCGCATTCTGGATAGAGTTAAGAGAAAATGTATAATAATATTTTCAATGTCGTGTTTTTCTCATTAGGAGAGAAAATGAATACATTGGAATTTTAATGGTGAGCCTTTTTAATAACCATCCTTATGATTTATTATTCTCCTTGGGATTTTATTCACAGTCTTAAAGTCTTAATAAAAATATATGTTTAAAAAAAAAAGAGTTGGCTTCTCCCTGTGGAACAAGTTTTTAACATGAGAGAAGCAGGATACATTTGCACAGGAGACTCGGAAAAGGGGACTTTGATTCTCTGTGCCTTCCCTCCTTCGATGGGTGTGAATGGGAGCCAGCAAGAATGAGAAATTTTATCCCCATGGTTCCGATCAAGCACAGCTTCAAAACTTTTAATTTAAGGAGGTCTCAGATGATACACTCATTAAAAAGGTGCATTTCTGGGGCACCTAGGTGGCTCAGTGGGTTAAGCCTCTGCCTTTGGCTCAGGTCATGATCTCAGGGTCCTGGGATCGAGCCCCGCATCGGGCTCTCTGCTTGGCAGGGAGCCTACTCCTCCCCCACAGTCTACCACCTGCCTTTCTGCCTACTTGTGACCTCTCTCTCTCTCTCAGTCAAATAAATAAATAAAATATGTATTTTTTTAAAAAGGTGCTTTTCCGAAGTTTATATATGTCTGCCTTGTTCTAGTGTGTATACGAACTAGCGGAAATGCCTATGAGTTTAAGTCTGCAAGATGTCACGGTACAAAGGGGTCTTCTCTCGGTTGGGGATTCCAGGTAGCCACCAGTAGGGATAAAGACATTAGACTGGACCATACTTCCCATACTCGTTCGTTCTGAAACAGGCTCACAAATTGCCACAAAGCCCTTGCCGTTCCTTTGCAGCCCCTTCCTGGTCCCAGACGTCTGATCACAAATGCAGCATTTCCCCGATAATGCTGCGCAGGTTGATAAAACAGTTGCCGAGCCGGAATCCCTAAAGAAATTATTAATTATCTGGTTAATGTGCATCAGGCTGTGGGAGTGTGAGATTAATCACCAGCAGTGGGATGAGTTGCTGAAGTGGATTTTGGTTTTTTGTCTCCTGTCACTCGGTAATGGCTTTTCCTTCCTTCACCATCAGGTGAACAGGTGCAGAGATGCTGTATTTTCATTTTCCCAGAGTCGGTAACAGCCGGTGGCCAGGCGATGCCTTTTCCTCAGTCCTGCTGCATGAGCAGTTTACAACATGGAGTATTACTTCCTCAGAACGTTCCAGCTCTTGGAGATCTGTCCAACGTGACGGGTCCCACCTCAACTTTTTCAGCATTCCAGACGCATGCCTGTGTACACGCATCTACCCCCTGCCCCTCTCCCGTCCACCAACACACATGCCCCCACGTACACACATACAGGCAGGTGCCTACAGAAGGATGTAACAAATTCAGGTATTTCTGGATGCTCTGAATGAATCCATGCTTCCCACTTTATCTCATTCCTTTCTTTAGAAACGTGTTCCTTACCTCTCAATATATAAAAGGGGGATAGGGGAGGGAAAGCTCTAAGTAGCTCCTTCTTTGAAAGGGAAAGAGAAGTTCCACACCAGTCGTTTGACAGTGTGTGGACTAACACAGAAATTGTAAGCATTCTCTGGATTCTTCCTTTTACTTTCTCTCTTGTAAGTGCTCGGTTCAAGGTCCTAGGACGTTATCTATCTTGAAGTTAATCACGCACGTGTGACATAATCTCTTCATTATGATCAACATGTTTCCAGAACATGAATCTTTGGTTTCGGGCATGTTAATGTGTCTTGGGATTTGTGATGTTGTCAGAGAAGGTTGGTACCGTTGCAGATGGAAGGAGGCAGAACCCATCCACGGAGCGGGTTGCAGGACAGCTTTGCTGCTCAACTGAGGCCATGCTCGTTGGCCCTCTGGTGCAATGGTAGAGGTCTGGGTTGAGCATGGGGCCGGAGGCCCTCTGTGGACTGGGCGAGGGCTCTCTGTCTCCACCTTGAGTGGAGACTGAGATGTCCTGTCCCAGGGAAACCTGCTCTTCACAGTGATGCTGAGCATATAAAGCTATCCGTAGCGCTGTCCATTTATCTTAGCTCATTATATTTATCTAGAGTTTGACAACTTTCCTCTTTCAGTTCAATGACATAAAATGGAAAGAGGGACATGTCTAATGGAGCAGTGGGGAAGAGGTAGCCACTTGAAGCTAGTAAAATGTCTGAAATACACAGTTTAAGAACGTATGATATTTTATTTTTCTCTGGTATATGTCATGCTTCTCAAGTGGTAGCTACGTTGAGGTCTTTCAGAATCTTCATTAAGAAATATATAATTAGTGTTCCTTTAATAAATAAATATTTATTGGGAGCTCCAGATGCTGGGGCTACAGTGGTGACAAGCCAGAGTCTAAGCATTGACAGGCCTTAACGTTGAATAGGGTGTCCCATTATGAAGTTATATAAACTTCCGGAGAGCGATAAGCGTTGGGCAGAATGTTAATGGAGGTGTGAGGGACAATGACCTGATGGTGGGAGAAGGCTTGAGCTTTAAGGGTAACCTTTGAGCTGGGGACTGGCTGATGAGGAGCCAACCCTGAAAAGATTTGAGGGTGGGATGTTCCTCGCAGATGAGAAGCAATCGCGAGGGTCTTGAGGTGGAGTGAGCTGCACTGGTTCAAAGAGAAGACAGACAGATAGCATCCGAGTGTCGTGAATGAAGGAGTGTCTGGACTTGAGGGCTGCAGGGAAGCTGAGACCTGGTGACACTGAGCTGCGGGGCCCCGGTAAGAAGGGTGCACGCGACAGGCAGCCGTTAGTATCTGCTTGCCTATGGTGTGTTGAAAACCCCAAAGTTGCCATCAGTCTGCCCTCTGGACTGTCCCTTGCATCTTTAATTTGCTTGGCTAATCCTTCTTTAGTCATAGTCTGAAGAAAACTTCAGCGTCTTTTGGATTTGCACAAGAACTCTGAAATAATTCCAGTTTGAATGAAGTAAAATGCCATCTCCTGCCCGATGGCATTGAAGTGGATGTCACAGGCGGTTATCCGGTTATTGGCGCTGGCCCCTTAATCTCATTTGGGAGGAGGCGCTCTCCTTGAGCGGCTCGGAAGAGGGGAGCTGTCTGTCCCAGGTGCATTCTCTTTCTATCTCTGCTTGGTGTGAAGATCCCAGAAACCGCCTAGAGCCTTGGAACGTCTGCCTCGTCATCAGCTCACAGGTGGTGGCCAGGTCTGCAGCCACATAAAACATGGGTGACCCCTTTGTGTTTCTTAAATATAGGCCCACCCAATATCAGGAAGCTGCAGCCGGGGTTGGCATTAAACTGTCTTCCAGCCTCCTCGCTGAGCCTGGTTTCTCTGGGATTTGGGTTACTCCCTCGCTGGGGGCTTCCCGAGCTCATGCTGATAAGTAAAGCCAAGTTTACTTTGGGGAGCTCCGCAGTCCCAGGAGTAAAGAGATAAGAAAGGGGGGTGGGATATAAGTATCTTTAGGAAAAAAGAAGCTGTTTCTGTTTATAATGGTCCCTAAGTCCACTTTTTAAAAACTGATTTTATTTAATTTTAGCAATCTCACGCTCCATGTACCTGAATAGCCCATAAACTGAGAAGTTTAACCGAGGGTTTGATTGAACTGCTTGTCTCTGGCAGGGCCCGTTTATCGGTAGCTGGAGTCTTCTGAGTTATTTTAGGAACGTTAAGTTGTGGGTACATCATCTGCAAGGGCAACTTCTGCAGTTTATTTTACTTAGAGAATTCCGAAATGGCATCTAATGAGGACTTGGGGGGTGGCATTCGCCGTCACTACTCTTATCCTGTAGCTCTCTCCCGAGTTTTCACAGCTGCGGTTTCCCGAGTCCTGCCTACCCTGCGCGAGGGCTCTATCCCGATCGTCTTTAATCCTCAAAGCGACTCCGCAAGGTCGCCGAGAATACTAGCCTTGTTTTGCAGATGAGGACACGGAGCCACCAGGACACTCCACAGGTCACGTGGGTGCTGGAGTGAGGAGTTGTCTGGGGCCCTCTCCCTCCTGGCCCGGGCTGCCTGCCTCCAAGTAACAGACTCGCATCTGAGCAAGGACACGGTCGGATCCTGTGCGGAGTTTCCTGTTGTTGTGTTACTGACATCGTGCCCAGTGCCCGGTCCTGTGCGGTCAGAGCTGCCGGGACGGCTTCGTGTCGGCGACATGTTGGTGGCATGTCGTTTCACCAGGAGAGGCACCGTTCTGGTCCTTAATTCCCCAAGGCACTTCTCACGCTCCCCCCCCCCCCCCCCCCCCCCCCCCCCCCGTTTTCTCCGCTGCATGTCTGGGTGTTTCTGCAAACATGGCTCAGTCTGTCCCGTGAGCATACAGGCCAGCGGCGACCAGCGGTGCAGGGCTCTTCTGCCCACTGTACCCTCCGTGGATCACATTCACACCCCCGATCCCTCCCAGTGAGGCGATCAGACCCGCCATAGCGCTTCCGACCTGTAATCTTGTTATGTCTGGTCTATCCTCCATAGTTGCCCCTTGTGCA
This sequence comes from Mustela putorius furo, assembly GCF_011764305.1. Taxonomy (NCBI): domain Eukaryota; kingdom Metazoa; phylum Chordata; class Mammalia; order Carnivora; family Mustelidae; genus Mustela; species Mustela putorius. The sequence goes on along the minus strand of NW_025421402.1, from coordinate 16,138,588 downwards.
CTCCTACACAGCCACACATACGTGTGTGCATGCACACACACACACACACACACACACACACAGAGGCACAGAGACACACACACCTGCATGCAGTACAGAGGCATTTACACATACGCAGTGCAAACATATCATACTACCCAGGTAGACGATTCATAGACGTTCGATGAAACAATGACAGCTTTGTACTGTGTGGACAAGTGGGAACCCGAAAACAGAACGCAGCTCGGCTGGCCTGCTGTCCCTGCGGACCTTGGGCCACATGTGTCCACAGTAGAGAACTGTCGCGGCTAACCGGTCCGGCAGCTGTGTTTACATGTGTAGTCGTGTAACTTACAGCATGTTCCGTGGCGTAGCGTGCCCTCTGGATCCAGTACTCTCTTGGCCTTTAGTACTGTTTTCAGTAAGAGCCACAAAACCACTGCAGTGGTGCTCCCGGTGTGGAGTTGGTGAGGTCTCAGAAGAGACGGAACGGTCCCTTGCCTCTGAGCTCTCAAAGGTGTGAGAGATGGGGCCGGCGTTGAGTTGTGCGTGGGGACATGCGCTGGAGGATGGGCAGGATGGACCTCAGCCTGTCCCCTCTTTCTCATGGAGGCAGGAACAATTGCCATTGTCTTCAAGGTCAGCACCACCATCAACTGCCACCCACGATTCATAGGGAGGACGAAGAGCTGACTCAGACATCCAGAGTTGAGAAGTAGCAGTCAGGAGAGAAGCCTGGCAGAGGTCATGCTGTTGGACTTCTGGTGCAGGGAGGGCTCGTGGTGGGCACCTCGTCCCTGATGGCTTTGTGAGAATACAGCTGCTCACTGAGATTTTAGGAAGGGGAGGGATGACTTGAATTATGTTCTGGGAAGGCTGTTCTGGAACAAGATATATCCTGTCAGGAAGTAGAGAAGGGGGGGTTGATAATTTTTCATAGATGAATGAACCAAGACTTTGCTTGGAGCACCCCGTACGTTTCCAAGGGCCCTCTAGCTTCTGACGTGGATTCTGCTCCCTCACCCTTCCCACGAGGTAGCTGCACGCCTTGTCCATGCCAGCAGCCCACCTGCCACGTCCTCTTTCAAATCCTAACACTGGTACAGAATCACAGGATCAAGAAGCCAGCCATGGCAGCCATGAGTCTGGGATTGCTTCTCCTAGTCTAGCCTTAGTTTCCTCTGGCGTGACGGTGAGGAGCAAGTGAGTGAGAAATTTGGGCTCCCTGCATGAATATTCTAGAAGCTTATTTCATCTGGCAATGTGACACCCTCAGTGCACTTCTAACTTCTGCTATTTCTCTTCATAGTCATTATCTGAGATTCACGAGAACTGGATATGGTTACATGTCCTGGAGTTCTCTCTAGTGTACACTTTGCAATTTAAAGATACAGATATAGTAAATGTATTATGATTACCTGTGAGCCCTTAGTGTAACTAAAGGGGATCAAGCTGCTGTGGTTTAAAATTTTATTACATAATCTACCCTTGGTCCACTCCTTAAAGTGTCAAGGTCCTTATGATTTGGGACCAGGAGATAAAACATGAGGCTAGCTCTTCATATAAAGGTTTGAGATAATATGGTGCATATATTAGGATAAAATTTATATACTAGGTTAAAATGCCTTCCCCTCAAACCAGACCAAACTGTTTCAGATCATACACTATACCACCCCCACACAGGCACATGCGTGCGTGCACACACACACACACGCCACACCTCATGCATCTGTGCCCTAGAAATAATTTTGTTCAGTTCTCTAACTGCTTCCAGGAGCTTGTTCTCATTACTGCTGTACTCTGGGAGCTTTCCAATGTCCACAATCTGAACACCAACTTGAGCGGGCCATACATTCCCCCACCCTTCTGGAGACATCGTAAGCATGTTGTATTAAACCTGAACAGTTAGAATTTTTTGTTTGACTCTGACAAAGCTCTAAGAATTCCAGATCTGTGTGTTATTAGCCTGGAAGCAGTGCTACATTTTTTAGAGATAAATTAGTGTATCTTCTTTGACTCTCCACTCTTGCTGCTGGCCATTGAGGTCTGTATTAAAGTGCACCAAATGCTTATTTGTGGGGTATTCTATGCATTCTTATTTAAATCCTTTCTTAACAGGAGCTCCTGATTCTGACAGGTAATAAAACTAATTTGGGTTTCTTAAACACCTTTACGATACCATATAAAGACGATAAAATCGTGGAGTTTACGTAAGCAAAGAGATGAAGGGGAAACTCCCATCTGTGTTTTGGAATGAATGATTGTGTGATGTAAGCCTTAGGTATGAGACATAACTCAGATGATGAAGCAGGGGGTTATGGCTTTGCAGTCAGGGACTTGGCAGGAAATCCAGCTACCTTCTAGGCTAGCAGCACCTGCCAGACCCACCTTCTGTATGGGCTGATTGGTTTCTGCTTCTTTCGCCACCCCCTTTAGTTTGGACTTCAGCCAGACCTTCCCTGTGCTCCTCCATAAGCATGTGAATGTTTGCATCATCTGAGTGTCTCTGGCAGCTTCTGTACGTGCCGTGTGAGATCTGCAGGTGCCTTGTGGTCCATGCAGATGGGGAGTAAAGCACGCTGAAGGACACTTTATGCAAAGCCACCAAAACTTTCACCATGGCTGGGAACTCCCTTAAGGGGTTCACACGTTGAAGTCAGAGAGCACTGTCAGAAGACATCCTCTTCCATTGGAAATTCCAAACTGATATCCTGGATCTCCTACAATTTCTAAACAGAAACTAACATCTCTTTCCCTTATCTTCAGTGGCCCTGAGTGGACAGCCCATTGCCTTTGAGTGTGCTTCCGAGGCTGGGTTTGCTGCAGAAGGACTGGAAATAGTAGTGTGAACTAATTCCTTTCAAATCGCTGCTCAACAGTATTGAAGAACACCAATACTGTCTGTGAACACTGTCTACAAAATTTAGCACTGCTGAGGATATTTATTCAAGAATAAATTCTGAATGACCTAGTTCCTCTGAGACCTTAGAAGTGCATTCTAACCCTGCCTGTGACTCAAGGTCCTGTCAGAGAGGTGCACGTGTCTTCCACTCCTGGGGCACTTTAGTTAATGGGGGTGTTCTGAGGTGAAGAAGCTAGGGCTGGGCTTGTCTTTCTTATCACCTCGCTAAGATTTCCTCTTCGTATCGGACAGCGGTAGGAGTTGTGTCTTCGTGTTTTCTATAAAAACAACAAATTATCTTTGGTGGAGTCACCTAGGACCCAGACCTCATGTATGACTTGGTTTCTATGGAAAAACCATTCTAAAATATCATTAAAGTTTATTGTCTCATTTTACCCTTATAATTTGCAAAGAGGTGATTTTACATCCATTGTGCAGATGTCGGCTTTTGCCTAGAATGTATATGTACTGTGCAGATGAGGAATGCCTCCTGTGTGCCCGCAAATGAGCCAGGTCCCCCCAAGATGGCGATGCCGGTACGGGACAGGATGGGACTGGATTTAAACCCACCTGTCTCCGCCTCCACGGTGCTGCCCAGATGGGGACAGTGAGCCCGACACTCTGCTACTTGAGAGGAGGTATCTCACTTGGTCGAAGACTGGGTTATTCAGAAATTGGGCCCCCCACAAAAGGGAATGATCACCAGTTCTTCTAAAATTGAACTGAGGCCATTGAACCACGGGATGGTAGTTAGAATAAAGCCATCCTATATTTTGGGTGAGCAAGGTAATTTCACATATTTGAGCCATTTATTGATTCTGCTTCCAATCCCTGTCCCCTTTGCTCCCTTGCTCATCGTACTCCTGGAGGCTTGATTATAAGTCATAATTGTGTGCTTTGCAGGGAAAGCCTATGTGAATGGGTTGAAAGTCTTTTTGACACTCTGTTTGTCATTTTTTAAACATGTGTGCTCTTAACATCACAGAGCCTTTCTCTCCAACAGTAGAAGACAAACACACTGCCAGTGCCAGTTAAAAACGTAGATGCCTGTGTTCATCTGTGTAATCCAGATTTCTCAGAGTGGCCCAGAGCTCTGCATCCTAGACACTTAACAAGGGGATCCTTAGGCACACTGATTTCTGAGATTTACTGACTCAAGGAAAAAAAAAAAAGAGGTGACCTAGGATAAAAATGGTCAGGGCTTTAGCTGCTCTCCCCTAGGAGTAACTTCATGGTTTACTCGTAAGTACTTTCTTTGTATGGCAAATCCAGCAGGTTCTTCTCATTTGTACATTTCCTTTCAGACCCCCATTCATTCCTTCCCAGAGTGACTTTTGCAAACTTCCATGCTCTTCACGATGACTGATCAATGAACTTGCACATAAAAGACAAACTTAAACTCTTCTTATCTCTTTTCATGCCCTCGACAGCAAATGCCTTTTCATCTTCTCAGACATTCCAAAATGTAGCAAAAGAAAAAAAAAAAAAAGGTTCTGCAACAGATGCGGTTCCTTCTAGGTCTCTAGGTAACATTTTAACCTGTGTAATGTTCACTGCACAGCATCTTAAGTAATATTCCAGGAAATCCGCTGCTGCTTGTTAAAAAGGATAGGACCCCAGAGATGTCTTTAAATATGCCTGTAAAGTGAGAGGTGCCAAGAGAAAGATAATATGGCTGATTATAGTTATTTACCTTACATTTTCATTCGCTTTTAACTGGGTGTAATTTAGGGGCATGAAATCTCTTATTGGAAGTGTATTTGCATTAAACAGCTCTAAGCAACCATGAAAGTGCAGAAACTGAAAAATTGACAGACTGGGTTCCTAGAATCCCAAAGTAGCATTTTTGTAATAGGCATACAAACAAATCGAATAAACATGTTTTGCTTCAGCGATTTAAAGAATGCGGTCTTTGGAGTAATTTGTCTTTTTTAAACTATCATTTCTAACCTTTTCATTGCCTATCTTTCGTTGGCGGCTTCCCCTAACAATCTGCAGCAATTTTCCCGCCAGCTGTTGGTGTGCACGGGCTTGCTGCTTTGTTTCCATTTCCTTGAGCTATCAAATCCACCCATAAAGGGGATTACCTGAGTGCTGTGGTTTCCCAGGTTTGCACTTAGCCTCGGGTTTGTTTTTTTTGTTGTTGCTTTTTGTTTTTGTTTTCTCAAGATGCTTCTGCTGTATGGGAAGTGCACTCCAACAATGGCAGGGGCCCTGGAAGACAGTGCCCGGGCCAAGTCTCAGAAGACACCTCGAGCTTCAGTGAGCATGAGAACGGGGTGCTCTTCTTCTGCATTAATAGCAACAGAGCTAACCATTGATCTGTTGAAATTTTAGCTTGACACTTGCAGCTGTGAGTCAAGGTTGGTGTAGACTTTCTTTGGGAGAGTGTGTGTGCGTTCGTCTTGGTGTGATGTGCAAAAGGAAATCATTTGTACACGCTTTCCCCTTGGAGACAATGAAGGATTAGAAAAGTCGCTGCTTAAGTTTGCCAAGTGGCGGGGGGGGGGTGTGAAGAATGAGTATAAGGAGAAGTTTCCTCTTTTACTTAGGATTTTGCATCTCTAACTAAAGAGAAAGTGACGAAGCCCATATTTGGGGGGGGTTGTTTTGTTATTTTACTTGTGTTCTGATTTCCACTTGAACATGCTTTGCAAACACTAAGTTTTCATGGAGAGATAGTGTTTCTCAATGCATTTTTAAATAGAAAGCGGGGGGAAGGGAGAAAAAAAGAGGCAATGAGAGGGGGAGCCCTTTGGGGTTCCTGGTTTTTTTTTTTTTTAGATTTTATTTATTTATTTGACAAGCAGAGATTACAAGTAGGCAGAGAGGCAGGCAGAGAGAGAGAGGAGGAAGCAGACTCCCTGCTGAGCAGAGAGCCCGATGTGGGGCTCAATCCCAGAACCTGGGATCATGATCTGAGCTGAAGGCAGAGGCTTTAACCCACTGAGCCACCCAGGCGCCCCTTGGGGTTCCTTCTTTTCCTTCCACCAACTCCCACCCAGTTACCTTGTAACTCAGTTCTGGCTGACTCTAGTTACCAGATGTGCTTTTAGTAACCTCCCATCATTAGGAGGAAACATTGAGTCTAAGCTTGTTTCCAGACTTGCGCCTAAGATTTTCTTATTTGAGAAATTCCTTTGGTTTATTTGGAACTTGCTAAGGTAGAAGAACAATTGTATCCTTCAGAGGAAAATTTTATCTTCCAATTAGAGCTGAGGAAGAAATTCTCAATGAGAGACTTACTCTGTTTAAACTGACTGCCCCATTTCCTCAACATCCTGATAAACTGACAAAAGATTTTTTTTTCTCCCTAATTGGCCCTCTGGCTTTGGATCCCCATATATGTCATGATGGGCTTTCGATCACAAAACCCCAGAGATCAGTAGGTCTTAATTAACAGACTCTATGGCTTTGCTCTTAGATAGATGACAGTCATTGTTCTTAAAAGTGAGAAACAGTTTTTGTTTGCAAAAATATTTTCCACGTAATTTCCCTCACATTTGAAAGAAATGAGAGAAGGCTCTTATTTCCTGCCTATTACATCTTTTTTTGTGGTCCACTCACAAAAAAAATAGAGCAGTTTTGCATCTCAGGAAAAAGTGATGTTCTTTTATATGTTAGAACAAGTAGGAATGCATCTGTGAAGGTGAAAAAAAAAAGCATATTCCTGATATGGTGTGTGTGTTGATATCCACCTAATTGTTATTGTTTGTCTTATTGAAAGAAATAAGTATAGGGCGTTAGACTATAAATACGTAAATCAGAGCAGTACCCTGGCTTTGAAAAGAAATATATGTTAGCAAGGGTTTTTTTTTATATTAATTAATGAAGTTTTTTTTTTTTTTCTTTTTGTGAGGTTAAAATGGTCTAAAAATAAACAGCTGTATACTACTTCATTAAGCTGCTGCTTGGAGTGATTTTCCCATTGATTAGTCTCAGGGCTAATGCTGGTTCATTCCTCATTTCATTGCTAATTAACATCAGCACTGCTTCTGACCACTTGACCGTGTTCTCTGGTGAACATGTGCTGGTTTGGCAAGTAATAGCTCTCTCCTCCCTCCCTCCCCCGACTGCCTCTTTCCCAATCCCCAGGTCCCTTGTCTTTTCTTTCTCCTAAAAATAAGATTTTCAGCTCGGAGGGGAGGAGGATAGCCATTAAGTTATAGCCTGCTAGATGCCCTACATGAACTACATGGGCGGTTCACACAGGATGCCATATGAACTACATGGACGGTTCACACAGGATACCATATGAACTACATGGACGTTTCACACAGGATACCATATGAACTAGCTGGCGTGGTTCATTTTGCATTTGCCTCGTTGATTCAGGCTTTTGCAGAATATTTACAGGACAAATTACCCAACTAAAGGAGTTATGACCAAAGACCTTTAAAAGGGAAATTGACCATTGGGCTTTAAGGCATCTGTGTTTTTAAAGACAGTGTACTCTTTAGTTCTTAGTTCCGGGGTCTGTGAAATGAAATCCTCTGCCAGGTCATAGTTTCCTGATCTGACCCACAGTTCCAGCCTTTGCAAGATGATCCACAGTCAAGCAGAACATAGGTTATAATCAGAGCAGAATACTCAATTTGGCAACCCAGGATTAGGGATGGGAAAAATCCACAGTATAAACATAATGAAAATCACTTGCTTCTGTTCCAGGTCAGGAGGTCAATATTTCCATAAACTCAAGCCAACATGCATTTTGGAAAAGCCTTTCCAGAATCATTGAATAATTGTTGTTTTGACTCGATTCCAAATCATCACGTCTCTTTTAATTGAATCAAGCATTACATTGCATTTAGAAAATAATTTCAAATTAGTGTTGATTTTTGCAGTTTGAGGCTTTGTATTCCCTGAGTAATCACAAAGCAACTTTCCTTCAAATCCACCTTTTAGGAGTGATCAGTAGAAGACAACCTTCGCATTTTTTCTCCCATATAGCCCAAGTCACCGTTCCTGCCATTATGGGCTTTCCATAGGCATTTTAGTGTATATTTCTTGGCTGGTTATGTCTTATCATCTCTGTAAGATTGGAAGCTCCTGGAGGGGAGGAACTAAGCCCTGTTCCCATTGTAAATTGACCATTGGGCTTCCCCATTGTAAATGGGAACAGGGCTTAGTTCCTCCCCTCTAGGAGCTTCCAGTCTTACAGAGATGATTAAAGACATCCTGCTGGCTTTCTACTTGTGAGATCATGTGCGTAGGGTGCTGGTGCCATTGGCTGAATGATTGAAGGAACTGAGTGTGTCCTTAGTAGGAATGTTCCTCCTTCATGGTTTATCTTTCAAGCTCATTTCATTCATTCTCTCTGAATTTTGTCCTTATCAAGTGCCTGATGAGGCCCAGGCAGATCAGGCACCAAGGAATTTCAGTCTCACCTGCAGAAAATTTGGGTAATGACTACTTGCTGAAGAAGCATCAGAAAGACATCTCTGAGTTATCACTAAACTGCAAAAGACGATTTAGAATGTGAGTAGATTGGAAGCTTCCTGAACTCAGGAACTCTGTCTGCTTGTTTGCCAACATATCTCCATTATCCGTGATATTTCCTGGCCAGTTATTTGTTCAATGGGAGGGGGGCATTCTAAGCTGCAAGAACCATCCAAATAAATGCTTGGAAGCTGTATTCACTTTTATAAGAATCAGCAAACAGGTTGTAGAGTTTGGTACGTATCAAGAAAATGAATAGAAAATAAATTCAGAACGGTAGCTTGGGACCAGGTTGTGAATAGTCTTAAGTCCCTGAGGAATTTGGACTTAGTTCTTGTAAGTAGACAGAGACTATAGTTAATGACTGATAAATGTGGCTTTAAAAAAAAAAAAATGCAAATCACCATAAAACAAGGGAATTTGGCCATCCTAGAATAAGAACACAAAGAGTTTTCTTTTATTCTGTTTCTAGCGATACCAAGCAGGGCGGGTGGCAGAGAGGACAATTTAATAATTCAGTTCTGCAGGCTGTAATTGCTGTACTGGCTGAACGCTGGTAAAGTATGTGAGGACAGTGCCGTGTTTGGTGCTATAGATCAGCCCGCCACCGCTTTGTCCTTTCACTGAATTTAGTGTCTCCTTATTTTCTTTGCCTTTTATACCACTGGCACAGATCGGTTCAAAGAGAATCCAACAGACTCGGCTTGCATAATCTGAATTAAACCCCAGTATCCACAGTTTCCTTCCTTAAAGAGGATAGAAGGAACTGAAAGAGTCCTTCATAGCTTTTAAGACCACAGCTCAACTCGCCATAATATTGTTTCTGTTAAATAGGAGCAAGTCTTTGCCCCGTCGGAGATAGTGCATAAACCCCACAGGGAACCTTCGGGATAGGAAGGCAGTGCTCCTACTGGAAATCCAGAACCCTAACAGCTGAAAAATCAGAAAACATGTCCCTTTTCCCTTTGAAGCTACAGAATAAACACAAGTTCAGATGGAGGGGCTCCTTGGAGGGTGTGCTCGATCGGATCTTTGCCCTCCTCAGTCTTATAAGGGCAAGGTTTAAATTTATGTGCTAGATCGAAATGTCCAAAGAGGTGTACTTAAAGATCTTCATCAAAAATGTTTTCTTCTGGGCGCCTGGGTGGCTCAGTGGGTTAAAGCCTCTGCCTTCAGCTCAGGTCATGATCCCAGGGTCCTGGGATCGAGCCCCGCATCGGGCTCTCTGCTCAGCAGGGAGCCTGCTTTCTCCTCTCTCTCTGCCTGCCTCTCTGCCTACTTGTGATCTATGTCTGTCAAATAAATAAATAAAAATCTTTAAAAAAAAATGTTTTCTTCTGTGAATTATGTGATAACTTCACTTATAAATATTTGTCCACAGGAATCCACTGACTTAAAAGTAGGCATAGCATTAAGCAGACATTTCCTCAAAAAGTCTCTTGCTGAGTTTTGATATTTCCATTCCCTCCCCTGACCCTCCCGTAAAGGGAAAAGGTCTCTATGAGTAAAATGTTAAGAGACTAAGATGGAAACTTCCTTTGCAGCTTATCCTAATTGACTCATGTTTTGCTATCTCCATTGTTGGCGACTCTGCAGGGTATAAATGCGTGGGGTGTCCTGCAGATGTCCCTTGTCAAGCCTGGGGCAGCTCCTCAAGACAGAGACAGGATCATAAGTGACCCAGCCTATTATATAAGTGTGTGTGTGCATGTGCACACTTGGGTACGTGCACGTGTGTGAGCATGCTCTTGCACACCTGTGTGCGGAGGAAAGAATTTTCTTATTGAGGTTCTGAAGAAAAATACGTTCCATAAGTTGAGTGTCAAGGAGAGATTCAGCAACAGGATTGATTATCATAAGCCTCCCCATTTTACTAAAACTCCATCACTTGTTGAGCTATTAAGCGATGAAAAGGATTAGAGCATACGAAAATCTAATAAAGATGATAACAGCAGAGCATCTTGTGAAATTTGTATGTGAATTTATAACGTTAGAATCTGTCGGCAGACAGCATTATCCTGCAGAAGGGAAAAACCGTACCATACATGTAGGCATAAAAAACGCAACAGCAGAGTTTCCGGCCAGGAAGCCTTTTTTTCCATATGGGCGTCCATATGTTTTATCTTGAAATCCATATTTTTGGCCTTGATATCCATATGTTAGCTTTTTGCCCAAATAAGATTGTGCAATCATTCTTTATTATTTCTTCTTTCCTAGAAGTTATTACTCTCAGGTTTGGAAGATGGGGGGAGGGGAGGAGAGCAAATGGAGTGTTTCACGTACCGAGAGCACAGATACGAAAGAGAACCATTGCTGTAGGAGGGCCGCCCACACAGCGTGGCTGTATGTGGGCTTATGTGAATATTCATTTTCAGATACTCGGTTCGTGTTTGTTTGGTCAAGGCGAGACTCCCATAGGTTGGGTTTCTGTGTCACAGGTCATCTGTCTCAGGTGGATGCGGGCACGTGTCCAGCTGGGTGAAGACGAGTACTTCGGGAGGGTCAGACAGGGGTGTATTTGGCTGAGTACACTCTTGGACTCGCTCAATACGTATTCCCTGCAGAGCCTCCATTTTGTTATTTCCAGCCCGACGAGAGCTGTGATGAGGGCACATGACTCAGTACATCTTAGATGTCCCAATTGTGTTAAGACTTCCCCTCTAGACCCCGAACTCCTGAATAAAGTCAGAACTGTAATATATTCATAGTCGTACCCATATCATAGCTTATAATTGAATTTTGATAAAGGCTTTTTTAGAACCATTAATCTATAAAATTTCATTCACAGGAAAAAAAAAAAGATATAGACTTTAGCCCCCCCCCTTCCCCAATCAATAAGTCCTCAAGGAAGTAAACTCACTTTATCACAAGAATTTAATGCAGAGGGCATCTGCGTGGCTCAGTGGGTTAAAGCCTCTGCCTTCGGCTGCGGTCATGATCCCAGTGTCCTGGGATCGAGTCCTGCATCGGGCTCTCTGCTCAGCAGGAAGCCTGCTTCCTCCCCTTTCTCTCTGCCTGTCTCTCTGCCTACTTGTGATCTCTCTCTCTGTGTCAAGTAAATTTAAAAACAAAATTAAAAAAAAAGAATTTAATGCAGAGATAAAATTTATTTTAGTCAACATAAAATTTGTTTTAGTCAGTCTGTGTGCTGGGTTATCTCCATGTTTTGATTCCATCCCACATTTTCAGCTCTAGCCTAAAGTAAATAAAAAGAGACCTTTCCATCTTTTTTCTCCACTTCTATACACAGTAAAATCATTCTTAGATTTAAATGACCTCCTCTAAATTCACCTAGCATTAACTCTCCATTTATCAAGAATCGATTTACCAAGAAAGCAAAACCATTGCCTATATGACACGTCCTGCCCAGTGAGAAATACTCTTAGGAAACAAACCAAAACCCCAAGACAAAACTATGAATACTTGCTTGTAAAGGAAAGCCACAAGAATACCCTTTCCCTCTCATGGCAGCCCCCATGTACCTTCTGGAAATTCGGGTGAAGGCATGGAATGGTACACAGTAGATTTGAAGGGAGCCCAGGGTGGAGAAATTTCTTTTTAGCAATAATTTCATTTCATTTTATTTTATCTGGTTGTGGGGTGGGGGGTAGATTTCTGCTGTCAGTTGCTTTCTTCTTTGCTTTGGTGGCCTAGCAAGGTCAGAGTGGGTGTCTGTGATCTGTCAGCCTCAGGGGCCTTTGACTGACAGACTGCTGACTTGCCCTCCACAAATAAAGGCAGAGGCAGTGTGCCTAGCATGTGCCAACCCCCTCTATGTTGGCCCTTTCCCAGACATTTTGGCTTGAAATTCATACTTCAGCAATCTTCTTAGAAAAGTCCAGTCAGAGCGTGGGTCAGGGCCACCTCTGCTGGGTGTCTCTCAGTGTGGAGAGTCAGCATTTTGACCCTCCCCCTCCCATCTGACTAGAAAGATGTCAGCAATCTTTCACTTATTATGTTCCTCGGAAAACATGCTGAGATAACTCTGTCACTACTCAGGGTGCAACTTCTGTTGATGAGCACGGGAAGTACGAGTTCACCCCTCTCGGTTCCCAGGGTTTGAAACTCTGCAGTTCTGTCTTTGCCTTTTCTCATTCTTCCGAGGACTGGGCTGCAAGTGTGGGTTTATTTTAAGATTCCTAAGGGCAGCGTTTCATTCCTGGACTCTTCTATTTTTTGCCACGTTACCTCACTGCATTAGTACTTGTATCTCCCTCTGATGGCATCCAGTTTCCCTTCCATTCACAGTGGCGGGGGGATCATATCTCTGATCCACTTAGAAACCCAGTGAGCTCTACCCCTCAGAGGACACATGCTTTGTCAGTCACATCCATCGATCGTCGGGGTCTCTGTTTCTGGATTTCCACTCATGCAGTCATTTGGTGTTTGGGATATCATTCCTTTGAGGGACAAGAGTTAAGTTGGGTGCTAGGAACTAGGTAGAGAATATTTCTTTGTTTCTGTAGAAACAAGTTTCTATATAGGTATTGGTGAGAGGCTGGCTGAGTCAGATTCTCCTGTAAGTAAAATGGAGAAAGGAAAATAGACTCAATATTTCTTGTTGGGAATGCTGAAGGAAAACAAGAATTAAAAAAAAAAAAAAGACTTGAATAAGGTAGTCATTTCTTTGGAGCTTGTTTTTGTAGAGCTGAGTGTGAAATAAATGAATAGATAAAATAAAGAAACAGACCAATAGTCAGAGAAATTTAGTGGATTATTCCTAGATTTAAATTTCTATTTCTAAAGATCAACAGAGCATATATATATATATATATATATATATATATATATATATATATTTTTTTTTTTTTTTTGAAGAGTCAGCGGTTGCTACAATTTGGAGATAACACATTTTATGATGTTGTAGGAAATAGGAAATAAGGAAAGGGAAGGCTGGAATTGGGTTAAAAAAATTCTTCAGCTGTTAATAATGAATTGTTGCCATGAGAAAAACACCTAAATTAGAGGAGAGTGACTGTCTGTCTTAATAAGAGCCATAGTGGAAAGCCCTTCTTGAAATAGAAGTAAAATAAGGGAAAAATTGCATTGTTGCAGGGCTAATTTGATGAAAGGATCTCAGTAAATTGTGATTGCACAGTTAATAAACCCTAGAGCTTTTTTTGGAAGACAAAATTAGTTGTTCAGTGGTAGAAAAAAAAAAGAAAAAAAATCAATTACAAATTGTGTTGTCTTCTTTAACCAATCAGGCAGAGAAACCTCCATAATAATGAATACTTAGAGTGAATAGAACTCACCGAATCTAAGATTTAACAGCATTTTTCAGCAGGAGACCGAAAACTAACATTTCTAAATGGTGAAAATTTTCCTCCTTACAGTGTTGAAAGAGTGTTTCTTATTATTTTCATATAAAAGGCCCATGGAGAGATAAGAAAGTGTTTAGGTATATCTTTTAATACATTCAATGAGGATGAGTAGTGAATTCAGAGAAGAAAAATTAGCCCTTCAAAGGAGGGGAGTGGTGCCTTCGTGTGTGACAGAAAATTGGAAAACACTTATGAATAGTTTGGTTATGCTAATAGATAGAAACATGTAGCATTCCATAAACAGAGCCATTGTATATATTTTAAAAAAATTTTTTTTAAAAAGCATTAACACTTTTGTGAAGTAATTCTGAGTACTTGCCAGAATGTACATGACTTTTGTGAAGTAATTCCGAGTACTTGCCAGGATGTACATGCAGTAGCATCTTTTTATAAATGTGACAGCTCATTTAAGGACCAAGAATAAATTGTCCCATTTTTCTTGACCCCAGTCACACACGGATGAGGATAGGAAGTCTCAGAATTAAAAGTGATTGTGTTCTGATCATTCTGGTAGTTCAAGTTTAAAATCGGTTCCTTGAAACTTAGAAGGTTTTGTTTACAGTAAGAATGTTAATATCTGGCAATTGGACTGTTTTAGGAAAGCTTACTTGATGGATATAACAGCCAAAATACTGTAGGTAGGAAACAGTGAGTGGCCCTGTGGGGAGCCCTGGGCTCTGAACCCAGTTCAGGTCTTTCTTTCAGCTCAGTGATGATGGACAAGCCACAATGCCAGCTGGAGCCTCAGTTTTCTAATCTGAAAAATGGGGGAAATGATACCGTCTTAAATGGCTGTGAGTGAATGCCCAAAGTCAGGTGCCTTACTGACAGAGCTACCCAAGCCTCCCTTTCCTGGCAATTTAATAATTAAGAAAGTAGAAAAACAAAACAAAGACACTATTTTTTAAATTGAATAATAGTTTTTAGCTATTCAATGAGTTTTCGAGGGAATACGGGCTTCTAGGAGGCTGAGGAAAGTTTTAATGACCTATTCAAAGCACATTCACGGATTATGCTGCTATTGCAAATTATGACATTTTTTTCCATATGCAGATATGGCCTAACTTTTATTTCTTATGTGTATTGTTTATTAGAGAGGCTTCCTCTATGAATATATTTTATACTGCATTTAAAATATTAGACTGTAAAGAAATAATAAAATAAAATATTGGATTGTGGTTAACAGCATACATGTCTTCACACTTGGGCCACAAAAGTATTCTTTTCTTAATTTCTTTCTTTCTTTTTTTTTTTTTTTAAGATTTTGTTTATTTATTTGACAGAGAGAGAGAGAGCACAAGTAGGCAGAACACAGGCAGAGGGAGAGGGAGAAGCAGGCTCCCCACTGTGCAGGGAGCCTATTGTGGGGCTCCATCCCAGGACTCTGGGATCATGACCTGAACTGAAGGCAGCCACTTAGCCGACTGAACCACGCAGGCGCCCCCCACAAAAGTATTCTTATGTTAGCCAAACAGATCAGGAGATGTGCAGTTGTTTTAGCTCCAGCCAATGAGGGGGAAGGAGGGACAGTTCCCTGTTTCAGCTCCAGGTGACCCTGGGGGTACGGACGGACCGTGTATTGTCTCAAGTGAAAATGGAAGTCGGCGTGGCTAAAGCTCAGGTTGGCTGGAATGGGCTTAGGGGAAAAAACCCTACTTGTAAGAGATAGTCATACTCTGAGATTATCCATACTAGGTTTAGTATGACCACTCAGAACTAAACGTGAATCAGAAAACCTGGAAAATGTCTTCAGAAACACCCAACGGATGACATTAACTACAAGGTCAAGTAAAAGAAAAGGAGTTAAGGAAAGGGATGACCATGGTTAAAGGCTAGAGTTTCTAGGGAGGGACTGAGATAGGAAGGGCGTCTGAGCTTGACCTTAAAGAGTAAGTAGTAACTGATGGGCGGAAAGCAACAGAGCCGGGAAGATAGAAGAAGAAACAAATAGCTTGTTTCATCGAAGGAAGAGAGGAGGGCCACGGGAAGATCGACTTCTCTGAAGAAAAGGCAGCTGGTACCTATGGGGAGCTGTGAAACATCACACTGGGAAGAGGGAGGGAGTAGGAGGCTCTCCCAGACAAAATCTAATCTCCAAACAAAATCTAATTTGGAGCCCTAATGCATGGAATAGACAAAAGGCAGCCCTCCCCAGGTCAATGGTTTTGGATCTCCTGTACCCACCCCCCAGCACCCTCCCCCATGCCTGTCCCCAGCAAGGCTGAGTAATCTGACTTGTGCTTCTTTTCACATGTGACCTAATAGTTAGTGTATATCCCTCATGTGCATTAGACTACCTACACTCAAATAGTATATAGATGGTACATGGTTATTTTATATATATATGAGTAAATAAATAGATTAAATGAACCTACTCAAATTATATCTTTATTTTTATGTCTAAATGAATTGAGTTTCCTCTTTCTGTCACTTCTCTTGCCACCCTTTTGAAATCTGCTCTTACCACAAGTCATCTAATCAACTTTTCTCCTTCCCCTTGGAATATTTGGACTTCTGAGTGTAGTGATCGCTTTTCCCTTCATTTAAGGGACCCAGCAGGAGCTAAGGGGGGTGGATTAGCTGAATACGAAGTCCTTTGATGTCATCCTATTCCCTATACCTCAAATCAAAAACAAGAACCAAATGAACAGAGTATAAGAATATGTAGAATGTAGCCAGCTTCTTGCTGTCACCAAAGGTTTAGTTAATTTGTTAGGAAGTTCTTTGTAAACCAGAACAAAGCAGCTGGGAACCTCCCCACAGTATTATCAGAGTTCAATGTAGGAAATAGAGAATAGGCCTTCAAACATTTTCTGAGGGAGACATAATGTCCTTCTGTTTCTCTCTCCAAATCCTTGACAAGAGATTCCAGAGAGAAAGGTGCTGTTCTAGGCTAGAGGAAACCAAGAGGATGACCCAGATATTAAAGAACCCTCAAAGATTTTATTGCCTCTGAGAAGCTTTCCCTGCTTCTGAGAAGGCTTCCTTTTGTTGCAATGGTCGTTCTAATACCTCGAGTCCAAGGGAAGGCTGAGGAAGGCTCAGGCTGCCATCATACACAGAGCAGGGTAAATAAATTGATTTTTTTTTAAAGATTTTATTTTATTTATTTGACAGAGAGAAATCACAAGTAGATGGAGAGGCAGGCAGAGAGAGAGAGAGAGGGAAGCAGGCTCCCTGCCGAGCAGAGAGCCCGATGCGGGACTCGATCCCAGGACCCTGAGATCATGACCTGAGCCGAAGGCAGCGGCTTAACCCACTGAGCCACCCAGGTGCCCAATAAATTGATTTTTAAACAAAGATAAAGTTACCCATAGCTGGCACGATGCCTTAAACATAGGAGGCTCTCAATAAATGTTCTGTGACTCTAGATGTATTTTTTTCTGGAATCCTGTGTATCCCAGAGTGAAATTTGATTTTGTTGACTTCTGAACGTGACGTTTACCCAGCTAGGTAAGTCCCCTTTGCAGATATATCTGTCACTCGGTGTGCTGGATTCTCACTACATATTCATAAAGCGACAGATTGATGTTCCAGGCTGAAACCAAATTGACGAACCTAGTTTCCCACAGCCGAGCACTAAGTGACTTGCTGATAGGATTCTGGAATATTCCTTACAAGCTAACAGGGAGCCGAGAGCAGGTAAAACTCTGGGAGAGCACAGTCAACAAGGGAAGAAGTTCTGTGATGCTGATTTATAAAGACACTGTCACTTTTTACCGTCTACTTTCAACGGGAAGGACTGCAGTGGGGATTTAAAATATGACTATTGAATTTTTTAAAATTACATAAATTAAGCGAACAGCCCATTAGCAAGACGCCATCAGGATCACATGGCCAATTCAGATCAAGGTATATTATCTTGCCTGGCAGATTTGAATAAGAATTAAGAAATTACTATTCTGAAGTGGTGTTGGACATTGATCTTCATTTGCAGTGATACTCTTCACGGTAACGACCTGGAACCCGCTGCGTTGACGGGCATGCCCCTGAACCTTTGTGGTGCTACCGTGGGGCGGGGGTGTATTGGTTAGAGAGAAGCAGCTAACTAATTGTTCTACTTGCCTTTGACGAAGCCTTACACCACAGGGACCTCATGTTGGAGCAGAAAGGCGTGCCTCTTTCACAAGAACCCCAATAGGACCGCCATGCAGCTTCCCCCATCGTCCACTTTGCCGGGTCAAGTTCAAGCTTCAAGGCCACTGACTCCTTCCTGCAGCCCGCGTATTGGAACTTTTTTTTTTTTTTTTTTAGAGATTTTATTTACTTATTTGACAGACAGAGACTACAAGCAGGCAGAGAGGCAGGCAGAGAGAGAGGGGGAGGCAGGCTCCCCACCGAGCAGAGAGCCCGATGCGGGGCTCGATCCCAGGACCCTGATACCATGGCCTGAGCCGAAGGCAGAGGCTTTAACCCACTGAGCCACCCAGGTGCACCCCCCCACCCCGTATTTGAACTTTTAACCTTAAGCAAGCGTGTCATGACACTCACGGGGAGCCCTGCGTCTCGGAAACAGGCTCTGCTGCGGACGACAGACCATGTCTGCGTGTGGGTTTGCAGGTGCCTTGGCGTGTCGTCCCTTTCCTGTGTCGGGTTGAAGTGAGGAAAGAGGTAGATCTCAGTCGATGCAGACTTATGTGCTTTTCGATAATATTATTTGTATCGAGGCAATGATTTCAAAATTGTGACTCTAAAAAAGCAGTAAAAATATTAGGACATATTTTGCCTCTGAGACTCTTCAATGGCTGACAGTGTGAAAACGCTATTAGGTAATCTTAGAAATTAAGTGTAACACAAATTCCTTCCTAATGTTATGAATATCGTTTTTATTGCTACTTTAAAAAACGCTGTTGTTTTGCTTCTGCTTTGTCTGTTGGAAGGCCGTCTCCCACTTTGCTCCCATTTTCTCTACCATGAATAAGGTAATTTTTCCAGGCGTGACTGAAATTCTGACTTTTGTGAGCCACCCATGACAACTCTAGTACTTTCTGTCAAAGCATTTAGATTGTACCTGGCTCTTTCCATCTTGTTAGTCTTCTTGGGACAAAACCCTCTATTTTGTTTATGCTAGCACCTACCACATTACTGAGATAATTCACAGTATTGAGAAGTGCTTGGCATTCCTTTCTCGAATAATTCATTCAGCGAGCTTTCAGCACTCTTCAGCCAGCGAAGGCACTGCGCCTGGCTCTCAGAACCCTTAGCCCCTCCTCTCGAAACTTGCACCTAGTTTGGGAGCCTTCTGGTAAGTCAAACGATACGGATGATCTGATCGCCACCAAAGCGTGCATTCTGATTCACAGCCCACAGACAGCCTAAGGAAGTGAAGAGTTCAAAAAAAATAGAGAGTCTCAGGTCCTGACTATGCCACCATTTCTCACGTAACCTTGGGATCTTCACTGAAACCCTCTGAATCTGTTACCTCCTCTGGCAAATGGACATTACCATCATAATGCCCACAATCCCGTAAGAAGGTCGAGAGGGCTGAACGAGGCTATGGTATGGACGTGCTCTGTTCACCTCTAAAACACCATACAGGGTATTACTTGGAGGTCAAGTCCAAGCCTGTTCTTTAGGATTCCAACTCCCCCTCCCCCAATTCAGTGCTGCAAGCTCATTGCATTCAGAAGACTCATCAGGACAGTGTTGGAATTCTGTACTTTGAAAACATGACAACAGATGCTAATGTATGGGGCTATATAAGTCACTTACCAGATGGTTCACAACACATCTTTCCTATTAGATTTCTGCAATAAATCTTCATTCCCCTTGAAACGTTTGTTTGAATGTGTCTATAACTTTTTATCCTCCTTCCCTATGCTTGTGTAGTACACATCTGGCGCTCTTAGCATGAGTTATAATTAGGGCCAGGTATCCCTTTACTTGACCTAGGTGGCAAAATTAATTTCTACTTGTTGTAGTTGGTTTTGGTAGAGGGGAAGGTGGTCTCACAAAAGGACTTAACAGTAATGATGGGGACCCTAGCAAATAAGGAAATTTGGGGGGTTCTTGATTTTTACCCCTCTTTTAATGTGATTACTGTTCCTCTCTCTCCCTTCTAATGCCTAGTTCCTAGTCCCACTTCCCCTTAACTGCTGTGCAATATTAGGGCCTGAACAAGTTGTATGGCAATTCATGGGCCGAGGAAAGGTAGCCTACATCTGTTAATATCTTTGAGAAATGACCTTCCAGTGCTAATGATACTTATTAATTGCAGTTAATTTCTTCAGATGAAAATGTATATTTGACAAGCTACCAGGCTTTGCGATTGTGTTGGGGAGAACCTACATCTGTTTTCTATAGTCTTTATATATTTGGAAAATACCCTTCTTTGGTAAGAAAACTGTGGAATGTGTTGAGAAATTTAGGGGTTTTTAGGAATTGGTTCACTCCAAATAATTTTTACCAAGATTTCCTTTGGTAATATTTGTTCATATTCATCATAAGAAGCATTTATGAGACATAAAAGCAGCAACATTTGAACTTTGCTAGTTTAATTTATGCCTTCTCTTTTCTTTCATGTTGTATTTTAGGGATTTTCCCTGTGGCTCGCTACAGAACGACCTCAACTTCAATTAATGTTTATTTTTTTTATCTGTAGGTTCAATTGTTTTAAGGTAGAAAGAAAGCATATTAAAAGGTAATAATTATCCTAGTGTGTGTTCAGTAATAACGGATCAGCAATGCTTTTAATCTTTGCAAAATAGTTTGTCTTTATATGGAATACTTTTAATATAAATGAGAGTGTATTTGAGAATTTTAATTTTCTCTTGATTGTGAATTCCTACCTTGTATTCCTTAATAACATACTTTCCCACCATATTTAGTTTTTACTGTCATAAGATTTTAAATCAGTATGTCACATATGTCCTAAAATAAAGAAGAAAGAGCAAATGATCATCAGTGTTCAAGATATACTAGTAAAGTTGGAAGCATTTGCCTGATTATTAAAGTCAAATAAAACATTAATAAGTGTGTTAGAAAATTGTGAATGCAGTTTTGGAACTACATTTGTATTAAGTCAATGAATGGAAACTTGTTTAGTGAAAATCTTTATGTAGCTGTCTTAATAATCACGTCAAGCTTCTTCTCGTTTCTGAGTTTTAATTCCTCATCTGTAAGATAGATGTTAGATCAAATTATGTTTGTGGTTACTTCTGGCACTCCTGCATCAACCTTCTAAATATTAATAGGTATACCCAAAATATTTAAGGTGCATGAAAATTGTTTATCCTTTTCCAAGTAGGCTATTATTTACAATGATTTGTAAATAAATGCTTCGTTAACAGTGGTTTCAGATGGATCACTATCTATACAGGTCACAAATTCAGAATTTGCAAAATCCTAAATAATGATATGTTACTTGATTTCACCGGTGCCACTGGGACAGTTGGCCCGTTTGAATGTAATGTTGAGTATTGCTTTTTTGGATAGGGCACTGGGAGATGGGGACGAGTTTCAGGAGAGAAAGCTTGCTACTAGATTCTCCTACTTTGGAAGGAGAAGTGCGTTGGGATTGAGGTAATTAGGGTAGCCATTTTGTTGTTCAGAAAATTCCATGATAGCTTCCATTAACTGTCTAGTGATACTGTCACTGAAGGCGCAGGGAGAGAGAAAAAAAAAAAAAGGAGAGAAACAAAACAGCAAAAGGAACGTTCTCTCTTCACTCTGCTGTGTCTGCATTAATGCTGCATTATAGCAGCTGCTGGTTTTTACACAGGGCCCCTTTTTTTTGTCCTCTCCTCGTGGCCTTTTTTTTTTTTTTTTTCTTCCTGTAGAGTAAGCCAACCAGATTTTTACTTTATGAAACTGGGCCAGCCTAGCAGGGAACGAGGATTTCCATGAACCATCTTCTGGGCATAATAATATCAGTAATCAGAGACTGTCATGGTCACTGTGGAGAGAGATGAATTGCAGTGGATAGGAAGTCAACACTGTTTGTGTGTTTGTTCTTTTGGAGAGTGAGCTCAGGGCTCCATAACCGTTTACCAAAAAGTTGAGCTGGTGTGCAACTCCCTGTAAACTCTTGAACTCAAGTTATTTAGAGACAAAGACAGATGGCAAAGCAGATTTGCTAAGGAATTATATAAACGGTCTATATTCCAGTGGTTCTGAGTTCACCTATTTGCCTTTGGAACTAAACTCTTTGTACTTAAGCCAAAAGTGTTGGTCAAAATTCAGTTTCTATCATTCCACATTTGGTCTTTGTCATTTATGCTCAACTAACACTTTTTCTCTACACCTCTACAATTACATTTTAATAATTTCTTTATTCAAAAATGTATTGTGTGGCCAGTTGTGTCCCCAGTGCTGTATTATAGGAAATACAAGAAGAAATAGGTTAAGCGAATCCAAATTTTTCCATGGAAGAGTTAAAATCTACCACTTCATTCATACTTTTTGTAAAATTATGATTACAATATCCATACATTCGTTAAGTTAAACTATAACCCATACTTTTGTAAAATCCATACTTTTGTGATGTTTTCCATAGTATTATAAAATTATAGTTTTGTAAAATGAAAATGTGTTCATTCAAGAACTTATTTTGAATATTTCAAACAGGTAAGAGACCACAGTATAGGACAAAAGCACAGACAAACAAATTGTGGAAACTTAGTATTTATTAAAAATGGTATCAAAATATTAATGGGGAAAGGACAGATTGTATTTTTTTTTAAGATTTTATTTATTTATTTGACAGAGAGAGACACAGCGAGAGAGGGAACACAAGCGGGTGAGTGGGACAGGGTGAAGCAGACATGCCACCGAGAAGGGAGACCGACGTGGGGCTCGATCCCAGAATCCTGGGATCATGACCTGAGCTGAAGATATACACTTAATGACTGAGCCACCCAGGCGCCCCTTGGACAGTTGTATTTTATGTGGCTTTTTGAACATGCTTACTACAGAGAGAAATATGAAGCTGAATCTCTTCCTAAAGGTAAAGATAATCTCTAGACATATGACAGAGATAAATGTGAAGGTAAAACTATAAAAATAATAGGAGAAAATGCCAATAGCTTCATGATCTAGAGATAAAAAATTGTTTAGAAACCTAAAAAAAGGATAAATTAAAACAAAAACATTGATGAACTTATTTATATAAAATGTAAAACTTTATGTCCCACAAAAAAAGGAAGCATAAATAAAACTTACATTCAGTTAATAGAACAAAATAACTATTTATGGTGTTTGTCATGAGGGATTAATATTTAGGCTCTAAAAATAATTGCAAATTAAGAAGAATATTAAGGGGCACTGTATGGCTCAGTTAGTTAAGTGGCCTTTGGCTCAGGTCATGATCCAAGGATTCTGGGATCCCTTGCTCAGCAGGAGCCTGCTTCTCCCTCTCCTCTACAATCCTGCTGTCTCTCGCTCTTTGTCTCTCTCTCTCTCTCAGATATCTTTAAAAGAAAAAAAAACAAAAAGAAAAAAAAACAAAAAGCAAGAAGCAAGAACAACTTGACCTGGGGTCTAATTGATCCCAACTGACCACTGCTCTATGCAATCCAAATTGAAAAGATAGTCAATGGATGTGATCAGGCAATTTATAGAAAAGGAAACTCAAAGAGGTAGCAAACATAGTTAGAAGTACTCAAAGGTATTAAGAAGAAGAGAGGGGTGCCTGGGTGGCTCGTTCAGTTAAGTGCTCAACTCTTGATTTCAGCTCAGGTCTCCCCTCTCAGGGTCATGAGTTCAAGCCCCATGTTAAGGTGCAAGCTGGGTGTGGAGCCTACTTGAAAAAATAAATAATTAAGAGAAATCCCAATCCCAACAACGTGAATTAGATAAGCTAGAAACTGGAATTGTATAAGGCCAAGTTTGGCAAAAGAAGTGCGATTTGGGACTTCTCATAGTTGGTGTAACTGGAGAGTGCCGTAGCCCTACCACAGGCTTTGAAGCTGTTCGTAACAGTTTTGGGTTCCTGGGCTACCTCTCAAAGAATTTCTCACATTGTTCCTAATGACATGTATGCAGAAGTGTTTATTACAGTATTTGTGGTGGCAGGGAGCTGGAGTGTCGGTCTCAGGAAGACAAGATCGGTAAAATGTGGTGGGTCTACGCCTTGAAGTGCCATACAGCATGAGAAACAGTGGTCTAGCTCTGCTCACAGCAATGTGGATACATCTGTCAAACGGTGCTGAGTGGGAAAAGTAAGGGAACAGAAGAGATTATGTAGCATGATACCATCTGCATATATTAAAATCATATACATAAAACATAATGATGCCTAATTTTCAAGAAAAAGTAATATATATGAATGAGAATACTTGGAGTTTTGCAGAAGCAGCATGAGAGATAGAAATATATGAAATGGGGCACCTGGGTGGCTCAGTTGGTTAAGTGTCCAACTCTTGATGTCGGCTCAAGTCATGATCTCAGGGTTGTGAGATCGAGCCTCTATCAGTTCCAGACCCATCAGAGTCTGGTGAATGTGGTGGAGACAGCACATAGTAATTATAAAGAAATGTAGGAAATAAACTTACAGGGATCTGCGTATTCATGTATTGCTTTTCTGTTAGGTTAAGGTTTCCATTAGGTCAAATACTGTTGTTGTTGTTGTTTTTAAGATTTTATTTATTTATATATACAGAGAGAGTCTGAGAACATGAGCTGGGCAGGGGTGCAGAGAGAGAAGGAGAAATACACTCCCCACTGAGCAGGGAGCCTGATGCAGGGCTCCATCCAGGACCCTGAGGTGATGACCTGAGCTGAAGGCAGACGCTTAACTGACTGAGCCACCCAAGCGCCCCAGGTCAAATACTGTTTTGCATTGTTACTTTTGTTTGTTCTTGTACTCATTCGTGTGTCATACATTTTATATAGATTAATGCAGAGGCCCTCAGATGGCCAAGAAAGGTTTGAAAAATGTTTTTCTTCACCACTGACCCTATGGATTTTGTTTTATTCAGTATAACACTATTAAAATGTGTAGAATCTTTAGCCTGGGTCCATATTGTTTTGTGTTGAACATGTGACTTCACTGCAGGCCGCTCAGTGGAGAGCAGCAGCATTATGGCATGGTGGTGGTTAAATCTGCTTCAGATCAGCTATTTCATAACCTAACAGTTGGTTCTTTGGCTGTTTGAATAATACTAGCCATGATCAACCACCCCACAGTTTCCAGTGACTCATTACCAAACACATAGGATGCAGTATGCAAGGGCCTCAACCCTAATCCCTCACCTCTGTGACAGAGAAGGAATGAGGAAGATGATACTATGGTTTAGAAAAATTAATAAAAAGTAGGTTTCCTGTGTTGTAGAGTACATATTTCTATATGTATTGATTAACACATCTTTAATAGAAATGGAGATTTTAGTGGAAATTTCTGACATGACGACAGGCATGCAGGGGATTCTTATTTTGGCAGGTAGAGCCCTTTCAAAACATTCCCCAGGCAGTCCCATGTATTTCCTCCAGAATGTGGATCCATAGTGAAAGGTAGCTCAGAACTTTATATATTTGATTCTTTGTTATGTAAAACTTTTCAAAAATAGTAGTAGTAACTATAGTTTAAGAGCCATCAAGAACTCTTCAAATTGTTTACTGTATGGAATCCTTAGAGGGGTTAAAAATTTTTATTAAAATAATATTTTAATTTCTGTGTAGGATAATCCAGAGTTATGCTGTTTTAGTGAATATATACTTTTATTTTATTTTCATATTTTAAAGCTTCCCTAATTCTATTCTTGTAGTTTTATCAATTTAGAGAAATATTCCATTGACTCTATCAATTGTGATACTGAAGACCCAAGTTGAAATCTAGGGAGCATTGTGATTCTGGTTTTTCATTTTTTGCCTAGTGCCATTCTAGATGATGGTATTTCTCTCTAAAATTGGCTGTTTCTCTATCAAAAAATGCCTTCCTTCTCAAATAGAGTACTCATATCTGCTATTGGGAGGGTAGATTGTTAAAAGCTCCTCTGAAAAACTATAATATCTGCTAATGCTGAATATATGCATAGCCTCTGACCCAAGCAATTCCACTTCCAGGAGAATACCCAACAAAAATGAATACAAAAATGCACTAAAAGATATCCACAGATGTCTTCAGAACATTATCTATAACAAACACACACACATACAACCCCAAGAGAAGTACACAAATGTCCATTAAGAGAGTGAAGGAGTGAATAAGCATAAATAAATACAGTATTAACATAAAAGAATATTATATGGCAATGAAGTTATACCACTCTTTCCATGTGCAACATGGCTAGATCTCATAAATACAATATCAAGGAGAAGAAGCTGGACATAAAACATGTATTTGTATGGTTCTATTTATATAAAGTTAAAAACAGATAAATGTAATCTAAGATATTAGAAGGCAGGATAATGGTTGCCTATGGCAAAGAAGGTAGAGATAATGGTTTGGAAACATATGAGGGGCTTCTGGGGTGCAAGTGATGCTTTATATGTAGATCAGGTGATAGTTAAAAAGTGTGTTTGTGTTGGGATAATTAATCAAGTTGTATGTGTATGATCTGTGTATTTTGTTATATATATGTTATACTTTAATTGAAAAGTTTATGAAATGTGGGAAAATGAAAACTAAGCTGTAGATTGTTTAGGGAGAGAAGGATAGGAGGATAAGCATGGGCGGGTACACAGTGGAATCCTAAGGAACTAAGGAACTGGCTTTTAGGCTTTAACTTAGGTAGGGTACACTGGTATTTATTATATTATTCTTCAAACTTTACATATATGTTTTATATTTTTGTGTCTCATACATTCATTTCACAACTTAAAAAAATTTTAACTGAGTTTTGGTTCTGGATAAAATGGAGTAAGCACAACTGGCTTGGTGTCCCCCACTGAATTCAGCTATAAAACTTGGATAGAATTCAGTGAGCTACTGTGTGAGTTTACCAACAAGTAAATAATAGCAGGTGGTTGGAGGAGATCAGGACTGGAAGTATTTCTAAATTGGTAGGGACTTTACCTACCTTTACATTGTTTCCCTTCTTGTGTCTCCCTCTTGTGTCTGATCTTAGGGAGTGAAAACCCAGAAGTGGGCACCACACCTCAGACAGAGAGAGCTCCAAGAGAAATCCTCTAGTTTAGTTTGAGAAGTGGTAAAGTTAGAGAAAAGGGTTTTGTTTTGTTTCATTTTGTTTTCTCCTTTCTTTTCTCTATTTTCTTGCATGGAGACCCCAAGCATTTTTCACAGTAGCATCAACAGTGATGGCAGCAGGAGTCAAACATCTGGAGGTGTGGAACCTTCTTGTCCTATCAGTGGAGCTGTGGTCCCAGCAGGGTGGATACCTACTCATTGCTCTTCTCTCTCTCTCCCTCTCTGTTCTTGCCATAGTTGGCTGCTGAATAAAGTATTAAAGCCTCCAGTTTATGGGTAGAAAGGTGAAAATGGGAGCCTAAGAAAATAGAAGGTCACAGAGATAATGCAGCAGGTTAAGGCCATGAGGAAATGACCCCCCAAAGGTGTTTGTGCTCCTGGGCTTACCCCTGAACTGACATACACAGATCTAATTCTAATTTATTTTATCAAGACTTTTAGAGTTAAACAGATAAACCACTGCCTATGTCTATACTGGCCACTGGGTGGCACACAAAGAAAAATCTGAATAGCACTACAAAAGCTTTGAAAATTGACCTAATATTAGAACCAGAGGTCACAGAAGATGAATTGGAACTGATGGGCTAAACTTCACTAGTTTGATTACCTGCTAAAACAAACATATCATATCGTCCATAGGGTTTAAACTAGATACATAGTCTTATAAGATAATAGTAAAAATGTCCAAGATACCAACAAAAATTAGTTAGCATTAAGAAAGAAAAAGGAAAATATCAACCTCCATTGGAAACACAATCAACAGCCAATGATGAGAAGATACAGATGTTGAAATTGTCTGACAATGACTTATAGATGCTTTTAAAAAACACTTCAACAAGCAATCACAAACACTCTTGAAACAAATAAAATAAAAGGTCTCAACAAATAAAAAAGAAATACAGGGGAGAATCATGGAAATAAAATAACCACAATAAAAATCTTACTGGATCAATCCAATAGCAGAATGGAAATGAAAAACAAGGAGTCAGTAAATATTAAAATAGGTCAGTAGAAATGATCAAATCTGATAGAGAAGAAAAAAGACTGGAGGAAAAATAAACAGTGCTTCAAAAATCTGGGAGGGTGAGTTGTTGGGGAGGTAGGGGAGACAACAACAACAACAACAAAACCCCCTAACATTTGTGCCATTAAACTTCTACAGGGAGAAAAGAAAGAATGTAGTGTTTTGTTTTTGGTTTTGTTTTTGTTTTAAATAAATAATGGCCAAGACATTCCCTCAGGGGGAGAAAGAAAATAAGATATAGATTCAAGCAGTCCAGTGAAGACAAAACAGGATAAACTCAAATCCATCTGCAGATACATCATACTAAAATGCTATAAAAAAATAAATGCACAAAAGTTCTTAAAAGTGGCCAGAGATAAAGTATGCATTTCCCAAAGGGAAACAACAACTATGGGTTTCTCATAAGAAACCACAGAGGGCAGAAGGAAGTGACACAACAATTTTAAATTACTGAAAAGAGCTGCCAACAGAGAATTCTATATCCAGCAAAAATGCTGCTAAGAAATGAAGGTGAAATAAAGGCATTCTCAGATGAAGAACTAAGAATTTTTGCCAGCTCTAAAATAATTTCTAAAGGAAGTTCTTCAGATAGGAGGAAAATAATGCCAGAAGGAAACTCGAAACATTAAGGATGAAAGAAGAGCAAAAGAAGCAGTGAGTATTTGGGTACACATCATAGACTATTCTTCTCTTGAGTTCTGTAACTATAACATAAAGGAGAAACATAAAAGGAATTATAAGATGGTAAGGTTTCCACATTCAACTTGAAGTGGTAAGACTGATTCTAAGTTGATTTTGAAAAGTGAAGGATATATATCCTACTCCCCAGAGTAACCACTGCAAAACTATACAAGAGATAATTTAAAAAAAAAATGGATAAAACAGAATCCAAAATATGTTTAAGTAATAACTCAAGTTTCTCCTTAGAAACTGAGAATTGCGGGGTATCTGGCTGACTTATTTGGTGGAGCATGTGACTCTTGTTCTTGGGGTTGTGAGTTCAAACCCCATGTTGGGTGTAGAGATTACTTAAAAATAAAATCTTTTTAAAAAAGGGGGAAAAAGTTGATAACTGAATAACATAGAGAACTAATAGAAAACAAAAATAATTTGGCTGCTTTAAATCTAAAGGTATCAATAAATATATTATATATAAATGGTCTAAATTCTAATAAATAAAAACAGATTATCAGAAAGAAATAAAAGAGAACCCAATGCTAACTCTCTATAAGAAACTCCCTTCTGATATGATATATGCAGATAAAAGGAAAAAGGTAGAAAAAGATGGTTCATGTAAATACTAATCAAAAGAAAGGTGGAACAGCTATGTTAATGTGGTAAAATGGACTTTGGAGCCAAATCCCCCCCCCACAAAATCCACAAACGAAAAAGAGTAGAATCAGAAATAAAGAGGTATATTACATAATGATAAAGGGGTCAATTCATCAGGAAGATGTAATAGTTCTAAATGTGTGTGACCTTAAAAACTAATCTTCAAAATACATAAAAAAAAAAACAACTAACAACTGAGAGGAGAAATGGATAAATCTAATTATAGTTAGAAATGTCAGTACTGCTCTCTTTGTGATGGAAAAAATAATAGAAAATCATCAAGATTATGGAAAAATTAAACAAGTAACATCAACCAACTGGATCTAATAAACATATTTTAGAATATTCCACCAAGTAACAGTAGAATACCTATTCTTTTCAAGGGAACATGTAACACTCATCAAGACTGACCATATTCTAGGTCTATAAAATCAACTTAAAATTTTTTAAAGATTTAAAATCGTACAAAATATGTGCTCTGGATATAAAGAACTAATGTATTAATTAATAGTAGGAATAATGGGAAATACCCAAATTTGAATATTAAATAATTCATTTATAAATAATCCATGGTGAAAGAGGAAGTCTCAGGAAAATTAGAAAATACTTTGAACTCAACAAAAATGAAAATATGCAAATTAACAATGTGTGTAATACAGCTGAGGCCGTGCTTGCAGGAAATGTGTAGCATTGTATCCTTGCATTAGAAAAGAAGAAAGATCAGTACTCCAGGTTTCTACCTTATAAGCTTATAAGGAAAATATAAGAAAAAAAATTTTTTTCTTATAAGAGAAGAAGAAGAGCAAAATAAATCCAAAGAAGCAGATGAAAAGAATAATAAAAATGAGCAGTAATTAGTAAACTAAAAAACCATAGAGAAAAATCAATAAAAATAAAAGTTGCTTCTTTGGAAAGATCAATAAAATGGATAAATTTCTGGCAAGAATGACAAAGGGAAAAAAAAAAAAAACCCAGACACACAAATTATCAATATCAGGAGTGAAATATGGAATATCACTCTAGATCCTACAACCATTGAAAGGATAATTAGGGAAGAGTATGAACAATTCAATGTATAGAAATTGACAATGTGGATGAAATGGACAAATTCCTTGAAAACCATGAATGATTAAAACTCACTTAAGATAATTCAGGTTACCTAAACACTCCAGTACCTGTTAAAGAAACCTAATTTCTCTTAAAAACCCCCTGAAAAAGAAACCTCTAGGCTCAGACAAGTAAAGAAGAAATAATGCCAATTTTACAAAATCTCCTGGGGAAATAGACAACAGAGCACTTACTAACTCATTTTGTGGGGTCAGAAGAATAACACCAATACCCAAACCAAAGACAGTAAGGAGGAGGGAAAGGGGGAGGGAGAGGAGGAGGAGAAGAAGAGGAGGAAGAAGAAGAAGAAGAATGATAAATCAGTATTCCTCATGACTACAGATACAAAAATTCTCAATTAAATATTAGTATATCAAAACTATTTTAAGATGTAAAAAGAATATACAGCTACAAAGCAGGATTTATTCTGAAATTGCAAGGAATATTAGATTTATTAAATATGGTTCAATATTAGAAAATCAGTCAACTAAATCTACCATATTAATGGTCTAAAGAAGAAAAAAAACACAGATTCACATCAATTGGTACAGAAAAAAATTTACTAACATTTAATATGGATTCATGATAAAAATCCCCTGCAAGGTAGGAATAGGAGGAAACTTAGTCAGTCCGATAGAGGCCATCTACAAAATAACTACAGCTCATACAGTTAATGGTGAAAGACTAAATGCTTTTCCCCCCAAATCAAGAACAAATCAAAGATACCCATTTATAAAACTCGTATTCAACATTATAGTAGAAGTCCTAGCCAGAGAAGCATTGTCATGAAATGAACAACAACAAAAAAGGCATATAGATTGGAAAGAAAGAAAACTGTCCCTTTAAATCAAAATTATTATCTACATAGAAAATCCCAAGGAAATTACCTGTAGATAAAAGTGAATTTAACAAGTTTGCAAGATGTAAGATCAACGTGCAGAAATCGTTACATTTCTAAACATCAGCAAGGTACAATTGAAACCTCAACTTTAAAAATTAAAAGAAATAAAAATTCCAAAAAATGGATGCATAGATATGAACCTAACAAAATTTTTATAAGCTCTGTATGCTGAAAACTGCAAATACTGATATAAGAAATCAATAACCTAAATAAATTCAGAGATACATCGAGTTCCTGAATTGAAAGAGAAGAAACAGTAAAGATGTTGATTCTCCCCAGTCTGATCAATAGATTTAATGAAGTTTCAGTAAAATTCCCAGCAGGATTTGTCAAAGATATAGACATTTTCAAGATTTTACAGAAAGGCAAAGCAACTAGCATAGACAAAACGATTTTAAAAAGAATAAACTTAGAGGATTCACACTTCCTGATTCTAAGACTCACTGCATATCTCCACTAATCAAGACAGTCTGGCATTGGCAAAGGAATAGACAATAATCAGTGAATTACAACAGAGAATCTACAAATAAACCCATGCAAATGTGGCCAGCAGATTCTGACAATGGTACAAAAGCAATTTGGTCTTTTCAGCAAATGGTGTTAA
Organism: Mustela putorius furo; assembly: GCF_011764305.1. Classification (NCBI taxonomy): domain Eukaryota; kingdom Metazoa; phylum Chordata; class Mammalia; order Carnivora; family Mustelidae; genus Mustela; species Mustela putorius. The sequence continues at coordinate 16,106,892 of NW_025421402.1, read as the reverse complement.
AACAATTGGACATCAATATGAAAAAAAAAAAAAAATGTGAGCCTTGACCTAACCCTTGTGCCCTATACAAACAAACAAACAAACAAGCCTCAAAATTGACCAAAATATAAAACTATACAACTTTTAAAAGAGAACGTGGGAGAAAACCTTCACAATTAGGGGTCAGGCATAAGCATGGCACCAGAAGTACATAATCCATGTTAAAAAATGTTAAATTGGTCTTCATCAAAATTTATAACTTGTGCTCTCCCACTGTTAAGAACAAGAAAAGACAAGCTCCATACTAGAAAAATTTTTTTTTGCAAAGCGGAAACCTAACAAAGCTCTTGGGTCAAGAGTAAATAAAGAACTCTCGAAATTTAGAAGTGTGGTAGCAACCTAATTTTAAAATAGGCAAAAGACTTAAGCAGACACTTCACTGAAGAGAAGGTACAGAATGCACAAAAGCACATGCAAAGATGTCCTGCATCATTAGTCGTTAGAGAAATAGATTTTAAAACTTTGATAAGCTCCACTAACAACTTACTCGAATGGTGAATTTTTAAGCCTGATAATACTAAGTGTTTATGAGTATGTGGGGCCATTGGAAGGTGCATATGTTATCGGTAGAAATGCAAAATGGTAGAGCCATTTTGGAAAACAGTCTGGCAGCTTTTTATAAAGTTAACATACACCTACCATATGAAGCGGAAGTCCCACTCCTGGGTATTAAATGTAGAGAAAGGCAAGCTTATGTTCACGCAGAAACCAGTACATGACTCCTTCTGGCAGCTCTATTCATAACTGTCCCAAACTGGAGGCAATCCAGATGTCCTCCCTGGGTGCCTGGGTTAACAGACTGTGGTACATCCACGCAGTGGAACACTACTCAGCTTTAAAAGGAAGGAACCGTTGATACACACAGCAATTTGGATAAATCTTCATGCTGAATGAAAGAAGCCAGTCTCAAAAGGTTACGTATTCTATGATGTTTATGTGACCTTCACAAAAAGGCAAAATTGTACTGTTGGAGACAGATCAGTGGTTGCCAGGAGTCAGGCATGAGGGGCAGTTTGACTACAAAGGAAGAGAAAAGACTCCAGAGGGAATTTGGGGCATTAATGGAATTGTGTTGTATCCTGATTCTTGTGATAATTACGTGAATCTATTCATGTGCTACAATTCGTAGGATAACGCATCAAAACAAACGTTGATTTTATTGTATTATGTAATTGAGAAGATAAAATTTAGAAAAAATTTAGAAGATTTATATATTTATTTTAGAGAGTGAGAGAGCAGTGGGGGAAGAGCAGAGGGAAAGACATCTCGGGCGGGGCTTGATCTCATGACCCCGGGATCATGACCTGAGCTGAAACCAAGAGTCAGGTGCTCAACTGACTGAGCCCCCGAGGTGCCCCCAAATTAAAAATCTTTTATACTGCCAAGAAAAGAATTCCTGCCACGATGGCAATTACAGTAAAATGGGAAAGAATAGGGAGTCGGACAAGAAATATAATTAACTCAAACAGAATTTAGATTGGATTCACAAAGCACGCTAATAGAGGTACTTAGAGCCATTTAAAAAAATAAATTTAGAAATGATTTGCTTATCAATTTTTTGTAGTGAAAGGGTTGCTTCTAAATTAGCAGTGGCTCATAAAGCTATTTTATCTTATACAGTTAAACATCGCCTATGCAAATTTGTTTTGCTCTTAATTTACATAGAGAAATTTTTCTTCATAGATACGTGAAGGCAAAATTCTGCCCAAGCCATAAAAATTATTGTAAATTTAAAGTAATGATATTTGAATTGATGTTCCAACTTTGGGAGAGAATTTGACTAGGTGTAAAAATGAAAGGTTAGAAAAATATCACTAAAGCAAAAGGAGAGATTTTTTAAAAAAATGATCTCATAGTATTCTGTGTCCCTCTTGATCATTTATGTGTGCAGATATGGTCTTAATGAGTTGTTGGACAGTGATGATAGTCTGTGCCTCAGTTTCCCCATATGCAAATGTGAGAATAGGTATTCTGGGAGCTGATGCCCTTCCTGAAACCCTATGTGCATACATATGACATACAAATGTAAGCACAAGGTTTGAAGGCCCTTGAGAAAGAGCATCAATATTTACAAAATTTTATCATTTTATTTCTTAAAACCAAATACATATTTTTTTTCATTTCCCTGTTTGCTGATGAAGAAAATGACAGAAACTTATAATTAGGGAAATTTAAACTATTTAAAGTTGGAAAGTGTCTATAAGGCAGGAAAAAAAAAGTAAGATCACTTTATACTTTGTTTTTAAGTTTGAAAACCCATATCCAAGAATGAAAGGGAATTTAATTACAGATGGCAGAATTTGAAGGCTGTAAGAAAAGCCACGTGGGAGAATAAATAGGGACTGCCTTGAGCCCCGTTAGAAGATGAATATATCATGGAATATATATATATATATATATATATATATATATATATATATAAAATATATCTCATATATATCTTATCTATATCTCACATATATGTGTTATACATACACACACACTACATTGGAGAGAGAGTCTATGCGATTTCAATATGGCTGTTCTAGGGAAGCTTGGAGCCGACCTTCAGGAGAAAGTAATATGCATCCTTGTTGCTTTCCCCTAAAAAATATACATTTCAATATTGATAAAGATACATATTTAAGGGGCGCCTGGGTGGCTCAGTGGGTTAAGCCTCTGCCTTCAGCTCAGGTCATGATCTCAGGGTTCTGGGATCGAGCCCCGCATCGGGCTCTCTGCTCAGCGGGGAGCCTGCTTCTCTATCTCTCTCTCTCTCTGCCTGCTTCTCTACCTCCTTGTGAGCTCGCTCTCTGTCAAATAAATAAAATCTTAAAAAAAAAAGATACATATTTAAATATCATGTGTCATTATGGTATTAAAGTTGCACAATATAAAAGGAATGTGCATACATATCATAAGGTACATAAGCACTGAAACCGTGGCCACTTAATTGTCTGTCCAGTATGATGTGTGCCCGCGTCTGTGTCTGTCGCTTGCGTGGAGGCCCACGGAGTAAATATGTTTATTGCTCAGGAGCATGTTTGACAATAGTACCGTTCATAAAAGTGGTAGAGATGACATTCGCTACTGTTAAACAGCATGTTCATAGTATTTGCATTTGCTGAGCAAGAACTAATGGAAACAGAATTTCTGTGTTAACACAGATATCTGGGCAGCACAATTCAAGCATGGTTTCTAAATGCACTTTCTAAAGATAAACCGAAGGCTCTGTGAAATGTCATGTCTTCTTTGGGATGATCTTTCCTTAAACATTTTTGTTGGCATTACTATAGGGTGTTAAGACTCTGGAACTACTTCTACGAGGTAAAAAAAAAAAAAGTATATTATGTATAGATATAAAAGCTGCTAAATCTTTCAAATTAACCATTCTGTTGGCTTATATATCTAATAGGTGTGGAGTTTTGTGTTGTTCCAACTGCTCAAGCAGTCATACCCTGTTTGCTTTTAAAAATTTCTCTGATTGTTCTTTGCCTTTTTAATTGTACCATATAAAGTTTTCAAAGGCAAAAATGAACAAAGGCTGTCAGTCCCCTACAAGTTGTGAAGGCAGGTAGGAAGCTTGGCTCCTTCCGGCTACGACATACTTGGGAAATGTGTTTCTGAAACCCTTAAGGTAAGACTTTAAAAAAAAAAAAAAAGGACAGTTGCCAAGGATGGTTGATTTTTAAGGCTTAACTACCTGAGCAATGTTCATTTAAAATAACATATGAGTCTCAGTCAAGATGATCGAAGCTGAGCAAACGGCTGCTTTGTCCTTCCCTCCCAAGGAAGTTCTGAGGTGCTGCACAATCTGTGAGTGAAATTTCTTTGGATAGTGTCCTTTATTCCTTTTTGGTCATATATTTTTTTTTCATAGCTTAAAAAAAAAAAATCAAGCCTACTGGAAACTTCTTAAAGGAAACTTTTCTAGTCAGAGTCCAACTTTTTTTTTTCTTCTTTGTCATCAAGGTATGGGTCCTCCAGAAAAGACCGTGAGATGAAAGTATTAATTTCATTTGCAAATCAGATTTTTCTGTCAGAAAAATAAAGGCCTTTGCAGGTTAGTTCCTGTTGTGCTTTGGGCTGGGATCCGTTAAGCTTTTGAGGGCATGGCCCCCAGCAGATGGCCCCTGCGGGGTTGGTAGAATCTGGAAGGCTGGAGTCCATACCCCAGGCTCGCTGCGTCACCCTGCATCCCAAACACTGGCTTGCCTTCCAGAGACCCCGGGGTGTTCCTCCAAGTTGCTGGGCCTTAGCAGCACCTCCTGAAATGAACAGATCCTCCCTTAGGCTTCCTGCTTAAGTGGCCCAGTGATTCCATACCACCCCCTAGAAGTGCGGAAACAGCATGGTGGACCGTGAGGGAAATGCCTAGGTGTCCTCTCCTTTGCTTGTGTTCTTGGCACATCCTTCCTTCTGGCTGAAATGAAAATTTTCAGGGAAGATTTTTTTTTTCCTCTCCTGGATCATTTTTATTATTTCATTTCTTTAAACCTTATTTTGGGTCTACGGCCATACCAAGGCACGTGATCGTGTCATAAGCCTTGTTTTGGGCTCTTGTAGCAGAAATCAGGAACCATGAGAAGGTAGAATCAGGCTCCTTAAGGGTAAGCCGGATTCATGGGCAGACATTTTTAAATGGCTCTCATAAATGTTTTAAATGGGTTCCCAAACAGCACTGACCTCCTCATGGGGACTTCTGTTAACAGGACTGGGCTGTGGTTGCTTTTTACTGACTTGTTGATTTAGGAACCAGCTGCCTCCTAGGAAATTGTGATCCAAAGCTATAAAAACAGACCATAAATACGTCAAATGCATGAGTAGGAATTGGGAAACTTGATTTGTCCTGTGATCTAATCTGCATTAAAGGTTGGTGCCACTTGAAATTACTATCCTTAGAGAAGTTAACGTCTTCCCAAATAGTTTGTAGGTACAAGTATACATATGTATGTTGCGTATTTATGACTTCATCCCATATCCTTCCTCCCCAATTCTGCTATTATACATCTTGTTACCCCTGTCCCTCCTCCTTCTCTATCCCTAATAGTCTCTGTATATCAGGAAGGATCAGGGAAGCCGGAATGTCCCAAATGCTCCTTCACTGAATTAAAGAGAAATAAATTATTTACAAAGTAGAAAGGCATGGGATGAGTATAGTCAAGTGATTTAGAAGAAAACATTCAAGAGGAGACCTTTGGAGGCTCTAGATGAAGGCACAGAGTTAGAGACTCAGGAAGCAGAGGGTTGCCTAAGCTGGGTGTGGGAGTGTGCCAGAGAAAGTTCTTCAGAGAGCTGATTTGTAGGCTCAGACTTAATTAGAATTAGCCAGATGAAAGGGAACAGGGAAGATAAAAGGTGTTGCATTCAAAAGAAATAGCAACGATCAAAGCCCATGATTGAGAAAGAGATATTAAATATTTTTATTTAATTTTAATTTGTAATAGTAACTATTTCTTAGGAGATAGGGAGAGAATGACTAAAATAAGACAGAAAGTGGGGATCAGGGTTTTGAGTAGTTAGACTATACCCTTGCCTGATTCTAAATTTACTTACGGGCTTAGGCTTGAGATTGAACTGCTGTCTGAAAGGATTGTGATTGTCTCTAAGGTCATGAAATTTGTATGAGATACTCCTCAAAGCTTGGAATTTTCTGTATGAACACAGCACATATTTAGGGGGGAAAAATATCTTAAAATGAAGTAACATTTTATTTATATAAATTTGTTTTATTTCCTTCTGAACTTAAGGAAAAATAAAAGCTTTTCCAAAGTGCTGTAATTTCTTCCCTAAATTTGCTCTCTATTCTTCTATACTGTCCTAGCCTCTCATGCATTTCAGGGGTTCTTAAAGTGTGGTTCTGGCACCATGCTTTAACTGAGAACAAGTTAGAAAATGCAATTTCTTAAGCCCCACCCCAAACCCACTGAATAAGAAACTGGGCATTGGACCTAGCAATCCGTATGACCACTCCCTCCAGACGATTCTGATACACATGAGAATTTGATAACCTCTCATCTATACTATTCATGTTTTCTGTGGGAAACACTTTGTAAATCCTTTCACTCATTAAATTAATCTTGTAATATATGTTTCCTTTTAATAACCCTATGTTAAATTCCTTGTGACAATAATACTGTTTAGCACAGCTCCGTTAAGACAAGGCTGACATAGATCGCACAGTGAAGGCAGAAAATTAACCACCCATGAAACACGCACTCATCAAACACTCTAGTCAAGGTCATGAACAGGTATATTGACTTAATAGTTGTCTCAGACCTCTTTGTAGATCCTCCCTCTGTTTCCTTTCGGACCACCTCCCCACATTTCAAGGTGTAACCTGTAAAGCAAATGTTATCTGCTTTCTGTCTGTATAGATAAGTTTGCATTTTCTAGAGTTTTACATAAAATGACTCCTATAGTATATACTCATTCTAGTCTTGTTTCTTTCAGTATATTATTTTAAGATTTATGCAGGCTGGTGTATCAGTAGTTGGTTTGATATTATTATTGGAAACTATTTTATTTGTGGATATACTACAATCTGTTTATTCAGTGACCTGTTGATGGGTTTTTGTGGTATTTCCAGTTTGAGCTATTGATAAATGAGGCAGTTATGAACGTTTGTGAAAAAATCTTTGTATGGACAAGGATGTTCATTTCTCCTTGGTGAAAACAGGACTGGGTCAAATGTTAGGTGTATGTTTAGTTTAAGAAACTGACAAACTCTTTTCAAGGTAATCAAACCCATTTTACATTCCCAACAAGTTTATGGAGTATAATTTGCTCTAAATCCTCAAGCCTGTATTCAGGCTTTTTAATTGTCTTCATTCTGTCAGGTATGGAGTAGTATGTCATTGTAGTTTTAATTTGCATTTCTCTAGTGACTAGTGATGTAGAGCCTCTTTTTATGTGCTCATTTTTCTTCTTTTTATTCTGCCCACTTTTGTATAATCTTTTTGTTTTCTTGTTGTTGGATTGTAATAGTTCTTTATATATTATAGATAAAAGCCCTTAATTAGAGTTTGTGATTTATAATATATTCTGCCCAGGGTAGCTTGTCTTTTCACTATCTAAATGGTGGCTTTTGAAGAGCATACATTTTTTATCTTGATGAAGTATAATTTTCCAGTTTCATCTTTCATGGATCATACTTTTAGTTCTATATATAAAAGGAAACACTTCGACCAAGTCACATTGGTTTTCTCCTATATATGTTTTCTTGTGGGCAATATATTTGAATCTTTCTTTTTTAACCCAATCTGACAACCTCATCTTTTAACTGGGATATTTAGACCTCTTACATTTAAATGTGCTTATCGATAGAGCTAGTTTTGTTTTGTTTTTTTTTAAGATTTTATTTATTTATTTGACAGAGAGAGATCGTAAGTAGACGAAGAGGCAGGCAGAGAGAGAGAGGGAAGCAGGCTCCCCGCTGAGCAGAGAGCCCAATGTGGGGCTCCGTCCCAGGACCCTGAGATCATGACCTGAGCCGAAGGCAGCGGCTTAACCCACTGAACCACCCAGGCGCCCCTAGAGCTAGTTTTAAATTGAGGATCTTTTTTGTCTCTTTTCTATTTTCTATTTTTCCCATCATTCTTTTTTTTTTTTCCCCTTACTAATGTATTTTTGTTGCCTTCTTTTGGCTTAGGTGAATAATTTTTTATAATTTCATTTTATCACCTATGTTAGCTCATTAACTAAAACTTTTTGTTGTTGTAGTGGTTGCTTTAAGATTTATAGTATGCCTCTTTACTTATCACAGTCTACATTCAAGTGATACGCCTCTTCATTTATAGATAGGGCCTTACGAAGTAGGCTTACATTGTTCTCCTTTTGACACCGTTGTTGCATATTTCACAAATACTGTACGCTCTACACTACATTGCTGTTATTTTTTGAACAGTAAGTCATCTCTTAAAGAGATATAAATAATTAGAAAATATATAAATATATTTACCCAGATAGCGCCCATTTCCAGTGTTCCTTATCCCTTTGTATATGTCCGTATTTCTATCTGGTACCAGGTTCTTTTGGCCCGAGTTGCTTTGTTTAACAGTTTTGTGGTTAAGGTCTGCTAGTGATGAATTATTTCAGCCTTTGTATATCTGTAAAAGAATCTTTTGCCGGGTTTGTTTTTGGAAGATATTTTTATTTCAGTTCTTTTAATATATTGGTCTTGGTCTTCTTACTCACATTGTTTCTAAGAACAAATCTATTGTCACACTTCCCTTTGCATGCAGCACCAGATATGTGTTTTATTTCTGGGTGCTTTTAAGATTTTCTCCTTATCAGTGATTTTGATGATGACCTGCCTTGGTATTGTTTTATTTAGTTTCTTATGTTGGGATTTGTGAAGATTCATCGATCTGTAGGCTTATAAATCTCCCTTGCCTCAACTTTTGAACATATAAAATACAATTATAATGACTCTTTTAATGTCCTCGTCTGATAACTCTAACATCTGGGTCAATTTGGGGTCTGTTTCAATTGACTGATTTTTCTCTTCATTTTGGGTTTTATGTTCCTGCTTTTTCTGAATGTCTGGTGACTTTTGATTAGATGCCAGATGGTGGGAATTTTTCCTTGTTTGTGTGCTGGATATTTTGTACTTCTATTAATATTCTTGAGCCTTGTTCTGAGATGCAGTTACTTGGAAGCAGTTTGATATTAGGATCCTACTTTTAAAACTAGTTTAGGTGGACTAGAGCAGCTAACTGCTCTCCACTATTGAATCAAGACCCTCTGTACAGCCTCCCCAATGCCTCACGAGTCCTGAGGTTTTCCCAATCTGGCAGGTGGGAGCAGGTAACATTCCTGGCCTTGTGTGAGCACCAGGCACTGTTACCTCTAATTTTTTCTTGGATTTTTAAAAAATTGATTTGTATGGGAGATAGAGCGAGCATGCACAAGTGGGTGTGGGGGGCAGAGGGAGAAGCAGACTCCCTCCTGAGCAGGGACTCGATCCTGGCAGTCTGGGATCAGGACTTGAACCCGAGGCAGATGCTTAACTGACTGAGCCACCCAGGCGCCCTGTCTCTGATCCTCTTGAATGATTCTTTCCCCAGCCTGTACAATTTCTTTACATGCATGTGCTGATTCGTATTCAGCTTCTCCACATAGCACTCCCTTCTCCAGTGCTCCATCCTAAAAAATCCTAGCGGCTTTGATCTCCTCAGACGAAGAATCTTCTGGACTCTGCCTGCCCACCTGCACAGGGCCCAGCACCTCTCTCCAGGCAGTAAGCTGAGGTATCAGAGGTCTTCCCTCACTTGTTCCACAGCTTTCAGAGATCGCTCTCTCTCCTTATCTCACTCAACTGTCTCGCAAATTGCTCCCTTTGAGTGTAGGGTAAACCTGGTTCCTGTTTACTCCATCTTGGCGAAATGTCCAAGTTCCTCATCCTATTTTCTTCTCATTTGATATATTAGAGCCTGGAATGCAGGGCTGGCGGGGAGAAGCATAGTAACATTTCTTCACCTGTATTGAGCGCTTGCCATCAGCCAGGTGTTTTTCTCTTTCTTTCTTTCTTTCTTTCTTTTTTAAAGATTTTATTTATTTATTTGACAGGCAGAGATCACAGTAGGCAGAGAGATAGGCAGAGAGAGAGAGCAGGAAGTAGGGTCCCCACTGAGCAGAGAGCCCGATGCGGGGCTCGATCCCAGGACCCTGGGATCATGACCTGAGCCCAAGGCAGAGGCTTTAACCCACTGTGCCATCCAGGTGCCCCAGCCAGGTGTTTTTCTAAACATACTGGCTTATTTGATCCTCTGAACAATCCTGGGATCTAGAATATTACCTGTGTTTTACAGAGGTTAAGACTGAGGTACAAGGGTCTGGCCTGAGGTTCCAGAGCCAGTAAATGTCGGAGGCGATACATCAGCACAAGTTTCCTGAACTTGCCTCTTAGCCTTGTGCTACGGAGCTGCTGTTCCACAGAAACAGGTCCCGGCAGAAGCTGCCTTAGGTTTGGGTTACAGCTTGTTCTCCAGACTCAGATCTCAGCTGTGCCACTTCTGCAAATCATTAAGCCTCTCTGGGTCTCCGGTTCCTCATTTCTAAATGGGAAATGCTTATCCCAGCCACATGGAGTTCTTGAGAAGATGAAAGAAAATACCAAATGTAAAGAAACTAGTACAGTGCCTGGCAGCTCTCTCTGCTTTCTGGCTGACTACGAGCTGTGGTCATGCTTAGCATTTGAGCTCTAGTCACTTCTAATTGGATAATGAGGCTTTTCGTGCAACGGGTAAGGACAGACAGCTATATTGTTCAATTATTTGTCTTCGATTACCAGATAGAGTGGTTTCGTTGTCAGAGTTTTCATAGCCATCTTCTTATTTCATCTTTACAGACACATGTAAAGACAGAACTGTCTTTTCTCCTGTCACAAAGGGAGAAACTGAGACTTGGAGAGGTCTAGAAGATGTGGTCAAGGCCCAAGGTTAGCAGGTGGCAGAGCCAAAGTTACCGTTAGGGATGTCTGACTTACACCCAGTTCTTTTTATGTCACGGACATAACGTCAGACAAAAATTGAAAAGAAAAAAGATGTTTTCAGAAAGTTAGTGAGCTTTTCAGTGGGTATATTCGTGTTCTGTATGTTTTCATCAAAACCCAAATGAGGGGTATTTTTCCAGTAATTGGGCACGGATGGGTGAACGAGCCCTCACGTTGCTAAGGATGAAGGGAGAAGTTTCTCGGCTCTGGCTTTGTTGAAAATCAGCATCTGGGCCACACTTAGTTTCCTGAATGCCATGTGACTCCGGCATGATCCCCAGAGATGATGAGATGCCCAGAGTTATAGAATTAAATTTTCCTTTCTCCTTCTCTACTTTTATATTGTGTGCATTTTTGAAGAACACCTTTAATGTTTATTTTTAAATGTGGTACTATGTGGGTGATATTGGTGCGTTTCTTTTCTGTGTCCAGAATTTAAACCTGCAGGCAATCAGAGTGCGGTAGTGAAATTGGCCCTAGACAGTTAATAAATTCTAAGCAGAGACGCATAAATCAGCAAAGGGTATTTTTTAACTTTTTTTCCCCAAAGGGTGGTTAAGGGAGAACAGGAAAGAAATGTCTTCAGAGAATTGTTTTCTATCAGTTCAGAAAATAGAGGAAAGCACTGAGCAATGCCCAGTGCTGGTTAGCAGATTGTCATTTTTAGGTTTGATGTTCCAGGGTTTAATTGTCTTTCATGTGAACAATAGCAGACACTCTCTGGTGTGCTATGCTAGCATGATAAAAGGGGGTCGTTCTTGCATAGCAATGCCTTTTTTTTATTATTAGCGTAAAAAATTAGCAAGCTGGAAGTCGTTAGAAGGAGTTCCACTGGCATTAATTGTAATGCAGCCTGAATTTGTTTGCAGACCAGTGCAGCAAGACAATAGGAGGGAGAAAAAAGAGCAATATTAATAGCCTTCTACTTATTGTATCATTTTAGTGGGCCTTAATAAGGTGTCTGCTGTCAACCAGAATTTATTAAAAAAAAAAAAAGACATAGTAATTGATGTATTGCAGTAAGTATGGATGAGGGCTCAAGTTGATTAATGTATGAGTTGGCTTTTTAAGGCATTTTAAAAAGGCTTCTTAACTGGGTCTTAAGAGACTGGCACAAGCCCACTGTAAACTACCTCTTTGCAGCTGGAAAACGGCCTGACAGTTGCTGATGTCTCTTGTGGGTTTTTCTCTTTTTTTCTCTTCCTGATCAGAGAAAACTGAAGCAATATACTCCTTGTCAATAATTGCAGTGCTTAAAAATCTTATAAAGGGATTTTGACTCTTCTCTCCAGAGATAACTTTCCAAAGGTTAAATTAGTTTTACTTGTGTGTGCTTCAAATATCACCACTTTCAACACGGAGGGAATTTGGTTTTTAAATAAGCTGCTATTTTGTGGTTTGCTTGAACGTGGACCCTGTGTGATGTGAGCTGTTTTGATGTCAGAGGTGGACTTGGCCCCAAAGCGATTACAGGTCAAGATCAAGACCTGTTTCTTCCCTTTCAAATGGCTTGTGGTGTGTGAGAGACAGAGAGACAGACAGACAGAGACAGAGACAGACAGGCAGACACAGAAAGATTTAGTTACTGGTAATACCTGTATGGAAAAATGAAAGAGCAGGCTTCCTAGAAAATTTCCTTTATATCTGTTGGAGATCTATTCATCCATTTTTCCTTTTGCTCAGCACACAGGGTATCATCTCAACTCTATATTTTTTTTTCCACAGAAAGTAAATAAGAAGCAAAGAAACTGAGTTTATAATCCCAGGGGAGACAGAGCAGGGGAGGGGGAAGAGGAAGAGGAAAATCGAAATGCTTTGCTTTCTTTGGTATCCATAGGTGTCAACACAGTGCCCCAGGTAGTAGGTCACCTCTTTTGATAATAATAAAAAGAAGATCCTTGAAGAATTCCAAGCTGGCTGAAACTATCAGGCTATGCCTGTGCCAGTGTGAAGGAAGCCCCTCATCATTATTCAGCACCACGGCCTTAATGGGAATGGAGAGAAAGTCCATAAACATGAGAAGGAGAAATGAGAGTGGGAAGAGGGGCCGGGAAAGCATGAGCTCTGCACCGTCCTGCAGGGGCACTTCTGGCCTCAGCTGGATTTGCGGGTTGACAATGGCCATGAGGCATGCTCTGCGGGGCCCTGCGCAGGAGCACCTCTGCAGCTGGGCGGCTCCTGCCGGCTCCCAGGTGTCGCGGCTTAGCTGTGAGTGGGCGAGGGGGCGAGGGGGCGAGGGGGCGGGGGGGGGGCGGCCCGGGGCAGCCGGTCGGGTGGGTGGAGCGCAGACGTGTTGCAGGACCTGTCCTGGCCTCCGCGCGTCGCAGATTCAGACTTGTTGCCACTTGGGCTTTATCATCCTCATAAGTGAGTGAAAGAAGTGTTTTGTTTTCCATGTCAGCCAGTCCCGGCTTCGCTTACCTTTTCCTTTCGCACAGTTGTGTTCCTCGTTCAGAGTTTTGACTTTTCTTGTGTGTAAGATGGGGAACTAACCAGAGCCACCAAGAGGTTTCTAAGAATTCAAGGAGATAATTCACAGGAAGCAATTACCCTGGGGTCTGGCACCCAGTGACCATTCAAGTCAGCTATAATAATAGCCGCAGCAACTTAGGGCTAAACACAGGGCTACTGTTTGTTGTTGCTTGGATGCTGTTGTCAGGAACCTGGCTTTGTCTCTAAGCCCTGGTATTGTGCCAGCCAACTTTAACAGGGGTGTTTTGTTGTTGTTGTTGTTGTTGCAGAATATCAAATCCAAATATTATATCAGTTGCCTGTAGGTCCCAGGAGATTTTTTTTTAGAAAGAGTTACTACCTTGCTCCTCAGGATGAAAATACACCTTGGACAGATTCTTCCAAAATGGAGCCCGACGTTGCCCCCAGAGAGCTAACTGACAGATTCTCCAGCTAAGATGGTTTTAGCTGGCCCATAGATATTTTCAGAAGATAAGACATTTCTGGAGCATTGAGCCATGTGACCTGGCATTTCTGAGATCCATTGGCCAAGACTATCAGTCAGCCATGAGTAGCAACCTCCGGCTCCTTACGCAGACATCGCCATTTCTCCAGTGTGAAGCCCTTCCACTTCTCCTGCCCTGAGACATAAAACTGAAATGGTGAGTGCTCTTACACTGGGCGGGTGATTAAACTGCCTTTCAACAAAATTTATGGAGTACCCACTCATGCTTAGACTTTGTGTATTTGGGTACATACAGTGTATGTATGTACATACAGATGTTCAAAGATGTACAAAGATGGATAAGACAACTCCTTGATCTTAAAGGAGATTACATCCTAATAAAAAGGACAGATAGGGGGACTTTGTTGCGGCTGCAAAGCCTAATCCCCCCTACCCTCACCCCCAGCTTCTTCACAAAGTAATTGATGGCCCTGTGTCTGGATTATCACAGTGTTTCTGATTTAACAGAAGGCACACATGCTCTAGAAGTTACAAATGGGCTTTAAAAAATGTAAATGGTAAAAAATATATCTGATGAAGAGATAGGTCAGTAGTTCTCTCAGTTGATTTCATTGAGGAATTATCACGAAGTGGTTGAAAAGTAGGAAAGGTAAAATAAAAAGATGAAAGCTAGAGATTGGCATCAAAGGAATGACTCTGGAAGCTCACAGGGACCGTGTTTCATGGGGCCTTCGGGGATAGGGAATGGCCTTTTGAAGGATCGGCCGGCCAGCTGCACTTAGAAAAAAAGGTACCATGATGGCTGAATACATTGGTGGGAGAGGGCACGCAGGAGGAGATAAGTGATTGCGCGGGGTGTGAGGGGGATATTTGTGATTTTGGCATCGTACGAATGATGATTAGGAGGTGTGGGAAAGAGAAAAATGGAGGAGTAGAAGTGGAGGTGTGTTTGCAAACAGAGTGGGATTACTAAATAGAAGAACACTGAACTGAGGACAAAATAGAAAAGATCACAAATATTATACAAAAGAATTTGGAGTTACTTATTATGTAGGAACCTGTACTGTTGAACATTTTGGAGGTTGAAGGTGACAACATCTACAACTGGATGTTTGGAGACTATAACTGGCAGCACGTGAAGGGCTTGTTGAGAAAGGCATGGAATCCATTCTGAAAACGAAGCCTTCTCATTTCCCTTTGAACCCGGACAGCTAAGTGGACTACAGACGAAGCTCCACAGAAGAAGTCTCACTAGTTTTTTGTTTGTTTGTTTTTTGTTTTTTTTAAGATTTTATTTATCTGACAGAGGGAGAGATCACAAGTAGGCAGAGAGAGGGGGGTAGAAGCAGGCTCCCTCTTGAGCAGAGAGCCCGATGTGGGGCATGATCCCAGTACCCTGGGATCACGACCTGAGCCGAAGGCAGAGGCCTTAACCCACTGAGCCACCCAGGCACCCCCTGGCTAGTTTTTTTTTTACCTTTAATTTGGTTCAGTTCTTTAGCATAATATGTACCTGTCAGGGTACAAAAATGTATGATATGTGTGTCCCTGGATAAGATGTAGACTGTTGCGAAGTTTGAAAACTGTTGCAAAGAACTGACATTCTAATTGGTTTAGATATTGAAGGCTAAAGGCATTTCTCATTTAAAAATTTCTCATAAAAATCTCATTTACAGAAAATATGTGGAATGGGTGGGTACTGCCTTGTGCATACCACCTCTTGGGACGTAAACAAAGTGAGTAGAGTCATGGTCAGAAGGCCTTAACTGTGTTTCTAGATAGTAGACCAAATAAATCTTGATCTGGAAAGAACTATGGTGGGAAGATAGAAGACAGAGCTGAGTGAGTTCTACCTTGAAGGCCAGACTTCCAAAACTTGGATTAGATTCTTGGCCATTTAGGGCCTCAATTTCTTAATTAAAAAAAAAAGAGAGAGAGAAAGAGAGATTTCTCAACTAAATTCTTCTTCTCAAAAATTCTGTGGGACGCCTGGGTGGCTCAGTTGGTTGGACGACTGCCTTCGGCTCAGGTCATGATCCCGGAGTCCTGGGATCGAGTCCCACATTGGGCTCCCAGCTCCATGAGGAGTCTGCTTCTCCCTCTGACCTTCTCCTTGCTCATGCTCTCTCTCACTGTCTCTCTCTCAAATAAATAAATAAAATCTTTAAAAAAAAAATTCTGTGATTTTTAAAGAGTCCCACAAGCACAACCTTAGTTAAAATATAGCATAACTATAACATATCAGAGCTGGTTACCTACAGACTCAGTTTTGTTTGATATTAAACACTATAGCAAAGAAATATTTTCTTGCCTTCCAAGAGTTTATAGTCTCATTCTAGAAGTAAGCCACAAGATTTGTTAAACTGTCCAAATATGTTTAATGAACAGTAAAATGCTTAGAAGATAAATGAGCTATTTTTCACAATTATATCAGAACTCTGATCTTACTTAACGTCTTTGATTGCTAATCTGTACCATGGTTTCTACTCCAAGGCATTTCCTATTCAGTGTCCTGCTTACCATTGTCATGCTCATTATCTTAATTAACTAGTATTGGTTCTTTATTAACATCCTTTTAAGACAGAGTGTCAAGAACCCAGAATATATCTTTGGTAGTATCTACGAGGAGGCCAGCATTTACCACTAAACTCGTTAAAGCTGGTGACTAATTGAATTCAAGGGTTAAGACTCGTGTTAAACATAATTTTAAAGGAGTATTTCTTAGTCTCAGGTAAACCAGGCATAAGCAATCCTCTTAAGATACTTGCTTTTTCTCTTTGCTTTGAATCCTTATTGATTTATCCGGTAAACTTCTCAGTACCACGAGGTTTGTCCAGCTCTTTCTAAATCACTGCGTTCTTCCTTACTGTTCATTCTGAGATCCCTTTTGCCAAAGTTTGAGGTTCTCTCCTTTTGACTGACCCATTTGGTGATTCTTCATACTTACTTATTACGTAAAGTTGAACCCAATGGCCCAATTTTCTACCCCTCCTAAATACCAGTTTCCCTTAGTTCTAGAATACTCAAGAAAAGAGGGGCACCTGGATGACTCGGTTAAGCCTCTGCCTTCAGCTCGGGTCATGATCTCAAGGTCCTGGGATCGAGCCCCACATCAGGCTCCCTGCTCGGTGGGGAGCCTGCTTCTCCCTCTCCCACTCCCCCTACTAGTGTTCCCTCTCTCTGTCTGTGTCTCTCTCTGTCAAATAAATGAATAAAATCTTTAAAAAAAATACTCAAGATACTCAAGAAAAGGGCCCTTACTATAGGCAATGGGAGATGCATACTTCTGCAAATTTACAAGGAACAGTAGTTCTCTGCTAAATTGCTGTATTTCAAAGCTGATTTTGATACCAAAACAGAAGAACAGAAAATACATCTTATTGGCTTAAGAGGTCATAGTGACCCCTTACGGTTGGAGCGAGAAGCTTTTGGTAAAGAGTGGGCACTATGAAAGTGTGTTTCTTCCTTCTTTACAAAAAAAAAAAAAAAGGGGGAAAATTGTCTTCTAATTAGGCATAAGTCTTTAATCTTTCATACTGGCTCTGTTAGGAATTCCAAGAAGACTTTAGAAAATTATTTTTAATCAATATCTGATCAAGTATAAAATGCATTCAGTATAAACAAAATATGTTGGTGGAGAGTTTTACATACATCGTGTTAGTTAACTACACATCTAAACACAGACACTTCTACCACACCTTTTTGAATATTTAGATGAATTTTTAGAAGGCCACTTTTTTAGGACAGCATAAAACATTCATCAGGTTATAGACTTGATAAAACACAGTGCTCTTATTTAAACACTAAGATATTTAGCACTGTAGATATTAACTCTAGTTGTATTTCTATAGTTCTTTTTGACCCTTTCTTTCTTGATAAACCCTGTATCAGTAGATTCAGTGAGAAGCAGAAAATCTATAACCATTTCCTTCAGTGTTTCCCATTCCCATTTTAGAAAACAGCAATCTATTTATTACAGACTCTAGAAAGAGTTTAATTCCTGGGGAAAGTGATATATAACATACTCCTTTTATATTAAATATTGCTACTTTGAATTTTGCACATACTGGAATGTCATCAAGAAATACACTTTCTGGGGTGCCTGGATGGGTCGGTTAATTGTCCAACTCTTGATTTCTGTTCAGGTCGCAGTCTAGAGTTGTGAGATCGAGCCCCACATCAGGCTTCATGCTGGGTGGGGAGCCTGCTGCAGATTCTCTTCCTCTCTCCCTCTCCCCTCTCCCCTGCCCCCTACTGTCTCTCTTTCTCTACAAGAAGGAGGGAAGGAAGGAAGGAAGGAAGGAAGGAAGACACTTTTGATTATTGGTATAAAGGAGATAGGAATCAGAAAATTACATGATTATCAGACCAAAGATACATGTACATACATTTGATCACTATCTCGTTTTTATCCTGTTTCCAGACATGGTGCAATTTCTAGGTCAGATCTTAGTTTTGAAACTACATCTGGTGGGTTGAGTAACGACTTTTTTTAAAGGATGCAAATGTTAATGAACTTAATTGCACTTCCACTGAAAGTAGTATGTTCTTAAAATTATGAATTTCTAAACTAATGAACTAATGAATTAGTGTTTTCTTCTGGAAAAGAGGAAAGGTAATAAGGTACCATTTATTAGAAAGTATATTTAGATGGACAACAATAAGCAAAGAGTGAAAACCCAGCTGCCATTTAACAACCATTTTTACAATTCATTTCATTCGGAAAAAATAAAATTTTCAATAAGAATGGTTTTAGAGAAAATTCATTTGGAAGATGCTGATTACCTGGCCATCTCAATTTTTAAATAGTGTATTGATTTCTATTTGAAATGTCAGCAAATATATTTGACATGTTACAGACATAATAAAAATACTCAGTAAAACTGATAAATCAGTCTTATCTTATGGAAGGACCAAAGTAGAGTCCTTTATACTTCTCAGAGTCTCTGTTGATACAGAATGAAAATTTGAAGGTATAATTAGAAATAATCATAGTTAAGTCATCTACCCAGAAAGAAGTAGCATAAACTTTTTCCTGCTGAAGTAGGTACTTCAGTGTACCCCGTTAAGTGTCAGGCCCTATTTTTAACCCCAGGCCATGATCTGAGAAGACTGTGGAGTGGATAGCTCAATCCTACTGTTTATGTAAGCTCTATGAAAGGAATCCAGACAGCCTTGTAGTAGAGAAAACGCTGAAAGTTCAACTAAAGCAGTGGACATTTCTTAGTATTTGAGGAACATGGGCCTTTTCATTTTCTCATTAATCTTTTTCCTAAATAATCACTATCAAAGCAAGTTTTTAAAGCAGATTGTTCCTGATAGCGCATGCTGAAATGAAGCGGGAAGAATCCCTCTGATCTCTTGGGAGTAAACTCTGCAGATAATGCCCAACAAGAGAATTTCTGTTCATTTGCTATCCAGTTTAATAAGAACAAGTGGAATTTCAATTCAGCAGAAGTTAAATAAATATATAAATGAAAGTCTCATATAGGCTTTTGAATGCATACCTTTAAATATCAAAAGATAACGATTTGTATATAGCATTGTTTTATAATGCATTTCTTGTCTTCTGTTGGGTTCCTGTGACGAATTCCCGTTGATAAGCTCCAGACTTTGGAGTCACTTGTCTGGCTAGTTATTAAGATTAAGATAAGTGCTAAGAACGAAAGATACAGTGCTTTGTACTACCTTTATGGCGTTGGGCCACCGAGGATTCTGAGTGTAAACAATGAATTAGTTCACCCTGACTCTCTTTCAGAGCCGAGGTATACACTGTAGATATTGGTGAAATATGATTGAAGCGGAGTATGAAGCTTATTTTTAATAGAACATATTTTTAAAATTACCCCAAATCCTAAAGTGTACCTAAATGTGGCAGTAAGTTTAAAGAAAAGAGATTGACTGTCGGCTTTTTCTTTTTATATTGCTATTCAGGACTAAAAGGGTAATTATTGGGTCATAGGCATTTTATCCCCATAAAATATGCCAAAAGGAAAAAAAAATGCAAGCTACTTGGGTGCATTTAGGAGACTTTAGGGTGAAGGATATATTAGTAAAAAATATATTTCTAATGAATATTCAAAGCTAGTCTTGCCTATTAAATGCTTCTCACTAATTTTTCTCAGAGTGAAAAAAAAGTGCATGTACTGTTCTCTAAAGCTGATGGAATGTTCCAGAGGCACACCGAGCAGAGACAAATATTTTCTGAAGTTCAGTCAATGATTCTCACTAAATATAGTAAATATGAGCTTTGCTGCAAATTGGTGGGCAACATTTCCAGCCCAGCAAAGTTTAACTGTCTAGGAGATCGCGGGAGGAGTGATAGAAAGGGGTAATTTAGCAAGCATACCATAGCTACATGCTGCGCCACGGAGAGCGCCGGGTAGCTATTAATTTTTGTTAATGAATTTAAAACTAGATGTATGGAAATGGTTATATGAAATGTATACACTGCTAAACAGTTAACTAGTCCTTAGGGCTTAAGTTTAATTATCTGTGTGTAAATCATTTTGAGCAGGGCGATCTAATGAGTCAAAAAAAAAAAAAAAACAGCAGCAACATCTCTAGAAATTCATAGGTGGCTTTGTAATGCCTGCTGAACCCAACAAGCCAACCGTCCAGCCTGCATGTAGAGAAGCAGCTCACCTGTCCACGTAGGGCTCAGTACTCGTGGCAGCTCCTGTCCCGGCTGCGGTCTTCACTGCCGTGCCTGTCCCCGAAGCAGAGCCAGCAGACGAGACGGCAGAGAGCACACACTTCTCTGCCTTTTGGTTGCTGTTCTTTGACCCTCAAATCCAGCGATGGTCAGCTGGGGTCAGTTTGCCCGCCAGGGGCCATCTGGCCATGTCTGTAGACGGTTTGGGTTATCACCACTGGGTTGTCACCGTTCCTGGTATTTAGTGACTCGAAACCAAGGATGCTGCCGAACATCCTACAACACTCAGGGCAGCCCCCACAGTAACCAGTTCTCTGGCCTCCGATGTCCATAGTGCTGAGGTTGGGAACCACTTTCCTGTGCCAAACCTTGGGACAGCATTTATTTACATTTAAAAAAAAAAAAAAAGCTACAAAAGAAGGCAAGAAGGGAGTTGTCACCCTTCCACTCCCAAAGCGCACTGTTGTGTTTAGAGCTTCAGCGGGCAAAGCCCCCAGTGTCTGCGTGTGGACCCTGGAGTTGTCACCCTTCCACTCCCCAAGCGCACTGTTGTGTTTAGAGCTTCAGCGGGCAAAGCCCCCAGTGTCTGCGTGTGGACCCTGCAGCTCACCATTTGGGATGTTTTGATGAGAGGCCATGAATGGAAAGCCAGCTTCCCCAGGGCTGAGGGGCATTTCGTAAGTGGGTAGAATCATAGACCCAACTCAGAGAGAGACACCATGCGCAAGAATAATGCTGACATGGAAGCCTCGACTGAGAATTCTCACCAGACCCATTCGGCACCCGACTGGTTGTGGGACAAGGCGTGTGTTTGTCCAGGGCAGAAGGAAACATGAGAGAAGGTGAAAAGACCTGCTCCTTGTCCCCTGCAGAAGTCATTTTAGGAATTAAAATGGATCCCTTTCTATTCCACTCTGTTAAATCATGGTGTCTTATGGACTCCTTGAGGCATTTATGGTGATTCCTTCTCTGCAGAGAATAAAGATAAATAGCAAATAGGCTCTTCATCCCCATACAGTTTATTAAGTAAGCTAAAATTGGAACATAATGCCATGATAAAGTAGATTTATATTGAAAACACTGAATGCTACTTGAGAACTTGGGGTAGAAGACATCTGTACCCTCACACAGTTTCAGAATTCATTACTACAGTTTTCTGGGGATAGGAATTATGCATAGAAGTCTTGACGTCCTGTAAGCAGTATTGTCAACTCAGCTTTGTGGCCTCAGCATTAATCTTAATATGTGATTAACATAGTTTTTGTTCATTTTAAAATAAAAAAAAAAAAAATGGTGGTCACCCTGCTGTTGACGGCCATTGGATTATTTACCTGGAAGAAATACAGAGTTAGGGCGCCTGGGTGGCTCAGTGGGTTAAGCCGCTGCCTTCGGCTCAGGTCATGATCTCAGGGTCCTGGGATCGAGTCCCGCGTCGGGCTCTCTGCTCAGCAGGGAGCCTGCTTCCCTCTCTCTCTCTCTGCCTGCCTCTCCGTCTACTTGTGGTTTCTCTCTGTCAAATAAATAAATAAAAAAAAAAAAAAAAAAGAAATACAGAGTTATAGAAGCCCTGAGGATTCAAGCAATTGTGTCTTTTCTTGGTTTGGTGACTGCATGGAAGCAGGACCCCAGAACTTCCTTTCTGCAACTGAATTGGTTAAAAAGATGAGTCTTTGAAGAAAATTGCTCAAGGGCAATGTCAAGTGAAACTGAAGATCCAGGCTTCCGCTTACCTGGGCCTCGATTTCTCTCTCTTTTGGGGAATGTTAATTAGGACAGGATTTCCCTAAATTACTCAATAAATGATTTTGTGATTGTGAATAATTAAGCAAACAACCATAATTGAGATCACCAATGTGTACAAAGGATCTGTTACAAATGTTGACAGTCTTTGATTCAGTTCATTCTATTCAGGCATCCTGGGAAAGTAATTGAAGATCTAAATTGGGGGGTCAGGATGGCAAACGCTGTCCTGGGACCAAGCTCTGTCCCATCCCTGTTTTTGTAAATAAAGTTTTATTGAAGTCACCATCCATTTATCCACTATCTTTCTCTTTGTGGCAAAGTTGAATAGAAACAGAAGCCATACAGCTTGAAAAACCCAAAGTATTGGCTGTTTGCTGTTTGCTAACCTCTCTAGACAAAGACCTATGTTTGTTTCCTTCTCTAGAAGGAGAAATACAATTTATTAGAGAGATTGTTAACTAAATGGCAATAAATCCCTCTAATGAAATATCCTGTCCTGCCCAAAATATTTATCAATAAATTTTAAAGACATGGAAATGTTTTTCACAATAGAGTAAGTGGGGAAAAAGTAGATTTGAACATTCTGTATATAATAAGATATTAACTATATAAAGGTGTCTAGAAAGAATAGTTTAATTGGAAACAAACTATGAAATCATTGGTTAGGGATAGTAGGATTATGGGTAGTTTTAATTTTATATATATATATATACATATATGATCTGTATTTTCTATTGTGTGTATGTTTTAATTACCTTTATTGACAGGAAGAAAGAGAAAGTTTTCATAGTTACAGTGAAAGGAAAATAAAAGAAAGAGGAGTGGCACTGGGAATCCTTCCACAGCTTTTTTCCTCCTTTGAACAATGGAGGAGCCTTTCCCTGCCCTTCCTCTCTGAGGGAAGGTGGGGCAGAGGTACCCTGGGTGGAGGGAACAGCCCTCCTCCAGGAGCCTGAGGTCATGTTCACTACTAACTCTAGCTGTTGCTTTTTACATCCAGAGGTTTATCAGATTAGCTGATGTCTAAGACTAGAGACTTGGGAGAGTGTATGTGTCTGAACTTGGAAATTTTGGAAGAGGGACAAGGATGAGTCAGAAAGGTCCAGAGTTGGAGTGTTGTGGTCGGGAGGGAACAACTGAGTCAGGTTCTGAGGAGGGGCCACTGGTGCCTTGGGGTAGAATTAGGGGAACAATAGAGCTCACCAGCAGGGAGAGGTCACAGGAGAAGAGAGAGGCAGAAAGGTGGCTCTGACGGTATTATCTACTCACCAGCTTTGTCCGCACCCAGCTTTACTCCGTGAGACTTCTTTCTCCAGCTTCTCTACGGCTCCCCCACAAAAGCAGATGATAACTACCATGACCAGCTTTGTTTTCCTACAGGAGGTGGAATCAGTTACACTGTTATCCTCATGTTATTTGGATTCTTTATTGTGTCACTAGAAAAATTAGGTGAAGGAAATGTGTGTCATCTACAACCCATTCCGAAGAAGGCTCTCAGGTGTTTGACTGCCTTTGGTTGAATTAGATGTGGTCACATTTTGTAAATATTTATAACATTCCTCCTCTGTGCCTAGGGCTGTTCTTAGCAATGAAGACACCAAGGTAAATAGGACAGAAAAATGTTTTCCTGCCCTTATGGAAATGGAGTGACAGGGTGGGAAAAGAGACAATAATCATACACATAATACAGTCACTATTTCAGGTACTGATATGTGCTAGGAAGATGGTAAGAGAAGGTTGGAAGATGATACAATAAATTAGTGACTTTGGGGAGTGGTTTGGGAAAGTGCTACTTAATATGAGGGGTATCTAGGCGTTTCTCTGTGGAGAAAACATTTGCTCTAAGACAGGAATAATGAGGCAGCATCAGCTGTGCAAAAACTCATTTGCGTTCCACGAAAGCACATATTGTAATTGTTCCAGGTACTGTTTGGGTCTCTTGGATTCTAACAGTGAACAACAAAACAAAGCCCGTTTGTAAGCAGGTATGTGTATGTGTGTGAAGTGTATATTACTATTTCTGCGTGGACATGCGCACAAGTGCATGAAGAATGATAGATCAGAATAAGAGAGTCTTGAGCAGCATGGGCTGCGGGAGTGTGATTTTGTAGCAGAGTCCGCGAACAATCTGTCAGTTTGTATTTGAATTGAAACCTGAACGGAGCTCGAGCAAGGTTTCAGGACGGAGGGTTCAAGCCCAGCATCCGTGGAGGAGGAGCTTGGTGTGTTTGGACGGTGAGCAGAAAGCAGAGGAGTCCAGTTCCATACTGCAGGAGAGCAGTAGAATTTTCCAGAGCTGGGCCAGTGTGGAGTGTGACAGGCCTCGTAGAGGAAGCTGTAGAGTTTAGAAGTTTAGATGTTGTAAACAAACATCGGGCAGTTTGAAGTAGGGGAGTGATGGCCTGTGATTTCCCCTCTATTGAGGGCCTTACTAGAGAAAAAGGTAGGAAAGAAGGTATAAATACTTACTGTAGAGCTGAAAATATCCAGACAATGCCCAGGCATTCAGTTCTCTACCCCTTCCTCAGAGCTTTTGCTGGAATGGACCTCAGAAAGAATGAAGTTGTAGGGAGGACCCAGGTGTGAGTTCCCCAGCCTTGGAGGCATTTCAAAGGCCAGACTCTGCCTTCATAAAGAGGTTTATCTGGCTGAAAGGATTCTTTCTCTCCCTTTTCCCCCACCCTTTATTTTCATTAAGAAAAGAATTGTATTTTCATCCCTGAAGTGTTGCATATAAGATAAGAAGCCAAAGGAGAATGTATACAAACAGTGCAGTGAAGTCAGAACCCTTGTAGGATTCCTGAGGGCTATAATTAAGGCTATCTGGATTAAAAAAGACTTATTTCAATTCAGATTTGTGTTCCAGGGAAACAAACAAACAAAAAAATGGAAGAAAGAATGGGAAAGTGAAATAAAGCAAAAAGAACTCTTAATTCCAAGGTTCTCCACTCACCCATCAGCAGAAATGGCATTAATTCAGGTACTCAATTACAGTAATGTGGATCAGAGCACCTCCATAGGTGTTTCAATCTCAAGCCAGGACTAACATTTGTAATCCTTTAAATGCACTTAAGAAATTGATGTTACAGCCCCACAATCTGTTAGGGGCCTTGCTTGCTGGATGATTGCAAAGTATCCCACCATTAATTGGATCATCAGGATGTGATCCGCGTCCCGGTCTCTGGATTATGGAAGACTGACTCTGCTCTCACGTGTTGAACCAGAAGCTCCTTTTGCTAGAGATTTGACCCTTAATGTAGATAAGTGGTATTTTTCATCAATCTTAGCTTGCATTAAAAAAGGGGAAATGTCAACTCAATGGTGGGGCATTTAACTTAATTCAACATCTTTTAATTTAATACCTTGGAAAAGTTAGTGTCTCCGACCTACCGCACTCTTCTGCAGATGGAATATTTTGTAAGGCCCTGTTGAAAAAAGGTTGTCTTCTGTTCATTAATAAAATCACAGTTTTGAAATTCCCTGCATTTCATGCTATGGTTGAGCAAAAAAACAAAACCAAAACAAAAAACAAAAAACAACAAAAAAAAAAACCACCAAACAAAACAAAACAAAACAAAAAACCCAGAGCAAAAACAAAAAACACCAGAAAGAAACCTCACAAAACTCATACAAAACAAAACAAAATCCAATTTCTTTGTAGCTCACTTTGTTAGGACAATATTGAAAAAGATGCATGGAAATGGAATTTAAAAAAAAAAAAAAAAAAAGAATCATTTGTCTCCTGTTCCTGTGTTTGGGTGGGAGCAGCTAGGTCATTGGTTTGACTTCTTGGTCATCATGAATTTAGGACAAGGGAGAAGGGGTAATTTTATCCTCTTCAAGGCAGAAAGAGGAATGAATTCATCCTGGTGTTTGCTTGCAAATTTTTTGAAGGGACCCATCGTACAAGTGTAAACTCTGGATTCCAGGTTAGAGGGTTTCATGAGGTTTGACCTGCTCAGAAAAGAACACTGTTCCACATTTGAGTGTGTCCACTCCTAAGGCATGCGAGCGATAAAGCCATCTTGGCAGTCTTTTCAAAGATTTGGGGTATAAATTCACTGTCAGATGCATAACATCTTTGTTTCTAGGATGAGAAATGGTGCTTTCTGGCCAGTGGGTAAAAAAAGACGCAGGTCTTCCTGCGAAAGCCACTTACAACTCAGTAAAATGGCCATGTCAGTACATCTGTGTTACCTGATAAGTGTCACATGCCACTTCACCAGAATCTTGGTTGACAATCAGTTTGTTGCTCCTTCTTCAGGCAGAAGGTGCAGCTGCTGTCCCTTGCTTTAAGGACACTCCAGATAGGGGAGAGAAGTGGAGTTTGTGAGAGAGTACTGTGCTGCTTCCTGAAGCCCTCCGGGCACATAGAGTCTGAACCACAGTGGCGGCAACCAGACTTTTGGGCCCTTCTTTCCAACTGGGGTCCCTTGTAAGTAAGTCCATGCTAGGGAAGGTTATGAGATCCTCTGCAGACCTGCCTCGGACTTCCCTCGTAAGCAGTGACCTCACGCAACTGTGAACTGGAATTCTCTGAAGACACAGGTTGAGGATATAAATTTAACTCTGAAACTGAAAAAGTAAAAGGAAATTAAGAACTTGACATAGAACTAGGCACTGTGAAGAGGCCGAGACCATAGATTTCATAAGTAACACTGTCTTGCCCCCAAAATGATCTTTGGATGTTGGGTATTTCATTGGAATCATTCTTGCCAGTATGAAAAATGGAGAAAATATCTCCTGGCATTACTTTGTCCAATCTGGCAATGAGCTCTTGGACCAATGGATTTTGGCCAACACCTTAATGGCCAAACACTTATTTTATATTAGAGTGTTACTTAATTTGGGTTTGAAAAATAAAAACCAGATATGAAAACTGGACCTCCTGATGAAAATTATGTGTCTCTTTTGCAAAATCATCCGTGCCATCCTAAGCCCATATATTTTCTCCTTCTTTTTTGTTTTTTCAATGTAAAGATTCATAATTATCACAATTAAAGGGGTGTTTGCTGTATTTGCTGATCCTGGGTGAAGTAGCAGGTACATTTTGGAAAGGTTTTATGTTAGAGCCGGATGCTCGGCTTGTCTTTTATTCTAGTCTGCTCCCTGCACCTGCCCCCGCAGGCAGAGGAGAGGTTGAGAGGTGCTGATATGATTAAGGAAAGCTGCCATCAGCTACCTGTCTTATTGTTTTAGGTTTTTACCTGGCCGGCCACTGTCCTGGGGACTCATTTTTCTTGACTGCTTTCCAAAGCGGGCAACAAACCGCTCCTAGCCCCTGTTCCTTCATGTTAAAGTTCTGTCTTGAATGAAGCTGGCAGCTGGTTTTGCCCAGTGCTCGTGTACCTCTACGTTTATTTCCTGATTGAATTCCTCGAGAATCCCCCAGGATAAGGGTAGTGTGCAAACAGCTGCTGACCAGACTGCTCGCCCCTGAAGTTAAGAATATGGTGTTTACCCTATGCTCTGAGACTTCCCCGCAGGGAAGAGGGCTGGTGGAAAGCTGTGCTGGGAGTCTGCCCTGTGTTTATGAGTGTTTCTCTCTTCCCCTTCTATCTGTGTGGACTTCTCTTTACTTCTCCCTGTCTTGCTCCCTCTCCAAAACTTAGAAAAACAAATCCTTTTTTAATTTTTAGATCCCCAGTACCCCTGAACGAAGAGGCTACTCATGCAATTTTGGGTTGATTGGTGATAACTGTTAACTGTTAACTGATAACTGATAACTGTTAACAATTATTTCAACCTTAAGGCAATGCCGTTCGTTTATGGTTAATATAGTTGGTTAGAGCATAATGAATTAAGGCCAAGGTCATAAATATGATCCCTGTCAGTAATTTTCACTCTTTTTAAATAATGTCACAGTATTCTAAAATGAATCAAATGTCTTAACAATGTGTGACTCTAGTCACTGCATTATCAGAAAAGGGAGTGTCAAGGTTTCAAAGTCATTATCAAAACCAGAGAGAAAAATGACAAAGCGTACGTATGCTAATTGTCAGTTAGTGGTATGATGTCCATACACTAAAGACAACACTTGTAGATTGAAAAAGAAATTAAACCAATTTTTGATGCCATACCAAAGCTTCTTTCGTCCATTACCAGAATCAGAACCCATTCACTTGATGATCCTGGGATACTGTGACATGAGTAGACAGGAAAGGATCTCATTCTTTCTTCTCGATACTTGGATTCAGGTGCTCAGCTAGGAGGGAGATATAACACAGAAGAGAGAATTTTATCCAGTAGGTACAGATAGAACACAAGAGCTAGAAGCAAGGGTGGCTTTGGTCTTCATTTATGCCAGTTACATAAATGAAGAGATGATTTTGAGGACATAGACTCAAGAAATGATCATCTCCCATATCTGGTTTGTACTAGGGCTTTTAGCTGTATGCTTAACTCTATTTAAAAAAAAAAAAAAATAGCCCTCAATGTAAAGCTTCTGAAAGCTGGCTGACCTTGTAACCTACTTTATAAGAAGTCTGCACCCATCACTATTAGACAGAATTAATTTCAGCACTTTTTAAATTGTTAATCTTACAAAGGACAGCTCCTTGACGGATCTCACAGGTCATTTTTCCGTATGCTAGACGCTGGCGTGCTAGAAGCTGTGGTCAAGGTTCATGGCTCTGGACCCCATCAGCCTGCTTTTGAGCTCCCTGCTGCCTTTCAGAATACATTCTTTATCTCCTCTAGCTGACGATATCAGATTCTCTCCCCACCCTCACTCTGGGTGTAACTGACATGCAATGTTCTCCTAGTTTTAGGTATACAACATAGCAACTATTTGGATAGATACATTGTGAAATGATCAGCACAGTAAGTCTAATTACCATCTGTCACCATACAAAGTTAATACAACATTACTGGATACATTCCCGATGCTGTACGTTACATCCGCATGATTGACTATTTTATAACTGGAAGTTTGTACCTCTTGAAGTCCTTTACCCATTTAGCTTGCTCCACAAGCCCCCTCCTCTCTGGCAATCACCAGTCTGTTCTCTCTTTTTACGAGCCTGGATTTTCTTTTATTTTGTTTGCTTATTTGTTTTGTTTCTTAAATTCTGTGCATAAATGAAATCATGTGGTACTGGTCTATCTCCGTCTGACTTATTTCACTTAGCATAATGCCCTTCACACCCATCCATGTTGTTGCTGATGGGAAGATTTCATTCTTTTTTATGGCTAAGTGGTGTTCCAGTGTAGATTTATCAATTGTCTTTACGCCTTCATCCACTGATGGACACAGGTTGCTTCTGTATCGTGGCTGTTGGAAATACTGCTATAATGAATATAAGGGTGCATATAGCTTTTCAAATTAGTGTTTGCATTATCTTCAGATAGATACCCAGTAGTGGAATTGCTGGATCCCATGGTAGTTCTAGTTTTAATTCTTTGTGGAACCTCCCTGCTGTTTTGTAGAGTGGCTGCACCAGTTTACATTTCCATCAACAGTGCATGAGGTTTCCCTTTTCTTCACATCTTTAATTGTTAATAACACTTGTTATTTCTTGTCTTTTTTGTCATAGCCATTCTGACAAGTGTAAAGTAATATCTCATTATGGTTTTGATTTGCCTTTCCCTTATAATTAGTGACATTGAGCATCTTATCATGTGCCTAATGGCCATCTATGTGTCTTCTTTGGAAAAAGATTTATTCAAATCCTCTCCCCATTTTTTTAATCAGATGTTTTAAAAAATATATTGAGTTGTATGAATTCTTTATATATTTTGGATATTATCCCCTTATTGGATATATGGTTTGTAAATATTTTCTCCTATTCAGTAGGCGCCTTTTCTTTTTGTTGGTGGTTTCCTTTGCCGTGCAGTAGCTTTTTAGTTTGATGTAGCCCCACTCTCTTGTTTTTGCTTGTTTCCCTTGCCCTTTGGAAAAACATTGCCAAGACCAAGGTCAAGGGGTTTATTGCCTATGTTCTCTTCTAGGAGTTGTATGGCTTCAGTCGTACTTTCAAATTTTTAATTCATTTTGAATTAATTTTTATATATGTTGTGGAATGGTGGTTCAATTTCTTTCTTTTTTTGACATATGGCGATTTTCACCATTTTTTTCACCATTTTTCCAATTTTCCCCATTTTTAGAAGAGACGGTTCTTTCCCCATTGTATATTCTTGGTTCCTTTGTCATAAATTAATTAACCATATATGTGTGGATTTATTTCTGGGCTCTCTATTCTGTTCCACTGATCTGTGTATCTATTTTAAATGCCAGTACCATACTGTTTTGATGGTTATAGCCTTGTAATATAGTTTGAGATTAGGGGTGTGATACCTTTAGGTTCATTTCTCTTTCTCAAAATTGTTTTGCCTATTAAGGATATTTTATAGTTCCATATAAATTCAATAATAATTCATTCTCGTTCTGGGAAAATGCCATTGGTAATTTGATAAGAATGGTATTGGATTTGTAGATTACCTCAGGTAGTATGGACATTTTAACAATATTAATTTTTCTAATCTGTGAGCATGGAATATTTTTCCATTTATTTCTGTTATCTTTAGTTTCTTTCATTGCTGTCCTATAGCTTTCAGTGTACAGGTCTTTCACCTCCTTGGTTAAATGTATTTCCGGGTACTTAATTCTTTTTGATGCAATTATAAATGGGATTATTGTCTTAATTTCTTTTTCTGAAAGTTTGTTATTAGCTTATAGAAATGCAAGAATTTGCATATTAATTCTGAATCCTGCAATGTTACTGAATTCATTTATTAATTCTAACAGGGTTTTGTGGTTGTTTTTTGGGTGGAGTCTTTAAGTATTTTGTGTATAGTATCCTGTTATCTGTGAACAGTGATATTTTTACTTCTTCCTTTCCAATGTGTATGCCTTTCTAAAAAATTTTCTTGCCTAATTGCTGTCATTAGAATGTCTAATACTTTATTGAATAAAAGCGGGGAGACAGGATGTCCATGTCTTGTTCCCGCTCATAGAGGAAAAGCTTTCAGCTTTTCACCATTGGGTATGAGTATGTTATGCTGTATATGGCCTTTATTATGTTGGGGTATGTTCCCTTAATCCCACCTTGTTGAGAGTTTTTATCATAAATGGATGTTGCACTTTGTTAAATGCTTTTACTGTATCCGTTGAGATGATCATATGGTTTTTATATTTTATTTTTTTATGTGGTATTGATTAATTTGCAAATACTGAACCATCCTTGCATCCCTAGAATAAACCCCATTTGATCATGGTGTGTGATCCTATTCCTATGTCATTGAATTTGGTTTGCTAATATGTTGTTTAGGATACTTGCATCTTGTTTGTCAGGGATATTGGCTTATAGTTTTGTTCTTTCATGGTGTCTTTGTCTGGTTTTGATATCAAGGAAATGCTGGCCTCACAAAATGAGTTTGGAAGCATTATTTCCTCTTCAATTTTTTGGAAGAATTTGAGAAGGATAGGAATTTAATCTTTTCTTGGTATCTAGTAAAGCTATCTAGTACTAGTTTTCTGTTTGCTGTGAGGTTTTTGATTACTGATTTGATCTCCTTACTAGTAATCAGTCTATTCAGATTTTCTATTTCTTCATGATTCAGTCTTGAAAGATTGTAAATTTCTAGGAATTTAACCATGCCTTCCAAGTTATCCAGTTTGGTGGCTTAGAGCTATTCGTAGTAGTCTCTTATATACTTTTTACTTCTCTGGTATCACTTACCAAAGTGATACCAAATTTTTGATTTTCCTCTTTCATTTTATGATTTTATTTATTTGATTGCCCTATTTTTTCTTAGTGAGACTAGCTAACAGTTTGTCCAATTTTTTTTTTATGTTTTCAAAGAACCAGCTCATAGTTTCATTGATCATTTCTATTCTATTTTAGTCCATAATTCATTTATTTCCACTCTGATCTTTATTATTTCCTTTCTTCTACTAACTAGGGCTTCCTTTGTCCTTTTTTCTAGTTCTTTTAGGTATAAAGTTAAATTGTTTCTTTGAGACTTCTCTTTTTTTGTTTGTTTGTTTGTTTTATTTTTGTTTTGTTTTTTAAATAGGCCTATATTGCAATGAACTTCCTCTTAGAATCACTTTTGCTGCATCCCATAGATTTTGGTATATCATTTTTTTTTTAAAGATTTTTTTGAGAGAGAGAGAGCACATGGGGAGGATAGGGGAGAGGAGTGAGGAGAGGCAGAGGGAGAGGAAGAATCAGACTCCCAGCTGAACAGGGAGCCTGATGCAGGGCTCAATCCCAGGACCCCAAGATCATGACCTGAGCTGAAGGCAGATGCTTAACTGATTGTGCTACCCAGGCACACTGTTATAACATATTTTTGTTTTCATTTTCAAGGTATTTTTTAAATATTTCCTTTGATTTTGTCTGTGACCCAGGAGTTGTTCAAACATGTTGTTTAATCTCCATGTATTTGTAGTGTTTCCAGTTTTCTTCTAGTAATTATTTCTAGTTTCATACCATTATTGCCAGAAAAGATGTTTGCTATGATTTCAGTCTTTTTAAATTTATTGAGAGTTTTCTGTGCCTAACATGTCATCTGGTAGTTTTATGGGGCTTCCCTTGTATGTAACAGTTTGCTTTTTTCTTACTGCTTTTAAGATTCTCTATCTTTAAATTTTGATATTTTAATTATAATGTGTTTTGGTGTGGATCTCTTACTTGTTCATCTTCTTTGGAACTTTCTGGGAATCCTCAAGTCCTGGAATCTGTTTCTTTCCCTAGGGTAGGAAGGTTTTCAGCTATTATTCTTTCAAATAAATTTTCTGCCCTTTTTCTCTTTCTTCTTCTAGCACCCCTCTAATGTGAATGTTATTCCATGTGATGTTCAATAGATCTCTTAGGTTGTCTTCATTTTTTAACTTTTTTAAAATTCTTTTTTCTACTTTGTGTGAGTTCTGTTACTTTGTCTTCCAGCTCACTAACTCATTCTTCTACTCCATCCAGTCTGCTGTCGAACCTCTTTAGTGTATTTTTTAGTTTAGTTACTGTATTTTTTGGCTCTCTGATTTCTGTTTGATACTTTCTTATATTTTGTCCCTTTGTTGAAGTACTCAGTATGTTCATCCATTCTCCTCCAAAGTTCAGTGAGCATCTTTATGACCATTATTTTGAATTCTTTATCAGATAGGTTACTTTTTTCTCTATCATTAAGATCGTTTTCCTGAGGTTTTGTCTTGTTCTTTCATTTGGAACATATTTCTCTGTTTCATCATTTTGCTTAACTCTCTGTATTTATTCCTATGTGTTAGAGGAAGCAGCTTCCTCTCTCAGTCTTAAAGGAAAGGACTTGTGCAGGTGATGAAGCTTCTTGTTTAACCTTGTCCTAGTGCTTGGCTGCCTCTCAAACCCTTGTGATTGCCTAAACCACCAGATTTATTCTTGATATGTCCTTGTTGCTAAGGATTTGCTAAGACATATCAGTGTTCCAAGTGAAGGAGTCCTACTTAGCACCTAGTTTTAGGCTGATTGGAAGCCAGACCTTCAGGTAGTGCCTTTTAAAGATGCAAATATGCACAGTTCTGTGGAGCTTCAATCCTAATCCCTGCTGGCCTCCTGACTGATCTGAGGGTGTCCCTTTGGCCACATTTGTGACAGTTAGGGTTCCTGATGAGTAAATAAGCTTTTTTATGAAGCTCTTGTCAAGATGTAGTGAGGTCAAGGATGTGCACAAAGATGGAGTCTCCCTGCTTACATTTGCTTGGAGTGTCTTCTTAGCCTCTAGATGTGTGGGAAACCTAAAGTCTGTCCTTTAGGCCAAAGCTCCAGCCTAAGTAAAGAGGTCTTTTTCACAGGAAGACTGGGTTCGTGTTTCAGTCTGCTATCTGTACTGCCCTGGGGGTGGTGGCATGCCAAGAACTGTCTTTCTGATTGTTACATTCCCGTGGAGTGCAGGAATGCAAGCCATCTTGGCCACCAGGCCCAGATGATCAAGGGGTGTCCTCTGTGTGGACTGCGTGAGCCCACGAACTTTAGCAGGACAGCCGGGGTGTGGGGCACACTTGTTGGCTTTGGAAAGGCAGCAGGAAAATGTCTTGACTGTGTGCACCTGCGGGTTTCAGGAATGCAGCAGGAGAACGCCTTGTCTGTGCATGCAGGCTGGCTTTAGGCTGAGAGTGGGAGAAGGCAACAACTGCTTACATTTGCCAGCCCCAGGCAGAGAGTGGGAGAATGACTGCTGGCGCTTGCCTACTCTAGCCAAGAATCAGGGGAGTGCTGCAACCACCCACAGTCTCTGGCTTCTGCAAGGCATTTGGACAGTGCCATGACTACTCATCCCCACTGTCTTACAGAGGCCCTAGGAGGGTGCTGCCTCTGAGCTCGTCCACCTGTGCTAGCTGGGTAGATGGAGTGTGCAAAATGGCATCCACCAGCACCTCCATCTCTGGGGAGACTTTCAACCATTCCCTTGCCCTCCACCAGGTACTTTTAGATTGACAAATGAATTTCCATCATATATGGTCTAGGCACTTTTCAAACTGCTGTTTGTTTGTTTGTTTGTTTGTTTTGCTGGTTCTTGGGTTGAGTAAGATTGCACATGATTCCTTTAAAAGGGGAATCCCAGCCCATAGCATTTTCAGTCCCTTGGACAGCAGTCCTATTGGCTTTCTAAGCCAGATGTTTGGAAGACTCCTCTTTGATGCAGATCCCAGAGATTGGGGTGCCTTTTCTAGGACGCCAACCCCTCACTTCTCTGAAAGAATCCCCAGACTGGTGAGACCCCTTTCTTTTGTGTGTCACTGGACCCAGTGTGGGGTTTTTGTCAAGACCATGTCTCTGCCTTTCCTGCCTATCTAGATATGGTCTTTTTATCTTTGTTGTGGAGAAATAGTTCATCTAGTTTCCAGATCTTTTAAAATGGGACTTATTCCATATGTAGCTATAGATTTTGGTGTGTCTATGGGAAGAGGCAAATTCAGGGAGTCCCTACACCACCATCTTGTCACAGTCCCCTTAAATTCTCTTGATGACGTGAGGAAACCTTTAGGCTCTAGGCCCAAACTCATTGATTTATGTCAGGATTTGCTAGTCTGAAATCCATGACTCCCCACTTCTCTTCCTAGAAATGACAGATAGCAACACATTCCTTCAAACACGAAATGGAAGTTTTAGTATTCTAAAAATTGGAGATGTCAATGGATAGTTTTATGTTTTTTTTTTAAGTTAAATATATTTTTGCCTATGAATGGGCCAATGCTTTATCCTACGGTAGTTTATTTGGTATTATTCCTTCCTGTTAATGTCTTCTTCTGCTTGATCCGCCCGGTAGTAAAGCTTAGAAGCAATTGCCTTTTCCTCCCTGAGAAAGAGAGAGAGTCTTTGCATGGGTATACCTGTATATCTAGCAGCCTGTTTTATCTGGGATTATCATTCTCAGTTATGTCTCTTCTTTCCCCCTCTTTTGTCTCTGCCACTCAAACCAATTTCAGCCGTCCACCCGCTCTCATTTGGGATAATAGCCTCTCTTTTTGCCATCGTCTTGTCATGTTTGATTCCGCTGCACAAGGATTTTAAATTAGCCAAAACGTTTGCATGCTGGGCTCACTCTGCTGCTGCAATGTGTCGCGGAGCTGCCACACCACTTGATGCTGATGTTGATGATTGCGCAGAAAAAAATAAGAGATGGTTGGTGCTGTTGTAAGACCCATTCATGTCAAGCCCCTTTTATACAATAGAGAGGGAAGAGGAGAGAGATCGTCTGTTTTTCTGCTGCCTAGCTGGTCATCCCATGTGCTTGTGCCAGGCTCCCACTGGGAGATTACGGTCTTACTAGGCCTATGATTGTAGAAATAAAAACAGTGAAAAAATAAGACAAAATAATAAGAGATGTGCACTTAAATTCAATGACTTGCTCCTGATGGGTCTTAACTCACAGGTGAGAGAGGAACCGAATTTTCTTGTTTCATTTTATTCTCTCTGTCCTCGAGTTATTGGAGACTAACAGCACTGATTCTTGCCATGTGAAGCCTAAAGGCACAACCTCAATAAAGGAAACTAGAGGACAAGAAAATTTGGGGTTCATAAGATGATTTGCTATTAATAGGTCTGAGGTGGGGCATTGTGTTTTGTAAAACTTACCGATTACCTTGATTATTTTTATTAGGTTTGAAAATCAGTCTAATGATAAAAATTTATCTTTTATTTTTCATTCCAGGGTTTTGTTAAAGATTGTCATTGGCTTCTTTACTCAACTAGCATAAGTAGGACCCAGAGTACCCAAAATATTGCATTCATTTGGGAGGCAAATACTGAATTCAGTGTGTGTGTGTGTGTGTGTGTGTGTGTGTGTGTTTCTTTTTAACTCTGTTGTTTGAGTTGTGACTCTGTTGAGCTAGTCCATGATCCTAGAGCAATGGGATTTTAAAAAGTAGAAGCTTCAGTAAATCAAGCAATTACTGCATTTGCAAAACATCAAAAAATTGTGTTAAGTGCCCTTGTTAAATGTTGTAATATAAATATTACAGCCACTTTTTTTTTTTTTGAGCTGCGTTTTTCTAGTTCACATGACTCCTGTTAATGATTACCTTGTAATTCTTTTAAAGCACTGGACATTGTCATGCCTTCGTCTTGCCACTCTTACCCTTTGTCAAGTTCAGTAGCATTTTGGCATCTTCTCTTCTCTCCCACCTCTGGTGAAACACACCTCCTTGACGGAGGTAATCCTGGTCTTCCCTAGGTTCCCTGACATTTAGCTTTATGGGTTGGTCTCACACAGGCTGACTTCCTCTGGTTCCGATGACCCCTTTTCTGCTGTAGGAAAAACAAACAAGCAAACAAAAAAACTTCCCACACCCTGATAGCTGCTCAAAGAGCTGCCTTGCTTTTCTCACTTCCTTCACCCGTCAATTTTCTCACAACAATGTTTCATGGACCTGGTCTCCACCAAATTGTCCCACCCTACTTGTGATCCTGTGCTGGGTATCACCACCATCCTTCAGTTCCTGCCTCTATGGTCCCCAGTGACCTTCCAGCCCTGGGATCCATTGATCTTTCTTGAGTTCCCGCCGTGTTTAACGGCACTTTCTTGTATTGAACACTTTCTTGTTCCTCAGCTTATATGATCCTGTACCGGCCTGAATTTCTCCCTATTTCTTAGATGACATTTTGTTTCCATTGCTACCCAACGCTGGCATCTAGCATTATCTTTGTTCCACATCTGTACGTGTAACACCCACCGGCACATTCCAGTCTCAAGCTGTCTTCTCATCACCAGGAACCCTGTAAAATGCTGGTCCCAGCCACTTGGGTGTACTGCCCATTTTTCAGTGTTTCCTTTCTTCTTTTCCAAGTTTTCACTTCCTGGCCACCCGATTTTGTTAATGGCTCACCCTTTATGCCCACCTCCAGGTGAAAAAAAAAAAACCCACATCATCTTGATTCTTTCTGCTCTCATTTTACAAGTTTGCAAAACCCATTAACTGCACCATATTTTATGCCATCCTCATTATGGTGCTGTTAGTTAGGACAGTGCTGTTCCCTTTGTTCGTTCTACAATGAGGAACTGGAGACCCTTGACGTTCAGGGCCCCACTCCTCCTGCTGCGTGGAGAACAGTGCCATAACATGAACTTCGGGGCTCTCCCAAGCCAGCCTCAACATATGTGTTACTCATGCTATGATGATACCTGCTCGTTCTGTAGAGCTATGAACCCGGAGCAACAGTGCTGGCAGGTTTTCCCCAGCAAAGTCTCTGAAGAACACTTTTTAGATGAACAATGATATACAGTAGCCTGAGGGCAACTATACTGAGAGAAATTGGTAATTGGATTAACCACCTTGATTTAGACAGATGATCTTTCTCTCCCCTAAATTTAGCCTTAAGCAGTATCTACTGACTATTCCTTTAAAGAGGGGCAAAAAAAAGAACACCAAGGAGGGTACTACTTGGCCAATTTTTATGTCAAAATTTTCACAGAAGTGATGAGTCTGGACTTTGAAGAGTAGCCAAGCTACCTAGAAGCAGTAAAGTATCATCATACCATAAAGCCTGCAGATCTACACACCGATATCTTACAATTACTCTTAACAGGAACAGCCTAGGAAATTGTTGCCATGGCTGGTGATGATACCCATAGACTTGGAACTGGATTCTAAAGGCTCTGGATCTTATTGTTGGATTTGTGTGACCAAATGGGTTTCCCCACCTGATGTGTTATCTCTAAATTTTACATTTCAAAACACTGTGTGATGGAATCATGTTTTTATCATAATATCTGAAGTGTAACCTTTTTTGTTCTTTTGATAAAATACCCAGTTTTCCCTGCCAAGGTCAATGCACAGGCAATTTTTCGGAGCACTTACTATCTGCAAGCATTCCGTGAGATGAGTGAGCGTCCGGCTGATGAGCTCACGTTAGAGCAAAGTGGTGGAGAACTGTGAACACAGGGCGCTTTTACCATTCATGCAAGTTTAGCGCAGTCATTTTCTTTCACCGTTCAGTTGTTCTGTTATTGTCTTAAATCTCGGTGGACAGCCTGCAAGAGAAAAATGAAATCAAATTAAAAAGTGAAGCTTGGGGCTCCCGGGTGGCTCAGTCGTGAAGTGTCTGCCTTCGGCTCAGGTCATGATCTCAAGGTCCTGGGATCGAGGCCCACAGTGGTCTCTCTGCTCGGCAGGAAGCCTGCTTCTCCCTCTCCTACTCCCCCTGCTTTTGTTCCCTCTCTCTCGTGGTCTCTCTGTCAAATAAATAAATAAAATCTTAAAAAAAAAAAAAGTGAAGCTAGAGGTAGACTTTTATTTTATTTATTTGATTGGCAGAGACCACAAGTAGGCAGAGAGGCAGGCAGAGAGAGAAGGGGAAGCAGGCTCACTGCTGAGCAGAGTGCCTGACGCGGGGCTCGATCCCAGGACCCTGAGATCATAACTTGAGCTGGAGGCAGAGGCTTAACCCACTGAGCCACCCAGGCACCCCTGGTGGTAGATTTTTTAAAAAGAATATAGTGAGGACGCCTGGGTGGCTCAGTCAGTTAAGCACCTGCCTTCAGCTCAGATTATGATCCTGGGGTCCTCGGATCGAGTCCCATCTCGGGCTTCTTGCTCAGAGGGGAGCCTACTTCTTCCCTTGCCTGCTTCTCCCCCTGCTGTACTTTCTCACCCTCTCTCAAATGAAATCTTTAGAAAGAAAAAAAAAGAATATAATGAAATGAAATAGCCTTGCCCTCCACCGGACTGCCGCTGTTGGGGCTTGCTGTCTGATTAGCTGGTCAGTCATTAGTGAATACTGTCATTCTACCAGAGTAGCTCTCTGCTTTTATTCCCAGAGCTGTTAGATACAAGATTCTCCCCAGTCCCTGACTGTTTATTAAAAGGCTTATGTGTATGATCTTGAAGTGGGATGACATTTCCGTAAGTAACTTCTTTCTCTCTCGTGGCTTAGGAGAATAATACTTGTATTCTCCACCTACAGGAGGAAACTGGCCAAAACTCATAGTCAAAAGGAACTTTCTGTTCAGCTTGGGAGCTTCCGTCCATGTTGAGCAAGAAGGAATTTTTGGGAATACCCAAAAGTGCATCATACTTGTCCTTTCGTCCATAGAATATTTTACTTTCACTAAAACAGATGCCACTCCTGAGAGACGGTGGTGCCTTTGAATGTGGGGATTGGCAGGGGCGGGGGGATAGGAAAAATATTTAATCCAAAAAATACTAAGTGCACAATGATGTTGACTGAGCCATTTGGTAGTACTTGTGTGCAGAGATGAGTGCCCCCTCTTCTTTTGCACTAGTGCATGCCAGTTACAGGGCGTGAATGAGCCAAAGGGACCTTTCGGGACCTTGAAGCCTCTGGGTGGCAAAATAAGGCATGAAAATTCATTTGCAGATACTGGCAGCTCCCAGCTAGCTCTCAGCTATCCACCCGGGTCAAAGAAGCAACTTGGGGAAGAAGAATAGTGGATGGTGGTCTTCGAACTTGCTTGTGGGGGTGGGGGATGGGGGTAGGGGGGCACCTAAGTGGCCAGCAAATGACAAATATCTTTTTTAGCATTTGGGGCTTATTTATATCCCATCTCTGACCAGTCCTTACATTTAAAAACCCAAAAAGGCCCTACTAATAATAATGAGTCTGGCTTCCTTCAACCCATTGCCTGGAAAATTATTTGTAGATGATTTCGAATGAACTATGTCCAAATGCATATCCTATTGTGCTGGGTGAGAATGACCTTAACATTGTCATCTAATAGTTTGTCTTTGGTAATTTAAAATATATTTCTTATTTCTATTAATATTTAGTTATAAAGTTTAAGGCTTTATTCTCTCTTTGTCTCTGTCTGTCCGTCTCTCTCTTTGTTGAATGAGAGACAGAAAAACCCTTGTTTTCCCCAGAGCTCTGTCTCCTCAGGCTTCATTTGGTAAAAGCAAGTTTAGATTAGATAATTTTAGTTCTTTGTGTGGAGCTATTTTTAAATGTAATTTTTGCTAATAATGCAATTAGTTGTGTCTTTTGCATAATTTGCAATACGGTGTTGAAGTTTAAAAAGCTTCATTTTATTTTAATTAACAACTGATCAGTAATAATAACCAAGCGGCTGCTAACATTACAAGCCTTAACTCTTAAAAAAAGGAAAAAAAAAAAAAAAGGCAGCAGGCACATAACTCTTCCTCCTCCTTCCCCTCCCCCGTTTGAAATATCTAATAAGAATGCCATGTATAAAATTACCCTGTTGGAGAGAACAGGAGCTGCATCCCAATATAGATGGCAGTGGAAAATCACTCAGAACTGCATGGCGCCTTCCCCCCCCCCCTTCCTGCTCCGGCCCCACTCGTTTCTAATTGTCTGTCCCATAGTTCAGTTGTGGGGGTGGCAGCGCGCAGGGCTGTTGTGACATTTCAGTTTACTGTTCCTAACAATTCCTTTGCACATTCTATTAGCACATTATTTATAGCTTCATAAAAGGGTCCTCCCCCCCTTCTAACAGTATCTTTGTATCTCTGGTGATAACGCTATCTGAGGATTGAACTGTTATTTTTAAAAAATCTATTCCCTAAGTTGACTCGTCATTGGCTCACTCCGTTCAGCATCCCTCCTGTCACACTTCAAAGTCTGCCCACAGAGCCTCTCCGGGGACGCGGCTCAAACGGAGCAGTTGGGGGGAAAAAAAAAAACAGTCCAAGAGAGGCTTGGAGCCGATATCCCTACATCTTACAGCCGGCGTTCCGACCCTGCCGAGAGCCCTGAACTCCAGATGCTTGTATAAACAAGACTTCTGGAAGTCATTACCTCGTAACTCCTCCTAAGCTTACACC
The DNA here is from genome assembly GCF_011764305.1 of Mustela putorius furo. NCBI lineage: Eukaryota > Metazoa > Chordata > Mammalia > Carnivora > Mustelidae > Mustela > Mustela putorius. Next base: position 16,065,845 of record NW_025421402.1, on the reverse strand, counting down.
TGACAAGCCTCTCCAACAGAGAGGGCTGTGTTTTCCCTAATACATTCCTTTTTGAACCCACTTGTTAGTCAAGCGTTGTGCACACTAACTACAAAAAGGACCCTGTGTCTGGGGCATAAATTACTCTTCTGTGCCACTGTCTTCCAGCACCCCCCAGTTATGGATTACTTCGTTCTCGACTTGACAGGAACATAATTAGAACTGTTGATGAAATCTACCAAATTGTTCCTCCGTGGCCTCAGTGGTCAGGAAATTTGGCGGAGTCGTATTTGTCACCGATGTGGAGGCTCTAAACACTTCATATTAACTATGTTATTAATGTGCTCATGAATTGGTAACACTAGAAGTGAGCCCAGCCCTAATGGCACCTTGCAATGAATACATTGTAGAGCTGCATTAAAAGTTTCAGCAGGGAAGAAAATGCTAATAAAATTCCCGAGGAGATGTGTGTGTGTGTGTGTGTGTTTTCTCTCGGCTCATTGATGCTTTCATTTCAAAACATGGCCTTTCTGCAGGCTTTGAGTGAGACCACGGCTTTTGTATTATTGAGTTTCTTGCTATTTTAGCGGCTGCTCCGTCCCGTAAATCCTCTAGAAGGTGAGAAGGCGGTGAATTAGGGTGGTTCACAGGAAGGCTCTTTGGAGTGAGGCAGGTCTGTGTTCAAATCATGGCTTCCTCACGTACTAGCCAGGAGCTTCCACGTGCCGCTCAACCTTGTTCTGCCTTGTTTTCTTCATCAGTGAAATGGGAGTAACGTGGTTGTAGGGGATTAAGTGAAAACATTTCTGAAGGAATTCAGCCCTGGGTTTGGTTGGTGGTCAGTGAATGGCCCTCTTATGATGGTGACGGTGACGGTGACGATGGTGAACCCCAGCCCGGTCACTCCTGTCCTTGGAGGCTTCTCCGTGCATCTGGATATATGTCACTGACATGCTCCCGTGTGGCAGGAGCTCGGGGTTCTTCAAGTGATGGTTGTGGTGTTAGAGAAAGGATACGGCTCACAGGTTCATGGCAAACAGGCAAACATGACTGGACAGTGAATTCCATGCTCGTCTGTCCGTGTGATTCATGTTTACTGAGACGGCTTTTCTTCTCATAAGTGTCCCTTTCAGCATATACCTATTTCCCATTGTTTTTCCTCCCTTTAACAAGGACTTGAACCCCTTTTCTGTGTGCATATTTCATATTAAATAGGACGATCCTTAATGCTGCGTTTATATCCCTAACTGTGGGATACCAGGAAGTAGACAAACGTCAGCTGTGTACTGCAATCAGCCGTTATAAAAACAATGTAGACGAGGACTATGGGTTAAGGAAAGAGTAAGGGTAAATGATGTACCACTGGCGAGAGAACAGCATTCTTTACGTGCGGATTCCAGCGTCACTGAAAATGCCGTGGTGAAGTTATTGGTCACCGAAATGCAGCCTTTGGCTTCGCCCGTTAATTAGACATGAAAAAAAAAAAAGTGAAATAACTTTCTTAGGACGAGTTTTTCATTTGGGGGGTCGATGAACTGTGCCTAGTTTTTCTACTTGTAGAGAATATAAATGTCAGTATGTATAGAGACAACAAACAGTCTCTGAGATGTTGAAGAGCTTGGTGTGTGTGAGTGCACATGGCTCCCCCATCCCCAAGAATGATTAGATGATTTTGCTGAGAGGGCACATGCATTCCTTTGTCTTATACATTTATCAAGCTTTTACTATTGCTAAATACTTTGAATAGTAATCCTCTGATGTAGGTACTATAAGCATCCCCACCTGGCAGATGTGAAAATACAGGGTCGGGGGGTGACTGGGTGGCTCAGTCAGTTAAACATCTGCCTTCTGCTCAAATCATGGTCCCGGCATCTTGGGATCCAGCCCCACGTCTGGCTCCCTGCTCAGCGGAGAGTCTGCTTCTCTCTCTGCCACTCCCCTCTGCTCATTCACTCTCTCTCTCTTTCTCTCTCTTCTTCTCTCAAATAAATGAAATCTTAAAGAAAGAAAGAAAAAGAAAGAAAGAAAGAAAGAAAGAAAGAAAGAAAGAACAAACATAGGTGATGTGGTTTCCATTTGCTGCTGCATATCTTTCTTTGGGGTAGGAGGCACTTTACAGAAAAACCCAACCAAACAAACAGAAAACAGGTAAAAAACATTTTTATGTAAAAGTATCTTCAGAGTTTTAAGTGCAAATCAACCAAACAAAAACACAACTTGCCTTCTATCCTCAAATTTGCAGAATATAAAGATTTGGCTTTGTCATGTACCAAAAGAATCTCTTTCCTTCATAGCTAAGAAGTCTATAAAGATCTCGGGCTCCATCCCAACTCTTCTCCCACTGGGAGATAGCTCCCAAATTCAGAAAATGGTTGTTTCTTGGGCATGAGAGATGTTCCATCGTTGTAAATTTCAGCCACCCAAGACTTAAGATTTAAGCAGGAATAAGAGCAAGGAAACAGTGGAAATGATTTATGTTAGCATGATACTAACAGCTTGAGATGTAAAGAGAATGCAAAAGTGTTTTCTTGATCATGCCCACAATTTTCAGCCTGTGAAACACTGTCCATCCTCAAGAGCCACCTTCAGCGCCACCTTAAATGTAAAGTCTTTCTGGCTTCTAGTTCTACTTGGAATTAACCTTCCCTTTCCCCAATTTCCCTTAGCATTTAATTTGTATTCATGGTTATGTATTTGAAACCTTTAGGCCCTACTTGATTGTGAGTGACCAGGTCTCATTTACTTTTCACATTCTCCGTACATTCGTACCTGACTCTGTAGACAACAGCTGTATACCTTTTATTCATTTATTCATTTGACCGGTTGGTGAAACTGAGTAATATACGAAAAGCCAATTTAAGAGAGGCTAATTGTCCATATGGCTTCTTTAAGAGAAATAAATTCCATATTAAGCAAGAGGGAAGAAAAACTATGGAGGGCTAGAGAATTTTAAGAAACTTCACATCACTGCAAGGAGGTAGTAGTGTTATTCATGGGGGGGGGGTAAATTACTCTAGGTCATGCATCTAGGTCAGATGGTAGAAATCAAAATAAATATGATGTAACTACAGATCACATTTTAATAAGTTTAAAAAACCAGCACAGAATGAAGTGAGTGTCTTATTCCAATAAGAGAGAACGTTTTAAAGACTCATTTTTTAATAAAATCATCAGACCAGTGTACGACCGCGTTATTTTTAACATAACTTTTCCAGTAACAAGGTAGTATATATCTACTGTAAAATATTTTAAGAATACAGACCAACCTAAAGAAGAAAATGAAAATCACCATTAATTCCTTTATACGCAGAATTTCACACTGTTATTGTTTAGTGTAAACAATTCTTCCAAGGTTTTTTATGATTGTAACCTGTAAACCTGAGCTGTATTTTTCTTGCAGTTTTGAAGCAATCAATACTTCAATGTCAGAGTCTGTGACAGTCAGTTAGGGTCACTCTCCTTCTGATAGCTGGGAATGAAAGAACACAAAGTGTTCTCACGAAAACTCTGCCCCAGAGTAGATACTGAAGATCACTGACCAGTGGCCACTTGGGCAGTGGATCATTGCAGAGTTTTCCAAGCCCTTCTAGAATGAAACCGTGTAAAAATGCAAACAAATCATTGCAAGTTCCTTTCTGAACTAAGGACCAGATGTCATAAGAGGATCATTCTACTGAAGACTCTGGGATCCAAGGGGCCCCTGGTTGGCTCAGTCGGTGGAGTGTCTGCCTTCAGCTCAGGTCCTGATCTCCTGGGATCAGGCCCTGTGTCGGCTTCCCTGCTCAGCGGGGAGCCTGCTTTTCCCTCTCCCTCTACCCTTCCCCCCTGCTCTTCCTTGGGTGTGTGTTCTCTCTCTCTCTCTCTCTCAAATAAATAAAATCTTTTAAAAAAAGATTTAAAAAATAAAAATTTTAAATTTTAAAAAAGAGAGAGACTATGGGATTCAACCTGAAATTGGAATTTATGTAACGTGGCCTAAAATTAAGAATGAGACCTTTAGATTCAGAAACAGGAGGTCCCTTAAACACTCAGTTTCCTTGCCTGTAAAATGGGATCAATAGTATTCACCCCCAAAGCTTCATGATATAGGATGAAATTAAATGGAGAGATGTTTCTAAAACAATTTGCACATGGTATCTACTGACATTTGAATAATGTGATAGTATTATCGCTAACCTCTGCTTATCACCTATTGCGAGTGCTGAGCCAAGAGCTGAATGGCGCTCCCTGTAGCCGGCAAGTTCAGATCCCATGGCTGGGACTTCCCGCTCAAGGTCGGAAGGCGGGCTGGCAGCCGTTTCCCACATGGTGCACTTGATGCTGGTGCTACGGTTCCCTGTGTTATTTGTTTACAAACCCAGATAAAGGCGTCGTAGGAGACTGTGCTTTAGCCCATGTGCGTGGACTTACTGATTGCACACCCTCTCTGTGTCTCTGTGCATGTGTGTGTTTTTTCCTTCAACATTTGCTTAGATCATGGTGACTTGAACACTTTATCAATAAAATGCAGCTTAAATTCAAAGTAACTCTATCTGCTCTCCCTTTCTATCTCAACACACGAAGGTAATTAGGTAATTCTTGCCGCTTTCCGGTTTTGCTAGCAAGGGAACTATAGGAACCTTGAGTGGGAGTTTATGATCCCGGCTCTATGCTACAGACTTGACACCGAGTGACCCTTCGGCTGAGACAAGAGGTTGGCTCCGTTGGTTGGGAAGGACTTGCCGCAGAAGAACTAATGGATTCTGTTAGAATCCAGGACTCAGTTGGTAATGGGAGACTCATCTGCCTGACAGTGTACCTTTCAGTACTGGCCTGAGCATACGGTACCACTGTGTTTCCAGAGGGTCCTTGTTAGGATACTGATGCCAAGGAGATGTATTACTTTCAGTCTACCTGCAGAGCTTTCTGGAATACAGGCAACCTCACTGCAGTCACGCCACTATTTTGGGGCAGAGACTGGATTGAACCCATGGCTGCTAAGCTCTACGACTGTCCATCCTTCCCGCATCAATACAAACCGAACTGATTTGTCTCATTCTTTATTAACTTATTTGTGTCACATTCAATATAACTTGGAGTCCACCATTTCAGATTTTGAGGCTGTCTTTTCCTTCTTTCGGTCTCTGAAGCATTGCCAGCAAATTCAGAGGTCTCATTTCCCTTATGATAACACACAGCATTTGCAAAGCTCCTTACGCTATGTCTTTGCCTGCATTATCCTACTGGACACTTACAACAAGTCAGTGTGGGTATTGTCACCCGTGTTTTTCTGTGTTCATCTTACCAGGAGAATATCTAAGGAGCATTCAGTGCTTAGTGCTGAAGCTCGTTCCCACATACTGTTCTTCTGAGGCTTAGGGCAAGGTTTTCTAAATCCAAACCTCACCTTCAAGGGCAGGAGGAATGTACTACAGAGACTTGTCTCTTGGCTCAGAGCTCTCAGAACTGACCGGTAGGGGTAGCTTTGCACACATTGTCTGCATACTTGGTCATGACGTGAAGAAGAGGGTCCACTGTCACTGTTACGATTTTTGTGGTGTGAGGCCCAAACCTGACAGCATAGAGAGGCTCTGGTAAGAAGCAGCCAGACGGATCAAGTTACCAGGAATAGGCCTCCGGGCCACTGTGACAAAACCGGCAGGCTGCGGACCGCCCAGTCCTGGTACCATCTCTGTCTCCAAGCAGGACCCTATGCAGACAGACACAGAAGATACGTTTTTAAAACATCGTTCTTCGTTGAGTAGGGTGGGGCTGGTCGACGGCAAATTCAACATGGTTCATGGTTTGTTACTTCCCATCTCTGTTTCACAGACGAGAATGTGCTGCAGCCGCCATCCTGAGACGCTAGTGTGGTCAGTGGTTGCGTGCCTTCGGCACCCCTTATCCAGAGCATATGCGAGTGGATGCTTGTGTTTGAGACAATGACTCACAGTTAATCATTATAAGAAATAGGCTTCCCACTTCATAAACTCTAGGAAAGACTATTTTCTTTTCTAAACATTTAAATTACTCAGCCATTTTATGCATTAAAACCCAATTATAACTTAGTATGTTGGAGAATTTCAAAAGCTGTTCCCTGCAGCATCTGTGCCTAAGACTACATTTCATCATTCAGTTGTTCAAACTCTAATACAGACTTTTACAAAAAAAAAAAAAAAAAAAAAAAAGAAGCAGTAGCAGCAGCTTAAAACACAGAGAAGCACATGACAAGACCTTGGCATTGCTCCCTAAAATGGCAGTTTTTGAGGAATGTGGGGCAAGGAACCCCGGTTCCCAGCTGCTTTGGACTTTGCTCCACTGTGAGGTGTGCATGTGGTTCTATCAGCAAAGGGATAAAGAAGAGAAATGTCTTGCAGGTGGGAGCTTTTAAGTCTCCAGCGAGGCTCATTTTGTAAAGGGAGTATACGAAACCAACATGGTCATCGTGGGGGAGGGCAGTGGATAAGTAGCAAAAGTTGGGAATATTACTTTAATGCCTATGGCCCCTCGGTGTAACTAGGCAGTCTCCCCCCGCCCCCGTTTCGCTTCCCTGATCAGACAAGACCCCGCGTGTTCAGGGTGGTGTGGCCATAGACAAAAATCTGAAAAGCGTCACAAAAGTGTGCATCATGGGCCACGCACATAATTGTGTTCTCTGTATCATTCCAGTGTTAGCAGAAGAAGCAAGCACAACTTCAGTGCTTTTTTTTTTTTTTTAAAGATTTTATTTATTTATTTGACAGACAGAGATCACAAGTAAGCAGAGGCAGGCAGAGAGAGAGAGAGGAGGAAGCAGGCTCCCTACTGAGCAGAGAACCCGATGTGGGGCTCCATCCCAGGACCCTGGGATCATGACCCGAGTCAAAGGCAGAGGCTTTTACCCACTGAGCCACCCAGGTACCCCACAGCTTCAGTGCTTTTTAAAGCTGATGCAATCACAGTCCAGTAGACAACAATTTTGCATTTTCCTGAGAAATCTCTTGTAGTCTAATGCCTTGAACCCTCTAAAGAAAGTTCGCATTCCCACCAGAAACCTGTGGGCTCTGACATTCCAGATAAGAAGATAAGCAAGTCCGTTGAATTAGAAAACCTCAAAGTTTGGGAAAGAGCTGAATTCAACGTATTTGTCAGCCTAGAAAGGAAAAGGGAAATAGGGTGAAGTGATTCAGATTTCTTAAAAAGAATGTGTTTTCTTTTGTGGTTTTTTCTGGCGGGCACTAGAGCAAAGCCATATCCAAGTAGCTATAGTAAGATACGGCATTCCAATGGGAAATAAAGGAATGACTCTCCAACATCCCCAGTGCAGTCGTGATATTAACATCCCCCCAAATTACCGGAGAGACATACGATTAGTTTCTTTACAAACATAAAAGAAACAACACAAAGAAACCATTGCTACTGTTTGGGAGTATTTTATATAACCTTATGTGCAGCAGTACTGTGGCCTTCTTTCTCTAACTACTAGTGTAAATCAAACAATTGATTTCATCATCGTAAACACATTAACTAGTAGAATAATTGGCTAGTAGAGTTGAAAGCTTTGCATTCGATCCTGTTCCCACCTTTTATGGATCAGAGACCTGGTTCTCAGGGAAGGATGGTGAATTACGCACAGTCTTTCAGATAATGGGAACGCTGGGACAGAAATCCAAGTCCTGGGATGTTAATCTAAATTTCCCATCACAGCATTTCCCTCTGAAATAGCTTTGAGTTTAAGGATTGAGGACTGAGACAGGGGATGGACAAGCTAGGAGGCTAACATAGGAGCCAAGACCCTCTTCCCCTTCTCTCTGTGGACACACTCCTCCTTAGTTTCAGCAACAGTTAAAGAAAGCAAGCAAAAGTACTGGATGGCAGCATTATGTTTTAAAGTTGGTCTCAATTCAGGATAGTATCTTTTACGTGGAGCCCAAGTTAAGATAAATGTCTGGGTTGTGGGCCTTCTTTGTAGATCTGGAAGATTGTATTAAGGTTCCCAATGATACTGAGATTTGCGAAGTAAAGTCTTACTTGTCAATAGCTCCTCTTGTTGGATATTTAAAGTTCAAGAGCTTTGTTTGCTTTAGTTAAGTGCTCTGAAGTGTTTCACCAGCCATTGGCCCATTTATATAAACAAATGAAGGAACACACTGATAATCCATGATACCCGGAAGCAGCCCTGGCCTAAGGAGTAGCTTAAATCCGTGATGACTTAAAGATAAGCCTTCCACACACCTGCATGATTCACTTTGTTAAACAACAAGTGTGTGCCAGTGGGTTTGACTGGCTGAAGAGGGAAGGGCTGGGGAAAAGAATATTTACTACTTTTAGTACAATCTCTCTTTCTCTTTCTGATTTTTTTTTTAATATTTTATTTATTTATTTGTCAGAGAGCAAAAGAGAGAGTGCACACAAGCAAGGGGAGTAGAGTCAGAGGGAGGCTCCCTGCTGAGCAAGGAGCCTGATTATAGAGGACTTGATCCCAGAACCCTGGGATCATGACCTGAGCCGAAGGCAGAGGCTTAACTGACTGAGCCACCCAGACGTCCCTCTCTCTTTCTTTAAATTTATTAATGTGTGAGCATTTTACTAAGAAGTACAGTTACAACCCTGATACCATTCTTTTTTTTCAAGTGACAAATTTTCTCTTATTATTATTATCTTTTTTTACATTTGAGGTGATTTTAATTGGGTTTGTTAAAAATTGGTTTCCTCCAAGTGTTTGTTACTCTATATAATTTGTCATCTATGTAGACTTTTAGAGAGTATCATTATTTCATAAGAAAACTCCATTTTAGAAGCGTGGCATCGGCTGAAATTTCCTATCAAATAACAATGTCAACCTCAAACGACTCTAAAAAAATACATCTCCATCTTTATAGAGAGTAAAATGATCCTGGTTCGACATCTTGCGACTTAATTGTGCCACAGTTGCCAAAGATGGGTGTGTCTGCAGACACAGAGAGTTCGAACTCGTATCCCGCTTACCCTCCCAGGTAGGGAAAGCAGAATTCACGGAATCACAAGGAGAGAGATCGCACACAAGGGAAGGAATCCTTCTAAGGGAAACATGGAAGACAAGTTTTTGTGAATGGAGTTGGCACTTGGCATTAATTTTTTTTTTTTTAGATTTTATTTATTTACTTGACAGACAGAGATCACAAGCAGGCAGAGAGGCAGGCAGAGAGGAAGGGAAGCAGGCCCGCTGCTGAGCAGAGAGCCCGATGTGGGGGCTCAATCCCAGGACCCTGAGACCATGACCTGAGCCGAAGGCAGAGGCCTCAACCCACTGAGCCACCCAGGCGCCCCCCGGCATTGAATTTTAAGTTAGCAAAATCTTACCGCTTTCTTTGCCCCCCTCCTCTGTGATACCTTGTCCTCTTGTCACCAGTTATAAATATCAGGTAATTTATTAACCCTAACAAGTCTGGGTGGCTACTTGCAAAACCTTGTATTATCTGGAAGAAGCTTGAGCCAAGTGCTAGATATACTAGGCAGAGAATCTCAGAGCAGTTGAAGCACCTGCTGTAGACTGACACGTCTTGGTTCACACGACACGTGAGAGCGCTCCTGAATTCTTGAATGATTGCCTAGAGTCCAGAGACTTACTGGCATAGGAACTTGAACTGAAAAAAAAAAAAAAAAAAATGGTAAGAGAAAGAAAAATGGTATGTCCTACGTAGGATCTTCATGTCATAATTAGAATCAAAGGCAGTTTGTTCTGTCCTAAGACAGAGAGGGAGTAAGAAGACCTTCACTTTGGTGGTTTCCTGTAGTTCACTTCCACTTTAACAAATTCTTTCTTCTCTTTTCCTCTTGTATCCGTCACTCCGTATTTTGAGTATCTTGCCCCTCAGGTGTTTTAGTGTCTTTCAAGAGGAATGAAAGAATAAGCTATAAAACTTCAGGAGGGAATTGGATTAAAATCGGATGGATTCTCAGCTCATCTCGACTCTGGAATGCATTGGAAGAGCTAGAGAGAAATGGTGACATGTGCCTGCCAAGGCAAAGACGGACTGGCAAAGGATTTTAAGAGCTGTGGTCTGGAATGCGAGAATTCCCGTAAGGCTTTCCTTCTCAATTGAAGTTTTAAGAGGCTGTGCCTTTATACTTATTAAATTCGGATGTCGCTGCACCGCTCCCCCAAAAGAAACTCCTATTTCTCTTTCCTAGGTGGAACCAAGAACTATTTTCTTCTCTCCGCCACGTACCCCCATCATTTCCTATATGTTTTGCTATTGCTTGGTGAAAATGGGAGCTTTTATTTCTTTTTTTTTTTTTTTTTAAGATTTTATTTATTTATTTGACGGAGATCACAAGAAGACAGAGAGGTAGGCAGAGAGAGAGAGAGGGGGAAGCAGGCTCCCCGCTGAGCAGAGAGCCCGATGTGGGGCTCGATCCCAGGACCCTGGGATCACAGCCTGAGCCAAAGGCAGAGGCTTTAACCCACTGAGCCACGCAGGCGCCCCAGGAGCTTTTATTTCTAACCTTTTATTGTTTGCCTCTGCTCCACATCCTGTAGATGTTTCCACTGTTCTGCAGAGCTGCACACCGTCTTCTCTGTTCGGGTCAGTGTTTGGGGTGGTAGGGCACATGAGTCCCTCTCCAGCTGATTTTCTAGAAGCTGTTGCATTTCTGTATTTCACGTCATTCATGGTAAATCAGCACATCTACAATTGGCAGAATTGTCTAATTGGAGTAGTGAGCTGACAAACAGTGAGTATAACAGAAATAAAAACTCTTAACAAAACTAGTTTTAATCAACTCAACAACAATGACGAATTATTAAGTACCCACTAGGTGGCAAAGCCATGATGCGTACTAGAAGAGAGAAAACCATAGAAAAGAAGGCCCAACCTTTGCTCTGAAGCGACTTAATCTGATAAAAGTCATGGTTTTAAGGCAAAGGACCATACCACGAGGCAGAATATGATTTAGGCATAAGAAATTTGCTAGCAATACTGGCATAAAGGAGGGACCTAGGGGGTGGGGGGGTTTTGTGGGGTGCCTGGCTGGCTCAGTCAGAGCATACAGCCCTTGATTTTGGGGTGGTGATTCGGTGCCCTATATTGGATGCAGATTACTTGAAAATAAAATATTTAGGGAAAAAAGGGGGGGACCATTCTTTTGGGTGAATGGAAGAAAGCCGCTTAAGGGAAGAGATAGGTGTGAGGCTTTAAGGAATAGGTAGCATTTTAAGTAGTTGCTGTTTTCTTGGTTTTCCTCCTTGTTGTAGGGTAGTAAGTGTTCATTAAAGAAAAAATAAATTGGAATATATGAAGAATTCGAAAGAAAGTCATTTAAAAACACCATTCCTGATGCAGGATGATGTCTGTGAACATGGGGCGATTACAACATGGGCTGCGGGGTACCTGCCCATGGAACTGAGGGCTGGACGTTGAGTGCCCAGTGTGTCCTGGCCTCCCTCAGACTTCCTGGGGGCTCCCCCAGAAATGTTCCCACCCAATCAGGTGATAGAGGCTTCTGCCTCTGTGATTTTCTGTTCCTTGTTACAATATTTATTAATGCCCAGTAGACAGTCTCATCTCTGCAAGGGAAGGTGAATGAGCCACCTTGAAACGCTGTTAGCACTTCCTGTCCGTATTTAAATGTAATATTATATCAATCCATTTAATTGGTAATTAAAAGACCAAAAAATCCCTTCATGCCTCCCCAGGGATGACGCCAACTTTCTTTCTCCCCACAACGCTGTTTCAGGAGGCTTTAGTGGGCTGAGTAAACGGTCTTTCTTCTAACACTTTTGTTGTTTAAAAATGCTTTTGTTTCATTTGAGGTGTGAGGAAGTGCGCTCACCTTGTCTTCCTTGGTGCAACAGTGCAGAAATGATAACTGTATATACAATTTTTTTTTTTACATAAAAATAGAGAGGAACAGGAAGGAGAGAGACAACTTATTTAAATCCTGAATACAGTCAGACCTCAGATGCATTGTTTAAAAAAAAAAAAAAAAGCCCTAAAGAATTGCATATGGATTAGAGGGATGAATATTCTATTATTTCAGTCTGTTCTGCTGATCTTCTTATTGTGACTTTGTGCTTCAGAAATCTGCTAGGAATTTGGCTTTGCCGTAGTAGGCAGTAATTTTAAATGTGTATCAAGCACTTGATCGTGTATGATTTGCGTGCTGTTGCATTCCTATTCCCTAAATTTTCCACCAATTTATTACTTTTTTCATACTGTTTTAATATTTCAGGATGATGAATATATACAGCATCATTAAAGGTAAATAAAAAATGCATGAAATTAAAAAATGGAATATTAGATGTTTCTTTGCTATAATCCCCCGGCCCAATTGGAATGAAATGTCTCTGTTCTATCAAGTAATCCCTAAACATGATTAGGAACCTGGGAGTGTCCACACAGCCCACATAATATTTGTATCACCTAAGCCTATTTATGTAAGGTTTGAGTAAAAGTTGTTATTAGAAGACCTATAAACCCATTTTACAATTCTGAAAGATAGGCTTGCCTCTTAATCTTTTCTACCTTTATTATTTTCGCTGGAGTTGATGACAATGTGTTCTTAATTCATTTTTCAGAATGCTATTACTGTACATCTTCTTCATACTTGGGTGATACATTGGCTGTTCTATTGAAATACATTTTAAAGACCAAGGATTGAGTTCAGCAGTTCATTTGCATCGTGTCGGTGTTTTTTTCAGTATTTCTAAGAAGGAGAGGAGTTTGTTCCATTGGGTCTGTTACAACTTCCAGTCATTTGCTGTGTGTCCAGAGCAAGTTTTCTCGAAGTATTTCTTCTTTTAAGGAAGTTTGCTCATATGATATTGACACAATAAGCTTCCGGGTTTTTAATTTTTTTTTCATTAATAAAAACCGTTTGCGCTGTGTGATGCTTTGCTACAAAGTGGTTTACATTTATTTTTGATTTTGAAACAAAGAAAGTAGTGTTTTGTAAAGGAGAATATCTGAACATAAAAAAACCAAAAATATTTTCCCTAAGCCTTGATCTGTGCCCCACATTGTGTTACTGACTTCTATGGAAAGCTAGCCTTCCTTTATTAGCAAATCTTTAGTGTTTGCCCTCCTTAAAAGGCCTCTATATAGGGAGAAGTTTTTCAGAACATCTTAAAAGTCACACATATAATTCTTTTTTTCTCTTCCTTCCAATTAGGTTTCGGTGGATATCGGACTTTTCTTAACCCAATTTAGCTCTTTTAATCGGCAGATACTGATCTAACAATTGCATGCAAGCACTCTTGAATTTCAGGGAGGGTCAGCGGTTGCAACCTTATTCCAGATACTCTCAAGTATCAGGACAGTTTTATTTCCTTTAACGTGGTATTCCTTATTTATTTCGGGCTTACAGACAAAAGACAGTTTTTACTGTCTCACCGCTTACCCCAATACATGAAATGTGAAGACTGACAACTCTTATTAATTTCACAGTTAGGGAACGTGTTAAGTGACCGCTGTTTCTAATGAATCCTCACTCCTCACCCGTGTGAGGATGTAGTTTAAAACCATGTTTCAGGGGTGCCTGGGTGGCTTAGTGGGTTAAAGCCTCTGCCTTCGGCTTGGGTCAGGATCCCCGGGTCCTGGGATTGAGCCCCGAGGCCTGCATCGGCCTCTCTGCCTGCCTCTCTGTGTACTTATGATCTCTATCTGTCAAATAAATACATAAAATCTTTAAAAAATAATAAAATAAAAGGGAAAGAGTAAGATGTGGCTCATACAGAGCCACATTATATAAAGAAAGAAAGAAAGAAAGAAAGAAAGAAAGAAAGAAAGCAAGCCATGTTTGAGACGGAGCCCCAAAGAGATTCCATGGTAAGACCTTTAAACCTTTGCTTGTGCTTTGGCCCATTAGCTCTGACTGAGTTCTCGCAGCTATGACTGAGCTCTGATGAGTTCTCGCAGGGAAAGAGACATTCCCTTAGCCGTAATTCCCTTAGAACGTAACGTGTAGGTTACGTTCAGGCTGGAGCCGTGCGGCCTGGTGGTGTTCTTTAACACTTTGCGAGTCTGCCATTTGATACACACACTGCCAGCAATTGTAGAAATTGTCCTCTACCAGCCAATTTCTATGCGCTTGTTACTCATTTTGCAGAGAAAATAATGACAGTGAATGACATAGGGCCAATATTCCCCAAGCTGAACCTAGGAAGGCATTTAAAAGCTGAGGGGGTGGGGCGGAGGGAAGTTTTAAATAGCCCACACACTTCTGCTGGGAAAATCAGCAGCGAGCATGTGATTTCATCACGGTCGTGTGACAGGGCTGCTCCATTGTGTTCAGTGCCGCAGAAATCCGAGCCTCCTGCTACCAGCTGTGCCCAACTGGACCCCCGTGTCCTGGGTTCAGTTGGCAGATCAAGCTCTGCTGTATTGTAACTGCCGCTGGGGGTGGGGGGGTCGAGGGGGGGCCTGGGGCCGAGGGGCGCCCAGGGGCAGCACCGCCCGGGAGGCCTGAGCCACAGGGGGCCTGTTCCCAGGGCAGGTGGCCGGAGTGGCCTAGTCACTGAGCATTTGGGAGCATCGCCCCAGACCCCCAGAGAAGAAAGAAAATCTGGACCCCTAGTCTGGAAAATTTCTTGATTAGTATGTGGTCTACACCATTCCTCGAAGTGCTTTCAAATAACGCTGAAAGGAGCAAAGTAGAGAACAGGTGCTTAGAAATCAGCGTTGGCCTTTCCAGTCTGTACAACCCCTGAGGCTTGTTACTCCGCATCTCCGTCCCTCAGGCACCTCATTTGTAAAATTAGGATAACAATATTATCTACTTCCAAGAATTAAATAAAAATAATCCTTTTAAAGTGCTCAGCTCAGTGCCTGGGGCAGAGTCCGCACTCAACTGTACAACCAGTTGTGAAGCCCTGCTCTGCGGGGTGTGCAACACTTTCCTTTTACATAGGAACGAACCGAAGCTGTGAATCAGGAGCGCACCTACAGCCGCTGGCCAAGAATAGAATTCGTGTTTCCTGGCTTTCATGCTATTAAGCTGACCACTAATCTATGCCTCTCCCCTGCCTCAAGCCCGGAACATTCCTATTCTTGGTTAAAGCAAGGCATGGCGGGGGTGAGAGTGTGGGGGGTAGGATTTAAGAAAATAATGGTAAGAAACAAACTCATAGAGATGAACTTAATCTATTGTATCTCATCCTTGAAGCTGATCATATTTAAAATTTAAAACAAAACAAAACAAAACACAGTTTTCAGTCAGTATCTCCCCACAGCTAAAATTATCAGATTTTTAAAATACTAAGTTTTATGTTGCCAGTAAAATTGGGAAGTTTCAGAAAATCATTATTTTTGGTAACTCCGTGGAGTCTTGTATGCTTCTGAAACCATCCACGGGCGTTTAAACGGGCTCGGAGCCTTGGGCAGAATAAGGTAGAGAAATGTTTACAGTTCATAGTTGGGAACGCACACTGGAGTTCTTTTGCCTTAAGCAATACAGAAACTCCTGGGATAAGCAAAAAGCACATTTTCAAAGTGAAACCGACTGAAGAAACTAGCAGAAATATGACATGGTAGGGTTGAAAACCATTTATGGGACTGGATTAAAAAGCATAGACAATGAGGAATCTTTATGCTGCTTCTATTAATAATGAGTTGTGCCTACATTCACAAAATTAGTTTGCAAATTAATATTTGGAGTTGGCTAAACAACTGGGTTATTAATTTTTCGAGAAGAAAAAAGTTGCATTTGCCTGTTACTTGAGTGATTTTGACACGCCGTTCCCCAAACAAGCAAACGAAACTGTTTATGTATACAGGCGTAGTGTAGCTCAGCTCTCTGTGGCGAATCGCGGGCAACTGTCGAATTCCCATCCACCTGCACAACAAGTCCAAGTAGGCGTGGGTCTGCAGCTCTTGTCCACGGTGTAGTCAGGCTGTATATGGCCCGGCCGTGGGGGTGTTTCTTCTCTCCATTGACAAAGCAGGAGCTTTTTTTGTTGTTGTTTTTTGTTTTTTTTTTTTTTTTTTTTTTTTTTTTTTTTTTTCCATCACCAAGGAGCAAAGCCTTTTGGGCACATTAGCACTACTTTCAGCAAGTAACACAAAATGAGAAATAATTGGGTTGAGGAGCTCCTGGGATGTTGGTGGTGCTGTGGGCAGGAAAGCAGGCACTGGAAAATAAACGACAAATTAGTCTGCTTAATCTCTTTCTTGTGAATCAGATGCCACGGCAGAGGTTCATAATGCATTAATAAAAAGCAGCTAATGCAACGGAGATACTATTCCTCAGATTCGGAAGAGTGGGAAGAATTCTTCCCTAAGGGAGTAAGCATGCTTCCTGAATGATTTTCTCCCTCCGTAAGCCAGACTTTGTGGTATAAACCCCGGTAAATGATCGTAACCGTTACATGTGTGTAGTATGGAAGTGTCGATGGACAGTTTCATACGTGTCAACTTGCACAAGCTTCACTAGGACATCCCTGGGACTGACAGGTTTTCCTACTTCCCCATTTTACACAGAAGACACTCGAGGAGTTACATGAGGTACCAAATGGTGGTCATTGTCGGTCAGAAAAAGATTTGGCCGTCAGAGAAAGATAATTATCATACGATCTCACTGATACGTGGAGTTTGAGAAAGAAGGCAGAGGATCATAGGGGAGGTGAGGGAGACATGAAACAAGACAAAACCAGAGAGGGAGACAAACCTCAAGGACTCTTAATCTCAGGAAACAAGCTGAGGGTTGCTGGCGGACAGGGGAGGAAGGGGATGGGGTAACTGGGTGATGGACATCGGAGAGGGCACTGGAGCACTGGGTGTTATATAAGACTGATGAATCCCAGACCTGTAACCCTGAAAAAGATAATACATTATATGTTAATTAATTGAATTTAAATTGAAAAACAAACAAAAAAAAATTTGGATCTTGATCTTCTGGCTTCAAAACTTGGGATCTCGCTTACCCCATCAGCCTACCAAGTTAGAGTCAAAATCTATATATTAGTGTAACTCCATACAATATTCATTCTGATGCCTCGGAGTTGAGTTATGGTTCCTCATCCATTTTAATCCAATTCCATAATACTATAAATATGACTAAATTCCAAAATCTCACAAGTTCCCGACATTCCAAAGACTGCCCTTACATGTCCCCTTAGTGCTGGTGACATAAAGGAGTCCCATGACATTTTACATACGGAAACTAAGACACACAGATGGCAGAGCGGAGCCGGTTAGCAGGAGTACCGTGAAGCAGACTTGTCAAGGTTATTTCTCCAGGTGCTCCGACTCTTAGCTGATCAAGTCACGTGCTGAACACAGAGCAGCATCAAGCGTGGGCTTTTCTGCTTTCCCATCTCCAGAACAGGAGTCAGCCACCAAGGCTCATGGGATCGGTCGGTGGCTGGACATCTTTACAACAGTCCTGTCCAGCCTTGGCCATTCCTCTAGCTTATACCGCATAACGCTTAACATGGAAGTGTTCAGCTATGCAGTGTTCCTTTGTCCTAGTTAACACGATGTTCTGTATTTATGCTAATACTTGTGATGAGAAGGATATTTTTGTGTACCGAGCCCTTTTTATCCTCATTTAGGTCAGCTTGGTCCTCGTTGCTGTATGGCGTAGAAAATGGGCACTGGCTTTGTGCTTATTGGACAGCGGACCCGAGGGCTTTGGCTAACCACAACCCCTCTTACTTGTACACACAAGAGCACCTGCCCTGCTGTCAGTTAGGATATGGCCGTGAGAGTGATGGGAAAGAGATGGCATCTGGCCAAGGTCATGGAGAGGAAGGAGTAGATGTGAAAAAAAAAAAAAAAAAAAGGTAGGGGCGCCTGGGTGGCTCCGTGGGTTAAGCCTCTGCCTTCAGCTCAGTTCCTGATCTCAGGGTCCTGGGATCGAGCCCCGCATCAGGCTCCCTTCAAAATGGTTGCTGTCTTTGTTGCCTTGCTCCTCAGGTAATCTGCTGTACAAAGAGCTTTGAAGATATCAAGGGTCAGTGCCCCCGCCCCCAAAATAAGTTAAGTGGAAACACTATCCATTGGGTGCTCACGCAAATGTGAACTCTTCCATATATATATATAAAATTTAGTTTCTGCAAAGCACTTAAATGTACCCTCTTGGTGTTTTCAGATAAAAGCAAAATGTTTCCTATTCTTTCTAATGAGCTTTAAAGAAAGGTATTAAAAACAGACAAGGGAAAACATCATGGATTTGGTTTCTTTGTATAGTATCTCTCTTCGACATATATTTGCGCCTTCAACTTGATTGTTTCTTTCGGTATCTTCTCTGAGAATGTGACTCGGAGGCTTCCAGGGTAATTACGCCTCCTACCTTTCTCAGGACAGCCGGCTACTGTTTTCTCTAATAACCTGTGATCATGTAATGGATAAACAGTATTACCTCTGTTTTAATGACCCCCTGATTCTACAGTGGCCGGCAGTGTGCCAGAGTCAGCTTCTTGGACTCTGTTTTTGTTCTACATTCCTCAGTACTACGACAAAAACTATTTACGTTTTGCTTGAATAGCTTAAACACCATTTTAGAAGACTTTAGATTGCTTTTGAACATATTTGAATGCATCTTTAGCCATCACTGGGCTTAAAATGGAAACCCTTTTTTCAGCTTATCTGTATTAAACACCTGTAAAAATCAATGGTACTGTATTTTTTTTCTTATAATGCTCTGTTCCTTTAACTAATGCCAGAAATAATGCACAATTTATTCTAGCGTGTTCTTTTCCCTTTGCCTGATGTTCTCCGGTAGTAAGTGGCATAGTATATAAGAACTGACTTCTGCTGACTTAATAGTAAAATTGCCAGGTTGATGTTGAAATTCAACCAATTGGAGCCTAATCCTCAAGAAGAAATTTGCTGTCTCTCCTACTGATTATCACCCATCCTCTTCATAATGAATATGCAGAAAGTTTATTTTATTTTTTGCAAGTGCACATACTTACATAAATGACCAATAGGAGAAGTTAGAGTTAACCAGTGATGTTTTTTGAGCATTGTTATTTTTCCCTAAAATCAGAAGTCATTACATTTATATTGAAAATATTGAGTGGTTTGTATGAGCTTTATGCCAAACTAAGATTAGTGTGCTGTAGCCCATTACAAATGTAGAAGATTGACCATTTTTTTATGAGTTAGAATAAAAAATATGATAATAATGTCTTCTCATCATCATAAAGAGAGATGATAACGACTAAATGAAATATTTATATTATCTCATTTTATTTGATAGGTTCCATCTTCTCCCATACCAAACACTTTCTCAAGAGCAACCATAGCCTCCTGGTTAAAAAAGAAATCTTTGTAGAATTCAAGGTCTTCATCTGTGCTGCTGATAAACCCAGTAATCCAATAGTTTGCTCTCTTTAATTTCTGAAATTTGTTTTGTATCTTAAAATGGGGCCCGGTGGTTTAGTATGTTTTGATCAGGGCTGTGCGTAAAGATGGATTATAGTTTAGTTTCTGTGTGGGGATAAATGGGATTATTTGTTCCCTAGTATTGCTTTTTGGAAAGTGGGCTAATTTGTAAGCAAAAATGTGTGTGTGTTGTGTGTGTGTGTGTGTGTGTGTGTATTACACAAGTATTATTTGGGCTGTCTGTTACTGACCCACATATTCAATATGCCACTTGTCTCTTCATCAGCCATATCTTGAGTCTCTCCCTAGCCTGTCTGCTTCCTCATACACTGTCTTGCTATCTTCTGTATTCTTGCATACAATCTGTATTTTTCCAGACGTCTACATTTTCTTGGAGACTTAATACACAGACACACTGACACATATGTCACTGCAAAGTCACGTCGGGATGGCTTTATAACACGGACACTCGAAAACAGATATTCAGTGGGCGACATGACCCCGCTGTCACTCTGCGCGGCCCCCACTCTCATAAAGGGTTCTGGGTTCCCAGGAAGCCTTTTCGGGCAGGTGGCTGTGTCACGGTGCTTTCATGGGAGCCGAACTGTCCCCGTGTGATCCCCAATCTCTCTCTTCCTCATTCTCTGTGCTCATCTGATTGAAGTTGGAGAAAAGAAAAAAAGATTTGAGCCTTGCCCAATTTGTCCTGACATAAAGAGATGTTTAGCTCAGTGGAACGCAGTAGAGGCGAGCCGAGGGCCTGACTGACGTTTCAACAGTGTGTCTGGGGGACTGCTCACTCCATGGCCCTTCGCTCTGCCGAGGCCTGGCTCCCGGAGAGCTCTTGAGAGGGGTGACAGTCCCTCGGGCTTTGACACTCAACACCTTGTTAAATCTGCTGACAAAGACATGGTTTGTGGTTTAGCGCTTGTTTTCTGAAGGAGGTGTTCGGGTTTGCTTAGAGCCTGAAGAAAACATTTCTGAGGAATTGAAGCTTATACGGAGGGGAAAAAATGCCCTATTTTCTGAACACATGGATTTGCCTTAAATTTTTCTAAAATTTCCAGAAGACATTTTGGATTCAGCACCAAAAGGTTGCAGTTCTACTTAAATTTCTCATCTGCCAGACCTCAAAAATTAGAAATGTAACTCATTGAACTACTTCGTCCTTGGGCTGGTTTTGGTCGCCATGTCACTTTCTTCTGTTTCTTTTTCTTTTTTTTTTTTTTTTTAATGGTGATGACCAGAGGCCTTATGGGTTTTCTTTTATTCCAGCAGAGCATCAGACCTTAATTCAGTTCTGATAGGGCATCAAAAATGCAAAAAGCAAAAAACAGCAAACATCCTTGAGCGTAGTGGGAAGGCATAGAATTTTAGAGTCAGAGTTAGGTCAGGGCCTTGGTGTAATTCATTATCCTTTGAAAGCCTTCTTGACTTATCCTTAACATTTAGAAAGACAGAGTTGAGGAGATAGGAACCGCCTTGCGGGGCTGTTATGAGGATTTAATAAGGTGAGACGGAAATTCAGCCCCGCACCCGGTAGGTTACCACGTAGGGTGGGGGAGACCTGCAAATGCCGAGCTGCTGGTTTGTCCCAGCCACGCACCTTTCCTCTGTCCCGCTCCCCCTTCATCTCTTTTTAGCTTGTTTCCTCCTTTCCTTCCCATTTGAGGGAAAAAAAAAAAAAAAAGAAAAAAACCTTTTGATAGAAAGATATGAAATGAAGCTTGATGTTAAGCATAACGACATTATGGACAGAGGTGCAGCTAGGTTGGAACTGGGCTCAGGAATTAATCATAGGACAAGTGAACGGTTCTCGATTGTTACCAAACCCAATACCGAGTCTCCATATTGCTAATTTTCGATTCACTGGCGATCACTCATCAAAACTCATCCAGGTTTCTAATTCAGATGGGTTTCAGCCAAGTCTTTGTACATTTGGTCTTTGTCTCGTCCTCGTACGTGAAGGAAGCCCAGAGGCTGTGACCCCTCACGTGATCGATGGCTCATGCTTTAGCTTCTGGGTAAGAGTTACCCCCAGACATCGGGTCAGCAAGGATCCAAAAGCTTTGGGGACATATATGGATGTTTCTCTGAATTACCCCAAAGGGACTCCGTTCTTGAACGGAGTCTCATTTCAATAGCGAGGGCTAGTACAGGATGAATTCTGCATTGGAGAGAGGTTGGTGAGTACAAGTCTAAGACTTCAGTCAACACTAGGGTTCTGGGACCTTTTCATCCCCAAATGGGAATGTGTCACATGGTCCAGAATCCCCCTGCTGGGCTATGACATTAGTAAATCTTGTTTGTTGTCCAGTGTCCTCGCTCGTTCTCCGCCCTCCTCCAATACTAAGGTCATGAATGGTTTGGGGTTGGCCTTCCCTGGGCACCTCACAAGCACTCAGCAATAGTTCAGTGTTATTACCTCAATGATCCAGGTTTCTTGAGCAGTTATTCTCATCCTGGTTCTTCCTTCCCCATCCACCCACTTGAAAACTATAATCAACAATTTCTCGTAGATTTTTAAATTTTTCTTAAATTTCAAGAAAACATTTTGGATTCAGAGGGGTGGAGAGTTTTACAGAGACTCCCTCTCTTTTCCCATGAGCACAGTTGAACTCTGCCTTCCTTCCTGTCTGCTCTCTGGACTACCAGTCTTCCCACCCTACATCACCCAAAGGAGATACCTGGGTTCCAGAAGGAAAAAAAAAAAAAAAAAATCATGTCCCACCAATTGAATGTTTTCCACAGTACATTTTTAAAAAATTGCATTCACTTTATTTAAACTGAAAAACAACAGTTCATTCATGTCTTCCCCCTCTCCACATCTCCTATGACCAGCAGTCTAGTCTCTGTATCTAAGATTCTACATATAAGAGAGATCATGAAATATTTGTCCTGATTTATTTCACTTAGCATAATGCCCTTGAGGTCCATCCATGTTGTTGCACATGGTAAGAGTTCATTTATTTATGGCTGGATTTTTTAATTCTACTGTATATACTGTATATATCATACTACTTGTCCATTGATGGATGTCTGGGTTGTTTCTGTATCTTAGCTATTGTGATTAATGCTGCAGTGAAGATGGATATATCTCTCAAGTTAGTGTGTCCATTTTCTTTTCTTTTTTTTTTTTTTTAAGATATTGTTTATTTGATGAGAGAGAGAGAGATCACAAGTAGGCAGAGAGGCAGGCAGAGAGACAGGGGGAAGCAGGCTCCCTGCTGACCAGAGAGCTTGATGGTGGACCCTATCCCAGGACCCTGAGCATCCTTTGGTTAAGCCAAAGGCAGAGGCTTAACCCACTGAGCCATCCACTGAGACACCCATAATGTGTCCATTTTCATCAGTAAATACTCAGAAGTGGAATTGCTGGGTCATATGGTATTTCTTCTAATTTTTTGAAGAACTTCCACCTATTTCCCATTGACTGAACCAATTTATATTCCCATCAACAGTGTGTAAAGGTTTCCCTTTTCTCCACATCCTCACCAATTCATATCTTGTTTATACTAGCCATTCCGGCAGGTATGAGGTGATGTCTCATTGGGATTTTGATGTGCATTTCCCTCATGATTAGTGGTGTTGAGCATCTTTGTATACACCCGCTGATGATCTTTATGTTTTGTTTGGAAGAATTATCTATTTAGAGCATTTGTCCATTTAAAAATGGGATTGGGTTGCTTTCCTGCTGTTGAGAATACGATATTCTTTGTATATTTTGGATGTTAGCTTCTTTTTAGATATATAATTTACGTGATTTTCTTCCACTCCATAGGTTTCTTTTTCATTTTATGGATGGTTTTCTTGGCTGTGCAGGAGCTTTTAGGTTGCTGGAGTCCCACTTGTTTATTTTTGCTTTGGTTACTTTTGCTTTTGCTGTCAGATCTAAAAAATCATCCTACCACCCATGGTTTCATCGAGGAGGAGTTTTATGGTTTCAGGTCTTGAGTTCAAGTCTTTAATCCATTTTGAGTTAATTTTTATTTATGGTATGAGAAGTCACTCCTGTTCCATTCTTCTGCATGTAGCTTTCCAATTTTCTGAACAGCGTTTATCCAAGAGTCTGTCTTTTCCCCATTGATATTCTTGGCTCCTTTGTTGTGAATTAACTGACCTTATGTGTGGGGGCATCTTTCTGGGCTCTATATTCTATTCCAGTGATCTGTACGCTTGTTTTATTGACAGTGCCAAACTTTTAAAATTATCGTAGCTCTGCAGTATAGTTTGAAATCAGGGAGCATGATGCCTCTGGCTTGTTTTTTTCCCTTAAGATTGCTTTTGGCTATTTGGAGATCTTTTAGGGTTCCATATAAATATTAGGATTGTCTTAGTTGTGTGAAAAGTACTGTTGGTATAGGGGTGGCATTGAGTCTGTAGATGGCTTTGTGTATTATGGACATTTTAACAACATTAATTCTCCCAATCCATGACCACAGATAGATTTGTTTGTATCTTCTTCAATTTCTTTGAGTTTTTTTTTTTAAGTATTTGTAATGAGAAAAAAAAAAAAAAAGCTATGTTGGATCATGGAAGCAAATCAGGATGGAAAATCTAGTTTGCAAAGTGAACTTAGTATTTCTAATGGCAAGGTATTGTGTTTTCCTGTGACTCCTGAGGACCACTCTAATAGGACTCCAAGACTTGAACCATATCCCAGGAAAAACATTTGAAGAGTTCTGAACCCGGACACAAGGGCAACAACACATTTCTCATAGTAAATTGTTGGATGTCCAAAAGTGGTTCCCGTACTTTGCAGGTAAAACAATACCTTTAGGCGGTAGAACAAGTGTACTAGAATTTTTGGAACTTCCAACCTGTTCTCTAAACCAGAAGCTGGTTTACTAACATGCATGTCAAACCCTGACTCGGGGCTGCCATGAACTTGATTGTTAATTGTCAGTTACTGATGATCAGTACCTCCAGTATGCCTTCAAGCTGAAGTACAGAAATACAGAAGTGGTTCCTTAATCAAGAATGTGGAATTGCCAGGTTATCACAAACGAGGGGAAGCTGCAGATGAGTTACAGAGCCCTGGACTCACAGATAGGATTCCTTTACAAGCCCACAGGTGCCCATTATGCATTCTCTCTCCACCATAGTGAGGTAAAGGCAATAACATCATTTGATGATGGGTTTATTCTCTCCAAATTTCAAGATTGAAATAGAAAGACAACACCTGAATGTAATTCCCAGGGCAGGCAAGCGCTGTCCAGCCCTCACAAGATGCACAAAAGCCAGGGAAGCTCCACAGAAGTCTATTAGGGGATTTGTTTCGTGGAGCTCAGTATTTCTTCCATTCGAATTTTCCCCGATCCTTAATTTAACTCCACGAGTAATATAATACACCGGGGCAGGACTGGAGCGAGGTGAACGGTACCACAGCCTGCCCGTTATGCCTGACCTTGCAGCTGAGTATTAATTTGAAGTCCTGGAATTAAAATTTTCTATTCTTTTGCATTGTCATGCCTCACGTTGATAAGCACAAAGAAATGTAAATAAAAAAGACCTATTTCAAAACCTTCCATACAACCTTTTTGTTTTATGACAAAAGACAGTTAATTAACATACTAGCAGTAAGCAGCCTTCCCAAACTCACACTAATTATGTATTCTGTTGACCGTGACTCTAGTCATAAGGTAATTGGCTTGCAGCAACATGACATTTCAAATCATCTCTTGAAATTACATCAAAAAGCCAGCCTGTTTTGTTTTGATAGGGGAACAATCAATTTGATAAGTGGTAACACAGCTCATTGTTTCACATTAATTAGACTAATTGCTGCATGTTAGCCTCTGAAATAGACAGAACTTGGAGAAGACAAAGGCTGCGGCCTTTAGCATGCCGTGCGTGTGACGGTTCCACTTGCCTGCACATACTGGAGGCAGAAAACAGAGCTGTTAGAGGAGGCAGCCTTGCGGGAGGCTGGGTGTTAACAGGAGTTTGATGTGTTATGCTTAATACACTGGCTTTCAATTATAGCATCCAGGTTCCAAGTCCCACAGAGAAAAGAAAGGATGACTCCCAAGAACTGTTGCCCTGCTAACCAGGTTTGGGTTTGAGGGAGTTAGAACAGCCTTCCAGTTCCTCTCTCTCCTTCAAAACCTGGAGACTTTTATGTCCCTGCCGGGAAGACCCTACTTACCTCTCTTTGTAGCACTCTGGGCATAAAATGCCTTAAAAAACAGACTGAAACAAAATAGAGCCCAAACAAAACAAAATACCGAAAGGACCCCCGCACCCTCCCCCCCCCCCAAAAAAAAGAAAGAAAAAAAGAATTCCTTTTTTTTTTTTCCCAATTACAAAACAGTGTTTTAACCCACAGAGATTCAGGGAAAATGGCACTGGGGCAAGTCTAACGCCTCAGCCCTGCAAAAGCCTTTCGGTTTGACAGACTGTACCTTTGCTTGTCCTCGAGACCACCAATTTGGCCAAATTGGACAGTTCGATCTTTATGACAACAACACATGTCTGTCTCAATTGGCAAGGACGAGTATTCCACTTGTGACCCGGCGAGGACTCCTGATGCTCCCACAGGTTGATGAGATCGCGTTACTGGACGGCTGATGCAATGGAACAGGGCTCCTTCCCAAGGAGAAGGCATCCAGCGCTTAAAACACCAGGTGCCCTGTCTCTGTCACTCAGACGCTGTCTAGTTATCCACACACCAGTTCGGATCACGGCGAGCTCCCCAGACAAACGTGCAAATCGGCGGCTGTGTGTACCTCTTCATGTCTGTACTGTTTTCATAGGCGAAGTGGGAATTGGTCTCAATATTTGATTCTGCGGTTGCAGATCACCAAATTCAGTGTGGTTAGGCGGTCAGTGATCTCGTTGGCTTTGGGCTGCCTTTGACCTAAGAGACAAAGTCTCAAACAACAACAGACTCTGCTAATTGCCACCGCAGCTCGATTCAGAGAATGGTTTGCACATGTTCCTGGTGTTGAGAGGACTTTGGGTTTCTCCCTAGTTTCTTCAGCTTCACCAAGAGAGGTGTGGTCTTTGAACAGGAAGGACAGCAATATATAAACATAACAGTGTTTTCATAAGATACACAGCTGCATTACACATCCCAAAATTGTAAGTATGATGATGTGATATTCCTCCATTCGTATATGCTTATGGGCTTTCATTGAAATGACAGAGGGAAATAGGACAGTGAAATTTGGACCTGGCTTGGAAAATGAATTCAAAACATTTAAGCAAGATTGATTTGCTTCTGTGTATGAAAGCATCTGGGGCGGGGAAGGTGGGGGTGTGCAGACATTTGTACCAAAGGAGAGCATTTCATTTCTTCTTTTTATCATGCCCTCAAAGGAATGATTCCTTTGCGGGAACTTCAAAGCTCAAATTTGTGCGGGCAGGTTTAATTTGGTCATTTAAAAAAAAAAAAAAAAAGCATGTGGTGTAGCAGAGGCAAGCAATGAAATGATTGCTCCTACAAGTTAATAAATCTTCAACAGCCTTTTAAAAAGGTACAAGGATTTGTGATGTAAGCGTGCTAATGCGCTGTTTTCCCCGTAAAATCCCAGAGTTTATTCAGAAGGTAAATGATGGGGAAAAAAAAAAAGTACCAAGATTGAAGCCCCTTAACATTCAGCTTAAGTGCTGGTTCCACTTGCTTGAGCACAAGTTGGAAGCAGCTTCGTTAGGATTCTAGCCGGCACCCTCGCTGTCACTACTGGTTTCTTGCGTAGTCGCGCCCCACTTCGTGCCGAGCAAATCTTTGCTCAGTTAAGCGAGCGTCAGTCACTGGTAAGCTTGGCTGCCGGCCCAGGGTTGTTAGGCTTTTCCGTGCTACACCTGAATGAGATATTGACGAGACATTGCTTCCCAAACAGAGTTGAGAAACTGGATAAAAAAATAAATAAATTAAATTGTCATGGGGCTGACAGAATAATTTTGAAAATGCAACTTACACTTCCAGTGCACAAGCAGAATGGGGGAATGGCTGCCGGCCCGGTGAGGGGGTCTATCATGGGGTGGGTTGAATTTTTTTTTTTTTTCTTACTTCCTGCCTCCTGGTTGTGGATGTGAAATGTGTGTGGGTTGCGGGGGGTTGCAGGGTGACGGGGGTGGTGGCTAGAGAGGGAGTTGGTGCTGACAGATTAGGACCCTGTGCAGAACCTTTTGGCCAGCTCCTGGCTTCATTGGAAGGGGCCTATTATCTACTGAACAAAAGCTTCCCCAAACAAGACGCTGTTGGAATACAGTTACAAAGCTTTGGAGTGAGGAGAAGGCTCTGACAGTAGGTAATTTCTGCTGAGGAGAAAAATAAGGATCAGAGAAAAATCAGGGACAGAGTGGAAAAAAGACCTGAAGGAGCACTGGTTTTTAAAGAGGAAATGGCTGGCAGAGCGATTAATCACAGAGTGCTCTGAGCCCACCACAGGGCTTGTGTGAGGAGAGCTGGTAAGACCAGAGGACAGAGGCTGGGGACGCTATGGCCCTCCTCTCCCCCATACCCCAAAGTCGAGGGGGAAGACCTCTTCCTGCCGGCTGAACCAAGTATGTAAAAATCCAAGGCATTTTAGTAAATATTTAGATTCTTGGTTTTCTGCTCTTGAGTTAATGATGTGTCGTGATCGTGGCAGTTCTTCTTCTCCTCCGAGAAAAAACCTGAAGTTCACCGCTGGCAAGAGAGGGTTCAGGTTACCTGAGAGTAGGGGAGAGAGAGTGGGGGAGGGGAGAGCCCAGGAACTCGGAAGGCTCTGGCAAGACTTTGTCTCAAAAAACCGTTAATTGGAGTTTTGCTGGGAGAAACCAGAAATTACTATAGGTTCTAAAGATTTAATAACTTCTTTTAAAATAGATTCAGGGCTCTTAGAGCGTGCATGTGCTATTTTAATGCATAATTTCTCGTGGAAATTATGTAATTTCTCCTCCTAGCTGTGTCCGTACTGAAAAAGGACAATTCTGAGAGGGCTGGCGTTTTGCCCCCTCCCCATCCAGCTCACATCCCTACTAGAGGCTGGGGCTGTGGGACTCCACGGGGCAATGTGACTGCCTGGGGAACAAAAGGTGGCTCTTTCGCCTTGGATGTTCCACTCGCGCTCGGAGCACACACTGAGTGATGTCACGGCCTCTGGGCTCTCATGCTCAGTCAAAGCCCAGCCCCTAGCAAAGACATCCAAACCTCTGTTTACAAGTCAGTGTGGAGGACTCGCTGACATACAGCATGGCTCAAGGAAGGGGAGGACTGTCTCCGACACAGAGAGCACCACCTTTCTCTTCAGCATTTTACTCTCTTCACTTGGGTTTCGTAATCTGTCAGTGGGAGGTAGTCCTATCTACTTTGCAGGGTTGCTGAAAAAATTAAGGGAAGGGAAGCTCCCAGCCTGGTGCTTAGTGCACATGAAATGGCTCTTGGTAGCCCCTTTGAGAAAGGAGGGTTATTTGTCTGTAGTCTTAAAGAAGAGGTGTAGACACTTGAAATTTTCTTCTAATAGAAGCAGGGTCAGGATCATGGATGGGTAACCTGTGTGGGCACGTAGGGCCCAGGGCTCTGCAGGACCCTGCGCTTGGTTTCACATTCTGCTGTCACCATCTGGAAATTCTTAATACACTTTGACCAGGGGACACCCCCCCCACACCCCTGCCATTTTCCTTTTGATTTGGGCCCCAGGAGCTATGTCGCTGGTCCTAAATACTGTTATTTGAACTTTTCCCACAATTTTAATTTTTTTTCCAGCTATAACTTTTATTGAATATTTTAAATTAGCTTTTGGCATTATCGGGCACAAACTAACTGCTCACTTAATTCTCCTTTATTTATTTTCTTTTTTTTACTTGATTGGGGCCATGTGCCTCCCCTCCCATTAATGCCTAATGTGCTCCAGCCCCACTGCAACGCTTCCCCTTACCTTGCCCCAAGCTCCCAATTCCCTTGAAAAGATGTACACTCCTAGTCCTTTGGACTCCACTGTCTCCAGTGCCCTTCCTGTTCCTTCTGGATAAGCCTGATTTCGAGCCCCTACAGCTCAATTTCTCCACTTCTCAAACAGAAGGAACCCTTCCTCAGCCATCACCATGTCCTCACAGCATCTTGGTGTACATCTATTCTAACACTCCTCTAGTCAGTGCCCTGGACGGTACGCTCTTTGGAGGGAAGAGACGTTCTCATTCTTACACCTGCGGTTTCCCACCACTCTGACGCCCAGCTGGGTTTCCTGGTTGACTCAACAAGTGCATGAACAAACGCATCCCCAGAGGGTCCGTGAGCACCACTGACTCATTTTCATCTCACCTTTAAAAAATTGTCTTCTGCTTTCCTTTTGTATTTTTGGGCAGTGGGTGCCTCACATGCCTACAGTAGGGGCCAAATGGAAAAACAACCTCGGGATTGCCTCTGAGGTAGAAAGCAGTTCCTAAACATCAAGAATTGGTGGGCAATTAAGTGGCTATCCCTGTTTCCCACCCAGTCGGTGAAATGAAATGCCTTTTGTAATTCCTGTTCTATTGGTTAATCTATTAAGACCCTTCAACTCTTGTTCCAAGGTCTTAAAGCATGATTCTTAAGCCCCGGGGTTTAGAAGGCTTTAGTACACAGCCCCACAAGACAAAGGGGGACCTGCCGAAGGATGGGTTTGATGGTGGGTAGAGATGTGAGTCAGTAGATTCGGTGAAAATCAAATGCTAAATTTTGTGAGCACATGCAGTTTTCTGAGGAGAAAGTTCTCTGGCTTTCATGAGATCCTCAAAGGAGCTTCTGGCCCAAAAGTAATTAAAGACCCCTGCTTTGGTATTTCAACGTGAGGAAATGATGTTTCCTTCTTAGGAAAATAGAATACTGTCTGTAATGACTTATCATTATTAAAGGGATACTTTCCTGACATGGAACAACCCCCTCGCACATATATACCCATGCCGATTTATTGACTGTAATTTTGAAAAGGTGTTTCTCAAATGGCCTCAAGTTGGTTGGAATATTTGGGCTGGCTCCTCAACGTTGTCCGCATTGTTTCCTCCTTCTCTCTCCGGTCTTCGTTCCTCCTGCGTTTGCAAAGTCTTCAGTGTGTGGAGGTGCACCATGACAGGGGAGAGGGGAGTTGAGAAGACATGTGTGCCATTGGCTACCTGGTGGTGCATTTCTTTTGTTGTTCTGGGTTGTTTTTAGAATTCATATCATTGATGGGCTTGGGGCATTGGTGACAAGATGTTAATAGTTTCTTGACTGGGCAGACAGCTGTGTTGAGAGGTGTTAAGTTTTCAGTAAATTCATCTGTTTTATTAGTTCAGATTTACCTGCAATGTTAGCTCATTTACAACTGAATTTGAGATCTATTTTTTTTTTCACCTTTTGCAACTTCTGTTTTTTTCTTTTGTTTCCATGTAATTTCATTTGAAAAATACTGAGATTCCTCCTCAGTATGGTAGGCTGTCTTTACCTATAAATAAACAAGGGTTTGGGGGAAGTCCCCCTTCCTCAAGAATATGTCTTTCTAGGACTGCGTAAGTGATCATCCCGAATTACTAAAAACAAAATATTTGCAGTTATCATTACAGATAAATTCACCCAGTCTATTCAAAGGCTCTGGCATGTTTCTGTTTTGCTCTTCCCAGTTTGTGCTTGTACCGAAGATATTGGCTGTACCAGAGATGGGTAGAAACACAATTTTGGCCTCTTAGTTGAGATGTTGCAGCCTTTTATTGGTATAAAAACCTCGGTGTGATACTATATTCCAATGTTCTTGGCTCTTTCTGTCATTAAATATTGCCATTTCCTCTCCTCTGAATTCTTTTTTGTCCTTCTATGGTCTGAACTGAGAAATCATTCATAATTCTGTGGACTTACCTTCAGTTTTCTTGTGTGTGGATTCCCTTTGCTTCCCTGTGTGAACTGGAAGCTCCTGGAAGGCAGGGGCCTTCTTTGCACTGCCCATGAATCCTGGTGTGAAGCTTCTAAATCCTCCCTGATTCCGTGATTACAATGGTCTCCTCCTATCCTGAGCAATCACATCGGCCATGTAAGCTGTGGTTCTGCAGGCTTTGGCCCTGTCTTTGGATTAAGCTTGCTGGGGTCTATTCTCTCCTGGAATACTTTCTAAGCATGGAAGAAACAGCAAGATAAAGTCACTGTGTCATGGGTAGAAATGCTAGGCCAAATTCTCTGAGTCCTGAATGCAAAAATGTTTAGGATTGAAAAATCAGGTTCACATTTCTCAGAATCACTCAGGAGAACAATTTTGTGCCCATTGTCAGTTTTTTGAAAAGCAGTGGGTAAGGTAATGGTTATATAAGATACGTAGCATTTACTGAGTGAGCTCTTGGGGAACAGCATCCATAAAATCTTCTAGTCCTCTTAGACTAGCAAAGAATAATGGCTAAGAATGTTAACCACTTAGGGCTGGGGAAGGTCTTGGAGATTATATAGCCAAGCCTCCTCCTTTTGTCAGTGAGGGGACTGATTCCTCAGCTGATATAGGTACCCTATTCCAGGACATACAAGGCGGGACACCTGGGTCGCTCGCATGATTCAGCAGCTGCCTTCGGCTTAGGTCATGATCCCAGGGTCGTGGGACCGAGTCCCATATTGGGCTCCCTGCTCAGCGAGGAGCCTGTCTCTCTCTTTCCCACTCTGCCGGCGGCTGCTCCCCCTGCTTGTGCGCGCTCTCTCTCTCTCTCTCCTTGGCAAATGAATCAATAAAATCTTTAAAAAAAGAAGAACATACCAGACATATGATTAGTAGCAAAATTACTGGGAGCCAGGCACTTGTTTAAATGCTTTGTGCCTATTAATTAATTACCTCATAACAGCTTCGTGAGGTAGCGTTATGTTTATTTTTCTTTTACAGATGAAAAAACTGAGGTTCAAAGAGGTTAGGTCAGTCACCCAAGATCTGATGTCTCTATCTATCTCTAGGATGTGTCTGTTTTTCTCCATCTCCACTGTCCCTGCCTTAGGCCAGGCTACCATCACCTCCTATGGGGACTTCTGAGAGGGCCTCTCGCGGGTCAGCCTGCATCCGTTCTCACTACCTGGATAGGTTCAGCCCTTGGTGGGCTTCCTTAAAACTCCAGTGGTTAGTGGCCACACCTTGCTTGTGGGATTTGCAGGAGGCAGCCCTTCCTGGCTTTCCAGAGGCACGTTTCATGCTTCCTCCCCTGCCTGTGGGACTAGAGCATCTCTGTACACTCCCTCACATGTCAGAACCTGGGCATTTTTCTATCCACCATTCAGATCCTAACTCAGAAGTCTCCCCCTCAGGGAAACCTTCTCTGACTCCTAGCTGAACCATAAGCCACAATTGCAAGGGTTTGAGCCCTCAGGAACTGTATGGATTTGATTTACCGTTGTGTTCCTAAAGCCAATACAACAGTTTCCCCACGTCCACAGAGAATACGGTACGTTCCAAGACCTCCAGTGGGTTCCTGAAACCACAGGTAGTTCCCAACTCTATATACTGTTTTTTCTTATACAGACAAACCTGTGCTAAAGTGTGATTTCTAAATGAAGCAGAGTAAGAGATTAATAACAATAATGAAGAGAACACCTATAATAATATACTACAATAAAGGTTATATGAATATGGCCTCTGTCTTTCAAAATACCTAACTGATTGTACTCACCCTTCTTCTTGTGATGGTATGAGATGATTAAGGGCGTACCTGATGAGGTAAGTGAGGTGAATGACCTAGGCGTCCTGACACAGTGTTAGGCTGCTGTTGGCTTTCCAACGACACGTCAGAGGGAGGACCGCCTGCTTCTAGACTGCAGGTGGCGTGGTAACTGAAACCTCAGGTAGCAAACTGAGGCAACACAGGGTCCCCTGGCTGACAAGCAGCATTTGTTGAAGGAAGGTAGGAAGGAAAGGAGGAGGGGGGCCCTAAGGTGCTGGGAGTGGTTCATTCTGGTTCAGTCAAGAGTGAAGGACTGGAGTTAGGCTTTCTGACGTGGACCCTTACTCGACTGCTCACTAATTGTGAAAATGCCTAAAATGGGAGTAAGGGCAAAGGAAGCTTCAAGATTGATGCCGAGGAGAATTCCAGGCCGCCCCTCTGCGTCCTCTATCCTGAAGGAAGACAGCACAGCTCCCTGCGTCTGAGGTGTGGGCTCTGCGTCGTGACTTCTTTCTCAAAAGTACAGTGTGGAAAGAGGGGTGGAAGAGAGTAACTTCACAGTGGGTCTCTGCCAGGTAGATCAAGGTCAGGGTATCAACCGTGATAAGCCATGTTTATTGTATGTGCCTTTGATAGGACAGGATGAAAACAACACCTTACCTCTGAGGTCTTTCGTCCCCAAGCCTGTAACCCCAGTCTAATCATGAGAGAAACAGCAAACAGATCTCCAATCTACAAAATACCTGGCCAGCATACCTCAAAACTGTCAAGGTCATCAGAGCCAGGAGAGTCTGAGGAACTGTTACAGTCAAGAAGATCCAACAGCGAGATGTGATGTGATATCCTGGTTGGGATTCTGGGACAGAAAAAGAGTAGGTGAAAATAAAGGAAATAGGCATAAAGTATGGAGTTTCGTTAATCATACCATGTCTGTATTGGTTCATTAGGGGTGATAATGGGACTCTCTAACCTAAGATGTTACCAGTAGGAAAAACTGGGTGGCAGACGTATGGATGGAGGCTCTCTCTTACTATCTTCACAACTTTTCTGCACATTTGAAATTATTCTAAAGTAACAGGTGTATTTTTTAAAAAGTCATGCTGAGGTTTTGGGGTTCGGGGACTGGGAAAGTCAGTAGTATTAAAAGTAGCAGGGGTGCGACCGTGAAGTCACAGGCTCTGTGGGGGGGGGGGTGGCTGGTGGTGAAATTAAACTTCGAAGGTCACCGAGGTGCCAGGAGCTGAGGAAGAGGGGGTTCCGCAGAAAGGGAGGATGGGGGATTGGGTTAGAGCTGGAAGAGACAGGAGAGGCCAGGGAAGGATTTTTCAAGATTTAGAAAGATGTGTATTAATCCATGAGGTAGAAGAAGAAATTCTTCAAATGCTTGTTTTACTCATGTTTAAGGGTGAGGTATGAAATAGGTGATAGGTGCATGATTAGGGTTGTGGATGGGCTGTCTTAATGTTGATTTTGTAAGCCAGTTTTCTCACTTGAGAGAATCCCAAAATATGGTGTCTGTAGGTCTTTTCTCTAGAACCTTCCATTTCCCATATACAGAGTCTTCTGGTGTCCTTCCTTGGGGATATACAATTGCCTAGGGCATTCTGGGAGCCCAGTGGAAAAGAAGGAAAGGGAGTGGAGTCTTTCCTGTAATGCCCTCATTTTCAATAAGGTGTTTGAAAGGCCCTTCTTCTTCTCCGACTCCCCTGGTATTGTGGTCCTTAGAATTTCTCTACCTTGGTTTCTCCAAAGACAAAAGTGAGAGGAAGAGTGGATGCTGTGCTTTGCAGGCAATAGGTAGAGGATGTGGGGGACAGACTTTCAGCCAGCTCCTCCTGATTTTAGCTGCGTGCCTTACCCCTGCCTTAACACCAGTGCCTGATACCCAATGCCCTTGATCCCTGAGCTTTCGGGGTGAGGAGTCCTTCATCTTCTCGTCCCACTTCGCTTGTGTTTACAGTTCATTTGGAGCATATCTCTTGAAGAGATACTGATCTACATTCTCCCTTTCAGTTTTTTGGACCATGGT
Organism: Mustela putorius furo; assembly: GCF_011764305.1. Taxonomy (NCBI): domain Eukaryota; kingdom Metazoa; phylum Chordata; class Mammalia; order Carnivora; family Mustelidae; genus Mustela; species Mustela putorius. Next base: position 16,031,009 of record NW_025421402.1, on the reverse strand, counting down.
TCAGGTTGGATATGTCTCCTATTTTCATCAAAACAGGAGAATATGAAAAAAAGATGGAGATTCTGTTTGTTTCTCCTTGGTGTTTTATGATAATTTCTGAGAAGAAAACAACAGAAGAGTTTCTTTTCTTACCATCAAAATTAAAGAAGTCAATTTAAAATCACTACTGTTTTCTTATTTATATGTATATGTTCATGGTTTTTGACTATGGGTTTAAATTTAATGTATTATATAGTCTGATTATTTATTTTAATGAAAAAAGCAGAATATAATTAAGGAAAAGAACTGTCAGTTTGCTTTTCCAAGGAGTCTGTTGGTTTATGGTTCAGTCCTTAGGGCATGTTACCTTATGCCATTGGGGCAGTCCTCACATTTTTGAGAAGTAAGCAGTCTTTGTCAAGTGATGTAAGAATCAAAGCTTGTTTTGTGGAATGAAAGTTAACTGAACCGGAGGCCCTTTTTTGGTACCACCCCATTTGGTTTTTTTCTCCTTTAAATATTTTAGTGATTTTTTTTTTAATGGCAGTTAAAAAAAAAAAAAAAAGAAAGAAAGAAAGAAAGAAAAAGATCCCCTTCGCAGCACCTTGAGCTGTATTTCCTTATCAGCTAGTTGAGGGTGGAGGGAAGGAATGCAGATTTTCCTGAGTCTTTTCTTTCCTGGAGAAAGCAGAAGGCTGGAGATTACCCACATTTGTGGTTCCTGAAGGTAGAGGGGATGCGATCCGATCCGGGGAAGTTGTTTCTCAAGGAAATGCTGTCCTTTTCAGTCATGCAACTTGAACTTTCCTTTGGTAAAACTTCAGGTGTGCTCTTAATCTCACAAAACAAACTGAGGATTGCAGGGGGGAGAGGGAGTCTGGGAGAGGGGGGTGGGGTGATGGACATTGGGGAGGATATGTGCTATGGTGAGTGCTGTGAAGCGTGTAAACCTGGCGATTCACAGACCTGTACCCCTGGGGATAAAAATACATTATATGTTTATAAAAAATTAAAAACAAAAACAACAACAACAAAACTTCAGGTGTGCTGAGCAAAATCTTTGCTTTTCTTCTTTTTACTCAATGAATCCTTTTCATTGTACTCTGGAGTCATAACTCCAATAACTCTCTTCTGGGGGAAATTACTGTGTAGGAAAGGGGCTTAGTCACGGGGTGGAAGGGGTATGTTTCCCTGTTAGTAAATGTCAGCTCAGACAAACACATCTCCTAAGAGATTTCCAAAGGGAGGCATCTTCATTTCTCAACATGGTGATGGGATTCTTTTACCCCTTATGTAATCTGTGTTTTCCCAGTAGGGATGTATTAGAATATGGGGGTTGGTGGACCTGGAGGGATGCATCTACCGTGAGGCATCTATAAGAACAGACTCCTCCTACTGCAGAGTGTAATCGCCCCCTACAGAAGTGGGGACAGTGTTTGGTCCTCGTTCTCCCTAAGCCACCATGTCAACAAGGGATACTCATCTTTAAGAATGTTCACCCCAGATCATACTGAGTATAACTCTACTGTCCCCTCAAACCCAAGACCTACAGCAGTTTCTTTCTTTTAACTTACGTCAGCCTTTAGTCTTTCCCATCATGCTGTCATGGCTTAGCTGGGGAGGCCAAGTTTTCGTTTGTAATCATGAATGCTTATAAGGCAGGAGGCCAAGGCTTCCTAAATTGCTCACTGAGCCTCATTGTAAATTTATATTGAACTCTTAATGGTGGGAGCATTAAAAAATTGGAGCTTCTGAAAGATGATCTCATTTTAGAATTTTTTTTTCCTCTCTTCTATATTCTCTGGTTTAAACCACATTATTTAAAAAAAAAAAAAATTCCTTAGTTAAGTCAGAAGTCTAGATGTGTAATTGTCATTGAGTTTACTTTAATGATAAAAACAGGAAGGAGGTGGTCATCCCCCAGAAAACACTTATTGGATATGCCGTGTCCTTAGGCACTCTGCTGAGCCTCAATATGACTAAGATATGGCTCCTATTCCCAAGGCACTTAAAGACTAGAAGAAAAACAAAGCCTAACTAAAAACTCCATAGTGCCTCTTAGTAGGAAATGTGCTGTGTAACAAATGATCTGAACATTTCCTGGCTGAAAATGACAAATTATCTGTCCTTTCCCTGAGTTTCTGAGAGTCAGGAACATGGGAGCGGCTTAGTTGGCTAGTCCTGGTTCAGAGTCTCTCAGGAGGCTACAGTCAAGGTGTTGGCCAAGAGGGTGGTCTCCTGAAGGCATGACAGGGCCAAGGGTCTGCCTCCAGGCTCACTCACATGGTGGCCAGCTGGAGGGTCTTGCTTTCCTGCCACATGGGCCTTTCCCTGCCACTAGGCACCACATGACAGCTTGCTTCCCCCAAAGTTTGTGATCATAGAGGGAGAAAAAAGGACAAAACAGAAGCTGTACTGGTTTTTGATAATCTGATCTGCACAGTGACATACCAGCACTCCTGCTGTATTCTGTTGGTCACATGGACCAATCTGGTACAATATGGGAGACGCCTGTGACAGGTGTGAATATAAGGGGGAGCGCGGATCTCGTTGGGGGACATCTTAGAAGCTTGCCACCAGTCTTCCATCCGTATACTGAGCTGCTCAGTTTCCAAGATTAACAATGAAGAAGCATGATCAAAAATATCTAGTGATGTCAACCAACACCCTGGGAAGAAAAGGGCAGTCAACCGTAGAGGCGGGGTGGTGGACGTGGAACATAGCTATGGGCCAGCCCAAAAGGGACAGCCACCTCTAGGTTCTGTCTAGGAAACCTTTTGTGTAGAAATTCTAAATTCTAAGTGTCAGACATGATTCTGATTTTGCAAAGAAAGGGATTGAGGATTACTGATCATATTTCTATCAGTAGCAGATGAAGAGTGATTCTCTTTCACTAAGCAATCATGATGCTTTATGAAAATTGAAATGGGAGTAGCATTTAAAAGGGGACAGACTGTATTTGAATGAGTCCCTGCTATGGCTCTTATGGTGTGGAATCAAAATTAACCACAGCTAAGCAGTTTTTCTTTGTGTACCACTCTATTTATCCAAATGATGTACTGTTTGTTGTAAGAATATGTAAGAAAAAATTTTGTCAGTGCAACAACAAAATTATTTCTGATTTGGACTGGAGCATCATTTGCTCCTGCCTAGTGCTCTTCTTAACGACAGAATTATTTTACATAAAGAAGTCTACTAAATAGCATTTATTCAATCGGAAAATGCGTCAAGTACTCTGATGTATTTTCTGATTGAATAAATGCTATTTAGTAGCATTTATTTAGCATTTATTTAGCATTTATTGAATAAATGCTACATCAGAGTACTCGACGCATTTTCCTTGTTACCACATCCTAGTTTTCCTTCAAATATGTAAGAGATACTAAGCAGGTCCAATTTTTACCTCCCATTTCTCCTGTATGTTTGTTTTTGAGGCATGATTGAGGGCTATAAATATCTAAAGTGACTTTTCTCCCCCTGGCTTCCACTGCTTTAACCTGGCAAAAACCTCAGGAATATATAGAGAGGAATAGCTAGAGGGAGAAGAAATTACATTGGTATTACTTTCTAGCCCTATACTATGTTCAAACTCACTTCTGATCCTTGCTTAATTTGGAACTAGATCTAGGGAGATGGCCAGATATAGGACATGATATAAAATGAGATATTTAGCAAATCATGCATGGATGGCACAGAGATAATAAATAATACTGACAACATGGTTCTTGTCCTTGTGTATGTGCTTAAGTAGGTCCTTTTGGTCTAAATCCTATTAAAATTTTACACTTTTTAAGTTGATATTTAGGTACCTGTTGGTAGGGCTTCTGGGTGGCTCAGTTGGTTAGGCTACTGCCTTTGGCTCAGGTCATGATCCTGGAGTCCTGGGATCCAGTCCCATATAGGGCTTTCCCTGCTCTGCAGGGAGCCTGCTTCTCCCTCTCCCTCCACTTCTCCCCCTGCTTCTGCATTCTCTCTCTCTCTCTCTCTCTGTCAAATAAATAAATAAAATCTTAAAAAAAAAAAATACCTATTGGTCTGATGCACCATTTATAGGTAATGCTAGGAAAACTTGAGCTTTGAGCTTAAAAATAAATTTTTCATGCATTTCTTATACGGTGAACAAAAAGAAAATCTACTGACAGCGATGGGACTAATTGTGCTTTTGTGTGTGGAGGCAAGGACTGGGTTCTAGGCCATGCATTTCAGCAAGGCATGTAATAGAATACCTAGGCCTGAATTTCCTCCTGTGTAAAGCTATGCAGAACGTCTAGTTGACTTATCAGGGTTTTTCTAGCTCTAAAGTTTCATCCAAAACTTCTTTGTCTGACTTTCTTTTGAACATGTGTAATGTTTTAAATGTCTGGAATTTTTTTAAAATTCTATTTGTTAATTTGAAAGAGAAAGAGCTTGAGAGAGCACAAGCAGGGAGAGGAACAGAGGCAGAGGGAGAAGCAGACTCCCGGCTGAGCAGGGAGCCCCACGCGGGGTCCAGTCCCAGGGACCTCAGATCGTGACCCTGAGCCGAAGGAAAGACACTTAACCGACTGAGCCACCCAGGTGCCCAAATATGGGTAATTTTTATGTACCAATAGTATCATAAAAACGATTTGCTTATAAAATAAGCACAAATTGACAAATTGTCAGTAACGAAGTTTCTTCATAAAAAGTTAATCTCTAGATTGCTTTTGTAAATACATCTTAGAATGTTTCTCTCAGGGTCTTTGGCTCCAGTATATTGATCACAAAGGGCACAGGTCTGAGAAATTAAAGTGATAGTTTGTAAATAACCTTTTTCGGAGATCAAATTATTCGCCAAGTATGCTGTTCTCTGTGCTACTGAGTTAACCATTTGTGCTGCTTCCTAAGAATGCTTTCAGCTGCAGGTGGCTCAAATGCCAACCAGTGTTGGTTTAAAAATGAGAATTTAATTATCCCTTACCACAGGAAGCTTAGAGAGAGGTACATCTAGGTTCGTTCAGCTGCTCTGCAATGTTGAGATTCTGATCTGGCACCCTCTGATTCTCTTGGCCTTTCCATTAGGACCACACAAGGGCTACCCCAGGTCTGAGCAAGGCATCACTTTAGTGTCTCAAGCAGATAACTGTCCTCAGCCAGCCGTGGGTAAAGAGGACAAAATTATCCCGACCACCTGAAGATCAGTCAGAATTCATTATCCCAGTGTTCATCTCTCTTACCTACAGTAATCTGGCCCTCAAATTTATCTTCATTATCCTTCTGCTAGGTTCCTCTGTTTTAGTCAAACTGCTTTCTGTTCTTCCCCCAAAGATGCATTATTTTTAATTTTGCACGATGCTTTTTTCCCATTCTTGTCTGTCCTCTTTTCAAGTTAAAGTCCCATCAAAACGCTACTGAGATTCATTTCAAATTCTCTTTAATCTGGTCTCTTCACTCCAGCTGGAAGGAATCGCCCTTTCTTTTGAGTCGTTGTCTTAGTTTATATTTTGTGTTTGTTTAAGAGCATTTTACAGGATGATTTGTGTCCATATTCCATTAGGTGAAACAAGGCAGATATGATTGTGTCCATTTTCCAGATGGAGAACAGGCTCCGAAGAGCTTGAGTGACTTTCCTCAGGCATCGTGGAACCAAGTGTTAGAGTCAGGACGTCAGTGAGTCTGGGGTAATAGACTCTGTAACAAACATGCTCCCCAATAGTGCAGAACAGAGAATATAAATGTTTATTTCTCTCTCCTGTGAAAGACTAAGTGAAGGCTCTAGGTTGACAGATGGTTCTGCCCCTCGGAAGGGTTGAGGGGCCTCAGGCAACCATCTCCAATACCTGGCCTCCAGGGTTGGACTGGACCTTGGTGGTTCCAGCCAAGGAAAGGGAAATGGAGCAAAATCCGCATGCAGGCATCTTCTCAGGAGTGAGGTGGAAGCTGCATGTTTGCTAGAGTTCATTGGCAAGAGCTCAGTCTTGTGACCTACCAGCTGCTAGACTGGGAAGTGCACCCTGGCCTTGGGGCCAGGAACCAGGGAAGAGTAGCAGCCTTGTCTGTCACAGACCGGGAGTACAGATCTCCTGCCTCCAGGGCTGGTTCGAGTTCGTGTGGTTTATCATTGCCTTTGTCTCCCTTGTGGTAAAGCCACAGTGGAGCGGCGTCTGGTGGAGGACGCCATGCTTGCGGCGCGTGAGACTCTGTGTGAATTACAACAATCAGAGCTCCTAGAGGAGGGAGGGCATCTCCTTAGTTCTCCTGGGCCACTCACATCCCATTTTTAAAACTCTGAATGGTGGTTCTCTTTCATAGACACCAAGACATAGCACACCAGACACTGAGCACCTCCCCAGCGGCTGACCTTTGGGGGGTAGCAGATCAGACATGTTCTGTCCGATTCCACTGACTGGCCCATTCCTCAACTCCCACCACTGTGATCTAGACACGCTCTGTGCTAGCCTCGCTTCAAGCATGCAGCAAAACATGCAAAATGTTATGATGTGTTGCCATGCTGACAGTGTCAACTTAACTACGGCTGACAAACAGTTTTTAAATAGAACATGTCAGTTCATGGCAGTATTTTCCATCTGTGTGTTTTTTTTTTTTTTCCTTTCCCACACTTAACACCGAACATTTGAATGTCGCCACAAAGGCTTAGTTTACACTTCCAGTCAGTTACATTAATGACTTGTTAAAACCATATTTTGGAAATGAGCAAAACAATCAACAGTGTTTAGAAAGAGGAGTCTCTTGCTGGAGAAGGCAGTTCTCAGAGCCAGTCTTGGTAGTTTGGTTTCCGCTGCTTTCCCTTCTTTGCTCTGTCTTGCCTTCTTCAGCTCTGGTTGGGTATTGGTACCCACAGGAGCTTTCCCCCTCCAGCTCTGAGCAAGATTCCAGTAAAGTTCAGAGGGCCTGCTGCACGAGATACAGGCCTGCACTGAGATGCCCAAACAGTGACGTCTAGAATATGGGGCACCGTAATGGCTGCCCTCACCAGCTCTTGACATTTCGCTGATAGTGCAAAATGCACCTCACCTTCTCAACACTCCCCTGCTAGGTTGTGCCCCTTCCCCTTCCTCTTGCTACTCACCTAACAGAGAGACTGACATTACCCATTAGGAACTTTGAATGTCAGAACCACTGTAAGTGCCTTAATTGTGTTTTAAATGATGTCTTGGGTCTGTGCACTTATAATGAAAATATAGAGTGACAATGTAAGCCTTAAAAAGTCTGTTCCGGCGATGGTTCAATTTTGCCAGCTTTTTGTGTCATTACAGATTTTTAAATTCTAAAGAAATTTGATTTCTTTAAAAAAAAAGAAAAAAGTATTGTTAATACTCTACTTTTCATTCCAGGCACTGGGTATTCCTTGCTGGTTTTCATAGTTTGGGCTTTGGCTGCAAATGTTTGGACATCAGCTCAGAACATCATCTCCAAGGGAACACTTTGCAAGTGTTATCTCCTTGTTCACAGGAACCCAAGGTGGACCTAGCAGAGAATTGTTTAGTGATAGAAACTGAAATAGCAATAAAAAGAGGGATGGCCAAATTATGTAAAATCAGAGTGCATGAATAATTCAGGGCTCGCTTGAGTGCGATTTTTATTTTTATTGTTAAATAATACTAACATTTCCATGAACTAATAACACACAGACTAACCAACTGGTAAGCTTTTTGTTGGGAGGTTGGGGTGACGGGGGGGGGTAGGAAAAGGACCAAGTAGTCGGCTTTTGGAGAGGGAGCGTTCTCAGTGCCGCACTGATACAATCATCTGTTTTATAATTTCTTTTTTTTTTTTCGTTTTATAATTTCTTAACTATATTGAATATAAGGAAATTAAACCCCAGAGAAATTCATTAGTACATCTTTGTTTACAGATTCTCTGGAATAACAGTAATGTTTTATGAACTTAAGAACTTCTCTACTGAACCTCAGAATTTGAATCTAGTACAGTATGTTGCTTTTAAATGTAAATTCTAAGTGTGTATTCCTGTGTTTGTAGAACTGAAGTATGTAAGAGTTTCTTTTATTGTGATTCCTAAGGTATCTATCTCCATATAGATATGGAGCCACAGTGGGAGAGATTGAAGCCTCCTGCAAGCTTGTTTTAATCTCAAGCAGAAGTTATTGTTAGCTAAAAAAGAGGAGCATGTTGGGATGCCTGGGCAGCTCAGTCACTTAAGTGCCTGCCTTCAGCTCAGGTCATGATCAAAAGATTGAGGGTCCTGGGATTGAGTCCCGCACTGGGCTCCTTGCTCGGCAGTGAGCCTGCTTCTCCCTCTGCTTGTGCGTTCTCCCTGTCTCTCTGACAAATAAATAAATAAAATCTTATAAAAAAATTTAAAAAAAGGAAAATCTTGGCTATAATGAGCTATACATCATGGATCTTTTAAGCAGGTTCGAAGAGGAATGGAAAGTGAGCAAAGGCATTAAATCATTAGGAAAACAGTAAACATTGGAGAGAGAAACATAAAGTGTAAATTATGAAAAAGGAACTCTCAGAGGAGTATGATGGGGAGACAGGAACTTTTAGGTAGTCTACTAAATGGATGAGTACTGCCTTTAATGGCCTTGCTTAATCTAACGAAATTGTAATTAGCTCAGGAAGAACCATATTAACTAAGAGATCAAAAACCAAAAGCAAAGCTTGGTGCAAACCTAGGTAAATAGCACCCTGGTTGTGTGGGGAGGAACATTCAGTATTCCAGAAGAATCCGTTATCATGTGATTCTGAGTTTTAAAAACCAATATATTTTTATTCTCATTCTTTGAGAGAAGACACAAGAGATTTTATAAACCCATGGGGGAAAATGTTTTGGGTTGACCCCGGACTAGAAAACACCGGGAGAGCCCAGGCAAAGCTCAGACAGGAGTCCGATGGGAGCACAGTCGTGGGAGGTCCCGTGGAAGGTCCCGTGGAAGGCAGCTTTATCACCCTGGATGTCACCTTGGTATTGTCCAGTGGGAAGGGCACTTTGAAGAGGGAATAGATTCACTTTGGTTGGGAAACTATGAGCACGAAAGCAGCCAGTCTTCTGGTACAAGGAAATGCATTTATGGATGCGTAACAAACACTGAAGAGAGATCAGGATTCCTAGTAGGTAAAATAAATTATCTTAAATTTTAATTAAAGATTAATGATGAAACTGTTGGGCCTATAAAAGATAATTTCTGAAGGAGCTCAATCTTGTAAGGCAGATTGTGCTGCTGTTAAATACATTAACATTAGTACATGTGCAGCTAATAAAATAGTATAGCTTTTACAAACATCTCTCTCTCTCTGCATCCCCCCCCCACACATACATGCACAAAGTAGTAACAATTAGCCCCATTCCTCAGACGTAGACCCTGTGCAGAGAGTCTCTCCTAGTAAATGCACTGTTCTAGGGGACCAGAGACAGGAGCCATTCCTGATGTAATGGAGACACATGATCAGGCAAACCAAGGAAATAAATTCTAAGTCCTTAACCAAAAGATGTGTCAGAATCACCTGAAAAGCGTTTTCGAAAGCCCTTCCCCCAACTCTCTGAAACCCTAGCCCCACCCCCCATGAAATTCTAATGTGCCCTCTATTCTTAAGAGAAATGCCAAGATTAGAGTTATTTCATTCCCTCTTTTTCTGTCTTTCTGATACCTGTATACGAGATTATTTATAATGAACACGGGACATCCGAGTAGATTTTTTTTTTTTTAAGGAGGAGGTGAAACAAAGGAAGAGAAAATATCTCCCCAAATTTCTCATTGGTTCAAAAGATTGAATACCTGTTAGAATTGGCGAGGGCTATTTTTTATTTTCAACCACACATGTTCTGTCACCTTCTCTGGCATGCTTGTTTTATTTATTTGTGAGGTAGAAAATGATTACTGTAAAGTTGTATTTGTCTAGGGTCTCGTGCTTTGATAAAAGGAGTAAAATAAAGATCTCACACTCACTCTGGGCTTTCATTAATGATGATTATTAGCCCTGTTCTGAACTATTGACAAAGTGTTATAGAATCTTGAGAGGAGAACTTGTATTCTTTTAAATAAAAAACTAGTTAATTAGAACTCTTTTCTAATGAAAATGACCTAATTCTGCTGCTAAGTGCTAATTTAAAAAAAAAGAGAGAGAGAGGGAGACAAGGCTAAAAGATAGTTTGCAAAAATGCATATTGATTCACATAAATCAATAAGTTAGAACACGATTGAGGCTTGAACTGCTCTGGAGTTTCTAAAATGTCCTCTATCTTCCTGTGCGATAGCAGAAAATGTTTCCCTGCATTTTGATAACCAACATGAAAATTAGATATTAATATATACAGGGAAAGACAGAGACAGAGAGAAAATACTTAACACCCCAAGAAGGAAGCAATCGTGCCATTACTCACAAGTGGCATTGCTATGAGTGACTTACTCAGTCATTCTAGAACAAGAGCAAATCTGTCTCTCAGACCAAAAAAAAAAAAAAAGAAGAAAGAAATAGGAAAAAGTGGGGGATGTATTTAGAAGGCATCTATGCCTTATATTTAAGTGCTTTTGTGTTTTGCTTGAACACTGAGGTCTTTGTAGTCATTTTGTACCTGTTTACTCACACAAGACTTGCAAATAACAGAAAGAACTGGGAAATCAGTTTCTTTTTTTTTCAGCTGGAAGACATGGTGTCTCGTAATTATTTCAAAAGCAGAGGCCTCGCTGTTTAAAGCTTATTAAGGTTTATTTTCTAAAAATTTCCTCTTTGTCAGCTGAGGTGACAGCAAGGCCAGGTGACCCCAAAGGAGACTTATCGACCGACCTCTAGACTTTTCAATCAGAGGCTTGTCACCTTGAAATCACCAGCATTTGCACATGGAATGTCTGTATACTACTGTGCAGGACATAAATATGAATCTGGCTGATCTGGCTCTTACTTTGCACATTAACGATTCCCGGCAATTGTCTGGAAATGAGCTTGAGGGTTAGGCTTGCCGCTGTCCTGTGATTTCTCTCTTAACCTGGTTACATTCCTGGCTTTACAAGACAACCAGACAAGAAGGCAGAAGTGAAGAGCGGGTATTTGTATGCACAGAGGCCGTCTTTCCTGCATTGGGGCACCTGGGGTGGTAGGTATGTTGGCTGACTACTTTTTGTTTGTTTTGATTAATTCACTAAACTATAAGTTCTTTTGAACTGTGACAGTACGTTCGGTCTAGCATCTGGAAAGCAGAAGATATTAAATAAATGTTGGGTGACTTTGTTGACGGACGTCTTCTGCATATGTTCACATAGTAAAATCCATTATTAGATACTGAGAGGTAAGAAAGATTTGAAGGCTAGTTCAAGAAGCTTGCAACAATAGTATGTATTTTCTATTGTTTTCACCACTGCTCTTAAAAAAAGGACAAAAAAAAAAAGTTCACCTTCATTTCTCTCTGGTCTTTGTCTCCAGTGGAGATTGAGCGGGGGAGGGATTGTTCTGTAGCTACTCGGGGATGCGTTCCCAGGGCTGAGCGGTGCCTGTCACATAGTAGATACTCAGCAACTATTTGCTGAATGAAAGAATGAGTGTGTTTTGCGAATAGTGGAGAAGTGAAAGGAGGAATGGACTATCCTCGTCTCTAGACCGATCACCCACAAACCAGGTGTATTTCTTACTTGCGTTGGATAAGATTATATTGTTTATTATTTTTAATTTGGTTAAAAAGATCACATAGTCGTTTTAGGTACATCACGAAATTACTTATTTTGATATTTACTAGGTGGATTTCGTGCTGAAGTCAAAAGAGAGGGGAGGGACCCACAGGTTGTTGACAGATCAGTGAGTTGCAATAGCATCACGGTACTTCTGTAGCTGTATAAGGCTTCGTTCGCTGCATACACACTGATGTCATGTGCTAGAACCACAGTCCAGAAAGGACTTCATGAGGTGTGTGAAGAAGAACATGGGCCCGGGAACTGAGTTCCGGTCTTCTCCTTGTCATTGACTAGCTGTGGGCCTTAGGACTCTCATCACTTAGGACCTCTATAAGCCTCACTCCTACTATGTGGTCTGTCATATTACGCAGATAATACATATTAGAGGAGACTTGGAATCAACGGCACAGAGCCCCCAGCTTTCCCTCTGTTCTTCTTCTTCCTTTGGTGAAATGAAGGTAATGATAGTAACAGACCCGTAGCATTTCTGTGTCAATTAAAGAGATAATTTATGCAAGACTCCAGTTTCAGTAAGTGTTTAGCGAATTCCAGCAATGACTAGCTCTTGTTCTGTATCTACATATATATGATTCCATGAGAAATTGTCCCAACCTATCAATAACTCAACTTAAAAAATGTCCAGGCATTCTCAGGGTCCATCCTGATAACTTCTGTCAGGTAAAGAGAAAAATTGGTGGGTTTTCCATTTCAAATCTTATACACAGAGCATTTTCAATTTTGAAAATGTCAGCGCGTTGACAGTACTCCTTTAAAAGCAGCTTTGTTGTTTTTAAATTACATTTGTTAAGCTTGAAATCCATAATGTGAATGATAGGCCCTGGTGGTATTTATGTAAAAATTAAAACTGTCAAGTTGTATTAAGGTTTAATCACTGGCTGTGGCATATGAGTCACAATTTCTCTGCACTTGCCCTCTTGGTGCACTTTTTTTTTTTTTTTTCACTATAGATCTGAGCTATAGAAACATTACATGCCCCCCCCCTTTTTAAGACTCTTCCTTAGAAAATTCCTCCATGAGTTTATGTCAAAGATGATGTGGCAGAAGAAACTAGCATAATTCTATGCATTTCGTCACTTTGGTGTCATCTCATCGGATCCCTACCATGAACCAGCAATACATTATTATGTCCCTCGTGCAGCTGAAGATACTGAGTCTAAGAGAGATAAACCAGCTGGCTAAGTTCCTTTCCAAAATACTATACCCTAACCTTCTATTATGTTCTTCAAATTCTGCCTGGATTAATCTTACCTGCCCTTTTGTGACCTCAAAGCTACTTCTAATTAACATCTGTGACTAGACTGTTAGAAAGATGTGTTAAAATAATTTTAAATATATTATGGTTCAAAAAGTAAGATTTAGGGATGCCTGGGTGGCTCTGTGGGTTAAGCCTCTGCCTTCTGCCTAAGTCATGATCTCAGGGTCCTGGATCTCATGATCCAGGATCAAGCCCTGCACTGGGGTCTCTGCTCCACAGAGAGCCTGCTTCTACCTCTCTGCCTACATGTGATCTCTTTCTCTCTGTCAAATAAATAAAATCTAAAAAAAAAAAGAGAGAGAGAGAGATATGTATGTGTGTATATGTATATATGTATATATGGGTGTATATGTATACGTATACATATAAATAAAAAATAAAATAAAAAAAATCTAAAAATCTAAAGAAAAGATATATATGTATGTGTGTATATGTATATACGTATGCATACGTATATACATATACACACATATATACATATACATACATACATATATACGTACAGAGCACTTTTTAAAAATAATAAACACCTTTCAAAGGTGGACTGGATAAGCTTATTGCCCTGGAAGTTGATATATACAGACATACATAGTTCAAAAGTTTCAATCTCCATATAATAAGAGAGATACAAATAACCTATGAGTAATCACTAAGAAAGGGATTGTCTTCACAGTGCAGGTTTGCGTCCTGGCACTGTTCTAGTGTTGTGTCAGCTGAGTGGAGTGACCCTTGACAAGGAGGCCCATGGTTCAGACTAACATTGCTTCTTCACGGTACACCTCCAAAGATGCATTGCCACAGTCAGGTTCCTATTTGAGAGCTTTGACTGTCCCAAGTCCAGAGTGTTTATCGGGTTTGAGAAATGGTCTTCTGTTCTTGCTCTTTCCTCTTCTCAGAACGTCGAAGTCAGATTGTTCTACCTTACAGATGAAATTCCAATTGAGTGTACCTCAAAGCAGAGGAGGATTTACTACTTTTAATGCAAATAGTAGCATTTCAATAGCATTGCAATGTTCAATACTGTACATTTCAGCCCACGGTTAGCCTGTCCTGTGTGGCTGCTGTCCCCTGGGGTCTGATGAGCACTTCCTGGTCAGGGACTGCCTCGGGGTCACTGGGGACCTAGCCCCTGAGCTCTGGTGTGGGTGAAGAAAAGGAACTGGAGTCTGGTGTTCTGCTGCAAGGATGGATAGACGTGATAGCCGAGGTCTGCTCACAGCTCTGGGGCGGTGCTGTGATGTGCTGCCCGATGCCCTTCCAGGATCAGGAGATTCATTTTCCCGTCTGCCGGCAGTCATGCTTCACAGTGGAGTCTTTGCTTGGAATTAGACCCTGCCAAAGGAAGCTGCCTCTCCCAGGGCTCCGTGACTAGTCTGGACGGACGTACTAAGGCCCGGCTCCCTTGTTTCAATGAGAGGCGGCTCTGAAGGACCGTGTGGGCTCCGGAGCTCCTGGTGGGATCCCCCGCATCACACTCCCTCTCCTGCCCTCTGCCCCTTCCGCTGCTCTCACCTCTCAGCTCTTGAGAGCCCTTCCTACCAGACCTCTTGCACACAAAGCTCAGAATCTGTTTCTCTAGGAATCAACCTGGGACAACTTCCACCACGTTTCTCTGGTCAGCTTTACAATTTCCATAGATCTGAGACCAGATAGGTCTCCTAAATGTCTCCTAAATACTTACTCATTAATATTAGTCCCTGAATGGTGTTCTTCTGATAATTAGTGTTCAGTGCCAGGTGCCAGGAGGGTAGAGACAGCTACTGTTCAAATTTAAGGCAGCAGGGAACTCTAGGTCTGAATGTTGATAAGCAGCCCTGGTTGTATTCATAAGTCAGCATGGGAGAGGGAATGAAATAGAGAGTACACGTATCATTCCACAATTAGAGATCTCTGGGAACATTCCTGTCTGGGCATTCAGAGTAGTAGATGCCCAGTAGTGTGAGTGTGTGTGTGTGTGTGTGTGTGTGTGTGAGAGAGAGAGAGAGAGAGAAAGACAAAGAGAATGTGAATCATTTGTAGCAGTAGTACTATCTTGTGTTCAATGTTGGGACTATAGAAATGAGTAAGACAAGACCTGCCCATTTTTTAAAAAAGATTTACATATTTGTTTATTTGAGAGAAAGCACGAGAGAGAGAGCAAAGGAGAAATAGGCTCTCCACTGAGCGGGGAGCCTGATGCGGGGCTCGATCCTGGGACTCCAGGATCATGACCTGAGCTGAAGGCAGATACTTAAGTGACGGAGCCATCCAGGTGCCCTAATACCCCCATTTTAAAGACAGAGGAACTGAGTTCATGATTTTCCAGGAGTAACATAATTATTCAGCCTCAGAGTCAGAATTCAGACTCAGATTTAACTTCGTCATTGTCCGTTACACAATATCTTGTTGATTCTTTTCAGTTGTCTTCAGTGGTCTACTGTAGCCTATCAAAAAGAAAAGCCTCTGTGACAAGCAAGTAGAATGAAGACTAAAATAACACTGGATGCTTGATTTGAGGTCATAAATATTTGTTTAAACTCCTCATTAGCTCTTGTTGAGACGGCCTTCATGTTGAGCTGGCTGATGGCGAGACCACTGGGATACCATTGGGTCATAGGATGAGCTGCCCGGCCGACTTTTAGCTGCCCCTCAGAATGCCATCTCTCACAGACTTAAATCCTGGATCCTCTCTGCTAGAGGAGCATATCTATGGTGCTTTATATTCTATTACCCCATAATATACAATGCGTTTTATTTATGTTCGTCATCTTTTATACAGAACTGTCACAAAATACGTCACTGCTGATTACAGTCTATATGGGCAAGCTACACGGGTGAGTTATGCCCCTCACCATAGATCATTCCAGTAGTACCTGGCTGGGAAGGGAGGGGGATAAATCCAAAACAATGATAGATGTACTTCAAGAGGTTCAGAGATGCCTGGGTGTGGAGAGAAACCTACAGTTAAAAATGCCTCAAGTGCCCTCTTTTATCTTGTAACCTCTTAGCTCTGCATTCGTCTCTATAGAACATGCTCGGCCCAGCCGTTGTGAACACTCGGCGGTTCCTCATCGCCCACCTGGTCCGAACGCTGGTCGCACCTCTCATCTTTCAGTAGTGCCTATACGCCCATGACCACCACCACTTTCTCCTTTAACTTCAGCAGCATTTGGAGAATCTGTCCCCCTCTCTTGTAATATTTTTTGGAAGTCATGAAGTTTTCCCTTTACCTCCTCAATGCTGTAGAATCCCTCACTACCAAAATATTCAAAGGGGGTCCTATATTAATCTAAAACCAAGTATATATAAATATTGCCTCTGCTGACATGTTTGAATAGAACTTGACTTTTAGTCAACTTTAGCCATTCTCCATTGATTGATGCTCTAATAAATCCTAGGAAGGCCTGTGCTAGGGATGCCCAAGGATGAGCAAGACACAGCCTGGACCCTCAAGGAGTCTGAAGTCAAGTAAGGGAATGCAGACCCGCGAGCCAGGGATTATAATAGAGTAGGTGAGTGATAGTATAAGGAAAGATCCAGGGTCCTTGGGATCATGTGCGGTGCGTCCAAGTCAGCCCGGGAAGCCTGGAAAGCCCTTGAAGGACTGACACTAGGATTAGTCCGGGGAGATTTGTGTCAGGGGCAGAGTGGGGAGGAGCTGCCATGCTGCACGAAGAAGTGTCTCTGGAAGACTGGGGACACAGTGATGGTTGTTACGGTTGGTAAGGAAGACGAGGTGACAAGAGGAGAAAGGAAGCCTCAGGTGGGTCCAAAGGGACCTTATAGAGCCTAGTACGCAGCCTAACCTTAATCCTGAGAGTAACAGGGACCTGTTAAAGGGGTTTACATAGAAGAGTGGCAAGAGGCGCTTCCGTTGTAAGATGATCTCCCTGGCTTCCTTGCAGAGAGTTAAGGTGAGGTTGGACCTTTTGCAGTGGGGTTGGTGAGAGCAGCCTCAGTTGTGACAGGGACAATGGGAAAAGGGATGGATGATATTTAAAAAAAAAAAAAGAAAAAAAAAGAGAGAGAGAGAGAGAGAGAAGACTTTTTTTTGTTTGTTTTTTAATGTAGGAAAGCCTGCATGGTGCCAGGTTTGAGCAGTTGGGAGGAGGGCGGTGCGGTTTCCCAGCATGAGGAACTGAGGAAGAGGAAGCGGTGTGGGGAGGGGGTGACAGCGTTGGAAGTTGTGGTGCCTCTGGGACCCTTGAGATGTGTTGTCCAGGGGGGGGCCGCCAGTTGCATGGTTGGAGAGCTGAAGACCTAGAGACAGAGGCCGTTCCCATCATCACAAAAGAATCGAAGGGAGGGCCGTGGAGGAACCCCACAGGGAGAAGGGGAACCGAAGAGGCAACTGATCTTGGAACTGAGGAAACACGCTCATTACACAGTAAATAGATGCACAACAGACGGCAGAAGGCAAACTGAAGACAGGGCAATATTTCCACGTTCACATTTTTACTCCAGTGCAAATACCATTTCCAACAACAATTAAAAAATCAAAAAAACCCAAAAAACCAAAAACCCAAATCATGCCGCATCCCCCTCCCTTGTTCCCACATTCCTCTTGAGGTCCTGGTCCTGCATATTGACAGTGTCCACACACTTCTCATCAGAAGGTGGACTTAGTGCTGCATCCTGGCCCTTTTCATCAATATATGATCAACACTTTTTTTTTTTAAAGATTTTTATTTATTTATTTGACAGACAGATCACAAGTAGGCAGAGAGGCAGGCAGAAAGAGAGAGGAGGAAGCAGGCTCCCCACTGAGCAGAGAGCCCGATGTGGGGCTCGATCCCAGGACCCTGGGATCATGACCTGAGCCGAAGACAGAGGCTTTAACTCACTGAGCCACCCAGGTGCCCCTGATCAACACTTTCTGTGTTTCTTCAGTTTTCATTTACGAATGGGGGCTTTGAAGCCCATCAGTTTCTTTAGGAAAGTGACCAGTCCTCTTCTTTGCGTGGACGGAAAAAAGAGAGACAGAATTGGAGGGTTTAGCCACAGCGATTTTCATTCATAAAGTGCGAGGGTAATATGATGATGGCACTGCAGGGCTGAGGCACGAGGAGACACGTTTAGAATTTCATGCTGCCTTTACGGCTCCTGAGCCCTGCCCGCAGGGTGACGGGTGACGGGGACATCATGTGCCCTCACATCTGATCCCTGAGCTCTGCGCAAAAGCGGGCCAGACTGTGGCCTCAGGCTCATGACTTGGGGTAAATCGTCCTCTTGAGAGGCACCTGAATCTTCTCTCGTGCTTCCTGGGAAATGGCTTCCCAGGTCCTGAGAAATGGAAAACCCAAACCCCAAAAACCCAAGGAACAAAGTACTCAGAAATGGAAGCCGAGGAACGAGAGGGTCTGCTGACCCCGAGAGCCGAATCAGACCCTGCTCTTTGCTGAAGCCTTGGGTCTAAGGGTCCTGGTCCTTAGGCCAGAAAGTCTGTGTTGGGTTCAAATCTTGGCTCTGCTGTTGATAAGCTGTACGGTCTCTGGCTGTGAATACATTCATCTTTAAGTTGTGGCTGCGTGTCCCTTTCTGGAGACTAAACGAAATAGACATGACGTGTCATGTTTCAGTATTAGTTACTGTTTCCTTATTATTATGATTATCTAATACTGAAGTTGTAGGCATAGAATCTTTTTAGTATTTTTCCATATTATGACTGCAGTGGTCTCTGTGCTGAGGAGCTTCTCATGGTCTGACCGCCTGGTTTGTGAAGGCCTCATTTCTGAAAGTGCATGAGCCCATTCACATCCTTAAACCTCTCGGTTCATTTTATCTTGTTTTGTTTTGTTTCGCCTCAAAACAAGCTGATCTTCAGCTGCTTTCTCAAAAAGATCCAAGTCTGGCTGTTTTCCCTTAGATGGATCTTTTTCTTCTCTGTGAACGAACTAGAGGCTTGCCTGATGGAAATTTATAAATGTTCCTCTATCTTTGGGTATTTACTGGAGCCCTGAGATCATCTCTTTTTTTCTTTCTTTCCCTCCGATTATTAGATCCATCAAATACCATTTTTACAAAAGCATTTTCATAGCTGGCCACAATTAACAATTTTATTGAGAGCGGGGAGATCCCTAAGGGGTTTGGTATTCTTCGTTGGGGTCAAGAGTACAGAAATAAATTCCCTAAGCAAGATACCCAATCTGTATGAAGGCAGTCTGTGGTGTAAATAAAACTATTTGTTTGCTTACATCAGGTCATTGTATTTCTAGTCAAAGGTTTTTTTTTTCCTTTAAGATTTTATTTATTTATTTGACAGATCACAAGTAGGCAGAGAAGCAGGCAGAGAAAGAGGGGGAAGCAGGCTCCCTGCTGAGCAGAGAGCCAGATGTGGGGCTTGATCCCAGGACCCTGGGACCATGACCTGAGCCGAAGGCAGAGGCCACCCAGGTGCCCCTCTAGTCCAAGTTTTAAACACAAAACAAGCTATATCTGCATGGAATTTCATGGTGAATCTTTTATCTGTGTAGTAAACCATCCAACTTTCTAATTTCTATCTCTTGGGGAAAAAAAGTTCCCTTTTTACTATGAATGTTACAGAAAAGCATATGTAATTTAAGTCCAAATTTTCTTAACTTAAGAATTCCACTTTCCTTGATGGTTTTTTTTGTTTGTTTGTTTTGTTTTGTTTTGTTTTTAGATCCTTGCTTGCTTGTTTGACTTCTCTCTCCATCAAAACGGTCAGGTCATGACCTGTAGAAACCATTTTGAGCATTAGAAGGGATGCGCACCTCCTCATCTCCTACCTGAAAGTCTTCAAAATAAAAGCAATATCAAACTACAAAGTAATTAAGAAATCAACGAAGTTCTGATTTTTTTCACCAAAGAGTACATCAGGATTGTTTTGTTTTGTTTTGTTTTCTCTCTCTCTCTCTTTTTTGAAAACATCAAATAACAGCTTCTTTCAAAAAAAAAAGTGTATTAGTGTCCCTGCTTTGCTGCTGCCCAAGCACATTTCTTAGCCTCTCTTTGGGTAATCTGACACTGGGTCAGCTCTACTAAGCTATTTGGGAATCTAGCTCCAAAGCCAGAAGATGTTGGTAAGCGAAAAATAACTCAGTATGTCATTCTGTTTTATAAAACTAACTTTCTCTGAGGTCATTGGCAAATAACACCTACCTTTCAAGGTAAAAATTTTGTCTTTTAGTGTTGAAGAATGACAAAGAATATGTTTTGACAATTTAAAAAATCACGTTGGAGAAGGAAAGCTTAAGTACTTCAGTTCCTATCTTGGTGTGACAATAACTGTTTTTCTCACATTGTGTTCTAGCTACTGGATAAAGGTAGGACTATATAAATCTGGAGTTTTTGAGTTCCGTGGAGTTGAAGAATCTTCTGGAACTAGTTATGTGCAGCTTCTGCCCAAGCTACTGAGTTCCCGTGGGATATCAGCGGGAAAGGAGCCAACATTTGAAAAGGGCAGAATTCTTTGGGAAACTCAGCATCATAGGCCTACCTTTTTAGAACTAGAAATTACCTTTGCTCTCATCCTGGGCAGATTTTCTAACTGGCCGTCCTACCCATGGGCCGAAGATATGCTTTGGTTGGTTCTTGACCTCTTGGTCTGAACAGCGTTAGTAGGATCTGAATGCATTGAGATAGGACCTCCTTTCTCCAGTTCACTACAGATCCCACTATGACATATCCCATTGCTCAAACCTGCCTGGTACCTGCCTGGGCCCAGAGGCACTTGAGTTATGGAACGCCACCATTGGTTTATGCTGATATCATCTCCCTTTCATGAAGGATGATCTCAGCGGCTGAGAGAGGTGGTGTTCACCTAAACTTGGGTAGAGCCAAGACCAGAACTCAGACCCCTTGACGGCTAGAGCAGTGTCATTTTGTCACACAGTTTGGTGAAGGGAACTTAAATGTATCGCATGATCTCAGTCTCCCCCAAAAAGAAAATATATAGCTTTAAAAATAAATACTTGAAGTAAATTTACCACCTGCATATCTAATGATATCTCAGGAAGAGGAAAAAAAAAATAAACCACACACACACACACACACTCACACGCACACACACAATACAGTAAGTAAACTCAACAGGGCTGCCTCACATTATTTTCTCAAAATATTCTAGGTAGAGGCCTATTAATTATTTTTCTAGCAGTACATAAGGAAGCTTTTAAATACGGTATATGAGCATCAATGAATAAAGACATGTTTTTTTCCTATGGCAGGAATATTTTAGATGCATACTTGAACATAGTTATCAGCATCTCCCAGTTACAAAATTTTGACAAATTCTGACTTTAGATGTATATTTCACACACCATTAGAATACATTAGAATATATTATAAATTCCCTTAGGGCAGGGCTCTTCTTCCTTGTTCTACATATTTTACTTATTAGATAACTGTATGCACATGCTATGGCAAAGATAATAAGGCATTAAATTAGAAATGTGCCTAATTTAAATTTTCCAATTGAATTTTTTCATACTGCTATAAGCATATGTGTATTTATGTTAAAGAACCATTGAGCGTCTTTATTAGACGAGTAAAATTAATAGGAAAGAAAAGTATTATTTTCTTCTTTTATTTATCTGGACTTTTAAACATGCCATTAATGGAAATATGGTGTTTGGTTTGTCTGACAAATATATCTTTAGAATTATTTGTAGCAAAGTGGGATGACAGATCAAAACTGATGCTTTCTCTTATCCAGTGCCTGGCATAGCATAGGCATCTTAGATAAATGAAGGGAAGAAGGAAGGAACAAATGAGAAGACAGGTGGATGAATGAATGGGTAGATGAGTAGGTGAGTGGGTCTTTGCAGCAGGGCCTGGACAGCAGATCTATTACCAGCTTTTTATGAAAGCGCGAGAATTGTTCCATAATTATGTACAAAATAGAATTCTAAAATCAAACAAGTATTTATTGCTCAAACCATGGGTTTTAGAAATTAAGAGATGACTCCTATAAAGTATTGCCTACTTAATGCTTAACACTTTACCTATTATTATTTATTGTAATGATCGTTATTTGCTCCTTCGTTGTTGTTGTTTTTTTTTAATTATAAGTGCCTGAGGAATACATAGATGCAAAAATGTGTTCAATGAAAGGAAAACATTAGTCTTGTGCTATGATTTGAGAAGACTGTGGGGAGAAAAAAGCAATAGCTGGCCTGTCTCTAATACTAAAGGACCTTGGCACATGCATGAAACATGTATTGGTGAAAAGATGCCAATGCTGATAGAGTAAAATAGGAATGAAGGCTAACCAGTGCCAAAGAATCCAGGATAATGGAACTAACTTTCAGGTTGCTCTCTCTTACATGCTCAGGTCTCCTATGTGGATAATAAAAATTAAACCCATCTCAACCCAACTGTGTTCATGAGCCAGTTCTGCTTTCTCCTCTTTCTGACCACATTTCTTCAAAGTGTACTTGGGACCTCTGGCTACCCAGTCTACGGAAAGACTCACTATTGTTTCCTGTGGCCACATTGGGTGACCTTGACCTTGTGTTACTCGCTTGTTGTTCCTCATCCAGTCTATGCCCGTCTACCCTGAACATGCCCAGTCTTATCTTCTCTCTCTTTCTCTCAATGTCTGCAGTAACGTAGATCACTAATAATCTCACTTTCTTGTCTGGGTTCCTTTTGCTTTTTTTGCCCTATGATAATGCACTTCTGAGTCTTCCCTGGGTGGTAGCTCTCTTTTTTCCTGCTTCCTAAAAGTGGGTTCATCTCTAGTTTATATTTCTCTCTGTTATTTCTCTGTTCTCTGTCTCAGTGATTTTATGTACCCATCATCTCTATGCAGGAGAAAACCAAAATCATAATTTCCAACCCATTTCATATCTTTACTCAATTGCCGTATTTTTAAATGTTTACCAGAAACTTAAATGTGAGTGTCCTTTCAGCAGTTCAAATTAAACATATCTAAATCTATCCCTGCATTGCTAGTCCTTAAAGTTCCTGCCAATTTATCCTTGGCCTTACTTCCTGATTTTGTCATTTCTTTCCATCTCTGCTATTAGTCCCCATACCTACCTAGAACTGTAATTAGCATTAATACTTGTGTATTCCAATAGTCTCATTACTGATTTTTTGACCAATACTTAAACACTCTAGGCCAACATACACATGGCTGCTTTATGTATACCCGAGATCGTTCCTCTCCCATACCGTAATAACTTCAGTAGCTCCCCTCATCCAGCAATGATGCCCATAATTTTTAGCCTGAAAGTTGAGACTTTTGATCACCATAAGTAATCTTTCCAGGGCCATCTCATAGTATTTTCCTGCACATACAACATACTGAAGCTATCTTAGCCTAATCACTCTTTCCCTCTTACCCATGGTGATTTATGCCATTCAACCTACCTGAAATATCTTGTCAAAATCCATTATTCAAGGACCACTTTAATAGGACACCCTTGGGAAACAGTCCTGGATCACTGTGTTTGAAGTGGTCTTTCCTCTGAAATGGAACTGTACTCTGTTCATTCCTATTTTGGGATACTAATCAAACACTGTCTACCCTACTGGTTTTACCACTTTCTTCAGTTCCCCTGCTGAACTCCAAGCTCTCTGAGACCAGGAGGCAATGCTCTAATCAGTTCTTTAGTCTTTATTTCCCAAAGCATCTACTTCCTGCTGCTCATGTCACCAACACATATTGGGCATTTGTTGAAATATTTCATGATAAAAATGTGGCTTAAAATAAGGTGGTTCTATTTTTTTTAATTTTTTTTTTTTTTTTTAAGTAGGCTCCATGCCCAACGTGGGGCTTGAACTCATAATCCCTAGATCAAGAGTCACATGAAACACTGACTGAGCCAGCCAGGCACCCCTAGGTGGTTCTGCATTGATGCTAGCTTTTGAGGCTTAAAATACAGTAGTTATGAGAGAGGCTCTACACCAGACATGGTGGGATTTAAATCCTGGCTTCTGTGCTTTCTACAGTGTGATCCTAGACAAGATAGTAGCTTTACCAAGACTGAGCTTCCCTGTGTGTCGAAGTTACTTACATAATATTTATCTCATAGGATAATTATCAGCAGTCAGTAAATAAGATGGGTTCCTCCTTTCTGTAAACAAAAGTCTTTGAAGAAAGCTAGTGTTGAGATATTATATGAAATTACTGGGAGATTGTAATGAACCTACCCTTCCTCAGTGATGTATTGGTATTTTATAGACTGTAACAGGACAGCATGATTCAAGGGTATAGCTTGGTCTTTGGAGCAAGGCAGATCTGAATTTGAGCTAGATTCTGTAATTATTAGTTGCGTGGCCTTGACCTGATCTTAGCATCTGAACTTTTGAGCTTTAATTTCCTCATCTGGAAAGGGGGCTTATAATACCTTTCTAACAGGGTTTTTGTGAGAGAGAAAGAAAATATACCTTACATGGTGGGCGTATCATGGCCACCTTCAATAATAAAGCATGCTGGCAATTTGTTAGGTGCAAAGGCTCTGTCGGCTTTTTACTTTGACTTTTAAGATTGTATTATGGTCAGTAATGTCAAGTGTGGTTTTTTAATGGTTGACAATCCTCTCATGGAAATGTTGTTTTGTGAACGAAGTCAACTGGCATTTTATTTTATTTTTTAAATTTTATTTATTTCAAAGATTTTATTTATTTATTTGCCAGAAAATGAGAGAGAGAGAGAGAGCAAGAGAAAACAAGCAGGGGAAGCAGCAGGCAGAGGGAAAGGTAGAAGTAGACTCCCCGCTGAGCAGGGAGCCTGACGTGGGACTCGATCCCAGGACCCTGGGATCGTGGCCGGAGCCGAAGGCAGACTCTTAACCCACTGAGCCACCCAGGTGTCCCTCAACTGGGATCTTAATCGGTTATTTTTTTTTTTAAATAGACTACACCTTTCTTGCCTATCTTGTCCCAGGATCGAAGTGCATCCCTAATTTTTGAAGGCCAGAATAAATATAAACTGTCATAATGAGAAAATTTCTATGAAGAAGAAAAACCTGCAAAGGACTCTCGTGTGCATTTAGACCTTCACCCAGGCCTGGGCATGTGACTGGCCTCGAGTTACTCCGCTATCTGCTTTGTGTTGTATACGTTATGTATCTATTTAAGTAAACTGTACTAGCAGCAATCAAAGGCTTAATGATTGCTTCTATTTTTCCACCATGAGATATATTGAAAATTACAGACATCATGGAGCTATAGCTGACAAAAACCCAGTATCTTGTTACTCAAATAGCTTTAAACTCATTGTTACTATAACCCATGATAAACACTGTAAGTGATTAGATTATGACTAACCTATCTTGCTGGCATTTTAGGCATTAGGCTAAAAAAATTTCCCTCCTCTTTCCTTTTGCCCTTATTTTTCGGAAATAGCGTCTTTGAAATTTTGGCCAGTACTCATTCCTTTGTGTGTTTTTTCTTTTCTTTTTTTAGAAGCCAATGTGACTTTAAAAATATAAGGAACAGGGAAAGGAAGGAAAACCGTGTTAAATCAGAGGGTTTGCTGAGTCAGCATGATGAGAGGATTCAAACAACAATTTGAGTCGGGTTCACTACTTCTTACGACCTTGGACAAGTGTCTTTCCCTCTGCTGTGTTTTGGTTGTCTGTTAGAACAAGGAATTGGATAATAGGATGTGAAGATCCTTTTCTCATTCTTAAATTCAGTGATTGTAGATGATATGAACTTCATGCAGCTTTATTTGTAGGGGAAGAGAAATTGGTTGAGATCACAAAAGAGATTGTGTGATGACCACAATCACATATACAGCTTTTGCACTAACTGAATAACCCTGGATCTACAGCCAAAGGCTTTTGGTCTGAGTCATGCCTGACCCAAGAGAGCAGGGCTGTTGAGATGGGGGTGGATAAGGTAGGGGCTGCCAAGGAGACTTTCACACTCTTTATATAATAAATGCCGCAGTAGATCCGTGTCTATGGCGTAACTTCGGACATGAATCATGAATGGCTTCTTGACATCTAATGAAGAACTCATGGCCACCCTACCAGTGACCGGTTTTCTTCCTGAGTCAGGCGAAGACTTTCAAAGTGACCAGATGATTTAACACTGAGCCCCATGGAATGTGCTCCTGTCCCAAAGCAAGTCATACAGTGTTGGGAAAGATCCAGTACCTGAAATGGCAGGGTTCTGATTTTTTTCTTCAGCCTGAGTAATCCTCATATTAGAACCGGGGAGGAGAGAATGCAAGGGAAGGTTGGGACGAGCGCGAGCCTCAGTAAGAATCCAGAAGGGAAAGTTGGGCTGGTGGTTTGTCTCATTTTCGTCAGCCCAACTCCTGTGTTGTTCCGTCCTCACATACATCTCTGGACAACGGGACCTCCCGAGCGTCCTGGACGAGAGCAGCTGTCCGCGCCACCGACCAGTGGGAGACGTGGCGTCCGCACCCTTGCGGTGGGCTGAGCGTTGATGGAGAAAAGAAGGAGAGAGAGGAAGAGCGAAGGACCCAGGACTCACGGAGTAGGGGGGACCGGCTGCTTCTGCCACAGTTTCCCATGTGAGCGCTCCGCCGTGAGGACAAGTAGGCCGAATGAAGAGAGCAAAACCCGACGTTCGCTTGACAAGAATTGCTACGAAGATGGCTTTGCTTTACTGTTCCATCCTATTTTTACCTCCACTGCCTTGAGATATTTTGAGTTTGTGTTTCTCCTACCACTGATAGAAGCTTTTATATCAGCAGCAAGACACGAAAGGTGAAAAAGAAGCAGGGATCTGGACCACTCCATTTGTGAGTAGCAGGAAAGCTAGCTTCCACCCCAGCCTGTGGAGTTCAGCTAAAGCCCAGGGATTAACTCGGTGTCCAGGTTGTCGGAACAGCATGTTGAAAAGCTCTGTGAAGCCGCAGAGCTCCCCACTCCCAGCGGGAAAAAAACAACTCCATCCTGCGCGTGATGTGCAAGATTCTCTCTGCTCCTTCCTGCGTGTGATGTTCAAGGTTCTCTTCGCTCCTTCCTGATCCCTTTGTGTCAGGCCGCCTTACCCTCTTCATGTTTTCCTCACACACGGACATTTCCCTCTCTCCTGTTCCTTTGTTCTTTCCTCAGCATGTAGCCCACTTTCCCTCCGAGAGCACCTTCTGAGACAGCGGAGCGGGAGGGCGGTCAGTGGGCTTCGCGCTAACTGGCTGTATAACCTTGGGCAGGAAGGTAGGAAGGCTAGCCTTTCTGTGCCTTTGGTCCTTCATCCATGGTGAGGATGATTGTGGGGCCCCTCTTAAAAATGGGAGTGAGGATGAAACAATGTCATCCCGATCACGTCTTTAGAACAGTAACACAAAGCTCAATAGAGCTACTGTTACTGTTAGTCTGGGTGTTACCATTTTAGTGATTCGCTGTCTGAAGAACTAGTTCGTGTGTGACGTCTTCTCATCCCTGCCACCAGCCCTTTTTGTCTTTTGCAGACAAGTTCTCTTCCGCCTGACCCTCCAGGTCAGTCTCCTACCTTTCCCACAAGCTTCGACTCAAGTGACCTCTGTAAACCACTTCAACGGGACACCTAGGTTCTCTGCCTCACAGTTGGTATCTGCTAAGGCAGAGGCTCAGTGGGTGATTGGAGAGAAGAAAAGTGAGAACAGAGTATTAGTCTCCAAATGACCACCCCACCCCTCCAGGCTTGTCCTGGCCGTATGCCTTTTTTTTTTTTTTTTTAAGATTTATTTATTTATTTGACAGACAGAGATCACAAGTAGGCAGAGAGGCAGGCAGAGAGAAAGAGGAGGAAGCAGGCTCCCCGCTTGAGCAGAGAACCTGATGTGGGGCTCGATCCCAGGACCCTGAGATCATGACCTGAGCCAGAGGCTTTAACCCACTGAGCCACCCAGGCACTCCCTGGCCATTTTTCTCAAGCAGAGGTCACTGCTTCTCGAAAGAAATGCTCTTCCACGGGACTCCCTTGCTTCCAGATTCTGCATCCGTCCTTTGGGCTTTGGGGTGGTAACAGTTCTCGCGTTAGCTTCTGCGGTTCCTCTTTGTACTATAATTAGTCCCCTCACGATTAGTCCCTCTCCAAGGAAACCCTCCCGGAGTTGTCCCAGGCTAAGTGTGCCATCTGTTTCCTTTGGGTCTCTTACTGATATGTTTTCTCATTCTTCCTGGTCAAGATTCTCAAACTTTAGTGAACATATGAATCAATTAGTGAGTTTGTTGAAAATGCAAATTTGCAGATTCTTGAATCTGAACCCTGGAGACTCTGCGCTGTAGGTCTGACTTGGAACCCAGAAATTCACATGATTAACGAGAGCCTCAGGGGGATTCTGAAAGCTAAGAAGTACCATGGCTTGTAAGACATTGCTTTTAACCGTCCTCGTATTTATTTCACTCTGTTCTGAGTTTTATTCCATTTTTTCCAGATTTGTCTTCTCTACAAGACTGTAACACAGGGAATGCCTCCTATGTGTTAGTTTTTACCTTTATTGCAGTTAATAATCACCCACCTATGAAAGACATTATCATTCTTGTTTTATAAATGGCAAAACCAAAGTCACTTTGAATAGTATACTCAGAGCTGGTCCTTGTCTGAGGTCAGTCCGCCTCTGCATTTCCTGGGGTCCAGAACCTTTGCTCTTCTCATCATGTATTACTACCTGTGCATGATGGAAGCTGTAACAACTTAATATTGGAACAAATATAAGCACAATTGCAAATCAAAAAATAGAATCATTTTAATGATAGAGAACAAACAGGGTTGATGGAGGGAGGTGGGTGGAGGATGTTCTAGATGGATGATGGGGATTGGGTGAGCACTGGGTGTTGTATGTCAGTGAACTCCAGAAACCAATAATAATGGTAATAATAATAATAATTAGAATGAGAATGAGAATTGAACATAGTAGCCTCACAATACCAGGGGAAAGAGTAATTGAGGTTAATTAGTCAAAAATGCTAAGTGTACATTAATTTTATTACCAGTTTTCTCTTTGATGATTTATTTTCATGTTACTCTCTTTTAAAAAAAAAAAAAGGATTTATTTATTTCTTTATTTGAGAAAGAGCAAGAAAGAGTGTGTGCACAAGTAGTGGGAGAGACAAGGGAGAGAGAATCCTCAAGTAGACTCCTGCTGAGCTCAGGGCTCAGCCCAGGGTTCAATCTCACAACCCTGAGATCATGACCTAAGCCAAAACCAAGAGTCAGATGCTTGACCAGTTGAGCCACGAGGTGCCCCTTCAGGTTCCTCTCTTATTTCTTGCCCTCACTCTTCCTTTCTCCTCCTTACGTTCTACTCCGCCTTCCTGGTCAACAGTGTGAACTAAAATGTGATTTGTAAAAAGAATGTCTTCAAAATTAGCATAATCTCTGCAACTGAGAGAACAAGAGAATTTTTCTCAAAAAATAAAGATTCTGGGGTTTTTATTAAAAGTGATTTATTGAAAATTGTAGTATTTCTCCAAGAGACTTCATGACCAATAAAAAACGTGTTATGGCCTGAAAATATTCACACTGGCAAATTTTTTATGAAGTTATCATGTGAAAAAATACTCATTCATTTAGGAAGGAAACCAAAATGAAGACGTGAGAAAAATGAACTCAACTGATTTGGTCACCTAAATGCCCTGTCCCAGTGTAAATGGTTGCCAGTATACTTGCCCCCCACTTTTATTGCCTCTGCTAATGAATTTTTTTTTTTTTTTTTATTTTTATTTTATTTTTATTTTTTTTATACTAACGAATTTTAATTGCTTTCTTTAGCCTGTAAATAATGAGAACAGACCAGGAAAAAAATTGCTGTAAGAACTAGTGCTTTTAAGTACAGTAGCTTGTGAGTGTAATCCAAAAAGCACTGATTAAATGCCTACTGCATATGCTTTCAAAAAATTTACAATATTAGGAATTCCACTCAATTGCTAGTCCATGGATCCTTTGTTTAACTTCTATACTATATATTGTCACTGAGTATCTACCTTTGGGAAAGCATCTTGAGCTCAAGAATTAATGTCAAGGGGCACCTGGGTAGCTCAGTGGGTTAAGCCGCTGCCTTTGGCTCAGGTCATGATCCCAGGGTCCTGGGATCGAGCTCCGCATTGGGCTCTCTGCTCAGCAGGGAGCCTGCTTCCTCCTCTCTCTCTCTCTCTCTCTGTCTGCCTCTCAGCCTACCTGTGATCTCTGTCTGTCAAATAAATAAATAAAAATCTTAAAAAAAATAAAAAAAATTAAAAAAAAAAGAATTAATGTCAAGTTTGTAGGACGAAGATTGTAGTAGAAAGATTGTCGTAGAAACAGTGCTCCCCGGCCTGATTAGTCTCTATTGTGTATTCCTTCTTACTAGCTCATGGCCCTGAGCAATTACATAGTTCTCTGTGCTTCATTTTCCTTATCTGTAGGAAAAACGGGCATTGAATAACATAATATCCATCTTAGAGTGTTATTGATAAGAATTAATGAAACACTGGGTCTAAAACATTTGGCAGAGTGACAGTATTATTATTGTTATTGTTCACAGCCACTGCTAAAGTGCCATTATCGCAGCCCTTGAGAGTCAGACAACTGCTTTACCCTTGGGCTGTAAACCTCAAAACTGATGCCCTGAAAACTAAGCATTGCCTTCAAGAGCTGGACAGCTCCAAGTTGTCGACCTGGAGGCAGTAACCAGTTTGCATACCAGATCAAAGGAAGAAAGGATTTGTAAATGAGCTCTATGCTTTTTTCCATTTACTTAACTAATGTTACGGTATTGCAAATTGTGGTCCCAGGGCACTAAGCAATTGAAAATACAGGTAAAAATTCATTTTGCTTCTTTTCAAAGGATTTTCTTGTTACTGCTATTCTTGTTTAAGTGTTTTGTTTTGGTTTGGTTTTGGAGCAGGAGCCGGGAGGACACTGTGAATCCAGGTCAGCCCATCTGGTTATTTGTGGCCTTTGCTTTAAAGATTTGCTGGGATAAATATTTGCGGTGAATTTGAGATCATGGGTCATTTATTCGCTCAACAAACATTTACTCTAAGTCAGGAACTAAGACAAGTAAGATTTTAATTTTTTTCCTAGTTGCCATTAATGAAGTTTGCCACTTAAAATTTTGTTTGATTCTGAAGATCAGTGTACTCTTTTAATTAATTGCATAAATTAATCATTTTACTCCCAGCTGATGCTGAAAGATCTAGAGTTTGCAAAAGGAAATGTCGGGTATTGTTAGAAAAGAGTGCATACAGCGGTGGAACACACTTTCTAGATCTTTTTTTTTTGTTTTTTTTTTTTCCCCCTCCCTCTCCTGGACCTAAAAGTCTCTTCCCAGCAGGAGGTGAGGTGGACTTGGAAGGGGATACTTGGAATGGAGCTTCTAGAACGAGTCTGTGTGAACAAAGGAGACTGAGCAACTGAGCCCTTCAAAGGAAGATCCAAGTGCCTTTACTGTCTTTGCCTAGCCCTCAGCTCCTCTGCTCGTGTATTCTTAGAATTAGTGTTTTAACCATCCTTGACCACCTCGTAAAGCTTACCAGTGAGCCTGCCCTATCAGCTGAGGCTTGGTGACCACTTGTTAGGTTGAATTGAAACATCTTCATATAATATCAGTTTCCTTGGTCACATTTGCAAAATGGGAAAAATACAGAGATTCTCTGTCTTCTGACCTCTCTCTCCCTCTGTGGAAGTCTACCCTTACCCTCTCTGGCAAGTGTTAGACTCCGTCTAGAATGTTCTTTCTTTATTCTTAATTCAAATCTTAAAGCAACAAAATCCCAGACCATGGCTATCAATAAACTGCCGTTCTTCACATGACATGTATCTGATAGGATATATATGTATACATATATGTCATATATATGTACGTGCACGTGTGTGTGTATATATATATATATATATATATATATATATTCTCCTGTTTCCATTTTAAAGGGATTTGAGCTGTTTTAACTGTTAAGAGAATAAAATAACTTGAGACAGACGCCCTTCCTCCCAACCATCCATTCGTTCACCCGTCCACGCAAACAACACACACTGAGTCTCATGTCTGTACCAGGCATTATCTTTCCTATTGGGGAGGCAATACGGAACAAGCTAGGCCAGCCCACATCTCTCATGATGTTCACAGGCTGGCGGGGTGTCAGTACTACTATCAATGCAATGGCCATGTGAAAACCCTGCAGTGAGCAGTGACATACCCCTGAAGGAGGGACATGGGATCTAAGTTCTGAAAGTTGAGTAGGAATTAGCTGAGTGAGAAGAGGGATGATAAAATTAGGTGAGGGAACCGTATGTATTAATGCTCGGAGGCAAAAGTGTTTCTTCCTTCAGAGGAGCTAAAAGTCATTCCAAAAGGCTCTAGAAGAGAGATAGGAATTAGGTACGACCTTCAGATTCTCTTTCACAAATTATTAGAATAAGAGAAAACTGTCATATTAGTGTATTAGGTGTACTGGGAAACGAATATTCTATGGGCGTACCTGGTGCCTAGCCTAGTATTTGGAAGATAAATGGTACTGAATAAATATTATAGATATTTTCTGGCTGATTGGCTGATTGAATGACTGTGCAATACTATGAAATGAGCTTAATACTTTGAGTTCGCCTTTCAGTATTTTTTTCATTTTATTATGGAACTGGCAACAATTTAAACCCAACAACATGATTTTTATAATCAAGCAAAAAGTCAATAAAAGAGTAGGCAGGGTTTAAAGTCCTAGTGAGTGGGTGGGTGGGTGGCCAGGTGGTATGGGGAGGAGATACGGAGTGGGGGGGGGTCACAGAGCTGTAAGTGGTACTTGAAGGTTTCCACCTATGGACACTGAGTCACCTGGGCCAGAGCCCCTCCGTTAAGCTCTGGTGAGGAAATTGGGTCGTTATTCGTTTTAACTCAGAAATGACCTTCGCCATCTGGAGCTGAAGCAACAGGCAGCCTTCAGCTTCTGGAACCTCTAGCCTAGAATCATGGTTAATATTTTCCACTCAAGTTTTGGGGTGCATTTTCTGGCAGAAGTACAAAAATCTGTAAATATGGACCCTCCCAGGAACTCCAAAGTATATGACCATTATAGACCTGGATTTTCATATTGATGTGATGACCAGTTTAATAGGACCTTATGGTTAGGAACATATGCTTAAAGCCAGTTAGGCCTTTTATTTTATTTTATTTTTTAAAGATTTTATTTATTTATGAGAGAAAATGAGAGAGAGAGATTTGGGGGAGGAGCAGAGAGAGAGGGACAAGCAAACTCCATGCTGAATTCAGAGCCTGACCCGGACCTTGATCCCAGGACCCCGAGATCACAACCTGAGCTGAAACCAAGCCATCGGACACTTAACTGACTGTACCACCCAGGTGCCCCTAGACCTTGTTTTTTTCAAGGGCCTCTTTTTTCTTTTCTTTTTTTTTTTTTAAATTAATTAATTAATTAATTTGACAGATCACAAGTAGGCAGAGAGGCAGGCAGAGAGAGAGAGAGGGAAGCAGGCTCCCTGCTGAGCAGAGAGCCCGATACGGGGCTTGATCCCAGAACCCTGAAATCATGACCTGAGCCAAAGGCAGAGACTTTAACCCACTGAGCCACCCAGGCTCCCCCAAAGGGTCTCTTTCTTAAAAAATATTTTATTTATTTATTTGAGAGAGAGAGAACGAGCTGGGGCAGGGGCGGCAGAGGGAGAAACAGACTCTTCTGTGGAACAGGGAACCCAATGTGAGGATCCATCCCAGGACCCTGGGATCATGTCCTGAGCTGAAAGCAGACGCTTCACCGACTGAGCCACCCAGGTGCCCTGACCCCAGACCTTCTTTTAAATGATGAGTCTGCCTGGTACCAGCAGTCTGAACTTTGGCAGATTTCTTCACCTCTGGAAGCCTCAGTGTTTAACTGAAAACGGGGATAATAATATTTTCTTAGGGGCTATTGACCCAGACAATGCAAAATATTAACATCCAGTGGCTCTTAGGACTATGCCTGTGACAAAATACGTACTGAATAATATTATTGTTATTTAAAATAATAATAATAATAATAAGCCTAATGTATGCAGAGCCCAGACCCTTCCAGGAGTATATAACCCCTTGAGGTCTTTGACTTTCCCAGGACCCATCATTCTCAGGTCTGTAAATGTGTTTTTGTTCTCAGCTGAGCCTTTATCAGGATCCCCAAACTCACTGATTAGACTGGCTCTTAGGCGCCAGCCTGAAAAAGAATTTCACTTTGTCAGTATTGGGAAAATATTTGTAAAATAGTACAGTCAACAAATAGATATACTGTAAACTTTGCTTTTAAAAATATATACTGTAGACTTTTGCTTTTAAAAAAATTACCCAGGGGGTAAAAAAAAAAAAAAAAAAAAATCTGGACGTACAATGTTAACTGGGTTTGGTCTCGTATTTGGACAAAGAAATCCCTGCACTGAGCAGAGAGATAAGCGCCTTGACTTGCAGTAGATTAAGAGACCCGCGTTGGTGAGAACAAACCCCGTTGGAGGCGCTCCCCGAGTGCCGCCACATTTAGATTTAAGATTAACTGCAGCCGAATGGTGGAACGGCTGTTTGTTTTATGAAACAATCGCTAATGACATTAAACAGACGGAGCCCCTTCCAACATGATTGTTCATTTGCGATAAACTGAGAGAAGCCCACAAGAGATTGAAAAGGAAAACTCATAAGTGCTTCATTTCGAGGCTCTTAGGATAGTCTATGGGAGCTGACAATTAACGGAAGTGAATGGGAATCTAATTCAGAGCACATTTAGCTTGAGGGAGGGGGTAAGTCGGCAAAGAATCAATGTGACTTTGCTCGCTTTTATATTTATATTCAGGAATTGAGTAATCATAATTTCATGACAAGTTTTCCAAGGAGGATTTTGCCCCTTCTTTTCTTTCTCCTCTTCCTCCCCCTCCCCCTCCTCCTCCCCCCTCCCCCTCCCTTCATTTGTTCATTTCTCCTACCTCTACAGCCCCTGACAACCGGCACTAAGCATTAGCTGTATTAAAAAGAGTCGTATCTATTAGTTCAATTAAACATTAGACATTTACTTCTCAATGTATTTGAAGCCCGATTCGATTTAGGTCCAGCCATTTAAAATTAAGAGAGCAGATCTGTGTACAGACTGTATACAGTTATCTGTAGCTCTAAAGTCTTAATTGCAAATTCTGATAAGGAGTAGACAGACAGGGCTGTCTTTCTCTAGACCAAAGGTATTTGCTAATACCTGCAACAGAAAGGTGTTTAGATTCTGAGCTTACGAATTCAGGCTTCTGCCTTTGGATTTTTTTTTTATTCAATTTTCATTGTTTGGGAGGAAAACAACACAATTGCAGCAGCATTAAGAGAACGGGTGTGGGGAACATCTCAAAAAAAAAAAAGCCTCACTTGTGTTTTCATTATTTTGGTCCAGCTCAAAATTGAAATAGTGTTTATTTAAAAAAAAAAAAAATTGTCAAAGGCCATGTTGCAGCATTAAGCTTTTGTTTTATACACAGAGAAATATATTAATGAAAAGTGTTTTAAGTGCTTATTATAGAGATGGTTTGTTTTGAAACATAGGCTTTTTCCCAGCAGTTTTACACTTCATTGTGTCCCATGAAAGACATTCTAAGTAGAGGTTGTCAGTCCCCCATCAGAAGTAGAGTAC
The DNA here is from genome assembly GCF_011764305.1 of Mustela putorius furo. Lineage (NCBI taxonomy): Eukaryota > Metazoa > Chordata > Mammalia > Carnivora > Mustelidae > Mustela > Mustela putorius. The sequence goes on along the minus strand of NW_025421402.1, from coordinate 15,995,676 downwards.
TGCTGGGGAACGGAGCCATTTAGGATGTCACTCAAGCAGGACTAATCTAGAGTAGATATCTTATAAATAACCAGCAACGAAAAAACAAATCATTCCTCTCCCCACCAGAGCAGAGAGAATTACTGCTTAGAAGAAGGAAATCTTTATAATAAAGATTTACAGTTTGAATTAGCGAATTGTTTGGAGCAAAGCATTGCACAAAGTTGCAATGACAACCTTTAGATGGCAGTTCAGGCCGCAGTGACAGTGGCTTCATGAGGAGGGGGAGGGCTCTGGGATACCTGCCTCCTTCCCTTTGCTCTCAGGGAGGTGGGGGTAATACCCTACAAACCTACTGGTTACCGCATATGAATTCAGGATAACCTTTTTCAATCTCTACTTAATACATCCCTTCCTCGTGCTCCTGGCAGATACTTTCAAAGTGAATGCTGGCGACAATTTTTTGGGGTACAGAAATTTGTTTTACACGTTTAAGGTGATGATTGAGTAGAACGAGGCTCCTTTTTCTCACTTTATGCTATTTCCGTTGGCATTACTTTTCTCTTTAATTATCTGACAGAAATACTGGCTGTTTTAGATATTTGCGGATTCCTTAGCTTTGGAAACTTGTCTTGCCTTGTCCTCTTCTAAACCCCTAAAAGGAGCTGCCTTTTAATTCCTAGGGTGGGGGGAGCCTTTATCAGGACAAATTCTGAGAGCCCTATCTGTCAGGGAGGAGGAACCTGATTTTCTTGATTCCGATAAGTCCGGATTCCTCTTGTTGAAGGTGCGGTTGTGTCCAAGTTGTGGCAATGTGCAGAGAAATGACCGGAACTGCTTTACTGGGTCAGATCATCTCCTCAATTCCTCTGCTCTAGATCATTCTCTTTTTGATTCCAGGGCCAATCAATGGCCTCTTTCCCAGGCTCTTTGAACCTGTCTGCCATAGTGCCCATTCTGCTATCCGACGTGCATTCTGCTATCCCTTATACAACATAGAGGAAAAAGGGGGAAGATCTTCTTACATATAGGTTTGGGTTTGGTTTTTTGGTTTTTTTGGTTTTGTTTTGTTTTGTAGCTTGATTTCAATGGGGTTTGTGGGGGGAATGGATTTTATTGACTGCCACAGATCTCCATTTTACTGCATCTGTTCCCACCCAAGCCTGTAAGTTAGAGCACATGCTATCTCCATTTTTCAGGTGAAAAAAATTAAAGTACACAGGGTTCCTCAAGACCTGGCAGCAAGAAGTTAGATTTAGCTGGGTGTATCAGAGTTGGGAATGCACCTTATCCTAACCACTTCCGGTTTCTGGTACAAGTTCATCTCCTTAGACTCCCTGTAACCCTCAGTAGACCGGGCAGGGTCGGGCAGCGTCTCTGGACGGCAGCTCACAGAGGCCCGTCATCCAGGGGGAAGTGTTCCTTGTTTAACCAGAAATTTGTTATACACGTTTAAGGTGATGTTGGCAGAGGCAAATAGCTGCTGGCATGTAAGAAGTTGAAAGACTTTTTAACATTATATGTTGCGAAGTAAATCCTTGGCATAAAATTGCATACTGCTTCTCCGTGTCTCAGGCCATTGATCACTTACACTAAAGAGAGACGATTCCGTTTCATAAGCATCTCATGAGTGTGTGCTCTGATAGGGCCCCCTGAGAATCCACTGCTCTGGGAGACTGGGTGGGGGGAGTGGACTGCAGCCCCCGAGTTCAAGGTCATTCTTCCCCCCTCTGTGAGGACCCTGTGAGGTAAATACAAGTAACTATGGCTAACAGTGAACTTCGTTTCCCCCAACAACAATATAACTGCTGTTCTATATGATAAATATATATATATATGTAAAATTAATAATTCAAGATAAGAAATTCTGTATAAAAGACGAATGATACAGTTACTTTGACAGTTCATTCAGTATTTATTTAACCAAATGCTCCCGTTTCATAACGGTAGCCGGGTTACAGGGGCTCTGAGATCCAAGCTTCCCGACTGCATGAAACAAAGACAAACCATGACTTGAAATTCCCAAACTGCTTTGGGATTTCTGCTTTGAAGACACGTCGTGTCATTAGCTACTGGGCTAAAATTTAATATAAAAACATGATTTAAGAAGTTGTAGAACATCAACAATTTACCAGTTTATTGCTTTCAAGAAAGTAAAGTCAAATGTTGTGAAGAATGTCTTATTTCATTCAGAAAACAGTGGAAGAGTTAAAGATATGGACTGCTTCGGAACCCATTAACTATCTTTTGTGTAGCGCCTTCTCTTTATTGTTCTTTGCAAATGTGTGCATGGAATACCTGAAATATATAAACAAAAAAAGATACACTATCCTTCTTCCACGTTCTGTCATCATCTGCCTCTTTTAAGGAGGCCTTGTTACATGTTAGCATATTTGATGTCCCTGTCACCGTCTTGAAATATTCGCTGAATGAATGGATGGATGCCTTCCCATCTGTGTCGTCAGTTCTCAATTATCCATTATAATGGAGTTGAAATAGGAAAGGAGCGTATGAGAGTGAAATCCACAAATCACTGAGAAAGTTCATGTGAGCCACTACTTTCAAAGCTTCCCACCAAATCTTTTACCCAACATGATGAAAAACATGCCAAAAAAAAAAAGGCCTCACGCGAGTTCTTTCCAGTGTTCTGGCTCTGACTTAAATACTAAGGGATACGATTCTGATTTAGGGATTGAAACAAATACCGAGATAGAGCCTAGATGCTGAGTGACCGCCTCTGGGTGAGCACAGGGATATAGGTTAGGCCAAATTCGTTCTTCCTGCCTAGTGTTTAAAGATTTTATTTTTTACAGGAGTTGGTAAACTAAGAGAGAAGGAGGAAAGATGCCCCCTCAAGGATGTTAACCAAAGAGAGTCAGCAGTCCCTTTTGTAAGGGGACAGAGAAGGGAGAACACAATTTCAATGATCTAGGAAGTACTGTCAGATACAAGACTCTGGAGTAGACGAGTGAGATATTTCTGTCCTTTTGAAAAAGCGAATCCTGACATAGGACTGCCTGTGTGTGTGTGTGTGTGTGTGTGTGTGTGTGTGTGTGTGTGCATGTATGTGGTCTGGGGAAAAGATGGGATTCCCTAGGGCCTGGACCCCTTGGAGGAATGAATAGACTTTGTCGAGGTCACATACATTCTTGGTCTTGTGTTTCAGAATATTTGGAAGGAAGGAATTTTTTTTTTCCTTCTCTTTGAAAATGTCTAGCTGCTTCTCATGAAGTTACTTTAGAAAGCTCTTAGAGTTTGGGAAGAAAAAGGTGGCAGTAAAATCAGCAGGGGTTCTGACTCCAGCCCTGTGAGCAAGTAGAGTATGTAGGATGACCTCACGCCAGCAGAGCTGACGCCGCCAGCGGTGCTGTGACTGAGCAGCACACACCCAGGACGGCCCACTCCGTGTGGCATGTATGGTCCTGATGACGGATTCTGTTCCAGTTCAGAACATGTCCACAATGGATGCATACCTGGTTTTCCGTCATACCGCCCCCCACCCCTGCCTCGGATATTTGAAACCGGGCTTTTCTTACACACAGATATGAAGTCACAATACATATTTAATATCCCCAAATAGGCTTTGTTTTTCAGTTAGGAAATTATGTATGTGTAATTATTTTTTTTTCTTTTTGAGAGAAAGTTGGGAGGAGGGGTAGTTGAGGGAGAGAGAGAGAGAGAGAGAGAAAAAAGCTTAAGCAGGTTCAATGCCCAGGGCCAGCACAACATCACTTGATGTCACAACCCTATGGTGACCTGAGCTGTGATCAAGTCAGAAGCTTAACCAGCTGAGCCCCCCAGGTCCCCTTTATGCCTTAAGTTTATTCAGACTGTACCTATGGACTTCGTTAAAGAACTACAGTGTATGAATGTAAGGGTATATACACTATAATGTATTTGCATGCCTATTAGAAAATATGCAGAAAGCCCAGATGTACCTCTAAGATTTTTGTTCTCTTTTTCTCTGAGTTTTTTGAATGGAACGTAGACTTCAAGATAAAAGGAGACCCATAAGAAGAAGTAGTAGTAGTTTATTGAACTCCTTTACTGATATTTTCTTAGACTTTTTTTTTTTTTTTTTAAGAAGGGTGGTAGTAGTTACTATGGACTTTAAAAAATATTCTTTGATGGTTTTCTTCTGCCATCCCTCATAAATACCAGCCTTCTTTAATCATGGACGAGTCCGGTATCACACACCAAGCAAAAGTCTCTGAGTAGTCATCGAAAGCATCCAACTGAGTTGGCATATCTTTGCAAAGGAGTGAGCGTATCCATAAGCACTAGTGTGTGGTTTTAAACTCTTAACACAAGAAACGTGTTTATTTATGCACAGGAGCTTCTGAGGATACCGCTGTGTGTGCATGTGCATGTGTGAGGACGTGTGTGCGCGTGCACGTGTGTTCATGCGTGCATGCGTGTGTGTGTGTGTGTGTGTGTGTGTGCGCGTGTGTGTGTGTGCATGCATGTGTGCACACGCATCCTTTGGCTTTGGTTTCAGCTGCCCATGCCACCCGGTAAGGGCTGTAAGTTATGAAGACGGTGGCGTCAGCTGTAGTCTGTCCCCTGATAGAAGTGAGACATCGTCTTGGTACAAGTTTACCTCTAGTTCCCAATCTTGCCTTTCTTGAATTTTCTGTCTTTTCATGAAACTACAATTGAGAAGACAGCAGAGGATTCTCATTGAACAATTTTCTTCTGAGCAGCACAACAGGGGCACCTGGGTGGCCCCGTCTGTCACGGGTCTGACTCTTGGCTTCTGCCGAGATTATGATCTCATGGTCCCGAGATAAAGCGGCCCGTGAGCTCCGTGCTTGACGCAGGGTCCGCTTGGGATTCTCCCTTCATGTCTCCCTACCGCACGTCACCCCCGCATCCCCGCGCAAGCGTGTGGCAACTAATAAATAAACTAATAAACTAATGAAATAAACTAACAAATCTTTAAGCACTGTAATCATTTTATTCTTAGTTCTCCCTCTTATCCAGTGAAGTACCACCGCTGAAAACCCAGCTTATCAGGCAAGAAATGGAAGCCCAGCAGCGTTAGATAACTTGCCCCAGGGACGCCTGGGTGACTCAGTGGGTTGAGCCTCTCTGTCTTCGGCTCTGGTCGTGATCTCAGGGTCCTGGTTTCAAGCCCTGTGTCAGGCTCTCTGCTCAGCGGGGAGCCAGCTTCCCCAACTCTGCCTGCCTCTCTGCCTATTTGTGATCTCTGTCTGTCAAATAAATAAATGAAATTAAAAAAAAAATTACTTTCCCCAGGCTGGACGGCTAATAAGAGGCCTCAGTGGACCCAAACATGGGTTCCAGAATTCACGCTGTCCAACACTGGGCTGTTCTTCTATAATACTACAATATAGGGGAGGTGTCTATAAAGGAAGAAGTGTGGGAGACTGAGGCCGTTAGGAATTCCCATCCTACTGAACGCGTGCTGGGCTCACCTGTTCCTTGGTTTGGTTATTTGTAGTGTTCCCGCTCAGCCGCTCTTTCCGAGGACAGGAGGACCTCTGGCAGTGCTTGCCAGGGGTAAAGAGAGGTGTGTTTCTCCTGTTTGCTTCAGGAAAGAAACATACATAAAAGTAAAGAATTAGTTCCTGTCTGGCATTTTATCAACTTCACAAAAACTTTTATTTTTTTTTTTTTCTCTAGAGGCAGCTGGGATGGATTGTTGCAAAGTGCCTACCTGTTCAATAAGAAATCTATTCCCGCCTGTCACAGGCACCTGCAACTTCCCTTGATAGAACTTTTCAGGAAATGGAAATGAAGTGTGTGTGAAATTTCTTATACAGAGAGAAGGCAGAAAAAAAGAGATGTTTTGCTCTCTTGCTTTTGAAACAGAGAGCTAATCTGGCTTTTTTTCTTTCTTTCTTTTTTTTTTTTTTTTTCCACTTGGTTTTTAAAAGCTCCTTGTAAATAAAACACTGACCTCTTGTTTCTCAGTCTCCTCATCTGTTAAATGGGAACAGTCACCTTTCCAAGGGCCTGGATAGTTTAGGGTTAAAAGATCAAGTGAATTTGGAATGAAAATATCTCTCTTTTCTTTTGCTGTGGCTGAGGGCTCCTTGAAGTCACCAAGCCACAGAACAAAGATGATGGCCTTTATCATGTAGAGAGTGGATGACCAGATGGCAGAGCCCATTCTATATAATGACTCTCACTCTGGTGGTTTGTAATTTATGAAGTAGCCTTCTAATCAGAGGCGCTATTGGCTGCTGGAGAACTGTGCCACAGCATGGAAACAGCTTCTTCCAAAAAGGAAGAAAAAAAAAAAAAAAAGAACATCAACCTAATATTCTTCCACCTAATATGATAAACAGTCTAAAGCAGAAGATTATCAGGGAAAATCCTTATTTTTATTTCATAATCCTTGAGGAAAGGAGATAGGGATAGGTTAGTCAGGGAGATCTTTCCCCTTAACTTTCTGAAGGAAGGGGCAGCGACCGTCGTAGCTGCACTTGTGTCTTTATGGCCCGTGTGTCTCCCGAGCCCCGAGCCCCGATGCCCAGGCCTGGGGGCGGGGCGTGGGGGGAGAATGAAGGGTGGATGGAAGGAACAGGCAGACAATGAAAGGGGTTTGCACAGCTGGGATGAGGCAAAAGACTCTTACCAAAGGTCAGTAGCTGCCTTTTGCCCTATAAATCATAGACATCAAAAAGATAGTGGAGGAATTTCTCTGATCTCTGTAACCAAAACTTAAAAAAAAAAATCAGACACACAACGAATATGGTGATAATTCTGGAACCCCTCCTCACTGTCTCGAAGGTCTCGCCCCTTCGTCTCTTGCACTGAAGCTACAATTCCCGCCGTCCGCGACCCCAGTTCTTTTTATGATATGACAAAGGCCTTGAGGATCTGGCGATAGCTGAAGTCACAGTTTCCAGAGAACTTTGCTTGATTTAGAGGCGTACGCTGCCCCATTTTCTCTTGAGCGTGTAAGAAGACTAAGAATAACCCATCCTCTCTACTTGGTGTTGGGTACATTTTCAATCTGGCATGCCAAAATTCCCAACTCCAGGGTGAGAAATAAATCTGTTTCTTTGAATAGCAACAAGAACGATGGGTAAGCATGTTACAGGGGTGGGTGACGAGGGCGGGTAGTGGCGCTAAATGGAATTTTATGTTCCTATGAACCATTCAGTGCAAAATGATGAGTCCTGCCTGATTAAGCAATGCTAGCGTTTATGGCGAGAAAATGGTTAACCGTAGAGCACTCTCTTAAGGTATTTAAGGTATGTGAATGCTTTGCTTCTTTACTGAAAGCACATCAGGGAAATGGATGGTGCATCTCATTTGCTTCAGTCGAAACAGTTTAAACTGTCATGGCTTCTCGAGCGGGGAGCCTGCTTCCCTCCTCTCTCTCTCTGCCTGCCTCTCCGTCTACTTGTGATTTCTCTCTGTCAAATAAATCTAAAAAAAAAAAAAATAAATAGCTTCTAAAGTAAAGAATTATAGCTTCTACAGTAAAGAATTATACCTACAGTATGTTCTTCCGCAGGTGGTGGCCAGGCCCCTATCAGCTTGTCAATTTCTGACATGGGGTCGTCACTATCTCACTGGACAGTAGGCTGCTGGCACACATAGGAAGGGGTCACAGCCTATGGAGTTTCCATTTTTTTAAGCCAAGGCGCTAGCGGTAGCAGAATCTCTGAATGAATCGCATTTAAATGGGGTTAGGAAGAAGAGCAATAAGGTAAGAAGAAACGCTTTGAGAACGGCTATTCATGATCAGAAAAGCCAAGAGATATTAAAAAAAGATCACAGGCTATTACAGAATAACAGCTTTTTAAAGCAGTGCTTTGAAAACTAGAAGTAGAATAGAGACTAATAGACAAAGAATAAAGGCGGCTTTCTTTGGAGAGAGAGAATGTCTCCAGCAAGTGGAATGTGGTCCTGAGAGGTAGGCGCGCGGGAAGGCAAGCCCCGAGTAGAGGAGCTATTTGGTTCTCTCAGCGGCGATAGGTCTCCCAGATTAGAAGCATCAGTGCCCTCTGTTGTTAGCAAGAGAACTGCAGAACTGCCTGAACAGACCAGGCGATTTTGTCTTGTACACAGACCTCTCTCCAAACTGTAATTGATGGTCATCGGTCGGGAAAGGAAAAAGAGAGCAAGGAAGGGACAGAGGAAGGAACTGATCGATCTGTGGTCACCTTTGCATTATTGGAGCACTACGGTCCGAATGTTTAAAAGATGAAATGTATTAAATACATTGTTTTTTTCTGGCCTAGCTCTTTGAGTTTCTTCACATAGAGGGGAAGCTGTGATGTAAATTTAGTAATGATGAAGACCGGGTTCATAATGGGAAAGTTCTGGTAACTTCATCGTGATTCCTCTTTTGTGGTTGTTTTTGGTTTTTGTTTTGGCAAACCTCTTTTTACGCATCAGCATTCAACTTGGACGGAAAAACACTGATCCCGTGCTGTCCTTGGCCCAACGTATATTCCTCAGAGATGCTGCTTCTCTGTTGTCAACGTGGAAAGCACAGCAGAAAAGGCAGTGGAAACTTTTCCGAGACACTAACATAACATTAAAATGAACGTTGCTCCGTTATGTGTTTTACTAAATGGAAGATCACTCCAAAAATGACAACTTCATTCAAGCAGATCATCTGGAATTACATTAACCAGCTGCCGTTAAACAGCTGAGGACCACGGAGACCATTTTGCTCTGCACAATCCGGGGACGGGGCAAGGAGCTGTGCAGAACACATTGTGTTCCTTTCGACCCACACACGGTTCCTCCCCACCCTGCTTGTTGCCAAACACCGGGCTTTCTAATCACTTTGTATTCAGTCAGGGATCCAGGAAGTCCAAATCCAGCACACAAATGCAGAAGAGCTTAGCACAAGCAGCTTTAACAGGTGCCGTTGGTGAGGTTTTAGGGAACCTGAGAGACACGACAAACAATGGGCCGTGTTGGTCAGCGGCATCTGTTTGCACCGGTCATTGAACAGCAGTTTGCCACAGAGGCCGGTTAATTGATCCTTAAGTGATGGCATAACAGTGCAAAAAATAAAAATAATAATAATAATAATAAATATTTAGACACCTTAGCTGTGCTAGTCCCCTGCAAACAGATCGCTGTTCGAGGTCTCTTGTCTGCTCCCCCTCCTCCGTAGAGTGCCAGGAACAGAACGCAGTGGGGTAAAGAGCGTGTACCTGCTCAGAATTAAAAAGAACGGACGGGAGATCTGATGGAAGCAGGTGCCTTTCTATTTTGAAAATAATCAACGGGGCAATGCCACCGCATAAGCGTAGATATGGTCGGAGGGGGCACTGTCCTTGTCTGCTAGCATAACCGCACTCCAGCGGACCATGCCTGGGTGCCACATCTCCTGATTATTTCTAGGTTGTGAAGTCCGCTTGGGTTGGTGGTAGATTTGCTCTCCTGGCCACACTCCGGCTGGCTGTTCTCCATAACAACACTTGATTAGAGTGAGTTTGGAAAAAAGTGGCTAAAACTACAATATCCTTCCAAATCCTATCACTGTTTAGACACAGGGATGACTTCTATTCCCCCTAAGGAAGAGGAAATTGGGAATTGACAAAAAGTTCATGAACCTCCATGCATACCCTGAGCCAGTGCCACAGGAAAACCTTAGAGGATCCTGTGTGTTTAGATAGAGCAAACTGCAGAAGAAACTTGAAAAACCTGCATTAAGGTAGAAAACAGCCTACATAATAGTTCTATTAATGTTCAGGCTCTTGGTTTGGTACTGATAGTAGAAGAAGAGAGAGAGAGAAGGGAGGCTGCCTTTTAAGTTCTTGGAAATTACAGGGGGAAGTGTTCGCTTCTGCAGTTGGGAAAACATTTGACGATTTTGTATGTTTTCCTTATTCTTCTCGTTCGGGATAAAAAATGAGGTCAGTGCCAAATTAGAGTAGTTCAACATTTGGTATCACAAAATGTCCATTTCTTTCCTGTCTGGGTAATGTGGATTAAAAAATGTGATACTTGTAACTGTTCCGAGGAGGCCTTGATCAAAGGTGTACATTTACAGGTGAATTGAGTCTCCGCTTGATGATAAATTCCAGCTTTACTCTCTGCTTCAAAAAGCCTTTTCTTTTCTAAACTATATTTGAAAATCAATGATTATACCCCAATATGGTATTATTAGAACACATGCACATTTAAGTGTTTTTGTTTTGTTTTGTTTTAAAGGTTTTATTTTTTATTTGACAGAGAGAGAGAGTTCACAAGTAGGCAGAGGCAGGCAGAGAGAGAGAGGGGGAAGCAGACTCCCCGCTGAGCAGAGAGAGCCCGATTCAGGAGTCTATCCCAGGACCCTGAGATCATGACCTGAGCCAAAAGCAGAGGCTTTAACCCAGTGAGCCACCCAGGTGCCCCAAGATTTTTGTTTTAAGAATAAGGACCCTATTTCAGGAGTATTTATTATTCAAAGCATACATGACCAACATCCTAGATTTAATCTTTATAAAATCTCCTTTCTAGTTCATTTGCGGGAAACCAAAGCCAAATGGAGTTGATGGAATAAGCAACATTATAAACAACACTGTATACAAAATAAGGGTGAAATTTGGTGGGACAGCACTCAGGAATCATGTGGGGTTTTTTGTTTGTTTGTGGGGGTTTTGTTTGTTTGCGTCCTGAACATTGGTGTTCCTTGAATTATACCAAAACGCCATTTTCATAGATTAATCAGGTTTTCCTATTTGAATATACTCTTTCTTTAAGTTGGTTCACTTCTCTCACTGTAAAAATCAGTAAACTGAGGCTTAAGGAGATTGAATGACAGTCCGAAGTTCATAGGAGAGCCCAGATTGGAGAGAAAGAACCTATAGATATTTTGGTATTAAGCGTCTATAAAGTGTTTGATAGAAGCGTAATTCCTAGTTTAGAAGGATATGCAGTGGTTGTTGCCTGTACGTTCAGTTCTTCCACATTCCTGTATCAGGGATATCTGGAGAAATCAGAGAGAAACTGCTGGTGGGGGCAGGGGCGGGGAGGGGGCAGGGGTTCAGCCCTTTCATTACACCGTGTTTTGATGATGTAAAGGAGCCTTACCAAGGGACCGAGCTGTGCAGATTATCTCGTGAGGACCCAGCACTGGGACAAAGGTAGGCGAGCACTCCTCTTATTTTATCTGTGGTCTTGCCACCCAGTGGGTTGGGGGATGGAAGGACATGCTGGAAGAGAAAGAGGAAGCCTGGTAGAACGCGAGCCATGACTTTGGAGTTGTCTCGCTCTGCCACTGATGAGCTGACTTGTTCCAGGGCAGTTTCAATAACCTCTCAGGGTGTTGGTTTCAGAATCCATGGGGCCGGAAAACTAATACTATTTATTTCACAAAGAGGTAAAGGGGTTAAAGGAGATGATGCATGTACGAGGATTTGGGAAGCTTTAAAGCGCTATGTTTGTGCTAGAAATGAACAAAATAAAACAGGTAGGCCTATAAAATGTGTCAATCCCATTAGGGCCAGTTTCCTGGGTTCTTAGATGAGGTTTCCTTTGCTAAGTCCTACTGATCGTTACTGATATTAATCCCAGGCCTTTTGAATATGTTGAAGAAAAAAAAAATTTAAGTGAAATTAAGCTGTTTTAAGGGAAATGTTTGGAATTTTATGCAAATAAGAATGACAAAGCAAAGACCAATAGTGTGTGTGTGTGTGTGTGTGTGTGTGTGTGTGTGTGGTGTGGGGGACATAGTCCACACGCGGTTCATGTATTTGATGAGTAGGCAGTTTCTGGCTTCGGGAACGGATTCTGGTTGCCTTAGTGTGACGGCTCTCTAAGATCTCCAAGTTAAGGGGTGAAGACCCAGTGGGTGCTTTTAGTCTTTCTTCAGAGGTTCACCCCAGGCCCATCTATTTATACAGACGAATTGTCAGCTACAGAGTATAAATGAATGATATACTCTTACAAGTGATTCCTTTAAAAATTAATAAAACTGATCTGCACTTTCCAATTTGATCCAATTCTTGTTCTGTTATCATATAAGAAAAAAAATGCTATGAAAATGAAGAACTTTAAGCAAAGAATTCTTTTAGAAAGTTGGCTTCGACATCTCTTCCACTTCCACTTCTGTGGATACCAAAGTGGAATGTAGAACATGATATGCATGAAATGCCCATGAGCTGATTTTGCCTGTAAGTATCCATGCTTTCTCGGTTCGGTCTTCTTTTTCTTTTAATCAGCCTCCCTGGGGCCTTCCTTACCTTCCCCCCATCCATGCAAAGCATGTGTCGTAGCAGAAAAAGCACAGCTGCCAGTGACAGAGGGTCCCGGGGTCACATCTTGGTTCTGTCACGTAGTGTCTGGGTTTTCTTGGGTCACTTAATGTCTGAGTTTCATTTCCTTTTATTCATTTCTTCCCAAAATGGAATCATGATACTATCTATTTATATATATATGATTAACATTAAATTAGATTTTTTACACAGTAAAAGAAGGCTATTGTTATTTTGATCTCACCGAACCTCTTGGAGGCGGAACAGAATCATGTATGTGAAGTGCACGGCATAGTGCCGGGGACATAGGAAGCGCTTGACAAACAATTTCTGTTTTTCTTTGATGAAAACTCTGCTGTAAAACTTACTGAATCCTCTATCAAATAATAATACCACTTGATACTTATATATTTCTTTACAATTTTCGGAATGGGTTTTGTACTCAAATAACTGCCCTATAAGGAAGACTGACATATAACTATAAATCACCGTAACAGATTAAAAAATAGTAGCCACACTGTTGAGTCTGTCTTGCAAAGATGAGGAAGCGGAGTACAGCGAGCTTAAGTAACTCGGTCAAGGACAAATTCCTCGTAAGGGGCGACGCTGACTGGAAGGTGGTGTCGCCTCCCCACCAGTAGCCCAAGCAGCTTGCATGGCTCGATGCAGGGACCTAGAGCATGGGCAAAGGGGGTCACCGCAGCCTTTCACCGCAAGAGGGTAAAGATTCCTTTCCCTAGCACAGGGGCCGGAACAGAGCAAGTACTGGGTTAGTGTTTATGAAATGAATGAAAGAAGGAAAAGCCAAATTCAAGAGCAGATGAGAAAAGTCAGGGAGTGGTATCTTTGGGAGACCTAGCTCCAAATGACTGTCCTGTGCTGAGTCCTTGCATGGTCCAGCCGGCCATTTCTGGAGGAACTTAAGACTCTCTTTTTGACCCTAGCTAAGTAGGCTGCAAACTTTGGGAAATAGAGCAGAAACAGAGGCATTTGCTAATATGGAACCAAAATTAAAACCTGCTCAGGGAACTACAGAAAAATGTACTTGCCTGATCTCACCTGGAGAGCGAAACAAATGGGTACTAGAGAAAATCTAGTCAAATGACATCATGAAGGCTGATGAAGCTCCAGTGGCAGGAAGCCAGCAATATTGCTAGAAGAACAGATGGAAGATGGGACACATTTGTAGCCAAAAAGAGACTACTCATAGGTAACACAGCATGCATTGCCAGGAATAAAGATGGTGAGACGCAGAAATAACCTCTATAAGTCCTATGTTGTGTGCATTTCTCAAACTTACTTTTTAATTGTTGCCTGTATTTTGAAACTCTTTGGCGACGGTCCGTGGATTCCTAGCGGTGTTGAGCCTTTGCTCTCGGGAGTGTGTTCAGGGGGCGTGGCTGTGTCTGCGTGTGCGACGCAAGCACGCAGGGCTAGACTCTGATGAGGTAAGGGGTTTGATTGAAACATCAAATGAGTTACTCTCTGAATATTGTACAGTTGATGTTTACTCTCTAAGGAAGAGATGTAGGCTTACATCTCTCTTGTGTGTAAATATTTTGCTTAGCACCTAGTACAGTGCTAACAACAATGTGATAAATGCTTTCCAGGCATAGTATAAGTAAATAAATTGATCTGATGCCTTGAAGTTTGGTGGTATTCCTTATTTTCTTGCCATTCGTTTAGACACAAAGTTAAAGAGGCACTAGCAGATCATGCATTTCTTACTCTCCCATAGTTTCTTGGATTGATCCCTTCAGCTTTGTTCTCTTAAAGCACTTAACCCTTTCATACCTCTCTATCAGCACCTTAGTTGAAAAGAGGGATCCAGAATAAAGGAACAGACCCACGCTCCATTGTGGCACCAAGTTCAGAGCAATCGCAAGTAGAGGAAGGTCTGAAACCTGGCAGCTGGAAATAGAATGGCTAGAGCACGGTCAAGTGTCCTAGGAGTTTCCTAATTAGGAAAACTGGAATATTATGAAGATTATCGTCAAGTTGAGGTGGGCTACACTCTAGGAAATGCTGAGCCCAGCCCTAGCACACGATCAGCTTGTGACCCGTAGCGACGCTGACCATGAACCCGACGGGGGAGGATGGGGACGATGCTGGCGATGGGAGAGCGCTTTGTGGCGAACAGCCTGCTGGGCAAACTCTTGAACGGAATCATGCCAAGATCTGCTTCTGGTTTATGTTTCTGGGTCCAAGACTTCCTTCAAATATCCTCTTTGTTCTTGGAAAATTTTAAGCCAACCCTCTAAATTAAATTACCCTGAAGACCAGTAACTTTGTGTTTTTAATATGCAGGATTTACTAAATTGTATGGCATAGCCAGAGACACGGTTTTATGACTGAGCTGTTTATCCTATGATACTCAGGGGTCACTTTGAGGATGGTGTATTGTTTTGGCCACCTTGGCCCACATTCCTACCACTCAGAGCAAATGTCTAGATTGTGCCTGTGTTGTAACTTTTTTTTTTAAGATTTTTTTTTTTTTTTGGACAGAGATTACAAGTAGGCAGAGAGGCAGAGAGAGAGAGAAAGGGAAGCAGGCTCCCTGCTGAGCAGAGAGCCCGATGAGGGGCTCCATCCCAGGACCCCGAGATCATGATCTGAGCAGAGGCTTATTAACCCACTGAGCCACCCAGGCGCCCCATCCATATTCTAACTTTTTCTGGGATCGACTTCTTTTCTCATACTTAGCAAATTTGGCAAAGAGAGAAACTTGTGCTGTATGCCACGGGGGCAAATTCGTGTCTGCAGTTGGAAAGCACACCTTTTACAGTGAGCAGTAGTATAACTAGCAGCCTCTGTGCCTGGGTTTCTAATGACTCTTCCCGCAAGGCTGTGACTTACCAGAGGAGGAACTCGCGCCATGAAGCAGGTAGACTGGAGGCTGCAGACCTTGTGGGAGTTAAGAATTCTGTCTTTAATAACTGAAGCGAAGTAGAGACACACTATCCTTCTCATTCAGTGCACATTTTGCGTGTATCAGGGAAGGCAGAACTCTCTTTTCTTGAGGTAAAAAAAATCTCCCAAAACTTGGAAGTTTGAGTTTTTTTGTTGTCTGGGCAAGTCCAACACCAGAGGGCGATGTGAACACAACATTTTAACTACTTTTTAAATGAAGTTTATTTTTGGTATGTCAACAAAATAAGCATATTGTGTGTTCCCAACCCTTAATTTTTCTTTGTAGGTTTTTTTTTCTTAGTAACTGAAATTTTATTCATTCTTCTCATTTTTTTCCCTTTTCAAACTACTGAAAGATTAAGAACTCCGTCATTCCTTTAACTGGTATTTATTGAGTACCTACTATATGCAAGATAGGCAAGATCGCATATTAAAGGTTTAGAGAGGGTCAGTGCAGGAATGCGTAAAGGCTCAGTGAATAAGTATTTATCAGTCAACTGGCAAATACAAGCCATTCTGTCAGAGGCTGTTAAAATGAATCAGGAAGCTCCTGTCCTCAAGGAACTTACAGTCCATTGAAAAAGGGTGATTCTAGGCTTCTCTTCTGTCATTAAAGACAGACTCTTCCACTGGGGCACCTGGGTGGCCCAGGCGGTTAAGCACCTGCCTTTGGCTCAGGTCTTGATCCCGGGATCCTGGGGTCAAGCCCACATAGGGCTCCCTGCTTAGTGGAAGCCTGATTCCTCCCTGCTTGTGCTCTCTCTTGCTATCTCTGTCACTATCTGTTTCTCAAATAAACAAATAACATCTTAATAAAAAAAAAAAAAAAAGAAAGAAAGAAGAAAAGACTTTCACCTGCCCTGAATCTTTCCTACCATCTTTCAAGGCTTAGCTCAGAAAACCCAACTCCTTCCTACCTGTCTCCCAGGTAGAATTGACTGTGTCCCACTAAGAGTGTTAACGGGGGCGTTGGGAGTGGCTGGAGCAAAAATCCCAGAGGTAGGAGTGCTTTCGGTATGTTCAGGGGAAATGGAGGTTGGTATACCTAGGCTTTTTGATGCAGAATTATGAGAAATATGCCAGGAAAGAGGATTATGTCAGATTGTGAACAGACTTGAATTTCGGGTTACAAGAATCGTGATTTTGTTCCATAGCAACAGAAAACATGGGACAGAGTGCTTGAGAACAGCGTAGGAGTTGAAAAAGAAGCAGAGAAATGGAGAGACCAGTGAAACCACTCATTAGGAGGTTCGGCCATTTGGAATTTAATGTTGAGAATATAGAGATGATTTCACGATAAAACCAGCAGGTCTTAGAAAAACTTACATATTTGTTCTCATCACTTACATGCACAAGTGTGGTATTTTTTTGATGACTGAAGAGTTGGAAAACCTACTCTTCGTCACGACAGTGATAATTCAGCGCTCCGTAGGCATGCGCCCAACGGTACTTGGGTTCATTCATTTGGAAAGCAGCTGTTGAACATCTTCTGCCTGGTCCTGAACTGTGTTCCAGACATGCACAGATGAGCAAGACAGGGTTCCTGCCTTCAAGGAGCTTACAGTTGAACGTGGGAAATAAAACTAGGTGCAAACAGAAATGAGAATAGAGAGGGAAGACAGGATAAGCTATGCCTCCAGGGAGAAGATCTTTCTGAGTTTCCGGGTGACAAAGAGATGGGGGAGGGTGTGTTACAGGCATGTTGGGACAGGGTTGTGGAAGTCCACATGTGTGGTCACACAGGATTACGAACAGGTATAAAGAGGTTGTTCTAGATTACGCTGACCCCAGAGAGAACTTCAGGTTCTCTAGGAACGGCTGTCTCTTTACACAACGTTCTGTTTTGCTCCCCAATACGGTTTTGTTACGTTGGACAGTCTTCCCCTGTTGGGGACAAGATTGTGAAAGAAGACAAAAGGCACAGGAGAGGGGCTGTGATAAGTCAGTGCCAGTTGCCCGGCGGGGGAGGGGGAGAGAACCAGTTTCTTATATGATTAAAAAAATTTCTACTGAAAATTAACACTTTAAAATCTGTCCAATAGAAAGTTAACTCAGAAGGTGAAAAAATTGAGGAATGTCAATATATATAAAATCTCATGTTGATAAATGGGACATGGTAAATTCAGAGCCATTCCAATAAATGTCAAGTTTGATACAGAACACCTTTGCCTGCAAACAATTTCTCGGCGTGAGGCCGATAGTTACAAATAAACATTGGAACCCTTTAAGTTCTTGGTAATTTTTTAGTGACTGTGTTGGTTTTAGAGAAAGGTGTGTGGGAAGCATTATTTTTTCCACAACATCAAAGACAGGGTTACCTTTCCTCCTTCTTTTTTATGATGTTAAGTACATTCCTTTGCAGGCCTTAGAAATCTCTCTAAATCCAAAATTGAACAAAAAAAGGCCTCCCCTTGTGATTTTTTTGTCAGGCTGATGAAGCTGTATAGAAATGTAAATGAAATATAAGAAACGGTCTGTGGAAGCTAGGGCTGCTCTTCTCTCTTAACCCTGGCTCCCTTGTAAAGAATTTTGCGAAATCTCCGATTTTTCTTTGCGTGTACGTCTCCTGTGTAAGGGCATTTAATTAGCCACAAGTTACAACAAAGATTTTGAAAGGAAAATATATCTGTGGTGCCGATGCCTTTATTTTCATTCGGCGAGCGGCTACATTTTAACTCCCTTATCAAGAGCTGCATGAACGACCCAGACGAAATTGGGAACATCTCCACAGTGTTTGACAAATAGATTTTTTGTAAACTGATTTAGCCTTTTCCTTGTTTGCATTTCATTATATAGCTGACTTCATGTCACAAAATCGGTATTCATTCAAAATAGAGAATTTAGAGATAGGACTGTAGCCTGATAAAAAATATTGCACAGGTCAGGCCTATTAAGCATAAAATAATAGCAAGTCAGTGATCCGAGGGGTGGTTCTTCAGCAGGGAAGGGGCGAACATTCCCGAGGTCAGGAGTCAGACTCAGGACTGAAGACGTGGCGGTGGCCACATTTACAAGACAATCTGCTGGGAAAGGAGTGAAGAATGCAGGCATCCGCCTGGATAGACTACAGAAAAGAGACAGGTTTGCCATTTGCATTCAGCCTCATTCTCTGGAGGGGCCAGAGGTGGGAATTTTAGGTTTAGCTGTGTCTTGGTCTGTTCTGAGACTCTTACTCAGGAATTGGGGTTTCCATGGATATAAAAGAGCCTTCGTAGGGAAATCGACTTTGAAAAGAGGGTGAACGCGGTGACTGTGTTTTCGTTTTTCTTCTAAATCCTTTGGTTTGGACCAGTGGGTCTCAAATATGAGCATGTGTTGAAATCACCTGGAAGATTTGATGAAACAGATCTCTGGACCCCTAGGGGGTGGGGGTGGAGGGAGCGGTTCCGGGTGGGGCCTGAGAATTTACATGAACAGTTTCCAGGTAATCTTGATGCTTGACTTTGAGAAGCAGCAATGTAGACTCTCCGAGTCAGCCCACAGAGAATCAGACATTAGCATTTCAAAGCACCTACCAGGAAATCCACTGGGCAAGGGTCCTTGGCAGCTCTGTTGCTAAACCTCAAGTAGCTGGTCGGTAAGAACATGGAAGACAGTTTATGTATAGGAATCTTCCTTGCTAAGTGTTATTAAAAAAATAAAGCTATAATTGCATGACATCTTATTCTTGCCTCTTTAGGAATTCCTTTCTATTTCCCACAGCCAGGCAGCTTTTTAGTTCAGTTTAATGAGTCTTTGGAGATCACCTTTTGTGCACTTGTCCTAAGAGCTGGGATTATTTATAAAGATGAACAGGACACAGTTTTATTCTCAAGAAGCTTATAGTCCTTGGAGAATCAGACGACGAGGAGGAAAACGTCAATAGCATTTGGTTAGTGGAGCTGATAGAAGATGCTGGGGTCTCTGTCCTACAAGAGGCCTCCTGACCCCCCAGGGTGAACCAAGTATTAAGGATAAGTAGGATTTTGCTAAGCAGAAAGAACAGGGAAAAGGAGAGAAAAGTGAAACACAGGCAGGCATCTTCAGGAGTCTGCCAGCAATTTGAAAGTTCTAGAAGGTTTTACTTATAAATGAGCAGATTTCCCTCCTCTCTTGGATCTGACATCTGCTTTACCCATTTAGCACTGCCCCCCCACCCCAGTTCTCAGTTCCATTTGTGATTATCTGTTAGAGTCCTAATCCATTCATTGTAAAACCTTGCAAACAATGAATAAGAATATAGAGAAGAAAATGAAAAGCAACTAAATCTCATTGTTTATGATACCATAATAATAGTCCATTTAAGCATATCACATCTGTTTTTATTCTGAAGCACAGTGTTAGAATATACTTTTTTTTAATTAAAGATTTTATTTATTTATTTGACAGAGAGAGATCACAAGTAGGCAGAGAGGCAGAGAGAGGGGGAAGCAGGCTCCCTGCTGAGCAGAAAGCCCGATGCAGGGTTCGACCCTGAGATCATGACCAGAGCCGAAGGCAGAGGCTTTAACCCACTGAGTCACCCAGGTGCCCCTAGAATATACTTTTAAATGATGCTTAACATCTTAGTGATTAACACTGTGTAGGTCCCTTTTTTCTCCGAAGTGCTTGAATGTCATAGACTTAATTTTAGTTAAATTTTAAAGAATGCTGGATCCATGAAAATCTGGCTCCTCGGCATGACGTCACATGAGAGCTGAGGCCCAGAATGCTTTTCAGGTGGACTGAGCCCCTGGAGATAATGCTCAGCTTCACCTTTTTTTCCCCTCTCTTTCTCAACGTGGGTTGCAGAATTTGAAATCACCAGTGGACTTTTCCCCCCAAACACCACGGCTGGGATACTGCCCTCAGAGATTCCGACCCAAGTGAGTTTGGGCGAGACTGAGGCTTCTGTCATTTCACAAATTCTCCCTGTAATTCCAGCCCGCAGCTGCATGATCTCATTCTGTGATTACTGTTCGGCTCGAGGACCAGGACGTTAGCATGGCCTCGGGAACCAAAACCTGATGCTTCATCCGCAGGACTAGAGTAGGTCTAGAAGTCACTTGCATTTAGTGACTGGACTCGTAACGTGGGCCACCGACACTTCTGCAGGTTAGAATAGTTTTTATACACTATATATAAGAGTAATCCTTCCTTATAGTTGCATAATTCAGAGGGAGCTTGGGTTTACATGATCTCATTTGTTTATGTTAATACCTGATGAAGTACGTGGAACAAGTATTTTTTTTCTCCTCTCTTCCTTCTTGTTGATTGTTATTCTTTTTTTTTTTTTTTAACTCTAATTCCAGTATGCTTAATCTATGGTGTTATGGCAGTTTAGTTGCTATTCTTAATGGATGGGAGCACGGAGACAAAACCTTCAGGTACTTGCCCAAGATCACTAAGCCAGCAAGCCAGAAAGCTAGGATTGCAACTAGGTGGTCCAGTATCCACATTCATGCTTTTTCTTTTACTTCCTTCATGTGGTTCAGTCATGATGACATAATGATGCCAGGTCCTGTGCTGAGCAGTTTACCGCTGGTTCTCCCGTCTCAACTTCGGCAGCGTATTGAATGCGCCTGGAGAGATATACAAAAATCCTGATGCTGGAGATTATAAATTGATTGGCTGAGGTGCAGCCTGAGGATCACACTTTTTCAAAGGTTGAAACCACTGCTCTGTAGACCATTTCATTTAATCCTCTTAACAACCTGTGGTGAGAATCACCACCATGTTAAAAAAAAGAGGAGGTCAACCCACCAGCCCAGGAGCCCACCAGCGAAAGCCTGGTAGAAGCCAGACTTGAACCAAGGAACAAACAGTGTCTATAGCTTGTCCAGTAACCATATCTGTCCCTCAGGATTTTCAGGTTTTTCCTTCAGATCTTGAATCAGGAAGAGCTGAGTGAAATCAGTGAACACAAGAAGGAAAAAAAAAAAACAACACTGAATTTAGGATTTTCTAAATGTTCAAGAACCATATTCCTGTCTTTGAATTAGCCGTAGCAGTCAGAGGCAGTCATTTATTTGTTTGTTTGTTTGTTTATTATTCCTTATTTTGGCTTTTGTTGTTGTAGGATTGATTCATAACACTCAATGCGTTGACACATGAACTTTGAAAAACCTGGTCGGCAGTAAGTGAATAACAAAGTGAATTCTGAACAATCTGTTATAATAGAAGCTCTGTGTTCCTAAGACTGCTGCTAAAGAATTTTAAGGCAAAAAAAAAAAAAAAAATTAGTGATCCTCTAGCCCAGTGTTTCTCACACTTTGGCAAATATCAGAATCTCTTCCAGGGGTTAATAAAAGAGATTGCTGGTTCCAACCTCTAACTTCCAGCCTGTGGGGCCTGAGAATTTGCAATGCTAACCAGCTTTCCAGTTGATGTACATTCTGCTAGTCTGGGACCCACACTTCTACTACTATACTAGCCCAATCACATTCTTCATTGAAGCACCATGAGATGAATGTTATGGCCAAGGTTACAGATGACTAAGAAGAATCACTGTTTCTTTTCTTTTCTTTTCTTTTTTTAAGATTTTCTTTTTTTATTTGACAGCAAGAGAGATCACAAGTAGGCAGAGAGGCAGGCAGAGAGAGATGGGGAAGCAGGTTCCCTGCTGAGCAGAGAGCCCGATGTTGGGCTCGATCCCAGAACCCTGAGATCATGACCTGAGCTGAAAGCAGAGGCTTAAACCACTGAGCCACCCAGGCGCCACAGAATCATTGTTACTTAAGCCTTCTTTCCACCACATGTCACTTCTCTGGGCAAGATTGGGGAACTTGAGTTTTTTTTTGTTTTTTTTTAAACTCTTACCCTATAAAGCAGCTGCATATTAATTTGAGGGGATAAATATTTGCGTTAAACTACTGTTTAACTCTTTAGAATCAGCAGATTTGGATGAATGATAGAGTCTAGAAAGGCTACCCATTAGATGCTAGAAGCTGCCACTTTGGAATTTTCCTTCTGCCGCTCCTTCTCAAGAAGAGATTAGTATAGTGACCCAGAAAATCAAGCTCGTAAGTAAATCATTCAGTTACCTGAGACCAGGCAGGGCTACATGAGGATGTAGGTTTATTTATAAATATGATTTTAAATATGATTCAAAACTAGGAAGTATTTGTTCTATAGCCTCTCTTCTGTGGTGGGTTGGGAACAGGGCAGGGTTTTGTCATGACTGTGCAACCCCTTTTTAAGGATAAAACAAATACTGGGGCTCCTGGGTGGCTCAGCCAGTTAGGCGTCCAACTCTTGATTTCTGCTCAGGTCATGATCTCAGGGTCCTTAGATGGAGCCCTGTATCAGGCTCTACACTCAGCAGGGAGTCTGCTTAAGATTCTCTCTCCTGGGGCGCTGGGGTGGCTGAGTGGGTTAAAGCCTCTGCCTTCAGCTCAGATCATGATCCCGGGATCCTGGAATCGAGCCCCACATCAGGCTCTTCACTAAGCAGGGAGCCTGCTTCCCCCTCTCTCTCTGCCTGCCTCTCTGCCTACTTGTGATCTGTCTGTCTGTCAAATAAACAAATAAAATCTTAAAAAAAAAAAAATCTCTCTCTCCTTCTCCCGCTGGTCCTTCACGGCTCATACACTCTTTCTCCCTCTCAAGTAAATAAATAAATAAAATCTTAAAAAAAAAAAAAAAAGAGTGAAGCAAATACTGAGAAACACAGTCACCATTTTCTCTTTATCTACAGGGCAAGGGAGGGAGAGGAATTAAAAAAATAGTAATACTTCTTTCCTCATGAGTTTAAATATAGTTTCATTTAGTGAGTAGTTGATTCTGAAAGACTAAATATATTGGAGCCATTAAAATACTGACTGACGGAAGCTCAATTACAAAAAACCCAAGCAGCATGAATGTGATGATTTTGGCCAAAATCAGCCATTTCTTGGGCAAATATTTCTTGAGTCTAAAATGTCCAGATTACAGTGCTAAGTACTGCATATATTATTAAAAACTATCAAGAAGTTTTCTAAATGGAGAACACACACAGAGAGCACAGCCCAACGTACCTTGATACAAGCCAGTTAGAGGATGTCGATAGTGCAAAGCATTATGGGACACAGGAGGGAGCCACTGATTCAGTCTGGGGACCCCTGGATAGAGGAGACATTTTCGCTGGCCTCCGAGGATCGGAAGGGTGTTCTGTGTACTCTGTAAATGGTGTTGCTAAGCATTGTAGCTAAGTGACAGCCAAAATTAAGAAGAAGGGAATAGTTTCTTTGCAATACCACCTGGTTTATTTATAAGTATGTTAACTTTCTCACTCAGTAAGAGCTCATGAATTAAGTCTGGTAGAAGTAAACAAAATGTTTACATTTACATACTGTACATCTCCAAGTATTGATTGGGATTGAATAATTGAATAGGACTAACTGCTGAATCGGTGGGAAGGAAACCAATGGTGGGACCAAACTGGGAGACTCTGACCACAGAAAGAACCCATTAAAGCTCATACTGTCTCATTTAATCATCTTTGCTAATAGAGAAAACAAAATGTGGCCGTGTTTCCTTCAAGATCTTCCTAGCTGTCATAGAGCCAGGACTAAGACACCTGGCAGTATGCTGTGCATGTTGCTTCTATAGACTTCTGGAAAGACTGGAGAGATGAAATAGAATAATCCTGAAGAGAACATCAGTGTTTATAGACCTGTTACATTATATGAGTGGCTATAGTTCCTTTTTATTAATGATGAAATCTTGGAAAATTTCCAGACAAATAGGTTGATTTTAAATTTTAATTTAATTTTTAAAAATGCTGGTGCTACTGTTTTGTTCCTCCTTAGGTGTCTTTGTTCTTTGGCTTAGATATTCTAAACTATAGTTACATTACTTTGAAACTTGGGGAAGAGAAACTAATGAACAGAGGGATATACCAAACCTTTCTGTGAAATCAGTGATGGAGAGGGGACACTGAGACCGCAGGTTCCCTTTTTTGTATTTTACATTCTTATTACTAAGGTATATGTTTATCCTAGGAAATTTACACAGGGCCTGGTACAGATGGTGCTTATAAAATGTGTTTTTTCAGTAAGAAAGGAAGGGATATGGTGTACAATTGGTCAGAGCAGCTTTATTTCACTTTCCTAAAACAAAACTATTTTGGGGAGAAAAAATGTGTACTGGTGAGTGCTTTCTGTATTCCTGTGTGTCTTTTTTAAGAGGATGTCACAAGACTTTTGGGAAACTGCTTAAGATTAGGAGGGCAATACAAGTGGAATTAAAAAATAATAATAAGAAGAAGAAATTTAGGTCCTGACTTTGCAGCCTAACAATGGAAATGTCTTTGGACAAGCAAATAAACTATTGGACCTCAGTTTTGTCATCAGTACAATGGGGATAATAATAATGTAGTTTCTAACTGCTCCACAGTGTTGTTTTGAGGAACAAAAGATGCATGTGTGAAACTACATTGTTAATGTTAAATTATAACAAAAAATACTGGATATTCTAGTTATTAATTATAGTTAAAAATTTTCCTAAACAGCTTGACTTCTCTAGCTGGTTATACTTTAAAAATATAAAGTTCGAAAAATCTTCTTCCTTTGTTAAATTTTACTTCTTTGTGTAGAGTTTCAGTTCATCCAAGGGTGAATTAATCTGTTTCTTTTCTTTTCTCACTGATGAAAATTGGCTTTGATTTATTTAATGTTCTAATTCAAGTGGTAACTGAACTATTAAAAAAAAAAGTGAGATCTTTAATTATGTTATTTGCTTTTCTGTAACACAAAGTTTGATTGGATAAAGCTGCTGACACAAATAGCTATGTGTTTAGTGACAAACCACAGGTGAGCTAAGACCTCAGGGTTTCAGAGTGACTATTGTCCCCAGGTCCCCTATTGCATCACCATAATTGTTACTTTATTTTTTATTTTCTTTTTTTCCCCATTCCTGTTATTTTAATCTACCAGGAAAATGAGGAAGGAATTCTTTGTTGCTATATATATATATATATATATATATATATATATTTTTTTTTTTTTTTTTTTTTTGGTCTCTCCCTGATGTGATGTGTTCTCATCAGTGTCTTGGTCTTGAAATGAAACAACCAACAAAACATGCAGGACTTGGTTAAAGAATTACAGGCATTAAGAGAGGAAGAGAGTGGCCTAAAGGCAAGACCTTTGTCTTTTTCTGCTGATTAATTAAGTCCCTTCTTCCTCTCCCATAAGAAGAGAAATCCACCTCCTTTCTGAAAGTGTTTCAGTATTCAGTGCCGTTCCATAATGGCACGAAGAAATGGAACTCTGTGGCCATTCTTCATGGGAGCTTTGTCAACATTTAAGCAAGGAAACCCCGAATCCTTAATAGAGAAATTTTTATGTTGTATACAAGCGCCATCTTTGAATGCTTTTATTTTTTTTATTTTTATTTATTTATTTATTTTTAAAGATTTTATTTATTTATTTGACAGACAGAGATCACAAGCAGGCAGAGAGAGAGAGGAGGAAGCAGGCTCCCTGCTGAGCAGAGAGCCCTATGCGGGACTTGATCCCAGGACCCTGAGATCACAACCCGAGCCGAAGGCAGTGGCCTAACCCACTGAGCCACCCAGGCGCCCCTCTTTGAATGCTTTTATAAGAAAAGTATTTATTTTCAGGACATGTCTGGGATATGGTGATTTTCAAAAGCTGTCAGGTTAAATGGGAAACGTTTTCATGTTAGCCAGGTGAGGGGTATAGATTTAGGTACTGACATGGCAACATTGTTTTAATAATAAGATTTATTTTTCATTATCTCACACTTAGTCACTATGAATATTTGGAAAACGAAAGTAGGAAGAGGAGGAAGAAAGCGATCTCTCAGAAAACTAACTGGTCTAGAAGGGCTTGAGCAGTTGAAAATGGTGGACCTTGTCCTCTCATTTTTTTCTTCTTTTTTGTCTTTTTCTATTAGCTCCTTCCTTTCCACTGACTTCTTTTATATATAGAAAGATATAAATATATATAGATATACACACACACACATATAAATATATTTTATATATTTATATAAAATTGTATTTCTTAAAATTCCCTATAGTGCTCTAATAATTGAACCAAATTATAATCTTTACATATGGCAGCAAGACACCGAATATTAACATATGTCGTCACTTCATTCATTCAAGACATCTTCCTGTATTTTTCTGTAACATTGACAGGACTACTTACCAAGGGCCCTTGCTGGCTCTGGGGAACCGCTCAGTTTCACAGATGACGGTGAGGGAGAGGTTAAGGTGGGGAAGGGAGGGGCCACGTCATAAAACCCAGATCCCGAAATGAAATGATCGTCAAACTGTGTTTATGAAAGGACAACTCGGGTGCTTGGGTGGCTCCGTTGGTTAAGCGACTGCCTTCAGCTCAGGTCATGATCCTGGAGTCCCAGAATGGAGTCCCACAGCCCCATATCCGGCTCCCTGCTCAGCAGGGAGTCTGCTTCTTCCTCTGACCGTCTCCTCTGCCATTCTGTCATTCTCTCTCTCTCACATAAATAAATAAAATCTTAAAAAAAAAAAAGAGTACACCTAATTCCCTGGGGAGAAGAGAGAGCGAATTCCTGAATGTGTTTAGTGACAAACCACAGGTGAGCTAAGACCTCAGGGTTTCAGAGTGACATTCATCTCTACTTCGTTTTAAATATGTGACTCTTTTTATCTTTCTAGGCTTTTGGAGAAAGTAACAGACAGTTTGGTATATACTCTTGGGTATTTATCTCTTGGGATCTGATGTCCCTTGTCTCTTCCTTGGGACCTTTGCCCCCAGAGCACTCGTGTCTCTGCTAGAGTACCATGCACTGGTATATTATCAACAACTAGGAGATGAACATGAGTAGCTTGTTACTAAGTAAGCGCTGGGGAGAGGAGATGGGTAATCTTTTCTAATATGAGCTTTTCTACTACCTGAGTGTGAAACTTGGGTTAAGACTCTTAACCACTCTGGGCCTCAGTTTCCTCACCTATAAGGTGGCCAGGTTGGACTCACCATGCCGTGGCCCTTCCTTGTCCATAATTCCCCGTTGCCCAGACTTTGTGTTCTGCCCTGGATTAGTGGCCATTCAGTGTAACAAGAGCAAAGCCTTGTGAAGAAGTTGAGTTCTTGAGATATCTGATCAAAGTCGCTCCTGGGTGAATGAGCTTGTGCTTGGGATAGTAATAAAATCAACTGCATTATTGACTGAACTGCTGGGGGAGAGGGTTGTGGAAGAAAGCCTTAAAGGGAGAGAAAAGGACCAGGAGCAATGTCTCTGTCCCCTTCTTTTTGGTAAACAGAGGACAATGGAATGGTCTGGAGAGTCAGAGGCATCATCGAACATTTCCAAAGCTGTCTTCTTCACACTCCTGCATGAACACAGTGGTTGGCTGCATGGGGGACATCTTTTGTCCCTTCTCATTATCCTGAGCCTATATGTGCGGGGCAGTATTCTAGCGAGCAGCCCGTATCCTCTTAGGGCAAACAGGACCACTGTGTTCACGGGGGGCGGGATGGGGAATACTTTAACACTTCGTTTCCTTTTCTGCATGAAGCACCTTGAACTCCTTGCCAAAGATGATGGCCAAATGAACGGATAATGCCATTTCTTTAAATTTTTTTCTTTCTTTTAGTAAGATTTAAAAACAGCATGGCTAACATTTATGGGAGGCTCACTGTGTGAACAATGGCAGTAAAGTTTCTTATCCAAACTGAGGTACTCTGGAGAGTGTAAGGAGGGAAAACTGTAAATTATTAAGCTAGGACAGCTGGCACAAGTCAGAAGGTCTTGGCCCACCGGGTCAGGTGGTCTGTCCCCACCACCCCCAACTAGGACCAGACCCGGTGCTAAATTACTGTAAATGGAGTGCATCCCCATAACAGTTTTACAAGATTGTTCTTATTGTTATTCCCACTTAATAGCAAAGGAAACTGAGAGTTAGATCTGTGGCGTGACCCTAGGCCAAAGCCTCATCCATTGTAATTGGAACAGGAGCCCCAAGGTTGACTGCAGAGCTGCCTGTGAGACCTTCCCAGGGACGGACACCTTCCACCATCTCCTGACTTCGGCCAGGCATGACAGACAAGCACCCCTCATTAATTTGCCTTGCTTGGGGAAACCAGATTTTTATCAAATGTGCTCATTTATAAGAAAGAAGCTTAGAGGAGTGTGTCAGACAGTTCTAACATTAAAAAAAAAAAAAAGTAATAGGCTCTAAGCCTGTTTATATAGACACCAGATGCTGCAGGGCTCACTTAACACCCCCCCACCCTGCCCAGTGGTCCTTTGAAAATTTGGATGAAAGGGTTAAAGGGAACAATAGGAAAAGAGAATTTTCAAATAGAGTCCAAGAGTCCTCTAACTTAGGAAAAAACATACTTTGTGTGTTTTGATATTTCTTGGCCCGATGCATTTTTAACTTTGAATAGATGTTGAATGGGGTGTTTAAGATGGATAATTTGATCATTTTGCTAGTATCAAAGCAAGTATTGCTTATTCTAAAATCTGTCATATTTGTTCCGCTTCCCCCTCCCTCTCTGTCTCCACTATTCTCCCCTCCCCGCCCCCCTTCCTCTCAAAGTTAAGCTCCCCTTTATTTTTGGACAACACTATCACACACATGATTGAGTCAACAATTTATGGCTTTTAAAAATAGGGATTTTGTCCTCTCTTAGGTTTATTGTTTATCATAATCATCTTTCAAGTGAAAAGGCTAATTTACTCTTTCTATAGGAATATTTTAAGCTTGATTATCATAATATTACAGCTGCCTGAAAAGGTCTAAAACGGGACATTGACCTTGAATGTTTTCTGCATTTAGCTCATGGTGCTTAACATTCAGGAAAGAATATAACTGCAACTCACTTATTAACGTATAATCTCAAAATGTTAACTATTGCTCTGTAAATATATGCCACACAGGTTATAGGAAGCTCATAGGATACTAGAAAATGCATCTAGTAATTCACCAGGGTAGATATGTTGGAAATACAGTGTAACTCAAGTTGCTTTTCCCATTGGAGCTACTATAGTTTATAACTTAATCTTGCCTGATATTTTACCATGTATCTTATTAGCTTGATGAAATGAAAGTGAAATAATCCTAAATTAATTAAACAGAAACCGAATTGTCTCTGTTACTTTCTCTGTCTTCCTTTGGTTCCCACTCTCCCCACCCCCACTTTCACAAACCCTGAGAAAAGAGGTTTTGGTGTGTTATCGAGGTGAGGTAATTGCTCCCCAGAGAATGGGCTTTTTACATGGACTTGGTAATTTGGGAATGGGATGGATTTATAGGACAAGAGGTTTGTCAAAAGGCGAGGTTTTTATTAGTGCTTCTGTGGAAGTGATCACTTTCAGTCGAAATGATTGCTTCTTGCCAATCGAGACAATGATTTAAATATCAAAGCCTGTGCCCTAGAAATGAAAGGCAGCAGAAGATGAGGTATGATGAATTGATGGAGATTTGGTGGTGATAGAGAGGAAAGTAGTCATACTGAGTCTGAAAGTAGTCGTCACGTTCCCACTGGGAAAGGTGTGTTCTTAAGCAGGTTTAAAGCATAAAAGCAATCCCAATGCACAGATGAGGAAAAGAGGGGTAGGTACATGAGGTGACCTGCTCGGGGCCACCCAGGTCATCAGAGGACGCAGAAGGGATCCTGGTGTCTAAGCCTCCTGTTTGCCCAGCAGGACTCTTTTTTGCAGGGATGTTCATCTGTGGCTTTTCTTTTAGAGTTAAAGATAATAGTTTATAATAGTCTTGACTTGCTTTTTGCATTATGGCACATTATACTATACACAAGCTATCAAAGACAGCAGGGGAGATGGTTCAAAGAGTTAAAGAGCTTTTTTAAGGGTTTCTGGTCTTGAGGGAAAGATCCACAAAGGTAGGTTAGAAAACAATCGGAAAATCTAAATTTGTTATGCCTTGTTGAGTTTTAAATATTTAACAAATGACAGATGTGCAATATAAAATAAAATTTGCTTCAAAAATAGTGTGACAACTAGAAGCATTTTAAGACAGATTAGTCCTGTTAATTTTCACAAAAGGAAGATGGGAACTAAAAGTAGCTGTTAATATGCAATAATGGCAAGATGAAACATTTCTCATCATCTCTTAGCAGCATAAGAATTCACTGTTCGAATGTTTTAGGAAAGGATTCTGACTAAAATACAGTAAAATTTCCAGTACAGTAAACAGGAAGCTACGTGTTGTTTGCACTTGAGTTTTGCTTGTTGCCATTCTGTTCTTTCAAATGGAAATCAAGTATATTTTCTGCTGGTGTCTGTGCAGGAGTTAGGGCCTGAGGATGAAGTTGTGTGGGTATTTGTGACTGCATTGTTTAAGGAAAAAGAGATTGAAACTATGCATGGGCCCACAGCCTGGTGCATAATAGATAGATATTAACTAATTGATTAATATTCCATGTGAAATAGCCCTAAGAGGTTCTTTCATTTAGTCCCATTTTTTTTTCCTGCTTTGGGTAGACTCCTTGTGGTAAGATTGTGAAGTGTATTGACTGATTAGCAATATGTGTTTAGTCGAGGCTGTTTAATTTGTTTCATTTTTTCCCCAGTATCCTTTGTTGTTGAGATTCTAAAAGACGTATGCTCAGTATTGCTCATGATGTGTGTATTTCCTGTGATTATCCACTGTTTCCTCCTTCAAGGTGAGAAAACTGTGGCGAGGGAAGATTCTGAAGATGACTAAGCTGCGTGTTTATGAAATATTCTGGAAGCTGTCTTGCAGGTTTAGTGCAGTAGATGTTATTTTAAATTTCAAATTGGTTAAACTGGATTCGAGACAGTCCGTGTAATCTTAGGTCCTTGACTTGCAAAGGTGACACTCTGATCCCAAAGGGAACATACAGATCCGTGTATGTAGATACACTGGTATATTTCTGGTCGTTCAGAAAGCAGCTAGCTCAGTGGACACTGTACCTTGCACTGATGAAATATGGTTAGTGAGAGATCAGTGGGGACGATGCGCTGTCTGTTTGTACTTGTGTCTCTGTGAACACAGAAGAGACTGACACACGGAAGAGTCTAAACATGTCTAAAATATATACCAATGAGATCCAGTGGTTCCTAATGGGGCAAATCAGTACCCAAAAGGAAATAAGAAAATTCTGGGAAGTAAACGATGACTCCTATGAAGTGTGGTGATTTAAGGTCCATCGGTAAATAATTGACTACAAATCTTGTCTTTAAAAGGCCATTTCAAAGGAGTAATAAACAGGTTCTGTCACAGCATGATAATGCAAAGAAACTGAATACAGTGCAGGATTCTGCACAGGTGCAAAATTTGAATGTACTGAGTGCTTTAAGGTGGGTCGAGTACATAAAATTATTATTTTTTTAAGTGTCTTTAGAAAAAAATTAAAAAGGAACTCTGTTTTGGGGACATTGTTTAAAAATGTATACAACTGGATCTATTAATTACCCTGGGAATTTTAGTGTTCAGAAATGTAGATCATAATCTTTGAACCAAAGATGTTTTCTTTCATTCTGATGCTGTATTAGCTTCCATATTTCTTCAATTCTATTTTGGAAAAATCATGTTTCTATTCCAAATACCTCTTTATTTATTTTTTTTAATTATAAAATGATTACATGTCTCACTTTAGGTTGAATAGACAATCCTTTTTTTTTTGGGAGGTGGTGTCTGTAGAATGCTTGGATTTTCTTCTACATCTCAAAGCTCTTTTAATTCACTGCTCACAACCAAATTTACATCTTAATTGCAGAGTTCACATTTAACAATATAGACAGCATAATGCTACTGGTAATTAAGCTTTTACTACCTGCTTTTATACACTATTCTCAGGCACAGTTTTTGCTATGTGAGTTCTCATCTAAAAACTTGTAAGAATTTAGACCACAAATAAAAGGAATCAGACCCATATCTTAGATATGGTCAAATACATGGCAGGAAAATTGCTTTCTTCTGTGGGGGGACAAATCAGGTCTGTCATTTTTACATTCTGAATTTTAATGTGGCTGCTCTATTTTAGTGTTTTTGTTTTTTTTAAAAACCTAGAAAATCTGAAAGGGTTGAGAGAGAGTTGAGTTCTGATTTAGTGACTTCAACACACACTGAATATCTGAACTAATTTATTTTGATCTCAAAGATTATACTATTTATATCGTGGAACACTTTAGATGCAAAAGGTTGGTACCAGTAGAGCTGAATTACATCAAATTTGTGGGTCTTCTACTGTCCATAAGGGAGTAGTTTGCCATCAATAGCTAGCATCTATTCCAATATATTTGCTAGTATAAAAGAGCCTGTAGTTCCAAGTAGGACCTAAGAAAACTCTTTGTTATATGAAAACTAAGAACACATTCTACATTATTGAAGGGAAAATAACCTTCTCTTCTTACATCCTTAAAAAAAAAAATGTTTTTGATTGAGAATTCTTAGTTTGCCTAAATTGTTATCTCTTTGAAACTATTCCTTATAATGGCCAGACTGTGTGATGATTTACAAAATGTTTCTGCGTTGATTTTTTTTTTTTTAAAGCATTCAGGGTGTGTTATGTATAGAAACAAATATGTACACTGCATTTCATTTGGAAACTGATGTTTTGGATAAAATCATATACATTTGTATTTGCCTTCAAGTTTGGAAGCTTGTATTGAAATAAGTATGTGATTAAGAACACTTAGTGCACGGTGTAGTAATGCTCTCCAGGCAAGGCGGGGGGGTGGAGAGGAGACGCAGTCTGTATTTTGTCAAAATGCACTGAGATGGATTTAATGTACTATTTCCCCTACAGCCCTCAGACCCCCACCCCTGTAACTGGAGAAGCCAATTTGTCCTAGAGTTGTTTACCTTTGCTTTGAAAAAGCTATGCCTTGTGTATCTGTATGTAGAGAGACTGCACGTAAAGAAATGTTTACACACATAATTTGCATCGGCATCCTCTCAGTTTGGACGGAAGCACTGTTTCCTCTTCTGTAGTTGTGCAAAACTGCATTCCACCTCCGGGAGGACCCTCCCTGGGGCTCCCACGCCCCAACAATTTAGAAGACTGTCTTTGATTTTTTTTCCAATGCCCAGTATGGAGCAGGGAACCAGGAAAAGACGCGATTACGAATAAACGCGGGGGAGGGAAGTGGGCCACTGCCGAAGCGGCCGCCCCCGGGGGGTGTGAAACACAGACCCGGGCAGGACAAACTTATGCATTCTCTACCTTCCGCAGAACCCTCTCCCAAAGGCACCGAGAGTGTGCGTGCGTTCTTCTCCTCCAGGCAAAATGGGGCTCGGGTTGGACGCCCGAGACAAATCCCTCCAGTGCCTAGAGAGTTAAGTTAGTTGGGTTTCTTGTGTAGCTTCCCAGAACGAGGGAGAAAGACAGACCGAGAAGCGAACGCACGGTGCCTCCCGGGAGCGTCTCGATCGCCGCTGCGGGTCCCCGCGCCCCGTCCCCGGCCGCTGGCGGAGCCCGGTCCCCGCGGCTCCCCGCGCCCTGCCTACCTGCCCGGCCGCGCTCGCCGCCCGCAGCCTCCCGTCGCCTCCCTCCTGATTGGGCAGACGCCCCCCAATCGGCTGCGCGGCTGGGCCGGTGGGACTGCATATGTAAAGCCCTACTTCATATTAATAAGCTCCAATCGGGGCTTTAAGTCCTTGATTAGGAGAGTGTGAGAGCTTTGGTCCCAACTGGCTGTGCCTATAGGCTTGTCACTAGGAGAACATTTGTGTTAATTGCACTGTGCTCTGTCAAGGAAACTTTGATTTATAGCTGGGGAGCACGAATAATGGTTGCCGGTCGCACATGGATTCGGTAGAACTTTGCCTGCCTGAATCTTTTTCCCTGCACTACGAGGAAGAGTAGGTACCTTTTTCTTTCCTTTTTAAAACTCGCCGTGGGGGTGCGTGTGCGGGGGTGGGCACAGTGTATCTTTGCACACGGATTCAGGTAATGCCCTGGGTACGGTGTGTGCACGAGGGCTTGTTTGTGTCTGTCTTGTGCCTTTTGTGTTGAGGGTGATCTCCTAATTCAGTAAGTCGAGAATTGTTCTCTGACTACAATGTTACCTTTGAGGCAAAGCTCAGTGACTGTCAGTAAAACAGCTGTGTGACAGTCACTTCTTATTCAGGTGCTAAGAATAGGCACTTGGCACAAATGCTTAGTGAACTGTTAAAATGCATCTTTTACTAGGACCCATTTTCCCAAGGAAAGATGTTTTAAAATACAATATTCAAAATGATTTATACTATTGAGTGCCTCTTATGTATTTGCAGTTTGACAGATATTTTCAGCTCCCTGTCATTTCTTACCGAGCAGAGTTAGAGGCAAAATTGCACATTTACTAATTCTCCTTCAGAGAACAATTTAAAAACTAGCCCTGTGCCATTCAGGGCTAGAATAATGTTATTTGCATGGTTAGCGTTAAGTCAGCACTTAACTGACAAATCAGTCCATTAAGTAACATGAGATTTTCACACATTATAAATATTTAAGGGGAGGAAAAAAAAAAAAAAACTAAAGAAGAAACAGTAGTGACTTTTAAAATTTCCCCTTGAACAGACAACATTGAGATTGTGGATTTGTGTCATGGATCACGTCCAGAAAATAGGGAAAAGTACTTTTGTTCTTAGGTGCAGTTTAATTCGGATTCATGAATATCTTTATGCACATGGATTTGTGCGTCTATGTGTGTATATATCTTTATGCACATGGATTTGTGCGTCTATGTGTGTATATATCGGTACCTATATCTTTGGAACATTAAAGGTGGGGAAGAAGTGGAGGGGTAAGATAAGTCAATTAGGCATTCTTGTGTAGATGAGTAAGTCATAAACTTAATTTCAGCCCACTGTTAAGATAACATATTCGTCTACCCTGAGACCTGTCCCTGGATCATCTCTCTGTTGAGTCGGTTATACCGTTCTGCTTCCACATTACAGTAATACCAACTGTTATAATTCTGAAAAGAGTGCTCTTGGCACACATCTCTCTACAGATTGTGAAGAAAATCTGAAACTCTCGCCGAGGAGGCAGTGCATTATAGGTAGATGTCCACTAGCTGTCCTTTGTGACTGCGTATTGCATTGCTTTGTAATTAAGTAAGAGATGAAAAGTGACTCGCACTGTCAGTGGCTGCTCGTGTGTGTAGGGGTGCGAGTGTGTGTGGATCTGTCTCCGCACGCTTGCACGTGCCCCCCCACACACGTGTATGTGAGAGATCACACTCACATACACACTCGCGCAAGGGCTATTCTCCAAGAGATGGGCGTAGAAGGGACCGAAAGCTGGCAAGGTTGCATCCGGTTCGACAGACTCACGGCCAGAAACAACCTTAAATTGTGTGAAACTAAAAATGAGAAATAAACAAAGGTAGGGCTGCCCACTCAAGTGGGGCTTGAAGGTTAGTGCACCGGGGGTCATAGAACTGGAGGGTGTAAATGTCTTCCTGTCAGGGAGAAGGCTTTATCCACGCTCACCCAGATTCTGAACTTTCTTCGGTAAATAAATAAACAAAACAAACTTTAAAAATCCCCCAGAGGCTTCTTTTTAAAGTAGTTTTCTTGAATTTAACTTCTTATAGCTAATTTGAATAATTAGTTTAGATAAGCCTCTTAAAGCAGATGCATTTAAATGAAATCAGGGCACATGTCCTTTTGGCTTTGGCGCAAGATTCAAACTAGCTTTCTTTTTGGCTCAATTAAAAGTCATCTTTAAAAAAATACAGATTTATTGTCTGGATGCAGTTCTGATGGTTACGTGGTTCACTGGACAGACAGAAAGATCTAATGCTAAGCAACGCATCTGCCTCTCTGTCTCAATTAATAAACCACAGAATTTATACATGCTATTAATATTCATAGTAATTGTACTGGGTTAAACCCTATCACGTGTGTGTATACATAGAAATGAAACCAGAGTTATGCAGTTTCAGAGGAAAATATTAGCCAATTTCTGTTTTGGAGGCTGTTAAAAAGATGCGTACAATTTATTGACCACCATTAGGAGAGCCTAAAATGTTAACCTATAACTATGTGTTTTTTTTTTTATTTTAGGAAATGTGCCAGCACATTAAAGGACATAATACTTGAGAGCTTGCTTCACATTTAATAGCAGTAATAACTGATAGCATAAATAGATGAAAATAATATATCTGCTCATTTTGACATATGTGTCCGTCTAATCATTCTAAATGACTGTGCTCATCACATGAATCCCTTTCAACCTCTGATTAAAATGTAACATTGACTACAGGATTATAGAGCGGACTTAATTTTACTGACTGTTTTAACAGTTGTCACAGCTGTTGGAAGAAGGAAAGGCAATTGAAACACTCCAAAACAGGCAAGGCGAGGAGGGAACAGTTTAGTAAATTCAGCCTGATCATTGAAATCCCAACATTGCAAATGAACCAGATTTGTGTTTTAAAATTCCTCTTTGGAGCTATGCAAGTTTTATTTTGTACGGTCCACTCTTTCTGTGTCTCGGTTTGTTGTTGTTGTTGCTGTTTTTTCCCTCGGCCTCGTGTCTCCTTATTAACAGCAAAATGTAAATTGAAACACAACTATCCAAAAGTAATACTGTAATGTCAAAATGTATGAGATGAAAATAGGCAGGAAGAAGAGATTTGTACAGTAACCACAACAGCAGCAAGCCTAACTCCGAGCGGATACATTTTTTTTTTTTTTTTTAGAAAAAGGAGCTTGCCTAAATCACTTTAGATGTGATATTATTTGAAAACTATGAACAGACACTTTAAGTTTATTTTTCTAAGAAAGAACACCTAAACTCCAGACTTAGAGCTCATATTACTTTTCCTCCTGTTTCTTCTCTGTAAATCTGTTGAAAACACCTGCAGCCTTAAAGGTAGGTGGTGTAGGTGGGGTTTTCAGATGATTTCTTTGTAAATTGCTGGAAGTGACAACTAATGCACTTGAGGGGTGAGTGTTCTTGAGCGGCAGAATCTTGTAACCTTGCCCATCCCTGCACGAAAGTGAACAGATTAATTCTATTTTTCTGAAAATTTCATAGCCATTGTACATTTCCCAAACTATAGATAGTCAAGATTGCCAGACAGTGTGTATTACATAACATGTGATTTTCTCCTTCGAGTAAGCAAAAATAAGTGTTCCTGAGTTAATGGAATAAATGTGGGAGAGGAGTGGTGCGTAAATGATGGGCACCCCATGTTTCACCAGCCCTTTGTGTCAGTAGATTTATGGATTACCTTATAAACATTTGGTGGTTAAGTTTAGAAATCCTCCTTTTGACAGAAAGGGCTGGAAAACAGCTTTCCCTTTCCTGAGTAGAGGCAAGGGTGATGGTGTTGGCTGGTTCTTATGGTGATGGTTTCTCATCTTAATGTGTTTATGGCACTGCTGCTTTATTTACTGAGCCTTGTGTGTTGCAGCGGTAATTAACCCATGTTATTAGCAAAGCCCTTGTGGATATCCATTAATTCTCTTGCATGGATGATCATTTTTCCAGTGTTTTCCCCCCAATAAGGTATCATTGTTCTTCCTTTTTTTTTTGAATTCTAAATTGATGGCCTTTGATATATTTCTTTGATTTAATCTGACCTGTAATATATATTGATCATCTTATTAAAAAGGGTATTGTAATTCTGTTTTTAAAAATGCTCATAGAAGCTGGAGAAAAGATTTTTTTTCCCCCCTTTGGTTTTCTTTTCAAAGTCAAAAAGAAAAGAAATTAAGGTTTAAAAAGGAAATAATATGGGAAATCAGGTTTAACTCCAGATTTTCCAGGTTTTAGAATTTATGATAATTTGGGTCTTTGAGGTCTTTGAATCAGATTTTTACTTAGTTAATAACACTTTAGGCATTTTTTATAAAATATCGAGCCAGCAGAAAAATACTTGTGCTTCCTGTGCTGAGAAAAGATAAGGACCATCTCATTAGCTGGGCCATACTTTTGCAATTAATTTTAGATACATGGTGCTATTCATCAAAGAGGGCAGGTAACTTCTCTATGAGTATATTTAACAATACTTTCACAATACCTTACTTCAGGAAGATCTACAGACAAAGAAGAGACCTTTCTTTTGGGAGGTAGGCATAATGCCCGGTCTCAAGTCCGTATCACTTGTGAAAAATTCCTCAACATTTGTTTTAGCCTAGTGACTAAAAAAAAAAAAAAAAATTTCTTTGTTTTACTTTTAAAGTGCTGTGCAGCACGGAAGGTTTGGCTTCTAGGATTTCATAAAACAGATTCAGATCTGTGTCCATGGTTGGTACTTGGTCAGACAAGTGGCAATTAATGGCAATGATTTCTGTGAAACCAGTTAATATCAAATAAACTTTTTAGAGCCACCTCTGAATCATTTGGAAATAGAGAAGAGCATCGGAGGTATTTCAATAGGACTTTAAAGTCATTGCAGTAGTAGCTAAGCTTGGCTTGGAATTTTGCTTCATAGCAAAGTCATGGAAGAGAGAAACAATACAACGTTGATCTGTTCTAAGTGCATATGAGCTCTGGCCCTCGCCAGCTCTCTGGAGAAAATCTTTGATTACACTGGCCCAGTTTGTTCAGTTTTTATCTCTTTTACATCCACGGGCCTTGTATTAAATTGTCATTGTCCTAAAGCACATGAGATAGAAATGAATTGCAGTTTGCGACGTTCTCTGACAGTGAAATATTTAGGTTCTCTTTCTCCAATCATACTTATGTGTGCATTTGATAGTGCAGGGGGGACACCAGGCGTCTCTGCCGCTTCTCTTCTCCTCAGTGCATTTCGTATGCTTTGCTGTTGATGATTTTCACCGCCATGTGTATATGGATATGCATGGTCTGGACTATTACACATACGTCAGGACACACATCGTACTTTAAAATCCAGAGCAGTCTGTAGAATACACACACGTGTGTGTTTGCGTGTATAGATGCACGTGAAATATGTACCTCCCTGGGAAGAGGCAGGCTGCTAACAGTGCTCATTACGTTTATATAATAAAGGGAATCTCAGGTATTTTTCAGATCGATTAGTTGCCAGTTCAATGTGCCAGGCATGATTTTAACCTGGAATTCGTGTTTCGGGTATTTGCCAGGTCTGATTTTCAACAGAATGGGTTTAACTATACAGAAAGACAGGTTAACAGGTAACCTAATAACTCGATTTGTTTCTGATTTTATGAATTTTTAACTGCTATCCTTCCTAAATTCAAAAGCTGGTAATCATAAATGATTTGTAAAATAGGAAATAAGCTACTAATATTAAATGCATCATTTAATGGTTTGGGCCCAAGTCCAAGATACAGTTTTGAATCAGCTCTTGGCTACATTCTTTTTTTTTTTTTTTTTTTTAAATTCAAGGGCCTGACAAATATATCTGAATGTAAACACGATAGCTCTCAGAGAAATGCATCAATAGGAATTTTATTTATCCGTATTACATAAATATGTCATTTCCTCATTTTTTTTCCCTTTTTTCCCCTGAAAGCAAATATAGAAGGCTAGTAAGTGTTCTGTTTCTCTAAAGTACATCACAGATTTCAGAATTTTTGAATTTTACTCGAAGGGGTAAGTTTAGAGATCTGTGATTTTGCTTAGTAAATCTGAATGAGTGTTGAGAAAGAACAGTCAGCCAGCTGCTCTTTGTGCTGTACTTCTTATCTTATTTATATTCTGGTTTAAATTCCTGGATTCATTTCCTATCTTTACTTGTATGTATAGCACTTAAACAAATTTGATGTTTCTTTCTCTCTTCTTTTACATCCTACTGTTTCTTTCTGCCAGTGCATCACATCAGAGCTAGCTTCTTTATTATTTGAGGGTGATAAGTGACAGCCTTTGCCTTTTGAAGGATTTACCTGGCATCTCATTCTTGTCTCAAGTTCATTTCAGACTTCTGTTTTCCAAGATCTAGGAAACCTCAGCTACTAAAAATAATTTCCATTCAGAGTTTTTTTTAGCAAACGCATCTTTCCTCTCTACTTTTTTCTTGACAGAAGTGCCAG
The DNA here is from genome assembly GCF_011764305.1 of Mustela putorius furo. Classification (NCBI taxonomy): domain Eukaryota; kingdom Metazoa; phylum Chordata; class Mammalia; order Carnivora; family Mustelidae; genus Mustela; species Mustela putorius. The sequence continues at coordinate 15,955,749 of NW_025421402.1, read as the reverse complement.
GTGTTTCTTTTTCTCTGATTTGGACACTCTTTCTCATTATTTTCCAAATGTATTTTCTAGTCAGTTATACAAAACCATCAAATTGAAAGGATTTAGATTTTGCGGTAGTGGTGGTGTGCGTGCGTGTACGTGTTCGTAGGCATATGTGTGCCCATGCATGTATCAGTCCCCTTTTTATTGAAAGAAATTTTTTGAATGTTTGGAGGAAACTTGCTTTTTGTACTTTTGATTATGCTTTTGATTTCTTCAGGTGCCATGCCATCTTAGTTTATGGCAACAAATGTATATTTGGAAGAGAACTCACTAAGGCAAAGCATTCAAAGAAAAGGTGCAGTTTTAAATAAAATGACTTCTCACTGGTCCATCGGAGTGCACTTCAGTATACTGGCATGGACCTGTGTGTGCCTTTGAATAGAGATAAGCAATACCCAGCCCTGGCCGTCAGAAATGCAACCTATGGCTGTAGCTTTGGCACTTAAAATCTCTTTACTGCTTCAAGTGTGAAACTCATGGAGAGCCTACCTAAGATTAGATTACGTTGTTTAAAAAAAAAAAAATGAACTTCAAAGTAAATTTATGTTTTAATTTTAAAAGGCAGTCTTTGTCCTATACGTTCTTCTGTGCTTTCTCATACTGCTGAGAGTGACACAGAATTGCATATATACTTTTCATCATTTTGATTGGAAGTACACATTATGTGTAATATGCCTTGGCAGTACTTACCTAGCCAAAGAAAACAAATTAATACTAGGCATACTGAAGGCTGTCAGGCATATCACAGATGTGTCAATTTAACTTTGCTTCATCATACACCTTCTCCACAAACAATTGGTTAAGATGGTACTAAATAAAAGTGAAGCTACCGATAAATTCTCCTATCATATCAGAGATTGATGGCTAGTAGAAGTGTATTGAAAACCAGCATGCTTGCCTACTTCTCTTTAAAACTCTGTGGGAATACAGACAGCACAGACAATAATGAGTTTTGTACCAGAAAAAAAAAAAAAAAAAACCCAAGAGTGGGGGAGGATAACTTAAACATGTTCAAATCTTTCTACTCTCTTGGAAGTAACAAAGGGATTTATTGTTTTAAAAGTCTCTGAAGTGGTGAACCTCCGTTGCTCCTGAGTGTGAAGTAAATAAAGACTTTAAGAAGTGGAGAATCGGAAGGAGCATGGGCAATCCATCTTTAACAAGGGACATCTCTTTTTGTTGCACTTTGCATACATTTTCTGAGGAAGATAAAAGTCTTGGGCGTTCTTTTCGTATGGCTTATTCAAAATGCAAAAAGAAAAATGAAATTTGAAAAAGAACTTGTGCACAGAAAATAGGCAGATGCATGCTAACTTTTTTTCCCTTCCATGGTCAGGATGGTTCCCTCGCACATGAAAATTTGAATTTTTCATCGATCCTAGGAAGATTTTGCTTATTTATAATGGCTTTTGAGAATTTAAACAAAAGGCACGTTAAATAAATGCTCACTTTTAATGCTTACAATGTGAACTGAAATGTTTTAAAAGGTATTCTTTTCAAGGCAGTTATTATATTTACATTTTATAGTTGTAAGAATTTATTTTACTTTGAAAAGTGTCTAAAATCACATCCATAGTTAGCAAAAATAACAAGTAATATGAAAAATTATAGAGACCAAGGTACTTGTCTAGAGAAAAGTATTCAGATATGAGGCTCTTTAATCAATTGCCCTTTGCCCTCCGTAATTCCAAATTATCACAGAACTTGAACTTCTCCAAAAATGTAAGCTGGCTGCATTAAATTAGCTTCATTTTCCCATAAATGAAGGAATCCTCTGACAATGCTTTGATCAGCATCACTAATCTATTAAAACAGATCAGATATTTTAAGGAGGAATATTATGTTTGCAACCCATTGTTCATGACCCAGGAAAGGGAAAGGTACATATGGTTGATGAGACTCGTGTCTTTTTTTTTCTATGAGGAAGTAACTGTATACAGTTGGTGCTGGGTCCAGTAGATGACAGAAGCATCGCTTTATCCGTAGACTTCCATGAGACCTGCCTCATCAGTCGTGGGATCATAGTGTCCCAGCTGGAAAAGCAACCATCAGCTGAATTGTACTGAACTCCACACTTGGCTTATACCTCGCGCTGCTCTACACATCTAAGGAGAGACTCATTCTGGTCTTGGAGTCTAGACAGAATCAGTAGTTGGGCTCAGGTGGGAGCATGTGGCCGCCTTTTTCTGTCCTCTCCTAGCCATTCAGTACAAGATGGTGAGGAACAAATGGCTAATTTATGCATAGGAGCCCAAGCAGAGATTCTTTCCCAGGGTCAGAAATTTATGATTCAGTTGTTCAAGTACATTTTAGATTTCTCTAATGTTCTATAAATGTCATTGTTGTCTTTCATGCTCCAAAGACCTTCCCATCAATGATTAGGTGTGTCTCTCAATTCGTATGAACCATGAACTGGTCTAAGCATTTTTTAATAGATAGAAATGGAGAGCAGATCACCTGCTCAGGTTGGCCTGGGTGATGATTCGTTCCTCATAGCTTTATATGGAACTGTTCAGTTGGTTAAGTCTGAAGAATGAGAAAAATACAAAGAGGTTATACACTCAAATTATATTTTTTTAATTTTTTTTTTATTTCCTTATAGTGAACAAAACTTTAATGTCTAGAGCATTTATGAGGGTTGTAATGATTGGAAAATCTGTCCTGAGAATGTGGTCACCATATGTGACAGCCTTGCTTTCTATCTTGTCTTCAGTTTATGGGGTAAGTTCGGTGATATTGTCTATTGTCTTACTTTGCTTATGTAATGAACCTCTCTTCGTCCACACTGAGATAATCTGAGAGGTGGGAGAAATCCCTGCACTGCTCTAAGAAACTTCCCTCAACCCCCTCCATGGCAGCGATACTTTCTTTGAAAATGTCTGTTTCTATTCATCTGTTTTGCTAAGGGATCATTTACTGTGATTAAAGGTAAGTACATGAGATTCATCCGTATTTGCATACACAGTAGATTCTAACCCCCTCTCGAATTCCAAAGGGCTTGCCTTCAACTTTTCATATTTGTTTTCCTTTGTTTCTGTTTGTTGTCCATTCTAGTTGAGCGCTTTTATGGTATGTTCTTGATTGTTGTCAGTTTGGGGTACTCACTGCTGACATTTTTGTTAAGTTAATGTCCCAGCACAAAAATCCGTGGCAGCCTGGAGTCTGGCTACAGGGCGTGGAGGATACAACTTCTGTATGATTGTGTGTAAATACAGTTAGTTAGTTGGGGGTTTATCAGATAGCTTGGCAGAAAGAGAGAGGAGCAGTACAAACTGTTTTCAGTAACTGCGCTGTTCATACACCTGATAAGATTGAGAGAGCTTTTCGAAATGCTGATAGGCTTTGAATAAGAAAAGAATAATCACTCTGCTACTGGCACCAGCTTATCGGGAACGAAGTAAAATGCCAACACTTTTACATTAGCAAAAGTAAATGTTTTAGACACTCTGTGCCTTTTTTCATTCAAGTTAAATAGTAGGGCTGCTTTTGAGTGTGCATAATGAATAGCAGGATTTATTACCTTGACTAAATTACAGGTGAATATGTTGATAAAGGAACCTTCAGCATCACCAGCAGCTTCTTCGATAAGCAGGTGCATCTAGGCTGTACATTCTCTGGAGAAATTAAGTATGCCTTTTCCCAATCCAGTTCTATTAAACATCATTTCTGATGTTAGAAGATGCAGTTATGTCCTGTGTCAATCGAGTCCCCTTGTTTTCCAGCAGAGGGGTGACAGGCATTTGAAACTTAGCTTATCAGACTTGTAAAAATGCTTGCGTGCTGTTGTTCAGTAAGTTAGGGCATGTGGACGTTGATGTCACTTGTGCTGAACCAGCGAAGTCCTATATAAGAAAACTTGTTTTTGCACCCCCCCCCCGGAATGGAATGAGATTAATTATAAATTTAGGATGCTTTAATGAGCAGATAAATGTATTTGTCCAAGCCACAGCCCATTTTAAAGCACCTCCCCTGACAAAGAGAGAGATATTGGTTTTGCTCTTAATATAAACCATTAACTTTCCCAGCTCAACCATCTTCTCTTCTTTGTAATTGGACGCCTACAAATAATTTGGTGTATTCAGATTTGATAAATGATAGTGCAAGAGCAGATTGATTGATTTTGGATTACTATTGATTACTCTCAATGAGATCACTGTGACACACTCGAATCAATAGTATTCGATTAAGCAAGGCACCAGCGTTCTATACATTCAGCAGCAGCGGGAGATTCGGGAACAGAATGTTCACAGGCTGATAAATTGACAAAGCGTTCAGCTTTAAATAGCCCTTTGTTCAGCACTAGTTCCTTAAAATATATTTCACTGGAAAGTTCGTTTTTGCAACTCTGGGCCTTTCTGTGGAAGAAAGGTCATCAGTTTCAGGTTTATTAAATTTTAACTAAAAACAACTGAGCTCCATTTAGGTGTAAAACAATTTAAGTACTTAATGCAGGCAACCTTCATGCTTTGGAGCTGTTGCTCAAAGGTTTCATTCTTTTATGAAGATGTCAATTGTAAACATAAAAATGCATCACTGGAAATGTAATGGTTTAAGATTCAGGCCGAAATAAAAATTCCTGCCCGAGGAAAGCACTATAATCAAAATAAGGTGGTCTTACCTTTGCTCAGAAGTGGGCGTTCTCCGGAGCCCCCCTGCAGGGCAACTGCACGGCGAACCCCTTGAACCCCTTGATCATGCGTACAGCGGCTGTCGCGGCTGCTGCTCTTCCTTCTGATCCGAGGGCTTCCCTCCTGTCGCCGGCACTCCACGCGGAACACTCAGGATCATTTGATCTCGGAGCTGCGACTGCTGCTCGTCCACGGGGTTCTTTCTGTCCTGAGCAAACTCAAAAGTCCCCCGGGGAAAAGAAACTCATCCATGGTTCCAGTCCTTAAGTGAAGGGTGAAGGATGAGATTGTTTCCATCACACTCCGTGGTGGCGTGGTCTCGGCGCTTGGAAGGAAGCGTGGGCTCTTCTATTATCTGGGATTGCCTCTCAGAAAAGTGAGTCCTGTAGTAAACGCTCCACTGGAAATGTGAACCATCGAATGTGCAAAACTTGATTTCCAGTGACCTCTTGACTGCGAGGACCTGAGTACCCCACATTGTCCCAGGTTCGAGTTTTGAAATATACTTAGGTAAATTGTCCCATTTTGATAATAATGAAACAAAACCAGATGAAATTAGAGGTGGCATTCTGAGGGAGAATTAGGAGGGAAGTCAAATCGGAATCATGAAATTCCCCGACAAACTTCACCCTTTTTTGTGTGAAAGTGAGGTAATAGGATTCTAATTATGTTTTCATGAAACCACATGAAATTGCCATTCTTGTAGGTCAAGAAGTGGTCGTCTCTCAGCATCTTCCTGTGATTCAACATAATAATTGAATTTATTCCTATACTTCTCATATTACGTAAGCAGATTGAAAGCGACAACTGTTATTGTTTTATTTGATTTTATGATGGGCTGTGTCAGGTTAGGGGGACACATGCATTCTGTCTACAGCTAAGGCAAGTATATCATAGGAGCATTTTTAAGAACAGTTTTTGTTTTCTTTAAGACTTGGGAGTGGTCCCAAGTATGCAGTATTATACATGCTGAAAAAGTATGCATTTACCTGGCTTCTCACCTGTGGTAGCTAAGCTGCTTCGGAGAATCCCTGTGCGTTTTCCCTCAGCTGAGGAAGAGCGTGGTACAGACCAGGGAGTAGCTCGAGTGCTGACCCTCCAAAAAAGAGGACATTGCTAAGGGTAGATAAGAAACAAACCAGGGAAAAGACACCGACACCTCGAACATCTCATCCTCACGTTTGTTCATGAACAGAGCCTTAAAATGCGAAGTAGCACTTTGCGTGCTTCCCCCCAGAGAAGTATGAAAACTCTGCTCCATTAAATCTGTGCACCACTGAGGTTTAGGCAGACCCAGGACTCCCCAGCTTGGCCGTGGAGCCCATGATGCTTTTTTGGCTGTTGCAAGTAGTAAAGGTGCTCCGGGACATGTAAGAAAGTGATCCCCGAGTTCCCATCTGACACCCCCTCCCCGGACGTGCAGCTCTTCCTGGAGCTCTGCTGTGCTGGCCAAAAGGGAGCTTTCTGTGCTCACCTGTGGGCAGAGTCTGGCTTCCAGAGAGAAGGGACCTGGGCTCAGGGTCTGTAGGTAGGAGAGAGGGGCTCCGGGGCCATTGCTGGCAATGTCAGCCCAAAGCACCTCCTGCCTTAGGGTCATATCAGGACTGGGTCAGTTTTTCTTGCTCTGGGTAAGCGCACGACAACTCACATCTTGTTTCGGAGCAAAGGAGGGTGGGCTTCGTTTACTGGAAACGTGATTGAGCGGATGCCTCCAACTGGTCCCTCCGTCAGTCTCGGGGTTTTCCCTCAGTAGCGAATTTCCCCCCTGTCTGTGGCACTGAATTTGATTTATCGCTGGTACTAAGATCAAAAAAGAAGTCATTCCTTTTGATGTTTGCTATTAGGCACATGCAGTGCAGGGTGGGAGCCTGGGGCGAGCGTCTTAGCATCCAAGTCACTGTCCTGGTCACTCAGTGGCCACTGATGGCAGAACGTACGATTTTCTATCTCTATTCATTTTGGATGTAAAATCCGAGGATAAGAGAGATTAGCCATAGGGCATTTTAAATTCATATTTAGGTTGGTTTCAGTGATAGATTCTTTCAGGAAGGACACAAAGTGTGGCTCACGTGGACCCCTGATTAGGACATTTTCGTTTTTACTGCGTGGGCATTAATTTTACCCAAAGACATACACAGCTGAGGAATAGAACTAAGGCCATGGGGTTCAGTTTCCTTCAGAAAAGAGCAATCGGTGGCCTTTATTGTTGGGTGGCAAACTTGGGGGACATGGGAACCTTATTTGCCAAACGGGAGGGAAGATTTGCCGGGGTCAGCTTGTCCCGTCTCCTGGTCCCTGGTCAGGCTTTGTTTGCAGCTCTGTACAGTAGCTTTTGTCTGGCTCCTCGGCTCCTCCAGGAGAGGGATTTCTCCCAGCAGCGTGAGCCCCGGCCCATCAGCAGGCTGCTAGTCAGCAGCAGGTGTGAACAACATAAAACAGGATTAACACTGAACCAGAGTGTGTACTAAAAACAGAATCCCCGCCTTGCTTTTAAAAGGACGGCAGGCCAGGAAGATAGAAGCCACTGTGGTCCCTACACTCTGTGTTTACTAAACAGTGTTCAATGGACTATGCAAATGGTTCTGTTTAGGTGGGGAGAAGGCCTGCAAGGAATCCTGTTCTCTCTCTCTCTCTCTCTCTCTTGCTTTTTTGAACTGTAAACTCAAAACTTAGGTAGAAAATGCTTCTTAGACTTTCAGAGGGGAAACACAAAACAGAACCAGGGGGATCTGGTTAAATCTTGCACGAGGATTACAGTTAGTATCCAGAGGTACTATCCTTCCTTACTAATTAAAGTTGATAGTTACTCAGTGTGCTCTGTTTCCAGCCTCTCAAAGATTTTAGCCATTGGTTTATCCTACCATTTGTGTGTGTGTGTGTGTGTGTGTGTGTGTGTTTAATGATGTGTCTTAATTTATCTTTTTCACCTAGGGAGGTGAACCACAAAGAAGTAAAAGAAGTAATTTCTTTAGATTGTACCCTCTCTCCCCCAATTCTGTTTTTCAGTTAGTGATGCCTACGTATGAAGAAGAAAGCCAGCCGGCACATGCAAAAAAAAAAAATCATAGTTAATTTGGGAAGGCTGCATGTGTTTAACAAATTGGGCATTGCATCAAACTTATGGCATTTGAGTCACTTTATCAATATTTTGTTTAGGAAAGAGGAAAGTGGCACTTAAAAATCTATTTCTCTTTTTAAATTATGCCAATTATAACATATACTATATATTTGGATAAAATTTAAAAATTTTTAAATTTGGATATCTATATTTAATGACTAACTTGTCTTGTGGAGCTGTAGGAGTTGGCCACATCCAGGAGGGGGTCTGAAATTGGGAAATAATTCAACCAGTTACAGAAATTGTATTATATATAGAGATACATAAACACACACACGCATATACAGACACATGCCTTAACTATTCTTTCAACACGTGTAAAACAAATGTAGGGGTTTTTTGTGTGTATATGAAATGCCATTACTCTGATTTCTAAAATTGTAAAAATACGTTAGGCTATACATATTTATATAAGATGGATCTATTTGAGACTATCACATACACTTTACTGAAGGATAATTTTGAAATGTTAAAAATCACAATTATCATTCACTTCGAGTAACATCGAGTAACAGGTAACATACATTACCTTTATGATCTTTTATATCCAGGACTTAAATTAAAATTACCTATGCATTCCTTCACTCTTTGCTTATCTTTAATGTTTTTTGTTTTTAAAATAGCGGGTATTTTTAGGTGGGACTTTGCTGCTTTTTATTTTAGAAGGAATATTGTCTGCCTGTTTAATTGTGGCAGGCTTAACACACATTGAATACACTGAGAATATCCCAATCATTATGAAATATGTAAATCTAAAATCACATTTTATTTCCACAGTTACTGTCTTTAAATGTTAACTTACGGCCATTTGCCTTATAATGAGTTTTTTTCTAAGAAATGTCCATCCTCTTCTGTTTAGTATTATTAAATACCCTCTGTGGTGTACATTAATTAGATTGTGGGCCAACAGTTTAATAATAGTTAATGAAGTCAAGTTTAAAAGATATCAGTTTAACATTGATTTGGGAAGTGTGTTTTTCATAACTAACTCTCTGGTGTCAGATTGATTGGATATAGTAACTTTTCATGTTGCATCGAAAAAAATTACATGCATTGTTTTGCAGTTTTTAAAAGCATTAAAGTAGGGCGCCTGGGTGGCTCAGTGGGTTAAGCCGCTGCCTTCGGCTCAGGTCATGATCTCAGGGTCCTGGGATCGAGTCCCGCATCGGGCTCTCTGCTCGGCAGGGAGCCTGCTTCCCTCTCTCTCTCTCTCTCTGCCTGCCTCTCCATCTACTTGTGATTTCTCTCTGTCAAATAAATAAATAAAAAAAAAAAAAATCTTTAAAAAAAAAATAAAATAAAATAAAAGCATTAAAGTAATCCATTTAGTGCATTAAACTACATTTTCTTGATCATTCATTCACAAATATTTCTATACAAGTACTGTCCTGGCACTAAGATCCTGAAGTGAATGATAAAAATTATAAAATAATCTTGAGTGCATAAAAACCACTTAAAAATGTGTTTTTTTCTACCCACGTCTCCTGTTTAAACTTGGGTCAGTCTTTAGAACAGGATTGCAGGATTTTAGGGTACCAGGAGTTTTAAAACTTAAGCACACTGAAGCTTCCAACCTGATTTTCTGTTTTTGGCTTTTTAGGACTGATACAAAGTTAACACCATGAACTCAATTAGGAACTGTAGATTCAGATCCTGAGTATTTCCAAAGTGTGATTGGGGGTCTTGAAGCAGTCAAGTCTGGTCTGGCCTGTGTTCCCTCAGCTAAAAAAGCCATTTTGACATTGCTTCCCCGTGAAGGCTTTGAAGATTTGATCACCAAAGTTGCCTTTACATCTTAAAATGCTCTCAATTACTTGTATATGGTTTGTTTTTCAGACTGGAAATGAGAGAGGAAAAAATTCTTTAAAAGATCATGTAAAAAATGCTTTATAGATCATAGGGAAAGCAAGGGGGATTTATTTGAACTCTGGAAGGTTTATGTGATTGGACTTTAAGGGAAAGGTTTGACTTTGTGAACTCATTCTAATCAAAATAAATGACTATTGAAAGGTAGTTTTTGTAAGAAAACCTTGCCCTTAATCTTGAGATAATTTCACAGCTACTGTCCGTCCGGAATTCCTGCAAAACTACCCCACAGAGTTCCCAGAAGCCTGGGATTTCAGTTTGCCTGTGTCTTTGCAGCATTTCCTCAGTGGGAATGCAATTTTATTAAAGTGTTTTATTTATTTATTTTTTGAAGATACAGATTGGTTTGCTTCAGGTCATGAAAATTATTGTCTTTCACATTTTTAGGTGTTTATAATTAGATGATTAGTGAAGTTAGGTAATAAGATTTATACTGGCATCAGTTAAGTTTATAGAAGGATTAAAATCATGGTATCATGATACCATTGCCAATCAGAATATGCCAGAAATATCTCCGGAGAATTTTTGTCAAGTGTTTATGCTCAATTAAAATTTATACTACATGTTACTGAGTGACTGTCTCACGATGGCTTGGCGTTATGATGTTGTAAGCTTCCAACACCAAGGGATAGTCAACACAATTTTTTGTGTGTGTTTCAGTACTATAGAATTACACACTTCGGAGGGGACATGCCACACTTTCGGAAATGACACCAGAAATGTAAGACAAAGAGTTGCCCTAATTTGGGTATAGCTCGTATTTTCTCTTATGTCCAAAAGCTCTAAGATTGTGGTTTTTATCTCCTCCACTGGATAGATATATGCAAAGGGCTGCTTACCTTTATGGGAGACACTGGAGACGCAGGCTGAGTCATCGACTCACCTATGTTTTCGCTTCATTTGTGGTTTTTGCAAAATATTTGTGAAAATACAACCTCCCCCCCCCCAATAGTCTTGACCCTTCCAGTGTCACTTCCTCTAATCCTCCTGTCTTCCTTTTATATTAAGCTGAGGTGAAATTTTCCAATGGATGCATCCTTCTTTATCCTTAGTGCCAAAATGCATGGCGGAACCTTCACCAAAGTCTTAAAAAAAAAAAGAAAAGAAAAGAAAGAAAGAAAACCCACTAACAAAGCAACCGCATAAAACATCGGGGGCTGCAGGGGGGCGGGGGGCGGGGAGGAAGAGGGCAGCTGGTAATTTATGATTCCTCTAATATTGCATGGAAAGGATTTGCCAGCGCCCCACTTCCACCCCACCCCCAAACTATACACCGCTCAGTGTTCGGATGATGATAATGTACCTGGAAGGAAAACGCAGTCCATGCCGAAGCAAGCAGCATCAGACGGGGCGCCTTGCCATCTGCCCCACCTGCTGCTTTTCTGAGTCCATCTGGTGACTGCAATAGCTCATTGTAGGCCTCTTCTGAGGAACATTCGGGCTGAAAAGCAGGCAGTGTGAATTATTTAGGTAGCTAGTATAAATAAATAGAGGGAAAGGAGAAGGTAACAGGGGAGGGTCTGACAGCACCTCGTGCTCCCTTAGCCCTGGGTGCTTTGGAATGCTCCACTGCACGGAAGCACTTGATTTGCATATAGATTTAGATGTATAGATCATTGTGCAGATTACAAACCAATGAGTTTTATCTAGATTTAGATAGCGCTCAGCCTGCTTTGCACTTAAAATATGGCCAGCTTCAGGTAGGGAACCTTTGGGGATGTTCAGCATAAGTGAAACTGATGAAATGTCATATTTTTAGGCATTGATTTCACAGAAATAAAACAACTGTGTGTCCTTTCTGAAAACGATGATTTTGTGTGTGTGTGTGTGTGTGTGTGTGTGTGTGTTGGGGGTGGGGGGCAACACGTTTGACTTTTAGTGAACTGTGATTTATATATATTGTGTCCTCTTTTTTTTTTTTCTGCTAGAAAGAAAAAAAAATAGGATACATTTCTGTTAATTTTTATTTGTATATGTGGCCAGTCAAAATTATGTTAGCTATTGTGTATAAAACACTCTAACCAAATTCAGCATTCACGTGAATAAATAGTAAATATAAAATGAAAGACTTCAGTCCCAGAAACCTGTGTATGACTTTGTATTTTGGGGTCTGTATAAACCACATGGTGGGAAATTACCTGATTAATGCAAAAGGAACTACTTAAATTGTAACCTGCAGTCAAGTAAGTCATTTATACTGAAATACATTATTGAAATAAGGAAACTATCATATGTATCTAACAAGATGGGCTTATAAGGCTAAACTTGTCACTGAAGTATAGGAAGATCTAGGTTGTATAAAAAATATTCTAAATTGTAGGAGTGCCTGGTTGGCTGAGTCAGTTAGAATGTGCTCTTCTTGGTCTCAGGGTCAGGAGTTTGAGCCCCAAGCTGGGCATAGAGATTACTTTAAAAAAAAAGAATAAATAAAAAAGCACGCTTGTTGTCATGAATACTCAGCAATGATAGAATTGTGGAATCTCTGTATTGTACACCTGAAAGTAATATAATACCATATGTTAATTATACTGCAATTAAAATGAAAAAAAAATTTTGAATTGTAAATGAAGGTTTAGAACTATGAATGGAACTGGTGGTCTCCAGACTTGAAACAGACTGTTCCTTCCTGTTTTCTTTTCTGAGACTCATTGAGAGGATAATAGAAATTCAGGGTGGGAATGGGGGCTTCACTTAAATTAATTTAGGATTCTTTATCCACTGTTCTCGTATTTTGCTTTATAGATTAATACAGATGTATGGATAAGATTATATGTTATTTATAGCCTGTTAGTTTTTTAACTGCAAGCCAAAAAGGGCTTGAGAGAGGATTGAAAAAAAAAGAATGTTTTTGTGGATATTTTCTCCCCTGGTTCTGTATGTACAGAACGCGATGTGACGTCTTGTGCCCCAGAATAGACTAGAGTCTTTGGGGTTTGTTCACGCCATCCCATTTGACTCCATTCAGTTGCACAGGAAAGTTAATGGATCTGCTTTTTCGAGCCAGTAAAGCTCTAGCCGGCACTTAAATAAGCAACATCTATCTGGAGCAAAATATGCATGAAAATGAATCATCCTGCTAATTCAAAATAGAACCAGTAACCCACTTCATCTTTGTTCAAATAAAGTACTTTTTATTCAAGGAAATTTATTTATAACCAGTCTCTTTCCAAAAAGTATTTGAGATGACTCCTTTTTATCTGCATTTGAAACCATTTTCTGGTGCCAAAGAAGATGAGGTATTTGTCTTCAGCCAAGTAGCTCCGTAAAATTTCAGGGCATTCGATAAAACTCAGGACCGTTAGGCAAGAGCCAGTTCATCCCCTCCTGTGCTCTTTCGTCTTTGGCCTGACATTTCCTCCTTTGATCCCTCTGTTTGCGCTCTCCCCCACTGAGCCACAGGACCCCCACCCCCAGCTTTTGAGAACATGCCCTGATAAAAATACTAGCCCCCGCAAAAAGAGTCTATTTTTCCATCATTACTAACAAGGACCTTTACTTACTCTTCTTAAATGACCTTTTCCTGAAAAACAGTCCATTCCTCCTAGAGTCACTTGGAGACTGTTTGCTGCTGATAGAATGCCTCCCCTGGCCAGGCAGGGGACGAAGTGGACAGAGAGGTGAATTAATTAGAAGTAACCTGTATGCGTTAGTGGTAGCGGCTAACTACAGGGTTGGGAATGGACTCCGTGTTTAATTGGCAACTTCAGGGGACACTTTCAGATGTTTTGAAGCTCGGTAGGTGTACAAAGTAATGAAATGTTTTAGAAAAAAAAATAAATATATCTGAACAAGAACACAAACTTTTGGGACGCCTGGGTGGCTCAGTCAGTTAAGTATCCAGTTCTTGATTTCAGCTTAGGTCATGGTCTCAGGGTCCTTGAGAGAGTCTGCCTATCCCTCTCCTTCCCCCTGCTTGTGTTCTGTCTCTCTCTCTCTCTCAGATAAATACATAAAATCTTAAGAAAAGAGCACAAACTTTTTACGTATTGCTTTTATTACTCTTATTCACCACAACTTGTATTACTCGTTTTTAAAATTTTGTTTTCATTTAAGATGTACAGGCAAGAGTCCTCCTGACCATTGTGTCATCTTTTTTTGTATCCCCGACTTGGGTGTTAGGAGGTCTCTCCGATCTAATGTGGACAGGCTAGCTTTATATTATCTTTGAATAATTCACATGTATATAATTTTGTCACATCATGTACTTGTGTTAGCTTTGCCAGGAACCCATAAAAACTTACTTTACCCTGTGATTATGATAAAAAGTATATTCATCATGAAAGAGGAGCTTAAACTATGATTATTTCCACAAATGGCAGTGGAAACTTAGTACACGAACACCATATTGACATGTTGTACTTGCTATAACATCACTTTTCAGCATTTTACAGATTTCTTCTTTCATCCTCTCTCATAAGATCAGACGATCCATAATATGGATGTTAATTTTACTTTTATTCGACCAGTATTTTCAATGAAGGTGTTACTTAAAGATTTGAATGAATATCAGCTTTTCGAGAACACTTTGTGCCCAAATATTTGCAAAGAATTTTAAGAGAGAAATTTCATAAGCTGTCAAGGAAATACCCAGAAGGAAATTAATTATTGTTACTACTTGCTTTTTAAGAGTGTTGACTTTGTAATTATGTAGTCAGTTGGTAAGTTTAATGATTTCCTTAAAACCAAAAAATAAATAAAATAAATTGTTAATAAAAGCCTTTGTATAACATATATTTCAAAAGTAAATCTCCTTTGAGTGGTTCTTCTTGAAATTTGCCATTGACAGTTTAGTCAAATCAGTTATATTTATGGAAGGCTAACTGCTTTAAATACTGCACTCTAATAACAGTTATGGTGTTATTAATTATACGGGATAAGTAGCAAATAGTAGCATCCATGTTGCTCTGTAATAGCCTCCCATAAAGAACTTCATTACCCCATTCATGGGGAAGAAGAGGGATAGTAATAATAAATCATGGGTATTTTTATGGACTTCTAAGTGGGGAGGTAAGGTGACTATTTGGGGTTTCCCCAAAGCAAGGCTGGTAATAGAATGGTATTTACTTTAGCACTAAAGATAGTGAGCATACGGGGCACCTAGGTGGCTCAGTGGGTTGAAACCTCTGTCTTCGGCCCAGGTCATGATCCCAGGGTCCTGGGATCGAGCCCCACATCAGGCTTTCTGCTCAGCAGGGAGCCTGCTTCCTCCTCTTTCTCTGCCTGCCTCTCTGCCTACTTGAGATCTCTGTCTGTCAAATAAATAAATAAAATCTTTAAAAAAAAAAAAAAAAGAGAGAGTGAGCATGCCCTGGTCATCTTTTGTTTGGGGGTTCCACAATTGGCTCAGGCATGGTGCCAGATTTTTTTATTTTCTTAAAATGTATATATTAGATCTGGTTTGTATTTGATGGGACAGAACCTGCAGCAAGAGAGGAGACAGTGCAAACAGAAGGAGCAGCATCTGTGCACACACAGGGAGGAAGCAGGTAGGAGGAATCTCTTTGAGGCACTTTCTGCTACCATTTCCTGTCCAGACCTGGCAGAATGTCCAACTATTCATCTCAGGGTCATACTTCGAGGGTCATGTTGGGTACAGGTTTTAAAAATAATGCACTTTATTTTGAGATGGAAGATACTACAGTACAAACTATGAGTTCGGGAGCCAGAGAAATTTATGCTGTTACTTAAAATATGTTAAGTTTAATGATCTAATAAAATAGCATGCAAGAAATGCTTGGCAAGAGTGGGCACTCGATAAATAGTTCATGCCCCGCCTACTTTGCTCTTAATAATAGGGTTGTTAGTAGCACTAGAAGGAAAGTACAAAACTGAGATTTCACTTCTCAAAGCCAAATTAGCTTCTTACCTCAACCGACAAATTCTGAAGTTGAAATGAGTCATAATAAGGATTAGTCGGGGAAGCTTGAATTGAACCTATTTCTCGTGCATATGTGACTCCTTATCAGTCTCCTACTACTTATAATTGCTGGATTCACTTTCTGAAATTAGCAAAGGGGAAAGCAAAGTAAAGACAGAAACCTAGCCACTTGCAATTTTCTTCCCTGCCTCGAATGTTAGGTTAAGAATAGGACTATAAAAATGTAAATACTTAATTATTATTACTATTAGGGAAATGTAGATTCTAGCAGATGAGAAAAGGTTCTCTTGATTTTAGTTTCTCCTATCTTTTTTTTTCTTTCCAGTCTTTTCTATCTTTAAAAAGATAGAAATTCCTCCCTTTTATACTAATCTAGTAAACCCTAAAATCTGGCTTCTGAAGTTAGAAGTCCTTGTAAGCCTTGTTACCAGTAGTATGAGTGCCCAGCTCATATTTTTAAGAGGGTGTGTGAATGAGTGTGTGTGTGTGTGTGTGTGTGTGTGTGTGTGTGTGTGTGTGACAGAGAGAGAGAGAGAGAGAGAGAGAGAGAGATCGGTGGTCCTCAATCTATTTCAGGTGAATTTCCTGAAGGATGGGTTAAATCAACTGGTTGAGCTGATTTTACTCTCCAGTGGTGATATTTTATTTATATGATAAAATGCTTGGAAAGTGATTAATTTATCAGGGGAACATCTTGTTACTGTAAATTTGCTGAATATGTAATAAAATTGCCATAACATAGATAGGAAAATGAAGATTTCTAAAAACTGAAATAGCCAAAGGGTCTTCTGTATTTCCCTCAGTTTATTTTTACTCAGATTTTTTTCTTTAAAAACAACGGCCTCGAAAGAGCCCTGGCTTGCCGTTGAGGGAGGCGTCGGAGCTGGTGAGGCAGGACAAGAGGGGGAATATAATGGGAGAAGCGGAGACCAGTGGTAGATGTTGGTGCCTCGTTCTCTCTCCCTGGACCAACGATGACTGATACATCCATTAAATTTCAGCCCAGGCTGATTGACTGAGTGGATTTATATAAATTAAAAAATACAGGTCATATACCTTTTCTGATAGACTGCAAATGAGAAATAGGAATTCCTTTAAACCTCAAAGGAGAAAATCTGTAGGTGAGGCTTTCTAGTCAATAAAGCATCACAGCATCAACTCCTCTTGCTGTGTTTGTACAATAAGTTGTAGTTAATAGACAAATATTATACCAGCCTTGGCCCGACTCTTTCTAGCAAGAGGTAATTTGTAAATGAACTCACTCAGTGTTGAAGGTTTTCAGCTTTTGTTGCAAGTTGAACTTGCGCTTTCCGGACATGAAGGAGGCAGAAATCATCCCTTGCTCCATTATTATTATTATTATTATTATTATTTTTTTTTTTTAGTGTAACAAGTGAACGTGGTATTAGTTAGGGAACAATGATTTTTATTCCCACTCATTCTCTCAGCTCCATGTCCCTTTGTCCATCGGAATGAGCCACTCATCATGCTTCCGGGTTTTTCCTCTTTCAACACCAAGAGTTATGAAAGGAAAACTCCATTTTTTCCTGGCCCTCCATGACAGGCAGACTGAAGATTGTGGTCATTTGGATTAAAAACATATCCATCACCACCAGCAGGCAGGTTATTATGATGTCTCCTTTGAATATATGAATTTCATACACTGCATGTTAGAAGTCTAAGAATGCCAACTTTTTAGATAAATAATTATCCCATTGGTGATGTACAGCATACTGTTGCCATATTTTCTCACTTTTACAGCATTCTTGCCCTTATCACCCATAGCATAAATCTTTTGCTTTCATATTTAATAAAACTACGAGGGTAACAACCCCTTGTACTCCGTATAGTCAACCAATCACACACCATCATCTGACTATCATTATTTGTTTTCTTGCGACAGATATTTTAGTAGATCGTCTAGTTTAGGCTTGACAGCATATTTGATACAGCAATGCAGGTAAAGAAGCAGATGACCTTATTTATGGCCGGCTGTGACCTCAGCATGAAGCCCTCAGCTTCTCGAGGTTCCGTGGATAGAAAGACGGATGAATGAATCAAGTTCCCAGCATCAGTCAACATTATGATCTGAGCCTGCTCGTCTGTCAGCTGAGTTTTGGAGAGTGGGAAGAAATATGTGCATGTGAGGGAAGGCTAGGACAGGAGTGACCATTTCTCAAGAGATTCATATTTTGGAAGCCTCCGTTTTCCTGACCCACAGAATCTTGGGTTCCTGAGGCATGGGAGGGAGGCATGCCTCCACCTCTCACATGAGGTTTCTGCAGTGATGAAAACAAAACTCCTACTCCACTTCCCAGCCCTGTCTCGGATCTCCCTCACCCCCTGCCCAAGTTTGTTTCTCACCATGGACCTTAGTTTCCTTTTCTGTAAGGTTCATGTCTACGCGCTGAGCATGACTTAATGTGAGTTCCGTGGTTTCCCATTAAACAAACAGGCTCAGATGGACGCCCGAGGACATTTATGCTCCAGGAGGAGCCTTGAAATCTCACGTAGCTAACTAGTTACTATATAACATTAGTCAAGTGTTTCATGAGATAGACTGCACAAATTTTGCCCTTTTTCTATTTTCCCTCAATATTCCCTCCTGGACTTTGGGTTAAGAACAAGAACTGTTCCTGCCCTGTCTGTTTGCCTTCTGGAAAATGGACAGGTTGACTGTCGTGGGAGAGCCTGGCGCAGGGGGCCAGTGGAGGCAGCAGGCGGAGGAGGCAGGGACTGAGCTCTCAGAGTGGGGCCTGGCAGGTGCTGAGGCTGAGAACGATTGTAACTAATACTGTGCCTTGGAGTAACTCCAGTTTTCCATGCTTCTTGCGTGAAGACTCTGCCTCCAGCCAGCGGAGTCACCCTCGCCCCTTCCAGAGTGAGAATAGGTTTATTCATACTGTCTTGTCTTGTTCTCCTTGTGGTTAGTGGCTGAGATGGTTGAATGTAGTTAAGTAATTACAAAAGTTGTCTCTAACTACATTTTTCCCCCCAGACCTGCGTTAAATTAATAGTTATCCACATGGAATCTGATGGAGGGGCTCTAACCTCCTCAGTTTCTGGCATAACTTCCACACAACTGTAATTCTTAGCATGGAAATTTTGACCTTCTCTGAAACACTTTTTTCCTTTGGAAAAAAACCCCATCATGCTTCACAGCCAGTACCATTTTTTGCATGTAGTAGACACTCACTAAAGATTTGTAAACTGATTTAAAGCTCTGCTAAAAACAACCTCTTAATCTCAGGTACTAAGAAGTTAAGGAAATCATGTGTGTGATATTGTAGAGCTAATGTTGGTGAAAATCAGTAAAAGTCAGAATACATTATCAGAGTGTTTAGACAAACATAAATCACAACAAATCTCAAAGTTTCTAATCTTCTGAGAGAACCCCAGGTGAGTGTGGATTTATATTTCAAGACGAGATGCTCATTTACTTTCAGATTTAATCATTCCAAAGATTAAAAAATGCTATGTGTCCTACAAATGTAACAGTTTAGATTTGCATAATGCTTTAAAGTTTTTTGAAGAGTTTCATATCTGTTTTCTCTTTTGAGTCTGAACATTCCTGTGCAGTAGATAGTACAGATATTAATTAGTGCCCCATTTTAATTAAGAGACAGCTGAGGCATAGTGAGCTAATTAATATATATTAATTTTACAAATTGACAACAAATAATTGGCCAGGAAGTTCTTCCTAATATCTAACTGTGGTTTTCCCTGCCGTGAAATAAGTCAGTTTCTCCTTATTAGAAGGCTATAATCCTATCCTTGAAGCAATTAAATAATAATCATATAGTCTCCTCCTTTCTAGGATATAAATAACATAGTATTTTTAGCTTTCTCCTTTCTCTGGTATAAATAATATAGTATTTCCCAAGTTGCTCAGTCATTTTGACTGTGTTTAACACTTATTTTTTGTTCTTGGTCATTTAAGAACTAAGCTGCTCTTCTTTGTTTTATTTTGGTCACATTTTTGTTATTGTGGCTTCAGATAGTCCTCGGAGATAGATCGTAGCACTTATTTGCGTATACAGATGTTTTAAGAAAATTAAAGCATTGAAAAATAGAATCTTGGGGTGCCTGGGTGGATCAGTTGGTTAAGCATCTGCTTTTGGCTTGGGTCACGATCTCCGGAGCCTGAGATCGATCTGGTGCTCTCTGCTCTGCAGGAAGTCTGCTTGCCCCTCTCTCTCTGCCTGCCCCCTGCCTTGTGCACTCTCTCTCTCTCTCTATCTCTCTCTCTAAATATATAAATAAAATCTTTAAGAGAGAAAGGAAATCTTAGGAAGATTCAAGTATTGGTAATTATAGGTATGACTACAATTGACATATTTCGTTGGCTGTTATAAAGTATTGTTATGAGAATCTTTGTTTTGCAGCATCTTGTAATTCAGAGTACAGTTCAGACATAGAGAATTCAAGTTCAAGTTCTGGTTCTATCACTGTCCTGTTTCCTCTCAATAAAATAGACTTAAAATTTGTTCTATAAGTTTATCTTGAGAACCACTGTGTGACTTTTTCCCCCCAGCATTAAAAAGAAAAGCAAAAAAAAAACTATTTACATATATGTTCTTGGGACATAGGAATCATGTCAGTATTTCTTAGCATTATCTTGAGAATTCACTACACTCTCCGAGAAGTAGCAGAATTGAGGACCAGCTGTACCATCATCTTTTTGACCTTGACTAACTAGTATCTACAGTCAGAGTTTTGTTATTTAATGTAATGTCATCAACATATATGAGCCAGACATAGAAACCCATGTGATCAGGTTTATAATAACATTAATAAAAAATGATGATGCCTTCAATTGACACAATACCTTGCAGTTTATTTACTTATACATTCAATGCAAATCTATTAAGTGACAAATTTATTAGGTAGCTAATGAGAGTTCGGCATAATACAAAGTGCTGAAGACACAAAGTCATGTAAGCAGGTGCTGTAACCCGTGTCTCCAAGGTAACTGTTAATTTAACAAGCATTATTTTGAGGGGCCCCTGGGTAGCTCAGTTGGTTATGTGTCCTATTCTTGATCTCAGCTCAGGTCTTGATCTCAGGGTCATGTGTTAAAGCCTCACAATGGTCTCCACACTGGGTGTTGAGCCTACTTTAAAAGAAATATTATTTTTAAAGAGTTTATCTATTCATTTGAGAGAGAGAAAGAGTGAGAAGGCATGAATGGAGGGGCAGAGGGAGAAGGAGAGGCTGGATCCCAGGACCCAGAAGCCTAACTGACTGAGCCACCCACATGTGTCCCCCCAAAAAATTATTTTGAGATTTTTGTAGACACGTGCAGTTGAGTGAAGTCTCCATGTCATTCACCCAAATTCCTTCAGTGGTGACATCTTGCATAATTATTGTGCAGTGTAACAACTAGGAGACTGATGTCGATACAATGTATGCACCTTATTCAGATTTAGGCCATTTTACTCCTGTGACCATGACCACAGTCAAGATGAAGAAGTGTTTCATCATGTTGTGTTGATCTGTTTTTATATTACATTTTATTAAAAAAATTCTAGTTCATTAAAGGAATTTTAGCTTGATTGATTCTTACATATTATTTATGGATCACTAGGGGTGGGAATACCTCTTTTGATGATGCTTGTAATATTTATCTTTTTCTTTTTTTTTCCCCATTCTCTGTGCAACCATCTTCACTCAGGTTTTCCTCATCATTTATCTGCATGGATATAATAGCTTCCTAATTGGGCTTTACACACTGTGAGTTCAGAGATCTGGTCCGTTTGTTTTATCAGGTTACGTGCCTAAAATGTAACAGGGATGGATGAATACATGGGTAGTGCAGCAGCCAAAACTGTGTTTAATAAAAACACAAATGGTCTCTTTGCTCCTTAGAATCCTTTTTTTTTTTTTTTAAAGATTTATTTATTTATTGGGGGTGAGCAGAGGGAGAGGAAGAGAGAGAGACTCTCAAGCAGTCTCCCAGCTGAGTGTGGAGCCCAACACAAGGCTCGATTTCATGACCCTGACATCATGAGTAGAGCCCGAAATCAAGGGTCTTGTGCTTAATCAACTGTGCCACCCAGCCATCCCTCTCCTTAGAATTCTTAAGCCGCTTTCCAGCACCTACAAAATGACATCTGCTCTGCATAGTGTAGTATTTTGGGCCTTCCACAGTCTGGCTCCAACCTCTTTTGTGTACCCACAGCTGATTCCAGATCCCCTATAGCATTCTTCACAACCACAGCCTTCTCCTGAGTCTACCCTGCACTTGCCCACTTTTGGGCTATCCATCTTCGTTCTAGAATGAGCTCTTTCTTTTTACTTACTGATGTCCTTGTAAATGCAGTGCTGCCTTTGCACATAATTTTCATTTGACACCCCTCGCCCCGCAAGATACACTTTCCACTAACTGATTCAGCAAGTGACGTTTGTAGGTAACATGTTAGAGCCCATGTGACAGTGTCGGTGAACTCAAGGCCAGGTCTTCTAATTAAAAATCTTAGAATCATTTACTACCTTGCCCTGAAGGGATTTTGTTTTGTTTTGTTTTGTTTTTTGTTTGTTATGTGTTAAATCAAATTTCTTGGCAGATTTACTCTGACCTAAGGAGATATCAAAATAGCTTTTCTATGTTTTATCTCGCGAATTCTTGAGACAGTAAGAACAACACTTTAATTTAGGAAATTTGTGCTCCCAAACTCAAAGCATACCACTTTTAGTGTGTATGTGAATTCATGATTTATTCATTCATTCAACAACCGAGGCACAGAGTGAAATTTTATAGATAGAGAACAATTAAGGCACAGTCCTCTGCAAGTGGAGGACAGAAATATAAAAACATAGACTTGAGCCTTGAACAACATGGGAATTAGGGCACCAACACCGCGTGCCATTGAAAATCTGCATATAACTTTTGACTCCCCCAGAACTTAATTGCTAATAGTCTACTGTTGACCAGAAGCCTTACTAATAACATGAACAGTTGATGAATACATATTTTGTATGTTGTATGTATGATGTACTGTATTCTTACAATAAAGCCAGCTAGAGAAAAGAAAATGTTATTAAGAAAATCACAAGATAGGGAGAATACATTTAAGGTACTGTACCGTTCAAAATCTGCCTGTAAGTGGACCTGCTCCATTCAAATCCATGGTGTTCAAGGTCAGTCATACATTAAACACAATGTGTGAAGTGCATTTGCAGAGATAGGCTCATGGTATTATGGGAACATCAGGGGGAAGGGGTGTCAGGAAAGGCTTGTGGAGAGTTAATAATTTAGTTGAATTTTTACTAATGAGTAGGGACTAGCCAGCCAGGGGGACAAGGGGCCAGGGCGAGGTATTCCGGAAAGAAGGGGAGGCTGCTCGGTGTGGGGAATTGCATATTGTTAAGCTCGTCATTTATCATAAGGGTTGAGGTGGGATGAGATTAGATTGGGGGCTGAGGAAGACTGGTCAGGGAAGGTGAGGTCTGGACTCCCTGGCTGACAGGCTTGGTTGCCAACCTGTAGCCATTGGAAGGAATAGATTGTAAACTTGTCTGGATTTGTCTTCAGGAATACACACAAGTTTATCATTCTGTAGAATCCTCCTTTCGGGAAAATAGGTATTAACTGTATAATCGCGTTGTTTCTCCCCGCTAGTACTAAATGCGGTAACCTGTGGGTAGGAAAGTAAAACAGGGAAGAAACGTGCTTTGTGATTTATTTCCTTCTCTGCTAAGGAGAGTCATCCAGATAGTCTTACTTTTGTGGTAAATTGGGGATGAAATAATTTTTTAATTTGTTTAAGTTACTCTACAAGTTTTCTCTCTTGGAAGCTCCTTCAGAATTCTTCATTTCTCTTGAAATGCATAGTTTTACCCACTCAGTTTTTATAGATTGCACCTTCTCCGCTAACACTTTTTACTTTGTGTTTACTTATCTCCAAATGGTATTTTAAAACATCAGGTGATTCTCCTTTTATTTCCACTTCTTCAAGTCTCATTTTTGCCTTTATTCTGTCTCCCATAATACCTACTTTCTTATCACAAACACAAAACCAAGCCAGAAAAACTTTTTTACAAAGCCCATCCTGAATTACGTAACAAAAACGTATACCACATGGCCACTCACATATCCTGTACTTGCTAAATTCTAAATTCTAAAATGGACCGTGTTTGGGGGGAGGACAAGGGGAAATGAAGTCAGTTATATGACCTTATGTTTTTTTTTTTTTAAAGATTTTATTTATTTATTTGACAGAGAGAGATCACAAGTAGGCAGAGAGGCAGGCAGAGAGAGAAGAAGAAGCAGGCTCCCTGCTGAGCAGAGAGCCCGATGTGGGGCTTGATCCCAGAACTCTGGGTTCATGACCTGAACCAAAGGCAGAGGCTTTAACCCACTGAGCCACCCACGCGCTCCAGCTATATGACCTTATGAATGCATGGAATTATTTGTGTTTACAGTAACAAATATTTTATAAGCTTTTATTTTTTAATTTTATTTTATTATTATTTTTTTATTTTTTTAACCAAGCTCTAGGCCCAGTACAGGGCTTGAACGACCTCAAGATGAAGAGTAGCACACTGAGCCAGCCAGGCACCCCCACCCTCCCCAAATATTTTATAATGTTTTAAAAACAGAATATAGAAAGGTGCCTCTCATTCTGATCAGTAGAATATTACTCACTTTGGGTCTAATACTGATTTTGAGGAATCTCTAACCTAAGAGATGGAAACCTGGAGTTTGGACAGGGTTCTATTCTAATTCTGAGTAGGTGTCAGTACATCATCTGTCTTCCTTCCCTGATCCACTGCATCCTTATGTATAAATGAGAAATCGAACTGGGTGTTGAAAAATTTTCTGGATGCGGTCTTTTAAGACTGGCTGTAGAACATGGGAATCCGTAGAAACTTCTGGTCATACAAAGTAATGGAGTTTGACCTGTTGTTTAAAAAGTTTTTAGATCCGCTTTTAAAGATAAAACACAAACACAACAAAGCCTATTTCCCATGCACAGTTAGATGCGTTTTGACAAGTGTGAGCCCCCTAAACGCAATCAACCATTGGTTTCCATGTGTCCCCTCGAGGCCTTCCCCCCTTGGCTCCAGACAAACCCTGTGCTTGTTCTAGAACGTCCCATGAACAGAACCTGAAAGGATGTACTCTTTTGTGTCTGTCTTGGTTTTGCACATTAGGATGTGTTTGCTATTTACCTGTGTTGCATTTCTCACAGTTCTTTTCTCTTTTATTGTTGGCTAGGATTGGTCGCTTCTACATATTACATACAATTTGTTTATCTCTTCATCAGTGTTGGACATTTGACTTGCTTTCAGCTTAGGGCCATAATGAGTAAGGCTGTGATTTCACATTGGTGTACAGTTCTTTATGTGGACATATTTTTTTTTATTCGTAGTAAATATCTAGGAGTGTCATTTAACTTTTTAAGAAAGTTCTAGACTTTTTTCCAAAAAGGTTGCATCACTTTATGTCCCACCAGCAGTGTATGTGATTTCCAGTGGTTCCATATCCTTCCATGAATTTGGTAGCACCTAGGAATTTTGGCCATTCTTAGGAGTGAGAAGAAAATAAAAACTCTTTAATTTACAGCTGTAAATGGAAACCCTAAAATCATACAATACAAATTGCTATAAAAAACTTAGGGATATTAGAATGAGCATATTCCTTAATGAATACTGAGAATGTTACAGTGTTGTCTCATATTTTATCATCTTTAACATCTTAAATCACTTATATTTATGACCCCATTGATGCTTGTATAGGTGACATACATATATATATATATACATATATAAATATGTTCATGTGTATATATGTGTATTTATTCTAGTCTCAAGGTTTTTTGTTTATTACAGTGTTGCAAACAGTTGATCTTCTTAAATAATCTCCCAATTTGCTTAAAAATCAGGCTTTTCTTACAGCTAATAGTTGAAAATATCTGTATACCTGGTTAATCAGAAGATTCCACCAGTAAAATGAGAGATTCTTTCCTGGAAATACATACTTTTAAAGGACAGACTTAGAATTTTCTTATTAATTGGGTATTCAGATAGTTCCAGTTTAAGTGGTAGACTTTACATATTTAAGTTTTCTGTACAAAAAAATATATTGATGGGATAATCATGGCTACCATGAAAATAATTATTGCGATAACAGACTCTCCAAGGATGGGCTGAAACTGAGGGATTGGTGTCACGGAACCCACCTTGTGTTCTAACCTACTGGCTTAGAGAACAAGAGGATAATTCTTCTAATGTTCATAGAAGAATTAGGTGGTGAGCCAGTTGATTCAACATGTAATCAAAACTTCTCACCCCCATATTCAAACAATATCTTTCCTCATTTTGTAATGTTTGGCTGCAGATCTTTATGTACTACTGCCTTTAGAGATAACAAATTTTCACAGACTTAGAAAGCAATAAAATGCATTTAACACTAAATCTTTACTGAGCATAGTTTAATCTTTCTCTGATGCAGAAAGCACTTTATAATTTTATAGCTCCACAACCTCATTATTGTGAATGCCAGTTATTACATTGGCTGAGAGTGGAAATGATGGTGCATCAAAAGTATGCACTAATAGAATCTCGGATGGAGGGAGGTAATGCGTGTTTACTGATACACAGCTCTTTATTTTAAATTATATATGATTTTTTTTTCCATTTCCATTTCTCCTAGGTGTTTCCTCTACCCTGCTCTACTCTTTCTGAATATACATACATCACTCTCTCGAGTTTCCTTAACAAAAATACAATTTCAGGCTTTCTGTATGTGAAAACCATGACAAAGTGATTTTATAGGCAGTTCTGAAAGTGACTAAACTTGACAACAATTGTATTTTATGACAACGTCTGCTTTCATGTCCCCGGCCTACTTTTATATCAGCATTTTTCTTTTATCCCAAATATGAACAATTTCCTATCTCCGCATTGGCTGAAAACAAATCCCTTTACCAGGAATACATTTTAATGGAGAGGAGCATGCTTCCCTTCAGTCACTGGAGCCTTAACACCTTAACTCTATAATATTCAATTTCTCACTCACCAAGAACCAAAGCCCTTTTTTTTTTTTTTTGTGGTTTGTGTTCATAGGGGTTGGGGAAGAATTAGTATTATGGAACTAAACCAGATTAAGGGGGAATGTGAATTAGATTTGGTAACAGATGGTGCTGTGGAAATTAAAGGTTCTTTGCGAATGGAAACGACAGCAGCTTGCCTCTGTTCTCTCTGCCTGTCCCGTTCATGCACTTGATAGACGGGTATAAATCACAACAATCCTGTCTTGACAGCCAATTTCGAGAATTTGATCTGGTTAAAGACATGGCTTTCCTGCTCCACTCACCGAAACCTGCTTCTATTTTATTTTTACACGGCACCTTGTCGTAGTTAGAAAAGCAGATTCACCTGCCTCCCCTTAATGAAAATTTTCTTAATTACAGTTTTAGCTCTTTAGTGTTAATTACTTTTCCATTCAGCCTGAATTTTCGTCATATCTCTGAGGGATTTTAGTTCTTTCTTTCTTTCTTTTTTTTTTTTCCCTACCCATTTTACTCCTGCACATGCTTTTGTTTCTAAAGATGCTTTTCATTGTCAGAAGTTGTTGTCAGGGGCACGATTTGAGAATCAGAATTACCCAAATCATTATTTTTAAGGAGAGAGGCTTTCGTGTGCTGTAGTAAAGTTACCAAATCAGAAAAATTATGAAAAGTGTGAGAAGCAGTCATCAAAAATAGCAATTATTTCAACCCAATTGCAGGGGAAGGTGAGTGACAACACTTCTTTTGTTTTGTTAATGAGGGTTGTGGAAATATATGCTCCATTGGCTAAAATAAACCCCACCAAGTAAAAAGACCACAGCGTGGCCAGAGCCCCGTATTGTGTCTGCCTTGACCTTGAGATGAGCTGGGAAATTAGAATTAAAATGCAGACGCTAAATGAGAGACTAGAAATATTGAACAAATTGCTTGCACCGTTGATGTCCAGGTCCTCGGGTCTGACGAGCTCCGGAGACAGGAACTCAGATTTTCTCTTACAAATCCACGTGGTACTCGGACTTAGCACACATATTAAGGAAAAGGAAATAGAAGAGAAGGGGGGAAAAATCACTCCAGAAATGAAGAGGAGATTCTCTGAGCGAGCAACTAACAGTTGGTAGAAATGAAGCTTCCTACTGGCAGTCAAATCAATGTAGTAACAACTCAGCGGCGCCCTGCTGCTCGCTGACAGCGTGGTGTCACACACTGGGACAAACATTCACTTAAACACTGATTGCAGGGAATTGCCCCTTTCCGCCGACGCCTCCCACCAAAAATGCAATGAGCAAAAAGAGAACCACTTCTGGGGCGGGGAAGAATCCTGCTCCCCAGCTCCCCCCAAATCATCACTGCTCTATTTGTCCTTTTGTAGCTCACTGGGAATGATTCCTCAGTTAAAAGTTGATGCCGCAGTTCACGGTTTTGTAGCAAGTTGTTTCTCTAATTATTCCTGCGCCTGCAGCATGCACGCGCATGCGCACGCGCGCGTAGGGCCATGGGCCTCCTTGGCATCGAGAGCAGCCGCCCCCAAAGAAAGGAAAGCATATGTGGGGGGGGGGGTGCATTAGTGCAGTAGCCCTTCCTCTCAGGTCTAACCGGACTTACAGACCGGTGTGGTTTTTTATTTGAGTAAAATGGGATTTTTTTTTTTTTTAAATGGTGGAAGTTACTGTAGAAAGCATGTGGACGAAGCCTGTCATTTAGCAAGTGACGATCCTGAAGGTCAGAGTGGTACAGTGACGCGTCTCAGGTCCCAAAGCGCCGCTTCACAGACCTGAAACCCACTTGTGTACGTCATCAGGTGTCCTAAGAGGCAGGGTTTCCTGAGAAAGGGGAAGGAAGAAGCCAAGCAAGCTGTGGGAACTCTGGTGTTGTACGGGTTTTTTTTTTTTTTTTTTTTTAATTAGTTTTTCAGAATTGCAAAGAAGATTTGGGGATGTTTCTCTGCATATTTGGTTTTGGACCTTTGAATAACATGACAAGCAGGTCCTTCCTGTCTGAAGTCCAGGCCCGTTGATGGCCTCCGTTGAGCTCACTGGATGCTGTCTCACTGCTGAATACTCCCTTTCTACAAAACTCATTCTGCCACAAAACAAAAACTTTGTCGTTTCTGTGGCTTGAATTCGGTATACATGCGTATGTATTTTATTTTCCCTTACCCGCAAATGGCGGTCCTTCTCCAAGCAGCTAGCTCACTGAGAGGTTCAAAAAAGGACAGGGGAAGATTTAGGATTAATGATGAGCGATTTCCCCTCTTGCATGCCTCCCCTGCTCTCCTGCCTCCGCGGAGCAACACCTGATACCAGCTGAATACAAGCATAACCTGTGCCCTCGTAGATCACCCCAGACCAGCTGCCTTTGCATCCATACGTTACCCAGTGCAGACGAAGCTATTAAGTTAAAAGTATAAATATAGTTTAGCCACTTGTCCAAGAGGATATGATGTGGTTTATTATCTCTGGTTGGACGGTGAATCTCTGTCTAGCGTAGATCTGTCCATATGTGCTCATCCTTGATTTCAACAATGATTCCTTCCTTAAATTTTCGCACTACTGAAATTCACCCAGTTTCTGGTATGGTCTTCGAGTTCCACTCCAAGTGAACTGGCCTGTCTCCTGAAGGCCGTGGGTTTATTGGTCATCGTAATTGCTTTTGCAAAACATTTTCTTAATGAGTAAAGGGTGACATCGATACCATGATCTCAATGTTCATGCATCAACTCTTCTGATAGCATCCTCATTTCCTGTTTCAGTGTAGCCAAGAGCAGGGGAAAAGGAAACTCAGTCAGCCTGAGCTTTCATTGACCTGGATTTGATTTGTGAACTCCATCACTGGAGAGAGTGTGTAAAGCATCTATATTCGATTGTAATTTGTAAAGATCACTGCGTAGACTTTCCATGGGTTGAATGTCTGTTTACTTCTCCTCCAGTGAGATGCTGCGAGAAGGTCTTCATTTAGCTGTCAGTTCTCTCCTGTGGTGTCTGCTTTTTCACTGCAGTGTGCTCCTTGACTGCTTGAAAACGGAATTGTCTGAACACAAGCAAACTTTATTGATCCATATTTCTGTTTGAAAGACCAGAGATTTGTAGAAGTGGGAGACTATTTCTTTTCTCTAGAAGGCTTACTACGGAGGAGGTCTGCTCATGAGTGTAGTAAATCTCTAAGACCGAATAAATGTTACATTCAGCATATATCGTAAGCTTCATTTTGGTGATTTATCTTGTGTAGTTTTATCCCCCTTACTAACCTTCCTTTCTAGCCATAGTCCCCACCTCCTGCCCAAGGCTGTTCCACTCTACCCTGGAAAGAGTGACCAGGTTACCCATGGGCAGTTGCTACCTACGTGCGTTGACAGTCGGGGGGACACTATTCTGAAGACCTCTGGTCCTTAGGGCTCTTGGTCTCAGGAGTGTAGCTTGTGTATGGTAAGAAATATTCTTAGGGCTCAGAATTGTGCTTGTTTGGGCTTCTGTTGTGTATTTGAATTTCTGACTAGGCATTTCTTGAGATTCTCTTTTAACATCCGTAGGTGTCATGGAATTGGGCACTTGTGAGGATATAGTTAATTAAGCTGCATTAGGGCAAATATACACACTTGTTAAAACACTTAATTTGCCTCAATAATATTGATTACATGGCAGAAGTTTGTTTAAACTAAATGGTATTTTCCCCCTACTGTTACACTTCTTGAATGTAATCTGTATAATAGCTAATAGCCATCATCAGTTAAATATCATGTTCGTTATAAAGTAATGTCATAAGAATTGATTTGGACTTGGCAGTGGAAGAGAACTCTCCCTTCAAAGCCGATGTAGATGATTAGCCAGAGTTTTAAGCAGAATCATGGTTCATATAAACTGTGTATATTTTATAGACTTATAGCTACTCTATATTACATGAGTGCCCATTATATTAAAGAAAAGCTCAGACAGTTAATTATGCAAAACATCATGTATGCAATTACCCAGCATTATTATGCATTTAACAGTTTTATTGATTGCCAGTAGCTCACTTACTGTATTCAGAGCTATAAACAAGGGATGTTCACCTTAGATTGAAATAGGTCCAAGAAAACAAGCTCAGGATAAATTACACTACTAAGCGCCCCTGCATCAGATCGAATCCTTAAGTACAGAAACTGTCAACAATCATAATGTGCAACACATTGTGATATCACAGGACCATTTCTTTTCCCATTAATAAAGTTTATCAACCAGGAAGCACCAGAAATCATCTGGCAATACAAATTGAAGCTACTGCAATCTCCTACATCTAAAATAGTCTGGATAACTTAACAAGGTGATCAGCAGTTCCCTCTCGCTTGCATGGCACCATGAGAGGGGATGCTGGTGTATTGACAGGTATTTTCTAACACGCGTACTTAACAACACCCTCAGTCTTGTTAGGCTGCACACTCTTATTAGTGCATTTCTCCAGCCAGTTTTCTGGGCCTTCATCGCTGAAAATGTATATTTTATGTTTCCCTTCCTCTGTTGGAGTCATAATAGGAGTGGAGGTATGGGGTTCTAGGGTCTATCTGTCGGAGTGGG
The DNA here is from genome assembly GCF_011764305.1 of Mustela putorius furo. NCBI lineage: Eukaryota > Metazoa > Chordata > Mammalia > Carnivora > Mustelidae > Mustela > Mustela putorius. Next base: position 15,924,664 of record NW_025421402.1, on the reverse strand, counting down.
TGGCCAGCCATTCCTGATTTACCTGGCACTAAGGAGTTTCCAGGACGTGGGATTTCAGTGCTTAAACCAGGATGGCCAACCTAGTGTGATGTCAGATCAAAGTTGCGAAAGACAGGATCATTGAACTCTGGAACCCTAAAAGCAGGTGGGATTTCAACAGGATCCTTCCACATGTTGGTTTTGTCTTTAGCTGTGCAGTTATTTTCAGGGGGTACTTGCTTTCAATAAGTGTCCAGCAATGAATTAAAATTCTCTTGCTTGCTGCCCTAAATTTCCTTTTTTGGTGTAGTACACACCCTTTTACAGAATTAGGAGAGCTTTCAGCTTCGAGAGAGGCCCTGATAATGTTTTGAGGAGCTAGCTTCCTGTCCCCATGCCGCCGAGCCTCCTCTCTCGTCAGCATCTCAAGCACCAGCTTTGCAGGGAACTGTTTGCTTCTCGTTCTTGATGGAGTAAGTTCTTCCAGACTAAGTGCGCGCGTTATTCGAAGAATCAAGAAGCAGCATTAGTAAATGACTGTGATCCTGTTATGCAGAAATCTGGTCCAGTAGATGGGCCACAAGGTTTATTGAAGAAGGCCTGAAATTATCCAGAAGTGTGTGTGCATATCTGTGCACGTGTGTTTTAATCTTTGTGAGCATTGTGGGTCAGGATTTACAGTTCTTCGTTTACAATTAATGATCTCTTTTCATTAGGTTAACCAGGCAGACCTTAAGATATTTCTTATTAAAAGAAAAAATCCTTTCTTTTCCTTCCCCAACTAAGCCAGTGTACCTTAATGCAATGATGATATGTTAGACCCAGTAGTTGTCAAAGCATCGTATTACTGTGATGCCATAATGACACCCTGTCTCTGTAAAGTAGTCATGTTTTCTCAAATCACACGTTGCACCGTTGATTTCTGACATGACACTTCATTCGGTTGCTTTCCCTTTTCTTCAGCATCACCATTCTCTGACAATAGCAGCTGGTGCCCATTTTGTTACTAAGTGATTCACATTTTGCCACTTTACGAGAGTGCAATTAGTTGAAGCAGGAAAAAAAAAAAAAGACGCTCATTGTAAAGTAGATGCTTGAAGTTGTAACTCAGGCAGTGAAGGGAGCTGCTTGCTGGGGTCATGGGCTCTGAAGCCTGGGACTCTGGGAGCTTGGCATAAATCTTGGAAGTTTCCTTCTGAGCACATTAAAACAAAACAAAGAAACCAGCAGGCTAATTTTTTTTTATATTTAATTTTTTATTTAAAAATACTTAAATATTTATAATCTGGTGATTTCAGAAGGTAGAAAACTGACCAATCCTCACAGATTCGTTCCTATCGTGAGTAGATAGTGATTAGGTTAGCAGGACCTGAAAACCTTCTTTTCCAACCCTGAAATTCTGTGATTCGATAAGAAAGCTAAGGACTCTTGTCTTCCTGTTTCTGTCTCGTATTTGTAAACTTGCAGGTTTGCTGGCTGCAGTGTGCTTACCTCAAATTTTTGGATAAAAACTGATGCAAAGTGTTTGGAGTTTATGATGAAGATGGGTACCTTTTGGGGCCCTTAAGGAAGAAAATAAAATAGTGACTTCTTTAGTTGGCATTTATTCAGCTTATTAAGGTGTCTGTCCTTGGTATGGATAAAATAAAAGTTTCAAAAGATCTTGTCTTAGTATGACAATTAGGAAACCCAAAGAACTGTGCATAATATGTTCCTTAAGAGAATTTCATGCACCATTTTTTATTATTATTATTTTTATTTTTATTTTTAAATTTTTTTTTTAAGATTTTACTTATTTATTTGACAGAGAGCGACCAAGCAGGCAGAGAGGCAGGCAGAGAGAGTGAGAGAGGAGGAAGCAGGCTCCCTGCCTAGCAGAGAGCCCGATGCGGGGCTCGATTGGGATCATGACCTGAGCTGAAGGCAGAGGCTTAATGCACTGAGCCACCCAGGTGCCCTCATGCACCATTTTTTAAAGTAAAGAAATGAAGTAGCAACTAATTTTGAGTTTGTATAAAATTTAAATGATGAACTACATCCGCTAAAGAACTTACCTGTCGATGAAGGACATATAGTATGTATGACTGTGGGACATTGTTGTTATGACAGCATTTAACACCAAGTATTGGCTAAGCTGCCTTGAACTGCAGACCACCTGGGTTGGACATGGACGCACGCATGTGGGAATTCTAACTCGGGGCGATTCATCCAAGGTCGCTCATTTACCTGTATCTAGGTAGAATCTCTGAAAACAATTAAGCCTGATCATTATAATATAAATTGAATATTAACTTACATATTATCTTCTTGTTTCCCCCTACAGCAACCACTTTAATTGATTCTTATTCTTTCTCTCTTTCTCTCTATACCTGCACGCGTCTAGCACAGTTAATTAACTTTCAAAAATTACATTTTGAAATAGTCCAGCAACTAAGAAGTTGTATTTGCCTGATCGTTAGTATCTATCTCCAAAGGTAAATTTTACCCTTGCTGACTCTTGGGCCAGGCTACGAAGCATGATCGTCAGAATTCCTGAGACTGTATGTCAAACCATGTTAAAAATGCCTCTTTATACAGGGCTGGACTCACCCTGGCCTCAGGAAAGTTGTTAAATCCCTCAAATTTAGTGTCTTCTGCAGAAGCAAACTGTGAGTCTCCACATAGCTGTTTCTCCCTCCAGTTTTTTCTCAGGGTGTTCCCTCAGAAGTGCTTTGGAAAGTCTCTTGTTTTGCCCCCTGTGCATCTCATCATTTCCCTTCAAATAATAAAAGCGAGTGTACTGAGGCTTTAAAATAAATACTTCCCACACTTTCCTACACATGTTATTTCTATTCGCAATTCTTAACTAAATTTAGATTTTTATTAATCCAATGTGACCTAAAGTTTCTGCGTTAACAGCACAATGTAGAATTGGGCTCATTCTCTTTGGCTACAGATAAAGCCATCATCTCGAAAATGGCTCTTTCTGACAAAAAGGTGTTCTTTTGAAATAAAGTCTTATTCACTACATTCCTCTTAGAGTTAATGTGAATTTTAGTGCCTCTAATTTTAGATTGAAGTGAAGTCTAGAATAAAACCCACCAGCTGACAATTGAATTTATAGATAGTTGTGAATATTTCAGGCTTGAATAATAGAGCTGTAGAATTTCAGAGACAGAGAGGAAGAGAATTAAGACCCGCTGTAGTTTTAGGGTATAATGTAATGGTGTCTAGGAAGTGTTTGATGTGATGAGCTAAGTAGTAATTAGGAGACAACTGTGTTCTCTCAGAGATTGCTGTTTAGGTATCATTCCCAGCACTGGGGAGGATGACTTAGCTGAGGCCGGCCGGTGGGGTGGCTGGGAAGGTCTTAGGTCGCTCTGTGTGGTGTCACTTCTACCCCTAATTGCTTGGCTTTAAAGAAAAAAAAAAATTCTCTGTTGGCTTCAGGACATTTCTGCGCTGGACTTTGGCATTGGACCTGAGTTCAAATTCCGGCGTTCCCATGCCCTCACTCTGTGACTTTCGGGGCACTGGGTGACGTTTGAGGCTCTGTTTCCTGAAGATGAATTCCTCCCTCACAAGGTTGTTTTGAGGCTTAAGTGAAGTAGTATGAGGAGGGGCTCGGGTCAGTGCCTTCCAGATTGGGAGCATCTGATAAACGGCAAGTCTGACTGTAACTATTTCCACTGGGCAAAAGGTGTTAACTAAGGAAGCAGCGTATTGTCTGAAAAGAAACACGTAACCTAGAGCACAAATCCAGTTTCCTCGGTCTCATTTACAGCTACACGTGCTAGACCTTGTGCAGGTGAAGAGACTGCCACCTTCCAGAGACTTCCCCAGTAACTTTTTTTTTTTTTTAAAGATTTTATTTATTTATTTGACAGACAGAGATCACAAGTCGGCAGAGAGGAAGGCAGAGAAAGAGGAGGAAGCAGACTCCCTGCCTAGCAGAGAGCCCGATGCGGGGCTCGATCCTAGGACTCTGGGATCATGACCTGAGCCAAAGGCAGAGGCTCTAACCGACTGAGCCACTCAGACACCTCTCCCCAGTAACTTAGCTTCCTAATGTCCTTGCTTCCACGCAGGTTATTGCAAAGTTACGGATTGAGATTTCGGAGGAGACAGCTGGCTGGAGACTCCCTATTTTTCAGGGACTTTAACAATATGCATTTGGCACGTAAACATTTGGTGACTTAGCAAGTATCTGTTCCATAAACAGGAAAGCAATTCCTGACCTTGTTTTTTCATCAAAAGTTCTGCCGACTGTCAAGGTCCATGAGAGAAAGACTGAGGGGAAGAGAATTGGGATGAAGTTGAGCACAGATGATACAAGAAAAGAGAGAGAGGGAGAGAGGAGGGCCTGGAGAAGACATGGTATGTTCTGTGACCAAGCCACTCTCTGGGAAAAGAAAAAAAAAAGAAAAAATTAAGAAATGGTGACTTGAGAGCAGATGGCGAAAGAGTTAATTGTCATCGCTGTGAGAAATTCAGTGCCAGAGAGAGGAAAGGGGAGCAACCATGTTTTAGTACCCTAATAACTTCTAGCTCTAGTCCAAGATCATAATGTATGTGCGAGCAGTCCAGTAATTATAAGGTAATAAGTGAAGTGGTGGGGTAAGTGCTCTAAATTAAAAGGAATTCGCAGGGCTGCTGTAAGTCAGTGCCGACCCGCTTTCTTTCAAACGTTGACTTGAGGAAAAGTGCTTAGCCCAGAGCGCAAGCAGGGAGTCGGGGAGAGCGATCTATTAATTACAGCGCTCATTAACGGTGACGGGTACAAGGCAGCAGATGCAGAAGGAGAGGACCCCGTAGTTCAGGCTGGCGAGGGGGATACTTTCGCTTTCACTAGCTCTTGAGGAAAGGACAACACGAGTGGGTGGGCGAGAGCGAGAAGGCATTTTTGTGGGTTTCTCCTTCCTGTTTGCTTTCTTTACATCCTGATACTGTTTTACTTTAGAAAGCAGAGCAAAATTCCCAAGGTGCGGTGTACTGGTTAAGAGGCGAATTTTCGCTCTTGATGCTTTGCTTTAGAGACAGCTTTCTTGGAACAGTGAAGGGAACTTCCCCAATAGGATTTTTTTTTTTTTTCTCTTTAAAGTAACAGGATAGTGGGGGGCGGGGGGGAGGAAGACCTGGAGGAGAACATGAAATTTGGGCAATGAAAAAATATGCTTAGATTTATAGTGGTAGAGATAATTGCTTCCCTTTGGTTATATTGGGACAACTCCCCCAAATTCTAGTGAATCACCATTACCCTGTAGGATTCCTATAAATCACCTTTCCGCTGGGAAGCAATTAGCCAAGTCCCCTTCTCAACTGTCACCTCTTCTTTCCATAGCAGGCTCTCAGAATATTCCTAGAGACTTGGCTAAAAGGGGTTTTGCAGTATGGCTAATCGGAAAGAAAATAGGACCAATTATATCTTTTCATCTAATTACCTTTTCAGAAATTTAATCACTTACGGGTCCAACAAAGAAAGAGGGGCAGTCCGTGTCTTCTAGATAAGAGAGATAGTTTGTCAGATTAGATGCCTCATGTTTCCTTTTAGGAGGTCTGATGTTGAAAGACTAAAGCAAGTGGGGGAAAGGGACCATCACAAATCCCATTTTTCTTGACAAAATGCGATACGTTCATAGTTTGCTAAATATAATACGAAGTATCAGATTTATGGACTCACAGGTATCCTGAAGGCTCAGATGGCTTTTCCTGATTCGTCTCTTAAACAATGGCCAATCACACGTGCAGGAACTTGCACATATGTATTCATCAGTACTGGTGACCATTTCACTAAGTTTTGTGGGCTCTAGGATCTCATCCTTACATATTGGCTGGAGTTTTATACCTGACACCTTTCTTGATTGCGAAACAGCTTTGAAATAGAGCGATTCAAAAAAAAAAAAAAAAAAGCAGCAAAGCGGCGGAGGATATATTCCCTATGTGTCTTAGATCAATAAAAGACACAGTTATGCTTATAGAAGCATGTTGACAAACAGTAATTACAGAGCTGAGGAGTCATCTGTTCAGTCTTGAAAATGAAAGTTGGATTCTTCTCACAGTAACATGATTGCAGCATCGGAACGTGGTGGGGAAGAGTAGCGTGAGGATAAATCCAATTTTGGAAATGATACGGACTTTTAAATCACTCCTCTTCCACGGGTAAATTTAGAATCTAGAGTGTTGATTTAGATATTGACAGTGGTTCTCTAGGAGGAAGGTAAAATAAAAGGAATCTGACCCATTAGAGGTTTTGTTTATGGCCTGTCTGGACACTTTGATGTAACCCTGTCATGCCCTTATGCTGATTACCTTCTTGTAGAACAAGAGATATTGACTAGAGAATGAGTGATGTGTAGTTCCAGCTCTCACCGACTTTGCTCAAAGAGCAATGTCTTTAACATATGAATTCTTCTATTTTTTTTTTCCCTCCTTTCATCCTTGCCTTTGGCTTTCTCTCTCTCTCTCTCTCTGTTTTTTGTTTGTTTGTTTGTTTGTTTTTTAACCTTCTCTTTTTTTCTACCCCTTTAGTCGCCGTGTTTGACACTCTCTTTTTTTCTCTCTCTCCGTTTGTATCTCCCTACATCTCAGGCTTCTCTGCAGAATGTCAAACAAAGATCGACACATTGACTCCAGCTGTTCGTCCTTCATCAAGACGGAACCCTCCAGCCCGGCCTCCCTGACGGACAGCGTCAACCACCACAGCCCAGGTGGCTCTTCCGACGCCAGCGGGAGCTACAGTTCAACCATGAATGGCCATCAGAACGGACTTGACTCGCCACCTCTCTACCCTTCTGCGCCTATCCTAGGAGGGAGTGGGCCTGTCAGGAAACTGTATGATGACTGCTCCAGCACCATCGTGGAAGATCCCCAGACCAAGTGTGAATACATGCTCAACTCGATGCCCAAGAGACTGTGTTTAGTGTGTGGCGACATCGCGTCGGGGTACCACTATGGGGTAGCATCGTGCGAAGCCTGCAAGGCGTTCTTCAAGAGGACGATTCAAGGTTAGTGTTGCACCTGGAACGACCCTACCCTCGTCCAGCCTTCCAGTTCTTATCCTTGTTGATCAAGTCGTACAGTCTTAATTCTGCCTTGAGTACAAAATAGAAATGGATTACAGTAGCTTGTGGAGCAATTAAAGACTAAACTCCCCCAGATATGCCTCCTATCAATTCTGCTTTCACCATTAAGCTCTAACGAGGACATGATAGGAAGCTTTAGGGTTAAAAAAAACAAACTGCTGCTGTTATCAGAGCAATGTGGGTCTGTATAGCAACTAAACAGATAACCCTAGATCAGTAGTATTTTGGCCTCTTTGGTTCTTCTTGCAGATGCATGGAAATAATAAATATTTTAGAGCAGGGTTCAGGGTTTTGAAACTTGAGCATGCATTAAAATCACCTTGTGATCTTGCTAAAGGCAGATCACCAGGCCCTACCCTCAGAGAGTCTGATTCATTACATCTGGAGTAGAAGCCCAAGAATTATTATATATAAATATATATATGTATTTTATATAAAAATAGATACATATATTTTATATATAAAGATATATGTGTATATATAAAAAATAATATATAAATATATATGTATAAATATATGTATTATATTTATACATATGTGTGCATGAATATATGTATATAGAATATATTTTTTATATAAGTATAAAATATAAATTTATAAATATATATATATATATATATATAATTTATTTATCTGACACAGAGAGAGAGCAAGAGAGGGAATATAAGCAGGGTAGAGTAAGACAGGAAGAACCAGGCTCCCCGCTGAGCAGAGAGCCCAATTCGGGACTCGATCCCAGAACCCTGGGATCATGACCTGAGCTGAAGGCTGATGCTTAACAACTGAGCCACCCAGGTGTGCCAAGAATTTACATTTTTAACAAATTGCCTGGTGATGCTCATACCGCTGGCCCAGGGACCATGCTTTAAGAACCACTGCTCTAAACAAATTGAATTTCCCATTAAAGAATGGGAAGAAGAAACCTTTCTTCTTTCCCTATGGTTGGATATACTTTCCTCACCTTTTCAATGAGTTTTTAAAAAAGCCTTCCAAATTATTCCTAATTATAAAATATACCTGCAATGTTTATAAGATATTCCCAAACCTGTATGGATTTTTAGCTTTATAAATAGCAATATAAATGTAGAAAAATGTGGCCGAAATTTGTGTGTGCTCCTTTTAGCTCACAATCCACAAATAGAGACCTCCGTTCATGTGCAACGCCATAGATCTGTACTCTTATAGGAAATTATAATTTTCACTTTTGTGGTTCCTTTGTGATCCACTTTTGGAGAATATAGGGAAAGGAAAGAATTAATTGCTTATTGGAGATCCTCAGCTCATTCTATATTCTATTCTATAGAATAGATTATATTCTCTCTATATATTATTATATAGAATATAATCTATTCTATAGAATATTCTGATTCTATAGAATAGAACATTCTATTCTTACAAATGCAGATGCCCAGGCTTCATCCCAGATCACCTCAATTGGAATCTCTGGGCGGGGGGAGGGGCAGCCCAGCAATCTGTGTGTACTCCGCAGGTGATTCTGATGCTTACCCAGCTTTGAGAACCATGGCTCTAGGCTGTGTTGCTGCTGATTTACTGACTGGCCATTGTCTCTAATGGTCCCTTCTTGGATGTAACTGAAATCAGTTTAATAACTTCGTTATGTACTGATTTTTAAAGTGCAAATGAGACTGTTTGGTTAAATTCTAATCCTTCCAAATGTTTTAACAAAAGGTGATTATGAAATCCTTTATGTGTACATAATCTCCCACCTTTTTTTTTCCCACTCACTGTTCTTAGCAGAATGGGTTGTACCATCGCCAATTTGCTTTTGTGCGGTCTGTGACCTCTCCGCCCTGATTTGTAGCTGATGGAGGCGCAGTTAAAGGGTTGACTTAAGGGACTCCGGTTTTCAAGACATCATAACTCTGACAAAATTGATTGGCTATTTAAGCCTAACTTTTTCATAGCCTTTTAGAATTTTAACGGAAGAACACAAGCCAAGTTAGTCTGGAGTATGTATGAATTCCCTAGATATTTTGATGGCTCTCTCTTCCTATTTTATGGCTTATCGTTGCCATATTTTATTTACCATTTTCTCAGAAAAATCCTTCATCCCCTAGAGCTTTCTTTTCTTTTTTCTCATCTGTAAGTTGAAGGCACTAATACCTACTTCAGGGAATGTTTAAGGATAAAATGTAATGGGAAATCCTAAGTAAAGTGAGTAAAAGCAATGGTGGTCGACCTGTGGAGCTTCCTCAAACTATTGGGCATTTGAGAAATGTCTTCAGCCTGCTTTCTAACATTGTAAAACTTGAGAATGAAAACATATTTCAAATCTTTGGGTTCTTACTGGCTATTGTCCAAAGGTATTAGAATACTTTTGTTACAGAGTATCTGAAATTCAAACCGTTAGTAATTCAATTTTTTTTATTCAATTTATACCGCTCTGGCATTAAAACTACCAGAAGATAAGCTAATATTTTGGGATAAATTAACAGGTGCTCTGTATGCTGATATAAGCAAGAGATTCTCACTATAAAAACCACTTCCCTGTGCTCAGCAAATATTTACCGAGGACCTACTATGAGCCAGACGTGAGGAAACTGTCTGGAGCTGCATCTTACCAGCATTTTATTAAAATTTTGTTCTCAAACCTTTGTGCATTGAGGTGAATTCCTCTACAAGCGTCTCCTGTCTTGAGGGAATACCAGATTTTTAGTAATGGTGGTGGTGGTGGGGTGCAGGCAGTGGTTCAACTCCTTTGTCCTTCGTATGTTTCCAAAGATAGAACAAGTATGAGACAATTTCCTGGCAGGGTTTTTTGTTTTTTGTTTTTGTTTTTTTTTAAATCATATAGCTTAGATATTAATAGCTCTGCAATAGTTAATTACTGAGCAATAACTAAAACAGAGCCACTGGAATTCTGTGCCTGATTCTTCCTTAGGATGCTGAAATGCTACTAGAAGCTTAACAGAGCAAAGCACAGGGTGATTCTTGGCATTGATGTACAGTGCTCGGTTTTACTCCATATTGAAGAGAGCAACTTTCAAGGATTTTGAGCAGGAGACAGAGATGTCACTGTCCAGATTAGCACTCTGGACTCGCCCACCTGGCTGGGCTTGGAGCTGGCAGCTGGGCGGCACTGAGTAAGGCTACCCCGCTAGCTACATCAGCAGGGAGCACACCGTGGTGCTAACTGAGCCCCAAAAAGGCAGTGAGGCAAATAAAGGGATTAAATTGTGAAAGTATAATGTAATAATTAGGGTGGGAATTGTAAGGAAGGCGGGAACAGCCCCTCCTTTCTGAGGCCCAAGGGAGATAGCAGTTGAACTCCAAAGATACTCAAAGTGGCTTGGAATCTCTTGTAGCATCACAGAGTCTTACTCTGATGCTGAAGGGACTATCTATTCTCTTGCCTTGAGGCAGCCGTGCAGCCAAACTCTCCTTGACAGATAGAAGTCTCTCCCTTCCCGCCCCTACAGCGCTTCAGGGAATGAGAAGAGATTATGCAATTCCCCTTAAGAATGAGTCTTTCTTCCTGTTCCTAAGTCTTTCTTCCCTTAGGCCCGGGACATTATGTAAGTGTGGCTTCTGCCTCACCAGCAGGCTCTTGTTGACCTGACTGCGTAACCTGTGCATTCAAAGGCGTAGTCATGGGGAATATTGCCTTTTCTGTTTTTTATTCCCGTTCTATTGTAATAATTTATTTGTTTTATATATATATAAATTTTATTTATTTGACAGAGATCACAAGTAGACAGAGAAACAGGCAGAGAGAGAGGAGGAAGCAGGCCCCCCGCCGAGCAGAGAGCCCGATGCGGGGCTGGATCCCAGGACCCTGAGATCATGACCTGAGCGGAAGGCAGAGGCTTCACCCACTGAGCCACCCAGGCGCCCCTATAATAATTTATTTTTAAGACTGATTATGTAATATGTAATGAATATCAATTATAAAAGAATTATAAAAGAATTAAAAAAGAAAAATACTTCTTAAATTTACAGACAAAAAACCATAGATCCAGAGCATATCTTAAGAAAGGTAATGAGGGGCGCCTGGGTGGCTCAGTCAGTTGAGCGCCAGACTCTTGGTTTCCACTCAGGTTACGATCTGAGGGTCATGAGATCGAGCCCAGCATTGAGCTCTGTGCCCAGCAGGGAGTTTTCTTGAGATTCTCTCTCTCTCCCCTCTTTTCCCTCTGCCCTTCCCTGCCCTGTGTGGTCTCTCTCTCTTTAAAAAAAAAAAAAAAAAAAAAAAAAAAGTAATGAGAATTGTTCTTTTCATAGATGAATTGGGGATTCCAATTGTGAAAGGCAGTTAATCATGAATTCCAGTGAAAGCCAACCAGAAAGGCATATTTTATTTATTGACTGTTTCCAAGTCATCATTGGGAAACTATTGAATTAGGTCAGCAGTTAGGGAAAAGTCAGGGTGTTTTTGTTTTGTTTTGTTTTCTACTGACCAGAAAGTTTTTAGAAGATTTGGCATTCCTGTCACCAGACAGGGTTAGAAGGCCACCAGTGACTTAATTGGCATTTTCTAGGTGTTTTTTTTTTTTTTAAACTGTGTGTGTGTGATATCGTTTTTCTGATTTCTTTCTAATTACACTGTTAGTCCCAACCCATAAATGAGTGGAAAATTTTGTGTGTGTGCACCTTCTCGTGAAGAGTTTTCCCCAGACTGTAGTGAAGAAAGGGAAATATCTTTATATGCCCCTCTCAGAGTGTCAATACATAGTATTTAACATACAAATACTTGCTCTCTATTTCTCCACTAGAATATGGAAAATAAATATTTATATATTATTGTGTACCTGCCATGGCCATTTCAGCTGCTCATTTCTGTGCGGGAGATAGGCATTTTATATTGCCCCCACTTTTATGAAGAGGAAATTATATGTTTAAAACATAGGGTTTGGCTTTTTTTTTTTTTTTAAGGTATTCATTATAGCATAGGTTTTGGGTTCATATAAAACCAGACCTAAATAGAGCCCCTTAGAACTGAGAGACCTTAATATCACTGTGCCTCTGTTTCTCAGGTGGGAATGTCCACCAGAGTACCTGGCCCGATGGATCATTAGCGCAATGAATTATTAGCTTCGGTTGCTCCTGGGAATATGACCGGAATACTCAAACACTGGGTGGTTCAGATATTCCAGCACAGAGGTGTCCCTGATGCTAAACGAGGGTGTGGTCTTCGTCAGATCACAGCTGTGATAATTAACCCTTTCTCCCTGTAGTCATTCTTCATAATAGCGCCCTTTTATATCAGGAGGCATTTAGGTGGCTAAATGCTAGGTAATCAAACTAAGATTTGATTCGTTTTACATAGTTTTATGGTGATCAATTCACTCTTTTCCTTTCTTCTCTTCTCTTTTCTTCTCTTCTTTTCTTTTCTTTTCTTTTCCCTGTGGCCATGCATGGGAAACTGGGTAAATCAGAATAGGAGCCTGAATCCTGGAACTTGCGTGAGATACCCCACATGTGGGATTCAGGAATGAAGTAGCAGAACACCCTTGCAGCGTGGGATATAGGACTGAGTGTTATGAACACTAAGTTCACTCTGGACATTTGTGGGGCCTGAAGAAGAGTACCATAGTCAGCCACATAATGTACAGGGAATACTTAGAAGTTTATAAATCAAGATCACGAAGTGCCGAGGAACATATGTTCTGTTCTTTTATTGGAAAAACATACTTCATAATGACCTGGGAGGGCAGCTCTGCATTTTGAGTTCTTTTTTTTTTTAATATTTTATTTATTTATTTAACAGAGAGATACACAGCAAGAGAAGGAACACAAGCAGGGGGGAGTGGGAGAGGGAGAAGGAGGTGTCCAGCAGAGCAGGGAGCCCGATGCGGGGCTTGATCCCAGGACCCTGGGATCAGGACCTGAGCCCAAGGCAGACGCTTAACCACAGAGCCACCCAGGCACCCCTGCATTTTGAGTTCTTAGACTCACAAGAGTTTTGTGTCAGCAGGAGGCAGTAGAAGGAAGATCAGTCCTTAGTCTACAACCTACCCCATGTCTCTCTTCCCCTCTACCTCCCATTGTGTCCTGTGCAGAGTGTGGACATCCTGCTCACATGTCCATGGCCCACTGACCTTTCCAAACAGCTTCCCCTTGACCATTCCTGGGCCTCATAACATGCACACCAGCAGTCCAGTCCAGTCCAGGGCACCTTCCAGAGGATGGACCAGGGGAGAGGCCCATGCAGGCTTTGGAATGGGACTTACGGTGATTTAGCCACAGAATTTGAGGGTCCAAGGTATTGGGAATCAGGGAGTACAAGAGGGTTGGCTCCAGCTGGTTTTATCCCCTTAGTTTGTCAAAGGAGTCCTTGCACTGAGGCAAATGCCTTCTAAAGTTCAGGGCTTTCGGGTGGGGGCTCTTTTTGTCTGAGTCTAAAGGTGACACTGATAAGAGCCTAAATATCATTTGAAACATGGGGCATTAAAGATTAGGCATTTGCCTGCTAGCCATCTGCTAACGCTGTAGGCATGGCCTGTGGATCTGATGTGCTGACTTCTTTTCCACACTGCTGACTCTTTCCTGGAGCAGGCTGCCTAGTCCTGGAGGATCTTTGCTGGGCGTCATGTTTTCTTTGCCATTATGTGCTATTTTGGTCTTAGAAGAGAATATTTGCAACTCTGGAGGAAAAAGAAACTTACAAATCGAGTGTCTGAACATCCTCTGACCCTTACAAAAGAAAATAATCAAATATGATTTCTTTAACTTAAATAGTATTTAGAGAAAATAATGACCACAGTTTATAAATGGCTGCTTTAAAACTCTAATACATTCTAAGATTGATACTCAGAATACTATGGATATGTTAAAATTGACTTGGAGAATCTCCAGGGTACCAGTTTGGATGCAGGATTAAATTAGCTAGTGACACTAATGTTTACGAAAGAAATATTGTGTATGGTTCATTTGCTCTAACTCAGAGCTTGCTTTTTCACTTTTTCTTGTATTTGAAGGCAATTTTGTCGGATTTTTAGAACTACATGGATGTTGCCAAATTATAAATTAGAGATATTGCTATACTCCCACTATTTTAATAGTTAACCTCCATGTTTATTTTCATAGTAAAATTGAGTGTTGCATGCTGTCTATGGTGGTAAGGGCATGTATTATGTGTACGGATGTTTGAGGAAACAGCACAGTTTACAGATTTATCTCTCTCAGTTTTGACCAATGAACCCACTTTTTAGGACAAATGGGTAATGACGTCTTTCCCTGGTTTGTTCTGACTCTTAGGAATGGACCAAAATTGTCACCACCGCTCCTCAGGTCTTTGTCGAGCCAGAAAGTAAATATCTTAGCATCCGGGGGTCACATGCCTTCTGTGTGGTATACTCTACTTGGCTTTGTTTTATTTTTTAAGCTGTTTAAGACTATGAAAACCACTCTGAACTTGAGGCCTTACAAAAACATGTCTAGGGCTCGATTTGACTGCTAGGTAACTGCCAGACCCAAACACCCCAGTGTATCTTCCTGGTGGGCAACCTTGACTACCAAGATTTTCCTCAGGAGACCTTTTTCAAGCAACTTTGCATACATATCTTTTGTTTAAACTGGAAGCAAGTTCTTTATCATGATGATCTTTATCATGATGATGCATTGTCTCAGGTTTCACAATCTTTTACTTTTTTGGGGACTAGATTTGTCTAGTTTCTTGTCACCCTTCATGATGTCATATCTGTGTGTATTAGCCAGCTAATTGGAAAGCAGAATCAGTGTAAATTAAAATAAAGTAACATTTGGAGTGGCTGGCAAAAGGTTGGATCTTGGGTCGTGTAAAATAAGGCTGATTATTTTCAGAGAGTAAATTGCAAGGTTGATCTTTGATCAAAGAAAAGAGAATAGAGTACTTAACAACCCTCACAATATTTTTCTCTGAAAAAGATACTAGGAACTCAAGTTTTTGATATGACAATCTCTGGTGTGGTTTACATGTTTTTTAAACACTTTGTTATGTTACTGTATTTTGAAAGTCATTTAAAACCAACATATCATTTTAACTATTGACTCACAGGAGAAGTTGGACAACACTGGGTAAGAATGTGTTCTGTGTAAAGGGTATATGCCAATAGCATTCAGGGAGGATATGGATTTTCAGTGGGACTTTTTATGCCATGGCAAAATGTCCGACTATAGTTTGTGTCAAATTACTGAAATTTATTAATTGTCAAATTAGGCAGACAAAATTCACTTTCCTGGCAGTATATTTGCAAAATGAGTGACATTCTTTCCTACCAACTGTGTTATTTCACAGTGATTTGGAAGAGGTGATATTAAGCGTTTTATATTCCTCTGCTAGATTACCTTATATTTATTTTCAAGCAGACTCCACCACGCCCAGCACCTCAGCCCACTGTGGGGCTTGATCTCAAAACCCTCCGATGGTGACCTGAGACAAAATCAAGAATCAAACGTTTAGCCAATCAAGCCACCCAGGTGCCCCTATTTTTACTCATTTAAAAGAGGATGTTTTTAGTAGTAGTATCACTAATTTTTAAAAGTACCATAGTTATAAATAATAAAAGTAATCTTTATTTTTTTTTTTTTTAGAAGATTTTATTTAGGGCACCTGGGTGCCTCAGTTGGTTAAGCAATTGCCTTTGGCTCAGGTCATGATCTCAGAGACCCCGGATCAAGTCCCACATGGGGCTACTTGCTCAGCTACTTGCTCAGCTACTTGCTCAGCAGGGAGTCTGCTTCTCCCTCTGACCCTCTCCTCTCATGCTCTCTCTCTTTCTCAAATAAATAAATACAATTTTAAAAAAAGATTTTATTTATTTGTCAGACTGAGAGAGGGAGAGAGAGCATAGGCAGAGGGAGAAACAGGTTTCTGGTGGAGCAAGGACTGGATCCCAGGACCCTGGGGCCATGACCCGAGCCAAAGGCAGCTGCTTAACCAATGGAGCTACCTAGGTGTCCTGTTTTTTTTTTTAGTAATCTTTAAAACTTAGCTCTATCTGTATATTTTAACTGAAGTTCTCATGTGTCTGTAGCATTAATATATTCTCCTTTGATTCTACTCTGATACGTTATAGAATCAGAAAATGTAAGTGTATAATTCTGAATTATCTACACACATGCATACTTAAGAGGCTATGCTCT
The DNA here is from genome assembly GCF_011764305.1 of Mustela putorius furo. Taxonomy (NCBI): domain Eukaryota; kingdom Metazoa; phylum Chordata; class Mammalia; order Carnivora; family Mustelidae; genus Mustela; species Mustela putorius. The sequence continues at coordinate 15,908,540 of NW_025421402.1, read as the reverse complement.
CCATTATTTATTTTTGTAAAACTTCCCTTCTTGAATAAAACCCTCTGCACTCAGAAAATACAGTCAGTTTCCCATGGTTCCCCTGAGCTAATGTCCGTAGAAGTAGCGGCATGGAAGGAAGGGTATTGACTGTGGCGTGAGGCCAGGGTCTCTGTCTGGCTCCATTGGGACAACATCTCCTGTGGTGACCCACCTGGGCCCCCCCAAGCCTGTTCCTGACTCAGTCACCCTCTCACGGGAAGGAAGCGTGTGCACTGCCATTTCTTCCAAGGAATCTGTTGGTGAGTCATTGTCTTTTCTTGGCCTGTCCCAGCCTACCACTTGTCAAGTCTGAAACACCTCCCAGCACTCCGCACCAACCTTCTTCTTGGCAAGTAATGGCTGAGGACTTCGTGTGGTTTACATGCTCACGTCTGAGGGATTTTAAGGATCAGTTCCAGAGAATTCTTTAAACATGCCGTTTGCTTTCCTGTCTTCTAGCAAGGTAGACTTTTACATGTGTGATGGACTCTTAGCAAATGGGATGCGGCTGACACGTGGCTTGCAGACCCACGGGTTTTCTTCTGAGGGCCTGCCACCTTGTCACCCCCCTGTTAACTGACGACTGTTTGACTAAAGTCTGGAGGCTGTTTTTTGGTTACTAGATAAACGACCCTGCAAAGGTATCGGTCCTTCCCTTTCCATTCTGATAGCTTTCATTCTTTCATCCTCGTTCACCTTTGACCCAGAACCGAGCCCTGACAGATGAGGCTGTTTTGTGCAAAGAAACAACAGATAAATTACCTTTACCTTGGGCTTTAGAGTAGCCCAAGTAGCTTTAGTAGGAATGATACCTTGTGCTTTATAGTTTCCAAAATGCAATTTTTTAAAGATTTTATTTATTTATTTGACAGACAGAGATCATAAGTAGGCAGAGAGGCAGGCAGAGAAAGAGGGGGAGGCAGGCTCCCCACTGAGCAGAGAGCCCGAAGCGGGGCTTGATCCCAGGACCCTGAGATCATGACCTGAGCCGAAGGCAGAGGCTTTAACCCACTGAGCCACCGAGGCGCCCCCCAAAATGCACATTTTTATACCTGTGTTAAAGTAATTACACAAGAAGACCCTTCCTCCAGTAAACTCAGAATTGATGATGGCTAAATTCAGGTCGAAGAAATGACAGTGTTCACCCTCCAGGTAGGAAAGGAGACCAAAAGAAGTGATGAGAGTTCTGTTGTCTCAGGTCCCCCATTTTTTTTTTAAGTTGGCTCCATGCCCAGTATGGAGCCCACTGTGGGACTCGAACTCATGACTGTGAGATCAAGACCTGAAATGAGATCAAGGGTCAGATGCTTAACCCGCGGAGCTCCTTTGAGGAGCTGCTCCTTTCGGGTTCCTCCGGATGTGAATGTGTGTCACTTTGGTAATTGGTTGCGGGAGTCTATGTCTCAGTATGATTTTTTGGGCCCCCACGAGAGGAAACCTCAGTAACTTACTAAAAAGCAAGTTTTGAAGGCTGTGAGGCAGGTTGCGAGCAGTGGCAGGGTGGGGTCTCAGGGCCTGGGACAGAACTTTTTTTCTTTACCGATAAAGGGCAGTGGTTCATTTATCTGATATTCTACTTGATAAACTTAGATAATGTCTTAGATGTGATAAAGGACACAACATTGCCTTAATTCACTTTCTTTTGAAGTTGTTGATAGTGGGATTCAACAATTGGAAGGCCTAGTCCTTGGAGCCTACTTAGACAATTTTGCAAAGTTTCAAGTAAAAGCAAAATTAGGTAAAAGATGCTGGCAAAGTATTGTGGTTGACACGAAAAGTAAATATGTAAAGAAAGAAATATGTAAAGAAAGGATGCTTAAATATTTATTTATTTATTTATTAATATTTATTTTCTTTTTATTGTGGTAAAAATAACACAACATAAAACACACATACCAAAATGTGCACATAACATAAACACAGAGCATAAAAATTTCCATCTTAACTGTTTTTAAGTGTACAGTATAGTAGTGTTAACTACTATATGCACATCATTAGGCCACAAATCTTTAAACCTTTTTTATCTTGCAGAACTGAAACTCAACGCCCCAAGTAACTCTCCATTTCCCCCTCCTCCAGCCTCTGGGAACCATTTTGTACTTTTCATGAGTTTGACCACTTCTCTCTCCCATATTCGAATCATGTCGTATTTGTCTTTCTGTGATTGGCTTATTTCAGTTAGCGAAATGTCATCAGGTTATCCATGTTGTAGTATGTGGTAGGAGTTCCTTCTTCTTTAAGCTGAATCCTATCTCGTTCGAAGTCTCTACCACACTTGCTTTCTCCATTCATCCATCAAAAGACAATGGGTTGTTCAGCTGCCTCTTGGCTGTTAGGAGTAATGCTGTCGTGAACATGGGTGTAGAATCAGCTCTTTGAGATCCTGCTTTCCACTTCTTGGATATATACCCAGGAGTGGGATTGCTGAATCATATGGTGATTCTGCTTTTAATTTCTTGAGGAGGCTTCATACCGACTGGCTTTCCATAATGGTGGCATCATTTGACGTTCCCAGTGACGGTGCACAGTGGTTTCAGTTTCCCTGTGTCCTTTTGGGTACTTGTTATTTCCTCCTTGCTTTCCTTTGTCTTCTTTTGAGGGTGGCCATCCTGATGAATGTGAGGGGAATGTTTAACATTTTTGAGGGGTTTCGGATAGTTCCCTGAATGTGAAGTTCTAATCTTTTACCTCCTTAGGCTGCCTGTAAATAATTACATATGTGGACAATGTAAATAGTTGTTTTCAGCCTTTGGAGTTGCATGCAGGGCCTTTACCAATAATAATAGATGAAGGATTCATTAGTTTGTCATAATAATAATGACTCTGTCAGTTTTTGCAATGTGCCTCACATTGTTCTAAGTGATTTACGTTGATTGTTCTATTTAATTCTTCCATTATCCCAAGGAAGTCGATGCTACTATTATAGTATTCTTACAGTATCTATTTGTATATGTGGAACTTGAGGCACCGAGAAGTAATGGCCCAAACACAACTGGGTGTCAGACAGCCTGAACCCAGAGTCTGTACCCTGCCTTGCATATTTTTTTTTAAGCTTTTAAGGCATTGAATAATTTTAGACTGAATTTTTCTTGAGAGATTTTAGTCCATGGGCAAAATTTTCCATTAAGTTGATAAAATAAAATAAAAATGGGGAATTAAGAATATTCCCAAAGTTATGATTAGATAATATGAAAGGCTTTTAAAAAAGGAGACAGTCAGAAGTAAGCCTTAAAAAGAACTGTTTTTTTTTTTTTTTAATTCATTTTTAGAATCCCCCCCCCCCCCGCCGCCCCCATAGATGAAGTATGAGAGTAGAGCTCTTCAGTACCATTGTATCGGTCTTCTACCTCAGTTCCCTGGATTTTTATCTTCCGACACTCATTTCGCTGCTGGATTTTTAGTTGTTAGTTTCAGGTTGATCCCAAAAATGTACCTCCACACTCACCACTGGTAACACCTCCCTGACTCTTTAATTCTTAATTTTAGAAGGAACGAAGCTTATTTATTCTCTTGGTTTGATGTGACGGTGATTGTCCTCTTGTATAAACTTTGTGACTGCAACAGAGGGCAACTCTTTTTTTATTACGATGAGTACTGGTCAGAAGAAGGGGAGTGGGATTATCTGAATAGATCTGTTTTTTTTTTTTAAGATTTTTATTTATTTATTTGATAGACGGAGATCACAAGTAGGCAGAGAGGCAGGCAGAGAGAGGGGGGAAGCAGGCTCCCTGCTGAGCCTGATGTTGGGCTCAATCCCAGGACCCTGAAATCATGACCTGAGCTGAAGGCAGAGGCTTTAACCCACTGAGCCACCCAGGCGCCCTTAGATCTGTATTTTTAAAGAAAAAACTATATTCTTTGGGATTAAATCTTGTTTTATTTTGGTTTGAACAAACTTAATGAGACAACTGTATTCTAATATACTTTTTAAGAAAGGCATAGCTCAGGGGCACCTGGGTGGCTCAGTCGGTTAAGCATCTGACTCTTGATTTCCACTCAGGTAGTGATCTCAGGGTTGTGAGATCGAGCCCCATGTCAGCACCCTGCTGGGTGTGAAGCCTGATGGAGATTCTCTCCCTCTCCCTTTTCCCCTCCCCCAATAAACAAATACATAAATAAACAAATGCCTAAATAATAAAGAAATAAATAGGCACCGCCGAGTAATAATACAAAAAGAGGAGGATTTCATACACAGAAATTTTTGATTAATTTAGAATTTAGAGCCTGAAATGTGAACATTCCTTGACAGTGAATCGGAAAGCAGAGCCGAGTCTACATTCTGATATCCATTTTTCAGTGCAAACTATTAACATAGTTTTCATTTGAAGAAGATCAGAGGCAAGTACAAGAATCTTCAAAGGAATGAATCTAGCGGAGATTTTGTCCTTGACTGCACCTTTTCTTTTCCTTTTGCCTCCAAAGCATCTTCAGTACTCCCAAGGCACCTCCTCGCTTCTGGAACACCCTCACTGTCCCCCAGAGGCTTCCGATTATGCTTTATATGGAGAACCATTTCAGATGTTACAGATATTTAAAGTGAAAGCCCTCCAACGCCTTCTTCCATTTGTTCTTCTGGGATGTTACCAATTTGCTAAGATTTCTTTTGTAATGTCTGCACCTAACTTGTAGGAAGCTACTTTACAGGATTGGAAGGAAGAAAGGAAATAATGGGAAAGACTGTGAAGTGTTTTGTAGCATCGCAGCCTTTCGTCCATATGTTTTTAGACCAGAGCTCTGTAAACCAAGGCCCAGTGCCAGAATCATTTTGCTAAAGAAAGTTCTATTGGAACACAATCACCACGCCCTTTCTTGTGTTGTCAAATGGCTGCTTTTATACCTCTGTGGGATTGCTGGGAGTCACAGTAGAGACTGAATGACCTTCGAAGCTGGAATATTTACCTATGTGGGCCTTTAAGGAAAAAACTGGTTCACCCCTGCTGTTCCGTGAAGGAGTGAGAGCTGAGCGGGTATCCCCTTGGAGGAGGCGCTGCCTGACCCACCTCTCCTGGCCCATCAGCACACAGGAGACCTCCACTCTCCCCTGTTAACGTTTTTCCTTATGCTCGTCATCTCTGAGGAAATGCCAGGCACTTCCCTGCAGTCCCTATCATACCAGACGGTCAAGTGCACGGGTTTTGTTTCAGAGAGGAAAACCTTTAGGCACAAATGCTACCTATTGGGAGTTTTCGTGGTTCTTATCTGGGTGTTCCTTGTTTTCCTCCGTTCCCAGTCAGCAGCCCCGTTTGAGCTCCCTGACCCTTGGGGTAATTAGTGGTTATGGTCTTTTGAATATCTGTTTGCTCGTAATTCTTATAATGTGCCTGTGATGTGGACATGAAGTCTATGCCTTTCGGCTTCCTTGTAGCAGGCGGGAAGAAATTCTCTGCCTCGCATTTCCTCCCCTCTGCCCTGAGCACTGGCTCCTCCACTTACAGGACTCCCTGAGCTCTTCTGCTTCCCGAACCCCCTTCCCGAGTGTAATCGTAATGTTGTAATTCTTGCTGGGAATCAGTGTTCTTCTGTGTCAGGCGCTCTGCTCAGCATCTTGAAATCTGTCTTGAAATCTTGAAATCTCGTTTGATTTTCACAGCCATGCCATAAAGATAAATGGGTGCAGCCATTACCATGTCATTCCTGAAGAAGGTAACTTCAAAAAGCTTGCTCTGACTCCTACAGAAAATTGTTGAACCAGCACTTGAATCCAGTTCGACTCCTGTCTTACCATCATTGTTCTAGTGCTTCCTACAGTTGAAGTACAGAGCAGGTACCGTCACAGTGTCCCACAGGATTTCCCCAAATCTGTACCAGTGTTGGAGGACACAGATAGATACTGTTGAATACATCAACTTGATCTTGAAAGAAGGAAGTCTCTCATACCAGTATCTCATTTCTAACAAAGTTCTTGGCACATCGATGGCGTTCGAGAACAGAAGCTTTGAAGACAATATTAGAAAAAGATGTGCTTGCTTTCACTTGTGGAATGTACAAGGACCACTTCAGGATTGCTCTGAAGTCATAATTTTGTTTAAGAGTCAGGTGCTTTTGGAGCATCTGGCTGGCTCAGTTGGAAGAACAAGTGACTCTTGATCTTGGGGTCATGAGTTTTATTGAGCCTCACCTTGGGTGTGATTATTTAAAAAAAATTTAAAAACTTAAAGAAGGGGCAGGTGCTTTGTCACATAGGATATGATCCTAATGCCTTTATACTTGTCATATGGACTGCTTGTAGCATTTGAGAACTGCCACTGTCTAACGTGCATTTCTTTTTTTTTTTTAATTTTATTTATTTATTTTTATTTCTTTTCAGCGTAACAGTATTCATTGTTTTTGCACCACACCCAGTGCTCCATGCAATCCGTGCCCTAATACCCACCACCTGGCTCCCCCAACCTCCCACCCCCCCGCCCCTTCAAAACCCTCAGGTTGTTTTTCAGAGTCCGTAGTCTCTCATGGTTCACCTCCCCTTCCAATTTCCCTCAGCTCCCTTCTCCTCTCCATCTTTGTTAAATTTTCTCTTTCTTGGTTTTAGTCCTATGTGTTTCTGTTTTTAAGATTTTATTTATTTATTTGACAGACAGAGATCACAAGTAGGCAGAGAGGCAGGCAGAGAGAGAGGAAGGGAAGCAGCTCCCTGCTGAGCAGAGAGCCCGACGCGGGGCTCTATCCTAGGATCCTGAGATCATGACCTGAGCTGAAGGCAGACACCTCAATGCACTGACCCACCCAGATGCCCCTTAGTCCTATGTGTTAAACAGATAAGGAAACTCCTCAAAGTTGTTTCAAATATGTAGGTAGAGAAAGAACATGTACAAGTTGATGTTGAATACCAAGCCTAGCACGTAGGCTCAAGTAGAACATCTTCCTTGTGGCAGGGGTATTCTTTGAGCTTTTTTATAAATACTCCTGTGACACCATCCCTCCTCTCTTGGAGCTTAAAAACAGAGATGTTTTGGCTGTCCATATCACATAGGATCTGCAGAAGACCTAGTTGCCCTTTCCAAGAAGATGTCATCACATCAAAGCGAAAAAATATTGAATTTCTCGTTACCCTGGATGAGAGACATTTGTATTCTCCATCATCTTCTCAGTGAGTGTGTTTTTATTATACGCTTACTCCCTTCTTGAATGCATTTCAGACCACACCCTGCCGAATATGGATTCCTTTTTTCTCCTATCATGAACAATAGCCTTATTGCGGGATCTTTAAAATACATTGTTTACAACCTGACACCTGTTGCTTTGGTGACATGGTCTGTTTGGTTTCTGTGGAATTAAACTGGCCACAAACCATAGTGGTACAGAGACAAGTTGAGGGATTTCTTTTTGAGGTGTTGAGAGATTCCATTCCCCAAAAGCAACCCTATCCTGTCCCACAGCTGCCCTTGTACCGTAAGTCTGACAACAGCAAAAGACAATGCCAAGACCCACGCTTACCTGACCGCTCCAAGGCATCAAGATTTCCTTTCCAACCAGCAACAATAGCAACAATGACAGCTACACAAAGCACCCTCTCAGAAGATAGGAATTTCATTTTTTAAATTTCTATTCCAAACAGCACTCAGTAAATTACTTTTGAAAGACTGGAGTCCAGCAGCATTGCATCATAGTTAAGAGCACGGACGTTGGATCCAGAGTGCCTGGGTTCACATTCTGGCTCAGGCACATGTTAGCTATGTGATTCTGCGTATGTTACCTCTTGCCTCAGTGCCTTGATTCTCTCATCTGCCAAATGGGTTTCATATCTGTAAAACACATAAAGTAGTGCCTCACACTTAGTGTTAATTAGAGGCATTGATATGAAATTTTAATGGGTGCATCTAGGGACCATTGGACTGGATGTCGGGATATTTGAGTTTGAGTTCTTTTATTTTTTATTTTTTTTTAGGATTTTATTTTATTTTTTTATCTGAGAGAGAAAGAGAGCAAGAGCAGCCGGGGGAGGGGCAGAGGAAGAGGGAGAAGCAGTCCCCCCACTGAGCAGGGAACCCAGATGCAGGGCTTATTTCAGGACCCCTAGATCACAACCCACGTCAAAGGCAGATGCTAAACTGACTGAGCCACCCAGATGCTCCAATGTTTGAGTTTTAGTCTTTTTTTTTTCCTTTTTTTGCAATTAACTCATCCATATCTTTGTAAGGAAGTTCCAGCGATCATAGGTTAATCAATCAGTACATATTTACATGTCTGTGATATTTATAAACAAGGAGGCTGAACCAACTGGAAATTAGGTTTTTCTCAAAGTCTAATATCCTTTAGGTTTGTATTGCTTAATACCCAATGATATGTTGTCGGTAGATTCCTCTCAGTTTTATTCTCTCTCATTCACTATACGTAGCTTTTTTTGGTGAATAATTTGGGGCTAAATATTAGAATGAGGGAACGAGGAATAGGATCACTAAAAATCAAGTTGACAGGTCATGAGTGGCTTCCTGTGGGTCATTGACTTGACCACACCTTCTTATGGACACAAGGAATTCTGAGGGGTGTTAAGTTCCTATCCTCAAGGAATGTACAGTTGGAACAGGAAGAGGCTTATTCAGTAGACACAAACAATAAAGTATGTTGAGTTCTAAGAGAAAGACCCACCTGCAGATGAGTGAGAGATGAATTAGTTACACCCATGAGGACTTGGCCTGGTGGGCTCTGGGCAAGCTTCGTTGAAAACACGACCAAGGAGGCACATGAAGCAGACCAGCAGGAACCGATAATGCTGCTTTCTAGGAATTTGGAGTAATTCAGGGTACGTGTCAGAAAAGGGAGTGGACTTGAGATAGAGGTAGAAACTGACCTAAGACTGTGGGAAGGGATAAAGCCGAGGTGGGATTTGGAAGGGCTTGGCAAATCCTTGCCCTCGATTATAATCAGATTACGCCCAGTAAGACATAGTGGGAGCTCTGGTGGAGAGACAGGAAGTGCGTGCAAGGAGCTGTGGTTGATGTCTCAGAAATTCACTTCTTAGACAATTTTGTGCTTTAAAAAAAAAATGACTTCAGCTATTATCTTTCTTCCTTTCCTCCCAATATCTATAAAATGTAGCCATGTATAGTGGAATTGTTGGCAAGGCAAAATTTTCCTTCGGCTTCTCTGGGTGAATGGCACGTTCATTTTCACACTCTTGCATAAACTGAGGAAGGTTGTTTTGTAATATTCCCAAACTCAGGTTTAGGTCTTAGAGTGAAAGTATTTAGTAATGGGTGACATCTTACAATGTCTCTCCGTTCTGTTTTCAGAAGGGTGAACAACATGACCTATGATTTCATTTTCTATAGTTCATGTAATTCATGTACAAAGTACACATAATTGTTCCTTTTTTATATTTTAGTAATCCTAGAGTAGTAAAGGTAAAGCAACTAGTTCAAGTTCACACGGCTAATGAATGGCAGAGCTCTAATTTGGACCTTCACCTACCATTTCTCTTCTCCTCTGCCTTTACTCATTCATTTCCAGGTGTCTTTCTAAATCCTATGCAAGTAGTATGTGAAGGAAGGACATGCAATGGGCATACAATATTTTTTTCCACCTTTCATTTGAGATGAATATGCATAGGGCCTAGTATTGACTCAACAGTTGTGGAATTAAGGCAATAAAGGAATGTCCATGTTTACAAATTTGAGGGAAACTAAGGTGTAGGATATGTTTTGTTTAACCTGGAAAAAAAAAAAGGCTGAATAATTTCACCTCCATTTTACAACACTGTTTTCCTGCCAGTCTATTTTTTATTTTTTATTTTTTTTTAAGAGAGAGAGAGAGAGAGAGCGAGGACATGAGTTGGTGGGGGAGGAAGAGGGAGAGAGAGAGAATCTTAAGCAGGTTCCATGGTCAGTGTGGAGCCTGATGTGGGGCTCAGTCTCACAACCCTGAGATCGTGACCTGAGCCGGAATGAAGAGTCAGCTGCTTAATGGACTGATCTACCTAGATGCCTCCCCTGCTAATCTATTTTTAGTTTAATTCAAAGGTCAGTACAATCTTGTGGTTAGATATATCATCGAGAGAGATGGTTGGTACCTACTATAAGCTCAGTGGCTCACCCAATACACATCACTGGATGATGAAACCAGAGCATATGGTCTTGGTCTCCAGTCCAAGTAGACAGTCCACAGTCTCCAGTAGACAGTGCTCGGACTGTATGAGCCTGCCTGCTTGTAAGTTTCCTTCTGTTCTTTTCATGCTTAAAGACAAGTTGACATCTCTTTGCATGTGGGAACTAAGCCTGAGCCTCATTGTGATACTATAGTACTATAGTATTGCAATACTATTACGGCTCTTGTATACTCTGTGATTCTCTGAATTTAATCCTTTAGAACATGAAAGAACCAAAGATCAAAAAGACTTGCTATACCCTATCTTCCATCTCATATTTTTAGAAAGTAGAAGGGCAGCAAAAAGGCAAAGAACATTTGACTCTGGCCTCATCCTGTGTGTGAAATTGCTTTGCTAAGAGCTGGATGTGACCGTGAACTGGCAGTGACGCTCCTTTCCTCCTACCTCAGGACGCCACAGGCTCCATGTCACAGGGGACTTGCCTCCCCTTTGGGGGCCTGACTCCACCACTCCTTCTCATACTTTTGGGCATCCTCTTTTAGAGCTTGAGGCAGGTTCTCAAAATGTCACCAGTGATCGGAGATCTTTGAAATTTGAAGGTAAATGTGAAATTTAATAATGGACAGACCTCATTTGGCTGCATGTCTTGTGATAAAGAAGGTGGTCAGATGTTTTAAGGGATTATGATTGAAATGTATTTGGACTGTACCCCCTTTTATAAAGTGACTCTAGTGACAGGTTTTAAAGGGAGCTTTAAAAAGTATCAGAGCAATCCCTTGGGAACAGGTTTTAGTGTCCTTAGGTAACTTATTTTGAAGTCTAACTTGGGATTCTTTGTAAAAACTTAAAAAGTCTGTCCCTTGATGGGACTATGACTTTTTTGCTAGAGATATATAATCAGTTTTTGTTCCATATTACAGAATCCCAGTTAAAGAGACAATTTCAATTTCAGGTAGAATGGGCAGAAAGTAATAAGGAAAAACCTAGCATTAATAACAAGACAGAGAAAAACAAAAACAAAAACAAACACAAACAAGAAAGAGAAAGGAATGAAAGGGAAGTCGTATCGCTGTATGGAAAAACCTTTACTACGAAACAGTAGTGGGTTTTCTTTCTTTTTCTTATATTTTTGATCATTTAAAGCAAAAATACTACAGGTTATTGGCTGCATGTTTTTAACGCTCTGTGCTCTGTAATTGTGTACCGAGCCAAATGCCATTATTTTAAAATCACTTAATGTTGGAAAACAATGGGATAAACCCCACTTGGAGTGCCCTGTGGGTCATCTCAAGCCATTTGGTTCTGTTAACAAAATTAAAACAATTGGGGGAAATATACAAATGCTTTCCAATGGGTTTTACAATGATGATGTCTGTACGCATGAAAAGGAGGACGACTCTTAGGCACGACATAAAGCCAAACGCATCATTCCCGTGTATGAGTGATGTGCGTTGGGAGTAAGGATTTGACATATATTTTTATTTTGATGCCATGCTAATTTACATCATTCAGCCCTTTTACTGCCAAACTGTAAAAGTCCATTAAGTGACTGAAAGGAATATACAAATTATCCACTGGCACTGCAGGCTGGAACCTCACATACACCCTGTTATTCCCTCCCCAGCTAGCTGCAAGATTCTATTAAGCGGTAAGTGAGAAAATTATATTGCCTACAAACTAATTGTACAAAAGAGTCTGAAAGAAGTAATCAGAGCCCAAGACTTTCTGAGAAGCTGCCAGGAGATATTATAAATTGCTCCGTCATTCTTGTCAGCCTGCTTTAAAAACCCAGAGTTTCCCTGTTCATCTGGTTCCCTCTGCAACAGAGCTCGCTTCCCCAGCTCTTGACAAAACTGGGAAGAATCCAGTCCTGTCGTCAGTAGCTGCCTAATTCAGTCCCTGGTGCCGTCTAACCAATGTGTCCCAGGAAATCGCAAGCTGTGACCCAAGAAAACTCCGTGTGTGAAATGAGGATCCTTGGCTTATGAACAATAACTTCTGTATCCTCCTGATGGACTGTCCAGTGTTCACATTTCAGGTGCCCACCGTTGCTATGGCTGTTGTATAGTTTCCACTTTTCGTGAATCTAAGAAAAACAAGGACCCCGTAGAGATCAGGTGGTCTCCTGGGAGTCATGTCTTTGAGCCGGTACCAAAACAGATGTAACATTATTATCCAGGTGCTTGGGGCCACACATTTTTAGGTTAAAATGGTTATTTTGTTGTTGTTGTTGTTGCATAGAAAAAGCACCAGGGAAGATAGTTCAAGGGCAGAATCTGTGTAGACTCTAACGGGGATCAAACACTTTGTTGGGTTGGCGATCATAGCCAGCAACGATGAACTAAGTAACTCAATGGGAGGGCTTTGAAATGATAGAGGTTTTCCTCCAGCACATAAGTTCTTTAGAATAATGTTGATTTGTTTTTCAAGATATAAACCAGTGTTACTTAGTGAAATCAAGGTTATCACTCATGTATGTCACAACTAATTTATTGAAATTTGGCTGGAGGATACCTAATTCATCGTAAACAATTTCTATACACTTAAGCTGAAAATATATCATTTGTGAAAACATTCAAGGCCGCTATAATTTCCATCCATTCACAGTGAAATTTTTACAAAACATGTTTTGTTGCCTGTAGTTTTGGGAAGGTTCCTTACCTCAATGTAGTTACTTATTCATTTTTCACAACATAGTTCAATCATTCCACTCCTAGGTTGAAAATTCATTGACTTTACTTTTTTTATTATTTTAAAGATTTCATTTATTCCTTAGAGAGAGGAAGCACACAAGCAGGGGGAGAGTCAAAGAGAGAGGGAGAAGCAGGTTCCTGCTGAGCTCCGAGCCCGACATAGGGCTTGATCCCAGGACCTGGAGATCATGACCTGAACCAAAGGCAGAGCTTAACCATCTGAGCCACCCAGGCACCCCTTGCTTGACTTTCTTAGGCATAATGTCTTCATTTGTGGGAATGCATATGTGTGTATGTGCGTGCTGGTTGTGAATCCAGAACCATTGCCCCCCACATTAAATTGTATTGTTCCTTGCTTACATGTCTTCTCTCCTCTGTAAAACTGTGGACTTCTCTGAACCCAAGCACATGATCCACAATTCCAGGCTCCTGGATCAGCACCAAGGATCAAGGAATGAATAAGACAAAGGCTCTCCCTCAGGAGTTCATTCTGAGGCACTATTAAAAAATTTCTCTGCCTTTATGTTTCCTTTTGTCTTTGAAGAATTCTGGAATGTGATGGTTAGAAAGGAAACTAGGGTACTTCTTTGTATGTGATCTGAAGCTCTCAGGTGGTAATCGTACAATTTTCCTTCTGTTTTTTGAATTTAAAATCCTTATATAATCATTCTTAGACGAGTCATTCATAGATTTAGCTATTATCATTTCATCGCTCCTAAATATTTTCTCCAATGTGGCTCCAGTTCTGAGAACATCTACTTTGTAAGTAACATTAAGTACTGTAACAAGATAAAAATTAACCCTCTTAGTGCCCTCTGTCTGTTTTTTCATGTTTTAAAACATTTTCATGTTTTATTTTCCTTTTATTCTTATCCTATTCATATCAAGATGCACTTTATCTTCTTTAAAGTCTCTTACGTCTTTTTTTTTTATTTTCACATTTTGCTCCCCAGAAGGCTTTGATTTTTTTGTTTTGTTTTGTTTTCCCTTCAATGATCTCTTTCTGTTTTACCTTGCATTTCCATTTTTGTCAAAGCTACTTTTCAAGGTTTTGAAAAATTAATTAGGCTTCCTAATACTTTTTTTTTTCATTTGTGGAATTGTTTTCCTAGTGTTCTTAATATTGCTTCCTGATGGGACAGCTGGCTCCTTCACCTTGTGGACATTACTACATTATAGCATCATAATTGGTGTTCATAGCAATGACCTTGAGATATCAAGGAAATACAACTTTTTTTGAAGCATACAATTTTTATTTACTACCTTTTGGAGGAAGATTTTTCTACTATATAAGAAATGGTCCTTGCCTCTAGGATCTTACCATCTAATGGGTAATATGCTTGCAAAAAAGGTATGACAAGATCCAGTGTGTCTGTATGTGATGAGAGTACACAAAAAGATATGGAATCGAGAACTCATTTTCTGCTATGATGGTCTGAGAGGTTTTCATGAAAAATTTGGATGGAATTTGAGTTGAACAGTGAGCCTTGGAAGTAATTTTAAGAAGAAAAGAGGGGTAAAGATAGATCATTCTCAGAGGGAAGTCTGAAGGACACAGCAAAAAATGAATAAATTGACTTGGCTGCCTCAGAAAGTTCATATAAGGTGATAATTGTAATATTGCTAGATAAGTAGATGGGTGTCATATTGGAGTGGCGATTTTGTTTGCTAATCTAATAGTCTGTATTTAATTCAATGGACCATAGAAGTAGTGATTTTTTTAAATTAAGGTTTTTTTTTTTGTTTGTTTTGTTTTTGATTTTTGTTTGTTTGTTTGTTTGTTTTTTTTTTTAAGCTGTCCTCAGAAGAGGTACGCAGTCTGGATTCCAGGGGGAATGGAATGGAGGCACAAAATCCAGTTAGGAGATAACTGTTTAGTCCAGGTGTGAGTTTACACAGGCCTGATCCAGGTTCCTGTCAGAAGTGTGTTCTCATGGAGGCTGAGCATAGAATTTTCAGAGGAAGAGGAACCAGTCTGAAATGAAAGCTGATTTTTTTTGTGGGGTGGGAGGGAGATAGTGGGTCACCCTGGTAGAAGTTTCCAATGTTGGCTTAAAAATGTGGGTCATGCTTTAGTACTGGAAAATAAGCAAAGTGAGGACTTCATACTGGCTTTCCAGGCAAAAAGGGGCACGAAATGCTATTTGGAAGCCATTTTTTCCCCCCTAACTAGTTATTGTTCATCTCTTAGTAAGAAAGCAAAGACTGAGTTTCTTTTTAAATAAGACTAGGAAGAGGTAAGTGGAGTGGAAAGTTCTGGTAGTAGAATACTAATTAACCCCTAGGAAATTACTAGCAACACTCCCTGGATGGGAAATACATTTTCAGTGATGGTTAAAGAAACTCAGCAGTGAAAAATGGTTCATCTAAAGTTCAACTCTAAATCCTTTTATTCTCAGCCATGACCCAGCCAGGCTGCTTCCCTTTGACTTATCCTTAATTTTTTGGGTATTAGTAACATCCCCGAAGAAGGTGATGGTGTGTGCCTCTGTTGATGCAATTAATAATTATCTTATTATTTAACCTCTTATGTTAAAAAATAGTTGCTTTTATTATTATACATGCCCTGAGTCAGAATGCTAAGTGAGCCAAATAATTTTGATAGGCTTATCTGAAGTTATAATGCACAGTTTTTTAAAAAACAGATATTTCAGTCATGCATACTTAACCAATTTGCAGTAGTTATAAGTGGTTAGGTATTACTTCCTGTTGGATTAGCAGTTGCTGAGTAGTTGAGTCTTGGTACAATCCTGCAATCCACTAATGTGATATTTAATGAGGAGACATCAGTCTGGAGAAAGGTAGTCAATATAAATCAGTGTTTACAAAGTGTGATTAACTCTGAAATATTTCATCAATGCTGTGGTCCCAGGCAGACTCTATGCTAATTACTAGAATCTGTGCATGTTTCAGGGGACTTAGACGGACCCTGAGTCTTGCAAACATGGAGCAGCAAAATTGCAATTATGCTCGGACCGTCTCTGATGACAATTTATGCATTTGGTGTGATGACCTCCCCCTTCCCAAGAGGGCAATAAACAGAATGCATTTTCATTAAGATACTAATGCACTTAATCACAAGGGGAAAGGGTTAGGAAGTAAGGAAAGACCTTCAAGCACTGTGTGACAGAGCTGATAGGGGAGAGAGGCTTTATTTTAAAGGCAGCTTCTTTACAAAGCTGTAGGCAGTCCCTAGAGCACATCCCACACACTGTCATTGGCATTAATTGAGAAAGAATTTCAAGTTAAAGTTTGGATCTTCTTCTGGCTACATATGTATCGCTTCAGATGTGTACGTAGGACCGTAAGTAACGTCAACTCTGACATTAAAAATACCGTTTAGTAGCATTATTTGTAGTATTATTTTTGTTTATAATACTTCCTTGGAGCTTGGGTGTTTGGAATTCCTTATGCAAATGTAACAAACAGCGTCGTCGTTGTCCTCCTGGTCCTCAATAAACGTTTACTCAGCAGAGAACTATGTTGTAAGGCCTGGGTAAGCGTGGCCAGGAGAACCATGTCATTAACGTCCCTGCCCTCTAGGAGCTTACTGTCGGGGCCCAGATTAGCCTGCTGATCATTTTTCACAGCGGGGTTTATGCTGCTTAGTGTCACAAGGACAATAAGCCTGATACATTGGGATATTAGTAACCAATAGAAATCCAGGGCTGATGATACAAGAGTATGATTTTGATGTTCATGCTTTTATGGAAATAATTTGCTTTGAAATTTCTTTGGGATTCTAAAATTCTGGAAGATTGTTATTTTGCATGGGTAGACTAAGCATAATGTTTTAAAGGCTAACTTTATTTATTTATTTATTTATTTATTTATTTATTTTAAATATGACGGCAGCTTTTTTTATTACAGTATTAAGAAAAAACATCCCTCCTCTAGTTTAGAGATTAGATTAGTTATCTTGAATGTTTGAGCTGCTTTTTTAAAAATTTTTTTAAATTTTTTATTTTTTATAAACATTTATTTATTTATTTTTAAAGACTTTATTTACTTGAGAGAGAGAGAGAGTGAGAGAGAGCATGAGAGGGGAGAAGGTCAGAGGGAGAAGCCGACTCCCCATGGAGCTGGGAGCCCGATGCGGGACTCGATCCCGGGACTCAAGGATCCTGACTTGGGCCGAAGGCAGTCCCTTAACCAACTGAGCCACCCAGGCGCCCTAAAGGCTAACTTTAAACTTGATCTTTTGAGATCTTTTACCATGTATCTTCTAAAGATTCGTGCTTTTTTTTTTTTTCCCCCCCTGGGGGGGGGAGAGAGAGAGAGGCGGGGGGAGGGGCAGAGGGAGAGGGAGAGGGAGTCTGAAGCATGGGGCTCGATCTCAAGTCTCAGATCATGATTCGAACCAAAGTCAAGAGTCAGACCCTTCACTGACTGAGCCACCCAGGTGCCCCTATTCGGTGTGTCTTAGGCGGTTGCCACAGAATGTCCAGCTTCGTGATGTTTGTGACATCCTAACGAGTCTCATGTGACTTGTCCTTTTGAGAAGGGAGGCGGACGGAGCAGAGTAGGCATTGCCTTTGGGATGCTCACGTTTCCTGGATCTTGCGAATCTAACTGCTTTTCTTCCAACCCTGTGTTTTAGGTAATATAGAATACAGCTGCCCTGCCACGAATGAATGTGAAATCACCAAGCGCAGACGTAAGTCCTGCCAGGCTTGCCGCTTCATGAAGTGTTTGAAAGTGGGCATGCTGAAGGAAGGTAAGGCGTGTGGCCGGGGGCCTGTGCTTTCGGTTGGGGATGGGGGAGGGGCGCGTGCAGGGAATGATGGAGACACTAGGGAAAACCGGAAAAAGATGAGGTCACAGTAAGCACTCCGAATCCGATGGCAGAATACATCTTTATGGCTGAGTTTTCCGATATGTCCTGGCTAACTGCATGATATCAACAGGAAGGGACAAGGTAGAAAACATCTGATGTGCAGCTAAACGCACCGGGTATGCTTGGTAATTCTGACTCTTTTCATCTTTACGAGTTGCAGAAGGCAAAGGACGAAGGACACCAAGAGGCTAGTCCTTGTCTTTTCGTGTTTCTTCTCATTTCTAAGTTTGCAGGGAGATTTTCTCCTCCACCATTGCTAAGATGTAATTGACAAATAAGAATTGTGTATATTTAAGGTGTATGACTTGAAGTTTTGATATACATATGTATTGTAAGATCATTGCCACAGTGGAGCTAATTAACAGACCCATCATTTCTTATTGTCACCACTTTCTTAAAAAAAGGAATATTAGGTTTAATACACTCTTTATTTTTTTCCAATCTTATCCTTTGAACTTAGGTTCTTTTCTAAAAAGCTTGTAATAATGATACTAAAATTGTTGCTTTCACTCAGGGGAAACATCAACAAACTCAGAATAATAACAGTGACCATGGATTCAGTTATGGCTTGAGCTCACACAGCTCACAAGTGGTAGAGCCAAGAACCAAGCAGAGGGTCAGATTTTAGAATTCACTGAATTCTTCCATCCATATCCAAGGTCCTGAAATATTTGTATATGTCAGCATGTCCAAGGAAACTAACATTTTAGCTTGAAGCTAGGAAGAAGTTATTCTTTTCTTTGGAAAGCCTGGGTAGGTTTTTTGTTTTTGTTTTTAAATGCATCCCTGTCTGTATGTTTGTTTTTGTAGATGTGTGTTTCTTTTTTTATGGTTTTAGATTTTACTATCTCTTTCTCTTCAGAAAATTTGCCAGAGTTTAATATAAATATGATAATTTTATGAAGTGACAAAAGTTTGAAAGAAAATTAGGCAAATTACAAACTACATTTAAATGTATTGCTTCTGTTGAGTCATGACATATCATGGGGTTGGCCCTATTAGTTTATATATTTGGTCTTACTGGAGATCCCTTGTTTTTTAACTTCTAAATGCAAATAGATCCAAGTGTTTATTCCCTAAGAACAAACCAAAGCTTCAGCAAACCAGGAATTGGCATTCCTAGATCTCATAATTTTTCCTGGTTTGTTCTTAATGCAAGAAAGGTGAATGGATCACTTATTTTGGGGGGGATGTAGAATTCATACCCCATTTCTCCACCCTTTATTAGACCGCTCAGAACTAACCCATCATTTGACAAGGAACAAAGAAGACCCTCTCAAACTCTTCTTATCTTTGCCTCTCCTCTTTCCCTGGAGTGGGGTTGCGGGGGTGGGGGAAGGCTATAAACAAAGAGTGTATGACTTTATCATTAAAGCCTTATAAAAACATCACACAAGATATATTGTCAAGTAAAAAAATAATAATAAAAAAGTAAAGTCCAAGTTCACTAGTTGTATGATTCAGTGTCTATATGAGTTTATTTTTATATAAGAATTTGTATTTGTATTAAAAATGTATAACCTTGTCTATTTTAATCATTCATATTAAAATATCTGTAGAGAGAAAAAGGAAAAAGAATGGTACGAGGGAAATGTGTGCTTCGTGCTGGACTGGACGTGGAGAGGTGGAAGTGTGATGAACAAGGATTGGGGACAGTGTGACACTATGAGTGCAGCGAGGAGGGCGCGTATGAATACAATACTCTTTCCTCTGTACAGCCTTTGGCACCATTAGGATTTTTCATGGTTGATATATTTTACATTTATAATCCACTTGCTAAATATTTATTACATTACTCCTGTGTGCCAGGCACGAGTCTAGGCTCTAGCGGTGGGGCAGTGAGAAAGTCAAATATGGTTGTTCTTGCTCGAGAAAACGGACATGGAAAAGCCAGTGGGAGAGTTTTGATAAAGGAAGAAATATGTATAAAAACCCAACCATAATGACCCAACCCACAAGACAAGGAATTTTCCTTTGAGTTAGAATGATGGTGACAGCTTACTCCTTTTGAGTTTGAAAGTTTGAAACTTTATCCTGGTAATTGCCTTAAATCCTAGCGCAGATAACAAACAAAACCTCCTTCACAGTAACGTGAGAAGTAACTGATGGTCCATTTCCGGTCATTATATTGCCACTTAGTTGAGGTGTAGAGACAGACTCACACGGAACTTAAAGCTCATTCAGAAATGGTTAATTAGAAGTTGGGAGTCGAGGAATAATGTTCAAAGAACAAATCCATTTTTTAAAGTGTTATAAAAGTAATAGATCAGTTAGCACTTTGGCTGGATGTGTCCTAGATGTGGATTTTATTTTCAAAAACTAAAGTACGTGGAGATGTGTTTCCATTTACAGGTTGATAGAATTTCTTTGACTAGTTTAATTTTACTACTACGATTTTTTCACCTCTTTGCACTCCTAGGTTTATGGATGAAGTGAAAACAGAAATAAAGTGTCCCTTAAATAATTTCCCTCAGTGTGGTTTTTAAGCAGGAGCACTCTGGAAGGCGGATAGAGTGACTCAGGAGGGGTGAACTGTGTTTAATTAAACAATATTGGTGAAAGAAATGGGCCGGTGCTTATCTGTAATTCACACCTCTTCAGTTGCTGTTATCAAGCCTTTAGAGGGTCTGTTTTCAAGGGAATTGCTGCTGTTGCTGATATACTCCAACAATAATTTATTTTCCTTTACTTCTTATGCCCACTTTGATGGGAAAACGCCAGTTCTCTAAGCCCCTCCCTGCAAAAGGATGGCTATGAGTAAATACGGAATATTCCTTTTCTTTTGTACTTAAAAATGTCGTGAAATATTGCACTGCACCCTGCATATAAATACACAATTATGTTTGGCCATCTCCTTGGCTCAAGACTGGCCTCCTCAGCCTGGAGAGAGTGATACTGTCTTAAATGTATCTTTATGGATGGAGAGGGATTTCGGTCCCGTGCAGTATGTCAGGGATCATGATGTAGTAAATCTATTCAAATGTAAACCTGTTCAATTCAATTACCAGTCCATAATAAAATTTGCTGCTACAACCCCCGTGTTGACCACAGCGGTCCTTACAGGCTGATGGCACAGCAGGCCTGGAAATTGACAGACAAAATCTATTTAAACAAAAAACAACATTAGTTATAGAATCTGAAATGAAATCAGATTTCAACAGCTTTGATGGGAACCTTCTTTCCTTTAACAGGTATTTTTATTCAACTAGCCAAATACATCTTCGATCAAGGGCTGCCTGAGGGAAATAAAGAAGTTTTCATGAAAAAGGTGGTTTATAGAAAAAGGAGACTTTACTCTTTTAAAAACGATAATCCCTAGTTTTATTGACTGATGTTTCTACTAATGATGTAGGGTGCCAAAGGGAAGTGATGGCTTAGTGGGCAGATGAGTCCGGTTGCATCACGTTGTGCATCGTTAAATTCTTACAGGCTATGCCTTCTCGTTAGCCAGTGCCGGAATTATGTCTGAATGAACTACATCGGATTTTAACATTAGAATGTTTTTTTCAAAAGACTTTATTTATTTATTTGTCAGAGAGAAAGAGCGCATGGAGGGAGAGCTGCAGGCAGAGGGAGAAGCAGCCTTCTGGAGCCCGATGTGGGGCTCGGTCCTAGGACCCTCGGATCATGACCTGGGCAGAAGGCAGATGCTTAACTGACTGAGCCACCCCGGTGTCTCTAGAATTTTTTTTTTTTTTTACATGTTTGTGGAGAGGTTTTTTTTTTAAAAGATTTTATTTATTTATTTATTTGACAGACAGAGATCACAAGTAGGCAGAGAGGCAGGCAAAGAGAGAGAGAGAGGAGGAAGCAGGCTCCCCACTGAGCAGAGAGCCCGATGCAGGGCTCGATCCCAGGACCCTGGGATCATGACCTGAGCTGAAGGCAGAGGCTTTAACCCACTGAGCCACCCAGGCACCCCAGGTCTCTAGAATTTTTGAGTCAAAAAATCGTTACCATTAGCAATGAATGATTGGTTGTGTGGAGAAAAATGACAGAGTGCTGCAACATTTAAAAACAAAAACAAACAAACAAACAAAAACTTCAAGAAGCATAGTTAAAAAAAAAAATGATAGTTCATTCAAATTCAAGTGGTTGCACCATGCCACATCCTGAAAAAAATCCCCTTTTCTTTTTCTGGGCTCTACTTTGCTGGTAAGCCTCACGAACGATGGGCAAGCATTAGATTTTCGGCATTGTGCCATCCTGTATGTCAGCGAAACCCCATCTATTACAAGGTATCTGGTCTCAACATTCCCTTTTCATTTTTTTCAGGTATTGCTTATTTGAAGGAAAAAAAAAAAACAAGAACTAATCAAGGTGCCACCTATAAATCTGGTCAAGATTTATTTTTATTTTGATCTCTCTCCTTGGTTATTTAAAGGCTATTCCCGGACATACTGGTTCGGTTTACACTCTGTCAGTGGCAAAGAGAGACATTTTATGAAAGCAATAATTATTTTATTTAGGTATAGAATTCACTGATCGAAGGATTGAAGGGCTTTTTGCTGTTTACTGGTATGATGGGTTTCACCTTGGCAACTCAAGAATTTTTCTTTGACTCTTGTAGACGAGAGCAAGGTACCCACAGGTATGCACAGCGTTCCCTTACCCAGCCAGGCCAGCCTGTCTACCAAAGTATAGCAGAATCAAGGAAGCAGGGAGGGCCAGTACAGCTATTTCATGTCAAAGAGATGCTTTTCACTTTGCCTGCTTTTTAAGAGAGAGAGAGAGAGCACAAGCAGGGAGAGTGGTAGGCAGAGGGAGAAGGAGAAGCAGGCTCCCCGCAGACCCTAGAGCCCGATGCAGGGCTGCTCACTGCCAGGATCCTGGGATCATGATCTGAGCCAAAGGCAGGTGCTTAACTGACTGAGTCACCCAGGTGCCCCACTATGCCTTTTTTTTTTTTTAAAGGTTACTTAAACCTTTCTGATCTTCCCTTTCATCTTCTGTAAAGTGATGGTAGCAACAGTAGCATTTGCAAATGAAATGTGAATGATTAGTAAAAAACTGCACCGGGCGTGTCCAGCACGCATGTGGTGTAGAATGAGGACTGAAAGAACATTACTTGTTGTTGCTAGAGACAGTAAGGATCAAGCTGTGGGGTCAGGGGGTCCGAGAGTCTAGCCCTGACTCTCCCACTTCCTGGACCTGCACAATTTTCATAACCTTTAAGACCCTATTTACTTGAGCCTGTTTATTTGTGAACATCGGACTGAAGATAGAACTTAACCTTGTGAGGTTTTTGAAAAACCAAGAGAGGTAATAGAGGCACAGGGTCTGGCACATGGTTAGCGGGTGACGTTCGGAGCTAGAATCTGGGTATATGATATTCACCTGCTGTTGTAATATAAATTCATATACATTTTATTATTTTTTGGCAATATCAAGGACCTTGGGGGTCCTTTCCAAATTTTTTACAGAAACACATCAATAGATGAAAATTTGTTCCACAATTTCCTGAGGAAATTTAGTTTTTTGGGTTCTGTTTGTTTGTTTTTAAGGAGTTTCCATGCCTGGCATGGATCCCACTGCGGGGCTTGAACTCATGACCATCAGATCGAGACCTGAGCTGAGATCAGGAGTCAGAGGCCTAACCCACTGAGTTTTTAATATCTACCCTTAGGTCAAATAAAGAAAGACAACAGTATAAAAAAGAAAAAGGGGACTTCAAGCAGCAGTTTTTAACAACAACAGCATAGGTGAGGAATGCCTTTGATTACTGGTTGAGCAGTAGAAAGGAAGCCTCGTTTCTTTGTCATTCAGACAAAACAGGCAAACTACACACATTTTAAAATGCGCATGGAGAAGTGTAAGAACTTGACTAGTCTCATAGGCACATTAAATTTTACCAAGGACATTTTGATAGCAGAGCATCATGGGACAAAACTAGAGTATCACATGAGTTTTAGTACCCCTCCGTACGTCTTAACTGAGCTTCTCCCGTGTCTGGCAAGATACCATGCTCTAGCTTTTGATTTCGACTTTTCCTGTTCCCTAGGTTGTGATTTGGAGGAAATCCATTGATTTCTGTCTTCATTTCCCCACGGGCAGGGCAACATTTAGACCATGTTCTTTCTCATCCCTTCTATTCTGATGGAAGTTTTATTTAGAAAATGTTAGAAGGTCTGTAGAAACTTTATACCAGCATAGACATGAAGATACTTGTAATTATGATGATGCTGTTGACGATGTCCGTGAGGCAAGTCAAACCATAGGAACTGTGATTTGTAGACTTGATTTAGCTATACGTTGTGCTCTTTTATAAATTTTGTCTTAACCGGTTAATTCTTTGGTTGCTTTTTGTCTTTCTGGAAAAGGAGAAAATAGGGTATTTTTGCCACAGTTTATAGCAGTGAGAGTTGTAGGAACAGTGGAGCAGTCAAGAAGATTCCGGGTAGGCAGTTTAAACGCTGCGTTAGGATTGTGGGTCTTCCTCTTTAGGATAAAGGCAAAGCCAAGGATGGGGATCTGCATTTGGGACAAGTCACCATGCGGTGTGGAAAGGGCTCAGCATATTAAGGTTCCGTTAACACCTTGAAAACCTCACTCGGTAGATAAAAGCAGGGGACCCCCGGTGTGAGAGTCTCGTTAATCAGATGAGGAATCCAAGGCTCAGAGGGTTTCAGTGACTTACAGGGTGACCCACTGCGGCCAGAGTGGGAATGGGATTAGAAGTCAGGTAGGTCACCTTTCAGGCTCTGGGTCTCTATCGAGCTTTGCGGCAGTCGTGGCCGAACGAGGGGCTTCCCGTTCGCCGGCCTCAGGTGGATTGGCCCCAGTCTCAGCACCGTAGGCTGATAGTGCCTGAGACATTCATGTCGGGGGAGAAGAAATGGGAAAGTGTCCTGGTGCTCGCAGGAAGCAGCAGAGCTTGTGGGTTTAAAAAGGGGGTTGGGCCTAAGTTATAAGTGACCTTCATCAAGAGGGGCCTTTTCCATAGGATTCTGATCTCAGGAAACCAAGCTTTTCTCACTTGGGGTCAGATGAGGTCACCGAAGATACAGACAGTGGGGGAGATGGGTCAGGAAAAGGTGCTTACAGATTCGCTGAGCAGCCACGGTATCGGGCCGAATGTGAGCTGGAGGAGGCGTTACGTGCCAGAAATTTTGGAGGTCCGAAGGGCACAGTGTGAGGCCCAGCGTGGAACAGTGCGTTTAGGTCCATTTGTTTTGTCGGACTGAGTTAGTGTCGGTCTCTGGACAGGTCCCCAGGGAAAGAAGTTAACCTCAAAAAAGTCTGAGGATCTAGAATTATCTTTTTAAAAAATATATATATTATTTATTTATTTGCCAGAGAGAGAAAGAGAGAGAGAGAGAATGCACAAGAAGTGGGGTGGGGGGAGGGCAGCAGGCAGAGGGAGAAGCAGGGTCCCTGCTCTGGATATGGGACTCGATCCCAGGACACTGAGATCATGACCTAAGCCAAAGGCAGATGCTTAACTGACTGAGCCACCCAGGTATCCCTAGAATTCTTTTTTATTCCGTTCCTGGGTGGATGGATCTCCAGTATCTTAAGAAGGTTCCCTCATCTATGCTCTGCTTCAGTCTGGGCTTGCCAAGTCATTGCCAGTCGCTTTCGAGCAGAAAAGCCTCATATTTTACTCTGACTCATGAACTAACAGGGCTGGCCTAACGTTTAGGAAATCTTTGGGTGGAGGAAATGGTAGCAGTAGACAGGTGGCACTGGCCTCTTTTCTCCCACCTTAGAAAATTCTTTGTCCAGGGCCCTAATTCTTCTGAGCGATCTCATCACAGTCCAGGCTTTTTAGCTTTGAGAAGACGTATGTGTCCGTGTGTGTGTGCATGTGCGTGTGTGCGTGCACATCCGTGCAGGTGTATGAGACAGAACACGGATCATACATTTATTCATTGAGCTGCCATTACTTCTCTTCAGTCAGTTGTCTTGAGCCCCCAGGATCTAATGAAAAATTATCCCAGAACTGTTTTCCTACAACCACAGCTTGTGTCTTGATTTATATATGGCAGTGGGAACTCTGAGAGTCTTCTGGGTTTACCCTATCAGCAGGAGAGCAAAGAGCAACTTACTTGTCTAATTACCCTTCTGTTTCATAGCTTCCATTTTAACAAAATGACCATTTAAAGGGTATAACATTTTCCAGGTAGGTTCTCTTTAAAAAATAGAAAGCTACTCAGGTCATTTGGTAACAAGCTGATTTGTTTTTGCTTACTTAAAGAACCTGCTTGGCGCAATTTATCCTAACAAAGTATCTTTTGTAAAAACCCTCTGAAGAAGACATTGCCAAGGTGATTTTTTTTTTTTTTTTCCTCAAGTCTAATATCATTATGCTGCCAAGTCGAAAACAGAAATTATTGGTAGGGAAATTTGGGTTCCTACTGCCTTCAAAAAGCAGAACAAAGAAAAGGAGAAAGCTTTAATGGTATTCAAGGAAAATATTTCTGTGTTAGATGACAGTTAATAGAACTGCATTGACCTCACTGGTATTTCTTGCACTCTCTGTTGTAATATTATCCTAAGAAGCTCCCTCATTAATGCGGAGTATTGAACAAAACTCCCAAGTTATAATATAAGCAATAGCAAAGAGCACCTTCTTTCTGAGCTTTGTCCTGACATGAAGCCATTTGGGAATATAGTTAAGTCCCATAAAAAGTTATTTCATGTACAGATACTGCATTACCAGATTGTGATTTTTTTTTTTTTTTTTGGACATGCTTTGTTGGTAGGAAACTTGAACCGTCTGTCTCAAAATGAACAGGGAAAGTTTTGCGAGGGAGGGGGTAATAACCTATATTCCTAGGAGACTAAAATGCATTAAGCTATGTGCTATGTGCTTTCGTTAGATTTTTTTTTCTTTTTTTTTTTTTGTTCTTTCTTGCAATGACCCCCGAAGGTGGGTATTTCCCCATTTCACAGAGGAATGAGAGCTTGGAGTGATAATGTTACTTGCCAGAGTTCTCACAATGCACGATAAGAGACTGGATTTTATGGCAGGCGTTCTAGCTCTATTGCCTGTGCTCTGTATTTGTTTAAAATAGTTCGTCTTTGCGAACCATAGTGATATTCAAGTGTACAGTTAGCTTGGGATTCTCAGGGGCTATGGCTATTCAGGAGATACTGAGCTCTTAAAAGAATGTTTAAGTCAACCATTTAAAAAAAAAAAAAAAAAAAAGTCAGACTCATTTCATTGATTTGAGTTCTTCATTGAATGTCCAGAAATAGAATGAACTGTGTTTGAAGGCGGTGAGTTTCCCATCGTTGCGAGAGATGTAGGAATAGGGTCACGTTCCACGTGGGCTTTAAGGCCAGGGTATCTTTTCTGGTCACTTCCCATTCTGAGATTCTTAAGATCCAACATAAGCTTTGGAATAACTTGCCAGTTATAAACTGTAGGAATAAACATTGGCAACACTCACGCTGTTCAGTGCCTGGGAACCCTATTTCAGGGGTCTGTGTTTTTGTCAAACAGAGTATGACATCTTACATAAATCCAAGTTAGAGCATAGAGGAACATTTTGGCATCGGTTTACTTTCTGGCTCCAATTTTTTGAACTTCAGAACCAAATTCCTTGTAAGTTTTGCTTTTGTAGAAAGGAGCGAGTTTGATTTACTGACGTTGAGTACAGTCTGCCTCAGTTGTTTAGAGGGTTTGGCCATCGTGGACCACTGGAGTATTACGATCTTATCTCTGATTCATGGGGAAATTTGGAGTACTGAAGATTTAAAGACGTATCCATGATTCTGTATATGCCTTATGCAGATCTTAGGGTGGCACACACTCCCTGTGCATGTCTGGTT
The DNA here is from genome assembly GCF_011764305.1 of Mustela putorius furo. NCBI lineage: Eukaryota > Metazoa > Chordata > Mammalia > Carnivora > Mustelidae > Mustela > Mustela putorius. The sequence goes on along the minus strand of NW_025421402.1, from coordinate 15,881,170 downwards.
CTTGGGAACTATTTTTATTTATTTTTGAAATATAACAATCACATTAGAAATGAAGTAGGTTCTCTCTTGTGGACGCAGCACCAAGGATCATTTGAACGGAGTAAATCTGTGCTTGCTGCATGTGGGTTAGAGAGGCCAGAAAGATTGAAATGGGAAGAAAACGTTCTTTTTAACTCCCTTCCTCCTGCTTTAATTGGAATACTATTAAAAGTTAATCATTTATTCGATTGTCCCCATTTTTCATTTGTGAACTTGCAATAGGAAGCCGGCATTTATCTAAGATGCCACCAATTTTTTTTTTTTTTCTAATTCCTTTTGGATTATAAAAAGTTCCCAGTGGGTTTCACCCCAGGGGGGGTAAACCTGTTTCCACGTTTGCGCACACAGGGAAAGTGTAGCGACAGTGCCGTGTGCGGTGAGGGAAGCGCGAGGGGAGGCCCTTGCCAGACAGGACTCTGATGTGGCATTTCCTCCCACCGGCCTCCAGACAACGGATTTCTGTTTCTTTCCACCAGTGCGCACATCTCTCAACGTGGCATGGACGTCCACGGCATCGTGCTTGAATTTAATGTGAAGGCATTCTGACAAATGTTTGAAGAATGCCCATTTCATTCGGGCGCCATTGCCGACTGTTTGGCTCCCTTTCTCGTTAAGGCCGTGCAGAGTGCAACTCTGTCTGTATCCTGTCGGGCATCCTACATGATTTTGTTCCTTCCTAAGTCTCCCTCAAATGAAAGTGAGTGCCGGTCATTTCCTGAGAGATTGTTCTGTAGTTTTGCCTCTCCCTCCCTGAGTCGGCTGTAGAGCCACCAACCAGCTTCCCTAAGGCAAGCTGTCTGCAAAGGAACAAGCCAGCTGGCTTGGCCAAGGTTGATCAATGATGAGAGGCAGGCTGGGTTCCAGGTTCACAAAAGCCACTCAGTGGAGAGTAGGTCAGCGGCTTCCCCAAAGCCAATTAGCTGGCAGAAGTCTGAGGCGCCCGGTGCTAGCCAAATTCCCTGAGCCTGATGGTACTGGTGGGGAGTCCATCCTTGGGTTTCCTGGCAAACCAGACCCGAGTGAATGGCAGATTGTGCTATTTGAGAGCCAGTGTCGCTTTATGGCTACTAGAACAAATATCAGGGAGCCGTCGCTCGCTTTCCGCCTCACCCAGGTAGACTGGACGGCCCAGGCACGATGACTGATCCTCAGGTGCGATGGGCTTCCGCTGATTAGATGCATCATAAATGTATTTTTACCTGGCTTTGGCTTTTTGAAGTGGACGTGAATAGGAATCATGCCGTCGAAGGAGATTAACATGGAACTGATTTGGGAGGGAGGAAGTGCGACGGAGACCTTTGACAGGAGTATTGGGATTTTGACTATTTTAAAATCCCAATTGTAACAGCTGCTCCCCTTATAAGTGACGGTGGTGAAAATATGGGACCTAGGGCAACCCCAGAGGAAGGGTGTCTTAGCAGTGGCCTTTCGGTTAACCTGTTTTTCCCAGGATTATGTGTATCTGGGATCATAATCAGTTCCTATTTTTCTCAACACTTACATGTTCAGCTATCAAATCTTTTCTACATAAGCTGTATAATCATAATTTTCTTTTCTTTTTTAGGAAGAGAGCACGCGCGCATGCATGCACATGAGGGGAGGTGGGGAGAGGGAGAGGGCGAGAGAGACTCTCAGGCAGATCCTATGCTCAGCGCAGAGCCTGATGGGGGGATCCGTCTCATCACCCTGAGATCATGACCTGATCTGAAATCAAGAGCTGATGCTTAACCAACTGAGCCACCCAGGTGCTCCATAGCCTGCATAATCATAATTTTAAGATACCTAGATTATTTTCCTAGACTTTTTAGCTACACTGGGGATGTGGAGACTTTAAGGAGCAGAATATATGAAAAATGAGATCATTTAGAGGCTCCTGGGTGACTCAGGCATCAGTTAAGTGTCTGCCTTTGGCTCAGGTCATGATCCCGCCATCTTGGGATCGAGCCCCAAGTCAGGCTCCCTGTTCAGTGGGGGGTTTGCTTCTCCCTCTCCCTAACCCTCTCCCCCTGCTCTCTTTCTCTCTTGGTCTCTCTCAAATAAATAAATAAAATTTTTAAAAAATGAGATGATTTACATTACCTAGTTTAACTTAGCATGTATTTTGACTTAGATCTGTACTGATTTCTGGTTCTGTCTTAGAGCGCCAGCCAGCATGTTATCCCCACAGGCAGCTAAGTCCATTTTGCTGGTCTACCTCTTATTTCTTAGATGTTTAAGTGTTTCCTTTGAGACCGCCCGAGACACTGTTTAGTTGCTTCTCCCTAGACTGTCCCTTAAATTCTCCCCAAGTAAACTTCTCCCTAACATGTAATGTTTCGGGGCCTCCCAACTTCCTCTTCCTCCTCTGCCCTTAAATTTTTTTTTTTTTTTTAAATTTCAAAATTTCCTCTGAAAGCAGAGTTTCTTCACAATTGTAGTGAGTTGCTATTCGGTGATTCCCAAGCTGATGACCTCCATAATTATCCCCAACCTCCACCTCCCATGGATTTACTTCTCCCCTCTCTTGGCCATTTATCTCCAGGTCTATTCAATCTCTTTAGTATCAACATTATCATAATCATTAGTATATTTGAAGCCAATTAAATGGCAATTACTCTAACCTTAGCCAGCCTTAGGGCATTACCAATTCATGCATAATTTGGAAATATTTGGAAGGAAAGTGGATTCTTGTTTTATGGTCGAATCTGTAAATATTTCCATCTGCTAGGTGAGAAGTGGCCCTTGTTCTTTAACACCTAGAGCTGGGGTCAGGTTATTTCTCTAGAAACTGCTTTCTACTTATTTATGGGTCCAAATGATGCACAGTTGTCCAGCCCATGTCCAAACGTTTATTCATCCATCTTTTATCCCATCCATTCAAGAAATGCTTCTTGAGACATGACTCCATATAGTTTCCTTTATTAAGTACTAAGGATTAAAAGTGAACTTGACAGACATGTTTCTGCCTTTGTGGGGTTCGTGATCCATCACGGGCCTGATTACGTGCAGTCATATAGATTTCTCTCCTTTCTGAATTTCACCACCATTTATATTCTATTTCATACAACTTAGCATTTTTAACATCGTGTTTTTCACAGAGGAATGTAGATGTAAAGATAGGAAGCTTGGTCTCTCAGATCAGATGGAGTCTGTGGGTGTGTTGACAGAGCCCTTGAAATGGGTCTAATGCAATGAAAGAACTGAATTTTTTTTACTTTAGTTAAATTTTACTTAAATTAACTAGCCCCACATAGCTGGTGAGGACCATAGTGGACAGTGTAGAGAAATAGAATTTGGGTTCAGTGCAAACTTTACTACTTACTAGCAGTGATATCTCAATTAAGTTAGTTACGTTACCCTTTTTAAACTTTATCTGTAAAATGGGGGTTGTAATAGTAACTGGATTAGAGGGTTATTTTGAGGTTTACACAGGTAATGGATGTCATACTCTTGTCATGGTGCAAGCAACAAACACTCAGAAAATATTGTTAGTGTTTATTTCTAGTATTCTGTTAGTCACTTAGCATGTCTCATAGAAAATAATGAGAACATGGCTGTATTATTTATATTTCAGTCCTCCGTAACACCTAGCATTTAATGGTCACATAGTAGGTGCTCAGTAAAGTGTAACTGCATATTTTTTTCTTTCTTTTTAAACCTACTTTACTGGGCTTTCAGTTACATTATTAAAACTTGAACGCAGAAACAATTTTGTCACAAATAATGCTTTTAGAATCGATTTATGGGCTATCATCATATATAAATTACTTCTGCATTTTCTCTTATATTATATGACAATGACAGAATTGTATTTCAGAAGTCGTGGTGTATTGGATTTGTATTGCATACCCTGACAGTGTAGCAATCGGTGTATCATGGGTAGAAAGAAGAAAAGGAAGGAAAGAAGGAAGGACGGACATTTTTCATCTATCTTTCCCATAGATATTTGATAAATTGGTGTATATATATGAGAAAACTAAGACCTGTTCGAAAGAACTTGTATAAAAACTTGCGTAAGATCAGACAAGTAGTACATGGTACAGCCAGGATTCAATCTGGATTTTTTAGGCTCTGAAGCCCGTAGCCTCTACTGATATTCCTAATGAAGTCCTTTGGTTCTCCTCTTAATTAATCTTACCACCGTCAAGGGGTGAAATATTATTTCTCTCACAGGGAAGCCTCTGTGTCTCTGTTCTCACTTCCTTTTGTGAACAGGGAGACCTTTAACTCAGAGAATGGTTTTGGTTCGAGCTGCTAAAATTCTGGAATCATTCTTTATTGTAGATGCTCTAAAACAAGGGGTCCGGGTAATAACGGGAACATTTTCTGATTCCCGCAAATATTGTTCTGTGCCAGAGCACAGTATTATTTCTTGGAGTTTCTATGTAGAAAATCTTTCACCTGTTCTTAGGAATGCTTTGAATAATGCTGGAGCGGCTCCTGCTTCGGCATAGCACCCGTTCCACGTAGACCATCGCGGGCTATTGGTTAGAGGAAGAGATTGCGAGGGCTTCGCATCTGTCCCCGAGAGGCAGTCCAGGTCATTGTCTGATGATTTCATTTTCCATTTGTAGCAAAAAATTTCATGCTCTGCAGTCAACAGGTCCAAGTTTGTGGTCTGTGAAGAAACGTATTTCTCCACAATTCCGTATATGTCTGTGGGTCTCCCCAGAAGTCGTTAATTAGGATTCGGAGAGGATCGGATGGGAAAATAAAGGTTTGCTAATGGTGACAAAGGAGAAGGAACAGAAATTCGATTCAAATGTTGTGCGCCTAGGAAATGTTAGAGCAACTCCTGGTGATCTCACACATTTTTAGCTCTTTGGTTATGTGCTGCAGCAAAGAAAATCTATCAGAAGTTTTGTAAAGGTAGAAAAGAACAAAATCCTCCAGCCTTTACAAGCAATTATACTTCTATTTTAATGCCACTCGGGAACTGGCCTCTTTGAAAGTCCTCTAGCTTATAAAGCTAGCAGTCCTTTTCTGCCTCACCTTTCTTAACTTGCAGTTACAGAGTCTAACTAGCATCCTCCGTTAATGCATTGATTTTAACTGAAACCCAGAAGGAGACGGTGCTGTAGTCAGCTGAACTCTTAAACAGTCCTGGGAGACCAGAGTCATTTGCACATTGGAAAACAGCTAATGGGCCGGGGAAGCAGGGGTGAGTAGCAAGACCATTCCTACTGTCTCCTTTCCATCAGAGTGAGAGAGATCATTGATAAAAAGTCTCCCAACGTGAAGTGCTAAGGCACCTATATCTTAGTCTTTTTTTTTTTTTAACTTTCATTTTTCTTCATGGCTGGCTATTTTAAAAAAGCAGAGAGCTCAGGGGGGTGGAGGGAAGAATTAGGAATTGTTAGTTTCATCCCACATTGCCCAATTCCGGTAAGTCGTGGAGTGTGTTATGAAGGCCTGGGTTTAATATATCTGCAACATGAAACTAGTACATACGGAATCGTGTTATTAGTCCCTCATTCCACACAGCACATTATGAAGGTATGGGATTTGCTAATAGACAACCTGGAGTGGCTGTTCGGTTGTCAGTTACTAGCATGTTTCTTAATGCCTCTGGCCTCAGTTTCTCCATCTGCAAAATAGTGGTGTTAAGAGTGACTGTCCTGCAGAGTTTACTGTGAGAATTAAATAAGACAATGTATTTAAAATACTTAGCACAGGATCTGACAAATATAAGTCTTTGGTGAGTGTTAGCGATTATTTATTCTTATTATTAGCATCATCTTCCCTATTCCAAGTGCTTAGGACAATGCCTAGTTAAACCAAAACTGGGTCAGCTGTGCTTGTTCTCAAATGTCATCTTCCCGGAATTTTTTTCCCTCCAAAATGACCAAGTGCTATGTTCACAGCAGGCCTGGGTTGTCTTCCCACTGCTGCTCTTCATGACTTCCTGGGTCAGAGGTCCCCAATAATGCTCTGTGTGACTCCAGCCCCAGACCCTTGCCTGTGTGCAGGAGATCTGAAGGTGACAGGCAGGGTCAGCAGAACCTGCCAGAATCAGAGAGACCCCTCTGTGGATTGTGGGGGGACAGCAGGAAAGTCTGTCACGGACCAGAAACAAATGACCTTGAATTCATGGAATCACTTCTCATCCAGATCATTGCTAACTTCTTCCAAAGTCAAATTTATGGCCTCTCGGTTCCTTTTGTACACGCTCCTGGGTTCATTCAGTTCTGGCTTTTCAGGATAAAGAGTGTATGAGTCATTGGTGAAGAAAGGGCTTTTATCTCCACCTAGAACTTTCAACAAAAACTCTTCTGTTTTAGGTTTTGTTTTGTTTCTTTTTCCTGTGTGTTTAGGTCTCTAAACAACTTTGAGTTTAAAATGGCAAGCCACTTAGAACCTGTGAATTCTTCACTTGTCTTCTCGAGTTCTGCCTCCCAGTCATTATTCTAGCTGGAGAAGGAGGAAGCACACGTTACTTCAGCATGAGAATTGTTCTTCTCGGTTCTCCCCTCCACCCCGCTTTCCAGACCCGGATTGACTTTCAAACATGAAATAAATGCAGCATCTCAGAGTTTCGTGTGGCACCTGCGTGCACCTCTGCTGGTGGTGTGCCTGTCCCGTGGGACTCATGGCGGTGGCTTTAGTCCCAAAGGGTGGGGGTTGGAAAATTTGATCCAGAGAGATGGAGAAGGCAAAGAGGAAAAATGAGGGAGGAGAGAGACAGCAGGTAAAACAAGCAAGGAAAATTCAGGGTACATGGGGCGGATGACTGCCCCGTGCTGCTCTTCAAATAGGCTTGCTTTTAACACATTTTCTCCTCTTTCTCTGTATATATAATAGTAAACTGGCAGAGTACTGGTGAGGCCAGAATGATGTTTCAGTCTCTGCTGAACACTGCAGAGCACTGCTCCCCTCCACCAGGCCCCCAGTTTCCCTTTGGGGACGGAGGGAATGTGTCAGCTCCCCAGTTTGCGCTTGCATTGCATCGCCCTGTGGAGTAAGAGACTCTCCCCCCTGGCCAGCCTGGTTGCTGGGTAGACACAGAGCCTGTCGAGCTCTCCCTGCAATGGCTCGTCTCTAATTAAAGTACTTGCTATGAACGATTTTTAAGCACTGGAGCTTAATGAAGTTAGAAAAAGGATTTGGATGCAGTTTGTGAAGACTTGAAATTGTTTGAGTTTTTTCTCCAGGGAGAACTGTAAAGTCTGGAGGCATTTTGAATTACTTACAATGTATTCCATTTTGTTCTTTAAAAAATTTCTCTTTTTTACTGGTGCATAGCTGAAAAAAAGCCCAATGCCCACCTTCCGTGCCCCCCCCCAACACACTGTAACTCAGGCTTTGCAAAGTGGCTTCTTGGGAATTTACACGACTTTGAATACTGTTATCTAATTAAAGGGATGCCTGTGTCTTTAATTCTCATTGGCAGCTCTACCTTTGACCCTGCTGTATCTGGGAGTGGAAAGTAAAGTCACATTCATCCAAGATAACCTGAAGCTTGTACATTTGGATGCTTGTCCCTTTCACTGATGCCCAAAGCTCTGTGCCTCAGAGATACTGGGCTGAGTGGGGACAGGGTGATCTGTACAGGTTTCTGTGGGTCCATGGAGGGAATTTCTCTGTCCATTGGTGGTTTACTGCTGACCGCTCAAATGCAGGCTAATATCTCGTGCTAGAGATCGGAGTAGCAGTAATTCGTCGTCAATAGCTGTAATTAGGTTTATCTACCCTTTAAACCAATACCATAATCTTTACCAGATTGTTATTGTGTGGGGCTATTGAGAGAAATTCCGAAAAACTATTTTAAAGATTGATTTCAAAGCTGTTCAGCCCTTTTGGGACGCTCGCTTTTATCCATCCCTTACTCACTTCCTCTCAAATATTCAAATGCCTTTTCAGAATAAAATGTCATGAAAGCATGTCATGTATCTGAAAAATAATTAATATAATTGACAGGAATGTCGGTTTTCTGCTGAGGTGTGTTTCTCCTAATCCCACTGTGCGATCTTTAATATTGATCGGGTTGTTCGGAGATCTTGTCACTCGCCACTTACCATACCTGGACTACATATTGTCAAGACTGCAGATCTCCGACCTATGCGATATTTACATCTGTATTATACAATTCATTTGACAAAAATGCGTTTCCTTTGGCTTCCGTGGCCCCGGGGAGCACCAGGGTGGACGGGGCTGGACAGACCCCACAAGGAGTGCCTGCCTGGAGTTGACGGTTTATTCACTGTGTACGTTGCGTACCGTCTTGCGAATGGCACGTCGGAGTGTTGGAATCCAGGCAATAGGAGTTCAGCACTTAAAGTGTCCAGGTTCACCTGAACTAGCTGGAGCCTGCCAGCCCCTGCAAGCCCACTGAGAGCATCTGTCTCGCCACCGCCTTGCTCATGCTGTCTCCTCTGCAGGCCCTCCGATTCTTCTGACTAGGAGCATAAATCATGCACCTGTCAGGAGCTCTTGCGGCCGGGATTATGCAATGTGCCTGCCTTCATTTGGAGGCGGTGTGAGCAGGAGATTGCTGCGAATGGTTTGCATTCATTTTAATGCCATCCCAGCATTTCTTTAGCTTTAATGAGGGGATTAGGGTGGTGACAATGACTTTCAGAGACAATGAAAGTCTTCAAGATTCTGGAATTTGCTTTGTATGTTGGGAATGGCTTAGTTCGAGATTTCATTTTTTTTAATCCCAAATAAATCAATGGTTTAAACATTTAGGCAAAGGAGCGGGGTGCTGCACAAAGCCAGCTGTCTACAGCTCTATTTATTGGCTTTATAATAGTTCCCTCCAGCTGACGAACTCAAAATCAGTCACATTTATTGCTGATCCTTAATTAGTTACTTTTATCTTCTTTCAGGGGTTGCATTGACACATATTGGGGAGGCCTCGTTCTCCTCCGCACCCCACCCTGCTTTGAAAACCTTTGCTTCCTTTTCTTTCTCTGGAATTAAAAGATTAGAAACTCTTTAATAATTTCAGCCTCGCTAGTTGTTGACGAGTAAGGGGGAATCATACTTTGATTCAAAAAGCCTCGCGCGTGTTTGTAACTTTCGTCCTCCTCGGTATATTGAGAATCATCTCTGTGGCAGAGATTGAGGTTTCCCTCCCCCACACCAAAGTGTATTAATTTTTCATGAAGGAAACTCTGTTGTCATGTCAGCTTTATACATGTGGTACCTACAAAACCATGAAATTATCATTTTCTGTAATCGACAGGCCCTTTTGGCATATTCAGACCTCACCCGGAAGGAGACGGGTTTATTTGAAACAGGTAGGAGCAGAATTGCAGAGATTCCCCTGCTTTTGACCAGTGAGAGGACTTCTCAGACGCTGTTATCCCATAGAGACACAGAAATAGTCATACAATCAGAGGGTTAAAGAAAATACTGTTTTAAAAATGGGACTTTGACGTGAGCCATCCACCGACACCAGGCTACCAAGACACAGTTACTTATATGTTTCCTAATACCTTTTAAAGATGTTTGGATATAGTATAATAGAGGAATAGTAAGGAATTAAGCCATATGGTGGCACGCTGGACAGACTATGTGTGCTTTCTAACATACAAGGTTCTTTTTATTGTCACAGAGCCTGAGTTAAAGTAGGCAGGGGATTTACATTCCTACATAGGTTTCTTTCTTAGGAACTTCTGGGACCTCCTGCATGTGTTTATTTGCTGAAGGTGGTATTCAGGGCAGCTCAGGGATGAAGGAATGACAGTTTTCTGCTGGCTTCCTGTCCCTCTGCTTCTTCATCTCAGCCCTCTTACCACCTCTCCACTGCAATGCCACGGAGCTTCCCAGTTTTCTGTGTGTCTGGTGTGTGTGTGTGAATTTTATTAAAATCTGAGATGCTAACATCCCCGAAGGGTTACACTGACATCCTTCCCACTCTGTGTGTGTGTGTGTGTGTGTGTGTGTATTCATGTACATAGCAATATTGCATGTGTGTTCTATACACACAATACTCATGTATAGTACAGGCATTTGTGTCGGTTGATAACATGTATGCACAGCATCTGTATGTATTTTGTATACACAGACATGTACATATACATACATTGCTTCTGAGAAAATACCTGAATTAGGTTTTTGTATTTATGCTGATCACACTGAGCTTTTATCTATTGATTATCTATTGATTGATAAGGAGCCAAAATTTAAACAGTGCTCAAGAAAATGTGGGTTTTCGATAAAAATAACTCTTTATAACTGAAGAAAAACTAATTTTTCCCCCTTCCCAACAGGAATTTTAAACATCTTAGTTACACACAAAATGCTTTAATGGGCCGATGCGTGAAAACGCGCTTTTCCCAGTATGCAGCCAACCAACATGATTTACCAAGGGAATTGAACCCTCAGATCCTGAAGCAGGAGCTTTCTCTCCGCTGTGAGCAGTCACGGAGTCTCTGGAGCTCTGAGGAGGTGCCCATGTGGAGACACACTTCCAACCCAGCAACTTCCCGTGGGCATTTGGGGGAGGCAGTTGGCCCCAGAGAATGAAGTGTACAGAACTGGAGGTTTACGAGATGGCCAGTAACAAGTTAGTCTCCCACTCCTGTTGCCAGTGTTTAATGTGATAGAAAAAGCATCCCCTTTCCCCTTTCCTCTCTGTAGTAACATGATGGACTCAGTTTCCTAGAACAAAAAATGTGTTTCATCATCATTTTTCTCCCCCCGTCACTGACAAATCTAAATTTAAGTATATTTTTTAAAAAGAAAACAGGAACGTTTGAAGAGATAAATGCAACACAACACTGACAAAATCTGATGAAAAATCTCACTCTTTTATCTATGGAGAAATTAGGTTTATCATCAGGAAAGCATTCTCTTTTCATTTTCTGAAAGGTGCTTTTTGACAGACCCTTTGCAGTGGACGTCACACTCACAAAACTTGCTGTCACAGGGCTATTTGAATATGGTGACAGGCTCATTATCATGTTGAAGACTCCTGACAACACTGCAGAGGGGAAATGGACAGGGCTGCCAATCAGCTGTTGAAAAGACTGTGGTTGAAATAGGGTTTTTTGTTCCGAGAACAGTAGTACAAATTGACTGCATTAATTCTTTTTATTATAGCCGTGCACACTGTAGTTAAGGGCTCCGAAGGGTTTCCATTATCAAACCCCTATTTTCAGCAGGTTTATTAGCTGGCCATAAAAATTTGTTCCCAGCCGAAATTTGGCAGCGGTAGAAGACTTTTCCTATAAGATTTAATTGTGTGTGTGTGTGTGTGTGTGTGTGTGTGTGTTAGTTTTACTAACAGAAAAAAAAAAATATATATCGCCAAAATGAAGTTTGATGTGCAGGTAGACAAGACTTCCAAAGTCTTACTCTGATTCCGTGATCTTACTGTGTCGGAAGGGAGAGATCATCAAGCCGATCATCTGTGATTGTGACTTACGGTGTCAGAGGCTCTCTGATCACAGAGGAACCTGATGATGTACAAACCAAAATTCACCAGAGTGGCTGCTGTTTAGCAAATAGTTTTCCATAACGTTCCTCTTATTTGTTTGTCATCTAATTCTGACTTCCTGGAGAAAAGCAGTATGTGCTTAAAAGTCCAGTTACTTCCCCCACATTTCTGGTGACTTCTGCCCCTCACCGGAATTCTGCTTCCGATGGTGGTGTCAGAGTTTTTGTGTGTGTGGGTTATGTGTGGCCTCTAAAAATATATATATATTTTTTAATTTTTTATTATTTTTTTTAATGACAGAGGGATTAGCTCACTAGGACATATAAGATAACATTGTTTAGGTAGGTTCGAAGCCAACAATAGACAACCATAGGAGCCGTAAGCTGGCTTTTTTCTTTTCTCCTTACTCTGAGCCCATGCATGCGCGTGGGTATGACTTGGTATTACACCTAAGTCGCCACTCCAAGGGCACCTAAGAAGAGATCATCATATTCTAACCTTCATGTAAAGCAAGGGTATTTCTCTTCATAAGTTTTGCATAACTGTTCCTAATGATCTCGGTTCTGTTCAGTGCCTAAGTCACTTCCCCGGGGGTGAGACGGTTGAGGAGCCCACAAGAGGAACATTAATTCTCCTCCACCATTTGGTGTATTGCAGCATTTACACACTTGATTAGACTCCGTTCTGGTGAAAAAAAAAAGTGAGCATTCTTATATAAGAGCCAAATTCTCCCCAGGGAGTGACTTAGATATTGGAGCTAATAAGTCCAACAGGGAGATTTTTACTTCCTTCCATTCTGACTTAACTCACTAACTGTGTCCTAGATTGGCTTCTCACAGTGCTGTCTCATATCCATATACACCCAATGGGCAAAATTATTTGGCATCTAAACGTTCTGTTTGGGAAAAAAATATTTTTCTGTATTTATGTTGAATAACAGTGAACTCCGAAACGTCTAGTGTCAGCTCCTTGGTTTATGTGCCAGTGCTCCCTTGGTATCTGAGTTTCATCCCTTCATTTTTTTCACAGACTCCCATGACAGAAGTGCGTTATCTACATCCTTTGTTCTAAGCATGATTCTTGGGGATGAGGATGAACAGTGAATAGGAGTTGGAGTAGTTTACTGTCCAGTTGATGGTGGGCGGGGGGTAGTGGTGATGGCCGCAAGGGGCCATGCACACACGGGAGGGCTTCTCTCCCAGGGATGGGTTTCTGAAGAAGATGATATATGAAGTGAAACCAGAAGAATGAACATCTAGTGAATTAATGAGGAGTTCTAAAGGTTTTGTTCTTGTTTTGGATAAGACCAGATTTATGTTTTAAGAAGAACACCCTAGGGGTGCCTGGGTGTTAGTTAAGCATCTGCCTTGGGCTCAGGGCAGGGTCCCAGGGTCCTGGGATGGAGCCCTACCTTGGGAATCTCTGCTCAGCGGGGAGTCTGCTTCTCCCTCTCCCTCTGTCCCTTCCCCTGCTTGTGTTGTCTCTCTCTCAAATATTAAAAAGATAAAAAAACAAAAAAGAAGAACACCCTAGCCACAGGTTTAGGGAGTGAATGACGGAATGAATGAACCAGGGGTGTTGGCACGAGAGTGGGGTATCCCTCCCTCTGCTGTCATTTTCAAAAAGAGTTTTATTCATTTTCTTTCCAGTTTATTTCTGTGATCTTTCTCTCCCCAATCAAGTTTAAAAATGACAGTTTTTATTTCTGTGATGGTAATAATCAGGCCCATGTGTATTCGTGTTGCTCAACTGCAGAAGTAAGACTGTAGGAGACGCTCCACTGGGTTGGGCTTAGCTTGAGTCTTTTCAGGCTTGATCCAGTCAGGCTCAACAGAGGTATTTGTATTCACAAATAGGATGTTCACTATGAATGCAGGAAGGGCACGAAATCCGAATCTGTGGCTCTACACTCGAAGATGCTTTCTTGAAAAACCGATGACTCTCATCATGGGGCTATCACGAGCAGATTAACCAGAGTATATCTAAAGGAAATTTACCATCAGGCTTTAGGCTAATCATACAGTTCATTTTCCATAAGAGACAAAATGATCATTTACCTGTCTTCTATTTCCTATAGACCTTATGCTGTTATTGGACTGAACATGTTTCCACTTTCTTCAAATAAGTGTGCTGTCAAAAGTCTAGATTTCTGTCTGGTGTTTGGGAAATGGCCCCTAAGTTATCTCACCAGAAGTTTTGATACCTTTAAATAGATGCTGTTAACTACGTTTATTTCTTAGCCCGTCACTGCAAAGAGTAGTAGGTTTTCTTAATGGGACCATGCTGTAAAAAAAGGCATTCCACTAGATGGAGCAGAGTGGAAATAGAGCAAAGCGGGAGTGGGATGTGTTGACAAGCCGAGACGGCATCTAAGAAAGTAAGAACCAGATACAATGTGACCAAAACAAAGAGGAAGAGAATTCAAGAGTGGGATGCCTACGAAGCTAGAAGTGAAGGGAAATGGTGAGAGGGGAAGGATTATGAATGATCAGAAAATTTGCAAATACGAAAGAATGGCACCAGGGAATGAAGGGATTTCCAGATTTACAGATGACGTTTAAAAATCATAGTCACAAACTAGTTCCTTTTACATGGGTTAGAGACATCTTAGTTGTTATTTGCATTCAAGGAACAAGACTTTATCAAATCGTCCATCATAATCATATGTGATATTTATTTCAAAACTGGAAACCAGTGTCTTGAAAATGGGTCAGAAAAATCTACTCTTGAGGATTTCCTTGCCTTCATAGATGTTAGTGGCCACAAACCCCAGAGCTCTTGTTTTTCTTATGCTTCAAGTCTTTGAAGCTCTCTGACAGAGCCACGGAGCACAAAGATACAGCAAAAGAAATCTTGGCTCAATGAAGTCAACTTAGGATAGAGCCTTGCTCCTTTAAACTCCAACCTATTCGTCTATGCCCATGGAAATAACTTTGCCCATGACTATGCCTGACTATGCCCATAGAAATAACTTCGTCACTGCCTCTCTGGAACATCAGCTGATTATCTCTACTTCTGCCTTGTGGAGCCACACAGCAGTTTATACTTCCATGCATATCAAGTCTTTTAAAAGTCAGAAACTGCTTACTTTTCCCTCCTTCACACTTTTCCAGGCTAAGTATCTCTAATTCTTCTCTAAAATTACTTTAAGGTCCCTTATCATTTGGATTGTCTAACTTTCGTTATTTTATTTTATTTTATTTTATTTTATTTTTTTTACTTCATATGTTCTTCTTGAACACGTGACTCTCAGACTTGCACAAAATAGGACTGATGTTTTATGACTAAATATCAAAGAGAGCTGTCGGCTCTTTGATATTGTAGGAGCTCTTTCTACACCGCTGGTGCTATTTCTCATGGAGCTCCAGTTCTCTGGGTTTCTTTCCTTCTTTTTTTTTTTTTTTCCACGAATCATTAGCTGGTTTTGAGACCTTTAGTCTTTACTTACCTTACTGGTTTTTCAGTGTGATCTTGAATTTTACATTTAGCCAATTAGTTTTTTTTTTTCTTCTTCTTCTTAGGGTCCTGTAGAGTCACTTTATTATCCTATATAAGCAAAATACTTCTTTGGCTCACTTGTAAATATTGTAATACATGTGCAGTCTTTGTCTTCAAGTCGCCATAATTTTTTGTTTTTGTTTCACAAGTTGAATTTTGTGACATATCATTTACACGTAACACCCAGGGCTCATCACAACAAGTGCCCTCCTTAATACCCATCACCCATTCAAGTCATTGTAATTAATGTTGAGCAGGACATACCATAAGAATTCCTAACTCACCTTGGGAGTTCTTCTTCTCTGCAAATTGACACCAACTCATTAATACCTATGATTTGAGTAGGTCAGTAAATCCAGCTGTGAGTTCACCCAACTCTAATGTCCTTCAGCCTGGAATTCTTCTAAATTTCCTATCATCTACTCTGCACCTTTGTGTCTTATCCTCGGGATTTTCATGGAGATTTTGCTAAGTACCTATTGAAAGCATTCTCCGGATGTCTGCGGTAGTCCACTCATCTACTAGGAGAATAACCCAATCAAAAAGGGATATGAGGATTTTCATTCTATGGTATGATTTGACCTTTAAATTTGTTTTCCTCCCTTTCAAAATTATAAACTATTCATGATAGAAAAAGAATGTGGAAAATACAGAATATGGGGAAGAAGGAAACTTGACCACCAAAGGCAACTACTGTTCTTACCGTGTTCCTGAGCCGACACATGCTTGCTCATAGGGCACCGAGCCCAGTTTACTGCAAAATTCAGTAGGGGATACACCTCAGGATCTGTAGCTTTTAAAATCCTCTATTTCTCTTTTTCTGGTGAGGCTAGACATGTTCACCTATTGATGGGATTCTTCCATTCCTATGGCTTCTCCAAGATTGAAGAAAGTGCATCTCTAGTTTCATTGGTGCGTTATCCTAGGAGTCTCGATGTGACATCCTTGAGCCTAGAAATTTGACTTTTATTAAAGTGTGCAGCTGCTCTCTTCATATTTTATTTGATGGTGTCTATCCTTCTCTACTCTTTTTATGGGAACTTTTCATTTGATGGGTGGACGGGGCAGGAAGGCCCAGGGAAACAGCATTAAAATAGTTCAGCATCAGTTGGTCCACTGTTGCTTTTGCTCTTTTACTGACCAGGGCTCTTGGTTTCAGTCAACAGAAACCAACTTTAGTTAACTCGAACATAAATGGGCAGGAAAATTGGTAACTCAATGGGACTGCCTGAGAAACAGGCTCAGGAGATGGGCAGGACGGCAGGAAGCTAAAAGGCTAGCCCAGCGCTTAGTTCCTGTGCAAGAGCATCCCCAAAATACCCTCGCGTGGTCAGCTCACTCCGGAAGGTGCGCGGGGGTGCCTTACCAGCGCTCGTCCTTTGAGTCTCCTCCTTTGAGTCGTAGTCCCTTTTGGTAGATCAGGCAGGGCTTTCTGACTGCCGAGCAGGTACGCACTCCGCTGCTGGGGCTCAGGTTAGCAGGTGTCTTAAGTTTTAGTTGTCATGTCGGGGGGGGGAGCTAGGACCATCCTATTCCCCCGGATTCTCACACCAGTGGATGCCCAGAATGTAGGAGGCTGGTTCCCGCATTGATAAAGAAGAACATAAGTACTATAACCATATTTCCTAAGTAAATGAAAAGCAAAACAATTAAAATGGACTAAAAGATACGTGTTTTGACATCTTTTATAAGACTTGGCTCATTGGGGAATATGTATTTATTTATAATTTTTTCCCTTCCTTCTGAATTTTTTTTTCTTCTTTTTAGATTTTATTTGTATTTTTAAGAAAGATTTTACTTATTTATTTGAGAGTGAGAGAGAACACTTGCCCTCCAGCGTGTGTGCACAAGAAGGCTTGGGGAGGCAGAGGGAGGAGAAGCAGACTCTCCTCACTGAACAGGGAGCCCTAAGGGGGGCTCAGTCCCAGGACCCTGGGACCTTAACCTGAGCCTAAGACAGATGCTCAAATGGCAGAGCCACCCAGGTGCCCCTCCCTTCTTTTCTTTTGTTTGTTAAAATTCAAATTTGTGAAAGAATGACCTGCAGTGAGGTGTTGTATTTGAAAGGTTTTGGGTCAGAACCAAGATGTACTTGGATTTGACTTCTGGCTGTCCCTGTTAATAGCTCTGATACTTGAATAAGCCAGTTAGCCTCTCTGCAACTCAAATCCTTCATCTATAAATGGAAATAAGAGTACCTACTTCACAATATAACTGTATGAACTAAGAACATGTTTCAGAGGACCTAGTCTATAATAGATGTTCAATAAGTGATTAGTCACTTTGGGTTCTGAAGATACTGTAATTCACTTCCCTTTGAAATTGTTAGCAATTTTTAAAATTTTACTTATTTATTTATTTTTAAAGATTTTATTCATTTATTTGTCTGAGAGATAGCAAGAGAGGGAACATAAGCAGGGGGAGTGGGTGAGGGAGAAGCAGGCTTCCTTGTGAACAGGGAGCCCCATGTGGCGCTCGATCCCAGGACCCCAGGATCATGAACTGAGCTTAACCCACTGAGCCACCCAGTTGCCCCAGAATTTTTTTTTTTTTTTTTTAGATTTATTTATTTATTTTAGAGAGAGCACGTGCATGCACATGGGGGAAGGGGCAGAGTGAGAAGGAGAGAAGCAGATTCTCTGCTGAGCGCAGATCCCTGGGGCCCTCAGACTCACAATCCTGACATTATGACCTGAGCTGAAATCAGGAGCAGGACAGTTAACTGAATGAGCCACCCAGGTGCCCCTAAATTGCTAGCAAGTTAATAATTAGATTAAAAAAACTAATTAGATATCTAAAAACTGACTTCCCTTGGACTCATACTATTTCTGATCTTTCCATTTTTCCACTTTGAAAGCAATTTACAGCAAATACAATTTTTGTTTTTATTTTTCTAGGGCCCCTTGATGTATTTCATAGTTGCAATCAGAATGTACACATTGTTTCTTACATATACTTTTTTATTTTTCTTAAATGCTTTGCCATTAAAAATTAATACCATAATTTTCCCATTTGCTTCCTGGGGATCATTTTGCTTCCATATAAACAAGATCGACCTACCTATCTTTGAGCATTTTTTTGTTTTTTGAATCATGTCTTTAGGGTAACTATTAGGGAAAAATGGATCAAGTTGTGTGGGCAGTTCTGTAGTTCTTGATATAACATAAACATCGCTGAAGCGTTTTTGTTTTTTTTTTTTTAAAGATTTTATTTATTTATTTGACAAACAGAGATCACAAGTAGGCAGAGAGGCAGACAGAGAGAAAGGGGGAAGCAGGCTCCCTGCTGAGCAGACAGCCTGATGCAGGGCTCCATCCCAGAACCCTGGGATCATGACCTGAGCTGAAGGCAGAGGCTTTAACCCACTGAGCCACCCAGGCGTCCGCTGAAGCGTTTTTGTTTGTTTTGTTTTTAACAGCCATGTCTATACATACATCTCTTAGAGTCAGCACAGGATTCACGTTGCTGCCATGACCTCTTTCACAATTATAAACTACAAGATGATACAGTCACTTACTCTTAAGATTTTTTTTTTACTTTCATACTCACCAATCTTTTTACCAACAGGACTTCCTTATTGTAGAGAATGGCATGGTTAATTCACTTGATATTATATCTTTCTCCTGGGGCATTACATTATTAAGAAAGCTGGTCATGACTTTAAACATTTTTGACCCAAACTATGATGAGGTTGCGTATTATGCAAGGGGAACCACACCAAGGTTCATTGGTTCATTCATTCATTCAGTGCATATTGATGAGCGAAGTAATGGTGACTCTATCGTATTCTGAGGATAAGATGAATAAGGCACACCTCTGGTCCCTAAAGAGTTCAGTGCCAGGGATGGAAAGGGATGATAAGATGACCAGAACCACTGTGTTATAGGTATGCAGAAGATGCAAATGAAACACAAAGAAAGATCGCCTGATCTTTCAATCTGGGGAAGCCAGAGAAGGCTTATTGCAGAGGTGATGACCACATTTAACCCTAAAGGACAAGTAGAGCTTAGAGAAGCAGAGAAGAGTGAGGAATGTGGGAGAATCTCAAGCAGAGTCGAAGGAGAATGACGCTTTTCCAGAACGGCAGGTGGTTCAGTTGAGAGTCTGAGAAGGTGCATGACGAGAGGCTGGCAAGATGAGCTTCAGGGTCCTGCCGAAAACTGTCCCTTGAGAGTCTGCATTTTATCCAGGTAGTGATGGGTAACACAGTGAAGGGTTCAACCTGGGACTGCTTAGATCCCCGTGTTTAGAGAGCTAGACTGTAATGCCACCCAAACACATGGCAGCCTGTAAGGGCGGTGGCAGAGCTGCCCGTTCGGATCCTGCTACAGGAATCCAGGGAAGAAACAACGAGAGACCGAAGTCCGGTATCCGCTCCGGACTGAGAGAACTGAACGGTCAGGAGGTAGTAGAAGTTACCGGAATCGGGGACAGGGGCATACAGAGTCCTCTCTGATGTAGGCCACGGGGTCACACGGGCCGCATCCCACTGCTCTAGGGGATCCAAGATGAGGAGCAGATTTGGGGTAAAAAAGGGGAGAAGGGATGCCTATAGTTTTTGACATGCTGATCTGAGGTGGGATTTAAGGTTTAATGCGTAAGAAGAATGGTGCATTCAGGGCAGAATCCTGGGATTGCTGATGCTAAATCAAAGGTAGGGGAAGAGGAACCTATAGCAGATAAAGAAGATTGCAGAGGTGGAAGGAAAATCCAAGAGACTGTGGTATCGCAGCAGCGCCGGAAATGGAGGTTTTAAGGAGGGCGTGGTTAAAAAAAAAAAAAAAAACGCCATAGAATGGTCAAGTAAAAGAATTGAAAAGTACCTTAGGGCTTGGCAACAAATAAGTCAGATCTGACTTTGGCAATGACAGTTTCATTAGCTTGGTGCGGGCAGAAGTCCCTTTGGGGGAGCACGGACAAGCGTTTCCATAATCTTGGCGTGGAAGAGGAGAGGGAGAGAGGGAGAGGATGCAGGAGACTAGAAGCTGGAAGAAATAGAGTAACAACTGAAATTAACTGAGTTACTAACCATGCCAGCTACTCTTCTAAGCACTATATATGTGTATTTACCCCCCTCCATGTATATGTGTAGATATGCCCATTTGATTCTTACAACAACCGTATGAGGTAGATACTATTGTTTTCATTCCACACATGAGAATCCTGAGACACAGAAGTGAAAGGCTTGACTGAGTTTACAGGACTTTTAAGAGCCGCAGCTGGGATGGAGCCTGAGCAGTCCGCTCCAGTTGAGGTCTTAATCACTGTGCATGTTGCCTCTTGGATTACCAGCTCTAGCAACCTGGGATTTACTCTTTGTCTAGAGAGCAGGTGAGAAAAAATGAGAAGCACAACAGTAGAAGGGTCAACCTCATCCAGACAACAAATGTTAATATAGATTATTATTTTTTTTTCCCAATGGAACAACAGTCAAGAGTTTACCTAAGTGTATTTTTGGGACAAAAACAATCCAGGAGGCTGTGAAGACATTCGCTCTGTGATTAAGATTGGTAGGCGGGTTTGACTCAGCTTAGGGAGACCTCTAAAGACAGCTGTGGTGTTTTAGAGTTAACGGAACAAACAGTTGGGAGCCATTGTGGGTTCGGAAGGGAAGAAAGGAGCGAAGCTGTTCTTCTTAGGAATCCTAATCCTGTAGAAGTCGTCCGATTAGACGAAAGGGCAGTGACACGGCTGGTAATGGTGCTGAGTTGGCAGACAGTGACATTTGCCAAAGTATAAGGTGGTCAGGATCTGATCGAGGCTTGCAGCATTCAGAGAGGTCATTCTGATAGAGTTTGTGCCAAGAGTTGAGAGATTTTTTTTAAAAAGATTTTTGAAAGAGAGAGCATGAAAAAGCACACAAGCAGGGGGAGGGGCAGAGAGAGACAGACAAGCAGACTCCACAGAGCCTGGAGCCATACAAGGGGCTCTGTTCCAGGACCCCTGAGATCATGACCTGAGCCAAAGTCAGAGGCTCAACAGCAGGCGCCCCAAGAGTGGAGTGATTTGATGAGTGTTTGGATGAGGCACCCTCGGCCTGGGTGGGGGTGGGGAAGAAAACAACTGAATAAGACTCAGTATTTCAAAGAAGCAAAGTAGAAAACCAGTGGCCAGAAACAGAATTGGGAGGTGAGAGTGGAAACTGGTTTGAGAAGAAACAATTCACCAAACGCGTGTTTGTCGAGTGCTCTCTCTGCCCTGTGAGCCCAGCCCTCTGATAAGAACTGAACATGAACTCAGCACAAGTTTATTAAGTTCAGGGGTGCTGGGTTTCAAGCAATATTGGGGTTTCTAAATCCAAGTGACTCACAGCAATTAAAACTAGACACTGGAATCTGGGTAATTATTTCAGGGTTGGAGATATTAATTTGAGAGCAATGGCACAGAGATGAGAATTGGGTCTTGTATCAATTCAAGTAGCCTAAACTGAAAAAAAGAATTTCATTTTTTTCTTGAGCCTCTTTGTGGATTTCCATGCGGCATTGAAGGCGTGTATGCTGAATATTCATTTCAGGGTATATTATCTGGTCCAGATAGGGCACAGAAATGATGTCTTGATCACCTGTCATCAAATATCTCCTGGCACTTTTTTAGAGTTAACACATGGACGCCAGGGTCATGGCCACAGTCTACTCTAGGTCATTGTTTCTTACCTCTGGGAAATTTTGACAGGTTTCTTAGAGGTCTAGAATTATTTTTGTTCTGAACTGTCTCCTATTATTAGACACTGTTAAGTATCTGAATGCTGTTTCATCTTTGCAGTGATAAGTGAACGTAGTAACAGAAACTCACAGTTGCTGGAAATGAGCAAAGGCAAGTCTCTGTTCATGGTTCTAGGAATTTATTCTCAGATTTTTA
The DNA here is from genome assembly GCF_011764305.1 of Mustela putorius furo. NCBI lineage: Eukaryota > Metazoa > Chordata > Mammalia > Carnivora > Mustelidae > Mustela > Mustela putorius. Next base: position 15,859,410 of record NW_025421402.1, on the reverse strand, counting down.
GTATTCAACACCCAACTGCCTATGATTTATGGAAAAAAGGCAGCAAGGCAAGCACTTGGTGGTTGTTCATGGGGGTTTTTGTGCCTCTCTGGGCTTTTTTCTAGGTTTTAGTGGAAATGCTATTGACCTGTGTAGTTTTGGGTAGTAGAGAGTGTATCAGATCTTTTCCAAATAATACTGGTCTGAGAGTATGAACATGACTGGTAGAGTTTGGGTTGTGAGTGACGATCCTGCCAGAAGAGTAGCATTTGAGCCACATGGATATCCACCCTTGAGCAGTAAATATTTACTCTCTATGTAAACCTGCCTTGTTATATGTTTGCTTGTGTTTTTGTGCATTTTGCTGTACACATGCACAGACAAGTTATTTATGCCCAACCCAGCCCATATACGATACTAGCAAATCCTCAATATATTTCTTGTATTTAGTGACTATTGACTTCAACATCATTGGGAAGGGCGTGTGTCCTAGAAAGGTCATTAGCTTATCACTACATGAGGACATGGTCATTGCTGCAGAGTCTGGCTATCTTTGTCAGTATTTGTAAGCATCTGATTAGTTTTTAGATGCCTTTCTTAAAGATGCCTGTACCCTCAAAAATTAGTAAACTAACTCTCTTTAGTTACCTTAGCAACTCAAAAACAGAACTTCATCACCGCCGCTTTCCCTGCTTTGCCTGGAGAGCAGGTACAAGGAGCTGTTTACATCGGTGTTTTCTGGACATGGCAGAGTACCATTTATAGGATGCGGGAGTTTAGCCAAATACAGTGATATCACCTGTGTGGGTACTGATGCTTCTATAATGCTGCAAACAAGATGTTTCCTGTTCCCGGTTCTTAAAAGGAAGTTTAACGATTTTGATTGCTGCTAACTTTAGTCATAAGATACATTGAACTATGATCCTGAAGGTAGATATTTTGAACTCTTAGGGGAAAAAAAAAAAGAATATTGTTGAAATGATGGTATCTTTTGTAGGAAGCATTTAGATTAGTTCACGTGATTATACCTCCCTTCTTTATTTCCATTTCTTTGAAAATTGCCAGGCTTATCTAGAAATATGGAAATTCCTTTCAAATACACTAGGGATTTATTTATTTTGGAACTTCATAAGGTTCAAATCAGCATAGAGTTATTTTGGAAAAAGAAACCTGTAGCCAGAGTGATTTGTATGCATTTTAGTTTGTTCTTCAGGAAAATCTTGACCTGATAAATTGGGCTTATAAGAAGCAACACTGAGGATGCCTGGGTGCTTGATGTTAAAGTGTGTGGCTTCAACTCAGGTCATGATCCCGGGGTCCTGGGATCAAGTCCCGCATCGGGCTCTCTGCTCTGCAGGGAGCCTGCTTCTTTCCTCTCCCTCTGCTTCTCCTGCTCTCTCTCTCAAATAAATAAATAAAATCTTAAAAAAAAAAAAAGGCAAAACACTGATTAAAAAAAAAACATGGCCTACTAATGAAATAATTATGTGTACTACCTTGTGAGGAAAAAATATGTAATTATATGTACATATATAATACTATCTAATATAAATGTATTCTTCTTTGTTTTCCAGTGGAGCTATTTAATAAAGGGAGAAACACACATTACTCTTAATATCATGGTGAACAAATTTTCCATTATGTGTTGGTCACTCTAATAGGTACAGGGAATTTCAAGTGTAGAGTCTGTGCTTCTCAAGGGCTGATGATCTAGTTGAGAAAGATCAAAGAACACCTAAAAGAAAACTAACAATTTACGAGAGCACAGAAGAGGTCCCATGTATGTACGGCAGACATCAGCTATCAGAGTTCACTTCCTGTGCTGATTAAAGATGACCAGAGTGCTTTAAGAAGTCCTTTAGAAGTGGGCTTTCTGCTGTTCTTAAAGGAATGTTGGTTTTTAGAACGGCAGAAGTAAGAGGGGGTACTTTCCTCACAGGGGTAATTGTGGTCAGCAAAGTCAGGCAGGTAGAACTTAAACCACAGGTGTAACTTAAGTGGTGTTTTCAGGCTATGGTAAGTATCCTTCTGGCTGGAGGCCAGTTTCTGTGACAGGCAGAATTTGGAGAAAAGGAGGAAGAAGTAGGTAAGTCCCAGATGAGTGGAGGGCATCGCTTAAATTCCAGGCCAAATATGTGCTCCATGTCCTGTAACCTCCAGTTAAGCAGACACACAGCTGAAGGTTTTATGCCTTAAGGGAAGTCTTAGGTACACACGTGTCCATGAGGGAAGAGTGGAGAAAGAGACAGGTGTGGAGTCTGTTGAAGCACGACACTGTGGATATTTCAGGTGTCAGACGGTGAGGGTCCACACGAGAGTGGTGGCCAATGGGCCTTGAAAGAGAGAGATGGACTCAAGAAACACTTCAAAGGCAGAATTACCTGACCCAGTGCCTAGCTGGATTTGGGAACATTAGAAGGAGCAAAAAATCATTTCATCCGTAAAACCAGTGGAGCGGTCTATTATCGTAGGTTAATCCCTGTGTATCATCCATCTGTCATTCTGTACAGCAAACCTAAGATGACTTACTTGAGAGAGTGGAATTTCGTCTTCTGTGGCTGATGACCTGCCCCCACAGATGGCTTGTTTAATTATAGGACATTCTGCTTTTTCCTGGTGACAGATGTGGGAACAGCACTGTTGAGAACTTCAGGTGTTAACTAGAGAATCCTTTCTTCCAAGGGGTGTGGCTTTATCACCACATACCCTGCACATGCAGGCTAAGAACTTTCTCCGCCTCCTTCTCCCTCATCTGCAACAAGACTGCAACAATTGGTGGCTATCTTTTGATCAGATGAGTGGAGTTGACAAAAACAATGACCATGTGTGACCCTCAGTATTATATCTTTTTGTCAAAAGACTTAAGCACAGAACACTAGGATGTTTCTTTTGGGAGTACTGTGAGATAGGCATAATTTTCCAGTGAAACATAAAGAAAAGAAAATTCTTTAAATTGGATAATAAATTGGATTTTTGCCCATCTGGATAGGATAGGTCAAGGTTAGTGCTTTGAGTGCTTTAGCCTAGAATAAGTAAGCAAAATTTTATACATAAATATCACTTATATGCCACTTACATTAAATTTGTGCTATAGATATGTATCAAGGGCTGCTTTCAGGGTCTTATCCATATTCATTGGCTGATGTAAAAGCAAAATGGGATAGGAGTCTTCACTGGAAAACACCCTGCATGTTGACATCTGGTGTCCAAGCTTGATGTCGATATTGATATTATCTCAAGGGACAGCAGATTTCATACTGGTGAACCAAACATGTGTCGAGTTCAGTCCCCTTTTCTGCATCATTCAAGGTACTGCTCTGCCTTGAACTATTTTCTCAAAATGGAGATTACTTAAGTAGATAGATGCTCCAAATGATAACTATCAACACAGATCAAAGGACCAGGGGTGAAGGGGGATTACCAGCTTACAGGAATGTAAATATTTATATGTTTGTTTTTCTTAAGATCCAATAAAATATGTCCTAAGCATTTTCCTGGGTTACATGTAAGTGATTAAACTCCTTATTCATTTTGTGCTCACGCTGTAATGTGAATGCATTAGAATTAGTGAAGAGAAGATGGGCTTATATAATTCAGATAATTACTCCAGCCCACTAAAATGCATGCTTATTGTCAAGATCAGGCCTTATTAATTCTTTTTATTGGTTTGCCATTCCTTTACTGGTGTGTCCTTTCCCAAACTCTTCCGGAGAACATGAACATTAAATGAATGAGTGAGTAACATCCTGAATTGGTAAATTGGATTCTCAGGGGACAGCATAGCTTTTAAACTAGCAAATTGGTTCTGTGGTGGACTGATCTAACATATATGAGATCATTATGATGGTTTATAGTGAAAGCTTTACATGTGTGAATTTATCCTCAAAACCGCACTGTGGGTTAGGTGCTATTTTTCACCCATTTTGCAGATTTGAAGATCAGGGAACAAAGGTATCGAATAAATAAATAAATAAATAAATAGTTTGGGATCATACAGTCAATAAGTTACAGAGCTGAGATCCCAACCCAGAAATTGACATATGAGCCTGGGCTTTTAAAAATGTCATGAGTCTAGCCCCTATTATAGAGTGGAGGTCTCCTAAATTATATAAAAATTTAGTTCTCTATGTGTGGACAGCTTTTTTGCTCTCAAAAGGGATTATTCATTAATTTTTGAAACACTGGGGAAGGCCATGCGAGGGAGAAGTTGTGTGTGTTGGGTCTTTTTGAGTCATTGTTGTAGAGGCAGGCTTTTCTAAGCCACACTGAGTGAGCATTTCAGTCTAAATGCATTTTTAAGTATTTTGATGACTAGGTGCTTCTAGTTCCATCAGACTGTCTGGCAGTGACATGGACCGGGAGTAGTCTGGATTATTGAGCTAGCAAGTCAGTTTCTTGGGTTCTCTTCACTTTTCAACCAAACAAACCACTCTATATCGTGAGAAATGTAATCAGATGTTGAGATGAACCTCAAAAAATACTATTAGGAAACTAAACATATTTCAGGAAGAAGGGCCCATAATACATTCTAAATTACTGTTTGTGGATTTTTGTGGTCTTCCACTGCCATTGCATTTATTTCAGAATATAGTAGAGCTTCAAGCTGAGTGTTAGCTGCAGTTTTGCAGAGAAAAAGTTAATGTCCTAACTGTAAAGCTCACTGTCGCTACCATATAAATTGTTGTTCCGCCTTCCTTATTTGGTGTCCAGTGGCAGTGAGAGACCTTAATTTTTCTTTTTTTGAAGAAGGAAAGCAGGAAGAATGATGATCAGGAGCCTTTTGCTGCATCTGTGACTCACCATAGAATGAAGATAGGCCCAAATATATTTTTTAAGCCCCAGATATTCCTAATGGTATCTTTTCTCTGTTTATTTAGGTAGCACTTCTGAAAACATCATTTGACATTTTGTGTTTAGTTTTTTTTCTATATTTCTGATCGCAGGAGTTTCTGGAGTTTCTCTCTGTCTCGTACACATGAACATGAGTATACATATACACCCACCCGGGACTCTAGGATACTAGGAAGCCTTCACTTCTCTGATTTCATAGTTTTATATAATGGTCCAGAGCGTACATGCACTCAACAAGGAAAAGAGCTAAGGACTCATATACAGAATAGCTTCTTTATTCCTCATTGGGTTTTGTGACAGGGCCTGCCTTGTCAAATGAGTTTGCCGTCCAGGAGCCTCAAATTCTGATGTACCCTAGTGTTCCGGTGGATGTGCTTGCCAGTAAATCACTCATTCCAAGGAAACCAAAGTGACCCGTGTCAATGGCATGGCTGTTTTCAAAAGGCTTGGTTGTTGACCCCAGGCCACCGATCTTTCCTGAGTACCTACATACATCTCTCTTGGAGAATTTCTAGTGGCCTACCGTTTACTCAGGTTCATTGAATTTACAGTATTCCCTCTTAACCTTAAATATCTAAGGTAAAGAAAACAAATCCCACCATTTTACGTTCTACCCTGTATCTGTGCGCAAATTGTAAGGGTCATGATTTTGGAAAGCGATTTTCTTTGGCATTCTAGAAAGCAGTGAAAAATCAACTAAATGTTCTTTATAGCAAAATACTTAAGAACTAGAGCTTTTGTAAGTATTCTAAAATATTTTGAATGAAGGTAAGCCACATACGTACGTACATGCATATGCATTGCCTGTACAATGCGTGGTGGAAATAGTCCTATACACGTTGCTTGTTTATAAATATGTAAAATTACATGGTATCTTTCTGTAAGCATTTAGTTGAGCAAAATAGGACCTGGTACTAAAGAAGGCTAAGGTTGCAGACCCAATTCCTATACAGCCTGTTTAGTTAATTCAGTTCTTAATCCATAGATTGAAGCCCTGACCCTTGGTCATAGCTTGTACAATACTCCAGCTGGTCCAGAAAGGCAAAGCAGATGCACCAGCGCAACTCACCCCACTATTGTGAAAACAAGCAAATTTATCAGGGTGGATCCATAATGTATCTGTTCTTTGGAGGGCAAGTTTAATTTCACTCTCAAATTCAATATGATTTTGATATTACTATGAAAGTCATGTTAAAATATGTAAATAGAGCATTTACTAAACTGTCTTTATTTAGCGTTCTTTTAAGTGATCATAAAATTTTAATGACTATTATTACTGATACTCTAATAAGTACTTCAATGAATTTTTTGATGGTTAAATATAATTTGTATGTTACTCCGGAATCTCAATGTAGGGATTTTAATATTGAAACATTACTGTAAAATATTCATGCCATCAGCCTTCCATATTACTATACCATAGAATAAATGCATGTTGATTTGAACTTAAATCTTTCTGACATTCAATGGTTTGGGTATCACAAAATCTTGTAATGCATTAGTCATTCAGCTCAGGGAAAGTGACTTGCATTTTCAGAGTATTTATAAATTGATGTTAAAAACCGTTTTATTCTAGCCAAGAAGGCTTTTGCTTTACAGTCTAATTTTGGACATATATGTGGGTTACTTAAATAGAGAGATAACATTAATCTTTCAGTAGCAACAAGTGCTGGGTGAGGTTAAGGCCAAGAGTTTAGCATTCCTGTTATCAAAATGCTATTGTTGGACATAAAGACCATGATCTATGATCATTGCTGAATGTTTAAATAATTGGGGTTCTTTGGAACTCTGCTGTGTGTTACTGTGCTTCCTAACACCTTAAGTGCCCCCTACCCCTGAAACTTTTCTTTTCTGGTTTTTTTTTTTTTTTTTTTTTTAAAGGAGACCAGCCATTAGGAGGAAAGGTTTCCTCTCCTCTGCCTGTGATTAGCTTCATGCCAAACAAAGCATCTCATGATTCTGTGTTCATGCTGCTATTTATGTAGACATTAGGCACAGGAACAGGCTTTTAACAATATGACTGCCTGGGCTTTATGTTACACATCATGAAACATTTTGTTGATGCTTTATAAATAGTGTCACCTATTTATAACCATCAGCCACTGTTCTTTCAGTGGCATTCTCAAGTGGCCTTTGGTTTGGTTGACATCAGACACTCATACGCACTTCTGTTCTGTCGTTTGAAAAGTTAAATGGGAGTCTGTGAGTTTTAGCTGGCCCATCTGATGAAACTCTGGGAAACTGTTAGAAGAAAGGAAGTTAAGAGATAATTGACATCAGAGAACAAACACTGAAAATGTTGAAAATGAACAGATTGGATGAGTTCTCTATTATGAAAATGTCATTTGACAGATGCAGAACAGTGGTTTTATTTCAAAAGATCTCTCCATACACTGAGCGTCTTATACTCCATTAAAAAAAAGAAAAAGAAGGAAGAAACCCGAGGTGACAAGAGATTCCTATGGGGGAAGAAGCTGTCTGTGCATATCTCGGGGAATCTTTGGGGGACATTCATTCTCATCTTGGAGGTAGAGGGAAGATTTTAAAGTTAATAATATTTCTGCCACCTTTCTCCATCCTTCCCTTGTGCTTACAGGCAAAGGTAAAAAGCTGACTTGTATCCCGTGTGTCTAATAGAGAATGTACATCAAAAGCAGGAAAGGTAGAGAAGAGAGAGCAAAGTGAGGCACAGAGATTAGCCCTGTGTTTTGTGGCAGACTATAAAATCAGGAAAGGCCTTTACTGAAACAGGTGCCGGCCAGGACTCCCCCAAAGTAGATGTGTCCTGTTAACAACTGCGGGCCTGGCGACTGCTGTTTATCCTCACGGTAGGTGCAGACCCACAAAGGATTCTCTCCTAGTCGTCTTAACAAACAAGGTGGAGAAATAGCAAGATGAGGCGAAGAGGGGAAAATGAACCTTTCTGCATTTCTTCTTTCACGTGGCACTTTCTGACTTAGGGATTACCGTGAAGAGGGCATTACCGAACCTGCCTTATCTGTGTTCCGTGCCCATTCCCCAGCTGGCTCAGAGCTGAGCACACACTTTTCATTTACTTAGTGACAGCAGAGGCCATTGCCACGTGGCCTGCGGGCGAGGATAGCTCTGTGGCAGCTGTATTTCAGGTTATCTTTAGGCACACAGTAGAGAAGCCAAAACCCAGCGGACCTTCTTCTGGGATCTTCCACTACAAACAGCATCATTCTTGGCAACTTCTGACAAAACAGAGCTGTGGTCATCAACCGGGATCCCTCTTCTGGGGAGGAGAAGCCTTTTCCTGGAAAGCACATGCTTGACTCCTGTGACAGGCCCAGACTAAGGTGGAGACCCTGCCTTTAAGAGGCAAGGGCTGCGGGTTGTGTGCAGCAAACTCTGTCTGTAATAGGATGATGGCTGGCATGAAAGCTTGGAGGGAATATAAAGGTCCATCATAATAAGGCCCAGATTAGTGTGTATCACAGTGCAATACACCCCAAATGGAGGTGACTCTTCTGTCCCAGCTGATTAACCCGAAATGCCATAAACCGAGGTCTGCTTCGTAGCCAGCTGGGTTTCCGAAGCAAAGTCATTAACAGGGATCGTACATCCAGTGGGGCAGTTATTTTAAAATGTGGGCAAACAACCCCAGAGTTAAGGAAATAAACCAGGATGAAGAGAATACTCAGGTAGGTCACAGAATGAGCTATGCAGTAGAAAAAACATTTTATGCCCAAGAACCTTAAAGAATAACCCTTAAAAAAAAAAAAAAGTGCTCAAAGAGTCTAGGTCTACTTTTGTTCTTTGTAAACAGTTATTTTAGAGTAATTCCCCTGAAAATTAGCGTTGCCCTGCCTAAAGGTTTGTGGTCAACAAAAGTCTTTTGGGAAAGATCTTTAGCCACTTTGAAGTAGAAAGTCAATGCCTGCTCTGAAATGTGACAGGCTCGTAAACCCCAAACAGGTCTGAATGGCGTGAAGGCAGGAGAGAATCAATTCTCCCTGCCATTCTAGTAGGTAAAAATATTACAAACTATGCTCCGTCTCCTGACTCTTTTATTTTCTTCCTTTAATGCCAAGCCACGTATAATAATCCAGCAGATTATACAATTAAAGCCCACGGAGAGCTCTATTTATTTATCTGGGCTGTGGCTTCTATCAAGCATTCCTCAATTATTTCCCAGAGTCAGTTTTTTTTTTTTTTTTTTTTTTTAACCTAGCAACGATGTCAACTTCAGTAAGTTAAGATGCTGTGCTTCTTTTGCTGTTTCTGCTTCGGTGCCTTATTAAATGCACCAGCTAAACAGAAAATGCAGTATAAATATGTTTCATGAGTCATTTAAGGATTCAGCCAAGAGACATTGCAATTGACTTTTGAGTCCATTTTTAGAACAAACTCTTTCAAGACTCTTCTCAACAGGAACACTTCCCCTGCACTGGAACTGACATGACTGTATGCATTACTTTATTTTGATACTGACATTTAAACAATAAAATAAAGCCATTTAAAACAAATAGTAGTGCTTTAAGTGTCTGGGCTGTCAAGATATCAAATTATATAACTTGGAGAAAATCAGAATTCATTGTTAATGGTATGCACTTAACACAAAGGGTCGCTGGAGTACTCACCAGATATATATTCAGCTCTGATGCTGGACCTAACAGGCTGTATTCCTTTAGATAGAATTGAGTATATTCACTTAAATGGGCTTGACTCTAGTACAATGACTGTATTCAAATGTCAAAAAAAAAAAAAAAAGAGAGAGAGAGAGAGAGAGAGAGGATGTCACAGAGGGTCACAAATTATGTTGGATTTTGACAGATTGTAGCCTTGCTTTACAAGAACAGTAACATCTCATTTGTCACCGTTTGATCTGTAAGTGCGGGAATGGGAGCGGAAGGCCTTCCATCTCCGCCACAATTTAATCGCTCTGAGGCCGACGGTGGTGGTGGGAGCCACCTGCCCAGGCACCGCGCTGCTGATCGGTTTTAATTTAATCGTCCGTCAGCTGGATGAAAGCATAAATCGTCTCCCTTTGATCTGCAAATGGGGTGTTTTTGTAAAGCAGGGTGTGGAATCAGGGAGAAGGGACGTCAGACTTCCTCCCAGCCTGGACAATGTGGCCCCTGTGGGGACACCAAAAGTGGTGTTTTACTTTACAGGAGTTACAAACCAAGAAAAGACCCTCAGGAAACGCAGGACAAAGCAGGGAAAGCTGCGAAGGAGACCTATTTGCATTAAAAGGTTAACCATGAAATAAAGCCTTACAAGCATCGTAGGATGCTGTTCTCAGCACAGGAGGAACAGTTCCCCATTCATATCCACTCTTCTTAAATACATTCCGTTGTTCTTACTGTTCAAATTTTGGCTGCAGGAGAAACAACAGAGGAGGTTGGAGAAAGAGTTTTTCTATGATCTCCTGTGAATGGCGAGCATTATTAATGGAACCTGGAGTTTTCTGAGGAGGACGGGCACAGTAAAAGACGGTTTGGTTAAAAGTGGGATGTGTGGAGAGGCACGCACGTCTAAATACAATAAATGACATGATGATTGGACACGATAAACGGTACATCAGAATAGTTACTATGAGAGTGTAAGTGGTCTCATAGACAAACACTGGAAGGTGTTTTCCTCATCATTTCTTAGTCTCTTTCTCAGAATCACAAATAATATGTTTTTATAAGTAAAAAGGAGACGCTTTATAGCACTTCTGCCAAAAATAAATTGGGAAAGAATTGTCAAGAACACATTCCACGTTTTGTAGTTTTTACAAGCATGACTTCTCAGTGCAGAGGTTAAAGCTGTCGTAGCAGGTTTCACAACAATTGGTAGAAACACGCTTCCACCATTATTAGATGTTACCAGCATGATAGTTTTTTTGTTTTGTTTTGTTTTGTTTTATGAGCCCTGTAAACAGAAACTTGGGAGTGTGATAGAAATTTTTGTACAAAAAAATTTCCAACATGTATATTTAATAACCAAAATATTTCTGAAGAAGAATCCATTTCAGGAAAAATCCCCAAGAGTAACCTAGAAATTTCCAAAAGACTTCCCCCAGTCCACAGGGAATTGCCCCATAAACCGAAGAAAAATTCCCCCTGAAATTCCTTTAGGATACCATGGAAAGCAGAAACAATTTACAGTTCAATTCAAAAAGCTAAAAATTTCTTCACTGGTAATAGTTCTAATAAAATTGCCAGCGGAGGAGAAGGCCCCCGAAGACCCGTTGAGTCCTCCTGCTTATTCTGGGCCGTGTATTTAGTTGGCGTTCACCTTCCATAATTTCCATTAATGGCTTTTCTAAGCAGTATTTGCATAGGAAACATAAAGGTTCTCTGCCACGTCCATGCATTAAGTCATTCCACTACCCTGCTAGAGGCTCATAGGTAAACATCGCTGAGCTTTTAGGTCAAACACGTCCCACAAAGCAGTTTTGGAAAATCCTGAATTTTTGCATTGGGCTTCAGAGGAGGGGAAGTGGCGGCGTGTCTGTGTGAGTGGCATTGGAGCGCACATGGTGTAGACTCTTGCTGCCTGGTAGGGCTAAGCTCCGCTCATGTGTTTGGACCTAGGACAGACCACAGAGACGGAAGGGAAACGGGCATGGAGAGGAGAGAGGCAGAAGAACGAGGCGTGGAGAAAGGAAGTGTCAAGTGTGGTGTGTTATGTGTGTAATTTGGGAAGCGATGAAGGGCGCCTTGTAAGCTCCTTTAGGTGCCCTCCATTGAACCCAAGATCCTATGTTTCTTCCCAATTGTCTGACACCTTAGAATTAAAGCAATTCTTTTCCTGCCCTTTCCTTCAAGGCAAGTTCTTTCATTCGTTCCTTCTTCCTTCTCTTCCTCCTTCCTTCCTTCCGTCTCCAGCCCCCTTTCCTTCCCTCTTCCTTCCTTTGTCTTTTCTTTCTTTCCTTTTGAGCAAGAGTAAGTCTAAAGATTCTCAAGCACATGTAAATCTGAAGATTCTCAAGTGTATAAAGTACTATCATGAGACACATGCTGGGAGTCATCCTTCTCCGAACCTCCTACATCTCTTCAGTCACTAAGCCCCGGGGATTCCACCTACAGAGGCTCCTTTGATCTTTGTCTAGCCAACCCCTTTGCCACTACTTTAGTACAGGTCACTTTCCTTTATCATCTGACTGAAATAATCTCCATTAGTCTCCGTGTCTTCAGAGCCATCTGCGCCCATCATCTTTTGCCCTGCCTAGAGGAATTCCAAACTTCCTAACCCTCAGAGATGCTGCTGTTCACAAGTAGAACCTGATTTATCATCCTAGCCTTCTTCAGGTATCATATACCTTAGCCACCTTGCTCTTCTCCTGACTGCCTGAATGTAGCATGTTTTCATTCCTCCATATCTCTGCTTATCCAGTCTCTCCACCTGGAACACCCTTCTCACCCTCATTTTTGCCGGGAGAAGTTCAACACGTCTAGAAGAGTTCACTTCTGGTTTGTGAAGACTTCTGAAATCCTTAGGCAGAATTAATTGTTTTTTGCTCTACATTCCCATAGGATTTTTTACATACCTCTAGCATCGCACAAAACATATCACAGTGAGTTATTTAAGAGTCTCCCAGTGGATTCTGGGTCCTTGAGGGCAAACAATAAGTTTCATTCTTGTCTAAACTTCTCCCCTCCTGCCCCTAAACCCAGCATAGTGTTGGTGACCCAAGGCCATGTTCCATCAATATTGATGATAAACTCATTGGCAGTGAATATGCCAGGAACATTCTTTGGAGCCTCACTTGAAGTGTGTATGTTGTATGTGATCATGCAGGTATGAGTGTGTGTGTTTATATGTGTGTTGTATTTGTTAGCAGGCCTAATTTTTACATACTCTTTTATAAGATTTTATATCGAATGACTCAATGCTAAGATCTGTTGTGCCAGTTGCACTAGTCCTCTAGGCTACTCTAAGAAAATCTGGCTATTGATGTATATGAAAATGAAACACAGAGAAGAGAGAGAGATAAGAACCTACCATGTATATTGAGTACCTACTAAGTGCCAAATTCTGTCCTTCGATGCTTTTTATAATCTATCTTACACCTCTCAGAAGCAGGAAAATAGCTAGATCCCAGGCTTGCCATTTTTGGTTGAGTCAATTTGGGCAGTTCCGTAGCCACTATGTGCTTCTGTTTCTTTTGCTTCCCCCCCTACCCTCGAGTTTATTTAAGTAATAAATAAGTTAGTGCACTTGAGACATTGCTTTGCATATACTAAGTGCTCAATATTGTCAACAAATGTATATATCAAATATCTATACACATATATAATTTATGGTACCAACTACTATCCTTATATCCTTACAGCTAAATGGGTTGGGGCTTTGAGAGCGTTTGGCTATCCTGCCCAAAGTCACATAGCTAGGAAGCAGCAAAGTGGTCTAGGGGGTCAGAGAATCACAGGCTGCAGAATCATTTGGGGCAGTATGCCTCCCTCTCCAAAGTCCACTATCAGAGCCTGTCCAAATCATTGGTTAAATGATTCAAAAGAAGAAAAGAACTTATTTTTTTAAATTAAATGATCACACCAAAGCTCTGTCAAATGAGAAAAAGACATTCCTTTAAGTATTCCTTGAATGACTCTAAGCCCTGTAAGCTGTGTTGACATAACCTATTCCAGAGATGGGGAAATTAGGCAAGGATAAAGTTGGCTGATGAGGATATTGAAAGTCTGTATTTTTCTAAACTCAATGTGAAATCCTGCCGACAATAGGAATTCTGGTTTGGGAAATGGCAGCATCTTTGAGGATCATTTTGGAACCTGGAGCCAAAGAAAATATACACATTGAATTTTGTACAATTATCTAGACTTTACTCTAAGGGCACTTTATGTTTTTAAAGATTTCAAGTCTATTTTCATAACATATTTCTATTACTAAATGTGTGACCTCTAAATCGAAGGCACTTCTGCTATTGTACACTCTGCTCTGTACCAAATACTGTATAGGAAAATAAATGAGGGCTAGGCTCTTCTGTGACAATGAACTTCACTTTCTTGGAGACTGATCACTCTTGAGAGGTGATAAATGCTAGTGGAGAGGTACAGTAAGCCATCATAGGTTAAATATGGAAAAGTACTTTTAAATAATACTGAAAGGTGCAAAATACAAGCTGACAGCCACCACCAAATGGAATTGTAGGCCAAGATTTTGTTGGGCAGAATTAAGAACTAATGAAGATTTTGACAAGAAATGCCAGCACACACAACATATGTGTTACCTAGTGTGTCAGCAATAATGCTATTTTCCTATCTATGTCTGTTGTCTTTTTTGTGGTATTTTTAAATAAATTTTAAGATTATTTTAAGAAAGAAGTAGGCTTGTTATTTCTTAAGTGTTTTTTAACTATGATTAATTAGTGTATCCCAGAGTATTTTCTACCTTACTGAATCTGATTAAAATAGTTAGGGGGACTACTTTGTTTGCATTTTTTCATAAAACAGAGTAGCTCAGTCATTTAAGCATATGACTCCTGATTTTGGCTCAGGTCATGATCTCAGGGCCGTAAGACTGAGCCCTGCGTGGGACTCCTTGCTGGGAGTAGAGCCTGTTTGAGATTGTCTCTCTCCCTCTCCCTCTGCCCAACCCCACACCTTTTCTCTTAAACAAACAAACAAACAAACAAACAAACAAAAAAAGGCAACCAAAAACTAAACCCAAACCAAGACCAGATGTTGCCAGAACATGAAGCTTTGATTATTGCTTTTTAAATTTCTGGGTAGAGGTAGGAATGCAGGAGTATCAGAGAGTGTGCTCAGAGGTTCACAGCTCTGTTGCAGAAGCCGTTGGCAAGGATGGAGTGAGCTCTCCAGGGTAGATGAAGATGGGACTCCATCCAAGACTTTCTCCAGACAAGTATAGAGTAAGTGTTGGTGTCTTTGAGAAAAGGTCTCTGTCTTCTTCATTTGCTGTTTAAGTGCCAACTGTTGTGCTAGGCGTTACGTATACATTCCTAAACAAAAGCTGATTTGATCCATGTTCTAGAAGAATTGATGAATTCTGTTTTAGAAGAATTGTTCTGGAAGAGTTGATGATGTCATGTGTGATAATCTGAGTAAATGGAACTGTGAAAGTGCTAGGTAGCAGAGGTAGGTGGTACTGGGAAGTATGTGTAATAGATTAACAGGCATGACTGGTGTGAACATCTAACGTTCTACATATTATAATCACCCATTTGTGATAGATTTGTTACAAAGAGGTCACTTTCACTAGAGATTGTACCATGCAAAAGAGAAGGTGAAAGGAAATTCAAAACCAGTACCAAGGAAAGATGTTCACGTACCAGAGATTCTTCTGAGCAACACAGAAGGATTCTATGTCATTACTTTGTGTATCTTTCAGAAGAAACCATCTCTCCTGCTTTTGTTTCTAGATTTTCTGATCGTACAAATTTCAGAGGTGTTTTGTGGACTAGAGGAGATTAGCAAAGGTATTTTTGTAACACGTTGCAATCCGATTGCTTCATTAGATTTTAATAATACGCTTGGTGATTTCTGCCTATTTTAAATGAGCTCTGGTCACCAAGAACCATCATTGGGAACTGTACAGGTGTGCCTCTGGTTGGGGAGTTGAGTTAAGCTGAAGGTGGTGGCTCATCAGTTGTAGAGCCAAAAATAGAACACTGGCTTCTGAGTTCAGTGTCTGGACACTAGAATATCCCACACGTCATGTGCAAGGACCCAGTAACGTTGTCCAGCCCCATCGTTTCTGTGAATGGATACCCGGAGCTCCAGGAAGGCTTAGGTTATGATTTGGTGAATCTGTGATTCCCTAAGAAGGTCTTAGGATGTCTAAAAATATCTTCCTTTTTTTTTTTTCTCTTGACACTTAGAGGAAATCTACTTCATGATCCCCTCAGAAAGAGGACTGAAATGAATTTATAACCCGAATGCTTATATTAAATATTTGCCCTAAAAGCAATGAGACCAGGGCAACTATGCATATATGAAGTACGCATTGTTTCAGGAGAACATTTTCAGAGGCTGCAGTCATGACAAAAGTAATAAAGGAGGATAATATTTAAGTTGATAAAAGATGCAAACATGGCTTTATTGGGTTTCTAAATTCAAATTAAAAGAATAAATATTTCATCAGTGATACTAATTAAAGATTGGTCAAAGATTTGTCTGTGTCTCATATAGCAAATACCAATCAGAACTGATTAAGAGAAGTAACATTTATTGGACTGCTCAGTTATAGAAAGAAATGATTACTATGAAGTCCATTTTACTGAGTAATGGTTATTTGATTATAACTTGATTTTCAAATGACATTAGTGCTCCTTGATATCGTGCCACTCTGTCCTTTCCGTGGAGCAGAATTTTGATCCAGGGTGGAGGAGAATAGTGCTTTGGGATGATTAATGATATAAATTTTGTTTATTCGTGGTTTTATGTGGTTATGTGCGCTTTAGCATTTTTCCGTTGTGCCATCCTTCCTTTTGAAAAAAAAAAAAAAGCCAATTAAAAAGTTGATTAAAAGGACTAGAATATTCAGGCACTTATCATTTGATCAACGTAGTCAAATGTTTCTTTTTGGTCTTAAGTATTCAGATGTCTTATTGATACAGAATTGTGATAAAAGTCATTTGTATACTCAGTAAAAATAGCAATGGAGGAAATAGAGAGTGGACAAGATCTATTCTCAGTGTTATAGGTAATGTTAAGACCATTGTCCCGGGCCTGGGTTCCCTGCTGTAGGAGACTGGGCTCTTGTGGAGTACGATCCAGGCACTGAAATTTCTGAAGCAGGTGTGAATATGTACAGACAGGGTTCAGGCTGCAAAATCTCTCGGTCCAGTTTCATTCTTTAGATTTTGAGTATGTGAATTGCCATACCAGGGCCCACGCTGCCCAACCTTCTGGACTGTTGTGTTTGCTCTGGATTTCCTTACTTTTATGTAAGAAGTTGGGCTGATGCACAAATATTTTTGCTTGTCTACATCGTAAATGCAAATAGGTGAATCCGAGGTCCTCATGGTATACCCTGTGCTGATGACAGCCTCAGTCATGGGATTTCCTCACCCTGAACTCCATATACTTTTCTCAAGGAAAGGGTGGTGGGGGTGTGGGGGTGTGGTCCACATTCAGATGGCATTGTCTTTAATCCTCGCAGGAGTCTGAATGTGACCAGAACAGGCTAGAGACTCCTTTTATACTTTCTAGGTAACAGGCTCTCGTGAATGTAGAAATTCTTCAGTTTCCTAAGGACAACAAAACCATTATGGATTCTCTTGCTATTTTACAAAGCGAGAGTTCTCTGTGAAACAGCCTCTTTCAAAGCAGATCTACAGATCAATCTGTGGATTTATCTAAGGATAAATTACCTTTCTCTGTTAACCAGATGGAAGGTACTAGAGCACTGTGACATCTTTTCTTTTCCCTCTCAACAGTTGTGCTGCGCCCTTCTGTAGACACATGTGTTCCTGCTGCTGTTTTTGTGAGCAAATATATGAAACAATGAAGAGTTAAAATAATTCTCAAACTGACCTATGCACGCTGCTCCCACACTGTCTCCCTTTCTGTATGTATGTGTTACATACCAGGTACATTAAAATTCACATTTAAATTTCAAATGAGTTAAATACACCATTGCTTTCAAATAAGTGACTGATTTTTGTTCCTCTCATGTTATATTAATATTAATATTATGGAATCCTGTACCCTTGCATTCCTTGCTGACTATCTGATAATTGGGTTGGGGGGGTGGGGTACTTGGGTCATCGTGTTTAGCTTATCTCTGCAAGAGAAAGAGTGGCCAATAATAAGGGAAAGCGGCAATAAAATGGTAACAAAAAATTGAAAAGAAGATTTAATCTCTGGCCAATTTGAAACATATCCCGGGGAATCCATAGAGAAAAAGATAAAGTGTGACTATGAGTAAGTTAACTAAACACATTACAGTGTGTGAGAGCAAATGGAGTTAGTCCATTGTACATGTTTAATTTCCTATTAGTCTCTGGCGTTTACTACCACGTCTGAGTTGGGGCATCTGTAAATTCAGTTAAATACAGTGCATTGTCTAAACATATCACAGCTCCAATCAGTCACCCCAGCTGCTGATAAGAAGCCTCTTGTATTATTGAATCTACAATGGGGAGGCTCTGCAGGCACCAAGATAACAGCTAGGTATTTCACTTTTAAGTATGGAGAGGTGGGGGGGCCGGGGAAGGAACCTCGCTGCTGCCTTTGCTTTTACAGCTCTGACATTTATTATTACCCTCAGATTTGCTTTATCCTCGTGATGTGATTTTGTTTTTGGATGTATTATGTCTTCCTCTGGTTTTAACTTAAACTCTGTGAATCAAAGAGAAAGGAGAGCAGGGGCAGCAAAATGTTGCCAACAAACAAAGAAATCAGCTCTCCCGTTACTACGAAGATAGCAACAGCTTCTTCAGAAGGTACTTTTTAATTTAAGCTCTGTTTATTGATTTTGCTTCTCTTCCAGGCTGGATGCATAAGGATGAAACCCAGTCTTTTGTTTGCTTTTCTCTTTCTTAGTTTCATTGAAATTTTTTTTCGAGGTCCTCTCATGATTGATCTCAGAGAGCAAATCACTTTGACTCCAAGGAACTATAGGTCAGGTCTAGGTGTAATATAGCAAATGCCTTTCCTGAGTTCCATATACAGACTTTCTTTCCTGTTGTTATTATGAATTTATTTAGCCTTCTATCATTATAGTCCACCATTCTACTATTTGGCGACAGGAGGGACACACATAGTTATTTTTAGATATAATCCTATTTTATTACTTTAAAGGTTTCTTTTGCCAGGAAGATGCCCATTGCTAGTCTCATTCCCGAGAAACAGTCACGTACCACTTTCTGAGATCGTATTCAGATATTGATGTTGTAGGAAGATCATAACGTTACCTGTTTCACACTTTGTTTTTTAATAGGATGATTGATAATCTTTCGCCAACCGCTCCATATGTCTCACATTCGCATATTTATGAAAGTACAGATCACATCGCCTTCATTGGATTTTATGTGTTTATATTTCCTCTTTCCCAAACAGATGTTTTACTACAGCTGCTGTTTGTTTAGTAAATTGGTTCACAGGCCATAGTTCTGTTTTCATATAACATTAAGGAACTGACCGAGAACACGAATGCAAAAAACCAAAAAACCAAACCAAAACAAAAAAACCAGCCACGTAACTCCTTTATCAGGTTTTGGTTTGAGCTCTGTTTCCTGGTTACATTTTTTTGGCCTAGTTTTTGGGCTGCTTCTCTTTCCACGTGCAGCCTCCTTGTGCACACACACTCGCCCTCCCCTCACATACAGGCATCTCCCCTCCCCCTCCATCCACCTGTCCACCTGGTCACAAGCCAAAGCAGCCCTAAGGCCACAGGGCTAGGGTTTCAATATATTCCAGACATGTATTCCTGCACGAAAATACTACTGTGTATTTGGCAACAGACGATGATGTGCTTTGCCTTTTTAAGGTTAAAAGGTCGAGAGTAGGCTTTTAGAATAAGGAGCAACAGAGAAATATTTTAGGTGACCTAGGCCATGGAAAAGATGGTAAAACGTGGGAGCTCGGGAGGGTGAACACGAGGTATTAGCAACAGATTATTGGCTCATGAAAGTGACCCAATCCCTCTCTAATGCCATAGGATGCACTTTTAGAGAAAGGTTACTGTTTCTTAGAGATGAGGTTGATGATCCAGTTCCGGAAGCCCTCCTAAGCCTCGTGCCCTTTATGGAGCTATTGTTTCTCAGCTCTAAACCCACGCTTTTCGTGGTCCGGGGGCTGAGACTCAGGGCAGGAGGAGGGAGAAGAAATTTGATCTTTATGTTTGCTTCCTGTTGACTTGTTCCTGACGGTGCCACCGCATCGGGGACCCTTTGCCCTGGCAGCGGCAGTTGGCACAGTTTCGAGCTCTTTCTGGCACTCCAGACCGAGCCCCATAGTGCACCTTGGAAAACCCAGCACTGGCCACTGGCTTCTGCCCCTCAGAGGTCAGAGTCTGAACCAGCAAGGTCTCTTCCCTGAGCTTCCAGAGTCTCCAAGCCAGACTCTTCCTTTTGTTCCTACAACCTATAGACGCTGTCATCGTCGTCACCCTTCTGATTCCATTTTTGTTTCTGTCGCTCCCCGACACCCTCTGAACCAGTTTCTCCTATTAAATGCTCCCTGTTGAAATGCCTAGGGTGGTTTCTATTTCCCTATCTGGATGTGGACAAAGGTAGAACCACAGTCTCATAACTTTTGGTCCATGAGTTCTTTTATCCTCACTTTCTCACTGGGGATGAGGATGGGTGACGAGGGTGTGAGGGCATAAACCTTTTTTCTGTTTTCTTGAATGGAAATGTTAGAGCTTTATAGAATCATCTGAAGATGACTGCAGCCGATGAACCTCTGTGTGTGTTTGTTTGTATGTATGTCTTTTACTTCAGCTGGTTTGCAGGGAAGGGCTGTGGCATGGGTCCCAGGCTCCTTAGCATTCAGGAGTGTGTTTATACAGTGAGGATTAAATAGAAATCTGTCCTCCTCCAGCTAGTAGTCAAGTCGTATAAAGTAGATAGGTAAATAAAGTTACAGCAAATACTTGCATACTCCTTCAGTGAACATTAGGTCCGATTCATGGATTGTGTCAGTCTTTGGGAGAAAAGAGGAAGAAAATGAATTTTGGAATAAATTTTGTGTAGAATGTGGGTTTTGAGTTACATTTTAAAGTAAGCAAAAGAGTTTGTGTTAAAAAGGAACAAGGGGAAATACTAATGAAAATGAAATGATATTTAAGGACTACTTAGATTCATTTCCTTTAAAATGTCATTTGACACATTTAATGATTAAAATGGGATTTTAAGTAAGATGAAATGTAAAAGCAAGAAAATGAATGTAGTTATTCTGATCAATACAGAGAGCAGCTAACTTTAGTAATTTGACTAAAAAGACAATGCTTTGAAATCTTTATTAGATTTTTCTATCTAGAGCCAGCAAAGTAAATAGTATTTCCACCTATTATTTTTCCTTTCTGCTGCATGGATATTGTTTACACTAAATTATGACATAGCTGAAAAATTATTTTGTCTTATAGGCAATGTAGGCAATGAAAATGAAAACAATGTCTGATTATTGATCAGTTATTAATTCAAAGACTAAATTAATTGACTGTGGGTTTACATTTATTTTCAGAACTCTGAACATGAGGAAAAATCATTTCATTGCTCTGTTAAGCTGTGAAGATATTGCTTGGCTAACTAATTCACTGAATGACAATTTTGAAAACTTAGTTCATCTAGATTATATGTCAGAGAAATTCTTGTGCCATTCTAAAATAATCCCTACAGACCTTCTTTCCATTACATGGAGTCAGCAATCCACTTGGGAACATTTAACCTGGAAGAGATAATCCAGGGAATCCTGGCCTTAAAATGGCCAAAGTGTTCCAGGTCAGAGTAGGGATTATACCAACACAATGGCTCATGGAAAAATTTTATTAGCATGTGTTACCATGGGCCCTCATTCTGATTTTCCCAGAAATCAATAAATCCCAGATTTATTGTGTGAGAAGTGCAAAGAAACAGATTATATTTGCTTTCAGAAGCAAAATTTTATTTTTTGCCTTACATTTCACATCAAAAGCTTATAGTACCTGGAATGGTCTACAGAGTCTTGTCAGGCTCATGACAAGGTAGGGTCTATGGGCATTTAGCCTCCTCGGGTAAATGTAATGGAGAGGAATTAGATGTACAGCAGCGCCAGGTCCTTCTCATTCTTCCCACTAATCATCACAAAATCCCTGCAGATGTCAAAGGCTCATTCAGGCCAGCACTTTCTGTGCTAATGTGGATAATAGCCTTAACTGCGTTAAACAATTGCTATATTTGAAAGCACTGGGAATTTAAGCAGAGCAGAGAAAGGCTAGGATTTATTCAGACATTTTCATATACTTTTTCTTATGTTTACTAACTAGCTACGTGACCTTAGACGAGTCATTCTACCATTTTGAACCCTCATATGGGATGTGTTAAATGGAGGCATTTTAATAAACCTCCCAAAGACCCACTTCAGTTGTGAGGGCTTTAAATGGACTTCAGTTTTTTAAAGTTCTACAAGGTACTTCTGAAAAATTCTAGAATTTTATGAAGCATGCTGTAGAAGGTCGGGCAGATGAGTACATTAAGAAGCAATATAACATGGTATCTTTTTGATTTGCTTTATTTTGTTTTGTTTCGATGCAAGTCCTCTCTTCCTGTGTCTTGATTTTCACCTTGTAAATTGTAGGGAATAATGTCTGCCTCCCGTTGTGGTGATTAATGAAATAATCTTCCAATCTGTGGGCAAGCGGGGTGTGGCCACAACAGTTATGACAAGGGATGTGGAAAACAAGCCATTGAAAGAGAAAGCAACTGAGGAATGCTAACTTGCCCCAAACATAAAAATCCCCAATTCACCACATCCTTGCCCTGAAGAAAGGTGAATCCCTTGCTTCTTCACTTTGAAGCTGCGTTTCTCTATCAAACCCAACCAACTCATGAGAATTAATAGTTTAGTAAATGTTGTAATATATATATAGAGAGAGATATAGATCTCTATCTAGATATATCTAGTTGTTTCCCCGTAATGCACAAGAGGTGTTCCTTATGGTCTCGAGTTTCCTGGGAGCTTCCCTCCTCCCCTGTGGCAGGTGCTCCGCGGTTCTGCGCCGCCTGGGACGGTGGCTTGCGCTGCGCACAGCGCCTGGCGGTGGCTCGGAGGCAGTCGCCAGGAGCCTGCGGAGCGGAGCCCCGGGAGGTGGCCCCGGGTGCCCGGCCTGCAGGGGCCTGCCCCTCCTCTGCACCGCGGCGGCTCCCCTACGCAGCTGCCGGGTGTGCCCGGCTCCGGCGCCCATGGGGATCGGGGCAGCCGGCGCAGAGCGGGTGGGGGGCTGGAACGGGCCGCTGGAGCCCTGGCGTGCCCTCTCCTCTCTCTGCTGCAGCGCGGCCGCCTCCCCTGCTGGCTAGGGGTGGGGGTGAGGATGGGGGTGGGGGCGTCCTTGCGAGGCCCCCGGCAGCCTGGGCCCGGGAGAGCCACAGCCCAGGAAGAAGAGAAGAATTTGGGAGAAAGGCCAAAACCGCTTTTTCGCCGCAGATATGAAGATGCTGTTTTATCTTCAGTCTGTGCCCAGAAAGGAAAGCTTGGGGTACACCCTCTGGAGGGCACAGGGTGTAGCCTGGGCACGGGTCTCCCTTACACTCTCCGAGACCCGCTGCAGTCTTCCCATTCGATGTCAGATACTCTTGAACATACATTTTTTAAAATTTATTTATTTTTTTAAATTTCTTTCCAGTGTTCCAGAATTCATTGTTTATGCACCATACCCAGTGCTCCATGCAATAGGTGCCCACCACCAGGCTCCCCCAACCCCCCACGCCCTCCCCTCCAAAACTCTCAGTTCCTCAGAGTCCACAGTCTCTCATGGTTCGTCTCCCCCTCCAATTTCCCCCAACTCCCTTCTCCAGTTTTTTAAAAAATGGAGCCATTAAGGAGCTCTAGCTGAAAACTAGATGATGCTTTACTCCAGATTTCTTTCATAGGCCTTGGGATAAATGGAGCAATCCTGTAGACCTCAAACATGGATTTGGTGGTGGGGGAAGATGCTACCTTTTTTTTTTTTTTTAGTTGACTTTATTTTTTTAAAGTAGTTTTAGTTGCCCAGCAAAACTGAGTGGAAAGCACAGAGTTCCCATAAACTGTCTTCTGCCCTTGCCCGAACCCCTCCTCCTCAGGGGTCCCCTTGCTACAGTCTTTCCTACATGGACTCATCATTATGGCCCAAAGTTCAGACTTTACATCAGGTTCATAGGAGGTCTTCTGTGGGTCTTGACAAATGTAAAATGGCCCGTTTCCAGAATTATTATATCATAGAGAATGGGTTTCTCTGCCTTGAATATCCCATGTCCTTCCCCCTGTGTCTCCCCAGCCCTTAAACCAAAAGGAGATTTTTGAAAATAAATATCAGAAAAGAAGTTTCTCCCTCATTAATGGCTCGTTTTCTTTATGGACTGCTTCTGCCTCATAGAAAAGACATGGAAACGTGAAGCAGCTTTTCATGGGTTGGGTTTTGTTAATAGAGGCTATTGGTATGTGTGTGTGTGTGACTCCCTAATCCCTCTTCTGCTAAGGGGCATCTCCAGCAGGACCAGGTTTAATTAAAACGGAAATGCTCACATTATTTTGGTACACTGATTACAGGAAAAGCCTAGGTAGAAGTCAGTTTGGCATCCCAAGGGATTTTAATGTTAAAAAAATGCATAGGGTACCTTTTTCCTTTCTTTCCTTCTTTTTCTCTTCTTTTCATTTTTTTTTTCTTTAATTCTCCTCCATGAACTCCAGATAAGCAGCAGGCCCGAGCCAGATTTCATTACTATCACGTACTCTTCATGGTCATCTTTTAATATTTGAAAGGATCATTTGTTAACTGGAAATGGTCAATTTTTTTTTCTTTGGCTTTTGAAATATAATTTTCAATTTTTAATTTGATTCATTTAGATGAAATCATTAATCAGGGTTGAAACTGAGTTAATTTTCTGGAAAATAAATGAGGTTGTTAGAGTGAACATTATTAAGTGGGCTCTTTGTAAGAAAGGGATAATAGCTGAAAATATGGAATACTTGGAGAACTGTAGTAGCATGTGGGTAAAAATCAAAAGGATTTTTTTCTCACTAAGTAGAATAATTCATTTTAAAAATTAGTTGGATCGGAGGATTTTCAGCATTAAGCATTATAAACACCCCATTAATTATATTAGAAATTGTAAATAGCAAAGTTTTAAGAAATTATAAGGAGAGTACAATGTATAAAGTTCTCTTTCTTGTTGAGAGATGTTAATACCTGTAGTTTCTAATTAAAAACGACTTATGAACCAGTCCTAGCTTTAACATATTTTATCTCTTATTTCTCTTCTCATAATTTTAAATCCTTTGATTGTGGTTTTATTATAAAATAAATCAGAAAGAATTCATGGGGACCCATTATAAATATCCAAACCTATGATATGTTTAGTTCCCCAGGACTTCCTTCATGACTTGATGCACAGTTGTGAACCTTAAAAATAAAATAACCACTTACTTTATCAGCACACTGTGTTTATTTGGGAATAGAGGAATGGCAATTTGAGAAATGCAGACTAAGGTGAACATAGGCAAGTCCAGAAAACAAATAAGAAGAACATTGTTTGATAGAGAAAAAGGGGGAGTTGGGTGGGGCTGTTTGGAATCAAAGTCCATTGGAGAAGAATGAGAGTTCAGGATGGTGATGGCTTCTCATTGGCTGAGTGTGGCAGATTGTCATTGGCTGGACTGTTGCTGGGTGAGGAGAGAATTTTTCTTCCTCCTGCTATGGTATGTGAAGGTAAGTTTCTTCTCCTTGGAAAGGAAGTACATTTCCTCCTGCTGGAGCCTGCCAAAGGTAGTGAGCGGTAGTGCATGGGAGTTCCTTCTTCAGGACTTCCAGACTCAATTTAAGTGAGATTTCTGTTTCACATTTCCTCCTTTACATCAGCATTGCTGATCAAGAGTTAGATTTTCTGCATTTGGTGGTTTCTTTCCTCAGTGCCAGGAAGGACCTTTCCGGATTGTCATATTCTATGTCAAAGGGAAAGTGCACAGATTGGAAACTGCTGAAGCCATATTTGAGTAAGAAGGAAGGGTAGGAGGGAGGATCTTCAGGCATTTTTTCATCTAAAGTCTGTATCTAATCAAGATTATAATCACGGTATATCATCTTGAAGTGCAGTGTTATCATCACCCTGTTGGGTATGTGATTTCTACAGGTATATATCTGACAGGCAGCAGATATAAGACTTAAAAATAATTATGCAGGTAGAATTAAAAGGAATATGACAAATTCAGTCTGTATTGTAGTTCTGAACCAGGATTCCAAGAAGGTAAATAGGCATATAGGGCCAATGACTGGGAGTCACTATCTGAAATTTGTCATAACCAATGGGTTCATTCCCTAATAATATCTGATTGAATTTTTACCTCTCCAGAGACATTTATCCATATGCAATAAATAGTATTTGCTATTGCACAAATGCCTCCTTGCTCAGCAGGTCAGTAATCAAGAGCTATGGAATTGACGAAAACTACTTTGGCCAGTGAGGCAAGTGGTCATTGTTGGGCTGCTACTGCTTTGGCTGTGGAAATCAGCTAGGTCTCCCTGTGGAGGCAAACCCAGAGTCATGTACACTTCCTATAAGTTCCTGTTTAAGGTGACTATGGAGGTTTAATGGTATGGGCCAATGGGAGGCTTCTGATTTATTATGGATGTTGACAGGAATGGTTAAACATCCCAGTAAGCACAGACCTCCAATTTGATGGCTGTCTAAATATTCACGTGCCGATGGGGAATGCTGTCCATCCCAGACAAAAATGAAACCAGATGGAGAACAGAGGACTCCAGCTAAGGTCTGGTTGATGATCGGTCCATTAGCTGGAATTTCCAATAGATGTTTTCAAGCCAGGTGTCAGAGGAATTGGGCTGACATTCTGAAAAGGGGTCCATTCCATCCTAAAGGGGTCTTTTTAAAAAAAAGTATCCTTATTTAATTTTAATTTTTATTTAATTTTATTTTTTCAGTGTTCCAAAATTTATTGTTTATACACCACACCCAGTGCTCTATGCAATATGTGCCCTTAATACCCACTGCCAGGCACACCCATCCCCCGCTCCCCTTCCCTCCAAAACCCTCAGTTTATTTCTCCGAGTCTACAGACAGTCTCTCATACTTTCTCTCCCCCCTGATTTACCCCAATTCACTTCTCCTTTCCTTTTCCTAATGTCCTCCATGTTATTCCTTATGCTCCAAAGTAAATGAAACCATATGATAACTGACTTTCTCTGTATGACTTATTTCACTCAGCATAATCTCTTCCAGTCCCATCCATGTTGATACAAAAGTTGGGGATTCATCCTTTCTGATGGCTGTGTAATATTTCATTGTATATATGAATCACATCTTCTTTATCCATTCATCTGCTGAAGGGCATTTTGGCTCTTTCCACAGTTTGGCAATTGTGGCCATTGCTGCTATGAACACTGGGGTACATAGCCCTTCTTTTCACTACGTCTGTATCTTTGGGGTAAATACCCAGTAGTGCAATTGCAGGATCATAGGGTAGCTCTATTTTTTTAATTTTTTGAGAAATCTTCACATTGTTTTCCAAAGCAGCTGCACCAACTTGCATTCCCACCAACAGTGTAAGAGGGTTTCCCTTTGTCCACATCCTCTCCAACACTTGTTGCTTCCTGTCCTATTAATTTTGGCCATTCTAACTGGTGTAAGGTGGTATCTCAATGTGGTTTTGATTTGAATTTCTCTGATGGCTAATGAGGATGAAAATCTGTTAGCCATTTGCATGTCTTCTTTGGGGAAGTGTCTATTCATGTCTTCTGCCCATTTTTTGACGTGATTATCTGTTTTTTTGGATGTTGAGTTTGAGGAGTTCTTTATAGATCTTGGATATCAGCCCTTTGTCTATAGTGTCATTTGGGAATATAGTCTCCCATTTCATGGGTTGCCTCTTTGTTTTGTTGACTGTTTCCTTTGCTGTGCAGAAGCTTTTGATCTTGATGAAGTCCCAAAAGTTCATTTTGCTTTTGTTTCCTTTGCCTTTGAAGACATATCCTGAAAGAAGTTGCTGTGGCCGATGTCAAAGAGGTTACTGCCTATGCTCTCCTCTAGGATTTTTATAGATTCCTGCCTCACGTTGAGGTCTAAAATGGTCTTTTCTTAAGGGCTTTGCAAAGAGAAGTTAACCCACCTGTATGTCTTTTGAGAATGTGGGAAAAGAATGTGTAGGGGGAAGGTGAAGGTTGTATAATTGGTAAAGGTAGAGGTGTTCAACTGAACAAGTATGGTTATGATTGGAGAAATGTTGAAATGAGGTATGGGAACAACCAGATCTAATAGCCTAACCTGATCAGTAACACCTGTAAAGTTCAGGTATAATTACTAGTGGCATTTGAGACTAAAGAGAAATCAGTTATAGGTGAAACCAGGGGATCTCCTACATCATGAACATATCGGAGATTTTGGTGACAGATCCAACAGTCAGAAGCTTTTCCCCTTTGCAGTGGATTGAGAAATGCAGATCAGAGTCTTTCCAAGAGAAAGAGGGAGAAGAGAAGGTGAGAAGCAACAAGAAATAGGTGTACGGGCCTGGCTTGAACATCTTGGCAAATCTGTCTCCCTCCAGTGTCACCTCTTTTCACCTCTTTCTAGAAATCTTTAATCTTACATATTTTTATTTTTATTATTTTAAGACTTTATTTTTAAGTAATCTCTACATCCAATGTAGTAATCTCTACATCAAACTCACAACCCCAAGTTCAAGAGTCACATGCTCTACTGACTGAACCAGCTAGGAGCCCCTAGAAATCTTTACTTTTAGGTCATGTATTGGTGTGTAAGTCCAGTCTGGGTTTGGCGATTTTCTCTCTTTTCTTTTCTTTCTTTCCTTTCCTATCCTTTTCTTTTCTTCTTTCTTTATTTCTCTTTCTTTCTTTTTTAAGATGTGACACGTGAATTTGTGGGTCCATTCCCTGTAGTTTGACAACACGAGGGCTGGCTGACAGTACCACATAGGGGCCTTTCCAACAGTGTTGAAGAAAATCTTTCTGGAGATGTCTTTTCTAATAGACAAAATCTCTGGGCTACAGATTATGATGTCTGATGCTTACATCTCCCAGGAGCATGCTGTGGAAGATTGTCCTACCAAAGTATGATTATTCTCTGTGGATTTAATTAGGCTTTTGCAAAATTGAAGTATATACCCTTTTATCAGCTGTGCCTCAGAGGAAGCAGGGGCTAGGTGCATTGGGTGTCCTGTTACAAGAAGAACATATTCTCATTGGACTTATACAAGTACATATATAGTCATGGAAAATAGGAGTATTTAATAAGAGTTTCAGAATTCTGGAGGCTTCAGGTAGGGAGAAAAAGATCAATGCTTCAATCTTTGTTATATAGATATACTTTACCAAATTGCTGTAAGTTACAGAGAGCTTAAAGGACAAAAGGGGGTCCTTTAAATCTGGAAAAATAGACCATTAAAGCAATCAGTTTTCCATTAGTTTTAGAAATTCTTACCCAGTTCAGTGTTCTGATCTTAAATTTATCACAGCTTTACTTTAGAGTAATCAAAGATCTGATAGAGACAAAACACAGATCTTGTTTGCTAGGCACATTATATTAAAGGTGAAGAAACTTTTTTTATAATTTCTTTCTAAGAGTGACAAATAATTTAAGAAAATGCCATCCTTTCAACAGAAAGAAAAAAACAAATTCTAATTTTTTGCCAGGGCACTTTTGATACTTCAGTTCATTTTTATTGTATTTTTTTTTTAATTTTTAAAATGTTTTATTTATTTATTTATTTGAGAGAGAGAATCTCAGAGGCCACCCAGGGACCCTTAAACTTATTTTTAAATAAAACCATCTTAGCTTTACCCTACTTGATTACATATAAAATTAATTTCCCACAAACCTACAACTTCCTGTGTCCATTTTTGTTTGTCCCTTGTTCTCTCTTTCTAAAATAACCAACTTTATTTCATGAAAAATAAAACTACCATTTTTGGATGCCTGGGTAGCTCAGTCGGTTAAGTTTCTGCCTTTGGCTCATGTCAAGATCCCGGCGTCCTGGGATCGTGTACCTCATTGGGCTCTACGCTTGTTGGGAGGCCTGTCTCTGCCTCCCGCTCTGCCTGCTGCTCTGCCTACTTGTGCTCTCTAGCTCTCCGTCAAACAAATAAATAAAATCTTTAAAAACAAAACAAAAACAAAAACAAAGTACTTTCATTTCCCTCAACATGATGCATTTCCATTTCTCATATTATTTCTTAACAGAAGAACATATCTGGGGCTCCTGGGTGGCTCCATGGGTTAAAGCCTCTGCCTTCAGCTCAGGTCATGCTCTCAGGGTCCTGGGATCGAGCCCCACATCGGACTCTCTGCTCAGCATGGACCCTGCTTCCTCCTCTCTCTCTGCCTGCCTCTCTGCCTACTTGTGATCTCTTTCTGTGAAATAAATAAATAAAATCTTAAAAAAAAAACAAAAGAACATATCATATTTTCCTCTCATACTTCCTGTATACAGTGATTTTTTTGATCATTATTTTTAGTAGTTTTATTTTATATATATTAATTAGAATTCTCAACCATTAGAATCCTTAATTACCAGCAAATCTAAGAAATAGGCAATAGTGAACTGGGAAATTTATAAATACATTTTATAATTTCTAAAAATATGTTCTTTCTCATAGAAAATTTTCCCAGTGTGATATAAAACATGTTTACTGATAAGCACTGATATCTTTACTTTCTCCTTAATGAGAAACCAAAAGTGGATAAACCTGCATTCATAAATTAATGGTTTAGGAGTGCCTGGGTGACTCAGTCTGTTGAGTATCTACCTTCAACTTAGGTCATGATTGCAGGGTCCTGGCATCGAGCCCTGCATCTGGCTCCCTGCTCAGAGCAGAGCCTTCTTCTTCCTCTCCCTCTGCCTTCCACTCCCCATGCTCATGTTCTGTCTCTCCTTCAAATAAGTAAAATCTTAAAAAAAAAAAAAATAATGGTTTAGTACTTTATCTTGTTTAGAATATGATGGAGATACTCAATAAAATTCCCATCATTTAGCTTAACTGGGCAAAACTCTAAAGTTTCGAGTTACCAAAAAAGATTTGGGGAAGGTTTTTGTTGTTGTTTGTTTGTTTTCTTAAAAAACAGCATTATTGCATTTCAAAACTATTCCATTTTCATCTGTCTAAATCATTTTGTTCCCCAATAATTATGTTTGGATTACTCTAAAAAACTTTAAGAGAAGTTAGACAAAGTCTGTTATCATCTCAAGTGAATTTTCTTAGTGACAGATTTTACAGTGGAGATAGCATGAATGTATTTGACTAATGAATCCATTAGAATAAAAGTTGCGTGTTTACAGTCTATTCAATGTTGATAACTCTGAGACATGTCTGTCTTAATTAAACCAACAAACTTAAACTAGCTTTTAATTATCATAGATGGTCCCAGATCACATGGACTTGAACAACATTTGGGTTAGTTTACTTAATTTATATAAGCACTGATTCTTTCTTTAAGCCAATTAAGTAGACCTCTTTACAAGTTAATTTTGGCAATACCTTCTGGAGGTAGAAAAATATCATACACATACATAGACATACATAAATATAAAGACAAAAACAAAGTTCTTAGAGTTGTAGTTAAAAAAAAAAAAATCTTAGCCATGCTTAGGTACAAAACTCAAAAGAATAGTTGGATGCAAACTGTGCTTCTGGCAGATGGATTCAGTAAAGGTCTCCTGCTCAGATGGCCAAACTACTTGCTTTGGATTCCCTAAAACATCTTAAATATGAGGGGCTCTCTTTTCCAAGAGCTTATCTAAAACACCAGGATTAACGTGTTTTCCCCATTTTGAACAGGATGGGTGGCTTACTGAAAAGCTTCATAAAAACAAAAACAGATTCAAATAATGTTGGAGAGCTCAACCAAAGACAGGGAGCTCAAATCCAAGAGGTGATCATCCAAATGGAAATGAAAAAAATAACTCAAGGAAACGGAGAGCACCAGGGGCTTAAGTGGGTACCACACCCGAGTCCTTGGGCCATTAGTTCCTCAGGGGTTCATTTACTTCAGATCCCATTCCTGACATCATGTAATCTTTACCTTAAAAATAAAAACGGCCAGTTATTTTATCAGCAAAATGAGTTTATTCAGGAAGAGCACAGGAACTGTGCTCTTCATTACATGAAGATCATGGTGATCCAGAGGCAAGTCCAGAAAACAAAGGAGAGGAGTATTCCTTTGTGGAGAAAGAGAGGAAGCTGCCAGGGGCTGTTTAGAAGGCAAATCCACTGGAGAAGAACAAGAGTTCAGGATGGGGATGGCTTGTCATTGGCTGGGCTGTTGCTGGGTGAGGAGAAAATCTTTTTTCCTCCAACTGGAGTTATGTAGGGCAAGCTGATTGCAGTTAGAGCTTGTGAATGGTGGGAAGTAGTGGTGTATGAACTACCCCCCCCCGCCGCCCCAGTCTTCCCAAGTTGATTTTAAGTGGGGTTCTTTTACTCATTGTCACAACCAGTTCTTTCGGATAGCCTTCCTTTCTGAACCTCATGTCATTATATTCATCCTGTATCCTAAATTTTCACATTTCGTAGCACTCTGGGATTCAGTTTAAAACATACAATTTTAAATACTGACTATTTGTTGCTTTTTAATTGTTTTAGAAAATAACATATTCTCTATATGTTTATGTTCTCTTTTAATTAGTTTTAGAAACTTTGAATGTCAGAATTATGAGTTTCTTTACCTTCCATGAGCTTTTCTCTGTACACGGTAGGAATTCAATTAGTTCTTTTTTGGCTGATCTGCTCAGTAAATTACAGGAAAGTGATAGAGACTAAAGACGCTAACTTGGAGCTCCAGGCTCCAGACCATATCAGACCTTTTTTTGTTGTTGTTCCATCAGAATCTGGATCAAATTTTGGCCATTAAAGAAGAAAGCATATTTCACTAGCTTACTGTGAGGCACAGCATGACTTTAACTGATTAGGATGGTGAGCAAAATACCCTACTCAAGAAAATAAAGAAAGCCGAGATTTGGCCAGACATCCAGCCATCTCAATTCACCATTTAAGTGAAATGCAGGTCACTGGAGAATTCACTACTCCCAATCGCTTATAATTGTTACCTCTGTTTCTTTAAAGTTTTATGCTGTGGGTTTTCAACATGAACAGTTTCCATCAGGGCTTGCAGGTGAACACTCTAGGTAGGGAAGTTTCTATTAATACAACTCAAGAGATTTTTATTGGCACTTCCATGAATGCCATATTACCTGTTTGCAGATGCGTGTAGCAAGCACAGTCGACTCAGCCCCAAGTTCCAAGATAACCTGCTTAAGGTTTAAATTTGGTTGCCAAGATGAATTATACCTTGATTCAACCTGTCTGTATGTTTTTCTATAATTATTTCTACCCAAATTTCTTTTATTTCTAGTTCCATAAAACAATATAAATGAAGGATTAAATAAAAATATTGGCGTATAGACGCCAACATGTTTTTCTAGGATATCCTTTTACCTCTTGATCTTTATGCATTAATAAGTGTGAAACATTTGAGGCAGTGCCTGGTCCGTGATAAGCATTCCATAAATGTTAATCATCATCATTATAATTGTGGTTGTAACAGAAAATAAAAGACGAGAAAAGCATAGATGTGTGAGGAATGTTTCTGTGTGAGAGGATGTGTGCCATCCTCTACACTGTAGCTTCCATGAAAGTCCTTCTAGAATGCAGGTCTCATCAAGTCACCTGTTTTCTCTTCTCCTCTACCCACGCTACGTACTCCGGCACTTAAATTCATGTGTGGCTTTTCAAATATCGTAAGCTCAAGCCTCCATATCTTGGAGTGGTTTCTCAGGATCTGTGAGACCAGGTCCCTTCCCGCATTTTAAACCTCGTAACTTGTCACTCCTCAAAAGCCTGCATTCCTCAGTCAGCACTGCCCGATAGAATTTTCTGTAGTGACCGGAATGTTCTATAGCTGCCTTGTTCAGTGGGGTAGCCACTATCCACATACAATAATGGAGCGTTTGCAACACAGCTAGTATAACTGAAAACACCCTGAATTTTAGATTTTATTTTAATTAGTTTACATTGAAATTTAAATAGCCGTATGTGGGGCTGGACAGCCCCAGATCCCATTTTTAGTTGCTTCTCTGGCACAGTTCTTCTGTGTGATGAACGTGTCCTGGCCTTCTACCTTCCTCTTCTACGTACACATCCATGTCTCAGTTCAGTGGTGCACCTTCCTTGACTTACTGAGAAGTTTTTGTTTTGTTTTGTTTTGTTTTTTCTTTATGCTCCATCTAGGGTCTGGCTCCTGCTTTTATTAAAAAGCAAGCATGACAGGGCACCTGAGTAGCTCAGTTAGTTAAGTGTCTGCCTTTGGCTCAGGTCATGATCCTGGGGTCCTGGGATCGTGTCCCACATCGGGCTCCTCCGCTCTGTGGTGATCCTGCTTCTCCCTCTCCCTCTGCCTGCCACTCCCCCTGCTAGTGCTCTCTCTCTTTCTCTCTCTCTCTCTCTCTGTGTCAAATAAATAAATAAAATCTTAAAAAAAAAAAAAAAGAAAAGAGCAAGCATTACGTCACTGCAATTAATTTATCTATATGCCTGCCTATCCACCAGACTGTGAACCCGAAAGAATACACTGGTGTTGCCCCATGCTTCCCACAGTGCCTGGCACGTAAGCACCCCATATGTGTTTGAATCAATTGGGTTGGGTGAATATAATGAGGCCAACCGATGCAACGAGTCTCTTAGATGTGATGGAAAATTAAATGCGTGGTCTGCTTATCTTTTACTACTACTACTGTCATCATCATTACATGGGGCAAGTTTCAACATTTCAGAAAAACAACAGAGTTGATCCTCTAGGTGGTCGGCCGCTCTTCCCTCGACCACAAACTGTGGTAGCTATCCAAGGGACCAAAAATGCAATGTGTATCTTTTATTAGTTAACCTGTCCCCAGCTCCCCCTGGTGTTGGCAATACATTTACCACTAGGAATTGTGTCGCCTGAGTACTCAGGATGCCATGGCCAGATCAGACTTGGCCCAAGTCATATTGTAAGCAGATGCAAACATATGCCACTGATTGCAAAAAAATTAAATTTAGTTACTGTTTGGATGGGGAAGCCTAAGCTGCGATTCACTTATTTCAGAATTGAGTGCATTGTGATGGTTGAGCCATCTGTCCCCACATGTGAGACGTTCAGCTCACATATACTTATGGCATTGATATTGGCTGGTGGTGTTGGCCAAAGTGAATGCAAATGTTTGATGTTCGCCAACAGAAATTGATTTAGAGGTAGCTGCTCTGATCCACCCCTTTCCCCCTCTGGCCACCCCTGCCCTGCTCTCTTCCCTCCCAGTTCTTTAGGTATTGCAAAATAAAAGTGAGCCTACTAGAGTGTAACGGCTCAGCTTTCACTTCCTTATTCCGAGGGAAGCTCCCTAGGTCAGTTTCAGTCCCTTTCAAACATCCTCCTCTGACTTTGAAGACAGAGCACCACCCCCTCCATCTCCGAAGCCGGGCAATGGCCCTTTTTGTTTTCACGCACTGAAAATAAAGTGTTCACATGAGCTCATTTACTGAGAGTGGAGTTGGCAGTCTTATCAGGAGAAGAGAAAGGAGCTCTGAAGATGAAAAGCTCTCGCAGTGACAGAAGTCTTTATTACTTTGGGCAGTAATGGAATGTGGTGTACACAGAGTAAAGGGACAGCTACCTAGAGCATTTAGGGAAAACTAGAGCAGTAATCGTGTTTTATGTTGTTCCTCATCTGACTTTCTCAGTAAGCTAGTTGACCCCAGGGATGGGGCTTGTACAGGTTGGAAGCGATGTAAGAATGCAAGTTCTTCTCCGGAGAAAACAGAGCCGCGTGTCATCCTTGATTGCTCTTTGAATTGGTTTTGGGGCAGCACCCGTCAAAATAATGCATATGAAACATGGCAGTAACCTTTGTCTTTTCCCCGACACAAGGAAAATGCCCAACTTGTTGCCGATTTTTTACTCTTAATGTTCTACCGTTTTCTGATAAAATTATGCAGAGAAGGAATTCTGTTATGTTTTGTAGAAGTGTTTTCATAATCCAGTGTTGTAGAAAATAAAACCATCGCTTGATCCCAAGGGCTTTGAGGCAGCATAAGCAGAAATTCAGCATTCTAAGAAATCAGAAGTTGGGGGGGAAATAGGCAGGAATGCCCTTAGCTTTTTCACTGAGTTGTACTTGAATAGACAGCTAATTAGGCTTGCTCAAAATTTATTTGTCTCCAGAAATAGAGGAAAGGTGCTAAAAGCATAATAGAAATGAAATCTGTGCTGCACCCTTTCCAAGAAATTGACATTTTATGCATTTGACGTTTGACATTTGACACTAGGAGTTTATTTTTTAAACTATTTGAAACTTAATTCTCTCAAATAATTTAAACAAGTTCTTATTGTATATGCTTCTCAATGCATTTCCAGAATATCTTTTCTCAAATGGAAAAATAAATAAGGCTGGTTGTGATTGATTATGTTGGACTCTAAAGGTTGCTCCAAATCAGTTTCCTGTTTCTGTATGGAACATGGCCCTGTCATTTTTGAGTGAACCTGAGTTCTTAAAGTAATGAGAGCTGAGTGCCGTGAGGACAAGAGAATTTTAGACACCAGGGAGGCCTACCCAGGTAATAGTATCAACCCCGGGGGTGGGGAAGGGGAGCCACCTGTCTATCATTAAACATTGTTTCATGTGCTATATAGTGTTTGAGTCATGTTAGTTTCTCTTTTCAAATATGTATTCAAATATTTGCCTAGGACACAATGTCCCTTGTCTTTCTTAGGAGAGGGGATAGATTTATGTCTCTCTCTCTGTCTCTCTCTCGCTCTGTCTCGTACTTGCAGGATTGTTCCTAGAGGAGTTTATGGAAACATCACCTCTAGCCGGAGTTTATGGAAACATCACCTCTAGCCATAGTCTACTCAATGCAGGATGAATTAAGTGGTTGCCTATTATGATGTGACAGATGCTAGAAATGCCTCAGGTCTCAAAATATCTTTGTTACCAAGATACTCCTGAGTCCTGAAACTCCACCAGGAAAGACTAATTTCCTTGGATTGCAGTTGTTTCCTTCATATCCTGGAAAGGAGTAACATGAAGGCCAGTAAAGAATTATTTATTGAGTGTCTGTTGTGTGCGGGGTACTGTGTGAGGCTTGTTAGAAATGTTTTTCTGGTTCCTCACGCTGACTCTACAGACAAGGAGGAGAATGATCTTCAGATGGTTCATGAATTGTGCAAAGGTCACACAGCGAGAAAGTGGTAGAGCTTTGATTCAAGTAAATCCAGTCACTTTTTCTACTTCACTTGACTATGACTTGAGGGATCAGATTTCATTAGCTGGTTCCAGGGTGCTCAGTGCTCTAGTCAGCTGTTGGGTGGAGAAGGAGGACCCAGGTTGAAAGGTAGGAGCGAGAAGACAGTTTGCTGGAGGTTTTCCTTCTAGATTGGGGAGCGGGCCACAAAATAGGGCGAGGGAACCACTGAGCCAATAAATATCCATGGGTATTTTGCTGTCCAGAGAATATTCTGACTTGAAATGGTGTTCAAAGAGGTATAAATAATTGTCTCTAAATGCGATAGGAATTTGCAAAAAACGAAGGCAAAGTCTAATGAGTAGGAAGGTGTATCTAAAATGCAAATGTAAATACAGAAATAGCTAACATTTTTTTTTTCATAGAGACACATTATCTCACTTTGTCGTCATGTGTGTGGGAGGTACATGCTGTTATTATGCCCACTTTATTAATGAGCAAGCTAAGGCCCAATGAAAGGAAAATCACACGTCTGGGAAGTGATGGAGTCGGGGATTTGATCCCGTCTCACAAATTTAAAGCCACAGTGCCCTATCAAGTGCTTTCTTATACCCATTACAAAAGGTTTCCCGGTGTTTCAGGATTCATACCACTATTAAGATTCAGTGTGTGAGTGGAATAAATCCTAGAATTATTCGCTGGGAATTTATTCAAACATACATATAGTTCCTTCTGATTTCAAATCTGTGAATTCTATCAAATGACTTTAAACTAGATTACTATTCCAAACTTTACAAAACCATACAAAGTAGACTTGTAATTAGTTGGGTTTTTAAAGGAATAGTTAGAAAGCAGGTAGTTATTTATAATTGGCTATTATCAGAATCCAATCTTCTGTACAGTGGTTGGCCTGGTTGTCATAGATGTTTTAGTTTAAAAAGACAAGAGTTGAGGTATGGAGGAGGGCCAGTGTCAGGGTTGGAATTGTCTTTTTAATGTCTATAAAACAATGAGTCTATATTTCTATTTAATTAAAACAGTAAAGTTCCGCCTCAGATATATGGAATTCTCCAACGACTTTAATTGATTTTGTTCATTTTCTTTTCTTTTTCTTCCACTTCTTTAAATAAAATCAGAATTAACAAAAAAAGGACTATCCATTTTAGTTACAAAGCTAAGCAACAATGGAAAAGAAGACAGATTACTGCATCCTTCCATACATTAATTGAGATGGCATAGGGACTGTTATTCATTCACATCGAGCAACCCGAACAATACCAACTTATTTCAGTGGCAATTCTTTGTCTAATTGATTTCTTCTGTTTTATAATGCTGAAATGCAGATAGTCCCTTGGATAGAAGGAAGGCAGCCATGTGATGCTGATGCCAGAGTGCTAGCTTCAATCCACAAACTCTGTAATGGATTGAATCTGCCTCAGTTTCCTCATTTGTAAAATGGGAAATGCAGCAATACCTGTCTCTCAGAGTGGCTATGAGAATCAGAAGAGGTAAGCTAGGAGAAGTGCTTCGACCAAAAAGCAGTACACAAATGTTCTTCAAATGGTTACCTTTGACAGATTTTACGAAGGTGGTAGCACCATCCTGAAATCACACCGACTCCACTGTCATTAAAATCCATTGAAAATACAGGTTCAGGATGTAGAAAAAGAAATTGGAAATTCATTGGTGGATATGTTTGCTTCCTGGTAACCCTAACATTTTGGGAGTCTGGGGAAAAGGAGAGGTGAGGAAAAAGAAGGTAAGACCGAAGAGAGAGCAAGCTATTATTGAAGGAACTAAACGTTTTAAAAAAAATTAAACTCAAGGGATTGTTGAAAACTATAAGACTAATATACTTCCATTTATAGGAACTTTGGGTTTATAATTAACTTTGCATTATTTCCTGGACTGTTGTCCCAAACTGACAGTTTTGAAGGTTGTAGGTCATTTATTTTGTAGAATCTTCTTCAGTTTGGGTTATTACAATGTTTCCTCATTTTCAGACTGAGGTTATAAATCTTTGACAGGAATATCACAGAAGTGATACCGTGATTTCATTGCATCCTGTCAGGTGGCCCATGATTTCCCCCTTGCTCATTATTGATGACGTCAGCTTGGCCACTTATTGAGGTACCCACCAGGCTCTTCCACTATAAGGTTGCTCTTTTCCCCTTTGAGAGTAATAAGAACATCGTGGGGTGATAATTTGATGCTAAATAAATATTCAGTTCTTCATCTAACCTGCAAATTATTTATTTATGTATTTATATCAGTATGGAGTCATGGATTCCTATTTCTTTCAGTGAGTTATACTCCATTGCTATCATTTTTTATGTGATGCTCAAACTGTCCCAGACTTATCCAGTGGAGTTGGGGGAACATTCTTCCAGCTGGCTTCTTGTGAGTTACTGGTGCACTGCTGTCATTCTTGGTTCACTTTCTTGTTTTGCCAGCACAAAGAACAATCCAGGTTTTTTCTACTTTCTGTGTCATGGCTTTAGAGTCAGCCATGTCTCCAAGAAGCTTTAGTTCTTTGTAGTGTAGAATGGAGTTAAGAAACCAAGATCTAGACCCTATTGCTATTGGATTTTTGTTGTTCTGTGATGTTGTCTTACACCAACAACTAATTCTTCGATTCTCCAGACACCAGCTGGGTGTCCAACAATTCAGTTCAGTTCTGACACCATTTATCTGCAGTTAGAATCAGATCTGACAAGTTAAGGTCTCAATCCCACAAGACTACTTTACTTTATATGTCAATCCCAAATCCCAAGGTACCCATACTTTTGACTGTCTATAAATGGAATCTTCCCACACTCCTTTGCCTTAGGTCTTGTAATTTGCTAGCATGGTTCATAGATCTCAGAAAGACACTTCACTTATTATCACTGATTATTATGAAGAATGTACATGAGGAATAGCCAACAGAAGATATGCACTGGGCAAGGCATGGGGGGAGGTTCTGGAAGCTTCCATGCCCTTTCTGGGTATACCATCCTCCTACTTCAGTGCAGTCAACTTGGAAGTTCTTCAAACCCTGTTTCATTTTTAAAAATTTAAAAAATTTTTTTTAAATTTTTAAAAACTTTTAAATGTATTTTTATTTATTTTATTTATTTATTTTTTTTTACCTGTTTCATTATTTAGGGTATTTTATGGAGGTGTCTACTAAATAAGCGTGATTGATTGAATTGAGGGCAGTTGGTAGTTCAGTCAATGTTCAGCTGCTGGCCCCTTCCAGGAGGTTGAGGGGTGGAGCTGAGGGTTCCACGCTTCTAGTAAAGACTTGGTCTTTTTGGTGACTAACCTTAATCCTCAAGCTAAACTGGAGCTTGCCTGGAGTTTCCTTATAAGAACCAAAGAGGCTCCTATCAATCTTTACTCAGTCTATTCCAAAAGTTTTAGGACTCTGTGCCAAGAACGGGGACAAAGACTAAGTATGACACTGTAGTTATGTTTGTTTGTTTGTTTGTTTGTGTAAGTGGAACATCTTCTCGCTACAGGGTAATGGTCATTTGTCAATAAAGAATAAGCTTTCAGAGACAATAGAAGGAACACATGTTTATCCTTTAGTTACTGAATCTGGTTCTGATTGAGACTCTGTCTTGGGGCTTATACTCTCATGTGAAATGAGGTTGGGTTTGCAGTTCTCATTGAACTCTTTCATACTCCCTAATAAGGAGCCAGCCAATACTGTATATATCTAAAGACTTGAAATCACAAAATAATATTAAATCGTTTGACTTTTCGCCATTAGAACCAGTTCTGCCGTCTTCTGCTTTCATAACCTCCAAAAATCTGTAACTGAATCTTTAATGCAGAAGACAGATCAATGATCTTTATGAGTGAAACATAATTTTGCAGATTTTAGGAGTCTTAATTCCTACACTCTAGGCAGAAAGGAAAGAAGCCAGTTCAAACTACTTTTTATGTGTATACCCACATTCTTCTGCCCATCCTTAACATCAGTAACATCTTTACATAAACCAGTGTTGACTGTATCATTCTTAAGTTCATAACCTTCAGGGTACTTCACATAGATATCTCATATGATATTGGTTCTTGCTGGAATTTAACAAAAAATAACAATACTAAAATTAATCCACTCCCATGCCATGGACCTTGGAACTCAGAATCATGAAGCTTTGTGTGCTGATATCTACTCCTTTGACTTTGATACACTGTTTTGTTTTTTTTTTTAAGTGTGTTAAGGAAAACACAAGGATACATTACAACACAAACACTAGAGATTACCTTTAAAAACACACACACAGGGATGCCTGGGTGGCTCAGTTGGTTGGACGACTGCCTTCGGCTCAGGTCATGATCCCAGAGTCCCAGGATCGAATCCCACATCGGTCTCCCAGCTCCATGGGGAGTCTGCTTCTCCCTCTGACCTTCTCCTCGCTCATTCTCTCTCTCACTGTCTCTCTCTCTCAAATAAATAAATAAAATCTTAAAAAAAAAAAAAAAAACACACACACATACACACACAAACATAGTAATATGATATGATGTAATAGTTTCCCTTTTGATATAATACATTATAATATAATTACATATTAATCATGTTATTAATAATTGCCTTAGAAGGATTTTGGTTTAGGTAAAGGTCTGTATACTGAATGTGTTTTCATTAAAGTTGATTAAACATATTTAAGAATATATATTCATACTATTTTTAAAATACTCAATTTTATTTTATTTTTTTAAAGATTTTATTTATTTATTTGACAGAGAGAGATCCCAAGTAGACAGAGAGGCAGGCAGAGAGAGAGAGAGGAGGAAGCAGGCTCCCTGCTGAGCAGAGAGCCCAATGCAGGACTCGATCCCAGGACCCTGAGATCCTGACCTGAGCTGAAGGCAGAGGCTTAACCCACTGAGCCACCCAGGCGCCCCTCCCCTTCCTACTTTTAAAATCACCCATGCTTTCTTTTTATGGTTTCACTTACTGTTTATTTGTAAGTAATTCCCATGATTGGTGTTTAGCCTTTCTGTTCTACTCTCCAAAGAATGAATCTACGTGTGTATTTTCAAATATCTGTGTTCTTCCACTGACCCTATACTCTTACTTGAACTCCAGTTTCAAATTCTGTGTATTATT
Source organism: Mustela putorius furo (assembly GCF_011764305.1). Classification (NCBI taxonomy): domain Eukaryota; kingdom Metazoa; phylum Chordata; class Mammalia; order Carnivora; family Mustelidae; genus Mustela; species Mustela putorius. The sequence continues at coordinate 15,817,622 of NW_025421402.1, read as the reverse complement.
CCTTGGATTTCCCCCAAATCATCTCAAACTTGATGGGCATAAAGTCATATTTTATGTTTGTTTAGAAACTGATTCCCTTTTCCAGTTCCCCCATTTTGGCCAAGAGCATTTTCTTTCCCTTAGGATCTACATTTTGACCTTGTCTTTTCTTCCGCCACATACTCCTTTGTGAGTCTCGGTGGTAAGACCCTTCATGTCTTCTAGGCTGCTGCTTTTCATTTTGTTCCCATTGGCTGCAGCTCCTCAGAGAGGGACCCAAGAGATGCTCAAAGTGTTTGGGGGGACAAGATGGGAGGATCAATGAATGAGTTATCTGCTTTCCTTTAATTTCTTTCTTTTTTCTATTTTTTCTTCTTTTTGAAAACTGTTTATTGTTTTGAAAAATATATGTATGTATAATATATATAAAATCTATAGTACTAGTATAAAGAGCATTTGCAATTACAAAACCAAGCCCAAGATCTTGATCCTAGGTTGCTTAACTCCTCTAAGCCTGCAAACTTAAGATAGTAATCCTAAACCCATAGCTCTGAGTTACAAGAACTAAATGAGATGATCAGATCCAAGTGCTTTGTAAACATTAACAATTCACTTTGGTGCTTTTTACTTACTACATTCCAGATTCTTTTTTCAATAAAGGTGATTTATATACTTGAGATGTCTGGAACAGAAAGGTATGGAAATTATAGTTATTTGTTTCTGTTTTATATATGGCAATGCCAGAGTTCATTCATAATAATAATTTTATTAATAGAAATGGTCTGGATCGCCTTGGTTATTTGTTTGTTTGTTTGTTTGTTTTTAAATTTTTGTGGTGCTGTTTAATGTAGTAGTTCTTTATTCTCAGGTCTTCACATATTACAAGATTATGCAAGAAACAGTAACTCAGAGATACAAGAGAGTTAACAGCTATATAATTTTCAAGTTTACTTGACTTAAATAGTACTGTTTCATATGCTAAAATCCCTAATGATCCACGGGCATCAATCAAATTACATCACTAGATTGAAAATAAAGGTGAAGCACAGATATAATGCACTTATTTATTGATATTGGTTCAAATTAATTGATGATGGAGCGCGCGAGCCAGGGTGAGCCCGTGTTAACGTACCATGCCCACAAAGACACGGAGGAATTCACACAACTATCTGTGATATATTTGATAATCATTTCACATTTATACTGTTGCTGCCAAAATGGGATTTTACTCTCTTCGGAGCTCATGCAGTTTCGAAAGATGTTTAATATAAAATTAGGATTAATGGCTCAACGTAACCTTTCTGAATAGAGTCATGCTTAGGAAATGAACACACCTCAGCAATAACACACTGCTTGCATGAACACTATTGCTCGTGTATTCTGTCCGTAGTAAGCCTGCAGGCAATCCCTGCTCTAAAAAGGTTTATTACTAAAGAGGGGGAAACTATACATGTTTCTGGCTCCATGGTGCCTTCTTTGCAGATTCCTTTTGTTTCTTTCCAACTAGTTTTATTTAAAAATATGAATTTTTTTGTGAAACTCTAAATATAAATGCTTTTCTAAGAGCGGGAAGGGAGGCAAGCCTTCTTTTCTGACAATTATTGTCCTTATTTTTTTATTTATTCATTTTTGGGTTAATTTAGTCTGGCTAAAATTACATACATATTCATGTTTCTTAATAAGAACAAAGCTTTACTCTTGGTTATTTTCCATAAATTTGTCCTCATAAGCAATTTGACAGGCATGTACTTTACTAGAATGGAAGTTCACAGTGAGTCCCTGGGACTCGGGTTCAGATCTGTAATTCATGAACTCCGACCCCAAAAGTCCGAATGCTTCTTTAGCAGATCACAATAAAATTGCCACCGCTTTCTTTTTAAATTTCGGAGTGGCACATACTGTGTTTGAGGTGTAGATTGTCTAACTATTACTAAATGCATTAGAATTTTGAATGCGATTTCATTTTGGTCCAAAACATTGATTTGAAACAAAATGAGGGATTGTAAAATGACTTACAATTCCTCAAAAATGGTTTTCTTGCCCAGAACTCTGTGGAATGTATGTCTAAATATTTAACATTAAATGTACCATTATTTTACTTCCATTGCCAGTTTATCATATATATATATGTATGTGTACATATATATATACACACATGTGAGATTTATAATACCAATTCATAGGGAAGTATTAATAATATATTTTTATTAAACTTTCAGTTATCACGTGGGTATTAGTTGGACATCAGACATAGGAGATGTAAGTAGGAAAACATATCTCAAGTATTAGGGCACCTGGGTGACTGAGTCAGTTGAACGGCTGACTCTTGAGTTCAGCTCTGGGCATCATCTCGGGGTCATGTCTGGCTCCACACTGATAGCGAACTCTGCTTGAGATCTCTCTCTTCTACTCCCTCCGCCCCTCCCCCCTGCTCTTTAAATAAATAAATAAGTAAAATCTTAAAAAAAAAATCAAGTATTTTGGAAGTGCTGATAAAGGAAGATTTTGGAAACCCAGAAGTTCCTTAGGTGATCAGCTTCCTTGCGCATGTTGAAGTTGAGAGAGTTGCTGTGATTTCACTTAATAGTTTTATCATTATTACAGATTACATTTTAAAAACAATTAACACATCCCTCTACTGACTAAAATTAATGTACCTTTTTAACTTTGCCAGTAATTTGCTTTATAAAGAAAACATTAACTGTTGCTTTTCAAAATGTCGTTTCATCTATGGCAAAAATATCTTTGGAACCTTCCTTTTAAATACTTTTAAAGAGGGGCACCTGGGTGGCTCAGTGGGTTAAGCCGCTGCCTTCGGCTCAGGTCATGATCTCAGGGTCCTGAGATCGAGTCCCGCATCCAGCTCTCTGCTCAGCAGGGAGCCTGCTTCCTCCTCTCTCTCTCTCTGCCTGCCTCTCTGCCTACTTGTGATCTCTCTCTGTCAGATAAATAATAAAATCTTTAAAATAAATAAATAAATAAATAAATAAATAAATAAATACTTTTAAAGAATTTTTACTGCAGAGTCCTGGAAAGACTGTCCTGAGGTTTGTGATAAGGAAGCTTATACCCAGGCAGCTTCAGAAACTAACCTTATGCCCTACAGGAAACAAGAAAAACTATGAAGATTTCAAAATTCTTAATGTAAAGAAATGTTACTCTGGTTGTGAATTGTCATTTGTATATATTCATGTTGCATTATATGAAAAGTGTAATATTGTTACAGGGATTTCTTTAGAAAGTAAAAGAACTTTTTAAATATTAAAAAGCAAGCTTTTACGTATTTTCATTGGCTTCAATTATTGGGATCGAGAACATTTATACAGTCAGCCCTTTATTCCTGTTTATGTTGCATTATTGAATAGCACCACGTTTTTCAAAAGTAGTATGTTACTTATGCACAGCTGTTCACAAACATCTCTTTCCTAATTATTTGAAGTACTTAACATACTACGTTTTAAAAGTTTTTTTTTTTTTTTTCCCTCAAAGATCTGGTTTCTTCCCCCCCCCCCCATTTATTTATTCAGTGAATATTTTAGGATTTATTTATTCTCTGTTTCTGTGCCTAACTTGATTTCAAGAGAAATTTTACAAATTATGTATTCTAAATTCAGATCTGTCCACCTCATTCTCCTAAATAGGAAATATATAACTCAGATTTAGAGATAGTAGAATACTTGGTACAATCCTACGCTAAAGACTTTACATGAAAATTCAAAACATGTTAGCAGTTTGATATATGTGATTATGTAGATTTACAGAGCTAATGCCATATTCTTTATTTTCCCATTTTCTTTAAGTTGTACCATAGTATGCACGAGGAAAACATAAAAAATACTGAGTAGTATTTTTTGCTGATTTTTTTTTCTCAGTCCCAGGCCTCTACCATATTGTATTTAACTTTTTAAATTTGTCCTGATTTTTGGCTGACTGTGTGTTGGTAGATGAATTGAATTTTCATTTTATTAGAAGCAATAATTAAAATAATTCCACTTATTTTTATTTTCATCATTATTAATGATGAACTTTTACTGAATATTTTTTGTGCCATGAGATCTGGAACATTTTACTGTCTAGTACTTACCATATGACTGGTCCGAAAACTACTCTATCACGTTGTTACTCTTGAGTCATACCCTCAGCAGCAAAAGTAAATCATGTGATGGAGAGATCTTAGAGAATTCTAGAGCTAAGTTCTACTCTGCCCATCTTAGTACCAGAAAACAGGGCTTATCTTATTTTTTTTTAACCTTATAAATAGCAAGTAGAATACATGTAGAAGCGATGTGCAGATTTTAAAAGGATATGCAGATTTTTTATGATGTCTGGGAAATTATTTGAAATCTGTAACATAATTGAATACTGGTTATGCAAGGAATATTCACAAGGGTTTACTGATGTATTTACATTTTCCCATCTATAACTTATAAGTTTTTAAAAACAAGTACACAGATTTACAAAAAATATAGACTTTAATTTAGAAAGAGCTGATCAGTCCTAGACATATATACATAATACAGATGTATGTGTGTATGCGTGTGAATATATAAAAAATTAAATTGGTTGCGCAGGCAGGAAAAGTAAGGGAGAACGAGAGGGAAGGATGACTTTACTGTTAGCCCCAAAGCACATAAATCCTTGGCTGTGTTGACTATCTCCCTTAGGGTATGCTTAAATGCATGCATAATTAAGATATAGGACTCTCCAAAACTTTTTTACCGAATCTCAGTATCATCCTTTTTTCCAGTCTCAGCGTTGGGATGGGAATGTTACTTAACACTGACGTCAGCTCCCAGGCTGCTTTGGCGGACCAGGGGCTCTGCTTTCTTACCTGCCAGGTGAAGGTTTGGGTCCAGTTTCACGGTCTTTCATTTCCTTGGCCAGCAGGGACTGAGCGCTGGGAGGGCCACCAGGAAGCCCATTTCAGTGGAGGGGATGTCTCCTGCTGCCCAGCAGCGACGCTGTTGACTGATAAGGGCACGGCGATGATGATGATGATGAGTTCCAGGGCTTTCTATCTAGTCTCTTGATGGCAGCAGAGATAAGAGGCTTTATAAAGCGAGTTTCTGAAATTCATGACATCAGAGGAAGCCGGTACCTCTCTGTCAGAGGCCCGTATTGCTAGGGTGACTTGGTATAAACAGGAGGAAGGGAATAACCATGTAGTTCATCAGATGTACACAGCTGGCTTTCCTCGGTTACCAGTGAGTCCGTATTTTTACTGATCTTGGCGGCGTGATATGTTGGTCTGAGACCTAGTGCTGGTTGTCCAGCCACAGGTCATGGCCCATTCAGAGACTCACTTTTTCATCCTTTGTAATATGTTATTTAGTGTAGGGAAATTATTCATGATATCCTTGCCTATACTTCATAACAGTTAATAGAAAAGTGATTTTTTTTTTTTTTTTTTTTTTTTACCATCTTCTTTCAAACTTAAAGGTTCTGGGTTTTTTGTTGTTGTTGTTGTTGCTGTTTTGTTTTGTTTTTAAACACTCAAGGCTTTTCAAATTAACTGTCTTTCTCTTTGTTTTCTCTACAATATTTTGCTAGACAGTCACACTATCTTGGCCATCTCCCACCTATATTCACCCCCTTCCGCTTTCCATTCTAGCAACATCTTCCGGGCCTTTGTACTCTATGATTTACTAACCCGGAGAAATGACTATTACAACCTAATTCCTAGTAAGACTGTTCCAAAAAGCATTCAGCATCATCTTACTCTTTTGCCACTTCAAGGACTTTCTCTTCCATATCATGCAAGAAGTTGGGGGAGAAAGGGTGGAAGCCAACAGAAAAGTGATTCTCCGTCAGCTAATTCCCAAAGACGATGCATTTGATATAACCTTAGTGACAAGGAAAATGCACCAATTGTATTACAAGAATTGACTTGCAGTTCCCAACAGATTTTACTAGGCAGAAAGATGTTCCTTCCAAAAGTGAAAAGAACATTTAGTAAACATAACCGATGAATTTAAAGAAAGCCTTTGCTGCCATTTACAAAAAATAACCGTGGAGATCTGTGATTAACAAGAGATTCTTAAAGAGGGCTTATGTGAATCAAAACATGTCAGTATTTCCAAATGACAGGTGCCATGCATGGACATAGGTGATTAAATTTTTACTCTTGTTTGAAATGATTTCTAATGAAAACGCCTTAAATCTTATACATCATTATTGTTTTCCTCGAAACCCTGCTAAACAGTGCTTTTAAATTAGAATTTCAATGTGTAGCCTATGGAATAACTTAAAGAGTTAGGCAATTCAATTTATGCTCATATAATGAGGGCCTACATAAAATAAAAGGATAATTTCTAGATAACTACCAGCTTGTGATAGGATCAGTTTAACTGGCCAGTTGTCAGAGTTGGCCTTTCTCGGGGAATTAGGGACTCTTGGCCCCTGTGTAAAAGAACGTAGACCCAAGCTGTAAACTAGCAGACTGGGGGGTTATCAGATAGCAAAAAAATGTGTGAACACTTAAATATTGGGTGACTTTATGTAAGAACCAGATTGCTGGCTTCTTTTGGAAATGGGAACTCTGATAACAGCAGATTCGTGTCCAATGGTGCCTCCGCCTAGCACGAGGCACTGTCCCGTGGGTACTGGTAAGGGCTAGTGGTATATCCATGAGCCAAATGCTAATGCTCTTCGTTCACCACGGTATGTACACACCCCTCATTAAAAAAAAAAAAAAACACAACCCTTTTACCCTACGTAGTTGTTTGAATTCGCAGCTCCCGATGTACATAGCCATATACTCACACAAACGGAGTTTGGATGGAAAAATTTTGCAAATTAAAAATTCTCACAGAATCATTTGACTAGCCAAACCTTTATCAGGAAAATAAAGAAACTGAATAATAGCTTATCTATTCAGCATTGTGTGTCTCTCTTTCTCTAGATGAAGTATCCTATATGGGTGTGCATGTCTGTCATGTGCATACACACACATCTACTATAATTTCTGAGAAATGGGTGCCTATGGAAGTAGAGGTGAAACCTTAGCCACTGTGATCTGTTGACTGAACTCTGGTCATATTTAGTCAAATATGTTTTTATTCTTAAACTCCAGATGAAATTTAGTTAAATAACAGAGTAGCCCTTAACTACTCCTTGGTTGCTTTCAAAATATCCATTATTAGGTCATATTCTCCTCCCCTTCGCATAATGTAGTCTCTCTGTTGTAAAATACACACAAATCTGAAGCTGTTTATGATTTTCCATACTTCATTCTCCACAGTGATGTGCAACAGGCATTGATCTTTTCCTAATGCAGTAATAAGCTAGGAGCATTTTTCAAACGTGGGCACTTTATTTGCTTTATTATTGTCAAGAACAAAAGGAAATGCATTTGGCCAAGGTCAGTATGAGGGGAATGTGAAGACCCGTGCCAGAAAGCCCACTGCTCCTCTGGCTCATTAATGTTCTCCATTTGGCTCTGGTCTTCCCTGATTTAAGATATGAAGTATGTTGATGTTTCCAACTGCCAAGCAGTTGTCGTACTCTGAATCTGTGGGTCAAGTCCATCTTTTTAAACACACCATTTCATTCATAGAATCTTAGAACTGGAAGAGAGCTTCACATGTGATCACACGCATTCATCTGCTTCCAGGCAGGAGGGCAATAAAAACGTCTCAGAAAGACAACGGTTTTCTTCATTTGTCAAATTTCCCAACTGTACGGATCGATGGTCTTTTTGCTCAATATTCAGTAGCTACATGTAATTCTCATTAGTAACTTTTCGTATCTATCTGAGAGGTTTTCCCCAGCAAACCAAATGCTATTTTTTTTTCTCATGTTGTCCGGGATGAATATACAAAAATTAATTCTGATATCCTACCTTTTAGTGGCTCCTTTTTTCCAGGATTCAGGCTATTTTGTTGTCTTTTAAAGTTTTCTATACCTTTGTAAAGTTATACTATATTAGCTCCTTGAGAAGAACACAAGCAACCAGAACTATTGAGATGATTGACGAGAGATTTCTATCACATTGTGGGTCCATTCAAGGTTTTGAAGAATTAAAAACAAACCAAAAGATAGGGGAAAAAAAACAATTATTACATAGCAATAAAGCATATTATTAACTTATTTACTTATTCATTTCCTCAGTACTTTGGAATGCCTAATGTGCGGAAAACATGTGATGTATCCTTCAAGTATGATAAGGACCAATATACCATTAAAACATACATCAGAAACACTTTTGACCACTTGAAACTGTTGGACTTAGAATGTCATTTCTCACCCTGCTCTCTGCCCTTAGTTTGTTGTGGAATTAAGCTGGATACATATAATAAATAAAACATTTTGAAGTTTGATGTGAGCCCAGGCGGTGTTTCAAAAATATAATAATCTCGTCTTGAGCTGCCTTGTGCCGGGACGAGTGTGTTTGTCTTTTCTCGGCACACTTTAGGATTTAAAGATCCCTCCTAACATTGTGGACCACGTGCGTATGGGGCAGTACACCCCACTACCTCGTCTCGTAGCATCCCTACACAGGAAGTCTGTCAGGAAATTCACCACTTCACCCAGGCCTAGGCTTCTTCAGCTGAGACCCAGTGTATTTGGCATCTGGAAATATCATTCATGTTTTCTATTTCTTTCCACACTCTTCACACATGCTAATTTGAGATAAAAGTACAGGCTAGGGTCTATCCCTGCCATAACACTTTAAATGTATAGTTTTCTTGGGGCACTTGGGTGGCTTAGTTGAGCATCTGACTCTTGATTTCAGCTCAGGTCATGATCGTAAGATCCTGGGATCGAGCCCTGCGTCGGACTCCACAGTCAGTGGGGTGTCTGCTTCAAGAATCTCTCCCTCCCTCCCCATCCCTGCTCACGCTCTCTCTCTCTCTCTCTCAAATAAATAAATGTTTAAAAAATTTTTTAAAATAACCTTACACTTTTCTTATTGGCTCTCCAAGTGTGCACGTCTCTATTTATTACTTGACAGAACATTTTGATGTGTTTACCTTATGTATACTTCTCCCCCAAGTCTTCAGCACTATTTATCAATTAAACTTGAGCCTGGAGTAATTCCTTATTAAAACCTAGATCCTCAGCGTAGTGAACGAAATACATCACTGAACATTTGGCTCGAAAACTGGATGTAAAATTGTTTTTTTTCCCTTTTTATATGTATATTGTCTGCAGCAAATCAAACTGAGTTTGTAGTCATCTTGCTCAAACCATGTAGGACAGAGATTTTGAAAGTATTCAAGAGATGAAAAGATGATAAATGGAAATTAATTGCACCAGAAACATTACTTTAACATAGTCTTTTTTTTTATTTAAGATTTTTTTTTTAAAGATTTTATTTATTTACTTGACAGATAGAGATCACAAGTAGGCATAGAGGCAGGGAGAGAGAGAGAGAGGAGGAAGCAGGCTCCCTGCTGAGCAGAGAGCCCGATGCGGGACTCGATCCCAGGACCCTGAGATCATGACCTGAGCCGAAGGCAGAGGCTTAACCCACTGAGCCACCCAGGCGCCCAATTTAAGATTTTTTTTATGTGATCTCTACACCCAGTGTGGGGCTTGAACCCACAACCCTGAGATCAAGAGTTGCACGCTCCACCGACTGAGCCAGCCGAGTGCCCCTGCTATTGATAGTCTTTTAATATTTGTCTTTATTTAATTTTAGTGAGTGGGTCATTTATATAAAGATGCTTTCTTGTTATCACTGTCACTCATGATTCTTCTACCCCAGTTTTTCTCATGAGGTCTTAAATTCCTCAACAGTCTAATTTGTCAACTTCGAGGGAGAATAAGTTTAGCTTGAAAATGGGCCCAGGGTGGCCATGGGCTGCTGCGAACATCTTGGCACCAAGGGCAAGTGGGAATGTTCTCTGATGATTCTTACATGCGTGTGTTCTCTACTTTTGCATTTCTACAAGGTTCATGCCGGCTTTCATACTCACTCTTGTTTTTCCTTTCTTTTCTTCCATTAACTTGCCTCACATATTTAATGGCACAACTGTCAGGTAAAAGGGAGTCAGTGGTGGAATATGGAGTTTGTTGAGAAGGGAAGGAAACAAGCGTATTCTCTTTAGTCCCTATCGGACCCTGTGTCAACTCATTGTAGATGAGCTCTCTGATTCCTTTTTAGTGTTCTTTCCTTTGTTTCAGTCCCTATGGGCTGCTATAACAGAATACTATAAACTGAAACGTCCAAGATGGAGAAACTGGCAGATTTACTGTGTGGTGGGGGCTTTCTGGTTCATAGACGGCCCTCTTTTCTCTGTCCTACATGGCAGAAGGGGTGAGGGAGCTCTCCGGGGTCTTTTTTATAAGGGCACAAATCCCATCCTGAGGGTTGCACTTTTGTGACGTCATCACCTTCCCAATGCTCCACCTGCCAATGCCATCACACTGGGGATTAGGTTTCAACATAGGACTTTTGGTGAGGCGCAAACATTCTGCCCATGAAACTTGTTGACTCCACTGAAGACCTAGAGTAGAGCTGTTAGACTCTGCTAAATTCGTCCCCATCGAATGAAAGAAAGTGACCATGGCTTTCATCCCAGCCACTCGAAAACTAGCTTGTTTAATTTCATACTTAATTCATTTTTACAGGGTACTGAATTCTGCATAAATAGTATTTGTGCTTCTGTTTATACAGAGCACCCCTGTGGAGTGCTGTGTGTTGTTAATACTATTATTATTGTATTAAACTTATTGCTGCCCAGTGTCACAAGAAATAAGAAATGAATGTTCTCAGTGTCACAAGAATAGTTCTCACTGGTGTGAGATTTGGGCACGTATACATTAATATTACATTAACATTTAATCTCGCGAGCTGGTTTTTTTTTCCCTACATATTTCATGAGCTAGGTGTAGAATTTTTTTTTTTTTTACATGATCTGGATATCTGTATATTATGTTTCTTTGTATGGGATGTACTTTATTTTGAATCTCAATTATTACCAAAATAACATGGCCAGAAAAATATTATTAAACATCATATGTCATTTTGGTATTGTATAATCGGCTCTCAGCATCTCTGCTTGATTCTGGTAGTACATTTATTAAACCTTTGGTGAGTTACTAAGAAATTGGCCAGGATTTAAAGTTTTCCTCTGCGAAGAATACCATGAGCTTGTCTTTTGAGCTTCGAAAGCTCTTTGCTGGGTACCCATCTGATCTAGAATAACACCTAATGAAATCGAATGACCTCCAGACTCACCACCACCTTTCCCTATTTTCGCTTCCCAACGCCCCAGCCCCCAGAACTACATTCTCTTTGAAATCGACATCTGCTTTTTTGGTCATATACTCCTCCTCCTGTATTCCTCTCCCTTGAATGGAAACTAAGTGACTCTGGCTCTCAACCCAGCAACTTGTAACCCAGCTTGGTTGATTTCATATTTAATTCATTTTTACAGGGCATTGAATTTTTGCATAAATAATATTTGTGCTTCTGTTTACACAGAGATCCCCATGGGGTGCTGTGCACTGTTGTTACTGTTATTATTGTGTTAAACTTATTGCTGCCGGTGTCACATTTAATTGTGAATTAGTAGAATCACTTTTCCTGATGTTGATGTGCGGCCACATTCCATGTCTTTACCCACTAACTCATAACTTTATTAATATGAAAAGGCAATTTCGAAAAGGATAAAGGGAAGAGTCACTGGTATTAAATAGTAACAAGACGAAATAGAGTTTAGATAGGCATAAGTCACAGCAATAGCTCTTTGAATAGTTTATGAAATTTTTAACAGGCAAAAAGCAAGAAAGGGAAAATTTTCTTTTTGTCTTTAAAGGTTGTCTCTATGTTTAGTAAGTGCAGGCCAAGCACCCTCACTCCCTCTCCCTCTCTCTCTCTCTCTCTGACATGAAGCAAAGTAAGAAATAGTGCCTTTTGAATAGGAGATTTCCTTTAATTACATTGGAGAAGTGATAATGGTAGGTATTGCATGTTTAATGTAATGTTCTGGATGCCCCTTTTTCTTTCTCTCTCTCTCTCTCTCTTTTTTTCCCCTTCACAGCTACCTCATCTTGAGCAGAAATAAAAGGTTCAGGGCTTGTCAGCATCAGTTTATAGATAGCTGTTTAAAAATAATGAGATATTGGGTATTGTAAGGCTCAGGGCCGTCTTGCCAGACTCATTTATTTCCATTCACCTTTTGTCAGAATTGCAGACAGAAGACATTCAATTAAAACTTGTCACCTGTTGCAGATGACCTAATTTGTACTTGTATGTGTCATAGATGAGGGCTGCATGCTTCAGATGAAGCAACTTGACCCCCGGTGGCATATTTCCCCTGCAAAATATTTTGTCGATGGTTATTTCCAATTTCTATCATTTTGATTTCAGCTCCAATCCAGATTATGAATTTAGCACATGCCTCTGAACCAGGCAAGGATTGTGAATCACGTGAACCCTGAAAAAAAAAAAAAAAAGAAGGAGGAACGTCTTTAGGTGGATGTCCTATGGGCAGAGATCGGCAGATGGATTTTGGACGCACCCTGAATCTGAAACAGAGGGAAGCCTTTGTAATTTGCTATGCAAGCCCCACATGTTTAATAGTGCAGATAGCTATCCGGAGACCCAAACGAAAGACTTCCCCTTGCTAATTGTTAATTCATCTGTAGAGCAAGGAAGCTTTAATGTGAGTCATGGCTTTTATCTCTTTTAGTGACTAAGGATTCAGTTTAAAAAAAGAGCCCACCTAACGGATATGCATTTTCTCTCCTTGAGTGAATTTCTCCTTTTATTGCGGTCCAATTTAGAGCGTTTCCACTGGCAGCCAGGCCATTTCTAAAGTTCCTGAACTGTGGCCACAATACTCCAGCGGAAGTAAACGTAAGCCTCGGCCAGGCCCGGGGTGTCTGGTTGAAAAGCCGCTGTTGTCTGGGCCTCCCTCCTGAGCTGAAAATGAAGCCAGAACGTTGCTCTGCATCTGTGGCCCAGGCCGGACAGGCTTGTCTCATTTGCAGTAGCAGTCGAAGGAGGAAGGAGATGAATGTCTTGGGGCCGCTGCCTCAGTAGAAAAGCAGAGAAACTAAATCTTTTTATTATTTTTGGTTTGTCCACACTCTCGTAGCTGTAAACTTTTTCAAGTCACGTGCCCCTTCATGGAGTGATGCAAAATCACTGGCCCTTCCCTTGAGTTTGAGTAAGCGTGCTCAGTCCTCCCCGCCCCCCCCCCACCAGTGTTCTGCCCACCTCCCCATGTGGACCCTTTGTTGGGTCACCCAGTATCCTTTACTGTGACAGTCCGTTTTTATCTGCCTGCACTGCTAGCTTTTGGAGTAAATACCAAATGCTCTTTTCCAAAAATCGAATTTGACGACAGGAAGGCTATATAAACATGGCGCTTAAGAAAGTGGGTTCTGGGGCGCCTGGGTGGCTCAGTGGGTTAAAGCCTCTGCCTTCGGCTCAGGTCATGATCCCAGCGTCCTGAGATCGAGCCCCGCATCGGGCTCCCTGCTCGGCGGGGAGTCTGCTCCCCCCACCCCCCCCCCCCACCCCCGCCACCCCGCCTGCCTCTGTCTGTCTACTTGTGATCTCTGTCAAATGAATAAACAAAATCTTAAAAAAAAAAAAAAAAAAAGAATGTGGGTTCTGCAGCCATTTTTCCAGCCCCCACCCCTGGCTCTGCCTCTTGCAAGCTCTGGTTTTCTCATTTTTGTGCAACGGGATAATAATAGCACCCGCCCCATAGGATTGCTCTAAGGCTTAAATGGGTTCATATACGTAAAAACAATTAACCCGTTGCCTAGACTGTAATAAGCTCTTGACAGCCGATGACTGCTAGTCACTGGCTGATATTCTTGTATATTCCAAGACACTTCTTGCACAGATTGATTCATTCAATTAATAATGAAGACATGGCTTGGGAGGAAAATGTAGGTATGAGGAGTCAAGAGACTGCTGAATCAGGAAGCGAGGGACTAAGCCATGAAGCCAGAGTGAACAATTGTCACTGTCTATTTTGAGAAGGGGGCCATGGTTGTTGAGGGTAGCTAGGGGTTGGTGTGTTTCATTTTCTCACATGATCCTCAACAACTTAATATGATTAAATTGTCCCTGGGGTATGTGTGTGAATATACAAATAATTTTCACTCATCCCCTCGAGAGCAGCCTATAAATATGCACGATACTTCCGGTTATACTGGGATGCTCTTTTAGGAGGTTGTCCCGAAGGAGAACCCCATCAGGGGCCCCCCGCTAAATTACCCTCTGCTGTATCCGATACTGCTCATCTGCCTTAGCTTCCTTTCCTGCAGCTCCTCAAAGGGATTTTCTCTGTCCTCTGTTGGTGATGGATCCCCCGCAAGAGTCTCCGGAGAATTCCAGGGGCTGCTCGGTACCTCTCTGCCCACAGGGAAGGAGCGTGTTTCCTTCTGCAGAGAAGGGAACTGCGGAATCAGGAAGGCCCATAGCGGAGGGGAGGGTTCGCACCCTCTCCACCTGCTTGTTTCAGAAGCCTTGCTTCTCCAGTTGCATCCCAAAAACTCAATTACAAGCCACGTGTGGTAACATTTATTTAATACAACTATTTAGTATTCATTAAATAATCTTCCAAAAAAGTCACTCTCTCTTAAAAAATATTATCACTTTAACATGACTGTCTGCACCTTCGATATTCCGGGGTCTATGTAACTAAGCATTTGAGCAAAACTTTGCTTGGGAACAACATTGTAAAAGGCTGGTCTTTAATTTAGAAAAGTAGGCTAGGGTACCCTTGTATAATTCTCTGAAGGGGAGATCTTTTATTATCCTATGAAATGCCTCTAACTTTGTGCTATTAAAAATGTGAAAAATACTTTTGACTTTGGACTATATAATATTGTAAAAATTTGCATTTGGGCATAAAACGTAGACTTAAAATGAGCTGACCTAAGAAGACCCGCAGCTGAACTGTTTTACTTCTCTTGGCGTTTATTTGCCTCACAACGTATTTTTTTCCTCCTTGCCCTACTCTTGCTTTCTCAATTTTGTAAATTCTGACAATGTAGAAGATTTGTAATACCCTTGTGGCAATGCAGGCACATGCAGTATTTGAAGGAAGAAGGGATCTGAAACATTGTACTTGGTCCGTAATGCCAACTCTTAAAATCTTTTATTTAAAATAAAAAAAGATAATAGGGGTCTCCACATGACTAGAAAGTCCAATTGCCTTAATTAACTTCCAATCCTGTCACACATGGAACCTTGCGGGTATCTTATTTCCTGGGAGAAATCTTACTTTCCAACTTTTTCAAAACTGGTTATGAGTAAAGTCGAGACAGAAATGGTTTGTCTTTCAACAGACTGAAGAAGGGAAGAGACAGGCTTCATCGCCTTTGGTGGAAATACCTGGATTCGATTGATGTCTCTCTCTCTCTTTTTTTTTTTTAATTTTATTTATTTATTAGACAGAGAGAGAGATCACAAGTAGGCAGAGAGGCAGTCAGAGGTCAGAGAGAGGAGGAAACGGGCTCCCTGCTGAGCAGAGAGTCCGATGCGGGCCTCGATCCCAGGACCCTGAGACCCTGACCTGAGCTGAAGGCAGAGGCTTTAACCCGCTGAGCCACCCAGGTGCCCCGATTGATGTCTCTTTAGGGCGAATCTGGGTTCCCAGGTCCTGATCATAAATACTCTTGTTTTTCTTTGTGTCTGCTAAACTGTTTGGAGACTTTTAAATGCATTCAGTGAATGAGGTCATTACCAGTTCTCTGCTTCAGTTTGTATTGTGCACTTACAGCTAAACTCAGTGATAGTGTCCTCATTTTTGGTAGAATTTGGATTCGATTCTGTATCTATTCCAAAATGATATCTAAAATGACATTATTAATGACAGGGATGAGCAGGAAATAGAATGGGATACCAAATACTTCTATAAATCACTTAGATGTCAAATGAGTATCATTATTTCGCTTGTACCCTTTGAATTCTCTTTTACCTCTCCATCATACCTTGGTCTGTTTCCCTTAGAACTGAGGCAAGTTAGACTGTTATACTCCATGAGGACAGATTTTTAATAAATGATCATGATGCAAAATATGTATCAATAAAGTAATACAGTAATATTTCAACAAAACAATGACACAGTAACAGCTCCTTATTTTCCTTGGCATTTTGAGGTTTATGAAATATTTAAATAATGCATGTGTATAATATCCAAACATATTAATATATTTTGTAAATGTAATATTGGACCATTACAGCAAAACCTCAGGGAAGGATACTGTCTTTATATCCATCTTTTTTTTTTTTTTAAGATTTTATTTATTTATTTGACAGGGAGAGAGAGAGATCACAAGTAGGCAGAGAGGCAGGCAGACGGGGAGAGGTAGGCAGGCTCCCTGCTTGATTCCAGGACCCTGGGATCCTGACCTAAGCCAAAGGCAGAAACTTAACCCACTGAGCCACCCAGGTGCCCCTGCTTTATTTTTTAAACATATTCTTCACCTAATATTTAGGAATAAATTATTATGCTATTATAGTTGGAAACATTAAAAGGGGAGCCTTTAATCTTTTCACAACATCATTATTGCAGACTGTGGTTCTAGCTGACAGGTACATGTAAATTGATGATACATATTGTATTTTGATATATGCAAGGCAAAGGATTTTAGACTAGATAGCTTGAGAAATTTTCTATAAAATAGCACTTAAAAACAATTACATTAAATATTAAATTAAAAATTTAAATTATAATTTAATTTAAATTTAAAAATATTAAATTAAAAATTAAATATTAAATTAAAATCAAATATAAATATTCTTTTTCTTTTAAAGATTTTATTTATTTATTTGACACAGACACAGCGAGAGGGGGATCACAAACCGGGGGAGCGGGAAAGGGAGAAGCAGGCTTTCCGCTGAGCAGGGAGCCTGATGTCCGGCTCCATCCCAGGACCCTACGATCATGACCTGATCCGAAGGCAGTTGCTTAATGACTTACCCACCAGGGTAAGACAAGAAAATATTCTTGTCTAGTGATTTTTAATCTTTTTTTTTCCCCCTCTCAACACTCTTCATTTTTTTATCGATAGGTATTTCTTTTGTAACTCAGCGTATCATTTGCACATATTCCTACTAATGAGAAACTGCAGTTTAAACCTATGTGTTGCCCAGTGCAGTAGAGGTAGAATCTTCAGTTACGGTGTTTGATTTACAGTATTTTAACCATTTTGATTAAATATTTCTGTTCTTTGTTCTCTACGTTTGATTCATCTCTATGAAATTGGCATCCTAATAGGACAAAGTGTGATATCCCAGTTAGGCCGTCTGTTCGCCATCCAGTTTTGTACTCTAGAAATCAGATGAACAAGGGAACAGAGCCCTACTGTAGGCAGAAAGTGTTTAAAAACAGCAGTAAGGAAATACAGCTTCTTCGTGACTCTCATGCGCTATTTTTAGTAAATACTTAGGCACTGTACTAATGTCTTTATTTTGTGAAATTTGCTGTCAAAGCCTACTTAATTGCTCTTGAAGTTGTCTCCTGATTTCATTTAAATACTGCTCTGACATTTCGGTGTGACAGTTCAGGCTTTCTCTACAACCAAGTGTGTATTTCCGTGTTCCGCTAAAAGATAATCAACTCTTAAAGCCGTATTATTAAGATAATATGAAAAATTGTGTTTTACTTTATCTCGTGCTGGAACAGTAATCCTTACCATGCAAGTGTCTGTGTTCACTTCAGGGTTCATGTAGAACTGTGTCCGCATTTCCCAAACTGTGTCGCGTCACTCAGAGAACCCACAATTCACGCATTCCACATGATAGTCATAAATACTCCTGAGACCAGATCTTTGGTGAAATTGGTTTGCAAAACACTGCATAGGCTGTATCTCCTTTTGAGAGTTTTTCGGAGGCCATTTGCATTATAAAGGCTCTGAGAGCCCTTTCAGGAAAATAATAATACCAATGATGCTGTGGAACCAAATCTGTTTTCTAAACATTTTGGGAAACACCATGTACAATGAACTACTTGGTTGAATTTATTAAGGGATAATGTTACACCGTTTTGTCAGTTAAGGTACTACCACGGTGAGTCTGTCTTGCTATTCCTCCCAAAGTAAGCTCTGTATTAGGTGAGGGTTTGTATGGTCCTGGCCTGAACTTCACCATGACAGACTGGAAACCAAGTTATTAACAAGCTCTTCTTACCACTCCCCAGTATCTGTAAAACATTTATTTTTATTTCTTTCTTTCCATTTTGCCTCTTTCCTCAATCTTTTAAATCCCATGTGAGCAAAAACCTGCTGTATCTTGACCCAATCTATCACTCTTTAGGAAGAAGTTTTAGTAACTCCCTGTCTACCTCCTTTTCTGGCTTCAGCCTTAGCTCTGCCTCACGGACACAGCCCGCCTTTGACATGCTGGGCCTTCTGAATCTTTCAGGGAGCTCCTCTTTCTGTCCGGTGTCCAGCCCAAACTTACTCCCCATTTTCTGTCATTTGGAAGAAGATACACATGTGCACCAAAATGTAAATAACATCCTCCTCTGAGACATGTTGACATGATACTAGGGAACAGTCCTTACCTCTCATCTTGTGGAGTGTAATTCCGGCTTTCCACAGCACGAAGGTGCTTTCAGTTCAATTCAGTTCCATAGCGAACCCCGTGGTAGACCGGGGAGGGTCGGATGACTTGTCTGCGGTGAGCTTTCATGGGTGACTGGGAAAGAGGATACGGATTGCCATTGCCTTTAATTTGAGAAACGAGGCTAGTATCAAGGAACAATTTCTTTGTGTTAAGTCCCATGGAAATGTGCCTTTCCTTTGGTGTGTAAATGTGATTTTGACGGCCTTGCATGAAATGTGTTTCAGGTTTGTCATGCTCTACAGATGTGCTTGCCAACCCCTGGCCATTTTGTTTTAGCCATCTTTTTTTTTTTTTAAAAAAAAAAAAAAACATTCCTCCAATACCTCTGGCCCATTCTGTGTTCTAATGTCTGTCTCCATAGCACCAATGGGTGATACTGTATGTATACTGGTTTCAAAGATGGCTACCTCAGCAGTAAGCCAGTGCCTGTTTTTGCCCACAGGGGTGCGTCTTGACAGAGTACGTGGAGGTCGGCAGAAGTACAAGCGCAGAATAGATGCGGAGAACAGCCCCTACCTGAACCCTCAGCTGGTTCAGCCAGCCAAAAAGCCATGTAAGTACAGCAGACATGTCTGGCTTTCCAACACACAGAATCCTCTCCGTTGGCTCTATGTGCGTCGGTCTTGGCACGCCCATCCCTACTGACTCCAAGGAGACTTGTCTTTGTTGGGGGGCCAGGGCTGTGTTCCCAAGGATTGCCTTTGAGGAGCAACAGCTACTCGGCTAATTATCTTTTTTTTTTCCCCCTGTGGGTTTCTCTCTCTTACCCTTTGCCACCAAGTCATTTTGTAGAAGCACAAGCCTATGAGGGCACAGCTTATATAATGCGAATTTTACATTTGCTGGTTATCTTTATTTTCAGAGGTACATAAAATGGATCATACTGTAATCATTAGTTCATTGGAGCTGTTAGTTTCAGATTTCACAAGAAAGTGATTTTTGTAGTTTTCAGTAACTAAATGAGTTTGACTGCTCAACCTCCCAAAGAAAATACATTAGGAGCCTCATTAATTTGACGCTAAAGAAGGTTAACACACTAGGTAGCAATAGATTAAAACAAGAAGAGGCCCTGCTGGTAACAAGCACAGGTTGATGGTTCAATCTCAGATGCCCTTATGGGCATCATGAATTGTTTTTAAAGAGTCCGTGGTTTTATAATGCCAGATTGCAGTTGGAAAGGATGATGGCTCCATTGCTAAAACTCAAGCCCCATTCTCTTTGTCATGAACTAGAAAGAGTTGGAATGTAGATTGAGGCAATAACTGCATCCCACTTTCTGAAAAGTCAGTTCATAGTTCTACCGCAACAGAACTAGCCTTTCAGGATATTTATGCACAGAGTTTGTACGAGGCACTGTGAAGTGCTTGATGCAATCAGTTCTTGCATTTAGCTCCACCGTCTCAGAAGACACAACCAGCACCTACCAGAGGAGGGTGCATTCTAGTGGTTGTGGAAGGCACACGGGCAATGTTGGATCTGCTTTCAAGGGAAGAGAAAGCGTCCGCTTCTAATTCCCACTCCCCAGGAGGGGTCGCTGCTGTGCATCATACATGTGAGCATATGGGGATCTGTTAAATAAATAAAACAGACCCTGAACTGTAAATGAAAGGACATTTTAGCTATGTCAAAGGAAAAACAACCAGTTTTACATAAAATTAAAGCTTAAGTGAACATATGGCATAGTTTCCTTTCGCCTTTCCAAAAAACATTATGTTGATTATACCTTCAATTGTCCAATCTGGCATCTTCTCCTCAGCCTGCATACGCTGTTTGGCATTCTGCAAATACAATCTAGGACTGCATTAAGCAGATTTTGCACATTATAATAAGAAACTTTCTGATAATACAATAAAACGCAATAAACACTAATGCTTAATTTCATTAGAGGTTAGTTTTCCTAGACTCAGTATCATACACACTGCCCATATCTCATTCATTTTACATGAGCATCGACTGAAACCATTGATAATTTCCTCTCCTGAGAGAAAAACGAGCCCTGGCCCAGTTTGCGCGTCCATTTGATGGAGGGACATCTATGGTTTTCGGCGTAAACCTGAGAAATTGGGAAGTGGCTTGTCAAGTACCTTCCAGAAGATTATAGCAATTTCAGTGAGCTCCATTTGTCTGAGATAAAGAGGCCTCCTAATAAATCATTACTCATTATCTCAAGGCCTCTGTGTTAATTTTCCTTAGTCCATCCAATTAGTGTGTTTTTGTAACAAACATTTATAAAACTTAATTTTCAGATCCTGTCAGATAAGTGTCAAGAGACTTGGCTAGGCTTTGCTGAGAAAGTGGCTGAGGGAGATTTCTGGGCCCTGACCGATTGCTTGTGTACTACAAAAGCCCAAGAATGGAAATTGGGTTCTATTGATTCTAATTAGGGAAACATTAAATAAGATTTACCTAGAAACGGTCCTGTCGGCTATTCTGTTTTCTGAATGATGGGAATTTCTTAGCTTCCACCAA
Source organism: Mustela putorius furo (assembly GCF_011764305.1). NCBI lineage: Eukaryota > Metazoa > Chordata > Mammalia > Carnivora > Mustelidae > Mustela > Mustela putorius. Next base: position 15,796,630 of record NW_025421402.1, on the reverse strand, counting down.
ATGTCTCCGACCCTTCCGGTCAAGTATCCATTGATTTGGGTCAAACAGGTAACCATCTTCCCAGGACAAAAGGATCCAGATTCAGGATTTCCTTTGGGCACATTTATGTGTGCCCTTTATTAAATACTGCATTTTCGTCTAATCCTGACACACTCGCGGGTGCTGACAGGTTTTGTTGCATTGTCAGAGCAATGAAAGTTGAAACTTTTCCAAGCGTAACTAAAAATACAGGGTGTTGATTCCATAGCATATATAAGAAACAAATGCCATTCTTCACAGATCCTACAAATTAAAGGAAAAAAAAGAAAGAATCTGTATTTAATTTTATTTTTTTCCCTACAAAATATGATGTTTGGGAGTATTTCCTCCCAAATCTGCATTTTCAATTTGGTGATAATTGAATATTAAAGCCAATGAATGGTTATCTGTTGATTATTTGCAATAAATGTAATTCAGAGAGCAGCCATAGTAATAAAGTGTTAAAATATTAGAAAAATGGCTAATTAGAGCTTGGATAATCTCCTTGTCATTTTGTTAAAGAAGACTAAAAGGAATGCTATGTTTTCAGTTCTAGGGTATGTGCGGTCTTTTCATTTGGGGTTGAAGAAGTTAAAAACTTAGAATGAAAGGAAAATTATCTAGTAAATGCAAAGAGAACTGGCTTTGCTCACAAAAGTCCCATCTAATGCCCTGGTTTGCTAGAGTAATAGTACACAGAACGTTGAAATACTTGGGTTTATCCTTACCCATTTGTATCTCTTCGCTTAGAAGAAAGTAGAAAATCTAAAGCTACACATAGAAATTGAGAATAGGGCCAACAAGAAAAATCATTCCGTTAGCAAGGCTTTACAACCCTTCCATAAACTCTCACATGCCCCTAAGCAATAAAACACATTTGATGTGATGCTTTCCATTTGTCTCTAGTGTTTATTTTATGAAGGATTTTAAAAACATATATCACAAATTTCAGACAGATAAATCGGAACCAGAGAATGAGCTAAAGACAACAGATGAAAATAAAGGAGTAAAGAATTAGACACTCCAAAGAGAAAATATGGTAACATTTAGGTAGGAGTGTTTTCCTGGAAACAGATATTGGCTATTTTTGAAGGATTGGCTGAGCGTAAGGGGAGGGAGAGAAAGGAGAGACATTCCTATTTAATGCATCCCACAGAGATAGAGTTATATAGTCAGTAATTCACCCAGGCAGAAGGGCTCTGACCTTTGCTCTTCTTTGAAGGAATTAAGACAATTAATGACTTTCGTGCCCATTATGACTCTGGGCGCTGCTAGTTCTTTGCCTTCCATATTATATTCTGTATTTCAGTGGTTGACTGTGGATTTTTAGTTGAAAGATGTTGTATACTATTGAGTTTGCTTTCCCAAATCCCACTTAAGAATCAAAGAGCAAACCCAGAAAGCATCTAACTTCTCTTCTCTGTTTGCTATAAAAAATTTCATTACAGGACAGATGCTTCATTCCAGGAAAGGCAGGTAGAGCAGAGAAGAAGAAAGGAATGCCTTCTCTTACAACTGCGGTGGCTTCTTTCTTCCTCTGAGTTTGCCTGTACACTGTTTACTCTGCATATATTGAACCAGAAACAGAGTATCTGGGGTTTGTGGTAGGCAATTGGAATTATTTGTCAAAACGCAGCAGACTTTAGGGTTTGGGAAAGCGGGATAGTGCTACTAGTGATCTTGTAGTGCTCTGGTCTGATCCTGCAGATAACAAGATTGTCTCACATTTGTTGGTGGCGGAACCGGAGAAGATCTACGCCATGCCTGACCCTACTGTCCCTGACAGTGACATCAAAGCTCTCACCACCCTGTGCGACTTGGCCGACCGGGAGTTGGTGGTTATCATTGGATGGGCGAAGCACATTCCAGGTACGTTTTCTGAAAAGAAAAATAAATAAATAAAAATGAAACCGAAAAGGTTGCAATAATTCCCAGTATGTGTATTGAAGCAAATCTAAAAATTGGTCATTACTATGTTTTTTTTAACCTTCACATGTTTTTGTTTTTTTTTTTAAAGATTTTATTTATTTATTTGACAGAGAGAGATCAGAAGCAGGCAGAGAGGCAGGCAGAGAGAGAGAGAGAAGGAAGCAGGCTCCCTGCTGAGCAGAGAGCCCAATGTGGGGCTCGATCCCAGGACCCTGGGATCATGACCCGAGCCGAAAGCAGCGGCTTAACCCACTGAGCCACCCAGGCGCCCCAACCTTCACATGTGTTTTTAATCATACTTCATTTTGAGCTTTGCTTAACCTTCCCGGAACCATAAGCCTTTCTCTATCTGTGCCACCTTGAACTCTGCTTTTCTGTTTTTTGTTTTTCATAGGCAGTAGTACTATTGCCAACATAAGATAAAGAGAATATAACTTTTTAAAAAAAATGTGTCTTTCTCCCTCTTAAAATTCTGAGCTTTCTCCTAAGGAGACACTTCTCTTTTTTCTTTTCACTTTAAAAAATGTCTTTGTCAGCACACATCTAATATGCCTTTTTTTTTCCTTTTAAGACTCCCTCATGTGTTTTCAGGGTGGTGGTTCACACTGACTTGCTCCTTGTATTTGCCGGCACGGCTTTGGTTCACAGTTAGAGATTTACCATGAATTGATACACAGGTGGTAAAAATCAATCTTAAATGGACATCATAAACTTTCTCATACGGTAACTTAAACGTAGTATTTTCAAGTACCCGATTATTTTCCTTTCTCGGCTCAATAACCTCAGTAAACATACCTGGTCTCAAGGGTTGAGAATTTTGGCGGTCTGCCTGAATTATTTGTGTTTGTTTGAACTTCGATCTTCAAGTAGTTGGTAAACAACTTTTTGAACGATGAGCGGTGTTTTTCTGGTGCGGTTAACTTACCTCTGTCTCCTTAAACTAGTTTGTCTTTATGCTTTGAATGCTACAGTAATTTCTTTAATCAAATTGATGGAAGTCCCTTTCCCAGCCCACACTGAAACCAATTTCTTGGTCATGATACGCCAGCTATGTTGCTAACAGTCGTAACGAACTGTCAGGCGATATCGCAGTGAAGCTAATTTGAAGTCATTAGGTGTGCCGCGTTCAGGCGACAATTTGTTACAGTGGTTAGGAACACAGCTGACATTTCTGAATGGCTTTGTTCGGCGCAGTTCTAGATGAGGCCAAGCAAATTGTAAACTAATTTAAACATCACTCTGTATTATACCAGCTACTTTGTCTTACACTGTTTGCTAATAAAGCACCCCAAATTAAGTCAAAACTAGTTAAAGAGGTGAGCTTGAGTGTGTTCTTTAGAAGATACTTAACAAGGGTTACTACATGTACGAGAAGGATGCAAATTTGATCGTGTGGATGGTTGATATCACATTTCGATTGTAATCACATCTATGGGACTTCAAAAAAAGGAAAGAAGAAAGACTATAAGAAAGGATATGCTAAAAGATGTCAAGACATTTGGGAATTGTGGCAGTGGGAACTGTCGAATTTGCTTAAATAACGTATGAACACTTACCTAGATGAAGAGTTGCCTGAAGGTTTTAGAGCAGAAGAAAATTAGTATTTGTTGAAGTAGCCACACTTCTTTAGATAGTCAATATGTATCATTTGTATTTATATATTTCATTACTTTATGTATAGAGACATGTACACACATGCACGTACATAATCACATATTTTATTTTTTAAAAATTTTTAAAAAAGATTTTATTTGGGGGCGCCTGGATGGCTCAGTGGGTTAAAGCCTCTGTCCTTCGGCTCAGATCATGATCTCAGGGTCCTGAGATCGAGCCCCACGTCGGGCTCTCTGCTCTGCAGGGAGCCTGCTTCCTCCTCTCTCTCTCTCTCTGCCTGCCTCTCTGCCTACTTGTGATCTCTGTCTGTAAAATAAATAAATAAAAAAATTTAAAAAAAAAGATTTTATTTGTAGGTAATATTTACACCTAGTGTGGGGCTCAAACCAAGAACCTTGAGATCAAGAGTTGTTCCCTCTGCTGACTGAGCCAGCCAGGCACCTCTATACTCGCATATTTAAAATGTCATTATTCTGGGGTGCCTGGGTGGTTCAGTCGGTTGGTTAAGCATCCAGCTCCTGATTTTGGCTCAGGTCATGATGTCGGGGTTGTGAGAATGAGCCTTGCATTGGGCTCTCTGCTGGGCGTGGAGTGTTCCTAAGATTCTCTCTCCCCCCCCCTCTCTCGCTCTCCTTTCTTCTTCTTTCCCTCCCTCCTTTTCTTAAAAAAAAAAAAAAAAAAAAAAAAAAAAAAGGAAAAGGACAAAAAATTTCCTTATTCTAACTCAGGGTTTCTCAGCCTTGACACTATTGATACCAGGTCCATTCATCCTGTGTTGTGGGGACTGTCCTGTTCCTGGTAGGATGTCCAGCAAGCAGCTTCCTGGGTTTCTATCACCAGCACCCTTGAGTTGTGACAAACAAAAATGTCTTTAGACATGGACATGTGTCCTCTGGTGGGCAGAACGGTGCCCATTATCCCCGACTGAGAACTCTTGTTTTAATCCGGGAATCCAGTCCTATTATCTTTAATTCAAAGACAGGGACATTTGAGGCATAAGAGGTAAAGACCCGACCCTTACACAAATTCACAAATGTGTCTGATGCCTTCAAAGCCACACTGCTTCCTAGAGTAGAATCAGGAGCATTTGAGAGAAGCGCTTCCGAGTAGGAGTGATGGTAGTGTTGGTGTTACTGAAACAACAGCATGAGACACTGTGTCGCTATGACTTGAAATCACCCATTATTTTAGGGAGCTCTGCGCAAGTTCTCCCTGAATTAAGAGACCTGTTAAGCCAGTATTTTAATTTTGCTCAGACATCCCCTAATAATGACCAATGCTAGTCAGCAACTGCTTACCATGCTCTCTGGTAAGGAAACATCCGTGATAAATTTGTGGGTCCAGTTGTGCGTCTAAGTAGAAATGTCAGCTCACAAAGGAACCTGTCACAGTAAAGGGGCTCTGGTGACTTTTGTGAAGACAGTAACTTTAAATAACTATGAGTAACAGCATTTCCAGTGGTGGAAACAATTACTATACTATTATGTGTTCAGTCTTAAGCTGAGGCTTAGAATTGGTGGAGACTGACGTGATTCTCTCTCCACAGCAGATGCCAGAGGAGGTCACTGTGGAGTGATGATTCACAGCTCTGGTGTTCGTGATACCCTGAGGGTGTTTAAATGATTACAAGGAGTGGCTTGGCTTTTCAGAAAAGGATTAGCCAAACAAGAATTAGCTGGAATTCTTTTAAATTGTTAAATAATAAGCGTGCCATACCCTGTTTGGAGGTAGAAGAAGAGGGTGCTCTGATGTCAAGAGTGCTGGTATCCCCGGGCTTCCTGGAGGTTGGACGCAGCAGCGATTTGGAGCATAGGTTGGGGGACTGGGGGTGGGGGGAGACAAAGAGAATATAAAGATTAAGGTCACATTTCTGCCTTGATAGAAGTAAAATCATGTTCTTGATAACATGACCCAGTGCTCGTAACTGGGGTCAGAGCCTGAATTAAAGTCAAGTCAGAACTGAAATTTCACCCGTCTTTGTCTTAACTTTAAAACTCTTTGTGTAAAGCTTCTGTTAAAATTAAAGTGAAATCTTTCTTTAGTACTAAAATGGAAAGCCTTTGCTCTCTCTATGCTGCTCTCAGTTTGTGTCATCACACACACACACACACACACACACACAGTTCAAAAATTAAGTTTAACATCTCAGACAAGGACCGTAGCCTCTCTGCACTGCTAGGAATGGATTCTTCTATCCTTGCTTTTGCTACATAAGAAAGTGCAGAATTCAACAAAAGAAAATATTGAAGGAAAATACATACGGCGTGTTATTTTTTTTTTATCAGTAAATCGAATTAGTTGACTTACTTTAATAAATCACATAAATGGAAAAGTGTGTTCTTAGGAAACATGACCATACTTTATCTATGGAAGAAAAAAGATCACAAGGGCTTTAGAAAATGCTTGACTTTAGTTGGCAGAGCATAAGGGCACAAGAACAGATGATGGTGCCCTAATAGCCCTTTTTAAGAATGACAGGGCCCCGCCATTAGCATCCTTTTATATCCTTGGAAATTGCTCATGCCTCGCTTTTCTGGTTCCTATCTGCCTGACTCTTTTTTATTTCTCTTTCAATTTCGTCCGCGCTCGGATAAGCGCATGCTAACACAATATGATTGAGCTGTAAAATGGAACGCTGTCGCCTCTAATCTCTTTTATGTAGATACGGAGTTACCGCACACTCCACTTCATTCTCTCCCATTGTTGGCCTTTTTCAGAATGGACTGCCCAGTAATGGAGGCTCCGTCAAATATTAGAGCTAGGTTTCACGGGGTGTGATAAGACGATTATCAGCCCCACAGTCAGATCTATTATTGTTCTTCGGAGTTGATTAAAATATTATTATGTACTGTTACTTTGTTAGCAAAATGCAGAAATGTGCTGAGTCAGACGGTGCTTAAAAAAGCATCGCCCATATTAGCTGACCTATATAAGTGGCTTAAATAGATAATGGGTCTCATCCGACAGTTTACTTTTAAAAGAATAGAAGGGTATTTGAACAATTAAGTGAATGAATGAATGAATGTATTTTAGAAAAATTTTTTTTCCTTTATCAGAGATGGCCAATTTTCAGGCAAGCTTGTTTCTTTTTAACACGACAAATTAAACCCTTGCTGCTAAAGCAGAGGACTCTGTTTCAGTTCGGGCCCCCTTAGTCACATTTATAAAATGGCCATCTTCTGGAATGATATCAAAACAGAAAAAAAAAGAAACAAACGCAACCTTACAATTTTTATCAGTGTAGGCAGAACAATTAAGCTCTAAAGGAAAACCACACTAGAAAGATAATGTGATAGAAGCGTCTTTATGTGTAGTTTATTCATGTGGGAAACAGAAATCTAAGTATAGAAACCAGTGTTTTTCATTTACACTGAAGCATTTTTTGGTAAAAACGTGCAGTCAGAAGAACGTATCAAAAATTGCTCCTTGAGTTGGATTTTTTTAGTTTTTCTCAACAGAAGTATTGGGACTTTTCAAGAAGTGACAGAAATCTTTAAAGAACACATATAAACTCTTTCTGCATTAGAATATAAATTTTGTGGGTGAATACCCAAGGGTATTTTGAACATCTGTTGCTAATTATGCTGTTTATCGATTGTTCTTTTGTTCTGATGCACTTTATATAGAGACCAATTTTTAAGATTATATCATCCCCAGCCAAAGCTGTGGAGGTTTTTAAAATGCCCATTCCTTATTTTAAACCATCACTTAATGGTGCTGACGATATGTGCAAAAAGTCACACAAACAAATGTGCTCGAAATAATTACCATAGATGTTTCCATTTATAACATAAAAGTATGTTTCCATGTGTATATGTGTGTGATTATGGTTTGATGTGTGGATCAAGGGCATAGTTGACTAGGGGAGAGTTATATAAGTAGCACCTAAGGCTCATTTTGGGTTTTCTGTCACTGGTACTTGGTAAATATTTTATTGATTAGTTGACTTAAAATATGCATAACCCCAAACTACTAATTGGTCCTGAGGCTCCACTCTCTATCCTGTCCCAGAACTGAATTTATTTATTTTTATTTACTTTTTAAAGATTTTATTTGTTTATTTGATAGAGAGCTAGAGAACACAAGCAGGGGGAGCAGCAGGCAGAGGCAGAGGGAGAAGTAGGTTCCCTGCTGAGCAGGGAGTCCAATGCGGGACTCGACAGGACCCTGAGATCATGACCTGAGCCGAAGGCAGATGCTTAACCAACTGAGCCACCCAGGCACCCCTCAGAACTGAATTTACATGTAGTTGTAATTTCTACTTTCCTGTGAATGAATTGAAGTGATTACAGCCTCTTTTATCAGGACTAATTTTTCTTTTGTGTATGTGACTTAATGATTTTGGAACTATGAAAAGGTTGAGTCTTTTAGTTAAGTGGAGAAAATATAAATTTTAGATGCAAAGCCTTGGCACTTAATAATACTATTTAAATTATAATTCTATTGAGTTACCAAATATTTGGAAGTTCTATTTCTTGTACCTGGTAGGTGTAGACCTGTGCACCTATCGTTGTGGTTTCCAAGGGTGGAATGAACCTGAAAGTAAAATCAGACGCCTAAGCTGTGGTGGGATAATTTTTTTAAGTTACTTAATTGCTCTAGCCATTAGTTATATTGTGAAAATCAAATGAGGGAGAGAATACACATGCAAATTAAACACATATGTATAATTAATTTGCAAATTATAAAGTATGATCTAAATGTAAAATATCAGTGTTCATCCTAGTTCCTAAGATACTACACATTGTCATTTTATTGCAGTTAAAACCAAGTGATCCAAAAAGTCAGTGCTAATAAAATCCATTTCAAAAAATATTCACCGTAAACATTGGTTATAATACAAAGGTAGAAGGGAAGTTTATTTACTCAAAAGGATCTGTGTATGGGGCACCTGGGTGGCTCAGGGGGTCAAAAGGATCTGTGTATGGATATGGTCATCATTTGTCTTAGGTGGGCAGGATCATTAGCACTTAAATAAGCTAGTTCATCCTTCTGAAAGCTCACCAGAGGTCCTTCATTTTCTGCAGCTAGAAGTAAAAAAAAAAAAAAACCAAAAAACCCATATATGAATTGGCAAAAAGTTGCCAGTTTTCCTAGACAGAGATCTGGTTCAAGAGACAATCCCAATCTTGTTAAAGATGCTTCTGGAGATTGATTGTCACCACTGAGTTCCATGATTTGTGACCTAATGCCTGATCTGGGACCATGCTGAATTCCCTGCTCACATCCTCTCTATTCCAGCATGCCTTGGGCTCCAGGACTAGATGTCCCCCCGTACAGAGCCATGCTGTTGTATACCTCTAATCACAAAGGAATCATAATTTCATAGTGATCATCGAATCTGGTTTACATGTTCCAGTAGGTGTCATGTACCCAACTCTACGTTGCTGCCATGGGAAATATTAAAGATACAAACATGGCATGAGCTCTACCCTGAAAGATACAAACATGGCATGAGCTCTACCCTGAATCACATATCTCTGTCCAAATAAATACGTATGCATGTGTATGTGCATATATATGTGATCATCTCATTTTGATGAGACTAAACCTTCAATACAAAAAGAACTAGCATCTGTATGGTTACTTATTGTTTACGAAGACTTTCTCAACCATTTATTGGATGCCCACAACAATTGTGTTGCTACTCTCTGGGTAGGTTTTAGTCTTTTTTTTTTTTTTTTAATTTATTTGACAGAGAGAGATCCCAAGTAGGCAGAGAGGCAGGCAGAGAGAGAGAGGAGGAAGCAGGCTCCCCACGGAGCAGAGAGCCCGATGTGGGACTCGATCCCAGGACCCTGAGATCATGACCTGAGCCGAAGGCAGCGGCTTAACCCACTGAGCCACCCAGGCGCCCCAGGTTTTATTCTTATTATCCCCACTTTATATATGAGCAAACTGGAGAGTCAGGAAGTTTGACTCTCATGTTTGTCAGTACTCATGTTTCTCGGACCCCCAGAACGGTTGACTTAAGTGGCTCTTTGGCCGTAGTTTTATTATGTCTTTCTTCCCTGTCCTCGTCTCCTTCCCCCATGCTCTGTGTCGTTTGTTCCAGATTACCTACCTACCTCTCATCACGAGGTTAGGAGAATGGAACATATTTGGCCTTTCAGTCTTGTCTATACATTTACAAAACGCAAGATTCAAGGAAAGGAGAATGAATAAAAATGGAAACTTGGGACACTTTTTTTTTTAGTCCAAGAAAATCAATGTGTTTGACCGATCGTGTACCCTACATATGGCTGGTCACAAATTTTAGTGAAACAAGGCAATGACCCTTTAACTACTCATTGGAGTAGTGGGAAAATTCCCTAAATGATGAATTGCTAAAATCGGATGCTCCCCCGTCCCTTCCTGTGTTTGGAATCACTGGCCATTGAATTTGATTGAGAGTTACAGGTAAACCAGAGCAGAAGTGCATCGAGTGACTTTGAACCACACCAGATATCAAAGTGTTAGCTCTGCCACTTGACCTTGAATCCATTTCTTCCTCCCTCCCAACCCCCTTCCCTCCCACTTGCCTGCCCGCCCGCCTTCCTTCCTTCCTTCTGGCATTTAGTCAGCTCTGTGCCAGGCATTGTGCACAAAGGATACTCACAGGAGTATGAATACAGCACAGCATCTGCTTTGTCGACCCTCCCAGTGTCGTGGGTGATTCGGTGAGATGAACGGACAGCTCGGACTCCATGATGGGGGCTGTGATGGTGCTCTCACCCACAGTCACATGGAAGCGCGGACAGAGCGGCATGGGAGGTCCATGGCCGAGGATCCCATCATGAAAAACCTAGAGTTTCTTGCAAAGGAAATAGCATTTTATACTGAAGGCAATGGAAGCAATTAACATTTTTAACTCAGTGACGTCATTAAAACTGCATTTTGAAAAGACTAAAATCAGAACCTTGAATGAACTTCCATAGAGAAAGATTACTCTGTGTACTTTTGAAAACAACAGTGTTAGATTTCTGAGCGTTAAAGATTTCTGTATGAACTATGTCCTAAAATAGGACCCCACTTGCAGGCAAGTTCTCGGTAATTGTCAAACTTTTGAGCGATGAGGTGATAGGTGGAGTCCAGTCATTTGGTTAACTATATGTCACGATCTTTCAGAAACCTGAAATAACTTGTAGTCTCTCTGAAGATTATCAAAATATTGACATCCTGTAGACTTGGCCCAACTCTTTCCGTTCTGGAATTCTGATCTTGGAGCTGTTACTTCTGACTGGTAGATTCTTCTCGAGGCTACTTGATGAGTTAAGAAAGACTTTTGTGTATTGGGAGGAAATTGTTATATGAAAGCTGCTATAATTAGTATAATTCATATGTGCTTAAATGCTTCATCAAAATATCTTTTTCTACCTTTACAACAAGAATTTGAGGGAGAAGAGCAGAACATGACGCCAGTATGTTTTGTTTCTCTCTTCCCCCCTGTTGACCCTCCCTCCAACCCTAACCCCGCCTGCCTTCTGGGGGCCGGTTGCACATTTTCCCCTGCATCCCCCTTTATCTGCCTCAGCCAATCTCCAAATGAATGCATGTCTATCCTGGCCTTGGCTTTGACACTCTGGATATATTGATTAATAGTTGCCCTAAGCTCCTTTTAGCAAATCAAATTTTCACTTTTAGCAAGGATTTCGCCTCTGATTTATTCAGCAAAGTGAAATGCACTAAATTGACTTTGACATTCAGGGAAAATGGCTGAAAAACAAAGAGCAGAAGAAAGAGATATAAATTGTGTGGCAGCTGGAGACTTCAAGCATCAGAGAAACAGTTTTCTGTAGAATGCAGAGTAATTTAAAAGCACTTTTTAAACACGGAGAGAAGTGATGTCTTCAAAAAATTTAACTGCTGAGTTTTCTTTTTGAAGGAGGGTGTAAGTATTACTCAGCTCAACTCGAGAGTTTCTGGTACAAGACATTATATTTTGTAGATAAAAATAGCTATGTGATCCAGGATCGTTCGTATCAAAATTAGTTTATGAAAGTGGGGAGGTAACCTAATTACCTTGGAAAAGAAATATTCAAGAATAATCCAATACAAAATAGAATAGTAAACTCGAAAGTGCTAGTACTTTGTAGTTTTGTGTGTGTGTGTGTGTGTTTTGTAAAAAAAATACTTCGTCACCATAAGGAGAATTTGAAAAAATTTTGGATCACAGTCTCAGTAGAGAAAAGCCATGCAGCTTTGCACTTCTGTATGCCTTTTTCCCAAGAACGTCAGCTTTGGCTGTGTTCTTTTATGTGACTAAGCCAACCTCCTGCCTTGTCAGACCAAGGTTCAGTGAGTAAGGAACCATCAGGTTCAAGATACCAAGGGTGGTTTTGATGGGTAAAAGGAAGCAGAGCTGGTTGAAGCAAAGGAAGGGAAGTTGGGCTGAGCTCACCAGGAGCACTTGGGGAGGAATGGAAGGTGTGAGGCATTTCAGGAAATATTTGTTTGATACTGCGATCTAATAGACTGCTGGCTCCATTCTGTGGAGGGATCATCAGAGCAGAGAAAGGAGAAGGGGAGGGTGAAATCTGTGGCTGGAATCCAGTGCTCACTGACCTCTTTCCTGTTCACTGGGACTATTATTAACTGAAGTTGGGGTCCGCGTAGGCAAGGGGCTCTCCCTTCAGCTCTCTATTATTATTCTCTTTCCTTTCATTTTCTTTAAGTCTAATTTATTATTTTAAATGCTTATTTGAGAAAGAGAGGGAGAAGTGGGGTGGGGGCCGAGAGAAGGAGACCAGCAGACTCCCCGCAGGCCAGAGAGCCCAGCGTTCGGGGCTCCATCCCAGAACACTGAGATCATGACCTGAACCGAAATTAAGAGTCAGATGCTTAACTGACTGAGCCATCCAGGCACCCCGAGGTTAAATTTATTTTAAAGAAATCCAGAGTGACCCCAGCTCTTCATATCAGTGGCATTTTACACATCAGATGCCTTAACAGTGTCGCTGATCTGACCCTAGGCGTGTGGTTTCCCTAAAATCAAGTTGCTTCCTCCCCAGTTCCCACTTCCAAACATCATAAATGACTCTTATGTAATTAGAAGAATCCAATTAGAAGAACCTATCTAACCTGCCAAAATCACTTTAACTGACCAAAATTGCTAAGAAGTTTATGCTGTATGATCAACAGAAACTACCTCCATTTGTTTCTAAATACCCTGATATTTTTCTTAAGAAAAGTTTTCTTTTTCCCAGAAAAAAACACTACTTTTTTTTTTCTCTGAAGCAATCCACAACTTTTATTTTTTATTTATTTTTGCCACGTTATTTCTTCCCTCCAGCGAGAGTCAGGAATGATGTACAAAATACACAAAGTCCACATTAAAGGAATGTTAGCTTACATTTCGTATGTGGATATCTTATGGTGCTGGGCAGTATTAGTATATGAATTAAAAAGTGCTAGTACATGTTATTTAGTTAAAGAGGAGGATCTAGTGGATAAATATCACCCCTTGGTAATTCTGAGAGTCGTAGTCAACTTAATTAATCCCCAAATTTTGCCAGTCTCTACGAACCACAAAATTTTGCTTCCAGTACAGAAATCATATTTCCGTTGCCAGAAATGGGCATTAAGCCCTGACTGCAAATTGTTAATATTAGCTCAAGAAAGGGAAAGGACCGGTTTCTTCAGCTGGATTCAGACGAAGCGAGAGGGTGACTGGATGTCCAGGTCAGCACCCTCGCACGTCTGGTTTCGGAGTCATCGGAGCCCAATTAATAAATACTATCACTCCAGGGGTGTCTCCAAAGAGCGGCTCCCTCGTCTCTGTGTGAAGGAGGCTTCACATCTGCTTAACCTACATTAGGAAAGGATTAATTACCTGAAGTGCGGGGCCCCTCAGCCAGTCAGCACGTTTGTGCTCGGGCACATGGTGGCCTCGGCTGAGGAGGGAGACCAGAGAAGGAGCAGCTGGGAGATCATGGAAAGACTGGCTCCTCCCGATGTGGTCAGCACTTTATGGAAAAAAGAAAAAAAAAAGGTCCATCTGTACTTATGCTTGTGATTTTCTGTGTCACGGCAGAGCCCAGTGGCAGGGTATCTTCAACACAGATCCACACACCTGAGAGAGGAGTACATTCCCGAAGGTTCTTTGACCTCCGTGTGTTACTCAGATTAGCCTTTTGTGTAAAAACACAGAGTAATTGTTGGTAACACTCCAGATTTATTTCTGTGAGTGGCTGTTTTTTTGCAGTAAATGGTTTCATGATAGACTTTACCCAGGGTTTTAAAAATACGCTTGTTTATTCAGGAACATGCCAGGAGGAATCTTTGTGACACACTTTAAAAAAAAAAATCAGAATACTGAATAATATTGGAGAGAGACCTCTTTCCCCCCAAAATTAATTATGGGATGACAGTACCACAGTGGACCTTAGAGATCATTTGGTCAAACTTTGCATTTTAATTGCATTTCATTTACTAGACTGTAGTGGGCGGTGTGCCCTCTTTGGGGTTGGAGACCATGATTCAAATTCTGATTTTGCTGTATACCACGAACTCTGGGTGTTTATGCATAGGATGGAGTAATAAGGCCAACTTTATAGGTTGCTAGGACGATTCTGTGGGTTAATATTTGTAAAGTGCCTAATCCTATCCCTTGCTTTTAATTGTAAGTGTTCAGTGAATGTTAAATGCCTTTACATACAAATTCACTCTTGGATAAAGACACTTATGACCAGGAAAACTGAATGAGTTACCAAGAGTAACAAAGCTAGTCAGTGACAGAGTTGGGACTAAAACTCAAGTCTTTTAGTTTCCAGTTGGGCATTACTGATATCTGTCATTGTCACTACCAGTTTTTAGAAAAAAATATGCATCTTTATACAGAATATTAAGTATTAGCAGTTATCATCTTGACTTTATGTCTCTTCTACATTATACCACATTATATTACATAATGTAATACATTTACGTGTATTTATTTGGACATACATTTCTCGAAAATAGATTAGCTGTGAAAATGTTACGGAAGAGTTCTTGTGATATATTTTTAAAGTGAATACTCCAAATTAGAAGCAATACACCTATCTTTTGTTATTCTTTAATAAAACCTGGGTATAATATCTTGAATATATCAGAGCAAACACCTTTCTGAAGGATTATTAATATATAGGTATGGCTGGTAATACTTCTATAGCACCCAGGGGGATACAGTAGAGAAAAATCCCTAACTGAAGCTGGAGGAGGGAAAGCATGTCCCACAGGCCAGAGTGGCTCAAGGTTGCTCAGTGGAGTATCTTAAGAGCATAAGGATAAAATACCATGAATACGTAGGTGGGCCTTCTTTATAAAGCATCTTTGAATATACTTCTCTATAAATACTGATGCCATCTTTGAAAACAACATCTCTGACAGATCAGTATATGACGTTGGGTTAAAATTCACTTGTGGATAATCCACAGGGGCTCATTGATGTGGGTAGTTATCTGACCTGTTACACTCAGTGAGGGTTTCAGGTTTGAGCATCTCTATAATCGCCATAAAACTTTAACACG
Source organism: Mustela putorius furo (assembly GCF_011764305.1). Taxonomy (NCBI): domain Eukaryota; kingdom Metazoa; phylum Chordata; class Mammalia; order Carnivora; family Mustelidae; genus Mustela; species Mustela putorius. The sequence goes on along the minus strand of NW_025421402.1, from coordinate 15,781,583 downwards.
AACTTCCAAGGTACTTTGACTTTTTTAGAATAGAATTATTATTTAATTTGAATCTGACTATAATGTGACTGTATGGTTGAATAAATTTTATATGGGCTGAGAATGGGTGATATGTTATCTTCAGAATATCAACTCTGATAATATTTGGGATATCCGAATGTGGTAATAAGCTCTGTAAATTCAGTTCAACTTTCCCCTGAACTCTTTGTAATATTCAGTTGCCCAACAAAAATAGTGTGTGTAATATATTTTTATAACAGACTAATACTTATTCACATGTGCACTGAACAAAACCATCTATGTTGGAGGCCTCCTTGCTAGCTGATTGGCCTGATACCATAGTTGGGAGTCTTGGGAGTCTGTCTTTGTCATTCTCGTATGACTATGAGGCAGATTTGATCTCCTATCAAAACCTCTTTTGAATTTTTTTTTTTTCCTTTCGGATTTTTCTTTCAAGAGTGTTGCTTTGCAACTCATTCAGGATCATAGTTTACATTTTTCTGTCACACATGCTCAAGAGTTCTGAAGAAATGTTTTGAGAATGAGCTAAGCCAGATGGCAGCCATGCCTCCTGGCCCTGTATTTCAGTGTCTTCCCCTCCACAGCTCTCTGTCCCTGGGTTCTGCATCGGTGGCACCTTGTGGACGACACTGAGGGCCAGTGGCTCCCTGAAAGGATTCTTCTACTGTTTTCCAACTATATAGGTGGCGTTGTTCTGAACGCATTTAGATTTTAAATGGCCAAACTACCTCAGGAGTGGAGTGTCTTTATGGAAAGAGTCCTGCCTGCTGCATTAGGGAGGGTGGCTGTGTTTTTGCTTTGAGAAAGGGTTCTTCATCTCCCTTGACATCATCTGGGAATATGGAGCTGATTTCGGGCCGGAGCTCCGCTCAGGATGATTGAGGTCGTGTTGCATCTCCTGCCGTTAACTTTTGTTCCCGTCTGCGGCAGCACGATGCGGAGGTGTGGGCTCCATGTTGCATCCACACTTGGCTTGTTATCCTCTTATCAAGCTCTTCGCATCCCTTTGTTTATTTGAGGCGACAGGAAGACTGTGTAAAGGCTGCTTAGTCAGGGATATCAGCCTTGTTGGCAGGGGAGTGATTGCCAGTTGAAAAACAAGGCATTATTGCTCATTTTTTCCCTCTTATTAGTTTGATTACATTTGCAAATCAAATCAATCCATCAGACATGATCAGGCCTCGTCCGCATTTTAAGGAATAGTAATCTCCGTCTAATAAGATGCAAATGTGTCACATCGGTAAGTAACCAATAAATCATCGTCTTGTCTTTGGCAATCATTAAATATCAGAACCAACAGTCAATTTTTAGTATTTTCAATTTGCGATATGCCGCTGGAATATAAAGATAGATGGACGTAATTACACAAACCAAACACTATTTCAGTTCATTCCAGACAGCAAATTTAGTGGAAGGTATAACTGGCTTGTCATCACACTACATTATTCCTAGCAGTTCATGCAAAGTTCACAGACGAGCTTCAAATGGACATCGCTTTTTTTCAACTTCTAACAACGTCCCTACAATGGCAAGCAAACTTTGATGTAAGGACTTGAACTGACTTCCACGCGGCTGTTGCAGTCAGATGCCAAGAGGACAGGAGACATATGTCTCTCCCATCAGAAACCCCTGGCAGTGCCAGCTCCAATCTCCTGGATTTTCTATTAAAAAGAAAATGAACTCACAAACGTAAAAATAAAGGAAAACAAACACACCCAAGAACTCTTCCGAGGCTCTATCCCGTCTTCATCTATTTTGACAGAAAAGTCTCTCTCGGGGTGGGAACGGAGCAAAAACTTTTCCCTTTCTGAGTTTTATGCTTTTAGAGCTTCTCTGTTTGGGCAATATATTCTTTTCACTTAAGCCATCCTCTGTGAGGTTGTGCACGTTCTCAGCGCCCTGATTCGGCCAGGGAAGAGAGTGGGTGTTAATTTTTGGCACAATGCTGCAATGTTGACAGATATAAAAAAAATGTTATAATTCAGAAGATGAGAAATGAAATTGTTTGGCTTGAGTCACTGATCTGAATGCCTTTTCCCAAATTACGCTTCGCAACTCAGTATCTTCCAATGAACGGTGATGACGGCCTGTTCATTCATTCATTCACTCACCCATTCATTCATTCACAGGCACTGACTTCTCACACGTGCAGGATCCTCCCCACCTCTCTTGGCTCCGTTTATCTCAGTACCGTCAATATTCGTGCTTTTCTATCCTTTTCCAATAACACCTCTTGTCTGTTTCTTTTTTTCTGAATTCTAGTACAAAGAGCCCTTTTAAATCATTGATTTGATATTTAAAATTTGCAATACTTCTTCCTTTGATTTTTGTTTTTTACCTTAGCCTCACCTAGTGACTGACATCACTTCTGTTCTTTTGCTTTCTTCTCGGCAAAGGTTCCTTGCCTTCTCCAGTGTAAGTTGCTAAGTAGGACGTGAAGAACGTATTTACATGACCTCAGTGCACCTGCCTCTTTATTTCGGTAGCACTTCCAGTCATCATTGACTGATTCCAGTTTGTCTTGACAGATTTATCATACTCTTTATAGTTAAAGCTTAGAGCTCAAGATTTGGCAAAGCCAACCCTCTGGCTCGCTAGAGTCTCTTATTTGCAGTGAGAAAAGCAAACTCCGGAGTATTATTTAATAAAATCCATTATTTAAAATTGATAAAATTACATTTCTTTTTTTTTTAAGATTTTATTCATTTATTTGACAGAGAAAGTGAGAGCATGAGCAGAGGGAAGGAGCAAGGGGAGAGGAAGAAGCAAGCCCCCCACCAAGCAGGGACCCATTGGGGTCCCAAGACCCTGGGATTATGACCTGAGCCCAAGGCGGATGCTTAACCAGCTGAACCACCAAGGCGCCCTAAAGTCAAATTTTTGACAGTATTACTAATTTGTTTTAAAAGTGTTGGGTACTTTACCCTAACCTAATCACTCTGCTAGGGGGAGGGATATAAAAGTAAACCATATAGTTATAGTCACAATCTATTGGGGAATAAAAACAAACAAGCAGTTACTCCACTCCAACTTGAGGAATCACAGGTTTCCTAAAGCCTCAAAGGCCTTCTGTGTAGAAATCCGGGGAAGACAGATTTAGATTAGTGGTGTTTAGATGTTTTAGTTAAGCCTTAGCTTCCTTCTGCTGGTGAAACCAATAGTGTAGGTTAAACAGCCCCGTGTTCAATACCTCTGCCCCATTTGTTAGCAGTCCGGAGGAACACCATTCATTGAAAAATGAAGAACATTCTTTCAGATTTTAAGAAATTGTAATACAGGGGTTGGCTTAGATTTGGGTAAAAAAAAAAAAAAAAAAAAAAAAAAAAGGCCAGGGGCTTCAAAGTTAGACTCTGGAAACACCCAATTGCTTGAGGTGGCGGTCAGAAGAGCTTCCCATCGGCACACTCAGCCTCTTCAACACGTCGCATGTGTGCCTGCTGGCCGGGCACGTGGGCAGGCACAATGCACCGTCACCTTATGAAAACAATGTTAGGCTGCTTCTGCACCTCCGTCACCCTATCCTCTCACAGTTCATAGATTCCCAGCCTTCCTCTCCTTTCTGTAAAGCTGCGGTGGGTTTTTTAAATGCGGCTCCGGTCTTTCCAGGTGGTGGTTGCGCCAGCCAGCCTGTGTAGCTCAAGGAACCCCATCCACGGCAGCACTTGCCAGGAACCCCTTTGAGCTGCAGCTGATGAAAGCCATACAGCTCACGCCTTTGAAGCTTTGTACCAGAACCTTCTGCTCTCTCTAACCGATTTACATACCACCATGGTATGTTTAATTTGCTTTTTCATCAAATCAATAATGGGTCTAATTGAAAAAATTGGCAGTGCTACGTGCAACCTAACTACGGCTCTCGATGTTTGCCGGCTAGAGGCAATGTCGTGCAGCTCTGTGTCAGACACCTGTGTTATTGGTGTGCTCCTGCGACTAATGCGCACAAAAACAAACATTAATACAGGTGGAGCATCTGCACCAATTGATCACTATGCTATGAGAATTAATCACCTGGCTTTCAGCTCGAAGAATAAAATTTACATCTTTAATGTATGAAATGGATTAACACACACGCTTGCACCATCGACTTCGGGCAGAGCTCAGCGGGCGAGCCCATGCCGTCCCCTTCGGCTGTGTTCCTCTGGACGTTCGGACCTGGGCATGTACATTCAGGGCCAGGTTTCAAGCACCGGAGAGCATCTTTTTAGATCTTAGAGCTGATCCCTTTTTGAGTCAATGGTGATTGGAAAATATTGGGTAAGTATGAGTCAATGTAGGGGACTAATACTTTGAACTCTGTAAATCTCCCTTCCAAAACTGTCCGATGGTGCTCTCAAGGTTGAGTTTGATTCTCTCATCCCAATCCAGGATGGATTTGGGCAGCTGCATCATTGTTATGGAGCTCTGTTCGTTGAGCACTGGCTGGGTACCAAGTCCAGTGCTCACTGTTTTATGTACCTCATCTCATTTATTCTTCGGATCAGCCCTACGACTGTGAGTTGCCTCTGACATCACTTTATAACTGAGAAAATTAGATCTCAGAGGAATCAAAACAACTTGCCCAAGCTCCCAAAGCTAGTACAGCAGAGGAGATGAGATTTAAATTCAGATGTATTGGATTCCAAACCTTGATTTTTATTTACAGTGCTAACACAAATTCCTGATATGGACTAGTTCTTTTGTTTTAAAGTTCCAACTTGATTTTTTGTTGAGCACAAGGGGGTCTTAAAACCTTTTGCTGGCATGGCAGAACTTAGAATTCATTGGTGTGTCCCAATCACATTGATATGATGGTCGTTGCAGGACTGGCTACATAATTGGTGGGGTCCAGTGCAAAATGAAAACGCAGAATCCACTGGTAAAAAATTATTAAGAATTTCAGGATGGCAACAACAGAGTATTAAACCAAGTCTGGCTCCCTGGGTGGGTCACATTCCGAAGAAGTGGGCCTGGTATTGCCATGACAGATGGAAATTTTGCGCAGGGACAAGTTTCACAAATCGAGGAATGTTTCTTCAAGTCGGTGTGTGATTAGGTGAGGGAAGATGCTACAGAGACCAAGACTAGCTATTTTGTTTCTTTCTTTTTTTTTTTTTTTCAAAGATTCTATTCATTCATTTGACAGACAGAGATCACAAGTAGGCAGAGAGGCAGGCAGAGAGAGAAGAGAAAGCAGGCTCCCCGCTGAGCAGAGAACCCGATGCGGGGCTCCATCCCAGGATGCCGGGATCATGACCCGGCCAGAGGCCCTAACCCATTGAGCCACCCAGGCGCCCCAAGACTAGCTATTTTCGATACCATCATTCTCAACAACTAGTCATTCATTTAGGAAGAAAAAATGTCTTTCTTTGCCCCTAAGTGGTGTTTCTCACCCAGGGGTCATTTTGCCTCACAGGGAACATTTGGTGATGGCTGGAGACATTTTGGTGGTTGTAGTCAGGAAGGCAGCAGGGAAGGAGCAGCATCTGGTGGGTGGAGGCCTGGCAGGCCTGGGAGGCTGCATTATTCCGTCATTCTGTGCCTCACAGTGCAAGACCCCCTCCCCTGCTCCCCAACAAAGACTTATTCAGCCTAAAATGTCAGCAGTGCTGAGAAACCTGTCGTAAACTCTCATCTTCGTAAGGTTTGTGAGTTTAGTATTCAGTTTTGCAAATCTTATAAATGCATACATAAATAAATATGGTAGCTTTATTACTGAAGAGAAGGCCTTCTTCACAAGCCACCTTCATCAACCAGATCAATAAATATTTATTGGGCAGCCAAGGTGCATTTGCTCCAGCACTTTGTGGCCAAGCTGTAAGTTTTATCTTTGGTATTTAAAAATAAAACGGAAGGAAGGTTAGTGAACTCTGAAAAGTGACTGTGGCACATTTGAATTAAGAGCTTTCTTGGAAATTTCATAGGAGATATTTATTATGGGACTAATTACATATTCACATATAATGGAGAGAAAGGAGCCGTTGTAGCACATCGAGTAAGCAATATGCATTTTAACAGATATATAAATATGTATTTATTCATCAAACAGAAACATTTTCTTAGTTATTTGGATGTAAATAATGTTTATAAAAATTTATAAACATTAACTGATAAATGTTCTAAGCACTCAGGTAGATGCTATGTATATTTAAAGACATTTGAATTTTTGACAGATCTTTTATATGAGATTATACAGATAGCATTAGAATAATTCTAAAGATGTTAATATTAGTCTGGACATGCTTAGAATTGGTGAGCTGCGATGGATATGTCACAAGTTAGTCAATGAGTTGTATAAAGTTTATATAAAGTCATTGTATGTGAAAAACATTGCTACATTGCATAAATACTTTGGTAATTATTCATAAACCTGTATGAGGCTAGATAATTCAATGCTTTTGGCATTTTCTAATTCTTAAACTCCAATCATTTAAGAGGAAAACCCGATGAAGCATAATAACCAGATTTTTACACAGAACTTCCATATCAATACATTTTATGTCACTATCTTTCAACTCAGTTTCTCTTCACTTTAGGGATAATATGTCAACTTTCGAGCACCCTAGAGCATAAATGAAAAAGAAAACAGAAAAAATAATTCTGGGTAGCCTCCAAACTTACCATAATTGTGAAGTCCCTCAGCCATAGGGCTACTTACACTCCTTTGAACCATTCCAGCTAGCTTACTCTTCTAGCACAACAACTCTGAGGAGAGACTGATGCCCAGGGGACTCCCAGGGAGGACAGCGGTAGAAAGTAAGAGTCTGCATGCGAAACTGTGAACTGCAGGTCGGGTTCCTGGAAGCCTAGAATGGGAGGCTGTGTAACGTGGGTTTGGGCAGCCCCACTTCCTCAAGCCCCTCTCAGGGCAGCTCAGCGCAATTTGGATGATCCAACAGTCCTGAGTCATCAGGAAAATTAAATATGTATTTAATAGACATAGTTTAAGAGGACTGAGAAATACGTAATCATTTTAAAGGACTCCATCAAAAATAGCTGAAATCTTTAGAAATATTTTGGAGTTTTAGAGAATGAAATTTGCCTACGTGAGATGCCACCATCCTTTCCAAGTCTGAATCAGTATGACTATCAGTGAGATGATAATAATGACAATGGTTGTCATTTGCCTAGGGATGCTCAGGTTACAACAGGATTCCCAATAAATTTGATCCTTACTTGCATTTGACACCTACAACATCCCTATGAGGTTGTTATACTCACCCTCTCATTTTGTTCAGATCAGGGAACCAAGACCCAAAGATGAAGTGATTTTCTCCAAATTCACAGTTGACCCTGTATGCATATCCATCTCCTGAATGGTATTGCTTGGGTAATTGCTGTTCACATTTTACAAGATATTTAAATTCAAATGATCAAGTTTCTGTTATTTTGACATTTGAAACAATTTTTCAAGATTTTATTCATCTTCACATATACTGAACATAAACACAAAAATGACAACTTCTGTGCTCTATTTTTTTTTAATTTATTTATTTTAGAGAGAGAGTGAAAGGGGGCAGAAGGAGGGGGAGTGAGAAAATTCTCAAGCAGATTCCGGGCTGAGCACAGAACCCAATGCAGGGCTCAATCCCAGGACCCCAAGATCATGACTTGAACCAAAATCAAGAGTTGGATTTAAATGGCTCTCTGTCTCTCTCTCTCTTTTTTTTTTTTTTTTAAGATTTTATTTATTTATTTGACAGACAGGGATCACAAGTAGGCAGAGAAGCAGGCAGAGAGAGAGGAGGAAACAGGCTCCCTGCTGAGCAGAGAGCCCGATGTGGGGCTCGATCCCAGGACCCTGAGATCATGCATGACCTGAGCGGAAGGCAGAGGCTTAACCCACTGAGGCACCCAGGTGCCCCTGAATGGCTCTATCTCTTCAAAAGATACACAAGTGACTTCACTTGTCACTATGATGTTAAGTGTGAATGGAATGCTACAAATTTTGGAATGGTGTAAAAATACTGTTCAATGGACGGTGAGCACTATATTTTTGTTCATAAACTGAGAGAAAATACTGCAAATGTAATCATAGTTTTTTTAAAATTTTATTTATTTATTTGAGAAAGAAAGAGTGAGAGAGAGAAAGCATGAGGCAGGGGAGGGTAAGTTGGAGGAGACTGCCCACCAAGCAAGGGGCCCTATGCCAGACTCGGTCCTGGGCCTCCAGGATCATGACCTGAGCCAAAGATAGTTGCTTAACCACCTGAGCCTACCCAGTAATCATAGCCACTAAATAATCATAGTTTTGATAGGCAATGGACACAAATGATATAATGGTAGTAATACATATTGAAGTGCATGCATCTCCAACCCAGAATTTTAGCAGTAAGTCTCCAAGAAGCTACAATTAGACTTTAGTATTGAAATAATAGAACAAAATTAGAAGCTTGCTGGAATGCTCATGTGATATAAACCAGGATTGCCAGGATGGTTTTGCAGCCTTGAGGCTCAAGAAAGTTATTTGCTGACTTTTTTAGAGCTTCCGGGGATTAGTAGAGTTCTCAAAGAAATGTCCCAGATGTTTGTGCTAAGGACTACTTCATAAGGAATCAAAAAGAAGTGCATCATTTCATTCCTTGAGTAAAGAGCTTGAATCTTACAGAGGTGATTAAATAAGAAGTCTCACTTCTGGGCGGAGATAAGAAATAGGACCAGAAAGAGGAAGGAAAATGAACATCAGTGGGATGTGAGCATGAGAAGGGATTTCCTTTGCAAGTAGCGTAGAAAAACTAGGAATCGACCAACCAGGATTAGTAGTAGAATCAGAAAACTCCCGGCTCCCCACCTCCAACAAAACACACATAGTAAAATCATGCAATGTAGAGTATATCCAGCTCTTGAAGACTCCCAAAAGAGCATGTTTTATGTACCCCTGGGGATAAAAATATATGTTTATAAAGAATAAAAAATTAAAAAAAAAAAAGAGAGCATGTTTTACGTAAATTTGTTACCAGGAAATGGGCCTGGGTGAGGCTCCCAAAGCTATGGATGGAAAGGAAAAAAATTTAAAAACCCCAAACTTGGTTGTTGACACTCCCAGGAGCCTGGTCTGTAATGATGCTCAGGAATCCCGAGAAGGTTTGGTATGATGGGTTTTAGGGTAAAGATAAATGGACTGCTTGAGAAAAGCTACAGGTTTGGCTAAGAGATTCTGGCAGGATTTTGGTCTAAAATGGATTACAGACATAGAATAAAGTAAAATTTTTTAAAAAAAGCATATTTGAAATCCATATCTTGACTTGGCTTGAGAGACAGGAGAACTCAGAGCTTATCTTCCAGTCCCAGAACTTAAACTTACGGCCAGGGAATATAAGGTAGCTGATCACAGAAATAACCCAGCAGACTCACAACAAGTCTCCTTCACTTAAATATCATTATTTTCCAAACTTATTATTAAACAGAAGTTCACACTCCATAATGTGTAACAACATACGGGAGATGATAATGCCGTTGGCTAAGAGATAACATTTAGCTCTCAATCCTTCTGTGGTCCTATTGAATTTGCCTGTTAAACTCTTGGTGTAATTAAAGCAGATAGGAGCATTCCTACATTTTGTTGCAAATTGATATGATCTCCTTTGTCTGTGATCTAAGTGAGATTGCCCTGTAGTTTTTAATTTAGCAGGTTAAGAAGCACAATTAAAATATCATGAAAAAGATCATAATCAGAAACCGTCTTTTGGGTTGTCCCTGCCAAGTTGATAAAGGGATCGGTGTATTTAATAATTACCTCCTTTGCTGTACATTTGTTCTATTTGTGGGCTGAAGTGTTAATAAATACCTTGCTCTATTCCAGTGGGAAAGTAGGCTTGCCACCTAATTAATAAAACTTGGAAGAATACCTAGGACATTGAACCATATCTTTCTTATTAGTGCTGCCTGCCTCAAAAGAGAATCCCTGTCTCCTTACCACATGAGTAAATGTCATCTTCCTGGGTTATAAAGGAACCTCTCGAAAAACTGCCGGTTTTCAATAGGAATGAAAACGCAAATTCTTTGATGGCCTTTTTCTTTCTTTCTTTCTTTCTTTTTTTTTTTTTTAAGAAATAATTCAACCGTTGAATTTTAAGTAGCAAAAAATCCTAATCAAGCACAACAGACCTTACTCTAAGGAACATAACCTTAGTCAAAGCTCCAGAAAAAGAAAGGTTCTTATTGAGATATAATTGGCTTTGAATTAGTCTTTATTTCTAGCTATTGTTTGTCCCGTAGTTCAGTTGCTCAAGCACCTTCTAGGCCTTGATCCTAGAAAACTGAAACTGAGGTTAGCGTGTAGCGCCATTGGATCTGCATTTTCCTGTTAACTTGTAAGTGCCAAGTTACCTGTGACTGTTTTATTTTTATTAAAATTGAACTCACAAATGGAAAGTTTGAAAACACACTATTATTTCAAACAGGATATTGAGTGATATAGGCAACGTGCTCTTGTGAGCTTATATATTTAATGAATATTTATTGGAGTGCCTACTTCGTGGTAAAAAAAAAATACACCATTCGAGAAATAAAGTCCTTTCCCTAGCCTTGTGTCAGCTTCAGTTGCAGGCTTCACTTATGAGTCTGATATCACACCTTTTTGTTCTAATTAAAAATATGTAATAAAGGAAAAATATGTGTAATATATCATCTATAAAATTTTTCTCTGCATAGAATAGGGAAGTTGGTCCCCACTTCATTAGATATGAATCATTGAATCCACTGGCTTTGCTGAGATTCTTGAGAACATGAGAATTGGAGTATCTGAATTCTTTTTTTTTTTTTTAATATTTTATTTATTTATTTGACAAAGAGAGAGATCACAAGTAGGCAGAGAGGCAGGCAGACAGAGGGGGAAGCAGGCTCCCCGCTGAGCAGAGAGCCTGATGCGGGGCTTGATTCCAGGACCCTGAGATCATGACCTGAGTCGAAGGCAAAGGCTTAACCCACTGAGCCACCCAGGCACCCCACAGTATTCTGTGGGTTGTGTTAATAAGAGAGAAGGCTTATAAGGCTGCCTCTTTTTTAGTTCTATGATAAGGTGAAATTAGGAAAGTACATCAATTCTACATGCAATGTGGCCAGATAATATATCCTGAAATGCTTAGAGAAGGGAAAATGCATTCTATTTTGAATTTCTTTATTCAATTATGGTATTTTTTTCTTGTTTCTAATTTTACTTTATGTATTCTTCCAACCTAATTAAAACTTAAAATAACACTTTTAAACTGCTCTTTAGAGGGCAGATTGAAGAAATATTTTGGAAATAAAAATTTGGTATGTATTTCTCAAATCTCAAATTGAGTTAATTGGTCTTCCTTTGCCCTGAAATGGGAATAGAAACTAATGCATTTTGAACACGTTCCATTAAAAACCTGTACAATTTGCCATATGAATTTGTGCTAAGCATATTGATGTTCTTCCTTAAATTCATATATTCAAGTATTTTATAAAACACATATTCTGTGTGAGGCTCTGCTAAACACTGGTGATGTAGCAGTGATCAAAAGTGACAAAAAAAAAAAAAAATCCCTACCCTTGTGGAGTTCAAACTCTAGTAGAGGAGACAGAAAATATGCATAGGAGAGACTGAATGTGCAAATGTCCTGAGGCAAGAGTGTGCTTGAATATGCCAGGAATAGTAAGGATGCTCAACTAGTTGGAATAGAATGCCCTGGAGACAGGGCAGGGTGGGAAAGAAGAGGGCCACTGACTGTCCGAGAGTTTCAAATGTATCTTTATTTATTTATTTATTTATTTTTTTAAGGGAGGGAGGTGAAGGGGGAGATGGAGAGAGAGGATCTTAAGCAGACTCCCCTCTGAGCACAGCCCGTCCTGGGGCTCCATCCCACAACCCTGAGATTGTGACCTGAGCCAAAATCAGATGCTTACCTCACTGAGCCACCCACATGCCCCTCAGATGTATCATTTTGTTTAATCGCCTATGCATTAATATTGTCAATGATCAACCATATTGGAATTTTATACTTTCAAATGAAATTAGGGATATACTCTCTTTTTTAAAGGCTTACGTAAAATATGTGAAACAAATTCATTCAATAAATTGTCAACAAACATATTTTAGCCATTATTTCATATGGCATGACCAAAAATGTCCCTGTTGACTATATCTTTTCTTCTCCCCCCCCCCTTTTTAAAGATTTTATTTATTTATTTTACAGAGAGAGAGAGACCACAAGTAAGCAGAGAGGCAGACAGAGAGAGAGGGGGAAGGCTCCCCGCTGATCAGAGAGCCAGATGCAGGGCTTAGTCCCAGGACCCTGAGATCATGACCTGCGTCGAAGGCAGAAGCTTTAACCCACTGAGCCACCCAGGCGCCTCCCCCACCTTTTTAAAAAGAGTTATTTATTTATTTGAGAGAGAAAGAGAGAGAGAGAGAGAATATATGCACAGGGGGAGGGGAAGAGAGGGAGAGGGAGAGAATCTCAGGCAGACGACCTGCCTAACTTGGAGCTCATGGTGGGGTTGATCTCACGACCCTGAGGTCGCAATCTGAGCTGAAACTGAGTCGGTTGCTTACCCGACTGAGCCACCCAGCCTCCCCCGACTCTATCCTTTCTTATATCTGAGGAGCAATCCCTCCAAAGATTTGAGGTTAGACTTTATTTCTGCAATTAGAATGGTTATCCTATGGTTTCCTATACTATATTTGGAATGTTGAACATATATTATGGGAAGTGAGTAAACTTACCAAAATCCACTTTGAACATATATCGTAACAACAAATGTTTAAGTCCCACCGTTATCGATCAGAGTGATTGCTCACTGATGTGAAACGTCTAACACAATGGGGGAATTTGTTTTCCTAAGGGCTGTCAGCTTTCTCATCTTTTAAGTGGGCCTTGCGAATAAGATAATTTTTAAAACTGCTTCCTGGGCTTGTAGCCTATGCTCTTACGGACCTCATTAACTAAACACCTGGTAACAGGATCACACTATGGCATTTAGCTTTCCAAAGTTACCTTGAAACGGTTTTGCTGTTAATTGGGTGCCTGGCGTGCTGGAGAATTAAACCCAAGAATGTGGAGCAGTAGCTTGGTGTTAAACTGGGCAACAGGATGAGAGGGCCCTTTTCAAAGGTTCTAGTGTGTTCCTTTTGGACTTGGGGCTGCATTTGCTCCTTTTTCACTCTCAAACTCATCCAGCTTCCCAGGCTTTATCCTCTGTTCCCCTTGAGGAATTATTCAGCTGCCAGCGTCACCTCTAACTGGGCGGCAGCATTGGGAACTCTTCCCTGTGTTCTGATCTCCAACCTTTAGAGCAGAGAGTGGGACCCGTGAGGGGCAGGAGGGTTAGCAGCCACAACCTCACTGCAAGCTCTGAGCACTTTCCCTTCCCACCAGTCAGTTATTTATTTCCTTATTTTTTAGATTTCCTAAACATGGATTATGACCAGTTAGGTCCTTGACACCTTGCACGTACGGGGCATACACGTACAAAATAGCTCGCCAAAAATTGCTGTTTGTCTCTCACTGGGGATGCAAAGATGCATGAGTGGTTTGATATCGTAGAAGAGGCAGTGACTTCAGCTGTGCCAAGGCAATGTCATCGTGGAAATAGGGCAATGTTGTGGGGGAGAAAGCAGGTGAGAAGGAGTATCCCTCTCCCTAGGGTTCATTAAAGAAATGCTTATAGAAAAATATTTCAAATATAGATGGATAGTTTTCACTCGCCCTGTGGAGAGGAAGGGAAAGGCATCCCAAGCAGACTTGGAGAAATTCAAAAGCACAGAAGTACACTCTCATGTGGCCTGTTTGGGGAAGGAGTGGTTCATGGTTGGGACATAGGAAGAGAACCGTGTGTCACGGTGGTCAAATGACAGGCTCTGGACTCAGATGGTGCGGGTATAAATCATGCTGCTGGGACTTCTAGCCATGTGACCTTGAGCGGGTTTGCACCTCAGTTTCTTCTGTGTAAAATGGCAAAGAGACGACTACATGCTCCGTGAGGATTTAGTGAGAATTAAATGCTTATAGTGCCTCGCTGCTCTCTCCCACCTGGCCATCTTTTTAAAATGCAAGTCAGATTCTGTTTCCTCTTTGCTCAAACCCCCAGTGGCTTTGCATCTCTCTCAGAGTAAAAGCTGCAAAAGTTTGCAAAAACTCATGAACCTTTGTGCCATGTCCACGCCACAAGATGCGGCCAGCCCCATCTCCTTCTGTCCTCCCACCGCGCTGGCCTCTTCGCCATTCTCAGAACCTCGAAAAGAAGGCGCCTTTCAGGAGGTGGATCTTTGCCATTCCCTCTGCCTGTGTGCCTTTCCACACAGAGATGCCAGGCTCGCCCTCCCACCACCTTCAGATCTCTGGATCCCAGGATCCAGCCTTAGGGCGGTTTTCCTGGATGGCCCTGATGAAAACTCCAGCACCTTCCTGGTGCCTGTTTTCTGCCCTATTTTGTGGAGACTTTTTCCAAAACACTACTGTAATTTTACTTTTATATTTTTATTCATTTGTTTTCTCCGCCTGCCAGTGCTTTGTCCCGTGGGTATCTCTCATGCCTGGTGCATGACGGACACATGGTACGTGGAAGAGCTTAGCATGCCGCCTGGCACAGTGTAAGCCCTGAACGAATTGTATAAATGTTTACCAGCCCCATCATTCCGAACAAGAAATAGAGAAAGGAAAATGGACCCATTTTCAGTAGGATTCAGTACACCTCACAAAGAGAAATCCAGAGGAGCCTAGTACAGGTGATCTGTAATCTAGATCCAGGAGGGGTCCGATCCAAGTCGGGACGACCATGAGTTGGGTTCAGGTAGAAGATCATGGAGGGCTGAGGTAGGCAGTGGGGCTGGAAATAAGAAGTGCAACTAAGGGATATTTCATAGAAGCAATGGGACATTGGAGAAGAGTCAAAGAAAGTAACAAAAATTCTGACTCTGTCTTGTTGAGTATTTGACAATGCTCTGAGGAATGCATTGGAATATGTTTTTTGGGGGGTTACAGAATGAGTTCAGGTTTACATATTTTGAGATGAGTTCTCTGAGGCTTTCAGGAAGCTGGAAATAAGTGCGTACTTGTAACCAGGATTCTTATATCCCTAGACGTGGGGAGAGCAGTAGCAGAAGAAGAGAAGAAGCCAAGGCAGAATTCTTGAAGGTATTGCCCGGAAAGGATTGGCACAAAAGCAGGGAAGCCAGGAGAACTATGTGGTACGATCCCAGCGAGTGGGCAGGGCACAGGTGTTTCAGAGAAGAGGGAAAGGCAGAAGAACCCATAGGATTTGAAGGACAGGTCATTGGATTGGGTGATGAGGTGATTGTTGGTGACTGTAGTTGTGGGGATGGGGCTGAGACATGATCCAGACCTCAGTGGACTGCAAATGAATGGTCAGAGCAATGAGAGGGCACTGTTGTGTTGTGAACCCCAGCAGGGAGATGGTGGGGGAAGTGGAGAGACACCAGCAGACAGACAGACAGACAGATAGAAAGCTAGCTATTGAGGAACCAGTGAGGAGAGGAAATTTTATGAGAATAGAAGGATGAAGGAATAGGAACTCAGGAGAAGGAGAGATTAGTAAACACAAGAAAGGAAGAGCAGCTGAGCAGAAAATTAATGGTAAAAATCTTCAAGGTGGCCAGAACAGATGGGATTGAGAACATAGTAAAGACTTTCCTTGGGAAGAAAGAACAATCCCTTTTCTTTAGAGACAAGTGGAAAGGCGTTAGGAATTGGTCCCGTTATAGATGAAAAGGAGAAGCAGGTCAAGGGCATTTATATCTATTATTCTTCATTTCTCAAAAAAATGGGAGGTGAGATCACATGGGCAGAATAAAATACAGTCGAGCCTAGAGAGGGATTCGGGCAGAGAGACCGTCCATTCGTGCAGGAAAGGTATGTTTCAGATCCGCACTTTCTCCTGCCCGAAACAAAGAACACCAAAGATAAGAGAATGTTCAGTCTGGCATGTGCTGTGGACTCATGTGTCCAGTCGAGCAACCTTGTTTGGTAGATAAGGAAATGGAGCAATTCGGTAACTAGCACAAGGTGAGTAGCCAGCATTGTACTGAAACCAGGTTTTCTCACTCTTAATTTGTACTCTCAGTGAAGTGTTTCACGCTGTGCTTTCCAAAGACGTAATGCCACTTAAACCAGTAATATATCTTTTTTTTATAGGCGTCCCCCCCACCCCGTTATGCACACATACAACCCCCTCCTTGCCAGTCTTCAATCTCAAAATCAGCCCCCATGGGTCCTGCTACTTTTCTTTCTTGCCCTGCATGATCCACTGTCCCAGCTTGCAGTCTGAATTGGACCGACGCTCAGACGGGCTTTTTCTCCTGGAGAAACCATGTTGCAGACTAGATGTCTGGTCATATTCATGAAATGAGCCAGCATGAGGCTGATGCCATCATAAGGACTGAGGGCATTAGCTCCGTGAAGTGGCTGTGATATCCCAAAGGCAGAGTTGAACTAGATGCTCCCTGGAGTGTGGCACTTATGGTTGTCCAATGAACTTCCTAGATGGCCCTTTTCCATTGAACTTGGTATTTAAAAGGATCTACACCAATGCTTAATTTTTTTAAAAAATAGTATTGTTGGAAACATGTTAAGCAAACAATAGTTCTACCAATTCGTAGGCTATGTGAATTCTTACATTCCAAAATGAAAATTGGCTTGAGCTACAAATGTTTTCGTGCTATACGAATGGGACTTTATTGTCCCTGTCTACATTTTGGCTTGGGTTTCTGTTCTTAAATTATATTCTTTAATGTTAGTATCTATGAAAAAGATACTCCTGAGCAATAATCTACTTTGTTTCAGAGTACTTACTTTGAATTGCTGTATTAGTGTTCTGTGTAGGGGGAAAAAAAAATCCCAGATATCTAGCCTTTTTTTTTTCCACCACTGAAATAGATGTTAGGATATCTGAGTAGTTTCTGCCCTTTAAATAATGCACTAAATACAATGCGCATGGCCACACTCACACCCCTTCCTTCTCTCATTTGATTTCGAGATACAGAGAAGAAATGAGACGTTCACTTGGGTTTCGCTGTCTTTTATGAAATCCAACCCATTCTGGAGTGAATGAGCGAGAGACTCAGGAGGCCGCCTTCGTGGGAGCAACTGCCTCTCCCCAGTGCCTCATCCTCTCTCTGTCATCCCCAGGCGATGTGCCCGCATTTGTGTGTGTAGATTTATAGTTTATCTTTATCAATGGCTTCATCTGTAGGTAGCTATTATAGCTGCCTCGCCTGGATATTGTTTGGGCCTGATAGATCTGTCTGTAGTTCATCAAAGGGGAGCCGAGTGCCTAAAAGCCATCGGGTCCAGCTGAGGATGAAATACGAGCCATCAGCCTTGGTAATGGCTATAAAATTTCATAATTACACGGCCTTTATTACATTGCATAATGATCCTGAAGCAGTATGGAACAATTAATTAAGATTTTCAACCGTGGCTCTTTCAGAAATTAAAAGGTGCTAGGAGCAGAGAAATGGGGATCTGTCTTGTCCTAAAAGCATTAGGGATGCTGAAGAAATAACTTTCCTGGGCACTTTTATTTATTTATTTATTTTTCTGGCGAAGAGGGACAGCTTCCAGTTAGAGAAGAAGCGTGAATAGACCACGGCTCTTAGCAAGTTTTGATTCCGACTTCAAAACTGCTGCTTTAAAAGGCACGGGAGTGAGCGTGCTAAGGGTCTATATAACTACCCAACTTCCCTTTTCTCTTCTTTGAAAAATCCTATTCAGCCTCCCGTTGTAGCCATTTATCACGTTTATGGTTGTTCATCTCTACACAGGAAATAAATGCGGGCTCCGAGATAGGGGGTCAGTTAACGGCCTTCTCTAGGATCCTGACCAAGGAGTTTCTCTTATGCACGCTCTCATATCTGGAGGCATTAAAATTCTTTCAAGATCTCTACAGTTTTGACAGTCATCCCCAAAGGAAGACTTTACTGTTTTCATTTATTATCCCGTGAATCCAGCATGTCACATCTCATATATACCCTTTATTTTTTTTTTCCATTATCTCATCTTCACACCCTATAAAGAGTAATTAAATGTTGTGGGGGCCTATAGGAGCTGGTAGGAATGAGCTATTTTTAAATAATAACAGAAGCTGGAGAAAAGTGTACAGTAGACATACACGTGTGTGTGCATTTGCACATACAAATTATGCCCCGTTCTTGACTTTGTTTTCCATGCCAGGGAAGTTATGATTGAGACGGTTGTGTACTCTTAAGTACTAATGATGAGATGGTAAAAGCAAGCCTAGCATTCTTATGATGATGATTCTAAGTCACACCCCCAGCTTTCATGCATGAACCCGATAGGAAACAGATATGTTTAAGGAACCATGATCAATGGCTCCGTCGACGTACCTGAAAGAAAATTTAAAAAAAAAAAAAAAAAAACCCCAAACATGGTTGCAATTTACAACTAACTCCCGGATATTTGTACACATCAAGTATTATTGTTTTTAAATTGACAATCATCATATAACGTTTTGCCGATCTAAATATTTCATGGGAGACTAGAACTTTCCCTTGGGCATCTCCAATAATAAACTTTCAGCAGAAAATTTGGGAAGGATTATTTGCTTCAAGGAGGAGCTACTGCTCAGAGTAAATTCTCTTGTTGAGGCATTTAGTCCCTTAATAGGAATTTTCTGATCTGCTGTCATTCTTGTTCACACACCGAGTGTCACTGCCTCTTTATAAAACACTTGTCATTCTTTAATGGAAACAAAATAGTCATTGCAGCCAGAGCCACAATGTCATTCCACCACCCCTTGCTGCGTCGGCAATAGTGAAAATGACAGAGCGGCTCTCAGTAGGGGTAATTAAAATGTAAATATTGATATTTTATTATTTGAAATTACTTTCCAGTGCGGCATTTAATATCTCTCCATCTGTGCGGCTCTGTTTAGCGGTCACTTTAGTGGAGCTCTGGGATACCAAGCAGCGGCTTGATCCCCGTTATGTCAAAATGCTTGTTGCTGCTTAATTTTGATATCTAATTAAGTGGAAAAGTACAGTCCACACTGTAATCCATGGCATCTTAACCAGCTGCTTGGGTATATTTAGAATTAATCTCCACTATGGAATCATCCTAATGTATGCAATTAAGAGTCTGCCGATGGCTAATTAGGTGTATTAGAATCAGGCAGCTTTTTTTCCCCCCTCCTCCCCCCCCCCCCTTTCATTTTGGACTGTTGCAGACACAGGAGTGTCTGCCTGCAGAGGTACTGTTCCTGCTCCTCCGAACGAGTTAGGAAACAGTGCAACTTCCTAACGAATGTCAGCCATGGGCAGGAATCTTTGCCTTTTCCTGTGCTTCTTTCCCTGAATCAACCTCACCTAGGAATTTCCAGGATTTCCCAGATCTATTTGCAGGATCTCAGTGACATGAAAGGGACTGGTCACAGTGTAGAGGAGAGGAGGGATACAAAGATAAATTTAGTTTCCAACAGATCAAAGCAGGGAGACTCGGGAGCAGTGCTCCGACTGCCCGTGCTCATTTAGGAAGGAGAGGAATTAGAGCGCCAGAGTTTTTTTTACCGCAGCTACATTTCCCTCTTCCATTCTACTTTGGAATGGAGCACAGTCTCCGAAAGAGTTATTATGAGAGGCACGGGTTTGGTTTGTATATTATGCATCCGTGGTAAATACGACAGGCAGCCTTTTACTACTGATAACGACTCTGCATTCATGTGGTTGGGGAATTCCAAGAGCTGTGTTGTTTCATGTTTTTGTTTTTGTTTTGTGTTAACTTGGCCAGTTATTCAAATGGGGGGCAGGGAAGAGAGGAAAGGCAGAGAGAAATCGAAGGGGTTGCCTCTATTGTCAATGAGAAGATAACTGTAGCCTCCCCAGTGGAAAGTATGCCAAGCCGTAATGACTTAGCTCTGCTTGAGCCAGCAAACACCAGCCGTGAACTTGGGAGTAAATATTCGTAAACAGATCTTCATTAGCCACCGAGAAAAATAGTGTGGGAGCCTGACTTTAAACCGAACTCTCGGGGCTAGCAATTCAAAGAAGCTGTTTTTCCATGCTGTCCAGAGCACAAATTATGCCCTGGTCTTTAAGCATAGAGAGTGAGGATTTCTAATATTATTTGAATGTGGAATTTCAGGGTCAGCAAGCTGTAATTTCATATCTGTGACATGCATCTCATGGATAACATATTTCTCCTCCGTTCTTTCATGAATACATATGACACTTTGTTTTTAATGGCCTGTGTTGTAAATCCTTTAACGTGTGTTTATGCAGAAGACCTCCTGATTTTTTTTTCCCCCCTGCCTCTCCTCTTTCTAGGACATATATTGGAGACACCGAGTTATAGTGTCTTTCTATTTGGGGAAAATCAAGAAAAGCACACCTGAAGGATTATTTTTTTCTGCTTTGCTCATAACTAGTAATAAAGTGAAGGAAGGGGAGATGTTAACATTAACTCCACAAATACCCTTTCTTTAACAATTAGTGCTCTTGTTAGAATTTGTGTTTCTATACCAAGGGACCAATTAGGTAAATCTGAAAAGATTTGAAGCCATGTTATTTAAAATTAATGTAGAAATTATAAGTGATTTTCTCCTAGAGCTCTTGTGTAGAATCAGCGATTGGTCATTTCAGTGAAAGCACACAAGGTGATCACAAAATCTGGTTTTTTGTAATTGGTGGCTGACATGACATTTTCACATTTTTAGGCGAGCTCATGAAATCACCCAGGTTTCCATGATGCAAACATCATTCTGTACCTTAGCGCGCATGGAGTGTGGCCTTCACGAATGGGAAAATAACGAAAAGAAAAAGATAACCCGAGCTTTAAAGTCTGCAACTCTGTCTTCATTTAATGCAAGCAGATGTGCTAGAGAAACTCTGAACTCTCACTGTCTGTAGATAGGCAGGCAGTATTCGCTCCAAAATCAGACTGCAGTGGAGCAAGCATTTCTCTTTTCCTTCTAATTTTATCTTTTGTACTATCTCAGTAAAAAAAAAAAAAGTATATATTTTTTAATATATAAAAAATATTTATATAATCTATAAATATATATCTAATTTTTGTGCTATCTCAGTAAAATTATATATATGTGTGTATGTACATATATGTGTGTATATGTGTACATATATGTGTGTGTGTGTGTGTTTACCTAATTTATCCAATGTGTGGACTGTGCTTTTTAAATTCTCCAATATCCGAATATTATGTTGGGTCACACATAACAGAAACAAAACAACCATGGCTAACTTGCTGTTTATAGATTTCCTTTAATGGTTCAGTGTTCCCAAGAGAAGCAGTTCATCTTTACAAAAAAAATAAAATAAAAAAGTTATAAAACTTTATGCGTGGGCAAAAGAAAAATACACAAAAATTCATTTTTTTAAAAGATTTTATTTATTTATTTGACAGACAGAGATCACAAGTAGGCAGAGAGGCAGGCAGAGAGAGAGAGGAGGAAGCAGGCTCCCTGCTGAGCAGAGAGCCCGATGCAGGGCTCGATCCCAGGACCCTGAGATCCTGACTTGAGCCGAAGGCAGAGGCTTAACCCACTGGGCCACCCAGGCACCACCACAAAAATTCATTTTTAATTTAAAATCTGTTTTAGGTCAGAAAATGTTAAAAAAAAAATCCAATACTAGAATCTCTGGAGGAAAGTAAAACATGCCAAGAATTTGTTGTTTGTTTTATTTAAATCTCAACCAAAAGTTACAGTTGTGGTTGTTTCTGCAACAGTTCTAAAGATATATTTGAGGTACATTTATCTCTTGCTGAAGTCTGACAAATGATTATTGGCTAGTTTAGTAAAATGTTGGATGGTGCAAAAACATATATTTGGTCCTAGAACCTATGTTAGCAAAATTCATCTTCTTTTGTTTCTCCCCATATCTGTATTTTAATTTAAAAAGCTATCATCCCTAACAGAGATAACTTGTTTGCCCCTAAGTCCAAACTCTCAGCTAAGTATGTATGAAAAATAGAGGGGGGAGTGCATACAAAAACTGTGTTACTAAAAATATTTTTGGCCCCATGCTTGATTTCATGAAGGTCCAACCTGACTTCTTAGACTTAAATGGATCCTCTTTTACTGGCTCAGAATATTTCCGTAGGACTATCTCCAGCTATGCTTGTTCCTACCGCAGGTGCAAATGGTTCCCCTTCAAAATTATTACATAGGCATGGATATACAAACCAGGTTGATAAACCTGAAACATGTCTAAATGGCATTTAAATTGCATTAACACCTACTTGCACAGACTCTGTGAAAGGTCATAACCGACAAGTACCATCTTCCGCTGTTTGTAAATGTCTAATTTGCTGCTTTAAAATGGGAAGTCACCTTACTCCCTTGGTGCTACTCAATGGCTGTTGTGTTGCAAATACTTCTGACAAGTGAGTATTTACTTAGTGAGAATCCATTGTCCTAAAATGGAGTGAGAGGGAAATGCCCTATGAACACATTTTTACTGCTTTGTCTTCTCCTTGCAGCTTTTGATTCAGGGAAAGGAGACCCAAGATTTCTCAATTTGCTTCCCTCCCCCCACCCAAAAGTAGAACGTGCTTTTACTAGTTATTTGGGTTTTACAAAAACTAGATGTGTAATTTCTAAAGACTCTATGTTAAAGAAGTAGAATACAGATTTTTTTTTTTTAATTCCTTCAAGTAAAAAGAATCAAAGAGCATTTGTTTTCATCCCTGGCTAGGCTCGGATTTCAGAGGTTTAAAGCTCTAGCTACAGAAGATAAGTTCACACATTGTCAAAATAGTTATACTAGTAGGAAAAAGAGAAATTAATTATAGATACTTGTAAATAATAAAAGTCATTGTGACATTATCACAGACTCTGTTGTGAACGGTAATTTGTAAATATACAAGAAAGTAGGCCATATGATTAAAAGGTCAAGTTTAATTGTAAATTAAAAAGGAACCAGCTGAGGTTGAGAGAGAACGTTACCGGAGTTTAAGTGGCTCCAAAGAAAATCCTACATACTAGACAGGTACATATAAGCGAAGAGCTTTACGTATAATCAGTGCTTTGATAAACACTCATTGAATTATGAAAAAATAAATGAGGTAACTTTTTTGTTGCATATTCGGATTTTTTCTTTCCAGGGGAGGGGACTGATATCTAGAATGCTGTCTTGATTCCTCATGTCCCGTTCTTTTCGAAAGCCAGTCAATAAATTGTTAAGGGATTATTCATTACTTGATTTGGCACATATTTATTGAGCCCCTGCTATGTGGTGGGCACTGGTGCTGGTGCTGGGATTACCGCAAGGAACGCGGAACAGGGGCCTCCACTATTACGAGCTCGGAGAACAGGGCAGCGCACGGGGACCGAGCTGTCTGCTGGGTGGGACATGGTCACCTTCACTCCATTATTTACTTCTGTCTTTCCCTATTTTATTTTTAAGATTTTATTTATTTGTTTGTTTGTTTATTTGTCAGAGATAGAGTGCGCGCACAAGCAGGCAGAGTGGCAGGCAGAGGCAGAGGGAGAAGCAGGCTCCGCGCGAGCAAGGAGCCCGATGCGGGACTCGATCCCAGGACCCCGGGATCATGACCTGAGCTGAAGGCAGTGGCTTAATCCACTGAGCCACCCAGGCACCCCTGTCTTTCCCTATTTTAGAACTTGCAGCTGTGCCTGTGGATGTTACACAGGAACAATGATGATGGTGATGGGATGGAACGAGTGTGTATGCTTGATTTCGGAAACATGAAGAGGGAGACTTGGTGATAGATCCCCGAGAGCTGGGCGGGAGGCAGCGGGTAGGATGATGATGCCGTTAATCCGGGAAGCAGGTTCCGGCTGGGTTGGGAAAACATGCTCTCCATTTCAGCCTGTGAGGCCGTCTACTGAGGAGTTACCAGAAGAGGATTTTTCAGGAAATGTGGCAGGAAAGGAAGAAACGGGCCCAATAGGGAGAGAAATGCCATCCTGTGCCAGAGGGTTTGTGTTTCGTTCTTCTGAGACACGGAAGCCAAGAATGCCTTTTGGTCAGCGGGTGGCAGGCGTAGAGTTCATATTTATTTATTTATTTATTTAATAAAGATTTTTATTTATTTATTTGACAGCGAGACAGCACAAGGAGGCAGAGAGGCAGGCAGAGAGAGAGGAAGGGAAGCAGGCTCCCTGCTGAGCAGAGAGCCCGACGAGGGGCTCGATCCCAGGACCCCAGGATCATTACCTGAGCCAAAGGCAGAGGCTTAACCCACTGAGCCACCCAGGCGCCCCTAGAGGTCCTATTTAGAAGAATGCTTGAGTAGCCATGGTTAGGACAGAAGAAGGAAATACCAATAGCCCTGTATCCCGGAAGAGATGAAAGACGTCTGGACCTAAACTGGGGGGAGGCACGGAGGAGAGAAGTGATGGAAACTTTGGGAGACTGTGTATAACCACACACCCATCTTTCCTCCCTCACATATACGTACCCTTTGAGCATTCCTAGTGGTACCGACCTTCTTTTCCTCATCGTGATCTCATTTCTTCCTACTGTGCCGTAACATCACAGGGATATGGATTATATTACGCTCGTTTTGTATGTCCTGGTAGGTCCGGGCATGGTGCTTCCCTTACCATAGATGCACTGAATAGCAATTGATTTAAATTTTGTGATAGTGGAACCACTGGGAACTGAGTAGGGCTGGACCAAACCCTTGGGAACATAGTTTTCTACTTTCTCATTTTACAGATGAAAGAGCAGGAGCCAGAGAAGTTGACTCATTGCTCAGAGTTACACAGGGCCATGGCGGGAGAGGTGGCCCCCCGTGCTAGGTCTACCAACTCCCAGTCCAGTGGTCTTTGTCTGAGGTGCTCACCGTTAGCCACACAGCCTTGTGCTGCCTGTCAGTACTGCTCACCGTGGTACTCCAAATCACACAGCATTGCAACTGGAAGCTTCTTCAGAGATGGATAATCTCCATTTCACATTTGACAAATGAGGAGTCAGCCATGGGTCTGTATTAGTTTGCAGGGGCTACTGTAACAGAGAACTGCACACTAGACGGCTGACAACAGAAGTGTATTGTCTCACAGCTCTGAAGGCTAGAAGTCTGAGCTCGAAGTGTTGGGAGGGTTGGTTACTTCCAAGGGCTGTGAGGAAGAATCTCTGTCAGCTTCTGGTAGCCCCGAGCATCCACTGGCTTGTCAATAGCATTTTCTGTGTCTCTTCGCCTCATTTGCCTTCTGTTTGTGTCTGTCTCTGCGCACATCCCCCTTTTTTAATGAAGCTACAGTCAGATTAGGAGCCACAGTAATGACGTCATCTTAACTTGACCATCTGTAAAGACCCTATTTCCAAATAAAGTCACATTCACAGGTCCTGAGAGTTAGGATTATACCATCTTTTGGAAGGACATAATTCAACCCACAGCAGAGGTCAAGTCAACACTAGTGGTTGTAGTGTGGGTCGATCTAGAACCCAGATTTGCAGACCTCAACGTCGCTGCTCCCCACCCGGCCTCTTCCCTCCCATATCACTCAGGTGGCAGGAACTCCTTAGCTTTGGGGTATCTGACATTAGTTGTTTCCCATAGATTATTTAAAAGTCTGTGGAAATGTCTGTCAGGCTACAGATCCTTAAAGTTTAGAAAGAGTCAGCATGCATTTATTTTAGAGGCTTGATTTTTATTATTTTATTTTATTTTTTAAAAGAGTATATTTATTTATTTGTCAGAGAGAGAGAGCACACAAGCAGGGGGAGTGGCAGGCAGAAGGAGAAATGGCTTCCTGCTGAGCAAGGAACCCCACGCGGAACTCGATCCCAGGACCCTGGGATCATGACCTGAGCCGAAGGCAGACCCTTAACCAACTGAGGCACTCAGGCATCCCTGGAGGCTTGATTTTTTTTAAATCAAATATTAGACCAAATTTAATGAGGGCTCAAAATTTCCTGAAGACAGTGCCTGCATATCTGATGCCTGGCTGGCTGCATCTTCCTTGGACTACCAGTCAGGGCCCTCTAACTCCCTGTGGTATTTCCCGACCGGTCCCAGCAGTGACTGGGCAGAGCCAGTCCGATTCAAGCACAGGATCTTCTT
This sequence comes from Mustela putorius furo, assembly GCF_011764305.1. Taxonomy (NCBI): domain Eukaryota; kingdom Metazoa; phylum Chordata; class Mammalia; order Carnivora; family Mustelidae; genus Mustela; species Mustela putorius. The sequence goes on along the minus strand of NW_025421402.1, from coordinate 15,755,601 downwards.
CTTTCAAACCAGGAATATGGCTTCAAAATGAGCTTCTCCTGCTCTGTGTCCATCTAATCCCAAAGTGAGACTGAAAATGCCCTTCTATAATTTTTTTTTTTGAGTCCTACATTATATGGCACTGCCTTCCTTTTTGCTTGATAGTCAAACAAACTTGAGTCACATCAAAAATGGCACTTTCCAGGCAGAGCTCTCTTGTTTTCAACTAGTACAAAATAAAAATTATAGGAAAAGAAAGCCATTACGTATCCCTCCTTTAAAGCAACTCAGCCAATACCTTTCTCATGCCCTCCAGTCATTTATCTTTCTTCTTGGCTTAGATGAGAGGTTGGGAGACATAAAGTTGAGGTCAAGTAACAGGGAGTTTGGGGAAAGCTTAAAGAATGTTTTCAGGTCCTCTGTAGTCATTCAGCAGTAGGAGGGTTAAGTGGGATTTCCAAAGAGGAAGCATACCCTCCATCTAGAACTCTCTGGATTCTTACTTTACATTCACCTGCCTTAAATCAGGTCCTTTTTTCAAAGTGGGTTGGCAGTTGTCACCCTCCCACACTCACAGAAACAAGCCAAAACCCCCCCCTCTGGCCATCACTTTGACACTTCCTTGAGTAGCCATCTGGGAATACCTTTCTTTAGCTGCTATTCTACTTTTAATTTTTCGAGCAAGCTGCCCTTGGAAACAAGGGACAATTACTAAAGATAGAACTTCGCCAGTGCCACAGGGGCATGTCTTCGATTTCTGTGCCCCTGAGTGGGCTAATTGAAACTTCTTTGGCTGTTCCCATGATCAGCATAGGTGGCCAGTTGCACCTGTAAACTCAGTTAATAGTGATAATTCTGAGATCCTGGACTGGTAGGTATTGCCTTTAGGATTCTATTCTATCCCTCTTTTAGTTTGTCACCACTGCCTAGACCGTTTGCTAAGTTTTATGGATGGTGTTCAAGTTTGTCACATAGATAGAATTTTTTGAATTAGAATTCTTTCAGATTTTCACATTTGTCCTATGATAACCACTATTCTAAAACAATGGTCTCGTAAAATCTCTGTGAATCCTACTGGAAGTATATGAACGGAAGTAAGGAAATCATGGAATCAACAGATGTTGAAACAGGATCACATTCTAAGAAGGGGAGCTATACCATTTTTGCAATTTTTCTTGTATTTGACTCAAACTAAGCAAAATGGAGTCTGAACTTTTGAAATCTGGTTTATAGTCATACAAGAAGAATAAAGATTGAAAAAATAATAGTGGAGGTATAATGTCTAATGCTTATGTGCTAATATAATAGGTAATATTTGTCATCCACTATAAAGAAAAGTTTTCAGGGAAATGCTTCTGATGGCACCAAGGAAAGATTCCAGCTTTAACTTTAGAACTTGACCGTCTGTACTTACTTAACTCCAGCCCCTACTAAGGGCCAGTCCGTAAAGGGCATCTCTCTAAAAAGCAGAATAGAGAAAATGTCTTTATATATTGTATAAACATTATAATATACAATATATTAATAACAAGGGTTATGCATCTGTGTATCTGTTGGTAGCGAAGACCAGATCTTAGCGCCATTGTGATTCTTTCTTCTCCTCGTTCCTGTAAGCACTGGGTTTATTTGTGCAGCAGAGAAAGGATCTCACTCATGCCACAGTGCTCAGTCAGCTTCTCTCAATGAGTTTTGTTTACCATCTCGGTGAGTCGTTATGGCGTAATTACAGTTCTAACATAATACGCTATTTGCTGAGAACCTTCAATTTTTGGTGGAAGAGAGAAACTACAGTTCAAAAACAGTGAGCGGAGCCAATCAGTGCCATGATTAACCGAAATTAACAGACACCCTGAAGATTTCAAAATGTTTGCTCTCCATTTCCAGGAAGCAGCCAGGAAGAAAATGCCTAGCAGGGGTTAAACCCCGGTGCCTGCACGGCAGCCTATTTCTGTCAACACTCCGTTCAGGAAATAAACATTTATGCTTTCTGAAATGAAAGTGTATTTTTGAAGACTAGCCGTCAGATATTTTTTGCCCTTCACACTTTCAAATGCTTAGCCTTTTCTGTAAGTTGACTGCAAAGTGCATCAGTTTGCCAGGCTAAAAAAAAAAAAAAAAAAAAAAGTGCTTGACAAGTGCCCATGGCACCAATGTCATCCTCCGAAGTTTCTAGTGGATGGAGGCAAGAGCGTTGGCACAAAGCATACTTTCTTCAAGCCTGTTACTTCAGGGGTACCTGCCTCTTGAGAAGCTTTTCAATCCTTCCAAATGATGTTATTCCCAACTGTCATCTGGTTTATTTGGAGCACACAGGATCGCAGATAAACACGCTATTTAACTGCGGGTCAAGGGAGAGAGTCATTCTGCTCGCAAAACGCCCGAGATACAGTAAATGGCGCTGACTCCAGGACGGAGATGGAGAGAGATCAGAGTTGTCAGCGACAGGCATGGAATGGGCCATGGTTGGGGAAGGAAAAAAAAAAAAAAATGGGCCGTGGTATCAGTGTATTTTAAAAAAGCTGTAATACGGCTGAACATTTAAAACTATAGCCTGTCAAACACCAAAGATTAAGATCCCGGGATGTACAAAACATGACGTTCGAACGACACAGCGGTGACGCATATTTTATTTCACTGGGGGGAAAGGTTTCTGTCTGCAAAGGTAGCAAAATGGGTTCGGGGATGAGGGCCTCTCGTTCATGGCCCCGTAGCCATAAAACCCCATTCAGTGCCGGGCACAGTGCACGCAAGTAATCCTCATTTGGATACAAGCACGTGTGCACCAAGAGAGCCATCACATTTTTAGAGAATTCCTTAAACTTGGTTTATCTAGATCTTGGCCATTTAGGTTTTTATACTTTGCTCAGGGCCCCTGATCAAAATATTATCATCTCCATGTCGTTCTATCTGGGAGCAGTCCTAAAGGGCAGGCAGAAGAAGTTTGTGGTATTCCAGTGTTAGCTCTGTTATGCATCCCGCCTCTGTCGCCAGGGGAGCAGAACAGTCTCCTCATGAGGCTCTGTCCCTGTCACCCAGGCATCTGGGCAGGCTCTCTTTGTGCCAGCTTGCAGACTGCCGAGGTGTGGTAAGAAAGGGTTAAAAGTGTTGTAGGTCAGCTTTTTCAAGAGCACGAAGAGATAAAAGTCCAGACTTTTATTTACATTCTGGAAAGCATGGATGGTCCCTTTTCCTATCATTTCGCAAAATTACACTTCCTTTAATCAACTGAAAGAGATGTGAGGCTATCAAGCAAAGCAAACTTGTCAAACCTTTTGTGTTGTACCCATGTCCCCATCCTCGCTGACCAAAAAAAAAAAGAGAGAGAGAGAGTATTTTATATTTTTTAACCTTTTTCCTTTTATTTCCTTAAGAAGTGAAAGAAAAAAAGTTAGGTTTATAGGAAGGATTCACACACACACACACACACACACACAGCCATCAACAGAGGGCAGACAAATTGCAGGACCAACCTAAAAAAAAAAAAAATGAAATTTTATTGTTTTTGCTTAATTAAACCCCAAAGAAATGTGTGAAACCTTGTTATGGCTGAAAATTGCGAATTTGTAAATCACAGGGACAAAAGGGCCCCTGTGCAACTTTAAAGTTTCCATGCACGTAACTGTCGATAGCGTGCCTTCTCCATCATCAGCACTAAATTCACATTGATGCCTCTTTTCTTCTCCGTATTGATCCTTCCATGAGAACGTAGATTTGTATCTGTTAATTAATGCGTCCTGAAACAGCGTTTGTATTAATCAGGCAGATAAGAAAAATTGGATGCCTGCGTCCTCTTGACAACCGTAAAAGTGCTGGGCCTGATAAAATCGTGGACGGACCTCAATAAAAAAGTTCCTCCTTCCACTCAATAAACTAATCATCCTGCTTTTAATTATTCGGCAGAAAGATGTGTGGAGATTGGAGAATGTGTAAATCTATTTACTAACAGCGGTGTCTGGGAGGGAGAATAGGGCTGTCACAGGAAGGGGCTGCGGGCTCCGCGCTCTGTCCATCTGCTGCGGCAGAGACAACGGCTGCTCGGAAGCATGAGGAGGAACAAGCACACGAAGGCAAAGGGGAAAATACTCCTCCCTTCTGGCTCGTAACTTTCCAAGATGATCATTTATTTCTTCATCTATTTCATTTGCAAAACAAACCCCGACCCTTCCCTTTGCTTGCGTTAGGTGTATTTGGATGTGTGTCGCATCTTTTATCTTGGGATGGGGGTGGGGAGTGGTGGCAGCTGGGGGATAGGATAGAAAAAGGAGCAGTACTGGTTTGTTTGCTGGGAGTGTAACAGGCTCAAGATCGAAAGCAAATGGAGCCTAACCCAGTCAGACCAGGTTGTTATTTTTCTCTTTGGACTCTCTGTTGAAAATGTGACCACATGTTTTGTCTCTAATTCTAATAGGAAACTTATGTAACCCCACAATGGGATTACCAGAAAGAGAAAAGGAGTGGGGAAAAAAAGGAAAGAAAGATTGACACTGCCAGTTCCGAAGAAGATCTGTCATGTAATGTGTAAATGGCTTGATAAACAATGAAAGAGATGCTTTTTACACGTGTGTGAAGACCCGCCTTTAATAAAAGCCAGACTAATCCCTCTTGATGATTTTATTAAACACTTCAGTTAATGGTGCCAAGTGGCAAACCACTAGTTTTCACCAACAGGGCAGGAAATCGTTTCCTTGTCCTCATTGTGCAGTAGTTTCTAATATCAGATGGGATGTGAACAATTGGATAGGAATCAAAATGAGACAAAAGCAGTGACCATAAGCAGGAGCCCAAGAAGACTGGGCAGCAGTGGATAGTTATGATTTGGGTAGTAAGATCTGGAGAAGGAGTAAAAATAGATTTTATAAGTTGCATTATTAAAATTTTCTCCTCCTATGGAATTATTGGTGGCAGGATCTTAAATCATGGTATTGTTGTCCTCAATAACCGTAGGGCTGTTTGCTCACCCCTTGGAGTCCCTGGGCATTACCTTTGAAATGAAAGTGAAGATTTAAGAAACATTCATTTTTTTAGGACTCTTGGGGAAAGTATGTGGCTGATCATTAGGTATCTTCACTAAGACTTCCATTTAGAATCTAGATCTCATCCCTCTGAGGTATAAATAAATATTTTTACTCCTAACTAGGTTTGATTATACTACTTCCTCTTTCCCTATTGAACAGCATTTCCTTTTTTTTTTTTTTTTCATGTTTTCTCGGAAAGGAACTTCTTTATATGTGTTACATGTGAATTCAGACCAGATTGTTAGTGAAGAATTACAGGAGTCATCTGGATATTTCAGATAAAAATAATATTTAATATAGTGAGGTTTATTGAATGCATAGCATTGGTATTTTGCTGGGTGTTACTTTGTGTGCCCCCCAAACAAAAACTGAGGTGCGAGTAAATTGTCTTTCCCCCAGTAAAAGAGCCAGCAGCTCAGTGGGGCCAATATTTAATCTGAGGATCTGGATCTGCCTATATCCTACCCACGGAACTGCATTGCCACCATATTTAACTCTTTTTAAATAACTGGATGTTAATCAGAAGAACAAACTGTGGCTTTTTGATTTGGTGAAGAGGCCAGGCCACTCAGTATTCTTTTCTCTTTTACACCAATGAACACCATTTGGAGAGGAATTCATGTTATATATCAGTGGGTACAAAATATCCAACTAAGAAGGCTCTTTTGGGTGTATGAATACTCATCCTTCACTGAGCGTCTGTTACAGAGAAATGTTTGCTAATCACACTCTACAGGGTGAGGCTACACTGTTTTCTGTTATTGGGGAGCTCTTTTTTTTTTATTTACATTTTCCTGTTGTTTATCAATAGTAGTTTTTAGAGATGAAATGGATGAAAATCTGACTTCCTGAAAGACATTTATAAAAACTGTAGCCAGACATCAATTATGTCTAAAGACTACATACTCTTTTCTTCTGAAATGAAAGAAACAAACCTACTTTTCCGTTCTGTCTACCTCAACTGTGTCTATAAAACCTAGGGAAAAAAAGACACCAGCAAGTCAAACTGGTTGTGACTTTCACTTTGCCGTTCGCACAATGATCAGGGGAAAATTTAAGAGCATCTCATCAAAGCTCAGCATAATTTTGAGCACCGATGCAGAAGCTGACTACCATATGAAACTAATGTTGCATTATGAAATTATGGCTTTAAAGTAACTTGATCTGCCCATCTTCCCATGCAGGCTTCTCCACGCTGTCCCTGGCGGACCAGATGAGCCTTCTGCAGAGTGCTTGGATGGAAATTTTGATCCTTGGTGTCGTATACCGATCTCTCTCATTTGAGGATGAACTTGTCTATGCAGATGATTATATAATGGATGAAGACCAGTCCAAGTTAGCAGGCCTTCTTGACCTCAATAATGCTATCCTGCAGCTGGTAAAGAAATACAAGAGCATGAAGCTGGAGAAAGAAGAATTTGTCACCCTCAAAGCCATAGCTCTTGCTAATTCAGGTTGGCATGCTAACATGGTCGTTGTTGCATTTTTTAATATTCCAGTTTTACCCTCCCTCGACTTCTTCAGAAATTTGCTAAACCCGGTTGTAAGTTTTGTATGAGACAGCAAAATTATAGTCATTACGGCTTTCTAGTGAAAAGTTAGAAATAAGAAAAGTCCACTTGCATTATTTTTATTACATTTGTTTATTGAAAGCGGTGAAACTTTTGGCAGCCTAATGTGTAGGGTAAATGGCAGCTCTCCCGACAGCGTTACCTCCATTGTCTTGTAGGCACAGGTGAAAATAAGGGTGCACCGTGGGTACGTGGAAAGCATTTTCCCCTTCATAAATGGGAATTCATTCTGCAATTGGAAAAGCATACATAGTGTTGTTTTTATTTTGGTTATCGAATAGTCTAGTTTTCTTGTATTCTGGAATTCTGTAGAAGGCAACTTCTGCTGGAGTATTTCTCTGAAAGGTACCACCTATGCAGCGAGGGTGCAGAATTATGGGAATAAACAGTCTTTACATTTGAATGGAAATGTACTAAAATAGCAACTTCTGATAAGTAAAAATCGTTGCTGCTTTGTTGTTTTTCCCTTTGTGCCTCTACTACCGCTTTATTGTGGTCTTAAGTCGCTTTTGGCATTTGCATGTAGTTCCGGATAGATCCCTCCTTAATGACGTGCCGATCTTTAGATACCTGCGTGTCAATAACGCACTCTGATGCTGTGTACCATTGACAGTCACACCGTGCCCCTCCATCTGCTTTTGTTTTGACCCTATCTTTGAACTTTATCTTGGTTGCTGGCCAGTAGTTTTCCCTTTAATTACAAGAAGGAAACTGTCAATAAAATCTGTTAAATGGGATGCAATGAGTGGCTTGAATGGGCGGACGGCTATTTGTTCAAATTCTGCAGCATTCAAGGTATTGACAGTTTGTTTTCTGGGGCCATATGTGACGATCAATCTCAGGCTGGGCTCAGCCGCGCTGAAAAATGAAAAACCAGATTGCTTTTGCTTACTTGTGGATGACGACTTTGTGATTTGGCGCGGTCCTAGTGAGAAGAGACCCTTCTGCCCAAATTGCCCCCATGAGAGCCGGGGACGCGTGACTGTTTTTAGAAATAATTTTTAATTGATTTTGTAATTAACAGTTCATCTACAATATTGATGCGTGCATCCTTGGACTGATAGGAGGGAAATTGTTTTCAACAATGAAGTTGTACTTTCCTATTTGTCTTCATAATGGAGTTTAGCATTGCATACTTTTAATTGTTGACCACACCGTTCACCCCCCATTGTCCTCCTCCCCTGTGAAACTGTAATCTAGGATTCCTTATGACAAGTGGCACTATTGATGCAGACATCTCACATAGCCCTTCTCTGGCTCTCCAGAAGACCAAAGTGGGAGATGGGAGAGAAATTTCCCGAGAATTTGTTAGTTTGCAGGACTTCACGTTATATCATCTCTCATCATCAGATGAAAAATTCTGTAGCAGTGGTTTGGGGAAGAATTTCTGTTTGGTAGTTGTATAGTGATTCTAATTGAAAACATGTACTTGGCCAGTTATATTTTAAAACCCAGCAAGCATGTTTTCTATCTTTTATATTACATAATGGTTTTTAAAATTATTAACTAATTGTGAGTGCTGAGCAGCACTAAAACTTGATCGAGATTGATAAAATCTTATCATTTTAGGTATTAGATATATACTTTATGGCTATTGTAATTTAGAGTACCTGAATTAATTAGCAGCAGCATTTCTGTCTGTTGTGTAGAAGTATAATCATTAATGTTTTGATATGTAAATATTTGAAGCCCACAGACTCCGCTGTTGGAAGGAGGAAGTGACCTACTTTAGAGCAATGACTGGTGATTAGAAAGTCTTTAAAGAACTAGTTAGTTTGCTTTTCTGGTTTAAAGCGAGATCTAGTTAACTGACCCTCTCTTTTTTCTCTTATACTGGTATTGAGTAACTTTAATTTCTTTCAGGAAATTTCTCCGTGTCACAAAGTTACTCTGCAAGTGCTTGCAACTTTTTTTAGCTTCTCAAAAACCAAGAAAATTTAACTGAATCAGAGTCCATAATAACGGAGAAAAGATTAAGGATTGTATTGATGTCTACACTGTGCCAGTTCTCTTGTGGCTGTATAAATATGACCCTTTCTCATGCTTCCAACCCCAAACCCCACCATGTTGGCATGGGATAAACCACTCAGAAAATCTTTTTTTTTTTTCTCATGCTGTCAATATGATGCTATTTTATTCCATTTTTTTTACCATTACTTGGATGATAGCAATAAAGTTGTAGATTCATTTTTGCTTAGTTCCAAAATACATGAGTATGAAAAATGTTTTCAAAGATACCCTAAAAAGCTCGTGGTTTTTCTTTCAGTATTTAGAGATACAGAATTTATGGGGGGGGGGTATCTATTTTAGTGTTATTTTTGTAGATATCTTAGCATTCCCTGTATGGCTGTAGGTGTTAAGAAGCAATGTCTCATTATTCTAAATTTCAGCTTGTTTTAAACATCTGTCTTTATTCAATAATTATTAATATTATGCTTATGCTCAGGAAACCAGGAATCGTCTTCTCGGTAATAGCTGTCATATATTTTTGTACCTCTGTTTGTGGTATATGTGAACTCACTTACATATATGTGAACTCACTTACTTACAACAGCAGGAACACCACTGGAAATACTTTCCCTGTCTTGAAGCATATAGGGAAAAACAACAACAACAAACCCAATATATTTTGAACTAATACTGTTATTCTCACATTCACATTGTTTTTTTGTCCCAATTATTTTTGAAGATAAGAAACTCACAGGCTCACTTAAACTATATACTTTCTTAATTTTGCACACCAACTATCTCCTCGGCAATTGTGGCAATTGTTGCCTCCCTGATCTCTCTCTGCCACTGAATTTAAAAAGGAAAATCTACATCACAATGTTAACTTTGTAATTGTTACGCCCCTTTATCTCATCAAACACCAAGAAGTTAGACTCCTCTCCAGAATTCTTCCCATTTGGGGAGTTTTATGATTCTGTAATTAATTTTATGTCTTTATTGGAAAATTTAGTGAAATATTACTACATGCGTTTTGGGTAAGATTATTTCATGGGATTCTTTGGTTCTATTGATTCTTACGCTTAAGAATTTGTTTGAAGTTATTATTCTGGCCCCAAGGAAGTAGACTTGTTTTTATATATGGAAGACTAAAGCAGTTTAAGAGTGAGAATTGCTTTTAGTCTGGTCATTCTCTTTGGCTCACAAGGCCCTCCAGCTTCACAGCTGCCACTCCTCCCAAGTGGTATCCCCAGCCCTGCCCCCACCCTGGAGCCCTGTGAGCCCAACTCATTCAGGACTAAACAGAAACTACAGCTTAAAGCTGACTTTTCTCTTTTATTTCTACACCATGCTTCTAGAATAATAGTGTCTGTTGGTAGGAAGCTGCGAGTAATATTTTGCTCCTCAGTTTCAAATCGTAAGTAATTAGAACCACATCCTGACAGTATTTTATTCTTGAGAACAAACGTTTGATGTGTAGAATCATGATATAATTTCAAGGGAGAGAAAGCTTCTGATTACTGTAGGAGACTGGGCTGAGGGCCATCTTTAGTCCTGTAAGTTTGGCCTCGTGTTTTTCAGCCTTTTTTCATTATCTCTCCCTCGGGGTAGCCTTTTTAGATATTTTTTTCTTCATAAGTCCCTAATGAAATATTAATATCATGAAAATGTTATGAATCTGTTTGTGTACTGTACAGATACGCATTTTACCTAAAAAGAGAGATCTGCCCCTACTTTCCAATTCCAAATTCCACTTCGAGAATGTCTGCTTTAATCACATAACTGTTTTCTCGTCTGTAACATGAGGCAGGTGAATTATATAATGTCTCATATTACTACATGGCCTAAAATTTTTATGTCAGTGACTTTTAAGTGAGGGCAGTGAGTTTGGTTGTACATTTTGTATGTGGTTATGTGTGTGTTAATGCTAAATTTATAATATAGAAATATTAACATCCTCATGGAGCTGAATAATTAGTATAAAAGTGAAAAACCTCTTTAGTTCCTTAATATCGCTTGAGCCGTCAAACACAATTTTATTGAAATCTTCACTAAATTTGCTGATTTTGATACTCTAGACCGAGCTTAAGATACTGATCAAGCAATTATCCCTTTTTAAGAATCTTTCTGTAGATGTTTCTTTCTTTTTTTTTCTTTTTTTTTTTTTTTTAGCTTTTGCTAGGGAATCTCATTTGATTTCCACAACATGCCTGTGAGATGGACATGGCCAATAGCATTTTTGCAGGTAGCCGAAGCAAGCTGATGAAGATGTGTGGCCGCTATGAGGCAGAGGGTTGGGCCCTCTCTTCCTCACTACCAGTAAGCTGTTCCTAGTCCACAAATAAGTAGATTGGCAATTTTACATCTGCCAACCAAAATTAGTACTCTTAATTTAGTTTAGAATTTTGCACTCACTTTATCTTGCTGTCTTCTTGGATTCCAGTAGTATAAAACTACTCTTAAAAGTGGCAAAAAAAGATCTGGAGACCAAATGTTTACTACCTTGGTAGGATTTAATAAGAAATAAGTATGGACAGGTCTTTTGCAGCAGGTAAATATTTATATATTTAACTTTTACCCAGACCAAACCATAATTAATACTCTCTGGGAAATCAAAATTATAATTTTTCTATCTCCTAGCCTACTTTTCTTTGGTTTTTGCTCAAATCTGCCATCACTGTTTGGATTATTTTAATTTTGCTTAAGATGATATAATTGAGTTGAAATGGGTGGTGGTTTTATTTAATCTAACTCTTGAATTTTATAAATGTGATGATATCTCAAATTTTTATGTAAAAAGTAAAGGTAGGTTTTCAAGTGTTTCTTATCACATTCAATGATTGCTATGCCTTGACATAGTGTAAGAAATATTTGCCCCACGTGTCTCTGCTTTCAGCTGGGTAATAAGCTCATAAATACTCTGCAATTGGTTTACTTCTAGGGAATGACATAATATAACAATATTTCCATTTATAGATAATGACTAATCCCTTATGAAAAGGTCATTAGCATGGTACAGATCATTTATGATATTGTGGAAGATTGAAATATTTACACCCAAGTTGCTATCAACATTCACTTTTTTTTTTTAAGATTTATTTATTCTTTTATTTGAGAGAGAGAGTGTGTGTGTGTGTGTGTGCACCCATGAGCGGCAATTGGGGGTGGGCAGAAACTGAAGAGAAGGAGGAAGCAGACTCCCTGCTGAGCGGGGAACCTGACGGGGTAGGGGTGGGGCTTGATTTCAGGACCCTGAGATCATGATCTGAGCCAAAATCAAGAGCTGGGTGCTCAACCGACCGAGCCACCTCGGTTCCCCCCAGCATTCACTTATTGAGTATAATTGTCTTTATCACTTCGAGTAGAAGGAGTTAGAAAGCTCCTGGGTAAGTGTTAGGTATTGGAGGGAGAGAGAAGCCTTGAGTACTTGTAGAGAAATAAAAAAGAGTCTCTTAGCAGGGAATTCCGATTCTGCAAGGGGAAAGAATAATGGTAACAATAATTTGGGATTTAGGAGAGGGAACCCAGGAGGAAAGACACTATGGGCTACGGATCTTTGGCTCAACACCCAATATAAATACAGTACGGGAACGATTTCTGGGTCTGGTATAAACTTCGAGATCTGGCTTCATAGCCAGAGCTAGAAATGAAGAAGATAGTGTATCTCATGGGTACCTGTAAAATCATTCTGTTCTCGCCGTGGTTAAGCACATAATAAAGTTGTTATCACTGTTTCCAACATTAGAAGTATAACTTTTCTGCATTAGGAAAGACCTAAAAATTCTTTTGATCTAACCTCTTAGTTGGTATGTGAAGACCTTCCGTGGCACTTTGCCAAGTGTTTCTACCACCTTGCTCAGAATTCTGCCTAACTCAGTGCTTTCTAGAAGGGACCGTTCCATCGGAAGTTTCTTACTACTTCTCTCTCTGTCTCTGCCTCTCACCATTTTAATATAAAATAAAACATATATTTAAGAGAAAGACCCACACAAACCTCCCCCAAATGTATAACTTAATGAGTGTATTAGTTTTCTGTGGCTGCTCTTACCAATTGCCACAACTTGGTGACTTGAAAGAATACGTACTTATTCTAGAGGTCAGAAGTCCGTAAGCATTTTTTACAAGGCTGAAGACAAGATAGAGACTGGGCAGCGGTCCTTCTGGAGGCTCTAGAGGACATGTGTCCTTGCCTTTCCCAGCTTCTAGAGCGACGTTCCTTGCATTGCTTGAGCTGTAGTATGTCCTCCATCTTCCGAGGCAGCAGCGTAGCACCATGGATTGCCTTCTTCTTCCTTTGCCTCTCTTTCAAAGACACTGCTGGCTTCATTGAAGACCCTCCCAGATAATGTAGGATAATCTTGCATAGCAGATCCTGACTCACACTTGCGAAGTGTGCTTTGCCATAGGAGTAACATTCGGAGCCATTTTTGCCATCTGCCACAATGGCCATATGAGCAAAGATGGGAAATAAAAATTTGTGAGATATCATAGAAACCCCTCCGTGTGTCTTGTCCCAATCTCACCGCCCTCCTTTGCCTCCCAAAGTAACCACTAGCCTGTTGTGGCTTTTATTCCTTCCTTATGTTTGTTACGGCTTTATCACCCAATGCGTATCCTCAGACATGAGAGTTTAGTCTTGCCCATCCCCCCCCCCCAAAAATGAATGGAGTTTTTAACTCTCCTTTAATCTAAAAGTTGGTCTTTCACTTTCATTTTCTTACAATTTCTCTGTTGAAGAGGCCAGGGCATTTGACCTGCAAAGTTCCCCCCACTCTGGACATTACAGACTGCGTACGCTCGGAGCGGTTCATCACGTCTCTCTGCCCTTTGCATCTCACGCGAATTGACAGCTGGATGCAGAGACGTCATCAGACCCCGGTTCAATGCCTGTGACACCTGTAGGTGGTGTGCTGTTCATGGGGAGGCTCACGGTGTCCGGTTGTCTCTGTGTCCTGTGAGCAGCTGTTGACGCTCATTACCTAAATCCACTCATCGCTGGGGGTCGCCAAATGATGATCTGTGATTTTTGTCATCTCTTTTTTACATTCAGTCATTGGAATACTTACATAAAGTGATGCTTTCTCTCATCTCTTATTGATGACTGATGATGGAGTTTATATAGGAGCTTGATTCTTTCCGTTCGTTCACCAGTTTTCAAAATAAAGAATTGATGTCTATCTTTTAAAAATGTCATTATAATCAAATGTATTTAAACATATCTGGTGGGTTTCTTTCTTTCTTTCTCTCTTTCTTTCTTCTTAGAGAGAAAGAGCTCAAGCGGAGGGTACAGGAGGTGATGGAGAGGGAGAGAGAGAATCTTAAAGCAGGCTCCATGCCCAGCACAGAGCCTGATACGGGTCTTGATCTCAACCCTCATATCATGACCTGAGCTGAAATCAAGAGTCAGATCCTTAACCAACAGAACCACCCAAGCATCCCTATTCAGTGGATTTCAATCAATTGCAGTATAATCCTTTAGGAAGCTAGAATTGTTCCATTTTGGGACTTTGGGAGTCTCTTTAGTTGGGCTTCTGGAATCTTTCTGGAATTTTTCAAATTAGTAGTTGTACATAGTCTCCTTTCTATGTAGTATAAGATGTTCCATACTTATCTTAAATATTTCCTGGCCGAAGCCTGGAATCTAATGATAAGCGGGTGCTAGGTTTCTCATTGCTCAGGATTGCATTCCTAGCTTGGCCCTCCTTCCTAGGCTTTCTCAGTGGACAGAGCTAGGAACACCCACAATCGTGATTCTCTCTCTTTCTCTGTGTGTGTCTTGGGGATACCTTGTCACTTAGTTTTGTTTGTGAGTGTTGTCTATAGGTTTTTAGTTTGGCCATCTAGTTGTTCTGGTTTTTTTATGTGCAGATTAGGAAAGATTAAAATATCTTGCCACCTCCATTGCCATCTTCTAAGAAAGTTTATGATTGGCACCATTTTTTGATATTTAGGGTCAGCGATTGATGTCCATCAAGAGCTAGGTTGCATGACAGTCAACCACGTTCCTCAGCACCCAGCCAATTGGAACCAGGAGAATCGCTCGGTTAGACTCCTTATATATTGCATATAGAAATTTTGAGATCAAATTATCTTTTAGGCAATAGACTTTTGCTCACTTCTCTGTATTTCCCATCATGTTGTGCTTCCTTCCTCAGTGATCCGAGAGTCCCATCAGCTCACCCCTTATTACCCCTATTCATGTAGGCAATTTACAAACACTAAAGAAGTCAACACTTGGGTTCCTCTGAGCATTGGTTTATATTATATACTAGATTTGACTCTGAATATGCTTTGTCTATTTTTAATATTCAGTTCCACCCTCAAAATCAGATTTGGCACCATTGATAAAGTATTGCCAAGAATGAGCTGCAAGTCCTAACGACAGCTCCCAAATACAATTTGAGTGTTCTGGAGTAGCTGTGCCCATCCATGCCCACAATAGTTAAAAATTTTTACCATGGAGAAGGGCATTTTTTTTTCAGGTAAACTACAAAAATTCTGAGTCTCACCAAATTTGCAACTGTAGGTATGAGGATATTTAGTCCCCTTCCCAAAGTAAATGATCTTAACTAGACATGTTCCTTTAGGATCCCACTTCACAGAATAAAATATTGGAATTTAATGAAGGGGCTCTATTTTATTAAGTGTGGAAATGTAATATGTGGGTGACAATGCATGCTTCCTGTGAACACTGGTTGTCTTTTGAAATCTGAATTCTTTTAGAATAGCAGTCTGGTTTTTAGTTCACAACCCTGGCTTGACTGTAGAAGCACCTAGATTTTTTTAAAAATATGGATGATGTTTAGGATCTAGCTAAAATTTTCTGATTGATAGGTCTGGGCTTGGGCCCAAACATCTTTGTTTTTAACCATTCACCCAGTGTTTTTAATGTATAGGCTTACTGTGTCTCCTTAGTTCATAAGCCTGAGTCACACGATTAAGTTTCACTGGTTTGCATTAGCACAAATACTGGGACCATTTCCTTTAAAACACAAAGTTAAAAAGAAACCAGCTCCAACAACCAAAGCTAAATAATTGCATAAATTAATGCCAATTCTAGTGAGCCTAGCATAAATGTATACATATAGACCAAAGACCAAACAGCGATTAAAGCCACAGAGCCAGAACTTGAACTAGGATCCCTAATGGAGATTAATATTTTCTTCAGCAGTCTGCCAGCTGAATCATGGTCTAATTAAATAGTTCAGATTTAGTGAGTTTGCATTTAAAGTATTAGCAGATCCGAGAATGGGTAAAGCTAAAATGAGTTAGAATCTTTTCTGTAAATGGGAAGTTAAATTATCATAGTAATTTGATTAAATCATTTTTAAATCTCTCAAGCTAAATCACAGCCTTTAAAGAATAGTTTGAAGTCTTAATTGCTGTTTGTGAGCGTATCTCTCTGCTATTTGTTCTCGCCTCATTTCCTGTGACATCCTATAATATATCTCCTGCCGGGCCAGAGTAGTGGGGAAGGCAAGGCTTGGAGTTGGGGCTGAGGTGACTCGGCAGCTCACTTCAAGCGTTTAAAGATTCGCATAGGGAGGAGGGACATTTATTCTGTATCATTCCAGTGTATAGAACCAGGACCAAAGGACAGGGGTTGTAGACAGATTTGGAAAAAATCTGAAGAAGACATTTGTAAGGATTAGTTCTGTCCTTTGTGAAATAGAATGTTCTACATACATCTGGAAATGTCTTCCTTAGGAACGTAGAGAAGATTTTTTTTTTAAGATTTTATTTGTATGTATTTATTTGATAGAGAGAGAGAGAGAGATCACAGGTAGGCAGAGAGGCAGGCAGAGAGAGAGGGGGAAGCAGGCTCCCTGCTGAGCCGAGAGCCCAATGCAGGGCTCGATCTCAGGACCCTGAGATCATGACCTGAGATGAAGGCAGAGGCGTAACCCACTGAGCCACCCAAAAGCCCCAGAAATGTAAAGCAGATCCTTGATGAAGATGGAAGGTTGAATAAGATGGACTCAGAAGAGCATTTTAACTTTTTGGGGGGGTAAGCAAGGGAAATGCCATATGCAGTGGTACGCATTCTAGCAGCATATTTTGATACAAAGTAACCCGAGTTAGGCCCAACTCTGACCCTCCCGGTGCCACGTGACTTACAGCAGCTGGGAGAAGAGAGAGGAGACAGTGTTCAGAAAGTGCTTATCACAAAGAAATAGAAGCCTCACCCCAAATAGGTACTTAATATGTGGTTTATTTATTATATTTATTTTGCTGCTTTTGGTGGGGGGGTCTGGTGGGAAGATAGTTATTTTGTTGTAATATTGTTTGTAAAGATGCAATTCTCTTCTCGCCATCCATTTGTTCCCATTTTCACTTTGAGTGCTTTGAGTCCCAGTCAAATCGGGTGAGTCCACCTTATCTTATGAGGGAAGCCTCATGTGCAAAGTCAGTTTTTTGTGTCCTGGGACACTCCCCATTTGTGTGAGTCCAGGCCCACCATTTTCCCTTCAGATAGCATCTCAGAAGAAAAATAGAAAAAAAAAAATAATAAAATTCAGTGCACATTGTGATTTCCATGACAGTTTTTCCCTCACTCACATTGCCCGCGGATAGACATCTTTGGAAATGATGCGTGCTTGTTGCTGTGAGAAGGCACATAGGGAGTGGATGGGATTGACATGCTGATGGGGCCAGAGTGGAGAGAAGCCTGTGTAGGATCAATCCATAGGGACAGGCTAGCTTGTGTGTTGGGAAATGTTCTGAGTTCCACACCAGGGACATTATCAACCACACTATCAACCTTAACAACCTGGAAGAACTCCTCCTCTCGGTTCAACTAGCAGGAGTTGAGTCTTAAGTGGTAAAAGCTCCCAAGCCACTGTATTTCTCTTTTCAAGAAACGTGTCATTAACCCCGTCCTGTAAACAGTGGTCAGTTTATTAACAATGTGGTGAAATGATTTCAAAATGACAATGTAAGAGAAAAAGAACAACAAAATACAAACAAGCTTTTAAATATGGTCCTGATTATAGCTGATAGCCTTTTTATTACGTCGCCATGATTTTTTTTTATCATATGTTTAGTCACTTGATTTTTAATTACATTTCCTTTCTCTTTTTGTACATGTGACCTGATATGTGAATTATATGAAACATTAGGCTAACTACATGTATCTTAGAGCTCTGCATTCTCAGAGAACAAGAATTATTAAACATGAGGAATCCCCCCAAAGACTCCATTATGTGTAATTAACAGATAAACTGTCATCAGAATCAATAAAACGTGCTAAATGATTCAAACTTGTATATAATGAAGTGTCTGTTTTAGAGCTAGAGCAGTAACTTTTCTTTTTCCCCACATCTCACATTTCTCAGAAGAATAATTGTGGCAACCCTGTTAACCCTCTCCTTTCTTGACTGAATTAGATTTTTAAATGAGTCACTTAAGGGCAAAGTTCACCTTCACAAATGTGAAAGATATTTCAGAACTCATTAATCTAAAGACTTCATTTGTTTTTCAGTAGCAGCAGACTGTGTAAGGATGCTTTAATGAACTGTTACCAGTACACTGAAAATCTTGAAAGGATAAGCAGTTTGTTGTGATTTCTGTAGTCTACACCTGAACGTAGTGTTAAATTCCATGTATTTATACTGAGTTCTTAAAACCTCGGTCATTTCCTTTTTTTTTTTTTTTCTCCTTTTGGGAAATACAGGCTTTTTGAGGGAAAGATCATAATTTTAGACAATGTTTTTCCTCCATAGCACTTAGAATAATACTTTTAATAGATGACCTTTGATAATTATTGAATGGTTGAAAAAATATATGAATGAGATAATGAATAAAGTAACCAAGATTGCCATCTGTTAAAAGCAACTCTTCTCTGATCAGTCCATCTTAGGAGGAAAGAAAACCTGCACTTTAAAATAATGCATTTTTTGGTAATAATTTCTGTGTTTTAAATCCATATTAGAAATCATCTCCTGTAGGGAAATCTAGAAAAAAAAAAAGTAGAGATTTTTGGAAATGAGCAAATCACAGCTTAGAGCCTCGGGAAATTCATGTATAGTATGTTAACTTCCTCCAAGTCGGTTTTGGTTATTAGTGACCTGATTCCGTGTTTTGCTTTGTCGCCCAGACTCCATGCACATAGAAGATGGGGAGGCCGTCCAGAAACTTCAGGACGTCTTACACGAGGCGCTGCAGGATTACGAGGCCGGCCAGCACATGGAAGACCCGCGCCGGGCGGGCAAGATGCTGATGACGCTGCCGCTGCTGAGGCAGACCTCCACCAAGGCCGTGCAGCACTTCTACAACATCAAACTGGAAGGCAAAGTCCCCATGCACAAACTTTTTTTGGAAATGCTAGAGGCCAAGGTCTGACTAAAAGCTCCCCGGGCCTTCCTGTCCTGCACGCCGAAAAAGGGAAAATCAACCCCAGAGTGATGTCGAAGAAACATAGAGTTTAGTTACCAACATCCAAAATCAACGGACTGCACTGATCATGTAGCAGCAAGACTATGAAGCAGCTTTCAGATTCCTCCACATCGTCCTGATGAGTTTCTCTGGCCCTTTTCCCTTCCTTCCTTCCTTCCTTCCTTCCTAATTTTTTTTTTTTTCTTAAATCTCCCTTATTTGTTCTCTCCGTCATTTCTCAGCTTCCTTCATTCCCGGTTCCCTTTCTCCTTCATTTCCTTCCTTCCTTCTGTCTTGCCCCCTCCTCCTCATCACCTCCTTCTCTTTCCCGGTCCTGCCCTTCTCTCCTAAATTGAGAACATCTGTCGTTGTAAGGCAATTGTCATTCTCCCTCCCTCCCCCTCTCCCTCCCTTCCTTCTGCTGCTGAACTTTTACAAGAGGTCTCTAACTGAAGAGAGATAAAAGCCAGCCCTGCCAAAGGATGGAGATCCATAATATGGATACCAGTGAGCTTGTTGTGAACCATAACGTCCCCAATGACTAAGGAATCAAAGAGAGAGAACCATCGTACCTAAAAGTACAGTGCAACACAGACACATTGACTGAGTGCAGTATTAGGTTTCACGGGAGCAGCCTCTAATTAGACAACTTAAGCAACGTGGCATCGGCTGCTGCTTATCATTGCTTTTCCATCTAGATCAGTTACAGCCATTTGATTCCTTAATTGTTTTTTCAAGTCTTCCAGGTATTTGTTAGTTTAGCTACTATGTAACTTTTTCAGGGAATAGTTTAAGCTTTATTCATTCATGCAATACTAAAGAGAAATAAGAATACTGCAATTTTGTGCTGGCTTTGAACAATTATGAACAATAATGAAGGACAAATGAATCCTGAAGGAAGATTTTTAAAAATGTTTTGTTTCTTCTTACAAATGGAGATTTTTTTGTACCAGCTTTACCACTTTTCAGCCATTTATTAATATGGGAATTTAACTTACTCAAGCAATAGTTGAAGGGAAGGTGCATATTATCACGGATGCAATTTATGTTGTGTGCCAGTCTGGTCCCAAGCATCAGTTTCTTACATGAGCTCCAGTTTCCCTAAATGTTCACTGACACAAAGGATTAGATTACACCTGCCGTGACTCCGGTGGTCACGTGTAGAAAGCACCGCACATGGAGTACAGATCCGTAGAATGATCAGGAGTGCTCCTCTCTACCTGGGAGGTCCAGTTGCCATAGGATTTCTAGCTGCCGTGGTGGTTAGGAACGAGATACTGCCTGTTTGCAGAGTTACAGACCTTGTCTCGGAAGGAGCTGTGAGCCAGTATTCATTTAAGAGGCAATAAGGCAAATGCCAGAATTTGGGGGAAAAAAAAAACAAAAAACAAAAAACAAAACCCAAAACCATCAAAGACAGCAGACGCCTGACCAAATTCTAAAACGTAATCTTTATGAGTTGATTCATTTAGGACTGTTTGTTTAAATTAATCTGCAGTTTTTACCAAGAGCTAAGCCAATATGTGTGCTTTTTCAACCAGTATTGTCACAGCAAGAAAGTCAGTCAGGTTCCAGACTCTTAAGAGGTGTAATCTAATGAAGAAATCAATTAGATGCCCCCGAAATCTACAGTCGCTGAATAACCAATAAACAGTAACCTCCATCAAATGCTATACCAATGGACCAGTGTTAGTAGCTGCTCCCTGTACTATGTGAACAGTCTTATTCTATGTACACAGATGTAATTAAAATTGTAATCCTAACAAACAAAAGAGATGTAGTTCAGCTTTTCAATGTTTCATGTTTGCTGTGCTTTTCTGAATTTTATGTTGCATTCAAAGACTGTTGTCTTGTTCTTCTTGTGGTGTTTGGATTCTTGTGGTGTGTGCTTTTAGACACAGGGTAGAATTAGAGACAATATTGGATGTACAATTCCTCAGGAGACTACAGTAGTATATTCTATTCCTTACCAGTAATAAGGTTCTTCCTAATAATAATTAAGAGATTGAAACTCCAAACAAGTACTCATTATGAACAGAAACACATCAAAATCATAATAATATTTTCAAAACAAGGAATAATTTCTCTAATGGTTTATTATAGAATACCAATGTATAGCTTAGAAATAAAACTTTGAATATTTCAAGAATATAGATAAGTCTAATTTTTAAATGCTGTATATATGGCTTTCACTCAATCATCTCTCAGATGTTGTTATTAACTAGCTCTGTGTTGTTGCAAAACTTTTTGGTGCGGACACGTTTCCAAAACTATTGCTACTTTGTGTGCTTTAAACAAAATACCTTGGGTTGATGTTTCATCAGCCTCGTGCTAGGAATACTGTGTATCTATCATTAGCTATATGGGACTATATCGTAGATTGTGGTTTCTCAGTAGAGAAGTGGCTGTAGTGTGATTCTAGATAAATCATCATTAGCAATTCATTCAGATGGTCAATAACTTGAAATTTATAGCTGTGATAGGAGTTCAGAAATTGGCACATCCCTTAAAAAAAAAAATAACAACAGAAAAATACAACTCCTGGGAACAAAAGGTGCTGATTCTATAAGATTATTTATATATGTAAGTATTTAAAAAGATTATTTTCCAGAAAGTTTGTGCAGGGTTTAAGTTGCTACTATTCAACCACACTATATATAAGTAAAAAATATATAACAATATATCCGTTGTTTTCACTGTATCACATTAAAGTACTTGGGCTTCAGAACTCAGAGCCAACCAACTGAAAACACGAGATGGAGATGTGAGAAAAGAATCTAGTACAAATTTTAGTTTTCAGTTTAAGTGACTCTCGGCGTTACCGAGTACACGAATCTCACACATAGGAAACACGACTTAAAACGTAGATCTAAAAGAACTGCACGGGCTTTAGGGCAAAATGCTCATCTTAAACCTTGCTCGAGGTAAGTTTTTTCAAGTTTCAAGCAAGACCATTTACTTAATGTGAAGTTTTGGAAAGTTATAAAAGTGTATGTTTTTGCCATATGATTTAAATTTTTATTTTGCTTCTTTTAGGTTTGTTCTTATTTAAAGCAATAGGATTGTGTGACTACCTGTAGTTACACTTGTGTTTCAATCAGATCAGATTGTTGTATTTATTCCACTATTTTGCATTTAAATGATAACATAAAAGATATGAAATATTTAAAACTGCTATTTTTCTTATAGAAGAGAAAATGGGTGTTGGTGATTGTATTTTAATTATTTAAGCGTCTCTGTTTACCTGCCTAGGAAAACATTTTATGGCAGTCTTATGTGCAAAGATCGTAAAAGGACAAAAAATTTAAACTGCTTATCATAATCCAGGAGTTGCATTATAGCCAGTAGTAAAAAGAATAATAATAATAATAAAACCATGTCTATAGCTGTAGATGGGCTTCACATCTGTAAAGCAATCAATTGTATATTTTTGTGATGTGTACCATACTGTGTGCTCCAGCAAATGTCCATTTGTGTAAATGTATTTATTTTATATTGTATATATTGTTAAATGCAAAAAGGAGATATGATTCTGTAACTCCAATCAGTTCAGATGTGTAACTCAAATTATTATGCCTTTCAGGATGATGGTAGAGCAATATTAAACAGCTTCCACTTTTGATTGCGCGTTCGGATCGTGTTTCTTTTTGTTCCCCCCACGAGAGAACCAAATCAATAAACAGTGCCCTTTGTTGCTTCCATTCAAAGAGTGTACCTATTCCCTAAAAATAAAGTAGGAGTTTAAATAAGAGCTATATAAAGGCTTGTCAGAATGAATTCTAGGGTGCCAAGAGACATTTTGCATATTTAAGAGTATGCAAAGTGTCTCGTGGCACATTAGAATTCATTCTGACAAGCCTTTATATAGCTCTTATTTAATCTGAAAGCATCTCCACATCATCCTGCATTACTCAAAATCATCGCCTCGATGTCAATGTCATAACAGAAAACTTTCCCCCTATTTTAAGATCATATTAAAACCTGCTAGAGATACCTATTATTTCCCTCCATCCACAATTAAATCATGGGCTTGCACAGAGCTCGTCAGGGAGCTGCAGGCTTTGCGGAGTTGCCGGCCAGATTTCCTGAATGAGAAATCAGCAGCGGCGCTCCTAGACCCGTGTGCGTGAGCAGGGGGAGCTGTCTTCGAATCCACGAGGGTTAAGCAGCGCTGCTGACAGCAGATGGCCTGCCCTCGCTCTGCCCGCTCGGGGAGGTCACGGCCCTTGTTGCTCCGGGTCAAGCTGCGCTTCCACCGGACCCTCCTGAAACCATCACCGAGGTGCTAATAGGTGCTTTCCTGGCTTCTCGGCCAATCTTGAGAGTGTCCTGTCCTTGTGTTTGCCCATCGTGCTTCTCACCTCTCCGAGGTGGCTGCTTCTCTAGCGCAAGCTGGTGACACAGAGGCCACTAAAAGCAATCCGATTTCGGGGTGTGACATTGCTTAAATCACCAAGCTGCCCTATAGCTCGCAGCATCACTCGGTCTTTTCCTGCCTTCCTGTCCTTCGAGTGGCCGCAGCTCAGCGTAGGATCCGAGGGGCTTTACCTTCTCTGTTTTCAAAGTCCTCGGGCGGAGCCGACACGTGCAGGGGGCAGCCCTCACAGGAGAAGGCCTGTCCGTCGTCTTCCAGTGAGGTCCTCGTTTAAAAAAAATACGTAAGTGACGTGCAAACGCTTTTATGAACTTAAATGCCAGATCTCTCTTGCTGGTTTTTATAATTCCAAATTATGACACAGTAAGTTTGCCGGTATTGACGTGTTTCTTAGAGATGCCTCAGGTGTAAAGGAAATGAAAACAGGATTTTGACATTTTAACATGTTTATTTCTTGATACAGAAACAAGGAATAGCTCCCGACGGATAGGTTATGTGTTTGTGTCAAGGGATTGCTTTTATTTTCACCTGATGTTTATAAAGGACGTTTTGCTTTAAGCTAGTGGTTCCCAAACTAGGCCACAGATTAGAATCACCTGAAGAGGGTTCATGGTTCCTGACGGTTGTATACCACCCACAGAAGATCGGGGGTTAGTTGTGGCCTGGGCTTTTGAACAGTTCAAAAAATCATTTCCTGGGGCTCCTGCGTGGCTCAGTCGGTTGGGCATCCGACTTGAGCTCCACTCAGATATTGAGCTCAGGGTTGTGGGTTCAAGCCCTGTGTTGGCCTCCCCGCTGGGCATGGAGCCTACTTAAAAATAGATATGTATCCTCTCCAGGTGATTATAATGTGAAGACAACGTGAGAAATGATGCTTTAAGTTTTTATATGTTACCCAAATAGGCCAGGAATATCCTAAAAAATTAAAAACTTTTCATACATTGGCTCTGAATTTTTGTGAGAGTTTTAGACTATTTTTTTACATCATGATAAAAGGATTCAGCCTTGTAGTGAATCACAAGGCCAATAAAATGCACCTGGAATGTTCTGAGCACCACGTCTCCCAGCCCCGCCTTCCCTCCCCCCACCTCCAGAAGCCTGGTTCTCTCTCCCCATCCATCCTTCCCCAGTCAAGTGGGGGACACGTTCTGTTCGTTGACTCCGAAGGCACACCTTCTGGTTATGCCCCATCTGAAAGCAGAGAGACCTGCTCAAAAGCTTGTGCAGAATATCTCATGATCCCCTTTAAAAAAAACCTTCCAGGTGCTTTAAAATGTGACTTTTTCATGTGCTTTAAAATGAATTTAGGTGTGGCTCAATTACCTGTTTTTCTTCACAAAAACAAACCAAAACACACACACACAAAAACAAACAAACAAAAATAACCCACAAAAAACAGGAACAAAAAACACAAAATTTATTTCTCAGAATGACCTCTCTTCCCTACATTTTCCAAGTTGCAGATTTAAATAAGTAAGAGGTAGAAATGAGAATGGAGATAGGATGTCTCACTCTTGGGCCTCTGCAAAAACTTTAGGTACACTTTGCTGGCTGTGAAATTTAATTTGTGATTAGCCTGGAAAAGCAGAGAGATCTGTTTCCATTTGTTGTTTCATCCGCGATGGTTTACGTACCGAGGGGCTATTTCCGCCGTCCTGTAGATATCAAAGTGCTTCAGTCAGTGTTTTGGGCCATTTCGAATCTGGAAGTCTAGCTCCTTGGGCCCCTTGGTAGGATGGAAAAAAAAAAAAAAAACCACAATGAAACAAGTAGCAGCAGATTGAATGCCCCCCTCATCTTATTATGAAACAAAACAGAAAAGAAAAGAATTTCAAAATATAATCCCCCTTTCCCAGGAGTATTTGTCTTGTTCTCCATGAAGTTAAAGGTCTGAAATAATGTGCCCATCAGGGGCTCAATGTTGCATGTCCATGCCAGTTGGTCCAAGGGCTTGTTATGATGGTAATGACCGACTGAAACGTGAGCTTGGATTGCAACAATACAATTGCTACCAGCTCACCCGCTGGGAGAAATATTTTATTATTGTCAAATGTCCTCCATAGAGATTTGTTTTGCCTGTTCCTGTTTAAATTAAATTCAAAGCAGAACTGCATTACTATTTCTCTGGAGTATATTTGAGATAAACAACTAGTCTCAAAATTTAGGATTCCTGGCTAGTTCAAATTTGTTTATTAGCAGAAAAATTACAATAGGTGACACCATGGCTGCAGGAATATTAGCGTGGCAGCCTCTTGAGAGATTTGCAGACTAAGTCCGTATCCTAAAACAAACAAAAAACAAAACAAAACCCAAAAAACTCCCTTTTTCATTACAGATGCCAGCCAGATTAATGATGGACTCTGCTGTCAGTTGTACAATCTTAAAAAAGAGAAGATGTCCCAATATAGGACTGCATGGCCATAGCAGGCCACAGAACTTTGGCTGTAAGAAATTTTGCCCTAAGGAAGAAGTGTTTTAAACTTAAGCTCATAAATCAATGTGTGTGTGTGTGTATGTAAAAACATTTTTAAACAGCAACATAGTATAAAATAGCACAGAAGCCCAAAGCATGAATTAAAATGCCCTTTGAGCATAATATATACTTTTTCCAATAGTATTTTTAAAAAAGAATTAAATGTCCCAGAATACACAGAATTCCTGGGATCATTTTTTGCCAAAGGCCCTCCAATGCAGCTTTGGCAAAGGATCCTGCAACGGAGCAGCTCAGTTAATACGAAAGTTCCATGCAGCCACCTTAGCATGGGGCCTCACCCTACCCAAAATGCCTGTTACCTTCATGAAAAATCACAGAGGCCCGTGTGTTCCATGAGGGACTGAACTTTGAAGAGCTGGTTTTGGGAGATGCAAACAAGCTGGTGGGAGAGGTAACTAAGGACCTAACAGGAAAACATTCCAGACTAGCAGGAGCATTAAATCACACCATTCACACTCCAATGCCATCCACCATGCTCAGTCGCATTTCACAGTTTTGTTGGGCAGTGAGGAGCCGTCCGCTGTTAAAAAAATAACAGAACAAAAAACTAACGTCAGAAGAGCAGTTTCTAAAAGAAGGTCTAGAGCTAATACAAGGGTTGGGGTTTTTTTCCTTTTAAATATGTGTTTTCATATCATTGCAAATGAAAAAAAACTAAATATTCATGGTTTAAAAAAAAACACAAAACCCTGCAGATCCTTTTGTATTAATCTGAGATTTGTTAATCTCCACTAGACTTGTGTTTTCCTTGGTCTTCTTCCTTCCTAAATAAATTGACTAGCCTTAAAGTGTCAACTCCATGCTTTCAAATCCAAACAGATATGTAGACTATATTTCTAAGGGTATGCATGGCAAAAATCCCTTCCTCCACCGAAATAACTATAAAGGTGAGAATAATTTCCAGGCGAGAAAAGATGTAAAATGATGTTTGGACATGATGATGTTTTTACATGGGAAGAATTCTATACCACATGACTTCTTGCTGTTGTGGTTTAATAAGATTTGGTTGTGCTGAAGTAGACTGGGGATAACAATGAAAGGATGCAGTTTGCCTTACTAGTTTTGTGCGCGGACTTTGAGTCCATTGTACGTGGGTTCAAATCCCAGCTCTGCCACTAAACAGCTATGGGACCTCGTTACTAAAGTTTATTCAACTTCAGTAAATGGGAAATATATGTACTCTCAAGGGATTATTATTAGAATCTAGGTAATATAAGGAAATATCTTGTATTTATTATCCTGAAGATTTTTTTTTTCCCTTCCCTTGAAAGAGGCTGGCTAAGATTCCAGGATAATCTAATTGAGACGGAAGTCATTAGGGCAGGGGCAAATGTAGGTATTTTGAATCCAGACACATACTTGCTGCTTTGTCTTGAGTGGGCAGCACTTAATTAGTACAAAGTCAGTGTTGTGTGCCTATGCACACTGCAGGTCTGTCTAGAAAGCAGTCATGGACATACATATGTGCTGGGCACTATATGAGTTCTTTGAACACATAAAATTAAATATTCCCAGCAGCTTTATGGGGGTAAGTAATACTAACATCTCCAACTCACTGATGAAGAAAAGGAGGCTCCAAGAAGTTAAATGGCTTGTCCAAAAACCATCTAGTTAGTACACAGTCTGACTAAATTTTGGAATCCAATTTGTCTAACTCCTGGCATTAATATCTTAAAACATTAGCTCTGTATTTAACTGTTCCTCAAAATCGGATAGTGGATAATACATCTTTTTTTTCTTATTTGGACATATGGGACACAAGACTGGGTTAATCCTATTGCTTTGATCAAGGAATACGGTTCCTCATACCCTGGCAACAAATTCATTCCTTTCCCCCACCGTAAATCTCACTGTGAATCTTTGGAAAATACATAATGTTGGTTTGTGTGCCTAAGAATTTTTATATACAGAAATTGTGCTGTGTTCTGTTTCTTATTTTTTTTTTTTTTACTCTGCACCAGGTTTTTAAGACTTATCCATGTTTCAGAAGAAAATTTGCTTCATAGTAAACCACTGAAGTCACATATCACATTTTATCTGTTCCATTGTGATGACTGATAAGGTTGCTTTCAATTCCTTAATACAATCAATAATGCAATGAACATCTTGGGGGTGTTTTTCCTTATGGACCAATGTAATTATTTTTCTAAGTTATATGCCCTAGAGGGGGTTATTGAGTTATTGACCATTTGTATGTTTATTTTCACAACAGAAATTATTCTACAGAATTAGTACAGTTTGAACTCTCAGCAGCAGTCTGTTTGGGTTTTATTTTCCTACAGCAGCATATGATACTATTTGCACTTAACTTTTTTACTAATTTGATTATCCTAAAATTAATATATTATTATTTTGACTGAAACTTCTCTGAACATCTTATTCTTATACCAGATAAGGCTCTCTTTTCTCTGAACTGTCTATTTATAACTTGTTTATGAAGAGCAAACTCTTTTTTCTGTCGGGTTCTTATCATTTCTTGTTCATTTGTTGGAGTTCTTTGCATATTCTAGATATTAACCTCTGTCAGTTTCAGGTTTTGCAAATATCTTCTGGTTGGTCATCCGTCTAGTAACTTTGACCTTTGTTCACTAGAAATTATTAATTTTGATAAAGTCATATTCATCAGTTTCATTCTCATGCTTTCAGAGTTAAAAATATGTTTCTAATTATTTTGCAATTATTTCTATAGTATAAATTTCACATGTAGGTCTTTTATAATCCAATTTGGATATCTTTAATATGATATAGGAAACTTTGTTTCTCAACTTCCTTGTTCCCTAGCAATGTGTGATGTCACATCTATATTATACCAAACTACTATATAAAAGTCTATTTCTTGATTCTTTTTTATTCTGCTCTTTGGACAATATGTTATTTACACAATGGTTTATTTTATTAGACTATTACTATATTTTATTGGTATATTTTAATACTATATTTTATTATTTTATTACTATAATTTTATAATTTGTCTTACTTTCTGAGAGAATGCATCTTTCACTCACCCACATATACTCTGTCTTATTTTTGAAATTCTGAGTTTTTTGGAAAATTGCATTCATTCTCATAAATTTCAAAATGCTTTTCAGGTTTTCACAATGATCCCTCTATATCTTATTAGATTTTTTTAATGTATAAATTAAATTGGAAATAATTAACATTTCTGTAAATCAAATTCAATGAACCTATTATCTTTCTCCATTTTCATATTTTATTTCTTTAGTAGAGATTTTTTTAAATTATCTACATAAAGGCTTATATTTTAAGACTTTTTTTAAGTTAAATCTGGGTACTTTATAGATTTGTAACTACTGCCAAATACCACTTATTTTCTGTTATATTAGTGAGTTGTTCGTTTTTGAATAAAAGAATGCTACTGCATTTTGCATATTGGTCTTATACTTGGGAATTTGCTGAATGTCCTTATTAGTTGTAATTAGACCTGAATTCTCAATGGAAATGATCTATAGCCCCTCTAAATTTAGAAGGCAGACTGATTGGCTTATTTCTGGATCCATCTCTTTCCCATTGTGCCTTATTACTGGCAGTTCAGAGCCGTCAACTCAAGCTGTTGGTGTTCTGACTATAAACCATCTTTCCCAAACCCATACACTTGTTAGCCTCACTTTCTTTCTTCCAAGTTACTGAAGGCGAAAACTCTTATAAGTGGGTTGCCAGGACATAACAGGAACAGCCATTGGTCAGCCTTCAATAACATCTTTCAGCTTTCTTTGGAAGTTTCCCACTGCCTTTGTCCCAAAGCTACTTCCATATATTTTAGGTTTTCATTAGGGCAGCAACTCTATTTCTAGGTACTGAGTTTCCTATCAGTGAGTTTTTGTTGTGTAATAACCACAAAAACTCACTGTAGAATAAGATAGGTACTTAGTTCTTGGAGTTGGCTGGGGTGTCTAAATAGGGCTTGGCTGAGATCTACTTCAGGCTGTTGGTTCTGGCTGGCTCAGGTCAGCCTGTCCAGTCCCACTCTGGGGGCCGGAATGAAAGGCCAGTAGCTACTTCAGAAGATGTTCTTACCATGATGGCAGCAGAGGGCACAAGAAAGCAAACCCCAAGGTACCAGCATATTTCAAGCTCTTACTTTTCTCTTGTCTATTCCCCTCCTATTGGCCCAAGCAAATGATATAGTCAGGTCCAAAGTCAAAGGACAGAGCAATACACTGTGCAATTTGTGGAAGAAACTTCAAATTTACATGGCAAGTGGTGTAGACATACAGAGGAGTAAAGAAATATAAACCACAACTTAATATACCATAAATATTTTGATAATTTCTTTTCAATTTTTAATTCTTTAATGGCCATATCCAAAGCTACAGATTTTCTTTAGTAGTATTCCACAAAATTTGACATGCAGCATTTTTGCTAGCATTCAATCCTAAGTATTCTACATTTTTTTAAATGATTTTCTTTCCCATTAAAGTCTTTCCCCTGGCATGCTATGTATGTGTATCTATTTGCAGGTGTATGGCTTTAAATATTTGTTTTAAACATGTGCTCCTACTGATACCTAATTATATTGTGTTACTGTCAGAGAACATAGTCTGCATGAAGTTGAAACATGGAATTTAATAAAGCTTGCTCTGTGGCTAAGTTAGGATCCAGTTTTGAGGAAGTTCACTTATGCTCAAAAAGAATGTGAATACTTTGAATGGTGGGTGAAATCTTCGTTTTAGCACATTATTGATGTTATTTAATATTTAATCACTGTTTGTTTTAGTCTGCCTGAAATTAGAGTTTCTTAGAGGAGTGTGTTGGAATCACCAGCTATAATTGATTTATTTGCATCTTTCTCAGTTAAGGCTTTATACATATTGAGTCTATATCATCAATTACATATATGTTTATTATCTTCATGACATTTTAATCAATCATTTTCTGTAATAGTAAATAATGTTCCTATTAAAATATTTTTTAACATAGAAAGGGCACAAGACATAGATATTCCTTAAAAAATCTTCATGAAGTTAATACCCATAAAAGTAACAACCGAGTCAAGAATTAAAACATTGAGAATTTCAAAAACATCACCTCTATGCCCCTTCCTTAAAAACAAATATGATCATGATCTACTTTTTCTTCTAATTGTACATTTCTAAACAACATAGTAGAAGTTTGTCTTCTTTTGACATGTATTTAAATCGAATTATACACTATATAGCATTTTGTGACTAGCTTCTTTCCATAAACCTTACTCTTGAGAAACTCACCCATGTTGTGATTAACAATAGTTTGTGTATCTACGGTGCTATACACTGCTGTTTATTTTTCCAAATGATGGATATTTGAGTTGTATGTAATCTTTTCTGGTACAAACAATGCTTCTGGAAACTTGTTTGCTACACCACCTGGCTTAGATGTATATGCCTTTGTTACTATGCTCCAAAGGGTAGCACTGCTGTACCATAGAGCCTGCATGCATTCAACCCTAGTTAATCCTGAACTATTTTCTAAAACGGTTATACTAATATACTTTCCCATGAACAGAATGGGAGAAAATCCTAAAGGTCTGAATGTTACTGCATACTTTTAAAGTTTGTCATTTTCATGACTATGTAGTAGTATTTTCTAATGGTTTTCATTTTCATTTCCCAGATGATTAATAATATCAAGCAATTTTTAAAAACTTTTTATTAGCCCTTTGAAGAGCTTATTATGAAGTTTCCGTTCCAATTGCCTCATCCACATTTCTGATGGTCTATGCTTATTGATTTGTATGTGTTTTTAATATTTTGTAGTCATGAAGCATTTGTGAGTTATAGGTATAGTAAATAACTTCCCCAACTCTGTGGCTTGCATTTGACCCTATGAATGATGTTTTTGGATGAAGACATTCGTAGTTTTAATATGATCCAAATTTTCAATATTTTTCTATAGTTTGGGCTTTCATGCCCTGCTTTTTAAGATGTTTCCTTCATTGAGGTTATGAAAATGCCTCCAAACATTGTCTTTAAAATTTGTATTGTTTTACTTTTCTCTTTTAGTTCTTCCAATTATCTGGAATTGATCTGTGTGTCTGACATAAAGTGGAGGTCAAGTTTTCTATCTTTCTCTTTATCTATACAAACATTTGATTGTATAAACACCCTTTATGAAGAAGACTGACCTTTGTCTACAGCTCTACAGTATCACCTTTGATACATGCCAGTCTGTTTCTGGGTCCCCTCTTCTAGTCACTCATTTGTCAGTCTTCATGTCAATCCTGTACATTCTTAACTATTTCTTATAATACTTAAAATAAGGCTTGATATCTGACAGAGCAGTTACACTTCACTTTTGTGTGTTTCTTAAGTACCCTGGATTTAGCCTTTCTGTATAAAATATAATATCATCTTTCTAAGTTACACATACACACACTTGTTAATATTTTCATTGAGAGGGCATTGATTCTATAGATCAATTTTTAGAAAATTTATAACCATGTTATATTGACTTCAATCATAAGTATAATACTCATTTATACTTTTCTTGAACTTTTTTATGCTTTTATTTTTTTTAATTATTTTTATTAACATATAATGTATTATTTGCCCCAGGGCTACAGGTCTGTGAATCATCAGGCTTACACACTTCACAGGACTCACCATAGCACATACCGTCCCCAATGTCCATAGCCCAACCATCCTCTCCACACACTGTCCCCAGCAACCCTCAGTTTGTTTTATGAGATTAAGAGTCTCTTATGGTATGTCTCCCTCCCAATCCCATCTTGTTTCATTTTTCCTTCCCTATCCCCCTTACCCCCCCTTCCTGCCTCTAAAATTCCTCCTATAAGAGAGAGCATATGATAATTGTCTTTCTCTGATTGATTTATTTCGCTCAGCCTAATACCCTCTAGTTCCATCCACGTCATTGCAAATGGCAAGATTTCATTTTTGATGGCTGCATAGTATTCCATTGTACGTACATACATACATACATACATACATATATGAGCACACACCACGTCTTCTTTATACATTCATCTTTTGATAGACATCTTGGTTCTTTCCATAGTTTGGCTATTGTGGACATTGCTGCTATAAACATTCGGTTGCACGTGTCCCTTCGGATAACTATATTTGTCTTTAGGGTAAATACCCAGTAGTGCAATTGTTGGGTCTATTTTCAACATTTTAAGGAAACTCCATGTTGTTTTCCAGAGTGGCCTCACCAGCCTGCATTCCCACCAACAGTGTAGGAGGGTTCCCCTTTCTCTGCATCCTTGCCAGCATCTGTTATTTCCTGACTTGTTAATTTTAGCCATTCTGACTGGCGTGAGGTGGTATCTCATTGTGGTTTTAATTTGTATTTCCTTGATGCTGAGTGATATGGAACACTTTTTCCTGTGTCTGTTGGCCATCTGGATGTCTTCTTTGCAGAAATGTCTGTTCATGTTCTCTCCCCATTTCTTGATTGGATTATTTGTTCCTTGGGTGTTGAGTTTGATAAGTTCTTTTTTTTTTTTTTAAATTTTGTTTATTTATTTGACAGACAGAGATCACAAGTAGGTAGAGAGGCAGGCAGAGAGGGGGAGAGGGGAAGCAAAGCAGAGAGCCCAAGGTGGGGCTCGACCCCAGCACCCTGAGATCATGACCTGAGCCAAAGGCAGAGGCTGTAACACACTGAGCCACCCAGGCACCCTGAGTTTAATAAATTCTTTATAAATTTTGGATAATAGCCTTATTTGATATGTCATTTGTGAATATTTTCTCCCATTCTGTCAGTTGTCTTCTGGTTTTGTTGACTGTTTCCTTTGCTGTCCAAAAGCTTTTGATCTTGATGGGGTCCCAATAGATAATTTTTACCCTTGCTTTTCTTGCCTTCAGTGATGTTTCTAGAAAGAAGCTGTTGTGACTGAGGTCAAAGAGATTGCTGCCTGTGTTCTCCTCAAGGATTTTGATGGCTTTCATCCATTTGGAGTCTATTTTCATGTGTGGTATAAGGAAATGGTCTAGTTTCATTCTTCTGCATGTGGCTGTCCAATTTTCCCAACACCATTTGTTGAAGAGACTGTCTTTATTCCATTGGACATTCTTTCCTGCTTTGTCGAAGATTAGCTGACCATAGAGTTGAAGGTCTATTTCTGGGCTCTCTATTCTGTTCCATTGATCTATGTGTCTGTTTTTGTGCCAGTACCATACTGTCTTGTTGATGATAGCTTTGTAATATGGCTTGAAGTCTGGAGTTGTGATGCTACCAACTTTGTTTGTTTGTTTGTTTTTGGTTTTGGTTTTGGTTTTGGTTTTTTTCAACATTCCTCTGGCTATTTGAGGTCTTTTCTTGTTCCATATAAATTTTAGGATTATTTGTTCCATTTCTTTGAAAAAAAATGGATGGGATTTTGATAGGGATTGCATTAAATGTGTAGATTGCTTTAGGTAGCATAGATATTTTCACAATATTTGTTCTTCCAATCCATGAGCCTGGAACATTTTTCCATTTCTTTGTGTCTTCCTCAATTTCTTTCATGAGTACTTTATAGTTTTCTGAGTATAGATTCTTTGCCTCTTTGGTTAGGTTTATTCCTAGGTATCTTATGGTTTTGGGTGCAATTGTAAATGGGATTGACTCCTTAATTTCTCTTCTGTCTTGTTGGTGTATAGAAATGTAACTGATTTTTGTGCATTGATTTTATATCCTGACACTTTACTGAATTCCTGTGCAAGTTCTAGCAGATTTGGAGTGGAGTCTTTTAGGTTTTCCACATAAAGTATCATATCATCTGCAAAGAGTGATAGTTTGACTTCTTCTTTGCTGATTTGGATGCCTTTAATTTCTTTTTCTTGTCTGATTGCTGAGGCTAGGACTTCTAGTACTGCGTTGAATAGCAGGGGTGATGGATATCCCTGCCTTGTTCCTGACCTTAGCAGAAAAGCCCTCAGTTTTTCTCCATTGAGAATGATATTAACTGTGGGTTTTCATAGATGGCTTTGATGATACTGAGGTATGTACCCTCTATCCCTACATTCTGAAGAGTTTTGATCAAGAAAGGATGCTGTACTTTGTCAAATGCTTTTTCAGCATCTATTGAAGAGTATCATATGGTTCTTATTATTTCTCTTATTAATGTATTGTATCACATTGATTGATTTGTGAATGTTGAACCAAACTTGAAGCCCTGGAATAAATCCCACCTGGTCATGGTGAATAATCCTTTTAATGTACTGTTGGATCATATGGGCTAGTATTTTGCTGAGAATTTTTGCATTTCTGTTCATCAAGGACATTGGTCTGTAATTCTCTTTTTTGATGGGGTCTTTGGTTTTGGAATCAAGGTAATGCTGACCTCAAAAAATGAGTTTGGAAGTTTTCCTTCCATTTCTATTTTTTGGAACAGTTTCAGGAGAATAGGAATTAATTCTTCTTTAAATGTTTGGTAGAGTTCCCATGGAAAGCCATGTGGCCCGGGGCTTTTGTTTGTTGGGAAATTTTTGAAGACTGCTTCAATCTTCTTACTGGTTATGGATCTGTTCAAGTTTTCTATTTCTTCCTGGTTCAGTTTTGCTAGTTTATATGTCTCTAGAAATGCATCCATTTCTTCCAGATTGTCAAATTTACTGGCATATAGTTGCTCATAATATGTTCTTGTAATTGTTTGTATTTCTTTGGTGTTGGTTGTGATTTCTCCTCTTTCATTCATGATTTTATTTATTTGGGTCCTTTTGCTTTTCTTTTTGGTAAGTCTGGCCAGGGGTTTATCAATCTTATTGTTTCAAAGAACCATCTCCTAGTTTTGTTGTTTTGTTCTACTGTTTTTTTTTTGTTGTTGTTTGTTTGTTTCTATTTCATTGATTTCTGCTCTGATCTTTATGATTTCTCTTCTCCTGCTGGGTTTAGACTTTCTTTGTTATTCGTTCTCCAGATCCTTTAGGTGTAGGGTTAGATTGTGTATTTGAGACCTTTCTTATTTCTAGAGAAAGGCTTGTATCGCTATATATTTTCCTCTTAGGATTGCCTTTGCTGTGTCCCACAGATTTTGAAGTGTTGTGTTTTCATTATCATTTGTTTCCATGAATTTTTTCAATTCTTCTTTAATTTCCTGGTTGACCCATTCATTCTTAAGTAGGATGTTCTTTAGCCTCCATGTATTTGAGTTCTTTCCAAATTTCCTCTTGTGACTGAATTCTAGCTTCAGAATATTATGGTCTGAAAAATGCAGGGAATGATTCCAGTCTTTTGGTACCAGTTAATACTCAGTTTGTGACCCAGGATGTGATTTATTCTGGAGAATGTTCCATGTGCACTGAAGAAGAATGTGCACTCTGTTGCCCTGGGATGGAAGGTTCTAAATATATCTGCGATGTCCATTTGGTCCAGTGTGTCATTTGAGGCCTTTATTTCCTTGTTGATCTTTTGCTTGGATGATCTATTTCAGTGAGGGGAGTGTTAAAGTCCCCTACTATTATTGTATTACTGTTGATGTGTTTCTTTGATTTTTTTATTAATTGGTTTATATAGTTGGCTGCTCCCATGTTAGGGGCACAGATATTTAAAATTGTTAGATCTTCTTGTTGGACAGACCCTTTAAGTATGATATAGTGTCCTTTGTCATCTCTTATTATAGTTTTGGCTTAAAATCTAATTTATCTCATATAAGTATTGCCACCCCAGCTTTCTTTTGATGTCCATTAGCATCGTAAATGGTTTTCCACCCACACTTTAAATCCTGAGGTGTCTTAGGGTCTAAAATGAGTTTCTTGTAGACAGCATATCAATGGGTCTTGTTTTTTTTTTTTTTTTTTATCCATTCTGACACCCTGTGTCTTTTGATTGGGACATTACAGCCATTTACATTTAGGGCAGCTATTGAAAGATATAAATTTAGTGTCATTATATTGCCTCTAAGGTGACTGTTACTGTACATTGTCTCTTTTCCTTTCTGGTCTACTACTTTTAGCCTTTCTCTTTGCTTAGAGGACCCCTTTCAATATTTCCTGTAGAGCTGGTTTGGTATTTGCAAATTCTTTTAATTTTTGTTTGTCCTGGAAGCTTTTTATCTCTCCTTCTATTTCCAATGACAGACTAGCTGGATATAGTATTCTTGGTTGCATATTTTTCTTATTTAGTGCTCTGAATATATCATGCCAGTTCTTTTTGGCTTGCCAGGTGTCTGTGGTTAAGCCTGCTGCCAATCTAATATTTTTACCATTGTATGTTACAGACTTATCCTGAGCTGCTTTCATGCTTTTCTTCTTGTCACTAGGACTTATAAGTTTTACTATTAAATGATGGGGTGTGGGCCTATTTTTATTGATTTTGAGGGGTTCTCTGTGCCTCCTGGATTTTAATGCTTGTTCCCCTTTTCATTTTAGGGAAATTCTCTATTATAATTTATCCAATATACCTTGTGGCCCTCTCTCTCTTTCTTCTTCTTATGGGATCCCAATTATTCTAATATTGTTTCATCTTATGGGCATCACTTATCTCCTAAATTCTCCCCTCGGTCCAGTAGTTGTTTGTCTCTCTTTTGCTCAGCTTCTTTATTCCCATCATTTGGTCTTCTATATTACTAATTCTTTTTTCTGCATCCTTTATCCTAGCAGTAAGAGCTCCATTTTTTATTGCACCTCATTAGTAGCTTTTTTGATTTCAACTTGGTTAAATTTTAGTATTTTTTTTTCCTCCAGAAAGGGATTTTATTTCTCCAGAAAGGGAATCTTTAATATCTTCCATGCCCTTTTTGAGCCTGGCTAGCACCTTGATAATCATCAGTCTGAACTCTAGTTCTGACACATTCCAATGTTCATATTGATTAAGTCCATAGCCATCACTATTGCCTCTTATTCTTTGTTTTTGTGGTGAGTTTTTCTACCTTGTCATTTTATTCAGATAGGATTGAGATAATAAAACACTAAGAGGGTGGCAAATCCCCCCAAAAATATATACTAACCAAACCAAAATAGACCCAAAACCAGGGGGTAGAAATATATTTATATTTATTATATTTATATATTTATAAATAAATATATTATATTTCTTAATATTTATATAATATTTATATTAAGAAATATAATATATAAATATAATATATAGTAAAATTATTAGAATATAATAATTATATATAAATATAATTTATTATGTATAATATAATAAATATCATATATATATATATATATATATATATATTTAGACTGCTGAATAATACAGAGCCCCCACTTGATTTTGGGTATATTCTGGTCTCTTAGAAGAAACTACCATCCTGAATTTTTTTTTTTAAGATTTTACTTATTTATTTGATAGAGATTACAAGTAGTCAGAGAGGCAGGCAGAGAGAGAGGAGTAAGCAGGCTCCCTGCTGAGCAGAGAGCCCCATGCGGGGCTTGATCCCAGGACCCTGAAGTCATGATCTGAGGCAAAGGCAGAGGCTTTAACCCACTGAGCCACCCAGGCGTCCCTACCATCCTAAATTTTAAAGACAAACTTATCTTCTATATGTATACAAAAAGAAGGGTAAACATGATGAAGTGATGGAATATGACTGTAAAGATGAAAATTTTTTAAAAAAATTCTAAAAAAGGAATTGATAAATTGGTTGAGAAAAGAAGAGAAAAAGAGGAAAGAATGTGATTAGACTGGAGACTAGAACAAAGCCATATGCAAGATTTAGGGTATATTTTGATCTATTAGGAGAAATTGTATCCCAAAATTTTAAAGAAAAACCTATATGTATGCAAAAAATAAGGTTATATACAATGAAGGGATAAAATATGACTATAACAATGACAATTTAAAAAGGTTTTTAAAAATATTGTTAAGATAAAATAGTTAGAAAACATTAAAAGAGGGAAGAGGAAAAGTTAAAAAAAATAGAATAAGAGAAAAATAAAATTTAAAAAAATTCAAATTTTTTTATAAAAAAATTCACATTTGCAAGACTAAAGGATCATGGGGGAAATGCCATGAATTCTATGCATTGCTTTCCTCTGTCTCTGGAGTTTGCAGTTCTCATTGATCATTGAACTTGGTCTTGGCCAGATGTTCTTGTTGATCTTCTGGGGGTGGGACCTGTTGCAGTGATTCTCAAATGTCTTTGCCCAAGGTGGAATTACACCAGCCTTGCCAGGGCCTGGACTAAGTAATCTGCTCGGGTTCACTCTTGGAGCTTTTGCTCCCTGAACACTTTCCATACCATGTTGGAGGAGAGAAATGAAGATGGTGACTTCCCAGTCTCTGGCCCTGAAGAGCCAAGAGCTTGGAGCCCCACTCCTCAGTGTGACCCCAGAGAAAAGTGCTCCATCACTCCCATCTTCATGGTCTCCAACTGCACTCTGTGCTCACCTGCCCTGTGATCAAGTGTTTCTCTGGCACATGGCCTTGTTTGGAGTATCCAAACCCAGCAGATTCCTGCCGCACTGTTCCTCCTAGAGCAGGAAGGTGAGTCTCCCGGATCTGCTACTTGTGGGGTCCCTACTCAAAGAGTAGTGGCCAGACTCTGTCTTAGATCATGATTGAAGGTAACCCTGAGCTGAGAGCTCACTCCTTGGCTCTGTCTCCACAGCCGGCTTCCCTGCTCTAATACCTGGGAGCTCTGCCACACTCAGACACCTCCAATCTTTCAGTGACCCCACGTGTCCTGAGACCACACTGTCCCCGTGAGGGCTCCACCCCTGCTTAGCCTCTGGAGCAACACTCAGTGGAGCACACTCCTAAAAGTTCTGATTTTGTGTCCTGCTGCTCTGCCACTTGCCGGGAGCTGGCCCCTCCCCCGATGGTTTATGTTTCCATTGCTTCAGATTCACTTCTCCGCGTGTCCTACCTTCCAGAAAGTGGTCGATTTTCTGTCCTAGAGTTGCTGCTCTTCTTCTCTTCTATCTCCTATTGGTTTTGTATGTGTTTGGAATGATTTGATAACTATTTAGCTGAACTTCTGGGACCTAATGCTGTTTCAGTCTGCTACTCCTCCGCCATCTTGCTTCTTCCCCCTCAGAAAGTTGTCTTTTTTTATGCTTTTAGTAAAACACAGTTTTAAAGCAGTTCTGGTAGCACGTACATTATAAATACATGAAATATTTTGCTACTTTTATAAAGGATATATGTCTATAATTAGCTTTTTAAATTTTCATGTTGTTTTTGTTAATACATAAAATTAAAATTGATTTTGCATATTTGTTTTGCAACTGCCAACCTGGATAAAATTACCTATTAATTCTAATAATTATCTGTTAGATAAATATTAGATAAATTGTTATGTAATGATTTATAGCTTTTACATACCCAAATATATCTTTCATACATAATAACTATTTTATTTCTTTCTTCTCAGTCCTTATATCTTTTACTTCTTATCTTTGTCTCATTACACTAGTAAAGCCCTTCACTCCGTGTTGAATAAAACTAGTGAGAGCAAGAACCTTTGCCTTCCTGCCTATGTCTAAGAAAAATAGTTCAACTTTCACCCTTAATTTTGATGTAAGTTTCTTATAAACAGCTGTTAATAGACTAAGGATGTTTCCTTCTCTTCTATTTATTGCTAAGAATTTTTATAATACATGGACTTTGAATTTCATCTAATACCTATTCTTGCATCTACCGAGGTATTCTATGATTTTTCTCTTTTTTTCTGGTAATGTGGCAACATATTTTGATTGCTATTTTATTGTAAAACTAATTTTGCATTCCTAAAATAAACTTAACTTGATCATGGTGTATTAATCTGTTTATATATTGCTGAATTTGGTTTGCTTATATTTTGTTTAAGAATTCTTCCATCTCTGTTTATGAGCAAGAAAATTTTGTAATTTTCTTTTTTCATAATGTAATTCTCAAGTTATGATAAAAAGGCTATCATAAAATAGACTGGAAAAACGGTAATTTCCTTATCTTCTCTGGGAGAATTTGCATGAAAATTGGTCTCAATTATTGTGTTATTCCCTTGGAAAATACTTGGAAGAATTTGCTGGGGAAATCACGAGGGCCTGATATTTTCGCCAGATAAAGTTATTTACTTAGGATTATATTTTATAACAATTATAGCACGTTTCAGATTTTTAAATCTCTTCTGTATTTCACTTCTCAGTTTGGATTTTCATAGGAATTTGTGCATTTCATCTGTGTTTTCAATTTAGTGGCCTCAAGTTGACACAGTTTTCCCTTATTCATTTTTTATTGACTTCGAAGTCTATAGAAGAGTGGTTGTATTAATTTCCTGTGGCTACTGTAGCAAATTATTACAAACTTCCTGGCTTTACAACAGACATGTATCCTGAGGCCAGAAGTATGAAATAATTCTCTGGTCCAAACTCAGGGTGTTAGCAAGGTTTCACTCCTTCCGGAGGCTCTAGAGGATCACCCACTCTTTGCCTCTTCCAATTATAGAGGGCAGCGCGCACTCCTTGCCTGGCGGCCATATTATTCCAATCTTCAAATCTCTTCATGCTCCATCTTCACTTGGCCTTCTCTCTTTGTATGTTATCTCCCTCTACCTCTCTCTTATGAAGATATTTCTGATGGCATTTAGGACCCACCAGGATAACCTAGTATAATCTCCCCATCTCAAGATCCTTAACTTAATCACATCTGTACAAACCCTTTTTCCAAATAAGGTAACATTTACAAGTTCCAGGGATTAAGACCTGCTATCTTCAGGGAGTATTACTTAGCCTGCTATGGTGGCATTTTCTTTTCCACTAGAAATTCCTTTTATGTTGGGTACTTGTATACTCTTATTTTTTTAATCAGTCTTTCCAAAGTTTATGAATTTTAAAAGTTTTTCCAAAGAACAAACTTGGATGCTTTTTTCCCCTTCTAATAGAAGATTGCCGATATGTTAATTTCTATTCTCAAATCTTTCCTTCATTATTTGTTCCTTAGATCATTTGCTTTATTTTTTTTAAGTTCTTGAAATAGATGCTTGCTAACTTAGTCTTTGTCTTTCCTTCATTTCTAATATGTTATGAAATTTTTCTTTAACAGTTTTTGCTCAACTACAAACTTTAATATTAACTGTTCTGTCAACTTTAAGTTCAAAAAGATTTCTAATATTCTAATCTATTTCTTCTTGATTGTAGTTTATTAAGAAGCATATGTCTAGATTTCTTTCAGTTATTAGTTTCTATCTTAGTTGCTCTAGGGTCAGACAACATGCTCTTTACAAATTCAGTCTTTTGAAATTTGTGGAGACTTAACTTTGTAACTTATATGGCCAATATTTATCAACATTCATATTTACCTAAAAAGAATGTGAATTCTTCAGCTCTTCAACTGTTAGGTCCAGCATTATATATAGTTCCATTAGGTAAATTTTACTGATCAAATCATCTACAATTTTTAATACTCCAAAATTCTACTGATATTTTACCTGCTTATTCTACCAGTTCCTAAGTGAGGTATATTTAACTATCCCGGTATGATTACATATTTATTTATTTCCCATTGTAGATTTGTCCATTCCTTTTAGTTTTGTGGCAATATAAATTTAAACTTCTTATATAGTTTTGGAAAATGACACCTTTACCTTTATGAGCTT
The DNA here is from genome assembly GCF_011764305.1 of Mustela putorius furo. NCBI lineage: Eukaryota > Metazoa > Chordata > Mammalia > Carnivora > Mustelidae > Mustela > Mustela putorius. The sequence continues at coordinate 15,713,384 of NW_025421402.1, read as the reverse complement.
TCCGTCTTTAGCTCTAGGGTCCATTCTTAAAGTCTGGTTTTTCCTCCTAGTTCTACCAGTGTTATTTGTTTTTTCATAATACATGTTTCCCTCCTTTTTTGGCTCCACTCACTTTCCGTGCTCCACAGCGACAAATGGACAGGAGGCAGGGGAGAAAGAAACCCTCCCCCCTTTTCCACCTTCTCCTACATTTTGTTTCCTCCTTTTCACCCTCTTGGTGTGGTTTTCTTCCCACATACTTCCCCAGCCATTTCTCACAGGTGGTTGTTTTGGTAACACTTCATAAATCCATCTCATCTTCAGGGTGGAGTGGAGGGGCTGTTATAAGCAGTTCATGCTAGAAAATAATCCTGATGGTTTTAAAGAAAAAAGAAAAAGGCCTAGATCTCCAAGATTTACTTATTTTTTTTAAAATAATATGGTTACTTAAATAATGACAGATGCAAAATTACATGCCCTTCTAATGCAATTATATAACAAAATGATTCTACAGAACAAATGGATAAGTTAAGTGATCGATGGTGCTGTGTGCTTCAGACCAGATTTTTAGTACCATTTCAGCATGCTGCCAACCACGAAAGCCCAGGTCCTATTGCATTTGGCCATTACATGCTATTTTGAATGCAGGCATGGGGAAGGCTGTGGTTGGATGGGGACCCCATGAGCCAAGTCATGTGTATCTGGGAGGATCTGCCTTAGCCTGGGGAGTATCCCTGCCCTTAAGGGCCTGGGATATTAAATAGCTGATGAAATGGCCATATGAGGCAGGAGGGAATCCATGAAGGAAACAGAAATGCATTTTCCCTCTGCTTTGTTTTGAACCAGGGACTGTATATTTTCATATCACCCTAGTTCCTGCAAATTAAGAGTCAGCCCCATTTGCAAATTTGAGATGATCACTTTTCTCTGTAGGAACTATTCTGAACCCTCTGTTCTAAGGCAGACTGTGTAAACCTTCAGAGGACAGTTGGTGTACAGACTACATTATATAGTAAATATACCTCTGTACTTTGGTCATGGTTCTGCAAAAACTTGATGCTAAAGTAATTGTGAATACACCCACAGGTGGACACCAGAGTCATGGTGGTACACAGTGGACAACTGGATGTCCTTAAGCAGGCTTAATTACAAATATGTTTGGACAAATTTAATTTTAAAATTTATTTTTTTAAAGGTTTACTTTATTTATTTGACAGGGAGAGAGAGATCACAAATAGGCAGAGAGGCAGGCAGAGGGGGAGGGGGAAGTAGGCTCCCTGCTGAGCAGAGAGCCCAACGTGGGACTCGATCCGAGGACCCTGAGATCATGACCTGAGCTGAAGGCAGAGGCTTAACCCACTGAGCCACCCAGGTGCCCCAATTTTAAAATTTCTTAGGAAGACTTCTTTTACCCTACAATGTGAGAACCAAAATAGGATGAAATTATTAGTTTTAGCATATGAATCCAAATTAACAATCTACAGGTAGTCAAACTAAGTTAAAGGTAGACCTCCCAAATTAAAATCTCAGTGAACTCTTAGTTTACTTGCCCATATAGAACTTTGGCCTGAAATTTCCTCACACCACAGATATGTTGGTCAGATAGCTGGCCAAAGTCTCGCAAGTCTTGCCAAACATGAATTAGGCGACAGCAAATGTGCCTGAGAGAAAGGAAAACAGGAACTCTAGACTCCCAGAGATGGTGTTGCCAATGTTCTACTATTTTTTAAATGAACAATGGTTCTTCCAGTTAATATCTGCTTCATTTGGGGGTTTCATCTGTGGTTAAGTGTTAGACTTGTAGATTTCTCAATAGTGATAGCTCTCTCTTTTTTTCCTTATTTGCTTTGGATATTTTCTCACAGTGGCCACAGAGTAAAATAAACGATTTCTGAAAACTCTCACTGTTTCACACATGGGAAGTTTTGTATTTTTCAAAAGTGATTTGAATGTGAATTTCAGAAGAATCTTGGAGACTTTCGAAGTGAAGCTTCCTGTGAATATTTCAGCACATTGGTCTAGGTATCCCCACAATAGCCAAGAGTAGGACCACAGAAAGAGGCAATATTGTAGCTCAGTTAATATAAAACACAGTTCCCTTTCTTTAGATGGTCCTTTTATAGTATAAACAAAGTCATAGCATATTGGAGCTGGAACTCACTGCACGTGGTATCCGACTCAACTCATTTATGGTACCGGCAAAAAATAAAATGGACTGAGAAGGTTTGGGGTTTGCCCAGAGTCCTATAGTTAACTTCCTTGCGTTTTCCTCTCTCCCTGTTTGGTGCCATGCCCTCATCACCCCATGCTTCAAAAGTCACTGTCTTACACGAATTGACTTGCTTTTCCTGTCTCCTCCTTTTCCATCTATCTTGGGTCTCAGATTAATCATCATAAAATCTGCTAGTTAATACAAATGTCTGTCACATCAGGCACAGAATTTCTTTTTTTTCTGGCATTGAACCCTCTCTGTCTCCGACCCACCGTTGCCAGCCAGCTTCATCTCCAGAGGTCCCAGAGACGGACTTCTCCCCTGTGCCTCCTCTTCCGCTCTCCCTTCCCGCCCTGGCTCCGGCTGGTGCCCCGCGCCTCCCTGCTCTCCTCCAAGAACGTGGCCCCCGCTGCTGTTCCTCCTTCCTTTCCTGGACTTCTCGTGGGTCTGTACCCCATGATCTAGTTTCTATTTTCAGGCACGTAGCTCAAACTGGAGAACAAGGAACTCCTGACTCTGATTTTTACGTGGGTCATTTCTCCTAACCAGCCATAGCGCTCCCAGGTACGTAGGTTGGAACCCGACCCATGACGGAGGCCCTAGAGCAGCAACTGTGTTCTGTCTCTCTTCCTCTCATGTACTAATTCATGCAACCAATAAACTCCATTCTGACAGACATCCTTGGTCCCTCGCCTTCTTTAGGTCATTGTCCAAAGACTCGGTGACATTTTTCTCGTCCCTCAAAACGGAACCCCTTTCCGGCCTCATCACCCCCTTTTCCTTCTTCCGTTTTCTCTGGAGCCATCACCACTGTCAAACATTTGTTTAGAGAAGGCTTTGCTTATTTGCTTAGTGCCCGTCTCCCCTCACAGGAAGGACCTGAAGAGGCCCCGGGAAGCCTGGCTGGGGTCCGTTTTGCTCATCGCTGTGTGACAGGTGCAGAGAGCAAGGCCGCTCTGGAGCCCGAAAGCCCGTCGAGCCCTGCGCCCTGTAGCACCCGGGAAGGACGCGCCAAAGTGGCCGCTTCCCTGCCTTCACACAGTTTGGGGTGAGAGAGAGGACAGCCTTTGAACAGATCATTGAAACTGTAGTGAGTCCTTACAAAAAGGAAGTACTGGCTTCTAAGGCTTGTGAAGTGAGAGCCCTAATCCAGCCTCTCTGGGCTGAAGAAACTCTCCCTGAATTAGAAATATTTGAACTGAGAATAACTAGCTGTTGGCTCCCCTGGGGAGACAGAGGAGAAGAGAAGGGAGTAAATTGGTTCAGGGGATCTCGAACAAAGCCAGGCACTAAATGCATGCCGAATGATAACAATTAGGGGCCTACTGTCGGCATCGCATTTGTACCTTAAACTACATTTCAGAGCGAGCAGACCAGTTGGGGAGGTTTGCCTTTCCGGTTGGCTCTTTCAACCCCCTGCACTGCTGACACACTCCCAAGAGGATCGCCCAGCTTAAAACTGCTGTGAATCTCCAATACATCTCACAGGAAAGCAGGGACATACATGAACGTTACAGGTCTTTGAAAGCGATCATTATTAGAATATTGACTCAATTCTAATTCTCTTTCTCTCCCCAGCCACACCTTTCTTTTTGTAATTTTTTAAAGACTGTATTTTATGCTTCCTCACCTGCAATCGATAGGGCATTCCTTTTTAAAATTTTTAAAATATTTAAAATATTTTTTATTTAAAAATTTTATTTAAAATATTTAAAATTTTATTTTTTAAAGATTTTTATTTATTTATTTGAGAGAGAGCAGAATCAGATGGAGCAGCAAAGGGAGAGAGAGAGAGATGCTCCACTGAGCAGGGAGCCTGACACGGGGTTCAATTCCAGGACCCCGGGATCGTGACCTGAGACAAAGACAGACGCTTAGCCAACTGAGCCACCCAGGTGTCCCTGTAAGGTACTTCTGTCCATAGAGGCTTCCCTGGCTTGTGTCAGAGCTGAGTACCATCTGGATTTGATAATGTTTTCCTTTCGACAGGTCCTCCCTGTGCCAGATGCTTTTATGGATGGGAAATGTGTTCTTATCCTTTTGGCTCCTCCCTTCCCTTCAGTTTAGGGTTTCTATTCATTTTGCTTAGATTTAAAAGTAGAGGTATCTTTCTTGAAAGGAATTCTGTCATCATCTTAACTTTCTGTATATACCCTGCAACCCCCACTTCATCCCTCAGGGAAACCGGGGAGCGATGACTATCTCAGACCAATTTTTTTTTTTTAAGATTTTATTTATTTATTTGATAGACAGAGATCACAAGTAGGCAGAGAGGCAGGCAGGGAGAGAGAAGAGAAAGCAGGCTCCCTACTGAGCAAAGAGCCCAATGTGGGGCTCCATCCCAGGACCCTGGGATCATGACCTGAGCTGAAGGTAGAGGCTTTAAACCACTGAGCCACCCAGGTGCCCCTCAGACCAATTTTAATAAAGTTATATTTGAAGCAGCTTTCAAATTTTAACATATTTGTTTTCAAACTGATATAAGTGATGTATAAAATTTCACACATAAAATCCATACTCTTTGGCCTTCATCAAAAGGAGTTAGGGTAAAAGTTAATCACAAGAAAAGACCTGTGGCCTATCAGAAAAGAAAGTTTTTTAAAGGGGAAAAGGAAGTCATTATTTCAGATTATGTTTCCAGGACTCTGGTCACGGAGGGGAGGGGAGGGATCTATGTTAGCATCACCAGTTTTTAGGTTAGAAAACACAGAAAGAGAGAAAGATCACTCAGAAAACAAGGAGGAGAGAATGAGACTTGAATCCAGGTCGATGTGTCTCTCCAGTGTGTATCTTACCCATCCTGCCATGTGGCCTCGAAGAACAAATAAATCTATGCATAAAGCAAGATGAAAATAACAGAAATTAGAAATAAGAGGAGGAAATGGTTTCTTTCTTTCATACGAAGCTTTCATTCAACAATTGCAGGTAATTAACTACCTTGTTCTGTGCTTGCTTGATTTTGAAACCGGTACTTGATTTCAGAGTCTATCATTGCGAGATAGGAGAAGCTTTTAAAAATTTACTTTAAAAAAACTCAATTAGGGTTCTGACAGACTCTTCTTTAAAACAAATAATGTGCCTGAATATTTGCACCCTGAGCTGTGGGGACACTTCTACTGAGAAAAGCTGACAGTGACAAAAAAGGAGACCAACAGGACAGTGTCATATGTTCATTTAGAGCCAGTTAGGGGTTAAATCGGAGAAAGAACCAAAACTCAAGTTTTCCCGCCTTTTACTTTCCTTTTCAGAAATCAGAAGCAGGCTCTGGTGTGTCTTGATCTGGCCCTGGGCAGGGCTCGGCTGTCCTGGGACTTTTCCACAGAGATCTGTTGGGGGATGGGTGAGTGTGCTGCTCTCCCCTGCATTCCCCTGCAGAGGGAGGCAGGAAGCTAGCATCCCTCTGTGCAGGGGCTTAGAACCCAGGAAAGAGGATCGGATCCACATGCTAGAACTATGAGGAGTCAAAAGAGAACGTACCTGTACCAGGGATGCTCTGGAAAGGTGTCAGAGAAGGTCCTTTGAGTTGACATGGCAGTACAGAAAATCAAGGAGCAGGTAACCGTCCTTCAGGAAACTCGTGCCTATAGTTAGACACCGATAAGAATATATCCAGTCTGGAGTCTTCAAATTCTAAAAAACGCCAGAGAACCTGGGAAATGCTGATTATGTGTCATTAAAAGGATAGAACAAACAAAAGGAACAATTGGAAGAACTCATAACAGCAGACAAGGGAAGGAGAGGGTGAGTTAGCTTCCAGTCCAATGAGTTTTACCCGACAGTCCCAGACATTTGGGGAGCCATGGTTTTGGTGCAGACATCGCCACGTTCAAGACCATACAGTCCGAAAATGGCACAGAAACAGCATCAAAATGCTCCCCAAACAAAGATACTATTCTCTTAAGTGAAATGATCCCAAATTCCCAAAGAACATGTGCTTTGCCAGAAAGCACAGTAAGAAGGACCTGAAGAAGATGCAGAACAATGCCAAGGCCATGAGTGCACCTGCTGAGGCTAGCAAGGCCCAGGTGAAGCCCACAGAAGTCGAGCCCAAGGTCCCAAAGCGTAGCAGTTGCAAGCTCGGCTGACTTGCCTACATTGCTCACCCCAACCTCAAGAAATATGCCTGCTGATAGTACCAAGGCTCTCAGGTGTGTCGGCCAAAGGCCAAGGCCAAGGCTCAAAGCAAAGCCCAGGAAGCATCTGTGGCTCCAGCTCCCAAAGGTGCCCAGGCTTCTACAAAGGCTTCCGTGTAGAGACCTCTGTCGGCTGATGTGAGGACAGAAGGACTGGAGTGACCTCCAGGCTTCTGTCGCAGAGGCCAGTGTCCTCCCAGGCTGTTTGTGCAAATAAACCTGTGGCAGGATCTGTTCGGAAAAAAAGAGCGAGCTATCGAGCAAACACATTACCTGAAAGGAACACTGATGGAGGCCCAGAATATCTGGGGTCTTGTTGATGGATAAACCCACAACATTGCACAAGTCATGTCATCTTTTAATGCTCACTTCCATCATCCAGAAAACAAGGGACTTGCATTAAATTATAGAGGAGGTTTCGCCCAGCTGTAAAATCATGATTCTAGGTATGTGAAGAATATGTCTATAAGACAGGTGCTGGGAAACCATGCAGAGCATTTGAAGAAGACAATAGGGAAAAGCAATGGGTTTTAAAAAAAGCAAAAGAAAGTGTGCAATTAAAATAGTCTCATTTCCTTAACTTATACATTAGGTCCTGCCTTCAATATTATAAAATGATGACAGACAACCCTTTATTAAGGACAGTTTGGTGTAATAGCTGTCATTTATTTGGGGCTTCCAATGAGGCAAAATGCTATATTTAATACTTTACATATTCCATTTGATTTAATATCTAAGGTCTGTGAGGCAGGTGCTAATATTATTGCTCACTTGACAATGAGACGGAAGCCTGCAGAGGTGAACTGTCTTTCTTCAGGTCACATACGTCCTAAGCGGCAGAGCTAGGATTGGATCTCAGTTTGTCCTACTGCAAAGAACTTGCTCTTAACCTTGACAATCCCCTGTCTTCGACCAAGAATGGACCAGATCAATTTGTGAGATCTCTTCTTTAATTTTGTGATCGTGGGACAGCTGATAAAATTTTAGGCACAACTTTTTTGTTCAGATTTTACTTATCAAAGAACAAATATCTAGTGTTTACAGAAATAAAAGTTCTATTACATTTGCTCATGTCAAAGTATACAGAGAGTTTATGTGCATCTGTGGGAAGAAAAGGAAATACAGCTGTTTTGTAGGTAATAACAGTTTATTTTATGTCCTATTTTCTTTAACAGTGATTGCTCTTACTTGGAAACTCTCCTGGCATTTTGTAGGTAATAAAAACGCAAAAAGAATGCTCTTTGCTGAGAGTTTCACAAGCCTGGCCCCAGTTCATAATCTGTGGTAGAAGACATCTGCCACCTGATTCCGGAATGGTTTATCAATATATCCCGCCGAAACACAGACCCCGGGGTCCCCGACGGGCTTCCTGCCTCTGGTCAAGTCTGCCACCACTGGAACCTCCAACACCATTGAGAGGCGGAAAAAAGTGCCAGTTTGAGAGACTGTTGAGAAAAATGTTTCCTGCAAGAAAGAAACAGAAATGAAAATGACTCTTCCAGGATAAAATTTATAAATGCACCTTAATGATACTGTTCTCTGATCAAATATCCTTGTCTAGACTCAGTGCTGATCCCAAGGAAACTGTTAAAGAAACTATGTTTGAAGCTGCAGAAAACTGCTTCTGACCATCTTCTTTGCTTACCCTTCTGTAGCCTCCTTCTCCCCTGACCTCTATAAGGTCCCGCTCCCATGTCAGGGGACAGGTGCATTCTCTGAACCCTCTCTGCTCTCCATTTAGCTCTCTTTGGGCTTACCTGCTGCTAATGAATTAATCTGGATGCATAGGCATCAGCACCACTGAATTATTTGCCTTTTTAATTTTTGAAATATAAAACACCTAACTTAAGAACCATTGTTCTGAACCTAAGCATCATGGTACGTGCTTCATATAAATGGGCTTTGAACCTTCAAGAGTCCTGCAAGATGGATATTTGTGGAAGAGGAATGGGGACCTAGAGAAGTGAAAGGTTTTGTCCAAGTCCCATGGAGATCATGTGAAAGATGTGCTAGCAGCACCCATGGTCTCCTCACCGTTCGGCCCTTCCACCTGTGATGTGTTAGTTACGCCCCTGGAGATGCCATTAAAATCACAGGCTTCTCAGTCTTCAGAAGGACCCATGTGTAAGAGTGAGAATGGAGAAGGGGGTGCTTAGCCGATCCATCAATCCTCAACTGAATCAATTCTGGAATATTCTTTTTTAAAATTTATTTATTTTAAAGAGAGAGTGTGGGGATGGCAGAGGGAGAGAATCTTCAAGCAGACCCCCCACTGAGCATGGAGTTTGGGGGGGCAGGGCTTGATCTTGCCATCCATGAGATCAGGGCCTAAGCCAAAACCAAAAGTCCCATGCTTAACCGACTGAGCCAGCCAGACACCCCCAATTCTGGAATGTTCTATCCTTCTTATTCATTTTCTTGCTGCCTATAAATATTCTAATAGCATAATAATAATAATAATACTCTATTATTCTCTCTTTCAGTTCTGAAACACTTTATAGTACTGTTTCGGCTAAATCAAGAATGAGGTATTATTCCAGGAAGGTTTATTTTCCTTAGCTGTTCGTAGGAGAAGTGGTAACACCGCAACCTGGACGTCTTGGACTTGTAGAGCGTCACTGAAAGTCACAGAGGAATTTAGGATAATTTTATAATTGTTATTATTTTATCTCATTGCTAGCTAGGGACTTTTGAGGAAATATTTATGAGTGTGAATGGTTGGCATTTGTTTGTTTTAATGGCGATGGCTGATCAGGAAGAGAGGGATTAAGAAAATCTCATGACCTAGTACAGTGTATTGATATTGAGGTTAGCACGTCCATGTGGAAAGTTGAACAAAGTATTTTTCAACTTATAATGAGACTCTAGGTTAAACTGATGACTTTAAGGATAGTGGTGGCTCATGGTTCTGATGATTGGACCTCTTGAGTGACTCTGGAAACATCCATATTTCAGCAGTTTTTCAAGATCAGTTGGCAGGTCAGATTACCAAGAGCAACACCCAGTCAGTTGACAAGCATCAACTTGTCCCCGACAATGGGGACTTAGTGTGGCGTCTGCTCAGGGGTCAGAGGAGGGACTGCCGCCAAGTGCCCTTAAGGAAAGAGGGTGTGAGTCCTAATCCCCCCCTAAGGGTGAGCAAGCTCAGAAACTTTGGGCATCAGAAATTTTTGCTCAGACACAAGCTGTTGGGAGAGAAATACAACAGTATTTAAGCATTTACAGGCTATGCCAGTGCTGGAGGCCAGCTGACCTTTCTATCCACTTTTCCGCAAATGGAAAAAATACGGATTGTGATGGGATCTAAAAATATGGACAATAGCGTTTGGAAGAAAGCAGATGTCTCCTAAAAGAATTTCAGAGTGGGCTTCATTACCACGAACTGTATGGATTTCTCACTCTTAGAACATGGGGAGTGTTCAGTTTTTACACCCAGACAAGGAGCATTCTATCCCTTGCTTGGAGATTTTGTTCTAAAGACCTTTTCTGTTTTCCTCTCCTAGAAGTCTTACTTAAGAAGTTAAATAACCAATTCCTAATTAGGGGTTTCTGAAATATCAGGAACATCAGTAGAAGTTCAGTGCTATGTTTCTGTTGTTTTGCTTTTGAAGTTTCCGAAATTATCCTGCGAATGTGGCTCTTGTTACATTATCTTCATGTTCCTAGTAAGTAGGGGGTTATCTCATGCTGGCAAGCTGGCTTTTCCTTACCTTTATGGCCATGGTCATGGAGTCACTAGTATTTCTTGCATAATAACTGACATACATTTACAATAATAATTGAGTTCAACGTGGCTATGAAAAGACCTTAAGAAAAAGTCTATCTAATATGAATGCACATGTTAAATAACTATATAATGTTTTTGTGTTTAAATTTGCCATTTCATAGTTAAAACTACTCCACAAAATCCCTGGGATATTGGCTTAATTGTTGTATATGTAAACTAATGGAAATAAAACTGGTAATACTGACATAATTTTTTTATTAAGATTTTATTTATTTGACAGAGATCACAGGCAGGCTGAGAGGCAGGCAGAGAGAGAGGAAGGGAAGCAGGACCCTGGAATCATGACCTGAGCTGAAGGCAGAGGGTTTAACTTACTGAGCCACCCAGGTGCCCTGGTAATACGGACATAATTAAAGTAAACTCATATCCTACGTGTTAGTTTTAGCCAGCCGGCTTATTGTGCTGGTGGCCTCAACACAACATTAAAGGTTTAAAATAAGTAAATAAAATGCTCCCAAAAAACTACTATAAAGTGTACTTAATAGTTTGATTGACATGCGTGTTTGCTACACTGAGACTGAAAATGATGGATAAAAAGGAGTGGTCCTATTTTCAAAGGGTTTGATGGGTATTCATATTCAGATACAAGAGTAGAATTTATATATCATCATTATTTATATTGCATATAGACAGCCTAGAATTGTACATAGTTATGTCAGCTTGCATGTGAGATCTATCTGTGACCCAGATGGGAAAGGCAGCTGCCGTGTACTAAGCATGTGTTATGGAACATATTATAATACGTATGTAGGGCATTTACTCACTAATTCTGATGATCTACACCCTAATCCTCTCATCCACAGATACTGAGGTTGAGAAGAAAAGAACAATTTGTCTAGGGGCATGCATCTTAAAAGTCGAGGAGTCAAATATTGATCTAAAGAGTTGTGTCCCCCCAGCTCTTACGCCCAAATTCCACCTCCTCCATTCTCCCCTGCGCCATATTGCGTCAAACACTGCACAAATTGTCGTTTGTTTTGCTTTACCTTGATAATGCAGTGCAAATATTCTTTCTTGTCCATGATGCTTGCTTTTTCTGAGTGTGCGGGCACAAAAGATGAGAACCCAGAACTTTAAAGTCCGATTGCTCAAGTTTGGCTACTAAAAAATGGACAATTCACAATTACATCCATTATTATCCATTCAAAATGTAATGTAGAAACTGGAAAGGACCTTAGAGGCCTCCACCTTCTTTTCTTCTTTTTTAACGGATTTTATTTATTTATTTATTTGAGAGAGAAAAAGAGAGAAGGAGGAAGAGAGCACAAACAGGGGGAGCCACCAGCGAGGGAGAAACAGGTTCCCTGCTGAGCAAGGAGCCCAGCGCAGGACTGACTGGATCCCAGGACCCCAGGATCATGGCCTGAACCAAAGGCTGACGCTTAACTAGTTGAGCCACCCAAGTGCCCTAAAGCCTCCATTTTTACAAATGAAGAAACTGAACTTCATTTTGGCAGTTAGTTATAATCCATTAGTCAATCATTAAATAGGGCAATAGAGAATTTTGTTGGCGCATTATTCAAGCAAGGATTTGCAGGCAAAGACCTATTATCTGTCACTTGGATTTTTGGCACTATTTTTAAACCATGTTTGCTAGAATAAATATACATCTTCAAAACAAATGGATTATTGGTATGATCTTTTTGGCTGAGATTATGATTTCCTAAGGATTGGATAGAATCAAACTATAAGGAAGAAAGTAGGGAGAACTAATCTTTGCAGATTAATTTGGTTCTCCCAACCCAATTTATGAGGCAGCAATCTTGCCATGCTTATTGATTATCAGACAAGACTACTAAGCCCCTTAAGGTCATTAGTGTACTTAATTAAAGAACAGTTAGCAAGCTTCTCTTTACTAAAGTAATGTGGCTGTTAAAAGTGATTTGTACTTTACCAATATGGTAGCTATTAATCTGAAGGTCAATTTGTCATTTATATTTTCCCAAACAAATATATTTGGTAGGTCAAGCAAGCACTGATATTTATCACATGCCCACTTGATGCATTGTATCTGTAATTGTCAGTTAAGAGAGAAAGCTTCCATTGCCCTGTCTGTAAAGGAGAACATTCTTATCTTTTTGAAAGTCACGCCCTACTATTATTTATTTAACAATCTGATACCTTTCTCCTTTGGCTAAGGGTGTTATAGGGAATAATATTGGTTGGAAAAATAATTTTTTCTTTGTAATCTGCTGGGTTCCAACAAGAATTTGGATAAAAATGAAAGAAACAGATATATTCCAATTAAGAAGTAGTTCCAGAGACAGATTAAAAAAATAAACACTGAGTTCACAGTTGGAAATTGTTTATTGTATATAATTTCATGGGCTAGTTATGGAAATATGCAGGTGATAGAATTTATTAGCTGGTCTCCCACAGCATTCTTCTTTCAGAGCCATACACGTTGTTTCAGGACTGCACCTGCAAGATAGTTAGTGTTCAATAACATATTTGGGAACAGACAGTCATTGGATGATAAGGTATTAAGGGATTCCTAAGGAAAAGGAAGAGAAATTAGATAAGCTGTGGCTGGCTTTTCTGGGTCCAGCTGAGAGAAGGACCAGAGTCCTTACAGGAAAGGCTGGAGAAGTTTCCAGAACTCAGACAAGTGGTGGCAAACCTAGCTGTTAGCAGCCGGATTACATTTTAGATTATCTCACTGCCTCTCTCGTTCTTCTAGATTTCGGGTCTCGTTTCCAACTGGAAAATGAATTCATAAAGACAGCTATCTCATTTGGGAACATGTAAGAAAACCTTCAGCTCCCCAGAGAAAACAAAAGAAAACAAGTCCACAAGGTTTTATTAACAGAGGTTCTTTTTGGTCTGTTCCTCCAAATTACAGTTCGAAAGATTAGAGACTGTGATAAATAAGGAGAGAAAAGACTGTTGAGTTTTTGTGAGGTAAGTGGCAAAGGGAAGATATATCTAAGAATCATGTCCTAGAATGATAGAAAGTTTTGACCTTCCTGATTCTAGATCCCTTTCCTACCCTAGTCATCATTTTCAAGTGTTATCCACCTTCACAGCTGAACCAAATGTACGAACCTAAGAATGCGGTGGCCAGTTCAGGTGGGACAGGGTCCAGCAAACTAACATGAGTCAGACTACCCTTCTGGTTCTAGGTTATCAGTGGTATGGTGCTGAGATTATCTGGTGAATCTAATTTTGCTCTTGGGATGGAAACAAATGGTTTGGGGTAATTGCTCAGTTCTTTGGGACTAGCTATGACATAGTTCTTTTGTATTTCTAACTACAATTAATCTAACATACATTTTTCAAATGCACTGTTATAGTACCAGGAAAGCAATTTAAAGAACCGTGGCCCATACTGGGAGATTCCCAGACGGCCTTTAGTAGGAGATTGAACCATGGGTTTGGAGTCCGTTAGCAATGTTTGAGAACTGAAAGTCTAGTGTGACGTGTAGAACAGCAAGTAACGTTTATTGACCTGGTGGGTTCTACTAGGCACACAATTATCTCTTTTATGCAACCACCCATGAAGCATTATTATTAGGTCTAGTGTACAAGTTAGGGCATTGAGGTTTAGCAAGACACCACACCTCATTGTCTGCTTCCAGGTTGAAGTGCTTCTCCATTATACTAAAACCTTAAGAAGGGAGGAGGAGAGATGAATGAGTACATCAGAAGGGTAGCCAGGATTGCCCCAAACCACACCCACTGATGATGGAATATTGCGGGACAAGCAATGCTCATTCAATAGTCATCTTGATACTCACTTGATACTCACTGTGAAGTGGTAGAAAAGAGGGTGTGTTCCAAACGTTTCCTTAAGCTCCCTCCTGTCTATTGGTAGAGCTGACTCTTAAGGTAAAGTAAACTTAATTCCAGAGGAAAGTATTTGACCGTGTTTTTAGTATTAGAATGTAATTACACATTAAAAGCATATTCTTCAATATTTTTATTGGTCTGAGGATTGATATATCTGAGGCAGCAGAAACCAAGACTCCACGAAATTAACCAAATTCTTAACTTTCACTCTATGATTTGTTTTCCTGGCTAGTATTCTATGCTTTTGTTTAACTTTCTTTATATGGGTTTATGTTTGCCAATGTCATAGCCATACCCGGGACATCTCTTTAATATTCCTTCAGTGACTATTAAATTTGATTTAAAAATACATTCATTTGGATATTTTCAAGCTGCTTACCAGTTAGCAGTACTTTTAATGTCCTATTTATCTAATACAGTTGCTTGTGCTGTTTTCATAATCAGATAAGGGTCATTAAACCATTTTTGAGATTAAATAGCTCAAAACCATTTTTTCTGTTTATGTGTCCCATTAATATTAGAGCTTATGCTTACTATGGCTTAATATTTCAATTTTTAAATACCATTTACGTTAATAGGGAAAGGGTCTATTATCTAATTGTGAGGGTTATTTCCATTACCTTCCAACATAATCTTTGCAAATATTGGCCTCCATATTTCTTTGAACTGACAGATTTTTAACCTTGGACAGGTGTCAGGATAGGATTCAAAGCACTGTTATTTACTCTTACTTATATAGTTTTTTAAATGACTTGATTTTTTTAAGAGCAGTTTCAGGGTTTCCATCAAAATTGAGAGGAAAACAGGGATTTCCCAGAGGCTCTCTAGTCCTACACATGCATAACCTCCTCATTACCTGCATCACTTAGCAGAATGATACCTTTTGTTTCGTTTTGTTTTACCAATGATAATCCAATATCGACACATCAGAAGACAAAGTTCATATGTGTATCTAATATTTATATGATAAGCAGAGTTCATATGTTTATATGATGGTTCCCTTTTGTTGTTGTACCTTCTGTGGATGTAGACAAAAGTTTAGTGACATGCATCTGTCTATAATAGTAGACAATGCATCTTACTATATAGTAAGTAAGTAAGTAAGATATAATGCATCTTACTATAATAGTAAGCAGTACTTTCACTGCCCTGGAAATCCTCTCTGTTCTGCTTATTCATGTCTCCTTCCTTCATCCCCACCAACACTGACCACCATTGATCTTTCTGTTGTCTCTATAGCTTTGTCTTTTCCAAAACATGGTGCATTATGCAGCCTTTCAGATGGGCTGCTTTCACTTCATAATATGCACTTACCATTCCTCCATGTCTCTTCATGGCTTAGTAGCTCATTCCTTTCTAGTACTGAATAATATCCCACAGTTTGGGTGGACCACAATGTACTTACCCATTCAGCCACTAAAGAACGTCTTGGTTGCTTCCAAGTTCGGCAACTATGAATAAAGCTGCAGTTACCACTATGTGCGGTTTTTTGTATGGACATACGTTTTTAATTTATTTGGGTAAATACCTGGGAGCAACACTGGTGAGTCATATGGTAAGCACATTTTAGTTTTCTTGGAAACCACTCACCTTCCAAGGTGGCTGAACCATTTTGCATTCTCACTAGCAACGTATTCTCAACAGCAATTCCTGTTGTTTCACAGCCTTGTGAGCATTTGGTGTTGTCAGTGTTTAGGACTTTGGGCATTCTAATAGTTGTGTAATGGTATCTCATTGTCGTTGTAAGGTACATTTCCCTGATGATGGGGGGCACCTTTTTATATGCTACCTATACGCTGTCTAATACTTTGTATTTACCACCTATATATTGTCTTTGGCGAGGTATCTGTTGAGGTCTTAATAATCACGCATAAAGTCATGGTAAATTTTATCCAACTTTACTTACAATGATTAAAGAGAAGATCTTCCGAGGCAAGACTACCAAGGTATCTCTTTGTTCAGCCTTTTAATCCCCAGAAGTGGGGTTGCTTTGTATACAACGTACCTCCCGCACAGTGAGGTTTCCTTAGATGGCTATGTTGGTTGGATGGATTTCAGTCCTCCAGGCTGGTCTCTTTCATTGTGTCTCATACAGGATATCTCTGGATAAAGTACTATTAGCTCTACTTGCCTTTATCTATGTTTCCATAAAAGGAAGATATAAAAGGAGAATGATTCATGTCAAGTGTAGCTGAGAATGCAAATATTGTGGCGACAGCTCTGAAATTGAAGTCAGGAGCCTGGAGTGCCAATCCCACTCTCTTTCATTCACTAGAGATGTTGGTTAATCTCTCCAAACCTCAGTACTCTTCCTTAATAGTGGAGGTCAATGTCACGTACTTCTCAACAGGTCTTATGAAGACTAAAATAGATAAGTGGGTATAGATGTAGTTTTTAAATCATAAAATACCCTATTATTTAGATGCCATCAAACTTACTACAAGGAGTAATATATGTAAATATAAATACTTTAGTAACATCTACCATGTGTCAGACCCTGTTCCAAGTGCTTTATTATGTCATATCTCTTTCAGTTGTCTTAACATTGCCCAGAAGTGGGTATGGTGAATATCTCCATTTCACAGATGGATAAAATGAGAGGCTAAGCAACTTGCTGCAGAGTTTCAGAGCTGGTAAGTGAATGAGCTGAAATTTGACTCTGGAGTCTATGGTCATAAAGCATATACTATGTTGCTTCTTGAGTAACAATAAAATAATGAAAATAATGATGATAACAATAATGTCAAAATCATGTATATGTATATATTTTATAGTTCAGAAAGTTACAGTTTTTTCCTAATCATCCTGTACTCCTTAATCATTGACCCAGCTCCTGAGCAAATATTTCTGGTAAAGTAAGGGAATGACTCAGTGTGCAGAAATTTAAAATACATGTCCTAATACAGTAGGTCAACATCTCATTTTCCTTCCTGGTGACAGTGTTGTTAGGAACAGTGAAATTTAAATAGTAATATAATATTTTCATTTGATATAAATATTAATAATGATTTTAAACTATATTTTCAAGGAAATTATTGGTCACATCTGTGTCTACAGTGTATTTTGCCGCCTCCTTTATTTTAGCTGTCTTCAATTTAGATAAAATGCATTAAACTTGTATTTATCTCTTCTCAGGTATTCATGACACTTTAAAGATTGTTTAGTTACACTTATGCTTGTCATCCTCAGCATGTAGTTTGCCAAATGGAGTTACAGTATATGCTTATCGATGTGAATGCTTCCTAGTTGTACTGTGGAACTTTGTCCATCACTCTGTATGTCTCTTTCTCGAATCCTCATTCCACCTAATGGCTGAACATGTTTTACCCACTTCTGGGTCTTTTCAGGCATTTTAACTCAGCTAATTAAAACTTTCCCCTTCTTTATTCTACCCCCACGATTACCATTTAATTCCTGGGACTCCCATAGCATCATGGCATCATGGAGAAGTCTCTGGCCATGATGCCATTGGCTAAAACAGCCACCGTTACGTGCCATCTCAAGTCTTTAGTAAGGAACTCAGGAACTTCTTTGTCCTGAATGAAAGGTCTTATTTCCTTGTATTGAGCACATCTCAACACCTACACAAATCTTTTGGGGGCATGGGAAATTTGGGGAATTTTTCTTCTGTTCTCTGTGCATCTGAAGATTTATTGGGGTAGATCTAGGGGGGTTGAAAGGAGTATTATGTTCTGTCTTCTCTACTGAACCTGTCCCCACTTACTGCTTCTGACTTATACTGCTGCTTTTGCTTTCTCGCAAAGGATCTTACTTACTTCATTGGGCTCCACCTAAGTGACTACAAGACCTTTCCACACTTACGTAATCAAACTTAACTGAGGCATTCTTTTGCCCTATTCAACTCTGCTCCCTCTTTTGCCAGGTTGGAGTGAGGCAGGGGGCTTGGAGATGGAGGGAACTGTACAAAATTGTTTCTGTAGGATTCCACATTTTCACATATCTTTCCTTATAGGAAAGATATTGAATAAACACTTTGAAGCGAAAATCAAGATGATGATGGTTTTGTTCAGTGGTCCCAGTGTACACATTTCCTTAGCAGTGGGAGCTCCTGAAATGGAAAAGGTTGAGGTAGACCAAGTATAGGACTAGGCAGAGGGTGTATATCCTGTTAGTGTCATCTTATGCACATATTTAATTATACTTCCCAAATCTAAGTCAGTGCAATAGATAGAGGATAATTTGTCCACTTTCTCTCCAATTTTTGCCCTTTTTTCTTTTAAAGATGAATGTGAGGGAAGTATGGTACAGCTTTGTTGAAGAAGGAATGCCACAGCTCTGATTTCCTGCCCCATAGAAGTCCTTCCTTTACATTGTTTGACTGTATGTTGCAGTATACTACATCTCTCTCTTGCTCTCTCTGTCTCTCTGTGAACTCTAGACTGTATTCTGCTCTTCTATTTCAATTTTTGTTCAAATATGTACACCTATTTTGTTATCAATTTGATGTTTAATTCCAAAATTTATTTAACTATTCACATTTTAACAAATAGCAGTGCATAAATGAAGATGTAGATATCTAGGCAATTTACTTATTGTTTCTTTTGAGCTTATCATTCAAACACTGATGTATCCGTGTAATTCTTTGTACAATCCTTGTTCCGGACAATGGAGATGTAGCAATGAACAAAGCAGATGACAACCTTCTCTTTTATGTAGTTTGTAGCCTCTCTTGGAAGGTGGTTATTAGGTACTAACAATAAAGGATGGTCAGTGCAATGAAGGGAGAAGCAGAGATTGGCCATAGTTTTCCAAAATTTCCATCTGTTACAGAAATAGAAGAAAAGAGAGTCATCTTATGTACCTGGGATCAAACTGCAGTTGAATCATTCCATGACTCTTCCCTGTGACTCAGAAGTAGGTACGGGGGTGGGAATGTTAAGGCAGATTCACCGTTGCTGTAGAGTATTACAGTTAAGTCTAAGTTTGATGCTCTCCAGGATGCGAAAGAGATAATCACTGACTAAATAAAAGCATATGGTGAAAATAGTCTCTTTTATCCTATAATAAATATAAACTGTATATAAATCAATTTACTTATTATTTTATTTCAACAATAAACTTAGGTATATAGCATGATATGATAAGTTTGACAAAAAGAGTCTGGAATGACATTCAACATATTCAGCCACAAAAATTGCCCTGAGTACATTGGAATTTGTTGTTAAAAATAAGCCAGCATGGAAATATGACTCACTCATAATCAACCAAAAGGTTTTTGTTAGGAAAACCGCACCAGTGCAGCAAACAGAAACATTTGGGAATCAAATAGTTGTATCTTATGGTGGAGTTTGTATTGATGTTTTTAAAACAATCATGGGAAATTTGACTGGCTTTGTACTAGGCCACCAGAAATAAGAACCACATCTCAGGAGTCCTGGTCCCAAACTGCGTTTGCTTTTATACCACTTGTTTCTTTTTACCTCCAGTACTTTTTTTTAAACAAAGATTTCTTTTCACTAGAATTGTGCCTATAATGCATAGCCCTATCTCTACTAACAGTGCCTGCCCTATGTCTAGCCGGATGAATATGCAATTTGCATGTTGCTGATTAAAATGGAAGTCTGTATGGATCTATGAATGTCTGGTCACATTTTAAAAAGAAATCTCAAAAGCTGACAAAATACCTTCCCCCCTTTCTATATAATCCAACAGCTTGAGTTCTTGTATATCCGCTAAGCCTTATGCCATATCTTTTGAACAAAGAATGAACCCCTGTATGAAAAGCAGCCAGGAAGACTTTGGCTTTATGGGTCTGCAAGAAACAAATGCCCCATGAGAGCTTCTTCCTGCTCTTCTACTCCTCTGTTTCAGAATCCCTGGCTGCTGGTCTTTGAATGAGGTAGCAATGTGTGCTCATGGGATTTCCACCCAGCAGCAAGAAGGAGCCCAGTTTTAGATCATAATAGACCGGAGAATATAGAATGTTATCAGTTAGTTTTTACATTGGTGCCTTGGAAAGGGTTTGGGGTGGAGGTGGGGAGTGAAGGAGAGATTGGGTGGGAGAATATGCTATACCCTGTCAGTTTCCTGAGTGACACCGAGGGACCATGAAGACATTTATTCTAAACTATGTGAATACTAGCCATTGGTAAAAACTAATATTCTTTCAAGAACTGGCAGGTTGGGAATAAGACAGCTACTGCTGATATGGTCAAAGGAGGTCATCTTGCAGTGTAATCTTAAAGTGTAATTAGAGAGATGCTCACAAAATCCTTAACTTTTGGGAGTAAATGATGTGCAAGCACACGATTTTCCTAGAACTTCTCAAAGCTGCATGTGTGAGAAAAACACCTTGTCTTCAAGTTCTGAAACTCATCAATATGGTCATCTACATCAGCTTTTTCATTTAGGTCATTCATTTACCTTCCAACTAGGTCATAAGAATAATCACGAGAGTTAAAATTGTCAGAAAACCAATTTTTTTTTCCTTTCCTCCAGAGAAACTGGGAGTAGGGTTTATTTTAAATGCATTGGTTTTTCCTCCACCACTAGAATTAGACAATTCATTTTACTAAACTATTTTGCTTTTTACATTAATGAAGTGGAACAAGAAAAAGAAAATTTTAGCCACCATACACATGTTTGAAGGGTATATTTGAGGCATTGCAAATTAAAAACAAAAGAATTAATAAATAGAAAATGACAGTCAATGACATAGCACTTAGCCATTGGCTACCCTTTAGATGTGTTTAAGAAGGATGTCTATCATAGGAATAAAACCCTACTGATAGCTTGAAATGAATAGTCAATCAATCAATAATCAATCCTCTCTGGGACAGCCTGGGAATATTTCTCAGAGGAGGTGACACTAGACTTTAGTCTTTAAGTATGATTAGGAATTCACAATTCCGGGTGGGGGGGAGTTCCTTTTAGAGGAGATCCTAGGATGTGTGAAAGGCAGGGAGGTAGAATGTATAGAGCATATTTAGGAAACTGAAAAATTTGGTGTGAATGGAGTGTAGGGTCGAGTAGGGAGAGCAGATGGAGATGAGGCTGGATGGCGCTGCACTAAGGGTCAGGGTTCAGAGAAGGCGTGGTCTTGTATTTTACACCCTGTTGCATGTTCACTACACACAGTTCTTGGTTTTCAGGAAGGGTTGAATGAATAGTTGTTGAGTAAACAACTAGAGAGATGAATGAGTAGATAGATGGAATGAATATTGTGATGAGGCCATTCGTCGTCTCTTCTAGACAGGGAGAGGTCCTTGAAAACATTTAAGCAGAAGGCTGACATCAGATGGAAAGTGTTGTGGGCTGGAGAACAGAGAGGCTCAGTTCTCTCTCTCAGAGGGAGATCACCTGACTGCCACAAAGTTTTGAGGGGGAATTTTGTTTAAATTCTGAGAGGAAGAGCTAAATACAAAGCAGAACTCGTAGATACTATTGACCCTCGGCCCATGGGTGGAGAGTCCACGGTGACTGGCTGAGCACTTCACACAGACCAGTGGCTCAGGCTTGGATAAAAATGTCCCACGGGTTGTTAGACTCCCAGGTAGGGAGATAGAGACGTCCTGGAGGTTGTTAGAGACACAGGTATGAAACACATCTGTGAAAGGAAAGGTTCAGCAGAGGGAGTCATTAGACTACAGGGGATCTCTGAGAACACAAAAAATGTGAGGATGGGATTTTAAGGATCACTAAGGAGACAGAAAGGTCCAAAAAGGAGCTAAAAATCACACTGAAAGTCAAGAGACACAAAACAACAGTGTGGTAGGGAGGAAGTGGGACTAGCTAGTTCTTAGTGTTCCTTGGAATACTTGGAGTATCGTGTGTTAGAGTTGCTGAATGTAAATTTTTTTTTTTCAATTTGGAATTTTCACTTATCCTAATGTCCAAACACTCAATTATTGGTAGCTGATTTAATGCGATTGTGCCATTTAAGTCGGCTAAATGAGTAGTTAAGCTATAATAGGGCTTTGTGATATTTTCCAGAAAGCGGCTTCATTAGTATCTGATATGAAGATTATCTTTACTTTTTACCTATTCATACGAAGAGAATACTTTGGCCCATGTTATAACTTTTGAAGTAATACTGGCATATGTATTCTGTTAAAATCAGGTACAAACCTGGAAAAACGTGAACAAAATTAGGTTAGAGCATTGATTATTTTCCCAAAAGCAGAGGAAGGAGGAGCAGAAGTTACAGAAGCATCCACACAAATACGGAGAGATTAAAAAAATCTCGAGTTTCCTTTTCTTTATTTGAGAACTGTTTTCCTCTATTGGATTTCTCGGTTGCTCAGAAAAACCAGGTGAGTTAAGCTTAGTCCCGAGTGGGCATTTGCCTGGATCCCCAAATTCGATGCAATTTAACGCCAATTGTCAGTCTGGGCTGAGAATAGCAGGGCCTGCTTCTTAGCCGTTCTCCAGTTCATTTGACAGAGCTTTGAGGGGAAATCACAGCATTTACGGGCACTAAGCCATTAGTCAGCATCTCAGTCACCACTAGGATCCCTGTGCCTTTCAGAACTGAGAAAGCAGCTGTTGCCCCTTCTAGAAAATTGGAGAAAGTGTGGAGCAAAAGGGAAATCAATTAATTGTACAAATAATAACAAATAGTAATAAGGTAAATGAGATCACGGGAGCAAATTGAGAAACGCATTGCCCTTTTTTTCCCCTACCACACAAATTGGTTTTCATAAATTAGAACATTAATGTATATATAAATCTGGTGCTGCTAACACCATTAATTTATTATCTCTTTCTGAAACAAATAATAGCTATGTAGAGTCTATTAAAAGCATTAGTTGAATTCTGAGCTTGTTTATGAAATGAGGACTGAATGTCCAAGTTCGTCCTATGTAACTGTTCCCCATCTATTTTTATTCACAATTTACTTTCTAAAGCTGATAACAAGTTGACTTTCCTATTATCTTGAAAACCAGAATATGTATTACCCTATTCATAAACACAGAATTGAGATATGGAAGGAAGTATGGAAGGAAAAATCAGTGGATGCCCAGGGCATGGGGTTGTAATCCTGGCTTGGGTTCCCATGGGATCCTGAGACCATCTGGTTTACTTAACTCTGAATTACCGTTAATGTAAAGGTAACCTACATTCATAGTTTTTAATTAGAACTCATAAGATTTTTTTATTCCCCTCTGTTTCTGAAAAACTGAGCAGATTCCTTACTGGTCAAAGCGAAAGAATCCATGGGGTGCTTGGGTGGCTCAGTCCACTGAGTGGCCGACACTTGGTTTCAGCTCAGATCATGATCTCAGGGTCTTGAGATCGAGTCCTGCTTTGGGCTCTGTGTCAAACGCTAAGTATACCTGAGATTCTCCCTCTTCCTCTGCCCCTTCCCCTTGTTCATGCACACACTCTCTCTAAATAAGTAAAATCTTTTTTAAAAGAGCAAAAGAATCCGTAATACAGTAATACAGTAAGAAATAGACTTTTATTTAACAACCATTGAATAGAATAGTGAAAAAGACCTATTGCTTGAAGAGTTTGGAGTTCACAGTCCACCATGGAGACAACACAAGGCAACTATGATATAATTAGGTAACCACAATTCTTTATTTATACCAGATAGAATTAAAAAAAATATTTATTTATTCACTTCCATTCTTATACTCCTCCATTCCACACAATATTTGCTGTACTGCGCATGCACACACTCTTTTACAAAAGTAGACCCCTGGGCCACCTGACCTACTGTCCTTTCCCCTGGCCTGACCTCCATGTGACCTGCTGTACTGCCTTCTCCTCTAAGGCTTATTGTCCCACATGACCCACAGGGGAAACTGTGCTCCAAGTCACTCTAAGGTCCTATCTCAGAGGCATTTTCAAAATGCCATGGAAACATAGAGGAGGAAATATTTCTACCTGTATATGTGAGCAGAAGCAGTAAATTTATAGAAACATTGGCCAATTCGTACTTTTAAATAATTTGTCTGTTTTTAGGAAATAGTTTTTACAATCACTCGATTCCTTCCTGGTTGTTTTCTTCTAGATGTACAACCACCATACATAACATTTTTTTTCCTTTCTAAGTCTTCTAATGATTCTAGAAGATATACTGTTGATTCCTGATATTGGCTTGCAGATCTCATGTTAAAAAATAATCGACAACGTTCATGAAATGTTTAGAAACAGCCCAGTTTTGGCTGCAATATGTCATATTTCCTTAATCAATAGGCTAAAGATAAATGTGCTATTTCAGAGCTGTGTTTGAAGGCTGGTAATCAGGAAAGCAGTATTTTTTATGAGTTGCATCACTGCTTTGTAGTGTTACTGAAATATCTTAATTGCTTTTATGAATGTATTTAATGAGTTCCATTTAAAATGTGATGTTATTTACCTTATGGGATTAAATGACTCACTCCATCCAGACACCGTGCAAACCCAAAGGAACATTGCTTTTTGCCTGCGGTGCAGGGTGAACCAGAAAGCTCTAAATCCAACTGTTAGTCACTCTGCTCTGCCTGCGTGAGCACGGTGCTGTCCCCACAGGAGATCTGGGCTGGGGACTCTCTGTCCAGGAGCCTCTGGTCTGGTATCCAGGCTTAATTGAATAACAGCAGGGGCTTCAGCTAGAAGAGATGAGATGGCCAGTCAAGATGGCGACAAGGTCAAGAAACAGCCTCAGAGGAAGCAATGTTTATGTCCCAGAGTTGGTAGAAGATCAGTTTCCAACAGTTAGTTAGTGTGTTACTGAGAAGAGTTTTGCTTTCTTGCGGATGGAGAAAGAGGAGGGCAAGAGGCGCACCTACTATGTTAGACCCCCGATGACCCCCGATGATGTGTGTCGCTCAGAATAGAAGCTCTTATTTTTCTTTTTCGCCTTCTTCAGCTCCTTCTCTTTTCTTCTGTCTGATTTTAAACTTTATTATACTTTGGTCTAAGTAATAATAATAATGGCTAATTCTAACAAGCACCTACTGTGTGCCATACACAGTGCTAAACACTTTTATGTGTTTATCTCACCTTGTCATCCCAACAAACTCTATGAGGTAAATGATATGATGACTGCTACCACTACTACTACTTCTATGACTATTACTATTATTATTTCACATTTACTCACAAACAAAGGCTTGGTGACTTTGCTTAAGGTTATACAAGTATTGACTGCAAGAGGTAGGATTTATTTAACTATCTGTTTATCTTTGTGGAAAAAGGGATTTTACTTTAGGATCATTGAATAAAAACAGTGAAAATTGACATTATGAGTTAAGCAGGGATTTATGTTCAATAGGATGGTTGTGTTTTAAAGCTGGCAAAGGAAAATGACTGCTATTTGGTATTAAGGAAATCCATTCAGACTATAATATTAGGCTTTAATCTAATGAGAAAACAGTTAATGTTGGGAGTAACCAAAGCATCCCCCCTTCCCCAGATTGGGGTTTTCTAGTCTATTTTCATGAATTAGCAGCAGGTGTTACTCATTCTTATTCCCGTGGTAAAATGGAAAAATTAATTGTACCCCCCCAAAACTTCTTGAAATAATGGGATAAATGATTTTAATAAAAAATGAGTAAGATAATTATTTCATGACTCAAATAAGCAAATGCATCATCATGAGATGAAGCTAGAGTTGAGGGAACCCGGTCAATCTCAGAAGTAGGTGTTAATCACTTATATTTGTAAAGAAGTGAAAAAATGTTACTTTATCAGAGTTAGAATTCCTGTTGATAAGCAAATTCGTGGATAGAAAACATGGGTGAGAATATTAAGAATATTAAGGATAGAATGGTTGGCAAGAAGGTGTAAAGCAGGGCATTCTTAGGGGAAGTGGTCAGTAAAATTTCCACCATGGTGAACATTTTAAGACTTTAAAGATACTCTCTGGGTTGAGTGGTAGAGATGAGTAGGCAGAGTATGGAGAATTTTCAGGGTGGTGAAAAGGCCCTGGAAGATATTATAATGAGAGATATGGGATGTATTTGACTAAACCCATAGACTGTGCAGTACCAAGAGGGAATTTTATGTAAACTATGGACACTGGTTGATTATACGTGTCAGGGTGGGCTTAGGTGCCATCCAGGTAAATGACAGTGATGAGGGAGAGTGCGGGCAAGGAGAGCAGAGAGGAAACGTCTGTACCTCCTTCCCAGTGTTGATGTAAACCAAAAACTTTTCTTAAAAAATAAAGTTTTTTAAAAAGTACAGGAAAAATAGAAAGTTAAAAAAATCAGATTGTCTTATTGATTGAAGGAATTCTTTATAGATTCTACATATAAGTCCTTTGATTCATCTGTCATGGGTTCATTTGCCTACCTCCTACCGACTAATCTATTAGGAGTTATGGACTATACCTTATTAGACACTTTAGTAGGTCTAATAGTGTCCTCCCAAATTCTTGTTCCCCTTGCGCCTCAGAATGTGACATTCTTTTGGAAATAAGGTCTTTGCAGATGTAATTCATTAAGGATCCCAAGAGGAAATCATCTTTAGTATAAGGTGGGACGTAACTGCAATGACTAGTGTCCTGATAAAAGAGGCACGTGCACAGAGAGAAACAGAAAGACAATCACATGAAAACAAAGGCAGATATTGGCATTATGTTGCCAGAAGCCAAAAACATCAGGAACCACCAGAAACTGGAAGAAACAAGAAAGAGTCTTCCCAGAGCCTTCAGCACGTGTATGACCCTGTTGACATCTTAATTTCAGAATTTTGGCTTTCCAAACCAAGAAAAGAAATTTTTGTTTTTTCAGCCACCAAGTTTGTGTTAAATGTGTAGTCCCTCTAGGAAACTGATACACTCTTCCCCGAGACTGGCTACTAAAATGAAGAATATGTAGAACTCGTCTTTAAGAGGTTCAAGAGTGATGGTACAAGATAAACAGGCAGCTGTTTGTTGAACGCACCTGCAATGTCTTTATAGGGTGAGTAATGACTGAGCATTTTTTTTTAAAACGATGGCTAGGCATGGCCCAGTCCGCTGTGGGAGGTGGGGAGGAAGAATCAGGCGAGATCCAGCCCACGTAGTAAAGTTGTGGAACCATAAAAGAACCTGGTAGGGAGGGAGAGTATGAATCTCAGTGAGGCCAGAGCCAGTAAGTGGTCAGGTAAGAAATAAGGTTGGAGAGGGTGGGAGGTGGAAATCATTTGAATGGCCTTGTGGGCTGTGCTGTAGAGTCTTGTTTTATTCTGTAAGCAATACAGAGCAAACCAAGAACTGAAAATGGAAAACGATGTGGTCAGTGGAGTGGTTAAGAAGACAGGTTCCTGGACTCAAACCCAGGCTTGGGTGCTTATTAGGTAGGTAAATGTGGGCAAAGCGCTGGGGGGTGGGGGAGCGGGGGAGTAAATGAATTCAACAGGTGTTATTTTTAGAACAATGTCTGGCACCTATGAGGTACTTAACACTAGTCATTGTAATCTGCTGCACATTTCATTAATAGAAAGTTCATTCTGGCAACAGTGTGCAAATACTGAAGCAGAGAAAACAGAAGGTAGTAGCATTCACTTAAGCAAAAATCTGAACAATGTAGTGAGAAGGGAGAAGGGTTTTTTGGGAGACATTTCTTGAATGGAATCAAAGGGTTGTATCGATCAATGTGATGTGATTAGGAAAGAATAAAAGATGTTGGCTCAGAGATTTCTTCCTTGGTGCAGAGTAAACAGTGATGCCGTTAGCAGGGAGTGGGAATACAATGCAAGTGACGGGGTTCTGGAGAAGTAGGGCAGGGGACAGGGAAATACATTTGATTGCAGTCATGGTAAGTTTAAGGAGACTGTGAGCTTAGAAGTCAGTTTAGAAGGCATTCTAAAAGAAAGGGAATGGATGAAATTTCTGAGAGTAATGTTTCTTAAAGGGGTCCCCTCCGGACAATGCTTGATGGGAATCAGATGTGCTGTTATTGAAAATGCAAATCTTAGATCCCACTCAAATCCTACTGAGTCAAAATACCAGGCAAACAGTCTGTGAAGGGTTGCATCTTAAGGACTCTTCCTAGGTGATGCTCATGTGTATCAGAATGATTTTTTTCCTGGATAAGCCTCTAGTTTTGGCTGTTGATTAGAATCATCTTGGGAACTCTAAAAAATACTAAAATACTGATGCCTGGACTCCACTTCAAGAGATTCTGATTTAAATGGTCTGGGATGGGGCCACAGCTTCAACTTGCTTAAAAAGAACCTCAAGTGATTCTAATCTGTAGACAGGAAGTACAAGGAGACAAGAAGAATACTCCAGAAGGCAGAAGATCTGAAGACTAGAGAAAGGATTCATAAAAAATCAGAAATCTGGACACTATCTGGGCCTTAACTGTACAAAGGTTGTTTTTTGTTTGTTTGTTTGTTTGTTGTTTATTTTTTAAGTAAGAATAGGTAACATTACTACATTCGATAGAGACGTTGGCGGAAGAGAACCAGAGCTGAAAATGCACAGGTGGATTTGACCAATAGGAGACCAGTGATGATTTAGGGAGGGTATCGTCAATGGAGTGGGATAGAGCTAGAAAGGATAGAAAGGGGGCACCTGGGTGGTTAAGTTGGTTTAGTGTCTGCCTTTGACTCAGGTCTGTCCTGGGATTGAGCTCAATGTCCGGCTCCCTGCTAAGCAGGAGAGTTTGTCCCTCCCCTTGCTCATGCTCTCTCTCAAGAAAGAAAGAAAGAAAGAAAGAGAGGAAAGGATGAGAGAAAGGCTTGAGAAGGCGGAGATAAAGAGTACAGCCTACTTTCACAAAATTTGGAGAGAGCTGGAACACAGCTTACAGTAAGAGCAAGGTTCGTGTGCTCTTTCCCTTTTCTTTTCCTCTCTCTGTATGAATGAATTAAAATATTTAGAATATTTGTAGCCAGAAAAGAAGGTAACAGAGGAAAGATAATCTTTTTTTTTAATTAATTTATTTATTTGAGAAGGGAGCCTGCTGGGAACTGGATCCCAAGACCTTCGTTCCGACAGAGGCAGATGCTTAACAAACTGAGCCACCTAGATGCCCCTAAAAAGAAAATCTTAAAAAGTCTGTTTCAAGAAGCAATTGTAAGAAGAGAAATTTAGAGTTTTGGATATAAAGAGGAAAGACATGCTTCTTTCCTTGATAACCAGAGGTAAGGATGAGGGAAGGAGTAATCCGCAGGGATGGGACCGTATTTACCATTGTCTGCTGTGAAAGACAGGACTGGAGGATGCTGCAGGGGTTGAGGGAATGCTAATTGTTTGCACAGGGAATTCTGGAGGAAATGGACTAGTGACCAGTATAAAAACTACTGGATGGTGTCCACAGATCTCACGAGGATATGATGTCCTTGATCTATAGTGGCAGCAAACCTGATAGTCTAGTGAGTCTTTCCAACAACACTTGGCAGTTCATACAGGGGGAATATAAGGCTGCATCTGGGTTGGGAATGGCAGGGGTAGAAATGCAAGAACAGAAGTGGTGAGACTGTTAGAGCAGGAGGATTCATATCATGACTTTGTGGTGTGGTTAAGAGCATGGAGTGAAGTGGGTAGCTAGAATAATAAAGAATGATGATGCAAAAATTCTTGGTTTTTCATGAGGTCTTGCTGGGGATTTACTGGAAGTGAGGGCGTGAGAAAGAGGTGGGAAGAATAAAGGTTGTAAGCAGCAAGTGGGATTTCTTGGTGTAAGATTTCAGAGTGGGGAAGGTGTGGGTGACCACAATACCCTTGGTTTAGTAAAGATGGTGAGATGCTAATTGTAGCACAATAATGATGCACAGGGATGAGAGAGAGAGGGAGGGAGACCAGATGCCAGGGTTCTTCTTGAACTGGCATAGTGATTTGGGCTGTGAGATTGGAGTGATGAATTTTATAAACTCTGGCGTGTAGCTCAGGTCTGTAGCCTCTGAAGAGAGACCATCTGGGTTGGAATCCTAACTCTTATCCTTTGCCACCAGGTAAGTGTTGGGCAGATTATTTCTGTGATTCTCAACTTTCTCATTTATAAAAACAGAGACAAAAGCTATCCCCAAGTGAATTTTTTATTTTACTTCTATTTCTGCCCTCTCTAATCCTTTCTTTAAGACAATAAGCAAACAGCTTGGCTACGTAGGAAAGAGGGAATGTGAAGGGAAAATAAATTTTGTGGAAAAGTAATCAATATGGTGGAAGGCTCCCCCATATGTATATACATATATATGACTTATTAACCATCTTTCTGAAAATAGTATACTCTCAAATCTCTTATCCAAGCTAGTCCTGAAAGATAGTGATGAAATTCTGGACCAAGTGGGTCAGTGTACCATTTTGTAGCTCTGGGAGTCGAGGGGCTGGGACTCCAAAGAGAAAATGAGAGAGAAATTGCTGGCATCAGCCTACAGAGTAGCTGATTTTGCTTAGTTCCTACATAGAATCCAAAATTTCTACAGACTGTTGGTTAGTGAATATGCTTTTGGAGAGATTGTATAGTACAACAATATGCTTTTTGGAGAGATTGTATAATACAAAATGAAAGGATACATGTATTATATGGATACTTGTCTCATAGATAGGCCCATTGCCCATTTTTAAAAAACCAACTTCATTATTTACTTGAAATTAGATGTTTCTTCCTTTTAAAAAGCTTCATGGGATGCAATTGTCATAAATGGTTTTAAAATTCAAACCTAGAGTCCTTAAGATCAAACTTGTTAAAATTCTTTCAATGTTCAAAACACATTTTAGATTAATTAATGATACGAAATGTAACCAAACTGTATATTTGACTGCAGAGTTCTTTTCTACATTAACAAATCTCAGAAGTGAAAAATAGTATTCCTGTGTTCTTTATGCAAAATATAGTTGCTAGGGCTGAAGCATTGTATCAAACCATGGGGGCATGTTTCTCATTATATTCTTTCAAAAGGGGACCCTTCAGGCATAATTCTAGACCCCTGGTATATGAGAGAAGAAGCAACACCAAGAAATTAAGGATAAGGAAATTGTGGTCTAAAAAAATCAGAACAAGTATATTGAAATCTAAATAAGGATCAAAATCACATTGTTCTAAATTTGAGTAAGAAACCGTAAAACCCATCTGAAAAAAGATTTGCAATGTTAACAACAGAAATAACAGTGGTCTTAAATATTTTCAAAAGTAGCTTGTTAAGATCAGGAAGAGACAAAAGTAGAGATGAATGAAGATGTAATTAATTCACCACCTACTGATGGTGGATCCAAAAGGCCTTTAGTTTTGCTCCTCACTTAGACAATTTAGAAAACAATGTTAAAGAATGTGTCGAGACTTACATTATTCAAAATGAGTGACTAAGCTCACAGAGTGCCCCCTAATATTAAAGATTTGGGGGGTTCCTGGATGGATAGGGCATAGAGCATGTGACTCTTGATCTCAGGGTTGTGAGTTTGAGCCCCACTTTGGGTGTAGAGCTTACTTGAAAAATGTTGGTAAGATGACCAAAAATCAACACCATAACCATGCTGAAACACAAAGGGGAACCTTCATGCCAAAAGCAAGGAGAGAAAATTATAGATGGTAAGAGGTTTGTTCCAGATTGAAGGAATAAATCAAGTGGAAAGCTGAATGGAACCTTAATGCCAACAAAGGGAGAAGTAGCACCCGGAGCAGGGTGGGGCAGAGGCGATGCATGGGCTGATGAGTTCTAGCTGCACTACCTGACTGATCCGGGCAGCATCCCCTTTCCTTTTCCTTAGGACAGGGGAAAATGACAGAGACAGAGGTTTAGGTATGGGAGTTTGAGGCAAACAGACTAAAGTCTGGTCAGACTGGGAAGAACGTGAAACATTGGCACCTGCAGAACCAGTAACTAAAACATCTCTTTGACTTTTTCACTTCAGATATGCAGAAACACAAACTAACCTTCAGTGTCCTGTCTTTTCAATCAGGTTGCCCACAAAGAAATTGCAGACTAATTAACAATTTCTATAAAAGCCTGCATTCAGGACTCATCAAATCTTAGAGGAAAGCTCGCCACTTGAGAGAGGAGAGATTCAAAATAGAGAATGTTTCTAACAGAGTTTTTACCATATACATGACTTCAGAAAAACCATAAGTATCCATGGGAGGATTAATATCCATAGAGCAAAACACAGGACAATTGAACTATCAAGAAAGATGGAAGCAAAATTAAATCTTACCATTGAAACCAAGAGCTGGTTGGATTAGCCCAGTGGATGCAGCCAAAAGTGCCATTTGTAAACTAGAATATGAGCAAAGAATTATCCCAAGTGTAGTACAAATATATGAAGAGAAATAAGTTTGAGATATGTAGAATAAATACATTATTTTTAATAATTTGACTAATGTCCAGAGGAAAAAGGTAGAGATTATAGAATTGAGAAACCATCCAAGCTACAGGCTGATGATAATGTCCCAGGACGACAGCACAGTAAGAATCTCCAAACTGAAAGGGTTAACTATGCCTAGCAGCAAAAATTGTAACAATGACTCCATATTCCAGGCTCCACAATGGGAAACTGCAGGAAGAAAAAAAATTGTAATACTCTGAAGATGGGGGAGGGGGAAACCTGATTAACTACAAATAACCAATTGGATATTTGGGTTCTTATCAGCAAAACCGAATGCAGAAGGTCATGGAACATCGAAGATCTTGGGACAAAGAACTTTAACCCAGAATCTATACCAAATAAAAATATCACTGAAATATGGGAATGAGTTAAAGACATTTTCAACTATATAGGAACTCAGAAATTTGACCATTCATGGACATCCTGTTGGGGGGGAAAAATACTGCTTCAGCAAGAACATAAATGTGTTGGGAAGGGGGGGGGTTGGTAAATGGAATGGAAGAAGGAATATTGAGTTGCTTTAGTAAAATCAGGGATATGTCCGTGTCAGTGTTGACCAGTAGCTTAAAATACAATTTGAAACTCATTCAAAATGACATGCCATTAGAAGGGAGATGATAAAGGTGGGAACAAGTAAAACTATGCTAAAATTCTTGCTTTTAGGTAAAGGAGTGATTCTGATGAACTCTATGTATTTTAAAGAAAATCATAGGGAGGTGAAAACTTGAAAGGTAATCATTATATGAATACAAATTATGATTTTTTGAGAGTGAATTAAATGTGTGATTTTTTTCATCAGTGAGTAAATAAAAAGGATCAGGAAAACTGTTCAACCCATTTAAAGGCAGAAACCGGGATAAATAGTAGCATAAATAAGTAAGCCCTAAAATGTCAGAAATAATAACATTTAATCCATGAACCAAGCTCACCTATTAAAATATAGACACTGATTGGCATTTTCCCCTAAGTTTTTGTTGAATTCTAACATATATACAAAGTTTACCAATTATAAGTGCATTTTATACACATCAGACATGTTTTCACAAGTTGCACATATCAAGTAGCCAGCATCCAAATCAAGAAATGGAGCATTTACAGATCTTCTAAAACATTCCCTCTTCCCTGCCTCTTCCATGCCCCCACCTACTTCTTTAACTCTCTTTCCATTCAGGCATTACCTCTTTTAGGGAAACTATATTAACCATATTGACTTCTGTCATTATTCTTCCTTGTTTTGTATTTTATGTAAATACAATATGTTATGTATTCTTTCATGGGTGACTCTGTCACTCAACATTACATTTGTGAGATTCAAACATGTCATTGCATATAGTTCTCAGCTGTTCATTTTCAAGTCTGCATGGAATTTCATGGTGTGAATATTCAAAATCTATTTATCCATCCCATTGTTGATGGACATTTGTATTTGAATTTTCAATTTCAGCCATTATGAATAGCACTGCTATGAACATTCTTTTTTTTTTTTTTTAATTCATTTATTTGACAGAGAGAGATCACAAGCAGGCAGAGAGGCAGGCAGAGAGAGAGGAGGAAGCAGGCTCCATGCTGAGCAGAGAGCCTGATGTGGGGCTCGATCCCAAGACCCCGAGATCATGATCTGAGCCAAAGGCAGCAGCTTAACCCACTGAGCCACCCAGGCACCCCTGCTATGAATATTCTAATACATGTAAATGTATGTCATTTAGTGAACACGTACGTACACACTTTGGTTGAGTTTAAACTTAGGAATGGAATTGCAGTGTATCAGATCAGTTATACTGCATCTTTGCCCCTCCATGATATCTCTTATCTTTTTAATTTTATCTATTTTGACTAAATATCATTTTAGCTATTGCTGTTATTGTAAATTCTCTGATTGTGGAGGAAGTCGGCATGTATTCTTATGTTTATTGACCTCTTGTGAAAAGTTTATTTACATATTTTGCCCACTTTTCCATATGGTTTCTCTCTCATTGACTTGTAGGTGTTCTTTATATGTGGGTGCTCTTTATATACTCTGGATAATGATTGTTTATCAGATATTCCAAACGTTTTATCCCTGCCTTTGACTTGCCCTTTTACTGTTTTACTGATGTTTTATATAAACAGAAATTTCCAATTTTAAGGTGTTCGAGTTTTTTCTTTCATATTATGGAAAAAAAAAAAAAAGCCAAACCAAAACAACAAACCTTAGCCACTTCTCTGAAGTGCAATGTTTTCATAAGTGAAGTGTCTACATAGGTATGATATGTTTCAGGGCTCTCTGTTCTTTTGCTCTGGTATCTATTTTCACCCTTATTACACTGTTTTATTGTACCTTTATTACTCTTTGGTGTCTGCTAGTGTTCTTTTTATCTCTCTAACATTGTTTTTCCTCTTTATGATTGTCATGACTACTATATGTCTTTAGTTTCATATAAATTTTGTAATTTAGTTTCCTTATAATCAACCCAGCTAAAAAGGATTTTGACTGACATTACATTGAATTTGTTGCTTAGTAATGGATAATTGATATCATTATAATATTGAGTCTTTCAAGCCATGGGCTTGATCTAGCTCTCAATGTGACTGAGTTCTGAAAGCAAAATTTTGTGCATTTGTCTTTTATTTATTGTTTTGATTATGCTACTCTAATGATAACTCTTAATTTTTAATTGTGCTATTAGGTTAAAAACACAATTGATGTTTATGTTTTGATCTTCTCCTCCTTTGCTAAATTTATTCCTTCATTTTAGTAGTGTGTAGGTGTTTTTGCACTTTCTGCATACTCCTTATCGTTGTGTGTGTGAATGCTTTCTTTCTTTCCCCGATTTATAACATTTATTTCACGTCATTGCATTAGCCCAGAGTTTAATGATGAATAGAAATGGTGACAATGGATCTCTATTCACCATTAATTATATCTGCTATAGTCCTTTTTTGTTGTTGTTGGTATTCTTAATTTTTTTGAGTAGAGTTGATGCAAAATGTTGCATTAATTTTAGGTGTGCGACCTAGTTATCCAGCATCTCTATATGTTATGCTATGCTCACCACAACGGTAGCTACCATCTGCTATTACAATACCATCGACTCTATTCCCTATGAATACCTCTTCTTCCATAACTGTGAGCCTGTATTTCCCATTCTATTCACCTGTTTTTTTTCCCATTCTCCCTTTCTTCCCTCTCTCCTCTCCCATGCCCCCTTTCTTCTGGCAAGTTCTGTGTATTTATAGATCTGATTCTGTTTTTGTTTATTCTTTCCTTTTTTTTTTTTAGATTCCACATATAAGTGAATCATATGGTATTTGTCTTAGTCTGACTTATTTCACTTAGCATAATCCCTTCCAGGCCCATCCATGTTGTCATAAATGGCAAGATCTTATCCTTTTTATGGCTGTATACTATTTCCTTGCATGTATATTTATCACCTCTTTATCCATTGAGGGACGCTTGAGTTGCTTCCATAGCTTGGCTATTGTAAATATTTTTTCAATAAACATAGGAGTACTTATATCATTTTAAATTAGTGTTGTCATTTTTTAATAAACACCCAATAGTGGAATTATTAGATCATATGCTATTTCTATTTTTAATTTTTTGAGGAAACTCCATATTGTTTTTCTGTAGTAGCTGTACTAATTTATGTTCCCATCAACAGTTTTTGGTTGGTATTCTATTTTTTTTTTAAGATTTTCTTTATTTATTTGACACACACAGAAATGACGAGAAGGCAGAGAGACAGGCAGAGAGAGAGGGGGAATCAGGCTCTCCGCTGAGCGGATAGCCCCATGAAGGACTTGATCCCAGGATCCTGAGATCATGACCTGAGCCAAAGGCAGAGTCTTAACCCACTGAGCCACCCAGGCACCCTTTGGTTGGTATTCTAATGGATGGGAAAATTCCCTTCTATTTCTAGCTAAGAGGTTTTTTTTTCTATGAAGAATGGATAGCAAAATTTTATTACATGGTTTTTCCTAGTCTTTTGTGGTTTTATATGAATTTTAAGATTTTTTTCCTATTTCTGCAAAAAATGTCATTGGGATTTTGATAAGGATGGGATTAGATCTATAGATGATTTGGGGGACTTTGGGCATCTTATCAATATCCAGTCTTTCAATTCATGCATGCAGGATGACTTTCATTCTATTTGTCTTGTTTAATTTCTTTTTTTTTTCTGTCTTGATTAATTTTTTGTTAATGTTTTGTAGTTTTTGGCATACAAGTTTTCACCACTTTAGTTTATCCCTAATTATTTTCTTCTTTTGGTGCTACTGTAAATGGTATTTCTTTCCTAATTTCCTTTTCAGATAGTTTGTTGTTAGCATACAAAAATCAGTACTGTTTCTATTACTAATTTTGTATCCGGTTGCTTTTCTGAATTTATATATCAGGTCTTAGAGTTTGTTTTGTTTGTTCTTTCTATAGCATCAGTTGTAATGTCTCATCTTTCAATATGGTTTGTTTTATTTAAATCTTCTCTCTCTCTTTCCTAGTCTAGCTAAACATTTGTCGACTACTTACCTTTTCAGAAAACTTGGTTTCCCCAACACTTTTGATTTTGTATTCTCTATTTTGTTTATTTTTGTTTTGTATTTCCTTTTTTCCCACAAACTTTGGGCTTAGTTTGCTCCACTTTTCTAGATCCCTGAGGTACAAAGTTAAGTTGTTTATTTTCAGCCTTTCTTCTTTTTTAACATAAGCCTATATCACAACAAACTTTCTTCTTAGTCCTGCTCTTGCTATATCCCATAAATTTTCATAGGTTGTGTTAATTTTCATTTTTCTCAAAGTATTTTCTAATTTCCTGTTTGATTTCTTCTTTGATCCAATGGCTGTTGAATGTATGTTGTTTAATTTTAACATACTTGTGAAATTTCTACATTTCTTTCTATTGGTTTCTAGTTTTATTCTATTTTGTCCAGAAAAGATACTTGGTAAGATTTCTGTCTGCTTAAATGTGTTAAGAATTGTTTTGAGACTTAACTTTTGATCTATTCTGGAGAAAGATTTGTGGGTCAATGAGAAGATTGTATATGTTGATGCTGTTGGGTGGAATGTCTGTATATATATTCTAGGTCCATTTGGTTTGTAATAGTCAAGTCCTGTGTTTCTTTATTGATCATCTGCTTGAATGTTATATACATTATTGCAAGTAGGATATTGTATTGAAGTCTCCTACTATTACTGTATTGCTGTGTATTTCTTCCTTTGGTTCTGTCAATATTTACTTTATGTACTTTGGATCTCTGATATTGGGTGCATATGTATTTATGATTCTTATGTCTTTCTGGTGAATTGACCCTTTTATCATTATATAACGTCCTTCCTTATCTCTTGTGACTGTTTTTTCCTTAGTCTATTTTGTCTGATGTAAGCATATCAGCTCTGCTCTTTTTGGTTACCATTTGCACGGAATATATCTATCTATCCCTTTGTTTTCAGCATATGTGTGTTTTTAAAGCTGAAGTGGGTCTCTTGAAGGCAGCATATCCTTGGGTCTTATTTTTTTTAATCCATTATATTACTCTTTTTTGATTAGAGAATTTAATCCATTTATATTGAAGTTATTGATAAAGATTTAATACTGCCACTTCATTAAATTTCTGTTAGTCTTTTATTCCTTTTGTCTGTCTTTTCCTCTTTTTTTTTTAAGATTTTATTTATTTATTTGACAGACACAAGAGACACAAGACAGAGGGAGGGAACACTTACAAGCAGGGGGAGTGGGAGAGGGAGAAGGAGGCTCCCCACCCCTACCACCCCCACCAGGCGGAGAGCCTAGTGCAGGGCTTTATTCCAGGACCCTGGGATCAAGACCTGAGCCAAAGGCAGACGCTTAACAAGCACCTGAGCCATCCAGGCACCCCTTTCCCTCTGTTTTTGTTTTATTTTGTTTTGTTATGCTTTGATTGCTTTCCCTTTTGTGCAGCTTCTAGTGTGTGTGTGTGTGTGTGTGTGTGTGTGTGTGTGTGAGTGTGTGTGTCTTTGTGGCTTATATAAAATACCTGATGATTATAACTATTTTAAATTCTCATCTATATATAGTCTATTTAAATATACAGTCTGTGTTGGGCTGATAATATGTTTAGTTCAACTGCATACAAAAACTGTACACTTAAATCCTTTTCCCGCACTTTATGTTCTAGTTGTCACAATTTATATATTTACTGTGTATGTCTTACCATTTCTTTGTTATGGTTATTTTTAATACTTTTGCCTTTAATGTTTATATAAGTTTAAAAGTTATTTACTCACCACCGTTATAGGAATACAGAATTCTCTATTTGTATTTTCTTTTGCTTCTTTTTTAAAGTTCTGGTATATTTAATTTACAGTGTTATATTAGTTTCAGGTGTATAGTATGGTGGTTCAACAATTCCATACATTACTCAGTGCTCATCATGATAAGTGTATTCCTAAACCCCTTTACCTATTCCCTCATTTCTTACCCCCCTCCCCTCTGGTAACCATCTGTTTGTTTTCTAGTGTTGAGTCTGTTTTCTGGTTTGTCTCTTTTTTTTTTTGTCCTTTGTTCATTTGTTTCTTTAGTTCCACATATGAGTGAAATCATTTGATAATTGTCTTTCTCTGACTTATTTCACTTATCATTATACTCTCTAGCTTCATCCATGTTGTTGCAAATGGCAGGAGTTCATTCTTTTTTATGAATGAGTAATAGTATATATGTATATAATGGTATATACATCCCACATTTTCATTCATTCATCTATCAGTGGGCACTTGGGCTTCTTGTGTAGTTTTGCTATTGCAAGTCATTCTGCAACAAACATAGGGTTGCTTGTATCCCTTTTAATAGACCTTTGTATTTTGGGGTTGAACACCCAGTAGTGTAATTACCAGATCATAGGGTAGTTCTGTTTTCAATTTTTTGAGGACTCTCCATACTATTTTCCACAGTGGCTGCACCATTGGTATCCCCACCAACAGTGCATGAAGGTTTCTTTTTATCCACATCTTCACCAACACTTGTTTTTTGTGTTTTGATGTTAGCCATTCTGACAGGTGTGAGGTGTTTCATATTTACTTATGCTATTGTGTTGTTTGTTAACCAAATTTTCATTTCAACTGAGAAAACTGCTTTTAACATTTTGTAGGGCAGGTTAAGTGGTGATGAACTTCCTCAATTTTCGTTTGGGAAAATCTTTATCTTTCCTTTATTTTTGAAGGACAATTTTGCCTAGTATAGTATTCTTGGATGGCAGGGGGTTTGTTGTTGTTGTTTTTTCATTTTGCACTTTGAATATATCATCCTACTTACTTTTGACACGCAAGCTTTGTGTTGAAAAATCTGATAATCTTATGGGAATTCCCTTGTTTGTGACAAGTCCTTTTTCTCTTGTCCTACTTTCAAAATCTCTTTCTAACTTTTGGTATTTGATTGTAGTATGTCTCAGTATGGAATTCTTTTTATTCTTTTTTCCCCCTTTGTCTTTTGAGTGTTTGAACCTTGATATCCATTTTTTTTTTCTTTTTGCCAATTTTGGGAAGTTTTCAGCCATTAATTCTTTGAATAAGCTTTCTGTTCCTTTCTCTTCTCCTTCTGAGACCCTCTTAATGTGTTTATTACTCTGCTCTGTAGTGTCCCATTAGTCTCTTAAGCTTTCTTCATTCCTTTTCAATCTTATTTTCTTTTTGTTCTTCTAATTGAGTTATTTCACTGACCTGTCCTTGAGTTCACTAATTATTTTTCTTCTGGTTGACCTAGTGTACTGCTGAATCCCTCTACTGACTTTCTTTTTTCAGTTCCATTATTATGTTCTCTGGTGCTGTGATTTCTTTTTAATATTTTCTCACTGCTGAAATTCTTGTTTTGTTGATACATTGCTCTCCTGAACTCAGTAAGCATCTTTATAACCATTATTTTGAATTCCATCTCAGATAAATTATATAGCTCCATTTCATTAGGTTCAGTTTCTAGAGATTTATCTTGTTCCTTTATTTGGAAAATCTTGGCCTAATTTTTCATTTTCTTTGACACTCTTCTGGTGTTTTCACATTAGACAAAGTGGCCACCTCTTTATTCTTAACAGATTCATCTTGTGCAGGAGAAGACACCTACCAGTAAGCCCAGCCAGAGATTCTGGTGGGCCTCTCATATTTTACTGGTAGTCTAACTCTTCCTTCCTTTCTTCCTTTTTTCTTCCCTTCCTTCCTTTATTTCTCTGTCTCTCTTCTCTTCTCTTCTCCTCTCCTCTTTCCTTTTCTTTTTCTTTTTTGCTGTCTCCAGACATCTAGTGTCCTGCAAATGCACTGGGACAAGGGAAACTGATTCCCCTTCCTTTGGCCACTCCCAGAAGAGTTGAATCACTGGAGACTGAGTCAAACTCCTTCCTTCTCCAGGGAGAAGCTGGGAGCTTCACTCTGTGCTCAACAGGGAGATGGGACTACAGCAACTTCTAGCCAGAATCTTGTCTCTGTTCTTAATTGCCCCCAGATAGCTAGACCTTTTCTGACTCATCAAAAGTCTAAGACTGAAAAGACAGTTGCTCATTCTCTGGGTATCTCTGGAGAGGTGGGGCATTGGGCTCATGGATCAACTTTTCTCACCCCAGAGGCAAACTGAGAGCTGGGATTTTTTTTTTTTTTCTCCGTGCTGAGCTAGGTGATGGGGGAGGGAGAGCCTTGATATCTACTAGTTAAGTCATTGTCTTCATCATTTCCCATGCCAGTAAACTGTTCCAAACCCCTTAAAGCTCTAAGACTGGCAAGACTGAAGCTAGTTATTTGGGGATTCCCCTTTGAAAAGTTGAGTTGCTGGGTGCCTGAATGAATTCTCTCCCTCTCCTAAGGAAATCCAAGGGGTGGTGTATCTCTTTATATTTGCATGGGGTTGTGCCAGAGGTAAGAGTTTCTGGTGATAAGGTGTCTTGAATCTTTGGCTTTGGTGATTTTGGTATTTTGTTCACCTGGGGTGCAGGAGACTTTCAATTAGTTTTTATTTCTCATAGAAGGAATTTGGCCATCATTTGTTGTTGAATTGGTGATTTTTTTTGGGATTGGAAGTGTTCTGGATTTCTTACTGTGCCATCTTACTGACTTCATTCTTCTGAGGATTTTTTGGGGGAGGGGAGATTTTAAAATTATTCAATAATTATACCTTCTTCCCAAACAAAAGCTCCAGGGTCAGTTTTTTTTTTTCTGAATTCTTCCAAAACTTCCAAAGAACATTTAATTCCTATTTTATAAATATTTTTCCAGAACACAGTCAATGATCAAAAACTTGCCAGATTATTCCAGTAAGGTAACAAAACCAAATATAAAAATATAAAAATTATCCTCTAATCCATGAATATTAATGTAAATTCCTAAATAAAATACCACAATGTCTAATTCACTTATATATCAAAAGAATAAACCATCACAACTGAGTGTATTTGCCTCCAAAAATGTAGAGGTAGCTGTCATATAATAAACTATCAATAAAATGTTACATTGTTATACCAAAATGAAAAAAAAATCTTTTTTGAAATGTGAATTAAAATTTGTAGAAGCAATATGAATAACGCCTATAAATACAAAACACATTGTTGACATTTTTTAAAAAAAGATTTTATTTATTTATTTGAGAGAGAATGAGTGCAGGAGAGAGCAGGAGTGGAGGGGCAGAGAGAGAGGGAGAAGCAGGCTCCGTACTAAGCAGGGAGCCGGATATGGGTCTCAATCCCAGGCCCCTGGGATCATGACCTGAGCTGGAAGCAGAATCTTAACCAGCTGAGTCACCCAGAAAGCCCACAGTTGACTTTTTAACAGAGTATGTGATATTTGCAATTTTGGTCTTATAGCTTTCCAACAGTGTAAGAATCATTTATAGTGCCTGTTGTTACTTACCCTCATTACTAAATTTTGTTCTGAATGTTTCAGTAAATGTGATATTATATAAAATAAAAATTAAAGAAATAGCTATTAGAAAATAGTAGGTGGTGGGGGCGCCTGGGTGGCTCAGTGGGTTAAGCCGCTGCCTTCAGCTCTGGTCGTGATCTCGGGGTCCCAGGATTGAGTCCCGCATCGGGCTCTCTGCTCAGCGGGGAGCCTGCTTCCTCCTCTCTCTCTCTCTCTGCCTCTCTGCCTACTTGTGATCTCTCTCTGTCAAATAGATAAATAAAATCTTTAAAAAAAAAAAGAAAATAGTAGGTGGTGGTACAAAAATAATGAATTTTTTCAGCATATGCTGAAAAAATTTTTGAAAAAGAAAGAAAATAGTAGGTAATATCATCATCAACTCTGTAATTGCTATTCTGAAATTCAGACCCAAGTTACCTGGAAACTTGAAATATATTTCAATAAGGTGACACAATACATATATGTATAAAAAATAAATACCTTTTTCATATATAACAATGATCATTTTAACATTTTAATAAAAATAAATTTGTCATATAGGACAAGTTGAAAAAATATAAATTACATTAGAATAATAAAATAAATATTTGAGAAATTTATGAATAATTATAATTAAAAAAGATTTACCTGGGAATTTAAAAGAAGTCTTAAATAAATATAAAGATGTACCATATTCCTGGAAGGAAAGGATAAAACTTCAAACTATGTTAATTCTTTTTAAATTATCTTAGATGTTTGGCATCATCTCACATATGCTGACAAGATTTCTTTATTCAATTTTGAGAAATACAATTCAAGAGTCTGAAAGAATAATTGTAGGACACCTGGGTGGCTCAGTTGGTTGACCATCTTACTCTTGATTTTTGATCAGGCCGTGATTTCAGGGTTTGAGATCAAGCCCATGTCAGGTTCCCCACTCAGCGGGGAGTCTCCTAGAGATTCTCTCTCCCTCTCTTCCTTTGCCCCTACCCTCCTCCTGGTCTTTCTCTATCTCTCTTTCTCTCCCCCAAATAAATAAATTTTTTAAAAAAGAAAAATTATAAGAAGCACAAATAACTTTTTCAAAGAATGGGGAAATGTGGGGGTTACTTATTTTACTTATTATTAAGACATAATGTGATTCTTTAATATTTCATGAAGTCAAGGTAAAAGATCCAACAGAATTCTATAACAGATAAGACAGCTCAGAAACAAATCTTATATATAATTTTTATATGATTAAAGTGTCTCTGTCATATTTATTTATATTTAGAAATGTAGATTACATTAACAAATGGTGCTCTGCTAATAGTTAACTTTAAAAACAATACTTGAATTAAAAATTATACCACAAATGAGTTTCTTGCAGATCACAGGAAGTTTACACAGTTTTAAGCATAAAGAAACAAGGTAATCACAAATAAAAAATTTGTGATTTTTATATGTTTAGGTATAAAATTATGTCATAAAGAAATAAGGTAATCACAAAGAAAAAACTTGCGGTTTTTATATGTTTAGGTTTAAATTTATGTCAGAGCCCATACAGGGCCAGTGAACTCATGAAAAAATATTTAACATCACTAGTAATTGGGAAATGCAAATCAAAACCACAATGAGGTATTCCTTCATACTCAATAAGATGGCTATTAATGAAAAGAAAACAAAACCAAACCAGGAGGTAATAAATGTGGGTGAGGTTATGGAGAAATTCTATTACTTACAAATTTGTGGTAAAAATTTAAATGGTAGTGCCCCTGTGAAAAATACTATGGTGGATTCTTAAAACATTAAACATAGAATTAGTATGTGATCCATCAATTCTACTTTTGGGTACATACCCAAAAAATTGAAAGCAGGGACTTGAACAGATGTTTGTACTTCACTGTTGGTAGCATCATTATTTTCAGTAGCCAAAATATGGAAGCAGTTCTAGTGCTCATCGAGAGAGGAAGGGATAAGGAAAATGTGATAAATATTTAAAAAGGAAAATTATTCAGCCTTAAAAAAGGAAGGAAATTCTGACCTGTGCTACAAAAATTTTTTTGTTGTTGATGATTTTATTTATTTGACAGAGAGAGAGAGACAGAGATCACAAGTAGGCAGAGAAGCAGGCGCGGGCGGTGGGGAGGGGGGTGATGCAAGCCCCC
The DNA here is from genome assembly GCF_011764305.1 of Mustela putorius furo. Taxonomy (NCBI): domain Eukaryota; kingdom Metazoa; phylum Chordata; class Mammalia; order Carnivora; family Mustelidae; genus Mustela; species Mustela putorius. The sequence goes on along the minus strand of NW_025421402.1, from coordinate 15,669,309 downwards.
TGCTGAGCAGAGAGCCTGATGCGGGGCTTGATCCCAGGATCCTGAGATCATGACCTGAGCCAAAGGCAGAGACTTAACCCACTGAGCCACCCAGGTGCCCCAGACCTGTACTACAAAATGAATGGAACTTGATAACATTATGCTAAGTGATGTGACACATGGGTGGCTCAGTCGGCTAAACATCTGCCTTCAGCTCAGGTCAAGAGCCCAGGGTCCTAGGACTGAGTCCCACATCAGGCGTCCTACTCAGTGGGAGCCTGCTTCTCCCTCTTCCTCTGCTGCTCCCCCTGCTTGTGTTTGCTCTCTCTGTCTCTGTCAAATAAATAAAATCTTTAAAAAATTATGCTAAGTGAAATAAGACACAAAAGGGCAAATATTATATGACTCCATATATCATATCCATATATGATAATTATATGAGGTAATTATAATAGCCAAATTCATAGAGACACAATGTTGACTTTTTAAAAAGTCCATTTGGAACTTCTGACCCTATTTAAAATTTTTTCTTCTTCAAATCACTGCTTTTATTATATCATAGAATTAGATACATAGTATTTCCATTATAAGTATGTTCTAGAAACTCTGTAATTTCAGTTTTTTTTCTTTCTTTATTTATATATTTAAAAAATTAACATGTATTATTTGTTTCAGGGGTACAGGTCTGTGATTCATCAGTCTTAAACAATTCACAGCACCCACCATAGCACACACCCTCCCCCATGTCCAACCACCCCATCCTTCTAAACCCCTCCCCTCCAGCAAACCTCAGTTTGTTTCTTGATATTAAGAGTCTCTTAAGGTTTGTCTCCATCTCTGTTGTCATCATGTTTAATTTTACCCTCCCTTCCCCTATAAGCCTGTCTTGTTACTTAAATTCCTCATATGAATGAGATTATATGATAATTGTCTTTCTCTGATTGACTTATTTTGCTCAGTATAATACCCGCTAGTTCCATCCATGTCATTTCAAATGCAAGATTTTGTTTTTTGATGGCTGCATAATATTTTCCAATGTATATATACACCACATCTTTATCCATTTATCTGTTGATGGACATCTAGGCTCTTTCCATAGTTGGACTATTCTGGACATTGCTGCACTAAACATTGGGTGCATGTGCATCTTTGGATCACTACATTTATATCTTTAGGATAAATACCCGGTAGTGCGATTGCTGGGTCATAGGGTCTCTATTTTCAACTTTTTGAAGAACCTCCATACTGTTTTCCAGAGTGGCCTCACCAGCTTGCATTCCCACCAACAGTGTAGGAGGGTTCACCTTTCTCCACATCCTCGCCAACATCTGTCATTTCCTGACTTGTTAATTTTAGCCATTCTGACTGGTGTGAGGTGGTATCTATTGTGTTTTGATTTGTATTTCCCTGATGCTGAACAATTTTTCATGTGTCTGTTGGCCATCCTGATGTCTTCTTTGCACAAATGTCTGTTCATGCCTTCTGCCCATTTCTTGATTAGACTGTTTGTTCTTTGTTCTTTGTTCTTGGAGTGTTGAGATTTTGGATATCATCTGATATGTCATTTGCAAATATCTTCTCCCATTCTGTTGGTTGTCTTTTGGTTTTGTTAACTGTTTCCTTTGCTGTGTAAAAGCCTTTTATCTTGATGAAGTCCCAATATTCGATTTTTGCCCTTGCTTCCCTTGTCTTTGGTGATGTTTCTAGGAAGAAGGTGCTGTGGCTGAGGTTAAAGAGGTTGCTGCCTGTGTTCTCCTCAAGGATTTTGATGGATTCCTGTCTCACATTGAGGCCTTTCACCCATTTTGAGTCTATTTTTGTGTATAGTGTAAGGAAACTGTCTAGTTTCATTCTTCTGCATGTGGCTATCCAATTTTTCCAACACCATTTGTTGAAGAGACTTTCTTTTTTCTACTGGACATTCTTTCTTGCTTTGTCGAAGATTAGTTGACCATAGAGTTGAGGGTCCATTTCTGGGCTCTTTATTCTGTTCCATTGATTTATGTGTCTGTTTTTGTGCCAATACCATATTATCTTGATGATGACAGCTTTGTAATAGAGCTTGAAGCTTGGAATTGTGATGCCACTAGCTTTGGTTTTCTTTTTCAACATTCCTCTGGCTTTTGGGGGTCTTTTCTGGTTCCATATAAATTTTAGAATTATTTGTTCCATTTTTTTTGACAAAAGTTGATGGTATTTTGGTAGGGATGGCATTAAACATGTAAATTGCTTTAGGTGGAATAGACAGTTCCACAATTTTTTTTTACAATCCATGAACATGGAATGTTTTACAGCTTCATTGTGTCTTCCTCAATTTCTTTCATGAGTACTTTATAGTTTTTGAGTACAGATTCTTTGCTTATTTGGTTAGATTTATTCCTAGGTATTTTATGGTTTTGGGCGTAGTTGTAAATGGGATCAACTCCTTAATTTCTCCTTCTTCTGTCTTGTTGGTGTATAAAAATGCAACTGCTTTATTTTTTTTTTTTTTAGATTTTTACTTATTTATTTGATAGAGAGAGATCACAAGTAGGCAGAGAGGCAGGCAGAGAGAGAGGGGGAAGCAGGCTCCCCGCTGAGCAGAGAGCTTGATGTGGGGCTCGATCCCAGGACCCTGAGATCATGACCTGAGCTGAAGGCAGAGGCTTAAACCACTGAGCCACCCAGGCACCCCTGCAACTGCTTTCTGTGCATTGATTTTATATCCGGACACTTAACTAAATTCCTGTATGAGTCCTAGCAGTCTTGGAGTGGAGTCTTTGGGGTTTTCCACATAAAGTATGGAAAGAGTGAGAGTTTGACTTTGCTGATTCAGATGCCTTTTATTTCTTTTTGTTGTCTGATTGCTGGTGCTAGGACCTCTAGTACTATGTTGAATAGCAGTGGTGATAGTGGACATTCCTGCTGTGTTCATGATCTTAGTGGAAAAGTTCTCAGTTTTTCCCCACTGAGAATGATATTTGCTGTGGGTTTTTCCATAGGTGGCTTTTATGATATTGAGGTATATCATACACTGTGAAGAGTTTTGCTCAAGAAAGGATGCTATATTTTGTTAAATGCTTTTTATGCATCTATTGAGAGATGCATCTATGCATCTATGATATTGAGGTATATCCCTACACTGTGAAGAGTTTTGCTCAAGAAAGGATGCTATATTTTGTTAAATGCTTTTTATGCATCTATTGAGAGTATCCTATGGTTCTTATTCTTTCTTTTATCAATGTATTGTATCACATTGATTGATTTTCAGTTGTTGAACCAACCTTGAAGTCCAGGAATAAATCCCACTTGGTCGTGGTGAATAATCCTTTTAATGTACTGCTGGATCCTATTGGCTAGTATTTTGGTGAGAATTTTTACATCCATGTTCATTGAGGATATTGGTCTGTAATTCTTCTTTTTGATGGGATCTTTGGTTTTGGGATCATGGTAATGCTGACCTCAAAAAATGAGTTTGGAAGTTTTCCTTTCATTTTGATTTTTTGGGACAGTTTCAGGATAATTGGTATTAATTCTTTTTAAAATATTTGGTAGAAGTCCCCTGGGAAGCCGTCTGGCCCTGGGCTCTTGTTTGTTGGGAGGTTTTTGATGACTGTTTCAATCTCCCTACTGGTTATGGGTCTGTTCAGGTATTCTATTTCTTCCTGGTTCAGTTGTGGTAATTTATATGTCTCTAGGAATGCATCCATTTCTTCCAGATTGTCAAATTTACTGGCATATAGTTGCTCATAATATGTTCTTATAACTGTTTGCATTTCTTTGTTGTTGGTTGTGATTTCTCCTCTTTTATTCATGATTTATTTATTTGTGTCCTTTCGCTTTTCTTTCTGATAGGTCTGGCTAGGGGTTTATCAATCTTATTAATTGTTTCAAAGAACCATCTCCTAGTTTTGTTGTTTTGTTCTACTGTTTTTTTGGTTTCTATTTCATTGATTTCTGCTCTGATCTTTATGATTTCTCTTCTGCTGGGTTTAAGGTTTCTTGCTGTTCTTTCTCCAACTCCTTTAAGTGTAGGGTTAGGTTGTGTATTGGAGACCTTTCTTGTTTGAGAAAGGCTTGTATTGCTATATACTTTCCTCTCAGGACTGCCTTTGTTGTGTTCCAAAAATTTTGAACAGTTGTGTTTTCATTATCATTTGTTTCCATGAAGTTTTTAAATTTTTCTTTAATTTCCTGGTTGACACATTCATTCTTTAGTAGGATGCTCTTTAGCCTCCATGTATTTGAGTTCTTTCCAACTTTCCTCTTGTTGTTCAGTTCTAGTTTCAAAGCATTGTGGTCTGAAAATATACCAGTCTTTTGGTACTGGTTGAAACTTGATTTGTGACCCAGGATATGATCTATTCTGGAATGTTTCATGTATACTAGAGAAGAATGTATATTCTGTTGCTTTGGGATGGAATGTTCTGTATATACCTGTGATGTCCATCTGGTCCAGTGTGTCATTTAAGGCCTTTATTTCCTTGTTGACCTTTTATTTAGATGATCTATTCATTTCAGTGAGGGGGATGTTAATGTCCCCTATTATTATTGTATTATTGTCAATGTGTTTCTTTGATTTTGTTATTAATTGGTTTATACAGTTGGCTGTTCCCATGTTAGGGGCATAGATATTTAAAATTGTTAGATCATCTTGTTGGACAGACCCTTTGAGTACGATATAGTGTCCTTCCTCATCTCTTATTATAGTCTTTGGCTATAAAATCTAATTTGTCTGATATATGGATTGTCAACCTAGCTTATTTTTGATGTCCATTAGCATGGTAAATTATTTTCCACCTCCTCACTTTAAATCTGGAGGTGTCTTTAGGTCTAAAATGAGTTTCTTGGAGAGAGCATATCGATGGGTCTTGTTTTTTTTAATCCATTCTGATACCCCGTGTCTTTTGATTGAGGCTTTTAGGCCATTTACATTCAGGGTAACTACTGAAAGATATGAATTTAATGCCATTGTATTCTGTGTAAGGCGACTCTTACTGTATATTGTCCCTGTTCCTTTCTGGTCTGTTACTTTTAGGCTCTCTCTTTGCTTGGAGTACCCCTTTGAATATTTTCTGTAAGGCTGGTTTGGTGTTTGCAAATTCTTTTAGTTTTGGTTTGTCCTGGAAGCTTTTTATTTCTCCTTTGTTTTCAATAGTAGCCTAGTTGGACATCGTATTCTTAGCTGCATACATTTCTCATTTAATGCTATGAATATATCATGCCAGTTCCTCCTGGCCTGCCATGTGTCTGTGGATAAGTCTGCTGCCAATCTAATATTGCTACCATTGTATGTTACAGACTTGTCCTAAGCTGCTTTCAGGACGACTTCTTTGTCTCTGAGACTTGCAAGTTTTAATATTAGATGACAGGATGTTGACCTATTTTTATTGATTTTGAGGGGGGCTCTCTATGCCTTTTGGGGTTTTGATGCCTGTTTCCTTCTCCAAATTAGGGAAGTTCCCTGCTATAATTTCCTCCAATATATCTTGTGCCCCCCCCTTCTTCTTCTTGGATCCCAAGTATTCTAATATTGTTTTGTCTTATGGTATAACTTGTCTCTCAGATTCTCCTCTCATGATCCAGTAGTTGTTTATGTCTCTTTTTCTCAGCTTCTTTATTCCCCAGCATTTGTCTTCTATATCACTAATTCTCTATTCTGCATCATTTATCCTAGCAATAAGAGCCTCCATTTTTTATTGGACCTCATTAATAACTGTTTTTCATTTCAACTTGGTTAGATCTCCAGGGAGGGTTCTCTAGTATCTTCCATGCTTTTTTCAAGCCCTGTTAGCATCTTTATAATTATCATTCTGAACTCTAGTTCTGACATCTTACTAATATCCATATTGATTAGGTCCCCTGCCATTAGTACCTCCTCTTGTTCTTTTTTTGGGTGTGTTTTTCCAGCTTGTCATTTTGTCCAGAGAAGAATAGATGAATGAGATAATAAAATGCTGAAAGGGTGACCACAACCCTAGAAAAATATACACTAACCAAATAAGAAGAGACGTGAAACTGAGGGGAAAAGAATGGAAAAATAGAAATATAATTAGGCTGGTGAATAGAACAGAACCTCATACTTGATTTTGGGTGTAATTTGGTCAGTTAGGAGAAACTGCCTACCAAATTTTTTTTTTTTAAAGATTTTATTTATTTATTTGACAGAGAGAAATCACAAGTAGGCAGAGAGGCAGGCAGCAGAGAGAGAGGAGGAAGCAGGCTCCCTGCTGAGCAGAGAGCCTGATGCGGGACTCGATCCCAGGACCCTGAGATCATGACCTGAGCCGAAGGCAGCGGCTTAACCACTGAGCCACCCAGGCGCCCCTGCCTACCAAAATTTTAAAGAAAGAAAAACATACATGGTAAACATGATGAAAGGATGTAATATGACTGTAAAGATGAAAATTTAAAAAGATTTTAAAAAATTGAATTGACAAGTTGTTGAAAAAAGAAAAAAAAGGAGAGAATGTGTTCAGGCTGGAGACTAGAACAAAGCCATATGCTAGATTTAGGGTGTATTTTGGTCTGTTAGAAAAAATTATCCTGGAATTTTAAAGAAAGAAAACTTATATGTATATTTTAAAAAAAAGGTTAAATATAATGAAGGGATAGAATATGACTATAAAAATGAAAAGTAAAAAAGATTTTAAAAAGGTATTGATATGATAAAGTAGTTAAAATGGGTTAAATTAGCAAAGAAGAAAATTTCAGAAAAAGAAAAATAGAAAAAAACAATGAAAATTAAAAATTTTAACTTTGAAAGACTAAAGAATCATGGGAAAAAGCCATGAATTCTAAGTGTTGTTTTTCCCTAACACTGGTGCTTTGCAGTTCTCATCAATCAGCAAACTTGGTCTTGGTTGGATGATCTTGCTGATCTTCTGGGGGAGGAGACTTTTGCAGTGATTCTCATATGTCTTTGTCCGAGGTGGAATTGCTCTGCCCTTGCTAACAATCTGCCTGGATTTTTGCTTGGTAGCTCTTTTTCCCTGAACTCTTTCCATATAGCTTTGGAGGAGGAGAATGCAGTTGGTGGCCTCCCAATCTCCAGCCTTGGAATAGCCAAGAGCTTGGGGCCTCAATGTGCCCTCAGAGAAAAGCAGTCAATCCCTCCTGTCTACCTCATCTCCAGCTGCACTCTGTGGTCACCCAGCCTGTGACTGAGCATTTCTATCTCTGGCTATGGCCCTGTTTGGAGTCTCGCACCACTCCTCCCAATGTAGGAAGTGTGGATCTTCCTGGATCTGCCAATTGTGGGGTCCCTGCTTGAAGAATAGTGGCCTGAATGCCTCGGATCATGGTTTAAGATAACCCCAAGCTGAGAGCCCCCCTTCTCTGCTCCATCTCTGCAGCTGGCTTCCCTGCTCTGATACCTGGAAGCTCTGCTGCACTCAGACACCTCTGGTCTTTCTGTGACCCTGTGGGTCCTGAGATCACACTCTCCCTGTGAGGGCTCCACCCCCTGATTAGCCTCTGGAGTGACATCTCACAGTGAAGCAGACTTCTAAAAGTTCCAACTTTGTGCTCCATTGCTCTACCACTTGCCAAGAGCTGGCCCCTCCCCTCACAATCTATCTTCCTGTATATCACCTCAGATTCACTTTTCTCCCAAAAAGTGGTCACTTCTGTTCCTAGAATTGCTGCTATTCTTCTCTTCAATCTTCTGGTTGAGTGTGTAGGTGTTTAGAATGGTTTGATTACTATCTAGCTGAATTTCTAGGACCAGAAGAAATTTAGTTTTCCTACCCCTCAGCCATCTTGGTCTAAAATTCTTTTTCTTTTATTTTTTACTCTCTGATTCTTTTGGTTTCTCTCTTTCCCTCTGTCTGCCAGTTTTCCACATCTTTATTTACCTTATGTTGGTATTTTTAGGAACTCTCAAAACTAGTGTATCTTGCTATAGTTCTGGGATTTATATGTCCCCTGAAGCCAAAACTGGAACATAGAGCATGGCAGTCCAGCGTATGGGTTGGCTCTCAAACCATGAGTTGATTCTAGATTCGGATCATTTTTTCACTCCTCCATTCATTCAACAAATCATTAATTACTAGATGTGTGTTGATATTCAACTGGATATGATACAGTCATGCCCAGTGACCCTTCCTCATAGAGGTTCTGAGGATATAGTATGTCCCGTGATCAATCTTCAAGTAATTCTTTCCTGTAGCCCACTTCTCAGCTATCATATGTCTCATCAGAGCCTTACACATACAAATTTCTTTTGAACTCTACTCTGCTTTAGATGAGTTATTTGAAGACTGTGTTCTAATTCTATTTCAATTCTGATGGTCAGCTTTGCAACTCTTTAACAAAGAGTTCCTTTTTTTGTGGTCATAGTATCTCGTTAAGTTAGGTTACTCTTTACTGCATTCTCAATGCAAACTGCAATTGAAATAGAGAGTATTTATCCAAGTAGAAAGAATTTTACAACCCCTATAGTGGTACTTTAGGTTAAAATTATAGCCGATTCATTTGCCCCTACATAAAGTGATTCCCTTATTGCCAATAACTTCAATCTTATCAAGTACTCATTCAAAACTGTGTTTTACTCCACATTTTTTCCCATCTTCATGGCTTTCTCTCAGTTAATCCTTCTAAACCTGCTCTATTAATGTTATTTTAGAACAACAGAACTGGAGACATCTGAACACACTACAGCCAAAAGGGGCTGCTTTCTGGGCATCACAATTAAACTAGAGGCTTTCTATTCTCTCCTGAAATAATTTTTTTTTTTTCTTAAAGCAAAGGGCCAATCCTCAATTTCAAGAGCTTTCTTAGGATTTGTATCCATTCATCAATTAGTATAGCCCAGTGCCTGGTAGACTGTAGATGCTTATTATAACCTTAATTATTTTAAGGGATATATTTAGAAAAAAAATGTCTACTACTGGAATATTCTCTGAGATTAACACTTTTAAGAACAACCTGGCATTGTGGTGAAGATTTAGATGGAGCTTGATTTGAATCTTGATTATCCTCCTAAATATTAATTGTCAGACTTTAATAAATTATTTAATATCCAAGATTCAACATCATGATATCTAAAATAGGGACAGTGTTAACGATTGTTTGAGGTTAGATGAGGTTATTATTTCCCACGTGGTGTTTGATACCTACTATACACACAGCATTATTAATAGTACTGTTACTATTTCGAAAAATTGCTCATAGCTTATGTTCTGTCACCGCTCTATTCATGCACATTTTGATTTTACATAGTAATCAAATATGTTCGTGGGTATGGAGTGAGGTAGGAATCATGTTGGCTTGGGCATCAGGAAACCTGGGTTGGTTCAAATAGAAACAATATTTAGTCCCATTGGGACTGAGCATCATGTCACTTCTCATATATGCGATTTCTAAGTAAAACCTCTTATTTCTCCAACTATCCATGTTATTTATACTAAAAATGTGATAGTGTATGTCTTAGAAACTGTCCTGCAGATCTATTTTGTTCCAATTTTACTGTCCTAATCATTTCCCTATTTCTTGTTCTCCTCTTCTTGAAGCATTTGTCCTCTGAACCTAAAAATAATATGAATAAGCCAAATAAGTAGGTTACAGTGGAGAGATACAAAAATCCCTTTAGGAGCATTTGCTAGTATAGCACATTCCATGTTATTTTCCCGCAATCAAAACAAAACAAAACAGAACAAAACAAAAACATCTCTCAAACACATTTTTTTTCTCCTAAGCAAAGCAATTTTTGTTCCCATCATTACTTTTGTGTCCTCCACTTCTTCTAAATATAGCATACCTTAACCTTCACTTACTTTGTCTTAGGTATACTTCAATCGGATTGAGTGTCGAAGACCAAACATACCACCCTCCCTGTTTAGTGCCCTGTTTGGTGTGTCATGCTCTGTCTTCATGATTCTCCCTTCAAGATAATGGCACTTTTTCAAAAATGTTATGAAACCACACACTCATGGGTTTCAGGCAATCCAGAGCTTTCCCACCTCTTGAAAGAGGTGTCATGTCATTCCGAGAGGCGCAGCTCTCTGTAGAAACTTGACCCTTAATTATTGCTGATTGTCTGTTTGGCTTGAGCTCAGTTCTGTGCTCTGCTTCCCTGATGTCCTTCTCCACATCGTGTCATTTTCATTTTCAGACCCACACCCACCTGTTTGTCCTGCTCGCCAGCCATTAACTTGCCTGCCGCTACCTGTCCCATTCTGCTTCCCAGCTGTTAGGTCGCTGCCAGGCACAGAGCTAGAGAGCCACTCTCGAATTCACCTGCCAGGCTCAGTCTGAGCCCTTACCCAGGCTGAGAAGAAAGAATGGACAGGAATTAGATGGCCTGCCACATGCTATCAGCGGTATCAAGTTCTCCTCCTGCCCCAGTGTAACCTGAAATATCGAGGTGAAGCTTTTATGCCTCAAACAAATACAATTCTTGGATCATTGGAGAGTTTGCATAATTTAAGAAGTATATGAACATGTGTTCAACAATTTTGGTCAAGGCAAGAGAATAATAACTGATAAGACCTAGATATTGAATATAAAACTGAGGCTCTTTAAAGTTGCTTTATAATACCCTTGTCAATGTTGCCTTATTATAACTAGGTATAGTACAATACCTATAGTACCTTTATAATACCCTTGTGAAAACTTTGAACATTTTCAGAAAAATCTGGAAATCTGATAAATTCAATGTTAGAGGGTTGAATTGTATTTCTCTGCATATTTCTACAGGAAAAATGTGTCCCGTATATGTGGGACAATAGTCTAAGTTCAATATCTTCACTTAGGTTCTTTTTTTGTCAGCCTAATGTTCATTGTTCTCTATAAAAACCATCAACTTTCTAGGCATAATTCAACATCCCACCCCACTTCTATGAAACCTGCTTAGCTCGACTTTGGTATAAAATGACAGGCATGAGGCTCAATGCAGATAATCTGGGCTCTGTCCAAGCTTTGCCACTTACCAGTCAAGTGACTTTGAGTAAGGTGCTTTTAAGTCCTGATTCTCATTTTCTTCATGTGTATTTTTGGAGTGATGTGGTCTTTATCCAGTTTGTAGACTTGTCATAAAGATCAAATGAAGTTATCTATGAAAGTGTTTGGTAAACTTTTTAATGACAGAGAAATATTATGGTGGCACTTCCTCCAAATGTATTTATTCTTTTTGACTTTGGATATACAAACTATCTCATTAAGTATAAATAGTAAAAAAAATATAACAAATGCTAACTGTGAAAACCCAGTCATTTCTTTTGTTCTCTACATTTAATCCCCCAACAACCCCAAGAGATAGGTCACATTTTCATTTTGTAGATGAGAAAGCCAAAGCAAGAAAGTAACCCACCAACAATGCATAGGCAATAAGCAGGGGAGTCAGGCTTTTAACCCAGACTGTCTGGGGAGCTTGCATTTTAACCACTAAGTGTTAACCTCCTGTCCTGATGCTCTGGCTGATGGCGGGGGGTGGGGGGGGGGGAGTATGGTTCATTCATCTAACCTTTAATTATTTTGGTTGGGGGAGGAGGAGCAATTTCCTAAAATATCATACTTCCCCCACCAGCTTCTCCACATCTTATGGGAGATGCAGCCAGGCATGAAGCTTTGCTTGTCTTTTCAGTGACTGTCTTCAGATTGGATTGTGGCCAACTCAGCCTTCGAGGGTCACATCTCTGTGGCCATGTCTCTGGCTCTGTCAGGGAACGCTGTCCTGGGGCTTTTCATTTTCTTGGCTTGTTTATCTTTGGCTGTGAGATATTCTGAAATTTCTGATATTTTCAAGGAGGCAAATGCTCCGTTATCAAGGTTCTAGACCTGGCTTGGAGAATCAAACAATGGGGACAAGTCAGCTTCCATGGAGCCCCTGGGAAAGTTGCTAACCCCTTCCAAGAAAGGGGGCTTCCCTTCTATAGCACAGTGGAGTTTTCTGGAGAATTAAGGTGCAGCTCCTGCCTGACACTTCAGGAATGAATGTGGAAAAAAGGGGAACTTCCTAGTTGGCCTGCCATCTGGGGTGGGTGACCAGCCTTGAGACGGTTCCCCACACTATGTCCCCATCAACTCTGGTTATTTTCTCTGACTTAACTTGCTTCCACCTTACATACCATCTCATTGCTCTGGTCCAGCCCTCCCTTTGCCCATCCTCTTCTTCCCACAGGCCCTTATTGGGGAGATTTCTCTCTAAGAGAGGTTTTCTTGCCAGAATAAATGATCTCCTTTTCCAAGCAAGACCCACGTGAAAAGAATGTGGTCAGCTTTTTGTTTTCTGTTTTGTTCTTCGTTGGCTCTGGGGGCCAACTAGCTGCTGTTTTCTCAGATTTACCTAGAAAATTAAAGATGCTATAACTGCCTTCTAGGCACTGTAGTAGATGCTTCCCTGCTGTGGGGTAAGGCCTGCCAGCAGACAGGAGGAAATGCATTGCTGTGGATGCAGATTATGTCATTGGCTGTCCATGCAGTGTACCAGTCTTGTTCTAGAACATGTGATAGGAGTGTTGGCAATTACCCTAGTGCCTGTGTGGGAGTATTGGGAAATGCAGCGGGCTCTGTGTACCACATGAGGTAGTCTCTACTCTCATAACAAACGATCCTAACAAATCAAAAGCTTCAAACCATATGGGTTTATTTCTTGCTTTTGTTACATGTCATGTTACCTGTACATTGCAGGTAATCAGGGTTTTCTAGGTGTTGTAGTCATTTGGAAACCTGCAAAATGCTGGGGGCTCCTTTCTTGATTAAAATTAGCACATAAGGGGAGGGGGCCACTTGACCTTGGCTTCTTTTAAACTTTCTCTTGTGGGTGATAATGTCACTTTTACTCATATATGCTGCTTCTTAGATTTATTCCCAGGTACCTTGTCTTAGCAGCCTTAGTAAGAATTTGGAAACCAAGTGATAGGCGAATTATTGCTATTCACCAGGAAAAAAAAAAAAGTGATTTCATTTACTCTCTGAATGTTAAGCATTGCAAGGAGTTGTATTGGTTCAGAAAGCTGCAAAAGGAAATGGAAGAGATATTTCAAAAATAGGAAACATTTTCCTAAAGTTTTTCAGAATGTTGACTCTGTTTTGTGTAGAAAATTCATGCTTCGTGTTTGCAGAAAAAGGTAAAGATTTTAACAGCAGAGGCGTAATGAGTAGATGATTGTGGGATGTGGCCAAAGTCTTTTATTTTTTCTCCCCACATTGCTTTAAAAATCTTTTCTACGGTGCTCATATGGTACTTATGTAATTTTAAAAGAAAAAGAAAATGGATGGGGTGGAGGAGGGAAGAAGTTGTTTTTCTTCCTCTTTTTAAATGTGCTTTAATTGTGTTTACCCATTTTCACCTGTGTCAGAAGAAACGCGCCCTAATTGATTGGAGAACTGTTTCAACAGCCATCTTCTATCACAGAAACCCACAAAATCCAGGAGAAAAGTAGAATGAATAAGAAAAAAATGTATAGAATGAGATAAGCAGCAGAATTCATTGTAATAGGATAACAGCTTATTGATATTTGTCACAGACATCGAGTCCTTTCCAACTTCCTGGCATTACCGAAACCAGCAACTGTGTGCACGTGGACTATACCCCCTGGTTTTCTAATGCAGATATGTAAGTGGAAACTTGTGTTTCTTAGGATATATGTAGCTTTAAATTTTCTAAATATACCAAATTGCTCTTTGAAGCTTTTATGTCAATTTACTCTTCCGCCAGAAATATTGAGGGTTCCTGTTACTACCTACTGTCCATTACAACTGGCATTTTCCTGATTTAAAATCTGTACTATCTAAATAAAATCTCATTGGGCCTTTAATTTGCTTTTCTCTGATTACTGATAAGGTTGAACACTTCCTATAAGTTTATTGGACCCTTGTGTTTATTCTTCTGTGAAATGCTTGTTCCTATCACATCTTTAAAAAAATTCAGTATTTATCTTTTGATTTGTAGGAACTGTGTAAATATTATGTATAGTAATCTTTCTTTCTGTTATGTGTGACATGTCCCCTACATGGCTTATGTTATCGCTTTATGAGGACGTTTAGGCAGAAATTCTTAGTTTTAATGTAGTCACATTTATTTATCTTTTAAGTTTTGTGCCCTTTTAAGAAATACATTCCAGTCTCAAAGGCATTAAAATGTCTTCTTTAATTTCAAAAGATTTTAAAGTTTTGCTGCTTTCACTTAAGTTTCAATCTACCTGTATGTGGTAATTTTTATATTTGGTGAGAGATTGGGATTCAGTTTCCTTTTATTTTCTAGTAAGGGTAATTAATTTTCCTTGAAACTGTTATTGATTTAGTCTTTTTTATAATGATATGCAGAAATAAATATAAGTCTCTATAGGGATGTGAATATTTTCTTGTGGTTCTTTATGTTTCTATTGTTTTTTTTCCCCCTGTCTCTGCTTTAATGTTACACTCTCCTAATTTATATGACTTTAATATATCTCTTGAAATCTGTTAGCAAAGACAGATTCTTGTTGCCTTGTTTTACTTTAGCAATGCCTTAGATACTGGTAGGTCTTTGTTCTTCTTTTATGCTCTAGAGTAAGTTTGTCAAGTTCCATAAATATAGGAATTTTTATAGGAAAATTCTTTTTTTATAGGAATTGCATGGATTAATAGATTTTTATAGGAATTGCATTGGATTAATAGATTACCATATAAAAACATAATCCTTATGATAGTCATTTAATCCAAGGACATAATCTATCTCTCCCTTTGTTTTGGGTCCCTTAAATGTTAATCAATAAAGCTTAGTTTTTTTTTAATAGTAGTAATGCACTTTTTAGATTTCTTCCTAAGTACCTTATAAACAGCATCATTTGGTTAGTTACATTTTCTAGTTTGCTTAGTTCATTCTTTAACTGGCATAGAGAAGTGCAATTGATTTTTGTCCATCGATCTGTATATCAGATTGGATTAAATTATTCTGCAGTAATAAAGAAGACCAAAATTTCAAAAAAGTTCCTTTAAACAATAAAAGTTTATTTCTCACACATGCTACATGTCCAACAGGGTCGGCAGGGGGGACTCTGATCTATGTCTTCCCAGCCAGGGAAAGAGGCCGACAGAGCAGCACCATCTGGACGTGGCAGAGTGAAAGAGAGAGTGAGCAAACATAGTAAATTGCACACTGGTACTCGTTGCTTCGCCCTGGTAATGGCACATGTCACTGCTCATATTTCATTAGCTAAAGCATGTCACGTGACCACCTCTAACTTGACAAGGGGTCAAGTAGTATGTGCCTAAAAAAAAAAAAAAAAAGAGAGAGCCCCAGAAACTGAGGAACAGCATGGGTCATACGTGTATCTTCTCTCCAGAACTTAGGTCAAATACTTGTCTTCAGATGGTGTTATCTAGAGAGAGATCACATTTGATAATCACTTCAGTACTAACCTCCATATTCATTTTCCTTATTTCAATGCTCTGGCTAGTGAAATATTGAATAGAGGCAGTGATGGTTTGTGTCCTTGTTCTACTCCTGATTTTACAAAAGTGCCAAATCTATGTCAAGTTATGTTTTTAGTTTGTTGAAGGCTTTCATTCTAAATAAGTAGTTTTTGGTTCTAAATTAATCATCTTTTCTTAAGGATTTTGGTCCCAAACAAATCACAAGAACTTTTTTCTTTAGTATATTTTTATGGTGAATTATATTAATATGCATTTAAGTTCAAGTAAATTTTGTAATTCTGAATGAGCCCAACTTTGTCAGGAGATTTAATCTTTTAATCTTTTCATACACTTATGGACTCAATTTGCTTATGTTTTATTCAGAATTCTTTTTTGAGTTTATTTACTTTAGAATGACCTATAATTTTTCTTTTTTATATTCTTCTGTTTTTTTCTTTAATATGTGTATCAAAGTTATACTAGCCTCATAAAGTAAATTGGGAAATATTTTCTTTTATTCCATTTGGAAGGTATAAAAATTAGAATTAGTTTAACTAATTTGGGTTGTTTCTAGTTGTCTTCTCAAATTAGCTTAGGTTGGAAATGTTTTTAGAAATTTGTCTAATTTGCCTAAGAATTCAAGTACAATTCTCATAAAAGTATCTACAATATTTTTTAGACTTATAATCAGGTTATACCTAGTTTCTACCTGTATTTACATACCCATTATTATAATACCTCTGTTATTTTTCCTTGATCAGTTATGCTAGAAGTTTAACAATTTTAACAACAATTCCCTGGGTGCTAAAAACCTATAGGAATAGGAAATACAACTTGATTTTGCCCATTAAAACTTACTCTCAAGTGCTTGAAAAACTAAGCTTATTACAGTAAGTTTTTCCAGAATGAGCATGAACTTGCTTAGAATTGTCTAATTAAAACCCCATTTTCTTGACTCATTCGGAACAAGGAATTAAGGATTCAATGTGACATGACGTCTTTACAATTAGAAAAAGAAATTGTTAGCAGTTCTGTGATAGATTGCAAAACGGTCAGAAATCCTTTCCATTATGTGTGTGTGTCTCTTTGCAGTGTGACTTCGCCATTCCTTCTTTGAAGGGTGGAGTCTATTTGATAACCTTGAGTCTGGGCTTGGTCATGTGACTTGCTCTTGCCAGTGGAACATCAACAAATGTGATGCCAGCAGAGGCATGAAGTGTCCTTGCACGTGGTGGCCTCCCATCTTACATGGCTGGGAGTTTTTCTGCTACTACCAGAATGAGCCTGGGATTAGACTCCCAAGACGGTCAAGACAACTGCTAGTTGAAACAGTGAGGCCAGATCAGACCATCTGACTGCAGCCAACCTAAACTACCCAGTGAAGCCACAGAAATAGATGAAAAAAATACATAAATAAATAAATAAAGAAGAAGAAGAAGAAGAAGAAGAAGAAGAAGAAGAAGAAGAAGGAGAAGAAGAAGAAGAAGAAAAGAAGAGAAGAAGGAGAAGAAGAAGAAGAGAAGAAGAAGAAGAAGAAGAAGAAGAAGAAGAAGAAGGAGAAGAAGAAGAAGAAGAAGAAGAAGAGCTTATAGCTACATGTTTAGCTGAACTTCCCTCCTGTACACTTTTTCTCTCCTTATTTCTCAGGCAGTTCTAGGGGTGGTGGAACTGTTGGTGCCCAGTTCATTTAACTGACGTGTCCTCGGGATTGATAGGACCGAACTGCAAAAGTTGAGAGATGTGTCAGTCCGTTGTCTGCCTTAGCAAGTTACAGGCAGAATTTCTGAACGTGGAGCAGAATCGCTAATCTTAGATTGTCTATTTTGAGTCATGACTTCCTACTACAAAGCAGCAGTTATGTGGTAGAAGAATTCTTATCCCCAGAATGGTGACCCAAAAGATACACTGTAGTTACAAAATTTAAAAAGTTAGGCCTTGGATTCACAAGGCATAAGGGGAAGCCATTGATTGAATAACTTTTTAAAGGACAAACGTGAGTGTTTTGTAACAGGTCTGAATAATGCATTTGTCTAATTCACTGCCTCCTATGTATCTATTTTCAATTTCCCCCAAATTCTCAAGGCCCTGCATATTATCTGGTCTTGTTTTTAATGAAATTTGCCCTTGCAAGATTGTAATAAACAACAAGTAGAAAATAGGATATTTTGACAAAAGATGAAAGGTTCCTCTAGAAGCAACTAGTTCTGATCAGGTTATAAATAAAAGGTTGTGGTTTCCAGATCTTTCATTGAAGAGAAAGTAGAGGAAGGTAAAGAGATGACACTTGGGTCTTGTCTCTGGCTGCCTTACTAATAAAAAAACACCATAAAACATTTCTCTCATTTCTAAACATGTCTCTAAATAAGATAACTTATAGAAAACAGAACCACAAAGGACTGGTTGTTTCCCAGACAAATTTCCGTCTATAAGATCGGAGCAATAGAAGTATCGGTTGCTTCAGGATATTTCTCATCTAGGATGAGATATCCCAGAAAGTAGAAAAGAGAGAATCCTAGATAGAATTGATGTCAAACATGCACTCATAAATATATACATATTCATATCCAGTTAGGCAGCTAAAAAGTCAATAGTCCTATTGCTTCTGTAGTTGAATTAAAATTTCCCATTTCCAGATGCAACATATAGAAATGCCATCAGATGCTCCTCACGATGTAGAGAAATGTATCTAGAGCAGGGTCTCCAGAGGCGAAAAAGGCAGCTTGTAAGAGAAACTTACATCCATGAACCAAGCTTCTAGTGCGTCAGTATATTAAGGTTTAGAATTCCATTTTGCTCCCCAGAAAAGAGAGGGAACCCTAGAAATGACTCCTTGTGTTGCTAATAGTGGCAGATCATTTTGATTCCAAGATTAAATGGATGGAGGTGCCTGAAAGCAGGCAAGGGGAGGGGCACGAAGGGGATTATAGGATCAGGTGTACTGCTACTTTAAAATTATGCAGGCCTGGCCCTATCCAGGTCCCTCCCACTGCTTGAAGCACCTGCTGAAAGCTTGGGAAGCTCAGTTCCGGGCGGGCCACCAAGCAGACTGCGCTCTGAGGCTCTGGGTTTCAGGTAACCAAGTGTTCGCCGTGCAGAATGCTCTCCTCGGGCACCCGGGTCTTCCTTGCTGCATTCCTGCCGCTGTGGCCTATTTGCTGAGAGTAACCCAGGGGTTACCGCAGCGTTGCCAGGCAACGAGGGACAGCGGTCCTCTGAAGAGTCATTTGTCACACTGAGGGGACTGGTTGAAATGCAATAAAGAAACGGTAATTCAGCTTTTTATCAGGACAATTACTTACGCAGTATTAGGGGTCCATATTTAACCTACAGATACATAGTCATATGAGGAAACACGAACACAAACGTTTGCTAAATATTAAGGCATAGGACAGACAGATGGTGTTGGGTTTCTAATCAGCTTTACTGTGAGCTTAAAGTTGTTGCACATGCTGGGATGGGGGGGGGAGGGGGCCCAAAGTGCTTTGCCAGCTTTATTTCGGACAGCTGTAAGTTAGCTGTGGGCTACAACATAAGGTGTGTGTGGAAAGAAAATCTATGCAATTCTTTCCCTTGTTAAGTAGATAGAGCTAATTCCCTGGGGTAGCGTGGTAATCCGAAATGGCTGCTGGTGAAATATAGGCACCAAAATATATACGTATCCGTGTATCTGTGTATAGCTGTACTTATAAGACTGGTTGTCCTGTGGACTATTCCGGTATCTGACTTCTCCCCCAAACGAAGACAGTTACCAAAGGAAGGAGTCTTTTCCTCTAGACAATGTACTTCCAAGTGTTTTTTCTTTGAGAATTTCAACGATGTTTTCTGTCGGGGGCTCAAAGTCCTCGAGCCTGGGATGAACTTAAATTTTAACGATATAGCAGCTTTTCCTTGACACTTTGTTTTTGCTTCCCAGACACCAGCTGCTACTCATGCCTTCACCATGGCCCAGAACGTCTCTGGTGTTCCCTCGGTGTGAAAACGTGTATGCGGTTTCCTGAAAATGGAGTCTCTCAACATCACGTAGAGCACCCTGCTTCAAAGTATGGCTGGCGAGTGGCATTGGTCTTATTTTTTACTTAGGAATGCTTTGCTAGGAGAAGCATGCTTTTTGGTGAACATGAATGGCTGGGCTCTTTCCCTGGGCTTCTGCTTCTTGACCCATGTCACCCAAACCTTGATCTTTATGTATTTCACCTCCATCTCCTTGGCTGACTCGCGGGGTCTCTTCCCAAGGCTGGAGAATGTGGGAGCTTTCAAGAACGTGTCACTTGTGCCAACCCAAGCGACGTGTGGACTCCCAGACCGAAGCACTTTCTGTCACAGCTCTGCTGCTGCGGGTCTCGGGTTCTGTACCCAGCGGCTTTGCATTCAGGATTGCCCCTATAGATCTTCAACTCCCGTCTACACGGCCCTCTTTTCCAAAGGCCTCAGGAGCTGCATCACAGTAGACGAGCGTGATCTGTGTCCCAACTGCCAGAGCAATTCCACAAGTTTTATTTTTGGAAGTCACAAGAATTGCTTTTCTTCTCCTCCTTCTCCGAGGCTGGCGGCATCATTTACTTTAGCCGTGTGGCTGAAACCTGAGCGAGAGGGTGTAATGTAAGTAGTAGAGTGCGTGTAAGTTTTCCTAGGGTCCTGGACGATCCGTAGTGGTGACAATGATGGCCACATGGATTCTAAACTAGAAATGAAGGCTAACCCTGGAATTCGCGTGATTGAAGGTCGACTCCTTTGCTAGTCTTCCTCTTCAGGTTTCCTTTCCCAACGTTCCCCCCTGAATTTAGATTCTGTTCCTCTTTTTCATGGGTGAAGTGAGCCCTCCAAAAAGAATATGTGAAGACAGTTTCATTGCAGGCAGATCTGTTTCCCCGTCTCATTTATCTCCCAGCCACTGAGCCAATACTTGGGTCTTGGCCTTCAGAGGCTCAGCCTTAGTTGGAGTTTTAATGTGTAGGGGCTAGTGGTACAAAAGATTGCTGTTTTCTAAGTTCTGATCTAGGTTTTCTAAGTTCTGATTGCTGTTTTCTAAGCAGCCCACTCCTGCCAGAGTGTAAAATATTCATCAGGCAGAGAGCTCTCCGAGGGCTTAGGACTGTGTTTTATTCATCCTGATTTTCCTAGGAAGAGATGTTTGACTCATGGAAGATAACCCAATCATATGTGTTGAATACATGACTAATCCTCTAACTCTGAGAACATAACAGCTTTTGACCCTTTACCTTGTGGTGTTTCCTGATAGGATATATATATATCTATATATAATTATATAATTATATATTATATAATATATATATCTATATATATATATATATATATAGATATATATATATGCATAAGAGAGTCCCAAAAGCTTTTATGCCATCGATCATAGTAGAAATGCTTCTGGTGAGTGGACTGGGCGCCTCCTTCATATTATTTTTTGTTAGTCTGTATAATCACCTGTGTTTCATTCTGTAATAGCCTCTAAAACTGACCTCTCATGTGTTTTTCCTAACTGTTTAGAGCCAATCTGGAGATTTGAATAAGTAAGGAAATTTTTAGACCTTTTTTTTTGCTTATCTTTTGTCTTCCTGGAGGGTTTTTGGCTCTTCCCCTTCTGACAGTTTCTTTGTTTGAGAGTGTTGGCCAAATATCTAAAAACTTGTGAAACAAACCAGAAAAGTCTTATAATCTCATAAGCAAATATGACTTAAATGTCTTTCTTGTTTAGTTTTAATTTGCCAAGTGAAAGTTGACATTTTTTTTTTCATTTGGAGTTAAAATGATCACAAACCATTATCTCTATTTCTGTATCTCCTGTAAAAGCAAACCTTAGGTTTGTTGTTTATTTGTTTTGTTTTTTTATTGTTTGAAATGTCAATAAATCCAACCCACTCAGTTTATGTAAAGGGTCCAAAGAGACTTAAAAATTGTCTGTTGACAAATATGGCTAGGGAAAATTATTTTTTCCCCAAGTTTTTTTTTTTTCCATGGGATGTGTCTCTACCAAATTCTTCTTCTGTTGGTTTCATTTTGTGTAAACAAGACAGGGGTATTGATAGAGGCAGTGGCACATGGTTTACGGTCTAGAGAGTTCCACGCATCAAGGTCGTTTCCATTCTCAAAACTAAAATAACTATGGGAATTGGGGGAATTTCGGGGTGTTTGCACTAGATAAGTAAAACAAACAAAACATGGATTATCCAATTATTGTTTATCCAGGAGCAGAATAAATCCAGTTCCTAAATATTTTGCTACCTGCCTTCCTCTCACATTCATTATCTACCAAAGCTAGTATGTTTACAAGCAAACAAAATAGCAAGGAAGATAATCAATAACATATTAAGAAATGCATTTTCAGTAAGCTTGGGAAAATAAGCCTGCATTTGGCAAATACATTCTTGAGTAATGGTCAAATTTTAACTTGTTGATTTAAAACTCAAGAAAAATGAGTAGAGGCAAACTCTTCTTAGGTTGTTTGAGACCCGGACATCTGGAGGCAGGGGGTCAAGAGAGAGCCATTTCATCCCAGGGATTTAGAAAGATCAACCCACCAGAGAGTTAAAAGAAAAAAAAAAATCACAGTAGAATTTCTATAAAGTTGAACCTGTTTGCCTGTGTTAAAAATATCCTTGTTCTCATAACTTTATCACCAAAAAATATACAAAATATAGGAAAACAGTGAAATAGTAACTATAAAGTGGCCTCCAATCTTATTTTCACCTCTCAACTCCAGGAAAGAATACATGCAAGTGAGAAGGAATAAATTGTGGAAAATGTGACCTTTAAGGAAAGTTTTAAAACCTCCTTAGCAATAGTTTTTGGTTGGCCCTATCTTACCTTTGTTTCTTTGATGCTTCCTCTTCTCGATTTGGTCTTCGACTCCTTAGTTTTGGGGTCTGCTGTATATCTGGTTCTGCTGTGCTCAGAAAACTCAGGAGCTAATGGGGAAAGACAGATCGATTGGTACCATTACCATTAACTGAACACCAACGAAGGCCGCTTAAGCTACCCTGAACCAGAGAAAAGGGTTCCAGGACCGGGCATGGCCCTGGCTATGCCTGAGCTGAGTAGCAGGCAGCTGGTGAAGAAAAGGACCCAGACCCCTCCATGACCTGGTGAAGTTCTCCCCTCTGCTGAGTTCTTGTCTGTGACATGCAGGTTGATGGGCATCTTTAAGAGCTAGTTATTTGGGGAGATGTTAATAGCTAATGTCAGTGATACTTGTCTTTAAATAGCAGATCTTTGGGAGTAATCCACTCAGGAGGCTACTAGCAAGCATTCCTCATGTTCTCTCTTCTGCTAAGAAGTTGACTCTCTAGATTGAAATGTAAGAGAGAGGAATGAGGCTTTGCTTCATAGCGGTTTCTGCTCAGGGAGTACAGAGTGGTCCGAAACATGCAATCATACACTCAACATAAGATAATTTATATGAAACATAAATTAACGTAGAAAATAAACATTTATAAAAACACCATTTGTCTATTTACAGCGATGGGAAAAGTGTGCCACTATGATGAGGATAAAATTGATTTTTAAAAAAATAACTGGGTAATTGGCCTGATATAAGACCTAGAAAATTTCTGAACGTTCTTCTGTTTTATCAAAATATTATTTCACTGTGGTCCTTAGAAGATTGTATGACCTTTCATCCAAGATCATTAATGTCCTGTCAGTGCCTCATTTGGGCTGTGTGGCCATGGAGAGCTCTTACAGACACTGGCTTTGGCTTCTGGCCAGTTGATGAGGAAGTAAGTAGAGTCTGCGTGCAGTTGTCCATTCTCCATTTCATCATGGGAATTCAATAGAGCAATTCTGACTTCAGGGCTAGCACTTTCGAGTCTTCTATGGACACTAAATTCTCTTTACATTAAAAAAAAAAAAAAAAATTTTGCACGGATGACTCAATCCCCAAGCAGGACTTCATGTCTTGTACCTCTTCCTGTAAAGGAAATAGCAGAAGACTAATGAGCCAACAGGCTAAATGTTGGTTTTGCCTGATGATTCAAGCACTTTCGTTTTCATCATGAATCTCATAAAAGGTGTTGAGGTTCTGGTGAGTATATTGTAAATAAAAACTCCTATTTTTTTTAAATAAAAAAAATAATTGGAGTATAATGAGTATAACTTGCTCTGAATATAATGGCATTCAGGCACTCATTCACTGGGTGCCCCTTTGAGGGGAGTTTGGGGTGATTTCCACACCACTGTAACTGCACCATGCCTTAGCCTGTCTTTTGGTTGGATGCTGATCTTTTCTCTCTCGGTTGCTTCCTAAGGTGTGTTATAGAAAAGACAGCGGATGGGCAGATTGTGTTCAAACTTACAATATCCGAGAAAGAGACCATGTTTTATTATCGCACAGTAAATGGTTTGCAGCCTCCAATAAAAGTAATGACACTGGGGAGAATTCTTGTGAAGAAATGGATTCATCTTAGTGTGCAGGTGAGTAAAATAAAAAATATTTAACATTTGGTTAAACACAAGGATCTGTCTTCCTTTCTTTCCTTTAAATGGCATCTTTCCACAAGGTCTGGAGCTGTTCTTTTCTATTTCATTTATGTGTAAATGACAACTAAAGAAAAATAACATTTAAATGACCTGGTGATGTAGCTCTTGATATTCCAGCATTCTCCCCTCAAAGTTGCTGTGAAAACTCCCACCAGAACTTGGGACAATGCTCTTTGGGGATAATAAGATCCTTAGGAAATTTTTGCTTAATTTGGTTAGGATATTATGTTAAAAAATGTGGCGGGCTCTTTCAGGGACTGGTACTGATTTTACTAGTTATGGCAGCATTAAAGCCCCTGCCTGGTTTTTACAGCTGTCTCTTGCAGATTGCGACTGATGATGTGAATAAAATTTGGCTGTTGCATTAAAATGCTGACCTTAGAACTAATGAACTTTACACTTCAGATGCTCAAAAAGTGTTATATGATTACTTTAGTTGTCAGCCACAGTTTGTTTTAGCCTAAGAAGCTGTTAAAGGCTAATATAACTGTGAGAATCTGGTATTTTACAGTTCCTAGGAATGGAGATGGAGTTTATCCTTTTTTTTTTTTTCAGGGTCCTATAAATGGCCCAATGCAACAAAAATCCCCACACGTGGCTTTCACAGCAGAAGTCCAGTGTACAGCAGTCCCCACCCCATGAGCTCAGAGGGGTGGCTGAAGAGTGGTTCATGCAAACCCCCTTCATACTAAAGGACTGTTGTGCCCTCATTCTTATTATGGCAATAATCTTTGATGTCTCACATTGTTCTTGCAACCTAAAGCAGGTTAGAAGTAGACTTCCTTCAAGGGCCTTGAGAATTGTTATCTAGGTTTTAAAGTTTATTTTAGCACAGATATCATTCTTGAGGATTTCAATACACTTCGTACATATCCTTGTTTTGCCTGATTGTAACTGAAATTCCACCGCATCTTGGCATAGTAGTACATTTAAAGCCTTAGGGAGAAAATTTGAAATATGAATGCAGAGAGGTAACAATGCTTGATTTCTATAGGAAGGTATTGACAGAGGAATATCTGATCAGTGTGTTTTGCCTTATCTACTCAGCTTTTACTTAGGATTTGAGTTTATCAAATGCAATTGACAGTAAGTGGTATTTCCATAGCACTAGGTTTGAAAGGAGGTTAAGTCATGCCTGGTGTTAAGGCCATGTTTAGCACACGATGGATTCCATCTGGTTGTGCTTACCTCTCATTTCCCTGGAGTTAGAGATAGGGGACTCATATGTTCTGTATCTTGACATTGTCGATCCCACCCGCTGACCAGTGGGGCCCAGTTAGGTTATAATGTTAAAAAATATGGAAATAGAAACTGTTGAGGAAAAGGAATCAGCAGAAGATATCATATAGATAATGTTTGTTGCATATTTTTGCATCAACAATGATAAAAAATATTTTTTACTTCTCTTTATTTTGCTTTATCTGTGAAACTGTGCCATGTTTTGGCAGGCAGTAGTACATTTAAAAGCTTTACAAAAGAAAGTTTAAAATCCAAATGTGAAAAGGTAACCATGACTGAATTACTCTCCTGGGAGTAAAGTGCTCTTAGAGTGCCTATTGAAATCAGCATTATCATTTCAATACATGTCAAATATGAGTCATTTCCTAGTTTAGGCAAAAATTTCTTTATAAATCTTTAAATCTTTCCCTTCTTTCAAGAAAAGGTTAAAGTACTTATGATTTAATGAGGCTGCTTTATTTCATATCTGTTGGACTATCAAGAGAAAACTTGTCCTTTCCAATCTGTGTACTACTTTTTAAAATTTATTTTTACATAAGTTTTCCCCCGTTCCACATTGTAAGTTAAAACGACAGAACAGTCCTAAAACATTAGGCCTACCCTACAGATCCGTCATTTGTTCGCCTGGCATTACTTGGTGCATTGGGGGACAACCCAGCGTTATGAGAATCTGGATTCATTCAAAGGAAAATTAGTGATTATTTATTCTCGATTGGAGATCTGCCTAGGGTTTCTTTAAATTGGACACCAGTCTGAACTCATTGAAGATACTATGAAATTTATAATAATTCATTTTATAGATGTTTTAAAAGGAATGTGCTCTTTCTTTAAAGGTTGCTGTAAAGTAGTGGGGAGGACAAGAAATCAGATGTAGGGATAATTTATTCAGGTAATTCTTCTCTGTAGTCTTAGCAAAACCATTTGACTTAGTTTCCTTCCTTCCTTCCTTATGTAAAAAGAGGTTTGGACTAGGTGACAAAAGGAAGCCTCCTTGAATTCCTTCTGAATTCACATAAAAAAATAAGTGGAGTGTGGAGGGGAGGCACAGTTGAAGTTTAGAAGTCACCTGAGTTTTGTAGGTTTGTCTAGATGTAAGTGATGGAGCCAGCTCTGTGAGCTGACCATTAGGCTTGTGCAATTTCCTGTTTCCCCATGCTGTCTGGTGTTCAGAGAGAAACATTTTTTTGGCAGATTTTTATGGCCAGGATGGGGACAAGTGCAACTTGTAATTCTTTCACAGTATAACTGCAAAGAGTATATTTTTATATTAAAGGCAACTTACTGTTGCATTATTATATCATACATCCAAATTTTGTTTGAATTGGGGATTAGAGACTTCCATCATGCTGGGCATGGGATAGAACACATAACTGATAATCTGGTTTAGTCTCATTTCAAATTGCAAGCCTAATTAAAATATATGCATATTTTTACTCATCTTCTAATATGACCACAAATGAATGCATTTATATGGAGTGTGCATGTGTGTGTGTGTATGCATATATGTGTAAAAATAAAACATACACCTTTACTCATAAAATTGGCTCAGAAACCAGAAATTAACTTACAAAGGGCCAGTAACATAAAATTAATTAACAGGTCTGACCTTACCCCTTACCTCAGACAGTTCACTCCATACCAGCTTTCCATCAGTAAAATCAGAATTTTCATTTCCCAAATTCCAAAAAAAGAAATGAGTTTTAAATAATTAAATCCCTAAGCAAAAATGATGCCAAGAAGAGTCAGACATACGAAACACTGAAGGTCTAGTTTCTTAAACAATAGATGCCTGATGTTATAGTAATGGATCTAACAGCTTTTATTCAAGAACTAGCATTTTGAAGCTTCAACCTGTTGGAAAATGATTAGTTTTTAAATTAATATTCATTCAGGGACTTGAATCTGACACGATTGCCAATTTAAATTTCACTTTGGGATTTAATATATTGGCTATTTCAAATTACATCAAGCTGAAATTCGTTATGTCATATTTTTTATACTAAAACTGGAAAAAATCAATTCAGACTTTTTATTATCAAATGGGGAACACTGATAACATTAGCAGATTTTTTAAAGCTTGGTTTTCATATCAAATCAGCACGTGGTTTTTGGTTGTTTTAAGAGATCTCTTTTGATTTTTTTTTTTCTTAAAAAGAGTTTGAAATACATAAAAGAGTTTTACTTTAGCAGTTTGTTATGGGTTAGGAGGTAGAATGACAAGGAAGCTTTTTCACATTTAACTGCCTATCATTTACAAGTCAAAGTTCAGACTTTCTTATGGAATAACTGGCTTCCCTTAAGGAGTTGTACACATTTTATAGGACCAAGAGCTGGTAAGAATCATTAGTATAGTAACCCTTGTAGTAATTATGTTAAAGTATGGTAAAACAATTTATAATTTGCAACTGATGAAGTAGTACAAACATGCAAGCAAGACATGGTTCAGCAGTGGGCTTGCATGCATTTTCTATGATCTTTCAAAGGCTCCTGGATACACTGACAGTTCAAGAGCCAAAGACGGTTCTAGCCACGGTGAGGTAAAAAAGAGCAGTTCTAATCTAATGCAATGAAGGAGAGAATGCATGGTAAATCAAGTTTTAGGAATCAATAGGTGAAGAATAGGGGTTTTATAATCACAGTTTGTTCATGAAATATGTTCTTTTGATTTATGTATTCAATCTGAAAAAGGGAAACTATTGATAGTTCTGGAGCAAAAGAAAATGCAATTTAGCCAACTCTTGCTGGAATAGATAAACCAAGGCTCTCAATTAATCTCTGGGGTATGTGCCCGTGTGTGTACTTTATAAAAGTATTCCATATCTCTGTTGACTGAAGGAATATAGAATGTCCATGCAAGCTGATGGAAGCTTCCTCCTTCTGTCCATAAAGCTCTGTGTGCTGGGATTTTCACGGGGACACCACCTCAACCCTCACTCCAGGAGAATCCCAATCCATATTGTTTAATAATTCCCATTGCTTTAAACTGTAACTATTGATATGTGTGGGTGCGAGGGTCAAATACTGCTATTTGTGCAAAGCCTTCTGTTTGTCTCCAGCTGCTGAATGTCTCCTGAATTAGTTGACTAGGTTTAGTCATCAAAAACTAATACCAATAGAATTTATCAAATTATATTTCAGAATTAGTTTAAAATGCTGTTAATAGTAGCTGCCATTACTGAGCTCTGATTATGCAGACTGTATTAAACACGGTATATGTTTAAATTTCAAATGCTTATAATAGTTATGTGTCATCAGCTTATCTCCATTTCACAGATGAGGAAAATGAGCCTTAGGTAGGTTAGGTCAGATTTACAGCCTAGATTTATAGTCTCCAGTTTTTCTGACCTTTAGCAAATAATAATAATAATAATAATAATAATAATTGCCATGGACCTAGGTCACTATGATGATTTGAGGAATAAAGTTATTTGAATCCACTTACCCCAAAAAACAAGAACTGAAGACATAGCTATAAAGTAAATATTTTTCTGTTTGTAAATTTTTTAATGTAAGTATTTGTAATGCTTCCCATATTGGCATGATTTGTACAAATAATTAAAATCAGTGTATTTTACAATTATCTCCTCATTGAGACAAATGGTTTAAGTGCACAACAGTGTGGAATTTTATATAAAGTTCTGCTGAGTATATCTCTGGTTCACGACAATCAGGAACGGAACAACTACAGTGGGTTAAAGAAAGAATATCCTATTTACCCCATCCTGATCACTGGATCCATGATGTAGAGAACCAAGGCATGTTATGATACAGTAAAAACAGAGGAGGATTCTTCCCACTTGATGATTGAGAGAGGTAAAACCACCCAAGTAAAAATTATTCTCTCTGTGTTTTTGCATGTGACTTCCAATATTTGGTAGGAAGGTGTGGCTTTAAATTTTGACATTTTACTTAAATTGTGCAACCTTCAGGAAAATCATGTAATTCCTTGAAATGTTGGATACCAATGACAAATATGGAACAAAGATAAACCCAGCCTATTTAGTTTACACCATAAATGTGACGTGTAAAGACAGTAATGTCTGATAAACCACTTTATAATCTGTTATGATGGAGCTTACAGTCTATTAGGAGAAAAAGACAAAGAATCCCACCAATGAAAGCAAAATTATAACTGTGATATGTGCTGTGGGATCATATGAAGGACAGTTTGATCAAATCACTAAAGTCAAGGAACGCTTACTTAAAGAAATTACATTAGACATGTGTATTAGTTTTCCAGGCCTGCCCTAAAAAAAAAGTCACCAACGGGGTAGCTTAAAACAACAGAAATTTATTCGTACACAGTTCTTGAAGCTAGAAATGTGAAATCACAGTGTCCACAAGACCATGCTCTCTCTCCTTCTGAAAACTGTAGAGGAGTAGCCTTCCTTGTCTCCTCTGCCTCCACTGTCACATGGCTATCTTCTCCCCTTGTGTGTCATTGTCTTCTCGCCTTATAAAGACATGGTTATATTGGATTAGGACCCACCCTAATTCAGTATGACTTCATTTTAACTGATTGCATCTGGGAAAACCCTATTTCCAGTTGAGGTCCTATTTGTAAGCGCTGGGGATTAAGATTGTGGGCAACTCAATTTGGTTGATAACAAAATGTGTACAGTAGAATGCATAGAATTCAACTAGGTAAAGAGAGGGGAGAAAGACATTCTATACATGCATAGTAAGTAGCACAAACATCCTTTTGTAAAAGAGAGTATATTGCATGGGAGAAATTAAAAGACCAGTGTGGGTAGGGGGCAGCAAACGGGAACAGCATGTGCAATAAGCCGGAGGGGTTGGAAGAGGCTGTATTTTAAAGAACATTGTTGATCATGTTAAAATGTTTTCAGTGGGACTCTACTGAAATGTTTTAGGTAGGGTACAGGTAATGGGGAAAGAAGGAGAAGCAGGGAAAAATATTTGACCTAAGCAGATGATCTTTTCATAAAAACCCCTTTGGTTCAGTAAAGGAGAATGGTTTGCATGAGGACAAGATTACAGGGTTGTTAGGTTGAGCTCATGTTCCCCAGTGATATATACAAGTATACTTTGAGCTATAGAGATGATAGAAGATATGTAGAGAAGTGGTCAGGTTTGAGAGCTCTTTGGGAATTTAAAACAAAGGACTTGCCAATGAAAGAAATTGGAGGTTAAGGGAAGAGGGTTGTGATAAATCCCATGTTCCTGGCTTGAACAAGTGTATGGGTAAGTTTCATTTGCTTAAATATAAACACTAGTAAGAGAATCAGATTAAAAAAAATATTTTATTTATTCATTTGACAGAGCACATAAGCTGGGGGGAGTCAGAGGGAGAGGGAGAAGCAGACTCCCCGCTGAGCTGGCTAGGAGCCTGATGTGGGGCTAGATCCAGGACCTGGAGATCATGATGCCTAACCATCTGAGCCACCCAGGTGCCTGAGAATCAGATTTTTGATACTTAGCACATATGAACTAGAATTCGGCTCAGGGCAATAATTCTCAACTGTAGAAATCATTAATGTCATGGAGACTTGAAAAAATATTCCGATGCCTACAATCAATGATTGGTCTGCATGAAGGCCAACCACTATCTCTTCTCTTCTTTCCTCTATGGGTTAACGTGGGTAACAAAGTAAGATAATCTGAATTCCAGACAGGAAATGGTCATCTTCTATTCAGGTATGTCAGGAAATATGAAAAAGAAGGTTAAGATGTGAATTAATTCTTGAAGCTAGATAGGATTTAAGTAGGTGGGCAAGAAGAGGAAAAATTGGGTAAATCAAAATGGGAACAAGGCCTGGAAGGTGAAAATAGCAAAAGGTTTCAGTAAGAGTGGGGGTCTGAGTTTCTTAGAAAGAAATACATCATGTCTTAAATACAAAAGGCTGGAAAAAAACAACAACAACAATAGCTTAGAGGTTTACATAGAGATATAGAGTTTGGTTTTTTTTTTTCCTCCTGACAAGCAACCCATTTTTTTCCCCACCTGTTCCTAATCCAGTCTATTTGGTACTGGCTATAAGCCATTAGTATATAAACAATGCATATATATACACACACATACACAAAAAGTTTAGCTAATATAAGCAGAAAATCATCACATAACATATTATAATGTTTACCTTGTATAAATCTGAATGTTATCAATCTAATATTTCGCAGCAAAAATTTAAGTTCAGTAAGACCTTTCCTATGGAAAGACCTCCAATCAAGTTCTAAAGCAAGCCATGAGGAAATAAGTGTTTAAACTTAGAAAATGGTATTTGAAGAAGGTACCCATTTTTCTTGCTTGAAAATTGCTTGAAAATGGTTGATTATCAGCCAGTACCATCAATAACCATAATGTATAGCCAATAGCTATAAAATACAAAAGGAAAATATATACAAATATTATAGTACACATTTATTACACATGCTACTAAAACTGAAAAGTGCTATAAAAAGAAGAGTCTTTTTCAGTGTCTACTTATTTGTATTCAACAATCTCTAGTCTTGAAAATGCCACTATGGTAATTCTGTAAAATTTGCAGTGGTCAAAATTTGACGGTAGTGCTTTTTAAAACCTATATTATTTAATGGAATTGTCATTTATATTATATCATTTTCATCTAAAAGCCAAATATAATAAGACGGATAATTTGGCTTTTTCTTTTTTTTTTTTTTTTTTTTTTTTTTTTTTTGAGGACAGGCATTCTTGTGCCCACAGGGCTAACTGATGCCTTCAGTTATACATGAACAATTACCACTAAAGTCAGAAAGAACAGTGTGCATATAACCTAGGGCAGAATTTGGCCTATGGTATGTATCACTTGGTAATGGAATGGAGAATATGACTTTATTTAAACATGGATTTTAATAGTTTTATTTCCCCATACTGTTTCCCTTGGTATTTCTCTCTCAGATATAACATTCAAGTGTTCCAAGCAGCTGCATTGCTCTGGATACATTATAAAGGCATATGTTCAAGATACCAGTTTAGATATCTGTAAGCCAAAAAAAGAATAGTTAAAATTAAAACAAATTAAGAGAACTTTTCCAAGAATGGAAAGGCTTTAATAGGTTTTTTAATCTTCTAATTAACTACAGCAGTGAAAAAAATACTGATATTTATAAATTATTTATATAATCACCCACATTATATTATATAGTTGTATATCATAAGTGCTTACATCAGAAAAAGTGATCTCATTCGGCTTTCCAAAAATTATGTGAAATAACCCTTAAGTAAATTGAGTTGCATATTCTAGAGGTAGAAAAATAGTTGGATCCATTTTGTTTATGCTTAGTGTTCATGCTTCTTCATCTGGGGAGGGCGGAAAGAATGAAAAAAAAAATAAGGGTAAGTGAAAGAAGGCATTTGTGTTGCAGTGGGAAGGTTGGGGATGGGGGAGAGCCCAGGGGCCTGGGGAGGAAACTCAGCCTATGTCAATTTCACTGTGTTAGAGCCTGACCAAGAAAGTTTAGATTTGGACATAGTAGGTAACTTTAAGTCGATTGCTTTCTGGGATGCAAATCCCTTTTATTATTCTAATTGGACCACATCTGCCCCATGTAGCCATTTTGGGGGTGTTGGCACTAAGGAATTTAGAGAGAGGAGTTGGCTTCCTTTCTAATAACAGGTGGATGTACTTGCTTCCCTTTGTCCTTGCCATCACCACCCTAAACATATGGAGCATTGTCTCCCATTGGGTGGTTGCTGATGAGTGGGGTTGAATTTTTAGCTTCCCCTAAAATACCTTCCCAGGGAACGTGAGCCTCCTATGGGGACCACACTGTGGCTTCTGAGTGGTGATGTATTCTGAAATGCCCACTGAGCCCCACTTCCCCCAGGGAGGGGGAAGCACATCACTGACTCACACCACTTTGGGGTGGGGTGGGAGTGGACGCTGAGCTTCCTGCTGGTCCCTGTTGACACCAAGGGAAGGAAGAGAGGAGTGGATGTTCAGTGGATGTAAATGGAGGCTCAGCATCCCACAGGGTCCAATTCACAAGGAAGTGAAATAACCCTACCTCCTACCACATACTTCAACCTCACTAATACCAGTGGGGACAGAGGCTCAGCTCCGCACCAGTTCCTGCTACCTTGATGGAAGTGGGTGGGGACCAGAGTGTAGACCAGCCCTGATACAGAACGCCGCATTCATTCTCTTTTCTGTGAAGTGGGTCAGAGGTTCAACTCTCAACCAGACGCCTCTGACACCAACGATTGGGGAAAATAAAGTCCTGAACAGCCCCGAGGCACATCCTTGTTCAGTCTTATTGATGCTGGGCAAGCATGACGATCCAGCTCTTGATGGGTCCTGACAAGAGTGGGAGGAAGTGGAGTGCTGATTGGCCCTGTCCTGGACCACCTCCTGTCTCTTGTTGCCATCACATTGGGGGTGCAGGGGGAGGATCAGCATCCTGCGGGGCCGGTGAAGAGTTGGGGTACAGCCTCCTTTAGCCAGATGGAAATGGCAGATCAGCTCTGTTCACCCTGACAATACTACTATGGATGTAGAGTCAGAATACTACCTCCCCCCATGGAGCAGGGGATAGGAAACAAGCTCTTTACTCAGTTCCATTAAAATGACCCTGACAGTTAAACTGAAGAGGTCCCTGCTTCGACCAAGTGGAGAGTGAAAGATCAGCTCCTTGTTTGGTTTGCCAGCACCACCATGCCCAGGAGTTGGAAGATTGCCCAATTTTGCCAGGAGGACTGGGAGATTCCCGCTGTGTGGGGGAATCAGAGTATGGCGGCTCACTTCTGCTGAGTGGGAGGGTGGGACGGAAGGTTAGCCCCCTGAGGAGCTCTGTGGGAACCCTGAGGGAAGGGGAGAGGGGAGGGAGTAGGGGAGGGAGAGAGGGGAGGAGGAGGAAAAGCTTTTCCTTGGTGTTTGGCTACAGTAGGGCAGATATTGCCAGAAAGGGCTCGCTTTTTCATTCCAACACTTTCCTGGCCCTTTATCTTGGAGAAGCAGATTTTTCTTGGAACTTGTTTTATCGGTGCCTGTTGAGGGTTCTAGGATAGATGCTTCTCGAATGTTCTGCCTAAGATATATGGCTAGTAATAAGAAAACCTTGAGGATTTACCGTCATGTTGTTGAACCCTGAGGTCCCTAAGGTGTTTCCACCTTCTTCCCACCTTGAAGAGTTGTCTTCTTCTCGTTTGTTGTGTTATGCCCACAGTTTTTTAATTATAGAGAGAGCGCCTGGGTGGAATAGGGCAACTCCATCTCTGTCAGAATCAGAAGTCACAGTGTTTTCAGTAGGACCTTCCCCACCATTTTTTAAAGCCTGTGGTTATAAACTTCATTATATTTAAAACACACCGGCTAAAATGATGAGAAATAAGAAAGAAGCTTTTGTAAAATGAATTGGATACAGGAAAGAAAAAGAGGGAGAAGATATACTGGCCAGATATTGCCGAGTCAGTTCTGACAAAGCTAGACATGGTTGTGTTTACAAGCAAAAATCTGACATAAATTGCAGCAGTGTTCAGATGAGCAGGCTAATTGTTAAGTGCTGATGAGAAACCTGTACATGAATGTCGCAGATTCTTGTAAAATTTTTCGGCAACTATTTGGGTCAAAACTGCCGTTAAAAGATAGAGTTGAAATTGCTTCTGAACCAAATATGGACTGGATATATGTAAAATAACCACTTAGGCCAACAAGGTGTGTCCTTTATTGCCTGCGATTACTGTGACTCCAGCTGCTGGCAGAGAGCCATCCCTTTCATGTGGGCAAGTAGAAGATTAATTCTCAATTAGAAATATAGGTGTGATGCAAGGGCAACATTTAACTTGGCTTCAACGCATCAACATTTCAGCTAATTTACCTGACCGAATATTTCAGGGGGAAGAGAAATTGCTAAAGTTTTGTAGAAAATAGGAGATGGAGCTAGGGGGAAGTAACACAATTTGTACTTCTTTTCTACTTTATTTCAATTAATTTTGACCCAGGTATGTCTTTTTGAATCAACTATAGATGTGGAAAAGCTGCTTACAAGTCCTCAAGACTTCTCTTTCTGTGTTATAATTGCCATCACCTTGGTGTCTATTTGATTTGTGAATAGGGGAAAGTAGTCATTAGGATGCAAAATGATTATCATTATTTGCAGATCTCATGACCAGGAGTTTCTTGTGTTATTATAAGTAGTTTGATGTTCATTTGTACCATGTGTAAATGGTTCATGTAGTGATTAAAATAATAAGCAATGCTTGATCATGGTTAAAATAAATACCAAGGATAAACTCTTCTATTAATTAGTGAGAGCTTATCCAAATTAGC
This sequence comes from Mustela putorius furo, assembly GCF_011764305.1. Lineage (NCBI taxonomy): Eukaryota > Metazoa > Chordata > Mammalia > Carnivora > Mustelidae > Mustela > Mustela putorius. Next base: position 15,634,033 of record NW_025421402.1, on the reverse strand, counting down.
ATCTATAATTATGAGCTGTTGTTAATTTTTGTTGCAGCCTATTAGATATACTGTCCTAAATCATTGACACTTGCGTAAATGAGCATTAATGATAGGTGACTTATTTTATGAATGTACAGTGGATGCTTCCATGGAAAATGTATACAGTGAAATACACATTTTGGGGGTTATTTCATATAGGATTGTAAAAAATTCATGTGGAATTTTGGATTTAGCATAAACAAGAAGAATTAGGTTTGCTTGTTGAGCCCAATACTAAAAGCCAGAACTGGGTCCCTATACAGGAAGGTTTTGATTCAACGTTTGCCTGCACTCTCAGTTCTGCATGGCTTTCTGTTTCCCTGAGTCACATCACATGTCTTTGCATTACACACTTTTGATATATTTCTTAAACTGATTCAATCTTATGTGTTTGTATAACAAGTGCCAGTGAAAATAAAGTTACTGCCGCTTGATACTGAAATATACCACTAGCATATATGTATATAGCTGTGAAGGGGTTGAAAACTGAAGAAGTGAAAATTACCTAGAAATTACCCCAAGTTTGGATTTTGTTTGTATTCACATTTTTATTAGTATATGTTACTTTTTTTTTTTTTTTTGGAAGATTTTATTTACTAGAGAGAGCACATGCAGGGGGAGCAGCAGGCAGAGGGAGAGGGAGAAGCAGCCTCCCTCCCAACACAGGTCTCGGTCCAGGGATCATGACCTGAGCCAAAGGTAGATGCTTAACGGACTGAGCCAACCAGGCACCCCTATATGTCACATTCTTGAAGAGGTTAGTTGCTTTGGGGAAGGATTTCTCAATCAGCACTACTGACATTTTGGACAGTTCTCTTTTGTAGGGGGTTTCTGGGCATTGTAGGATGTTTAGCAGCATCCTTGACGTCTCCATACTAGATACATGCGGTCAGTGGATAACAGAGTTCTGCAACCTCGAAATGCTCCTTTGTGTTATTCTTTTACAGTCACTGACCCTCTCCCACTCCCCTGCACTGTCAACCGCTGATTTGTTTTCTGAGTAAGGATCTAGGAGCAAAATCACTGGCTTGTGTAGTGTGTGAATGTTTAGATTTATCAGAAATTGCCAAATTTTTCTCCAAAATTTTTGTATCATTTTGCTTTCCCACCAGCAAAATGTAAGATTACAGTTGCTTTGCAGCCTAGCCAGCACTTACTTGATATGAGGAAGGAAGGAAGGAAGGAAGGAATTGGTAAGAATTCCAGTTTGTTTCAGATTTTCATTCATGATCTGCAAGACCTCTCTCTCTCTCTTTTTCTTTCCTTTCTTTATCTTATCTATCCATCCATTTATCTTAGCCATTTTTCTGATAGATACTTATTGTTATCTTACTGTTGTTTTGATTTGCATTTTCCTGATTATCGATAACACTGAAGTTCTCCTGCATGTTATTTGTCTTCCATGTATCTCTATGGTGAAGTATTTGTTCAAATCTTTCCATTTAAAAATACTGGCTTCGGTGGCCTTTTATGTATTCTGCATGCAAACCCTTTTTTAGTTATTTGTTTTGCAAATATTCCTCCAGTCTGTAGCTTGTCTTCTCATTCTTTCAACAAGATCTTTTACAGATCAGAAGTTTTTAATTATCCAGGTTTTGACTTCCTTGAACAGTCTGTTTGCTTTGTTTTCTGGAACACTCAGGTAGTTTTTTTTTTTTTTTTAAATTTTATTCAGAGTTTGTAGCTATCATTGGCAGGAAGAGATAGACTGAAGTTGGCTTATTCCATCTTTGTCAGAACCAGAAGACCTGCATTATGCCTTTTTAATTTTCAATGTTTTATAAACATTAATCTATTAATAACATGTCTGACTGCCATATTCCATGTAAGAAAATAAAAACATCAAAGTTGATAAGTTTTTTGACCAAAAATAAACAAAAAGCCATGTGAGAAATAAGCAGTGTTTTAAAACACCTAGAAAAAAATAAACTTTTAGATGTTAAATCCTATTTAGTGTGTTCTGTCAGCCCATAGAATGAAGGTTGTTTGGCTTATGAACCTTACTGAATTCTTATTAAATTCTCACCTTTGTTTTATATATTCATTTTAGTATTTTTATAAATTGATTATCAAGTAAATATTTTCTGGAAGATTTTTTTTTTAATTATGAAAATAAGGTTGTCGGGGAAGTTTGTTTTTTACCATATGCAGGAGAGTTTTTTGTGACACAATATTCTTTGGTGACACAGTAGTCTTACTTAGAGCAAGTCCACAGGATGTTTTATGAAAGACCATGTGTTGAAGTCAGGATTGGCAAATATGTCTTCTGTTACTATATGTAATAGGTTGCAAAGAACCCCTATGGCCATCTGACTGGTAAACAGTCAAATCCTCTTGCTTAAAGCATTTTACCTTCATGAGTATAAAAGAACCTAAATGTCTACTATGTATACAATACTTTCTAAGAGGTCCTGATGTTACTAAAGACAGTGATTTCATGCCATCTATCCTCAAGAAGGAGAATAGAAATTGTGAAGTGGGGTCGACATTTTCAGAAGATCATTTTTGAATAAAATGAGATTTGAAAAATCATAAAAGTTACACAACTCACATTTTTAGAATACTTAGAAAGTAAGTAAGAAAAAAGACAAACCCAACCAAAGCCCTCCAATAATTTTGCTATAATACTAATTTTCTCTAACCTTTTTTTCCTTTTTTTCTTTTAAGTGAACATTGTATCACAACTTATTTTCATGTAACTTCATAGTTCAAGGCAGGTCTTGAGGGAAGTTGTAGAGATTCCTCAAGAGAAGAAGCAGGTTGCTAGAGAAAAGAGCTAGCATGAGAGTTCAGGAAGCTGTTACATTCTGGATAGATTTATATGGATAGATAGATTATACAGATTACACACACACACACACACACACACACACATATATAATGTTGAAAGTTATACACTTGTCCTTATATCTCACAAAGACGTGTCCTTATCAGTGCATTTTCTCTTAGACTATAAGCTCTTTGAGGGACAGAACAGTAATTAAATAACATTTAAAAAATTGAAAATTTCCAATCCACCCATCTATGGCCATTGGTTCTTGCTAAGTCAAAGGTTTTAATGTATCTTTGTATGAACTACTCAATGAAGAAGGTACAGATAAGGCAATTGAGGCACAGAATGATTGAGGATATTTAATAGAGGTGAGTAGAGTGTCACAAGCAGTTTGAAGCTCAACACATTTTTCTTGGTTGACAATACGCACAGACAGAAAAAGAAGATAGAAAGTTTGTTCAGTGTAGGATGAAGACCTGGAGCAAAAGCAGATGGGCACCACAGAATCTGCTTGAGAGGTCACGGTGCCCAGGGGGGAAACAACTCTACGCAAGCCAGTTAACCTCCCTCACCTTAGTTCTCTTGTTGGTATAATGCAGTGCTTATGCAAACTCAATACATGTCAAAAAAGATCTGCAAGGCATTGTCTAAAATTGACCCTCTGGATTTCTTCATGCATGCCCAGTTATTATTTATTAAGATGTATTGGGGGCAAGTCTCAAATGGTAGAAGAGATAAAAGGTAGATCTGCGAAGTGAAGAGGTGGGGTTAAGCACAATGCAACAGAAACTCTTATACTAATCCAGGAGGACTTCACCTGTCAATCAAATCTATATTCATTCATTTTTTTTAAAGATTAATAATGGTTTGTTAACTGAGCAAACTGGCAGCTGTTAGAGCAATGAGATGAGATCTTGGGGGCATCTGTGACCAGTTGATGACTGACTGACCAATTTCAAAAGATGCTACGAAGGATCATAAAGTTTAGTTCCATGTGTATTTTGATGATAGTTGCATCTATATTTAAAGCTTTCTGTCACTGGAAGCACTCTTGGTGTTGTCAGACTGTCTATTGGACTGGATGAGCTGCAACTTCTTGCAATTGAATGTCAATAAGACCAAAGCAATTTTGGTTGATTCATAGCACCAGCTTAAGCATATTCACTTGCACAGATTACATTTGACAGATAGTTACCTTCAGCTGAACTCTGTGGTTAGAAGCCTGGGTGTACTCTTGACAGTGAGCTTAGAGTTGATGCCTAATGTTTATTTCATATCCTGTTTTTACCTTCCCTAATACTGCATGTGTAAATCTATATTTAAATATATTCACAGCTGATGTTCTTGTCCGTCCACTTGTTATCTCTGGACAGAACGCTGTAATGATTCCATTTCATTATTTTAATAAAAATAACTCACACGCATCCAGTTTTAATTTCATTAAATCAGATGAATAATGATAAATTGCAAAGGGTCTCCTTGATGAGCAATGGCCACATGATATCCGGACAATTCCCACATGATGGGAGAATTCTAGCATCTTTAATAAACTTCGAATCTTGGACATTTGGTGTGTGATTATGGATACCTTGAACATCTCCACACTGATTTGCCATATCATTATTCCTTTATTTTTCTGTTAGTTAGGGCTGTGAGTTCTCTTCAAAGCTTAGTACAGAAGTGTCCATGTTGGGAATATTTAGCTCTTTAAAAGGCACGTATAATTTAAGTAACATATCTATAATATTTCCACTGAAATATAAAATACATATAATCCAATATAGTATAAAGTAAGAAGTTTGCTGCCTTTTATGAATGTTTATGTTGGGAAAATAATTAAAACTTGGGGGGCTTTGTTTGGGAAAATCTATAATTATGGTGTGAATTCATTCTTCATTGTGTTATTCCATTCTCCACTTTTCAACTAAATTCATTAAGATTCCGATTGGAAAATTTAAGGACCACATAGATCTAATAATCTGAGCCTAAGTCTCCCGTTCTATACAAATAACACGGCAAAGCTCTGGAATCCCTTTATTTAACGAGGTGAATGGCAGCTGTGTTTGCATCAGCCTCAACCTAGCTTGGGAACAGTGATTGCAAAGCAAACATGTTTCATTCATGCATTTACATCTTTTCTAGAATCTGCAATTTTAGCACATCAGACAATTCAAATTATGTAGTTATACATTTCACACAGGAGAAAAACTCATGCTGAAGTAGGTAAAATATTTTTCAAAATTACTTCCTCCACATTTCCTGGTATACTTTCTTCTTCTTACTCTCTTTAAAAACTGACAGTCAATTTTTTATTTTTCTCTGTTACTGACAGCTAGTAAGTGTACTGACAGTTGAGAAGCAAGATGTAAATGAAAGTCACTATTATTTTGTCCACCAATACCTGAGCATTAGTAGAAATACTTGGCTATATTTTAAAATAAAAACTTAATCATTCCCAATGGTTCTGGAGGGAGGATGTATAGAAAAACCCTTCTCTGGTAAATAAAATTCAGTTTCAGGCAAGACTGCAGTGCATCTAGAAATATCATACTTTCCACATTAGAGTGTGACTAGTATTTGTATTGAGGAAAATAGGCCAATTATTTAAGGTGTGCATTTCCTTTCTGTCCCATTAGCTATAAATCTTGTCAGCATGTAAATCTCTTTTAGAAGCTAATGGAGAGTGTGTAGTGGAGAAGAGAAAGCAGGTTAAAAACTTAAAATCAGATTAAGATTTTACTCCTGCTTACATACAAGATTCAAGATCAAAAGTTGTTTTATTATAATTAGAAATATCCTGGTTCATAAATTTATTCCTTGAAGAAATGCTATGTAAATAGTTGGATGTGAAGAATTATGATCTGTTGGTAGAAGCACCTTAGGTTAACCTGAACCAAGACTTTTATCATAGGCACATGAATTGCTTACTTCTTTAAAAAGTCATTTGTCTTTCCTCTGTATTGTACGTAATAGCTAGGATTCAAAACACAAGGAGCTAAGTAAAGGATTATGTTCATTTATTTACCACCTGGGGGGTATTCACAAGATTTTATTTATTTATTCATTTGGTCCCAATGTTATGTATGCGGGCATTGGTAGACTAGGAAGACTTGGTGTATCTAGACTCTCTATGAAAGCACTCAATTTCGAGCTGGTCTGTTTCATCCCAGAACCTGTCTCTCTTTTTCGCTTCCACTAGATAGATGCTCAAGAAAGAGGCCCTTAGCTCCTGGTCATTGTCTTATTCTGCTTCTGTGGTTAATTCTCACATGCTTATCCTGGTCCTGCAATTATGCATAGGTTTGTGAAAATTTGCCATCTAAAATTAAAATTGATTTGCCTTTTAATACAGTAGTTTCCATATCCCTTTTATTGTTTGAAGAATATCTATTGGGAGGCAGGGAAAGACTTGCATAATAAGTTACAAAAGGCAGGAATTTCCTCACAGAAAAAGCAGCAGGAGTTTCCTTGGCAGGAGTGGTGTCAGCAGCTTAGAAGTTGCCATTGGACTGTCGCGTGTTATGCAGATAAATTGTAGCTCTGGCTTGTCCTCCAATGTCATTCTTTGATTTCTCTCTCTGTTAACATGGCATTTGCATTTGGGTCTGACTGAGAACAAGGACCTGTGCAAATACCTCATGACATGTGTAGAAAGCTGCTTTTATGTTAAAAGTGATAGGTTTTCTTGTTCACTATGTTCACAATAAAAATTCATCTTCTGAGTCCTAATTCCTTTGTGTGTTTGCAATTTCCATTTTAAGTCAAAATATTAAAATACAAAGAATGGAAATGAATTTTTGAAAAACTACAGAAACAAAGTTATTTGGTTACTGGCAGCAACGACTGAAAAGCAGCATAAGCCAAACGCATGAAATTAGTGGGTTTTCCGTGAATGATAAGATGCTTATGGAGGAGGTCCTTGCGTTTGCCTTAAAGTGAGCTCCCAGGAAGGGAAAATATGTAAACAATCCCATTTGTAGAAAAAGTATCATTCCTTGCCCTGCAGTTGTTTCATGGACTTCTCCAGTTGGAGACCCCTTTTGGACATCCTTGCCTTACATGAAAGCTAGGGTTTTTTTTGTTTTGTTTTGATTTCGTTTGGGGGTGTGTGTGTGTGTGTATGTGAGTGCATGTGCGCGTGCACATGTGTTTTCTGAGAGAATAATGGTTATACTTAAATTCACTGAGTTAAATTTACAGAAGCTAGTTGTTTTACACTTTAATAGCTGGGTAACTGGCTCATGGCAGGATGTCGCCAGTCCAGACTCTTCCCCCCCTTTCCAATAATGCTATTCAAGGGGAAGCTAGTTACTGTGTGACATGCTTGATTCTCAGGAGATTCAGACAAAAGAGAAGGTTAGAGGGTCAAGAGAGCCTGATGCTATTCAATGAGATATTTGAGTCGAATTCCCATACCAGAATTTTGCCTCATACCTAATTCAGAAGGTATAATAATGGGGGAAGGGAAGAAAAAGGGCGGGTGGGTTAAAATGTCTTTTCAGGTTAAATGTTAAAATAAGGTCCTTTATTTCTGTCTCTGGTGGCACAGGGCATTAAAGACCCTGTGACACATTTTGGAAGTGTTGCTTTAAAATAGATTTTAACGTTTGAGGATCTGTAAAGGGTATTATTGAGTATTTAATAGATTCTGTGTTTGCCTACTAAAGTCACTACACAGCCAATATCTACCTCATTAATTTGTAAAGCATTTTGGCCCACCTGGAGACTATGTATTATATTAAAACAACTTCTATACCCCAAATCTTCCTGTCTAATAATTATAAAACGTTCAACATCTGAAGAAAATGGTCTAAATCCCACAATTTTGGCCTTGGATAGTTTACTTTGCATGAATATTCCATGTGGAAAAATTTGGTCTCTGTTGAGGACTTTTTCCATCTGGTCAGCTCTCTAATACTAAATTGTGAAATGGGAACTAGAAACTAAATTGTTAAAAATGGATTCCGAAGTCTGTTTTGACTGACAAAATGGCAATGTCATTACTCTAGTCTCTTACTTTATAGCTTGGGAAAACCACATGTTTAGGTATTACAAATGATAAGTCTTTAACCATTTTCCTTATAAGCAAGTTCTTTATCAAGTTGATATTAGTGTTACAAGTGTTTCTGATATTTATATTTTTTATTTTTGTTTTTTCTGAACTGTATCCTATTACATTGATAGACATAAAAATTGTATAGCTTCTGGACCCTCTCTACTATGTATTGTTCGCTCCTTTGTACAAAGGAACTCAGTATTTGTAATATGTCCTCCACTAGACAATAGAATTTTAGGTCAAGGACTCTACTGTATTTACTGTTTTTTTCCCTTCAGGTCTTGGCATCATGTCTGAGTGTGGTCAATTCCCAATAAATATTTTTTGAATGAATGAGTGAGTAAATGAATGGTATCATCCAGTATTGGACAGGACAGGACAATAATACAGATGAGAGGTATTAATCAGTTGAATATGTAGCAGGAGAAAACGAAAGGAAAAACAAAGTTAATAGGAAACTGAGAGGATTTCTTTGGTAACCTAGAGATTAGAAGAGCAGTAAAGATAAAAAGCAGTCAAGTTTTGAATAGCATTCTTTACAACATGGCTTGCAAGTCAGAGCTAGGAGGAAAAGAGCTTTCATTAACTTCTGCTTTGTATATTTTAATCCATTTATAACTTCTCCCTTCCCACTTCCCCACCTCCAGTATTTTCAGTTACTTCTGTCTCCAAAACAACCTCTAGAGTGAAAATTGTTTTCTTTCTAAAATACAAATGTGGTGACATACCTCCTTTGTTTAAATAAACTGTGCGCTCACTGTTGCTTATACTCCAGAGGATGAACTGTCCTTTTCTTAGCAAAGCTTTCAAGAATCTTCAGAATTGGCTAGGCTGTGTGTTGGTAGCCTCATTGTCCTTTTGTGTACCCTGAGCTTTAAACATGCTATTTTCTGAGTCTCTGAATACCATGTACTTCATGGTCTTCATCCAAGTTTTTCATCCTACCTTCACTCACTTTCTTCTGCTTTACACCTCTTCTCACCCTCTTAACCCACGGATCTTTTGTAAACATATTTTAGTGACCAGCACAAATCCAACCTCCTTTATTAAAAAAAAAATTAAAGAAAACACTCAAATGCTCCATCTCCTTTTCTTTTATCTCCTGTGCTTATACCATTCTTTTTTTTTTTTTTTAAAGATTTTACCCATTTCACAGAGAGAGAGAGATCACAAGTAGGCAGAGAGACAGGCAGAGAGAGAGAGAGAGGAGGAAGCAGGCTCCCCACTGAGCAGAGAGCCCGATGCGGGGCTCGATCCCAAAACCCTGGGATTATGACCTGACGATCCCAGAGGCTTTAAACCACCCAGGCGCCTGGGATTTTTTTTTGTTTTTTTTTTTTTTTTAAAGATTTTATTTATTTATTTGACAGAGAGAAATCACAAGTAGACAGAGAGGCAGGCAGAGAGAGAGAGAGGGAAGCAGGCTCCCTGCCAAGCAGAGAGCCCGATGCGGGACTCGATCCCAGGACCCTGAGATCATGACCTGAGCCGAAGGCAGCGGCTTAACCCACTGAGCCACCCAGGCGCCCATCTATACCATTGTTTTTTAAAAAATGTATTGGTTGTATGATATTTTTCATATAGGTAGATTTTACTAGGTATTTATAGGTAAGTTTGGCATTAGGTAGAGTTTGAGTCTTCAATGACAAATACCTTATTCATTTGTATGTGTCAAGAACAGCAAAATATCCATTGCATGGTTGAGGTTTACTACAAATAAATATATAAACAAAGCAAATGAGGTGAGTTTGGTAAAGACTGATGTCATTGAGGAAAATGTCATGGAAAGAAAAGCCCGAGATAATTTAAAAATGATGAATGAGCATTTACAATTTTGCTAACTTATGTACAACCCTCTTTCTTTATCCTATACAAGGTTCTTTTTCCCAAGATGGCGATCACTTTGTAGTTTTCCAACAATGACGACTGCATGGCTTAGTACTCTCTTCCGTCAGTTAAACTACTGTGGCTGAGTTAGTGATTTTACTTTTTTCTTTCCTATTTTATCTCTTGATGAATTCAGTGCTATCCTTTTCTTTCCACAAATGTGTTTGTATGCTGCCCTTTCTACCTGTTAAAGCACAAAGGATAACTGGAATTTCCTTCAAACTAACACATTTTCTTAACTTTTTATATCAAGGAAAAACGACGCAAACACTGCTTTCTCTCACATTCCCTAGAACTTTTTTTCTTCTGCATTTGACATTTCTGACCTCTGATTTTTTTTTTATGATTCTGACTCTGTATTCTCCCTGGTGTCTGGGACAGTGTTGCTTCCCAGTAAACACAAAGTAGTGATAGTAACACATACACATTTTCAGCTACTTGGAAAGAGATGTTACTCAAAATGTGTGTTCGGAATGACCTTCCATTTAAATAGAGTGAATTTCATACTCAGATCTTGCTTAATATCTGACCTCTTACATTTTCTTTTGTGTTGTTTCTCAGTGACTTTTTGTAACACCTGTCAATTTAGTGCCATCTCCGGGTTTCATGAACAGACTATCTCTTCTTGCAGATCAGTAATGAAAATCTAAAATAAAACTGGAATTCTTACCAATTTCCCCCTTAATTTCATAAATATATATTTTTAAATGACAGTGCTTGGATTTAAGTTCATATAAAATGTTATTTCAAATAACACTGAGTTTTTAATGTCTATATGGTTTCATGGTATAGATATATCTATATCTGTATCTATCTATTGATCTATAATGTTCTATTAATTCTGTTTTCTGTTCCTTTGCAATATCCTGTGCTAAGCGTGTCCATTAAAATATATATTCCTTCTAAGTTCTGGTTAGAGCAGAAGTGGTGTAGTCCTCCAGGGAGGCAAATGTAATTTGTTTGATTGGATACTCAAGCTTTCCAATTGTTTTATTTTCCTTAGAGAAATAGAACCTTTCTAGCTTTCAGGTCAATTGGTGTAATGGTTGGATTCAGATGGAATGACACTTTCTCCCCCTTGTAAGTCTCTAGTTCCTCAGAGAAATCCTTGAGAAATCTGTTGACAACTTGCTGTCATCTAGCTGGTCTAATGGTATAAATGACTTAGACACTGATTCCGAGTAGTGTGAAAGCCTAATGGTGAAGTGAAATTTTGAGAAGATCTCGAGTGCATTATGAATAAGGTACTTAGGCAGGACCTATATTCATTTCTTGCAGTTAGTTGATCAGGTCCTTGCTGGTTTGTAGTTGTTGTTGTTGTTGTTTGCTAGAGAAGTGAATTTACAGTTTTCACTCACTCTACTGTAACAGCAGCTGATCAAAAATGTTACTACGTGGGTATGGAAAAGACAATGATTATTATGAAATTTGTTTTAGGAATCTATGAAAATAGAGAGCAGATGAGATTACACTGGCAGAAGAAAGCACAGCCCAAAATACACACAGGCCAAGTGTGTGTGGCCAAGGAGAGCACCGTGTCATGGGTAGTATAAGTAAGCACATCTGACAGACTGCCAGGGACATGACTTGGCAAACAGCACTCGGACTGACAGCTTGGGTTAGCTTCCTACACTCTTCCCCATCATCAGGCATCAGGGAGTAGAGACATGTGACCTCAGCTTGGAGCATAGGATGTGGGTCGTAGACCATAAGGAGGCAGGCTGATGCCACCAGGATGAAAGGGAGTCCCTGTGCCAAGAAAAGGAGTTGTACAGCATACCTTCTCTTGCTTCAAGTTACTGGATCTAGTCTAGAGTGAAGAGGATCATGTCCACAGACAGATCCTATAACCCCCTCCCCCGACAGGAGTATCCAAGATGAAAACAGAGCATGGATGGGGGAAAATCATGGATAGGAAAAGTTACGTTCATGAAAGGAAATGTCTTTGAGTCAAAAGGGTCTCGAGCTAGGATGAGGGCAGTGAAATGGTCAGATCTGTCGTTATGTGTGTGTGAGTGTGCATACACACACAGGCATTTGTTGAGGGATGGTGAGGGTGAAAAAAATAAACAAGAAGTGCATTAATAGAAAAGTAGTATCCAAAGAATGACAAGGGAGTAACAGGATAGCAAGTTATTTGGTGATTATTTGGGCCGGCTTGGGCATTAAAGGTCTTTCCAAGGTGACAATATATGAACTGAGATCTCAGTGAAAATAAAGACCCAGCTAATCCTGCACCCCCTCATCCCTACCACCTGTGCTAGAAAAAAGTCTCGAGTCCTAAAATCTCAACTTAACTTGGGTATTTGAACATTATAACATAAAGGCAAATTTACAGAAAGTAGAGGTAAACTACTACCTAATTCATACTTAGCAGGGTAGGAAGTTACCTTAATCTACAAATGTTACAGGTATTAGGAGATTCAAAACTTCAGAGAAATATCCTGGACACTAGTGTTATGTGAGAGACATCAGATACTCAGTTGAGTTTTTCTATGGTAGATATTAGAAGCCTCATAATTCTCACCCTAACCTTTTAATTTTTTCACCACTTTTATTCTTGATTCACCCTTTTAAAAGATACACTGAAAGCAATTATAACCTCATTTTTCTTTTTAACAAGTAAAATCAACATGCAAATATTTCCCCCCATGCAGTATCTTTATTTTGGACCTCATGCTTCTGTGGTCTGCCAGTCTTTGGAGAAGGCTAATCGAGGCTTTTTAAAAAGAGATGAACTATTCTAAATACATAGCCCCACCAAATTTATAGATTTTTGTTGACAGCTGCTGCTTTCTTTGGGAGAAAGGCCTTGGGAAGAAATATGTAAGAATTTAACTGAATAAATATGAATTACAAAAAGACAAAAATGAATATTATTTTCAAGAGTGTTACTTGTATTTGGTAATCCCGTAGCACAAGGTTCTTCAGATGATAATAAAAATATACATTTATTTTGCCGAAATGGATATCATCTCCCTTTTCTTTTTAATGTCAAGGTGGGTAAAATAAACTGCTGAATGTTTTGCATTTGACCCATAAATAGCTATTTTTGTTTTTAGGGCTGATATAAAAGAATGCCTATTTGCTAGTGGTTTTTTTTTTCAGCATAACAGTATTCATTGTTTTTGCATCAATTCTAGAATGTTTTTAAAGACAAAACAATTCACATCAGATTTCATGATACAGTATTTAAAGGAGGTTAAAGAGATTCGTATTTTTCCTTTGTCCAAAAATGGCTCATCTTCACTTAGTTTATGAGACTGATTTTTTTTAAGTTTTTTTTTTTTTTAAGATTTTATTTATTTATTTGACAGAGAGAGATCACAAGTAGGCAGAGAGGCAGGCAGAGAGAGAGAGAGGAGGAAGCAGACTCCTTGCTGAGCAGAGAGCCCGATGTGGGACTCGATCCCAGGACCCTGAGATCATGACCTGAGCCGAAGGCAGTGGCTTAACCCACTGAGCCACCCAGGTGCCCTATGAGACTGATTTTTAATAAATTTTGCTTATTTTTTTTTTTTATCATTGGAGCTGCTAAAAAAAAAAACTAAGAGAACAACAACAAAATAAGAGAACACAAGTCTAGAAGATGGGTGGCACTTATGTAAAAACATGCATTTCAAGAATGTAAAATTAATAATCCATTCATTGTTTCATAGATGATTCTATCTCCATTGAAAATTTTAGTAGGGATAACTTATGTATAGTATAAGTAGGCATTATTACCTCTACTTTGTTCATATGGTGGGACTCCATTTCAAGTTACAAATTACTGCTCAGGATCTTTAAGATGTCCATTGAGTACTGGCATGAAGTTTAGTTTTGGACTGTACACAGAAATGATTTCCTATATATCTGTCCGCATGTTGAGGGTTTGATTGATGGGCCTCCTGACGTTGGGTCAAGAGTGAGTTCACATCTCTCGGCAGGGCTTTGGCGTATTCCCTGAAAGTATAAACAGAAATCTAATGTTCACTATTTTTATTATCCTCTTTCAGGCATAATTTGACTTAGTATGTATGTAACCTTAACATTACAACTTAAAGAGATTTTAAAAACTGGAACATACTTGAGGAAAAGTGAGATAAGTGATTTTTAGATTCAACACATTAAAAGGAAGAAAAATGTAAAGAATGGAGTTTGATCAGCATAAATGAAAGGCTTGGGGTAACTTCTAAGACTCCATTTCCTTGTTTCTTGTGTTTTTCTAGTTCCTTAAACTTATTTCTTTCCTATTCTTTACCACTGTGTACTTTGCTAATTCCTATTAATCCTTCAGGAGCTGCTTTAGAGGACGTTTCATTCATGTAATGGAAATTTAAAGGGTACCGAGTCGTTGCTAGTTACTGTTCTGGGGAATGAGGGAACAACAATGAATAAAAGAGGAAAAAAGAAAAAAAGAAAAAAAAAAGCCCCTCCTCTTGTGGAGTTTATGGATATAAAATTAGAGAGGAGACTAATGCTAAAAAGAAAAGTTTAAAAAAATGCAACTTAAGTGTGGATAGAGAAAATAATCATATAGGAAGGGGGTTAGGAAGGACTAAGCTATAGTTTTAGGTAGGGTAGCTAGGAAAGGTTTGCTAACGTTTAAGGAACTATTTGAAAGAGATGAGCAAATAAGCCAGCATGTGTCTGTAGGAATAACATTAAGTAGAGGGAAATGAAAATGCAAAGATTGAGGAAAGTAAGTGCCTGGAGTATTTGAAGAGGTCAATGTAGCTGCAACAGAAAGTACAGGAACATACTAAAAGTAAATAAGCTAGGGATAACAAGGGGCCAGATTTGGTAGGGCTTTGCAGAACTTTAACTTACACAACGTAAAAGTCATTAAACGTATTTTTGCGGAGGAGTGGCACGATCTGCTTTTGTTTTAGCAAGAGTCCTTGGGTTGCTGTCTTGAGAATATACCAAAGGGGAACCTGTACCAAATCAGGGAGGCCACTGCAAAAATCTTGGGGAGGGACGGTGGTGGCAACTTGGGCCAGAGTTGCAGCAAGAGGACTGATGAGCCATGAGTGGGTTATGGATCCATTTTGGAAGTAGAACTTCTGGATTTGCTGGATTGGAAGGACTAGCTGAGAGGCATGAGGGAAAGAGAGGAGTCGGGGAGGATTCTAGTTTTGGGGGCCAAACAACTAGAAGAGAAAAGAGTTGCACGTGGTCCAAGGTGAGGAGAGCTGTGGAAGAAGCAGCATGGGACATAAGAGCAGAGCTCTATTTTGAAACATTTCTGTTTGAGATGCCTAATAGGCTTCCAAGAGGAGATGTTGAATAGAAAGATACATGTAAAGATCTAGTTTAGAAGTCTAAGAGATAATCACTTAGAAGTAATCAACCCAATGATGTTACTTAAAGCACTGAGATAAGACGATATTGTTGAAGAACTACTTATATATACAGGAAGGAGAGGTGTAAGGATGAGTCTTGGGACACTTCTGTATTTGTAGGTCCAAGAAGAGGATCCTAGCAAAGGACACTGAGAAGATCAGCCTGAGAGATAAGAGGAAATTAAGAGCATTTGATATACTTAGAGCCATGCGACATGTGTGTTTCAAGAAGGAGGGAATGTTGAACTCTGTCAAATGCTGCTGATGGTTCAAATAAGATGACAACTGGGAATTTACTATTTATTTTTAGTCTCATGGAAATCAGGGGCGACCATGATAAGGGAGTTGTTATAATGTGGCAGGCATAACAATATTGGAATGTTAGAGCTTGAGTAGTTGGAGGAATGCTTTAATGGAGTAACTTGGCACAGATGGCAGGACCCGAGTGTGATAAAGAACTATCTTTGGAGGCAGGGTTGCCATGACATATGGATATTAGTGATGTACAGGAGAATGCATCAAATAAGTACACCTACTGAGGAGAAGGGGAGGCAGGTTTCTCCCTTTCAAAGAAAGAGTTATAAATATAAAAAAGAGAGAAACTTAGGATGAAGGGTGTTAGGTTAGAATCGAATTTATTAGTGTAATCTCACTTCATGTGTGTGTGTGTGTGCAAGCATATATATACATAGATATAGAAACAATATAGTAGATGTATCTGTATCTAATATCTTTACCATCTATCATCTATCTATCATCTTCATATTCCCTACTTCTATCCACTGGGGAGAGGGAGGGTCTGGGAGAATAGCAACCAAACAGTATGTGTATACGTAGCAATTCTCTTTGTTTCTCAGTGTCACTCATCACTCAAAAAACCAGAATTTTCGGGTTGGTGGGTGGTTTAGTCAGTTAAACATCTTCCTTTGGCTCAGGTCATGATCCCATGGTCCTGGGAATGAGCCCTGAGTTGGGCTCCCTGCTCGGTGGGGAGCCTGCTTCCTCTCTCTCTCTGCCTGTCTCTCTGCCTACTTGTGATCTCTGTCTGTCGAATAAATAAATTAAAAAAAAAAAAAAAGAAAAACAGGATATGTATACAGTCTTTAAATATCTGCTCACAAAATGTTTATTAATTACAAAGGGAAACTGTATTTTTATAGTGCGGGAGCCTGACAGAAACCAGTTTATTCATATGATTAAAGTTATCACTAATGGAACAAATAGAAATTATATAATACATGATAAAATCTAATGATCACTGAATCTCCTGTATCTAATCATGAGGAAACAGACACAGCCAAATTGATAGGTGATCTACAAAATAACTATAGTTTTCAAAAGTGTTAAGATTATGAAAGTCAAGGAAAGATAGAAGAATTGTTCCAGAACAAAGACTTAAGAATCATAATAATATATGTAACATGTCATTCTGGACTAGATTTTTTTGTTTAATCTGTAAAGGACATTTTTGGAACAATTGGCAAAACTTGATTGGTGTCTGAAGATAAGATAGTAAGGCTGTGTCAATTTTAGTTTTCTGATTTTGATGATTGTATTGTGGTTAGGTAGAAGAATGTCTTTTTTAAGACCAAATACACTATCATATTCAGGGATAAGAGATATGTCAGAAATTCAGTCTCAAATGTTTCAGAAGAAAAAGATACACTGTTTTTGCAACTTACCTGTCATTTTGAGACCGTTTTTTAAAGTAGTAAAAAAAAAAACAAAACACAAAAAAACAAAACCTACTAATTGAACCATATTACAGAGAGAATAAGAATGAGAAAAGAGACACAGGGCAAAGCTCATATAGACAACTCATTTGGGAAGTACCACTGTTGTGGGAACAAGAGAAATAGAGAAGCAGAATTCTAAGATTATTCCTGTTCCTCATGTTTGTCTCTAAGCATTTTATTCATATTTATTTTATTTATTGAAATATTTTTACAGTCCCATTTCCATTACAGATTGTAAATTCCTTGTAGAAAAGACCTGTGTTTCATATACCTCTTATGTGTTGCATACCACTTAGCGTATCGTAATGTGCTCACTAAATATTCAAACTGTAGAACCATTCTCAAAAAAGCTATGTTTGCTTTTTAAAGCTATGGCTTTTAATGAAAGATACGATGATGAGTTTCCTACCTAAACATGGAAAACAAAGTGAGTTGACTTACTTTTAAGGAGAAGAAATTATAACAAATAATTTCTAGGTTTTAGGGTATAAAATACTGAACAGTTACTAGGGTGTTTTACAACTAATTCTAGTTACTTTGGGGAAGTTGTCTGTTTTTTAAAGATAAAATAGAAAAGGGAACCAATGGGATAGTGGGATAATTAAGAGTGTAGAATAGAGTGATCATCGGTGAAGCAAAAGCATTCTTAAATGTGGAATTGTACATGAAATGTTCCTAGCCGGTATCTACAGAGAAAGGGCTGGCTCTATCCCTATGCCGTAGGAAATCAGCAATAAATCAGACCACTTGCTGATTTTCTGTCACGTATCTGTATAAGCTAATAGTTTTGGGTTTTTGTTTGTTTGTTTTTGTTTTTTTAAGAGAGAAAGAATACTTTAATCGTTTGGGAGACCATGGCCATGAGAGTTTCCCATCTAGTCAAGATAGGATGAAGAAAATCACTTATGTTCCTATGTTAAATTTTTAGAGATGGATTCAGTTAGAGGCATGTTTTTACGAGGTTGTAATAAACAGAGAGCTTTAACAGATACGAAGGAGAGACTAGCAAATCCAAAGCATCATACCTAGAGTGAAAATGTAATATGTTGAGGCATAGACCACTTCAAGGGCCTAGCTTGTCTGAGTTACTCAGGAGGAAAGAAAACCAAAGTGTGTGTGTGTGTGTGTGTGTGTGTGTGTGTGTGTGTGTAGGGCACAGGGATGAGATGGGAGGCAATAGGAAGATAGAAGGAGAAGAGAGGAATAAGTGTTACAATAAAATGTATGGGCTCCTGGAAAATGAAAAGTAGAAACAAACAAAGATCTTTGAGGAACTTATCTGTGTATAAAATCATTTCCCTGTAGGATCTTTCATATGGTTAAAGGGAATGAAAATATAAGCAGTTATTCAGTGAATCAAACTAGTTATGGGAATACATATACATTCCAAATATTTGAGGGCAGCCCAAGTGATTAATTTCTGCCAAATCAACCTTCCCTGTATAATTGCCTCAACTCTTTTATTCATATTGTTTGTATAAATGTGGCTCAATAGGGAATATTTAATAGACTAGAGTATTTATAATTATATAAAAATTCATGTTAGTAAACAAGGTCACTCTGCAAAGGTGATGAATCCCTGCATGACATACTTGTCTGTTAGACAACGGTGCCTTTATTGCTTAGAATTGTAACAGTGTAGATTGTGTTGGTAGTTTTATTTTTGGAGTATCAGTTAGTCAATCAATCAATTAATATTTATTGAGCTCCTGCCCAGCACTTAAGGCACGCTCATCAAATTTGCAAATGACACAAATCTTGGAGGATGGTAAATACATTGATGACAGACATAGCGTCCAAAAAGATTTTGACAGCCTGGGGCACTGGGCTGAATCTAACAAGATGAAATGTAACGTGGATAAATAGAAATTTCTGTCCTTGGGTCCATGAAACTAACTGCAGAGATACAAGATGGGACGGATGTGCTTTAAGCAGTGATGTAAGAAAGAAAAGACAGTATTTTAGTGAGTAGTCAGCTCAACTTAATTTATCAGTTTGAGCTCTGTGATGTCATCGCCAACAATCTAGCTTGCAATTTTGGATTATATTAAGGTGATAATCCTGTTTTCAGTTTGGCAAGTCAAATCACATGTAGAGATTGTAGTATTTCTGGAGCCCCATTTTAAGAAGAGAGACCCAAACTATGTTCTATTTAGAATACCACGGAAAAGAAGCGCATTTATCCTGAAGAAGACTTAGGAGGAAATGACATCTTTCTTTGTATCCGTGAGCTTGCACATGGGAAAGGGATTGGGTTTGTTTGGTGTGGTTTCAGTAGTTAGAGCTGGGACCTATGAACTGGCGCTATAAGGAGATATTTTTCAGCTTAATCATTTATAATAGTAAAAGGTGTTCAAAGATGAAAGGTTCCCCACGTCTGCAGAAGGGGGACACTGGAGCACTTAAAACTCAGTGTCCTTATTTTGGAGGTAATAGCACTGTAGAAGGACAATCTGCAAATTCAACGAGGTAACGTAAGTAGAGCATTCAGCACAGTGTCAGGAATATGACAAGTGATTATGTAGTTCATCGGGGTTGTTACCCTTCTCGTTGTGGGAGGTGTTTGACGTGACGTTGGAATCATCACTGTGTGGAGTTCTAGTGGAGACTCACGGATGGGTCTGACACATGAGATGGCTGTTATTTCGAAATGCTAACTGGGTGTAACTGACTAATAAAAATCGGTTTGAACAGCCTCTGGAACCAGTCAACCTTTCCATGTGACCTTGAATAATATAACCTTCTTGTTTTCAGCTTTCTGTGATTGTTTTATTACCTTTAAAATAGAGATATAACAAACCTTCCTTGGATTGTTGTAAGGATAAAAAGAGTAAATACACATAAAAGTTTTAATGCCAATATGCTGATTTTTCTATAAATGTGAACTCTTTTATAATGCTGAAGCAGCTAGGAAAGGATTATTGAAAGATGCAGGACTTGAGATATGTCTTAAAAAGTACTAAAAATTTAGTAAAGCAAAAGACAGTAGCAAGGTTATTCCCATAGAAATAGTTTGGACAAAATATGGAGATGGAATTAAGCACTGTGTGATCATCAGACAGGGCGGAGACTTCTCCAGTTAGATGAAATTGGCTCTGGGTGATTAGTTAGAAATCAAATTGGATAGGATGAGTAAGGAGAAACCTCAGAAGACCTTTGGTTTAGGATAGTAAGCAGTAAGAGGGACATTCCTCATGTGCTCAGGTAAGGGAACAAAACATACCTACGATATTTTAAAATAATCTTTGGAGTTTTCAGAATAAATTGCCTTCCTTATGCTTAAAAAAAATTATGGATGCATTTTTGCTACAGGCTTCGTTAACCTAGAAATAGAAATTCTATTTTAGGGCGATTTCTATTTCAGAAAGTCCAAGACATGTTTCCTCCACAAAGTTTTCCCTTCAGATTTGTATCACAGTAGTTTTATTTCTTCTTATTTTTTTTTTTAAATTTCTTAGTATTCAAAATGATGGTCTTTATATTTGTGTCATCCATCATCATCTTTTGGAAGTGAATTGGAATTCAAGATATGTTGCCAAATCACTTTATATTAAATCTATAAAAAGGGTATTCTTCAAAATTCTTAAAAAGGCTTTGCTTTAAAATGAGACCCATTAAATGAATGAAACTGGTATTTCTGGGAGGCTCGTAAGTTGGTTCTGAAAAGACAAGTCTTACAGGAAAAGCCCAAAATTATATTATATACCATACATGCATGGATTAAGGCACAACTTCTCAAAACAACTCTGTGAAAAAGACAGCAATTTATTAACTGCACACTGAATCAGTACGTAAGTCAAAAACAACTGTCATCATTTATTGTGATGCAAACACTAGTCTATAAAATTATTCATACCTACAAGTCCCTTGGGAGAAAGGATCATGGCTCTATTTTCTTTATTTGTAATTTGTGGGGGCAGTGTGAGTACTGGCTTCCTGCTATATGGAATTAAATTGAAATTAGATGAATATAGGCAACAAGAAAAGGATTTTCTCTGGTGAGGAAGTTAGCCCAGGCATTCTGCATAGTGACTAGCTTCAGTCAGCACTTTCTTCGGTGGTTGGTGGACAGCAGAAGCAGAAAAGCAACAAAGATTTGGTGTTTTAGTGGAACAGGTGCTTGACAGTTACAATAGTCTAGTCTAGGTGGGCTTGATTGTATTTTTTTTCTTGGTAGCTTCTCAGCTATTATATGACTTTCTGGAATTTTGAATTAGACCCCCATCTAATCAGGCATGGAGAAGGGTCAGGGATTCTACTTAAAATAACAACAAAAAACAACTAATAAACTATTGGACTCAAAGGAATGCATACAGACCACAACAGGAACACAAATTTGACCCCCCCCCCAAATATCATTGAAATGAACTATAAAACCCCAAGAGGATGGAGTGTCGAAAATGATCTCCTTCCCTCTATATTTCTGCCAATGTGTCCTTTGAATCTCCTGCGATGGGATTTAAGACTTCTCTACAGCTGCTACTGGCTTTGGCAATTCATTCCTTCAAGCCCCACCAATAAACATGGACAAACTCCTCTAATCCTCCAGGGGCAGAGAATGAGATAGGTATGAAGTTTACTTGAGCAGATCAGAAATTCCACCACATGTGTTCTATTCCTCTAGATAACTGGCAAGGGGATCATCAGAATGAGCTATTGCCAAGAGCTACCTTCGTCTTCACGGTTCCAGTGTGCTGGGGCCCCAGGCCAGAATTGCAAAGCAGTTAAGAGAATCTTGGAATATAAAACATGGTACAGAACACCAAAGAAGATTTAATCTTATTTATAGAAAGGTGGTTGGGAGGGAAGGGGACAACAGAAGAGAGTGGCTTGAGATCATCATTAATCATTTTGTAAGTACCAACCAAGTGAAAACATCCTTCTGGAATTCACTGCAAGTGACACTGAATCCTTCGACTAAGCAAATATGTGATGAGTTGATTTAAAAAAAAAAAAAAGAAAGAAAGAAAGAAAGAAGAAAGAAAAAAAAAAAAAAAAGAAAGAAAAAGGAAGGTCCTGAACTCTTGACTACAGATATAATACAGTGAATATAGAAAATCAAAAACATGCTTTCTATCTGACTCAAAATAAAGGTGCACTTAAACTTGTAAAAGACAACATTTTTATTTGAATGATATGACAGAACTGTCACAGGAGTGTTACCTGCTATAAAGAAAGCCTAAGAATTATTACCTTTATTAGACCAGTGACACTGAGCTTTAGCCATACATTTCTAACTTCTGTCCCTCTACAGAGACAATTTTCTTTTCTTAAATAAACTGTCATGCTAGTGTTAATATATTGTTGGCTCTCTCATGCTCTGAGAATACTGCTGATATAAAACATGTATATGTTAGATTGGTAATAGTATCTTTAGTGTAGCTGACTAGAACAAATGTGTTTCCCTCATGGCTGTGCTAATGTGATAAAGGAAAATTGGCTGTTCATCAGCTTTTGGCTGGGTAAAGACAGTAGAGATGGAACCACATTCTTTTTTATGCATTAATACCATCGAGAACTTTTCACTAGTTATATTTCATGTGCCTGCATGTTGCACAAAGATGTTGTAAAACATGAGATAATGCTACAAATAACAAAGTAGAAAAGCCTGTATCTTTTATAATGATAACAGTCAAACACCAAATGACAGTAACAGGCTGTAAAAAATGGGATGCAAAAAAAAATGCAGTCCTATGACCCAGCTGAGAGGTATATATGCAGGCCCGCAAGGACCTGGTATGTGATTTTAGGTGTTTATGTCAAGGCTTTGTTTTATAATTAAGTAAAATGTAACATGGGGTCAGTAGACTTAGAGAAGTACATGGTTTTAATAAAAGCAGATTAGATACTATGGAGAAAAGTTATATGGAATAACTTCTTGAAGAATTACTATTCCCAAGTAATTATGTTGTTAACTTCCAGGATTGGTTGATTGGTTAGTTGGTTGGTTTGGAGAGAGAGGGCTGTTGAAAAGTGTTCTAAAGACATTTGCTTACTCACATATGATCTAAAGATGTTGGAGAATGGTTTATTTTCATCAATTACCATGAGGAAGTTTTAATAGAACAGCATTTTGAATGCTATGATTTGATGTATTTTTTTTTAATTTTTTATTTTTTATACACATTTATTTTTATCCCCAGGGGTACAGGTCTGTGAGTCACCAGGTTTACACACTTCACAGCACTCACCAAAGCACATACCCTCCCAATGTCCATAATCCCACCCCCTTCTCCCAAACCCCCTCCCCCCAGCAACCCTCAGTTTGTTTTGTGAGATTAAGAGTCACTTTAATTAAAGTGTTAGCATCGAAACTTTCGATTGCAAGACATTGTAATTCCTTCTTTCCCCATCCCTACTCCAACCCTCCTGTTTTGTTTGCCATTTCAGCCTCTTTGCCACAGCACCAATTCCTTGTACGTTCAAGTTAAAAGCACTTGAACAGGACTTTGTCGAGATTAAAGTTAGTATCAAACAGCCCATCAGTTTACTCAGAAATATATTCAGTCATTGAAGATTTTCTATTAAGTAGTCTGCATAACCATTTGAACTGGCTATTCAGGTGTCACTGCACACCAATAAAATTTTGTAACTTCATAATTTTACAATTAGAGTGTAATTGAGGGGTCATCTAGCCACAACTCATGGAACAAATCTGGTTGGTTGAATGTTTTATTATTTTATTTTTCATGTTTTTAAAGGTTTTATTTATTTGAAAGAGAGAGAAGTAGAACATGAACGAGGGGTGGCAGGTAGGGAGATGGAGATGCAGGCTCCCTTCTGAGCAGGGAGCCCATTATGGGGTTCCATCCCATGACCCCAGAATCATGACCTGAACCAAAGGCAGGTGTTTAACTGACTGAGCCACCCAGGCTACCCTGTCAAATGGTTTAGTAAAATTTCCCTGGAACACATCCATGCTTGTTCTCTGCTTTCCTACTACAGTAGCAGAGTTGAGCAGTTGTAACCTGGAACATTTGGGCCACAAAATAAAATCGCTTGGCTTGCAGATAAACAATGTTTATTCTCTACCTGTTTACAGAAAAAGTTTGTTGATCTTTGATGTGGAGTTGTTAGTTGTCTGATTAATTAGCCTAGAATATTATTGTTAAATTTTTATATTCTGTATTGGAGAAGTACCAATGAATATCACCAACTATGGTACCAACACTAATAGAAGAAATATTTATAAGATTCATTTTATATTAGCAACTTAAACTGAATTATATCCATATGTTATACGTTTTTGGTGTATCTAGATTTGAATATTTCTGCCTTTTGTATTTATTTCTGTTTATTTCCAAATATGGTTATAACAAATTTAACCAGTATCTAAACTTATGAAGTCATGGCAGCCAGAGCTGTTTAAATATATGGGACAAATAATTATATATACCTGTGAATTCCCTGGTAGATATCACAGCATAAAACTAAAATATGTAGGTTCATATCTAGATATATAAACACAGAGATATATCATCGAGCCGTTAAAATAATTTGCTTTCATTCTTTTCCAACTGAAGAAAGTAGTGAAGTAGGAAATTAACTCGAGAGAGACTGCTGAAATGTAGTTATTATGAAATACAAGGTTACACACTTAAAATAATAATGGTGATAATTTCTTACAGGTGCATCAGACAAAGATCAGTTTCTTCATCAATGGTTTGGAGGAGGATAATACAGCATTTGATGCAAGAACTCTAAGTGGTTCAATTATAGATTTTGCCTCTGGTACTACTCAAATAGGACAGAGTTCAAATGGTAAGTTTCTGACTTCAGGAAATTATTTATTTTATCCAATTACAGTATTCCTAAAGAAAGTGTCAAAAATAATATATATTTTTTTAAATATCTAGGTTTATTTGTTTTCTGGGGTTGCTGCCACAAATTGGCAGTAACTGGGTGGAAGCTTATTAAAGCAGAAATTTGTCCTCTTCCCACAGTTCTGGAGCCTATGAATCTGAAATGAAGGGTTTGCAGTAATGTTTTTCTCTGAAGGTTCCTCCAGATCCTCCCTTTTTGGGCCTCCCCTTTGGATGGCTTCTGGAAATTCATGGTGCTCCTTGGCTTGTAGCTGCACAGACCTGATCTTTGCCTCTAAGTTCACCTGACCTTCTCCTCTGAGTTCTCTTCTCTCCTCTTCCCTTCTCTTCTCTTCAGGAGGACTTGTGGTTAAATTTAGCATCCCCCTCCCCCTCCCAATCCTATATGCTTTCCATTCCAAATCCTTCATTACATATGCAAAGACCCTATTTCCAATATGGTCACAGTCACAGGTTCCAGGTGGACATATATTTTGGAGGTCACTATTCAACCCGCTATACGAGGGAAACTTTAAAATCAAACTGTAACCTATTAAGATCAATTTTTAAGTAAGAACAATACATGATAAACTATATTTTCTCAATTTTTTGGTTTGAATTTTAAAGTAGGATTTAGAGAAGTAGAGACTGAAAAATAATATTCAACAATAATAACCTGGATTTATGGTGTTCATATCTTCCCACCATAAAAGCAGACCATATAGGTTTAAAAAAAGATATTATATACTACATCCTGAATAAAAACAGAAACTGAATTTAGAATTATCTTGAAATAATTAGCACAATTGTCTATATATTGCCTATACTTTAAAAATGGAATTGTTCTTTTATGATATTAAATAATAAATACTCATTATAAGAAAATTCAACCAATATAGAACTCTGTGAAATAGAGAATATTTTACATTTTTCTACCTTTGTAGATACAGTTAATTTTTTATACCCTTCCAGAATTTTAGTACATATCTCTGGAGATACGGTTATAAATATAATTTTCCAAAAATGAAATTATAATACATATGCTTTCTCTGAGCCCTCTAAAAATAAATACTTCCCCTCCAAATGTTATGGACAATATTCCATGTTAATATGCCTCCTCGTTTAAAATGGCTGCATTGTGCACAATTCTGTAGCTGTAATAAGAGCTTTAAAACAAGATCCTATTCATGAGCATTTAGATTATTCTTTATATTTCAATATTATTAGCAGTTATTTGCCAGAAATAATTATATATGTCTATGTTTCTATAGCCCTGTGTCTATATCTGTCTACTACATGCATACACACATATATACCTACCTATGCATTTGAGCAATTGTCTGCACAGTTCCTTAACACCTTAAACTTTGGTCTGCCTGAATTCAAATCCCATCTCTCTACTCAGTAGCCATATGATTTGGAACAACTTTTCAATAACTAAAATGTAGTAGCCACAAATTTAATTTGTGTGTATTTTAAGTTTTTATCTTAATTCTACTTAATTAACATACCCTGTTATATTCGTTTCCGGTGTATAATATAGTGATTTAACATTTTCATGAATCACCCCGTGCTTACCACCACAAGTGCTCTCCTTGATCCCCATCATCTGTCTAATTCATCCCCTTACCCCCTACCTTCTGGTAACCATCATTTTGTTTTCTATAATTAAGAGTCTGTTTCTTGATTTGCCTCTCTATCTTATTTTTCTTTTTTTTTTTTTTTTTTTTGCTCATTTGTTGTGTTTCTTAAATTCCACATATGAGTGAAATCACATGGTATTTGTCTTCCTCTGGCTGACATATTACACTCAGCATTATGCTCTCTAGTTCATCCATGTCGTTGCAAATGGCAAGATTTCATTCTTTTTATGGCTGAATGGTATTCCACTCTGTGGGTGTGTGTGTATGTATGTGTGCACACATGATGAATTTTTCCCTTCATCAATCAGTGGACACTTTGGCTGTTTCCATGTCTTGGCTTTTGTAAACAATGCTGCTATAAACATAGGGTGCCTGTATCCTTTTTTTTTTTTTTTAAGATTTTATTTATTTGACAGAGAGAGATCACAAGTAGGCAGAGAGGCAAGCAGAGAGAGAGAGAAAGAGAGAGAGAGAGAGGCAGGAGGGAGCAGGCTCCCTGCCCAGCAGAGAGCCCAATGTGGGACTCAATCCCAGGACCCTGAGATCATGACCTGAGCTGAAGTCAGAGGCTTTAACCCACTGAGCTACCCAGGCATCCCTTGCATGTATCCTTTGAATTGGAGTTCTTGTATTCTTTTAGTTTCCCCAAATTTAAAATGATAACGATGACATTACAGTTCCATTGTGAGGATCAAATGAGACTATGTATTTTTTTTTTTAAAGATTTATTTATTTATTTGACAGAGAGAGATCACAAGTAGGCAGAGAGGCAGGCAGAGAGAGAGAGAGAGAGGAGGAAGCAAGCTCCCTGCTGAGCAGAGAGCCCGATGCGGGACTCGATCCCAGGACCCCGAGATCATGACCTGAGCCGAAGGCAGCGGCTTAACCCACTGAGCCACCCAGGCACCCTGAGACTATGTATTAAGTACATACATTAAAAAGCATTACTGATTTTCCAGAATCTGGCAACTGTGTTTGCTGAAAACTTAATGATATTCTTTGATCAACAGAAGTTCTTCATTTACTAATTTTTCTTTTATACTTAGTATTTTTTATGTCCTGTTTAGGATATCTTTGCGAACCCTGATCTCATGGAGATATTCTTTCTACAATTTAATTAGAAATGTCATAATTTAACCTCTCAAATTTAGGTCTGTTTTCTATCTGAATTTATTTTTGGGTGTGGTACAAGGTAGGGGTCAAGATTCATTTATTATTTCTCACCTGAATTTTTAACTGACCCAGAACATTTCATTAAACAGATAATTTCTTCACTACCCTGCAGTACATGGTAACTGCAACAGACCATATACCATGTATGTGGAGATGGGTTTGTTCCTGAGCTATTTTGTTCCAATGATTTTTTTTGCCCACACTTGAGTCAAAATATTTAGTTTTCATAGCTGTAATTTTATAGAAGTCTTAAAATATGAAAGTATTTAATTTTTGAATTGTTTTTCCTTTTAGTATTTTTTTGGCTATTATATGAATTTTAGAAGTGGTTTTACAGTTTTCACAAAAATTCTGCTGAGATTTGAATCATTAACTCAATTTTGGGAAAATGGGCATCTATATGATATCAGATCTTCCAATCAATGAATCTAATGCATTTCTTAATTTCTTCCAACATTGTTAATTTTTGGCCAGAAGTCTCACTCATTTGTAAGACTTACTTCTATGTATGTTGGTTCTTTTTTCATGCAATTATATGGAGTATTGTTTTCAAACTTCATTTTCTATTATATAAAAGTATCATCAATTTTTATACTGACCTCATTAAATTTTAATTCTAATAGTTACATAGCCCTATCAGTTGTATATAGCAGACATTCAATTTTTTTTCAGATACTTTCAATAAATGCATAAATGATCATGGCTTTGGAGTTGTCATGTGGATATTTATAGATGTTATTAATTTTGAAGTAATGTAAAATTTCAATTTGTATTCCCTTATGGCCTGAGTTGTCTAATTGTGATCTAGTTTATTAAAAAAAAAAAAAAGGTGTGTATTTTTGATATTCAAAATACATTCTAAAACTCTGTGGTTAAATTTCCTATCTTTGGTGTCAAAAAACTTAGAATTAAATCCAATCCCATTGTGTGCCTTTGATGAAAATATGTATCCTTTGTAAATCTCAGGTTTCTGACCTACGAAATGATGTTTTAATAAATAGTTGATAGGACTATAACAAGAATTATCTGAGATCATGTGTGGGTAAAATACGTTGCTTACCTTATAGTAAATGTTCAGTGGGTGGCAGCTATTATTAACCTCTTTGAACACCTATTTTCTTATAAGTGGGGATAATGATATCTTTCTACAGGATTGTTGAGATATCTGAAGACAAATGCCTAGACATAACTCTATTTTAATTTGTATATGTTCTTCGATCAAACTAAACTTATGTGAAGAAGTAATTGAAGGAAACTATATATTTAGAAACTGGGTTTGAGTAATTAGTGTATTGGAGAATTTTATAAAGTACTCTGCATACAGAATCTCTTAATAAAACATTAAATCTTGTGAGACTTATTTCAATATTTAATCCCCATTAGTACATCTAAAAGTGTTTTATTGCACCAAATGTTCCTCAAAATATCTGAAAGTGCTATAAATTAGTCCGCTATGCACTGTGGGGTTGAAATGACTTGATTCTATTTTTCTTCAGTACACTAAATGTTGAATGAGTGCTGCAAAAGGACAGTGTGGACTGAATATGATATTTGTTTTTAAACTGTGTAAAAATAAATGTAACTTCTGACTAGAAAGCACATCATTAGAAAAGGGTTTATTTCAAATGTTGCTTAGTTTTTATGACAGTTTTCTCCTTATTGGGGCATCAGAGTGCTACAAGGGAAAGGGTATTTTAAAATAATTTTTGTCTTTATTCTATCAATTTATAGGTACAGTTGTACCTACTGTATCTTTTCTCTAATTAGAGATGGCATATAGACTGGCTCATTACTTCTGCCTAATGAGCCAGGCTCCATGCCACCTCTCTAATCAGAAAAGAGATAGGTACAGAATGTTCCCGTGGACTTATTATAAATCATTTTCTTTCTCGTGCTTGCTCCCTTTTTTTTAATCAAAAAATTAAGTCACTGTCCTCCATACTTTTGTCCATATCCAAGATGGTTTCATTCAGGAGAGGTAATTGTGCAGGAGATTACTGCGAGCTGAATTAAGGGTGCTCTCATGCAGGGCCAGGCCGGCTGTCTCTGCTTCGGAATAGACACTGCCTCAAACCCAGGCATAGCAAATTAAGGCCTATATGAGATCAAGATGTCTTTCCTCTCCTTTCTCCGCTTGGGTTTAAGTTGTTTCCCTGCTTCTGTACCCAGGAAGAGACGACTTTTCACATGCGTATTGGCTTGCTACAGAGCTTTGTGTGTGTGTGGGCTGGGGGGAGCTTCTCATCTCTAACTATCATAACTTTCTAAAAAAATATGTTGCCAATGACACATTTGTCTTGCTGCAGGCGCTATCTTTGCCTCCTGTAGGATATTAATCAATGACCAGAGAAATGCTGTTTAATTTGGTTGGGCTGATTTTTTAATATGCAAATAGAAACACCTTAGACCATCTCTATCAACTGGTATGTGTCAGTTCTTTCTTAGAGCACTTTCTTCTAGGGCAGGTTAATTTAAATGCCTCCAGTTGGGCATAAATCCTAGAGGCAATAAACATGTAATTATAATCTCTAATTTCACTGTGGTATAAACTATAACAGCTGCCCAAATTTTGGGTTTAAAAATATAAAATTATATGAATCAAACCTTTTTAGGGCTTCTTCTGAACTCATTCATCAGCTGAGTTCTAATTTCCTTATGTTATGTATTTAAAGATGTGAAGCACTTTCTTAGGAAAGCAATTGGACATTAAAGAATCAACAAGATTTGTTGTTTATCTGAGAAAGTGAACACACAGGAAATAAAAGAATAATCATCTTAAAGCTAACACCAACTTCTTTTCCCTTCCATGTTTTCTGCCGTGTGTTGTGTATTAATTCATCTGCTTGTTTTTGTTTGTTAGTTGAAATACTACTTTTAACTTCTGCTGGCATTCCATAGGTTAACATGTGTAAGTTCAGCTAGGTATAGAAGACAGGAGAGGAAAATATCGAAGTATCTGGCATTTTCCTTGCAGTTCAAATTATGATAAAATTTTTCTGAGAGAATTCTTTTGGAAATAGATTAAAGAAGAAATTAAAAATACATAAATTGGTTAATTAAGGCAGGCTAATGGAATAGAAGAATACTACAGAAACATGGCATATATGATTGAAGAGGAGTTTAATGAAAGATTGAGGTGGTGTTTCAGATTGTCCTAGAGAAGAAGACATCTAACAATAAATCAGGACAATTGGCTAACAATGTTACAAAAATTAAAAAAAAAAAAAAAAAGTGCATGTCTTCCAACCATACTAAAAAAAAAAAAAAAAGGCAGATGAGTTAAAATTTAAATGTAAAGAACATAATCTGAAATAGTGGAGGAAAATGGGAGCAAATGTTTCTACAATCCTGGCGTATTGAAGACATTTATTACATGATATTGTGGCCAGAAATACTGAAGGAAAATATTAAAAACATTGGACTAACAAACTGAGAATTTAAAACTCAAACAACACAACATTTTGTACTTAGTTTGGCAAGGAATAAAAAAGAGATGACATTAGTGTAGGAAAAGTTTAGAATAATCTGGCAAACTATAAAAAGTAAATATGAGAACACTACTTCATCCAAGATTTGTACTTCCGGGGTATATCTCAAGAATATAAGTAGAGAAGGTCTTAAATATATATATATATATATATATATATATATATATATATATATACATACATACACTCAAAAGTGTTCATTGTAGAATTAAAATAGCAAATAACTGGAACCAATTTAAAAATTCAAAAAGGCGTTGATTGAGCAAATTTCAAATTATACCTAGTGGAAAAAGTATGTACAACTAAGAGAAAGGAAATATGTCTATTTGTAGAGACATGGCTACAGGTTCATAGTGTGTTATTACACGAAAAAGCAAGTGCGTAATATAATATACTCTAAATTGAGCATGGGTTGACAAAACATAAATCTACACTGGACATTTAAGTTATTGTACATACAAATTATTATTGCTGTAATAATTATTGTCTAAGAAGCAAGGCATGAGATTTAGAATTAAATAGACAGGGATTTGAATCCCAGCTCTGCTTCTTAAAAGCCAAGTGACCTTGGCAAGGAATTTCACTTCTCAATCCAATTTCCTGGTATGTCTTCCTAAATTTTCTAATTTGTCATGTGTATACATAGTTTTCAAAGTACATGTAAAACTTATAAATAATAGTTACTTGGTTCATGTTAGGTACTTAATAAAATGTTGCTGTCATAAATATTAATGTTAATATTGTTAATTTAGATATTAAGTATATTGATTTTGGGAAATTTAAGCATTTTTAAATAATTATCATTAACAGTGTTTCATTTTTTGGCTCAAAGTCAAAATTTTCCTGAGTGCAGAGGGATAAGATATTAAATTTAGAGTAATGATGTGCTAGGTGTTTGAAAGTACAGTAATTTGTGTAGGAAACCCCATGAAATAATTTCTTTTTTTTTTCTGTAAAGATTTGACCTTTCTGATATACTTCATTGTTTTCTGAAAACCCTATACTCCTCCTGCTGTTATTTCTCTTTAACCTGAAGAGCTTCCTTTTCCACTTTTTTATAATTTAGTCAGGGGGAAACAAACTCAAGTTTTGTGAAAATGTCATTAGTTTATCTCTGTTTTTGAAGGATACTTTCACCAGATATAAAATTGATAATTGTTATTTTTTTCAACACCTTAAGGTATTTTGATTTATTGCCCTCTAGCCTTCATGTTTCTGGTGGGAAATCAGCTGACTTCTGATTCTGATTATGATTATTAAGATTATTCTTATTCTTATTCTGATTATGATTCCTATCAGTGTTCTCTTGTATGTGGTATGTTGTTTTTCTCTTGCTGCTTTCAAGATTTCCTCTTTGATGTTAACAGTTTGACTAAGTTGAGCCTATGTGTAGTTTTTATTATATTACCCTGGTTGAGGTTTGATCAGAGTCTTAGATGTGTAAGCTGATGTTTTCATTAGATTTGAAGGTTCTTGGTAATTACCTCTTTAAACTTTTCTTTCCTTTATTCCATTTTCTATCTCCTTTTCCTTTTGAACTTCAGTTAAATTTATTTTAGAGCACTGGATATCATCCCACAGGTCCAGAGCATTTTTGTTTGTTTACCTGTTTTTGTCTTCCCTACTCTTGTCTTGGTGTTTCTCTTTGCATATTTTGTTTTGCCCTGTCCTGAAATGCACTGATCATTTTTCTCTTTTTTATCTAGGTTACTGTTAAGCCTATGTAGAAAATTCTTTTCATCTTTTCATTCATTCATTTTTAATATCATACTTTTCATTTCCAGCATTCCCATTTGGTTCCCTTCTTTTGTAAATTCTATCTCTCTATCCAAATTTCCCCATCTACTTACACATTCTAGTCATTCTCCACTTCCACTAGATCTTTTGGTATTTTTATCTTAGGCATGTTCAAGTCCTTATTTGATAATTTCAATGTCTGGGCCATGTCTGCATCACTGTCTATCAATGGCTTCCTCTCTTAACAATGGGCCACATTTTCTTCATGTGTCTGAAAATACTTTTGTGCTAGATATTTTGTATATAGGACTAGAAACACAGTGGGTAATATTTACTCAAGAAAATGTTACTGCTGGTTTTGTCAGGCTTCTAAAGAGAGAAAGAGAGAGAGAATGTTGGGGGGAAATGAGTAGGAGAAGAACAGCATCAAACTGATTTGAAGTTGATCTGGATGTGGGCTTTATTACAGTTTCATTATTATGTCATTCACCACTGGTTTCAGATGTTTGAAGATAAGAGTCTGCATGGGTGCAGATTCACTGTGTGGTTGGGTTCTTTAGAATTCTATACTCTCTATCCAGATTAGTATGGTGCACTGTCCCACCTCTTGCTTTCTCTTATGGAGTCAAGCAATCCTGGTGTCCCAACTCTTCTGTGAAAGTCTTGTTACTTTGTAGACTTTAATTCATTTACACTGTGCTTTACTTTCTAATGGGTTAAAAAATAATTTTATAGGGGCACCCGGATGGCTCAGTTGGTTAAGCATCTGCCTTTGGCTCAGGTCATGATCAGGGTCCTGGGATCCAGTCCCACACTGGGCTCCCTGCTCAGCTGGGAGTCTGCTTCTCTCTCTCCCTCTCTGCTCTCACTCTCTCTGTCAAATAAATAAATAAATAAAATCTTTTAAAAATAATTGTATAGCTTATGTGACATATTTTGATTGTTGCTTATTTCTATTTTTTTAAAAAGTTTTTATTTATCCATTCATCTGTTGATGGACATCTAGGTTCTTTCCATAGTTTGGCTAATACTATGCAGCCATCAAAAGAAATGAAATCTTGCCATTTGCGACAACATGGATGGAACTAGAGCGTATCATGCTTAGCGAAATAAGTCAAGCAGAGAAAGACAACTATCATATGATCTCCCTGATATGAGGAAGTGGTGATGCAAAATGGGGGCTTAAGTGGGTAGGAGAAGAATCAATGAAACAAGATGGGATTGGGAAGGAGACAAACCATAAGCGACTCTTAATCTCACAAAACAAACTGAGGGTTGCTGGGGGGAAGGGGGTTGGGAGAAGGGGAGTGGAGTTATGGACATTGGGGAGGGTATGTGCTTTGGTGAGTGCTGTGAAGTGTGTAAACCTGGCGATTCACAGACATGTACCCCTAGGGATAAAAATATATGTTTATAAAAAATAAAAAGTTAAAAAAAAGTTTTTATTTATTTGAGAGAGATAGACTGGAGTGAGAGAGAGCAAGAGTAGGGAGGCGAGGGAGAAGCAGGCTCCCTGCTGAGTGGGGAGCCTAATGCACAGCTCTATCCCAGGACCCTAGGATTATGACCTGAGCAGAGGACAGATGTTTAAGTGATTGAGACACCCAGGCACCCCACAAATTTCTATATCTTAATCTCAAGTTGAAGTCCAGACACTATTGTAATATCTCATGGAACTTTTCTAGTATTAATGGAACATTTCAAAGAAAATGGATATGTTGTTAGTTGTTATTTTTCCATCAATTTTTTTTCTTGACTGACTCCCACTTTCCACCGGACAATGTTTTGTTTCTTTGCTCCTCTTTTAACGCAAAACTCCCTCAAAGTTTTGTCAATGATAGCTGTCTTTAATTCTTCTTTCCCAATTCTACTGTCTGCAGTCAAGCTTTAGCTCACCACTATAAACTATACTTGCCAAATCTCTGTTGACCTTGACATCATAAACTAATAGTTAATTTCACATCTTTATCCTATTTGACCCATCAACATCATTTAATGAGTTGAGATCACTACTTCCTAGGTATACTTTCTTCACTTGGCATCTAAGACCGCATTATCTCTTGGCTTGCCTCTGAGTTTCTACTTACTACTTCTCAATTTGATTTCCTGATTCCTCTTTATCCATTTAACTTCTTAATATTGGTATCCCAGTCCTCACACCTTGGCTCTCTTCCCAAGTCTATATACATGCATTTACTTAAACATCACCTCCAGATTAACAGTTTTAAATATCATCTAAATGGCGTGAGTTTTAAATTAAAATCTACCTTCCTTCCTTCTTCCCCCAGCCTCTTCCCTAAGTTCCCAACTGCTGCATCAGGCCATCTCAAATGTCCATTTGGATGCTTAATTTATATGTGAAACTTATTTTTTCACAAACTGGACTTCTGATTTTTTAGACTTCTCACGTTGACCCAAACACTTCCATAATCCTCCTTTCTCAGGTAAGGGCAATTTTATTTTTCCACTAATTCAGAACAAAAAATTGGAGTCATCCTTTCAGTTCTTCTCACATGTGATATGTTATGTGCCAGAAGAGTCCTGTTTATGTTACTTTCAAAATATATCTAGATCTTGATTCCTTCTCATCACCTCTACTAGAATCATCAAAGTCCAGGGCATGGTTGCTGCTTTTGCCTGGATTACTGCAAAGTCTTTTAACTGCCTCCACTTTGGTCCGCCACTTTATTCGCAACACAGTAGCCAGGGTTGTTCTATTACACATGAGTCAGACCACATTACTTCTCTGTTCGAAATGCTCTATAATTTTCCTACTTCACCAGAGTGAAGGCCATTATTTTTAAGACGGCCTATAAGACCTACATGATCTGAATACAGTTACTTTTCTGGCTTTACTATTGCTATCATTTCTTGTGTTCAATTTGTCTCATGAAAACTGGTGTTGTTGCTATTTCTTGAATATGTGAAGCACACTTCTGTGTTAGGGTTTTTGCAATATTCACTATTCCTTTAGTCTGAAAGTCTTTATCTCCTGATATCCACAGGATTGGCTCCCTCTCTTATTTGAGTCTGCTCAAATATCCCTTTCTTAATGAAATCTTCCCTACCACCTTGTTTAAAATTGTAAATACCAGTTAACCATTTTTGGTCCTCATTATGCTCTTTTTTTTTGTCCTCCCATGCACTTACCATTTTAACGTATTATATAAGTTACTTATCATTTTTGTTGTATATGCATGTTTTAACCTCTAGAATGTAAATTCTGTAAAGATGGGGACTTTTTGTTTATATTGTTCACTGATGTATCCTGAAAGTCTGGAAGATCTCCTGTCCCATGGTAGCATTCAGTAAATATTTGCTGTTTGCTCAGTAAATGGAGTAGGAGGATCTAAAGGGTAGAGCTTATGGGTACAGCTTAAGTTAGTTTGTCAGCCTTACCTCTCTGATAATGCTCCAGAAGTGATATGTAATGGACTTATTTTGTTCATTAGAACATAAAATGTTGCAAAGCAGTAGTTGAGCAGACACTGTGATTAAAGGAGAAGAAGGAGTCAAAGATGTATCTTAAAAGGAAATTGGGTACATGGTACACATGTGTGGTGGGGAAGAGGAAGGGAGAAGAAAAAAAGAGGGAAGGGTTAATGGAGGAGAGGAGATGAGGGAAGGGAAAGCATAGTGAGTAAGCTTAGGGGCATGAGCATTGATTATTTGAGACAGAAAAGGAATATCCTAGTAGAAGTGACAAAAGGTCATTTGAAACAGGTGGCTGGATTTGAGGATTGATCTAGGGTTAATGATACAGAAGTAAGAATATTCCTTATAGAGGTTATTTTTGAAGTTCTAGCAGCAGACAGAATTCTTGAAGGAGAGAAATATAGAAAAAAGGGCTACAGATAGAAAGGATGGTGATAAAGAGGAGAGGCAACTGAGGAGATACAGATGTGGTCTAGAAGGGTTGTGATATTAGAGGGCAAGTGAAGAACATTTCAAGATGTTCTTCAATAATATCAAGCAGCAGAATGTTAAGGAGAAGAAGTTATAAAACTGAAACTAACACCTAGGGTGGCCATCAAGAGTGCACTTGCAGTCTAGGGATAGAGAAGAGGGATGTAGATCATTTACAATGAGACTGAACAATACAGAAAAGGAGGTTTTGAGCATAGATATTGGAGAAAGCTGGTTCTGAAGAGAAGGAACGGGATTGATTGAAGTGAGCATAACATTAGTTTCTATTTTCTGGTGGTTGTTTACCACCTTTGAATATTTTATGGCCATCTGTTGATTCTTCAGGCTGACAACTTTCTTTTTACTGATTTAAATAATGGTTCTGGAGGTGAATTTTCAAACTTTCTTTGTTTTTAAAAGATTTTATTTCTTTATTTGACAGAGAGAGATCACAAGTTGGCAGAGAGGCAGGCAGAGAGGTGAGGGAAGCAGGCTCCCCGCTGAGCAGAGAGCCCAATGTGGGGCTCAATCCCAGGACCCAGGGATCATGATCTGTGCCTAAGGCAGAGGTTTTGACCCACTGAGCCACCCAGGCGCCCCCATCAAACTTTCTTAATTCAAGAAATTTTATAATAGTGCATGTATAATGAATTTGTATAATAATACCTGTATTAATTGTATGTGATTGTACATGGAATGCTTGTTTTTTGTTATTGTCTGCAGTGATGGTTTCATTTGGAGATGTATTTCCTTATTTGTTCCATAACAATGGGAGTATAGTCTTATCCTTTGCTATTGGTGTATATTCTTATCCTTTGCTAATGGTGCCTCAACATTAACAATAGCAACAAAACTGGAAAAACAACATTTCAGGGTTTTTTTTTTGTTTTTTGG
The DNA here is from genome assembly GCF_011764305.1 of Mustela putorius furo. Classification (NCBI taxonomy): domain Eukaryota; kingdom Metazoa; phylum Chordata; class Mammalia; order Carnivora; family Mustelidae; genus Mustela; species Mustela putorius. The sequence goes on along the minus strand of NW_025421402.1, from coordinate 15,596,590 downwards.
TTTTTGGTTTTTTGGGTTTTTTTGCATAAAGCCCTTACCACTTTGAGCAATAAAAAAAGTAAATGAGTAAGCTGTTTCGATACTCTGTTCTAGACTCACCATATTTTGAAGTTCTAGATTTTTATGGTTTCTTTTTAAATTTGTTTTTGAATATAATGTTTTTCTCAGCGTCACACTGAAGTAAATAGAAATCAGATAATTAACCTGATCCCTTCATGCACACCTTTATTTTTTATCTGAATTCTTGATGTGAATGATGAAAGGCCATTACCTAAGCATTTGCCAAAAGGACACAGACTTTTTTTTTCCTACTACACTGAGAATTTGTTTTTTACATATGCAAATCTATTAAAAATGTTGTTAAATGTTCAGTCTTTAAGATTTGTTGTTTTCAAAGGAAGATTCTTAGTTTTATATCATCCCAGATATTATTTCTAAAGAAGAATGCAGTAGTTATCTTTAATTCTTTTAACCTGTGGATAGATATCTCTATTTAAAGCCATCTATCTTAATTATTATACTTAGCACAGACCCTTTCTCAGTGCTACTCAACCTTTCCATTGCTGAGGTTGCTTAATCCCTTAATGTCAGGGAGGCACAAGTCAGGGCCTGGTTTGGCTCAGATCTCAAGCTTCTGCATGGCTTCCCACAGGTGTTATTTCTCCTTTAAATGTTTCGAAGAATTCACAGTTAAGGCATCTGATCTTGGATATTCTTTGTGTGTAATTTTTTTTTATTACTAATTTATTCCCTTTGCTTATTAAAACTCTATTCAGATTGCTATTTCTTCTTGAGTCAGTTTCCATAGTTTGTACCTTTGTAGGAATTTGTTCATTTTATCTAGGTTATCTAATTGTTAGGATAGTTGTTTATAGGATTACCTTATAATCTTTTCATGTCTGTGAGATCAGTTGTAAAGTTCCTTTTTTCATTTCTCATTTTAGTAATTTGACTCTTCCTCTCCTTTTTTTCTTGGTCAATCTAGCTAAATGTCAGATTTGCTAAGCATTTTATAGAATAAACTTTTAATTTGTTGGTTTTCCCTATCGTTTTTCTATTTTCTATTTCATTTATGTCTACTTTAGTCTTTATAATTTCCTTCTTTCTACTTACTTTGAGTGGAGATTCCTCTCCCCCCATGCCCCCACCCAGTTTATTAAGGTAGAATATTAGGTCATTGATTTGATTTCTTTCTTCTTTAATATAGATATTTCCAGCTATATTTCTCTTTAAGCATCACTTTACCTGAAGCTCATCAAGTATGATATGTTGTGTGCTTATTTTTATTTGTCTTAAATTATTTTCTAGTTTTTTGGTGTGTGATTCTTTTCCTGACCCAGTGGTTATTGAGAATGTATTTGGTTATGGTTTATGTGGCTTATCTCTCTTCTACCTTTTAACTTTCAACCTTTTTGTTTCTTTGAGTTTATCCCTCAAAGAAAGCACATAGTTGGATCATAATTGTATTTTTTTGCTCTCATTCTCCCAATATCTACTTTTTTGGGAGATATCTACACCATTTACATCTAAGGTAAGTATTGTAATGGTAGTTGAAATGTCACTTTGACTTTGGCTATGTTTCCAGGAAGAAGGTCGAAGAGGTTGCTATCTGTGTTGTCCTCATGGATTTTGAAGGATTCCTGTCTCACATTGAAGTCTTTCATCCATTTGGAGTCTAATTTTGTGTGTGGTATAAGGAAATGGTCTAGTTTCATTCTTTCATTCTTCTGCATGTGGCGGTCCAATTTTCCCAACACCATTTGTTGAAGAGGCTGACTTTATTCCACTGGACATTCTTTCCTGCTCTGTCAAAGATTAGTTGACCATAGAGTTGAGGGTCCATTTCTGGGCTCTCTATTCTGTTCCATTGATCTATGTGTCTGTTTTTGTGCCAGTACCATACTGTCTTGATGATCACAGCTTCGTAATGAGCTTGAAGTCTGGAATTGTCATCCTGTTAGCTTTGGTTTTCTTTTTCAACATTCCTTGGATATTTGGGGTCTTTTCTAGTTCCATATAAATTTTAGGATTATTTGTTTCATTCCTTTTATAAAAGTTGATGGTATTTTGATGGGGATTGCTTTGAATGTGTAGATTGTTCTAGGTGGCATAGACACTTTCACAATATTTGTTCTTCCAATCTATGAGCATGGAACGTTTTTCCATTTCACTTTTCCATTTCCATTTTTCCACTTTTCCATTGCCATTTCCATACTCCACAAAGAAATAGGAGTATTCTATAGTTTCCTGAATACAGATTCTTTGCCTCTTTGGTTAGATTTATTCCTAGGTATCTTATGGGTTTTGGTGCATTTGTAAATGGGATCAACTGCTTAATTTCTCTTTCTTCTATCTTGTTGTTGTTGTATAGAGATGCAACTGCTTTCTATGCATTGATTTTATATCCTGACACTTTACTGAATTCCTGTATGAATTCTAGCAATTTTGGAGTGGAGTCTTTCGGGTTTTCCACATAAAGTATCATATCATCTGCAAAGAGTGAGAGTTTGACTTCTTTGCTGATTCAGATGTCTTTTATTTCTTTTTGTTGTCTGATTGCTGAGGCTAGGACTTCTACTATGTTGAATATCAGTGATGATAGTGGACATCCCAACCATGTTCCTGATCTGAGGAGAAAAGCTCTCAATTTTTCTCCATTCAGAATGATATTTGCTGCAGGCTTCTCATAGATGGGTTTTATGGTATTGAGGTATGTATCCTCTATCCCTACACTGGGAAGAGTTCTGCTCAAGAAAGGATGCTGTATTTTGTCATTTAGTTTTTCTGCATCTATCGAAAGTATCCTACGGTTCTTATTCTTTCTTTTATTAATGTATTGTATCACATTTATTTGCAGTTGTTGAACCAAACTTGAAGCCCAGGAATAAACCCCACTTGGTTGGGGTGAATAATCTTTTTAATGTACTCTTGAGTCCTATGGGCTAGTATTTTGCTGAATATTTTTGTACCTATGTTCATCAGGGGTATTGTTCTGTAATTCTCCTTTGTGATGGGGTCTTTGTCTGGTTTTGGTATCAAGGTAATGCTGGCCTCATCAAATAAGTTTGGAAGTTTTTCTTTCTATTTTTTGGAACAGTTTCAGGGGAATAAGTATTAATTCCTCTTTAAATGTTTGGTAGAATTCCTCTAAGAAGCCATCTGGCCCTGGGATCTTGTTTATTTTGATGACAGCTTCAATTTTCTTACTGGTTATGGATCTGTTCAGGTTTTCTATTTCTTCCTAGTTCCATTTTGGAGTTTATATGTCTCCAGGAATGTATCCATTTCTTCCAGATTATCTAATTTGCTGGCGTATAATTGCTCAATATATGTTCTTATAATTGTTTGTATTTCTTTGGTGTTGGTTGTGATCTCTCCTCTTTCATTCATGATTTTATTAATTTGGGTCCTTCCTCTTTTCTTTTTGATAGCTCTGGCCAGGGGGTTATCAATCTTATTAATTCTTTCAAAGAACAATCTCCCAGTGTCCTTGATCTGTTCTATTGTTCTTTTGGTTTCTATTTCATTGATTTCTACTCTGATCTTGATTATTTCTCTTCTTTCTTGCTGGGTTTAGGCTTTCTTTGTTATTCTTTCTCCAGCTCCTTTTGGAATAGTGTCAGGTTGTGTATTGGAGACATTCTTGTTTCTTGAGAATACAATTGTTTCTTGCTATATACTTTTTTCTCAGGACCATCTTTGCTGTGTTCCAAAGATTTTGAATAGTTGTGTTTTCATTATCATTTGTTTCCATGAATTTTTTTCAATTCTTCTTTAATTTCCTGGTTGACCCATTCATTCTTTAGTAGGGTACTCTTTAGCCTCCTTGTATTTGGGTTCTTTCCCAAATTTCCTCTGTAATTGAATTCTAGCTTCAGAGCATTATGGTCTGAAAATGTGCAGGGAATGATCCCAATCTTGTGGTACCAGTTGAGACTAAATTTGTGACCCAGGATTTGATCTATTCTGGAGACTATTTCATGTGCACTAGAGAAGATTGTGTATTCTGTTGCTTTTGGATGGAATGTTTTGAATATATTTGTGATGTTCATCTGGTCCAGTGTCTCATTTAAAGCCTTTATTTCCTTGTTGATCTTTTGCTTAGATGACCTGTCCATTTCAGTGAGGGGAGTGTTAAAATCTCCTCCTATTATCTTATTATTATTGATGTGTTTCTTTGATTTTGTTATTAATTCATTTATAGAGTTGGCTGCGTCCATGTTAGGGGTGTAGATATTTAAAATTGCTAGATCGTCTTGTTGGACAGACCCTTTAAATATGATATAGTGTCCTTCCTCATCTCTTATTATAGTCTTAGACTTAAAATATAATTTATCTGATATAAGGATTGCCACCCCCGATTTCTTTTGATGTCCATTAACATGGTAGGTGGTTTTCTACACTCTCACTTTCAATCTGGAGGTGACTTTGGGTCTAAAATGAGTCTCTTGCAGACAGCATATCAGAGTCCTGTGTGTTTTGTGTTTGTCTGTTTGTTTGTTTTTAATCCAATATGGCACCCTATGTCTTTTGATTGGGGCATTTAGCCCATTTACATTTAGGGTAACTATCGAAAGGGTAATTATCGAAAGATATGAATTTAGTGCCATTGAATTGCCTGTGAGGTGACTATCACTATTCTTTCTGGTCTGTTACTTCTAGGCCCTTTCTTTGTTTAGAGTACCCCTTTGAATATTTCCTGTAATGCTGGTTTGGTGTTTACAAATTCTTTTAGTTTTTGTGTGTCCTTGAAACTTTTTATTTCTCATTCATTTTCAGTGATAGCCTAGATGGATATAGTATTCTTGGCTGCATATTTTTTCTTGCTCAGTGCTCTGAATATATCACTCCAGTCCTTTCTGGCCTGTTAGGACTCTGTGGATAGGTCTGTTACCAATCTAATATTTCTGCCATTATATGTTACAGACCTCTTGTCCTGAGCTGCTTTCAGGATTTTCTCTTTGTCTCTGAGACTTGTAAGTTTTAATATTAGATGACAGAGTGTTGACCTATTTTTGTTGGTTTTGAGGGAGGTTCTCTGTGCTTTTTGGGATTTTAATGCCTGTTTCATTCCCCAAAGTAGGGAAGCTCTCCACTGTAATTTACTCCAATATGCTTTTTGCACCCCCCCACCTTCTTTTTCTTCTGGGATCCAATTATTCTAATATTATAGTGACTTTCCTGAGTGAATTATATAAAGTCTGTATTGTTGTCACATGTGGTACTGAAATCTCTGTACAATTAACTTAGTGCTCAACTAAGTAATTGAAGAGAGAATTTCTTAAATTTCTAGAATAAGTAAGTTTTTCATTCTTTGCTGAAAGCTCTATATTTGTGTTGTGGTGTGACTCCAACATATAAGTGGGTAAGCTGTCTTCTTGAGGTAACATTCTCTGCTTGTGCAGAACTGGGAGGTCAAGCAGAGGTGAGAGTTTAGATCCTTTTCAGGTCTCTCTTGGACATGCACATAGCCCTTTGTATGTCCATGGGCTTCTAGATTTCTGGTAATATTTAAGAGCTTTGTAAAGCCCCCTATGAGCATTCCATACTTCAGCTCTTCTATTTAACCTTTTTGATTTGTTCATTGTTTCCCCATCTATTATCCCTGCCTCAGGCAACTGCAATGTTAAACAGTTGCCACTGATTGTTTTCCACAAATATCCCTAAAGAAAACACTTTCCACTGGATAAGCTCTGATTATGTCAGGTCTTGCTCATGGGGTTTTCTAAGATATAGCTAGACAGATTAATTAGTGAGTTTCCTGAGTTTGAGGTTTTGTAAGATCTCTAGTCTCATTCTGATTTCTCCTATAGCTGTGAAGCTGTTGCTTTTCACTGTTACTATGAATGTTTATTTTCAAGGTTACCACTGAATGGCAGAGAGGAGGATGGGTATAGAGAAAGTAAAAATGCCACTGAAGCATGTTATTCTTAGTGATAATCAGACATTAAAAAAAAAAAAAAAAGTCTCCCAGCTTTGTCCAAAACTTTGGTTAATGTATTTCCAGGGACGTTTATCTGGCACTCTTTGGTAGTGTTTTCATTGATTTTATGCCAGAGAGAATTGTCAGTTATTCTTACTCTGCCTAATGACATTCTGTGATTTCTTTCATCATTGTCTTGTATTTTTTCCTGTATACACTGCCATGTTTTAATTTATAACTTCATGTTTTCATGTTTTGTGGCTAATATAAATGGTACTTTAAAAAATGTATTTTCAGTGTTTTATCACTAATATATAAGAATTGAATTGATTTTCATATATTTAACTTGTTTCATGTACAATCATTAAATTCTCTTATTACTTCTTGTAGCTTTTATGTAGATTCACTGGGATCCTCCAAGTAGACACTCATGTTATTCATGAATAGAGGCAGTTTTATTTCTTCCTTTCCCATTTGTTTGACATTTATTTTAGGCTTTTTGAAAACCTGTGTTTACCCAGATTTATATATTAGATTATTTACTCACAGTTTTCTCATTTAACTAATTTTGCTGTGCTACCTGTTGTAATGGGGATATACGACTTTTTTCCAGTCATTATCTGTTTTCTGAATAGACAACTATGAGAAATTTCTGGCATGAGTCATATCTATTTCCATGGTTTATTTATATTACTTAGACCTATTTTTGCATATGAATATTTTTTCAAAGAAGAATCTTTTTATATAATAATTATTCCAATGATTGTCTATTGTTAACAAATTAGCAACTAGCAAAAAAATGAGTAAAATCCATTTTTATGACTGCATCCTTAAAACATTTTATGATATATTCCCCATAAATCAAAATTATTAGTCTCTTATATGGAATGGATGATTTACATTAGTGCTAGGTCTTTAGAGAACTTTTTCAAACTTTCTTGTTATGAAAATTTCTTCAAATATGAATTTCTGCAATAGAGGATGTGATTGTTCTATGTTCAGACTCCGAAACTTAAAACTAAAATGATTTTTAAAGATAATAAAACAAGTCCCTATATTTTATAAATGATAAAATATATTTCATTATTCTTCTGCAACAGAGCTTCCCTTTAACTATTATTAAAATATAGGAAGTGAATTCTAAGTTATCAACATTGAAATGTTTACCTCCACTTCTACACCTTGGCCTGAGTACAATTATTTTTTACTTGGATTACTGTAATAGCTTAACTTGTCTCACTACTTTTACTTCTCACTACTTCTATTCTCAACACTTTTGAATAAACCTGAGATCATGTCACTCCTCTACTGTAAACCCTCGAGTGACTTCCTATTTCATTTAGAATAAAAATCAAAGTCTTTACAATATGTTTGAAAGGCTTTAAATGATTGGAATCCCATTATCCCAGCATTTACTTGTCTGACCTTATCTTCCAATAGCCTCCCCTCTATTATTCTGCTCCAGGAAGCTAGCTCCTTGCAGTTCTTCTCACTTGCCAAGCATATTGCCTTAGGGATCTGTGCACTCATTGACTTCTGTCTGGAATATTTTGCCCCTAGTTATATGCATGATTTATTCCCATTCCCCTGTCAATACCACATTGAATCAATACACTCAATGAAACCTCTCTTGAACATAACATCCAAATTAAAAGTCCAGTCTATGATTTCCAAACTGGTCTAATTTTCCCAATTTTCATAGCATTTGTCATGTTCTAGGATACTATATTAATTCCTCATTTACTATGTTCATCTAGCTGCTTGAATGCAAGCTCCATGAAAAGAAGTTTTTTGTTTGTTTTGTGCCTATTTCATTAACTACTATATCTTTGGAATCCATGAAAGTGCCTGGCACTTAATAAGTTCTCAATAAATACTTGTTGAATGGATTAATGTATAAAAGAATATAACCACCTTGAAAATTTAGTCATGATACTGGCTTTGACAAATCAAAGCATTCATAATTTTTGCTTTCAGTTGTATTAGACCTTTCAAAATTACACATAATTATTTTTCTTTATCTGTATTTTCTGGGTTATTTGAGATAAAATATTTAACAGGTGAAGGTAAAGAAATAAGAGGTAAATCTGGCTTCCTTCATTTAGGAAGACAACATGGCAGAAAGAAATTACCTCAGAAAGAAAATTCATACTGTGAGTAATTTCCTTTGTCCTCCCTATTCCCCAGAAAAAATGCGCAGCACACAGTGACTTAACTATATCTGTTCTTCCCATCTTCCCCCCTTCTCCAAGAAAGGCCTATTCTGCCTTAGGCCATTCCCTGCTTTGCTCAGCTTTAGATTGTGGGTCCAGGTCAATTTATCAAGGTTTCTAGATGACCAATTCACCAATGGATATTTTATCAGATTTTCTTATTTCTTTTAATTATACATTTTAAATTATACATTTTAAAGCAAACTGTGTTAGAAATTTAAAAATTTCTACAAAGTTTTATAGTATTTTTTGTTTTGTCTTCATAACACTGCTTTAAGTAGTAATTAGTTTGCATTTGTTTCAGCTGCTTGTTTCTGGACAGATAGAATAGGGCAACTTTCCTTACAGAAAAGTTAGAGCAGGAGGCTGCATAGTCCATCTTTTTCCTTTGGACCTCAGGTTTTAGGGTGTGTGAAAGCCTGAGATAGAGAGGTAGAGAGCAAAAGCCTATAGATATATATTTTTTGAAAGTATATTGATTGAAAATATCTATGCTTATGAAAGAATATATAAAATGTTCTTGGTTACTTTCTTAAATATCCTTCAACATAAATACACACACACACACACACACGCACATACACATTTACACAAACACATATCTTTTTATGCCAAGTGTCACCCTCTTTGCTCATTCATCCTCTTGCTTCTGAGATCTCAGACTATTCAGTGTGCTAATTCTACTCTGTATGTTTTATTCATCAGATATATCCTTACCCTGTCCTAATTTCTTCCATGTCACCACCAAGAACCTGCAGCAAGGGTAAATCCAATATTCTTTAAAACTCTATCATCAAGACAAAAATAAAAGGTGTATAGCTTAAAAACAAACACATTTGAGGAAATGACTATTTGATAAGTTGGCCACTGCTCTAAACCACTTAACTATTGAATTGGCACAGGAAGGTTGCCACATCCCTTTTTTGCGTTCCCATGATCCAAACTCTAGCGAGGATTTTGCCATTTTAATAAAATTTTTCTCATTATTATAAGCATATAAGAAAAAAAAACCTTAGAGGTATTAGTTTTCTTAGGTTTTTCTGTTCCCACTCTCTTGGGATTATCTGTTATTAAATCCTAAATAAATATTTGCTAAATGAATCAATAAAATAATATTAAGCGGTTTAAGGTTGATATCTACCTACACATTGAAAGTTCACCTAATTCAATGAAGAGTGGGCTTTGAATCTGGCTTGTCTTAGAAGAATTCTCAGGAGATCATGGAATTTGAGACTGAGCTAGAATGCCATTGATATATGTGAATAACTCAGAATTTATGAGTAGGAGGTTTTCAATTTATCTTCATTTCCTGGAGATTTTCTAGACCAGGCATTAATCTAAGTTTGGAGATGACCCAAAGTGATACTCTGGAGCTTGGAGACAGAGCAGGGGGAATGACAGAACAGGTGGGAGTCTTTCTCTTGGCAATGCAAATGCTCTGGAAATTGCAGTTGAAAGTAGATGACAATCAAATTTAGCACTGATAACATGATAGATTTATAGGTTTATAAACTAGAGAGAAATTTGATTTGGAGAGTTATGGAATGAATAAGTCACAGGGATGAAAAGTAAAGCATAGGGAATAGAATCAATGGTATTGTAATGCATTTTATGGTGACAGATGGGAGCTACACTTGTGGTGAATACTGTATAACATATAGAGTTGTCGAATTATGTTGTACCCTTGAAAGTAATGTAACATTGTTTGCCAACTATACCTCAATTAAAAGAAATACTAAAAAATTTTTTATTTGACCCACAGGTTAGGCCAGTAAATAAGCTAGGCAAATATTCACTTTGACTTAAATTCTGCAGTCTGTGGAGGTAATTATGATTATTAATTATTATGTGGAATAAGGAAATCATATATTGGCCTCTAGGAGTTTGAAAAAGCTATGATATAAATATGATTGGAAATTTTATAGCTTTAAAACAATTTCACTTGAATGTTTGTCAGCCACTGCTTGGAAAATTGTGACTTTTTATATTATGTATATTATATGTCTTCTGCAGGCTTAGAGCAGTTTGTTGGAAGAATGCAAGATTTTCGATTTTACCAAGTGGCACTTACAAACAGGTAAGTGAATGTGGTGTTGTAGAACTCAACAGGTGTAAGAATAATTCCTGAATGTGCTTATGTAAGAGTTGCAAAAGATTATATTATTTTCATCTTTACAGCATTTGACAAATATCACCCAATTAATGTTTATAATGTTTACTTTGGCTTAGCCTATGATTGCTATTCACTAGTGCTACTCCATTGGGTAATTCCTTATAATATGAAATTGATGAAATTCTTTACAAAGGATTTTCTCTAAAGAAACTAGATTTTTTAAAATAAGTTGTATTATAGAACTTGGGGTACATGAAGTAGTTTCTGATACATAAGAAACTGCTCTATCTCCCTTTTAAACTTGCTTTGCTGAATTTATAAGTAATGAGAATTTAGAAAAATAAAAATGATTATTTTGATATATGGGAAAGTCTCAAGAGACTGAGCTATTAGAGACAAAAAGAATGAGTAATTTTTTATATTTTTTTCTATTTCCAGTGAACAAAAATTATATACATTTGGACTAGCGTTAATCAAGTATTTCATCTTAAGAATAGGTGGGAGATCTTTCCTAGGGATTCTTAAAGAAACCTAGATTTTCATTCTCTTCAGAAAAGTTCAAGTGAAATTCTGCTTAGATGTCCTCTGAAGTTTCTTTCTCAAGTAATGATTTGGTTATATGATAGTACATTGTGGTATAGATGAGATGATGCTGTTTATTTCTATTAAGTATCAAAAAGAATGATGTTTATTCATATTTCTTAAAGGAAGATATGGATTAGTGTTATGAATTTCCAAATGACAGGAGTAGCTCTTTTAAGTTTGAGAAGTGTTGCTCCCGAGGTGCTTCTATGGTCAGTGCTATGTCCATTAGAAATATAAACATTCTTTACTAATCTATATAATCGTGAGATATCTGAACAAAGTGTGCTGTAACACTGGAACCCATTATTAGGGAGATTTCCTGGAAGCAGTCTCACTACCTTTGAATCACCTGTGTCTAAAATTCTGGAGAGCAGTGTTGCAATAATCTGGGGGGCTAGTAAAGTTTTTCCTGGGAGTCAAGATGTCACTTTTTGTCCCATTCAAAACCTGGTATCAATTGGAAAATAACAATAAGATTTAAAGAAGAAGGTAGGATTTCATGTGATTTAGTGAATGGGGAAAACTGCCCGATTCCATTCCCCCCAGTGGAATCTGAAGGAAGAAGCCTCATCTCTCTAGTTATACCTGGGTTACTGGTTGGTGTTGGCCTGCCTAAGATGTCTGGAAAGGTATTATGGGAAAGAATGCCTATAAATAGAATAACTAATTCTGACCTAGAACAGCTATATTGCCCTTAATGGAAAAATTAAATATGTCTGCCTGGAATTGGCATTATTCTTTGACTGTTGGCAGCTGCCAGGTGATCCAAAGCCATTGAAGCACTTTAGGGTGCCAAAATCTGTACTGATGAGTCACAGGAAACCACTGACAAATGGTCTTGGCCTCAGTCCCTTTACTTAAAACAGCAGCAGACAAAATGATACTTGCTTTCTTATTTCTTTCCCATGGATGAATTGGAAACAGTATCTATAACCCTTAGGATTTTTAATATATTATCATTCATTTTTGGGGTAAGTCAGTTTAACAACCTAAATGAATGTTACCTTTTTTTTCCCCCCATCACAAATAGGCGCAATAAAATACGATGATACTTAAATAAATGTCTCAATAATCAGACCAGGACTTACCTATGCTTCTCAATGTAAAAAGTTAACACTTAAGAATTTACTGTTTCTGGGGCACCTGTGTGGCTCAGTTGGTTAAGCAGCTGCCTTCTGCTCATGCCATGGTTCCGGGGTCTTGGGATTGAGCCCCACATCGGGCTTCCTGCTCAGTGGAGAGCCTGCTTCTCTCTCTCCCTCTGCCTGCTGCTCTGCTTGCTTGTGCCCTCTCTTTGTTAAATAAATAAATAAAATCTTTAAAAAAAAAAAAAGAATTTACTGTTTCTAATATCCATTTTATGAGTATGTTTGTTTGGCCAGGAATGGATTTGATCTTATGTTCTGTTTAGAAAACAATTAAAATTAAATGGGTAGTAATCAAAGCATTAAAATAGTGATATTCATGTGTAACAACCCTTGGAAGTTCTATTACTGCTGAGCTATTTGTCCTTACAGTCTGCTTCTTACACCTACAGGGAGATTCTGGAGGTTTTTTCTGGAGATCTGCTCAGATTGCATATCCAGTCCCATTGCCGCTGCCCAGGCAGCCACCCTAGGGTCCATCCTTTGGGACAGCGGTACTGCATTCCCAACGACGCAGGAGAGACAACCACTGATAGGGTGTTACGGCTCAATCCTGAAGCCCATCCTCTTTCTTTTGTCAATGATAATGATATTGTTACTTCGTGGGTTTCACAAGTGTTTACAAATATTACCCAGCTTCATCAAGGAGTGACTCTTTCGATAGATTTGGAAAATGGACAGTATCAGGTAATTTGAAATAATGGGGTATATTAATTCCCTGTAATGGCCACAAGCAGTCATCCTAAATTAATGGCTTAAAACAACAGAAATTTATTCACTCACAGTTCTGAAGATCAGAAGTACAAAATGAAAGTATCGGCAGGGCTACTCTCCCTCCAGAGACTCTAGTGCAGAATGCTTCCTTGCTTCTTCCAGGGTCTGGTGACTCCTGGTGTTTCTTGGCTTATGGCCACATAACTCTCATCTCTGCCTCTGTTTGCACGGGCCTTCCTCCTTGTTTCTCTCTGTGTGTCAGTTTTTTCTTCTTCTTCTGTTGTAAGGCCCAGGCTTCATCCAGGATGATTTCATCTTCAGGTCCTTAAGTTAATTACATCTTCAAATACCCTATTTCTCAAGGTCACATTCACAGGTACCAGGAGTTAGTTCTTGAACGTATCTATTTGGAGATGCAATTCAATCTATTACAAGGTGAATCAGGCAATTGAGCATTCCTTCACTAAAGTAGTATATAATAATGTATAAAATAAAAATATCTGAAAGAAAATATGTAGGGCCTACTTTTTAGATATTTTATGAAATCATATGAAATACTGAAAATAATTCTTTTTATTTATATTTTATTATATTTTTATATTTATTTTTTACTTATTTATATTTATTGTATTTATATCTATGAGGTGCTTATTCTACGTAATTACTTAAAAAGAACTTATATAACAATTATCTCATGTAAGTAAGGTTCTTTTTCCATGTCTTTCTATCAAACTTAATATTAATTTGCACTTAATTTATAGAATCCTTGGGAAAGGATGCAATTATAGATTGTGTTCCTTTTACTAGAAGGCTATGAAGTCTCTGGCTGTTCAATAAATATTTGATAATTATCCTTATGAGGAAGTAAGCTATGATTTTTGAAACTAACAATTCTCTCGTTTGATTTATACTGATGGGTCAAATTTAAAACTTAAAGACAATGATTAACTTATCCATTTCAGGTGTTTTATATTATCATTCAATTCCTTAGTCCACAACCAACAGCAGTAAGGATTCAGAGGAAGAAGGAGGACAACCTAGATTGGGAGGACTGGCAATTTTTTGCTAGAAATTGCAGAGATTTTGGCATGGAAAATAACGGAAAATTGGAAAACCCTGATTCTGTCAACTGTCTTCAGCTTTCCACGTATGAATATTTAACAAATAATTATATTTGAAGGAGTTCATTGTAATAGACTACTGGGTTAAGAAGAAGCAAAGGTAGACTAACTCATGAGGCTGGTAGAGACTTCTCTCCACCCCTAACCTTCTTGAGGCAGATTCTTTGAAGAGTCCCCCCAACTTGAGTTTTAAACTGCATTGAAATTCTCATGGGAGGGCCGGGGTGGCTTCGTCGGTTGAACAACAGCTCATGACCTGAGCTGAAACCAAGAGTTTGAAACCAAACTCTTGGTTTCAGCTCAGGTCATGAGCTCAGGGTTGTAAGATTAAGCCCCATATCGGGCTTTGCACTCAGCATGGAGTCTGCTTGGAATTCTTTCCTGCTCCCTCTGCCTAGCTGTTTGCTCCTCTCCCTGCTCCCTTATTCTCTCTCTCTCTAAAATAAATAAATAAAATCTTAATTAAAAAATTGGGTTCTCTTAAAAGACTTGACAGTATCTTTTGTTTATAGTCTCATTTGGACTTTATAATCTGATTTTTCAATTGTTTTAGCAAGTTATCTATATTAATAGAATTTTATTATGCCCTCTAGAAAATGTTTTACTATGTTTTTCTGTGATGCTTTTATGTTTGCACATGAAATATCTGAGATATGTATGTTTCCCAGAATGAAGAATTTAAGCTGTTACAAATATTGTGTAGTAATGTCTCAAAGTTATGATGTTTTGTTAAAAATATGAATAGCTTTTAATGGCTTCAAATTTTTTTCACCAACAGTTTTACTCCATATTCCCATGGTAACATCACATTTAGCATTCTATCACCTGGACCAAATCATCGACCTGGCTACAATGACTTTTATAATACCCCATCTCTTCAAGAGTTTGTAAAAGCCACACAAATAAGACTTCATTTTCATGGACAGTACTATACAACTGAGACTCCGATCAGCCTCAGACACAGATACTATGCAGTCAATGAAATCACCATCACTGGGAGGTAATGTTAATTACAATACTTTGATGGCAGGGTCCTTTTCTCTATGAGTTTTGTTTTCAACTAGATTTTTGTCATACTTATTTAAAAATACATTAAGATTTAGATCAAGCCAAATTACAAACTTCACATTTTGAAATGGTTTCCTACTCTAAGATTTTTTGGAAAGATTTGTATGTAGTTCTTTTCTGTATGTAAGACCACACGGTTATGGAAGCAATTTTCAAAAGCTAAAATTGTGTTTAGAAGGTCTGATACACTGAATCGGGCTTAGAAATAATTTACCAAATATTTTGCTAGTTTTTTTCTGGAATATAATTTTCAAGTGTTCTTGAAATCAGAGAGCAGGAGCTAGATTTCAAGTTACAACTATATTACCAGCCACTTTGTAAGTACAGGGCTTGATCTCTCTGAGTTTATAGTTCACAAGTTTATGGGGAATATTTGTCTTCCTAGGAAGAAAAACTAATATTCCCTAAATAATTTATAAACATCTGACTATATTTGAGAACATGGCTCACAATATATCAAAACACGGATAACTGGAGATACTCACTGGAAATGGCACATACAGGTTATAGTTAGAATCAAATTGTGCTAGAAGAGTGATGTGCACTGTAAATAAAGTACATCTTCAGAAACAGACCAAAATACCAAACTATAAGTATTGTTTGTTTAGTAATACTATAAGATAAATAATAGTACTATTAAATATTCACCATCTAACTTTGGGGGGAAAAAGCAAATAATTGAAATATGTTAATTTTATCCTGCATTCGATTTTAAACTTTCTAGTTCCAATTCTGTCTTTAACAGTTTCAGTAAATGCCTTGGCAAGTTTGCTATGTACTGTCGTAGGTGGAAACAACCCTCAACTCTTTTCCTAGGGAGTCTTAAAAATTACTTTCTCAGAACAATATGGTTTGGATATTGATAACACTTTATTCAATACTTTAGGATTAGTCAACAACCTTCATGAACATCTATATGATAAAAGAGAAACTGAATTTTGTGTTGATTAACATATTTGACTTCCTTGTTGGATCCACACAGTGGATATATTCACAGGTCCTTAAATATATTCATAGTGAGTTGAGTTGGCTTAGGAATTGTCTGATGTTCCTGTTCACAGATGTCAGTGCTATGGTCATGCTGATCAGTGTGACACAACAAGCCGGCCCTATCAGTGCCTCTGCTCTCTAGAAAGCTTCACCCAAGGACTTCACGTGAGTTCTCTGTTTGATACATGGATATATATTTTTTAAAAAGTGGAAATGGGAAAGGGATGATGAATTGGTGAATATAAATTTTAAAAAAATTTATTATCATACGTTAGTCACTATACAGTACATCATTACTTTTTAATGTAATGATTCATGGCTTGCTTATAATACTCAGTGCCCCATGCAATACATGCCCTCCTTAATACCCATCACTGGGCTAACCCATTCTCCCACCTCCTCCCCTCTAAAACCCTCAGTTTGCTTCCTGGATTCCATAGTCTTTCATGGTTATCTCATCCTCTGATTTCCACCCCCCTTCATTTTTCCCTTCCTTCTCCTAATATCCTCCACGCTATTCCTTTTATTCCACAAATAAGTGAAACAATATGATAATTGTCTTTCTCCGCTTGACTTATTTCACTTAGCATAATCTCCTCCAGTTCCATCCATGGTGATGAAAATGTTGGGTATTCATCCTTTCTGATGGCTGAGTAATATTCCACTGTATGTATGAACCACATCTTCTTTATCTATTCGTCTGTTGAAGGTCATCTTGGCTCTTTCCACAGTTTGGCTATTGTCCACATTGCTGCTATGAACATTGGGGTGTATGTGATCCTTCTTTTCACTACGTCTGTATATTTGGTAAATACCCTGTAGTGCAATTGCTGGGTTATAGGGTAGCTCTATTTTTAACTTTTTGAGGAACCTCCACACTATTTTCCAGAGTGTCTATACCAACTTGCATTCCCACCAAGAGTGTAAGAGGGTTCCCCTTTCTCTACAACCTCGCCAACATTTCTTGTTTCTTGCCTTGTCAATTTTTTCCATTCTAACTGGTGTAAGGTGGTATCTCAGTGTGGTTTTGATTTGAATTTCCCTGATAGTTACTGATATTGAACATTTTTTCATGTGTCTGTTAGCCAATTTTTTTTTTTTTGTCTTCTTTGGAGAAGTGTCTGTTCATGTCTTCTGCCCATTTTTTCAACTTGATTATTTGTTGTTTAGGTGTTGACTTTGAGAAGTTCTTTATAGGTCTTGGATACCAGCCCTTTATCTGTAGTTTCATTTGCAAATATCTTCTAACATTCCATGGATTGTCTCTTTGTTTTGTTGATTGTTTCCTTTGCTGTGAGGAAGCTTTTTATTTTGGTGAAGTCCCAAAAGTTCATTTTTGCTTTTGTTTCTCTTACCTTTGGAGATGTGTCTTGAAAGAAGTTGCTGTGAATGATATTGAAGAGGTTACTGCCTATATTCTTCTCTAGGATTTTGATGGATTCCTGTCTCACATCAAGGTCTTTCATCTATTTAGAGTTTATCTTTCTGTATGATGTCAGAGAGTGGCCCAGTTGCATTTCATTCTTTAAGAAAACTGTCCCATTTACAATAGTAACAAAAGCCATAAGATACCTAGGAATAAACCTAACAAAAGAGGTAAAGGATCTATACTCTAGAAACCATAGAGCACTTATGAAAGAAATTAAAGAAGACACAAAAAGATGGAAAAACATTCCATGCTCATGAATCAGAAGAATTAATGTTAAAATGTTTATACTACCCAGAGCAATCTATACTTCCAATACCATCCCAATCAAAATAGCAATGGCATTTTTCAAAGAGCTGGAATAAATGACGCTAAAATTTGTATGGAATGAGAATAGACCCCAAATCACCAAGGAAATGTTGAAAAAGAAGAACAAAGCTGGGGGCATCATGTTGCCTGATTTTAAGCCATATTACAGAGCTGTGATCACCAAGACAGCATTGTACTAGCACAAAAACAAACACATAGAGCAGTGGAACAGAATAGAGTCCAGATTATGGACCCTCATATCTATGGTCAACTAATTTTTGACAAAGCAGGAAAAAATATCCAATAGAGAAGAAACAGTCTCTTCAATAAATGGTGCTAGGAAAATTGGACAGCTATAAACAGAAGAATGAAACTCGACCATTCTCTTGCACCATAAGTATAAATTTTTAAACTTAATTTTGGTCTACCTTCTGGGTTTGAATAAAAATAAATTGATATGAGCCCAAAATATCAATTATTTTAGGAAATTTTTGGTAGGAAAAAAAAGCCATCAAAAGGATGAAAATGTCGGGGTGCTTGGGTGGCTCAGTGGGTTAAAGCCTCTGCCTTCGGCTCAGGTCATGATCCCAGGGTCCTGGGATTGAGCTCCGCAGCGGGCTTTCTGCTCAGCTGGAAGCCTGCTTCCCTTCCTCCTCTCTCTGCCTGCCTCTCTGCCTGCTTGTGATCTCTGTCAAATAATTAATAAAATCTTTTAAAAAATAAAATAAAATAAAGTGTCATTCTTATTAAAATTTTTTTAAAAAGATGAAAATGTCATTTTTAAAAATAAACTCTATCAGAAAAGTAAAAACTAAGATTAAAACTTGAGGTTTGACTTTACTTTTACTTTTCTTTGTTTTATTAGTGTTTTTGTGTTTTATTAAACAATTTTTAAGGTGTCTGGATAGAATGGCACTAAAAATAAGGGTCTGAATCCTGCATCTAAAAGGTATTTATACAAAGTGTCTATGCAGCAGAAGAGTCTTTTGATGCAGAATTTGCAGCAATTAAGTTGAATTCATTACTGATATCAGTAACTTTATCTATTTGAAAATCTAGTAAAATGATTCAGAAGGTATGTTACTTTTGTTTGTGTAATGATAGTCAGGGGACGTTTTGTGGGTGAAGTAGAGACTTAGTTACATCTTTAAGAAAAAGAAGTAAATGGAAAAGAAATTGAGAGATATTCATTAATAGAAATAGCCAACATCAACATCAGTAACAGCTGATATGAAAGCAAGTATAGCAGCAGTAACAATCATACCAATAATAAAAAATAAATAGTATGGAGTCTTTGGTAAGTGATATTTAAGGCAATTGATATCAATTTGTGGGTAAAAAAGTTAAAGCCCTACTTCATCGTATGTATAGAAGTCCAGGTGACTTAAAGACTTAACTATAAAAGTAATTATAAATCTATTAAAATAAGGATTAAAATTTCTAAACCTAAAGCTAGGTACTTCATAAGCAAAACAAATACAAATAGAAACAAAGAAATATATCAGAGCCATGAAAAAAATTATTGACATATTTTTTCATATACATATTTAAAATTCTTTATAGTGTAAGGACTAATTAATGAATGAACTTGATTGATTCATTCTTATTCAGCCATAATTGTGTGTTTAATTTTTTCCCAACTTGATTGGTTCTTGATTTTAAATTTAAAGTAACATTTATTATATTTTTTCTAGTGTCTTCTTCTTTTGATTCTTTAAGATGCTTATTTCTCCTTCCTTGCAATCTGGGATTTCTTTTATTAACCTCACAATGTAGCACTCTCAGAGATTCCTACTTGTCTCCTAAACTTCGCCTCATATGTGTGTTTAATTAGTCACTTTGCTTTTCTCTGTCATTTGTTTTAAGATCTCATGGAACATCTTGTTTTTTAAAAACCGTCTGTCAAGATTTTAGAAACTCCATTTCTATCTTCTGAGATTCTTAATCTGATCTAATTTGTTTCCAGTGACAACATTAGGGCATTTGGTAGCAAGAATATTATCTACAATTCAGACTTCCTCTAGCACATTTAGGATGTAGTCTTGGCCCTCACTTTCAACTCAGTCTTTGATTTGGTTACAGCTTTCTTTCTTTCTATGTGCTTAAGCCAAAACTTTCATGTTTTAATTCAGATGTTCCTTTGAACTTATTCTCCAGATCATTGCTTTATATTGTTGATCTTTTAATTTATACGTTTAGTCTTCACCACTGGTTGATAATTGCTTGAAAGAAGGAATCTTTTACATATTTTTGGATTTCTAACATCTAGAGGCTTTGAATTTGGTTTGATTAGAGTATCATGAGAAAAAAAATCTTTTTAAAAAGCATTGATTTTAGTGTGTTTGATTGTATGGCTTATCATATTGTCCCAGAAAGGAAATTAATTGGATGAACTTGATTGATTCACTCTTTATTCAGCCATAATTGTGCATTTAAGTTTTTGCCAGTTTGATTTGTTCTTGATTTTACAGTTAAAGTGACATTTTATTTTTCCTAACATCTCCTTTTGATTCTTTAAAATAGACATTTCCCTTTCCTTGCAATCAGTAATATCTTTTTTTTTTTTTGGGGGTCTGAATTATTTTATTTTTTTATTTTTTATAAACAGTAATATCTTTTATTAACCTCACGCCTCCTCCCCAAACTCACCAAGAGCTCAGTTAAAACACACTCAGGGATGAATTTAGTGAGGAACCTTGATCTGAATTTATGTAATATATGCAAATAAAGACTGGGTAATGCTTTCCGATGATATGTTGTTTCCCGAGCTTCTCTTGCTTTGTTTAGACTGGTTAATTCTCATCTCTTCAACCCCTCCATCTTCCTTTTCCTTTTGCTAGCCCATCCCCTTTTCCCCCCTTGCTCTCTCTTTAATTGCTCACAGTTGAGTGATTGATATTTTATGATTCTTGGATGATTTCATGCTTCCCCTTAAAAATAGAGCCATTAAATGAATCAAGGCTCATGATTGGTTTCAGAATTCAAGTTGGGATTTTCAGACTTGGTCTCAGGTGGTGACTGTTGGATTATGAACTAGCGAAATAATTAACTATAATTTAGGTTGAGAATACATTTTAATGCTTCTTATTTAGATATTACGTGTCTTTTAGAAACAAAGGTAAAAAGTTGACTTTTTTTGTTATTTTCTTCCTTGACATATTTTGATAATTTGTGAATTTAGCCATAAATATAAAAGCAACATATATATATATCATTCACTTACCAAAGTTTGGCAAATGTAGCTGAAGGGACAAATTCAATAGACTGTTGAATGATTTCTCAGTGCTATGATATTTTCAATAATGTGTTGAAAATGAGAAATGATTTTATAAGGCATTCAAAATATGCCATTCTCTTATTGTTATCATTCAAAGTATTTTAATACTTGTGGGACTTACATATCTGAAAAAGGTATCTTATAATAATTTCAAAATATATTTATTCAAATGCTTTTCACATTGTTCTACTTTTTAAAATAATAAGTTTTAGTAGAAGTCATCCATTTCCTATTGGAATCAGTGTTCTTTTTAAAGATCTGGACATAATCCAAAAAAGAATGTCTTCAATTTTACAGTATTATGCTAACCATTAATAATATTACTCAATAAACAGGGCTTCTGTGAATTATATTACAGCCATTTGGCAAACAGATGAAAACGTAAGCCTTGAGAATATGCCAGTTCTTGTCAATTGGCAGTCCTATAAGAAAGTGTTTTTAGAGGAAGTGAAAATGAATGAAGTTGGAGAAAGGAGTAGAATGGCAGATTCAGAAGCAAGTTCTGACATCTAACCATTCCAGGGAATTTTCTATGTAAAGCATTTAGTTGTTTATAAAGTTATTGTCACAATTGGTGGTCCACAGGTGGGAATGATGTTTAAATAATTTGTTACTTAATTTCTGGAAAGAATTTTCCCTTTTCCTCCTCCTCCTGTTCCTCCTCCTCTGCTGCATTTCTGGCTTCTATTAATCAGAAAATAATCCAACACTATGTCTTTGTTTCCCCATGACAGCCTAACTCCAGGTAACAATTACCCTCTTTGGAGCAGTATCATTCTTTTGTTTGCTACCATATTCACTATCATCTGTGGCCTTATATTTGGGTGACCTCACTTATGTTAATACCTCATCGTCTTAATAAGTTAAGACTTTCACTAGTAGTGAGAATACATGATTAATTATTCTGGGAATAGCAAGATTGACTAATTCATAACTCCATTGGTATATCCCATTTCCTTTGTCCACTCACAAAATTAAAAACAAACAAAACAAACTCTTAAGAAAAACTATTACTGAAGACATCTCTGATCTTGTTAAACTTCAAGCCAACTGACTTTATTCTTAAATATTTCATTGTATTATGTGAAACCTGAAACATCTACCTTGGAGAGGCTCAGTGATTCTCCTCAGCACTACTGTATGGAACTCTGACATATTTTGGTGGTTGTATTGGCAGTTGTAAGGATTTGAGTTCAATGTATGTTACATACCATAAGTGATAATTGCACATTTCATTAATAGGGAATAATTTTAGAGTATTTGTGACATTTCTCCTATAGAAATGACTGAAACAGTGAAGAGTTTACTAGTTCCATTTTAGGATTAATCTAGAGCAAAACAAATCCCAAAAGATTATACTGTTCAGTAACTTTCAAGCAGAATTGAATGTTTCAAAGGAAAATTCAGGATTACAGGCCATTTAACTCTTTGTGAATCATTTAATAAGAAACACATATTCTCTTTCAATGGTTAATTTTTGGATAACAAATAATCACTCTTACTTATACATGTATTTTAAATTTTAAGTGAATTTTTTAAAATTTTGAGATAATTGAAATTCATATACAGTTGTGTGACACAATACAGAGATTTCTTGTACCTTTTATTCAATTTGAACCATGGTAACATCTGGTAAAACTAGTGATTGTTCTCTTTAAGCAACTATCCTGAAATGATTTGCGTATGATAAAATGTACCCATTTAAAAAGATATAGTTTGATGAGTATTAACAAATGTATACTCTTGTGTGATCACCTCCATATTCAAGACCAGAATATTTTTGTCTCTCCAAATATTCTCTCATTCTCCTCTGCAGTCAGTGTCTCCCCCCACCCCAACCTTCAATCCTGGGAAACCACCATTCTTCCTTCTGTCACTATAGATTGGCTTTGCATGTTCTAAAATTTCATATCATGGAGTTATTCAACGTGCATTCTTTTGGTACATAAATTTCTAAAATGCCCCCCTACCCCACTGCTAGTCTTCTCACTTTTTTTAAAAAGATCATTTCCTAACTACTTATGCTATTAGCTTTATTTCAATAGTGTATCTCTGGTTTACCTGCTCAAGAATTCCATTATAACTATAAAAAAGTATGCTTCAGGTCTTAGATACAGAATGCAACTTAGGGATTGGAATCTTAGGTATGTAAAATTTATGTCATCTAACACGGTTACTTAGAGTATACCCATTACTCCTCCTCTTCTCTTTACCTGGGCTAAGAATTCAAGTGTAGGTAGAATTTAGCTTTGAGGAGTGTGTTATCAGTTGAAACTTGCATCTTTATGATTTTTCATTTTCTTTAAATAGTTATGTTCATCTTTCAGGGACCCTTGGCTAAGAGTGATGCAATCATCAGTGCCTCCGCCAAGCACTGGTACTTTGTTGGCTACTTAACTATTCTTTCATCATTTTGTGACATCATTACCTGCAAGGGTGGCCAAGTGTTCACAGAGCAATTTATTAGTAACCATGAATACTTCTCTTATTCTTTGGCTCTGATTTGTGACCCTTTTATAGCATTAATCATGGCTTTTATGAATTAACTACAATCAAGCTATCAGTATGCATTTTTGTTAGTATCATAAATAGCAGATCCAGCTTAAAACATTTTATATAAAAGGCCTTCCTACCATTCAATAATTTGAATGGTGCCAACATCACACTCTACAATGCTTATTATGTAAATGAATATTTCCTGTTATTTTAGAAAGTGTGTTCTTTTAGAGCACTAAAGTCCAAAAGTATGAGTCATCATGACTAACTTAAGTCATATTTTCATTATACATCAAGCTTTCCCAGTAATGTTTTTTATTTGCTCACAGAAAGATGTTACTCTAAATGAATTTCACTTTATACTCTAATCTTGTAAATCCTAATGAATTAATTTTTTATGTAACTAGCCTTCAGATAGTTCATATCATAGAATCTCTATTAGATGTACGCTTAGTGAGTCAAGGCCCCAAATTCCATTTCCTATCTGGCACACGGTGATATTATTATTTTTAATCTTTGTACTAGTTATTCCATGTTCATAGACAGGAAGACTCAATATTGTCAAGATGTCTGGTCTTCCCACCTTTATCTATAGCTTCAGTGTAATCCTGATCAAATTCAAAAAGTTATTTTGTGGATGGGGCACCTGGGTGGCTGAGTGGGTTAAAGCTTCTGCCTTCGGCTCAGGTCATGATCCCGGGGTCCTGGGATCAAGCCCCGCATCGGGCTCTCTGTTCAGCAGGGAGCCTGCTTCCTTTCCTCTCTCTCTGCCTGCCTCTCTGCCTACCTGTGATTTCCGTCTGTCAAAATAAATAAAATCTTTAAAAAAAAAGTTATTTTGTGGATATCAACACATTACTTCTTTTTTTAAAATTAAGTTCAATTATCTGACATATAGTACATCATTAGTTTTTGATGAAGTGTTCAATGATTTATTAGTTGCATGTAACACCCAGTGCTCATCGAGTCACGTGCCCTCCTTAAAACCTATCACCTGGCTACAACCCCATCTCTCCACCCCCTCCCTTCTGTAACCCTCAGTTTGTTTCCTGAAGTCCAGAGTCTCTCATGGTTTGTCTCCCTCTCTTATTTCTTCCCATTCAGTTTTCCCTTCCTGCCCCAATGGTCCTCTGCACTATTCCTTATGTTCCACATATGAGTGAAACCATATGGCAATTGTCTTTTTCTGCCTGACTTATTTCACTTAGCATAATTCCCTCCAGTTCCCTCCATGGTGATGAAAATGGTAGGAATTCATCTTTCTGATGGCCGCGTAATATTCCATGGTATAAATGGACCACATCTTCTTTTTACATTAATTGGTTGAAGGACATCTCAGCTCCTTCCTCAGTTTGGCTCTTGTGGACATTGCTGCTATGAACATTGGGGTGCATGTGGTCCTTCTTTTCACTACATCTGTATCTTTGGAATAAATTCACAGTAGTGAAATTGCTGGGTTGTAGGGTAGCTCTATTTTTAATGTCTTAAGGAACCTCCTTATCACTGTTTTCCAGAGTGGCTGTACCAGCTTGAATTCTCACCAACAGTATAAGAGGATTCCCCTTTCTCCACATCCTTGCCAACCTTTGTTTTTCCCCATCTTATTAATTTTTTTTTCCATTCTAACTGGTATAGGGTGGGATCTCATTGTGGTTTTGATTTGTATTTCCCTGATGGCTAGTGACATGGAACATTTTTTCATGTATCTGTTTGCCATTTGTATATCTTCTTTGGAGAAGTTTTTGTTATGTCTTCTGCCCATTTCTTGACTGGATTATTTGTTTTTCTTGGTATTGAGTTTGAGATGTTCTGTATAGATCTTGGATATGAGCCCTTTATCTATAGTGTCATTTGCAAATATCTTCTCCCATTCTGTGGGTTACCTTTTAGTTTTGTTGATTGTTTCCCTTGTTGTGCAGAAGGCTTTTTATTTTGGTGAAGTTCCAATAGTTAATTTTTGCTTTCATTTCCCGTGACTTTAGAGATGGGCTATTTCTTAAGTTTGTGTGAGGGATACAAGACACAAAATAGCCGAGACAATATTGAAAGACAAAAACAAAGTCGGACTCCTGACATTACCTGACCTCAAGATAAAAGTTACAGTGATTAAAATAATATGGTCTTGGCAAAAATAAACAAATAGATTAGTGGAATGGAATAGAAATAGACCCACATACATATCATAAACCCTAATGTAACTGTCACTTTGGTTAATAATAATAATGTGTTAATTTAGGTTTATCAGTTTATAACAATATTCTACTCTGATGCCAGATGTTGAAAGTTGGGGGTTCTGTAAATAGATAGGGAAAGGAGGTATATGGGAACTCTGTATTGGTCTCTCAATTTTTCTTTCAACTTGAAAATGCTTTAAAAATTATAGTCTATTGAAAAAGTAGCACTAAGACAAACAGTAATGGTTACATTTAAATAGACCAAATCAAAGGTTTTTTTGAATTAGTCTTTTTTTTTTTTAAGATTTATTGATCTATTTTAGAGAGAGAGAGAGAGAGAGTACAAGTGGAAGGAAGGGTAGAAGCAGACGGAGAGGGTGAGAGAAAATCCTTAAGAAGACTCCCTGCTAGGAATGGAGCCTGATGCAGAGCACGAGGTTGGGCTCGATCGTAGGACCCTGAGATAGTGACCTGAGCTGAAATCAGGAAGTGGCTGCTTAACTGACTGAGCCACCCAGGTGCCCCAGAATTCCTTAAGTTATTCTTGAAGACTGTGGAATATTTTCAAATTTTATCTTAAGCGACATTTTTACTTAAGAATAACACAGCAAAAGAGAAGAAATATAGTTTGTAACTTCCCCAAAAAAAAAAAAAAGAATAACACAGCAAAAGAGAAGAAATATAGTTTGTAACTTCCCCAAAATATGGAAAATAAGGAAGAAACATCTTTCTTAAAATAAGACAAAAAAAAAAGTGGGAAATAAGAGTGTAAAATATATAGGAAATAGAAAGTCATACTCTATGATGACTAACATAATGTATAAATAAATAAATAAACAAATAAACCAGACTGACAGAAAAAAAGAAAATATAAAGCCCAAATATCTCAACAGTCATAACAAATATAAATGTGTTAAACTTGTCCATTAAAATTAAGTGCTGTCATACCCACAAAAATATAATATGTACTGTTGTCTGAGCAAAGCCTGCATTAATGTGAGACAGTACCTTAGGCACAAATTTTAAGAAGGCACCAAAGAACTTACTAATCAAGATAAAGAGTATCTTAATATAATACTTAAAAAAGACAAAATAATACTAAAATCTAGGAGGAAAAATGTGTAAACATTTAAATAAAAGTAAATTGTTGTTTTATAATTCTTTGTTACTTAGCAATGAGAACAGTTTCCAGTCAGCCACAACTCCTGCCTAGCAGTTTTATAAGGCTCTCCTGTGTCTGCCTCATATGAAGGTTGGCCGTGGTTTGGAAACAGATTGGTCAAGATGATGAGTTATATATAGCTATACTTTTTGATTATATAGTGTTTATTAACTTTCTCCACAATACAGGAGGATATTTTATAAATGGATATAGGGGTACATAATTTTATTTGGCCTCAGGTTCCAATAGGGTTCAACATGGCCCTGATGTTGAGGTGGTGAGACATATACCTAAAACGCAAGCACACATGAAGCTTAAAAATTTAAAAGCTGTTTAAGCTATACAGTATTAGATAAAATAAATTTTTAGCAAAAAATTTATTAGAGATAAGGTGTTTTATTGCATAATGGTAAATTACATAATGTAAAAATTACATACATTTGATAATTACATACATTTGATACATTTGAAAAATTATATACATTTGATAATACATAAATTCAAAAGTATATAGCAAAATTTGACAGAACTAGAAGGAGAAATTGACAAATCCAACATCAATGTAGGAGACTTTCATATTTCCCATTTGGTAATTAATCAAACAGGCAGTTAAAAAATTAAAATCCTTAATAATTGAGAATTGAAGTACTTTGAAGCCTTATGTAATAGATTCTGGTATCCAACAATGAAAAAATGCACATTCATGTCAAGATCACATGGAAAATTTATGAACATTGATCATATACTAATCAATAATAGTAGTCTCAAAAAATTATATAGAATTTATAGTCATGACACATTGTATGCAATAAGTAAATAGTTCTAAGTAAATTAATATATATAGTCATTTCACTATTATCCAAATGAGTCAAGAAAAGTAAAAAATAGATGGGAAAAATCCCA
This sequence comes from Mustela putorius furo, assembly GCF_011764305.1. NCBI lineage: Eukaryota > Metazoa > Chordata > Mammalia > Carnivora > Mustelidae > Mustela > Mustela putorius. The sequence goes on along the minus strand of NW_025421402.1, from coordinate 15,568,971 downwards.
ACTAAACTTACAAGCCTTTTATTAATCCAACAACATTTTATTGAGTACTCATTTGCTGAGCAGTAGGTTTACATCTCTGGGCAAAACACAATTATTCCTCTTCTTAAAGAGTTCACATTCTCCTAGGAGTTGTTGTTGGGGGGTAGGGGAGGCCAAAGAAGTAAAATAAGCAAGTTAAATATATAGTGTGTTGGGGTTTTATCGGAAGGCATAGTGCTTTGTTTTGAACTGTGTCAGTAGAATGAATTGTGGAGGCCAGGATGCCAAATCAAACAAGGAGTGTACAAAAAAGAAAATTTAAGATCATTCTCCCATGTAAACAAAGCCAAAGATTTTAAAATGATGAACCAAATCTAGCTTTTCATAAAAACAATAATATATAGTAGCCAAATTGGGTTTCTCTTAGGAATGCAAGTAAAATTTAATATTAATAGAATTATCAATATAATTCACCTCATTAACTCAAGAAAGGAGAAACATGATAATTTCAACAGAATTGGAAAAAAGCAGTTGATAAAACTTAACACCCATCTAATTACGGAGCACAGGGTGTGGTACATAAACAATGAATCTTGGAACACTAAAAAATAAAATAAAAAAAACATCAAAACATTTCATAATATTAAAAAAAATGAAACTTAACAACCATCTAGACAAGTGTTTTTAGGACACTCTCAGTTGAAGAAGAGCCTCTTAACCTGATAAAGACCATCTGTAGTTTTCTAGTATTAACAGTGTACATAATGGTAAATCCATTGAAGCATTCCCTTCAAAATCAGGAATAAGACAAAGATGTCTATTATTCTGCATTTTATTGGAAGATCTAGCCAGCTCAATATGATAAGAAAAAGAAATAAACTCTTAAAAATTAGAAAGAACTGAACTGAAGATAAGTTGGCCAGAAAATGCAAAAAAAATCCACAAATTATTAAATACTAAGGAGAATTCAGTAAGGCAGATAGATATAGGAGAGAAATGTGAAAATAATATGCCAAAATAACATATGGGAAATTTAATTTAATTTAAAAATCATTCTCCACAGAAAATATAGAATGTCTTTACAACTCCTGAATACAAGAAGCATAACTATAAGAGAAGAAACTAATAAATGTGGCTACATTGTAATTAGAAACTTCATCAAAAGCTACCATTTAAAAAAAAAAAAAAGAAAAGTTACAGATTAGCATATTATATTAGCAATACAATGCAACACAACACATATAACAAAGGGACCTTTTAAATCAGACTAACTGAAAAGCAGACCAAGAAAATTGAACCAGCTAATTTGCGGAAGATGCTAGAAATGACAGCTCAAAAAATCAATATACATATGAAAACATCTTCAATTTTACTGTTTATCAGTAAAGTAATCATAACCATGAGATAACATTTTATTCTCATGAGGTTGGTAAAGATTCAAAAAATATCTGAAAATTTCGGTTGCTGACAAGAATGTAGATTACTGACAACGCATCTACCACTGATGGGAAGGTGCCATCACTATGGGAAAACAATTTGCAAATATTTAAAGGGATCCGTATAGCAGTGGGGCTGAATGCATATAGCTATTACAGCAACATGACTAGACTCTTAAACAATTGAATACAAAAAGCTTGTAGAATAATATATACAGTATATCATTATGTAAAATTTAAAAACACACAAAACAAAACTGTTACTAAGTAATACATACATAAATATAAAGGGTAAATATGAAGAAAAGCATGTGAATGCTTATTACTACATTCAGGTGTTACTGGTGGAGTGGAATGAATATTGTGGTGTTTTGTTTTTTAAGTCAGGTGGTGAATAGAAGAACACAGTTGTTTGCTTTTTTATTATTTATAAATTTTACAGTCCTAAATATTTTAACATAATTTTCCTAAAATACTATAGTATGATTTATTAATCTATCAGGAACATATTGTCTATGCTAAGTATTCTTGCTACTGCTAAAATCAAAGTGGAGGTGACTCTCTTTGGCATGGAATGACTATTTCAAAATTCATGATTACTGTGTACTTTTATAGTTCTAATGTGAAGATTGATCATTTGCTAGCTTCATTCAACAAATATTTATGAAATGCCTTCCATGTGTAGAACATTATGCTACGGTACAGCCATAACATCTTGATTACAGATGCAAGTATTTGAAAATATTGAAGGACTTTCATTTTTGAAAGTCTGAAAAGATTTCCTGGCAGACACTAATTACTATAATGAATGGAGATGACTTTAGTGCAAACAAATTATTCAGACCAACAACTCATAATTAATAGGTAATATAAACATCATCGACATTTTAAATCTTAAAAGAAAAATGTTAATGTAGCTATACTAATGAAAGGATTTTTTAAATTTACTAATCTGGTATTCAAAAATAATATTAGATAAAATTTCCAATATAAAATGGTTTTCTATCCAAATAGTAACTCAGATGCATTTTTGTATCCACTCACTGAGTGTAGAGAAACCCTAAAAACTGAAAGACATAATGGTGGGGTCCTGGGTAGGCCAGTTGGTTAAGCATCTTGACTCTTGGTTTCTTTCAGGTCGTGACCTCCGGGTCCTGAGATTGGGGTCTGCCCTGGGCTCCCTGTTGAGTGAGGAGTCTGCTCAGATTCTTCTCCCTCATCTTCCCCTTTTCTCCCTCCCTGCTTGCACATCTGCTGTCTTTCTCTTTCTAAGATCAATAAATAAAATCTTTAAAAAATAATGTATTTTATTTCTTCAAACATGAATCCGTATTTTGACGAAGTACATGTAAAGAACATCTTAATATGATGACTCCATTTTCTTTTCATTGGCATCCTTTATAAAATAGTGCAGGTTCCCCTATACAAATGTGTTCTCTACTCCAGGACAGATTTTCTGGCATATCGGTAGGGGTAATTCATTACGGTTTCCTTACAGTGATATTGCCTTGGCTTGGCCACTCCTACAAACTGGAAAAAACATAAGGTCCTCCTCCTGGACTCTTGGGAGAAAAGTATCTCATGTGTGTCTTTTCTATTTAGTGCCCTGACAAGTCCTACAATTAAAGGGACAATAAAGAAAGGCCGGCAGACCAAGGGAGAATCACACATTAAACAATGACCAGTATTCAGAATTAATAAGACTCCTTTCATGCTTGTCATGCAAATAGATCTGTCTCATTCAACAGCTACATGTTGTTAGATGGTCTGCTTTCACAGTCAGAAGTTCCCTCCTTACAAGTTTATTGGCTGTCAGTTATACGTATTTTTTTTTTTCAGTTATACGTATTTTTAAAGATTTTATTTATTGTAGAGTGAGAGCAAGGGGGGGAGCACAAACAGGGAGAAAGGCAAAGACGGTTGGAGAGGGAGGACTCTGCACTCAGAATAGAGTCTCATCTGGGGTGATCTCACAGCTTTGAGATCATGACCTGAGCTGAAACCAAGAGTCAGACACCTAAATGACTGAGTCTTCCAGGACCCCATCAGTTATATTTATATATAGACCACGTGTAGAACTGAAACAGTTGTCCAAATGATTCTGCTTACAGTTTTCTTTTCTTTTTTTTTAAAGATTTGATATATTTATTTATTTATTTAAGAGCGGGGTGGGGGGGTTGAAGATCACAGAAGGTGGGGGGGAGCCAAGATCATGACCTGAGCTGAAGACAGATGCTTAACTGAATGAGCCACCCAGGCAACCCCTACACTTTCTCTTTTCACAAATGTTGATTTTGTTTCCCATGTTATCAGATTTGTTTTATTGGATGATGTTTTAATCCTCCATTGGACTTTGCCTTCAGAGGCACAGAGAAGGCATTGCATAAATTAGAAACTTTCTAAAAGTAGCCAACATGTATTAATGGTTGAATTGTCAGGCTCTGTATGTTAAGTGCTAATGATCACGGCATTACCACAGTGTCTGATCAGTATTGTCCAATAGTATTAGTATTTAATTCATGCTATTCATTTCAGCACCAAGAGAGCAGCTAAGTACATATTTTCTGTGGGCACTTTAATTATATGAGAATTTCTAACCAAGGGAAAGATAATTACTGAGAAAATAGTTGAAGGATAAATACATGAAGATTTCTGTCTTCTCAATGGCAAGGCATAATAATTGTTTGGAGTTTGTTAATTAAGATTGCATAATAATCTTATAGGTAAAAATCTGCTGGAAAATATTGCATTTATCTTTATACCTTTAATGTTACTCTTCACAAATAAATACTAGAAACATTAAGATACAGTCCTGTAACATGTCATAAACATGAACAATTGATGGGATCATTCATTCATGCATTCTTTAAATATATTTATCCCCTATCATGTGCAAAGTACTGAGTTACTTTCTGTCTAGATTGTCTATGCAGTTGGAAATTTCATCTGTTTTTGCCACCCCCCCACACTCTGCCCAGTCTATCACTGATAAGAAATTAGCAAGTTTGTCTAATCATACCTTTGTGATTGGAGCACTAGAGCTGCATAGGGAAACTTTTATAGGAAAATGTAGTTGTAAGAGTACACTGAAGTTTTTATGTTTATAAAGATGATTACTATATCTAGTAGACAAAAGAAATTATCCTGAAACTACATCATTTGAATTACAATTGAACTGCTACGTCCAACGGAAAGAGGAAGCTGTGAATAGAGTCAGAGGACAATTATTATTATTAGAGATTTAGGCTCTTAAAATTTCCAACATACTGATCTGATGAGAAAGGAGCAATTTACAGACTTTCAGAAGATCTCTAATTCATTTGCACCATTTGGGAATAGTTGAACAAATTACCTCTTTTAGCTCAGTAAGTAGTACCATACTGACTTCTAAAAAGTGAGCATTTTATAATTTTTCACTTTGGAACAGATTGCCTTCCTCCCCTTCCCACACAGGCAGGGGCTACGTACATTCCTCTGAATTTTCCAGCTGCGGGGGATGGGGAGGGAGTGTCTCCAACCTTGGGTTTCGAGGATTCTGTCATCTAGTTTAGGCTCTGAGCAGGAGGTAAGTGTGAATAGCTTTAGTAGGATTCACTCAACACCTCTCTCCCTGAGATAATTTTCTATCCCTGCAACCAGCATAACATGGTGGTTACGAGTGAGGGTTCTAAGAACAAAGAGAATGTTATATATGCATATATACACATATATATGTATATATTTTTATATAATATATATTTTTCATATATATATGTAAATTGAGTACCTACTATGTGTGAGGGTCTAGGCACTAGCAATATTGAAATGAATAAAATGCAACAAGCATTGTTGTCCTTATAAATTTTCACATTCTAGTTTATACTAATCATCATTCCAGTAGGTGACTTTAGAACATTATTGGTTTTTTTTTTCCTATTCCTCAGTTTTCCTATCTATAAAATGAAGGTAATAGCAATGCTTACTTCATAGGTTATCAGAAAGATTTATCAGCTGGTTAATATGAATCACTTAAGACTGACACCATAACATATTAGCTTTTCTTATTGCATGGGAAACATTGCCTAAATAAAGACGTCTGTGTGTATTTTACTAATGAGGGTAGCAAAGGAAAGAATTTTCTCTCATTTTGTTTTTGTTGCTAGAACCAGGAATGAAGAAAATGAATTCACTAATAGAAATGAGCTCTTTTTGCATCATCCATTCATTTATTCACTCCTTTATACATTCATTTCTTCATTCCCTTACTCAATAAACGTTTATTGAGCAATTATAACATTTAGCATTATGCTGTGGTTGATTTCATCAATAAAATCTGGTTTCTGATTGAAGAAGCTTTGAGTCAAATAAGGATAATGGGTAAGTAAATGGACTATTAAAATAGCCCATGATAATTGCAGTGATTTAAAAAGTATAGACTATATGTTATTTTCTCTAAATGTTTAATAAAATCAGGCAGTGCTCATAGTTGTCTTTTGCGTCCCTGAAATTTTTTTTTTTTTTGCTTTATATAATTTTTTATTTTTTATAAACATATATTTTTATCCCCAGGGGTACAGGTCTGTGAATCACCAGGTTTACACACTTCGCAGCACTCACCAAAGCACATACCCTCCCCAATGTCCATAATCCCACCCCCTTCTCCCAAACCCCCTCCCCCCAGCAACCCTCAGTTTGTTTTGTGAGATTAAGAGTCACTTATGGTTTGTCTCCCTCCCAATCCCATCTTCTTTCATTGATTCTTCTCGTACCCATTTAAGCCCCCATGTTGCATCGCCACTTCCTCATATCAGGGAGATCATATGATAGTTGTCTTTCTCTGCTTGACTTATTTCACTAAGCATGATATGCTCTAGTTCAAGTCATTGATAAAGATAGAAAAAAATGGGAAGATTTCAAAAATTTACTCAAAATGCTCATAATTTACTCAAACATTACTCTACTATGTCATGGTTCTCTGGGTTATCTGGAAGGAATTGTGAAGAAATACTATTATGAAACCAAGAATTTAAGTTTCATGAAATTTTATAATCAAAGAATAGACTACACCATATTGCTTGTCTTTTATCTGTCTTTGTAAACCACATAAAATGATAGTAACAGCATTTTTCCTAAGATCAAAGGCCAGTGTGTCAGTGTGTCATTTAGTTCTGTATCTTTTTAATCAAATTTTACTACAGAAATTTCAACTGTCATCTCTCAAAATCCTTATTAATCATGTTGTTTGGAAACATTAAAACTGTAAAAAATTCATACTGTTTGCTGGTAATTCATAAACTCAGCCTACATTATACTTGAAAAGATAATCATTTTCTCTGTAGTATCTTGCTGATCTGTGTATAATTTAAAACTGGAACATTTTAATTTTCTTAGCTTTCCTTTGTGAAGTGTTACATGCAAATTATGTATAATTTTCTTGTAACTATCCATGCAGTTGCATTTTATTTGCCCTCCATTTTTAATGCATTAGTAATAAATGCATTCTGTGGAAAAATAAACTTATAAAAAGTAGAAGTCACCTATAACTTCACCACTCATAGATAACTTTGGCAAATGCTCTAAGTTTATATCCTTACAGCTCTTTTATTATTGTTATTATAAATCTGTATCATCTGTATTTACCTTCTTAACATTGTAGCTTTATACTCATATCCACAGATAAATCTACTTCTCTAGAAGGCAGAATTATACTTTACATGTTATCTTTAACTTGGTTTTTAAATTTAAGCTGTATTTTGAGTACTTTTCTACATTTATATTTATAAATTTTTGTTTCAGATTTTTATTTATATTAAGTACTATATCATAGAAAACTCCAAGTATGTAGGAAAATAACCTATGTGGACCAAAAAAATTGAATAATAGACTTTTGCTTATATTTCATGCCAATTTGGACACGGTGATGTCTTTACACTTAACACTATTTTTTCAAAATATTTTATGTTATCTGGAGACAAAAGCTCTACAAAACCTAATATATCTTGAGGAGACCTCCAAAGGATATGTCTCTATATGTTACCTCCCTCTTGCTATGAATTTCCATGTCTTGTAAGTATCAATGTCAATTCAAAATTTAAAAGTGAAACAGAGTAAAATAATTACTCATTATATTTCTTTGAAGATACATGACGTTTTCAAACCATTGTCTTTGGGGCACTATATCTTTTTCTTCACAATTAAAAAAAAAGTCTTTCTCAAATAGTTTTAAAAATGTACTTCTCTGAATTCTCACTGGAATCGTGGAGTTGAATGGAGCATCCTGGCAGGAATAAATTACCAGGTATAAATTACCATCTTAGGACTTGGGTCTGCACTGGCTTTTTCTGCAAACTTTTGCCACCCTAGTATGATAATATAAATATATATATATATTAAAGTTCAATTTGAGAGCTGTAAATGATAGCCCAGCTGTTTTCTTTAAGGAGATAAAATGTTGTCAATATTTCTGCAAGTCTTTTATTGTCCACAGAAGGGAGGTGAGCCATTTTCAGTAACAGTGACTTGTACTCAAGCCACTCCATTAGGTCAGTAGCAAATTCCTCTTTGATTTTAAATGTTAAAAAAGCCAGGACTACCATCCAAAAAAAAAAAAGCCAGGACTATATCTTTGAAGCATTGCTCTCGTAATTAGTGTGATCTTATTTACAAGCCTTTTTGATAATTACTTTGAGGTTAACCGTAAAGACAAAATCTTAAATGAGATTTATTTTTTAGATCACAATAAGAAAAAACAGAAATATTGTCTTCATAAAAATATCAGAGGCACAGGCTTTTGCTGGATTTCCTCCATTAACTCATGTAGGCAACATCCCAAACTCAAACAGCCGGCAGTTGCTTTGTAAGACAAACTGCATCTATAATCAGTAGGACAGAACCACAGATTCCATATCATCGCTTCCACCACCTTTTATTCAGGAAAGCATAACTTGAATAATAAGAGCACCACCATGGGGTAAGGGAAGTTGTCTGTAAGAAGACTCTCAAAGAAGTAGGGAAAAAATACACTCTGGCATTGTTTTGTAGCAAAATTTTGCATTTGGCCAAAGTTTTGCAAGGGGATAGAGTTTAAAAAAAAAAATGGAAATGAGATTAATTGCATGGCTAATTGATTTGGGGAAGAGAACTTAATGAGCTCATTTCTCTCTTCCAAAGCCAGGAACTCAGAAAGTGAATTTTCATCTATTCTTCCATTTATCAGTTAGAAAATATCTCCCCAACAGTTAAGTCTACTAGAAGTGATGGTTGTATGTAATGATATCTGATGGCTGCTAGGAAATAAGTGTAGATAAGTCCTCCTCTGTAATGTACAGGTGATAAAATTAACCAGAAGTGAATTTTGGTCATTAATTGCTCATTGTTCCTTTCTGTAGGCTACATCTTCTAAGTAAGACCATGCACTAGAACATTTATGATCACAGAATCTCCTGTTAAAGGTTTTAGTTTAATATATTGCATAGGAACAGTCTTATATACTGCTGGTATCACTCCAACTTCAGATCAACACCAATGCTGGATTTTTAACCTTATCTTCCTCCTCTTACCTCCTCCTTCATCTTGTAACTTCCAGATTTTGAGTATGTAATATGTGCCAGGCTTTGTGATTGGACATTATTTAAGTATTACTACTTATCCTCAGATTATTTTGAGTCAACAACAATTAAGATATTGAGTTGAGTTGTCTTCCTTCTAGAGATGAAGAAACTGAGATTCACAGAGGTAAGGTAGATTCAAGGGCTTCCTGTCCAATAATATTTTTCATGTTACTTTATCTCTTTAACCCCCAGTCGTTAATCTAATAAAGTAGTAGGCTCTGTTGACTGAAAGCTTACTATGTGACAGTCTGCTAAGCACTTGGTCTTTACAACAACGCTATGAGGCAGGTGTGATTACCTCCATGTTATAAATGAGAAAAATAAGCCTTGAAGAATAGACTTAATTATGTGAGAGCACAGGGCTAGTGAATCAACAAATGGAAATCAGATGTGAGATATTTGTGTTACTCAAAATCTAAAGGATTCAGTGAAATAACCCATGTTAAATGCTTCATAGAGGACATAACACATAGGCAGTCTGTATTTCATGTTACCTTTTACAGTTAGTGGCAGCACCAGTAATTGAATTAAAATGTCTGACTTCAAGCTTATACCTGATATCTAACATTGGATTCTATATAATTTGATTTGCAAATGTTGGTGAAAGAAAACTTAAAGAGGTCGATTCCTCCACCTTTAATTTTTTGGGAACAAAGAGCCATAATTGACAGTATTCTGTTTCTGACTGCTCTGTATCTTTCTTTTACAAAATGACTTTTATATTTTTAAGTTGTTTATTGCAAATCATCTGATAAATGCTAATCCTGAAGTCTTTACATAACCTTATCCTATTTATTAATTGTTTCTATTGTTCCCCTCTCTACATTACCTTAAGAATGACTACTTTGGATATTAATGTTATATAGTCCCATGTGAATTTTTAGTTAACAGCTTAGCAATTGTCTATTAAGCTTCTTCTGTGTGGATGACACAGGGAGTATAAAAGCCAATAGCTTTCAATTCCTGGATGGTACATGCTAGTAAACCAATAATTTTGGTTCAAAATAATAGGAGTGTGGTCAGGGTATTGAGTGCTGTAGAAGAAGAGAAAGGGAGAAGTTATTCCAGTCCAAAAGATGAGAAATGGTTTTACAGAGAGAGAATCTTCCTCACTTCAAAAAGAATATGATATTGATTTTTAAAAATCTGACCAAAATGGAAGAGTGCATTCATTACCAATTATTGCAACGCAGCACTACATGATGGGAGAACCATTATGTTTCTGTTCTCATTTCTTCTCTGTCTTTTGTCTTCCTTTTCTTCAGTTAAGTAGAAAAACTATGTGCTTTCCTGCTAAAAATTTCAGAATACCATACAATAGTAACATATTGGACGATTAAATTGTTACTTTTTTTTTTCTTTCTAAGTTTAAAAATATTAAGGGAAGAAATTGTTCAACTATGAATTAGTAGAGGGAGATAAAAACTGGCAAAAATGCTTTTGACTGCAGTTTGTCCCAATAATGATTATGGAATGTGTCAAAGTGTTCTGAAATATTAAGCATTTATTGCAGAAAATAGTAAAAGGAAATAACCTTTTTTGTCAAAAATATAAAAATAGTTTTTAACTGTCTTAAAACAAATTGCAAAGGATCATTATTATGAATAGATAGGGAGACTTTTTGAGATGTTACATGGTTGGATTCTCCTAATTCATAATTTAAATTAAGTCTGAGAAAAATTGGACACTTTCAGCATTCATTAAGTATCTTACCAAAAAAATCAAGGGGTGAGAAAAATAATTCATGAATTCTGTTATATATGTATTTTTTAAAGATTTTATTTATTTATTTTAGAGACAGTGAGTGTGAGTGTGGGGAGGGCAGAGGAAGCAGAGAATCTCAAGCAGACTGCACTGATCATGGAGCCCCAACACAGGGCTTGATCTCACGACCCTGAAATCATGACCTGAACCAATATCAAGTGTTGGATATTTAACTGACTGAGTCACCAGGTGCTCCTATTATTTTAAAATTTCTCTTGCATCAATCATATTTTATATATAATTTTATATATAATTTTTATATATAATGTAACTTGACAAACTACTGTAGGTTTTAGGGTACAAAACAAGAATTCTTTTTCTGATCATTCAGATATTAAAATTAACTTGATAAGTTGAAGTACATACTGATTCCCCATTAAAATGTTAAGGTTTTATTTATTTTAATGTCTTTATAAAAACACAGAACAGTCTAATTTATGAATAGAAATTTAAAAATCCTAAATAATTTTAACCATTATTTATCATAAATGGCATTGAGTTTATTCTATGAATGCAAGAATAAATTCTAATTAACTAATAAACCTAAATAACAATTTATAAATGCAATAGGTCAAATATTTAAATCAGGACCTTTAATAAAATTGGTAATATATTTATTATTTTTTGTATAAAACCATCTTGTTATTTTGGGGTAGATAATTCTTCTTTTAAATGATAATTTACCTGAAATAGTCAACATCATTAAATAGGTTGTAACTTTAAAGATATATCCATTAAATTCAGAAATAATACAAAAAATAAGTTTCCTCCAAAAAGATTATATTTGACCAAGAACAAGATGAAAAAATTATCTTTACTAGTAATGAAAAGCATACATACTAAAAGAGTAATAAATATTTTTCTTAAAATCATGAAGAGATAGTCACAGTTTTAAATTGAACAGAATATAAAATAGACATTCTCAGATGTTCCTGGTGGTGGGATTATGAATTTAATTTTTCTAGAAGGAATTTGGCCATATTTAAGAAAATCTTTAAAAATATTTACTCTTTGTACAATTCTAATATACATGGATTTCAGTTACCATAGTTAGATGATACTCATCCTCCAACAACATGGTTCAAACATAAGTTATTATGGTATATTAATGGTAAGTAATTGTATAAAGTACAGGTTTAACTGCTGGCCCTTCAGTCTACACATTACTGTGGTAACAAGGCATATCATGACCAGTGACCATTCTTGACTCTTCTTTCAAAGTATGTTGGTGATTGATTAGTGCAACATCTATTCAAAGAAGTTGGTAGTTGTGCTGCTTCCTAGTCTGTCAGCAATAAACCCATGTAACATTTCAGAAACACAAATTCAAAAAGTGGAATTGAGTATTCCTTTCTTCACAGAAGAAATAGTTGGTCAGTGACACCATTTGAAAGACTTTGTATACACAGCTAGAGCAACTCAGCAAAGGCTGACTTAAGAACAAGGACTTGGGGGCACCCGGGTGGCTCAGTGGATTAAGCCACTGCCTTCGGCTCAGGTAATGATTGCAGGGTCCTGGGATCAAGCCCCGCATTGGGCTTTCTGCTCAGCAGGGAACCTGCCTCCCTCTCTTTCTATGCCTGACTCTCTGCCTACTTGTGATATCTCTCTCTGTCAAATAAATAAATAAAATCTAAAAAAAAAAAAAAATGAGGACTCTGGTTATGAGGAATAGGGTGATGCTAACAGTGAGAGCACAAAGACTGGAATGATGGGTGCCCATCCATATTTACAAAGCAATATGACATATCACCAGGGCACAGACAGACTGCTTTCTCAGAATAGAAAGTCATACGATAAGAAAGCAAGCATGATTCAAGCAACTCAATTTTTTACCAAAAAAAATAAAACAATTTAATTCTCAAAGTTTCAAATGTTAATTCACAGGCTACTAAATGTTAGTCTATTATAATTTTTATTTCCTATCATATTTATAACTGACAGTAAGAACATTTTTTAAAGTTTTACCTTCACTTATTCCCTCTTTGATGCTTTTCCATTCTTAACATTGATCCAAGTTTCTAACCTATAATATTTTCCTTCTCTCTAAAGAACTTTTAACATTTCTTGAAAGACAGTTCTACTGACAGCAAATTTCAAAATTTTTTTTTAGAACATATTTAGTTCTTCTTCCCTTTTGAAGGACAATTTTGGAGGGTACAGATTTCTCGATTGGTGTTTTTTTCTCTCAACCCTTAAGTATTTTGTTCTGCTCTCCTCTTAATTGCATGTTTTCTGAGAAGTTAGATATAATTCCTACCATTGTTCTTTCCGCAGGTTAGGTGTTTTTAAAACTCTTTCACATTTTTTCCTTTATCTTTGATTTTCTATAGTTTGAAAATTATAGGCCTGGGTATAGATATTATTGTTTTGTTTTTTTGTTTTTAGTATTTATCCTGTTTGGTATTCTATAAGCTTCCTGGCTCTGAGGTTTGGTGTTTGACATTAAGTTGGAGAAATTCTCAGGGATTATTGTTTCAAATATTTATTCTGTTCCTCTCTTTCTTCTCTTCCTGGTGTTCCCATTATTTGTATGTTATGAATTTTCTAGTTGTCTCACTGTCCTTGCATTGTCTGTTTTGTTTGTTCAGTTTTTTTCTCTTTGCTTTTCAGTTTCTGATGATTCTATTGTTGTATCATCTTCCTCGGAAATCCTTTCCTCAGCTGAGTCCAATCTATTAATAGGTTCATCAAAGGCATTCTTCATTTCTGTTTGATCTTTGTCTAGCATTTCTTTTTTTTTTTTTTTCCTTACAATTTCCATCTCTCTGTTTACATTGCCTAACCACTATTCTTCCATGCTGTCTACTTTATCCATTAGAACCTTGGCATTTTAATCACAGGTGTTTTAAGTTCCTGGTGTGATAATTCCAACATTCCTGATATTTCTAATTCTGATGCTTGCTCAGTCTTTCAGATTGTGCAGTGCTTTTTTTATTGTTGTTGTTTTTGTTTTGTTTTATTTTGCCTTTAGTGTTTCTTGTGATTTTTTTTTCCTCATTGATAGATGGTGTGCCTGGTAAAATGTACTTCTGTATACAAGCCTTTGGCGGTGTAGTGAAGCGTGGGGGAAGCACTCTATAGTCCTATGATTAGGTCTAAGACTTTTAGTGAGCTTGTGCTTCTGGATTGTTTACAGTTGTTTCTCTGTCTCTTCCACTGAGAGGTGAAACAGGATGACTAGAGTGGGCTGGATTTGGGTATTTCCCCTCCCTAAATCAGGCTCTGATAATACCCCAGCAGGTTAGGCTCTGGTTTACTAATTTCTCCTGAGGGCAGATATTGTTAAGAAGTGCATTGAACCCTGATTTATTTCAAAATGGCTCCCTTTTTCCTCTTTCTGCCAGAAGTATGAGAAAATACTCCACTAAGATTTACTGTGAGAACCTGGTCAAACTCCCAGAAGTAAATCTCCAAAATATTTGGGATCCCCCATTATAACCAGGTCCCCTTAGAGTCTTCGATTCTCAGTCTTGTTCCTACTAAACATCCAGCAATTTGTTAAGTACAAGAAAGTACCCCCCCTCCAACCTGGAATTGGTTCCCATGGAAGCTTCTGCTACTGAGTCTCTGCTTCTGTCACTGAGACTCCCTGTTACCTGTCAGTCTTTCCTTAAAGTCTTGGGGACTCTTTGTCCTGTTTTTCCCCTTTAGAGATGCAAAAAGAGTTGTTGATTTTTCAGTCTACTCAGCTTTTAACTTGTTAGAATAGAGTGGTGACTCCAATCCTTACTTGTGGAATCTCAGACCGGAAACCAAGTTTTAATGTTTTGACAAATTAAAGATTATTGAACAATCATAACTTTCCTCATTGGTTATTAAGGTCATTTTGCATAGTTTCAGCTTGGATGGACACTTATCATTTTGCACTACTACGCCTATAATTTGCTAATTTCTGATTTATAAAACATTTTTTCAGAAACAATAATTGCTGGCTTTTAACTCTTTGATATTAGTTCTATAACAAAAATGTCTGTTACATAAAGAATCTTTGTATTTCTTTATTGTTGTGTTATTGTTTCAGTGCGATCACTGCTTGCCTCTTTATAATGATAAGCCTTTCCACCAAGGTGATCAAGTTCAAGCTTTCAATTGTAAACCTTGTCAATGCAACAACCATTCCAGAAGCTGCCACTACAATATCTCAGTGGACCCATTTCCATATGAGCACCACAGAGGAGGGGGAGGGGTCTGTGATGATTGTGAGCATAACACAACAGGTAACTAGCAAATCATAGATAACTAATAACAAAGTCTGATTTGGCCTTTGAGACCCATGTGTGTTATACAATGCATGTCATTTTAAATTATCTTATTGCTACCTTAAGAAAATGTTTCGAAACTGTACCATACGATTTCATTCATGTGGAATTTAAGAAACAAAACAAATGTGCAAAGGGAAAAAGAGAGAGAAACCAAGAAGCAGACTCTTTTTTTAAAACTTTTTAAAATTTTTTTTATAAACATATAATGTATTATTAGCCCCAGGGATACAAGTCTGTGAATCGCCAGGTTTACACACTTCACAGCACTCACCATAGCACATACCCTCCCCAATGTCCATAACCCCACCACCCTCTCCCAGCCACCCTCCCTCCAGCAACCCTCAGTTTGTTTTGTGAGATTAAGAGTCTCTTATGGTTTGTCTCCCTCCCGATCCCATCTTCTTTCATTTATTCTTTTCCTACCCCCTAAAACCTCCACGATGTATCTCCACTTCCTCCTATCAGGGAGATCACATGATAGTTGTCCTTCTCTGATTGACTTATTTCAACGAAGCAGACTCTTAACTACTAACAAACTGATGGTTACCAGAGGAGAGGTTGGTGGGGGGATGAGCCAAATAGGAGATAGGGATTAGGAAGTGCACTTGGGACGAATACCCAGTGTTGTATGGAAGTGCTGAATCATTCTATTGTTCACTTGAAAAACTAATATTACA
Organism: Mustela putorius furo; assembly: GCF_011764305.1. Classification (NCBI taxonomy): domain Eukaryota; kingdom Metazoa; phylum Chordata; class Mammalia; order Carnivora; family Mustelidae; genus Mustela; species Mustela putorius. The sequence continues at coordinate 15,553,261 of NW_025421402.1, read as the reverse complement.
CTGTATGTTAATTAACAGGAATTGAAATAAAAACTTAAAAAATAATATTGTTAGGATAGTAAAGCTTGTTCATTCAGTCTTCATAAATCCAAATAATTAGGTAGTTTTCAGAAATAGCACTCTTACCTTCAACTACATCTTTTCAGGAAATTTCTTCTTTTTCTAAAATACAGCCTATTTGATTAAATCATGAATATATTTTGGAAAATTCAGGGATTATACCCTTAAGTTTCTTTGTGTGACCTTGATCTTCCATTATGTCTGAATTTTCATGTAGCAATGTTTATGTTCATTCAGATTTGGCAAGAATCCTAGTAATCTGGGAACATTCTTTTTTAAAAAATGCTAATTAAATGCACAAGATGATTATCAAAGTCTTGTTCTAAAAGCATACAGCATTTTGACTCATCATTGAAAATTACTATTCTCTGAAGGGCTGGTGTATTAAAAGCAGAAATAGGCAGTATCTCAATTTGTAAAATATAATGGCCCAAGTCTGATGGATTTGAAGATGCATGACTCTGAAGCATGAATGGATTTATTAGATAATTATTGATGACCTAAAATGTCACCAGAACTTGGCTAGGTCCTGGGAATATAAAGACGAACAAGATAATGAATTTCCCTGTCTTTGTGTGGATTATTACATAGTAGGAAAGACACACTATTAAAGGAACAGTTACAAAGTTGTCTGATGAGTGCTAAGATAGGACAAGTGCAGTAGGAGTTAATCAGGTGGAATAGCGAGAAGGAGGGGAATTAGGGGCATGGTGACAAGAGGTCTCTAGTAAGAGAAACAGATGTGCAGTGGCCTAGAGGAGAAAAAACATGGAACTCTGAAAGAGACAAATGGAAGATGGTAAGACAAGTGCTAAAAAGGAAGGCAGGGGTCAGATCTAGAAGGCTCTATGATCCATGATTAAGAGTTTGGCTTCTATCCTCAGGTTAATAGATGCCACTTAAGGGTATTTTACAAGAAAGAGATATAACAAGTTTTATGTTTTTAAAAGACACATACGGTTTTAAAGTGGAGAATGGATTGGAGAGGGCCGAAAGTGGTTTGAGGCACTGTGGTGGTCCAGGTAAGAAATAATGCTTGAGTACATTTAAGGTGGTATGGAAAGAAAGAAGTGGATCCAAGAGATATGTGGAATGGGAAGTACAAGCATTTTCTGAGCAAAATGTAGGGTGTAGGTAAGGGAAAGAAATAGTCAAGACTCAATGCTAACATTCTAGTTTGAGCAACAGGGTCAATGCTGGTGCCAGCCATTGAGATAGGAAACACAAAAGGATCAAAACTTAGGGAGAAAATGGCAAGTTTTGTTTTGGGAATGTTCACAGTGTTTCCAAGAGACATAGGAGAAAATCTTGTGGGCAGCTGGAAACAGTTCTGAAACTCCTCTCTTAAGAAAAACCTTACTGTGATGCCTCAGAATAAATCAGTATCATCTATATATTTGAGTGACATCTTATGCTTATCACAATTTGTAAGTGCATATTTATTCCTATAATTATTTAATTAGAACTCATCTTACCCACTAGATTGTAAGAAAGCTCTGTGAAAGGGATACAATGTATATTTTCTTGCTATTGTATTTCTCTGCACTTAGTACAGTGTTTGTAACATGGTAATTAATTCAATTAATTGAATGATGAAGAAATTTCTAGATTAGAGATAGAAATTCAGGAATCATCAGTATATGCAAATAGAAATATTCTAGAAATATTATAAATTCATTTAATTTTTAATTAGTCCATAGCCAATATCCATGAGAATGTTTTTCACTTGATTATTTCTGTAGTTTTCTGCTATTGAGCCAATTTAAGTAATATTTGAACAGAGTACAGTACATAGTGTTTAAAGTGGAATTGGTAGTCTTGAGTTTTATTTTAGCTTCTTTCAGTGTTTTTTTTTAAGATTTTTTTTTTTTAAGATTTTTATTTATTTGACAGACAGAGATCACAAGTAGGCAGAGGCAGGCAGAGAGAGAGGGAGGGGGAAGCAGGCTCCCTGCTGAGCAGAGAGCCTGACGCGGGGCTCAATCCCAGGACCCTGGGATCATGACCTGAGCCAAAGGCAGAGGCTTTAACCCACTGAGCCACCCAGGCACCCCTTTCAGTGGTCTTATATGCTACTCACATTTACTTTAGAACCCCCTTCTAATTCAGATTTTTTTCTTATATAAAATGGCAAGAAAAAATTTCTAAATAAAAAACCATAAACTATGGGAATTATCTCATATTTCTAATATATCTAAACATGGAATTTCTAGTTTGCTATTTGAAATAAAAAATAATGGCTGTAAGCAGAGAAACATTTGCTTTTAATAATGTTAACTATAGAAAAATAAATTATATTTAGAACAGTATCCTTTTTTAAAAGATTTAGTTCTTGAGAAAAGTATTTCTGATTCTACATGCCTACTTCTTTCCAATGTATAACCATCATCTACCTCACACACAAACATTTCTCATATTTGATTTAGATTAAGTGCCTAGTCCTAGATATAAAAAAAAAAAAAGTTTTAAGTTTAAAAACAAACTCTTCCAAAATGTGTGGACCCCAACAAAGAAGAGCTTTTTGGAAGTGTGGTATTATATAACAGATGGGAGTTTAATGAAGTAAAGCACAGTTTGTAACAGGTTCATTGTTTCATATGCTCTGGATCACTAAATTGGCAGGTAGAGATGAAAGGTGCATTAAAATGGACGTCCCGAAAATTATAGAATTCCCTCATAGGAATACAGTCTTTAATTTTGAATTATGTGGCTGATTTTAATGAATTGGAAGTCATAATGCATAACCTTTCTCTGATGCAGGAAGGAACTGTGAGTTATGTAAGGATTACTTTTTCCGACAAGTTGGAGCAGATCCTTCTGCCATGGATGTTTGCAAACCCTGTGATTGTGATAAAGTGGGCACCAGGAACAGTGGCTTCCTTTGTGATAAGGTGAGTTTTCAGTATTGAAAGTAAAGAATTGCTTGCTTTTAGAAACTAATTTGGGAGATGTTCTACAAGTGAAATCGAGGTCTGTATTTGTCAAGAAGTCTTAAGTTTGTGTGTTTGCTTTTCTAAGAGACAGCTGCTTTAGAAATGATCCTGTGCAACTTTGAATATGGAATATAAGGCTATTGGGTACCTGGTGGCTCAGTGGGTTAAGCCTCTGCCTTCAGTTAAGGTCAAGATCTCAGGGTCCTGGAAAGGAGCCCCACATTGGGCTCTCTGCTCAATGGGGAGCCTGCTTCCCCCCACCACCCCTGCCTGTCTCTCTGCCTACTTGCACTCTCTCTCTCTGTCAAATAAATAAATAAAATCTTAAAAAAAAAAAAAGAAATATAAGGCTATGTATGTAGGTGGTCCTTTGCATATAAGAAAGGCTCATTTTATTTTTAATTTTAAAGTTGTGAAAAATATTGAGAGGGAGGTGATTCCAAGTAAACTAGGAAGTGAACTGAGCATGTGTCTTGGTATTATTGGTGAATTAATATTAATAAAATTTATTAAATAAGAATGGTTTCCCTCCTAAGTTCCATATAAGATAGGATAACAAAGGTCACTTACACATAGATCCAAATGGAAATTGTGATAGCCCCACTTTAAAATTTTTTATTCCAAACTTCTCTCTTAACAATACAATGGGTTTTTATAATTTTATACTTTTTAAAACATTATTACAAATATTGAAGTTTGACCTACATGAACACAGATTCTAACTGACCTGGGGCTGTATAGCATAGCCTACCTCAAGCCAGAAAAAGCAGCTTTGTATTTAAGTGTGGTATCAGCTGGAGCTTTTTACTTGTTCTGATAATACTAACATATAACAATATATAAAGGACAAATTTACTTTAAAGAATCAATTCAGTGATTGTATTAATTTTTAATAATTACATATTCCCTTGTAAATAATTGTAAATGTACTCGCTAGGAATGTAAGCTCACAATCTAGTTAAAGAAAAATAAATTAAGTTAAAGAATGAAGATACTAAGTTCAAGGCAAAATATATTGGTTTTATAACTTTCAGCATATATTAAAAACTGCTCTTACATTAAATAAAAGCCAAATATAAAGTATGCCAAAATAAAGATTTGAAAAACTTCAGAGGACCTATAGTGTGTTAGTAAAAGAATGGTATGTCTTATTAGAAAGCTGGGTAGTAGAAAAATCATTAACAAAGACGATTTCTTAAAAAAAAAGTTTAAAAAACAAAGACAATTTCTACAGTGATACAAGGGAATTTTATACTATTTGGTACTAGCTTAAGAAAGATTAAAGTCTCAAATCAATAATCTGAATTTCCACTTCAGGAAATAAGAAAAGAAGAATGAAATAATCTCTAAGCAAACAGAATAAATGATATCATAAAACTAATCAAAACAATGAATTTTGGAACACTGAAAAAAATAAAATTAAGTTAAAAATAAAATAAAATTTAAATAGAAAATAAAGAAAATCAATGAAAATAATGGAATTTTGGAAAGATAAATAAATTACAAGCCTCTTTCAAGACTGACAAAAAGAGAAAACACAGATTACTAGTAACAGAAATGAAATAAGAAGTATCACTATACACCTTGCATACATTACAGTATAATAAGGAAATAACTACCAACAATTCTACACACATACATTTTACTACTTCGGTGAAATGGAACCCTTTTTCAAAAAGTATAAATTGCCTCCTCACCCATTATGAGAACAATCATTTGAATAACCCTACAACTATTAAGAAATTTAATTCATAATTTAAAATTTATAAAAAAGAAATGATATCACTATAAAATTATACCAAAAATTTAAAGTAATTAACATGAGGTCTGTATCTATTAGAGCAAAATCAAAGAGGGGGAGTGACTTTTTAACTCATTTCATGAAAGTATGTATTATCCTGATATCAAAACCAGACAAAGTAACATACAAGTTATACTTTGCAAAGTAATATACAAATTATTATAGAAAATGCCTATCATAATCCCCAAAAGATCTTTCTGTAAATAATAGATAATAGGACACTAAAATTTATATGGAAATATTATAAGATACTATATTTTAGAAATCATAAATATTATACAGTATTTTAAATATTTTATTGCATTTGTGTATTAAAGATAAAATATAACATTTGCATATAAGTTTCAGTGTAGCTAAAATAACTTTAAACAGGATAATAAAATGGGAGGAATCATTCTACCCAATTGCAAGGCTTATTATATAGTTATGTTAATCAAGATTGTGAGGTGTTGGGGAAGGATAGACAAATAAATCAATGTAATAGAATAGAGGAATCAGATAAAATCCCACATAAATATGATCAGCCAATTTTTGATGAAGGTACAAAAGTAATTCAGTGGAGGAAAGAGAGTCTTTCAACAAATGAACCTCCAACACTGCATATTCACAGAAATTAACACAAAATGAATTAAAGATTAAAAAGTAAAATGTAAACAAATACAACTTTTAAGGTATAACCAAAGAGAAAATTGGGGGGACATTAGGACTTTTTAGAGTCCTTAGACATGACACTAAATATACAATCCATAAAAGAAAAATACTGATATGCTAGACCTCACCAACATTAAGATTTTTGCTCTCAAAAGAATCTCTTAAGAAAATGAAAAGGCAATAAAGAGGGGGCAGCATTAAATACAAGAAATGACAGTTATGATACAAAGAAGTAAGTGTAAGTCAAAATATATTTTAAAAGAATCTGTGATCTTTACAGTTTTGAAGCATGTTTTCTTTAATTAAATACTTGCTGAATTTTTATGCTTTAAATCAATTTTTTTGTTTTGTGATAATAACATTTATATGCCAAAATGGCGTCAATTTTTGTTTATATTGGATATAAATCTCAACCAATAGGCAAAGAATAGAAAACAGAATGTCTATAAAATGAAACAGAAATCATATAAAGTTGAATTTCTGTACACGGATGATAGATATAAATTTGAAGATGATGAATTAAAAAGGAGAAATAGAAGAGACTTAACATGCATTATTGTCTCTGTCTTTAAAGTAGAAAGTCAGTGGTGTTATTAAGTTTGTTATTTAGTTTTCAAAAAAATAACCAGTGGAGAGCTAAAAATAATATATCCATACTTCAGTGAAAAACTGGGTACTTTCTCCCTAAGATCAGGAAAAAGAAAACAGTGTCCCCTATTATCACTTCTATTCAACATTGTACTGTCAGTTCTAACCAGGAAAATTAGGCAAGAAAATGAAATATAAGTCATCCACATTGAAAAGGAAGAAATGAAACTACCTCTGTTTGTATATAACATAATCTTGTAGGCAAAAAAATTTCAAGGAATTAATTAAAAAGCTATCAGGACCAATAAACAACAAGGTTCTGCAAGGTTGCAAAAAAATACAAACATCAGGGGTATATCAGTGCATTTGCAATGAACAATCTTGGAATTAAGAACACAACTTTATTTAAATAGCATCAAAAGAATGAAATACTTAGGAATATATTTAATAAGTATAAAACATATTCTGAAGAATACAAAATATTGTTGAAAGAAATTAAAGACATAAGTAAATGGAAAGACATACATGTTCATATGTTGGAAACTTAGTATTTTAATGCTCTACAAAATGATCTACAGATTCAACACAACCCTCTTAAAGCTTACCTGGCTTCTTTGCCAACATTTATAAGGACATTCAAGGCACTTAAAAATGGACAAAACAATCTCAAAAAAGAAAAGAGTTGGAAGACTCACACTTTCCAATTTCAAAATTTACTATAACGTTGTAGTGATCAAGACAATGTAATGTGGTTTAAGGAGGTAGATGGATAGATAGATGATAGAAAGATCGATCAATCACTAGAATAGTATTGAGAGTCTAGAAAGAAATCCTCGCTTTTACATTCAGCTGACTTTTGAAAAGGGTGTCAATGAAGAAAGAAAAGTCTTTTCAACATAGGATGTTGGGAAAATTTCATATCCATATGCAAAAGATGCAGTTAAATTACAATTTCACACCATCACAACAGAGTCTTGTGTTTTTCAAAATATTAAATGTAGAGTTACTATATGACCCAGTACTTTGTCTACTAGGTATATACCCAAACAAAATGAAAACATATATCCTTACATAATCTTGTTTATAACATTCATTGCTACATTATTCATAATAATCAAATGTAGAAATAATCCAAATGTCCATTAGCTGATATCTGGATAAATGTGGTATACGCACTCAATGAGATATATTCCATGCTAAGAAGAAAAACAACACTGACATTTATTACAACATGTACTTTGATCTCAGGAGTGGGATTAAGGACAGGACGAAAAAAGCTCTATAAGAGATACTTCCATATAATATTTTCCATGTACAAAAATCTAGTTTAAAAATGAATAAAAGGAAAAACATACCTTAAAATGTCAACAAATTTTCTTTGTTTTGAAAACATTTTTCCTTTTTACTTTGTTCTCTCCCTAATTTGCTTTGTTGGTAATTTTCATAGTCAGACAGAAATAAAGAGAATTTTTATTGAATATGCTATGTAGACAGAGAGGAATATTTAAGAATCTGGGAGAAGACACACTGATAGAATGGTTTTGTGAATTTAAAACCACCACACTATCTCTAAACCACATTCATATTTACCTTGATTTTATTATTTTCTTATGTTCTAAGTACAGACACAAAGAATATGGATTATTACTAGGTATGGAAATATAGTGACAAATACATCTTGGCTAAATAATAAAAGATTTCTTAAAAATGTGAGTTTTTGTCATTTTCAATGGGATAGCAGAACACACACTAAAAAAGTTGTCAACAATGTCAGAATTATAAACTGAAAAATTGAATTCAAGGACATTTTAAAAATCATGCAATTGCAATCCTTAATAATATTAGGGAGCATATAAGGAAATTAGGCAGTAGTTCAAGTCTCATTTTGTTATAATAACTTAGGAATCAAGCCAGCTCCAAATGGCCTGAGTGACGGTGTCGTGCGCTCTGTGTTCTGGAAGGGAACTTTCCCTTTGGCAGTTGTCATTTGAAACTCAATCCAATCTCATAAGATATGGCATGTTTGCCTTATTCTTCCATAAGAAATGTTATAATTCTTCCTCATGTGAGTGCCAAGATCTTGAGAATGGCATGAAGTAATGCTCTGAGTCACTAAATCCTAAAAATACAGATGCCAAAGTCAAGACACATAGAACATTTAAAGCATAACAATAGTATTAATATTAATAGGAGAGGGGAAAATGGAAAAGAGACATTGCTATTATTGTGCAGTCCTTAATATAGAGTCCTTGGATCCCTGGGCTACCATGGATAAGTTTTAGGCCATCCATATATAACTTTAAATTTATGTAGTAATGTGTCTGTGTATTTGTTTGTTGAGGGAAAAACTCTTGAGGGAAGAGTTTTCAATACCTTCATCAGACCTAAAAGCTGTATGTGAGCTAAAAAAAAAAGATGAAAATTTACTATGCTGGGGAAAAGTAGGTCCATTTATCTTAAAACCAGCCTTGGCTATTAGCACAGATACTTATAATGCAAGTTTTCCAGGATGTAACTAAACTTCCTTCTTGTTTCTTTTGTAGTCAGTGCATGAGTTACTTGACATCTTTTCTGAGTTAGAAATTGACTGTTCTTTCTTTTTTTTCTCATCTACTATGACTTAAGTTTAGAAGAACTAGATAGAGCCTCATACCCAGATGATGCTTAAAAAAATAAAATAAAATAAAAATAATTTTTAAAAAAGCATTCTTTTTTAAAAAAGCAATGCTTTTTTAGGTATTAGAAAAGAGTCTATGAACTCATTCTTAATGTACGTATATATAGAGAGAGCCCAGTCTGCTCCTTATCCAAGGTGGGAGCTAATTGGCTCCAACCTACCCTTTCTCTGCCCCTGCCCTTTATGTGTTCTTGGATCTGAGAAACCATGAGTTAAGCTGTAACAGTCGAGACAGGGGAGATCACCCAGAGCGGTGCTTCTCAAACTTCTCCTGTGCCTGTCAATATCTCAGATGTCTTTTAAGAAGGCAGATTCTAATTCAGGAAGTGTGGATTGAGGACCAAGAATATGCATTTGTAGAAGTCCCCATGTGTTGCCATTGTGGCTGATCTATGGACCATTCTTTAATAACCAAGTTGCTAAAAGACTTTCAAAGATGTATATGCAAAAGAAGCGGGATGTAGGTGTGTCAGAGAGAAAGGGGGTAAACATGAATGCGTTCTTATGCATAAGTGTATACAGCTGGACAGGAATGGGCTTCTGTTCTGTCTTCTAATTCCTATCTTAAAAGCAAATGGTTTTCTAGGTTTTCCATACAACCAAGCTTCTGTTAAATTATAGTAGAATTGTACTCTAAGCTGTGTCCTCAGAATTAGAATCTAAACTAAGTGATTAAAAAAATGGGGGGGGGGGGGGGAAACAACCAGTAAGGGAATCTGAAAGTTGGTTGAAAACTGAAAATATAGTTATAATTATATAAAAAGAAAGAAGAATGGTTGATTGGAATGCTCAATAAGGCATCAGTAGACTGCTGCAATAGAGCCAGAACAGAGAAAGATGATTAAGAGACATTAAAAAATAGATTAATAAGGCAGGAGACTAGGGGTTGGAATGAATTAAATGAAATGGAAAGGCATCAGTGAAGGAAGTATTTCCAGGTCCGATCCAAAGAAGATGGAATCATGAGGAATAAGGACCCTACTCACGAAAATTGATTGTTCTGCCAAAGGGATAATTCTCAAGGAAATACATTTAAAAAATGGAGCAGAACACTTTCTCTACATAATGTACCATTCCTTACAGTTCATCAGTGCTTTCTTATCTGCTCAGAACTATGTATTTGTCATCAATTACCACAACATGTCCAAAAGTCACTGTGTGAATTTTCCAGAAATATATTACCTTACATTTTGTGTTACCCACATATTAAGGTGTAAAAATAGAAATAATGCACACATTTCCTCAGTCTGTGAAAAGTGTGACCCTGAATAGTATGATGTATGGATATTGGCAATAAACATTAAGATAGTAAAGGATACGAAAGATGGGAAGTTTATCTAGAACTTAAAGAAAGACTTGAAAACTTGGACAAATTTGTGGTCTCTCATTGAGAGACTTAAGGAGAGATGAGTAATAATATTTCTCTTGCCACTGGAAAGCTGAGTATTAACTGACTAATCTGAGAATGTAGAGGTCTAGATGCCAAGGATAAGAACAAAAGTGGTAGGGTATAAATGGAAAAACAGGGGGAACATGGATCTGATCTATCAATAAATGCTTGTACAAACTTGCTGGAGGTAAAATGGATGGAGCTATAACTGAGCCGAGGTTCCCACCCTCAGGCTACTTTGAGTTACATAGGTTTGAACACACCTGGCATGTCCTTGGGAATTCCCTTCTCCCAAGGGTTACAGTATAAAACGTGACCAAATAATAATACCCCAGGGCTAGATTCAACAGTGAAAACAGAATTGGCAGGGATGAATTCTGAATATTGATTTAATTAATGAGTGTAGGATAATAGGATACAAGGTCCATTGCTTTACTACTTGATAGTAGTTAGGATAAACTAACAGATATGACAAATTGATCCCCAAGTGGTCCAACCAATCTAGGAGTTTATTTCCTGTTTACAGAACTTTTCCAAGTTCCCGGCTGTTTTACACATTTCAAAGTGTGGCCCTCCTCCAGAGGATGGCTCTCCTCCAGAGGATGGTTCAGGGACATAGCCTACTTCCATTGTCTGGCTCTGCCTTCCTTTAGAAAAGGAAAAGGTAATGTGGAGAAATAACTTTCACCTCCTGAAGGTCTTTGTCCAAAAAAGGCATACATCACTTCCGTTATCATTCGGTTGAGGAGAGCTAGTTATATGCCTACAGTAGTTATGTGGAAGGGTAGAAAAATATTGCCCCCAGCTAGGGAGCCACTTCCTAAATATAACTGTGTACTCTGAAAGAGGAGAAAGGGTCTTGATGAAGAGACAGTCATCTCTGCTCAGTGTCCACATGACAGAAGGTAGCCCAAGAATAAGAAGGACGCTCTCTTCTACATATAGGACACAGTAGCTTCTGTTTAATAGAAACCCTGAGAATCTAGGACCTCATCAGAACCTTGGGGTTATCAGACCATTAATATTGGAGGCAGTGCCTGCCTCGGGGTAAACCCTGTTTAGCGGCAGAGGTCCCCGTGGAAGCTGGTCTGCTAAAACTGTGTTGGCACATGTCAGCAAAAGGGGACTAGATATGGGTGGTAAGTTTGTTTTAAAAAGACAGTCAATACATCACTGATGCTGTGTGTGTGTGTGTGTGTGTTTATGACACTGATTCATTCAGGACAGATTATAGGCAGCCTCCCTTCTCCTGCCAGACTAATGTGCTAATCATTTCCAGAGTCAGATGCACTCCCAGCATCAAGGGTGGACCAGTGGCAACGACCCTAGGTTCCTCAACGTCATGCAGGACTGGGGAATATTTAAGCTCCTGGAGAGCTGAAGGACTGGTCTCCACCTTGATCTACCTGCATGAAGTTTTTGTGCTATGTAGGAGAGGGCCACACTTTGAAATGTGTAAAACAGATTGTCAGATAGTTGACATATTGCTTAAAATGCACGAGGACAAAACTAGTCTGTAATATCTCATAGGTTCCTCTTGCTATACATTTGGCATGTGTGAAGGATTATGCGAAGCACTTTTAGTCAATTTATTCAGTCCTTACCAAAGTTAGTGAAGGAGTTATTAACTTATCCCTTGTGGAGTTACAGATACAGAGGCTCAGAGAGATTAGGTAACTCCTTCAAGATCACGCAAGTAATAATGGGGTAGAATAGAAATTCAAAACTCATGTTATTTGAGGTTAGAGATGCTGGGTCTTACTAAAACACCTGTTCCCACCTACTGGCCCAGAAGAGGAACATACAGCTGATTGCTCCTCTGGGTATTTACAAACGTTATCTAAAAGTATGACAGAAACACATCCATTTGTTTCAGGATCATTATTCCAAATCCTACCAATTTAATACTAACTATTAAAAAATTCCAAATATTCAGGAAATAAAAATGTGTACATAATTGGCAAATTAATTTCTTGGAACCAATGTAATTCTCAAATGGAGATTTTGGTGATACTGAGGAGGTAATATAGTTCCCTAGTGTTTGGTTTATACCAAAGATTCAGCTTATTATCTTACACATAAACTAATTTGAATATTGTGTAGAGGTATTTCCTTTTAGGCCCGATTTATTTAGTTTCTTTATCATCTAACATAGACATCTTCTCAGAATATTTGAGATTTACTTTTTCACCAGTTCAACAAACTAACATAATAGTAAGCAGCCATTCTACTGTGTAAATCCACAGCAACTTTGATCACTTTTACCAAAATAAAAACTGCAAATGATCATTAAACTAAAGAAGTTAACTTTCCTAACAGCATATTTCTATACACCATTAACTAGAGATATAGAAAATTTATTTACTTATGTTGTACATACTTTTTAAATGCTGAGATATTTCACTTTGATAAAGTCAAAATACCATCTTGTTAATAACCACTATATTAATTTTACAGCAGAATACAATAAGACTATACTGTATGGTTGTGCCATTCAGATGACATTTATGAAATGTTCTAATTTAACATGGTGGCATATACTGAGTGCATCTTTCACAAGTTATAGCTTCTAATCTCTGAGCGAAAGAGACCTAAAACCAAAAAAAAAAAAAAAAAAAAAATGATGCAATATGAAATTATACCCCTTTGAGAACTAGAAGGACTATAATTATAGTATTTCCTCTTAAAACCATTCAAGTATGTAACATTGTTGGGAACAACAGTGTGTGGGGAGCCTCTGTCCACTCTCTGTCTTGAACACTCAAATGTATTCCATGCCTACTACTGTGACTTTGAGCGTGCTTCATTATTTTACCTTTTTGCACTACTCCTTAGAGATCATGGTGGGTAAGTTTGGAAAACGGTGTCTCAGAAATGCATTTTGGAGGGGAAAGGAAGCTATAAAAATATACCAACCTGACAAATGATAGACATTGTAGAATGGAAAAGAAATCACATCTTGGTTTTACACCAATGTAGAAACTTTTTTTCTCAAATGAGTATCTTCGACCACTGAGCAAGATGCTACACAGCAGGATCACAAAATGTTTAAATGGAAACAAGTACTATCATGCACATTATTCACCTGGCATTCTCTAATGCGTGATTAGATATTTATATGTGGCAGAAACCACTGCAGATTCATTTCTTTATTTCTGAAGTGAAATGAGTATCTTACGAAAGTAGCCTGTTATATTAATGTGGACATTTCTTAAGGGTGTCAGAAGCTTAAGAAAAGAAGTATATATACTAGAAATATGTAGTAGATTTTAGGGTCCACATCTTAGAGCTGAGCTAGTTCCTGGCCAGGAGAATAAACTGTATAAAGATCAAGTGATAGTTAGATGATGGATGGATGGATGGATGGTTGGATGGATGGATGGTTGGTTGGATGGTTGGGTAGATAGATGTATTCTTCCTTACAAGTACAAGAAATGCTGCAAATGATTAGACATTTCATAAATGCTTTTTTAAAAAATGCTAAAATAAATCTATTTTCAGAACTTACATTCAGATTATTAGTAGCACAAATATTTCAATATTGACTCAGTTTGGCAAGATGATGTTTCTTTGATGCTCAGTGATCCCTGTCAATAATTTAATGAGATGCATAACTAAGAACTAAAAAGAGTAAGACTGAGTCCCAAGGACCACTTGAGTTAGTGTGGTGATAGACTAGGTAGCAAGTACTTCAAGCCCTAGTTCTTAAATCTTAGTGTTCATAAGAATCTCTAGTGTAACTTTTTAAAAATGAAGATTTCTGGGCTCAACCTTCAGGGACTTTTAATTCTATAGGTTTGAGTTATTTGGTTGTGGATAATCAAAGAACTCAATTTTGGAATACACGGAACATGTGTTGTAGATTTGTGTATTCCAAAATTTTCAGTATTTAAAAGTGGTATTGCTTGATTAAGATAAATATTTTGAAAACTATGAATATATAGTTTTTTTTTTATTTGAATGAAGAAGAGTTTGGGGCAGGTAGTCTATAAGAATCTATTAGAGTCTTAACTAATTCTCTACCAAAATTGAGTAGAAATTGTGATTTTCATGACTCTTGTTATATTTGACAGTATCTCCTAAATACATTTCAGTTATGTAACCACTGACTTTAATTAATTTCCTTAATCAGTAAACATATATCTTAGGATGCTATGATGTACCAGGAACAATGCTAGTCAAGATGTATATAATAGTAAGTAGGAGAAACAGAAACTAATGAATTAAATTTATCTTCCGTAAATGTCTTGTTTACTATTGTTATTTTAAGAGAAAATTTGTAAAGATTTTTTTTTCATTGCCAATGATAAACACATCTTGACTTCAGATTTTCTGTTTTTAGTTGTGTATTGTAATAACCATCAATTGTGCCCATCCACTCTCAATAGTTTCTCCTAAGTGTGGGGGCTTGCCAAGGAAGTGTTCCCTGGTTAGTCTGTTTTGAGAGATCAAGGAAACTGGATTACTCCAGACTTTAGTTCCCACTGAAGATCTCTTGTAATCACTATTGTTGGGTCAATGTAACCTCTTTCAGATTTGGTTGCCCATTCTCAAATCGGTACAGTACACCTTGGGTTCTCTAGTTTTTAGGTCCTTCAAAAGTCAGGTGCTCTGTGACTTCTGTCTGCTTTTGTTCCCACAGATAGTGATATCATGCAGGTCTTTGTGACTATTGATGGTTTCTGCCCACTTGTTACTTTGTGGGGGTTTCTGTGGATAGCTGGTCACCTAGTTTGTTTGTTTGTTTGTTTTTTATAAATATTATTAATGGCTTTTTTGTTTTGTTTTGTTTTTAGTTTTGCTATTTAGTTCTGTCAGTATGTTAGGATTTGGAAAGACTTTAGGACTCTGTGGCCATATAATTATTACTCCTGATTCCTCTGGGGTCTATTTCAACTTTCACTGCCTAATTTAAACATATAAAGCACATGGAAAAATGCAAGTCCAAGCAAGTTCCTGTTGTTTACCTTCTTCTGTGATAGCTCCCTTTTCTCCTCTCTTTTTAACCTACTTTATCCATCAAAGCCTATCCCTCCCTCCACTTTTTACCTACCCACCACAATGCCCAACTGCACTGACTCAGCTTTTCCTGTACTTATCCAAACTCGGTTCTTTATGGGTAATTTTAGTCTCTTATGAAACTGAAAAAGAGGCCCTAAAGACAAGTGGGAATGAATGGCAAAATGATTCTTCATCAGGTAAGCAGCCAGGCATCAATGTGAAGCTGACTACTTTCTCAGCCAGAAGTAATGGTAATGGGAAAGGAGTAACTTGATGAAAGGGGGAAAGAGAGACTGAAAAGTCAGCTGGACAGAAATTGGACAAACAGTAGTGAGGGTGAACAAACTCAAAGTTAGTTTCTTGAAAAGATTAGTAAAATTGATAAACACATCAATAAAAAAAAGAGAAATTGCAAATTGCTAAAATCAGAAATTATAAAAAATGGGGGGACATTACAGCATGTTCTATAAGCACCTTGATATCATGAATAACTCTTTCCTAATTTGACATCTAAGTGAAATGGACAAGTTAACATGAAACTATTACAAGAAGAAATAGAACATTCATATAAACCTAGGAAGAAATAGAAAATCTAAATACTTCATACAAATTAAAGACATTGAATTTGTAATCAAAATTCAAATTTCAGAATTCTCTTTCAAGAGGGAAAACGTCAGGCCTGCATGACTTCACTGGTGAATTCCTTCATAATGTAAAGGAATAAATCCTATCAGTTCTACATAACCTTTTAGAAAACTAGGAGAAGTATATACTTGCCATGTCATCTTGTGAGGGCTATCTGACCCTCATCCCACAACCTGACAAACCATTTAAAACAAGTCTATCAGGAACAAAACAAGGATGTTCTCTCTTACGACTTTGAATCAGAGTCCTAACAGTAATCAGATGTAGTGCAAAATGAAAAAAGGAAAAGACACACATAGCTACAAAACAAATCCTTGTGCAACATTTCCAGCCAGATTGCCGCCATCCAACCCTTCCTACGGAAACTCTGGGGCCATCCCTAAGGTAGCATTATGTTTTGAGTGATTAAAAAGGCATGTTGAAGCCACCTCATGGAATTTGGACTTTCTTAGATAAGCAACAGGGAACTATAGAATTCCATGAGCATAGAAGTAACATAGTGGTTGATGTCCTAGAGTGGAGGAGGCAATGGACGTGGTCCACCCCAATGGAGAAATGTATCAGAAGCATTATATAGAATTGCTAGAACCTGGTGATAATAAAAAGAAAAATGACTTTGATTTTAATTATTTTTTATAGAATATATGCTCTCTTATTTTCAGAATCCACTTCACCTCCTCACAGGAGTATTACCAGAATTGCAGTAGATGAAAATTTGATAGTTTATTAAATAGATTAAGGGAAAGGAAGAGATACATAGGAATCATTCTATATGTACTTGTTGGGTACTGATGACAATTCTGAGGGAAGAAGTAATGGGAACCGAGAGATATTTCTCTTGTAATGTGTGACCTTATGCAACTTACAAGATGCATACTGTGTTGTATAGTTATATATGAGCGAACGTTTGTTGGATAACTATGTGAATGCATGAGTTCCTCAACAGGGAAAATACAAGTTGAAGAGTTTCTATAAAAGAAAAGTCTAGTTTCTACAAAAGACAAGACTGCTCTGAAGAGCATATTCAATGCTTAAAAGATGTCTTTTTTTGCCCTCATTTGTATTTCCTTTCTATTCAAACAATACCCTCTAAATCCACTTTAATTTTCAGGGCAGACTTCCTGTTCTTAAACGTTTGAGTTTGCTTTTCAAATTTTTACTCTGCTTGGCAACATCAGCATTATCTCATTGGCTTTTGGTGAGTTCAATGAGAATATGTAAACTATAGCATATTAGATTTTTTTTCTACCGCCAGTCAGATGAGTACATAGGAAGACATATTTCTGCTCTTTTAGAAGTGTTGTTTTAGATTACTTAAAATATAATGTGTATTACAGAGAACCTCTGCTATATATTGATTGTGCTCACCTAATTTTTTAATTTTGAAATCATACTTTGTATTTTCCTTAAACACAAAATAAATCATATAGGAGTTATCCAGTGCCTTGAATTCACCTTGATGGAGTTTTATCTCTTAATGGAAAGGAGAGCTGAGAAAGCTAAGACAATTATTGCAGAATCTTACTCTTTTCAACTGTCACAAATATCCCTGTCAAATTCATTGTTTGAATTGTCACACAATGGACTGTGTGTATCTACCATTTCTACATAGCCCGGTACAGCAGGCTTTTGCAGTGTGGTCCAAAATGGAGAGGTCCTGAGTGTGGTCACGAGGTAATGTATAGCAGCCATGAGCAAACGTCAGTGCTCTTCAGAGAAGTTCACAAAATGGTAGTAACCAGAATGCTTGCCTGATTCTCCTCACTTACCCTGACTTCCTGCTGCTATCATTAGATTTATAACTTATCACAAGCAGAGTGAATTTATCACATTGGCCATGAGCGTGGATTTAGGCATTAGGACACTTACTACCTGTCTGTCCAAGGTTTGGTTTCTTCTGCAAAATGAAGTACCATGCTTTTCACTAATGGTAAAATGACTCTTCCGTGCTTCCATTATAATGGGGTTTGGGGAGTACATGAGAAAGACCAACATCAGTCAATGTAAGAATAAGTTTATTTACTAAGTAAAGTGCTATGGAAGAAACTGGACAGTGTAGAACACCATGGGACTGGCATTTTAAAAAAGGGACCTGCCGTTTCAGATCTATAGTCAAGACAGGTCTCATCAAGAAGGTGACCTTTAAGACCTGAAGGACGTGATGGAGTTAGTTGTGTTGAAATCTGGGATAAGAGTCATAGGCAGAAGGGGCAGCCTCTGTGAGCAACCTAAGGTGGGAAAATCCCTAATGTGTTCAAGGAACAGAAAAGAGCCTATGTAGCTGGAGAGGACATCCAAATCTTTCAGGATGCGAATGAGTGGTCTTTTTACTTTGCAGGTGCCTGCCTACCACGTACCCAACAAGTATTCTAGAAGGGTGAAAAAAGTTTGACTCTCAGTCATTTGATGAATTTACTATATTTGTTTGATACCAATGTGAAATATACATAGTAATCATGATACCTTATCTTTATCAAGTTCTTACTGTGATCCAAAGAGGATTCTAGATACTTTTATATTAATAATATCAGTTAATCCTGACAGCAGATGTAGATATAATTATGCTCATTTTATTTTATTTATTTTATTTTTATTTTTTTTTTAAAGATTTTTTCTTTATTTATCTGACAGAGATCACAAGTAGGCAGAGAGGCAGGCAGAGAGAGAGGAGGAAGCAGGCTACCTGCAGAGCAGAAAGCCCGATGTGGGGCTCGATCCCAGGACCCTGGGATCATGACCTGAGCCGAAGGCAGAGGCTTAACCCACTGAGCCACCCAGGTGCCCCGAATTATGCTCATTTTATAGACAAATTAAGATTTAGGTAGATTTAGGGGCCAGAGTATAGCTTACACTTTAGTAATTATGCCACATCCAAGTGATTAAGGAAATTAAACCATTTAGTTGAGACAGAACAGGAGCCAGTGTTAAATTCTAAGGCTCGATCCCATAGCGCATAAGCAGGCAGGATTGCAACCATACATCGAGCTCCTTGTTTCCACTTAAGGTAGGTCTTGGAAAAGTCATATAATTTTCCTTTGGATATTATATGCCTCACAGGATTATTTGTTAATAAATAGGAAAAAATACATACAACATTATAGCACTCTGCCTGAAATATTATAAGTGTTACTATGCTTCAGACATTCTTTTGGATCCATGGGTGGTAGAAAGGTGCACAAGGTTATGGCCCTTTGATTGCTGAGCCATACAGCATACAGCCATACCCTGAGAAGAGTTATTTTTCAGAGAGGCATATAATTATAAGTTAGACACTAGAAAATTGCAGGGTGGTATAATATAGCAATAACATGCTCTAGGATAACAGAGGAGGGAAACATGCTTTAACTTGGAAGGAACTCAGTATTGGAGAAGGCTACAAATGGGTAGACATCAGTACCTGGAAGGAGAGGCCATACTGCAGTGAGTCAGGGCCTGCCCTTGACCTTTCCCTTCCCTTGCGTTATCAGCATGGATGCCTGTGCTTTTCCTCTCTTGACGCTAATAAATAAGCTGTTATTTGCTCCCTTGGTGATACTTAGCTTCAGATGTTGTCAACGCACAGGCAAGGCTCAAGTGAATTCCACACTCATATTTTAAATTAAATACTCAATATCTAGAGGGGTATCTCACATTTAACATGTCCCAAACTGATCTCCTGATTTCTCTCCAAATCTGCTTCACTCATGGCCTCTCCCATCTTAGTTAATGGCAACTCTGTCCTTCCAGTTGTTGATGTCAAAAGCCATAATATCATTTTTGAATTGTCTTTCTCTTAGCAGCTATATATAATTTGCCAGCAAGTCATGTCGACTCTATCTTCAAAAATATCCATAATCTTTTATTCTGCCTATATTTAATAATTTTAAAAAGATAAAACAATTTAATAATTAATGTTGAATAATTCCTTTGCTTATATCTGCTTAGCTTTTTATATGTCTGTCCCTAATTTTCCCCCCAAATGCTGACACCTTTGCTATATGAATATCTATAAGGTTTTCTTTTTTAAATTTGTAATTACATGTCCAGGTACAATTATTCCATCTGTATAGCCTTACCTTCTTCAAATGCTCCATCTTTGGATTTAGTCTGGACCAATGGCCTTCTAGGCCTCCTGCTCAGCTACTTAGCCCAATACTCGCCACGTGCTTCTGAATCTTCATCTCCTTGATCCCATGCCTTGTGTTGTTGTTGCTCTTGTTCATTTACTTTTTGATCTGTTGGAGTCATATCCCCCACAAGCTTCCTAAGAGAGGCAGCTAGATTTTTGAAATCCTTTCATACCTGAAAAATGTCATTATTCTTTCCTCGGTGATAACTGATAGTTTGACCTGGTATTGAATTCTAGATTGGCAAATAATTTTGCTCATAATTTGGAAGTTATGACGTAGTATTCTGGGTTTCAATAAAAATGCAGAACACTTCAGTGATATTCTGTAGCGCTTTTATATGGGATTTATTTTTTTCTGGAAGTTTTTGTCCCTTATATTTCCAGTATTTGAATGCTTTATGAGATTGTACATGACATTGCCTTTGTTCCCTGCCACCCCCACCACCCCCACCAATTAGTTTTGCCAGCACATGGTGAGCCCTTTTAAACTGTAGCTTCATGTCTGGAAAACTATTTATTTTGTATTAATTCTTTGATATTCTCCTCCCTCATGTTTTTTTTTTTTCTACTTTTGTCCATCTGGAAATGCTCTATTTTTATTTTGTTTACATCTCTATCCTTATTACTCTTTCCCAAGAATTTTCTCAACTTTCTCTCTCGTCTTTTATTGAGATTTTTATTTTGCCTAATGTATTCCTTCCTCCACAGATTGTTTCTTTCTTAAGGTTTTTGTTTTCTATATTTTTAGTGAATATAGCTTTTACCTTATCTTTCTGGGGGATAATAATTACAGGAGTGTGTGTATTTATTTGCTTATTTATTCATTCATTCATTTATTTATGTTTATTGCAGTTGACATGCAATATTACATTAGTTTCAGATGTTTAGCAAAGTGATTTGACAACTCTGTACATTATGCTGTGTTCCCCAGAAATGTAGCTACTATTTGTCACCACATATTGTTATTGTAATACCAAAGACGATCTTCCTTGTGTTGTAGCTTTCATCCCACGACTTATTCAGGGCTGTATTACTTAATTGGGCCAGTGTAAAAGTATTCTACCAAAGAGCATAGAAACAGAAAGATGTTGTATCTGACATTTTGGAAGTATATTTTTAAAGGGGAAAAGCAAACCTTTCTCACTTTCTACTTCTTGGTGGACAAGAATTGGTCTTAGAGTTTAAATAGAAATATGTGCCATAATATAAATGAAACTAGGGGTGTCTGGGTGGCTCAGTTGGCTGAGCATCCAATTCTATTTTTTTTTTAAATATTTTATTTGAGAGGGAGAGAATGAGAGAGCATGAGAGGAGAAAGGTCAGAGGGAGAAGCAGACTTCCTGCTGAGCAGGGCGCCTGATGTGAGACTCAATCCCAGGACTCCAGGATCATGACCTGAGCTGTAGGAAGTTGCTTAACCAACTGAGCCACCCAGGTGCTCTGAGTATCTGATTCTTGATTTTGACTCAGGTTGTCATCTCAGAGTCCTGGGACAGAGCACTGTGTCAGGCTCCATGCTCAGTAGGTAGTCTGTCTGAGGATTCTCTTTCTCCCTCTCCTTTTGACCCTCCATGAGTGTGCGCTCTCTCTCTAAGATAAAAATAAATATTTTAAAAAATAAATGAAGCTGAGTTGTACAGATGTAAATTTGTATTTTCAGGTGAATTTTGAGAAACTGCTTAAAATAAAACTTTTCATAAAACTAGAAAGCCTTTATAATTTACTTCTAAGTCACATTTTAAGGTATGGCTCATTTAAAGCAAGTATAATTTATGTGTTATACAAATTTTAGGTTAAGGAAATGGTAGTAAAACCATATTCTCTTATTTGCAGTAGAGTATATAATCAGAGGCCTAGTAGATTTTCATGACTATATATTACACATACTCACCAATAAATGCCACTTATTTTTGCAGACCAAATCAAATCTTCATCTTGAGTAATGATCTGGATTATTTGGATTGGGTAAGAGTGGGGTGGGGAATGTAGCAAGGTACAAAGGATCATTCATGGTCTTTGCATATCTTTATGGACCTATAAGTATCTTTGACACTGAGGTTCATTATTAATATACGAGTATACCTGGTGCATGTACACACTTCTATTTTTCAGAGTAGTAAACATTTTCACATCAATTATTTGACGCTTAAGTAATGAATCCAGCATATTCTCTATACCTGAGATGAGGAAGAATGAGACAGTGATAGATTCCTTAAGATTCCTTAATTAAAAAACCCTTTTTTACATCTTTGTAACTGAATCCCAAACTGATCTTTTTGA
Organism: Mustela putorius furo; assembly: GCF_011764305.1. Taxonomy (NCBI): domain Eukaryota; kingdom Metazoa; phylum Chordata; class Mammalia; order Carnivora; family Mustelidae; genus Mustela; species Mustela putorius. Next base: position 15,531,127 of record NW_025421402.1, on the reverse strand, counting down.
GTATACCTGTGATTACAGGTAAATCAAGCCACACCTTTCTATACATAGGTTACTTCCCTGGGTGACAACCCTGCCACCAATTGTGGAGAGCTAGATTCAGCTCATGTAAGAGGAAATCAGGGGAAGAAATGCCAGTGACTTTACAGGAGATTTGATCTGATGTCTACATTGGCATCTCTTTTGCAAATCCTAAGTTATTTTTACATTTCTCATATTAGTTTCACATTTTACATGCATATGTTCCCTTCTGAAAAGCTTAGGCTCTTAATTATCTTTTTTTAACCACCATAGTATTATTTATGCATATAGTAGATAAGCATTCTATATTTTGTGTATTTCATTCTCAGGAGCTTGAAGAAGAAAAATACTCTTTTTCAGCTGATATTTTACTTGACTGTGCTCTGAAACAAATAACTATTTTTGCATTTTTACCACAATATAAATCAGCTAACGATACTTAATATGACTAAGTTATGTTACAAATAAACTATAAATATGCTGAAATATTCCTAAAAGCAGAACTGTTTTTTAAAAAAAAAAGTTCTCAAGTTATTTATCAGTAGGCACAAATGGTTCCATTAACAAAGAACTTTATTTTAAACATTAAGACCTTGATGGGATGATATTAGTATAGAAAGATCCATCCTTAATTTAAGCACCACGTATCAAGCAAGTTTGGGTCGATGAGATAGTAGATGAGAGGAACAAAAAACCAGAGAGGTAAAATCGTAAGACTAAATTAACTGCCGGCTCTTTTCTATTTTCAATCTCCACAGGACTATATTTTGATTTCTTTCTGTGGCGCTCAGTGCTTAATTCCACGTTTCCCTTTTAGTCCCGTGCTACTGACTTCTTCGGGGTTTATTTTCATTCAGTTCTATATATTCACCCTGCTGAAGCTTCCCTTGTTTTGTGTCAGGAGGAAATGTACCTTATTACCTTCTTGTCTGTTTAAAACTCTTTTTTTTTTCCCCCCTTCCTCCCTGTCTTGTACCTAATGAGCAAATTATCTAAAAATAGATGCGTTCATCGTTCTACAAAATGTTGTATCTCCTCTAGATTGGAGGCCAGTGTAATTGTAAGAGACATGTGTCTGGAAGACAGTGCAATCAGTGCCAAAATGGATTCTACAATCTACGAGAGTCAGATCCTGATGGCTGCAGCTCCTGTAACTGCAGTACCTCTGGGACAGTGGATGGAGATATTACCTGTCACCAAAATTCGGGCCAGTGCAAGTGCAAAGCAAATGTTATTGGTATGTGTAATGCAAAAGTTTACAGTCACATCTCTATTACCGTCTGGAATAAAATTCTCTATTTGATTTCTTAACTGAAGAGCAAAGCAAATTTCCTTGCTCAAGGCAGGCTGGGAAAAAAAAAAACAATTTGGATGAAATTAACTGTCTAAAAATGATTAAATTAATAATTCTATCAAACTACAGCTTGAAGCTTAGTTTAATCAACCCTTTAGAAGTTTCTTTATTCTGTAGATGCCTTAGTTCACATGGTCCCATACTAATAAGTCATAGAAAAATATAATTTGCTTACTGCATAGATGTTTCTTTTAGAAAATTAGTACTTTTTCAAAATGTTTTACACTTAATGAGTTCTAAGCAAATCATTTCCATGCTAGTTTTCTTAATAGACCAAAATAAATGGATTTTTTCAAAATATTCTGTGCTACAGGGTCCTTTGTGATAAATCTTTCCATTTTTTTTCTATTATATTTCTTTGAACTGTTCCTATGAAATGCAAAATAAGTCAACATAATTCCACAGATCATGTGTATTGGTAGGGTTAGTTATAAAGGGCCACATAATTTTAATTTTGTAATTCAGTGCCAAGCTGATTATAATAAACAGCTACCTTCAGTGTTATTTATCATTTTTTTATACAAGACCTGCTTTTTTGTTTGTTACTCCCACAGGTATTTTTCAGAAATTAGATTTGATTATAGCAATTTATTACATCCAGCATTTTTGAGGGGAACCACAGCCACATAAGGACAAAATTTATCAAGTGCCCAAAATGCACTATGTACATAATGCACTTTGAAATATTGATATATGAGAATATTATGAGAGGAAACTTTCCTGATGAAGTGAGTCTTGTATTTTAACGGAACATGTCTTGGTTCACATAGGAAGTTTAAGAAAGACCTGTACCTTTCTATTGTCATTCAGGACACCAAGTCTTCCGTGGATTTTCTAACACTAACCTGAACCTTGTAATAATGAAAACATGCCCGGCAGACACGCACACACACATACACACACACACACACACACACACACAAATACATATACAGATGAACATATTCTGAATAACATTTTTATTACAGTTCTGTAAGTCTAAACCTAATTCTTTATCTTTTCTATATGTAGGTATATATACCTCATTTTATACAATTCAGCCAGACAAGCATTTCATTTTAATTTAATAAAAAAATATGGACATGGTAAATGATATGACACAAGATTTCTCTAGTTTAAAGAAAGGTTACATCAAAATCTCTGATATACTTGTCCTATGCATTTTAAGCATACAAAAACCAACTTTTTGGGGAAAAAAAAAAGGAAGGAGTAACTTGTAAAGAGCAGTGTATCTTTTTATAAGTGTTATCTGTGATGCTAAATGAATTCCAAGACACTTGAATTCAATCTATCTAGTGTCATCCTTTGTCCTTTAATATGAAATATATTTTAAATTCATGATCAGAAAGCAAAATTCAAGGATAGACCTATAAGGACAATGAAATGTTTACTTTTCTGTAACAATGAAGTCTTTCCTGTGATGGTTGGATCCCCGATCTTAAGAAAAGGGGGATATCAAAATTTGCTCTTTATTTAGAATGTGTTATGACTTCCCTGCCATCTCTGTGTCTTATTGATCCAGATAGTTTTCTGTAGGAAAATACAAAGACATATATTTCTGAAGATTAAATCATCATTTTGAGATGATTATTTCTAGAGCTATTTCTGCACGTGCAGCTTTTTGAATAAAAACACAAACTTGGTAAGTTTATATAGGTTTCTTTTCCTAATGGGATTAGCCAATACCCTTATTCAATTTTACCTTGTTAATTTAAAAAAAAAAAAAGCCAAAAATACTGGTGTATGTTGTGTACGCTTCAGAAAGCAAACTGTTCGAGTTAACAAAACTGTTAAATCTTACTAATGATTCTATCACCAGTAAAATACATTAGCACCAATAATTTTATTAAAGTAGGTCATTCATCTAGAATAAAAAGGGAGAAGAATGTGAATTAAATGCCAAGTGTGCTAACTCGCCTGCACTTGTTAACACCGAATGTGATGCCCTGTAGGCCTCCCCGAGTATCGTTAGGAATAGATTGCCTGTCAGGAATATGTATGGCATATTCAAATAAGCACTGCGCATATTTTTAAAACTGATATGATATGAATCCATGTAGACCAATTTTAATAGTTCAAAATGAGTCATAATTCTTGTTAACAATACAGTTATTTTTAAAATTTGCAGCAATAGTGGTCCTTTTTTATTTTCCTTATTGAAATTAAATGATATGCCTTAGGTGAGTCATTCATCACTGTTAAAGAACTTGCCTTCCATTGGAGTTCTTGAATTTTTATCCATATATATACATATATATTATGCATTTCCTTCCAGTTTAAGAAATGCTTTTCTACATATGAGTTCCTGAGTGTGTTTTTGACTGTTATTTTAGGACTAATTTTTTTTTTATTGCGATCATAGCTTGAAATAAATGTTTCCATTGATTCAACCCCACGTAGCCAGTTATTTAAAGTCAGGTGTGTGGGAACTATCTAAAGGGAATATTTTGCATCTTAACTGTTACTATTCAAAATTGTTTGTTTTATTTTCTTTCCTTTTAATGCTCTATCTGAAACTCACCTAAATTGTCAGAGATTTAAGTTTGAGTCATAAAATATTTTTCTCTGTTTGTGAAATGTATATATGTACTCCTTTAAATAGAAGTAATGTAACAGCAGAATTTATTTCGTGTTTAAAGAGGAATGTCCTGAACCACACGATATGACAAGCGATGTGATTGCTTTATGAGCCAAGGAGAGCATAATTTATATTAATTGAAAATAATAAAATGTAGGGGCATATACAAGCCTTGAAACAAAAACTGCTCTGGATAAGTTTTATTTATATTAATTATTTAAAGAGGGGATATTCAGAAGCATATATTCTGCTACACAAAAACAGCTATCACCTTCCGATTGTTTTAAACATTGGTGTATCATCTGATTTCTAGGAAAATAAGTAATGTGGTAGTATGTAAATTCTTCTGGGTAGCTTTGAAAATTTATTTCCTTGCCTGTTCTTTTCCATGAACATTTGTTAACGTAAAATAATTAAAAATAATCGTTTTCATATTTGTTAGAGAGGAAGAGTGCCACATTTCTAGTGAGCATTTCTCTGTATGTTAAGGAATAAAATTTCATAAAGCACGTTACAGAACTAAAGTTTCGTATGACTGCGCATGTGAGTATCATTACTGTATTTTGAGTCTATGACCAGGCCTCCGTGGCATTCCCTGGGAGAACATTTTGTGTCTGCGTTCAATGTTGGCAGGAGCGTGGTTTATCTTGAAAGACTAGAATGAATAGAATCATTTCCACGTTTTCACTTTCTTAAACAAATTTTATCTTCAGGGCTTAGATGTGATCACTGCAATTTTGGGTTTAAATTCCTCCGAAGTTTTAACAACGATGGATGTGAACCCTGCCGGTGCAATGTCCACGGCTCAGTGAGCAAATTCTGCGATCCTCTTTCTGGGCAGTGCGAGTGTAAGAAAGAAGCCAAAGGACCTCAGTGTGACACCTGCAGAGAACACTTTTATGGACTGGACATTGCCAGTTGTAAGGCCTGTGACTGTGATGAGGCTGGATCCCTGTCTGGGACCGTCTGTGATGCCAGGACAGGGCAGTGCGTCTGCAAGCCCAGGGTAGGAGGGAGACAGTGCAACCAATGTTTGGAGGGATTCTTCTACCTCCTGCAAAATAATTCTTTCCTCTGTCTGCCTTGCAACTGTGATAAGACTGGGACGGTAAATGGCTCTCTGCTGTGTGACAAATCAACAGGACAATGTCCTTGCAAATTAGGAGTAACAGGTCTTCACTGTAATCAGTGTGCGCCTCACAGGTACAATCTGACCAGTGACAATTTTCAAGGCTGCCAGATGTGTGAGTGTGACTCCTTGGGGACATTACCTGGGACTGCTTGTGACCCAGTCAGTGGCCAGTGCCTGTGTTTGCCTAATCGGCAGGGAAGAAGGTGTAATCATTGTCAACCAGGTAAGAGACGTGTGTTACGTGTTCAGCGCACAGTGACTTTCCTTTCATTTTCCCATATTGGATGATTCCTCTTTGTTTTGGGGTTGGGACTTTTTTTTTTTTTTTTAAGATTTTATTTATTTATTTGACAGATCACAAGTAGGCGGAGAGGCAGGCAGAGGGGGAGGAGAAAGCAGGCCCCCTGCTGAGCAGAGAGCCGGATGTGGGGCTCGATCCCAGGACCCTGAGATCATGACCTGAGCCAAAGGCAGAGGCTTAACCCACTGAGCCACCCAGGCACACCGGGGTTGGGACTTCTAAAAAAATTTACTTCCAACAACGTTGTTGTATTTATATTAGCAACAAATACAGATAGAATGATTCCATATGTTCAAGATTATTTGGCATATCTGTCTCTATTGATGTATTTGGGGTGAGTCTTTACAGGAATCCCAGTCAATCAGACATTTTATAATCAAAACTAATTTATACTTATATCTCTATTTGAAGTAAATTCCCTTCAAATAACCACAAAAAGTCTGAACTAATAAAAGCAAGAATAAATTTTGTTTCCCAGAGAAGTGAAAACTTGGGTTAATTATCTATACCATGCCAGATATTCAGATGATGAACTTATTTTCTGAATAAAGCTGACCGATGTTTTTACTAAATGGGCTGTATGTTCTAGCATTATCTAGTGGTATCTAGAATTATTTTTTAAAGGTTTTTATTTATTTATTTGTCAGAGAGAGAGAGAGAGCACACAAACATGGGGAGAGGCAGGCAGAGTAAGAAGAAGGCCCCCCAATGAACAGGACTCTATCCCAGGACCCTGGGATCATGACCTGAGCCAAAGGCAGATGCTTACCTAACTGAGCCACCTAGACATCTCTAGAATTTTTAAATGTCACCAAATTTGCAAAACAGACTACTGTTTAGTCTCACTGCACCTACCTTTTTAAGTGTTTGCCAACTGGAGGAAAGATGGACCCTATTCATGGTTTTCTCCTTGCCTTTATATGATCTAACTAAAACAGTATACTTTCTTTATAATAAAACTATCATAACATCATAATGAATATACATGTTTGTTAGTTGTTTAATAGCTGTGCTAATGGTTATTCTGTCTACACAACCAACTCTGAGTTATCTAGACCTGTGTAAACGAGAAGGAGCGTGGTGCCAAGCGGAAGGGAGATTTGCTTGTCAGAAATGGGTACAGTGGAAGTCCTATTTGCCGTGACTAGGAAACAAGTTTAGGATTGAGCCATATGTTTCCTTTCACATCGGACAAGTAAATCCAAAGGGATGGATGGGATGGAGTTGATGAATAGTTAATTCTTTTTGAGATGTAGGTACCAGAAAGTAATTTGAACTGGCTTCAGTATAAATGGAGGCTGTATTATCCCTGGCTGTCCCACAGAACCTGATATGGAGCAATGCAGTGAGAACTCAGGAGCCAGAAATCTCCCTCTGATACATGTGCATTAATTCAACCATTCAATCATTTCCATATTCCCTCTCTTTTTCTCTCTCTTCCTTTCCCTCTCCCTCTCTCTTTAGGACATACTCCATTTCTGTTTCTCTCTCTGCATGCTTTATGGCAAATTGTCCTCCCTTTTAAGAAAAATATAGAATGGAGATCATCCCTATTAATGCAAATAGTCCCCATATTTAAGGCATTCTTGTATTTTATTTATTTGGGTAGTTGATTATGTCCCTGGTTAGAGTTTCAGTATCTTGAGAGCAGGGATTGCCTTATTTAACGTGTATAGTCACAATACTAATGTAATTCCTGGTACATTGCATGCATTCAGTAGGTGGTTTAATTGAACACACTGAGAAATAATCAGGAATTTTAAGGGGAGTATCTGTATAAGGGTTCTCTGGAGAAACAGAACCAATAGGAGATGTGTATATACATCAGTGCTACTGAGAATTTCTTTCACGTATCTCCTTTGTTGGGTCCCATTTCCTAAATCCTATGTGTTCTTCTTTTTTCTTATTTTATATGTGTATTCAGTAGAGAACACACTCCAGTAACTTGTGAGAAAGACTATAGAGAAAAAAGTAATTTTTTTAGAATTTTGAATGTCGGCAAATAACTGTATTCCACACTAATAACTACTGAAATTTTACCATTACCAGTTTCACTCAAAAAATTATTTCACCATTACCTTTTTGCAGTGCCAATAAGATTCCTTTTTCCCCTTTCTCTTTCTTTTCTTTCTTACATTCTAGAAGCTTCTACTATTTCTATATCCCTCATTTCTGACAATTTCATGATGAGGTGCTTTCGTTAAATAATTTTTCTGAGCACTCAGTGGGCCCTTTTGTCTGTAGATGAGCATTCTTGTATTGTGGGAAAATCTGTAAAACCCCTTCACAATAACATCTAGACTAGTGTTTGACCAAACAACTGACTCCAGATCTACCCAAGCTGACACAAGAAATCACCCATCACAGGCAACTTATATATCATCCCTGTACTCACTTGTAGCACTGTGTCCTTAGATTTTCTGAACCCATACACTCTCCAGTTTAACTTCTAAAGAGAACACTCATTGTCCTCTTTCAGAATGCAAGAGGGAAAAACTTCTGTTTGGGGAGACGATGAATTATTCTCACACCTGACTTCAGAAACCTCTGGAATCTTCAATTCCAAACCTTACTTTCTAGACTGACACTACCTGAATCAATCAGCTGACTGTTGGCTTCTCCATGGCAAGTGCTTAGCTTTTCCTGGTGGACATCTGCCGCTGAGCTTCATCTCCTCTACTTTCTTTCATTTCATTTTTGGGGATTTCAGAAGGGAAAAATTGTTCAACTCTGCTTAGCTGAAATGCTGTGCTAGTAGTTTCTGGGCTGTAATCTTTTCAGCCAAATCCTTGCTGTTCTCCTCTGATTCCCTTCTGTTTCTACAACCCTTGTTGCTTTTATCAAAATCAGTCTTGTTGCTTTCAGTTTCCAACAGATCCAGAACTGGTCCACATTTCAACACCCCACTCACCCTTTTCATCTTTTTTCTGGACTAGCTGACAAGCCTCCTAAAACTTCCTTTCTCTTCTTTATTCTTCTCCAGTCACATTTCTTAATGTACAGCGAAAGTGATGCTGTTCAAACCTCAGTCAGACTGTATCACCCCATCCTCCAGTCTTCCCATCATTGTAGGTGAAAACGTGGTCCACATGAACTGTAACACCCGGACCTCATTTCCAGGAGTCTTTAGATCATTCGTTCTACAAGTCTAACGGCTATTCTTGACATTGTTCAGTGCTCTGTCCTGGGCACATAGGGCACATAGGGCAGTGTCTCCCTGGGGGATAAGCCCATCAGTGTTTCCCGAAGTTATACATAATTACATTTAAAAATTACCCCAGGGTATTATGCTGAGCAAAATGAGTCAATCAGAGAAAGACAATTATCCTATGATCTCGCTGATATGAGGACGTTGAGAGGCAACGAGTGGGGGGTTTGAGGGGTAGGAAAGGAATAAATGAAACAAGATGGGATTGGGAGGGAGACAAACTGTAAGACTCTTAATCTTACAAAACAAACTGAGGGTTGCCAGGAGGTGGCAGGTAGGGAGAGGGTGGTTGGGTTATGGACATTGGGGAGGGTATGTGCTATGGTGAGTGCTGTGAAGTGTAAACCTGGCGATCACAGACCTGTACCCCTGGGGCTAATGATACATTATATGTTAATTAAAAATTTTAAAAAATTAAAAAAAAAATTACCCCAGGGGTGGGCCATCTGGATGGTGCAGTCAATTAAGTATCTGACTCTTGATTCTGGCTCAGGTCATGATCTCAGGGTTGTGAGATCAAACCCCACCACGGCCCTGTGCTGGTCGTGGAGCCTGCTTCAGATTGTCTCTCTCCCTCTCCCTCTGCCCCTCCCCTCACTTGCCCTCTCTCTGTCTCTCAAAAACCCCCCAAACCCAGTGGCGTTCTCTTCTATTTAGGCACAGGCAGAGTGCAACTCTCTGAGTGCTCCTTTGATGACATACAGAGAGGATGTGGTTTTTACGCTGCCAGGGAGGAAAGAAAATAGCAATCTAAGGACCTAATGGATTTTTTTTTGACAAAACAAGGTATTCTGTACACATAAGTGTAGCATATGGAATGTGTTTTGTGGACTTTCTCTGGGGGGAGGGGCGTCCTGCATTCTAGCTTCCAAAACTACTTTGAATTTTATTTTCTGGTTTTATTGTCTCTTACTGTGAAATTTACATTGAAAAAAAAGAACCCTAACCCCGAAGCATCTTCATCATACACAGATGTTTCCCAGTAGCCAGCTCTGTAGTTTGCATGTTAAAATGTACTGCTGGAACCTGAAGCTTCCTTTCTTTAAACACATCTGAGAGACCTAGATCATGTGCCACAGCGGAGCCTGTGTGAGTAGTGGGGCGTGGAGGGGGATCCCTGGGGTGGGGTAGGAGGGATGGACGGGCAAGCCTCGGGACTTCTGCCGCCTTTTTCGTTTGTGGTTGCAAATACTCCTGGCCCCTAGTATACTATTGCCCATAGATTCTCGTCCCACTTTCCTAAAAAACATTATTAAGGAAGGTGCATATAATGAAACCTCATGTATTATTAACCCAACCTTACTATGAATGTACAAGGAATAGGCTTAATTCAACTAAAATTTATAGGCAATTTGTTAAAGCAGCAGTGCACATTAGAAGCTACATTAGAGCCACATTGGTTTTAATATGCCATTCAATAACTTGAACAGAGGTTAAAAATGCTGCTTAACCTCCATTAAGTATTTTAAAAATGCTTTAATTTAAAATTATTTGGAGTGTGTGTACATATATGAATGTACACATGCCCACACTAATAAATACAGCACTAAATATGTTTTCCCAGTTCGTTTTTTTCGGTGCTGGATGACCTCGTAACGTTCAGCAGCAAGCACTTAATCAGAGGCGAGGCCGGGAAATGCAGGGAAGGATGTCAAGGCATCCTGAGCCAGTGACCCACCCTTGTCCTTGAGAACCAGAGGCAGAGAGAGTTTATTGAGGACTCTGTGGCTCTGGAATAAAATAAAGGCTAATTTATAATGAAAACAGCTTCGTATGACATGTTTTGTGCTAATAGGACAATTCCTCATGCTTTCCTCTGATATTTACTTTTGGTGTTGTTTTATAATTCATACAGACTATTAGAAAGTAAAACAAAGTATCTTGTTTCATTAAGAAGCATATCATATTTGTTAAGTAATGAGCTCATAAACCAAAATTGCATGCAAGACCCTTCCAATGGAATTGGAATTAGATGGCTGATATTCCATTAAAAATCAGTGCATCAAAGCTGAGATCCGGTTAGGCCACCTATCCTAGTGTTTGATGAAACAGCTTTGCAGATGAACATGTTTTCCACAGAGAGACCTGGGCCTTAGAATAAGAACCTCTTCTCTGATAAACCACCAGGAAAGAATTTTGTCATAAGCAATATGGACCGTAATCTCAGGCGCATCCATGGGGGTAGGGGGAGAGTACACTGACAAGTCATTATTTAAATTGTAATTTAAGGAAAATCCCACTTTCCTAGAATATTGCCTCATAAAAATGGCAGCCTATAAAAATAGGTAATATTTACTGAGTGTCTGCTGTGTGTCAGGCCCTGGAAAGGGGTTTTATCTGAAAAAGTCCCGTTGAATATGCACAATATTTATAGGCTGGGAGGGCCAGTACTTTCCCACTTTATAGTAGGGGGAATGGATTCTAATTCAGCAGAACCATTTACAAATCTAGGTCCAACTGACCTCAGAGTCTGGACTCTGAAAGAGTAAAACATTTTTCTGAATAATGCAATATTTGTTAATCATTCACTCAAAAAATATTAGAGGGCAATGTAAAAGAGATACTTGTATTATAATTGTTTGGAGCCTCCCCCCTCGCTGAAGCTCATTCCCACCTGTGATTCTAGTTGACTGCTTTAGGTCCCAGTGCATCTCTGTTGTGTAGAATCTGAATAATAGTTATAAAATGGAAATGAATAGAATTCCGAGAGACTACTGTGATTTGATAATGAAGAATTAAACTGAGTTGTCTAGAAATGAGATGATCTCCATGGCCTAAGTTGGAGAAATTTCTGGGATGGTGGCAATGGCATGGGAGAGAAACTTTCGAGCATATAGTTGATAAGCACTGAGACTGAGAAAAATGGGAACAAAATATAAAAGTGTTTCTGTGGATTGTGAATACACATTATATGCGTTATAACTCCCAAGACATAATCATAGCTATCATTATTTATGCTTATTGTTGTTACTGAATTTGATTTTTAAAGAAAGGCATTTGGAGGTCCTTCATGGATATTCCCATAAATAGGGAAATTAGGGGGTTTCCTTTAGATTTCATTTATTTATTTGACACAGAGAGAGAAACAGCAAGAGAGGGAACACAAGCAAGGGGAGTGGGAGAGGGAAAAGCAGGCTTTCTGCTGACTAGGGAGCCCAATCCCAGGACCCTTGGATCAGGAACTAAGCCAAAGGCAGATGCTTAATGACTGAGCCCCTCAGGCATCCCCAAAGATTACATTTTAAATATATTGTTCCTGGTTTATATACATTCTCCCTGCTTTCCTTCCTGATAGGCTAAGCCATTCTGACCAATCATCCTATGACTCACAGATTTATCTTTACTAGTTCCCTTAAAGTTTGGTACTTTAAAGTTTGTTTGGTACATTTGTGTAACTTCATCAAATGTGCTAAAGAGATTGTCTCATATTTTAAAGGGTAACAGATATCCAACAGACCAGGCAACCAGCCACCTACCCATCTAACCATCTACTCATTTCATTCACATGTCCATGTTTCCAGTAAACATCTATTGAATACATTACTATGTACCAGGGTCTATGCTGGTATAAGATATACAATCATAAATATATTAAGGCATTTGCTTTAGTAGGAGAAATGGACCTGTATGTAAATATAACACAGTGTGACAAGTGCAATATTAGAAATGTTCGATTAGAGAAGTAGTAAAGTGAAGGAATTCATTCACTCTCGAAGTGTGGGGGATATGGAAGAGTTACTTGAGAACATGATTTCTGACACGAGATTTTTATTTTATTTTTAATTTTTTTTCTGACATGAGTTTTTTTTTTTAAGTTTTACATTTAGTGCTGATAACTTTTTTTTTAAAGATTTTATTTATTTATTTGATAGAAATCACAAATAGGCAGAGAGGCAGGCAGAGAGAGAGAGAGGAGGAAGCAGGCTTTCACTGAGCAGAGAGCCCGATGCGGGGCTTGATCCCAGGACCCTGAGATCATGACCCTTTAAGCCACCCAGGCACCCCCTGACATGAGTTTTTAAAGCAAATAGGAGTTGGTAAAGTAATCAAGGAGAGAATAGCAGTCCAGGAAGAAGGGATAGGAGCAGAGACTTTAAAATATGTCTAAACTAGGGGGTCACCTGGGTAGCTCAGTTGGTTAAGCAACTGCCTTTGACTCAGGTCATGATCTCAGGGTCCTGGGATCAAGTCCTGCATTGGGCTCCCTGGTCAGCAGGGAGCCTGCTTCTTCCTCTGCCTCTGCTCCTCTCTCTGCTCATGTTCTGTCTCCCTCTCACAAATAAATAAAATCTTAAAAAAAATATATCTAAACTAGGGGTGCCTGGGTGGCTCAGTCTTTAAGCATCTGCCTTTGGCTCAGGTCATAATCCTGGGGTTCTGGGATCGAGCCCGGCATCAGGCTCCCTGCTCGGCAGGAAGACTGCTTCTCCCTCTCTCACTCCCCCTGCTTGTGTTTCCTCTCTCACCATCTCTCTCTCTCTCTCTCTCTCTCTCTATCAAATAAATAAATAAATTCTTTAAAAAATTTAAATAACAAAACATATCTAAACTAATTGAAAAGTTTTAAAAAACTTTTAAATATGAAAAATTATACCTTGTGTTGAATAATATTAATATTTATAAAATTATTGACCTTTGATCAACTCTATGAATAATAATTTCAGCATTATTTTTATATAAAATTACCAAAATGGAAGAAAATTATTATTGTTTTAATTTGAAAATTAGGATCACTTACTATAGTTCATTCTGAAAATATTGATTTTTAAAATAATTATGTAACGCCTCTTGTTCCTTGGTATCGGTGAGCCACAAATTTATCCCCAGACTCTTCTCTTAGTATTATGTCCATTCTCTGGCTTAAGGTGAGAATCATTTCTTCTAAATGGCTTATAATTAGTGCTTAGCCTCAGCTCTGCCCTCCTTTTCTGAATAGGGCCTAGGGGTTAAACTTGTTTTCTTTCTCCCATTTCAAGACCTTGGCAAAGCCTGGTTGTTCATGGTCCTCAGGAGGGACATTGCTAGGAAATGGGCTCTTCTTTTATGCCCAGGACAGTGCTGTGCTGTGCAAATAGCCACTACAGGAGATAATACTGGCTGCCTTGCTAATAACTTTGAACTCTAAGAATTCTGCAAGTCTTCTGGATAAAGCAACACTATTTTATAATATGGGTGACTTTTTGCTTTAACAGCAAGACATGTTGTTTTTCCCATTAGACTTGTCTTGTTTGGGACCAGGGGCTCGCTGAAATAAAACTGGGGAAAATAACAAACTTCAGTGGGCCGATCGGTACTGTATATGTGCGAACTCTCAGCACTGCGTAATGTAAGAGAATAGCATCGTCTTAATGATTGTGCTTCACAATGTGGTATGAAATCATTCATGGATAGAAACCTCCAGAAGATCAGTTAAAATGTTATGGACTGAGGATGTGGAACACGACGTGGAGCTAATGGAAGGAGATCAGAAATGTATTGAGTGAAAGAAAATTGAGGTCAGTTATCTTTAAGTCACACTCTGGAGTTGAGGTTTAAGTAGGAGGGAAGGGAAAATGTTGTTTTCTATAGTTGGAAGTCATAAAAGGAGAGGTAATGGTCTAGAATTAGGCACATTCAAGGTAAGGCAAGAAGTAATCACTGAGCAGGAAGGTACCTGAGTCATCCTAATTAGAACTGCTTAAAAATAGGACAACTAAAATACTGGTGGGATTAACCTTTATTATCATGCTCCAGAGAGGAGGAGAGGAATTAACCCCAAGAAAATTCCAATGCAGGCTTTTCCTTGAAGACCAACCTCCACGTTGCCGTCTCCCTGGTTTTTGTGTTTTTGTTTTTCATTTTTGTTCTTCTCTGTCTATATCTCTGATTTTTTCTATGGATTTTTTTTTTTTTTTCAAAACTTGGACAACCCCATTGTCTGTGCTAAAATATGCCCCCTTGCCTTTACGGATTTATCTAATAAGTCATTTCTAGTAAAAATCATCTGTAATTGTTCTAGAATTCTCTGTGGCTTGAAGCTATTGCAATAAGTCCAAATTAATTCTACTTCTAAGTATCTGTGTTAATGGGTGATTTATCCAAATTGGAGAGCTGTTAGTACATTCATGATGCCATCATCAGGAATTTAAGGACCTAGGTAGCTTCACAGGAAGAAAAAGACATCGAATTACAGCCATAGTGTTCTTGAATTCAAAACAAAAGATTTTGAAGTGTGTGACTTTGATTGTATGATAAATCCGGTGTGAGAATATATATTAATTTGCACAACTATGCTTCTGGAAACACATATAAGGCAAATTGCTATAGTGGATGCAAAGAAAGAAACGACATAATCTAGTTGCCAATTACTCTAAAACATGACAAGATCAGCCTGTTCTTTCCAACAGATTACAATGGCACTGATTTTGAGTTTCTTCCTTTTCTTTGAGCATGATCATTTTCTATTTGACTATTTCTGAAACTTTCTAAGGAGAGAATATGCTGGGCCAGGGAGAAGACACACAAGTTGTGGATGGCTATGAAAGAATGGCTTGTTTTCAACCAGAGCCTCAAATGAGATTTATAATATATTCCAATTACTTTTTGTTCTCCCTATAGCATAGTGATACACGGTGGATTCACTTTCTCTCTGTCAGTATCAGTGATATATACCTGAGTTAGTGATCATGATAATTGTGCAGATCATTTTCATTTGTCAGAACTTTATTCATCAGAATCTTTCTGCATTTCAGTAAAATTCTTTGTAATACTATGCATGTGCTTGTGTGTGTATGTATGTGGAGGTGCATGTGTATGCACAAACACACTTGCCACACAACACCAAGAACCATTTCTCCCTCATATAACTGCTCCATTATTCTACTGTCTAATGCCTTTCTAATTTCATAGCTGTTGGTTATGTGAAATTTTAAGTAACATGAAGATACTTTGGATCATCTTCCTAGCTCTTCGGCTATAAGAAGCAAATACGGGTTTTATAATTAGCCTAAATTCTATGGGTTTTTAACTATAATACTTATGGAAATCAATGCCTACTTATAATTTGGTACGTCTGAGTGACTTCATCAAATGTTTAAGGAGTGCCTGCTTTGTGACAAGATGTTATGAAACTGGAACAGGCATCTTTAATTTGGCCTAGAGTAGGTTACTCAAGGAAGTCACAAGACCTGGTGTGCCTAGGAGTGAGCTAAGCAGAAAGGATATGTCAAAATAATTTCAGCAGACGGACATGCCAGTGACAAGGCATGTAGGTATCAAGAAAGGAAGAAGTATGACTGGAGAGACTGGGTTGGGAATGAACAGTGAAATGACGCTGAAGATAGAGGTGGGACCTGCCAGTGGGACTGGAGCTTGGGTTAAGGATTTGGATTTTTGTTCCCCGAAGGGAATAGGAAGTCATCAAACAATTTTCAATTAAGGAATGAGGTGCTTGCTCAAACTGCATTCTGAAAAAATGTTTTTCCAGCTACACTGTGAAGAAACGATTGGAGGGAACAAGAGGGGTACCATGAGATGAGACGGTTTCTGTGTGAATCTGTTATTTGTTGACTCTATTATTTTAGGAAGTTTGTTAATCTTCTTAACCTTCAGCGTTGTCATATATAGGGTGAACATAATAACAATGCCCGAATTATTAGCATTGTTGTGAGGAGCGAGATAATGAATACCAATGCCTCTGGTCCACAGTGTTAACTATAATAAGTTTGGTAGTGACTGTGACTAGGGAGTTGGCAGTGGGGATGGAAAGGAGAAAGTATCTTAGAAGATAGTATCCATAGGACCTGGTGCTTAATTAGATGTATGGGGTAGAGGGAGTATGTATGTATATCTATGTATATCTGCTATATCTATATAGTATATCATCTATACACTAGATGTATGGTGAAGGACTCGAGGGTTGCTACTTTTAGCAAACTACAGAATTCCGAGTTAAATAAAAATTTTAGAAAATCACAAATTTTTGGTATAAACCAATATCATAGACTTTTATGAAAAAACTCATTGTTTATCAGAAATATAAATTTAACTGGCCATCTTTTATTTTGTCTGGATATCTTCCCGAAGATGTCACAGGGTTCTAGGTTGAGCAGTTGAATTCATGTTGGTCCTATTTGCTGGAATGGAGATATTAAAGAGGACTAGTCTTTAATGGAAAGATCATGAAGTAGATTTCATTTTTTTAAAAGTTTTTCAAGATTTTATATGTTTATTTGACAGAGAGACACAGTGAGAGAGGGAGCACAAGCAGGGGGAGTGGGAGAGGGAGAAGGCTTCCCACTGAGCAGGGAGCCAGATGCGGGGCTGGGTCTCAGGACCCTGGGATCATGACCTGAGCCTAGGGCAGATGCTTAACGACTGAGCCACTCAGGCACCTCTTCTGAAGTATATTTTAAATGCCTTGAATTTGAGTTGCCTGGGAGACACTCAGGTACAATGTAAATTATTTACTCAGCCCTTTTTTGGTTGTAACTGACACATTTTTTGTTCTAACTGACACACTAGTTACAGCTGTAGCCACATTTGAATTGGGCATCGGGAAGGGCCATGATAGCATTCTAGTTTTGGTGTAATCAAAACACTACCTTTTAAAGAAAAGACTGGATGGCAAATATATATATATACATACACACACACACACATACACACACATAAACTTTTCATTTCTTTATTTCCAGGTTTTTATCTTTCTCCGGGCAATGCCCCTGGTTGTCTGCCGTGTTCATGCCATGTAACAGGTGCTGTTCATCACATCTGTAATAGCCTAACTGGTCAGTGCCTTTGCCAAGACACTTCCATTGCTGGACAAAGTTGTGACCATTGTAGAGACCTTTACTTTGGATTTGATCCTCAGACTGGAAGGTAAATATATTTAATAATATTTAAATATATGCATTGAATTATATTTGTAATTACTTTGTCTCCTAACAATGATTTTTTTCTCTCTTTTTTTTTTTTTTTTGTAAAAAGCAGTATTTTCTGTCCTTCCTAGTTTGTTGATGTATTTTTGACTCTTTGGTGCCTACATTTCATGAGCATAATAGTAATCTTTGAATATTTCCTAGAGTTCCAATGTATAGGTTGCTGTATGTTAATAGACATCCCTTGTATTAAGGTCTGGGAATATTTAACTAGATAAAATCCTTTTCCCTCAAAGAACTTGCAGTTTGGATGGAGAAAGACAGATAGAGAAATAGTCATAGAAATAAATATGTACACACACACACACACACACACACACTGTAAGGGTTAGGATACACAGTATATGTATATAGAACCTTGATGTGGCCCCTGAATTTATTGCTTATTTATTTATTAACTTATTGCATCCATTTATGTTGTCCTTGCCTTTCTAATTTACACTGAAAGATGAGTTGGGGGAAAAAAGAGAAAAAAAAATAAAAATCAGATTAAAATGTATTTTTTGTATCAAGTGATAGGATTTTTTCCTAATGTGTAAAGTAGGTTTTGAAAATAAATTACCCACTTTTCAAAGTTACACAGTCTTTAATGTTATACTTCTTGTCCCCTGTGTATCTATGGGCATTTATTTTCATGCATGTGTGCTCACTGCTGTATTTTTGAACATATGCTGGATTGCCTATTCCATGTGTGTTTTTTGGGTTCAGTCAGATTATAAATTTGTCTAGGGTTGGAACTATATCCATGAATTCTTTGGCATTCTTATCCCCAAGCAGTAGTATTATGCTCTGTACACACCAATCAAAGATGTTTCTCAATATGCATGTGTGTATTTATAAATATAATTGCTAATTAGTCAAGGGTTTGAGATTATCTGGGCTTTTTTCAATTCGTTGTCCCCTGCTGCCTGCCTTTTGGCTGTTACACTCTTCATTAGCACCTCGATTAGGGTTTGGACAGGGTGACAGTGTAAATTATTGAAAAAGAATTCAAAACTAGTGCATTTGGCTTTCTACTAAAATCCAATGTGATTTAAAATCTTTCGCATGATATTTAAAATATTTATTAAGATAATTCTTGCTGTTATTATATACCTTTTTTTTGTTTTCTTAATCCATGCTCTTCTACTTCTGTTACCATTGGAGGGAGTATCATCTTGATGGTCTGAAAGCATTATTACTCCTTTCTACAGATTCTAAATCATTCTGAATGAGTACAGAAAACACATAGTAGAGTAAATGTTAAATAAAAAGTATAGCCAGGATTTTGTAGTAAAATTAGGACGAATTATTGTACATATTATCTCTTCTATGTACTTTTCAATGGAAGACCATCTAACAAATTCCCTAGTTAGAATTCTTTTTTTTTTCAATTTTTATTTATTTTTTTAAAATTCTCTTCAGTGTTCCAGTATTCATTGTTTATGCACCACACCCAGTGCTCCATGCAATATGTGCCCTCTTGAATACCCACCACCAGGCTCACTCAACCTCCCACCCTTTGCTCCTCCAAAACCTTGTTTCTCAGAATCCACAGCCTCTCATGGTTTGTCTCCCCCTCCAATTTCCCTGAACTCCCTTCTCCTCTTTATCTCCCCATGTCCTCCATGTTATTCCTTATGCTCCACAAATAAGCAAAACCATATGATAATTGACTCTCTCTGCTTGACTTATTTCACTCAGCATAATCTCTTCCAGTCCCGTCCATGTTGATACAAAAGTTGGGGATTCATCCTTTCTGATGGAGGCATCATACTCCATAGTATATATGGATCATATCTTCTTTATCCATTCATCTGTTGAAGGGCATCTTGGTTCTTTCCACAGTTTGGTGACTGTGACCATTGCTGCTATGAACCTTGGGGTGCAGGTGGCCCTTCTTTTCACTACAGCAGTATCTTTGGGGTAAATACCCCATAGTGCAATTGCAGGGTCATAGGGAAGCTCTATTTTTAATTTCTTGAGGAATCTCCACACTGTTTTCCAAAGTTGCTGCACCAACTTGCATTCCCACCAACAGTATAAGAGGGTTCCCCTTTGTCCACATCCTCTCCAACACATGTTGTTTCCTATCTTATTAATTTTGGCCATTCTAACTGGTGTAAGTTGATATCTCAATGTGGTTTTGATTTGACTCTCTCTGATGGCTCATGATGATGAACATTTTTTCATGTGTCTGTTAGCCATTTGTAGTTGGGATTCTTAAGTTGGTTTTTCTCTCTTGTCTACCTCTATCTCTAGGTTTCTTATATTTTCCATAGTCTTTCTGACAATATTTAATTACCAGAGAAAACTATTCCCCCAATCTACTCTCCTTGTTGGAATATTCATGCCCATCTATGGCGTTTTGTGCCAGTCTCTTACCCATTTCCTTTCTACTGGTAGTTTCCTTTCTACTGTAGTTTTTCCTATTGTTACCACTAAAATCCCTTATTTATGACCAGATTTATGATGATCTTAGCTTTTTCACTTAGCTTTATTTAAGTGACTCTGATTTCTTCAAAGAAATCATCTTTTCATCTTTTCTTCAAAGTTCTTAAATTCAGGTTGACTTTTATCCTTTCTGCTTCCCTGTAGTTTAGGTTTATCTACTTATCCTAGTCCCCATCCAAGTCAAATTCAGGATCAAGAATTATTCAAGAATGGTGTTCTATCACCTATCACTCTGTAGAAGGAGTCACTAACATTGGGATTGGACTCCTTGGATTAACTGAGGAAAAAAAATGATAATTCTTGGGTTTAAATTTTAACCTAAATTGATGAGGAATGGGGAGAGCCAAAGCAAAAAACAAAACCACCACCACCACCAACATATAAACTGCATTATTAGAAGGTGCTGAGGTGGAAATCAAGAAGGCAAAGCTCAGTAAAATAAAAGGGTTGAGTGTAGGCTGGAGTTTTTGAGACTTCCAAGTTTCCATTCACTGAGAACTTTATCAGAGGCACAGTCTTTTCCCCCCTCACCTCTCATTCATTTAATTACTGTCCAGCAACCAATTTTCATGAACATAACCAGGTTTTTGTTTTGTTTGTTTTTGATCACTTGGAACTTCTTTACTTCTCACATCTTCCTAATCCCAGAAATGATACTCTGTGAATACATCACGACTTTCCAGTCCTCTTGTCTCTAAATTTTCTCATAATTGGCTCCCAACTTCTCTCAAACCTCTCATCCATTACCCCTACCTAATGTTCTTGATCATCCCCATTCCTCTTTCTCATCTTTACGCCTACTCTGAGCCAAAACCACCTCAATCTTGACTCTCTTGCGTAATCTGAGTGCTATTAAAAGCTCTCCTTTCTGCTGCACTGTGGGTCAGCTCCAGGGGTGATGAACTTGCTCCTGCCCTGAGCCTGGGAGGACTTCAAAATCAAGTGTCTGTGTTGACTGGAAATACCGCCATGTATTTGCTTCGCATCCTTGTGCTTTCTCTCCCTCTTTAAACTATTGCCAGTCTCTTCAGTTCTTGTCCTTGCAGCCAATCTTGCCCTCTGCCTCAGAAGCTAAACAGACAGAACCAGACTTAACTATCTCCAGATTATCTTCTCTCCAGCTCCAACTTGTCTACTTTGTCAAACATTGTCAATTTTAAATCTAGTCTTCGAAAAAAACAACATAAAAAAATTAAAAAAAAATTTTTTTTGAATCTTTAAATTTTTTATTTTTTATACACATGTATTTTTATCCCCAGGGGTACAGGTCTGTGAATCACCAGGTTTACACACTTCACAGCACTCACCAAAGCACATACCCTCCCCAATGTCCATAACCCCACCCCCTTCTCCCAAACCCCCTCCCCTTAATGACATATGGCCCATCCTTGATGTATCCCCTCATGTTTTTCTTCCCTCGCTCTGTTCTCTATCTCCCCTTTATATCTCCTTCTTCCTCCCTCTGAACTTTACTCCATCAAATCCTCCCCTTATTTTAACTTAAATCTCTCCCTCCTGGCTATATCATAACTATCTACAAATAGACTCTTCATCCCCATCCCAAAGCCTCTTCTTTTGACTCTGCCCTTTCCTGTGAGCCCTGGAAGTTGATCTCTACTCTCTCACTCTTCTGCCACTTACTAACATTTACAGAGTAGTCTTTTTCTTCTGCATTTTCCCTACTTCTCATTAATTCCTCACTCACCATATTTAGTGCAAGTGTTGGCAGAATTCGCAAAGTGTGGACAGCAAAGAACTAGGTAGGTGACCCTTAAAACACTCTTCCAAATCAAAAAAAGTAAGATAGCCAGTTAAAGTAGATAAAAATGGGTTGAGGAAAAGATAAGCTTAGAGAGAAGGGTTTCACTGGAGGGAGAAAGTAGGGGTCACTGGTGCCTCTCAGTGAGAGGTTCTTACTAGATGAATTGCAAGGTGATATGTGTCTCCCAAAGTTGAGGAGACCAGTGAACTGATACATTTCTTAGACCTGAAAAGATCTGAATGAGGAGAGACAATTTGTTAGGGAAGTTCTCTGATTATTTTATACTCCCAAAGTTTTTCAGGTAAGGAAAGGAGTATAGTATTTGTTATGACTAGATAAGGTCTACAAGGAAGAGGGAAAACATGGGGTTGGTTATCTTAACAGTTGTGCAAAAGTTTAGCTAAAGAGCCCCAAGAAGAGAAAAAGATGGGATTCTGGTGGGTTAAAAATATTGGTTAGCAACCAGTTGGAATAGAGATATATCTGAGTTCTCTAAAATTATAGGTAAGAGTTACCTAGTAGAGAGAGAGAGATCAATAAAGAAATCATAAGAGTACAGCCTCCAGGGAAGAGTCAGGTTTGTACACTGTGGGAGAAAGCACCCTGCTTTGGGTTTTGCTAGTCTTGGGGGCTCCTACCCCTCCTCAGGCCTATGCATGAGAGAAGAGGAAAGTAATAAAAGGAGCAGTAGTAAAACTCTACCTTCTCTGGTTGTAGACTTGCTGTTTTCATTACATCCTAGCTAGAAATAAAGGGGAGAAGTTTGTTCCTTAAATATCTATTCTTTGAAGATTGGAGTATTAACTAATATACTGGACTAGACATTTTATTGCCTGTATTTAGCCTATTTTTTCCCTTCAGCTTTATTGAGATATAATTGACAAAGATATATATATTCAAAAGATCAGGGAAAGAGGAGAATAAAATCGATTTATGATTGCTTCTTATGACTTCTGGTTTTTCAATGTAGCAATTATTTTATTGTCTTCCCTATTTTTTAAAATTAGCTTTTTCTTTGGCCTCCAAGATCTTATCTCTATGTCTTCTCTTTTCCTGGTTACTCCTCGTTAATCTGCCCATTCAATCTACATATTTGTGTTTATGATTTCAGCCACTTTTTAAACAAATCCCCAGTATATCGTCATCTATTCCAATCTCTGCCATGAGCTCTAGACCTATAGTTACCTATCTCTTTGGGGCTTAAGTTTGCATGTCTCTCTTTCTTAACACAGCCAATACAGAACTAATTCTCCCTTATGTTACTTTCCTCATTTCCTCCCAAAATGAAAATAAAAGTCTGGAGACATCTCATGCCATTATAATATTGGTGAAATGATATAAATATTTAAATTTAAGTCATACCACCCATATGTGAGTGGGGCTCAGGATCCTCTCAGATTAGACAAGATTGGTTCTGATATTGAGCATAGCTTGCTACTAGAAAGAGCTATTGGAAGGAAGAGCTACCATATATAATGTAGCTTCTCTGAAATGAATAGAAAGAATAAAGCTTCCCATGACCATTTGAGGCTGAAGGAAATCAGCAGGATTTGTCCTCTGCTAAATCATTCAGATGGAATGCCTGTGCTTTGAGTTGACCCTCATATTCCACTGATGAGTTCGACTGTCTCTTTTCACTTTAACGTTGATAATCATTAGAGAAGAAATCTTCCAGCACAGAAGGTCATAGAGAAAGATATTTCAAAATGTGGCAATGAGAATTGCTTGAGTTTATACTTTTGCTCATCATTGAGAAGAGATAAAAATGGATTTTATTCTTTTTATGTTTTCCATTCCTTTCCTGAATGATATTGAAATCTCTTTGTTGACTTCTGGTTGTTATTGTATATATATACTAACACTGACTATTTTGAAAATGTGCACAAAGATGACTAAAATTTATGGGATTCCATTTAGTAGAAGGAATTTTTTTCTTGAAGGAAATGTTCACTTAGAGTTTAATAGATAGACATATTGCATGGGAAAATAACTATTGATGCCCTGATGACTATTTTTTTTAAATAAAGAAAGTCAACTAAAATCAATCAAATCTATTTTGAATTACGGCAGGTACTGACAAATATATATATTTTTCACTAATATCCAAAATTCTGCAACAGATTGTCAATATTTTATTGTTAAGCAAGGAGAAGATGCAAGTATCATTGTATCTCCTTCTTGATTTAGAAAATAAATTGACTTTCTCCTCTGCTTTCTCCATTTATATAGTCAGGGGACCTTATTTAACCCTCCATGAAGTTCACACATCAGCCCAGCTCATCTCCGTTTCTTTGTTTTGTTTTGTTTTATTGTATACACTTATGTTTCCTATATTTTCCCCTTGGTTTACTTCCTAGACTTTTCATATACTTCCAAGGGCAAAAGAAATAAAATAGGTCCTCAACCTAAACTGCAGCAAGAACAGCAAAAACCCACCAAATACAAGAGTAACAGGCTGGAAAAACATTTGCCTGTTTTCAACCAAGTGGTTCATTCTTCAAAAGTTACCTATCACGAAAAGGGGACATGGGTTTTAGAAAGCTGATCCAAGTGCAAAAATCTCTGTTTACCTCTGACATATAAAGCAAACATGATTTAATCAGTATTGAAAACAATGAAGCAAAAAGAAAAAAGTCTGCCCACTCAAAAATCAATAAAGAAAAAAGAAGTATATCGTATTTGTCTAAACCAAAACCAATGAGACAGAAATGGGCACATGCAATTCATCTCAATTGGTACTTGAGACCCATATTAGACACACTGTACACCCTGGTACTGCCCTCCAACCTGACCTGTAAGTACAATTCTTCCTTCCCATGGTCAAGCCTAATCTAGCCCGCAATCTGGTACAGCACTCTTAAATACCACTAACACACCAGATTCCCCCAAAGTTCTTCTCTTTCTATTCATTAGTTGTGTTTTGTCTTTTTGAGCCTCAAAAACCTAGGACCTGGAAGTGCCTCTACTGGTCTCTTACCAGCTGACACACACCAAACTTTAATTTTCCTCAGAGAGTGGGAAACTGGGATCTGGGCTGGTCAGAGAATCTAAAGGTTCACAGACCTAAAACATACAGTAAATTAAAATTCTTCTATGACCACATTATTTTTGGTTTTACTGCAAACAGTCTCCATTTGAACACTGAATTATAGATCTGGTCTGTTAATCTTTTCACATGTGTATTTCCAATTGATCTCTATTGGTCTTTCTTTGAGAACCAGATCAATGGCTTCAAATGAAAGCAGATAATTTACTTGGCAACTTATGTCTGTTCGTGGTGCGGGAATACTGGGGAATGTGCCTCACAGATTCGTGCTCCAGGATGACTCTTCATTAGACAGCTGGTGCTTTTCCAGGGTGATAAGAGTGAAAGGGATATATACTTCTCATCATCTAGCGATCTAGCCATACAAAGTAGAGGCAGATTTCCCAGAAAGAGAGCCAAACCCTTGAGCCTTACACTCAAGACTGTCACATTTGTTAGCTTTACCTTATTCTATTGGCCAAAGTCAGTCATACATCAGCCCATATTCAGGAATGGGGAAACAGATTCTACTTTTGGATGATGGAATTGTGCAGTTGGTTTAAAGGACCTACATAAAGAGAGGGGTAAAGAATTGTGATCATTTCTACAATCTCCCATGACCACTAAACAATATATTCTTCTTTCCTATAGATTCTGTATGATTCTCTAAGAAATGTCCATTTTTGTGAATTAGTAGCATTTGTTCAATGTGGTGTAATAACAGTAACTCAGTGTTGGGCTTCAGGATGTCTGTGTTCCAGTTTTTTGCTTCTCCTCTCGACCAGGCATATTAGGCTCCTATTATTGCTATAATAAATTACTACAAATTTAGTAGCTTAAAATGATGTGAATCTATTTTCTCACAGTTCTGGAGGTCAAAAGTCCTAAAGAAATTTATCAGGCTAAACTCAAGGGTGAGCAGACCTATGTTTCTTTTGGGTAATCTAGGAAAAAAATTCATTTTTTTGCTTTTCCTAGTTTGAAAGGCCACCTACATTCCTTAGCTCACGGCTCCTTCCTTCATGTTCAAGACCAGCAGAATAAAGTTTTCTCTGTTTTCTGACCTCTGCTTATGTCCTTCCAATTTTTCACTCTTGACTTTCACCTTCCTACTTCTTCCTATCATCATGTGATTACACTGAACATTTTTGGATAATCCAGGATAATTTTTTCATCTAAGGATTCTTAACTTAATCCCATCTGCAAGTTCCTTTTGCCAAGTAAGGTGTCACATATTCACAAGTTCCAGCTATTAGGACTTGGAGATTGTTCAGGGGTCATAATTTAACCTACTGTACCAGAGTTCAACAAACTATGGCCTGCAGGCTACATCCAACCTGCCATCTCTTTGTGGAAATAAAGTTTTATTAGAACACAGCAATATTCATTCCTTATGTATTGTTTATGCATGCATGCATACTGCTATAGCAGAGGTCTAATGGCCCAAAAAGCCTAAAATATTTATTCTCTGTTCCTTTATAGATAAAGATTGCTGACCCTGTAACCAGATTCACTGTCACCTTGGGCAAGTTGCTTATTTCCACTAAGCATCATAAACCATAGCTTTTTAGACTTGGAAAGAACCTTAAAGTAATTTTGGTTAAACTCTGCCCTATCCATTTTTCTGCACAAATCACCTTTTCAGAATAACTAGTCACTCAGTTTCTGCTTGAAACCATGGAAATAAAAAGAACCTCTGTCTCATGAAGCAACTTGTGTTTGTTTCAGACAATTCTGAGAAAGATCATTTCATCCCTGTGGCTTTTTTTGCCTAGTTTTAGTTCTGCCTTCTGGGACCACAGAGAATAAGTGTAATCTCTCTTCTATCTGAAAACACTAAGAATTTGAATCTGTTATCATACCTCAAAGTTACTACGTCACTGTAATGTGGAGGTTCAAAAGAGTGATATGAGGGTTTCTTCTAGACATAAACATATGTGATATTGTTAATATTGTGATACTTCTGAGATTTTATTTCTTTTAAATATTTGGTTTTGGTTACCAATATGTGGGACTAGGTAGAGTGTCAATAAAGGGGAGAATGGTAGGGTCTCAGGTGCAGAATCTTGCTAAGCAGCCTCTTCTCTAAATGACAGAAATCACATCCCCCTGGACTCACATGTCATTGTTGCCTGGATGCAAGAGACCTCCCAGATTTAGTCCTGCTGAGCCCCTTTATTTGGGCCTGGAAAGGCTTCACTTCAAAGGGGGGACTGCATTACTCCTCCTTTACCTACTCCCTTCTAGATGAGATGATACTATTCTCACTTCCTCTCCGATAAGCCGTGTGTATGGCTTTCAGTTCACCTAAAGAGGATTTTCAAACCCCAAATTCCTTTCCTATAATTCTGATCCCAGTTCCAGAGAATCCAATGCTATTCATAGGCTGTGATGAAAGCAAACCTAGGAACCTCAGTGAGATGTACTTCTACTGCAGAGAGGAGACACAATCTTAACCAGGAGGAAACCAAACTCCTCTCTAGGGCAGTCACGAGATCCTAAACAAGAGGACTGAACTGAGAACTCTGCTGGCCTTAGCGTGTCAAGCTAAGCCTAGCAGAGGTCAATCTTGAAGAAAGCTGTCCCTTCCCTGGGGGGCAGGTTAGCTAGGGGAGCAGATAAGCTGATCAAAAAGGCTCAAAAGAGCTATATTGTCCTCAAGCTACATGTCACATTTGATTTATCTGTGATGTCCTATTCTGAATCTAAAGCTTTCCTAGTGCTTTATTTGTTCATTTATTCATCCCAACAATATTTATTGGAACTTTACTGTGTGCTAGGCTTTGTGCTAGAGACTGAGGAAAGAAAACTCTTGGTCCAATTTCTCCAACTCCCTTTAAAGCTTCTTTCTGTTTTACTCATTAATAATCATTCATAATCCTTGTCTGAATTCCCTCAGCAATTTGAGATTTCTTCCTCATCCATTTTTTTTTTTTATGTTGAGTGGTGTCCCCATCACCTAACTTCCAGCAAATTAGAAAACAGGAAATAACTCCATGACCATCTTTGCTTCTCTTTTCAATTTGTCTACCTCATCCTACTGATGTTACTTACTCAACGTAAGTAACACTATGCTCCTTTCTGTAGTTGCTTATCATTGTCACATCAGCATTTCACATAACCTCAGAATATCTTGCCTCTGCTTACCTTTCCTGTTTAACGTTGTCTGTTACTCCTATGTATTGTGAATTTATATCCAACTTTTTGAATTGCTTATAATCTCATACCCTCTCCTGATGTTTCTTATTTCTCTCTCTCTCCTTTCTCCCTCTCTGACTTGACTAGCATATTCCTGCTTAACTTTTAATATTCAGCCAAACATTTCTAAAATTCCTTTTTTAAAAAAAACATTTAATTATTTATTTGGTGGGGGCAGAGGGAGAGAGCGAATCCTTAAGCAGACTCCCCATGAGTGCAGAGTCCCATAAGGACTTGATCCCAAGACCCTGAGATCATGACATGGGCCAAAATCAGGAATTGATGCTTAACTGACTGAGCTACCCAGGTGCCCCCCCAAGATTCCTCCTTAATATTCTTTCTGCTGTCCCATTCCATGATACCAAATAGTTTTCCTTTTCTATGCCCACAAAGAATTTTCACACATCTTTATAAATGCTGTATTTTATATGTCTCACTTGACTCTGAGCTCTTTGAAGACAGGGACAACTCTATCTTATTCCTTTTTAAGGAATAAAAGTCCTCAGTGTCTCTTCTAGTTCTGGGAGATAATTGGACCTCAATGAATATTATTTATGTCAATCGATATGTTTAAATAAATTTGATGATACTCATGAATTGAGGCCCCGAGTAGAAGAGAGGTGTTGAAAGAGAAATGTCTGTAAAGTGATCTATTTCCCAGAATACATCCTTAGACCTCCTGCAGTAGCTCTCCCTCAGATGATGAAGCTTCTGACAACGAAATGTATCACTGAAACATACTCCTTCATTAATAGTGATGTTTTACAATAATAATAAGCAGAATAGCTCTTTCTCTTACAATTTGCACAACTGGACTACATTCCATGGAAAGGAAAATGTATGAGGTTTGTGATTTAAGAGACAGAAGCCAATTAGCTTCTTTCCCATTGTACTCAGTAAACACCGAGTTACAGAAGGGCCCAAACAGAACTATAATAGCAGAGTGCTGGCAGAGATTAGTGATGCTTTACTCCTGTTTTGTTTACCATAATGAACTGGTCAATAAACATCACAAATTGTTTATCTATATAAATCTTGACAGATTACTCTTTATGAAATCCATTTAGCAAGTGAGGTTTTCCCATAAGGATGAAAAATGAAGATTTTAAACAGATTGCGGGAGAAGCTCTGACTGTACCAGGAGAGTCAGTGTAATAAAGGTTTCTTTATATTAATATTACAAAAACCATTTATCCTGACAAAATCAATATCACAATTCATCTTAGTTTGGTGTTTCTCTTTCTAAGCTTAAAATGTCTTCTCCTTTATTATGTATAATTTTGTTTTAATAAATGTGAAATATATTTCATTTAGGAGGTGCTCTTGAGAAAGGATAACTTATAAAATGACATCAAACTTGTAGCTTATCTGCTAAAGAGTCTTGGAAATGTTTAAAATTATATTTGAGTGGCTGAGAAATTTATAGGAATCATTTTACTTAAACCTTAATTACAAAATTATCCCTTGTGTCCTTTGCACTAGAAACAAACTGTAATATTCAGAAAAGTCTCCTATGAACTTGGTTCAGGTAAATTCTCTCTCACTGAAGTCAAGCAATTATAACAAGTCAGATAAGTTAGATATAACAACAGCTGGGATAAGAGACTATAAAATCAGGAAGAGTCACATTTAATTACTCAAAACATTGCATGCTTTCAGAAGCGATTTATTTATTCCATTTGGATTCAGAACTTAATATCCCATGGATATTGACAGAGCCGACTTGGAGTTAAGCGTGTAGCAGCTAGCTGGAAGAAAATAGAACTACATCAAGGAAAGGAATTATGTTATACACTGGAAACTATTACTCTAAATGTACTGTATGTAAAATAAGTGTGATTGTCTCATGAGTGAATGGTAATAAAAACTGAAATACTCAAGAGACACTTATTCATGAGTGGTGTGGTGATATATATATGCATTGGGAGAAGCTTGCCTCTTATTGTTTATGCTTACGAATATTACATTAAAAGCCTACAAACAATATACTCTAAGTAATGGCACATAATGAAATTAAGAGCAAATCAAATACTTTGTTGCTTCTATAATTCCATTTTAATTTCAGTGCATAATTTTCTTCAGCACTGATACTTAAGTAGCCTAAATAAAACATCTATTTGAAATGGAGTTCTGATGCATGTCTATACTTAAAGGACTTAATATAGTTATTTGTAGGAGGGAAATGTCCTTTTATCCTGACATAAAAAGGGCAAACTACAGTATAGTAGTTTTCAAGAGAAACTGTACTTTATTTATTCCCAAGGGGATATTAGTCCATAAAACAAATTTGCAGTTTATTTAGCAGTCCTTAGCTTTTATCAGCCTTTTTAAGGGTGTTGAATGATTACCCAAGAGATCACACTGTAGAAGTTGCAGGGGGATGAAGAAACTATCCATCCAGCATCTTTATTAGAAAAGAAGGTGAATCCATTTAATGTTGTTTTAAATGTACCACATAGAAAGTTCCTGTTTACAGGTGCGTTGTCTTTTTCCATGTGCTCTTTTTGCACATGGTGGCAAAATTGCTTATCCTGATCAATGACATTGGCATATGCTAAGAATTTGAATAACTTACCCAGAGGAAACAGGTTTTGGATTTTATCATGGCAAAATGCCAGACCAGTGATTTTTACAAGCAACTTTAGGTCCAAGAAATTTAAGTTGGAATGAAGTTTTCTCATTATATTTATATCATTAACATCTTTTCATAAATCAGAATAATTCTCTATTCTCCAACCATTCTGGATAAATGAGTTTAGTTCATAAAATAGAAAATGAAATATAACCTAGATTAAGGCACGGACAGTAGTGGAACATGTCTTCCGCAAACTCTTCTCTTAGTGAAATATAGTCTTTATAAAATGAAAAATATAGAGTTTCAAGATTTTTAGGGAGATCCATGGTAATCACACCCAATGTTCTACTTCAGAGCTTGATAGATACTTAGAAGGATGATTTTTGGGAACCAAATCTAAATTTTTAGTTATCAGAGTAAATGCTTTTGTGAGAAACCAAAATTTACAGTATTCTTAATTGAACAACTAATCCATGAGATGTATCGTGGCATGAAAACAGCAAAATGATACTCTTTTTTTTTTTTTTTTTGCCATCAATTAGTTTACAAAGGCAAGGCTTCATGGAGATTTTATTGTAAGCAACATTTTGTTAAAGAATCTTTTTCTTGTTTGATGTTGTGTTTGTTTATTTGTTTCGCTCAAGTGTTCTTTTTCAATATATTGGCTAAAACAGGCCATCTTATTTCACAATGTTATTGATAGATGTAACTTATACTATGAATTATTAATCAAAACATTATTCTCTTTGATGGTTTATTTGTCTTGTTTTCAGATGTCAGCCTTGCAATTGTCATCTCTCAGGAGCCTTGAATGAAACCTGTCACTTGGTCACGGGCCAGTGTTTCTGTAAACGATTTGTCACTGGATCCAAGTGTGATACTTGTGTTCCCAGGGCAAGTCATTTGGATGTGAACAATCCACTGGGCTGCAGCAAAAGTAAGTGAACTCTGGCCCTGTGCTGGTGGGTGGACCGTCACACAGGAAAGAGTGTCGTATTACTCACTTTCTCTGTTGAGAACCCATCAGAAAGG
Source organism: Mustela putorius furo (assembly GCF_011764305.1). Taxonomy (NCBI): domain Eukaryota; kingdom Metazoa; phylum Chordata; class Mammalia; order Carnivora; family Mustelidae; genus Mustela; species Mustela putorius. The sequence continues at coordinate 15,499,593 of NW_025421402.1, read as the reverse complement.
CTTAGGCACAAGGTGGAGAATTTAGGTGGGAAATGAGAAAAAAAAATTACACTAAATGAAACTTGTGTTCTTTTTTCCCTTGATTATTGAAATGGTGATTATGTTAGTAGTGGGAAATTTAAAACATTTTGGTAGAATGAAATCGCTAGTGTGGTGATCAGAGTTTGGTTTTCCCCCAGACATTGGACTTTCCAGTGACATAGGACTTCAGGACAAAAATCAACACTACTGGTTAAAACAAAATGATCAGTCACCCCACCAAACAAGGATATTCCCAGCCAATTTTCTGTAACACATGTGAGATTAATTCTTATTTCTTATGAATTAAGTCCTTCCATCCCCCAAATTTTATGGGTACCATGCTATTATTAGTTGCTTATTGATATTGGAGCAATTATCAATGTTCATCATAGCATATCCCTCCTATATTTGATACTTCTCCTGCAAGTTGTATTAGCTGTTTAAATATCTTTCACATTTCTATTTTCAACTCCTAGAAGCCAAAGATTACATCTCAGTATCTTTTGACATTTCAAAACCATTCTCCTGTGCCTTGACTTGACTTCTCAAGGTCACCTGCAGTCCTACAGTTTCATGGCACATTAGTGATTTATTTATATTTACTCTAAGATCATATATCCTTACCTTTTCCAGAATTTCTAAGAAATGCCTGTTGAGAACATGTGGTAAGGAGCCCTCTACAACATATTGTACAATGCGTGTTCTCCTTGGGGTGTCCCTGAGTCACAATGAGAGGGAATGCCTTAAGTCAGGACAAATCATCATAAACAAGCATGCTTGGAACTATGTTATGTATATTTAAGGGAGAAAAAAACAAGTAAGAAAATATTGAGCTCCACAGCAACTGTACTAGATTTTGAGGTAGAGGAAGGCAGGGTGCAGGTAATGATTAACAAGATGTATTCAGATTTTGTACCTGTGTAGTTTATCTTTGGTATCCTGTGTTTTGTTTTTTCTCTGTATGCTAGTATAAGTAAACAGTAGGCATTTAGGCTGCTTTTGGGCAAGGGCTATTGTAATTGCCTTTCTGTGTAAATAGAGTCTAAACATAAATCTGGATTTCACTAAGAATTTAATTAATATTTGCTATTCATTGATTAACTATAGAATTGATTGATCTCTGTGCAACAGCAATTCCAACATATTGCTGTGAATGGCAGTTGTAGATCATCATTTTGTGGGAAACTTACATATAACATACCAAATCATAGTGATTTTTTTATTGGTTCTGTCACTAATTTTGAACGAAAGATTGACATTGCTCCATTTTTTTCTACCTATTCTTACATCTAAGACACAGTCCAGGAACCATACCTCAGGCAAAACTGGACAGTTTAGTTCACTGAACACCAAGCCTACATTTCTTAGTAGTGGTGGATATTTACTTTTGTTTCATCTTTCCTTCTCTGGGCTAAATCTTGTCTTTCCAAATGCTTCCCATTTTTAATAGTTAAAAAACCTTTATATTCCTATTATTCCATTTATACATGGAGTACCTTCACTTGACACACACACATATAGTTATACATATATATGTATATATATATACACACATATATCCATGTATATATTTAAATTTTCTCTTTAAAATTGTGACCTTTGCTGTTTTTTTCCCATTTTATTTCTTTTCAGTGTTCCAGAATTCACTGTTTATGCACCACACCCAGTGCTCCATGCAATACATACCCTCCATAATACCCACCACCAGGCTCACCCAACCCCCTCCCTCCCTCCCCTCCAAAGCCCTCAGTTTGTTTCTCAGAGTCCACAGTCTCTCATGGTTTTTCTCCCCCTCCAATTTCCCCCAACTCACTTCTCTGCTCCATCTCCCAATGTCCTCCGTGTTATTCCTTATGCTTCACAAGTAAGTGAAACTATATGATACTTGACTCTCTCTGCTTGACTTACTTTACTCAGCATCATCTCTTCCAGTCCCGTCCTTGTTGATACAAAAGTGGGAGATTCATCCTTTCTGATGGAGGCATAATACTCTATTGCAAATATGGACCACATCTTCTTTATCCATTCATCTGTTGAAGGGCATCTTGGTTCTTCCCACAGTTTCGTGACTGTGGCCATTGTTGCTATGAACATTGGGGTACAGATGGCCCTTCTTTTCACTACAGCAGTATCTTTGGGGTAAATACCCAGTAGTACAATTGTAGGGTCATAGGGTAGCTCTATTTTTAATTTCTTGAGGAATCTCCACACTGTTTTCCAAAGTGGCTGCACCAACTTGCATTCCCGCCAAAAGTGTAAGAGGGTTCCCCTTTCTCCACATCCTCTCCAACACACGTTGTTTCCTGTCTTGTTAATTTTGGCCATTCTAACTGGTGTAAGGTGGTATCTCAGTGTGGTTTTGATTTGAATCTCCCTGATGGCTAATGAGGATGAACATTTTTTCATGTGTCTGTCAGCCATTTGTATGTCTTTGTGGAACTGTCTGTTCATGTCTTCTGCCCATTTTTTGATGATTATCTGTTTTGTGTGTATTGAGTTTGAGGAGTTCTTTATAGATCTTGGATATCAGCCCTTTGTCTGTAGTGACATTTGTGAATATTTTCTCCCATTCCATGGGTTGCCTCTTTGTTGTGTTGACTGTTTGCTTTGCTGTACAGAAGGTTTTGATCTTTTTTTTTTTTTTTAAGATTTTTATTTACTTGACAGAGAGAAATCACAAGTAGATGGAGAGGCAGGCAGAGAGAGAGAGAGGGAAGCAGGCTCCCCGCTGAGCAGAGAGCCCGATGCGGGCCTTGATCCCAGGACCCTGAGATCATGACCTGAGCCGAAGGCAGCGGCTTAACCCACTGAGCCACCCAGGCGCCCCAGAAGGTTTTGATCTTGATGAAGTCCCAAAAGTTCATTTTTGCTTTTGTTTCCTTTGCCTTTGGAGACATATCTTGAAAGAAGTTGCTGTGGCCCATGTTGAAGAGGTTACTGCCTATCTTCTCCTCTAGGATTTTGATACATTCCTGCCTCACGTTGAGGTCTTTTATCCATTTTGAGTTTGTCTTTGTGTATGGGGTAAGAGAATGGTCAAGTTTCATTCTTCTACATGTAGCTGTCCAGTTTTCCCAGCACCATTTATTGAAGAGACTGCCTTTTTTCCACTGTATACTTTTTCCTGCTTTGTTGAAGATTATTTGACCATAGAGTTGAGGGTCCATATCTGGGTTCTCTACTCTGTTCCACTGATCTATGTGTCTGTTTTATGCCAGTACCATGCTGTCTTGGTGATCACAGCTTTGTAGTGAAGCTTGAGATTAGGCAACGTGATGCCCCCAGTTTTGTGTTTCTTTTTCAACAGTCCTTAGCAATGTGGAGTCTCTTCTTGTTCTGTACAAATTTTAGGATTTTTGTTCCAGCTCTTTGAAAAATGCTGGTGGAATTTTGATCGGGATGTCATTGAAAGTATAGATTGGTCTAGACAGTACAGATATTTTAACAATGTTTATTCTTATCCATAAGCATGGAATGGTCTTCCATCTTTTTGTGTCTTCTTCAAGTTCATGAGTGTTCTGTAGCTCCTCTTGTTCCTCGAGTACAGATCCTTAACCTCTTCGGTTAGGTTTATTCCCAGGTATCTTATGGTTCTTGGCGCTATAGTAAATGGAATCGATTCTCTGATTTCCATACTGTTGAATACATTTGTTCAACCACTTATAGTAGTTGTGACTGCTGTTGTTTTGGGTGTGTGTTTCACAAAATTTACAAAACACTGAGCATGCAAATTTAGAGACTCAGTACCTACAGAGGTAGTTTATTCAAGAAAAAAAAAAAAAATTAGACAAGATTCCTGCCTTTAAAAGAGCTTGAAACATAGTCAGCAGAAATGATGGCTACACTCACAGTAGAAGGGAGTGAACAAGGGCCACAGGAAATGCTGTTTGTGGCATGAGTATGAAGGAAGTCTGCTTTCCTTTCTGTTCCACCTTGATTTTTACATGGTACTTGCTTTTTATCCTAGCAACAGCCGGAACAACCAGCTTCACAAAGATACGTTGCTATTGAAAGGAATGTAGTGCTATCTATTGTTAAAACGGTGAACTACCTCAGGCTGGTATTTTCCTTTGTGTCCAACAGATGTCAAACATGTGTTTTCCTTGATCATTAGAATATTTCATAGTGTCCTTCTACACAGTTTGGGAACCACAGGTTTATGACTATTATTTTTTCTACCTAGAGGCTACTGGCAATAGCTTAACAATATCATCTGTAATTTTTTTTTTTTTTTTTGATGGGGAGTTGAGTTGGGAATCTCAGCATATAATTTCCAGAGTGCAGGAGGAGAATCAAATTCAGTTAAGGTAGTTAGACCCTCTCTCATAATCTGCTTCTTACTTCGTGATTCATTTCTTTCCTATCAATATTAGTTTCATGCTTTCAAAATGATAGTCATTCTCCTTGATAGAAGTAATACAAAACAGGTACTAAATAATTCTTCCTTCTGTATGCTTTATTACTGAATGAAATGAAATTTCATTTGCCCTAAACTTCTAACTATGAATTTAACTAAAACATATTTAGTTAATAATAGTTAATAGCTAATAATTAATAGCTAATAATTAAGTTAATTAATAATCCAAAAAGTCTAAAAAAGTTTTAAAAAGTTTAAAAAGTAAATAAATAATTAAAAATAGTTAATAATATATAAGTCATAAATAAAATTTATAAATTTACATATAAATATGAAATACATATTTATATATGAATATAAAATCTTAAAAATAAATAATTAATAGTTAATAATTAATAATAGTTAATAGTTAATAATAAATAACTATATATTTAGTTCATAATTTTTTATATGTAATGGTTATATATATATAATTCATAACTTATTTATGTTTTAACTTTTCTTGATACTACTCCTGTGTTTATCTTTGGTTATTTATCCATCTTTTTATCACTCATATTTTTTCCTTTATCCTTACTTATCAGAGAGGCTTTTATAACTAATATTCAAAAATATTAAATTGAAAATATTTTAAAAATATTTTTATTGTAGTAATACATATATATGACATAAAATTGACCATATTAGCCATTTTCAAAAGCATAGTTCAGTGATACTAAGTATATTCATGATGTTGTCCAATCATCACTACCATGCGTTTCTGTAACACTTATTTATTGTGAAATGGAAACTGGTTACCCATTGAACAATAGTATCTCCCATTTGCCCCCAACCCATGGTAACCACAATTTTACTTTCTGCCTCTATAATTTTGAATAATCTAAGAACTTCATATAAGTAAAATCATAAAATATTTGCCTTTTTGTAGGGACTTACTTCACTTAATGTTTGTCCTCAAGGGTCATCCATTTTGTAGTTTATCTCAGAATTCCCTTCCTTTTAAGGCTGAATAATACTCTATTGTATGCATATACCACATTTTGCTTATCTGTTCATCTGTCAGTGGACATCTGGGTTGCTTCCATGTTTCGGCTTATGTGAGTAATGCTGCTATGAATATGAGTGTCTAGCCATTTCTTCAAGACTCCGTTTTCAATGACTCTGCTTTCAATTCTGCTAGATATATAATCAGAAGTGGAATTGCTGGATCATATGCTAGTTCTATTTTTAATTTTTTTGAGGAACCGCCATGCTATTTTCTACAGCAGCTTTACTATTTTAAATCCCCACTGACAGTGCACAAGGGCTCAAATTTCTCCAGATCCTTGCCATCATTGTTATTTTTTTATTCATTTATAGTAGCCATCTAATGTGTATGGGATGCTCTCATTGTAGTTTTGATATGCATTTCCCTAATGATTAGTGATATTGAGCATCTTTTCATTGTTAATGGTTATTTGTATGTCTTCTTTAGAGAAAGTGTATTCTGATTATTTGCCCACTTTTAATTGGGTTATTTGTCTTTATTATTGAGTTGTAATTGTTCTTTATATATTTTAGGCACATGTCCTTTATTAGATATATGATTCCCAAGTGCTTTTTTCCAATCTGTGTGTTTTTCTTTCACTTTCTTGATAATGTCATTTTAATGTTTTAAAATTTGATTAATTTCAATTTGCCCAGTTTTGTTGTTGTTTATACATTTGGTGTCATATCTAAGGAACTATTCCAAATCCAAGGTTATGAAGACTTTCTCTGTTTTTTTTTTTTTTTTATAAGAGTCTTGCAGTTTTAGCTCTTAGATGTAGGCCTTTGATCCATTTTGAATTAATTTTTAGTTATGTTGTGAGTTGTTTCCATTTTTATTCATTTCAAATGTAGGTATCCAATTGTTCCAGCACTATTTTTGAAAGAACTATTTTCCCCTTGGTTTTTGCTAGTCTTGTTGAAAATCAGTTTACTATATTCTGTTGACTCTTTAATCTATATTTCTGTGTTATTTTATTACTTTGGTCTATGGATTAGAATATGCATTTTCATTTGCCACAGTCTACTTCAGGTTTGTACTGACTTAATGCTGGTAAAATATAACAAGTAAACTCTTGATATAGCTCCCTTCCTTTCCCTATTTTGAGTTATGATACTGTGCGATTTTACATATATGTGTGTATATATGTAGTGTATATAAATCCTATATTACACTAATATAATTTTCTTTCAACAGTAATAGGTCTTAAAAAAATTTAAGAGAAGAAAACAATATGAATATATGAATATGTACACACATACACACAGAGTCTTGAATGTTTACCCACATATTTACCTTCTCTGGTGTTCTTACCTCTACATTATTCAGATTATTTGCTCTCTGTGTCATTTCCTTTTTAGCCTGGTGGATTTCTTTAGTATTTCTTGAGGGCTAGTCTGACAGCAATGAATTCTCCCACTATTTTTTAAAAAATTATCTGCAAACCCATCCTTCCTTCCTCCCTCAATCCATTCTTCCTTCATTTTTTTGATGGATAATTTTTCTGGGTACATCTCTTGATGACAAGTATTCTTTTTTTCTTTTAGGACTTTGAATATGTATGTCCTTCTACTACCTTATGGCCTCCATCATATCTTTCAGCCTCTAATTGTATTTTTCTCTAACTATAATGAATTTTCTCTTACTCCTTTAAAAGTCTTGTTTTTGTCTCCCAGCAGTTTGACTATGATATATTTGGTACAAATCTCTTGGTATCCTATTTGGATTTATTGCACTTTTTGGAAATGTAGATAAATGTTTTCCATCAGATTTGGGAAGTTTGAGCCAATCTTTCTTCAAATATTTTCTGCCACTTTATCTTCTCATTTGATAGAGATATCTTCTCTATCTTCTCGTAATACCTCTTTTGATGCACGGTGCACCTGACATTGTCTCATAGGTCTCTGAAGATCTGTTCATTTTTGTTCTATTTTTTTTTTCCTCCCTTCTGTGGATTGGCTCAGTGATTGCTGTTTCATTACATTCTATCTATTGCTTTTTTGTTTATTTGTTTTTGTTTTTGTTTTTCCTTTTTAAAAAAATACTTCTCATATCTTAGAGAGCATGTGTGCTAGTGGGAGAGGGGCAGAGAGGGAGAGCTAGAGAAGAGAAAATTTTAAGCAGGCTCCATGCCCAGCACAGAGCCCTACACATGGCTTGTTCTCACAATCCTGAGATTGTAACCTGTGCTGAAATCAAGATTTGGAAACTGAACTGAACAAACCAGTGAGGACCCCCCTCCCCCACCTCTTGTTCACTGATTCTTTCTCTTTTCCTTCCAAATCTGCCATTGAAGATTCTCAGGGAAGTTTCCATTTCAGTTACTGTACTGTTCAGCTCTGGAATTTAGTGTTTTTATGCATTCTGTTTCTGTATTAAAGTTCCCTTTTTACTGAATCATCATCAGATTTTTCTTTAACTCATAGAGCATACTTAGAATAGCTGTATTGAAGTAGTTTTTGCTGTACTGAATACTGGGGATCATTCACAGTCTGTTTCTCTCAACTGCTATTTTTATGAGTAAAGTTCACAATTTCTTTGAGTGTGTTGTAATTTTATGTTGAAAACACTTACGTTGTTAGATTTTTTTTTGTAATTTGCATATACTTAAACAGTAGAAAATTTTCTCCACTGCAGTGCACAGCTGTTGACGTCTAATCAGATTTTTTCTTTTTTTTTTAATTTTAATTTTTACTTATAGCCTGGCTTCCTAGGGGTCATTACTGTGTCTGAATCAGCCAAATAGCTGGGCAATGCTTGTGCTCAGATACTTCCAGACCATATAGCTTCTGCCAATCAATATGTGTGTGGTTTGGAGGATGTTTTTAGAGTTATAGCTAGTTCCCAGTTCTTCCTTGACCTTCATTTTTCTCTGGCTCTCCTGGTTTTTCCCCATTCCTTCATAGTTTTCCAGCCATCTAGGAATCAATGGAGAGTTTATTTCAGGCCTCCCTTGACTCTGTCATACCCAGTATCTCCTGGTTTATTACCCTGTAAATTCACCACTTAACCTACCTGGGAGGTTATACTCAGGCTTGAAAACCTGTGAGTTTTCCCTCTTGTTCCCAAATGACTGCCAAATTTTGGCAGCAAAGCTATGAATTTCTTCTGCCAACCCCAGATCAAGTCAATGCCCTATGGCACCAAAGCTACTGTTTGTAGTCAGCCCTACTGGTAAAACTAACACTCCTGACTATGGAACAACCCCATAAAAAAGGCCACAGACTCCTATTGCTGCTTTTCGAGAATAAATGTTCTCAACTTTTTGTTTACCTGTGGTTGACTTAGAGCTCCCAAAATGGTTATTTTGATAATTTCATTCAGTTTATTTCCCTAAACTCTTTCTGTTGCCATAATGAGAAGCCCTCCTATTTGCTTTTACTTTTTAATTTTTTAGTAACTTTCTAGATATTGCTTTATTTTCACATTTCAGATATTTTTAAGTTCTCAGTAACTGCCTTCTACTTGTTTCCTATTAATTAATTCTTGGAACTGGGTTCATGGCCACATCTTCCCTGGTGGTTAGGTATTTCCATGTCACCACGTCTCTGGCTGAACTGATGTGACAGAAGTGATAATGTCGGAGTCCTAGGTTGTGCTCTCATAGGTATGGGGCATGGTCTCCATCTCTCCTTTTACCGTTCCTGTTGAATTGGATATGGACTTGGTGGTCATCCATCTAGGACCCTGTAAACAAGGACAACCCCCTAAGGATGGCAAGACAAAAAGAGGGAGCTGAGACACCTGTCCTCATAGCCACAGTGTTCCCAGCTTTTCATGAAAAAGGGAAACATACACATTCTCTTTATACTCAAAATAACCCTAAGAGTTAGACCTTATTCTCTCCTTACTAAATATGAGGAATGATTCAGAGACTCCAACCAAAATCTGACTAACAGTCACACAATTACCGAAGTGCCTAAGGCAGGATTAAAACTCAGGGCTCCCAAACAAATGGATGTAGTCACAGTATGATACTGTCTTTCCTTACAAGAAAGTCTGGGAAATGCAAAAATCACACTTGGCAGTTTTGAGGAATGAATGAATATGTGACTATTTTCTCAGAATTCCCCTTTCAGCATGTAAAAGGGTGAATTGGGGTTATCTTATGGCTAGGATTTCATAATATTTATTCTATGAGTGGTATTGAACCATCTAAGCCTTCAGGTCTATGAATATTCTCGTTTCAGAGTCAAACAGGCGCTATACATTTATACTGCGAGGTTGGACAAGGTTGTGGTTAGAGATGGTCGTAACAAGTAATCAACTGTAAACATTTGGAAGAGTCTGTTTGTGTCTTTGTGTGTGTAAATGCTTGTTGCCAATGAAATTTTCGAGTAATGCAAATTCTTTTCTATACCCTTTGACACGGGATGAAAACATATATCTTTCAGTCATCCCAAAAGTATGTTGCTGTCTTAGAAAATACTCTGAAGGTCAGTTTTGATTGCTTTATCTCTGAAATCTGTTGTGTTCCTGGTAGCCTGCAGAGTTTTAGATGTTGTCACTAATAGTCACTAAAAATATTCAATTGCCATAGATTACAAAGCTCTTTGAGAGTGTTACAAATGAGACAGTTTATGAGTCTTTGTGGTTCTACCAAGAACAACAGGATGTGGAGCCCTAAATTAAAAATCACTGACAGATCAAAAGCACTCTCAGTGTTCAACAACCCAAACAACCTGTCAAATATGGCAAATTCCCAAATTCAAAAGTAGAAGGTCCTCTTTGGAAATGATTCTCTTTTTCTGTGTCATCTTGAGATTGGTGCTATTATTGTCCTATATCTAACTAGACATATGGACAGTTAGAGTTTTAATATAACAATGCAAATTCCAAAGAAGGAGAAAAGATAAAGAGGAAGAGTGAGCATGTATCTAAGTTTGAATATTTTTCCTTTAAAAACATGACATCAATATTATCTCCCTTAGGATTAGAGACATTGTCTTTAGGAAGCCTATGCTTAATATATAGAATTTTATTTATTTCAAATTCAGTGCTCTTGAAATAGTTTCTTACAATATTATTATTGGATTGTATCATGTCTTCAAAGTGGAGTGTATCCCTCACGAATGCTGATGAATTAGTAATAGCTCTTAGTTGAAAGTCTCTGCCTGGTGTGCAAGATAACTTCACTTTTCTATTCCATATTTTGCTACCCTACTCTATGCCACAAGATTGTGTATGGGCTGCATCATCAGGCTCCCTTACCCTCTGACTTTTGATTGGCTTCAGCTACTAACAGGAACCTGCCAGTCATCTGGAGGGCTGGCAGAAAGGGAAGTTAGAATATTTAATCCTCAGCTTCTTGTTGCAGTATAGGAGGGGTCTTGAGGTGGTCTTGAGGTGGTTGTGTCCTGCCATGATTAGTCACAACTCCTGCCAAATGATGCTTTTCCTACAGCTCTTTCTGTCTTCGAGTGCTGTGACCCTTTAAGCTAGGGATAGTGTGCTAGAAAAAAGCTCACATAGAGGGTCTGACTGTTTATTTGTAGAAATACCTTCTTACAAAGTTAGCCTTTGGTTGACATTTTGGAACTTGGACTTTTGAGGGGGTCTCCCCATCCCTAGAACAGGTAAGAGTGGCTCACTATCTCTTAAAATTTGTCCAACCAAATAGTTTATGCTTAGCCCTGCCTTCCTTCTGGGAATCTAAAATTTGGGAGGTTGTTCATGGAGACAGAAGCTGTCTCCATAAATAGCCCCCCATACAAACCCTGGGCATTGAGTTTCTAATGAGCTTCCCTGGTTGGCAACACACCACATATTTTCATAAAACATTGGCTGGGGAATTAGGTATATCCTGTGTGACTGGAACCTTGTGCTTGGTTTCCCCTGGACTTACTCACATACTTTTCCCTTTGTTGATTGTACTCTCTTCTTTTACTATAATAAATTTTATCCACAAGTAGGACTATATGATGAGTCCTGCCAGACTTTCTAGCAAATCATTGAACCTGGGGTGGTCTTGAGGACTCCTGGCATAAATAGAGAAAGAGCTCTACTGTTACACCCCAGAGTACAGCTTGATTTCTTTTGGTTTCCTTACACACTCTGCCTACCCTTTGGAAAATAGTTTCTTTATCAAGCTCTTTATTATATTAGTTAATCCGAATGTGCTCTCTCTCTTCTCCCGAAACCCTATCACCCAGTGAGGGCAAATACCTCATATAAAAATACTGATGATTATTTGATTGATTCATTTCTATACATGATTTTTAGAAGTTTCTTAACAAAAACATTAAAGGTTTTTAAATAAGGTAACACAGAAACCTTTGAAATGTTATTTAATGAAAAACTCTGAGTAGGATGTGCTTCTCTAAACGGATGGAAGATTATGCACTTTGTTGGGCCAGGAGGGAATAAATAACTGGTAGCTGATTGTCCTTAAAAAAATAGTGAGACCTTATTTCTCTCCTTTACCTTTACATATTCTGGCAGGGAGGGGGGGGGGTTGGTGCAGAATGAGGGAAGATATGTGGGAGACTGAGGAAAACATGCAGTGATAAGAGACAATGTTTCCATAGTGTAGTTACATTATACAAAATATCACTGAAGTAGTGAGGCCAACGTTCTTACGTGCCACATGGAAGCAATCGTATTACTTCATGGCACCTCTAGCAGGTGTGGGTATATCCGCTAGTACATCCTGATTATTTCTTGCTAATATTTAAACGATTTAATATCCAAGACATCCTGGGTATTTGTATCACCAACTCTTATTCTTTCTTTGCCCCTGTGCTCTGTGAAGCAAGATGAGGCATTGTGCTTAGTGGAATGGAAAACTGCCTTTTAAAAATCCAGAAATTATGTTACTTAAATTTCAAGTTTCAACATACCTTATTTATGTTAACTTTTAAATTAATGAAGTAGAAAATAAGTGTTATATAATCCTTGGATACTTTCTAAGAAGAAGGAGGAGGAGAGAGAAGAAGAGGAGGAAGGAGGAGAAAAAGCAGTGCTTAATGTAAAATTCTGTGGTCCACTCCCAACTATGTTTACAACAGCCGCATTAACCCACAAAATTGCTTTACGCTTATAGATAAAAAGCTTTGTTTTAGAGAACTCATGATGAGTATTTTCTGTTTATTAATGTTTTAGTAAACCACATGTCTTCTTGATAAAGTAATCCTGAATCAGAAAGACCTGTTTGCTGGATATCTTACTTCAGCATACTTGTGTGCTTATTGATTGCCTTTGCTAATAAATGCTCTCTCCATTGTAATTTAGCTCCATCCCAACAACCTCCACCCAGAGGACAAGTTCAAAGTTCTTCTGCTATCAATCTCTCCTGGAGTCCACCTGATTCTCCAAATGCCCATTGGCTTACTTACAGTTTATTCAGGGACAATTCTGAAGTCTACACAACTGAAGATCAGTATCCATACAGTAAGTTTAAAGGTTTGGTGATAGAAAGATATAATATTCTGAGAACTGATATATTAGTTAAGTTCTTTGACACTGAGGATAAATGTTGTTGTGGTTTCCTGCATCTAGCAGAGAGTTTCAAGTAGAGACAGAAATATGAGTCTCACTAGCAATGTCCTCGTAATCAAAACAATGCAATAAAAATGAGATGCTTCTTATTTGATAAGCCCTAATGCTTACCAAATTCTCAACAATGAAAAAAAATTACCCTATTCAACCAACATTGATGAGGATGTGGAGGAGTTAGAATGCACATAAACTGCTGGACTATCTATGTAGGTTCATTGGCACAACTTTTCATGCAGGATAAATTGTTGGAATGCATGAGAAACTATATCCTTTTGTATACCATTGGACTCAGTATCTTTTTTTAAAAAAAGATTTTATTTACTTACTTAACAGAGAGAGACACAGTGAGAGAAGGAATACAAGCACAGGGAGTAGGAGAGAGAGAGAAGCAGTCTTCCCACTAAGCAGGGAGTCTGAGGCGGAGCTCGATCCCAGGACCCTGGGATCATGACCTGAGCCCAAGGCAGATGTTTAATGACTGAGCCACCCAGGCACCCTTAGGAAACTTCTCTCAAATGAACAGTCATAAATGGACACAGAATATGTTGAAGCCTACACTATTTGCAACAACAAAATATTACAAGACATTCAAATATTCAACAGATTTTCAATAAATTATGGTAGTTAGATAATAGGATCCTGATACATTGGTAAGTGAACTGTGGGATTTGATTACCTATAAAATGATATTTTAGTTTACATATTAATGAATGGAAAGTGTTCATAATACACTGTGTAATGTAATAAAAGGTATTACAAATAACCTGAGTTTTATTAAATTAAAAAATATGTAGAAATTTTGGGAGACTTAAAACAAGCTGAAGCTTAGTTTTCTCTGAGCATAAGGATTACAGACAATTTATCAAATATTCCTATTATATGGGTTGTTCCTAGGTTAAAAATGGACTTTTTTAAAAAAGTAGAATCAGAGTACTAACCTTCATGCAAACAATGTAATTTTATATGTACACTGCCATTTCCAGAAAGATAGAATATAATATGAACGTATATTGAAAGAGAAAGGATGTGAAAAACTATGAAGATTATTTTTACATCTATAACTTTTAGGATTTTAAAGGAGCTTATAGAATTCAAAGTACAGGGACCCTTGTCTTTAAAAAAAAAAACAAAAACAAAACACTCAGATGTTTAAATAGTTTCCCTAAAGTCAGAATGAAGAAACAGAAGTGTTTATATCCTTCTACCTCTGTCTTCTCGGATATTTGCCTCTAGTCATGTTTAGCCACAAGCTAGTTTAAGAAACTAGTTTAAAAAACAGTAGAATAGTGATTCTAATTTAAGTTTCCATTTTGTTCTCTTTGTTTAATACCCAATTTTCCAAATTCCAGTTTAGCTTACTTAATTAGTTAGAAAAGCATATAAAGTTCTATGGAGGCACTGAAGTTCCATAATCTTCTTCAGAATGGTTAGGGAGATGCCTCATTTTAACACAGTAATTGGATTTAAAACTTTTGCATAGCACACATTTATATTGTGTATGTACTACTAGGTTACATTTTGCACCTAATTCTGACTGACATGCACCTACATTATTGTGTCCACTTTCTGTTAATTCTAAATGTTTCCCCAGTATTCCAGCTCTTCTCTGAAGTTAATGGCAACTCTGAACTTCATGATGCAGATTGCAAAGGGAAATGAACATCTGTCTACATCTGCCATGTTGGCAAAGCATCCTAAAAACCTGCTACTAGAATGTTTATTTTCTTCCAAATATCAGCATGATCCAGGTGTCCTGAAACTTAAACTTTTGTGAGGGAAAAAGAGAGTTATAAAAATATTGAAAGTGATTTTTAAGATGACAGTACCTCTGGCTGGGTTATTTCTGAAATTGTGAATCAGGGTCACCCCGTCTTTTCCATTTAGCTTAATTCAATAATAAAATTAAACTTCAATTATACCCTTCAATTCCAGTGGCATGTTTTCCATAGTAACATATTGTGATCTATTTTATAGACCATTACATGAGAACACAACGCTCTAGCTCTTATTCATGATTGCACTAATATAGAATCCAAATAACAGTTTCTTACATAATAAATGTGTACTCATTCGCTAATCAGACATTTATATAATCCTATTAAACGAGGTATTATTTCCTAAATCCTTCTTTTCCATTAAAAAATGCCACTTCTGGCATTTCTTGACAATCACTATAATTAATGATGTGAAAATTATCTGCATGATGGCATTTGAACAGTAAGAACAATTGGTTAACACTGTCGGAACTTTGTATGGTTCTAATAATACCCTCATGTTTATTACTCTATTTCCAGTGTGTGGATAGCATGTGTAATATGAAAAGGAAACAGTACTTATATTCAGTCGGATGCACACAAATCTTTGGGTTAAATAAAGGCATTTGGAATTATAGGTGGAGAATCATTGAACTTTTCAAAGAAAATTAATAGTGTTGTTTTCAGAGAAAGTTTGATCATTTGGTTGAGCCCATTATAGAATTCCTTGTTGGAATAACAACTTTTCTTAGCTTGCCTGATGCACCATGGGAATCTCTAGGACAGTGGTTTCCAACCTAAGATCATGACACACTGGTGTATTATCATCTTTAAATGTTGCAAAGTGTCGGTTACTAGTAACACACCAGTAACGGTGGAATAATTTTAAAATTTCTGAATAATAAGAAAACAGAAGAGACAGGTATAGATGTCAAATAAGTGCACTGGGAATTGTACATAATCAGTGCCTACTATTATCTCCCCTGAAGCTCCAATCTGGTTTGCCCACAGGTATTTCTTATGTGATGGGTATGAGGAGAACAGCTATCATAGAAAATAGAACTCGTTTGATAGTGTTATAGTTTTAGGGAGTGGCCAATAAATCATATAATGTTTTCTTACTTGAGTTTGGAACTAAAAGTGAACTAGATCTAGGATTCAGTAAGATGGAAATGAAAAATGAAAGTCATTTTCATTACTGATAAAAGTCAGAATGGAGAATAGACTTTCTCTCCCGTACTAAGACAGATTAGAAGGGAGAAAAATCAATAGACTGATCTAAATATGTTCTGTTTCCCCCCTTTCTCCCCAAATTCACAGTTAAATCATTTCTCATTTGGGAAGCCAAGGGTAGAGGGATAGTCCTTACACGTTTACTCTAAAAAATCCTTTCATAGAGAAATGAGAGGATGGATACTTCTACACCTGACCACTGCTTGCATAGCCTAAAGACGTTAGCATAGTTTAGAGTTGCAGATGACGATACATCTTAGTGAAACCTGAGACTTCATTTCTACCTTCGATATCATTACCATTTGTTACTCTATACTAAATCAAGGGATCGATGTAACAAGTGGTAAGATGTTTCTGAGAGAAACAAACAGTAAATATAGGGAGGGAAGGAAACCAAGCAACCATTTCTATAAAGCTCTTAATATTCTTTCCTGGAAAAATCAATCAGTTGTATATGGAAAAATCATTCCTTCATTTATTCAATAAAATTTTATTCAGTGTTTACTCCGGATCAGGAACTGTATGAGTCACTAGAAGCACAATCCTGGAAGGAGCAGTTTTCGTTATTGAGAGGGGAGATAAAACAGTAAGACAAAATTATCCTATGTATTAAATGTTAAATTAGAGTAGACTTGGAGTATCAGGAAAGTACTGGGAGGGGAGAGGAAGACATGCCTGCGGTGGCAGAGAGGGAGACTGAGGACCATGGAACGTCTCACAAGAAGGAGGTGATGTGGGAGCTGGGTTAGCCAGATACTGCGATGAAGGAGGAACGATTTTCCTGGAAGAAATTGTATGTGAACAGGCATGAAGGGGGGGTGTATGAGAAAATGGGTTCCATTCAGCACAACTGAGCAGCTCTAGGTAGCTTTCATGGGTGGTGTATTAGGGAAATACTGCCCACCGAGTAGGTACAGCCAAGGTCATGAATTAGTGCTGAGCCAAGAATTCTGAATGTTGTCCTTAATGTGAAGAAATTTGTGGTTTGAGCCTGGGTGGCTCAGTTGGTTAAGTGTCTGCCTTTGGCTCAGGTCATGATCCCAGAGTCCTGGGGTCGAGTCCTGCATGAGGTTCCGTGCTCAGTGGGGAGCCTGCTTCTCCCGCTGCCCCTGCCTGCTATTCCCCTGCTTGTGTTCTTTCTCCTTGTCAAATAAATAAATAAAATCTTAAAAAATAAGAACCTTGTTGAAGGAGAACAATTTTTCCAAGCTCAAAGTGAAAGCTAGAGGAAATTCTTATCCTTATGACCATATCAAGATAAGTTGTTTTAACCCGGGTTAATTTGTTGTTGTTGTTATGATAAAATTAAGGGAAATTCTATTTATATCCTTTCTATTACTTTTATTTAGTTCATACTATATGTTGTTTATACAGTGTTTTTAACCAAATATATATTGCCATCTCAATTCTGTAATTAATTACTTACTAGACTCCTCTTGTAGATTTTGATCTATCAGGATTATATTCCATTTCTCAAATGCTACAAGCATCAAGTATGTACTGAACTTCTCTTAATTATCACCAGATTATGTATCTTCCTACTTCCAGTTTAAGTGTATGCTATTCTCTTGGAATATTAAGCACTGATATTTATTTTTGCCTTTTAGGTTTGGCTTTTGACATTGTTAAATACAATGTTTTCTATCAGTTTGCACACCTTCGGTGATTTTTTGAATGTTTTCAATATTTTAAACACTCTCATGTGGAATGCAGATAACTTTAGCTTAATAGGTATTTATTGAATTTACTATTACATGCCAGAAATATATGTTATAGGGACTATACCCTGGCTATTATAGACAGACAATTTCCCCTATTGTTTAATTATGATCACAATATTCTGTGATGAGCAACAAGTATGATGTTCAGATAATACACTGAAAACCAATGCAGTAGTCATTTGAATAATTAATAAAATGAAAGTACTTAGCAACCACTATCAATATATCCCAAGCAAATTTTTCCAGTGGAGGATATCACTTTTTCTGAAGAAGCATAGTAAATATCATTCATCAAATCTTTCTAGTGGAAGATATCACTTTTTCTAAAGAGGCATAGTAAATTTGATGTATCAGCTTTACGGATTGATTCAACAAATACTTATTGAGATTTTACTGTGTGCTACCAATATGGTGGCAAGTAAAGAGGACCTGGTCCTGGGTTCCCGGAGTGTTAAGTCTACTGTTAAGGAAAGACGATTCATCAAACTATAAAAATAAAATGTGAGAAGGGTAGTGTTAAGGGATCTATATCTATATCGATATCGATATCTATATCGATATCTATAATATATACTAACATATCATACACACACAAACACACACACACACAAGATACTAATGGGAGATTATGGCTAGTTTTCTTTCTTCTACATCCTGGAAAACCTGAAGTCTCATAGTATTCTCCCACCCCTACCTCATTGAAGCATGTTCAGTACATTTTTTAAAAAACTGAGTACCAACTCCTCTGTGCCCTGAAATCATTTCAGTTTTGGATTGCAGGAAAGTTGAGGAAGTAGGAGCATATGAATCTGGATTTTCCCAGATTACTTAGGTTCTCAGAAGGTAACTTTCCTGGTTTCATTTTATAATAGAAAATTTGACTAATATGGGAGATAAGAATTAGATATCAATGGGAATACATTTTTGTTATTAGATACTAAGCATACTTGGAAAGAAATTAATCAATACAGGGGTATCTGGGTGGCTCAGTTGGTTAAGCATCTCACTTCAGCACTGATCATGATCCCAGGGTCCTGGGATCCAGCCCCATGTAGGGCTCCCTGCTCAGTGGGGAGCCTGCTTCTCCCTCTCCCTCTGCCCTTCCCCTGCTCGTGCGTGCCCTCTCTCTTTCTCTCTCACAAATAAATAAACAAAAAAATCTTAAAAACAAAAGAAATTAATCAGTGCATATGGTTGTGATTATTAGCATCTCCAAAGAGGAATCTCATGCAATAATTTGTCTAAGTGATTTTGTTGTTGGTATAGATCTTTTGCTTATGAAAGTGTTATATCCCATTAAGGAAGCTTAAAATAAATGTTTTAAGCCTCACAATTGCAGCATTCTAATATGATGACTAATTTCACTTCAAAAAACTTCTGGAGTAGTGTCTACTGCAGTTTATTTTTCATAATAATATTCAAGTACTTGCACTATTATATTCTGTATTTTCTTCTCATGTTGCTACGTGGCCTTCATCACTATGCTTTTAAATTATTATATGATTTTGGAATTATATCAATGTATTATATTAATATAAGGTATTATAACCTGTTAAATTCCACTTTAATTTACTTCAACACTTCCTATTATAAGGAACACATCTATATTTTTCTATGCTTCCTGAGGAAATATTTCCCAAAAATTCAATCAAAGATCACAGTCTCATACAAGATGTTTGAACGTATGCTTGTATACGTTATCGGTTTACTGCCTCTCAGTTTCAAACCTGCTCTGCCTGCTTTGTGACAGTGAAGCTGGAACCTGTAAATGTTTCTCCTTGACCAGCTGGTGCATTGTGTCACAGCCCTGCAATATACTTCCTGTCCCCTCAGAGAATGGGAACTTCCAGGCACATGCCTAACCATGTCCATGCCGTATCTTTTCAATTCTTTAAAAAAACCAGACTTCTCCTGTGTCAGTTCTCCACTGATGGTAACAAATGTCTCCAAAATTTTGCAGTTTAAAATAACAATAATCATTTATAAGTTTTGTTTCTGTGGATCAGAAGTTCAGAGAAAGTTCCAGTAAAGGTATTGGCCAGGTGACAAATGTGGCCTGTGGAAACAGTTTGAGAACCCTTGGTCCAGGAAAATATTGTTGAACAAGCAAACAAGTTACATAGAAGAAACTGCCATTTCTGTTTCAGAGAACTGCCAGAAATTTCTCTTTTATCTTCTATAAAAATGACACTATATTTTATTTTATTTTATTCAAGATTTTATTTATTTGACAGACAGAGATCACAAGTAGACAGAGAGGCAGGCAGAGAGAGAGGAGGAAGACTGCCTGCTGAGCAGAGAGCCGAATGCAGGGCTTGATCCCAGGTCCCTGAGATCATGACCTGAGCCAAAGGCTGAGACTTTAACCTACTGAGCCTCCCAGGTGCCCCAAAGACACTATATTTTCGAAAGAACAAGAGTTTAAACAACCTTCTAAATAGTTTTCATGACAAGAGGCACTTCTCTTATGTTACACTGCACAGTAAAAGCAATTAGAATTTGTTTTATTTCAGTTTTAAAAATCCAAACCATTCTTATTCAAAAGAGCAGATTGTATAGTTTATGTGATTAAGTTAAACAAATAGGAAAACAAGTAGGAATGATTCCTTACCGATTTCTGAAATATGACTCTTTTCTTCCTTTAATTTCAGATATCCAGTACTTCTTAGACACTGACCTGTCACCATATACATCATATTCCTATTACATCGAGACGGCCAGTGTGCATGGGTCAACAGGGAGCGCACCTGTCACATACAAGACGAAACCAGGGGTCCCAGAAGGAAACTTGAACTTAAGTTGTATCCTTCCTGTTGGCTCAGACTCTGTGACACTTGCCTGGACTACACCTTCAAATCATTCTGGTCCTATAGAGAAATATATTTTGTCCTGTGCTTCTTCAAGTGGCAATGAACCATGTGTTCCCTATGAAGGTCGTGAAACCTCCGCTACCATCTGGAATCTGGTTCCATTCACCAAGTACCATTTTTCTGTTCAGGCGTGTACTAGTGGGGGCTGTTTACACAGCTCACCCCTTACGGTGATCACAGCCCAGGCACCTCCCCAAAGGCTGGGCGCACCCGAGGTGCAGAAGATCGGTTCCACAGAGCTTCATGTAGAATGGTCTCCCCCAATGGAACCAAATGGTAAGAATTCAAAGCTTAGATTTCCCATTCTTGAGCAAAACATGAATGAGAATCTAGGCATTTGGAATTGTGCAATAAGAATCTGGCAACTGTATCCATTTTTGTAACTGTAGGATATAATAATTGAGAATTCCTAAAGATATCAGATACTATTTATACTGGTTAGTAGCACGAGTATATTTCTTTAATCTAATAACAAATTCCATTCATTTAAATTGCCCCTTAAAAGGCTAATATTATCTTTGCTCTTAATGACATCTGTCACAACACAAATGATGTTTCTAATTTGAAACTCACTTATGAAATGCATTATATTTGACTGTGTCACAAGTTAGGGCACCCGTAAGCAGTAAATTTTCTCTTTTAAGCAAGAAAAGGATATAAAATAATACAAAAAATATGTATATAGGCTAGCTGACTCCATTAAGTTAATTTTTTGTCTTCATACAATTGAACCCTTGGTTATATAGGCCAGACACAAATTCATAGATTTTTAGTAATTAATATCATGTACACAATGGCAAAACCTCTTTTCTTAGACTTTTAAAGTTATTTGAGAAGACTAGGTAGAAGTCAAGTTTAATATTCTAATACTTATATAATAAGAGCTTGTGTTAAATAGATAATAAAATTAAATACCCAAATTTGAAAGTATATAAATTGGAGGTGTGATGATCAAATGTGTTCCCCACAAAAGCAATTCTTAGTAAAAATTATGATCATTCATTCTGAAAGGGATTGAGTTTACCTGTAGTAAGTTAAAGCTATTTTGTGTTTATGCATTCCCTTTTGGTTTGTTTTAATCATGAATATGTTTCAGCAGTTTCACAGACACTCATCTATCCATCAGTTGTTGTCTTTTACAAGTCCCATCATCTAGATTACTGAAGAAATGGACAGGTAATCTAGTCAGAAACAATGCAAAGCTGGTACTTTTTAGTCAGCCTAAGCCCACAACACCCCCCAAAACTGTCTGATGAGTCGTCTTTGTTCACTATTTCACCTTTCTAGGGATAATTATAAGATATGAACTCTACATGAAAAAAATGAAATCCGATGGAGAAACCACGTCAGCAGAAAGTCGAGTTTTTCAGAGCAGTGGCTGGTTCAGCCCTCACCCACTTGCAGAATCAGCCAATGAAAATGCACTAAACCCTCCTCAAACAGCCACAACCATCACTGCGTTGGAGCCATACACCAAGTATGAGTTTCGAGTCTTGGCTGTGAACATGGCTGGAAGTGTGTCTTCTGCCTGGACTTCAGAAAGAACGGGAGAATCAGGTGAAGAAAAATGCTTTGAACTCTACTTTGAAGATTCCCAAATGAAAATACTACCCCAAATGAAAGTCAGCAGCACTAAAGTACATTTTGAAAAGCAAGAATTATAAATTTATAGAGGTCAAGGAAAAATTGACTATATTGGTTGGTTATGTAAATATCTCAAGGTCATAAAGAACTTGCAGTAAGTTTCAGGGGGAAAAAAATAAATGCCTTAGCTATTACTTCAAAGGGGAAAAATAACTATAGTCATACTCTTTGGGGGAATGTTTGCTAAAAATCGTAATTGGTTTTCATTCCTGAAGTGGGTTGGCAGTATGTTCTATCTTGCTCCAAATTCAGCACAATTTATGTTCATTGAAAGAGATAATGATACCAATTTCACAAATCTTATTTTGTTTTTAGTTCTCTCTCCAAAGCAAATAGTGTTAGGTACTAGATTCCATCCTAATGATAGAATCCTGGATATCAATATCTGTAATTCACAAATTTGTTTATGAACAGTTGGCAATACGGTAAGGAAGGAGAGTAAAATTTTTAATTTTCTTAAGATATCTTCACTATAGCAAATAATATATTTTTACCCCCCTTCAATTTCATTAAAACACTTCAAATATCATGAGCCTTTAACCAAAAAAAGATACCTTTGTTATGCTTTGAATCTATGGATATTCAAAGAAACCCAACTCCTGATTTAAATTGGAACTGTTAGGACTGTGGGAGGATAAGGGTAGTTTTAGGTTGATGTCCAAGGGAATCATTTCATGAATAAAATGTGCATTGTGCTTGAGCATCTCTTAATGACTGCCAGCCATCTTGGACAAATAATAGTGCCATGATAGCACAAGTGATGAGCCATGGCGTTCTGGAAGGGGAAAATCAAGGTCAGAAATGAAAAGTAATGGGTGAAAATGCAATACTGGACCCTCATAATCTTATGGGTCACTGGCTACTGAACGTGCGATGAGGTCCTTTGATAATACACCTTTGGTTAGCACATTTAAAATCCATATTAAGATCTCAAGGATGGCAGGGGGAGAATGTATGTGCGTATATACTCTGAACATTTCAAGCAAGATTTATTGAAAACTTTAAAAATTTCTTTGGGGTTATTTAGAACATTTTAAATTTACCTCTTTCTGAGGAGTAATATTCTCTAAGCTGTATCAGTGTGGCTCGGTGAAAGACATCTCTACATCAAAAATCCAATATGTCACTATGCATTGTTCTGGACTCTGTGGACTCAGATTCAGTTTTGATGACTTCTCCTTTCAAATGCTTCATAATACCTGTGGTTTCCTACCATATCTAGTAGTTATCTTGATGAAAATAAGCAAATTCCTAAATGATTTTTCTTTTGTAGATCGAAAATATCTTTGCTAGGAATATAAGGGTAGAGAACATCCTTGCAGAGAATTTAAAAAAAAAAAAAAGGGCAACTACTTTCTTTAAACACCTGTATAACCTTTGATGTTTAGAAATCAGGATATTATGTAAGGAACAAGGTTATGTGAGAAACAAGAGTAGGTGTATGAGTTCCATCTGTAAGAGTAGGTGTATGAGACCTGTAGGTTCAGCGTGCATTGTCTGCCTGTGCTGTCTGTCTTGTCGTTGACAGTGCCGGCATTCATGACCCCTCCTTCCGTCTCCCCGCTCTCACCCCACTCCCTCAATGTGTCCTGGGAGAAGCCAGCAGAGAATGCAACAAGAGGAGAAGTTGTGGAGTATAAGGTCAATATGGTTTCCGAACAGTCACCTCGGCAATCTCTTCCGGCAGCGTTGTCACAGGTATTAGTATTTTAGAATGGAATTCTCTTCCTTTTGACATTTTCTGATTTTGCAGAATTCTATGATCAAAGTCTCCCTTATATATTCCTTACATGTGGAATTGTTTCTTAATATAATACCATGTGTACAAGGCACTATTTCTATCACCTATTTTTCTAATATAAGCATGTATTAAAACAAAATTAGATATAATTTTGTTTAATAAAATTTGCTTTCTACACTTAACATCTACCCTTAAATATCTTGTAAAAAGCTCACTTTCAGTGGTTGGACACTGTCATGTTATTTGGGCTTACAATAATGTATTCAACCAACCTACCATCAGTTGATATTTATATTAATTCTTTTGAAAATATAGATAACATTGATAAGAATGTCTTCTATGTACATTTTGCATATTTCTGTGTCCAAGGAGAAGAGAATTCTGAGGAATGGGTTTATCACAACTTACAGCAAAGGTTAACAGAGTCAAGGTTTGGGATATGCCGTGTCTTCTAGTAATTCATACTCCAGCCAGCAGTAGTGAGGATAATAAACATAGCTAACTATGAAGGCTTTATTGTGTACATGGACTAAGTCACTTGATTTGTATATGATAATCCTGGAGGAGGAGAGATTCTTGTTTCTCTCCAGTTTATGTTTTGGTCAATGTACTCCATTAACCTATTTTACCAGCATGATGGTGGACAATGACCGAAGTGGCTGATGTTAGGTGGGCAAGTCATTCTGTGTACTTGGCTGTTTAGCACCTCTGTTGAGGAAGACCCTCTTTGGCGGGCATTAGCACGATATAAGCAATCTTCACATGTAACAGTCTCTCCCATGGGTCCATCACATTCTTCTTTCCCAGTCTTCCTGGTTCTTGAACTTCCAGTCTTCTTCCCTCCCCACACCATGCCCATGACCAATACATTCAGGTCACTGCCATATAGTTGGGAGGTGTTCTATCTTTGGTCTCTTCCCTTTCTACACAAAATGGATGACTAGATGCACTGCCTGAAGTTTCGCCCATTGAGCAGATTTCTTCTTACTGCTGGAGTTTTGCACCATCCTTGGGTGAGGCTATAGAGCATCCGTCACCCATGTTTGACTTGCAGCCACACTAAGACCACCTACCTGTGAAGCAAGTCACATTTTTCTAGTCTCTCAGCTCCTGAGGGAAGTCCGAGAAATCACAGGTATGAGCTGAGATTGAGCAGTCAGTGTACGATGGTAACTGACCTGGGGTTTCAGACAACCTTCTTGCGCAGGATATTATTCCTGACTCTGCCGATGCCTGTTACCAGATATTGCCTGCCATTTCATGATGAAATTCTGTTGGACCAACTTACTCTTAAGACATGGCCTGTCTGACAGAACTCAGCTCATGAAGGGTAGCTCTGGCTGCATGGCCATTTAATGTTGATTGTCAGATTCTCTGCTTTTACCAAGGCCTACTAGCTGGCCAGGAGCTCTCTAGCAAACGGTGTTTAATTTCCATTGTGTGATGTGACCTTGCTCCACATCCTGTGAGTCAATCTTGTGATCCTCTCATTGAGGGCTTGCCACAGATGTCTCACAACATCTTTTCCCTCTGTAGTTACCTGTGATACCACAGGACCTGATAGGCTTTATGTCCACAATTTTTTGGCTGCTTGCAGCACAGGCTTGGCCTGTGGAGATTTCTCTCCAGCCTTGGGGGACACTCATAGTTGGTGGTACTCCACAGTATTCAGTACCTTGATCAAGAATAGTATTCCTAGATGTGGAATATGTTCTCTTCAGAATGTCAGAAGGCATTCAGGACATTCTGTTTCTTTCCTACTAGTGGTAAGTGAAAATTGCAATAATTTTACCTTTATTTTGGAAAGGCTATCCTAGCATGTCTTGGGCCAATGGACCCTTAAAAATTTTAACGATGTGTCAGACACTTAATTTTTAAAAAACTTGATCACTTATTCTTTGGAGCATATAATACTTATCAGGAACTCTACATATCTGTCATGTTTTGCTTCTCTAATTCATTTAATAGGATGCTCTTAATTTGGAGAACCAATACTGCGAGGAGGTTTTCACAGTTTGCTTTGAATTGATGACCTTCAGATATTGTCTTTCTTCAATGCATTAATAGCACCCAGCAAGAGCTACCTGATTCCATGGTCCTTATAATTACTACTTTCCCCAAAATAATCCATATAATTTGCAGTTCCACCAAACCAGTGAACTTCCTTCCACTGGTAAGTCATCCAATTCACCACTAATGAGATTAAGAATCATTGGTGTACGCTAGGAGCCATCAGTACTCTGCTCACTCCCTGTGACGAGGTGATCTTTGGCAGCCAGCTGGTTGGTTATCTAGCTCCAAAATATCATTTTAGAATCTTCCTTCCTAGGGCACTCCTGCTGTCACTAACTTAGGTCAAGTTCTCTGGGAAACAGATACTGTAGAGAGGATTGAGCATAGATGTATTGGGGAATATTCTCAGAAACAACACACGGAAAGTAGTAAGAGTTGCGGTATTGAGCAGAATAAGAAGTTGAATTGTGAGGCAGTGACAGAAGGGTCTAAGCTGATCCTCGGGGTGGTTCTGGAGCTGAAATGACTCTATCAGTTTGTCCTAAATAAGTCAAGGAGCCAGACCTTTGTACCCCATTGTATTAGTTTCCTGGGACTGCAGTAACAACCATAAACTAAGTGATGTAAAACAACAGAAATTTATTTTTTTAATGGAGGGCCAGAGTCTGAAATCAGAGTGTTGGTAGGACCATTTTCCCTCTGAAGGCTGTCCAGGAGATTTCTTCCTTACCTCTTCCAGCTTCTGGTAGCTCCTTGGGTTCCTTGGTTTGGTGTAGCGTAACTCCAGTCTCTGCCGCTCTTCACATGGCCTTCTTCTCTGCACTGCTGTCTCTTCTGTATCTGTGTATCTCTCTCCATTCTTCTATACATATATCCCTTGTACTGAAGACCCACCTTCAATCCATGATAGTATAATTAATTATATCTGCAAAGACCCAATTTCCAGATAAGTTCACTCTCTGAGGTACTAGGTAAGAAAGGATTTGGGGGAGACTTTCTTCAACCCATCACCAATAGGTTTGCCAAAATTTCTGAGGCTCTTCAGTAGACAGGACATGTTACAACACAAAACTAGAAGAAGAAACAACAAATAATTTATGATTCCTTGTTTTACTTTTTCATTAGTCTGAGAATAAGTGCTGACTAAGTTGCATCTGTCTCAGGTGATAAATGCAGAGGTAGCTTTACCCATAACTCATAACTTAAATGATTTAGTCTACCAATTCAGGGTATCATAGGATTTAAGGTAAATTTACAGCTGCAACTGCTTCATGTGGTCCTTAATATTATATCGTATTTATCATTGATGTTTTATTGTTGTTGTTGCTGCTGTTCTTTTGGTTTTTAAACTATTATTTCTTCATAAAACATAGCTTCAGAACAACTATTACCTGCAGTATGGTATTCTAGTCTAAGAAACAAAAATAAGAAAAAAAAAATAGTTCCTAAAGATAAAGCCTCAGAAGTTAATTTTTTTGTTCATATCCCACTTCTATCAATTGCTAGCCTTCCACACATCTCTGTACTTCAGGTTTTACTCATCTGTAAAATAGGAAAACCATTTCTCCTTATCTACATGGTTTTTGTAGAGTTTAAAGAGCTTAACACAGGTGCCTGGGCAGCTCAGTTGTTAAGTGTCTGCCTTGGGCTCAGGTCATGATCCCAGGGTTCTGGGATCAAGCCCCACATTGAGCCCTGCATCAGGCTCCCTGCTCAGCAGGGAGTCTGTTTCTCCTTCTTCCACTCCCATTAATTGTGTTCCCTCCCTCGCTGAGTCTCTAGCAAATAAATAAATTAAAAAAAAAATTTTTTACAAGAGCTTGACAAATATTAGATCCTATTAGTGATTATTATTAGTGAGATAAGACTACATTAAACTTTTAAAAAGATAATTTTGTCATTTAGTGGAGCAGGAAAATATTGCTTTTTTATTAGTGACAAAAATTATGTATATGCACATTTTTGTTTAAAAGTCCTTTCTTTGTGGCCAAGTTGAAATAAGGATATAGATATGTCACTTTTTCTCTTTCTTATGCTTTCTCTCCCCTACATATATCCATCTACCTAGTCATATAGTCAAGAAAGTGAAATCATGAGTGGCAGTCAAAATCTTCACCTTCTCGATAATTAAATTTGTATCCACAGTGACCTCAGTGTGTCTTATTATAAGCTTGGTTAAAAAAAAATAGCCAAAATTTCTAGGGAAGGCCTACTGTAAAATAATTGTTACAGAAACTTTGACTAAGAATGGTGCAAGGAAATATATAGAAGTGGGGATATTATCGGGGTAGGATTTCAGGCTTCTGTGGAGTTCTATCTACTTCCTCAAAGATTTATCCCAAAGAAAATTTTTAATTAAGTTGGTCCTTTAAGTCTTAAAAAATGACTATATATACAATAAACACAAAGTTTATTTGAGTGATTATTTTATGTGCCCAAGCTTTAAGGTAAATGTCTTTTTTAAAATCATGTGATTTCTAACAACTATATGTAGAGAAATAGAAGTCCATCAAAATTAGTATTAATCTACATTTTCTATTTCTTTTAGTATTTCTTTTTGTGTTCTTGTTCCACGGAATAGTTTGTTCAAAAAATGACCCAACATCCTAAAAGAAATAGGGAATACTTCATTTTGATTTTTGTGTGTGTGTGTTTGAGTATAGTTGATACAATATTACATTAGTTTCAGGTGTACAACAAAATGATACAACTTCTCTATATGTTACATTATGTTAACCGTAAAGTAGCTACCATCTGTCACCACGCAATGCTGTTACAATACCATTAAGCATATTCTCTTTGCTGTGCCTTTTATTCCCATGTTTTATGGGTTCCATAACCCGAAGCCTGTGTCTCCCATGTTGTCCATCCCTCCACACTTTCTCTTTAGCAACTATCAGTTTGTTCTCTGTATTTGCAGGTCTGATTTTGCTTTTTGTTTGTTCTTTATTCATTTTTTTTTTTAGATTCCACATATGAGCGAAATCATATAGTATTTGTCTTTCTCAGACTGACTTATTTTACTTAGCATAATATCCTCTAGGTCCATCAATGTTGTCATAAATGTCAGGATTTCATTCCTTTTTATGGCTGTATAATATTCTGCTATATATTTTTACTACATTTTCCTTAAAATAAGAACCACTTTATTATATTTTATGTGGAAAACAATTTTACTTTCTAAAAATCTACATTAATCCCACATAGGTTGTTCTAAATGGGATAAATTTTATAGCAATATTCAATAAATTTTACTCACTTCAAAGTTTTACTTTTTGTGGAAAAATTAAAGTCACATTGAACAGAACAGAAAATCTTATATCCTCAGTCCCTCAATAACAACTTTAGAATTAGAAACATAAAGTACTTACATAATGTTTTTCTGATTTCTAATTGTAGTAGTAAGGAAATAGTACCAAAGTTTTAAATTATTCCTAGATTTTTATAATCTTTGAAATCACCTTTATTTCTGAAAAATGTTTTATAAATTATATAGCTTATATTCCATGCACACTGTTTCCTAGAACTACTCATTTAGGTCATGAAATTTTAAAGTGAATACCCAGGCAAATATTCCAAATGAATTTTATCTTATTTCTATAATGAAAATATCTAGAAACTTACTTCAAATGTTACTAACCTTTACAGTTACCTGCATTTATATTTATGGAAGATTATTTGATATGAATGTATATCAACATCCCTTAGAAAAAAAAAAGTTTTATACTAATGCTTAGTGTCATACTCTTTGTTTCAATTACTTTTATCCTGAATATAATTTCCAGTGCTTTCTGTATCTATAAACTAAGTAAACTTACATGGTTGCTTTTGATCATTTCTAGTTATAATGATGGGACCAATGCTCAGTGATAGTTGTTTAATTATTTGTTTATAGACTATGGAGTTTCTCTCCTTTGCTCAAATCTGCTATTCTCATTTGAAATTACATGATAAAGACAATATTTCAGAAAATGAAACTGTTTGATCTAATCTGCATATGCTTATTTATATAAGAAAGATAATTGAGAATTGACCTCATGTGGATGCTCAGTAATGTGTTTCCTTGTTTTCCTTTTTCTTTTGTGGCTTTTTTCTTTCAAGAAAATGATGGAATTGATTTAACATAGTGATGTTTTTCTGTACTAGCTCCACAAATAACATGTGGGCATTGCTATGCGGGTTTAGTTTGGGCCAAGCCCCATGGTTTTATTTGGACTTTTTCATGATAACAATGACAGTGTCGCCATCCTTTATCTCTAGCATTGGTGACAATAACCATACCACCACGCTGCTTTATGAGGCAATAACTTGGTTTCCTCATTTATCCACTCAGGAACTGGATTATTACCTCATAAAACAGTGTGATTGTACAATTATCAATTAAATCCTAGCTTGTTGAAATTCTTTAAAAAAAATCCCTTTCCTAATAGTGGTTGGCAATAATTCCTCTATCTGAATTCATAGAACATGACTGGATTCATGGATTCTTGACTGCCAAGGTTATGTTTCTCACACTGTTTATCTATTATTTGATTTTTTTTTTTTTTGCCTTAAAGGTGTTGTACACTGCTAAATCCCAAGAACTGTCTTACATTGTAAAAGAACTAAAACCTTATAGGATATACAACTTTACTATTTCTCTCTGCAATTCAGTTGGTTGTGTAACCAGCGCATCAGGATCAGGACAGACATTAGCAGCAGGTAAGCAAGTTCTAATGGACATGAAAAATTTATCTTTATAAACCAACACTTCTAAAGCTCAATACCTTCTCTAGTTTGGACTTAATACTTGTCTTTTCTGGTTCCTCCTGCTCCTCAATCACTAACTCTGATTGCTACCTATGTTGATATTTTTAAACAAACAAAAAGTAAGTAAATGAGCTGAAGTTTAAGCCGTGGGAGCCCTGAGTTGCACCTGTGCCATAATAAGAAATATAATTAGATGCAGAGCAACACCAGGGCTCAGCAACCACCCTACCTTCCAGTGTTGTTCTGACCGTTAGAAGTATTCAGATGGCTTCTTAGGAAAGCTCAGAATGCTTCTTCATGGCCCTTTTTGTGGCTACCTACCCTCATGCCTACCCTCTGGGACTGAAGGCAGTCATCTGGGAATTACAAGGTTGCCCTTATGTTATATTTTGCCTTTATTGGATAGGCAATAGTGTAATAAATAATTATTTTGTTATTAGTAAGAAGCTCCTAAGTCTGTGAAATTTAAAAAAAAAAAAAAAAAGACTGGTTATCAGGTTAGATCTTAGTAGGAAATGGTTCGTATAGATTTTACTTAGAGCAAACTAGATTCATACAAACTTGATCACTAACACTAACACCTACATAACTCAGTCACGCCACAGTTAGTATATTTTCAAATCAGTTTTTCTGTTGGCAATCAAACAAGGCTTGGTGCTCCTTAAGAAAATGTCTAGATATGAGAAGGTTAAGAGACTCCTAGATGAATGACAGATATTATGTAAACCTATCTAGCTATAAAAATATTCCCTATACCTTTTCCCTAACTGTATTCAGGTCCAATTCTACTGTTTTGTTTTGCCTTGCTTTAGTTCTGGAAAAACTTGTTTGGCTCAAATGATTTCATCCAAGTAATTTTGTCTCCTCAAATTTTCCACCAATGAGAATGACTCCCCAGTTCTAAGGAACTATGTTTAATTACCTCTACAACTGAACTCTTTGTGTTTTTTTTTATATTTATATGTATTTCATATGTATGGATACATCTATGGCATACCTAGATTGTACAAAATACCATTCTCCTGTAACATGGTTTATTTATTTATTTTTATATATTAGATTATGAGAGGGTTACTGAATGTGGATAATAGAGGCAGGCTCCTTGTGTCCTTTTGGAAAAATTATGTAGTTTGGGGCTACGGAACAAAAAAGAGGAATCTATTTTACAGGCTGGAGAAAAGCAAAAATAGAAACAACACAAGTTGAGAACTGACCTGAGTTATAGTAGAAAATAGAGTGATCACGTGAGTGAGCAGAACTGAAATCAAGACTTCCAGGGTTGTAAAGTACATAAAAGTCATCTGTGTGGGGCACCTGGGTGGCTCCATTGGTTGAGGATGGGACTCTTGATCTTGACTTGGGTTGTGATCTCTGGGTCATGGGATCGAGCCTGGCACTGGGCTCCGTGCTCAGTGCCAAATCTGCTTCTTCCTCTCCCTCTGCACCTCCCTCCACTGTCTCTTTTTCTCTCCCAAATTAATAAATAATGGAATCTTCAAAACAAAAGCCATCCGGTATGACTTTCTAACCAATAATAGTATGTTCTGTGTAACATTCTTCCCAAGTGTTTATCCAACTCAAGTTTGATACCTTTAGTGGTAGGAGAGCTACCACTTCTCAGGCAAATCCATGTTTAGAGACTTCTTTCAAAGGGTGATTTCTTACATTGATCCAGAATATCTCTCTGGGACCTCTATTCAACAGCTGGGGCTGTCCTCAGTCTAATTCATCTTCCTCATGACATCACTTCCAATAATATTTTCAGTAACTAGTTCTCCCTCAAGTCTCTCCCTCGCTGCAAACCACTGCATCTCCTGTCTGCACCGCACGTGCCATAGTTTCTACCGCTAGTACAAGCACTGTCCTCTAGATGAGATTCAGTCTGTCCTTTCATGCAAAATGCAGAGACTGGATGGGCCCTGTGGATGGGAAGAGAAAAGCAGGATAAATGTCTATGGAACAGATCCTGCCCGGTCAACACACCAGTGATAACGAGTGTGTTAACAGCATCCACCTTGAAATTGTAGTAATTGGTTTCTGTGGCATGGAAGATACCATAGCTGAGGGCTCTGTGCAGCTCCCATTTTAGCTACTGGTGAGCATACTGAAGGCCACTCCTGTCCACTGGAAAAGTAGTGAAGTGAAACTAATCTAAGTTTTCTGAATTCTGACTCTTTATCCTTGGAAGATAGAACTTGGAAACTTCTCATAGTCTCTGAAAGGCATGAGATGCACAAATTAATCAACTTTTAAAAAATAAGAGCTTATTCATATATTTAGGGGAAGCATGATAATCCAGGATGCCAGGGTTTAAATTTGGGGTTCTGCCGTACACGAGCTCTATGACCTCGAGTAAATTATGTGACTCATGTGGCTTGATTTTCCAACTCAAAAATAAGGATAACTGATTTTACAGGGTTCATGAAGATTAAGAAATGTAAATATTGAATGCAGTGCCCAGCCCAAACTAAATCCTCAGTAAAAAGTATTATTTTTTTTAAAGATTTTATTTATTCATTTAACAAAGAGAGAGCACAAGTAGGCATAGAGACAGGCAGAGAAAGAGGGGGAAGCAGGCTCCCTGCTGAGCAGAGAGCCTGATGAGGGGCTCAATCCAAGGACTCTGAGACCGTGACCTGAGTTAAGGGCAGAGGCTTAACCCACTGAGCCACCCAGGTGCCCCAAATGCTTTCATTTCTGAAGGAAAAGAGATTTTAGTATTCTTCTAGGAAAATGTTTATTTCTTAATCCTGTAATACATTTGGTCAGAACTCTGATTCTTCTTCTGCCAAGCACAATTTTTTGTTTTATCATAAAACAAAAAAATGACAAAAGTACAGCAAAATAATTTTTGCTTGCCATTTGATTTATTTTAAAAGACATCATTTTTTTTGGCATGGAGAGTATTGAGATCAGTAATAATGAACTTACCTCTTTTGGTTGGAATATAGGAAAAGTCTAGCAATTACAGATCCAATATCTTCCTTACCAGACTTATTTTTCGTAAACACTTAAAAACTTACTTTTCTTCTAAGATTTTCTTAAGATTAAACATCTGGATATAACTCGCAGATCCTAAGTCATAGAAAGAAACAAAGGGAAGGTCGATCCCTTTGAAGAGTCAACAGGTTGGCTGTCGGGAAGAAATCAACGTTGTCTTGCAGTTTTGGGGTTCTTCCTGCCCTGTTTCTTCCAGTCATAAAACTGCAATTTGGAGGGGATATATTACTGCAACGAATT
Source organism: Mustela putorius furo (assembly GCF_011764305.1). Classification (NCBI taxonomy): domain Eukaryota; kingdom Metazoa; phylum Chordata; class Mammalia; order Carnivora; family Mustelidae; genus Mustela; species Mustela putorius. Next base: position 15,465,726 of record NW_025421402.1, on the reverse strand, counting down.
CTAATGGTTGTGTGAGGAATTAACTCCTCAGGAAAACGCAGTTCACAGGAATTTATTATGGGAGATTGAAAGGTGCTGGTGACCATTCAAAAACTTTGAAAAAGGGCACCAGAAGTTAGTGGTAGTGTTCAGCCTTTCCAAAGCCTTGAGACATGAAAGCATGTTTCCTCCTTAACTCTCAGTCACAGAAATCAAAAAGATACTTGTAAAGATTGATCTGACTTTCATTAGAAAACTTGAGAATTACAATTTGCTCTTGTTTCAAGTATATTTTCAGTGAGAGATATGGTTAGAATAGGTGCATTGCATCCAGAGAGTATTGTGTTAGGACCGTGCCAGCGACAAACCCTAGAACTGATCTGCAGGGAGGTGTATCCCTAGGAGCTGCTGTGTTTTTCTCTGTAACAAAGTCTCCAAGCAGGTCTTTGGTGGCTCGGGAGCTGCTTCTGGATGTCTGAGGGTAATGTACACATGGCCCCAGGCCCGTGAGAGCCCCTGCTGGTTTTTGTTTTTGTTTTTTTTAATTTAAGACTACCCTTTCAATGTTAGGAAATTGGTGTGCTTCCACACTTTGTGAATTCGGCATACTTTAAATCTTTCTTAAGAGAAATTCCTTCTGGAGCTCCATCCCTGGGCGAACAATGTGGCATCTCCTTTGCCTGTCATAAATTGACCTCTAGACAACCAGCTTAGAAGTGCCCATCTCCCATTAAGCAAGTAATTAGAGGTGCATTAAGGTTTTTCTCTGAATCCAAAGTAAAATGTATAGGCTGTTTGCAGCTCAGTTGAAAACACACATTGTTTGCATGCAGGTACATGAGTCTTTTCATTGTGAATAGGACCCAGAGTGATTAAACAAGCACTCTTAATATGTTAATTTATAATTTTAATTACAACAATCTTGTATATATAGTCATTAGTGAATACTAATATAAATATTTTTCTATCTTTTTATTCATAATGCATAAACCAATCATCCCGTTACTTCTCTGAGGTTGCCTGTTTTTGTTTCATAATACAATCTTTGTTCTTAGTTATGAATGCATTTTGTTCGTTCCTGTCTTGAATAATCCCTCATTAAGCTAGTCACTTTCTGCTCCGTACTAAAAAGGAAAAATTATCATGCAAATGTGGCATGCCGTATTAAAAAGCACATTACCAAACACTTTTGTTGCTGTCCTTCAATTAGTTTCCCTTCTTTGAATTTAATTCCATTTGTTGTTAAACTACCGACTTGATGTATGGACTCATGAATCTGAAGCTGCTGCCAAGAAAGTGGGGGGAAAAAAATCAAAGCCTCCTCGAAGAGCTGCAGAGGCGAGCTGAAATGAATTTGCTTCACCTTTGACAAGAACACTTGAACAGCACTGGAATCCTCTGATGATTCAACGTGGCTAATTATCCGATTATTTATTTCAAGAATAAAGGCACTGTTTTACAATTAGAGAAGTAGAAAGCAATCTGAGAAATTTGGTCGCGACAGATGACTTAAGTAACTTCTAAGATAAACAGTATCTGTGCAAACTTGTCTCGCTGAGTGCTTCCCGGGCTGCAGTGCTGTGTCTCAGCGTCGGTGAAATCCGGGGTATGCCGAGGGGTTTTTTGTTTGTTTGTTTGCTTTGCTCTTTCGACGACAGAAATTATTTTACACTTTTTAACCAACATGTCAAATTTCTGTGGCTCTGAAGCAATGTTTAAGTTGTATGTCTCTTGATGAAAAGCTTTTGGTTCAAAGCAATACTTTTTAATTGCCTGATGATATAAGTCAGTTCTTAGGAAAGAACCGCACATTTAGGAGTTCATTTGCAATATAACTGAAAAATTCATTGCATCGCAGTAAAACAATTTACTGTTAATTACAAGGAGAAGAATTTGCTGTAGCATGCCCACAGATTGCCATGAATCATGCAGCACTCCTAGAGATTTATAACAGATGTGTAAGTGGGATGAATTAGCAGGGTTTAATAACAGAGACACAAATCATGCAGACTTCAAGGAGCTTTAATTGATATACTAGAATGTGACGGGCATGAATCACTCAGCCATTCAACAGCACTGTAACATATGGTCAGCTCAATATGCTGCATCTTAAATCGGTTGGTGAGTCGTTGGTTGTCCCATATGGTGGAAGCAATATATTTTTCATGATTAAAAAAAATACATCCATTTTTTTAAAGAAATATGATTGCAAAGCATGTTTGTTATTGAACAGTCACCTGAATGCCAAACTGGGTTTTTTAATGATTTTTTTTTTTTTTTAAATATGGCCACTTCCCAAAATAAATAGCAGCTACTACTTGTAATACCAGATCGCTGGAGGCAATATCAGGACCAAATTGGTGCTTGTTGGCACACTTGATCCCCAGCAAAGCCTATGGAAGAGCGCAGCGGATGATAATTCTGATTGTCAGGGAAATCCTTCAGACTCCGGCTAAGCAAACAAAATGAAAGGAATGATGTCACTTTCAGAGAAGTTCAGGAATGCCCAGATTTGCAAAGAGCATAAAATGAATTGAATGAGAGACCCTTACCCAGTAGGGTAGGAAAGGGGCTGTGGTAATACAGTTAATGCATCATGTAGCAGTTTGGATGTAGCATTTTATACTACCCTCTTAATGAAATGCTCCGTCCTTCAGGAACATTCTAAAAGGACTCCTGGCTGACCATTACAGAGACGGTAGTACCAGTTCCATGCTATCCTTGAACAATTGTTTCAGTGTATGGAAACAGACATCCTCATGCAGAGATCTAGAACTGGTGGCACGCAAAAACCCTTTTTACTGAAACTGGGATCTGGCAGCTCTCGGCAAAGCTTTTGCGGCGTTAGTAAATCTGACAGACTTGAAAAAGGAATATTGCAGCCTTAGAACGGTGGCTGCCAGAATTTAATGTCAACAATTAAAATTTATTTTGATCCTTACCTACTGTTTATTACTGTTTGTATACACAACAGACCTTACTAATACAGAGATGCTCTATTAGATGGAATTACCATCTGTTCGGAGTGAAACGCTGGCATCTGTCTTCGATGCTAAAACTAAAATGATATTATTTCTAACAAAACAAAATTAACAGCTTTCTGCTCCCCAACTTTAATTCTGAATGTGCGGATGCACTCAAGGAAAAGGCTTGTTGATGAGACACGTAATGACCTCTGTCTCCAGGTCTGCATTCAGATACGTGACTTTACTACGGGCTCTGCTGGCCTTTTGGGCATGCCGAAATCATATTTTTTAAAACAGTCTTTGAGCTTTGTAAGGTGTTATTATCGACAGAAAGGTGTTAAAACAATAAGACTGGAATATGTAAAAATCATCTGGATCAGAGAGCATGTAAAATATTTTGGTCGATCTACCTTAAAGAAGTACAAGGAAAGCAATTAAGAAAGCAAAACTCATCGGAACAAAATTGCCATAGGTCCCACAGTGACACCTTTAGGAAAATATAAACGGTATCTTCTCTGTTAGACTATTTTTAATTTTCTCCTACACTGACATATATAAAAGATTTATGTCCAGCCCCCTTTCCTTTTCTTTTTTAAAGCCTAACTATCCTATTAACAAAGGTCTCTAGCTTTTTGAAGTTGGAGAAGTTGGAGTATCAAGGACAATGGTAGTTCCGTACTGATATCAGATCGGTGATGCTAATTTCTGAGAAGCCAAACTTCAGTTCTACAGATCACAAAATAATACATTGTGTCACACCAGCATTTAGCGCATGTACACAGTGCATTAACTGTAACTGTAGTACATTTATTTGTGCTAGAGGAGACTTGAAAATGATTAAAAAATCAATACTTTGCTGTCAGAGAAGCAAGTGTTACGATGCATTTAAGTAGTTAATTGCATAAGCCCCATAAAAGCTTCAAGTTTGGGTAGCAAGGATGCCATAATTACAGTCCAAACAGCTACCTTTTATTAATGGCGGACTTAAGGGGACAGTGCTCGCTGTCCTCGCTGGGGCTGCTTCCTGTGCAGCTCAGAGAGCGCGGGTCCCTTCCTCTGCACACCTAGGATGCTTGTTATGTGCAAGTTATTGATGATCACCAGAACAACAGCTGGGAAAGGTAGTGTTGATTCCCCAGGGAGGCGATTTCCCTTAAATTCTCTGAAAGCAGTGTTTTCCAGCCTTTCTCTGTGTCCTAGAACACATGGAGAAATCATAATATTTGCCATGCTGGGGTAAAGGAACAGGTGGCTCAGAGCTGAAGGGGGTAAGCTCGCTGGCTTCCTGGAGGGCTGAGACGATCCCTGTGTCCAAAGTCCAACATCCCCCTTCTTGCTTCCTCACTGAGAAGCAGTGCTTGAAAAGGTTCAGTCAGAGACATTTGAAACCAGAAGACATAACCGGGTCTACCGTGCTCTTCAACAGATGAGGCCCTGAGGACCAGAGAGGCCAACTTCTGGAATAGCCCTGTTCCGTAACTGGGGACCTAAGGAGCCCGTCTAGAAGTCAGCTCTCTCCTTCCCACATTGGGTCCATTGTGTGTCGTCTCTCGCGGAGGAGACTACTAGTAAACCAAGAAGGAGGACGTGATAAAGTAGATTTTTTTCTTGTTTCTCCAGTCAGAGAATAGACGGGGAACAAGTCCACGCTGTCTAATTTCTGAGGTTCTGAGGGGAGAATCTTCTCTCCTCTTCTGGGCACTGACTGGAGACCAGTTGCAGTACAGTGGTGGTCAACCGAGAAATCATGGCTTCCTGGCCTGGCTCTCTTATTTAAGTCCTGACCCCAGTGCCCTTCCACAGACATTCTGGCCTAGCGGTGTTTGGGCAAATTGCAATTCTCGTGACAGTTTTGCATTTCTGAGGAAAAGTCAAAATCATGTCCTATTGCCAAAGTGCCTGACGATGGCTTGCGTTAGTCTGCTCCCCACATAGGCCTGAAACGTAAAAAGGCTGTTCATTCCTTGATTTCTGTCTCTGTAATAGAAAGTTGACGTTGTTTTAAGATATTGACACTGCCGTGTAGTGTTCACAGGCAACAAACTCTTGCTTGAAAACAAATAAGGAGATTTGATTTTAAAGACTTGCCGTCAATGAGAGCTTCTGCTCATTTAGCCTTCCGTTCTTATCCTATGACACTCAAACTCCACGCTACATAAATTTTGCACATGTAAATTTATGCATTATGATATGCTATTAATCAGATTATAAAGTAATAAATGCTGCATAAAGAAGAATGTGTATTATCAGAGCTTTTTATAAAACCATATTTATAAATAGAAGAGCTAGGCTGGGAACTGGATACAAAGCAATTGCAGAAAATACAAAAACATCGTAATTTTATTCTAAGTAGAAACAGACTGTATGTTGTTATTCTTTGCAATGATGGATATTGAAGATCCATTTTCTGCTTTACAGCTGTAAGAGGATTTTCTGAGTAAATACAGATTTTTAATGTGGATGAATTATATCCTTTTATAATATGTGATATGAAAGATGTGTTATTGGCTAATAATAATAGTGCCTTGTGTTTGTACAGAAATTTGCTTTGCAAAACCTAACACAATTATATATACTGTTTTTTTCTTTCTTTTTTTTATAATTATGTTCAGTTAACAACACACACACACACACACACACATATATATATATATATATTTAAAAGCAGTTATTGCCAAGGTATTCCACTGAAAATTTATTCTTATGTTGTAGATGGGAAAACTGAGGCATATGTAAGTTTTAAGTGATTTTCCTAAGTAATGCAGAATTGGAAATTAAAAGGTAAAATATAATCTCTGAAAGACTACAGAGTCCTTCAATTACTCTATGTTGTCTCTTAATTCACTGTTCCATGATTAACAAGTTTATAGCTATAATCCCTTTACTTTGATAGTCTGAGAAATAACCCTTGATTCCTCCTGTTTGTTGGTGAGTCTATATTTGTGTGAGTGTGTTTAATAGTTCAGGAATATCTGTTTTCCTTTTCATCATTTTACGTGTGTGTGTGTGTGTGTGTGTGTGTTGTGTGTGTGTGTGTGTGTGTGTGTGACCAGTCTAGTTTAATTGATTGAAAATTCCCCCTCTGGTCTTAGGGGACCTCTGAAGATAATGACTCAGTAGGGTGCTCACCCTTTCAAACAGGCTGGGTTGAGTCCTCTAAGTGAAACGACAACATACCAGCTGGAAGGTTGTTTGGTTTTTTTTTAAAGCAAGAGAATAAAAAAATATACTCTAATTTGACTCATTCTCTGTAGTTGACTTCCTAAGAATAGTCTAATTGCTTGGTGGAATAACTCCCCTGTGAATTTAGAAGTGTTCCACTACTTGTTAGAATTTCAACAGTCAACATTAATTGTAGTGGATTCTCAGTGAAAGTACCCTTATTGGTTATAATCATTTTGCCAAATTAAAAAAAAAAGTGCACTCTCACTTTTAGAAGATATTTAAAAAAAAAAAAACTATTGAGTTGCTGGAATTCCTTTTGTTTTGTTTGACTCTGAATTTATGTTCTTGATTATATAAGCGAATTTTGGATTATGCTATCAATGGGGTAAGGGATTCTGAATACTAGAGTGGTACAAAACCTCACCATGATCCCTAACTAGCTGGATGGTTGGAGTAAAGAAATACCAAATGTCAAGGAGATGGGACTTTGAAGAAGAGGCTGATTTTAAGCAAGGATAATACTCTTCAGTTCTTTAGTGGTACAGGAGGTATGCTCCTAATTTCTCTAAATATTTAGTTAAAAATGGAAATCCTATTCTCAGTGTACCAAATATGTATAGTTCGTGATTCTTTAGGTCTTTGCTAACTAGTCACAATAGTCATTTATGGCTATTTAATCTTAAAATAAAATCGATTAAAGTTAAATAGAATTTCAATTTACATTTCTCAGTGTCATTAGCCACATATCAAGAGCTTGTTTTTTTTTTCTTTTTTTTTTTAACATTTTATTTATTTATTTGACAGACAGAGATCATAAGTAGGCAGAGAGGCAGACAGAGAGAGGGGGAAGCATGCTCCCTGCCAAGAAGAGAGCCCGATGTGGGGCTCGATCTCAGGACTCTGAGATCATGACCCGAGCTGAAGGCAGAAGCCTAACCCTCTGAGCCACCCAGGTGCCCCAAGAGCTTGTTATCCATATGTGGCTAATGCCTATGATATCAGACAATACAGATCTAGAACATTTCCACCATTAGAGAAAGTCCCACTGGATATCATTGGAATAGATGGTATCTTTTCAAATTAAAATGTCAAATCCTTTTGTCTCAGAGCCCTAGGGAATTGTATGTGGACTATAGAAAATAGAAAAGTTTCAAATCCCTCTTTTGTACTTTTATGTATTTATTTTAAGGATTTATCTATTTACTTGAGAGAGAGCATCTCAAGCTGACTCCCCACCAAGTGCAGAGCCCAATGTTAGGCTCGATCTGTGGACTCTGTGATCATGACTTGAGGCTGAACTCAAGTGTTGGATGCTCAACTAACTGAGCCACCCAGGCACCCTTCTTTTGTGTTTTTAAATAGCAAGTTTTGGACAATAAAAAATTATGTAACTGATTCCTGAACCCAGAACTCAAGAATTTTTGACAATCCTTCTTCCCTTGTTAAACTCGTAGCCAATACTGAAATTTCAATACAAGAATGGAATTCCAAACACTGAAGAGAAACTTGAGGGGAGAAGAAATTTCTAGATCATCAGCTTTTTATTTTGTTTTGGATTATTTTCAAGATAGGCATAACTTGCAGAGTGAAATCTTTGAGAACCCACCATTTACTAATTTTTGGTAAGGAATGCTAAAGGAAATCATGCATAAAATTTACAGAGTCATACATATATAAAAATAAAAACATCACATGGTTTGCAGTGGCAGAAGATGAACAGAATTGTTAATTATCTTTCTAAGTTGAGGGACATTTTGCTCAGTGCCCTCTTCTTTACAAAAAGTTAAAATAGAATCACAATTAATTGTTTCCCTTTGGAAAGCTGGCCAGGCTTTCTAGAAAGTAACAGGTAGTACTTGTTCTAAGCTGTTTTTATTTTTTTTTAAGAATTTTATTTATTTATTTGACAGAGAGAGATCACAAGTAGGCAGAGAGGCAGGCAGAGAGAGAAGAAGGGAAGCAGACCCCTGCTGAGCAGAGAGCCCGATGTGGGACTCGATCCCAGGACTCTGAGATCATGACCCGAGCCGAAGGCAGTGGCTTAACCCACTGAGCCACCCAGGTGCCCTGTTCTAAGCTGTTTTAAGGTGAATTGTTTTTCATTAAGGATATCAGTTCTTGCATTCATATCATTTTAATTTGTGTTTATTGAAACAGGGAACAGCTTTGTGTGCAAAAGTCTGTGTTAATACAGGTGTAAACTAAGAGTCCAGAGCTTTGGTTAAAACCCTTAAAAAGTAGGCTTGGTGATAATAACCTTTGTTCTTTTCTTTGCTTGTACCTCTGAAATGCAACGAACCCACTTAGAGTGGGAATGAATCCAAGCCTACACACTCAACTGTTTAAGAAGAAAAATCAGGAGGGCTCTTTATGTAATGAACACTGGGTACTATATGCAAGTGATGAATTTCTAAATTCTACCCCTGAAACTAATAATACGGTATATGTTAACTAACTTGAATTTAAATAAAAAGAAAAGAAGAAAAATTAAAGCAAAACTTTATTTTTATTAACTCAGTTGTTACCCTGATCCCCCTTGCAACAAGTTGTAGGGAAAATCTCTATCTCTGTTACTCACTCCTGGAGTTTCCCAGAAGCCTCCAGAGAATTGCCAGGGTCCCAGGACTGCGAAGTATGCCAAGGCCTCAGTGTGTGCTTGGGCACTGGACATTCACTGCTGCTAGGCACAGTCCCTGGAGGTATTGTGGTCACTTTAGGGCCCAGAGGGGCTGCCCTGAGTCTGTTGTATCTGGACCAGAGTTCGTAAACCCCTGAGCTCACGGGCTCTTTTTGTTCATGTGGAGGCTCTGCTTGGCTTTCAGAGTGGTTTCGCTTATTTGTTTTCATTTAAACTAGTTGCTAAGCTTCAAAAATCAGAAAAATTATACACAAAATGACTATTTTTAGTCAAGTAAAGGATTTGGCAACTTTGGGTCATTGTTCCTGCATTATCTGTTGGCTGGCACCAACTAGTGACTATTCATCCTGGCCCCAAACTTCTCAGACCCCACACTCCCTCTTGTCTCACGAATTAGACCACTTCAGTTGTTTCTTTTATTTTACTGGCATCTGTAAATTGCAGCCATAAGTCGAAGCCATGTTTAGATGGGATTTTGACTTTTGGGATCAAAAGCTGGTAGTCATAGCTAGTCATAGACTACGGGTGGTAGTCATGGCTAGTCATAGACTGCCCGTTTTATGAGGGATCTTCTGAGTGAGGTAGTGTCCACTCAGGCAAGGGAATTTCTCCAGAAAAGGGGCAACTATGAGCCGTTGGAGATAAACAGACACACTGCACCATTGCAGTGCCAGCTTAGTAAAGGGAATCCAAGTGGGGCACCAGCAGACTCTAATAAGAAATATCTTTTCCTGAGTGAGGAAGAGTAGAGAAATTATTTGCAAGAGGACATTTTATTCAATCCTCAAAGTTTTATGATACCTTTTTGTTCATGGTGTTTAGTTACATTTAAGATAAACTCTATAGTGTCTTCAGTTCCTAGAGCCATGTAAAGACTTGAGACCACAACTGATTTGATCTTGAGTGTGATGTACACAAGTGTGTGTGTACCTGTGTGTGAAAAACTGTGTCTGGAGACAAAGCTCTGTTCTTGAATGTAACAAATGTTTTTTGATATTTAGCGCCAACCCAACTGAGGCCTCCTGTTGTGGAAGGAATCAACAGCACAACCATCCGTGTTAGATGGCTCCCACCTGAAGAACTCAATGGCCCCTCTCCTGTGTATCAGCTGGAAAGGAGAGAGTCATCTCTTCCAGCTCCCACGGCCATGATGATGAAAGGAGTTCGTTTCATAGGGAATGGATATTATAAATTTCCCAGTTCCACACATCCGGTCAATACGGACTTTACCGGTAAGTGTTTTGGACATCACTATTGAATAGGTACTAAGCCCCTAGGTGTTTCTGATTATTTTGATATCCCTTCAGAGTGAATTGTCCACAGAAATACTAATTCAGACCTTTTATAACTTCATCATGATTGTGTCAACTTGTCCATCTTTTGTGGGTATTCTATGTGGGGAGACATGGGTGAGTAGAGGAAAGAAAAGAAAAATAGAGATGTAGGAAGGTCACCTTATTTGATCAAACTATATGCTGGAAGTGACCCTCGGGCACCATTTACCAGAATGTGTTCCTCAGAATACTTTACCTGCTCTATGGAAAAAGAAGAGTTCTGCAGATAGATGAGTTTGAGAAATGCGCTGTGCTGTGGAGAGTCTCAGTATATATTAGGTTATTAAAACCTCTAAAAGCAATTATAAGAAAGCTAACTTTGCTTAGCTCAGTATGCCTAATCCTTATTTGTTGCTTTTTTGAAGCATTAAACTATCAGTAGGGTTTTTTTTTGTTTGCTTTTTGGTTTTGGTTTTGGTTTTGTTTTGGAGAGCATTAGGGGAAAAACTAATTTGGGAGAAACACAGCTTCTGTGGGTACGTTGGCAGTATGGGTGAGTGAGTGCTCGCTTTGGGCACATACAAAAAAACACCTCAGAAATCAACAAAAATAGTATTTTCACACAATATATTTTTAAAAATGAAAATCAACACCAAAAATTCCCCAATAAAATGGCAGAATTTTAAATGAAGACAGGCTTTATCCCTCACTTGCAGGGCTCTGTAACCTGCCTCATTTGCTTCATCCAACTCCTTGTCTTGCTGGTCCTACAATATTCTGGAAGTCCTGCTACCTTTCCAAGTTAGAGTTCCTAAAAACACTTTTTGCATTTTTAGAAATTGCAGAAAGCTGTAACTATTTAAGTCACATACATCACTTCCCAATTTTCAAAAATATATATAAAGTTTAAGATACCTATGGTTCTGTAAATGCATAATGATATTCATTTGATCCCAGAGAAAATCATTCTGGAACAAATAGTCTTGAAAATGTTGTATGTGTTGAGGACGATGAAGTAGAATTTGAACCATAAAACGTGGCTCAAATATTATTGCTTTATTTTTAATTTAAAATAGTTAATAGTTTGCTTTGAAGTGAGGTTGGCTGCTGATAGATACTTGTAATGAATGACGTCCTAGCAGAGATACACTGAGTGAATGCTTAGCTTAGCTAGTGGCTTGGTACCTTGAAATGGCCATTGAGTATTAGATATTCAGCCACTGAGCAATCTTAAAATGTTCAACTTGTGCTTAGTATTTGTAAATGTCAAAGAAAAGAGAAAAGAAGCGAAGAAAACAGATATGTGGAAAAGAAAGTTAAAAAGCCTCCAGACACAAAGTTAAAAGGCCTTTTCTCAAATGGAAAGAGAAATCGCCTTCCTGGTCCAGCGTTTGGCTCGCGATGTGTTTCTTCGAGGAAACAGCATTTGTTTCCATTCAGCGGAATATTTCTGCTACAAGCGTGTCCGCTCAGATTTGCTGGCCAGCCAGCAGACAGATTTCTGATGGGATCACCTACTGTTGTTGCAATGAAAGATAGAGTGGCCCGTCCACCGTTAATAAATTTAGTCGTCTGCACGCTCTCCCTAGCCGGCCTTATACTCTGAGATACAAGGGCTAGGGGCAGATGTAGCATCTGGGAAATTTTCCAAATTCCTCTTTAAAAAAGTTAGGCCATAAACACCGGCCTCACTAAGCAGGATCCTTCTGTCTATAACAAAGCCTCCAGCTGCACAGAAAATGTGTTTGGAGTACACGTCGTTTGAAAGACAAGGCAGGGAGATCACACTTTTGGCTTGAACTGCTCCCTGGAGGTTTGGTGATTCCCAGAGAATAAGAAGTTCTTCTGCATTCAGGCACGTTCTGGGGCATTACTAGCTCCTTTTTATTAGCGGCTTTGCCTTACTTTGAAGGTTCTCTTTAACTTTTAAACTGGGTCTGCATCAAATCATTGGTTTGACCCTTTGGTGCAACTGACCGTGTTGGTTGAATAATTGCCCTGGGCTGAGCCATGGTTAAATGAAGTTCACCCAATTCATAAGCTAGGACAACTTTACAGACCCAGTGCCATAGCTTTCTTGAAACTTGCATCAATCCTAAGCAGAGAGGTACATGTATAATTAGCATCTCCTCTTTGTTTTACTTAAATAATTTCTCATTCCAACCTTCCGCAGGCTTATAGGTAGGAATTTTTACCGTCTGAGGACAGATGAAGTGAGACTCAGGTCCCATAGCTAAGTTCACGGTTGAAATGTGAATGGGAAGCTTCCAATTCAAATGTTGGTGCTTTGCCACAGATGGGGAAGGCACATAGGTGGACAGTCCTTGGGAAGTTGTAGAATAAGATCTAAAAGTAATCAATGAGGTTGGGAGGTGATACAATTATCATTCAACTGTTCCTTATCCAACACCATGAAACTTCTTTAGATTTGTTTTTCAGTTGATGGCTTTTCAGGTATAGGAAGTAAATAGGGTTGGCCTTACATGTTCACTTGCATCCCCAAAGCTATCTAGGGATCCCTTTTTTGTTTCTACAGCGATTTATTCCCAAATGTTCCTAGAAGCTTGATGTTTAATGTCTAAATGAAATTATTTTAAATGGACTGAAGTACTATGTGTCAAATGGTATTATCAACTCACATTTCTTGATATTTCATGCAGTTTTTTATGTTCTGAGGCAAATTTAAAGAGCAAATTTTAGAAATCTCTAAAATGATTAATTATATTTAATAAGTGAATAATTATAAGAGTTAAGATCTGCTTTTATTTTGAATTTTTCATTTTAAAATATCAAACTCTAACTAGAAGGACTCCCAAAATATGAATGGGTATATCTAGTAATATTCAAAGACAAAATATACCATATTGTGTATTATTAGACATATGCTATATATATATAAATTAATCAGATTTCACCCATTGATGAAAAGACTAATAAATACATTCATAGCATGTTCCACAGTCATGAACAATGTATTGAAAGTTTCAATATACATGATCTCAGTATTAAGTTCAAGATAGGAATCTCCTATATAACTTACTCCTCTTCCATATTTGCTTTAAATGTTTTTATCTCATATGATTTAATGAAAACAATTCAAAAATATGAGCATATGCTTTAATATGTTGCTTAATATCATAAATTACTTAACTTTATATTGTAAATGGACTCTAATCAAAATTTAACTCTGAGTAGAAAACTTAACCAGATATAGCTTTGTTAGGATCTCTCTTTGGTCTCTTTTCCCTTTGTAGACAGTGTTCTTTCAAAGATCTAATCTTCAGGAAGGGTATATTATCAGTCATTTACATCATAGTATAAATTTAAGGTCGGATATTAACTTCCCCACTTCTCTATGGTTAAGACTGAGTGTTTTAGCAGCAAACTAATAAGTTTCAGATCTAGGTCCCATTGTTTATTAGCTAAATGTAATTAAACAAACCACTTAATCATTTTTGTGGCTTTGTTTCCTTTTCTTTTAAAAGTGGTGTAATAAAACTGCTTACAGTACTCATATCTAGAAGTAGTTGAGGATGAAAGGCAATAGCCCCCCCTAGGGAACCCTGTGGAGTATCTGTCACATAGATTACTTAGAGGTCATTAAACTCTAGCTATTAACTCTTAGTCATATAACAAATGTTTGTTAAGTGTTTACTATGGGACAGGAGCTTGTTTGAAATTTATAAAACCCATGTTCTCTTAATTCATCTGTTGCTACACATAATGTCAGGTGTGTGTGCCTAAATGTTCTGTTTAGGGTATGAGTAATATGCAGCTTCTATAGTAAGATGTGTTATTTAACTTTGTTATTAAAATAGTTAAATTAATCTACCTAGTTTTGAAACGTTGGATAAACAATTTTTCTGTGGGTCTAATCATGTCCGTCTATTAAATTGAGGATTGTGCTAGATGATCAATGCCTCTAACTTCTAAAATTCCAAATCAATGAATATAGCCTATATACATAGCTTCAAAAATTGAAAATAGAAGCTATTGCTGTGATTTTAAAAACAACTCGATTTTCAAGTAAATTGTTCAGTTATTTTTTTTTCATATAATATGTTTACAATTTAAGATTAACATAAAGTTATTTTTCTCTTTTAGTCTGAGGGGATGTATTAATTTATAGAGATAATTTAAATGACATGGAGAGGAATACTCAATATAGAAATGGATATTCAATTCTTGGTTTATGTCAGAGCATACAAAGAAGCAGCAAATTCAATAGAAGTTCATAATATTATAACTAGAAAATCATGTAAACACTCATTATAAAATATTCTTCTAGTTACATGGGGTTAATAGTACTTTCTCCTTCCAGAACAGGAGTAGCAAATAGAACGTTCCCTACTGCAGCTGGACAGGGTGATCATTGCGTCTTTACGGGGGGGGGGGGGGGATGCTCTTTTTTTTTTCAGGAATGCAGAGTAAATCCACTTGATTTACACAAAGAATTTAGTCTTTCTCATGTAATGCTACTAATCCAAAAGGAACCTGGTAAAAACAGCAAAGTACTGCTCAGATTGGCATTCCAAAGGTGACCCTCTCTCTCCTTGTCACTTCTTCTTCCTATTAGTGAAAACAGGTCCATGATCATTTGGGGGAAGATTTGACTATTGTAGTATCCAGATGCCAATCACACCAGTCTTTTAAACTGCCTTTACTGGTGACCCTGCCCAGAAATCAGGAACTGCCTTTGGGGAGATCTTTGTAGCAAACCACTGGGGAGATGAGCATACATGTGCACCTGGATGTAATTCCCTTTTATTTGTCTTCACGAGAAATGTGATTACTGATGTTGAATATCTTGCAGATGAGAACTCTGTACACTTTCTTCATAATAATGCTGTTCAAGGACACTAAATGATTGTCATACATTTTTGTCTCCTAGTATTTGCCTTCCCTAAAATGACTGAACTCGAATGCTTTAGGAATCAGAAATGCCATTAATTACTGACCTGTAGAAAGAGAAATGCAAGTCCTTGTATCAATATTCCTTAAAAGCATACGTATTTTATATATATTTTTACTCTATGATATATATGTTTTATTATTATTTATTATTTCTAGTGAGCGGGGACATTTAAACACTTCATTAAAGGAAAGCTGATTATAAGCAGGTATAGGGAAACTTCAGATAGACTAATTAGTGAAAGCATATTAATTCTGACTTTCAACACCCATGGTACCCAGTATTTATTGTCATCTGACTGGGAGCAAATCCTTTTGCCAGAAAATGCTTAAAAAAAAAAAAAAAAAGCAACAACACCACCAACAAAATAAATAAAATGCTAAGTAATTACAAGTCATATTTAAACCACAAGTTTTATTTTACCTGATTTTGATCTTTTTCATAGTTATTGAGAAACAGATACATGCCTTGACTATATGGCCCAGCTATTTGATGAACAGACAGTCTTGATATGGAAAAATAAAGACAAGAGTATGTGTGTCTCTGGTTGTGACAGAATCAGAAGAGAGTGTGAATATCTGGTTGGTTGTGTCTGTGTGGACTGGTAGGGTCAGGATCCAAATGCTTACCTTCTTGAGAACCACAGAAGTCAGACTAACCCATGGTGACAAGGGACATTAAGAAGTAAGGGTTAAAATTGTTTTGTTTTTACTGCCTTTCATGGAGATGTGTAAAGATCTTATCATTGGAGGGGAAAGGACCGTGTTTCTCCTCATTCACCAAACTCATCATCAAGGCCAGTTTAGGAAGACTGCATGTGTCTTAACCCTTGTATTTTTTCAGAGTGATACATTTTGAAGCCCAATTCTATCAGGTTGCCTTATGTTTGAAATGTTAATGGTGGGGTGGGTGTGGGAGTCATTTCAGTTTCACTTTTGAATTTTAGCTCAGATTTCACAAAAGAATCATTTCAGCATATGACCTTTTCTTTCACCAGTTTTCTCTTGCTCAGGTGGTGAAATTGAATGAAATTGCTAAGTTTCTCTTTGCATGAAGAACCTTCTTCCTGCCCCGTCTTTTAACTTTTACAGTATCAATCTAGAGCAGGAGGTTACCAAGTTCTCCTTTAAAATGTCCAGACATTAAATACTGTCTACTTTGCAATCCGTGAGGTCTCTGTCCCAGTGCCTGAGCTCGGCATGGTGATGTGAAAACAGCCATAGGTGATAAAGAAACAAGTAAGAGTAGCCTAGTCTTTTGGGTAAAAACACTTTATTTACAAAAAAAGACATCATGCTAGTGGTTTGCCTATTTTTGGTTAAGGGTCCAGTCTTCGTTTCTTGAATCAATATATAATTTCATCATTAACAATACATTTTTCTTTCTTCTGATCTAATGCCAAGAACCCTAAAGATCAGGGTGCCTGAGTGGCTCAGTCAGTTAGGTGTCTGCCTTCCACTTAGGTCATGATCCAGGAGTCCAGGGATCAAGCCCCACTTTGGACTCCCTGCAGGGAGTCTGCTTCTGTCTTCTGTCCCTCTCCCTCCTATGTTTTCTGTCTCTTTCTCAAATAAATAAATCTTAAAAAAACAAAACAAACAAACAAACAAAAATCCCTAAAGGTGAGTACAGGGTAGCTCAGAAAAAAGAAACAGGAGAGAACTAACACAACAAAATAGACAGCAATGCTTGATAAATGAAAATATCTTGAAACAGCATCTAGGTTTTCCCAGGAGGGATTTTTGTATTCAGCAAACCAAGTCAGCATTGACCATGCCAACAGGATAGAATAATACTTATATTTGGTGTAAACTGTTTCTATTAGTCGATAATCCTTTGAATTAACTTTAAGGGGTCTGTTTTCCTTCTCTGCTACACTCACACCAAAATGTATGGTCGTCTGCTATACACAGTGCACATTTGTTCCCACATTCTCAAACCCCCCATGTCCACTATGTCCCCAGGTTTTCTATGTGGTCTCACATTTACCTACTTAAATTGTCCAATGTCTTTCTCTTAGAATATGTTAGCCATCTAAAAATCTTCCTTAAGCTTCTTTGTTAAAGAAAAAAAAAGCTTCATCTCTTAATGACATTCAGCATCAATATAATAAAGATTAATTTTAGTTTCCTTTCATCCTTACTTAAATGGGTAGAAAGAGGAACATTGAGCAGAAAAAGAATCATAATGGTCAACATTGACAGAGAAACTAGCCCCTATGAAACAATTGAATAAAATGAATTATTTTGTATATTTTTTTTGGAAAAAAATGAAAGATATTTAAGGATATGTATTTACCGTTATGTTATATGTGTTGGGAGAAGTATAACACCTACAGAAGAGTATAGATTAATTTCTACTCAGATTAGATTTCAAATAATACCAATGCCAAAATACCCTATCTTTTAAAAACTATGTTCTAGTATTCTGAAGAAATGTCTTGTGAAATCGTGCACCAGAAGTTCCATGTGACTGGGGCAATCAAGTGCAGTTATGTAGACCACGTTTAAGTTCTACACATTGAAGAAAGCTCGTAAACATAGCCCTCAGATGTCTGGAGATTCAAGAAGGAAAACCCAGGGGACACCTGGGTGGCTCAGTCAGTGAAGCATCTGGCTCTTGATTTTGGCTCAGGTCATGATCTCAGGGTCATGGGTTCAAGTTCTGGGTTGGTCTCATGGTTCAGCAGGGAGTCTGCTTGAGATACTCTCTCCCTCTCCCTTTGCCCCTCCCCCACCGTGTTCACACATGTGTGCACTGTCTTTCTCTTAAGTAAATCTTAAGAAAAAAAAAAAAAAGAAGGGAACTCAGTTACATACATTTTCTTGACTGAAGAGCAGACTCAGTTTGAAAGTTCTTAGACTTTAAGTACAAAAAAAGGAGGCATAAGGAGGAAGGAGGGGAACAACCCCCTTCATAGACATTCAGGTCGCGTAAGTCTCTGGCAGTGGTGGCCATGTCATCCTCACAAAGGGAGTCCTGGGAGAATTTTGTAAAGGAAAGATAGGGATTCGTGGGAAGTTTGTGGGAATGAATGATATAAAGATCTTCTCTCCCATACAGGCAGAAAATTGGAAAAGAATCAGATGCCCCCTTGGGGTGCCTGGGTGGCTCAGTGGGTTAAGCTTCTGCGTTGGGCTCAGGTCATGATCTCGGGGTCCTAGGATTGAGCCCCACTGTGCTCAGTGGGAAGACTTTTTCCCCCTCTCTCTGTCTGCCTCTCTGCCTACTTATGATCTCTCTCTGTCAAATAAATAAATAAAATCTTTTAAAAAAAAAAAAAAAAATCAGCGGCCCCTTTCTTGGCTTCTGCCTTCTTCATTCTTCTCCCCTGAAATCTGTTCCCTCTTCTGTGCTTACCACGGTGTATACCAAAGTGAATATTATTAATTGTCTGAGATAGAAACCTGGGAAGTTTCTTGAATATGACTTCTCTCTCCCTTTCTAACAACCCATCAATTGTTCCTCCTTTGAACATTCTTCCTCCGATACGTCTCTTGGAACCATCCACTGGTCCTATAGCTACTCCCTAATCCAGGTCTGGTTGGGGTGTCCATACCCACAGTTTCACTCTTATCTAGACTGTTCTTCTAACTATTGACCTGTCTTGCCTTTTTCTTGCTTACAACTTTTCAGTAGTTCCCCATGGAGATGTCTTGCATGAACTCTTTCCTGCTTATCTTTGTATCCATACGCTTCTTGGTTTCCTCTTCCATCCATACAACTCCTGGTTTCCTCTCTGGCTCTATGACTGCCTTTTATTCCCTGCTGTATGAATGTACCTCACTGACTTAGATGTCCGGGTCTTAGAACAGATCCATGCCTTTGCCTGCAATGCCCTCCCCTACTTGCAAGGGATTCTCTTCCTTTCCAGACCAATTCCTTCCCATCATTAAAATGTCAGCTGAGCTGTTCCTCCAAACAGCCTCCACTGTCCCCGTGCCAAATCTACATTCAGGGCCTCTCCTCTATCCTAGAACAAAAAAATGAGAATTTCTCTATTTTAATCCCTACCACCCTCTATTAGAATTGCTTGTTCACTTATGTAGGTCCCAAGCTGACTCAAACAATGACTGTTTCTTCTGTTACAACATTTGTCCTTGCATAGCCTAGGACCAGATGTTCAATAAATGTTTGTTGAATAAAGAATTAGCTAAATGAGTTAGGTAGAAAAAGTAAAACCTGTAAGAAAGATGGCTTCGCTATAAGAATGACTTAATGGTAAGTTTCACTGTGCATTGGAATATATTACATAATTTTAAGATCTACCTTGTTAGAAGCTGTGAAAGCCCAGGAGGATAACTCAATTTGTTTAGCCTCTATTGGCCTAAGATGTGTAAGGAAGTATGTTTTAAGCTATATAGTGCTTGAGACAAGAAGGAATTGTTAATGGTCCTTAGTTAATCAGGTAGGGTGGAGTTCCTTCTACGCCCGTTTGCTATAGCTAGAGTGCTCTATCAGGAATTGTTCTCTGCCCTATTAGCTCTCACAATGCGTTGTGGGAAACAAGGTGTTGCGCATCTCTTAGATACAGGATCTCCTTAGGCTTATTAAATTTTGAGGTTAATGAATATTTTGACACTTTTACCTATACATATCATCAGGGCTTATTGCAATAGGTTTAAGATGACAGTCATAATAAACATATAGAGTACAGTAAAAAGCACTTTTAATCTCGAAAGTGCTTTATAAACAACAGTGATCAATGCTATGGATGGATTAACAGCATCACACTGATTGGATTCTGCTTCAAGGGCAGTGGACGTACTGATGTTGGTGTGCTAGTGCAGAAGGAAGGCAGTGATGCAGCAGCGTGAAGAGCGGGTTCTGTAGTTGGACGCTCCGCATTCAAAATCTGGCTGTGCCACCATGCTGTGTGCAGCTTGGCATGACTCCCTTCCCAGCCCTGGAGCTCAGTGTCCTCGTCTGTAAAATGGGTTGCTGTAAGGTGTCCGTGCAGGAGTCACCGTAAAGGATAAGCACACAATATCTTTGTGGTCACGGTTGTACGTGCATTTGTGGCTGACATTTCTCATTTAGGATTTTCACATTATGTGCCTTTCCATTCATACTTATATTTTATGTGCCTAAACCACATAAATCTTGATGCTACTCCTTTATAACTTCTCTCTACCGTATATCGCTTCATTTTATTCAATTTGGGAACTTTTGAACTTTGTGCTTTTAGCTGCCTTTCTCCTTTCTCCAAAGACTCAGATGCTCTGCATCTCATTTCTGTGTGCCTGGTGGCTATCTCTACATTTTAACATCTAGCTCTCCTATAAATCTAACTCTGTTTCTCTCTTTTCTTCATAATCCAATCTTCTTAAAAACTAAGATGCTGTGCATGTCCATTTCCTCCCTACCATTCATGCCTCAATCTGCCACTTACTTTTTTTCTTCCATTTTTTCATTTGAAAAATGAAATACATATCAAGATTTCTTTCTTCAAGATTATCAATAATTTTCAAAGTGAGACTTTTCCTAATCCCTACTATATGTGCCCCTGAGTAATAATGGCACCAATTATATCCTTTTGAAAATATGAAGAAATGAGCACTGGATGTTATACACAAATAATGAGTCATGGGACACTACATCAAAAACTAATGATGCATTGTATGGTGACTAATATAAGAAAATAAAAGTTAAAAAATAAAATTGCTACACACACACAAAAATAAAATAAAACATTAAGAAACCAATATATTTCACTAGGTTCCCCCTGCAATTTTGTAAGAACTACTTTTGAAGATTTTGGCTCTGCTTTCTGTATCTACTTTTAGATGAAAGAACTCAATCATTTTATTAGTCCACATGCAGATTTTTCTCAATTTCAACCATGTTGCCAGATACTATGATTGGTGTTTTAAAAGGAGTACTGAGCAAAACAGGTAGAGTCCCTAACCTTAGGGAGCTTAAAGTCTTGCAGCAAAATCATGCTTCAAGCCTGTAATTTGATAATTATAAGTGATCTCTGTCTGCAGCTGTGAGAGACAGAGCTGTTTCCAGCTGCGAAGGATATTAAAAAAATCCTCATGCTGAGAGAAAAAAGAAAAGAAAAGAAAAGAAACTGGATCAATTTCTTAAAAATATGGTTGTTTAAAGACACTATTGAGTAACCAGGACTGCAAGGATATGGGAGATGAAGGCCCCAGAAATAAGGAAAACCATTAAGGTGATTTATCTTTGCTTTTTCCTTCTCTTTGATTTGCTAGTTCCCACATTGCATAATCATAGGAAAATGAAGGCATGGCTGGAGAGACTAGAAAGTAGAGTTCGGGGCCTACCAAGGAAGATGGGTCTGGTAAACACACCAGGCTTTGCATTGAAATCCTGTCAGTAAGAGTAGACTAGAAACACATGAGTCTTCTCAAAGCCTGAAGTAAAGCCTCAAACCACCTCCACTTCTGTTAGGATAAAGGTTGTCTGCTTTCCGAAAATATTTCAGTATTTACTAAAAGAAGATAACATAACCAAAGTCTATAATTTTTTATGCATGATATCTTATATCCAATCCAAAATTACCAGGCATACCAAGAAATAGGACCAAATAAAAATGAACCAACTATTGCTTCACACAATAACATAGATAAATCTCATGACCGACCACTGAGTGAAAGAAGCTAGAAACAAAGAAACTAGTATTCCTTTTATGTAAGTTTCAAAAATAGAAAAAAAGAATCAGTGCTGATTGGAGGATAGGAAGGGGTAATAACTAAAAAGAAAAGAAAAAGATGTTCCTGAGGTTGTAGAATTATTCTATATATTGTTCTGAGAGGTGTTTATATGTGTGTTTACTCTATAAACATCCATCAAAATATGCCCCAATAATGTGTCCACTTTATTGTTTTGTTACACTTCAATTTGAAAAGTCTCCAAAAAAAAAAAAAAAAAAAAAGAAAAGAAAAGAAAAGAAAAAAGAAAGAAATATTTCAAGTATGAAAAGTCCAAAAGTAAGATGTAGTAAACTCATAACAGATAACAGGAACATTTAACCCACTCTGGAGGTTTCATGAAAGCCTTCCAAAGGAAGAGTTTTATCATATGAAAACTGCAGTTGGAGTTAGCTAGGCAAGAAAGGCCGGTAGGGCACTCCAGGTAGAGAAAGTAGCATGTGTAAGTGCCTTGGTATGGGTGATAACACAGTGTTTGAACAAACATGAACAAACAAGCAAAATCAGGACAGTACAATATGGCCAGAACACAGAAAGCAGGGAGAGAATGGTATTTGATGAAAATGAAACAAGAAAGGGCCAATCATGTACTTTTTGGACACCAGATTTGGGATTTTGAACTTAATTTTTTCATCATTATAAGACCACTGTGCAGGCTGAGGGCTGATGAATACTTAGTGAAAACACAAGTATGTTTTCACTAAGGGTTTGCTAAATTAAAATGATACTTAAGATTGTACGTATACTTAGTATACGTACAATCTTAGTATTAAGTACGTATGATACTTAGTGAAAACACAAGGGTTTGCTAAATTAAAATGATACTTAAGATTGTATGTATACTTTTTATAGATTGATGGATTAAAAGTAACCATTTCATTCTATCATCTGCAAGTTTTAGCAGCAGAATGTCTCACAAAATGTTAGAAGACCATCTTTATAAAAATTAGTCTAAATAAGGGGTTAAAAAAAAAAGCAAACTCTGAATCTTACCACATAAATTTCACATTAAAAAACACTATAAATTTCTAGGATCTTACCACAGATCCTAGAAATTTGCATTTTGAGATCTCAATATCGACTCTGTTGAGCATACCCCTACCCCAGCCCTTCCACTTGGGGGTGTTTGTGTACAAGAAATGAAACAAAAGGTATGCACATAAATATTTATAGCTATATTCACCCTGGCCTCAAACTGGAAGCAACACAAATGTTTATCAATAGGTGAATAGATAAACTGTGGTATGTCCATACAATGGGATACTACTCAACAGTACAAAGGAATACACTGATGATAGAAACAACAGCCCACGTCACACTCTGTTGACAGGCTGAGTAAAGAAGGCAGCAGAGTCCTTAATGGCAGTTCTTAAAAAAAAAAAAAACTATTGTGGCAAAAAGTTAAATGAGTACTTGAGGCTGAGAAGAGAGGCGATGGAAATGTTCTGTAGTAATCACAGTGGTGGTGGTATAGGTATGCACCTTTCAAAGCTTATTGAACTATACCCTTTAAATGAATGTAGTTTACTGCATGTAATTTATACTTCAATAAAATGAGTAAAAGAAATGAACTCCAGATGATTCTGGCAATAATGAGAACCATTGATCTGCATTGTGGTGGGAAAATTGCTTTAACTTTATTTAGAGAAAAATCAACCAGTTTTTATATTATTTAATTTACTAGTCCTGAACTCCTCTAGATAAAGATGTAAGCAGTGTATACACTTTAGATTAGGCTCAACATTGCAAATCTCACTGAAATAAATTGGTATCCACTATATACTTTAAAGCATAGGAAAATGACTTTTACTAAACTATGCTGACAGCAAAAATCTGTACAATTTCAAAAAAATAGCTTTTTTTCTCTACAGAAAAGGGTTTCTTCTGATCTCATTCACATTAGGACAGAAATTTTTATGAACACAGAGGGCTGTGGTTTGTCCATTTTTCAGGCATTTTATCACAAGAAGAAATTTAATCAGCAAAAATGTGAAATTCACATTTGATGGTGCCATTGACCAGTTCTTGCTTTGATACTGTTGTGCCTCTGTCATGCATTTTTCATAGCTCATATAATTGGTGTTAATGTGCTATGCTATTAAGTTTAACTGAGAAAACTAGTTTGCTGAAAACTGATTTCTTCTGCATACTTATACATTCAGTAGTCAAAAAATTTAGAGAAATATAATTAAGTATTGCAAAATCAATTTGACACTCACTTAAAATGTGTTGAGGGGAGGCAGCAAGCAGCAGCCAAATCTGATGCTGTTCTCTCCTTGTTTACTTCATAGAACTGTGCAAATTAGAACTTTAATTTACAGAGCTGTTAATGCCTCATTAAAAACTTTCAGCAAGTATCTCGAGTTCTCTTTTTTCCCCCTTGTATCTAATATGCAACATTATCTCTGTTTTCTGGGCATGTGTAAGACAATACATTTAGGATTACTACTTACCTAAACTGCATATATGAAATGGAAGATTTTCAAACATCGTATCTCAGGAAAGGACGCTAGCAGTATCTGTTAGCTGTTTTCGAAAGTGATTAATTTCTCCATTTACTTTGCTCCCGCTGTTGTTGTTGGTAGCGTCTTATGCGCTAGACACTCTACTGGACAATGAGACAATAGCTGGAATCTGGTAGACTTGTTTCCTGATCTCACATGCTGTATGAGGAATAGAATCCATGGCTGTTCCGCTTTTAACCATTATTGTATATTGCTATTTTCCTGCTCAATAGTTTGTTATAGCCAAAACTAAGCAATCAGCGATAATAAAAAATCTTCAAATACTACATTGGGACTTAACCTTTAAAAAATGTTTGAGGGCTCCTGGGTGGCTCAGTGGGTTAAGCCGCTGCCTTCAGCTCAGGTCATGATCTCAGGGTCCTGGGATCGAGTCCCGCATAGGGCTCTCTGCTCGGCAGGGAGCCTGCTTCCCTCTCTCTCTCTCTCTCTCTCTGCCTGCCTCTCCATCTACTTGTGATTTCTCTCTGTCAAATAAATAAATAAATAAATCTTTAAAAAAAAAATGTTTGAGCTGTAGACATAGATTTGGCAGTTGGTTCAGATATGCTTTAAGCTATCAGGCTAGCACAACTACTCCATCTTTTCACATTGTCTTTTCCTCCCCCAAGGAGGGACACATGTGACATATGCCCTTGATCACCATTAGGACAAGTATGAATGCCTGACCCAATGGAACTGGTCTAGTTTTCATAGGGATTTGGAATTGGGTTTCAGAGCTAACCCACCAGTCTATCTTATCTCTTGAATATAACCTATCTATTATGAAATAAGAAGCAAAGACAGGTGTACTGCTGTGGGTGGGAGGTAATAGAGAACTAAAGCAGTTAAACAGAAACAGGAGGACTGGGAGAGAAGCAGAAAGAAAACATCCCTTCAGGTTTTCCCACTCCCTGTGCAAAGACCTTTCCTAGGTTGGGCTATGTCCATGGACTTGAGTTCTAGAACACAACATTATCTTTGAATAATAAGTTCTGTCTTATGCTCAAGGTGGCTTGAGTCTGAATATGCCACCAGAGATTCTTAACTTAAAAAGGAATTCACCAGCGTATGAGTAGAAGTTGAAGCCATGGGAATGCAGTCAATGACTTCAGGTCAAGGATAGACCTTGGTGGGTTCGAAGGCATTCAGGGATAGATAGTAAAAGACAACCAAGGAGGGATAGGTCCAATGTAGATGAAGGACTTACCTGAAAGTCAAGGAAAGATTGATGAATTCGATAATGGTTACCATATATAAAAGGTTGACCAGTGGTCAAGTAGGCGAAAAGCTGAAATTGGTGGTTGGATGGTATCATATTTATAACTTTCTGTCTTGCTACCTGAGTAAACTATTTTTAAAATACAGTTTATAATTTTGAGGCCCTTTCTGAAATTTCTAGTATAAAGTGAATTTCTAATACATACTTGATTACTGAGCAATTATGATTTCTTGGGGCTTTTTTTCAAAAGATATGTATTCATTTTAGCCAATGATATTCTTAAAGCTTTGGTGAAATGCTTTTTGGTTAGTTTGACTTTGTACATTTTTAAAGAAAAGCCATACTAAAGATATGTTTGCTAAATATTCTTAGTATTTAAGTATTTTTAAAAATCTGTAGTCAAGAATGCATAATTTTTTCTGGGTTGGTTAAAATCCTAGGAGAATCTTTTGGTCTTTCCTTGATCTTTTTTCCCTCTCCTCTGAAAGGGCTATAGTTAAAACTATGGGTTATTACCCATCTGAATAACTAAGGAAGATTAGCTACATTGTTACTGATGCACTCGATATATTCTCACTGTGTAACATTGTGACAACAGATTCTTAGTCTGATGAGATAAAATGGTCATAACACAGGATAAAAGGGTGTCATCAGTACCTCAGATCCCTTTAAATCCAATTCCTGATCTGCATGAGATTACATTTTTTACTCTCATTTACTAGTTCCCCCAAAAGGAAGTCCTGATATAGGTACTGGGTGTTGGGGCTTGTATTTTGACAGTCAGAACAGCAGGTAAGATTTTTTTCTGCTCAGCAGATACAATAGAAGATCAAGGCTTCCTGGGTCGTAGTCAGTGACCTTGCCAAATCCTTTCATATTTTCTCTAGATTTGGTCCTGCAAAATCAAGTATTAAGCAAGTTTGACAGTCCAGTTAAATTCCATAAGGTCATCTATCACATTACATACAGTAATTGATTTTAAGTTAATTGGTCATTAGTTTCATGGTTTGTGTTTCTGGTTTTCTGGCCGAGTTTCCAGAAACTTCCATGTCAATGAAAAGATAGATTATGTAAATAAAATTCAGTAAAGACTTTTTCATAAATGATCATATTTTTCATCAAATCAAAAAAAATTACCATTTGTAGGTACAAGTAATTTTCATGGAACTACTTTCTATTTGGTAAACACATAATATTTATGAAATGCTGCCCTAGGTAATGTGACTAAAGGATGATTAGTAAGTTAATATTACTAATTTTTGTCCTCGGGAGCTCTAATTTATGCCAGTTAACATCTTAGAAGAAGCCCATAGTGTGATGCTGTTCAAAAAAGAAAAAAAGAAAGCAGAAGAAGAAGAAAGAAAAAAGGCAACTGCTGCCTTGTGTTGTATTAGCAGAATTATCAAGGATAACATAAATAATGTGATTATTGGACTCCACTTGGCAATCCTTAGCGCTAGATAGAAGCACCGTGTTCCATTTGGGATGGCACACTTTTTAAACCACAGACAAATTTGCCAGAGGTTTCAAAAGAGAGCAACAAAAAATGATGAAGGGCTTTGAAAATGGGACCTCTAAGAAAAGGCTGAGAGACCAGAGAATGTTCAATCTTAAGGAGAGAAGGCAGAGGGGACACATGATAACTGTTTACAGATGCATAAAGAGGTGTTATGGAGAGGAGAGGGACCAATTTTTCTCATTAGTCAACACAGACATTTCAAGAAGTAATGGGTTTAAAACACGTGGGGGAAAATTCAGGTTAAATATTAGATTAAATTAGGTAAAATTTAAATATTTAAAATTGTGTGATACCGAGTGTCATTAAGCTGTAGAGTTAAAACTGGCTGACAAATCTTAAGCCTGAAAACAAATGAGATCGGAATCCAGGGGGTTAAATAATTAAAAGAGTTTACATTTGCATCAAGTGTTAGCATATTTCAAATACTTACTCCTATATGGTTTTACTAATTTCTCAACAATCTTGTGAAATACGGGGAGTACCAACGGGTTTTCCAGCTAAGGAAATGGAGTTCCATTTTTTTTTATATATATATATTTATTTGAGAGACACAGTGGTAGTGAGAGACAGCATGAGTGGGTAGGAAGGGGAGAAGCAGACTAGACTCCCTGTTGAGTAGGGAGCCGCCAGGGAGCCAGCAAAGGTTACTTCCCTCCACCTCTACCCCAATTAGACAAAACTGGGAAGTGGTCAGGGAACAGACAAGCAAGAGTAGAAGCTAGTTCTTCAGATTTTCTATCTGTTTTCTGTGGAATCTGTTATCTTTTCATTTGTAATATGATTATCATTGTGGGAAATTATTTTTGAATCAGGTGGGGTTTTGTGGGTTTTCTCTCTCTCTCTCTCTCTCTTTTTTTTTTTTTTTTTTTTTTGGCTTTTAAAGTAAACATGCCCCAGGAGTTTCCTTTTTTCATATTAGTTAGCTGGGATAAGAATTGGTTGATGCACAAAATAGAGACCAACTAGCAATTTTGCTTATGTAAAGGGACAAGAAATATAATTGATTGTATATCCATTTTAATGTATCTATTATATTTGTCTCCTGCTGTTTACAACTACAGAACAAGTTCAACATTTTGGCATTCAGTTTTGAGAAAGCATTGCCAAACCAAAAATAGTCTCTAGAGGTAGTGTAATATGGTAAGATTCTGCCTTTACCATTAGTGGGTGGTAGAAATATTTCAATTTCACCTTTTATGAATTTCATATTCCTCATCTGTAGAATGAAAACCGTAGTATCTTATTTTTTTTTTCCAGACTGACAATGAGGCCCAAATGAGAAAATAGATGTCAAAGCACCTTGATCTGTTCAAAGAAATAAACTATGCACTGTAACATAGCATCAACTTTGAGTGGGGGTGGGAAAGTATGTTTTTATGTGTCAGAATATGTGACATTCTCAGATCTCAAAAAGGCAAGGAACTCAAAATCCTGTGTAGGAGACAGTCTTGCAGACTGTTACAATACTTTGTATAAGGAGAATTGTTTTCCCAACAGAGGGGCTGACACCAATATGTTACCAAGGAAAGGCCACTTGATTGGCTGCCAAGAACCTCATAATACCTGGGAAAACTTTTTGGGCTCCTTGAACCACACACACGAATTGTGCAGAGAAATAATGCAAGAGGCAGTCTGTATTGAAAGGTTCTTAGTATGTGTGCTGAGTCTGATGAGGGAATGGAGGAGATTTAAGGAAAATTTCAGCCTCTATAAACTCCTGCCATGCTCGGTAGGGTGCCATGGTCCCCCACAGAGCCCAGAGTACCCCCCAGCGGCATTCCTGTAGGAAGGCTGCAGCAGGGATGCTTACTAGGAGGATCCAGAAAAGCTTAATGGCCCCCTGCGTATAATGTTGAAAGAGGCTCTAATTTTTGTTTTCTTCTGAGATTAACGTGTGTATATTGCAGGTTCAAAATGGTAAGAATCTTAATTAGAGTTGCAGGAAGTTGCATAATATACTCCATGTCTTACTTTTTTCAGCACATCAAGTAACAGAATCTATTTGCCATCTTATGAAGGTTGATGGAGAATGAAAACTGTAATTTGAGTCAATGGGTTCTCTGCCCCCGCCCCCATTTTTTTTTTTTTTTTTTTTGTTTTGTTTTAAGTTAGTCACAGAGCTTAAAATGCAAAGAAGTAAATCTCCCAAGGGAGCAATTCTATTTCATCTGCGGAGGAAAGACATATGTTGTTACTGATGAAAGCTCTGCTGTAGAAGCCGAGCCAACCCCAGGACCACACTGGAGCAGGCCTAGTGCCTTCAGCATCCTTGTAGCCCAGCTCAGCCCCCCGCTCCCCCTTCCCTGTCTCTGGGGAGCCTGCAGACATCAAGTCCACCCAGGGCTGCATGGGTCTGTTCTGGAGACTGTTTCCCAAGGCCTGCCGCTCCCCCAGCTCCCCGTGGCGCAGTCGCCTGCCTCTCTTAAGCTAAAAGGTACCTGTCTTGTGGCCTATCCCTTCGGGCTCCTGATCTGGACAGTAGGCCAATCTGACAGATGTCACTTTGCTTGTACGTCAGTGGCAGCCACATGTTTCTGGGCCTTTCCAGTCCTCACCAGGACTATAGGCACACTCACTCAGAGGCCTTCTGGGGATGATTTCAGGACTCCAAACCCGAGATCGGAGGGCAGCTCTGTGGGAGAGAGGGTATGGGACGACCAGGCCTTATTACAGCTCTATTCATACACCCAGCCAAACGGGAAAGATTTTCTCTCTTCTTTCTTTCTTTTT
Organism: Mustela putorius furo; assembly: GCF_011764305.1. Taxonomy (NCBI): domain Eukaryota; kingdom Metazoa; phylum Chordata; class Mammalia; order Carnivora; family Mustelidae; genus Mustela; species Mustela putorius. Next base: position 15,436,143 of record NW_025421402.1, on the reverse strand, counting down.
TTTAAACGAATATTTGTTGAACTGCAACAAAGTACCAAGCATTGTGTTAAACTATAAAGATGCCTCAGCAAACAAGGTATAATCCGTGACTTTAAGAAGTTGAGGACCTACAGTACTCTAAGTATTTCAGATAAATCCCTCAACTTCATTCAAAATACTGACTCAACATCTACTATGTGCCAGGCACTAGGCATGTTACTAAGGAACAAAATCAACAAAACCCCTGCCTTCGCGGAGACCTGTATTCTAATGAGCCTCAGCAGGCGAACAGAAATTCATGTTAATTATTTTTCTACTCGGCAAAATGAAAATCTTATTTTCCTAACGCCTATTATCAAATTATTATTTCTGAACCACAAGTTAAGAAACTCAAATTGTCCAACAACAACAACAACGAAAAAAAGAAATTCTAATTGCTTTTGATCACATTGGATAAGGATTAGAATAACTTTCTGTTTTATTTTAAATACACTTAGAGCAGCTCTTATTTGCAGGGAATTCATCTTGAATTTTTCATATAATGTTAGTTAATTACCTTCTAATGAATTTTGCGTGCGTGTTCCCCTAGACTGGGAAGAGTAAAGGGATGGCGTGTGACTCTGCAGAGCTTTTTTTAGGTAAAGCATGAGATCAGATCAATGCTCATGTAAATTAGGACTCGGGAAAAGTACTGAACAGCAGGATCATATTATCAAAAATCTGGCTGATAGGTTTTGAACTCACTGAACTGAATCTATTTAGAAGTACATTTTAGGAAGCCCAAATAAACATCAACACTGTGGTCTGTTCTAAGTTAGGATCTTGCTTTGTCTATTTTCCAGGTGATAAAACCCTGACTGTTATTAGTGTTATCATCAAGCAGATTGAGGAGTCAGTCTGTAAGTTCATCGCAGTACACGGGCACATAGTCCTAGGACTAGAGGGAAAGAAAATGAATGTTTATCTTTTTCTTTTTCTCTGTAAGGGGGGAAAAAAACATTCAACACCTAGAGTCAGCTGTGACTCAAGGGTCCATTATAACTTCAAGATTTTTAACAGCCTGTGCCTAGGGCATGGGATGAATTTTGTTTCAAAGTGGTGACATGGGCAAATGTAAGCCCCTGGGAGCAATTTCAGGCCAGTTGAGAGTCCGATCTAAGCAAAAATGGACACAACGTGGGAGATGGAATCCCACACTTACTTCCTGACCTTGGCTGATCTTCCTCAGCAGTTGGTAATTAAAGGACATACTGAAGTGAAGAAGGAAAAAGGAGGCAAGTTCATCAGAATTGGAAAAACATAGGTAAATAATAAGGTGGGGGCAAAAGTAGTTGGCACCGCCCATGAACTGGCCATCCTTTGTGTTAAGGTAGCCATGGGATATGGAGGTTTGGTTCAGCAAAAGGAAAGCCATATATAATTTTTTAAAGATTTTTTTTTAAAGATTTTATCCATTTATTTGACAGGCAGAGATCACAAGGAGGCAGAGAGGCAGGCAGAGAGAGAGAGAGAGGGAAGCAGGCTCCCTGCTGAGCAGAGAACCCGACACAGAACTCGATCCCAGGACCCTGAGATCATGACCTGAGCCGAAGGCAGCGGCTTAACCCACTGAGCCACCCAGGCGCCCAATTTTTTAAAGATTTTTATGCTGCCTTTGAACCAGAAAAATCCATTAGCTGTTTTGGTTTCCGGCCTGTTTTATTTATCCTTTTGCCATCCTAGCCTTGCATTTTCTTCCTGAAATCTTTCTGGGCAGATGACCGCTCGGACGCCATGCACACTCACTTGACCAGAGAAGGGTAGAAGTTCTGCCCTGAGTCACAAGCAGGGAGAAAATAAAATTATAGAACATCTGCATGTTATTGCTAGAACAGAGTCGAATAAAAATTAAAAGTCCATCAAGTGATCAGGTAGAAGTCAATAAAAAAAGGTCAATAAAAAGCAAGATGAGCCAAAAGAAAGGCGTTGGTATTCTGGAAAGTGCTGGGGAAAATAAAAAGCAGGAAAAAAACAGTGTGGCAAGATCTTCCTCCCTGTGGCCTCGGGGAAGTGCAAGATAAAAGTAATTGAAGCTCATCACCCAGGAGAAAAGGTTACAGTTGACTCAGTAGAGACACTGACTATGTTAACAGTAGAGGATCTTTTGAACATGCTGAGCCAAAATGGTGTATTTCTTTATTTGTGGTTTTAGCCCACTGACTACTGCATTTTTGAGCAACACAATGTTGATTAGCTTACTTGAACAACTGTGTGTTAAGAGGTCTGCTAGGTACTAGCCATTATTCTATACAAAGATTACTAACATATCCTATGGGCTTTCAAAACACTTACAATCTGGTAACAATATGAGATTAATTTTTACATATGGTCTGCATATAACACTCTGACTCTGATAGAATCAGATTTTCTCTGCATCTCATACACTGAAAAATTCTTTGGGGAAATTACTTAAAGAAAACTAGAATGAACCTGTAAAGGTTTCAGAAATGCTTTATCAGAGGCTTTGACTCCCCTTTATATTAAAGCATGCATTTTTCCTTTCTCAAATCCCAAATATGTTATCTTTAATTGGTATAAGTCAACCGTATTAGCAAAATTTGTGCACGTTTGAAAACTTAGCTTGATAAAGATTGCTGTAGTAAACTGATTGCCATCTGATTCTGTAAACATATAATTTCTTATTCTGAGTAAAATGCTGTAAGTAAAATGAATAGGGGAAAATAGTCCCTTATTATTTAAATTTGGATTAGTAGTCTGACCCTCTCATATCTCCAAATGGTCATACTTTTCCAGTTGAAAGAAACAGATTTCACATACCAACAAAGAGTTTTATGAAAATTGGGTCAGAGATTTTAAAAAGTCGAGGTTGTGGGTTCTGAGGCCTTTGTGCGATCATAATTCTCAAGTCTGATTTCTTCTCGCTTCTCTGTGGGGTCATTCATCCTATAGACGTGTGAGTCCTAATCAGAATAGATTATGTGAATATTTCTCACTGAGATGACTCTGCATTGAATTATACTTTGTTTTTAAAATTTTATGTTATATAGTATAGTATGATTTCCAACATTCTAAATTTTAAAATTAATTTATTGTGCAAAGCATGTTCTTCTATCCCACGGCACTTAGGCAGTACTTCACTAATGTAGTCTATGTTCTTATCATCATTAATGTGTTCGTTTGCTAGGGCTCTCCACAAACTGGGCAACTGAAACAACAGAAGTGTATTGTCTCACAGTCCTGGAGGTTAGAAGTCTAAGAGTAAGATGTTGGAATGGTTGATTTCTTCCAAAGGCTTCCATACCTCTCCACCTTCACTTGATGCTCTCCTTTTGTGTGTGTTTGTCTCTTCACATGGCACTCTTTTCATAAGGACACCAGTCATATTGAAGGAGGGACCCATCCAACTCCAATATGAGCTCACCTTAATTAATTATGTCTGGTTCCAGACCTTATTTCCAACTAAGGGCATATTCTAAAGTATTGGGGGTTAGATTCAACTATGAATTTGGGAAAACCCAATTTAACCTATAATAATTACTCTGAGTAATTATTATAGTAACTGATGAGAAAGCGAAGAGTTGGTTTGGTGCAGAAAGTGATCACCTAATCCAAAGAGAAATGAAACACACGTACCCCAACTCTCACATGTAACTTATTTAAGAGAAAATTATGAATTTGCAAATAGCATATGGCATGGTAAGGTAACTATAGCAACTGAATGATGTCTCGAAAGGTCTAATAACAAGTATTTAATCAGAGATGCTGTGTGTTTTTACTTGAAATTCATCCTGGGGAATGCAGCATAATTAATTGGACCATTTAAGTATGAGGTTTCTTATATTTGTAGCGATAGCATAGCGATCTTGTTTCACGTTTCCCTAGGAATGCTTGGGTGCAGACATTAATAGCATGGGGATAATGGTTTCATTAGCAACTCCTGCTGATTTTAGTACACTCACAGCGACAACCACAATTCACCAACTTGAGCTATTTTTCAACATTATTCTTCTAGGTGACTTCATGATTATACTGATATGGAAGTACATTATTTGATCCTAGTTGAAGATACACATTTCTCATTGCAGCTATAATAACATGATAATCACATAAAATAAATAAAATGTGGACTTCATGTATTTCTTTATAAATATAATAAGACTTAAAGTCTTTGTTGTTCATTATATAAGGAGATCAATTTTGGGCTATAACTGCAGAGTCTCAACAGGCCAAAGTTCTAAATCATTTTTGTTTTATCTTTCTGCTAGTCCCTGTATTTGTTCTAATAGGACTTACCATATTCAGATACCTGGTATCTTCCTAAAAGGTTGATGAGTACCACATTGAATATATACCAATCTTGTACAATTGTTTCCATATGTGTGCAAACCCAATGGAAAAATTATTCATTGACAGTAGTCATTTTCCCATTTGGTGCATTTTTCTAACTGCACAATGTGGGAGTCACAGTAAATCATAATTAAGATCCCCCTTTAGCTCTAACATCTCTGATGTTTTTGTTGATGATGATAAACACTTTAGTCAGCATGAGTTTATTGCTGTCAAGGTCAGAAATCACAATAAGAGTGAAACTGAATGTATATAGAGAAAAAGATTGAGTTAATATAGTAGCTAGTCCTTGGACATGGATTATAGTTTCTTGATCATTCAAATCTTATGCTAAATAGAATGGCTTACTTTCCCTCTCAGTAATGCAGTAGGTGGTTCAATTTTCCCTGTTCTTTTACTCCCCTCTTCAAATGCGTAAGATAGGTCCAGAGAACATAAGTAACCTACCCCAAATCATACCGGTAGTATATTTTAGGGGCGGTATTTAAATCTATGAATCTCAGAGTCTAAGGCAATATTCATGGGAGACCTCCTTTGTTATATAACTGTATAATGTATGCAAATATTTCCATCTTTTAAGTCCTCTATCTCTCTGTTTGAATCAGCTACAACTATCCTGATGCCTAGATGATGACACACCAGATTGAGAATACAGACTTTGCTGGCCAGAAAACCACAGTTAGACTAATCCATTTAAATGTGTATGTCTACAGGCTGCTGAGTTGTGGTCAGTATCACTGTATCACCACCTTACTCTAGCGTAGCTCTTCACCTGCATGCATTCCTGACATAATTTAGAATTCTTACAGACACCATGTCTAGTTACAATAAAGTCTAGATGTGGTTTATGGACATGTGTAACTATTTCTGAAGGCAATGGAATCCATTTTATGGACAAAATATCCTGTTTCAGCCACATGAAGTTGCATTTAACTATGACAGAATACTGTGAAAAGCCTGTTCATTAGGTGGACAGTTTTTTATCCTAATCTCTTTCTCCTTCAAAGGTAGACTTTAAGTTAATTTGACAAAACTGGTTGCATATGAGCCCAAATGCATTATGGGTTATAGTCTTTAAATACTAGCTGCCATGAAATCCTTTCACTAATACAGTTGACTTGACTGTAATTTCAAGATTATCTGTCTTATTTCTTTAAAATGAGGGCATTCTTTGTCCTGTTCTGCTTCCTGGACCATTGCTATCCTCTTCATATTAATTAATTTGTATTGTTTCTTAAATTTGTCTCGCTAATATCCTCCTTTATTTTGGCTATGTCTCTTGAAATACATACTTAAAGGTTTTTGCATGTGTAATCACTCCTGTATCAAAGTGTATGTCTAATTTCCCTTCATTTTTATAAAGAATTGAAAAAACATGGGAGGCACTTTCAAAACTTCCATGTTCTATATATTTTGCTTTGGTTTGGAAATTAATATCTCTATATGTTAGGTATTATAATATGAGGCTCAGAAGAATTGCTTTTATAAAGCATAGAAAACAATTTTTGTTTTAAATTATTTTTAGTTCTTAGTATTTCTGAGTCAAAAGAACTATGCATTAATGTTCATAGGCAAGACAGAATACAATACAGAGCTGATATCCTATAAGCAACATGATAGATTTAATCATCTGATTCATTATAATACAAATATTGTAATCTATCATAATATTCAGTGTTCCATAAATCCACAATTCTGTGAAAGGGATAAGAAAAAAGGAATTAAGCTATCAGTGAGTTTACTAAAAAAGGAAAAGAGATTTCCTGATTATCATCATTCAGAATTAGTCAGACATATACATGGTAATCATTCATATTTTAAGCAATAATATGAAAATCAACATAAAACTCTGAAAGGCACAGCTTCTTTTTTTTCTCTCTAGAATGTGAAAAAAAATAGACCTATGTGATAATTTAATTCCCTTTTAAGTTAATGGCATAATGGTTTCTGGAGCATTAAAGAGGAATAAATATTGTTCAACATTTCCATGCCTGAATCCCAGGAATAGGGCTTATACTTAACATTGCCTTAAATTTCCATGCCTGAGCCCATGCTTTCTCCTCCTTCAGCTTCTGATTCCTCAGCTGGGGACAGTGATCATCAGTCTACGGTCACAAAGAAGGAGCCATCACCTTGTCCTTTGGTTTCCTAAGTCTTGAAACACTCAGTTTCTCCATTTTGAATCCTGATATAAGCCCCACTTTTAAGGACTCTCCCCTCTGTTTTTTTGGGTACAAGTTTACAAAGTTCAGCTATCTCTCTAAGTAGACAGACTTTGAGACTTCCCAGTTGTGTATGATTTGAGTGGGTAACAGAACTGATTCTCTGGATACACACTATTTAGCCTACAGAGTATTTGGTCCTTCTCAAATTGCCATTCCAAGGAGCACTGGTATGAATGAAAAATATATTTAATGTGCTGAAATAAATTTAGAAAACACTGTATTAAGTCAAGTTAGTCTGATGCTTGTTGTCATTGTCATTTTTTATGACGCTCTTACGTGATATCTTGGGTTATTTGATATGCCAGTAAAGATTCTTTGTGAATTTCAGGAACTGAGTATTTTCTAAACTTCATTAACCTTGGAACTCGTTTTCTCCGCCCCACCCCCAACACTGCACTTATTTTAACATTGCACTTAGCAGGGTTCCACATATCAATATTTTGGGAATTTGAGGATGAAGATATGTTTTTCTCATTAAAATTGAATTCTTAGCCCACAGGGAGAGAAAACACATTAAGCTTTTATCAGTCTTTAACATTTTAACATGGATTAGACTTTCTGCTCTTTCTGGATTTTAAGCAGTTGAGAGTAGGCTTTCATTACAGGGAAAGGAAAAGATGATCTGAAGTGCCATACATCCATAGGGAATTTCCAAGTGGAGTGCCATCATGAATGCTCCTAAGCTGGCAGAGGACAACATGGTGCAGTATAAGATTGCAGCAAGGCCACCAATTCTATAATTATAATTATATATTGGAATTTACATATGTGGGATTACATTCTAATAGAATTATAATTATATTTTGGAAATTATGTTTGTGTCTGTTCCTTCAACAAAAGAAATTGACTAGATAGTGACTATTAACCCTGTAGCTCTAGCATTACAATGTATCTACCTAACTTGAGAGCCAAGGGTGGGGACCAAGAGAAGGAAAAGGATACAAGCCATGAAAAGCAAGGTTGACTATAAATGTTTTATCCAAGATAATTTGCCTAGAGCTGGCTCTGTAGGAGTTCATGGCGCTTGTCTCCCAAAGCAACCCAATTTCACAGAAAGTCATGGATAATTTGTAAGACTCCCAGTGCTATAAAGACCACAGATATTTGCAAGGTAGACCCAAAATACACGTAACATATTTCTGTCCTTTTTTTAAATTTTTTTTCTGTTCCAAACAAATGAGTTAGCAATATGAAAAAGCAACTGTCTGAATCACTGTAAGAAAGCAAAATGTCTTAAGTATTAGAGTGAAGAGTAAAATCTGTATCTGCTTTTCTTTGAAATCGAAATCTTCCCAGATCAAAGGGTTGGAAAGATAAGTAAGAAAATATCCCTTCTCTCAAAGCTAAGGAGAAGAGATGAAATTAATTTATAAACACATTCAAAAGAATGAGAAGTAGTTACATAAAGGGGTTACAGACCTGGATTCTAGAGTGGCTGGTTCAAGATCCTGGGTTGAACTCCCTGGGTTCAAATCCCAGCTCTACCATCTTCTTAGGTCCATGACTCACTTACGACTCTCTTAACCTGTGCTTCAGTTCCATCTTGTATAAAATATAAAATGGTGGTAATGATGAAGCATCCAGAAGAGTCTAATATATGACAACAAATTCAAGTGTTTGTGATCATTAACATTAAATTCTATCCAATTAGAATGATCAAAAAGGGCTTTTGAAAGAAGGTAGCAATGAGATAATTGGTAAAGAACAGGTAAAATGTTTAAAGATACAAATAGATTATGATATTTTAGGGAGGGGGCCGTCATGGATAAAGGCAACAAGATGCAAAGTCAAAGGACAAGCTTGAGAAATAGCAAGACGATCAGTTTGGATAAAGAACTGTTCCCTTACGGTTATTTTGACTGTTTTGTGAGAAAGAGAAGATGCTTCTGGGAAAGTTACAGTTTAGAAGTTTTTGAAGGATAGGTAGAGAGGTTTCCATCTAATTTGGGTTCAAATGGGACCAAATATTTGCTTAGGGGAGTGATGTGAAAAGCACTGTAATTTTGGAAGTGTAATTTCAAAATAGTTTTGTAGGTTAATTATTTTTGAAATAGCCTATTGCCTTAGATTGAAAAAAAAAACAAAACAACAAAACAACAAGCAAACAAAAAAAGCAGGCTTCTGACTTGAGTTGAAAGATATAGATTCAAATCTATCCTTTCTACCTTTATAGTTAAACACACTGAACCTTACCCAGTGTCTTACTTTTTAAAGGAGGGAAAGCAAGATCTAAATCACAATTTGCTTTTAGCATTAAATAAGTTAGATGAAAAGGGACTTAATGCAGTGCTGGGCATATATATTAAATTAATTTTTCATTATATGATATCTCATCCAAAGAAGTAAAAATATAAAATTAGAAAAAAAATCTTTTTTCCTTTTTTTTTTTTTTAAAGATTTTATTCACTTATTTGACAGACAGAGATCACAAGTAGGCAGAGAGGCAGGCAGAGAGAGAGAGGGGGAAGCAGGCTCCCTGCTGAGCAGAGAACCCGATGCGGGGCTCGATCCCAGGACCCTGGGATCATGACCTGAACCAAAGGCAGAGGCTTTAATCCACCGAGCCACCCAGGTGCTCCTAGAAAAAAATCTTTAATGTAAGGACTCTACCCTAATATTTACCAACATTCTCTTCATGAGAGTCCACTCATCGACTGCTGTGTCCTAGTCAAATTCTTTCCCTGAAGTTATCAGCATTTAACATCCCGTCTCATTTCTAGGTTACTGTGAAGTTCTCAAAAGTTTCCAGAGTCCCTGGGGTTATTCATCGTGAGTTGCATCTTTTGGGTTGATAACTACAGAAAGCTTAAAAATACACTGGCTTCTGAATCAGCATCTTTCTCTTAGAATATAGATAGCAAATCTGGTTGGCAGTTATTTTCCGATCATTCTTCTGCCATGCCATTGCTCTGTAATGGTTCTAAGGAAAAGAACAGAAACCATCCTACAAATAAAAGCAAAATTAATAAAAAGAATGTGGGGTAATTGACAGTGTTGCCACAACAGCATCTGATTTGAATTCTTTGATACTTCTTTACTCATTGATTTTTAGGTTCACCGATCCTCTCCTATAGTTTTAGATTGCAAAATCATAGATCATTTGGGTAACTTTACAGAATCACCTTTATTATTTTGTCAGTGGTATGCAGCACAGATGGATATTAGGAGGTCTTTGTACAAATGCCAGCAGTGGAGGTGGTAACATTGTCCTGAGTGCTTTCTCATGAAACAAATCAGATAAAGAAGAGAAAGTGATGCCAAGGCTGGCCATGACAGATGAAGTGGATCCAATCATAGATATCTCAATGGAAACATAGAGATGATTCAATAGTGTGTGACCTTTCCTTCCAAACTCACTCATAGGAAGCATATGCCAACAGAGTGCCCAGAATCCTGTGTTTTTTTTGTAAGTCACTCCCTTCCTCGAAAGGAAACCCCATTCTCTGCACCTCGGTCATCCAATAAATACTTTGTGAAAAGAGCTTGGCCAATGTTAGGGAAAGATAATTTTTATTTCTAAGGCCCTTATAAAGAGCTCAACCATAGCCTACATTTTTCCCTCCTTTCTCTCCCACTCATTTATTGCTTTAATGTAGATGATTGGGACAATGCTGTGACCTCCAAGTTCTCTGAAGGCACTTAATGGTAACAATTTCGACTGTTAAGGGACCCAAGCATTTTAAATATTTCTGAATGCAAACTGTCTCAGTGGTGACGGGTAGCCACAGCTAAGATAGTTACATCTGAAAACCATTACACTTCCCCGTAGCGCTACCTGTAAGCACTGGCATGGAAAGAGCTACACATTTATAGAGCCATTTATTTAAACATAGATTATAGAATCAGAACTTATGCTGGCCAATCACATTATCACGAATTGCATTTCCTGTATCCCTTTTGATCATTATAGTAGGAACAGTGTTTTCTTAAATAATAACTATTCCAACAGATTAGACAAATGAAATACTGCCTAAAATAAAATTGTTTAATCAAATTTGGTAAGATAATAATGGATCAAGATCATTATTAATGTTGCATGGCTTTTTTACCCCCACAGAAATAGGGAATAATTTTTTGTAAATTATTAAAAGCAATAATTTCTATTTTAGTTAGATGCAATCTGTCTTGGTCTCAGTTTCCCTTTGCATTAGCTGAGGATACAATAGTTATTATAAAGACTCATGATTGAATAGAGGTGCTTGGAATAATGTCTGACACATAGCAGTAGCTCCACAACTATTAATCGGTGGGAGAGAAGACTTTCTACAACTGTTTCAGGTGCATGCAGATGTTCTCTTCCATAAGTGTGTGGGTCTTCATGCCGTCAGCAGGACCGTCAGAGGAACTCTTAAAAATTAGACATATATTTTTAATCCTTACTTTACCTTTCTAATTTGACAAGGAGAAAAGAAATCATAACACATTTTTGTAAATGTAAATTTCCAAAGTTGCAAAAATTAAGCCAACACCCCATTTGCTTTTAAATCAGTTAAATTGGCAGCTGTCTTGTAGTGATGAAAGACCTAGGCCATTCTCAGATGATGTCTACATGATGCCAAACAGCTAATTGAATTAAGCCCTTGTGAAAGAGACAACTAGTCCCACCTCTCATTCCCCAGATGAGGAGATGGAGGCCAAGAAATTTGCAGTGATTTATTTATATCAGGAGCACAATCTCGATTGATATTCAGAACCTTCATCCTAGTGATTTTTCTACCACATCTCTTTGTCTTGAGAATGGTTTCCCGTGGCTACAGGATTAGGGAGGTGGGACCATTAGTAAAAATAACTGCTTATCCAGAGGCTACTTTCACTGCAACCTAGACTTTTTGCAATGTGGTTGAAAAATAACGGTATTGAGCAAAAAAGACCATTACATGATCAAAATGGATATTTAAGCGCAAACACTAAACTTCTACATTACACAGCGGAGTGTTCCTTACTCATTTTGCTCTTTACAGTTTCCCTAATTTTCTCTCTGCCTGTTCCTCTTACCTTAGAGAAAATCCAAGTTTTATTTCTAGAACATGGCAGATGGGAGCTCATAGAACCAAGGAAAAGGAGAAGGGAGCAATGGGTGGCCCTTCTCATAGAAAGGGCCCAAATATTGTTTGAGGGCACAATGACATTGGGTGATCTTTCTGGCTAACAGAGTTGGTAAGTTTGGGTTTGGTTTGGTTTGGTTTAAATAAGATCAGATTCAATGATAACAAAAGAAGATAACAGGAATTCTTGAAAAACGCATGTATCCTAGTTCATTCTTACATGTCTACAGATATTTTTGTATTAAGGCTCAAGATCTTCTGAAGATACTCTTCTTCTCCGAGACTGGACACAAAGTTGCTGGTCAGATGTGAAAATATCAAGTCACAGAAAGATCAAAGCACATTTATCATGTTCTGGAAAATAAGACAATGTGTGATACATTTTATAAAATTTTATTACAAGCATTAAAATAATTACATTTTTTAAAGAATGAACTCCTGCTAACTGGAAACCTAGGTATCCAGAGTTCCTTCTAACCCAATACAAGATAAACGAGGTGTTACTCTCCACAGCCTCTCAGTAGGGACAAGAAAATACTTTCTCTACACTGGTAACCCTTAATTAAACTAAGTTTTTGGTGTGTCTCTTCAGGAGAAGGTCACCATGTCAACAATAATAAGGGGAAATGGCATTGTGAGCATTACTGGGTGAGATGTGGTATATTTCTTACTTTCAATTATTGTCTCCTTGTTTGAATCATTAGCATTTGGCAGATTTGTTGCTGAGTTTGTTGTTCTGATTTAAAACTTGGTGTTAGGTTGAATATATTCTTATCTTGATCTTCTACTTCTGCCATGACTTGCATTTCTTGCTGAGTTTCTGACTTGAATTGCTCTATTTTTTTTTCTTTTTCTTTTTTTTTTGCTGATCTTTTGCTTTGTCTTGTTGTATTTCTCTCTGGAGGTCTTTCCTCCCCCGCTTCTTCTTCTTGCTATATTTCTAGTTTGGCCTATTGTATTTCTCTGGCCCGTTCATTAGCTTTTTTTTTTTTTTTTTTTTTTTTTTTAAGTTATTCTCCTGTTCAGTCTATGCAGTACCTAATCAATACACTTCCTTGCTTACTGCAGGATTTCCAAGTTATTGTGTTTTCTGTCGGCATTGATGCTGCCTGAGAGGGGTTTCTGTGCTTTGGCTAATGTGCTGTTGTCTAAATTTGCAGGGTTTCAGCTCATTACACTGACTTTAATTTTGATGTATTTGTATTTTATCCAGTTCAAGTCATGTTTCTTTCCTCTATCAATTTAATTACTTTCTGCCTGGGCAAAATTGTGTGTATACAATTGCTGCTAAAGCAACAAAGGTTTCTATTTAAAGGGCCCCCCAGAACATCAGCAATTCAGTCTAAGAGATACTCAGAACACCTCTGATTGATGCCTTACTTTTGTGTGGGAAAGGAAATCTGGACTACTGAGAAGGCCTTCTTTATAGAACTTAGTGAAGCCTGGTTTACAGCTGTGAAGTCATTAATGTCGGAGATGAGTAGAGGGCTCTGGGGTCAGAGTATTGCTTCTCTGTAAGAAAGAATATATGACCAATTTCGATTCTGCATTATGCTCTGAAAGCGGGGGAGGCGGGGATCTTTCTTAGGTGTTTAACTTCTAGTTAGCTTGACTAGCCAAGCTTTGGCTTTTGTTTTTCCCTGTGTGCACATGTAATATATAAGTTCCTGGGTTTGAATCGTGGTATTTCTTTAATCATTTTGCATTCGTATTTCTTAGCCTCATTGATGGAATTTCCACTGTACATGGCAATATAGCAACTGACCTAAAAAGAAATGGCTTGGGAAATATGGTAACTTTTCCTGTTTTCAAAGACGTCTGGTATGGGGAGTGGGGAGAGAAAAAGCATGTAAGAACTACATCTTTGAAAATAGAAAACAATGCAAACACCTCAGTAAATACACAATTGGTTATTTATAGGGTTTAAGTTGCTCATTCTACGCATTTAACAATTGTAGCAGCTTTTGGAAATGCTTAGGAGAGAGAGGCTTCTAGGTATATCTGAGCATGTGTTATTAGGGAAAGTTCATCAACCGGCTACACTCAGCAAATGTGCTCTCTCTTCAGTCACTTAGCTCTGCTTTATGGGATAAGAGCCTACTCTTCACCTACACTGTATCATTCAGTATTTCCCTCAACAAGCAATTGTGGACTGCCGATGCTTAGCAAAATTAGGCTACTTACTAAGAAGAAGAAGAAGTTAGTTCCTTTTTGATAAGTGTACCTTCTCTAATGCTGGATAATTTCTCTCAGCCTCAGAATTTTCATCTGTATAGTGAGAATATGTGAGTTGTGAGAAAAAATAACACTTATAAAATATTCAGCTCAGGGGCATCTGGGTAGCTCAGTGGGTTAAAGCCTCTGCCTTCGGCTCAGGTCATGATATCAGGGTCCTAGGATCGAGCCCCGCATTGGGCTCTCTGAACAGCAGTGAGCCTTCTTCCTCCTCTCTCTCTCTCTGCCTGCCTCTCTGCCTACTTTTGATCTCTGTCTGTCAAATAAATAAATAAAATCTTAAAAAATAAATAAATAAATTAAAAAAAAAATACGTCCTAAGGTGGGAGAGTTCTGTAGAGTGAGTTATTTCCCTTGTGTTTTTTTCTTGTCAGTGGAAAACTAAATTTCCGGCCTATTTTGCCTGCAAGATTATTATGACATACTACATTAATATATTTGACCTTGATAGAAAGTGACCTTCCACAGTCCAGTTGTATAGTAATAGACGAGCAAACACTCTGATTCCTGTGCTCTATAGCGCTTCTTTTGCAAGGGCTGGAGCCATGTAACCCCTACTTGCAAGCTCACCCCACCCCATCCCCCAGGGCCAGTACTGAATTCACCAGGAAGATTCAGATTCCTGCTTTCAGAATCTCAGGAAGTCAGTCCTGAGTGAATTTGTGCACACTTTTGACAAAGGGCATCCTAGCACCTTCCCAAGACCCATGTCCATCAGTCCTATTTTCTTTCTTGGTGTTGGTAATTGACTCTCCCTATGTTCTTGGAAACCTGCCCAGTACCCTAGAACATGTATTGCTGCCTAACCCTTACTAGGCTGCCCTCTGAGACAAAGTCTACTTCTACACTCTTTTTTGGACTCTAGATTGCTACTGCACACACAGATCTTATGCCAAATGGTGAACTTTGGCCTTCCAAATTTCACCTATCGATGTATGAACATAATTGTGCTTATTGTTCAGATCTCTCTCCTTTAGCCCTATATTTCTGTCCTCCTCTTTCCTCTTTCTTTAGTCTATGTCCCTCTTTGTATCTCTGGCATGCATTTTTTAAAAATTATTTTTAAGTAATTAAGTAATTAATTTGAGATTAGTGACAAGCAGGAGGAGGAGCAGAGGGGGAGGGAGAAAGAATCTCAAGCAGACTCCACACTGAGTCTGGAGCTTGACCTTGGGCTCAGCCACAGGACCCTGAGATCAGTGACCTGGAGCCAAAATCAAGAGTCTGACCTTTAATCAACTGAGCTACCCAGACACCCCCGCCCCCCGGCATGCTTTGAGTACTAGCTTATTGCTCTACATAGCCCATGTAACAAGCAACCATATTTCTTCCTGGACTTGCAGCTGGGTATTTATACCATGTACCCACCCATGTAAAAATGTCCTTGTTGTGTTCTACCTTTCATTCCAGATCTGCTCTGCTCTGTAGCACATCACTCCATGGTATCGTACGGACTTCATGTAGGTTAATAAAGCATTATGCGTTGCTCTGGGGTAACCCTATATGTTTTTTATAATTTCTGAGTTTGTGATCTTTTTGTGACAATTCCTTTTAAATGAAAATACTTTTTTGTGTGGCCCTTTTAGTACTTTAGACGCTCATTAGATTCAGGATGAACTTACCCTATTCCAAACTGTGTTTGATACTGAACAAGATTGTAGCCAATATTCAGGGCAGTAGACAAGGAAAGGTTGTTGAATTTTTACCAAGTATAAAGCAGTGTCCACCATTGTAATGAAGCACCTACATAAAATTGTATAATACGTGAGTTTCTTATTCTTCAAATAGTCTAATTGATTGTTCATTGGGCTCACTCAGCCAAAAGTAGAGAGAAACTTTGTACAGACATCATTAGTTTTTCTCCATTTAGAGATTAATCATGAAGAGCTCTGGCTCTTTAATTCTGTAATTTGTATATTTAATGGGCTGCTGCAGAATCTATGACAGTAATTAGCATAGCCTGAAAACTCATTAATACGCAACAACATGATTAATGCAGCATTAATGCAAACATGACTGAAGTTATTTGGGTTATGTAGTAAGAAGATTAAAGCTAAAATGTCCTGTTTGTTTTACCAGTGGTGAGTATAATAGTGAGGCAAAAAAATAAAATAAAAGCAGGTATCAAATTAGTTATTTTAAAATAGGGAAAAAAGCCAGGAAAATTTGAATCAGTATGATTTCCTTTTTCACTTCTAAAATTTAGGGCATGAAATATTCTCTATTTTTTCTATTTATTTGTTTATTTATAAATTTATCAGTAGTAAAGATGAACTCATTCAACTCTGGTTTAACCTAGTTAATCTTGCTGCTGAATATTATTAGTCTTAGAATGAAAAATGTTTAAATAATATCAATCTTTGACCAATACATTACAGATTTATTTTGAAACTAATATACCTTATTGGCTTTGACAAATGCTGAAAGGGACTGTTTCTAATATAAAAGTTACATACCAGGCCCTCGTATTGCATTTTATCATCTTAAGTGAATGTTTAATACTTTAGAGGATACTACCATTTTAAGTCCATCTATTTCAATAAAGCTATTATTCATTTCATGTTAATGAAAGAGTCAGTAACGTTTGGCGAGGTAAGACTGTGAAAGTTTTACTTGTTCTTACCTTCTCATGGAGTCATATTGAAGCCCACTTTAAATTCAATATAATATATTTAATCCTTAAATGACATTTCTCAATCTTGTCATCAAATGTCAAACGTCATTTATAGTATCTGAAACAAAACTAGCATTTTCAGGGGCAAGCATCTTGAAAAGCTGACAGTGTATACATCTGCTTTCTTATGCTTGCTTTACTTCAAATCTATGTTAGGAAAAAAGAATTTTTTTTAACAAAAAAATCAAGTGAATATATGAACACCTGGCTCTTGACTAGGCCATGTGGAGGCAAAGTAGGTTTATTCTATCATTTCTGCACTCGGAAATGATATTTTATAGGAGAGAAGCTTCTTTCAACCTAAGGATTTCAACATATATGAACAAAACTGCACCATAGGGGGGAAAAAATCAGCAATACCTGCCACCAACAGATGGCGCTATTATTAGTGGCTCAGATCATGATTATTTCTGGGCCAATAGAGTTGCTAACACTTTCAGAAGATGGTCTATTTGTAACGAGAGGAGCCTCTGTAAATGTAATAAAGTGGTAAACATGCTTGGTTTTCTTTAACTAGGGGCTCTGTCAAAATTTCTGTAAAACTTTTTTAAAACCCTTTATGTAGGATTTTACTTTACTTTTATTTTACTATTTCACTTAATTCAAATATATCTCCTTCCATGTAACTCACATGTGTGAAATTAAGTTGTAGAAATTTAAAGCAACGTATTTAGAGGAAAATTGGTCTCTATGATCTCTGTAATATTATATTAGACTAGCGAACCGATACTTAAAAAACTAGGCAACTAAATTTTATTGAAATATACCAGTGTTTGACTTATTTTTCAAGGGGAGGATAGACACAGAGAGAAAATGCACCATTGGGTAAAATCATTTGCCTCTAATGTTTTATTTCACCTCTATGGTTTTTAGTGTACTGGAGAACTGTTTAATCAGACCATTATCAAATTGAATAAATGGCTACTTAGTGATTACTGGACTATTTAGTGATGGAGTTTTGGAGTTTCTTCTTATAAATAAGCTTTCTTTTAATATTTTATATAAGACCATCCTAATAAATGAAATGGAACAGAATCTATTTGCCACACAATATCTCAGTCTTTTCTTTATTTCCATATAGTGATGAAACAACCAGACTTCCTTAGAATGTAGCCAGTCCTTTTTCTAAGAAGCCGTGCAGCTCGCTCATTCTATCCTCATGCCGCCATTAAGAGTGTTTCTAATCACTGGTCCAGAAAACTGGAGAAATGAGACATTTTTGTTTTGTCCCGAATTGAACACAGCCAAGAATTTAATCCAAGCAGAGAAACTTGCTTTTTTTTTTTTTCCTATAGGTAAAATCCGGGGGGGGGGGGGTGGACTATTGTTGGGTTCTTTAAAGAATGGTTGAAAGGATGCATTGGTTTTTTAATTGCTATGGAGATCAGGAATGGTTTTGGTCTGGATTTTGGGAAAGTAAGGAAGAAACATGTTGATTAAAGATTAAAACAAAGGTAAATATCATCTCTAAGCTCAAGTTCTTGGGGAGTCAGTTGTCACATCTCTTCCAAGTTAGTATTCCCAGGGATGTACACTATCTGTAAGGGATACTCACTATACTTTCCTGAGGTAGAGTAGGAAACTACTGTAATTTTACACATAATTATAGGTCCGTATAATAAAGGACTGTGTACTTGTAAGAAGTTAGAGTGTGAGAAAGTTGCGTATGTGAGGGTGCAGAGACTTGTTCTCACAGAGAAACCCTGAGATTGCCAGTTGTTGATTCCCCTCTCTTCCTTGGAGTTGTGCAGGTGTTCAGAGTGTTTCCAGTTGCAGGCTTTATTTAATATATTGAGTAAAATGAAGGTACTGTAGAGCCCTCTGTTGTTATTGCTAATTGATAATACCAAATCAAGGGCCTCTGAAAGCAAGCAGATTCACCGGACTTTAATAATAATGATGGTAGATAATACTTATATAGGGCCAAATAGTTCAAAATATTTTATACATTTAAACTCATCTTATCCTCCCAAGAATCTTGTAAAAGAAGGAACTATCACTATTCCCATTTATACATGAGGAAAGTAAGTACAGAAAGATTAAATAATTTGTCCAAGGCCACACATGAGTAAGTTCTAGAGCAGAGTTGGTATTTGAACCCAGGCAAGCTGGCTGTAATGTCTATCTTTGACCACTAAGCCAAACATCAAATTCCCTTGTCTTTGGAATTAAACCAAAGAAATATCTTAACAAAATGGAATAAGACATTTGGAAGGAAAAAAAAAATTGTTTTAGCTCTATTAGTGCTATAATGTACCTTGGAGATCAGGTGATTTCCAGGCAACTACCTCCTGTTTAGCCAGCTTGAGGGAGGGTTAAGTCGTATCCTTCATTCTCTCTTAAGTACATGGTATATGTTGTCAATTCCTTTTCATGCCTTCCTCTTTTCCCTTCTCTTTGCTTTCTCCAAAAGTAGTTAATATATCTTAAGTGGTTGAGAAGAAATGAAATTATATGAACTGATTAAAACATAAAAAGTTCATTCATAAATAGGTTTATCTGCACACAAGGAAGCATTTCCCTGATTGACTTACTTTCCCTGAATTGAATTTACCTAATATTCTAGTATCATGATGATACATTATTAAGAATGAATTAATAACCAAATTCAAATATATACATTGTTACCATGCAGATGTATTTTCCTCAAGTCCCATAATAGTGTGAATTAATGAAAATGTAATTAAATTGCAGAGAGAATGTGCTCAGTTACATCTAAGAATTTACTTTGTAGCAGTAAAAGCGATTGATTACACAATGACATGGGCTACTAAAAGGATTATGGAATTTTACTCTTTCATTTGCTCAACATACATTTATTAGAATCCTAATATTTTCAAAACACAACTTTGGTAAAAAAAAATCTTGGAGTCTGACAACATTTATAGATTATATATTCTTTTCTTTGGCCTGGAAGGAGAAGACTGGACTCTTTTCATAAAATATCCTTTCTGGAAAGTCCCTCAAAATGCTACTGTAGTAAAACACTCAATCCTTAAAAAAACATGGGTGCCCAATCTACAGAAGTCTACTAAAGGCAAAGTTATTCTGGGTAGCCAATAGACTTCCCTGTGCCCTACTTCTGATGAGCAAGTCAAGTGGAGTAGAATAGGAATAGACTGGCCATGGGTTTTGTGGTTATGCTAAATTAGCATCCATGGACTTTCAGGAGTATCCCTATTCTATATTTATATAAGAGGCAATATGGTGTGATTCTGCTAGCACACTCCAAATTAGATTTGGATTAAGTGTTGATCTATCAGAGACTCATAAATCCTTTGGAGGAGTCCTTGGGAGTCCTGATTTTGTTTTACGTTTGTTAAAATGTTGAAAGTACAGCCAGCTCTTCATCGTAGACTCCCTTACTCTGACACATAGAATTCTATCATATTAGAATCATGAAATGATTATAACATTATCTTCAAAATGTAGGATCACAGTCAGAAGTAGACATTTTGGGGCACCTGTGGGGTAAGCCTCTGCCTTCAGCTCAGGTCATGGTCTCAGGGTCCTGGTTGAGCCCCATATCGGGCTCTCCGCTCAGCGGGGGGTCTGCTTCTCCCTCTCTCTCTCTCTCTCTGCCTGCCTCTCTGCCTACTTGTAATCTCTCTCTGTCAAATTAAATAAGATCTTTAAAAAAAAAAAAGACATTTTGGCTTCATTTTGAACGAACAGTATATTGTTTGAAAGTGAAACAAAATTTGTTCTTATTTTATTCCATTTCTGCGATACTATTTTGCTTCAAAGGAGTCTGAAATATATTTTCATATTGCTCCAATTGCTTTGGATATACTGAGGTTGTCACTAGAGAGATTGGGTGTAGAAACCCCAAAGCAACTTTCTTTAATGGTGCTGGGGGTCATTGGAAACTTTCAACCATTGGACTTGACGTAAAAGACACTGAAATCATTGCAAGATCAAGGTTATTCAGTAATTGTGGTAACGCTGCAAGTGAGAAGAATTTGGTGATTTCTCCACAAGGCTTGTTTTATAAAATATAACAGAATATTTTAGTACATTTAATATACTTAGTATATTTAAAAAAAAATTTTGAAAACCATTTTATTCAATATGAATCAATAGAAATTTGAGTATGTATGTATATATGTATACATGTAAATGTGCAACTATGTCTATGAATTATATATGTATATACATTGATGCACCTAGATCTTTTTTGAGGTATAAAATGTGAAAATAGAACTTATATACATTATAGATATAGGTCTAAAAACTTCTTTTGTATTTTTAGAAAGGAAAAGTAATGATACAAATTCATTTTATTAAAAGACACTTTCATAGCTAATATCTTCTATTTATTTATTTATTGCTAATATATTCCTAACCTAAGCTTAAACACTTCATTTGCTAGAGTCACTTGTTAAAATACTTCCCATCTTACAAGATACCAAGGTAAAAAATATTTTTTATCTTAGGAAACAAAATATTTGCTGAATTTTCTTTATTCTGCTCTATAAAATAATTATTATGAGTAGATTATAATTCACAATTCAGTTGTCATTTAATAGCATTCAATATACATTTTAGATTATCATGACTTATATACACAGCAGTTCTCTAAAATGTGCTCAAAAGTGGAGAAGGTTTATATAATAGATAAAATATAGCTAAGATAATTGGACTTGAATATATATAGTATATATTAAAAAGACACCCCTTTCTCCCCACTCACGATTTTGGATCTCTTCTAATTTGGTTAAAGCATATTTTCCTGGGGTTGTTGCCACCCTTTTAGTATTTTACTTGCCCCTTCATTTACTCTTATCTGGACAAAATGACAAGACGGAAAAATTCAACACAAAAAAAAGAACAAGAGGCAGTACCGAAGGCTAGGGACCTAATCAATACAGACATCGGTAATATGTCAGATCTAGAGTTCAGAATGACAATTCTCAAGGTTCTAGCCGGGCTCGAAAAAGGCATGGAAGATATTAGAGAAACCCTCTCGAGAGATATAAAAGCCCTTTCTGGAGAAATAAAAGAACTAAAATCTAACCAAGTTGAAATCAAAAAAGCTATTAATGAGGTGCAATCAAAAATGGAGGCTCTCACTGCTAGGATAAATGAGGCAGAAGACAGAATTAGTGATATAGAAGACCAAATGACAGAGAATAAAGAAGCTGATCAAAAGAGGGACAAACAGCTACTGGACCACGAGGGGAGAATTCGAGAGATAAGTGACACCATAAGACGAAACAACATTAGAATAATTGGGATTCCAGAAGAAGAAGAAGAAGTGAGAGGGGAGCAGAAGGTATACTGGAGAGAATTATTGGGGAGAATTTCCCCAATATGGCAAAGGGAACGAGCATCAAAATTCAGGAGGTTCAGAGAATGCCCCTCAAAATCAATAAGAATAGGCCCCACACCTCGTCACCTAATAGTAAAATTTACAAGTCTCAATGACAAAGAGAAAATCCTGAAAGCAGCCCGGGAAAAGAAGTCTGTAACATACAATGGTAAAAATATTAGATTGGCAGCTGACTTATCCACAGAGACCTGGCAGGCCAGAAAGAGCTGGCATGATATTTTCAGAGCACTAAACGAGAAAAAAACATGCAGCCAAGAATACTATATCCAGCTAGGCTATCATTGAAAATAGAAGGAGAGATTAAAAGCTTCCAGGACAAACAACAACTGAAAGAATTTGCAAATACCAAACCAGCTCTACAGGAAATATTGAAAGGGGTCCTCTAAGCAAAGAGAGAGCCTACAAGTGGTAGATCAGAAAGGAACAGAGACCATATACAGTAACAGTCACCTTACAGGCAATACAATGGCACTAAATTCATATCTCTCAATAGTTACCCTGAATGTGAATGGGCTAAATGCCCCTGTCAAAAGACACAGGGTATCAGAATGGATAAAAAAACAAAACCCATCTATATGTTGCCTCCAAGAAACACATTTTAAGCCCGAAGACACCTCCAGATTTAAAGTGAGGGGGTGGAAAAGAATTTACCATGCTAATGGACATCAGAAGAAAGCAGGAGTGGCAATCCTTATATCAGATCAATTAGATTTTAAGCCAAAGACTATAATAAGAGATGAGGAAGGACACTATATCATACTCAAAGGGTCTGTCCAACAAGAAGATTTAACAATTTTAAATATCTATGCCCCCAATATGGGGGCAGCCAACTATATAAACCAATTAATAACAAAATCAAAGAAACACATCAACAATAATACAATGATAGTAGGGGACTTTAATACTCCCCTCACTGAAATGGACAGGTCATCCAAGCAAAAGATCAGCAAGGAAATAAAGGCCTTAAATGACACACTGGACCAGATGGACATCACAGATAT
Organism: Mustela putorius furo; assembly: GCF_011764305.1. Classification (NCBI taxonomy): domain Eukaryota; kingdom Metazoa; phylum Chordata; class Mammalia; order Carnivora; family Mustelidae; genus Mustela; species Mustela putorius. Next base: position 15,413,305 of record NW_025421402.1, on the reverse strand, counting down.
ATTCAGAATATTTCATCCCAAAGCAACAGAATACACATTCTTCTCTAGTGCACATGGAACATTCTCCAGAATAGATCACATCCTTGGTCCTAAATCAGGACTCAACTGGTATCAAAAGATTGGGATCATTCCCTGCATATTTTCAGACCACAATGCTCTAAAGCTAGAACTCAACCACAAAAGGAAGTTTGGAAAGAACCCAAATACATGGAGACTAAACAGTATCCTTCTAAAGAATGAATGGGTCAACCGGGAAATTAAAGAAGAATTGAAAAAAATCATGGAAACAAATGATAATGAAAACACAACGGTTCAAAATCTGTGGGACACAACAAAGGCAGTCCTGAGAGGAAAATATATAGCGGTACAAGCCTTTCTCAAGAAACAAGAAAGGTCTCAGGTACACAACCTAACCCTACACCTAAAGGAGCTGGAGAAAGAACAAGAAAGAAACCCTAAGCCCAGCAGGAGAAGAGAAATCATAAAGATCAGAGCAGAAATCAATGAAATAGAAACCAAAAAAACAATAGAACAAATCAACGAAACTAGGAGCTGGTTCTTTGAAAGAATTAATAAAATTGATAAACCCCTTGGCCCGACTTATCAAAAAGAAAAGAGAAAGGACCCAAATAAATAAAATCATGAATGAAAGAGGAGAGATCACAACTAACACCAAAGAAATACAAACTATTATAAGAACATACTATGAGCAACTCTACGGCAATAAATTTGACAATCTGGAAGAAATGGATGCATTCCTAGAAACATATAAACTACCACAACTGAACCAGGAAGAAATAGAAAGCCTGAACAGACCCATAACCAGTAAGGAGATTGAAACAGTCATTAAAAATCTCCAAACAAACAAAAGCCCAGGGCCAGACGGCTTTCCGGGGGAATTCTACCAAACATTTAAAGAAGAACTAATTCCTATTCTCCTGAAACTGTTCCAAAAAATAGAAATGGAAGGAAAACTTCCAAACTCATTTTATGAGGCCAGCATCACCTTGATCCCAAAACCAGACAAGGATCCCACCAAAAAAGAGAGCTATAGACCGATATCCTTGATGAACACAGATGCGAAAATACTCAACAAAATACTAGCCAATAGGATTCAACAGTACATTAAAAAGATTATTCACCACGACCAAGTGGGATTTATTCCAGGGCTGCAAGGTTGGTTCAACATCCGCAAATCAGTCAATGTGATACAACACATCAATAAAAGAAAGAACAAGAACCATATGATACTCTCAATAGATGCTGAAAAAGCATTTGACAAAGTACAACATCCCTTCCTGATCAAAACTCTTCAAAGTGTAGGGATAGAGGGCACATACCTCAATATCATCAAAGCCATCTATGAAAAACCCACCGCAAATATCATTCTCAATGGAGAAAAACTGAAAGCTTTTCCGCTAAGGTCAGGAACACGGCAGGGATGTCCATTATCACCACTGCTATTCAACATTGTACTAGAGGTCCTAGCCTCAGCAATCAGACAACAAAAGGAAATTAAAGGCATCCAAATCGGCAAAGAAGAAGTCAAATTATCACTCTTCGCAGATGATATGATACTATATGTGGAAAACCCAAAAGAATGCACTCCAAAACTGCTAGAACTTATACAGGAATTCAGTAAAGTGTCAGGATATAAAATCAATGCACAGAAATCAGTTGCATTTCTCTACACCAACAGCAAGACAGAAGAAAGAGATATTAAGGAGTCAATCCCATTTACAATTGCATCCAAAACCATAAGATACCTAGGAATAAACCTAACCAAAGAGACACAGAATCTATACTCAGAAAACTATAAAGTACTCATGAAAGAAATTGAGGAAGACACAAAGAAATGGAAAAATGTTCCATGCTCCTGGATTGGAAGAATAAATATTGTGAAAATGTCTATGCTACCTAAAGCAATCTACACATTTAATGCAATTCCTATCAAAGTACCATCCATCTTTTTCAAAGAAATGGAACAAATAATTCTAAAATTTATATGGAACCAGAAAAGACCTCGAATAGCCAAAGGGATATTGAAAAAGAAAGCCAACGTTGGTGGCATCACAATTCCGGACTTCAAGCTCTATTACAAAGCTGTCATCATCAAGACACCATGGTACTGGCACAAAAACAGACACATAGATCAATGGAACAGAATAGAGAGCCCAGAAATAGACCCTCAAATCTATGGTCAACTAATCTTCGACAAAGCAGGAAAGAATGTCCAATGGAAAAAAGACAGCCTTTTCAATAAATGGTGCTGGGAAAATTGGACAGCCACATGCAGAAAAATGAAATTGGACCATTTCCTTACACCACACACAAAAATAGACTCAAAATGGATGAAGGACCTCAATGTACGAAAGGAATCCATCAAAATCCTTGAGAACACGGGCAGCAACCTCTTCGACCTCTGCCGCAGCAACATCCTCCTAGGAACAACGCAAAAGGCAAGGGAAGCAAGGGAAAAAATGAACTACTGGGATTTCATCAAGATCAAAAGCTTTTGCACAGCAAAGGAAACAGTTAACAAAATCAAAAGACAACTGACAGAATGGGAGAAGATATTTGCAAACGACATATCAGATAAAGGACTAGTGTCCAGAATCTATAAAGAACTTAGCAAACTCAACACCCAAAGAACAAATAATCCAATCAAGAAATGGGCAGAAGACATGAACAGACATTTCTGCAAAGAAGACATCCAGATGGCCAACAGACACATGAAAAAGTGCTCCATATCACTCGGCATCAGGGAAATACAAATCAAAACCACAATGAGATATCACCTCACACCAGTCAGAATGGCTAAAATCAACAAGTCAGGAAATGACAGATGCTGGCGAGGATGCGGAGAAAGGGGAACCCTCCTACACTGTTGGTGGGAATGCAAGCTGGTGCAGCCACTCTGGAAAACAGCATGGAGGTTCCTCAAAATGTTGAAAATAGAACTGCCCTATGACCCAGCAATTGCACTATTGGGTATTTACCCTAAAGATACAAATGTAGTGATCCAAAGGGACACATGCACCCGAATGTTTATAGCAGCAATGTCCACAGTAGCCAAACTATGGAAAGAACCTAGATGTCCATCAACAGATGAATGGATCAAGAAGATGTGGTATATATACACAATGGAATACTATGCAGCCATCAAAAGAAATGAAATCTTGCCATTTGCAACAACATGGATGGAACTAGAGCGTATCATGCTTAGCGAAATAAGTCAAGCAGAGAAAGACAACTATCATATGATCTCCCTGATATGAGGAAGTGGTGATGCAACATGGAGGCTTAAGTGGGTAGAAGAATAAATGAAACAAGATGGGATTGGGAGGGAGACAAACCATAAGTGACTCTTAATCTCACAAAACAAACTGAGGGTTGCCGGGGGGAGGGGGTTTGGGAGAAGGGGGTGGGATTATGGACATTGGGGAGGGTATGTGATTTGGTGAGTGCTGTGAAGTGTGTAAACCTGGTGATTCACAGACCTGTACCCCTGGGGATAAAAATATATGTTTATAAAAATAAAAAAATTAAAAAAAAAAAAAAATAAAGAAGTTCCCCTTGCTAATAAAAAAAAAAAAAAAAAAAAAAGACAGATAACAATTTATAATCATTGGATGCTGGTGAGAGGATCTGATTAAGATTAGCACTCTTCTCATATTTTTCCTTGTGAAATTATGATTTTGTGTTAATGATTATATAAATATTTTGATATGAGGGCAGTTTGGGGGTATAATCTGGAGATGGGTGGATGGACAGACATATATATAGAGAGATCTATGTAAACAGATCTACCTAACTATATCAATTTTTTACCTAAAACTTCATGTAATGTAAGATTGTAGTTATATATTTGAAATTAAGGTTAAAGCTATTCAGAAGATGAAACCATTTGAGCAGTTCCTTGGTGATATTTGTTGCCTTTTATAACTTTGGACCTGTTGATTGCTTTTGATAATAAGAGTGTTTGTGTTGGTGGTTCCCTCTATGGGGAATTCCATTTCTCCATAGTCTTCTGAAACATTTCTTCTGGAAAACATTGTTTGACTATTTTTTCTTCCTTTTTGAGATGCATCATAGTCATGTTTGCTCTGCCTGCCTTCCACAGAATATCAGTTCAAGAAATGTATGTTGAGAGAAAGTATAAAAGCATGTGAAATCTACTAGAAGCATAGGTACCTGGAATAATAGATGATTGGAAAAACCAAGAGTCACCATACTACTTAATGGGTAAAAAATTATATCAATTCCTATTAAGTCAGGAACAGTAAATGATGATTATCACCTATACTGCTATTTAATATTGTCTAGAAATTATAGCCCATGTGCTGAAACAGAAATAAGAAGTATCATTATTGGAAAGGAGTAGACAGAATTATTGTTTGTTTGTTTGTTTGTTTTCCAGAAAATGTAGGTGTATACCTAAAAAAGGAAGAGAACCCCTGAACATATTACAAGTGATTTTAATATTATGATAAGATGGTTAATTAAAAATAAATGTACAAAAACTTTTCTATGAATCTGCAGTTACAAATCTAAAGGTGATCTTATTCATAATCACAATAAAACATACATAATTTTGTATAAACTTAAAAAGACATGTACAGGATCAATTTAAGGAAAAGAGCAAACAAACATAATTATTTTAGTGTTAATTTTAAAAGTGAATAAATTGAAGGGTAGTTGGTAATAGAAAAGAAGGATACTGAGAGGAAGAATAAGTTGTCGGATATTAGAAATATTATGGAATAATAATATGGTATTTTATTATTACAAAAATGTATCAGTGGAACACAATAGAAAGCATGGAGACGAACTCAAGAGAATAGACTTTAATATGCTACAGATGGATTTCAGTCAGTAAACATTTATTGAGCAAATATTTTTGAGCATCTATTAAGTGCCAGCTGTTGTTTAAGGTGGGGAAAACGCAGAAGTAAATAGCACGAATTTCCTGCCTCAGGGAATGCATTATCTAGCCAGTTTTTAAATGTCAAAGAAAATACCTAGAATATATCCTGGTCTCACACTATATGTCAAAATAGATCATAAATAGAATATAATGTTAAACATAAAAATATGGGAAATGAAAAGAAAAAATACAAAGAAGTAATAATTTTTGAATTCAGGGACCTAATTATAAAAGCAAAGTGAGGGAGATACCACTATTGAAAAAAACATACTTTAAAACATAAATGTTTTAAATTAAAAATATTTATTGAAATTAATATAAAAATTAAATTTTTATATTAAAAATAACATTTAGAAGATAATCTATTTTTAAAAAGTAAATGGCTATGATAGACGGTGAAATGAAAACCTTTAATAAGAGAAGAGCACTTACAAAATAGTAATACAGGCAAACGATCCAACTTCCAAAGAAAAACTGGCAAAGAATTTTGGAAATACCCAAATGAAGAACTGTGTTGAAAGAAATTCAACTTCAGTAGTCATCCTAAAAATGCAAATTGAAATTAGAATAAGATCCCCATTTTAATCTAATGCCAGATGGTATCTCCCAGTTTCGCCTGGCCATATCTCTTCATTATACTGAAAATATTTTGCCTAACAATGGTTGCAAGACTTTAGATGAGGTGTGGAAAAGAAATGAAGCAACTTGAGAAGTCTTCTTGCAATAAAATCAGAAATGAGAAGGCATTCCAATTGATTAATTTATAAATTCACATACTACTGCAAGATTGTAGAGATTACTTAATCCAACAGCTGCATTTAAGAGGAAGAACCTGAGGCCTGTTCTGTGCGGGAAATGAGAGCTCTGGTGTGGGTATGTTTCAAAAACTATCTGGTGATACTGTTTCCTTGTATCTCTATCATTTGGAGATTATAATGAGTGATTAGTGCTTATAATAGTAACAATAGTCACAGTTTTTAATTGTTCTTAGGAGGTAACAGAGGATTATTTGAAAGATGAAAGCGAGCTTTCTTTGGTTTATAAAGACAGCAATTAACTACATTTTTTCAAAACTTCCCACACAGTAAAACTCTACTCTTTTTTTTTTTTTCTCTATAGCATTCCCCTACGTTTTATCCTAATCTATACTTCCAAGGTAGTTTTTAGAATGTTGATCTAGTGTTTCCCAAGTTCTTTCAAGGTCATGGCTGATGAACATTTAATTTAAAAAATGAAGAAATAATATGTTTAAATGAATAAGGTAAAATTTTAGCATTTTGATAAAAGAGTTAGCTATTCAGGGGTTAAACCCAGAGCATTTATAATACTTTCAGATTAGTTTTCAATTGTCATTTTGTCAAGTATAGTCAGTAAGGATTTTGTTATTCATGTATTTGTAGGGCTGGTTACCATAAATATTTTATTAATGGAGACATTTTTAGCACCACCTAATGGCAGCCAAGTAAAAAGAAAAACCTTTTCCAATTTAGAATTTATTTGCATAATTCAAATTAAGCTATATAGCAATAGTTGCTTATATATGAAACTGAAGTTTTACATTCCCTGATGTACCAAATAGGCTGCTAGAAATCCATCTCCAATCCATTGGCTTGCGTGGAAATGAAGCATAAGGGATATTTGATAATGAAACGAAGAGATTTCTGTTTTCTTTATGAGAACAAGGATAAGAAAATATGTAATAAATTATCCCAATTTTATGTGAGGAGTTTTACTTTAATTTTAGGAATTTACCCATCAAGAGTTCTTTCTCCATACCCCAGTTAATTTCCTGACAAATATACCTTGACTGTTGCATTAGCATGTTTAATTTGTGTAGTTTTTCTTTTCTTTTCTTTTTAAAGATTTTATTTATTTATTTGACAGAGATCACAAGTAGGCAGAGAAGCAGGCAGAGAGAGAATAAGGAAGGAGGCTCCTCGCTGAGCAGAGAGCCCGATGTGGGACTCTATCCCGGGACTCTGGGATCATGACCTGAGCTGAAGGCAGAGGCTTTAACCCACTGAGCCACCCACGTGCCCCTAATTTGTGTAATTTTTCATAGTTGTTTGTAAAGCTTTGACCAATTTAATATACTTGTCTAATAAAGCATCTTTTACCTTCAGTAGATTTTTTAAAACCAAGAGTCATGTCTTCCTGCTTCTTGTGTTAGAATTGTTTTTATTGAACGTGAGTTGAACAATGTGGTTTATATCAGAGATAAGTAACTCTAGCTTAAGTTGCACCTATTTACCTCCTATGGTTCCTAGCAAGACTTGGGAAATGTGTTGACTGCCATATCCTTAACTCTCGGATCAATTGTTCTGGTTATACTATGCATCTGAAGGAGAGTTGTGATAACACCAGATTTGAACCTTCTTCATCCTCATCTCAGCACTTGGGCTTGATACTTCTTTTGGCTTAATGTGATCAAATAGTCACTTGTTTTTAATAGTATTGTCTCCTATAAAATCCCATAAAAACATGTAAATAACAGGACTGTCTACAGGTTGACTATATTCAAGCCATATGTACAGCTGTTGCTTTCATATTCCTACAAAATCTCTTATAAAATTAATGAGAACCTGTGCTTCCAATTTGGATACAGATGAGTAAGAAAGACTTTCAATCCCATGATGAAAAGAACCTAGGCTAAATAAATACCACAGTTTTCTATGAGGCTGTCAAAGAGCAGGTAATGCAGAAAACCCTGGATGAACTGAATTTTGGGAAGAAATGAATGCCTTATAGATGATCAGAGAACTGTGGAACTTTCCATATCTGGGGGTGGGTACTTGACCTCAGGGAAGTAAGCCTGATTTATATAGGGAGAATTTTCAGGATCAAGGAGAAATCAGCTGTGTTTTAGACAACGGTGTGTCCTTGTGAGATGAAATTGTATCTAGAAGAGGTCCAAATGCAAAAACAATAACCCCCAGATCAAGCCCCAGATCCTACTATAGCCTAACTCATATTTTTTTCAAGAATGTGCCTATTGAAATGGTCTAGAAATGGACTCTTATGAATTCTTGCAGTGATTGGATTCTGGAATGATGAAGGAATGTAATCCAAACATGAGCCAAAAATAGCTATAATTTCAAACCAATATTCTCCCTGCTTAAATAGAGGCAAAATAAAAATGGTAACATCACTAGTCATTTTGAGAGGGGTTAATCACAGGTAAATTGAGTCTAAATAAACCCCAATTTTAGTTCAACACAGTCAACAGAGGTATATTATCAGATGACTAAATTATTGAAATTAGAATGCAAAAAAATTATAACAACTATTATAAATATTTTAAAGGATTTAAAGGCAAAGTGGCATAGAGTAGAGGAAGAAACTGAGGATTTTAGAAGATATATGGTAGCTCTAGAAAGAATAAAATAAAACTACATTTGAGAAGTAAAAATATGTAACAAAATCTTTATTGGATGGGTTTAACAGCAGACAGTGCAGAACAAAAGGTTAATGAGTTTGAACACAGATAGTTATGAAATAAATAAAAACAAAGAGAAAAAAGATTGAAAAAATAAAAAGAGGATCAGTAACCTGTGGGATAATATCAGGAGTTCTAACATACATGGAGAGGAGGGATTTAGGAAGAAAGAAAGAAAATACACAGGAAAAAATATTTGAGGAAATAACTATTGACAAATTTTCATATTTTATGATAAAACAGCAACCTACTGATAAGAGAAGCTCAGGGAATTCCAAACAGGATAAATACAAAGAAATCCACATCTTTGGTATATTATAGTCAGATTACTAAAAACAAAAAATTTTTAAAAAGTAAACCAGCTAAAGGTAAAAAAAGACATAGCATATATTCAATGAAAAGAATGACAGCTAACATTTCATTTTCTGTAATAAAGACTAGAGGTAATAGAATGTCTCTGAAAACAATAACAAAAGCCAACCTGAATTCTGTATTCAGTGAAAATATTATTCAAATATCAAGTTGGGAAACATTTTAAGATAAACAATAACTGAGTTAATACTTCATGAGAAGTTTTAAACTACAACTAATGCTAAAATTTTTTTTCAGGCTAAAGGAAAATAATACAAGATAGGAACTCATAGCTAATGAAAAAATAAAGAAAAAAATATTTTTTTGATTTCTTTAAATGATAATTGACTGGCAGAAGCAAAAATATAAATGTATTCTGCACTTCACATATATATAAAGTAAAATTTATGACAAAACTACCACCAGAGTGGAAGATGGAATATGGAACTATGCTGCCATTGAGATCTTGCATATGAAGTGATAGAATATTAATTTGTGGTAGAACATTATAAGTTAAGAATGCATATGAGTAACCATTTAAAAAAATTTAGTTATTTAAAAATCAACTCATTTCTAAATAATCCATGAATCAAAAAAAAATCACAAGGGAAACTTTAAAAGTTGAAAATTTTATAAAAACAAAAGTACAACGTATCAGCTTTTGGAATGCAGTTAAAGTAGTGTTCAGAGAGAAATATATAGATTAAGTAATTATCTTAGGAGAAAAAGATCCAAGCTTTTCCAAGTTTCTTATTAAAAACTCTAGTAAAAAAGTAAACCTAAGTAATAAGAAACAAGAAATAATTAAGATATTATCAGGTATCAGTGGAATAGAAGCAGATAACAAAGCCCAAATTTGGCTTGCAAGATTATTGGAGGTGGAGACCAGCATAAGGAGGGATGTGATTTTGAACTGTTTTCAAAGATCAATCAATACTTTTTCCCACATTAATAGAGTAAATAGAACAAAGTATTATAACCTATCAATAGATGTGGAAAGCATCTGACAAAACTTAACACCTACTTATAATGAAAACTTTCAGCAAAATAGGAATAAAGGGGAAACTTTCTCCATTAGATGAATGACTGCTACAAATTATCCTATAGCTCATACCCGTAATAGTGAAATATTGGAAATATTGGAAAGGAAAACGTCTTTATTTGTATTTTAACATGGTTATGTATGTATGTTTAATCTCTAAACAAGTGCTAGAATAAGACAAATTCAGAAAGTTGCAGTATAGTAAGTCAATATAAATAAAATTGATCAAATATATTAGTAATAAACAATTAAATTTTTAAAAGAACTTTTAAAGGTGGCTTCAAAACACAATACCTTAACAGGGGCCCCTGGGTGGCTCAGTTGGTCGAGCATCCAACTGTTGGTTTTGACTCAGGTTGTAATCTCAGCAGCCAGTTATTGAGCTCAGGGTTGGACTCCATGCTCAGCAGGGAGTCTGCTTAAGATTCTCTCTAGGACGCCTAGGTGGCTCAGCAGGTTAGAGCCTCTGCCTTCAGCTCAGGTCATGATCCCAGGGTCCTGGGATCAAGCCCTACATCAGGCTTTCTGCTCAGCGGGGAGCCTGCTTCCCCCTCTCTCTCTGCCTGCGTCTCTGCCTACTTGTGATCTCTATCTGCCAAATAAATAAATAAAATCTTAAAAAAAAAAATTCTCTCTCTCTCTCTCCTCCCTCTACTCCTCCTCCCACCCAACTTGTGGGCATGCTCAGTCTCTTTAATTAATATTCTGATTGATTAATTAATTAATTAATTGAAGAGAATACTGGAGTAGATGGTGCCATAGAAACAGCTAAAGGAGAGGGGTGGTAAGAATTGTTAATAGACCAGTCTTAACCAGCCAATTAGTAAAGTTGGGATCTGATAAAAAGACCTATGGAAGATGAGGTAGGAAACCATGCAGAGATACCTGGGAAAGATATTTCTAGGCAAGGGGAAGAACAATTGGCTAATGTACTCAGAGTATAAAAAGGGAAAAGAAATATAATAGGAAGTGAAAAACATAGTGGAAACTGGATTATTTAGGATGTAGTAGACTATTGTGGTGACTCTCACTTTTACCTGGAGTAAGACAGGATGTCTTCAGTGATTACCAAGAAGACGGATATGACCAGAACTGTCTTTTTTTTTTCTTAATAAGATTTTATAAATTTATTTATTTTAAAGAGAGTGAGAGATAGAAAGAGAGAAAGCAAGAGTGGGGAGGAGCCAAGAAAGAGACAAACAGACTCTTCACTTAGCACAGAGCTGGAAGGGGGGCTGACCATGTGGATCATGACCTGATCTGAAATCAAGAGTCAGATGCTCAACTCACTAAGCTATCCAGGCACCCCCAGAATTGTCTTTTGATGGGCTCACACTTTAGGTATTATTTTAGAATAGGCTATAGTGTGTGTTTATGTTCATGTGTATATTGGTTGGAGGGGGTGGTCATGGAGCTATGATGGCAAAAGGAAGATCAGTTAGGGAAAATAATCACAGCAATCTAGAAGACAGAGAATGATGATTTATAACACAGGGGGATCCACAATATATAAAAGAACTTGAAGAAAGCAAGTAGAAATAAATAAATGAAGTCTTTGAAATTGGGCAAAAGACATTTGTTTGTATATCTCCCAGGAAAATACAGGGCTTTTTTTTAATGGTTGATGTAAATATCATTATGAAGATATAGATGAGAAATCTCACCACCATGAATTAAAAAATGAACTGAAACCACATTGCGTTCTCATTCTTTGCATCTCAGATTTTGAAATGTCCACTGTGGGCCAGAGTTTAAGGAAATGGTCATTCACACTACTTTTTTTTTAAGATTTTATTTATTTATTTGACACAGAGAGATCACAAGTAGGCAGAGAGGCAGGCAGAGAGATAGGGAGAAGCAGAGCTTCTCTGCTAAGCAGAGAGCCTGATGCGGGGCTCGACCCCAGGACCCTGAGATCATGACCTGGGCCGAAGGCAGAGGCTTAACCCACTGAGCCACCCAGGCGCCCCTCATTAACACTATTTAAAAGCATGTGGATTAATTATTGACTTTTGAGAGGTGATAGGTAGAGTGATATTTATAAAAACTTGGATAATTTTTCAATGTTTACCATCATCAACTGGACATTATCTTATAGCTTAGAACAATAAGAGAATATATTTGTCACAGTACTGCCTTTGCTATAAGAAATAGAAGCTAAAGCTTTCACTTTCAGTTCCTATAGTTCTATAGCATTTTAATTTTTAGGTAGCCCGATAATTTATTAATTTTTGGCAAACTTTCGTATTAAAGTTTAACATACATACAGAAAAGTGCAAAAGTCATTAGTGCATAGGTTGTCGAATTTCAAAAACTGACCAGCCCCGTGTAACCAGCACCCGGAGTATTAATAAAACATATGGGACCCCCAGAAGTTCTGCATTGTGCGCTGTTCTGCATCTCAACCAGTGTTACCACCATCCTGACTTCTGACACCATTGATTTAATTTGCCTGATTTTAAACTTGATGTAGTTGAGATTAAACAGTATATTCTCTTGGAAAGGTTGATGCAACTAGTGCATGACGCTGTGGTTTCTTCATTATCGTCGCTATATCATATCCCAAGTATTTGTCCTTTCCACAATTAATGGGAATTTGTGTATATTCCATTTTCATCTATAATGAAAAGTATTGGTATAGATGCCCTTGTATCTATTTCTGAACCTATGAATTTGGGGGGAACATACACCTTGGGGTGGAATGGCTAGATCAGAAGGTGTGCCTATATTTAGAAGATATACGGATAACTTATACATAGTGACAGATAGTTTTTCAATGTGTTGTAGTGACTTCCACTCCTGCCAGTAGTTTATGAGCATTCCAGTTGCTCTACATATTTGGCTATACTTACTGTTTTCTATTTCATTTCAGCCATTCTAGTGGACATTTAATGGTATTGCATTTTATTTGGCATTTCTCTGATGACTAATGATCCTGAGCATCTTTTCTGTGTTGATTAGTGATTTGAATATCATATTTCTTGAAAAGCTCATTGTCCCCATTTTTAAAAAAAAGATTTATTTTATTTATTTATTTCAGAGAGAGAGAGAGAGAGAAAGAGCATGAGCAGGGAAGAGAGGCAAAGGGAGAAGGAGAAGCAGACTCTGCCACTGAGCAGGGAGCCTGATGTGGGGCTTGATCCCAGGACCCTGAGATCATGACCTGAGGGGAAGACAGACACAACTGAATGACCCACCCAGGTGCCCCTCCCGCCTCAATTTTCTAATGGATTGTTTTCCTTTTTCTTGTTGATTTGTAGGATATATTCTGGATATTCATCTGTTACCAGAAATATGTGTTGTAAATATCTGCTCCTACAATGTTAGTTGCCTTTTCACTCTCCTATTCATGCCTTTTGTTAGACAAAAGTTCTTAATTTTGATACAGTATAATTAACCATCCATTCCCTTTCTATTATAGTTTACCTCACTGTTCAAGAATGTTTTGCCGATTCCATGGCCTTGTAACTGTATTGTTTTTATGATTAAATGTTTAAAGTTATATAAACATTTATATAAAGTTAAATATTTCCAGCTAAATCTTGGATTTTTAGATTTTCTTAAAATGCTAGGCCATGGATATATGGGTATTTTACTCTATTTTTCAAAAGATTCATTTATTTATCTGAGAGAGAGAGAGAGCACACAGAGGGAGAGGGAGAAGGAGAAACAAACTCCCCGTTGAGCAAGGAGCTTAATGTGTATCCTAATAGCCTAGATGAGTAGCTGTACAAAGTATGTGTTTCCTAAATATTTCTTGAATGAATGAATGAATATTGAGATAGAAGAACATTCTATTATTTCTTCAGAAACTTGAAACAAAAATACTGAACCTTAGATTTTTTCCTGTTTTTTTTTCTTTTAAATCACAAAGGTAAATTCTTAGGCAAGTGAGAAATGTATGCTTTTCATTCTTCTATTCATCTTAGTCAACATTGCTCCTTAATACAAACTTTAAAAGTAAAAAAAATTCTTTGGTACTGTTTGGCTCTAGGCCACATATCCTCTTATTCTTGGGACAGGATCAAAGCATATTCATGACGCATAGAGGAAGAAGGGTCACGTTCAATCACAGGCTGTATTTAAAGCTTCTGCTCTGTCAGTGTAGAATATATCTGTTTCCATTCTTTTTCCCAACAGAAGTCTCAAGGCTGAACCTAAAATCAATGGATGGGGATATATAAATATTTAATTTCTTACAGCAGAAGGGGGTGTGATTATGTTAAACAATTAGGTATTTTACCGGTCTGTCTCATGGTAAATTCAATAACATTCTCTTTGAAATATTTTATATATTCATCAAAAGTGTTGTATATGCCAATACATTTATTTGTGAATTTAGTTCATTTAAAAAATTGGTCATATGACGTAAAGCATTGGGCTCAAAAGATAGGACTTACCTATATCTATAGCAATATTATCAAGAACATGACATCTCAATGGATGTGTGCATTATTAATTTCTTCATAGAATATATGCAAAAAATTAATCTTTGTAATGTAAGCAGAAAAATGACAAGACTGAATTATTTGAAAAAGCTAAAGGAAAGTTGACCATACAACATCAAATCAAATTGTGCTTTATTATACTAAATCCTCCCTTTTCACAAGAAATTTTCCTTGTTCTGTATATAAGGTATTATATTATAGTTGGGCTAGAAGTGCATTTCTTTGTTATATAAGTATAAAATTTACAAATGTGTCTGAAAAACATATGTACTTCCTTATCTCATGGCATATAATATTAGTTGATTTATTCCCACATATAACTCAACTAAATATTCTTGTCATTCTTACTCTGATTCCATTTCATTCATCAAATTTCCCATCAGTTAAGAACAAGTAATTATATTTCTGGATTGAGCAATTATTAATTTTATTAATTTCTTCCCTCATTCAAATACTTATATTTGCAAGTATCCTGTCTATTTCCACACAGGTGCCTCTAGCACATGGATGCTGGTGGAATTTTGATCAGGATGGCATTGAAAGTATAGGATGATCTAGGCAGTATAGACATTTTAACAATATTTACTCTTCTGATCCATGAACATGGAATGTGCTTCGATCTTCTTGTGTCTTCTTCCATTTCTTTCATGAATGTTCTATAGTTCCTCAAGTACAGATCCTTTACCTCCTTGGTTATGTTTATTCCCAGGTATCTTATGGTTCTTGGTGCTGGAGTAAATGGAATCAATTCTCTAATTTCCATTTCTATATTTTCATTGCTAGTGTATAAGAAAGCAATTGATTTCTGTACATTGATTTTGTAGCCTGCCACATTACTAAGTTGCTGTATGAGTTCTAGTAGTTTGGGAGGGGAATCTTTTGGGTTTTCCATACAAAGTATCATGTCATCTGTGAAGAGAGAGAGTTTGACTTCTTCTTTGCCAATTTGAATACTTTTATTTCTTTTTGTTGTCTGTTGCTAGGTCTTCTAGTACTATGTGGAACAACAGTGGTGAGAGTAGGTATCCTTGTCATTTTCCTGATCTCAAAGGGAAGGCTGTAAGCTTTTCCCCACTGAGGATGATATTTGTTTATATTCATTTTTCCTAGACAGATTTATGAAGTTGAAGAGTGTTCCCTCCATCCCTATACTTTGAAGCATTTTAATCAAGAATGGATGCTGTATTTTGTCAAATGCTTTTTCTACATCAATTGAGAGGACCATTTGGTTCTTCTCTCTCCTCTTATTGATTTGTTCTATCACATTGATTGATTTGCAAATGTTGAACCACCCTTGCATCCCATGGATAAATCCCACCTGCTCATGGTGGATAGTCTTTTTAAAGTACTGTTGGATCTTATTAGCTAGGACCTTGTTGAGAATCTTGGCATCCATATTCCTCAGGGACATTTGTCTGAAATTCTCCTTTTTGATGGGGTCTTTGCCTGGTTTGGGGATCAGGGTAATACTGGCTTTGTAAAAAGAGTCTGGAGGTTTTCCTTCTGCTTCTATTTTTTGTAACAGCTTCAGGAGAATAGGTATTTTTTCTTCTTTGAATGTTTGGTAGAATTTTCCAGTTGTTTAATTTAAAAACAATAGTTTTAGTTATAATATCTGATACTATATATAAAAATTTAAAAAATGGTAATTTGAAGATAAGATGTCTGATGGAGAGAGATACTCTAGACCCAAAGGAGGGAAGCTTAAGAGAAGAAGAGTTGGTAGAAATACAGTTGTTCTCTAGTCAGAATGTAGACCACACTTTGGCCACAACTATGTTTTTTTGGCAGATACCTCCTTCTTTCCCCTGATTGGTCTACCCTAATAATTTATTTCTTTGCCTCCCATTTCTTTCTTTATCGGGTTTTTGTGATGAGTGCTCCATACCCACTACCTACACATCCATTCTCTCAATCCTTATAACCCAGTCATTTGGAGTCTGGACCATTCCATTCCATTGAAAAAGATTATGTCTAACCAGCTCTGTAATCTTTTCTTTAGGTCTAATTATTCTGGACTTACAGGAAGTGTTACATGGTTACCTAACTTTGCCTTCTTAAAGTTCTCTCTTACCTAGGCTTCCATTTTACAGTATTATTATCCTTGTTCTAATTTTGTTAATTTCCTTTTGCTTTTCTTTTCTTAAATGTTGGAAGAGGGTCATTTCCCCCAAAGCTCTTTTTCTTTTTCTATGTTCTGCTTCAAAGAGACATGGATTCTTGACAGGTAATTGCTAATTTATTTTCTGGCCCCATCTTCTCTTCTAAGATTTAGTTTCTTGTTTCCCAGTGTTGGATAGTTTTTGCATCATTAATAAATACACATTGTGCCCCAAACTGAACTTAAATCCTCAATCCCATATTTTCTAATTTTACCTGACCTTTTTATTTGTTAATAATGATGATTTCCCCTTAGTAATTGATGAAAAGAATTCACCATTTTGTCCCACATCATCACCTCATATCAACATGTCTTAATGAGTTTCTTCTGAAATATAGTCTATTCTTTCAATCCATCTCATTACTTGTCACTTCTTAATGAAAAATTTTATCAACTTATTCCCCCAAAACACAGTGATATCCTAACTGGTTGCTCTGTGGCTAAATCATCTGTATCTTTTATACATGCCCCCATTAGTTTGGTTACCATAATCCTGACTTTGACCATCCTATTCCCTTCTTCCACCCAAGGTTTAATGCCTTCCTTTAGTCTATAAGATAAATTCTAATCAGGAAGCTCAGCCTTTTCTGTCAATTTATTAGAGGAGATGAGCTAGTAGCAGGGGTTCATATGAGTTTGAATACCAAGGAGTGATTTGTTGGGACAAACAATCTTATTCTGTGGCTCAGAGAGAGGCTGGGATAGACCAGGTACAAGTTTGATAACAAGGACATAATATCCTAGCAGCCAGGAGGAAGATAATTGGAATGGGAGTCAATGCAATATCCAAATAGGTAGGACAAGTATGTTTAAAGGGGCCCAAAGCACAAAATCTAGAAGCCAAAGATGTAGAAGCTAAGAAGGCTGGGAAAAAAATTGAGTTGATTCTTTGGCAAGTCTGAAGTCCACATTCCAGACTTGCCTTTGCTGGTATTAAAATTTTCACTCTAAAGACACTTATCACACAACCTCCTTTCCATCTTTGTCTTCTATTCAGATTCTCGGGCTGGATAGTCTATGGCTAAGATGTGGTCTTGCCTGTCTTTCCAGATTCACCTCTTAACTCCCACTCAGACATCCAACATTCCTCAATACTTTAGCCTTTTGTAGTTTTCCCCAAGCCTTTCTACTCTTGGGAAACAAGCTCTAGCTTCATATTCTCAATGAAACCTTCCTCAATCCCTTTGAATCAAATTACATCTTATCTATGTCTCTGTATCACTTATCACACCTCATAATAAGTTTTTGTTTTGTCTTTTTCCTCAACTAGAACCTAACATCAGGCACTGGCTTGTCAGTTTTTCTTCTTTACCGTGTAACAGAGTACTCAACAAATGTTAATGTTCTACTGCTGCGTAGATTAAAAATGGCAATCTGGGGGCACCTGGGTGGCTTAATGGGTTAAGGCCTCTGCCTTTGGCTCGGGTCACGGTCCCAGGGTCTTGGGATCGAGCCCCGCATTGGGTTCTCTGCTCAGTGGGGAGCCTGCCTCCTCCTCTCTCTCTCTCTGCCTGCCTCTCTGCCTGCTTGTGATCTGTCTGTCAAATAAATAAATAAAAATCTTTAAAAAAAATGGCAATCTGATACTCACAAAATGACTACTACTTTTCCTGCCTCTACACCTATGCTAAAACTTCCCCCTTGTCACTGATACACCTCTCCCCTGCCTTCTCCTCCTCCAGGTTCTTAGAAGATTTAATAAATGCACCTAGATGCCATGTAATGAACCAGGGGTGGAAAGATGAGTCAGACATGATTCCTACAGTAGTTCGAGTCTGTTGAACTCAAATTAAAACCCCACCTATGTAGGACTTTGGTTACCAGGCTAGCTTGAAGGGAACTCTCTCTCCTTCAAACTTCCATAGTTCTGATTGACCGTATGACTACTTGAACCGGTATTCACTAATTATTTAATATTGTGATCATGAGGTGTTTTGGATTCTCAAATAAGTTCTTGACCTCTTATTTGATTCTCATCATACAATTTGTCTGTTAAGACACATTTTTTATTGCCAACTAATATGGGAATTCTTTGAGAACAAAGACTAGATCTCTTAAACGTCTTTGTCAGTTTCAATACATTAAGCAAAATGTGTTACACACAAGGAAGGGTGCTGCAAGTGAGTGGGATACCATGTGTTGAGACCATGTGGGGATAGTGGGAAGACATCTTAGTAGACCATCGCAAGCTTCCCCTGCTTCGTGAGCTGGGGAAATTCCTCTAAGACAAGAGCATTGTATGTCTAAGGCAGTAGGTGATCTGAAGGGTGAGGGAGACCCTGAAATTCTGAAAGCTGCAGACCATTTGGTTATAGGATCCTGTTTCAGAAAACTGGCTCTATGGGCCTCTTCATAGCAGGTCGTTCTAGTTTTTAGCTTCTAGACTGATTACTAGACCGATTCTTTAAATCTCCTAAGTATTTTAAACAAGCCCCACTGTCAAAAACCCATTTATTTTTATGGCTCTGATATTTTCACATTGATACTCTGAGTGTCCAATTTTGGGTTGACAACATGTCTTTTCATGTTGATGAGTTTTGCATAAATTGGAAGTGCATTATATATTGATTAGTGGGAGTACAGGCTTGAGTTTCCAAGAACAGGTTGGCATTCATAACAGGATATATTTAAAACCAAATGGCTAGGACTATCCCACTACATTGCTGTGTATAAATCCCTGACTGTACTCACTACATCATAAATAATAATGAAAGTAAATGTACATTTATCAGAAAGAATCAACAAAACCCCAGCACTGATTTGCTGATTGCACTTGTCTCACCAGGCATTAAGGCCAGCTTTCGAACAAGGGTGCCTGAAGGTTTGATTGTCTTTGCCGCATCGCCTGGCAATCAGGAAGAGTATTTTGCACTTCAGTTGAAGAATGGACGTCCTTGTTTTCTTTTTGATCCTCAGGTAAATGAGTATTCATAAGGCTTGATATATTTGAGAGCGTACTAGGTGCCAGGGACTGAGGAAAGCGCTTATATTTCACATTGAATCTTCACCAAAAACTTGGCGGTAAGTACTATTATTAGCCTCGCTTTACTGATGAAAACAATGGAACTTGCGAAGGTGCTGACGACTTGCCCACAGCTAAAATAGCAGAGCTCTCTTTTCCACCGCATAGTCTGACTGAGAATCTGCATGCTTAACAACCATATGCTATCTTATAATGAAGATGGAAACTTTTAAATACATTTGAATAGATCTATTTTTATTTTCCTTGAAAGCAAAACTATGTCTCTCCTTAATTCTTCCACATCCTCTCTCCCCACTTCTCTCTTTTTCTCTCTCTCTTTTCCTTCCTCCCTCTCTTTCTCTCTCCCTCCCTCCTTTGTTTACCAGCAAATATTTATGTGCCTATCAGGTACTGTAATGCTGGGTATCACAGACTATAATGGTTTTAAAGTTAAATTCAACCATGCCCCTGTGAAACAATCTAGGTAAAACTAATGTAAAATATTCATGAACAGTATGGAAGAAAAGTACAAGGAGCTGTGTATTATGGGAGCACAAAATCAAGGGTCTTTCTTGTCTGAGTGGTCAGTCTTCTCTGAAAATGTGATATTTAACCGAGATGCAAAACAATGAGGAAAAGTTAGAGCAAGAACACGTGTCTGTACGGAAGATGTATGTTTGAGAAGGGGCAGGACAGGGGAGATACTAATGAGATCAGGAAGGCACTGAGAATAAAATTTCTGGAAGAGCAAATAGCAAACATTAAGTGCCCAAATAGTCAAGAATGTGACTTATTCTACACATCAAGATGAATGTAATATGAATGTAATTTAGGACAAAGAGAAACGTGAGAGTTTGGACAGCTGGATGGAGACCAAGTCACCGAGTGCTTTGTAAGCAAATGTGACGTTTTGAATTTTTCCCAAAGGCAATGGAAAAATCACTGAATAGTTGTCTTCACTTGTGTTAAACAAGAATTGGTAAGAATTGGACAGTAGGTACTGTACTGAGCCAGGGAGTACTGGAGGAATGAGTAAGGTTTTGTAAAAGACGATTTACTTTCCATTTCTTCGGGGTTTCAACTTTAAACTGCTGATCTAGATCCTAAGTCATGCCTGCCAAGTCAATGTTTTACATTATGGTGTAAAGCTGGCATGACTTTTTCTCTTTGTATCTAAGTCACGGGCCAAAAGCTGTGGGTGAGGATCAGCACCTAATATGCCCTGGACACCCACACACCTTAAAGAAGGGAGGCGGGGCCTGCTGGACTCAGTGTATCTGAGCATCGTGCCCGGCTCCTTGCAGAGGATCACAAGATTCTGGCTGGGTTCTCCCTGTGTCAGGAAGCTGGAAGACCCATGAGTTGGCAACTAGAATGACCAAGGAAGAAAGGTTTACACCTGGTGTTTTGACACAGGGACCTGATAACTGCCAGGCCAGTACTTGGTAGGCACTCAAGCATAGACTCCTGGGTGTCCGGTAGAATTGCAGTTTCTTAAGGGGTACCTATACATGGGCAGTGAGTAAGCAAAGAAGGAGTAGCTTCGCATATAAGCAAATCCAACAGCCAGAGAGAATGAAAAAAGCAGCTGTCTCAGAAGGCCAGGCAGATGGCAATGGGGGAAAAAACCCAACAACCAGCACACTCAAGTTAATGGAGTAACAGAACTGAAAATATTATTTATCATTTCAAAACTCTAAGTAAATGAATTAGGAGAGAGACACTAGTGAGCCTGAGATTAGCAGGGCAAAATACGTAAGAAAAATATAAAAAATATTTTCAGATCTTCAAATAAGAATTTCAGAAGGACAATAAAAAAAAACACTTGAACAATAAAAAGGATTAAAAGGATGAGAAAAACGTAATGGAATATAAGGTAGGACAGCATATCCTTTTAAGGAAGAATTGATTATAAATTTATTGAAAGGACTCATGAAGTTCTAATCAAGGTGAAACAAAACCATTGCTTCTGTAGGACCTCTATATGCCAGGCATGATTCTAAGTGTTGACTGTATCTGTAAACACACATACACACACACACGTTTAAATACTACAACAATTCTATGAGGTAGATGCTCTTATTATTCCCACTTTACAAGTTAAAAAAACAAAACAACAACAACAACAACAAAAAAAAAACCAGAGCCATGCTTAAATTAATTTCCCCAAAGTCATCCAGCTAATTAGTGAAGAAGTCAGGATTGAAACCCAGGCATTCCACCTCCGAAGACCATGATTTTAACTCTGATACTCTGCTGCTTGTCAACATGAAAGAATAATGCTTATTAATACACAGAGACATATAAAATACCATCCATGCACCATATTGGAAGGAAATATTTCAGTAAGCCATCTAATCAGAAGGAAAAAAAAAAAGTCTGAAATATGAAGAGGAAAAGCAGTGGTAAATATTAAAGCTGGCAATATTAAGTTCAGCTTAAATATTTAATGGCAGTGTGACTAGAAATGTGTTTTATTCTGCCAAAGAATATTTGAAATAGAGGAGACATATGACAAAGGCAAAACAGACAAACAAACTAACCCCTAATAATTGTTTGGTGCTGAAATTACCAAAAGTTGAAGGAAAAGATAAGTGATTTGAAAGTTTTCTAAAGGTATCAACTTAGTGGAGAAGGCGAAAGGGGAATGGATCGCATTGGTGTCTTATTTTCATAAAATAAACAGGCAAAAATGTTTTGTTTTAAATGCTGTGAAATAGACATTAATTATTGATAGAATGAAAATGTTCCAAGAACATCCAAATTAACAAGGTGAAAAGAGAGACTAAATGGTCAAAATCAACAAAAATCATGAAAAGGAAGGAAATAGTACAGTGAAATAGAAGAAGGTCAGTGAAAATGAAATTCTGCTCTGCTTTCCTTCCCCCAACTCATTTATATCTGGGAATAATTGAGAAGAAGCCACGTGGAGAAAAACCTTAATTGTATAACCCTTTATTCATAGAGCTTTTAAAGTATACAACGTGGGTTCACATTAATTGTCTTACTTTTATTCTTGAAGTAGCCACTTGAGGTAGTATTGTTTTCATCCCTGCTTTAGATGAAGTGGCCTAACTAGAGTCACACAGTAATTTAGTGATGGAACTGGCACTGGATGTAGTTTATTTCATTTAATGCCGTTTTGTTAAACACCTATTATGCTCCATGAGCTGTGCTATGCAGTTACACACTAGGAACACAGTAATAAGAAATGAACATGTCATCCACTCTTGCGATCCACTCATCTGGTCTTCCCGGTCCCACAGTTGGAGTACAGAGTCTCTGCTTGACTTGGACAGGTCAGGGAACGACCAAGACCCAGAGAAGTATCCTGTGGTGAGGTGACTTCACATTAACTCGAATTTACAATTGGTCTTTCCCATTGCAAATGTCCATTCCAATGTCTGTGTGATTCTAGATGACTAAGCACATCCCAGAGCTCCATTTGCAAACGTATGCTGGCTTGTTGTTCATCATCTATTTTGGGTACAGTAAACACACAAACACACACAAACATGGGTCAAAGTTTTTACAGAATTAATACCAAAATGATTTCCCCGGATCTGAAGCATGACTGTATCTCTTTGAAGAATGTTGTATCCTCAAATTCTGCAGAACGAGGTTACTCCACTCAGCCATAGAATTGTCATGAAGATCCTGAGAATGGCTGCCAGAAAACTCTGACTCATCTATTTCATCTCCTTTTCAATGATCAGGTCAGTGGGAGACATGATAGCAGAGTTCAGGGAGGCATACACAGGGCATTGCCAGTCATTTCTGCCCCTTTCCCTTCTCCCTCAAATACTTACAGAGCGCACTCATCACTGTCATTAGCTTTTCCAGCCACTCTGTCCCTACTCTCTATACCTCAATCCTAACCTGTATAAAAAGCTGGTAGGTGCCAGCCCAGTATGAAATGAATTGTTTATAGCCAAAAGTTGGAGGAGCAGGGGCATGGGAAGGGTTTAATTAATGATGTCTGGCAAGTGAATTTTTATTTGGAGTAAAAGTATCTCTGCACAAGGCAAAAGTTACCTGCATTTTTAAGAAAGTGATGATTATTTAATTGAAAAGAATATAAGGTATTAGTTGAGCAGGATTAGCTTAGGAGGTACTTGAGAACACGTGATCAGGTATATTATACTAAGTGGTCTTAGGACATGATGCTGAATCTCTGTATGAAACAGTGAGCTCAAGCTAGCAGAGACTGTGTCCTTGCCACCCCTAAGGAATTTATACTCCGATGGAGGCAAACTGAACATATCATATCTGCTCACTTTTTAATGAAGCCTCTACATATTTTCAGACAAAAAAAATGTTGAAACTGGAATAGAGAAAATTTTGAATATTCTTCCATTGTTTTTTCTCCTTTTAGGTAGGGACAGGAATGCAGCTGCTTGTAAAAAGTTAGAAGTATCTCACATTTAAAGAACTTAGAACTTCTATATGCTTCCCAATGATGTTCATATTACATTTTGAATACTTTACGTACTACTGTAAGCCAGTTTTCTTTCCTCTATCTTTGAATGAGATAAGATTATCTAATGAACGCCTTGTTGGACAAGTTGTTACTTACTTCATGTGTCTTTCTTATCAGGCTGTATAATTCAGTGAGGGCCAAGTCTGACTCTTTTGTCCTGAAACAGATCCTTGAGGCTAAGTCCTTAGAATATAATAGATGCTTGGGGCGCCTGGGTGGCTCAGTGGTTTGGGCTGCTGCCTTCGGCTCGGGAAGCCTGCTTCCCTCTCTCTCTCTCTGCCTGCCTCTCTGCCTACTTGTAATCTCTGTCTGTCAAATGAATAGATGGAATCTTTTAAAAAAAAAAAGAATATAATAGATGCTCAGTAAATATATGTCTCTTGATGGATAGACTCACTGACCGGTTCAATAACTATTGGTAAAATATATTTATAATGAAGAAATTTATCCATTTTCTACATAAAATTTCCAACTCTTTAATGATTATTTAACAATTCAGTTCTTATTTGTTTTAATCTCTCAGCTTGTTAGAAACTTTAACTTCTACTGATGATTATTTTTAAATTATTGTCCCAAATCCATTCAAAAGAGTTAAATTTGAATTGTGAAAAGAGCATTTTATAGGAATTTAAAGTCACCACTGTCTGGCACATCACTTCAAAATAGCTTACAGTAATTGTGTATTTTTCTTAAAATATGTTAACAAACTTAAGTAATGAATTCTTTACATAGCAACCTGTTCCTACATAGAGGCTATAGGTGTAAAGAACTTATTTGCTTTTCTTTTCAGTGATCGAATGCATTCTGGGAATAAATATTTGGGGAAGGGGGAAAGATTCTTCATGATATTTAAAACTGGATATATGAACTGAACACTTGGAATTATTATTAAGAGTCACAGTAAAGAAAAGTTCCTCCAATTCTTAATTGCTGTATTTTTTTTGGTTAAGTCTCTAACAATTAGCTGTCATCTCCCATGCTTTATATGATTAACTCCAATTTGGATATACTTGGTCAGATGACATTTTGTTGACCAATCATAACTTGTGGTTATCATTTAAATGTTTTATGTTCAGAGGCATTAAGAAGAAACTCACATAACATTCCGATTTCACTCAGGAGGGACCTGCAAAAGTGAAAGCTTTCCAACAATTCTGAATGGCATTTATTTAACATGTCCGATATTTTCCAAATGGAAAGGACAAACTGCATGGTATGACACTAGAATTGATCGCAGAATTATTCTCTTACCATTGGTTGGGGAACATAATTTTCAAATGATCATCAGAGAATAATATGTTATGTTCTTCCAAGTATAAAGCAAACTTGGCATCCTGAGGCTGTCTGTTACGTACTCGTATTTGTCTCCAATAAATGTGATTTCTGATGTAGAGAACTATTAATGCTTCAAATTGTTGCCAAACATAATATGAAGAACCACTTACTCAGACACCTGATCTTTAGAAGGCAGCATCGTTTGTAACAATTTTAACGCTAACTAAGTACACTTTGATGAGACAGCATTTAATAAAATGCTCATTAATTTCATCATTAGCAAGGGTATGCTAAGAAGTAAGCCAGTTTCTTATGTCACGCCCAATTAGCATCCCATGCTAGTAATCCCATTAGTATTGTTGAATTCACTAATGGAAAAACTAATGGGCATGCTACCAGGGCACATTAATTGGGCACGACACCAGTTCTGGTTTTAATTATTAAACTACGATAATGAAATGTGTGTTTGTAAAATATTAAAATGTTGAAATAGGATTGAAGAAAATAAAAGAGTAGGTAGAGGAAAGAGTTATAAAGAAAGTCAACTTACAAAAATTCAAGGATTAGAAAATGGATTTGCCAAATGGTTATCCTTCTAGCTGATCGAGTTGTCTATAAAAGTTGGGATATTGTCCACATGAGGAGCCACCCACCCATCCTCATGGGAAATTAAAAGCTGTTTTTTGGTAATATGAATTTCTGTATGTCATACATGTTGTCATGCTCGGTATGAGGCCTGACAGGAGCCAATTAAATGTGTAGAATGGACATGTTACATCGCTGAGGCTATGTTAGGGAAAGATAAACAGAATTTTTTTACTTAAGATGATATGATTCACATTGCCTTTTTTGTGATATAAATCTTCAGTTATATCAGGTAATTATCACTTTTCTGTTTTTGAAAAATGGTATTCCACAATTATGGGAATTTGGTGAAATATTCCAACTAATTAAAAAATTTGTAATATTTTACCCAGTCTTACTTTGTTTTTTGAAAATTTTTGTTGTATTGAAGTTTATTGGTAAGAAAATCAGTTTTATTAAGAAAGAAATGTATTTTCACATAGAAGGTTTGGAATACTTTTCTGGTGTTTTTTTCTTTAACAGTAGTAGTAGTAGTAACTGATGATGATGATGAAGTTGAAATATTTTCTACTTTTATTTGTCCACTAATACTAAAAAAGGTAACATTGTGCTGAACCTGATATGCTGAAAACATTTTTACTTGACTAGAAAGACTCAGATGGAAGGTTTCTCTTCTAACTTCTCTTTCTCTGCTTCCTTATCCTCACCTCTTTTCTGCTCATTTCTGTTCTTGAGGTCTGCCATTTCCTACTCTTACCTGCTTAGGAATTCATTTTTAACTATGATGTGATGGCCTCAGAGACAAGTATAAATGCTAGATTTTAGACTAAAGAGCACGGAGTACAAAGTTTAACTGCAATAATAATGCTCAATAATAACGCTAATTTTTAATTTGACTCTCATTCTTTCTAGTGATTAGCAGTGTAGTGAAGATAAGAGAAACTAAGTTCCTCGACATTTCCCCATCTTTAGAACAATCTAGATTCAAAATAGTATGTTATTAGTTTTAAATTCTTATTTCATATTTCTGCCAAAATCTTAAGAGCTAAAATTTTAGAATAGAAAATTCTTTACCTTTCTGATGACTAGAAGTGCTCAAAATGCAAGCGCGCTTTTAAGAGATTTTTTATTCCAAAGAGAAGGTCTTTTCAGGCTTGAGTACTATGGTGTTTGTGGAAGGATGTCAGACACACGCTAGAATGATGTTAGGCATCAACTTTAATGTTGAGTTTGGTTTGAAAAGCATTCATGCTTCTATCATGATCATGTCAAAATTTATAATTAATTTCTAGCAAATATAGAATTATATGCATATGACTTTACAAACATGTATAGTTATTCATTCATTCGTTCGTTCATTCCCTCAAGGGGTCTTCAGTGGAAGTTACTACAACTAATGATGGTGGAAAACAATACAGTGACGACAAATGGCATGAGATAATAGCTATTAGGCATCAGGCTTTTGGCCAAATCACACTCGATGGGCAGTATACAGGTAAGAACAAGATACATATATAAATTGTTCTATAGATATGCTAATGTGGCTATACTTTTCTGTTGACTATATTTCTACATCTTTCATTTCATCTTTATCTCCTCTCAATTCCATCTGCATTTCTGTTGGATTTGCCTTTGGGTTGCTCCTAAAATGATGAAGTCTGGCAACCATTTTCTCATTATGCACAGTTTCAGTAAAGCAAGAGAAACAGCAGAGTCATCAGCAGCAATTTTGTCTTCTACAATTTGCAAGGGCTTTTCCTGATGTTCTCTCATGTTATTTTTGATCCACAAAAGACAAATAAAATAAAGCAGTGATTATATGCATTTTAGAAATGATAAAACGGAGTCTCAGGAAAAGCAAATAACCTTTCCCAATTTGCACAGTTGATCGTGTTCTTGGGATGCTGATCCTGTCTTTGTAATTTGAAGTTCAGTATTCTTTCCATCCTACCCTCTCTACTGTCCTTATATAATTATAAAACATTTACAGTACCTGCATAATGATTCAAGCTTTTGTTAATATGCTCAGGAAATAAAGAATTATAATGCACACCTACCGAATGACACTGTTGCTCTAGAATCTCTGGATACAAAGAGCAAAGGTTATGTTTCAGGTGGGAGAGGGGCAGGAGGGAGAATAAATAAATGTTGAACGAGAGTAAGTAGTGGTATATTTTGAAAATAATAAAGCAGGAGAAAAGAGAAATTGTGTTATATGTGTGTATATTGGGGAGGGAATATTTTGATCTCATAAGGGACTATTAGAAAAGCCCTCTTTGATAAGGTGACATTTGAACAGAGACCTAAGGAAAGTAAGCGGGTAAGCCAGGAGAGTAACCAAGAGGACAATGTTTCAAGCCAAGGGAATAGTTGGTGTCAGGGCCCTGAGGTGGGAACATGTTTAAGGCATGTCCAGGACCAACAAGGAGGTCAGTGTGGGTGGAGAGCCTAGTGATAGGGTCAGAATGGGTGGAGAGCCTAGTAATAGGCTGAAATCAGAGAGGCTTTTAGGACTGTATTACATAGGATCTTATGGGCTTTTGCTTAGAAAAAAGGAATATCTTTGAAAATGAATTTTAAGAGGAACAGGGTGGAAATGTGGATTGCAGTCAATAAACTTCTGTAATAATTATAAAATAATTCAGGCAAGAAAACATGATTCCTTGAGCCAGGGAAGTAAAGTTGTGGTTATAATGAGAAATCTGGGTATACTGTAAATATTAATTTTAATTTAACATTTGATTCAAGTAGAACAGGGGTTGGCAAACTACCTATGGACCATATCCATCTCATCACCGTTTTTATAAAGTTTTACTGGAGCACAATTGTATCCATTTGTTATGAATTGTCTGTTCCGTTTGAAGCTGCATTGTTTACAAAGCCTGAAATATATACTACCTGGCCCTTTACAGAAGGCGTTTGTTAATTCCTAATATAGACCAGGACTGCTAAATTTAGGGCCTGGGCAACTGGAAGACTGTGGTTGCCAGAGCTAAGGTTGACAAGACCATGGGAGAAGCTGATATGGAGAGAGATGTTCAGTATGAAGGCATTCAACCTTAGTATCTGTGAGGCATCCATGTGGAAATATCAGGTAGGGTTCTGGATTCAACTCTTAGTTCAGGGAAGATTTCCAGACTAAAGATAAACAATGGGAAATGTCAGCTAAGGATGGTATTTAACACCAAGGGACCAGAGGTAAGTAGAGCTAATTAGAGTGGTTTGGGTTCTGAGGGGGGAAACCAAAAAAAAAAAAAAAAAAGAAAGAAAGAAAGAAAGAAAGAAAGAAAGAAAGAAAAAGAAAAAGAAAAGCCCCTACTCCCAAGAAAAGATGGAGTTGGATAGAAGTCTTAATGGAAGACATGCATTGTTATACAACATAGCCAGGGACCCAGGCCTCTTCTGGTCTTTCGCCTGGTCGTTTGCATAGGTGCTCAGCCCTCTATGTCATCCTTCCAGAGGACTTAGGGCATCCGTGTATGTGGAGAAAGAGATCTGAGGGGGGAGACAGCCTGGTCTTTCCAACATCAAGATGTCGGGATGTGAGGAAAAACCAATGAAGAAACATAAAAAAGAAAAGAACCAAGAAAGAGTGGTGTCCAGGGCTCAGTAAAGGGTTTAAGCATTTATTAAATTAGTAGAACCCAGACTATCCTGGTGCATCTGCAATTCTCATCTCCTTTTCCATAGGTTCTTTGACAGCCCTGAATGGGAGCACGATTATTGGAGGGAACACGGGAGTATTTGTGGGAGGCCTCCCCCGGGGTTATACCATTCTCAGGAAGGATCCTGGTAAGTTTGCTGATGATATAGGATTTAAATGTTGTCACCAAGATTTACAACATGATCAAGTATGAGTATATTATTTTAAAGTATGAATATTAGTATTATATTCTATCTCATGCTGTATTTCCTTTATCCGTATGTCAAAAAAGGTGTCTTCTTTTCTAAAGGGACTGTGTATTATTTGCATTATTTTGCTGAAATGAATGCTACTAATTTCAGTCAAAGGTATCTTATTCTAGGATTATGTATTAATTTTTCAAAGATTTTAAAATGAAGAAACACAAAAATGTTAAACTGTGGACTTGATTTATCCTCTCAATAGGATGAAGAACATTCACTGAGTATTGTGCATGTGATCAGTGCTAAACTAGTCCCTAGATGTCCATAGATGAAAAAAATGTGGTCTTTGCCAGAATAGAGGGCATATTATAGAGGGTATATAATGCTGAGCAAATGCTGTAAGTACTATAATTGAGACAGAGACAAAATAATTCCTATATTTTTAGGAATGAGAGAACAAAAACTGATTCAAAATGAAGTCAATAAAAACTAACCTGGATGAAATTAACCTGAGGCAGAAGGAAAAAATCACCTTTCCAAATGCATTGCTAAGGTTTTAGGGTTGTTTTCCCATGTTCTCATTGAAGGGCATAGGGTGTCTTCCAAGTCTCTCCCAGGAAGTAAAATGTAACTACATAAATATTACAAATGAGCTAGAGCCTAGGTAAGTATACATTGTGCATGTGTGGTGGTCTTCAGGGAATCATGATGAAGATCAAAAGGAATAAAATGTTTTCAGTGAAATTTGGAGAGGGATATATTTAAATACCCAAGACAGAATTATAGGTTCCTCCTTAGAAACATTTCTAGAGAGGGTTTTTACTGGACTAGTTTAGATTGGTAAAGAAGTCCCTTGAAAACACACCCTCTCTCTCCCTCTCTCTCTCACATACACACACACACACATACACACACACACACGAGAGAGAGAGAGAGAGAGAATGAGAGAGAGAGAGAGAGATCGAGCTCTCTCCAGCCTTTGTCCTTGTTCCTTACCCATCAAGGACACTTCCTGGCCATGGTATATCCATGCACCGGAAGGAGGGAGAATGCCCTGATAGCAGGACCCTTCTTGGAGAGGACATATATTCATAATCAATAAATAATCTGACATTGTGCATATAAAATGACTTTGTAGAACTTTGACTGCTGGTGAATACCTTCCCTAGAATCAAGTCATACACTCCAAAGCTGAGAACTAAGCTTTGCATTGATCAACAGGAACAATGCTGTGTGAAATGTTTCTCTTTCTCTAATTCTCTCATTTGCTCACTTTCTTTCTTTTCCAACCCACTGTTATCACCTGTGTGCTGTGTTCATAAATCCCACATCCGCCTGACCCAGGGTGTCCTAAGATTCAGGTCAACATTACATCAATTCCTAAATATGAAAACAAATCATGGACTTTACTTGTATAACAGACTGGTTCATCATGATGAAGAAACCAAACTACAAACTATAGATTTAATAGAAACACTTCCTTCAAATCTTTTAAAACTTGTTATAACACTTTTATTTTTAAGACTAGTGGCAGATGAAATCTCGTTAGTTCAGAAGGCAATATTCTGGCTACTACTATAAAACCAAAGTTTTTGCATAAACATCTGTTTCTGCAGATATGATGGGTCGGAACTGGGGCTAAATGTTCTAATTGTTACCACTTAGCATAGGTAATGGCATGGTCTTTACGTGAATCATTAGGAGGTTTGCAGTAAATAGGTAGAGCGATTTCTTATTTCTTTTATTTTAATAGCATGTAAAGTTAATTGCTTGAAAAAAAAATGTTCAAAGTACATCAACCAGCTCTTGATATCTACCAACTCTTATAGACATAATCCAAAAGGGTTTTGTGGGCTGTGTCAAGGATGTGTATTTTATGAAGAAGTATAACCCCTTTGCTGTTTGGGAGCCTCTGGTTTGGCAAAATGCTGAAGAAAAGGTCAACGTGTATGATACCTGGGAGGGATGCCCCACTGCATTACAGGACGGAGCCCAGTTTCTAGGAACAGGTAAGGTTCTACAGACATCAGTAGTTGCTTAACTACAGTAGTTGTATGTTATATTCTTTGCCCAGTTTAATCTCCCCTATCCAATTACTTCAACCTCATATGAACTTAGTATCACAGAAATACCTAGTTATGCCATGATATACATAAATATATTCTCAAAGTCTGAATATGTAAAATGAGTTGTAAGACTCATATATTCATGTGTCAGATCTCTGTTAGCCCACGGCAATTCTTGGTTGACATATGGTAGTGTCAAAAATATCTTTTGGTAAGTCAATTGTTTTACTTAGATTGCAGTTTTACTTAGAAAGATGTTTCAAAAGATTTTATTTACCAGAGAGATGTTTCAAAAGGATTTTATTTATTTATCCCATTATATAGATGGACAGTATTCTAAAGAGTAAAATTCAGCTATGTAATGGGGTGAGTAGACCATGAAGGGAGAGCTGGAGATGTCACCACCACTACCGCCATTGCTCCTAGGCTTGCTGTAAAGGCGAGGGGCCATGTCCCTGGCAGACCTCCACAGCCACAGTCTCTGCCTGGCGGGCACCCTGGTTGAGGGGGCAGAAGGGAGTATGGTGACTTGGCAGGAAGTACTACTTCACCTAATGCAAGCCCATCGCTGCCTCCTACATTTATAGCTAAACTGGCTCTTTATTAAGTTGTTTAAACCACCTTCCGAACAGAAAGCTAAAGAATATCCTAGTCTATGCACTTTCCCTTTGCTCTCTTCTCAACACTGTCATTACTCTGAATTTCTCTTAGTTAATGCAATTTCTTATTGTGAATACTGATAGAAAACAGTGACAGTCTTAATCATATCCATGATTTAGAGATTATATTGCTTCCTCTTAAAATGTATATCAAGTTCACTCTGCCACTTCTGTGCAATTACAAGGGGGATTTCTTGCCATCGATTTGCATCTTCTTCTGCAAAGATCTGCTCGATGACAGTGTGCGTCCTAGTCTTTGTACCACCTTTACGATGCGGGCGGTAGTGCTTTGCACGTGCTGATGTGTTCATATTCTTTTCTTTAAAGGATTCCTGGAACTTCATCCGTATGTGTTTCATGGTGGAATGGATTTTGAGATTTCCTTTAAGTTCAGAACTGACCAATTGAATGGATTGCTTCTTTTCATGTACAACAAAGATGGGCCTGATTTTCTTGCTGTATGTTAATTTATTTAGTTAAATTTACTTTAAAATATCAGCTATAACTTTAAAATAAATAAGCCATGTGTGTATAATATGCTAAATTGGGATTTCTTTTGAAATTCACTTTTGTTTTCATTTTCTTCCCTAAGTCATCTTTAGTTTCAGAGTCCTGTGAAACATTTTGTGCTTTAGGATCGTGATGTTTTAAAATGACAATTATCCCTGTGAAAATTGAATTTTAGCAAAACAGAGTAGTTACAAGGAATTAAGAAAATTCCATTAGGGATGCCTAGGTGGCTCAGTGGGTTAAGCTTCTGCCTTCGGCTCAGGTCATGACCTCAGGGTCCTAGGCTGGAGCCCTGCATCGGGTTCTCTGCTCAGCGGGGACTGCTTCCCCCTCTTTCTCTGCCTGCCTCTCTGCCTACTTGTGATCTCTCTCTGTCAAATAAATGAATAAAATTTTTTTAAAAAGAAAATTCCATTTAGTTTTCCAATATTCAAAAAATGTTATTTCCTTCATTATTTTTTGACATAATATAAAATCTTAAATCTCCAAATATAGCCTTATAACTTTTCAGCTCTCATTCTCTTACCGAATTCATTAAGACATTGAGATCATTGGCTATCAGACCACTTTCTGTTCAACTGACTCGCTCCCTACCTCAGACACCATAATGCAGCTT
The DNA here is from genome assembly GCF_011764305.1 of Mustela putorius furo. NCBI lineage: Eukaryota > Metazoa > Chordata > Mammalia > Carnivora > Mustelidae > Mustela > Mustela putorius. The sequence goes on along the minus strand of NW_025421402.1, from coordinate 15,379,941 downwards.
TTCTTGTTTTATTTGTTAATTTAATTTAATTTTTTCAGTGTTCCAAGATTCATGCACCACACCTAGTGCTCCATGCAATTCGTGCCCTCCTTAATACCCACCACCAGGCTCGCCCATCCCCCCACCTGTCTACCCTCCAGTTTTTCAACCATTTTTCTGTCAACTCCCTCAACTTGTATCTTCAGTTCCACAACTCTGGGTCAATCAGTCTAGCTCCCTAGCTTTTCCGTTTCAACAGCTGTTTACTGACCACCATAGAAGAACCGATACAAGTATGACGACTATTGACACGTGGAGTTTTGAGGTTTCTGATTGCTTCATTCAACAGTCCTTCTTGTTTATAGGATTCATGCATCAATTAGATGTGGAACATGAAAGAAAAAAAATGTCAGCTCCGGAAAACACCACAACCTGAAGGTCTTCAGATAGTTTTATTCTTAGAATGGAAAGGAACATAATCTCCTCATCTTCCAAACTCTCGACCTACAGCTTTTTTTATGAGCCAAGTCTGGTTTCACTCTCTCCTGACTCAGGAGAATAAATACCTAATTACCATGCTTCCAACCAAAGTTAATATTCTCTATTTTTACTCTAGATTCTACCCTTCTCCTGCAAGAGCTTGTGCTGCAAAATTTCCCCTTTTTGTTACTTCCAATGTTCCTTCTCTATTGGCTCTTCTCCCTCAATATATAAAATGGTTGAGCCTCATTTATTTTAATTTTTTTTTTCCTTTTGACTTTGAAAATTCCTCCTTTGTACTTCCCTTCCTTTCATAGTTTCTGGTTATTTCCACTTTTTTTTTTTTATATCACACTTCAATCCTCATTACATTATGTACATTATGTACATTATGATTCCTACTCAGCACATTCCACTGCAGAACTTTCTAATGTTGCCAGTGACCCCTGCATTTTCTAGCTAATAGATAATTTTCTGCCCTTATCTTTCTTGATCTTCCTCTATCGTTTGCTTTTTTTCTTAAAATATTCTTTCCTACTGACTTTCCAAGGTACTAGTTGCTCTTGATTTTCTTTAAATCCTTATGGTTTCTACAAGAAGATCATTGTCAACTTGAAGAATTACGTCTACTCTACCTTCTCTTAAAACATCGGTCTGGCTGAGGACTGTAGACTCTCTCTCCTTCTCTTTTCACTGCTTTTACACTAACTAGATAATCTCATTTATCTTCTCATGTACATTTTTTATTTTACTCGACTATATTTATGTTCAAATGCCTCAAAAAAGTTTCTTCTAGATGTTTTATAGACATCTCAAACTCCGTATATTTAAAATCGACCTCATTCCTCTCTAACGATGATAATATCAAGTCTTTCTTTCCTAGTGCTTTCCCTGTTGTGACAGTGGTAAAACACACCCAAGCAAGAAGAACATGGGTGTCCTTGATTTCCTTTTTATTCATCTAACACATTCAGCTATTTGCCAGGTCCTGCTGAGGCTTTACAAGCTGAGTTGCTTTCAAAAATATCTCTTTGACTGAATTTTAACTGTCGTTACATTGTTACCTGTATTTTAGTGGTTCTCATAATTTTTTTCACAAATGTAGTGAGTCCCTAATAGGTTTCTCCAGTTCCAGGGCAGCTTTTGTTTCAGGATGAATTTCCTAGGACTGGTAGGGTAAACTTTCAGCATAAGATAATAGTGGAAAGAATATAGCCTTTGAGGTCAGACAGACAAGAGAAAGACGTACATTTTCCATAGCACTCAAAACCCTCCAAAGCCTTGCTTCTACATACCTGGGGGACTCTTTCTAACTCCCCCCCACCATATGTATCCCATCTTACCTAATTTAGTTTTTTTTTTTTCCTAAAACTAATTAGCTTGTGCATGTCCCGATGACGCTGCGTGTGTTCATCTTCCTGTACTGAAGAATTCTCCATAAACCTTACATACTTTCAAAAGTCTTAATTTCAACCTTCCCAGCCCCCAGTGAACATAATATATATCCTTTCTTTGCTTCTTCTCTTGGTTATGATATTCTTTTTTTTTTTTTTTTTAAGATTTTATTTATTTATTTGACAGACAGATCACAAGTAGGCAGAGAAGCAGGCAGAGAGAGAGGAAGGAAAGCAGGCTCCCCGCTGAGCAGAGAGCCCGATGCCGGGCTCGATCCCAGGACCCTGAGATCATGACCTGAGCTGAAGGCAGAGGCTTTAACCCACTAAGCCAACCAGGCGCCCCAGTTATGGTATTCTTGTACCTGGTTCTTCTCTCTTGGTTATAGTATTATCCCAGTTGTTTGCCTCTGTTGTTGAATAGTGTGATTCTTGGGAGCAGTGTTTATCTTATAGCAGGAGATTCATGGAACATGGTGGGGGGCTCACTCAGTATTTATTGAATGAATAGATATATGACTGCTTATCCAGTGTACTTCACAAAAAATGATATTTATGTAGAAAAAAGTAATAATTTTTATCTACAATTACTTAATTTCATTTGACATGATTGATCTCAAATTTTTAATTATCCTATTTTTGCCAGCTTGAGTTCTAACAAAATAAAAACATAGTAGATAAGATAATTGTCATGTAACATTTTGAAGGGAAACATATGGAGGCATTTCCTTTACCATGAAAATCTGGGTAAAATCTATTCATATTAGAAAATGACACGTTAATCTAAAAGAATACACATAGAAGCAATTATGTTAGTTAGAGATTTAGAATAATAAAACTGAAATATTGAATCAAAATCCATCTTACAAATTTGAAATTGAGTTCACCAACCAGTTAAAATAAACTTAATCAGGCTTGACATTTCATTTTCTTATTGTCTTGTCATATTTTACCCCAAATTAAATTGATATATGAAGTAGTATTTTCTCATTTTCTAAAAACTCAAGTAAAAATAGAGTCATAGGGGCACTTGGGTGGCTCAGTGAGTTAAAGTCTCTGCCTTCAGCTCAGGTCATGATCCCAGGGTCTTGGGATAGAGCTCCGCATCGGGCTCTCTGCTCGGCGGGGAGCCTGCTTCCTTCCTCTCTCTCTCTCCGCCTGCCTCTCTGCCTACTTTTGATCTTTGTCTGTCAAATAAATAAATAAAATCTTTAAAAAAAATAGAGTCATAGTTCAAACTATTCTCTTCAGTCATTCAGTCACTTATGCCAGCATTTATATTTTTACCTGTTTAGCACGCACAAAAATATATAAATAAAAGTTTTTGCCTACATTATATTGTATCACACTGTATAATCATTACTGGGTATGAATTTGTGTGACTCAATACAACATTCTTCATGTCAATTATAAGCTTGCAAAGTACTCCATTATACGTTACTCCAGTCCTGCTTAGAATAAAGTGGAACATTTTTATAGAGTGCTTTCAGGGAAATTTGTTGCTTTTCTTCAAGAAATTGACCTTCTGCTCTCTCCCAAACTGCCATTCTGCAGTCTTTTTATATACCTATTTTCTTTTTTAATGTGAAATCCAGATGGAATTGAAGAGTGGAATATTGAGCTTCCGGTTAAATACCAGTCTTTCCTTCACACGAGTGGATCTATGGCTCGGGCTGTCCTATTGTGATGGAAAGTGGAATAAAGCGATTATTAAAAAGAAAGGTTCCATCATATCAGCAAGCATGAATCAACTGAGGGAACGTGTGTCACAGTCCAGAGCCCAGCCACTGATGGTGAATTCCCCCATCTATGTGGGAGGAACCCCACAGGAGCTGCAGGACTCCTATAAACACCTGAGTTTGGAACAAGGTAAAGTCCATCTGGAGGAATTCCCAAATAAATACAGCTCTGGTCCTACCAGGTTTTAGTTGTTTTTGTGTTTTAAAATACAGCAACAGAATCAGTTTGGAAGCAATACCTATCGCCCCCCTCCCTTTTCTTGAAGCTCTAAAAAAAAAAAAAGAAAAAGAAAAATCAGAAGGTTTCTTCAAATAGTTTTCTATGTTGCCCTTAAGACTGAGCCCTCACACCTACTTATAATCAATATACTTATTCTAATTTGTCTCCAGTAAATATAATTGAAATTTATGTATATATTTCCTCATACGTTTTCTGGTTCTTTCAGATACTGATCATTATCTGTATTCACACATGAAAAACACAATTTAGGTTAGTGTGCACAGCTAAGAAAAATAGCATTAAATGCATTGGGAATTTTTTCTAACATAACTGCTAAGTGTCTCTGCATTTCCATGGAGCTCCCTTATAGCAAAGCACACGAAAGGGTGGGTTTAGTTGAATTTTAAATATACTGGTGAAAAATCTATATTTCATTGATTATTAATAACCACAAATGAAAGAAAAAGCACATGCCTGCATGACTTAGAACTAAAGGAAGCGTTTAACTCATATAATGAATTTGAACATAATCAGAGAAATTATTAATTCAAAAAGGCTAACTAGCTGATGGTCTGCTGTGTGCAGAATTCATGGTTCCGAAAGCTTTGCATGAGATTAAGTGGGTAAGCCCTTCATAACAAGCCCCTATGTTCTGTATTATTATTTAAATCCCCATTTTACAGATGAGGAAACTGAAGAGCAAAGTAACCTCCCCAAGGTCACATGGCCAGTAAGCAGAGAGCAAGCCTTTCTGTCTCAGGAAGCCTGGTATCAAAATCCCCTCTTTTAATTATAATCAAGTGTTTTCTTTTATGGGCATTGGCCAGTGTTCCTTTTCTACAAATTGGGGAAAGCACAGAAACGTCTAGCTTGTGACTAAGCATGCTCCCACATAGAAAATGTTCTCTACATATTTCCAACTCTATGTACCGCGAATGGTTAAAATTTCCATGAAGGAGTCTTTGCCTATTTGGTAAGTACATAAAGATTTAAATGCCTTTGAATAGAAAATATATAGCAAGCTCTAAGGAGACTTTTAGAAGGGTACTAGTAAGGAGTTAATGAATGTCTGGGGTGTAAGACAGTAATGACATTTTCAAGGCACTTAAGATGTAACAGCAGCTAAAAATATTACATTCATATAAGGGCTTCTCCTGGTTTTCAGGTTTCTGAGGTTAGAAAGAGCTTGAAAACCCTTTATATGAGCAAGATTACTTGAGCCTACTTACATCTAGGAAAAAATCCCCTGCATATGTGCAATTATACTTTGGAAAGTACACAAAAACCCATTATGATGATGGGCATAGAGACTTGTCTTTAGCCAAATTTTAACTGAAATTGTAAGATGATCATGATAGAAGTTTAACACATCAACATAAACCCAATAGGGATAATTTAATCTACACAGTGACTACATCTATGGTACCGAAAGCTATTTTATTTATGGGTAATACTAAATTTTTATCCTTGCAGGATCATACATATCAGTGGTTCTCAAGCCACTGATAAAATATTGACATACAGTAGCAGGAACATAGTAAGAACTCAATAAAATGAGCTGTCATTCTTATTGCTATTCAAGATACATTGGAATCTCCTGGAAAGATCATTAAAAATGCAGATTTTATGACCCTATTCCCTCCGATTCTGACTCAGATGCTTTGAAAGATACTAATCTCTATAGGTAACCATGTTTTATACAATGAGCAGGAGATTATTCACCATATGGGGTGCTGCCTGTCTGTAGTAAATTGCAATTAAAATTAATCATGTTCACTTACTGTATTTTTTTTTTCAGTCCACTCTCAAATGGTCTTAAAAATGTTCTGTGCTTCTTAATTAGCACCTTTTCTAAGAGGCTCTACTTTGTGGTCATATTAGTGCTATTTTTTTCGTATCCGTTAATGTTGTAATCTTCCTTTGAATCAAATGTAAATTAACTCTGTAGTTTGGAAATGCTGGGCAACCTAATTTGCTAAAGACGTGTCACCTCAGATCATGGGCAATTACCTTAGAACGACCAGTCTGGATTATCACTTACCTTCAGGTTGGGCTAAACGGGTTGTGGCTCATGGGATCACAGATTTTGCTCTGACCCATACCCTGTGTGGAGAAGGCAGGAGTAGGGGCTGGAAGCCAGCCTTCCTACCACCAGTGCTGTCATGTTGGACCACCTCCCCCAGAGGGCTACTGTCTTTCTAATTTGTCAATTTAGAATTCTGGGCCACTTTTTAGTTATTCAGAAGCCTACAGGTAGGGGGTCATTCTTGATTCTCAAAAGCAAGCAAAGGACACATCTCCATTTCCCCCACAGACAGGCTCTTTACCCTCTTCCTATTCTAATACCGCATTCAAATTTTGAAGATAGTCGAAGAGTATTTCTGGTGGAGATGATCCTGGTAGGGCAGAGTTGAAAGAATGGTGACTTGGTTGGACAAAACTGTCTGCTTTAAGATCGCACAGAGAGGACCACCTACTAGAGCTCAGGATTCTTCACCTCCAAGGCCTGAGGCCAGAGTACCACTTCGTAAGGAGGATTAATACTTAGAAACCTTATCTGATGACCCCCTGGACCTTTTTCATTATCTCCAGAATGAAGACTACCTCTGCGGCCTTTCCCAAATTTAAAATTCCATCCCATGAATTAGTTTTTAAGGCCTTTCCTTTTTTTTATTTTTCATTTTTTGAATTGTGGCAAGATATACATAAAGTTGACCATCTTAGCCATGAAGGGTACAGTTCAGTGGCATTAAAGATATTTACTTTGCTGGGTAACCATCAACACAATCCAGCTCCAGAACTCTTTCCACCTTGCAAAGCTGAAGTCCCCCTTTAAATAATAATGGGACTTTTCTTGTAATATCGCTCAGGTGTTTGCCAAAGCTACCATTCCACTGTTTGCGTTTTGTTGTTAGGGAAAGTGGGGTACAGAGAAGTTAGATAACTAAACTCCAAGCCATCGGAAAATTGCTGCTGGTAAAGAAACAGAATTCTTAATTTCTGAAGTTTCAAGCAGATGCTTTTATATTGAGCTTCATTGCCTTTATTTCAACTCAACCAACTTATTGAGCGTCTACTGTGTGTTCAAGACAGACGAGCAGGATCGATCAGTCGGGCCTGGAGGCACGTGAATACGAGCAAAGACATTCTGAAAGGAACTAGGCCAACTTAATGTGTTAGAGACATAATAAAACATCATATAAATGCTAAAGAGAACAATATGATCCTTGTTACTATTAGTTTATTTTACTGTTAGGCATTGCACTATGTTTTATTTTCTGTTCCTGCTGATGTGCTTTAATCTTGAAAGGAGTGAAGCATGTGTTTGGGACCCTTCAAACTTGACAGTATTTTGTTCCGAGAGAGCGTGTGTGTGTGTGTGCTATCGCAAACTCTGTCTCTTCTTTGACAATTTTGTGCAGTGTTCTGGTCAGAGTGCTTGCCAACCCTCATTGAGCTGATCTCTGTTTACACAAAATAGCATGTAATTCAGAGTCGCTGCTACGTGCTGGTGACTGGATGCCCTCTGGTCCTCTAACAAAAGAGCAGTCCATTCTCCTCAGCCATTTCTGCCACGTTCCCTGGTCAACTTCCCAGAACTCCATTGCACTGTGGCCGTTCTAAAGTGAACTGGGCAGAATACACATTCTGAGAAACCTCCGGGTGTTGCCATTGCCAGAGCTGAATTTGCTCCCTGTCATGCTACGGTGAACACAAAACTGGTGACCATTGTGGAGAGTCAAAATTGTGGAACTCAGTGAAAATGGTGGCGTGTAGTGATAGCTCCTCTGTATGCTGATCTAACTGGGACTTCGTTCTATAACTCTGAAACAATTCTGTAGAGTTCATGTCAATACCTCAGGATTCCAGTATATTTTGAAACTACATTCTCCCTCCTGCTCTCTTGCATAATAATCTTCAAAGGGTATTTTCCCCCCAGTGACCTTGTTGTATAATTGTGCTCCTTCAAATCTTATTTTTAGCATTAAAACAATGACTTATATAGGGGGACTGAATTTTCCAGAATCAAGGGACATGTGGCTACCCCTCTACCATAGGGTCTAATTGCCTTCATTTTATTTCATAAGAATAAACAGAAGGAGAAAAAGTGGGCCTAAAGGAGCATAATAAATACTTTTAATCACATCTAATCCAGTTGAATTATAATGATCACCTTATATATTTTTTCAAGATAACACAAATCTAATACGTCCTTGTGACCACTTAGCCTGGTAAAAAGCAGGAGGCCTAAAGGATTTCCCAAATGAAACTCAGAAGTTTAAAAATTGTCTCTACCGCAACCCCCACACCTCGTCAAAGCGTCTACAGCTGAGGACAGAGATGATTGGTAATTAATGACTCAAGCCTTTTATGTGATATTAATCCCTTACTATTTGCTAGGTTTCGGTGGTTGCATGAAGGATGTTAAATTTGCACGGGGTGCTGTCGTTAACTTGGCATCTGTGTCCAGCAGCGCTGTCAGAGTCAATCTGGATGGCTGCCTGTCAAGTGACAGTGCCGTTAACTGCAGGGGAAATGACTCCATCCTGGTTTACCGGGGAGAAGAGCGCAGTGTTGACGAGAGTGGTCTGCAGCCATTCACAGGTACCGCGGACGTGCTCTCAATTAAATGTTACGCGTCTCCCACTTGTCGCCTCTTCCCTCCCTGACAGCCCACTGCTAGTCCATAGGAGTAATATTTTCATCTTTCTGCCTCTTTTTTTCATTCAAGAGTACCTGTACCGAGTGGTAGCCTCACACGAAGGAGGCTCTGTCTACAGTGACTGGAGTCGGGGCCGTTCAACAGGAGCAGGTAAATGGTCTTGAAACGGATACGCGCACATGTACGTGCACATGTCTGCGCACACATGTCCGCACACGTAAGAAGAAGGAAAGACTGTATTACCCTGAAGCGAGCAGTGGGTTTGTCATCGTAGGACAGAGCATGCATTCATTGGTGAAGGTCAGTGGGTAAAATGCTGAGGAGGTCAGTATTTTGATCTCTCAATTATTTAGTAAGTGTTTGCTCGGGCTTGATTCTTTCCTCTTCAAATGTGGAAGGAAGGGGCGCCTGGGTGGCTCAGTGGGTTAAAGCCTCTGTTTTTGACTCAGGTCATGATCCCAGGGTCCTGGGATCGAGCCCCGCACCGGGCTCTCTGCTCAGCAGGGAACCTGCTTTCCTTCCTCTCTCTCTGTCTACTTGTGATCTCTGTCTGTCAAATAAATTAAAAAAAAAAAATTAAAAATGCGGAAGGAAGGAGTTTCAAGTTGTCTCAAGGATTTGGTAGGCGTGAATCTATAGTAATATATCTAAGGATAGGAAACCCTTCTAGATGGTGTAGAACCCAAGAAGCTAACGTCAGGCTTGATTACCCTGGGCGGGGACAGCACCCTCTTGCCTCTCTCTCGTGGAGGGTACATTTGGAACCTGTACCGGGATCAGAAGCAGATGTGTCTTTTATCACATCGTGGCAATGTTTTTCATGGTGGTGACTATTAGTATCTTCAGATGACTCTCCCAGGATAGAAACTGCTGACTGGTCTAACCTTCTTGAGTTGGAGGGGGAAAACAGCAGGAAATCGAATATATTAGACTGGATCTCAGACAACAGCTTTATAAGTGCTCTGAACTTCTCACCGCAACCACATCTTTTCACGTGGTGCTATCACAAGAAGGTATTCATCATGCAAAGTTTTGTGAATCAGTAGCCTTTTACTGATATCAGTCAGGTAGTCAAATACATTTCAAAAGACTGCCAAGTATGTCTCTCAAAGGAAGTCTATCCTTAATAAGTCATAGTTTGTCTAAATGTGTGTTTTTCACCAAGATATTCTCTCATACTTATTAACCAGGGGCTACTAACACAGACAACTTTTTGAGAAATCTTCTTGATCTAAGATAATTAAAAACCGGAATGGCTACTAAGAATAATTTTCAAAGCGCTTTGCCTACAGATTTTCCAGAAGAGGACAACCTGACACTTTTCCAGGATGATTTAAATTGTCATCTATTTATAGGCAAGACAATGAGCCGAAAGGTCTTTTAAAATCCTTTTCAACCTCAGAGCTTGGAGAAAGCTGTGGCATAAAATATTCATTTGTTACTGGCATATCCTCTGCCCCTTTTTCGCCTCCGCTAGTTCATTAACAAATATGCTCTAAAGCCTGTTTTCAGTCTCAGTCAGCAAGGTAAATGGGTGTCTAGAAAGTGCGTTGCCCACATAGCTTAATGGTCCCCATTTTGAGTATCACCGCGAAAGTATGCAAATAGAGCTCTGAATTTATAGCAATGATCTGACCACAAAGTCTTATGCCATAAATTCATATTTACAATCTGACCACAACACTGAGCAGCTACATGCTCCCAAGGGTTGGAGAATAATTGCACTATTTAATTATTTTTGAGTCAGTTTTGCTCTGTCCCTTATGAGAAGGCCATCTGTTAGACGGCACCGTACTTTGCCCTGTACCGCATTTCAGAACTAATAAAATCAACATCACTCCCGTTGTCCCTTTGCTCGCATCTTGATTGTGTAGCCTGTGGGTTTTCCGTAGGTGTCGGTGGTGTTTTAACAGCACAGACAGTGTTTCTCCGCCTTCTCCCACCCTCTGTGTTCACTTTGTTTCCCTTGAAGCTGTCCTATTGTATTGGTCTGAACAGTAAAGTCAGAGAAGGAGGATATTTGATGTGGGAAAACCAGAGTGGTCCTCCATCGACGGGCTCAGGAGTCTGCAGGCAGCTCGGGCCGGCCTCTCATCCATCATCCTGCCACAGAGTTTCTCGGGTTTTTCTCACTGTTCCCAGAGCAGTCGGCTGTGATGAAGTTGTTACTGATCAGAACTGTAGAAATCTCTAATAAATAGTTAAAGTTTATGGATTTTTAAGATTCGGGGACTCTGCTCGTGAGTGAGGTTTTGTGGCTCCTTCCAACTTCCTCATTTTGTGTTATTGTTTCTGAGATACTCTGAAGAAAATATCTCTGAAAGTGATTTTGTATCATCTCTAGGATGCCAGTTCCTCTGCCCCCCCATCCCAGATGCAATTAGGAATGTATCCTGTATACCATATCTGGTAGAACTTGGCTTTTTCATAATTAATTTGAAAAACAATTGAATTTGGAAAATTAGATCAGACGTTCAGGTACAAGACAATCACATTTGTGATATTTTTTGGCTAATATGCCGAAGATATAAAAGTGTCAAACCCCTATGTATAATAACAGTCTAATTATCTTGCTTCAGAGGGGTCCATCATTATAGTGTTTGAACTTGTTATCTGCCTACCATCCACTCCTTCTTTATGAGTGATGTTTAAAACATGTCTGGTACGTTCAATGTTTTTGGAAAACCTGGACTAGACTCTAAAGAACGTTATGTCGATGGAGTTTTGATGGTTTTGAAATATCGCTTAAACTGAATGGCTCAAGATGTGCAGTCCTATTAAATCAATGCTGAAAAGTTACAACGCTAATAAATTGTATTTATGCTAATGGTTGAGTCTGATTTACTGCGGCCATTAAAAGTGAAGGATGGGGCAATAGTCTTCTGAGGACAGCCATTTTCCCTGTTTTTTCTTTTATTCTTTCACAGCTCCACAAAGTGTGCCGACTCCCTCAAGGGTCCGCAGCATAACCGGGTACAGCGTGGCGGTGAGCTGGGACGAACCTGTTGTCGTGAGAGGAGTAATTGACAAGTACGTTCTGCGGGCCTACAGCGAGGATGACCCCCGATGGCCGCGCATGCCCTCTGCCACTTCCGAGCTTGTCAGTACCAGCACCCTCACAGGTAAAGGGGATTCCTCAGGGAGTATCTTTCATGAATATTCTTTTTGACTTGATTTTTTTTTAAGATTTTATTTATTTATTTGAGAGAGAGAGAATGTGTGAGAGAGAGAGAGAGAGAGTGCGAGACATGGGAGGGATAGAGGGAGAGGCAGACTCCCCACTGAGCAGGGAGCCTGATGCAGGGCTCGATCCCGGGATGTCGGGGTCATGACCTAAGCTGAAGACAGTCTCTTAACCAATTGAGCCACCCAGGTGCCCTCTTTTTGACTTTAAATAAAAACATTCTTCAAGGGCTCCCCTCCCCTCAGTGAGCTACTCCTCTATTTTGCTTGATTAAAAACAGCAAGAACCACCTACTGAGATGGAAGCTTATATCTACCTAGGATAAAAAAGGATAATTCTATAATGTCAGTGGGCTCTTATGGACAGGTTCATCACAAGGCTGATATCCCCAGAAAATAAGGTGACAGGTGGCCCTAGCTCTTAAACACTCCATACATCTCCTGCAGGTGTTCTGGGCATACCTATAAGACCAACCTACCTATTTCACCATGCAAAAATGTCCTCTTTGGGACCAGCCCAAGTTCACAGCACCATCATTTATTGGAAAATTGTTGATTAAACCTAATTATGTCAAGGTAGAGGAGTATGAGACACCAGCAGTTTGATTGGCAAACCAGTGAATCAATTTCTCACGGGCGCCATGCCGGCCATGCAGAATGATTGCAGGGCAACACGCTGGTACTGATATCACACACATGTCTTGTACTCAGATGCATGCACGTGTAGTAAGGCAGCAGTTTTCAGCTTCATGAAATGTGAAAGTACATTCAGATGGAAAGTCAGGTGTAAGCCTTTACCAAAAATAAGTAAAATACATCAACAAATTGCATAGAGAAAAATTATCCTCTGTCAAAGAATTTTATAGCTTGAAAAACTATATGGATTTGAGAATAGGCTTTATTATCCTTCAGTATCTATTGGTCAACCCCATCTAGCCTTGACCTCCTTCTTGAGATCCCTTGGAAACTACCACCCAAATTGATAATCAATTACACAGAATTTCACATCTTCCAGTCCCTCCCTCCCTATTTTACTCACCTGATGAAACCCAACCTGATGAAGCCCATAGTTTGCCTTTGCCCAGGCTGCACATTAAAGCTAAGTGGGCTGGGGAAAAAATGTGCAGTTTGTCACTACAGATTCTCAGTCCTCATTTTCAAATGGGCACCAAGAATGATGCCAGCCCTACCGTATTTCTATAATAAGCTCCTTCTCCTAGCCTCTTCATTCAATATTTCAGATTTTCCCAAACTGTCTAGTTGCTAAGCTCCCTTCCTCCTCCAACTCAACGGATGGTCTTATGTATTAGATTGTGTTAGACACCAAGAAGAAACAGAATCTGTCTTATAGGATTTCTGTCACTCTTTCTGACAAACATATACATTAATTACATTTCTCTGAGCTATAGGGTTGTTATTAGGGGTTAAGTACATTCATGTTTGCTGAAACATTTAAAATTCTTTTGGCACATTATAAGCATTTGCCATCATTATCTGTTTTTTTTTTTTTTTTTCTTTTCCTTCCTCTTTTTACAAAGCTTTCCTTATCCTATCAAAAATAAAATCATCCAAAGTCCTCTGGACCCCAACTCTTCCTGCCTTTTCAGCGATGTGACTGGTAACTTTTCTCCCTCCCAATCCTATCTTAACCTCTCTCCACGTGGTTCACAAGCTATGGCCCCAGGACCAGCATCAACAGCATCACCTGAGACCTCATTATTAATGTCAATTCTCCAGCCCACCCAGAGCTCAGCCCTCTTGTTTTAATAAGCCCTCCTCATCTGACACTGAAGCATGCTAAAAGTTGGAGAACCGTTATGAATTCTTCCCAGGACCATTTAAACTCTACCAACTCCCATTGTTAAACATAAACAAACAGACTTAAGCCAATTATTAAAAAAACCTTCCTTTTATCTAAATTCCTTGCCAACTATGACTCCCTCTCTTCTTCCCGAACTTGCTTCTAGCAAGAAGTACGCATGGATGTTGTCCCCATTTCTTCACTTTAGGGGGCTTCTGCACACTTGCCTTGCTAAGGACACCAACAACTTCCATATTTACCTTTCTCATGAACACTTTACAGTACTAGTCTCTGGTAACTCCCTAGATTGAAAACCAGTGCAATATGTTATTGAATGTTGCTATAGGATATGTCGTGTGAACGGTGTACAGAGAAAATAAAGTTAGAGAACACTGACCAATTATATTTATTTTTATATACTCAATCTGTAGAGAACTAAGGAAAAAGTCTCAACTATCAATACAATTTTGTTAATTTCTCTTCTGAAAACTTGCTTTCTCTTTGTCTTTTCCTTTTTCTTATTACTTTACATTCATTATTTATAGTTTAATGTTCAAAGTCACATTATTTTAGTTATATCTCTATAAATAACAACTAGTTTGATTTAGTTTTATATTCAACTAGAAGTTGAATTGGGAGTTTAGCTCATTCACATTTATTTTTATAATTCATCAAATTGCTCTTATTTCTGCCATCGTATTTTATACTTTCTGGTTTTGTTATTGTTTTTTAATACTTTTTAGAACTATTCTTTTATTTTTAGTTCTTGCCTGTGTGGAGTATGAATTCTTTAACTTTTTTTCCTCAAGGAGTTAAAGGTATATGTGCAGTTCACAATTGTGAAATAAAGAGACAAGGATATATATAAGAAGTAATCTTAAAGATTATGGAACATTTAACAGGAAAGAGAAAAGAAAAACAGAAAGTGAGGCAGGGTAAGGAAATAGTCAGAGAGCTGGATTTGATGGAGATGGGAGGAGTGTGGAAATTGGACAGTGGCAGCTGCTTTGTCATTTGGTTGAGATAACAAGGTATTGGGAGAGGAATGTAAGAAAAGTAGGTCATGACCAGTTTTGTGGTTGGTCTTAAGTTAATCCCCCTTTAGCATTTCTGAAGTGACTTTGGTGAGGTTGTAATGTTGACTTCTGATTGTTAAAGTGGTATTTCTTTGACCAAGACAATGCTGGTGCTGGATGCACAAGATAATTTATTTTTTTTTAATTATTTTTTTATTTTTTATAAACATATATTTTTATCCCCAGGGGTACAGGTCTTGCACAAGATAATTTAGCTTTATTGGTTCACATAAGGTTCTTTACCGATTAGGTTGTAATAAAATATGCCATCTTTTATTGGCATCTTTTCATATGTTTCTTTCTGTTATATAGCCAGCTCTTCTTCAGACATGGGTCCTTCTTTGGCTTGGAAGGGTTGCTGTTGTATATATCATTATTACTTCTCGTGGGAAATAGAAGTTTTCAATATTGTCTGTTTTTGCAGTCCAGAACACAACTTATAGAGTCAAATCGATCTAGGCTCAAATTCCAGCTGTGTCATTTGTTAACTGTATGATCCTAGGCACATTAAAAAAATATATCCCTGTATCAGAATTTCTTCATATATAAACCTTTATGTTATGGAATTGTAATGAAGATTTAAAAAAAAAAAAGAATTACCTCTATAGAATATTTTGCTCAGAACCAGGCACAGAGTGAATGTTCAACAAATTCATCTTTATACTCCTTGGTCTCTGAATTCGAAGTTATGACTTTGTAATTGTTTCCCTTTCTGTTTTCTGATTTTTCATTAGAGATTCTGCTCTTTGAAACTTCTAAACTGATTTTTAAATTTTTCTGTCCACAATTCACTTGTCCCATCTTTAAATATACCTTCAGACTGAGTGTTGCTCAAGAAAATTAAATCATTTTCAAATCACCTTACTAGGTACTTAGTTTCTCTTAACAAAAAAAAAAAAAAAAAAAAACAAAAAAAAACTTCACTTGGATTATGCCAGGTCAGCTGAGGAAAAATTGCAGTAGCCTGGCAATAAATAAATCTCAACACCCTTCTCCCCAGTGTATGGTGAAGGAGGCTGAGAACCTATAGGCATTCTGTACCCAGATGGGGGTTGGGTTTGCTGGGGCTCTCTTTCCAGCAGGCCACTTGTTTTTGTCTGGTGTCCTTCCAGGCATTTCTAAACGTTTGGTCATTTCATTAGTATTCTTGTAAGGCTGTGGTTCTCCACCATGGGTGTGCACTGAGCTGCCTAGGAAGCTTTAAAAAAATACTGAAACCCAGGTTCCCACCTGCAGAGAGTCTGACTTTTTGGTTTAGGATGCAGCCTGGGCCTTGATGTCTTTAATAGCTGAAAATAATTCTCTTGTACAGCCAGCATGGGGAAACACTGGGAAAGGGACGAGTTTGATACCGTGATCAAGACTTAATTTTACGCAGAAATGCTTATGGCAACGTTTATCTCCCAACCGAAATTTGAAAATGGAGGACAAAAAAAGATAAATGTCTATATAAAAATGATAAAATATTGAAATTAAGTAGATAAAATTAGCAAAGGAAAATCACAAGACAACAAAAATTAAGTGCCTGAGTATTGCAAAGAGGTGGGAAATTATGGTCACACAAAATGCAAAAGCAAAAGGGAAAAAAAATGAATATTAACTGAGAGCACTGGAAGAATAGAGTAATGGGGCAGAATATTTACCATTCATGAATCTGGCTACCAGAGGATTAAATGAGATAAATCCCAGTAGCAGTGAAGAGTCCAAGGGTTAACAGCCCCACTCAGGAGCAAATGGGCCCCTTTGGGCTATGGGGTCTGGATTCTGTGCCCTCTGAAGGCCAGGGTTCAGAGCAGAGAGTTCTTGAAAGTTCATTTCCTCAGCTGGAGCCTCAGGGTAGAAAGCCCTGCAGTTATCACTCCAGTGTATCTTTAGACTTGTTGCAAAGGGCTCCAATTAACTCTGGTAGCTTTTGCTGATTTTCCCTCCAGCCCTGTTAACATGCGAAGTTGCTTCCCAGAGAGACAGTCCTGGCATTTCCCTTCAAACCAAGGGCTGTTCAGAAAGTGACTTCACAATTTGATTTGAAATTATGTCAAGAATGAGCAGATTCAAGAATCTGCACATATACAATAATTTTTTTTCTTTTTTTCCCTTAAGATAGTAAACATATAAACTTATCTGCATAGTTACTACAGCATTTGACATAGTGTTAGGGCTATAATTGATACACAGAAAATATTTTCTCAATTCCATTGTTACATTGCATTGAGCTAAAGGTTAGGAGTTATATATTCCTTCTTCATAATAATAAATAATAATAATTAATGATATTTATTATTCACTGTAGTTTAGCAGAAGAGCCTATCATAATCTTTCAGATTACCCAAATAAATCTAAGTTTATACAGAAGAATAAGTGAAAGACATTTCAATTTATAATGGAACTACTATTACAACTTTTGCTACTAAAATTGCTACATACAGTAGAATCTGATATTCTTCTTAAAGAAGTTGTGTCGCGCACTGAAGGTCTGCCTCTCTTTCTTTCTCTTCTGTAGCCTGGTAGTAATAATGAGTGATTCTCAACTCTATTGGCCCTAAAGGGATTCCTGGATTGTTTATAAAATACAGATTCTTGGGTCTCCCACACAAGAGCTGTATATTTGAGCTAGGGTTTGTAAATCTGCATTAGACAGAGTGTTCCAGTTGATTCTCTTAAAGAGAGATCATGTATTAAAGAACCTGGGACAAGGAGAATGGTCAGGTGAGAAGGTATCATTTTTCACTGGCTGGGCTTGAACTTATCCCTGCTTTGTTTTCTCCTGTCACTTGTTCCACCTGCACTAGCTTTGCAGGCAGAATAATGCTAAGGACAAGTGGAGAAGTAGAGGCAGGGTTAGTAGGGTCTCTGACCCTTAAGGGCAGTGCTTCTGAAAGTCACCCAGGGAAAAGAAATGAGAATTACTAGAGATCTTGGTAAAATCCAGACTCTGATTTAGTTGATACAGAGATGGGTGTGAGATTCTGCGTTTCTAACAAGGCCAACCTTACTGCTGCCCACACCATGTGTCCAATAGAAGTCACAGAGCTCAATATTTATATAAGAAATAGGAAAACAAGCAAACAATAAGTTTTAAGTTTCATGATGCCCGTTGGGTTTAGTGAAAAAAGATCCCAGTGCAATTCAGAATGTGCAATATAATTGTAACCTTAGTAGTAGAATCTAATCTGCATGCATTTAAATTACAACATTTAACTACCCATGGTGGGAGGAGGAACCTCTCAAAATAATGTCATGGGCAAAGAATGCTATCGAATCCCAAAGTTGCCAATATCTGTTATCTGGGAAGAATGTGCAAAGAATTTTAGGTTTTCCCAATCACTGACAAAAAAGTCAAAGTCATTGTTGGGGTGCCCACAAAAAGAATGGAGAACCAAGAGCCCTAGAGAATCCTTGATTAATGAAAAGTTAGAGGCACATACGAAACCAAATCTACTATACTTTATGGACCATACAAGGAGTTGTCAAGGGGACTTTAAATCATAAGTGATTTTTGCCTTATGCTTGACTTTGGAACTTAACCCCAGCTATCAGTCCCTCAGTGAGATGTTACTGTTTCTGTGGTTGTCCATATATGTATATGTACATATATACATATATATTCTATAGAAATAGAAACTATTGTTATAATCATCTGAGAAATCTGCAAAGAAACGACTATACTAAAAACTTCAGGGCACCTGGGTAACTCAGTTGATTAAGCTCCTGCCTTCAACTCCTGTCATGATCCCAGAGTTCTGGGATTAAGCCCCTCGCCAGGCTCCTTGCACAGTGGGGAGCCTGCCTCTCCCTCTGCCGGCTGCTCTCTTTGCTTGTGTGTTCTCATGTGCTGGCTCTCTCTTTCCATTAAGAAAACAAAGTCTAAAAAAATAAAATTCAATGTTTCTTTTTCTGTTCAGTTAGGAATTTTTACTCAAAATTGTTAAAACTGCCTATGGGTGCTTTTTGTGCAAGCATGTTATTTCTTCATTAGACAACAGCTCCAGAAGTCAAGTATCATATTTTATGTTTATTTAAGTCTTTTTCAAAACCTTGCTCAAGGTAGAGGATCAATACACTTTTCTTAAGTAATGAAGAACTAGACAAATGAACAGATGCAGCTTTCTGCTACCACCTCTGTAGTTAATGAAATGTTAATATTGTTATATCCTGCTGAGTTGAGTATTGAACTAGTGGTTCTTACTAAAGTCTCATCGGTGCTATAGTTCTCTAATTTTAGGAAATATTATGCAGAATTATCACAAGTTAACCATATATGTGGAACTTAATATACATGTTCTCAATGAAAAAAAAGTTGATAGGGTAAATAGAATTTCAAAATTAGTTCCCAAACTTAAACTTCCTAATGGAACTCAAGTGCTATAATTTGTGATTAAAAATAATGGAAGCCTATATTGCTATAATGCTGATAATTACACAGAACAGAAAATATTCATTTATTAGAAACAAAAGCATTTATCTACTCTGTTCTAGGCTAATGCTAGATCCTTCCTTTATAATCTGCTTTTATTGTGTTTCTTTTCTAATATTTTTTAACTGCGGTAAAATACACATAATAAGCAATCTGCTTTGATACCATTAAAAATATGGTCTCCAAAGTAGAATATTAATTTTTTTTAAAAAAATCAGAGTTTTATGGGGAAAGATAATAGAGATGAGTTTTCATTTTTATTTAATTGCACTGAAGGGATCTAAATAACAGTGACATAGACAAGATTAATTTTTTTCTTTTTTCTGGTAATAGGTGTTCATAGTTAGTGTAGGAGTGGGATGTTGACAGGTCCAGGGACCCATACACCTCCATCTTTCTGCTATACCATCCTAGGTAGGAGACTACTGCCTCGTGGTCCAAGATGGCTGCATGAGCTTCAGCCATCCAGTCTGGTTTCCATCCAGCAGGAAGCAGGGGTGATTGAGAAAGGATATGCACATTCACTTCAAAGACATACTTAAGAAGTTATTCCTACACCTCTATATACTTATGTGTACACTAGGCATAGTCATGTGAACTTAAGTCTGTGAACTAAGTTCATAGTCACATGGCTAGAGTTAGCTGCTAAGAAACGTTGTCCTAATTCAAAATGGCCACTTGTCCAGCTATCATTGTATTGTACTGTGGAAGAGAAGGAAAATGTATCATAGGAAGGTCCTTAGTGATCTCTGCCACAACAAACTTCAGAAGTAAATTTTCAAAATTCATTTTGATGGTATTAAAAGATGAATTTTGAGGAAGTCTTTGCCATTTTTATAGTACCTCATAAATTAATATTCCATGTTTGTAGTTTATTACAAGCTATTTCTTTAAATGTAAATCTTGAAAGAAATGGACTGCAAAAATTCACAGGACAAAAATATGGCCTATGACATAAATAGTAAAAATAGAAATGATGTAATGTTCCTGCTTAGCTAATGTAGAAGAATTTCATTAGGTAATGCAGTGTTGATGAGTTAATAGCTTTGTCTAACTCTGCTGAATACATAATGTGCCTGAACTACTTGTACATTGTGAAATCTCCAGATAGGCCTTTTTATAAGTTATTCATTTTCTTTTATGTAGTAAGAATCTGCAGTGCAGGGTGCGGATTTCTTTTTGGTAACATGTTGTACCGTGGTTAAAAATGATGGCGATGTATAATTTTTGCTGCATAGTGATAATCAACTAGGCACGTTTATACTAGCAATACTTCAAGGTTGCTGGTCAGATTTGATAAAGAAAAAAAATAGTCACCCCCAATTATTCTGTTTTCTAACTTCTGACCATTTTATATGTGTATTGCAGTTGGAACTAATAAAAAAACTTTATATGTGTGTATAAATATTTATATATATATATACATATATATATATATATTTATCTCCATGTCCAGTGTTGTACTCAAAAAGCACCTGAGTACACACTTGCACGGATACAGGATTTCTTATGAAGCAGTTGTTTTTAAAAGGGAATATTATAGACATACACACTTGTTCATTTTGAAGGATAAGTGGGCTACTTTCTGTTTAAACACAGTAGGATTTAGTAATAGATTTGAAACTTTTAACAAATTTTAAGGTGTGGTCTTAAATAATTTGCTCTAAAAAGTATGCTATTCTTTTTAGTGACATTATTTCAATCCATCTTTTTTCTTCTTGCAGAATGAGGGTTTAGGTTGAGGAACAAGAACCATAATCTTGGAGACCTGAGCAATACCTTCTAAACTCAGCCCTAGAGTAGGCCCATCTGTAAAATGGGATAATAGTACAGGAGGCCCTCTGCAGGGACCTGGGACTCCCATTATAAGGGATGACTTTCATTTTTCTTTTCTTTTCCCATGGTCTCCCCACTTAATTGAGTCCAGTAATTTCTCGGAGAGTCCTAATGATTCCAGTGTTGGCCCCTGAGGTTAGATGAAGAGTTAACATGAATGGATGGCTTCAAACCTACTGCAGAATTAGAATGAAAATGACAGAAACTATAGTTCTTACCGCAAAGGCATTGATTAAAAATTTGAGGTTAGATGTAAGCCTGCTGAGAAAATCTTAAATGGGTAACAATTTAAGGTCAATTAAAATCCCTGTTTAAACCTTTCTCAAAGACTGGGATAAGACCCTATGTCTTATAAAGAAAATAAAAGAATAAATTTTTTTTCCTCTTTGTAAGCATCAAATTCTGTTTAGTTTTTTGATCCAGTGTATATGACTTTCTGTAATCCTGACTAGAAGTTTTAAACAAGATCGGAAAGACCCTTTGAAAAAAAAAAAATTAAATGCAAAAAATTAGTGTCCGAGTTTTCAAAGGATTACCGTAGGTTTAGGGTAAGGGTGTTTACTGTTCCACTTTTTAGTTAAAGCGAAAACTGTTTTTCATTTTATAAATACTAGAGACCCTTATTCTCATTTACAGTATTACTGAAAACACAACAATAACAAATTGCCACCTTCCTAGGCTATTCAGAACCAAAGGAGAAGCAACCTGGGTGTGTTTCCAGATCTCTGTTAGACCATTAAATTTTCATCCATATTTAACAAATGTCATTATTCAGTTTCATGGGGTCACTGTGTCAAAATGTCTGTGTTAGAACTTTAATTTATTTTCAGAGGTTCCTTTAAGTGGGCAGAAGGCATGGCGTGTTGGATTGATTTACTCTCTTTAATCCATCCACTGGCTTGGTTTGCAGCTCAAAACTTATTCTGGGATGTATACTTAAAGCATTAGAATTTATCAGCCCCGCCGAATCTGACACCAGAAAAGTCTCCCTCTCTTCTGCTTTCTGCCCTCTGGCTGGTTTTCTCTGAAGAGGTGGGTTCTTCCATTATGTCTCCAGGTAGCCAGAGCAGCCCTGCCTGTGTGGTATCCCTTACCAGATGGCCATCTTAATAAATGCCTTGCTCTTCTTGCTCACCCTCACTTTCTTGATCCAAATGTGAAATGCCAGCGAATAAATAAGAGCATTGTACTCTGATGAGTTCTCTTGAGATGGAGACAAGCCCTGGGGAGAAGAAGCTAGAAACAGCTTTTCTGTTTCCTGGACTGCTCCTAATTACTGGCTAGTAGGTAGAAGAAACTGTTTAGATAATACAGAATTTAAAGGGAAAGGGAGGGAGGGGGCCGAAGAGAGTCAGAGAACGAGGGAGTGTGCATATGATTTCAAATGCCTTTGCTAACAGGAAAATTCTCCTGGATTGTTCAAGTCCACTTGAAATCGTGGGCGTGATCTTTGCGAGGGGACCCCAGACTCTGGTCTCAGGGCAGGCAATGGCTGTGTGCAGAGCTCACTGTCAGACGGAAAGTGCAGCAGAAATGAGTGGCTAATGAGAGGAGAGCAGCCAGTTCTTTAATTGAATTAAAAGCTGGGTGACATCAACGCAGACACCTGTCCAATTACAGACAGGCCAAGGTGTTTACCATTGCTGTACAAGCGATTCGAAGATGACAGAAATCTTTCCGCCCACAGATTAACATAATGAAGGAGAACAGATTACAGTGGATGCCGGCCAAACACCTAGGTTGGCAGCTGGGGGTAGGCTGGGGGAGGGAGAAGGAGCCTGTTCAAGTATGTAAATAGAAACGGGCTCTTCTTCTTCTCCAAAATGTCTGTGGCTTTCCAAAGGATGCCATTTTGCTTTGTGTCTCGGGTTTGGTTTCCAGGCAGAGCATTTGTACTTGTCTGCGTTTAGTCAGAAGAGTTCATCATAAAATTCCAACGTCACAGCTGGCTCTTCTGTTGTCTTCCTGCCTCTCGGCACTCAGAGTTCTGTTAGAGGCTCAAAAGCTCACACCGCTGGTGTCAGCTCCGCAATGATTTTCTCTTAGGTCGTCGGGCTGCCTCCAATTGCTTGTATTTCTCTTTGGCTCCTTTGAAACGTGAGGCTAGAGCAAAGGAACGAACGTGCTGGAAATCATCCTCATTGGTTGAGAGAAACAATGTCACTTTGCTGACTCACCGCAAAGTGTAGAATGTGCATGGCGGCGTCCCTTCTAGTGGGGGAGATGGCCCAGGGACACTAAGCAGTAGGAAAAGTCTTTGTTTTTCGGTCAGGCATCAAGTGGCAGCTTTGGTAAACCATTTAAGAGCTGCTGGAAAACAGGACCAGTCAAGGAGAGGGACATGTCCTTTGCGCTCAAGGAGTTCCCTAAATCATTTTAAGGGACTTTTAAATTTCAGGGTTCTCCAGGACAAGGTTCTCTTGCCCTCTGCTAGGTGGAAATCCTCAGAGCACAGAGTTTGGAGTCACCAGGACTCTGGAACTTTCTTCTCTGATGTGCTTTTATTCCCCGGAAATGAAGTCTCTGTCCCTATTCTTTCAGCTGGGCTTTCTGCATGCACCAAGGCCCACAGGACTGCAATTCAAAGGGAATATACTTACTTTACTTCAAACTCCCTTGGTGTGGCATGTCAGGATTTCTCAATGTTAAGCATTAATGTAAAATGCATTATCGCTTAGCAGTGAGAGTTCTGGTCCTGCTGGTGCCAATGATTTTAATCTGGTTACCAACACTCCTGTGTTTCTTGGGATACTAACACTTTTAAGACATCAATAATGCTTACTTTATGCTTATTGAATGTTTTTTTCAGCTCATCCTCTTCCATTATCAAAAGGGACTGGCAGGTTTCCTGACATGGTTGGGACCATTTTCTGATTTCACAGAGTTTTGTGGCTGAAAGGGAATTTGAGAGGTCATCTGGCTGGCCTGGAGTTAGGGACGGTTTGAAATGCAAAGGGAAAAAAGGCTCCTCTGCGATATCTCTCAAAGAAAGAGACTTGTATCCCAGCCAATCTTAACATTTCTCACTGTCAGGATATACGTCTTTATTTTAAATACCCCAGGTGTCATAAAAGGAGATTACCCCATTTTCTCTTATTAGGTTTTCTTTTTTTTTAATTTTTTTAAAAGATTTTATTTGTTTATTGGACAGAGAGATACATAGCAAGAGACAGAACACAAGCTGGAGGAGTGGGGAGAGGGAGAATTAGACTTCCTGCCCAGCAGGGAGCCCAATGCAGGACTTGATCCTAGGACCCTGGGATCATGACTTGAGCCAAAGGCAGACCCTTAACCGACTGAGCTACCTGCACATCTTCTCTTACTGGGTTTTCTACAGAAATACATATGCAGAATATATGCAGTATTTTTCTGCCTAGGACTCCTTTGAAATGTGTCCCACTGTATATTTTTCAGTATTATTTTTAATATAATGTTGAAATGTACATTCAATGATTATCCTTCTTTCTCTTTGTCTTTAATTAAATCTACATCTCCTATCACATTGGATTAAGAAGTCCAGATCTTACCAATGCCCTTGTCCACTTGTCATATACACAAGAATTCTGTTTTATGTATTAACGTATGTATTACTGTTATCATTAAGAGTCTTTGAGCTCTACTATTTTCTTAGAAACCTTGTAAAGATCATATGTATTCTATAGCACCTTTCCCAGAAGAATAGAGAAAAAGAAATGGGAATATTTTTAGATGATGATATATTATCATAGTAATACTACCATATTTTTCTTTGTTTTTGTTTTGTTTTGTTTTGTTTTTGTTTTTTCAGGAGAGTGTATAATCTAAGAAAGACTCTGACTCTTCAAATGAGGCCATTAGGCCAGTCACTCAATGATCTCTATGGATATATATCTCCAAGAAAACTCTCTTAATATCAGGGAGAACATACTTACCCTTTGGTGACAGCAGAACTTCTCATAACCATCAACTTTAATCCATCTTCATAAATGCTCCATATTGAGAAACAAGATGTAAACCACATGTCCCAAACAAAAATATGACATTGTTCTGAATTGGGGAAGGTGGCTTGGTTGACCATCCCCCTCCCAACCACTCGCTGTAATCTGACAAGAGGGGAGAAAGTGCTGAATCTGGGGCACCTGGGTGACTCAGTTGGTTAAGCGTCTGCCTTCTGCTCAGGTCTTGATCCCAGGAGATTGGGATGGAGCCTCCATAAGGCTCCCTGCTCAGCAAGGAGGCTGCTCCTCCCTCTACCCCTGCTCACAGCTAGTGCTGACAAATACCAGATATTTTTGAAGGATAAAATGGCTAGAAACGTATCTCACAAGGTTACCTTAGTTTTGAGTCTGGACTTTTGGGATCGTGGTGAAACATTAAGAAATGGGAAAACAAAGCTTATGAAATAGTTGAGGCTGTCGGGTCTGGATCGGAGCATATTGAGAATGAAATGCTAGTGGGACATCCAGATGGGGTATATAAGCTGCAGGTGGAGATGCAGAACCAGAGCTGGGGAGAGATGTGAAGTCCGGAGACGCAAATGAGAGATGGGGCTTGATGAGCTCACAATGGTAAGTGTTTAGAAGAAGAAAGAAGCCTGAAGATACTACCTTGTAGAACAAGAGCTATTTAAAGGACTCCGAAGGGAAGAGAGCTAATCAGGTCAAGGAAAGAAAGTAGCTCTCAAGAGCTAAGGAAAACAACGGGGGAAATTCAGTGGCACAGAGAGAGCTGAGGGAGACAAAGCCCAGTAAATAGAGGGAAGATAAGGATTTGAGGAATGGTGACTTGATCTGACATTTGGAGATTACTAGTGATCTTGAAAAGATAGAAATCGGGATTTAGTGGCACAGTGTGGGCAGGAAACTGGGTTGCAGTAGTAACGGCTTGGACTGACACAACCTCTGCTAGATCTCTCTCTTTACAGAGCTCTGTGTCAAGTACTTTACACTCCTAAATTCATTTAATCTTGTTAGTAATTCTATGAGCTAAGTTCTCTACTGCCCCCAACTCACAGTTGAGAGTTGAGACCTCTCCTTCAAGGCAGGTATTGTTTTATCTGTTTACAGTTAAGGAAACTGAGGCACAGAGATCTGAACAACTCATCCAAGCCCACACAACAAATCAGTAGCAGAACTGGTGTTTGGATGCAGGCAAACATGGTGTCTAGCTTCTTAACCACTTCACCACTGCGTGATGAGATGCGTAGGTGGCAATGCGTGCTTTCTTTTAAGACATCTAGTGGAAAGAGAAAGAACTTCTTAACCACAGAGCTACCCAGGCTCCCGGAGAAAGAACTTCTTAAAGCAAATTTGGAATGCGGGTCATGGTCTGGGAAGTTCAAGAAGAAGTAACAGTCCCTGTGGCAGGAACGAAGGAGAGGAGAAGGTTAGGATGTGAGGCTGGTTCCACATTAGAGGGACCTGAATTGGGCATGAGGGAGTCGTGTGTGTGTGTGTGTGTGTGTGTGTGTGTGTATTAGGTCACTAGCTCTGTGTCTTCTTTGGCCAAGAGTTAAGATGATGGTGACAAGTGCAGCAGAGAGGGCTGAGGGGTCCAGAGCAATGCTTGAGGAGCTGTTGGAATGAAGGCTGGACAGCTGAGCCATCACTGGGGATTGACGCGTGGGAAGTGCCCAAGTAGACAATAGCTCTGGTCTTTGCGTCCACCTGCCCTTAGCTCATCTGATTTTTTTTAAAGATTTCTATTAGGGAGAGGGAATAGGAAAACATATATGCTAAATTTTGTGTCTGAAGGATGCAGGCTGTTGCCAGTATCGGCATATTTAAATAATAATACATTCTCTAAGCTACTGAAGGTTTACAAAATAAAGGGATATCATGGCTGAGACCATCTTTTTTTTATAAGAGTGTTGACAATCAGGGCTTCTGGGTGGCTCAGTCCTTGAGCCAGCCTCTGTCTTCGACTTGGGTTGTGATCCCAGGGTCCTGGGATCAAGCCCTGCATCAGGTTCCCTGCTCAGCAGGAGGCCTGCTTCTCCCTCTCCTACTCCCACTCTCTTGCTGTGTCTCTCTCTGTCAAATAAATAAATAAAATCTTTTTAAAAAAAAAAGTGTTGACAATCTATGTGGTTAGGACTAAAGGCAACTGAAAAATGTCCACAGTAAAAAACAATGGTGAGCAAATATACAAATTATATTTTTGATAC
Organism: Mustela putorius furo; assembly: GCF_011764305.1. Classification (NCBI taxonomy): domain Eukaryota; kingdom Metazoa; phylum Chordata; class Mammalia; order Carnivora; family Mustelidae; genus Mustela; species Mustela putorius. The sequence goes on along the minus strand of NW_025421402.1, from coordinate 15,353,011 downwards.
TTCTTTAATTCCTGGGATTAAGTAAATAAAGAGCTTCTGCCTTGATTATGAACATTAGTAAACAAAATGTGCTTTCATTTCTACAGGTACTTTTAATTGCTTAACAAATCTTAGGTATTCACCACCAAGCCAGGTTAATTCGACACCTCCATGTGTACCACTTCTGTTTAAGACAGGTGTCTTAATTAAATAAACTAATAATTTTGCAAGGAGAAGCACAAAAGCATAATTATCTAATTTGCTAATTGTTCAACTATGTTGATTTGCATATTTGTTAGTTGCAACATGAACAAATAGTTTGTATATGTGTATCCTACCGTTAAAGTAATGAAGCCACTCTTGGGATTAGCATTTCCTAAAGTGTGTTAATAGATGCTATGTAAAAAGGACTCTCGTTGAATAGGTTGAAAAATGCTAGGTTAGAGAAAATTGAATAGTTTTATTCTGCAGGAGGTCTAGAATCCTAGAATAAGATAATATGCATCTTAACTATCAGATACACGGTGCTCTGCTTCATGAACTATGTATGGAAACCCATCTTTCCAGGGGAACATCTCAGGGCACTAATGTTCTAAGGCGCACATTTGGGAAAATGCTGTTTCAAGTTGTTTTAACAATAAGTTGGTCTCAATTTTTTTTGCTAGTCACTCTGTTCTGTAATCAGCACACAGGCAGGAAAATGAATTAAAGGGGCATATTTTTTTGTTTGTTTCTGTGTCTCTACATCTCTCTCTCTCTCTCATACACACACACACACACACATACACACACTGCTCTTTATAGCTGCTTACAGTAAACATGCAAACCTCTTTTTTCCCCCTTTTATTATAGGCATAGTGACAGGCTTGCTACCCTTCAAAAACTATGCAGTAACCCTAACTGCTTGCACTTTGGCTGGCTGTACCGAGAGCTCACAGGCATTGAACATCTCTACTCCACAAGAAGGTAAAGTAATTTCAAAGGTCTTGACTTCCACATTTCAGTTATGAATAATAAAATAGGAGAAGAGCTAAATGCTGCAAGGCCATTTGCTGGAAAACCCCAACCTAATTTGATGACAAAGTGCATTGCCAGGCCATAATTGCTCCATTTTTTGGGGGGGTGCGAAAATGAATCAAACTCCATACCCTTTAATGACATGCATCTTTAATAGCTGTAATGCAGATTAATGGGCTTTTTAATTGCTGTTACATTGTTCATGCAAGAGCCTTGTCATTAATATGAAGCATCTGAAAGATTAATGAAAGCTTCCTCATTTTACTATGGCTCAGAAGTAAATCTAGAGACAGTCTGACTAAAAAGAATTGATTGTACGGCACAGTATGAAATTGAGAATCAAACGGTTGATTTCCATGGTCTCTTTGAACTGCTAAACACCAGCACAGGCAACAATTATTTCAGTATGATGGAGCCTCGAAATGCCGGTTGAGGCATTATTAATCACTGCTCCGTTCCTTCTGACTGAAGTCTCACTTTTGTTGTACTTGGAACTTACAAACTGTTGGCATAAATTAATGTTTCAGCAAGCATACGTTAGGAAGGCAGTGAGAAAGAGAAAATATTTTAGCACTCCAAAGTGAAAGCTTTGCTCAGGCATCAGAACGCATCGCTTCAAGAAATAACAGCCCTCCAAACATTGGAAGCATTGTTACTTCATATTTCTCTCTCCTGGATGAGAGGAATTACACATCGCTTCTACTCTCTAGCTGTCAAGTTATTTAGGAGATTGAAAAGCTTGATCCTCTGGGGAACAGTCAGCCAGTCTCTGTCCCTCAGCATTCCTGACTCCCTCTTTCCCCTTCCCTCTTGCAAATCCTTTAGCGAGTACCCGTCACACAGAAGACATGAAAGAGAAAGACAGTGGCCCATGTGATGAACCAGGATAGAAGGGTCTGTGAGATCTTTCAAGTGACCTTGCCCCAACGAGAGCCTCCTCACCTGGACTATGCCATCAGTGACTTGTCATCCATGTTTTCTCAGGGTTCTCTTAGTCAAGCCTGTGGAGAGTCAAGCCTGTTTCTCTTACTGGGGCATTGCTTCTGCTGTGCCCCGTGACCCATGTGATGGTCGTCTCCTTTGTCAAACGCTTCCACCAGCCTCAGTGTCCTTATTTTCTGGATGCCTCCTACCCCTTCTGTCCAGGTTTTGCCTAAAATCTACTTCACAGCTGTATCCCAGAGGGATTCCTAAGGGCCCAGTTCACCATTTCCTCTTCATTAATTAAGGAATTCCCAACTTCCAGCTTTTTCTTAAAGTTACAGCCAATGTACCAAACCAAAGATGTGTTTAGGGTCAATATTTTAAACTTTAAGTTCCTGTGAATCCTATTTATTCACCATTACAGAAAATGAGCAGAACCTTATTTGAGAAAAACAAACTTAGAGTGTCGTTTTCATCTATAATTAACTGATTCTGTACTTGCTGGTTAATTCTACAGAAACACATACGTTTTTTCATACCTATTATGAACCACCCTCCCCAGCATTGCCCACCTTAGATCAAAAGCTCCTCAAGGGTAGGGACTGCTTCTGTTTAATTTGCTTTAATAGGCACAGCCCCAAGTAGAGATTACGGGTTAATAATACTCTTGATGAAGTAATGCAAGCATCAGTCAAGTGAACTAGGGTAATACTCCCCATCAATCATTAATGCAAATGCTCATAAATTTAGGACAGTTATTTAGTACTGTTCCTAAAGCAATTACTGACAAGTTGCCCATGGATCAGAAATATTTCTATGCATGGAATATCAGGTTTATTTCATGATTTATTGGTTTAGGTCTGAAAAGTTTGAATTAGAAAAGTAAACTAAAATTAGTCTCTATGAATCTTCCCACCCCCCCCCCACAGCCCCACAGGAAGTTCAGCCACCAGTAGCCAAATCTCTTCCCAATTCTTTGTTACTATCCTGGGATCCACCCAAAAAAGCAAATGGCATTATAACTCAGTACTCTTTATATATGGATGGAATGCTAGTCTATTCGGGCATTGAAGAGAACTACACGGCCACAGGTAAGACTCTTATAGGTATTGGTAACTATTTCTTGTCTATGTTAGACTCTGTATATTGCAGATAGATGTAGTCTGTAATTGTCTGAAAGTCTGGTCTTTAAAATTGGGGTCCTTATTCTGTTTCCTGTCATTTGGTCCCCGTGAGTGGTCCCCAGTCCCACTCACCATGCCCGGTTGAGTCAATGTCATATCAAACAAATTCTCCTATCACAAGAGTTAACTACTTTCACATCTTTATGAATGCAGGATAATATTAAGACTCAGATGTGTGACTCAGTGTTGTATGAATTTGGGGCCATTTGAGAAGAAACATAGTGTATATGTTGAAATCACATTATAACGTGTGACAACACTCGAGTAAAATGAAGTAAATTGCTGAAAACCTCGTAAAATGCAAGACGCCTATTTTATGTCTTGTTGCCTGGTATCTGAATCATGCTTATATTTGTGTAGTAATTTTAGTGGCTATATATTGTATAACATTTTATATACTATATGTGACTGTCTGGTAAGACACCATGAGTCAAATATTGACTGAGGAAAAACTGAGGTCTAGAGATATGTCGTTCTTCATGAAAGGTCACAACCAGGGAGAGACAGAGACAGGATTCATTATTTATTCAGTCCTCCACACTAATGCCAGCTGCTAAGGTAGTAATAGAGAATCAGCGGCATGCTGGCCCCCCTCTGTTGGAGCTTGTGGCTTCAGGAAGACACACATAGATGTGGGGATGAGGTCTTTGTGGACAGAACTATGGCATTTACCCAGTGGCAGCCTCAGGGTTTACATTTTTTGGTGTCCTCTCTAGACTGAGAACCTTCAAGAGACACGATCTATTATTTTCTTTAAAAAAAGAGCTATTACTTTAATATTTTATTCCTTAAAGTTGGATAGAGTTCTGTAATACATGCTCTAGGAGGTAAGTGTGAATATTACCCCCAGGTTACAAATGAGGAAACTGAGGCAGAGTTACTGTGTAACTGCAAAGTTACACAGCCCACAAGTGGGATTTTGCTACCAATCCAAACATTCTGGCTGTGACGGAAAGCATGTGGTTTTAAAACAAGTTACTTTCCTTCTGAGACTTAGTTTCTGAATTTGTAAAATGGCAACAACTATGGTTTTCAAGATTTTAAAGAGAACCAGAGCTATAAATAAAACACCTAACATAGTCTTAACACTTAGTAAAAAGAATACTCTTAATTCCTATAAAATGCAGAGTTCATGTTTTAAACTTTAAAAACGGACTAATCTCACCCAAACAATATCTGAAGGCATTATTTTAATTAAATATTACAGACCAAAGAAATTACTTCAAAAAGATGAAAATGTTTTATGGAATGAACTATACACATGAATTAATAATTAATATAAAACACTTCTGTAGGATCCAAAAAATGTCATCATGCATAATAGGAAAACACATCTTTTAGGCCCAGTAAAGACATTTCTTTTGAGAAGCCTTCTTTGATTCCAAAGTAAGAGTTGATCTAATGAAGATATGCTCTTTGGGAACCTGTGTGCCCCCTCTTTTTTGTGTGTGTTATCTTTGAATAAGGGTACTTATTTGCTTGTCAGTTTGTCCTTCTGAACCCCAAGTTTCAAAGACATGACTATAAGTGTCTGGTTCATTACTGTATGTCTAGGATTTATCACAGAATGGGTATAGACAGTTTGAATAAATGAATGAATGATGTATCACCACTTCCTCATATCAGGGAGATCATATGATAGTTGTCTTTCTCTGCTTGACTTATTTCGCTAAGCATGATACGCTCTAGTTCCATCCACGTTGTTGCAAATGGCAAGATTTCATTTCTTTTGATGGCTGCATAGTATTCCATTGTGTATATATACCACATCTTCTTGATCCATTCATCTGTTGATGGACATCTAGGTTCTTTCCATAGTTTGGCTATTGTGGAGGATGTGGTGATACAATATGGAGGCTTAAGTGGGTAGAAGAAGAATAAATGAAACAAGATGGGATTGGGAGGGAGACAAACCATAAGTGACTCTTAATCTCACAAAACAAACTGAGGGTTGCCGGGGGCAGGGGGTTTGGGAGAAGGGGGTGGGATTATGGACATTGGGGAGGGTATGTGATTTGGTGAGTGCTGTGAGGTGTGTAGACCTGGTGATTCACAGACCTGTACCCCTGGGGATAAAAATATATGTTATCAAAAATAAAAAATAAAAAAAAAAATGAATGAATGAAGTTGGGTGATTGCTGGGAACAGAAAAAGAAGCTAGCAAAGGGGAAATTCGGGAGGGTAGGAGTATAGTGGGAAAGAAAAAGTGACAGAGAAAAGGAAAAAGAAAAGTAGAAAAAGAAACGAAGATACCTTCCATAGGTAGACCTGAGTGCTAGCCCGGTCCATAGGGAAGTTGTGTGGCTGACGGTGGGTCTCCAAATGTAAACCTTGACTATTTCCAAATTGTGCAGAAGTCCGTATGTGGTGATTCTGTGCACAGTCAGAAGAGCAGTATGGGGAAGACAGGAGCCCAGCATTCACATTGATTTCCAATACTACTTCCAAAATGCTATGAATTCTGTATTTTGTTTGATTGAAGCATTAACAGAACCATATGACTGGTAGCTACAGTGAAAAATCTTGGCAAATGTTAACATAGTGGATTAGTACAATAGATGCCCCCAAATATAATACAATGTAAAGAAAGTGAGATATTTTTGTAGTGTCCACAACCATCTTCTCGAGTCACAGAGATAAGAGATTCTTTAATGGTTTTCATTTTTAATGTAGATTTTTAAAGATTAAATCTTTGGTATTATTATTATTATTTTTTTTTACTAGAGCCTTCTTGGCTTCTAATAAGCAACTGGATTTCTTGCTGTTCTCATTCCCAAATAGCACAAGATACAAGGTACATTGAGACCGCAACACAAAGGAGAGAAAGGAAGCCAATAACATTATGATGGGATTCAAAGTCATGCATGATTGTTCTAACATTAGAGCTAGTAAAACCAAGCCTGGGGAGGTTAAGGAATTCTAACCCATACCAGAGGAACCACTTCAAATCTAGATCTGATTGGCTCCAGAGCCCATACTTTGATTCTTTCCACATTCTGTTACTCAAATTATTACATATTATCTTATTTTTTTCGTATATAAATCCTATATATTATTACACATTCCCATAATGTGTAAATGTTTTATGTAAATATGTAAATTATCAACATATTAACATAAACATATCGTGTAAATATGCAAATATTTACACCACAGGTGAATGTTACATAATATATAAACATTACATATTTACATAAATAACTATTACAAATTATTACATATGATTGTATTTTTCCTCTGAACAACCCTGACAGGGTGACCAAAGCCTGATTGCAAACCCCAGAGCCCCCGTGTCGTTCTTTTTTGGGCTGCCGTAACAAAATACCACAGACTGGCTGGCTTAAACAACAGAAATTTATTTCTCACAGTTCTGGAGACTAGAAGTCCAAGATCAAGGTGTTGGCAGGTTTGGTTTCTCTCGAGGCCTCTCTCTTGGGCTAGCAGACAGCTGCCTTCTCACCACGTCCTCCCAAGGTCTTTCTTCTGTGCGCGCAGACCTTTCTTACCTGGTCTCTAGTCCTGTTGGATGGACTAGAGACCATGGGTTGGTCCTGGTGGAACCTGTTGGTCCCACCCTTGTGATCTATGTAACCTTAATCACCTCTTCAAAAGTCCCATTTCCGAATATAGTCACCCTGAGAGTTAGAGTCTCGAAATATGAATTTGGGGGAACATAGTTCAGTCCATAACAGCCCCTAAAGGGAGTGTTTTCTTCTACTATGAGGGTAGACTGGATGCCCACTTCTGTATAGATTCTCAAGTCGTGTGAGGATTGAAGAAAGTGACCTTAGGATCCCTTCCAGCTCAAAGATTTTGTATCTGTAACAGGCCCTAATTCCAGGTCATTTACTCTTCGAAGTCTACCTTTCCACTGGGAATCGCAGAGAAGACACAAGGAGAAAGGGAATCTGTCTGAAATCAGCCAGGAGAAGGCTGATAGAGGACATGGCCCTGGCAGTTTGAACAGGCTCTAGCCTCTCCAGACACTGAATCTGGGTCATGTTCCATTGTCAGATGCATCCATGACGTCACTGGTACTTGTTGCTCGCCCTTGTGTCCTTTCCGTGCTGAGCCTGGTTTGGGGGCGGAGTGTCCCCTGGGGAGGGCTGGTGCTGTCAGCGGCTGTGAGAGTCTGGGGCTACCAGAGCGGGTCTCTTCACTGCTGAAATGCCGATTCACAGGGAAGCAGAGAAATGGAAGATGCAGTCTCATGGAGTAGAGAAATAATTGATAATATTTTTCAATTATAAAAGCACTATATGCTTATTGGAGATAATTGAAAACATCCAGATGTCTAATACCTGAGAATCCCACCATACTGATAGAAACCCAGTATAAGACATAATTCCTGCTAGTACCTTATTAATGTTCACAAAATTGATCTGTAATGTATAATGTTGAACCCTTGCATATTCCCTCACTAAGACTGTATCCCACTTTAGGAGGCATTTTTCCTGAAAATTTTTTTTTTAATATTTTAGTATTAACATATATCCCATCCAAATGTATGCTAATACATACATTAACCACTTGAAAGAGTTCAAATTTCTAATTTATCTCTCCCTTTAATATGTTGTGACAAATATTATTTCATGTAATCTTGTTTATTAGATTCCCAAAAGGGGAACAGCTAAGTCAAAGCTAGTGAACCTTTCCAAAATATTGGATATACATTTTCCTACTGTTTCCCAGAAAAGTTCATCAGCAGGGCATGTTACATTCTTAAGTCTTTGATAATTTTGCAAGCAAAAAACATTATTTTCTTTTTGTTTGCATGTTGAACTACTAGGTAGAGGGCATACTTTTTGCATGTTTCGTAGAGATTTATACTGTACTTTCATTCAACTGATCACAGCCTTGATGACCAAAGACTTAATAGGTGAGGAATAATTTTGAAACTTCCTAAGGAGCTGTGTTTGATATTCTGTTTTTCCTAGTTGTAATCGTCTGCATTATTTAAAATTTCTTGTCTTCTACCCTATCAAAAACTTCCTTAATAATCTGGTTTTGGTGTCCTCCTAAATATTCACAGTGTCACTTTTTTTTTTTTTTTTTTTGCCTCCCTCTTACTCCATTTATTTGTAGCATCCTCTTAAGTTCCTGCATGGAACCAACATCCTTCTCTTATGTGTAGCAAATGGGTCTTGCTGCCAAGGTGAATACAGGTAAAAGTAAATGCATTTCAATTCAGCAGCCACTTAGAATCTCGGTGGTTTGCATTTTTTTTTTCTTCTTTCTCTTAAATATGAAGCATTAAAAGTCAAAGGCATTGCTACACCTTGAGTTAGTACAAAATATATTTAAAAATGCATACAGTTCAAATTTTTTGCCTTGCATAGGCCATAAGCTAGTAGTATGGTGGGTCAGTTGTGACACTGAAAAATGAATCCAGTTAGAGAACCTCCCGAAGGCTGTTGATGTTTGCTATAATAAATAGCACACACTTTAAGTCAAACTTTTTCATTCTGTATTCAAAGGTAATGGATTTTTCGTAACCATAGTAACCTTGGTGTATTTCTGGATAAATACATGAGGTATATACATTCTAGTTTTATTTTTGAATATAAACTACCACATTATGTATTACTAATAATATGAAAAATAGGATGTAGGTTAGTATAATGACAGCTTAAACTAGTATGCATTTTTCTTCTGCAAAAAATAAATATTTATCAAAAGTATAGGTTCAATTAATTTTCCCCCCAGTTTTGTGGTATTCCAGTGGTGCCATTTATCTTTTTTTGCAAGATCTCCATTAATCTCTTATTTCTGTCCCATAACAGATTTTTAAGAATTTTGAGGTAAAAACAATTGTGCTTTAAAGCCTATGATTAAAAACATTATTGAAAGATTGAAAGACCTATATTGATGTCACCAATAAAACTATTGTGAGCCACTTAAGATGTATGTATATAGTATGTTCATAAAGAGGCAGAAAAAAAGAAACCTTTTGTGAGGCCGTTCAACATCCCAGGATTGTTTCAAAGTTCAGGCTAGATAGCATCCTGATTGATGATGACTATCCAAACTGTAGCCAACCAGATCATTCTCATTTTAAATGAGCACCCTACCAGAAACGGGCAATCTTTAAGAAGTTTGTGAGATGTTTCAGGGAAGCCTACAAAGTTTTCGGAAACAAGGATAGCAAGATGGTGGGAACTGAGCGAAGTATAACTATGCATGTGACAAGGGCTTTTATGTGAGTTGTGGGAACTGGGAAAGAAAGAACAGTGTTCCCTCCAGACAGTTCCTTTTTTATGACACAAGTTGTCATTGGTAAATCTACCTAAGCCATTTTTGAGAACTCCTAGAACTCCAGAGGAGTAAAGGACTCTGTGATGTACATATCTGACACCAAACCATAAAACACGTAGGTTTGCAAGTGTGTCACCTAATAAATCTATAGTAGTCTTACGATGGAGTAAGAGTGGCTGATTTCTAGCACCAGACAAGGCTTCTTCCCACTGCTACCTCCTCAGAACCTGTGCTTCTGTCACTGAGGCTAAGGCAGTAAAGAAGCAAAGATAAGGGGCTCCTGGGTGGCTCAGTGGGTTAAAGCCTCTGCCTTCCACTCAGGTCATGATCTCAGGGTCCTGGGTTCGAGCCCTGCATCAGGCTCTCTGCTTGGCAGGAAGGCTGCTTCCTCCTCTTTCTCTGCCTGCCTCTCTGCCTACTTTTGATCTCTTGTCTGTCAAATAAACAAACAAAATCTAAAAAAAAAAAAAAGTGAAGCAAAGATAACAGCAATGTAAGGTGTGTGGGTGGTGTGTGTGTGAGAGAGAGAGAGAGAGAAAGGGAAAGGAAAGATGAAAAACAGATGAATATCTGGTAAAGTTAGATCGTAAGTATATCATTAACCAACTAAGAAGTGCAAAAGATTTTGGGGATTTTTTTTTTTTTTTGGTCTAATTTGCCAAGGTCAAAAAAAAAAAATGTTTAAACAGCAAAATAGAAATGTTCATCTGGAATCTTCCAAACACTTAAGTCTGATGATGAGAAATTTATTGCAGAAGAAGCTGTATTGCTTATGGCACAATAAAAAAGCATTTAAAGGTTGGGTACTTCTAACCAAGCGTTATAAGGAACCTTATCAATTCTCTACAAATTTGAGCTAAATTATATTCATTTCCACTGATAGTTTACAAAAGATCCTTTCTTAGCAAAATAAAACTTCACTTTAACCTTGATATTTTCTGGACTTTTGCATTTTTGAATACCCCAAGGCAGTGCATTTAAATAACTCTTTTTACATAAAGTAATATGATAGAAAGGATACTGTTAACATGCTTGTGTTCTAATCCATAAGGCCGGTATTAATAAGACAGAGCATATGAGGGTTTTCAGGTAAGGTAATGATCTCATCTATGAGTCATGGAACCTCTCTATTACAAACTAAAGTCATACTTTGTGCCCTTTTTTTGTCACAGACATGCAGCATTAAATTATAAAAAGTCTAAGAAACCTTGAGGCTACAAGGAAAAAAAGCTGAATTATGAATAGAGGCTAGATCACTAACTCTGTGATCAAAGGCTTCAGGAGAGTCACTCAAGATTTGGCCACAGACCAGATCCTTGGGTCAATCAATAGGGGAAACTTGACACTTAATTGGGTTTGAAGAGTAACTTAGTAACAAAGGGTCAAGTGAAGTGAAATAACTTGCACAGATATTGAAATATCAGTTGTGGTTCATTGTAAACAATGTAACCAAAGTGTCATTTTTACTTTAAGATATTTCACAGTATACCAGTATGTGAAGAAATGAATCATGTTTAAATGTATTTTAAGACCTATCCCCAAATATTACCTGTCATTTGTTAACATAAGTGATGAGTATTATGTTCTTAAATAAGTAGGAAAGGGCTTTATATTTGAAGGTATTTCAGAGGGAGGGAAGGAGATAACATCCAGGTAGAAAAGAAGGGGTGTTCAATCCAGAAAATGGTGATGGAACCTGCCCTACCTCTGAGATCTTTACAAACAGAGACTAACTGCTATTCCAGGCACTCTGACAACTGCCATTATTTTTTATTTTTTTAAACTTAATTTCACTATAAATTCTTAATATATATATATATATATGCAATAGACAGCTTGATGAATATTCAGAATCTGAAGACATCCATGGAGCCAGCACCAAGCCAGAAATAGACGCTGTGAACACCCTAGAAGTACTCCATTTTTGCCTTCAAGTCTTTATCTGCTGACTCAGGTGGCTGCTTCCCTGTTAGCATAGATTTGTTTGCTATTTTATTTTACTTAATATGAATGGAAGCAAATAATATGTTTTCTTTTGTTACTGGCTTCCTTTGAAGAATGGAGGTAGAGACAGTAATTCAGTGGAACAGTCTTTCATGTTCCTCTTCCTGTATTCCAATCTTCTGACTTCTGGATAGTTGCTCTAATCCTGTCAGCTGTTGTTTCCTGTCCTTCTAGAAAGCTACTGGCATGCTTACAGAATGAAACATCTACATCTTTCTCCAAGTCTGAAAGTAAGAAATAATTATAGAAAGTCTTCATCTATGAAATTAAAAGTTAGCGTGTGAAATCAGTGGTTTATGTACACCAGAAAAATAACTCCTGGATGTCCACTAATGGAATATTGTATGGCCAGATAGCTTATGAAGCAGTAGAAGAATATTGAATAAGGCAGAAAGAGGCTAAAACAAACGTTTTCATTGACAGCATGTAACATGAGTCTATTTTAGTAAAATGCATGTGTATATATGTGTGTACTTATAGATACGTGTGTTTATGTACACCTAAGTGATAATAGTGGTTATCTTCCAGTCATGGGATCTAAGTGTTTTCTTTTCCTTAAGGGGAGTCTTTTCATCTTTTAAATTCTCTAACTTAGATATTAGAAAGGAGAATTTTTGTAGTACTTTTCACAATTTTAATAGATGTGATAAAATTGGTATAAAGGACGTATATTTTAGGATTCTATCACCTATTAATACTTAGCTTTGACTTCTCTCTAGTCTTTACCCTGATATTTAATCGGGTTAATTCCTTACTCCTCTCTTGGGGCCAGTGTCAATGACAGTCTCCTTACCTCCAGCACTATCTGCTGTCATCAAAACATCACACAATCTTTTTGATGATCTACCTCAATTCACACATTTTCCTTTGGTTCACAGAATCTTTCATATAATTTTCCTAGAAGTTTATCACTCAAATATATTCTGTCTTGTAACAAAAATTTATTTAAAGGGGAAAAATCTTGATCCAAAACCAAAATGTAGGTTCACTGAGTACAGTTATCAAGTATTTATTTATTTTTCCTAATCTCTATAGTATGTATTGTAGAAATAAGGACCCAACTGGCATCTAATAAATTCTTATTGAATTGAGTTGAAATGAATTGGATTAAACTGAAGAAACACTGAGAATCGGTAAACTAATATTTTAAAGTAAATGACAACAAACACTGATGCATAATTCAGAAGTAATTAATATGCTAACTGTGGTAAGCAGTTTTAATGAGGTAGGCTGTTCCTGTAGCTTCTTAGAAATTTTCAAATGTAATTATCCAATATGTAGCTTTTTGTTGTTGCTGTTAAACTTCTTGTATACATTTTCTAGGGCTGCCATGACAAAGTATTACTGAGGGGTTAAACAACAGAAATGTGTGGTCTCACAATCCCAGAAGCTAGAAGTCCCAGATCAGTGTGTTGGCAGGGTTAGCTCATTCCGAAGCCCATGAGGGAGAAGCGTTCTCTGCTGCTCTCCTGGTCTCTGGTAGTTTGCCTGCAATCATTGGCCTTTGACCTGTAGATACTTTTCTTCAGCAGAACTCAGGACCTCCAGGTTGAAGAAAATCAAGTAAGCATCCTGATTGGTGCCATTCTAATATCCAATGTTCTCGAGTCACTGATAGGATTCTAAAGGCTTGCTCTGGATTTTTACTTCCCCAGTGCATTTTGCCTCACATTCTCCATTACTGGCTCATCATTGACCACAGTTCTTCAGGCTCACATCTCTTACATGGAGAAGAAGAAAAAGAAAACATGGAGAAAACATGTCCTGGTTCTGAGTTCTATCTCCCACTCCTACTCCCCACCTTCGCAGCCTGGCCCTTCTCATGTTCACAGCCACTGTCCTTACCACCGCTGGCTCACTTGTTTTGCATCTTTACCTCCTGTGCATTTGCTGGAGCTTCCCCTAAAAAACAAAACAACCAATCAACCAAACAAAATCCCACACAAATTGGGTGCCTAAAACAACAGAAATTTATTCTCTCATAGTCTGGAGACTAGAAGTTCTAAATCAAGGTGTCACCAGAGCTAAAGCTTCCTCTACAAACTGATGGTGGGGGGAGGGCATCCTTCCTTTCCTAGCCCAACTTGTCATGGTTACTGGCAGTCTGGAGCATTCAGACATATGCCTCCGTCATATGTGCTGTTCGCCTGTGTCCAGATTTCTCTCATTCTGTAAGAACACTAGTCATATTGGATTGGGAGCCCATCCTAATTCAGTATGACCTCATCTGAACTTGATCACATCTGCAAAGACCCTATTTCCAAATAAGGTCACTTTATGGGAGTTAGGATTTGAACATTTTTGGGGAGACAAATCTCAGCCCACTACCCCTTCATTGGCTTTATAAATACTTGACCATTTAATTGAAATCATTCTCACCGAGGTTGTCAAAGTTCTTATGGTCCCCAGTTCAGGGGGAAACTTTCAGGGACCACGTGAAAGCACTATCGTTCATGGCACTTTGACAGATTGTTGGTCATTTCTTCATCACAGAGGTTCTTCTCTGTGTCTGAGACACTTCAGCCTCTCAACTTTCCTGTTACTGCTCAAGCTGTCATGTATCTTCTTTTCTTCTTTTCCGTCTATCCACAAATGTTGGTTTATCCTGGGGTTCCTTAGAACAAGCCACACAATATTTCTGTGATGACTCAATCCTTATCTCCAGTTCAGACATTTTTTTCCTAAGCTATGATCATTTTCTAACTCCATATTGGACACTCCTCCTTTAGATATTTTACTCCAAGTCCCCAAAATTGAATTCATTATATCTGCTACCTCCCACAAAAGAGGTTCTTTTTCCCGAGTTTCTCATCTCAAAAAACAGTAATACTATTCACCCCTTTGCCTGAAATACAAACCTGAATTTAATCTTTCACTTTTTCTTTTTCATTCATCATATCAAATCTTAAAATAAAATCCAAACTCCTTTTTTTGGCCTACAACACTTCTCTGATTCCTATCTACTTTCTTAGCTATATGCCATTCTCCTATACCCATTTATCTCCACAGTGCTGATTTACTTTCTGTTTCTACTTGTTTGGTTTGGTTTGGTTTGGTTCTTTGTCTTTTGTTTTGTTTTGTTTTGTTTCCAAAATATAGTTAAGTCCTTTCCTATGTCCAGACCTTTGAACTTGCTGTTTTTTCCGACTGGAATTCTTGTCACCCAGTTATGTGACTAGCTCATTCTTCTCTTTGAGTTCTCAGATTCTGTTTATTAGTTAGGATAACCTCGATGATGCAAACACACACACACACACACACACACACACACACACACACACGTTTCTGTCAGCAGAAACACTGGTTATTCACGTAAGAGCCCTGTGCCAGTGAAGACTTGGATCAGCAAAGCTTCCTTCCTGAGCACAGCCATTCAGGGTCCCAGGCAGATGGTAGGTCTGCCGTCTCTTACACCTGACTTGAAAGATGGCTCTGCAGTTTATCTCCGTTGCTGCAGCAGGTAGGGAGAATAAGTTGGAGATTTTTATGGGCCACGCCTGGGAGTGACCTGCGTAACTTCTACCCAAATCCTAATGCGGTGACCCCATCTCCAGGGGGTGCATGCTGTGAGGGGGGTCCAAGAAGTACCCTAAAACAACACCCATCCTCCAGCTCACAGTTCTGTAAGTCAGAGGTTGTGTAGGCTTGACTAGGCCACTAATTAGGGTCTCACTAGGGAAAAATAAAAAAATTGGACAGTTGAGGCTCTTATCTGGAGGCTCTGGGAAAGCCTGCACATCTAAGCTCATTCAGGCTGTGGGGAGAATTTGATTCCTTGTAGGCTAGAGCTGTCAGCCAGAGGCTGCTCAACTTGTAAAGCCTCTCATGTGGCCCCTTCCACCTCACAACAAGAAACTTTTTTGCATCAAATCCCCTTCAGGCTTTGAATCTCTTTGACTTCTGGTACCGACTGGAGAAGACTTGGCTTGCAGTTAGATTGGACACACCAGGGTCGGCTCTTTTTTCTATGTAAGGTAATTCTGGGACCCATAGCTCATCATAGTCCCAGGTTCTACCCACACTCAAAGGGGTGGAATTTGGGCAGAGCTCAGAGACAGAATCATGTAGGTGCTAAGCCCAGGTTTCCTGGTAAACCAGAAATAGTACTACCTCAGCACCTCGTGGGAGAACTAAATGTGATAATGCATGTAAAAAATGTGATTTGGGGTGCTCACAGATCTCTCAGAACATAGCAAATGATCAACAACCATGTTCTGCTAATTGTAGAAATGCTCAAATTATTGTTACATCATGATAAAGATTGTAAATGCAAAGATTCCCCTTCAAACGTGTCACTCAACTACGTAGCGTATGTAATTTAGAAAGTACTTGGTGAGCATTGACTATGTACAAGGTTGGAAGTTACGTAACTAAGACATTTTTGGTTTTCCTCCAGTCATTCCCAGTTCAATTGCTTAGACAGAAGGAGGCACAACTAAATACAATGCTGTCCAGTCCATGGTGAGTTCTCTGACAGATGTGAGAACAAAGGGAGAAGTACTCAGGAGGAAAAACTGTCACCAGAGGAAGTGAATTTTTGTAGGCTTTCAAGGAGAGTTTCAGAACTGGGAATCAGGCAAGCCTGAGGACCAGAGCAGAAGAATCCATGGCACAGGGCGGTCCACTGCATTTTACAAAAATTAGAGGGCCTCGCTTGAGATGACTGAGTGCCTGGGTAGCTGGTCAGGAGCCATGAAAGGGGAGGGGAGAGTCAAATTGTCAAAGGTGCTGAAGGTATGTTGAGATGTTTGAACTTTGTTCTGAGGCAATGGGGGACCATTGAAGGATTTACAGTAATGATATAGCATGAACGAATCAGTGTTTTGGAAAATAAATAATTGAAGTAATGGCATTAATCCCAAACTGTCACGGCTGAACCTACACGGCTGTTGTCTCCATTCGTAGGTGAAAAAGCAAGTAGGTTAGAACTTTAAATGCGAGAAGCTAATTGGACTTAACGATACAGATGGCAAAGGATGAGCAAAAGAGGAGAGAAAGGCATTATGTTTATTTGTTAACAGCTCTATTGTATTATATTTCTGTGCATTAGTCAGTGTAAAATCAAATCTACTTATTTTAAATCCTTTTAAATGGTGTTTAAATATTTCCTGATGACACAGTCTGCTAAAGTATTTACCCTTGGTGCAGATTTCCATTAACCCTATTGCAGATACTAAGCCTAAAACTGTATATTTTTAGGGTCCTTGATTATGGAGTAAAGCCCAGTGACATCATTATAAAACTACAGCTGGATAAGCTTTAGTGTCATTGTCTTTCTATCCGATTTAGGAAATTCAGCAAACTACAGGAGAGTACCGCTATAAACAGACCCTATGTTCTCAGTTTCATAGGGTACCCTTTCTCTAAAAATAAAAGCAGAGAGAGATTAAACTTCTAAAGTCATAAGCAATAAAGGAGAGTGCCCAGTGTAGAGACATCAGTGATATTTGGCGAATTTAGTTATATTGGATATATCAGAACAATAAAGGAGTCAGAGATTAAATTCAAAGTTGTCTTTCCTCATACCTTACTTTTCTCAGATTTTTATTGTTTTCTGAGAATCTGTAGGACTCTTTCAGTTTCCTAAAGAATAAAATTTGCTTCATATTTTTATAAATTACTTTCAAGATATTATCTTTGTATCACAGATACAAACAATTAATTACCAGGAAAGCTTAGGTTACTTCTAGTAAACGAAAGACTCAATAATAAAACCAGAAAAACATTTTTTCTTCCCATTCACCTAAGAACTTGATAGCTGCCTTACACTGGAAATGTCTTGTAGGATACATTGGATTTTATCCATGACAAAATTTGGATGCTTTAAAAGCAGCAATTATCATTAATTCTTGGTTTTACAAAGTAAATATACTTATGAATCCTGAGTCCTTTAACTGCAAGTCGTAGAAATCCAACAATTTCATCTTTGTGACTGGAATGAGGGAACTATTCTGTATTGTAACATGCAGGCTTTCTTCATGGACTGGAGAACACAATTAGCAGCAACTCTGAGATCTTACCCTACGGCTGGACAGCCTCCTCAACTCCAGGCTGCAAACCATTGAGGAAGGATGCTGATTGTTCCATTTTGGATCATATGTCCATCTTTGGGGCTAGACAGGCAGAATCTGCCTACTAGAAAAAGAGAAAGAAAAACAGCCTCTGAAGAAATTGTTGTGAGCACCACTCCAAATGTTGGCTGTTATAATTACAAAATTTGGCTCATTTGTTAAATTTACAAATACCAGAATCTGCCAACAAAGCCTCAACCTTACTTACATGTAGATTTTTTCCTTCGAATGTGTTTTATAAATATGTATCCTAGGAAGTCACCCAACTCTGCTGTCCACCCATATTCTTTCTTTTGAGAATTTCCCTGAAATTTTACCTATTTTCTTAAAATTGAATCTGTTTTGTTGATTTATTTTCTCCCATTGTTGAAACCCCCAGATCTGTCAGTGCATAGCTTCTTTTCCAAAATAAGAAAGGAATGTTTAAAACCCTCAGATTGCTTTTCAGAGTCCATAGTCTGTCATGGTGTGGTGCAAAAATAATGAATACTGTTATGCTGCAAATAAATAAAAAATAGATTTTAAAAAAAGTTAACATGTTAAGTAAAAAATAAAAGCAAATTATTATTTAAAAAAAAAAGAAAAAAGAATGTTTAGAATATCCCTCTGCCTTTTTCATTTGGAGACCATTCATTCCTTGATTTTTTTTTTTTTTGAGTGTGTATGTAAATTCCAGTTAGTTAACATACAAAGTTACATTAGTTTCAGGTATAGAATCTAGTAATTTATCACTTACATGAAATACCCAATGCTCATCACAGTAAGTTCCCCCCTTCATTCCTTGATTTTTATCATCTGCTTCAGAACATCATTCCAGAGCCCTCCTAATGCCATTAGCAATGCATTGTACCCATAATAGCAGTTTTTGTAGCTTAAGTCTAAATAGCTTGCATGCCTTATCTCCATTCATCTGTGTTCATTCAAAACCTATATTTAAAAATATGACCTGGAGCGCCTGGGTGGCTCAGTGGGTTAAAGCCTCTGCCTTCAGCTCAGGTCATGATCTCATGGTCCTGGGATCGAGTGCCGCATCAGGCTCTCTGCTTGGTGGGGAGCCTGCTTTCTCCTCTCTCTCTCTGCCTGCCTCTCTGCCTTCTTGTGATCTCTCTGTCAAATAAATAAATAAAATCTTTTAAAAAAAAAAAAAGAAGGCTTTTAAAAAAATAAATAAATAAAATAAAATAAAAATAAAAATATGACCTGGAGCGCCTGGGTGGCTCAGTGGGTTAAAGCCTCTGCCTTCAGCTCAGGTCATGATCTCAGGGTCCTGGGATCGAGCCCCACATCAGGCTCTCTGCTCGCCAGGGAGCCTGCTTCCCTCTCTCTCTGCCTGCCTCTCTGTCTACTTGTGATCTCTGTCTGTCAAATAAATAAATAAAAGCTTTAACAAAACAAATAAAAATAATAAAAATAAAAATATCACCTATTATTTTTCCAACACAAAAAGAATTGCTGAAGATTGAGTTATAAATTGTCTTACCTTTTGTTTCGGTCAGCTGCTTTAAATCTAGTGGAGGTATCTAACCATAAAAGAGTAATAAGTAACATTCCAAACATCTTGCTGACTTTTACATTTTATTATCCTTGAGGTTATTCCACGATTACAGATTTTTCTGATCATGTACACATATACATGCCAATAAAATAAAATAAAATGTAATGAAGTAAAATATAAATGAAAAAGCCTAATAAACATCAATAAAAGATTAGTTAAACAAGTTATGGCTAATAACTAATATGCACCCTGAGTATACTACATGCTCATTTAATAGAGTGAGTGCTCTTTACCAATAAGTTAGCAACTTCATTTAAAAAAAGTATATCATAAAGTACTGTACTGGTGTAGAAAAGTATATTTTATAGTCCACTAACATTTGCATATTTTCTTTGACTTCTAATGGATGTATACATAAATGTATAATAATTGCTAAGCTCCTAGAAGAGAACTGGATAACTTGGGAACAAGAGTAGAGGGAGACTTGATTTTCATGTGAGCTCTTTTATATCTTTTATATTTTGTACCATGCCTATTTATTCATGAGTTATCCATTCAAAATTAAGTATAATTTTAAAATGAGATTATTGCAATAGTAAATTCTATGTACAAAAGAAAACTTAGGAAAAAATAAAAATTGTCCACAATTTCATCCACTGGAGATGATCACTAATCATAATCTGACTTGTATATTTAGCATCCTCTGATCTTTTTTTTTGTTGATGCAGATATACACATACAATTTGGGCTAGACTGTTTTATGATCTTTTACCACTTGTAATATATAGTGATCATATCACCAAATTCATACTAAATTATTTTCTAAATCATGCTTTAAATGACTGCACAATATTTTAAAGTATTTCACAATATATTTAAGGAAAACATAATTATTGGATTATTTCTCATTTTTTCTGTTATGAACAGTACTATAATTTTAACAGCCTTTTAGATAATATTTTGTGTGTGTGCATTTTTAATTCCTTAAAATTAATTCTCTAAATGTTTTTGTTCATTATTTAAAGGGTTATAGTCTTCATCCTATTTTCTAACTACTTTTTAATATACATTAAAAATACTTAACATTTGCATGGAAGCTGTGTTATAATTCTTATTTCCTATTTTTGTATTTTTTTTTACTCCATTTATGGTGTTTTCTTAAAAAATAGTTTATTTACTTATTTTAGAGGGAGAGAGACAGCATGAACAGGAGGGAGAGGACAGAATCTCAAGCAGACTCCACACTGAGCATGGGGCTTGAGGTGGAGCTTGATTTCATGACCCTGAGATCATGACCGAAGCCAAAACCAAAAGTCGGATGCTTGACTGACTGTGCTACCCAAGCAGCCCAGTCATGGTGGTTTTTAAATGAAGTTATTTGGCTAAAACTTGTAGTCAAATCTAGAAATACTTTCCTTCATAGATTCTTCCTTAAATAGAAAAAACTTGAGTAGGGGCACCTGGGTGGCTCAGTGGGTTAAGCTTCTGCCTTCAGCTCAGGTCATGATCTCAGGGTCCTGGGATCGAGCCCCGCATCTGGCTCTTGGCTCAGTGGGGAGCCTGCTTCCCCCACCCCCTCTGCCTGCCTCTGTGCCTATTGTGATCTCTCTCTATGTCAAATAAATAAATAAAGTAAAACAAAAAAGAAAAACTTAAGTAGATTTTTCTTACCCTCAAGAACAGATGAATATCTCCTGATATTTTCTTGGTGATAATTTATATTTGCACAATATTTTCACATGTACCAGCTCCAATAAGTCTTTAAATCACCCAGTGATGTATCAAGGCTAAACAACTTTATTCCCTTTTGGTAGATAAGGAGATAGAGATTCAGAATTGACTTGCCTAGAATCATAAAGCTAGTTAATAGCACAGCTAGGATTAGAATTTTGTTACGCTGATAATTTTCTGAATCCCAAATCCCGAATCTCAACTAGATGAGTTTAAATGAAAAGAACGATGGGGAAATGTCATTACATTATTAATAACATTCAGCAGTGTCAAAATATTAATACAACATTCATATCTTCATCACATTATCAATGTATTCTTAAAGACAACATGCCAATTAAAATGTCTCATTCAAATGTTAGCTTTAAGTTTTTAAAAATTTAAAGCAAGCCTGATTTTAAATGGGAACTGTCTCATATTGTACACTCATAAATTGAAGAGACAAATACAGAAAATACAGGTCTGCAGATTGTAGTATTGAGAGGAGAAGGGCTATTTCTTTGAAGTCAGTAATGAAAAGTTCTTCAGTGTAAACTATAATTTTTGAAACTACACCACTGCATGACCACAGAGCGTCCCGGTTTCAATTAACTATGGACATGAAAGAATAATCTCTCCTTTTAATCTACTCACAGCAATGGTAGTTTGCTAGAGCTGCCATGACACAATATCAGACTGGGTGGCTTAAATCACAGGAATTTATTTTCTCACAGTCCTGGAGGCTAGAAGTCCCAGATCAAGGTGTCAGCAGGTTTGGTTTCTCCTGAGGCCCCTCTCCTTGGCTTACAGATGGCCGCCTTCTGGCCATGTCCTCACATGTCTTTCCTCTGTGCACGGACATCCCTGGTGTCTTTGTGCATCCAACTTTCCTATTCTTATAAGGACACTGGTCAAATTCGGTTAGGGCCCACACTCTGGGCTTCATTTTAACTTAATCTTCTCTTTAAAGACCCTATCTCCACGTACAGCCACATTCTGAGGTACCGGGAGTTATGGGTTCAATGTACGAATTTTGAAGAGATACAAATCAGCCCATAACAGTACGTATGCTTTACACTAATTTACAACTGTGCAACAAAATATTGAAAATTGAACATTTATTTGTGCATTCATTCATTCCTTTTGGAGAATAAATCCTCAAGAATATTAGAACAAAATATTTTCAAGAATGCTCATTTGTGGCTCTTTCATTCATTCACTTATGAATTCATCTATCCATTCATGTATCTTTATTGATTATTCTGAGGCTGGGACAATACAAGTGTTCGATTTAGGACCATTCTCGGGTATGTACACATATGTAGTTTACCATTTTCCTCTCTGTGTTCCCACCTCTCATATCATTCAGCATTCTTTACTAGCATTTCTGGCTAACTGAGTAGGTCTTCCCACTAGATTGAGGTCCCTGGGGGCAGGAACTGTGTCTTTCATCTTCTTTCCTGAAGAAAGAGATGGGTATATGCATATAGTAGGAGAACAATAAAAAATAATTCAGAATGAAGAGATGAAGGAATTTTTTCATTTATTTAAAAATTCTGTGTTATTATGTGGAGAAATTACCAGAATGCCAAACTGGTACTCAGAGAGATGCTCAGAGACAGAGTAATTTATCTGAGACTGACAGCCAGACTGAAGTCGATTGGTATCAGAGAAGTGACATGTGTCTCAATGCTTGACATATGTCGGGTAAATATTTGCATACTATTTCTCTGTGTTGCACACAGACTACTGCAAAACTCATAACCACACAATTGATACACAGTCCCTGAGAGGCGTTATCCCAAAGCTACAAATATAGACTCAGTTGATTGTATTAAAGTACAATAAACGTTGATCAGATTTTTAAAACATGCCAAGTAGTGGTATAATTAAATTCCATACAATCACAAACAAAATATTGAGATATATTTTCAAAATAAAACTCTTGGGGCACCTGGGTGGCTCAGTGGGTTAAGCCTCTGCCTTAGGCTCAGGTCATGATCTCAGGGTCCTGAGATCGAGACCCGCATCAGGCTCTCTGCTCAGTGAGGAGCATGTTTCCTCTCTCTCTTTCTCTGACTGCGTCTCTGCCTACTTGTGATCTCTCTCTCTCTCTCTCTCTCTCTCTCTCTCTCTCTGTCAAATAAATAAATAAAATCTTTAAAATAAAAAAAAATAAAATTCTTGTTTTACTCTGGATGGAAAACTTCAGAGAAGTTATGAATGACTTAAGACTTAGATGAAGGCATCCTGCTTGCTTGACTAAAAATCCCATTTCTGTGTTTACTATACTTCCCAGTTGCATTCAAAACTTGAACAAGAGAAAAAGAGTTTTGAGTCAGAAAAAAAAAAAAAATCCAATAGAGTTTAAGAAAGTTTGTCTTCCATATCCCAACTTTTAAAGGCTATTCTGCAAAGATGATATTGTTGCATTGCCCTCCATATTTTTTTTCACTGTGTTGTGGAAATGTATACAAGTCCAGCTACTCCTAGGGATATGCTACCAAATATGCAAGTATTTGAATATCTATTTCATGTAGGGAGATTAGAAAGTCGCTTTCTGCCACTTGTGTAGCTCTATTATGCAAAAATCAAGAGGATGCTGGTCATAAATTCTATTAGGTTGGAACTCTGGGTGTTGAAAAGACTATATAGATAATTTTAAAAGATTTTTCCCCCTCAGCTGAATCACTGCTATCAAGTTAAGCTTGGTTTTTAAAATATAAATCAAATAAATGTTTTCCATAACGCTATATACCTTTAGTATACACTGAACTCCAACAAACTTTTGAGTTAACATTTCTAAAATTCAGCATCTGTAGAATTCTTCCACTTGCCGGGGGGGGGGCATTTTATAAATTATAGTTGGCTTCCTTTTTGAAATTTTTTGTTTTGATGAGAGCTGTTGTCCACTCTATCACTATAAAGAAATATACTACCTTAAAAGATGTGCCTAAATAAAATTAGCTCATAAATAGTTACATTGAGCAAACATTAATAAAAGTATTTCTAAAAGGAGGATTTCAGAGTGTAATTAGGGAAATAAAAATCTTGTGAAATTACCCCTATGAAAGATCTGATAAAAGTTTGTTATAATTTCAATGACAGTGAGGCTATTCATCAAATATAAAGAGATAGAGAGATGTTCGCTCTAAGATAGATTAAATGGGTATATATGTATTTCTCTCCATCTGATGGGTTTAGTAGCCTAAGTAAAAAAATACCTGAGTCGTATTTTATCAATTCTTTCATGGCTTATTTGTATATGTGACTTACTGTGAAATATGATAAAAACTGATGAGCCTGGAAATGTGAGCATTTGGAGAGCTAATAGTAAGACATGGATGCTAATTCTGCATTATTTTCAATTTTTTGTTTGTACATATTTTGGTGCAAATATTCTCATTGTAATTTGTTGTTAATCAGTGAAACCTCAGTTCTTTGTAGATTAGTTTTTCTTCTAAGTAATTCAGTTCCTATCATAGGAGATACACTATAATTTGTAATTTTACACAGATATTCTTCTCAAACCATTTACCATTTTATATTAAGACTTATTGAAGCTATAGAAATTAAAGTGCTTTAGAATCATTAGTACCTCATAAATATCCTTACCAGATAAAACACAGGATCTCTGAAATTTGGAAAACATAATCCAGAGCAATGCGTAGTTCAAAAGAAAATATCTTGTATGCATCTTGTTATCTGCTGTATCTTAGCATATAAATCACATAATAGATGCCAATGGCAGATGCTCAGCAAATACTCATGGAGTAAATAAATAAAGAAATGACAAAAAAGCTATATTTGTGCATATTAAATCAAATATATATGCTTCCTTTCACAAGAAATTGATTGTATGTTTTGGACTTAGCTAAAAAAAATATATCCTAGCTAAAAAAAAAAAAAAAAAAAAAAAAAATCCTGGGTTTTATACAATTATGTGATAAACATTTTTAAAATATATCATTCCTAGTATTTATGAGCATTAATTAATAGGAATCACATCTAAATATAAAGAATCAGGCTTTGCTGTTTTTGATAATGGTTTAAAATTGTTATTTCTTACCTGTGTGATAAACTCTTCTTTATGAAATGTGTTTATGGCTATTATGGCTATTTATCTTCACAACAATTACAGGGAGAGATGTTACACATGATATAAATTCCTTTTAATGAGATGAAGAAACGGGGCCTGAAACTTCAGTAACTCAATCATATTCACCCTAATCCACATTCCAAACTCAAAACTAGGTCTTTAGTGATGTCTTCTG
Organism: Mustela putorius furo; assembly: GCF_011764305.1. Lineage (NCBI taxonomy): Eukaryota > Metazoa > Chordata > Mammalia > Carnivora > Mustelidae > Mustela > Mustela putorius. The sequence goes on along the minus strand of NW_025421402.1, from coordinate 15,328,098 downwards.
TCTCTCTCTCTCTCTCTTTTTTTTTTTTTTTGGTTTCCTTTCTCTATAGTGTCATCCAATTGTATTTAAGGTTTTTGCCTGTGTTCTTTTGTAATGGGTCTTAGCTCTACACATTAGCAACTACATGAAAGAGAAAGAAAGAAAGAAAGAAAGAAAGAAAGAAAGAAAGAAAGAAAGAAAGAAAGGAATTTATTATATGGTTATTAGCTAAACTCCGATGCAGCTACTCCCTATTTTATTGGTGAAACCCATGATAGCCATCTCATGTTGTGTGAGAGCTTCTTATTCCAGTGTTGGCAGTTTTAAGGAGTTGGAAATGTGAGGAAAATGTTTGCTTTTCATTTTGTACTATTTTGTTCTCTACTAGTTTAATCTTTTACCATATGCCTACATATAGTTACCCCCTAAATCTAAAAAAACAAAAACTAGTTTCATGAAAACGTTAGAAGAATGCAAATCATTATATAAATTAGGGCATAACCATGTTCATTAACTTTAATTTTTTTTGAGACTTATTAATTTATTTTAGGGAAAGAGAATGCCTGAGCAGGAGGAAGGGCTGGGGAAAAGAGTGGGGATGCAGACTCCTTGATGAAAGGGTAGCCTGGGGGACTTGACCTCAGGACCCTGAAATCATGACCAGACACTCAACAGACTGAGCCGCCCAGGTGTCCCTAACATTATTTTTAATTAACAAATACATAACACTATTCTCTATTAAGCATTGTTATAAATCATTTATATCTAAATGTAACATTCATGTGTATTTCTGCTATGTTAGGTGGAGCCAGGCAATTCTGGATTCTAATATATTGTCTTGCATCAGTATCATTATACCATATTAACTAGTGAAAATATGGTTAATGTGTGACCATATCTGTCTCTCCCTCTATCTCTCTTACTACTCAAATGAAGTTTTGTTATTTTCTCTCCTCAAGACCAATGACAATATCTTACTCTAATTTGTTGTTTCATTTTCAGTTTTTCTTTGGTTTTTATTTGTTTGGAGCAGTCTTTGAGAGGGAATGGAGGGATTGTAGGTTTGGGGTTATACAAAAAGACAAAAAAGATCCAGCTCTTCTGTCTCTATTACCTGTAAAGTATACCAGTTTTCACTTTCCTCTCCTGAATCCAGGCTGTAAAGACATTTTCCATCTAACAAACATACAGAGTCTTGGAGCAACTGGGTGGCTCTGTTGGTTAAGCGTCAGTCTTGATTTTGGCTCAGGTCATGATCTTATGGCCATGGGGTGGAACCAGTTCTGTGCTCAGTGTGGAGTCTGCTTGTCCCTCTCTGTCTGCTCCTCCCCTGTCCCCATACTCTCTTGCTCTCTCAAATGAATAAATAAAATCTTTAAAAAAGTAAAAAGAAACATACAGTGCCCCAAAGTATAAATTTGATACAGTGAGCTGCCATTGATTATACCCTGAACTGGATATTGATTAAGGGATGATGGATGGATGGATGGATGGATGGATGGATGGATGGATGGATGGATAGATGGATGGACATAGATATATTTATGTCAGATTTTCCCAGACCTCATGTATCTGTATATATAATAAGTCTCATTAGTTCTATACTCATATTTTACGTGCTCATCACCCTCACCTGCTAGTGATCTCTGCCTTCTGCAAACTAATAATCCTCGTGCATTTCTGGGGAATCATGCAGGTTTTCTCACATGTACTTTGGGTCAAGCCTGACACCAATTAGCCAAGTGTCATAGTAACTCATATCCATGGCCTTGCTCTGGTTAAACATCCTCTTCTCTGAGCATCAGAAGCAAATGTTCCCAAATCTTGCCCAGCTTATAACACAGTCTTCTGTCAGGCCATCTCATGAGCTGTCCTGAAATTCACAGATATATCTGAATCCAGAGTACACCCAAATTTGTTCCTTCCTTCCATGACTGCCAAACTTGCTCCTTGTGCCAGGAATGCTAGTTTCCAGTTCTCATGCAAAGTAGACTGGCCAACAACTCTGTAATATGCACCCAGAGAAATCTACATATACCTTACATTCAAGATGAGGTCCTCTTTTTATGAGGGACCACAGATGTTATATTAGAGTAAAAGGGTGAATGATGGGAGGGGAATTTTTATTTGTATTTTAAGGAATTGACTCACATGATTGTGGGGGTTGGCAAATCTAAAATCTGAAGTCTGTAGGTCTGCTCAGCAAGTAGGAAATCCAAGCTGTAGTCTTGAGTCCAAAATCTGCAGGCACACCAGCAGGCTAGAAACAGACAGAATTTCTGTGATTTAGTCTTAAGGTAGAATTCTTACACGGGACACATCTTTGGCCTTTGCTATTAGGTCCTTCAACTGATTGGATGAGGCCCACCCCATGATGGAGAGTAATCTTCTTAAAGTCAACAGATTATTAAGTATTAATCACAGCAACACCTAGACAAGTATTTGTCCAAACCAAGTGGACTCCACAGCCCAGCGAGGTTGAATCATAATTTAACCATCACAGACCTATTACTTTATTTAAAATCATCAGTAAGATATTATTTCAGAAATAAAAAGTTAGACACTGTCATAGTGTGAACCCTTATAATACAAGTGTTTTTCCTGGAGGAATGTCAACAGACCTTTCTTTGAAAATTACTGTTTTAAAAGAGAAAATCCTGTCATTTTATGAAAATGTCTCCAGGATAGATAATTCAGTACGTCTTATAATGGGCCAGAATACTTCTAGCGGTGACACTGAAGACTTCTTCAGCTTCTATAAACGCAGTGGTTGCTTATGACGCATTGCATTTTCACAGGTTGATGTAAAAGCATACTTTTAATAGGATATTTATTTATACCCTAACATTACAATTTAAGTTGAGGATCCATTGTGTTCCTTTTACACATTCTCTGCTTATATGCAGGAACAATTTCTCAGCATATCATTATCACACACAGCGTATCTGAGCATGTCATATCACACAGTGTCCAATATAGGGCTAAGTTAGAAAAGCATTAAATTAATATTTAAGAATTGGTAATGGGTCTTCAATGAAAACCATTCTCATGTGATCCTTTACTAAGCTAAGCAGTGCAGGGTATGAACTGGGTGGAGTCCCCTTTGAAATAATGGTCTGGCCACAGGCACCTCCAGCCTCAAGGCTGCGCTGCTTTCCGAGTGAATTCAGGTGGTTTCTGATCCCCATATAGGGTCTTACACAGCTGATCTCTTTGAGCTGGAATTATGTTATCTGTACATTGGGAACAACAGTACTTGTTTCAGAGTTATTTCGCAACTTGAAATAAATGAGAGAATATAAAACATATTTAACAGGGCCTGTCAAACAGTATGTAGTCAACATTATAGCCATTGTTTTTACTGAATTAACAGCATCTTACCTTCAATATCATTTTTGGGGGGAGTGCGGATTCATAAATTTATTCTTTTCATGCTACAGATAGCTAGACACATCATTATTCTCATTATGTCTCATTAACCTCTGTTGTTTAACAGTTATGTCACATGAGTATTGTCTTATAGTATATTAACTGAGTCCTAAGATTATTAAAGAATATGAGAGTAGCAAATGTCCACCTAAGTCTGAGAGGAAACTCCCTAGTTTTGCAAGAAATATTTAGCTAAGTTGTACAACTCAAATCTCTTTAGAAAAGACTCCTAGAAGTGTATCTCAATTTTCTCCTCTTTGGTTAGTGAGTGGAAAGCATTTATGAAAACTGGAAGCCTGTGACTGACTCCTTAAGTCTGTATCTCTTATCCAGAGGCAAGGTGGAGGAGTAGGTGGGAATTGTGTGTGTGTGTGTGTGTGTGTGTGTAAGGGGAAAAAGAAAGGGAGAGAGAGAGAAACAGAAAGAGAGAGAGAAGAGAGTACTGCTCTAGGGTTATATTATAAAAGTAACCAAGAGAAACAACCCTGGGCTCAATACACTATACTGCATTACAAATCAGGTATTAGAGATGCTCAGAAAGCCAGACTGGAAGACAGCTGGGTAAGAATGCTGTCAGCCTAAGGAGTTTTGCATGGAAGCCTTTTGTTCTAACCAGCCAAAGAAGAAAAGAGGAAAATGAGGAAGCATCGTCCCTCATTATCACAGCTGACAGTAATGATTCCTTTTTTTTTCTCCAAACTAGTGACTGACAACTCCCAGCAGGCTGGGCTCCCCCACCGTGTGCTGCTATCCTGATGGAAGGACCAGGTTTTCCTTACCACCAGTTTTCTTATCACAATGAAGTTTTTACTATTCAACCATCAGGAGGGTCCAAAGGATTAGAAGTCATAGGGGATGCTTCTAAGAAGATGCATCCTTGTTCTCAAAGAACTTATACCATGAATACTTAGAAAACTCATCTGAGGATGCTCCCAAGGGAGACTTGTTAGGAAGGCAGCGAAGTAGAAGATACATAATGCACACTTGAAAGAGTCACGTGATGCTCCATATCTAATACAAACTTTGGACAAGGTTTTGATGAAAGGAAGAGCTGTAGATTTCTCTGATGCGTGGAGAATATTATAAACACAAATAGAAAATTTGTTGAGTAATGTTGTTTGGGTGCGGTTGTAATTATGAGGACTTAGCAGGGCAGAGAGATTCTAGTTCTGCAAATTAGTTTGAAAGCACAAGATGAGATGTTAGTGGTGGTTCATTGCTCACCTGGCCCAAGAGAAGCGTGTTGCAAATTTCGGCTTCTATGAAGAGCAAAGAGCAATGATGTCCAGGCTGAAGAAAGCCTCCGTTTTTATTAATTATAAGGTCAGAATCTGATTTTCTGGAATCAAAAGGCTGAGGAAGCAATCGTGAAGCAAGGGCTACACAGTGGCAGAGATGGATGCAACCTGACATTCCACGTGCATTGTGGCATAGCTCATTGCTTTCCAGGCATCTGTGGAAAACACACCACCTCTCAGGTCTGCTGCCTAAGACGTGTTCTCACTGAACCATAACCTAGCAGTGCTTCTCAGGTTGGAATACCAAATGACAGAAGGAGATGTGGTCAGGAGTTGCCTAGACTGTTCCAACATTTTTAAACATCCCAGTGATGATTTGTGGGAAGGATGCATAGACAGGAGAAAAGAAAATCAGGAAGAAGCTGTGTTTTTCATTTACAAAATGATAGTGGGAGGTTGTCAGAAAAGCAACTAGATAACATACATTAGAGACTGAAGAAGCAACAACTGCGTTTTAATTTTCTAATGGGAGAAACCAATAAGGTATAAATTCCTCAGTTTACACCAGGAGTTAAAAGAAAATCATTGCCTACTTATTGGTTCATTTTGTAAATTGAGATCAATGAAATTCTCTGAACAACAGCATGAAATCAATCGTAAAATAGCATATAATTCATGGCCGGTATTGTAAATTATACTTTGCTTGACAGTAATCGGTGAGGTTTCCATGCGCTGGGATGCATTTCCGTGTAACACGTCTTAGGATGATGTCTGTGGATCCATTTCTAATGCATATTAGAGTGATCTGTTTTTCCCTGTCTACAACTCCCTGTGTTTGATCTTATGCAAATGATGCAATCAAGCAAATGGAAAACAAGATGTTGTTGCTAAGGGGCTCTGACAAACAGTGGCCTTATGTTTTCAGGGTTCCCCCACCCTCCATTTCCTCGACTCGGATTTGTGTACATACCTGCGATTCTTCGAATCCATTGATCCACTGCATTCCCCTTGAAGGCCCTAATCGCGTCTGTAGAGACGGATTACTGAATCAGTTGCTGTTAGGCAGGGAGGAGAGAGTTATCATTACAGTCCTCTTTGCTTTACATTATAAATTGGTGGCTTTGTTTATGCTCATTCCCAAAGAATGCCTTAGACCTGTCTCCCCTGGAACCCTCCTTTTCACTTTTTAAAATTGACTCTTTAAGAAAAACCCTCATTCTATTTGCTCCTTTTTAGACACCTGCTCTTTCCCCCCGCTACCTGATGCTGCCGCCTCTTTTCTTCTGTCATTTTTTCCCCCTTTTGCTCACATCTCTTCTTGTTTCACCAAGGAGCTCCCAGTCAGGCCACCTGTGCAGCTTCCTTTCCCATGTATCATGTTAGATATTATCCCTTTCTTTTTTTCATGCCTCATTATTCAAAGGACACGAGTGACACTTCATCTTCTTATGGAAATACATTGAGAATAATCCACTTCGGGGTGGACAGTATAGGCATAAAAATGACTTGGAAGTCAAAAAAGCTATTTAATCAGTCTGGCTTTCTTTGCACTGTTGAGTTTATAGTTTTTAAATTCTCAGAATCAAAAGAAAATCCCCAATTCCTGTTGTAGCAAAGGCACAGCGATCAGATCAGATTTCCCAAACTAGAAGTGTGGCCCACCAAATTTGTGTCTGTGTGCATGCATGAATTATCTTAAGGAAAACAATTGAAAAAATTTTTAATTCTGCATTGGCTTGAAAAATCCTGGTTGTATAGTCATCATAAGCATCGGTGTTTATGCACTGTGTGTGGAACATTTACAGATCTGTCCATAAGACATCTACCTGTATCTCTGTTTCTATGTAACTGTTTATATCTTTACTTCTGTAGCTACACTTGATAACTGACTTCCGTCCCATAAAATCACAGTCATTCTCAGGGGTCCCACTCCTGTCCTCTGATGGTGTGAAAGCTTCCAGAGTCTTACATAGTTTCTTGGCATTTCGAGTGTGGCCATCTATGACTTCTCTTTACAAAAAGATCACTGTTAAGATATCTCACCCAGATCCAGGAGGTCCCTTCACTGCTTCCGTATCACACTTGGGAAACTGAAATCCTTGCACTGTTTTCTGTGTATATACACCAAGGTCATCTCTTTAACTGGGATCTGTCACCCCCCTGGGACTCTATCTTGGAAACAGGAGGCAGGAGGCCCCTCCTAGTGCTTGTCTTCCATCCTTACTCCATCATTCTGGGAAATCTGAGGTGGTGGAGGCAAGGGGATATGCATTTCTTGGTTTTCCCAACATTATATGTAAACCCTGAGTAGTCTCTCTTCCCCTCAATGACTGTTCAGGAAGTTTCTCTTGCTCTTTCTGCTCCCTAACCAACCAACCACATTCTGTTTTATAGATGGTACCTATTTTATAAACTCTGGATTTATAATTTAATTGAGGGAAATTTAGATGAGAATCTAAATGAGGGAAAAATGGGGGGCAGGGAAGGACAGAAGGAAATAAAATAGGTTAATATAACAGCCATATTGATCTCAGCCCCTGTGGCACTGATATCAAGCATTGAAGGGGTTCAGAGGACAGAGCTATTGCTAAGGGCTCCAACTTTAGACCCCACTCAATCTATGTAGAGAACTGACCAAAACACGGGAGGAGGAAAAGCAAAGATGAGTATAATGAAGAAAGAAATAAGAGAACAAGATAGTTATTACTGAAGAGTGCCAAGGGTCCGGTTGAAATTGGAAAACCTAAAATTCTGGTAGACTCTTTCAGTATGTTCAGCAGTATTTCCCTTTCACATCTCAGAAGTATGGGAAGCATTAGAGAAATGAGATGGTGAGATTTATCCAGAGCTAGGAATCGGGAGAGCATATACTGAAGTCGACTGGGGAGGTGATCGTCTCTAGGGAGCTGGAGAGCACAGCTCTGAAGGGGGTGATCAAAGACCATATCATGGAAAATGCAAATGTTGCAAATAGAAAAGGAGAGGCTGCTTAGAGACTAGACTTTGTATGGTGACAAAGGAGAGACTACATCGATGTGACAAGAGGAAGAGGTGGAAGACTGTCCGTTTGTTGTCGGAGAGGTTAGGTTTTAGATTAAGAATCTTGAAAATAGTTCCAAAGGTGATCAAGTAGTGGGTATAACTGTGCTGAATGTCGAACAGATGAAGCAGAGGTGAAGGACATTACATTTGAGGAAGTTAAAGTGAAGCCGGATTCAGAGATGAGTCATTATTGAGGATGTTGGGGTTGCCAAAAAGGAATTATAATTGAAAAGAAAACTGAGCCAATGCTGAAGTCACTGAGGAAAGGAGAAGTATGACATAGAAGGTATAAGAGGGCATGTATCAACTAGGTCCACAGTTCTCAAATAATGATATTGGCAAATTATGGCTGTCCTGTCTCCATCTATACATGTCTATACATATATATTATAAAATTTGAAAAGGATATGTAACCAAAAAAAATAATAATAAGGTTTAAATTTTCTTTATGCCCTCACTCTGAGAAAAACACTGTTGACATTGTGGTGTATCTCTTGTCCATGTATCTTATGAAGGACTCATGTTGGAAAATAATGCTCTGGCATTCAGGCAAACACAGCTTTGCCTTTTTCTTTTTCTTTTTTTTTTCCAATAGTGAATCTCTTTCATCTCACAACTACAGACTCTTCATTGACCTAACAATTAATTAAATTCTTAGAGATTTTTAGATGTTATTCTATTTCTGAGAAAATGTTGGCAGTCTGGGTAAGGGACATAGAGGTCTCCCTCTGGTCTTACCCATTCATAGGGCAACCTATGCTAGGTAGACATTATATCAGTCCTGGAGATATTGTAGAGTACATGAAAGTAAAAAAGAAATATGTCTCCACTCAAGGTGTTTACATCCCCCTGGGAGGAATATAAAGTCAAGAAATAAATAACGTGGCAATTTCTGACATGTTTTGGTAATTATAGTAAGTAACTAAACACGGCAATATGACAGTGAGTGTCTAGGGATGGTGGTAGGCACGCTCTTGGATTATCAAGAGAGAACACCCAGAGGAGGATGAACTTGAAGAATGAAAAAAATTCAGCCAAGTATAAAGAAAGAGAAAACAGATTTCAGTTAGAAGGAATCAGATCTGCAAAGGCCTGAAGGTGTGACATTGTTGAGTTAAAGGAACAGAAATATGTCTAGTGTATAGATGGAATGAGGAGAAGTAGGCAGGTGTTAAGTCAGCTAGTATTTCATTGACCATTATTAGATTTCATTCTAAAAGAAATAGAGGGCCCACAGCAGTGTATTATTCTGGGGAATCAAAAGATCACTCTTCACTAATGATCTTGGTCGTTTCTTCACTGAGAAAATTGAAGCAGTTATAAGATAAATCCCATATACTCCCATGACCCTCCACCCACCAACCAGCATTCAAACCCATGTTGTCTGTCTTCTCTCTCATAACTAAAAAGTATCTGTCCTTGCTCTAAGTCCAAATCCTTCTCTTTCTTACTAGATTCCATTTTTTCATGTCAAAGCTCCAATAATTCTTTCCTCTTTCATCCTTTACTAATTTTGCCTTCTCTGTTGGGTCATTCCCATCAACATACAAGATAATTTTTATCTCACTGAAATTATCTTTTTAAAATCCCTGGACTCGGGGTGCCTGGGTGGCTCAGTGGTTTAAAGCCTCTGCCTTGGGCTTGGGTCATGATCCCAGGGTCCTGAGATCGAGCCCTGCATCGGGCTCTCTGCTTGGCCAGGAGTCTGCTTCCCTTCCCCTCTCTCCACCTGTCTTTCTGCCTACTTGTGATCTCTGTCTCTCAAATAAATAAATAAAATCTTTAAAAACATTAAAAATACAAAAATTAAATCCCTGGACTCTACTTACCTTCTCTCTGTTGTCTCACTTTCTTACTTTACAATAAAATTTCTTGAAGAAGTTTTTTTAATATTCACTATCTCTGATTCTTCTATATATTATTCTCATATAGCTATATATAGAATATATATATGAATATGTATATATATTCACTATCTCTTATTCTCTCACAAACTCACTTGAGTCAGGCTTTGACACCCATAACTTCACTGAAACTTCATTGCACAAATACAATGACTGCTGTATTGTTAAACACTGGTCAGTCTGTAGTCCTCTTCTTATTTGACTTATCACCTTTACATTTGATTTATTTGACTTCCAGATACTATAATCTTCTTGTTTTTCTCATATCTTACTGGTTGCTCTTTCTTTGTTTTGTTTTGATTTGATTTGGTTTCTTTAGTTGATTTGTGCTTTGCTCCCAGAAAAAGGAAAATCTACCAAAACATTTGAATCCCTTTACCTTTTCTCTTTTCTATCAGCACTTGCTCTATTAGTGTTCCATCCACTTTAAATATAATATATATGATGATATCTCAAATTATATCCCAGTCCAGTACTTTTTCCTGAAATTTGAAATTAATATTCAAATTTCATAATTGACATCTCCATTTGTTTGTCTAGTTAATGTCTCAAACTTGCCATGTCTAAAACATGAATTCTTTATCTTCCTTTTCAATACTTGTTTTTTTCAACCAAATTAATGGTTACTTCATTCTTGCCTTTGCTTAGGCCAAACCTTGGAGTCAGCTTTGATTCCTTTCTCTCTCTATCATACTCTACAGTGCACTGATGAATCCTATAGTTTTACCCTTAAAACATATCCAGAGATCCTTTTGAGTGATTTCAGCAAAATGGCAGAATAGGGACTTCTTGGTTTGATCCACTAATCCCCCAACACCAGACCCTTGCCCAGAAACATCAATTTGAACAACTATTCACACATAAAATTATCTTCACAAGAGCCAAAATTTCCAAATAAGGGATTATAATTTGGTAAAGCACAGAAATAAGAAAAGATACATTAAGGAGAGTAGAAAAGATAAATTCACAGCACTTGCATTTATCCCTACCCCAAATCCAGGCAGCCCAGCACAGACCAAGACTCTCCCCATAGGAGAAGGAGAATAAAGTGAACACCTAGTTCACGACCCCAGAGCTGGCCTGTAGAGCACTAGACTGAGTCTTAGGCTGACTCCCTGTATGGAGCCATCATACTACTTGATTTCAAAATATATTACAAAGCTGTGGTATTCAAAACAGGATGCTATTGGCAAAAAAACCAGACATATATATCAGTGGAACAGAAGACAGAGCCCAGAAATAAACCATGCATATATGGCCAACTAATGTACAAAAGGGAGCCCAGGATATACAATGAAAAAGGACTATGTCTTCAATGCATGGTGTTGGGAAAACTGGACAGCCACATGCAAAAGAATGGAACTGGACCACCATCTTACCCTACTCACAAAAATTAACCCAGTGCACTCGAGACTTGAATGCAAGACCTGAAACCATAAAACTCCTAGAAGAAGTCATAAGTAATAAGCTACAAGACAGAGGTCTTGGTGATGATTTTTTGGATCTAACACCAAAAGCAAAGACAATAAAAGCAAAAATCAGTAAGTGAAACTACGTCAAACTCAAAAGCTCTGCACAGAGAAAGATCAAATTGAAAATGCAACCTACTGAATGGGAGAAAGTACTTGCAAATAATATGTCTGATAAGGAGCTAATATCCAAATTGTATATGGTTTCACTTATTTTTGGAGCATAACAAATAGCATGGAGGATAAGGGGAGTTAGAGAGGAGAAGGGAGTTGAGGGAAATTGGAAGGGGAGGTGAACCATGAGGGACTATGGACTCTGAAAAACAATCTGAGGGTTTTGAAGGGGCAGGAGGTGGTAGGTTGGGGGAACCAGGTGGTGGGTATTGGAGAGGGCATGGATTGCATGGAGCACTGGGTGTGGTGCAAAAAACAATGAATACTGTTACGCTGAAAATAAATTTTAAAAATTTTTAAAAACTCATGCTACTCAATAATAAAACAAACAAATTAAAAAATCCAGTCCAATTAAAAAATGGGCAGAAGATCTCAGTAGGTATTTTTCAAATAGAGACATATAGATGGCTAACAGGTACATGAAAATATGCTCAACATGACTAAGCATCAGGAAATGCAAATCTAAGGGATTTGCAAAGACCCTCACATCTGTTAGAACAGCTATCATCAAAAAGGCAAAAAATGACAAGTGTTGGTAAGGAGGTGGAGAAAAAGGAACTCCTGTATGTTGTAGCTAAGAATGTAAATTGAACGTAGCCACTATGGAAAACAGCATGGAGCTTCCTCAAAAAATTAAAACTATGGGCCCCTGGGTGGCTCAGTGGATTAAAACCTCTGTCTTCATTTTTCTGCATGTGGCTGTCCAATTTTCCCAGCACCATTTATTGAAGAGGCTGTCTTTTTTCCATTGGACATTCTTTCCTGCTTTGTCGAAGATTAGTTGACTGTAGAGTTGAGGGTCTATTTCTGGGCTCTCTATTCTGTTCCATTGATCTATGTGTCTGTTTTTGTGCCAGTACCATGCTGTCTTGATGATGACAGCTTTGTAATAGAGCTTGAAGTCCGGAATTGTGATGCCACCAACGTTGGCTTTCTTTTTCAATATCCCTTTGGCTATTCGAGGTCTTTTCTGGTTCCATATAAATTTTAGCATTATTTGTTCCATTTCTTTGAAAAAGATGGCTGGTACTTTGATAGGAATTGCATTAAATGTGTAGATTGCTTTAGGTAGCATAGACATTTCACAATATTTATTCTTCCAATCCAGGAGCATGGAATATTTTTCCATTTCTTTGTGTCTTCCTCAATTTCTTTCATGAGTACTTTATAGTTTTCTGAGTATAGATTCTGTGCCTCTTTCGTTAGGTTTATTCCTAGGTATCTTATGGTTTTGGGTGCAATTGTAAATGGGATTGACTCCTTAATATCTCTTTCTTCTGTCTTGCTGTTGGTGTAGCTGATTTCTGTGCATTGATTTTATATCCTGACACTTTACTGAATTCCTGTATAAGTTCTAGCAGTTTTGGAGTGGAGTCTTTTGGGTTTTCCACATATAGTATCATATCATCTGCGAAGAGTGATAATTTGACTTCTTCTTTGCCGATTTGGATGCCTTTAATTTCCTTTTGTTGTCTGATTGCTGAGGCTAGGACCTCTAGTACTATGTTGAATAGCAGTGGTGATAATGGACATCCCTGCCGTGTTCCTGACCTTAGCGGAAAAGCTTTCAGTTTTTCTCCATTGAGAATGATATTTGCCGTGGGTTTTTCATAGATGGCTTTGATGATATTGAGGTATATGCCCTCTATCCCTACACTTTGAAGAGTTTGGGACCATTTCCTTACACCACACACAAAAATAGACTCAAAATGGATGAAGGACCTCAATGTGCGAAAGGAATCCATCAAAATCCTTGAGGAGAACACAGGCAGCAACCTCTTCGACCTCAGCTGCAGCAACATCTTCCTAGGAACAACGCCAAAGGCAAGGGAAGCAAGGGCAAAAATGAACTATTGGGATTTCATCAAGATCAAAAGCTTTTGCACAGCAAAGGAAACAGTTAACAAAATCAAAAGACAACTGACAGAATGGGAGAAGATATTTGCAAACGACATATCAGATAAGGGACTAGTGTCCAGAATCTATAAAGAACTTAGCAAACTCAACACCCAAAGAACAAATAATCCAATCAAGAAATGGGCAGAGGACATGAACAGACATTTCTGCAAAAAAGACATCCAGATGGCCAACAGACACAAGAAAAAGTGTTCCATATCACTCGGCATCAGGGAAATACAAATCAAAACCACAATGAGATATCACCTCACACCAGTCAGCATCGCTAAAATCAACAAGTCAGGAAATGACAGATGCTGGCGAGGATGCAGAGAAAGGGGAACCCTCCTACACTGTTGGTGGGAATGCAAGCTGGTGCAGCCACTCTGGAAAACAGCATGGAGGTTCCTCAAAATGTTGAAAATAGAACTGCCCTATGACCCAGCAATTGCACTATTGGGTATTTACCCTAAAGATACAAACGTAGTGATCCAAAGGGGCACGTGCACCCGAATGTTTATAGCAGCAACGTCCGCAATAGCCAAACTATGGAAAGAACCTAGATGTCCATCAACAGATGAATGGATCAAGAAGATGTGGTATATATACACAATGGAATACTATGCAGCCATCAAAGGAAATGAAATCTTGCCATTTGCGACAACATGGATGGAACTAGAGCGTATCATGCTTAGCGAAATAAGTCAAGCGGAGAAAGACAATTATCATATGATCTCCCTGATATGAGGAAGTGGTGATGCAACATGGGGGCTTAAGTGGATAGGAGAAGAATAAATGAAACAAGATGGGATTGGGAGGGAGACAAACCATAAGTGACTCTTAATCTCACAAAACAAACTGAGGGTTGCTGGGGGGAGGGGGTTTGGGAGAACGGGGTGGGATTATGGACATTGGGGAGGGTATGTGCTTTTGTGAGTGCTGTGAAGTGTGTAAACCTTGCGATTCACAGACCTGTACCCCTGGGGATAAAAATATATGTTTATAAAAAATAAAAAATTTAAAAAAAAAAAAAACACCTCTGTCTTCAGTTCGGGTAATGGTCCCAGGATCCTGGGATCAAGTCCCACGTCAGGCTTTCTGCTCAGCAGGGAGCCTGCTTCCTCCTCTCTCTCTGCCTGTCTCTCTGTCTTCTTGCAATCTCTGTCTGCCAAATAAATAAACAAAATCTTTTTTTTTTTAAAGATTTTATTTATTTACTTGAGAGAGAAACAGTGAGAGAGAGCATGAACGAGGAGAAGGTCAGAGAGAGAAGCAAACTCCCCATGGAGCTGGGAGTCCGATGCGGGACTCGATCCCAGGACTCCAGGATCATGACCTGAGCCGAAAGGCAGTCGTCCAACCAACTGAGCCACCCAGGCATCCCTAAATAAACAAAATCTTTAAAAAAATTAAAACTAGAACTAAAATATGATCCAGCAATCCCACTTCTGGGTATTTACCCAAAGGAAATGAACACACGAACTCAACAAGATGTAAGTACACTCATGTTCACTGCAGTATTATATATAATATCCAAGACATGGAGCCAACTGAAGTATCCACTGAGGGACGAAGGAGAGAGAAAATGTGGGATGTATGTACAATGGAAGATTATAATATAACGAAGTCTTGTCACTTGCAACAAGGATGGACCTGGAGGATATTACACTAAATATAAGAAGTCATATAGAGAAAGACAAATACCATATTACCTCACTTGTATGTTGAATTTAAGCATAAAATAGCTTAAAGACTTGAATACACACTGCACACACACATGTACACACACATACACACCCAACCAGGAATGATATTCGGTCATGTAAGGAGGAATTCCTGCCCTTTAAGACAATATGGATAGGTCTGCTAGGTGAAGTAAGTGAGACAGAAAAAGACAGACAGTACATGTTTTCACTTATATGTGGAATATAAAAGTCTAACCCATAGAACTAGGGAGCAGCATCATGGTTGCCAAGGGATTGAGGCCAGAGGACCTCTCCCTAGGGAGAGGAATACGGAGGTGTCAGTCCAAGAGTACAGACTTCAGCTCTAAGGTGATAAACAAATGATCTAAGGTGTATCATGTTCAACACAGTTAACAATACTGTGTTTATGCATTCTCACCACAAAAAAAAAAAAACAAGTAATTATATGAAGGGTATAGAAATGCTAACTAAACTTACTGTGGTAATCATTTTACAACACATATGGATATCAAATAATCACAATGTACATCTTAATCTTATATATGTTATACATTAATACCTTATAAATCTGGGGGAAAAAACTGTATTCAGAATCTGACCATTTCTGACTTATGACAAGCCTCCACTTACTTGATTACCACAGTAGCCCCTTAAGTGAGATTTATGCTTATGCTTATGCTCATGCTCGTTGTAGTCTACATGCTCCAGCAGCCAGGGCGATAGTCATGATATCCATCTGGCCATAGAACAGTTCTGTTCAAAGCCCTCCCGCGCGTTCCTCACAGCATCTCAGATTAAAAGCCCAAATCTGTGCAAAGCCCTACAAGGCTCACATGATCCAGTCCCTCATGAAATCTCTGATGTCATCTTTTCTTTCTGCCTTATTTGCTTGGCTCCAGCCACACTGGCCACCTTGCTAGCCATACCACGCGTGTTCCTCCTTCCAAGACTTTGCTCTGTTACCTCTCCTGGAATGGCCCTGCCATAGTATCCCAGATTTGCTCTCACCCATTCCAGATCTTTGCTCAATATGTCACTTTCCTGCCAAAGACTCCCCTGACTCTTGCCTTTTAAAATTACCCAGCACAGGGTGCCTGGGCGGCTCAGTGGGTTAAAGCCTCTGCCTTCGGCTCAGGTCATGGTCCCAGGGTCCTGGGATGGAGCTCAGCGTCAGGCTCTCTGTTCCGCAGGTAGCCTGCTTCCCTCTCTCTTTCTGCCTGCTTCTCTGCCTACTTGTGATCTCTGTCAAATAAATAAATAAACTCTTTAAAATAAATAAATAAATAAATAAATAAATAAATAAATAAATAAAATTTCCCGGCACTCCTGATTCTTCTGTTCTATGTTCTATGTTTTCTGTAGCACTTTCCAATCATACACCTCTAACGTTCTTAAACCCTGCTGGATGCTTCAGTTAAAACCACGCTGTCTCCTATCTTCCTTACCTGTAACACCTTAGATGGTCTTCTTCATCCTGGTCTCCCCCACTCCCCAGCTGGCATAGACATACAAGTTTCCCAATCCATGGAGGAGGATACTTTGTCACAGGAGAGACTGGGTATCGATGGTAACCATGGAGCTAATTGCTACAGGAGGCTATTGTTCATCCCTGGTGAGTTCGAGTCAGGTGATCAAGGTCACTTTCAAGGTATGGAGGTAGAGTGAGAAAGGGAGTGGGGTATTCTGTACTAAGGAGATACTACAAGGTGATGATAGATAATGATGCAGTCTGACCTCACCAGCCTGAGAATGGTAACTAAGTATTAACTAAGATAACTAAGAATTAACTAATGATTTTTACATGTGCAAGTCAGTCCCAGCAAACACAGACAAACAATCATCAGCCCACCTTTGGATGGTATGACTTCCTCACCACCTACCAACTGGGTAGCCAAACCCCTACCTCAAAAAGCTAGAACGTAAGGAAGCAAGAAAAACTACCCCACCGCAGAGTCTGTGGGCCGAAGAACACTGCAGCACTCGGTCTCATTTGCAGCTGACCAAGACGATCCGAAATCTCCAAAAGAGAGGCTCATGCGAAATATTACAAAGTCACTTGGAATCCACCCCATGGAATACAATTTCGGCAGAGGCATGTTCTTTTACAAAACTTAGAGATACTCTGATGTTCACATATTACAGCTTTCTCCTAATTGTACGGACTTACCCATCAGGGATTCCTGCTTTTCTCTGGGTTCTGCGTCCTCCTTGATTTTGCTTCTGAAACCAGACTCAGGAACAAAAATCCCTAGCTTTCCCTGCCTTGGGAACGCAAGGAATTCAGACAGATAACAGAGGAGAAGCTGCCTGGTCACCAAGTTCTTGCGAATCAAAAGGAGAACGTGAAGAGAAGAGGGAGCAGAAGATAATGTGTTAGCGTGTTAATCCGTTATAATTTTGGCCAGAATTGGACCTGCTAGTAGGAGCTGTTCTTTGCTTGAAATTTTCCTACAGCAAATAGTAGTTTCCACTCATTGTAGCACATGAGACCACTGTTCTCGCGATTTTTAACTTGGCAAGTTTCAAAGAACGTTGGTCCAAATGAAGGTCCGCCAGGTCTGTCTGACTTGCTCACGCCCGGTGCAGCTGCTCCTGTCGTGTCTCCGGCAGTCCCGGGCAATACCGATGCTGTACCCCCTCACCCCCAGCTTCAACGTGTCCTTGTAACACATCTTCTGAGCACATCACTGGAGGGTGCCCACCTCAGCCCGTACCACTGAATACCAGTAGGATAAAATCCTAACAATTAACAAAGCTGAATCCAAAGCATTATGAGTCTCTTCTTGATGACCAACCACTCTTTTGGTCTAGAATAACTATATTTAGCATAAAATTATTTGCCGTTTTTCTGATGATCTACATGTTTAACCAACTGACTATACTTTGCACGAATATCAACGTGTCCTTTCCTAATTTAGTTCTGCTATCAGTGTAATACAAAAGCTATTTCTCTAAATTAGGTTGTATTTTATTAGTCTTTTAAATATGGAATTGTAATGGTTCAACGTTAATGAGATTTAAAAATGTGTCACTTAAATTGTGAGCAACTTATTTCAAAAATATTCCAGAAAATAAGAATTTCTTCCAGTAGTATAAAAGTATGACTGATATTTAAATCTTGGTAAAGCTGACTGCACTTTGGTTAGATTCATCAATAAAATAATTATTGAGTGCCTTTGTAACTGAAGTGCTCAGGGTATTTCAGAACTGAATTGGTGAATCACAGATTAGTTTATTCTAATACAAGGAAAGGTGATATCCATTATAAAGGCAGACAGGTAGAAGGTACTGGGAGGTTCATGGGAGGGGGAGAGATCAGTACTGGAGGAGTATTATCCCACTCTCCCAGTCATTGGTCAAACCCAGCTCAACTGAATCTTGATCATCTCATTCATTAGTTCCTTTTTCATTTGTTCAAACACATATTCAGAACCTACCATGTACCAGGCACTGTGCTAGATACTGAGGATGAAAAATGAATCCTTCCCTCACCATGTTCAGTTTAATGGATCAGATAGTCACGTAAATAAATGATTATGACAGGATATAATGCCTTGCACAGGGTGTGTGCAAATCTGTGGAAGCCAAATCCAAGGAGAGGATAATAACTCCACCTTGTGCCAGGGGTCACGGCAGGATGTGTTAGGAGAAAGAAAGGGGCTTTTGCACTGAGCTGGACAACTTGAAGGTCAAACAATAGTTGGTCAGGGGGACAGGAGAATGGAGTTAGGCATTGTTACAAGTTATGTATTTGCATTTCAAAAGCAACTCCTCTTCTCTTCAAATATGCCTTAAAAATCATTTAAATGTCTCCTTTTTTTTCATTTTATTTCTTTTCAGTCTTCCAGAATTCATTGTTTATGCACCACACCCAGTGCTCCATGCAATACATGCCCTCCATAATACCCACCACCAGGCTCACCCAACCCCCTCCCCCCGTCCCCTCCGAAACCCTCAGTTTGTTTCTCAGAGTCCATGTTTATTTTTTAACTGAGTGGTTGAAGTAGCTCTAAACTCAGAAAGCGATTTACCTGGTCATAGGCATTCAAGAGGCCAGTCAAATTGTTAAAATGAAAAAGTTAAAGCAAGAGTTTGACCTACACCTGTCTATTTAAAAATAACCATAGCATAGTTAACGGATAAAACAGCCTATATCTTATTGCTATTGATTTTTAAGGCTATTGATTCTTGTTTTAAGCTTTACTTTAGCAGTTCTAAGAAGTGAGGATGTAGAGGAGGAGTGGGACCACCTGAATAAAAAATAGGATGGTAAATAAATTCTTTTTTTTCCCCTCCAACCTCTAGATTTACCAGTATTTACACCCCACCGGTTTGTCCTCAGTGCCTGCACATGTGTGGGATGTACAAACAGTTCCCTGGTCATACTGTACACGGCACAGCGGCCACCAGAGCACGTGGATTCCCCATTTCTGACCGTCCTGGATTCCAGAACCATACATGTGCAGTAAGTAGAAATGTTGTCTCTGTCACACACTGGTTTATGCAAGAATCCCAGTGAGCTCAATCAAGGGAAGGGTTTGTGACATAAAATTAATTTTATTGTGATGAAATGCATAGAAGTGATTAGTTCAGTGGTTCTGGGAACCTTTGATTATCACTTGCCAACTTAATTTCCATTTCGTCTCTATGCAATCAGGCTGAGCTATGTACATACACAGAGTCTGTGCAAACTTCAATAAAGGGGAACTGACCACTGACAGGACTGCCTAGGGCTTTTTGTAGGAGAGTATCATCCGTGATGAGTTGGAATTAGAGTCCAAATATATATTTCCTTTTTGAGTACAAGCTAGGACCTTTTTGTCCCCCTCCGGTTGAAGTCAGAAGGGAATTTTCACATAGCGGCATGTTCAGGTTACTTTTTATATGAAGTGATTCTGATCCATTTCCCAATCTCCAAGGTGCAAGGTGTACCGTCATAAAGAATCGGAACTTAAAAGCCTCTCCTGCAACAATTCCTACTCATTTGTATTCATCTCTGTTGGTCTCAGTTTTCCCACCTGGAAGAGAAGGGTTTGGGCTGAGTAAATTAGGATATTCATGCAAACTGGGAAACATGTTTCGTACCCCATCGTTCTGGGTCTGAGCTGTCCTCCTGGCTTTCAGGGCTGCCCTAAGCTGAGCCCGCATTACTTACACAAAAGATCTCCCACTACTCTAAGGATCTTTCAGCTTACCAATTTCTGTCTATTTTACGAACTGTCCGGCTCATGTTCCCTGACATGATGTAAGCCGTATGTGGAACATCTCTACTTTTCCTTCTGCCTACTGTATCCCATCCATCAAGTAGACAGTCTTCCGTGTCTAGGTAGTGTGTCACCTTATCCATGACGTTTGATTTGACTACTTCAGCACTGCAGTCTTCGGCTTCTCTGTATTCTGGGGTGGCATGTTAATTCAACACTAGATGGCTGCATTTTTTCAGGACAATTATGTTATTTCTCTGTCTCTATCTCCCATTTCTCATAAATTCTCAAATGTCCTACTTCTCTCAATTCTTATCCTACGGCTTAAGTTCAAAACTAAATACTCACACATTTTTTATACTATTAGCTAATTAAAATTATAAGTAATGAAAACGGGCACTATGTCATATTTTCTTCAGATCATTCAGAAGAGACGTTTAATAACTACTTGGTTTTTTTTAACATTCAGTGTGTGTGTGTGTGTTGAGTGGCATAAATCCAAGTTCATATGCATCCTTTAAAATTCTTGTACATTTCAGATTTGACTTGAAGGAATGATGGATAATCATGCTATGTTTTTCCATTCCCAGGTGGAAACAACCAAGAAATGTACATGGGATTCTGGAGCGCTATATATTATATATTTCAAATCACACACATGATTTTGCAGTTTGGGATGTCATCTATAACAGCTCTGAACTTTTTCAGGATCACCTGCTAGAATACTTGTCCCCTGGTAATAAATATCTCATCAAGCTGGGAGTAAGTTCACTTCACTTCTGTCACTTTCTCTTCCCTTCTCTTCTGCTTCTCTCTTCCTTTGTCCCGTCTTCTCTTACTCGTTCACTTAAAAACAAAAACAAAAACAAAAACAAAAACCTAAAACGTGATATTGCTATTGAGACTGAAAACTAACCTCACATCATAAATGGGAATGTAATCTAATACCTACATATTTATTTTGTATTACACAAAATGATGGCATAACAGTCCGAGTCAGTCGATTTTTTTCCCCATATCTAATTTGGGATTATCAGAAATTATTTCTTCTTTGTTATTTCTAGAATGTCATAATTGGTAAGGGCTTTTTCTAAAATGCTTGAATTAATAAGGTTACTTCCTTATGGAGCTTATATTCATTTGGAAAACAATGTTCGGTATGAAAATTTGAGTCATGTATTTTAAAATGAAGGTTTAAATGACCCCCAAATATTCTAGATTGTTATTATAGTCTAGTTTACATTACACTTCTATCTCAAAAGAACAGTCACTTAATAAAACCCTAGAATCAACATACTTTAGAGGTCTTTAGACAGACAATAGCAGTTTTTAATGCAAAATAGCACTTTTATACAAAGGTCTTTTAAAAGACCTTGATATTACTGTGGAATTTATACTCAGTGGTTCCTTTTGTTTTTTGATGAAATATAATCTTTTTTAAGTTTAATAGCACATCTGAAAATAACTGAATATAAACATGAGATTGTCCCTATTTGTTTTAAACACACTCTTCATTTTATAGCAATACCTATATAAGGATATTTGCTTTGATAAATGCCATAGAAAATATTCTGCTCTTGATTATGAATAAATTTACATTTATGTAGACACTGTGTATGCATTCATTTTACTTAACATGCTCTTGAATGCTCTAAATATTATACCACGAGAAAATAAACTACATTCAACTATTGCTAACTGTCTGACCTGACATCCCAAAACAAGGGCAATCAGGCAATGTTAAAAATCCTATTCAGAACTGACTCCGTGTGCCTAGGTGTTCAGCACGCAGATGGGCTTTTGAAGCAGCATCTTTGATTACTTAGTTTTATTACTCAAGACGTAAGAAGGGTATTACTTTGGTTTTCAAAAACTAATACAGAAATCCACACTATTTTCAAAACAGTGGTAATATCAAAATTCAGAAAACACTCTATTCCTTAGAAGCAACCAAAATTAAACAGAAATTTTTGTACTCTTGGTTTTTATCAGGAGGCAAATGTCATGAAACAAAGTTATACTCCCCAGGCAATTTTTAGGATATGCTGTGCAATCAGTGTAAATCCATCCCAATCTCCTATGTTTTACACATCTGCGGTATCTTGAAAAATAAATACCGCTATTGGGAGGCTACTCTCTCGTGTTTCAACTCAGATTTTGCTATCAACTGTGTAACCAAAGGCAAATTCACTTAATTGCACTGATTTTTATGTTCTTTAAGCCTAAAATCAGGGCTTTGAACTAGATGATTTTTAATGTCTCTTTGAGCCCTAAAATTACATTACACTAAATCATTTTGTGATCTCAAGCAATATTCTATGGAGTCAAATGAGATCTGTCAGCCCCAGAGTAATGTTGATGCAGGACGTCATATAGATGTGGAAGTCTTTGCCCTAACTCTTGTTAGGGAAATAAATTTGCTCACATTATTTTTGATTTCACTGTATTTAGTAGTAGAGGAAATACACTAATATATTTCAGGAAGTAGTCAACTAAAAAGTTTTTTTTTTTTTTATCTAATTCTATAACCGGTAAATTAAGTGAACCAGAACATTTTAGGTTCATCTTGGTTAATTGAAGGATTATTATATATTTCACAGTCTCGACATAATAACTAGCTTTCAAGGTCATTAGATTAGTAGATGGAGATTAGGTTCTCAGCCAAGTGCAGTTGCCTTTATAGATAGTCTTAGTGTATTGAAAGTTCTAGAAAATAAAACATATAGATGGCCAAGCCCTTAAGAATAGAAGAAAATACATGAGGATTCAAGCCACTGTGATTTACTCTAGACTCAGAGACAGTATGTTACTTCAAGTAGCTTCATTAATTTTTCCTGTTGACTTGGCTATACACTCCTGAAAGGTAGAGACAGTCTCTTTCAAAATTCTATCTTTTGAGTCAAGCACAGTGCCTGGTAGGAACTAGAAACTCAGCAAACAATTCTTGAATGAATGGATGAATGAGTAAATGAACACTAAGTATATGTATTTCATAAAGAATCTGAAACTTTTGATATGAACTAAATGATTTGCTGTAGGTTGTCAGAGTCGGGGACTGTGTGGATCCAAGCATATGCTTTTTCTACTGGAAGAAACAGCAAAATGTGTCCATACACTCCACAAATGGTATTGTGGAGTATGGTAGCTCTGAATAAAGATAATGAGTCAGCAATTAAATAAAGAAGCTAGTAATACAGACTATAACAAGATACGTTGGGCTTAATAATTTTCATATAGTCGCTAGACATTTGCCTCCTGATGAATGTTAAGTGTTAAATATCTTTTCTGGGGGTGCCTGGGTGACTCAGGAGTTAAGCTTCTGCCTTCTGCTCAGGTCATGATCTCAGGGTCCTGGGATCCAGTCCTGCATAGGGCTCTCAGCTCAACAGGGAGCCTGCTTCCCCACCCCCTCTCTCTCTTTCTGCTTGCCTCTCTGCCTACTTGTGATCTCCATCTGTCAAATAAATAAATAAAATCTTTACAATAAATAAATAAATAAATAAACATATATATATCTTTCCTGGAAAGATTCTTAGAACTGATGAGCTTAATTTTTCAAAAGATCAGTTATAGATACCATGGCCTTATTCCTTCTCTTCATGCTTTAGGGTTTGCTGCATTCTTAATATCCTCGGAGCCTACTCTGAAAACCAACCATTGAAAAGAGGATGGGAGCTTTGGATGTTCCTAACAGACATCATTTCAAAATAATTGATACATATTGATTGATTACTCATTTCTTTATACCAAAATTCAATCCCCTATTTGATTAGAAGTTAGTGGACATTTCAGGGTGGTAGTATGACTTTGTCATTTAACAAAAATGGCTATAACTGAGGAAAGCTATAGGAGATGGGTTGAAATGCCTCGTTGTAAAGGCTCAGAGGCTTTCATAAAGCTTGCCATTTCATAAAGGCGTCTTTAATCAATCCCACTATTTTGCTTCGTTTTTCTAAATCAGAATTTTAATCAGCATTCAGTTGTATTGCATGCAGTGGCCTCCAGTGCTGGTGGGTCAAACAAGATACCTATTGGTCTAATGTCATCTAGATGATACCAGTTAGCTTTGACCAATCGGAAGCAACTTTAAGAGCATTTTTCCCCCTTATTTAAGGAACTGCTCACTTAGCACCTCTAAATTCATGCAAAAAGAATGTGGAAAAAAACAAAAACAAAATAAAATATTTTGCAGGTAATTCTCTTATTTCAACAGCCTCTCTATAAATTCTGTTTTATTTGCAAGAAAATTCTCTTGTAAACTCCTTGGGTTCTTAGAAGTCACCTTTGTCAAATTATGTGTTCATGGATTTAGATGACATAGCCCATAACCCAAAGATCAATTCTTCCAAACCAGAGGATGTCTTTATTTATCCCAAATGGCATCCCAAAATTCTCAACTCAAAGTAAATTTCAATTAACATTTTATTTTCAAATATATATAATTACATGTCTTATAATATTTCTTTGGGAAGAGTTAGCTAGGGACAAGTAAGCTAGGGACATAAGTAAGAAAAATAATAGTAACAAGTAGACTATATGAATTAAATCTTAGTGTGTTGTGGATTTAACAGTAAGATGTTCCAACATTTTTCCCCTCCTAAGGAAAAAAAATCTAGGAACTGAAAGTGGATAGATTTCTGTCTCTCTGAGGACTGAAAAGAATGCTCTTTCTATCACTTCCCTTTGATAATTCAGCTGTCCCACTTGGGCTCTTTTCCTGCCATGTTTTCTAGCGGACTTTTAGTATGTTTGAAATGTCTTTTTTTTTTTTTTAATTTTAATGTTCTAGTAGTTATTTCTTGGGCTAACAATGACATGTCCTAGAGCTTTGAGTCATGGTTTGGTCACAAGTTCAATTGATTCCTCTTTATTTGCAAAGATTCTGTTCTCAGGAAGGGGATAGTTTATCTCTTCCATATATATGCACATGCTGCAGCTGAGAATTAGAGGGAATCCACAGAGGTTAATTAGGTCCCAATCTTAATGCAATTTCATGCCCAAGCCACAGTTTAACCCACCAGAAACTTGCTTACGCTGATGAGAAATTATCCTGTATAGGCTACTGCTGTATTCTTACAAGGGAACATGAGATTGAACTCCATGTCAACTGACCATTTAATATTTATACTTTGAATACTTAGAATAAAGAATTTGCAACAATTTGTTAAATGGTATACTGCAATAAGAAAAATATCTTTAATAATAAGTCAACTCTCTCTTATTTATAGGGAAAAGAATTTCAACTGTGTTAATTATCAAAAGGTTATTCCCTTAATATCAAGCTGAAAAGCAGGAGACAGGCCCAAAGAAATAAAAAGGTGTTTTAATTTTTTATGCTAGCAAGATCTACCTTCCCTGAAAATGAACTGAATGCCTATCTGCTTTTTACATTGTCCTATGATTTTGCTTCATTTTCTTAATCTGTTTTCAGTAAATTCTAGTGCTTTTTGAAATATTTTTAAAATTTGTGTGCATTACAACTGGAACCTAAAGAGATACTGAAAAAGGTTAAGTGTAGTTTTCAAATATCTGTGTTGTATAAAGATATGATTACTAATATTTGCTAGCAAATATGGTCTGGAAAAACCATGTGTGTCTGTCTCTGCTTCCTGGAGAAATGTTTATCCAATAAACAAAGCAAAGATATTTTCCTAATACACTCAAAACATTTATTTTGGAATTACTTGTAGTTAATTATGAGAGTGCACACAGAAGTTTCCAGGTATTTTTTAAGATTTTTTTTTTTAATATTTTATGTATTTGAGAGCAGGGGAAGGGGGAAAGAGAGTGCGTGTGCCCGTGATCAGGAGGAGGAGCAGAGGGAAAGGGACAAGCAGACTCCATGTTGAGTCCAGAGCTTGGCCTAGAGCTCGGAGCTCAATGCCTTGACCCTGAGATCATGACTTTAGCTGAAATCAAGAGTCAGATGCTTAATCAAATGAGCGCCCCCAGGGAGACCACCCCTTGGTATCTTTAACATCCATGTTTTCATTTACGGCATTAGTAATACCTTATTAGGGAATGGGAAGATTCTGTGATCACTTTAAGTTGGCCCTGTAATGAACCCATTTCCTCTGGCACATAAGTAAGTGATTTGACCCGTTAAGCCATTAAACAGTCACTCAACAACTGCTTTGTTGCTGATACATGAGAAATGCTATTTTATTCAATTTCAAATTATGCAGTGCTTTAAGCATATTAGTTACACTGTTGCAATGAAAGTGATCATATTTGCTGTCGAGGTTTTCGTTTACTCCAAATCACTTGTTTTTATCCTGAAGTAGTTTCAGTCTCTAGTACTTCCCTCCCGTAGTGCACACACACGTGGGTGTGTCTGTGCATGCACACACTTAATTCCTTCTAGGAAACTTTGTGAGAGGCTGATTTCATCAAGGCGATTCACCCAGACAATAGATGCCCTCTCTCTAGGCTCTAACGTAGGATGCACATATAATTCATACACGCATACATTTTGGATTATTTTCTAATTATTGGAGATGGCTGTCTTGTGTCCTAAAAAGTGAACTAATTAAATGTCAGGCCTCAGCATTACACAGATTTATTTGGTGGGGTGGCAGGGCCGGGGGCGGTGGGGGGAAGGCGGTGTGGAGCAACAAACTGTATTTCAAAGACTCTGGAACTCTTGTTAGGAATCCTCTGTTTCCAAGGCTCACTAAAACTTTTGGGACCCAGAGTGAAATGTGGTTTTGGTTTCTCCCCAGGCTTGCACAGGGGGTGGGTGCACCGTGAGCGAGGCCAGCGAGGCTCTAACTGAGGAACAGATACCCGAAGGAGTGCCGGCCCCCAAAGCGCACTCCTACTCACCCCACTCCTTTCACATCTCCTGGACGGAGCCTGAATATCCAAATGGTAAGTGAACTCTTTTAGCCTCAAGTTAAAAAGATGATTAGCAAAGGTAAATTAATATTCTAAATGGCAGCTTATATGTGGTGCTTAATTTTTAATGATCATTTTAGCACATAAAATACCTGAGATAGTATCATTGTCTGTAGTTAGGAGATTGTAGTTTTTAGGCTAACACACAATTTTGGTGGCTCAAAAGTGCTCCCTTTTGATAGTTCTTGTGTACTGCATCTTATTGTTCAATACGGTCCAGGAGAGGTGCAGAGAACAGATGAGGATTCCCAAGGTGCTATTGTGACAGTGACATTATATTTTCAGGGAGTTTCTATTTTTGATAGTTCTTAGTTCGTTCTCGGAGAGGCAGAGAGATGGAAAGTCCATGCACATCTTGTATTTCAAAATGCTTTTGATTGAGTAAGTTTATCTTAGAAGAGACCACTTGAAACTCTGTATTTTAATATATTATATGTAAATTTGTCAGCATGCAGTTTTTAAACAGTGCATATATTAAATATATGTGTATTTCTACTTGTTTAACTTCAAGTTGATTGCGTATATTTCTAAATGAAATACACATCTTTGCATAGCTTAGAGAATTAAGTTAGCCAGTTATAGTTAGCTTAAATAAAATTTTATTATAAAGAATTTATAAAAACTTGGAGGTAGAAATTACTTTATTCATTAAGTAGAAATATTTTTAAGTTTCAAACAACATACTGTCCTTATTCCAGACTGGTGGACACTTATGTACCATCAAATTTTGTTCCCTTTAAGACAGACATCGAGATTTTTAATCTCCTAGAAATTGTTTTAAGTAGCTTGTTACTGAAAATTGAGATGGCCTTCTTTAGCATAGCCAAAAAGAATGGAAGAAAAAAATTGTAATTTTATTAGTTTGTCTTATGTTTACTATGATATTAATTATTTCAGTTATCTCATTTAATTAAACTTTTGGCAAATGCATTAGATGTATTTGAGGTGATGGAGAGAGCTCAAATAATTATAGTGAGTGATTATCTCTACTATAGAAGTGATTCCTGTACTGTTACAGATTTCCTACTAAAAAAAATAAATGGATCTCTATTTGATACGAGACAGTAAAAAAACTTGTCGTACTTCATGCTCCACAAATGTATCTGGCCCATCGATGGCAATGCAAATGTTAGTGATTTATTCCTGTTGGATTGGTATTAAATGCCATTACGTGATTTGCATCGTAGAACATTTTTCTTCATACCAGTTGGTCATGGCACCTGAAACCACAACTGTACTCAGAATCCTAGGTAGACCTACAGAAATACTTTCTATATTTAAAAGAATATTTGCATACTATGTTTTGTGCATTTATAAGCAATTTTAAAATATATTCATTGAACCAAAAAGAATTTGAAGTTTTGCAGATTTCTTGAAACACTTTTATTATATTCTAAAGTCTTGTGTTTAGTCACATCAGAATTTTCAAAATTTTTATTGTGGGGCAGTGTGGGACATTTAAAAAATAATAGTGTTCATTTAAAAAGAAAACAGCAACTATCATGCCACCTACTTTTCTCTTCACTTGCCCTAAATTTTCCAGTGTTTGATTTTTATTTTCTGTTGTCTGAAAAGGGAAAATCTGATTGTTGGAAAACAACTTGTTCCTCTATTTGTTTTTAAAGCCTCATACTTCACCCTAAAAACCTAACAGAAAAATCCAAATTCTTTAGCCTAGTATTCAGGTCACTCCCAACGTATGACTCAACCTGCATTTATAGAGTCACGTTCCTTTCTAGAATTCTTATGGCTTACTGTAGGGTTGTAACACATTCCTTTCTAAAATACTTATGGCTTACTGTAACACACCTAACATGTGTTCTTTTCTAGAATACTTAAGGCTTACTGTAGTGTTGTAAGATGTGTGTGTGTGGAGTCAAATAGGCCTAGAGACAAATATTACCTCTGCTGTGTAGTAGTGTATTACTTTGGGAGATGGACTAAATTCCATGTGCCCCGGTTCTCTTGATTGTAAAATTGGCATTGACAACCCCTGGTTTTTTTTCCATCTTCACTGTGGAAATCTAAGTCATTCGTCAGAACTAAACATGGGTCTCTTTAAAAAAAAAAAAAAAAGAAAAAGAAGAAAAAGATTTTATTTATTTATTTGTTTCAGAGAGAGATGAGAGCTCAAGCCAGAGAAGAGCAGGGGGAGAGGGAGAAGCAGACTGCCCACTGAGCAGGGAGCCCAACCCCACTGAGCAGGGAGCCCAACACAGGGCTTAATCCCAGGACCCCAAGATCTGGAGACCTCCACCTGGATTGTTATTACCCTTTATATTCAACATATTCAAGTTGATTTTTCCGCATGTCCTCTGCCCCTCTATCTGCCCTTTCTCCTGTGTGACTCCTCTCACTATTAGCACAACCCAGTCACACCAGCCAGAAGCCTGGGCGGCAATCTTGACTCCAACCCTGGCTCACTCCTGACTTGTCTTACCACGCAACGTTCAACTGCACTTCTCTAAGGAAGGCCACTGATATTTTTCACCCAGATAACTTCGAGAACTTCCGCAGACCCTGCAAAAATCTGAATTTATTCATTCAAAGTGTATTTTTTGATGACCTACTAGGTGCCATCATTCTGATGATACCAAGATGAATTTGCCTAATCTCTGATCTTAAAGATATTAGAGTTCCATAGGGGAACACAACGGAATCACAAGGTCGGGATGTGAGGAAGGTGCCAAATTACAGAGAAGCAGCTCCCTAGGGAGCCCTATGGGCTTTGGGAGTGTCCTCCCTCTGGGTCTCCATTAGATGTGGCAGGTCCAGAGACACATAAGCATTTAGACTATCTTGTTTTGTAACAGATGCTTCCTGCATGGTTTTGCACATACTAGGATATAATGTCTAGTTCTTGCCTAACAAGCAAGTGGTCATCTTTAGCCAGCATAGCTCAGGAAACAGGCTCTCTGCTTTTTGTAAATGACTCTGATTTAAACGGTCACTTTCTACTCATCAGAGTAATGTAATAATCCTGAACCAGTGACTAAGAGAATGGCCTCTTGCCCTTCTGATTGCCATTTTCTTCTTTGTCTCCCAACCTGCTCTCACTTCGCATCTTGTGCTGGGAAGCTTGCTCTTTGCTTCAGGACATGCTTCCTGTGCTCTGAGAATTCTTCCTGTTCTGGAATCTTTCGTTCTGTGCTGTACCAGCAGTTCTAAGAATAGTGCCTGACCCACATAATAGATACTCAATTAAAACTTTGCTGATTAGCACTACCAAAAGAAACAATAAATGCACAGAAAATAACAAATGTTAGCAAGGATGTCGAGAAATTAGAACCCTTGGGCACTGTTGGTAGGAATGTAAAATGGGGCACCCATTATGGGAAATAGTATGGAAAATGCCTCAAAAAATTAAAAATAGCATTACTGTGTGATCTAACAATCCCACTTCTGGGTATTTATCCTAAAGAATTGAAAGCAGGATCTTGAAGAGGTACTTGCACACTCACAGTCACGGTAGCATCATTCACATTAGCCAAGCGATGGAAGAGACCCAAATGTCCATACATGGATGAATGGATAAACAAAATGTGGTGTGTATATGTATATACAATAGAATATTAGCCTGACCTTAAAAAAAGAAATCATCACATGCCACAACAGGGATAAACCTCCAGGACATTATGCTAACTTAGAGAAACCGGTCACAAAAAGACAAACACTGCATGATTCCACATATGTGCGGTATCTAAAGTCTCATCAAACACATAAAAACAGAAAGTAGAATCGGGCAGGGAGTTGGGAGGGGGAAGAGAGAGTTGCAGTTCAATGAATCTAGTTTCAGTTTTGCAACATGAAGAGATCTGTTCTAGAGATCTGTTATACAACAATGTGCATTTAGTCAACAATCTATATTATACGTAGAAAAATAGTTAAGATGGTAAATTTTAGGTTATGTATTTTTTATCACATTTTGAAAAAAATATGAGGTAGAGAGGACACAATAAAATGCAGCAAACTCTTAAATCAGAAGAAGAAAGGTTAAAGGCTGTTAGTTTAAAATAAAAGTTTCAATTAATAATCACATAAAGATATATACATAAAATATACATTTGTTAAACCAAATTAAGATCATTCTATCTGTCCTGTGCAATGTGTTTTTCTCACTTCACAACATGGTGGGGACATCTTGCCAGGGCAGTTAAGCAGAGAGAGCCCAGCTTCAGTGTTTTAAAAGGCAGTGGAATCTCACTGAATAAAACCACAGCTTATGTGACCCATGTTTTATCAGTGGATATTTATGCTTCCATTATTTTACTGTTATAAATAATGCTACATGCTATTAATTGTCTTCTTTTACCAAGTAGTCTTTAAGTACCTGGTCTTGATCACTTGATTCACACCTAGGGCTCTGCTCTCCTTCAAAGACGTCCTACTGAATTCTAGCCCCTTGCTTCTAGCTGGTTTCTCTAATCAGGGCATCCATGTTCCCTCTGGCAAAGGCTTTCTCTGCAGGCTGGAATTTCAGGCAGGGTTTTAAAACCTGAATAAGAGTGACTTTTAGGAAGATAAGAACCCTTGATTGTGCAGCCCCTGGACCCTGCCTTTGTCATGCCATCAGCCATCAGTGAAAGGGGCACAGGGGATTACTGTCTATTAAGTTTGTGACCTGTGTTGTGAAGATAACAATGGCGTAATTAGAATGATGTTTTCGAGAGCTTCCAAATTCTCCTGAGCCATATTCGCTTTCAGAAGCCTAGACCTTAGAATCTGTAAATATGCTTTTTCCTCACACTTGAAGTTTCCTTTGCTGAAAATCAGCATCAATATCTGACTAGACCAAACATTTCTCATTACCTAGCATAACATGTAGTAACATTTGAAAGTAATCAGAATATGTTTTTTTAAATAGTAAGTGGTAATAGAGAATGTGAAATTCTTATCCTTTAGTAATATTTGCAATTGCTTGTAACTATCCACTCTCTTTACTTGAGCAAATTTGCTAGAACAGTTTCCCTGTTAGATTGTGACCCACATAAGGGCAGGCATGCGTCTTGTCCTCCGTGACCTTGTTCACGGTTCTAGTGCCAGCAATTGGCAGGGGTTCCAGTCATGGGTAGAGGAGTATTAAATCACTGTTGAAGGAATTAATGTTTGCTGAGGACAGGGACAATAATAACATAGTAATTGTGTGGATGTGAGAAGTATATTCATATGCAGTCATACAATACACAGAAACACACATTTACAGCACGTTTTATAATTACGTAATGTAGAAGAATGATTTCAAAGGTAGCAGAAAGGCCTCTCCCTCTTGACCTGCTGAAGGCTCAAAGACCTGGTTGTTTGGCCTAAGATTTTCTCAGCTGAGTGATTTTTCAAGATTCTAAAGAGAAACAGCACGTGAAATGGGGTCTGCGTGCCTCTGTGCAAAAGGGTAGACTGTCCTTGCCATCGAGAGGAGGTAACTTCAAGATACGCACAGGAGAAGGGGAGCTGGGCACCCATGGGACAGGGTCCCACGTACTTCTTGAGAAAAGAAAGAGTACTCAAGGAACCTGTGAAAGTATTTTCCTAATTCAGCCTTTTGTACTGGACTAGCTTTTTGAGAATTTGGACCTGAATATGTACCAAGATAGTGACAACTGGGTCAGTAAGAACAGAAAGAATTTAAGAAGTTGATTATTTTGGCATACTTATACATAATACCATGAAGACAATGGAACATTACTGAAGAACATTTAGCTCAGGTTTTTAAAATATTTTATCTCTTTCTTTAAGACAGAATGAGAGAGAGCAAGCATGGGGAGGAGGGGAGAAAGAGAAAGGAATTTAACACTGAGTGTCAAGTTAGACATGGGTCTTGAAATATCATGACCCTGAGATCACAACCTGAGCCCAAACCAAGAGTTGGACACAACCAACTGAGCCCCCTAGGCAACCCCATGAAGTTTAGTTTTTAAGCATATATATGTTTCAGAAATGCATGGTAAAAAAATAACTACAGACCTTTTATATACTTTATATGTCGTCCTTCACATTAAGAAATGATGAGAAAGAAATAGAATTTTATAGTTTATGTACCTGAAGTTGTGTGTGTGAATATTAAGCAATTCACCCAGATGAAGAAAAAAGTATTTGATTTCCTACCAACGCTAATGGTAATAATAGCTACAGCTTAGAGCTAGGTAGCAAGCACTGCAGTCCTCACAACCAGCCATGAAATGGGTATGGCTGGAGCACCTGGGTGGCTCAGTGGGTTAAGCCTCTGCCTTCAGTGCAGGTCATGATCTCAGGGTCCTGAGCATGGGGCTCTCTGCTCAGCGGGGAGCCTGCTTCTCCCTCTCTCTCTACCTGCCTCTCTGTCTACTTGTGCTCTGTCTGTGAAATAAATAAATAAAATCTAAAAAGAAAAAAAAGAAAAGAAATGGGTATGGCTTCTCTAACATTCAGCTGGGGAAACTCAGATTTATAAGTATTAATTGCTCGAGACAACTAGTTAAGTAGGAATTTAATACAAAGCAAGGTGTCAATGACAAAACAATTCATGATTTTATTCACTGTACTCTTCTGCCTCTACATTTTGTAGAAAAGCTCATAATTCAGTATTTCATCTAGGCACGTGAAAAAAAAATTTTAGATGCTTTGACTTGTTTGATGCATCAATCTTACTGACAATATTCAAAATTCTTATGATTTCTGTTCTGATTTTTCTGTGGTTTTGAAGGAATAACTATTTTCAAACTTTTTATTTTGAACTAACTTTATTTTTAAATACCCAAAAGGCGATTCTATTTTCTTTCCTGGAAATGCTCAGTTTTAATAGGAGAAATGGATTATAGAATTCAGTGAATCACTTAGGAAAACTGCTTGACAGTTTTGAGCAAACCTTGTGTAACTTTTATGAAACACCTCCAATCAGTTTGTCAGGTAGAATTTCCCAAGCATAATCTTTTTTAGGTTCCGTTGATTCCATTTTTAGGAAAGCCTCACAGTAATAAGGCATTATTCCACAATGTGAAAGCTGTTCTCTCTTTTCCTTTTTAATTGAAGGATCAAGTATTCACACAGGGAGATAACTGCCACATTCAATCATCATCTGGACCTTGGGGGAAAACTTGCCATTGATATTCATATTGCCATGCTGTACTGGAAAAAAAAAAACAACAAATATGTTTGGAGTATCTATATTCACTATACATGTTATTTTCATGACACACTAAAGCACTGTTGTTTAATTCTTACAGTAAACAGAATTCTTCAGTGTACATAGAGATACCTTGTATTAAATTTACATCATATTGTACTTGTATTGAATTTCCTTGGTTATAGATGACAACCTACTGAGCACCTTAGGAAACACAATTTGACAGAACATGATGAAGAGGCACAAAGATATATATCCCAGTGGATGTGCTTTATGGACAATTATGTTTCAGCTTCCCTGTGAAAATTAAACACCTTAAAAATTCTACCATTATGGAAAGAGAAAGGTGATAAACTTGAAACTGCTTACCCTGGCGAGCCAATGGGAATTAAGTATCCATTTTGTGGATTATCCACTGTGGAACTGAAATTGTAGAACTAGATTAAATAACCTGATCCCTTTTTACCACACAGCATTCTATTGTTTCATTTTGTTCTAGCTAGCTTACCAATTACTAGCACCAGAGAGTAAGCAAAAGAAAAGCACAGAAAAGATGAAACAGTGCAACATAAAGTGTTACTATAATTTTTTTTATGTTAAATGTATATATTTTTCAGACTTTCTGGATCCACTCTTTGCTCTTTCATTCAGCCCTGTACCCTAGAAGGCTGACCTTTACTCAGAGTGTCGATGAGCTTGCTCTCTGTCTCTCTCTGGCTTCCTTTTGGTTTGTCTCTGAGCAGTGGCAGATCAGAGGGTGGGAAGAGAAAGAAGAGAAAGAAGTCGCAGAATTTAAAGCCTTTGTTCCCTTTCGACCCCGGCTCTGGGCTCCAGGGTAGAGCCATATCCCTCCTCCAAAAGCTGCAGCACCCATCCAATGGCCCTTTGCTGTAACTCCAGCTCTTTGTCAGGTTCCCAAATCTGTTCTCATCCATTCCCTTGCAAATTTGAGGATGTTTACAGGATCCTACTGAACTTATGTTAGCATGGTCTCCTAGGAGTCCTAACTAGGACCTGCTGGGAATGTATTATTACCACCCGGTCTTTCCCTTAACTCTGCCCATAGCTTTGTAAATGAGTTTGAGTTGCTATCAAGTTTCTGCTGAGTCCTTAACTGATTTTTAAATCTCGTATAATCCACACATAACACACAGAATTCGGGGGCTGGGTCTACTGAGAGATGTAAAATGTATTCTGGAAATAGCAAAGTAAATAAGTAAACAAAAATTCCATCTAGTTGAACTTTGACACCCTAGACATTTTAAAAGCAAATAAGGAGAATGGTGTTCAGAAGTTCTAGATGAAGACTCTTTATCTAATATGTCTGTGATATTTAATTTTTTAAATAATAATCAACTCATTGATACCTCACTGAAATCTTTCTATTAATTATGAAATACTTATTGTAATTAATCAGATAATGATTTTTGACATTTTTCCTTTTGATGAAGTAGGTCCAAGGGCCAAGTTCATCTTAAACACGATTTTCTCAGAAAAATTTAATTTCCTAACCCACCTAGATGAGGTTAGCATCTGCCTTCTCAGCCACTACCATTTTTCCTTCTTTTCCATCTGGTTCTCTTTTAATACATAATCCACTTAGTCTTCCTTCTCACTTAGATTGGAAGTTTTATGAATGCAGGAACCAGGACTGTTCTGGGTATTTCCAGCTTGAAACACAATGTCTGGCACAGAGTAGGTATTCCATAAGTGTTTACTGAGGAATCAGATAACTACTGAAAACCAAATCCACTTAATCCAGCAGATTTCTTTTTTCAAAAAGTATTTGACAGCACTTGGGAAGTACCTGTTCTGTTTTTCCACACTGTGCTCTCTGGACTTCATTGGGGTAGAGAGCAATCTTAAATAGTTAGCACACACATAGGAAACTGCTGGGTGATGACAGAGCATACAAGTAGGGAATACAGACCTGTCTACAACGTGCTTCCAAGAGATGGGCAATTTATGTTTTACAAGAGATATGCAGTACATGACACAGGTGAGCATAGGAAGAGATGGTCTAAGGCAAGATTTTCACAGCAAATAAGGCTTTAATTTACATGTGAAGGAAGGCACAGCTCTAAGTTCATTCCTCTTATATGCATCACACTTGATTCCTAAGGTACTTGCATATATGCTCACTCATTTGATTTTCACATTAACTATGTCAGGCCACCAGGGCAAGGAATATGACCCCCATTTTATTGATAAGGAAAAAAAAAGTTTGGAAAATGTGAGCTTCCTAAGTTGTAAAAGTGTGTGGTCATGAGAGAAAGGCTGTGGGCTCTCCCTCCTTTTTTCTAAAAGCTTAATCAAATGACATTGGATGAAATCACAGCTCTTCCATCCCCCCCAAGTCTACCTGGTACCTGACTAGTGTCCATTCTTTGATGTAGCTCTCATCAATACCAGCTAACCATTTACTCATAAACAATGTCAACAGTGATGTCAGGGGCTTGCTCAGGTACACAGTCCTCAGATGGATTCTCATTTATCTTGAGTTAGTGTTGGCTGTGAGGATACAGCCAACATGTAGTTCCTCAGGAGTCCTGAAGACTGACAAAAAGACCCCTGAACTAGCTGCCAACCCCTTTCTTCTCAAACAAAAGCAACCCAAACTGTGGAAAGAAAGGATAAGAGAAGAAAAGAAAGTTGGGGTAGCTATTTTAATATCATATAAAGGAGACTTTTGGGCAAATAGGTAAATTCAAAATGGTAAAAGGGAGAATAAAACTACAAACTCTTCTTTCACCAAAATGTGCTGTAAACAAAGTGCCTAAAGAGATAAGTAAGAGAGTGGGATATAACATTTATAATACACGTAACTTTCAGAAGGCTAGTATTTGGAATACTTAAAGTATTCTTAGGAATCAGTAATAAACTGGGGAGGGAATGTAGCCAATAATAATTGTAATAGCATTGTATAGTGACAGATGGTAGCTACACTTACCATGGTGAGCATTGGGTAATGTATAGAACTGTCATATCATTACATTGTATACTTGAAACTAATATAAGATCAACTGTCATCTATAGTTTGATAAAATGTTTTAAAGTATAAAAACTTAAACTTAGAAGAAATGAAACCCAAACTCTTTACTTCATTTATTATTTTCCAACACACTTTGTCAATGATAACATATTCGAGATGTTGTTAGAAGAATAATAATAAACTGGGGAAATATCTGAAAAAGCATTTCACAAAAGAACAAAAAGCAAATAGCTAATGAACATAAGGACATGGGCTCAACCTCTTTCATAAGCTGGAAATAAAAAATAATACCAAAAAAGGTACCATTTTACCACATATAATACTGGCACAGTTTAAAACTGTGAGTTATACAAGGTCTTTTTGGGGATATGGAACAATGAGGACTCATTGTGGGAATTGGTGCACTTTGAAAAACGGTTGGGTGTTGTCTAGCAAAATTAAATATATTCCAACAGTTTCACTCCAGGACCTATGTGCTAGTAAACTTCACATCTGCCTCAGGACACGAATACAAAAATGATAACAGATACAGTGACGTAAGAGACAGAACAAGAAAACAATTCAAATGTCAACAGTAGACTAAATGAATGAATTGTATTGTGCAGGAATACGATACAGCAATGGAAATGAGTGAAGTGTGATCACCCTCAACCAGACAGACAGGATTCATGCTTATTATGGTGAACAAGAAAAGAAGCAAAAATATCTTTTTTTCAAGTAGGCTTCACACCCAGCGTGGAGCATAATGCAGGGCCGAAACCCATGAGCCCAAGATCAAGACCCCAGCTGAGATCAAGGAAGCCCATCCGACTGAGCCACCCAGGTGCCTCCCCCTCAAACTATATATTATATGATTCTATTAGCAAAACATTTAAAAATTCACCAAGCTTAATTATATTGTTTATGAATGCATTCCTAAATAGAAAAGCAACAAATCATTCTTTAGAAGTTAACACAGCTGTCTGTGAGGAAGAGAAAGAGCTGGAATGAGGGAAGACACATAGAAGGTTCATGGGGTGCTGAAGATTTGTGGGGTGCTAGCAATATTTTATTTTTTAACCTTGGTGATGGTTACATGGCTTTCCACTTTTTCATTTGTCTTTGAGATATAACATATTTTATGTATTTTTCTATGTTATGTTTTATCACGTAATTTAAAAAATATAGAAGAAATAGGTGCGTGGAAGTTAAGAGAGTGTAATGGTCTGTGCACTGTTGAACCTGAATGTTTCTGCATGTTACACCAACCCGTAGCTCCGACACTTTCTGTCTGGTATTGACTGTGTTATTCAGTCTTTCTCCAACTTGTTTTTCTCCTCTGTAAAGGGAAACTGAAATTTTTTTTTGCCTTCAAGAGTTTTTCCTGAGGATTGATGGCATCTGATCTAAAACATGAATACTGTTAATTTTTCAGCATAAAGGTCCTTTGACTTTCAAGCGTTTGCCTCCTCTTACTTTGCGTGCTTTCCTATGGAACAGTATTTGTTTTGCATTTTAATGAAATGTTACATGTTGAGATAGTTACAAATTCACATGCAGTTGTAAGAAATCATGAAGAGAGATCTCGTTGACCCTTTCCAGCTCCCCCAGGATACTTTTAAAACTATAGTACTATGATTTTGACACTGATACAGTCAAGATGCAAAACAGGGGTGTGACTTTTTTTTTAATCCCCCAGTTGAAAAACAGTCCCCTTTGAAACCAGTAGACGAAAGGTAAGTTAGTTCTTTGGTAGTGGGCTTTTGGAAATCATTCGCACCCGCCCTCACAAACCCTCTCTAAGGTGGATAGACCCTTCTCTTGCCTGCATAGTGACCTATGACACAATGCTGTACTCTAACCCTAACCTCAGCTCTAGCATTATAAATTTATTTTATTAAAGAAAATATATAAAACTGTTAAAGCTATTTCTCTTTTAGAATTCCATACTACCACTGCAATATGGCATTCCCACATCCCTCTCTCAATCATAACTCATTACTGTATATTCAGGAAAAGGAGGCTTTCAACATTTTTTTTTTCCTTTTGATATTTTCAGCTGCCCTTTTCCCTACACCTGTGGTCTTCCCTACTCCAGTCTATTGCAACTGTGACTCTAGATTAATTCTTCTAAATACCATGTTTATTTTAACCCCTGGTCAATACACAAAAAATATCCGTAGTTCTCCTGTGCATCATAAAATCCCCAACCCTTGGTGTGGCATTCAAGGTCTGAACATCTGTTTGAAGGCTCATTTTCTATTAGGCTTTCACCAGTTACGACAATAACAACAGAATACGGATCTATTCTGGATGTCTTTATTATACCTTGCATTTTCTTCCTTCCAGGCATTGGTAAATGTCATTTCCCCACAAGGAACATCTTCCTGAGACATGGCCTTTTCACATTTTGCCTTTTATGGAAGACCCAGCTGCTTTGTACAGAAACCCCAGCTGCTCTAAAAAGCTTTCAGGACTTACTTAAGGCAGAGTGATTGCCCCTTGCTAGAAGCTCTTGTATGTCTATACCATTTGTTGAGCATAAAATTTTGTGGTGCTTATCACTTTTATTTAGCTCTTCAATTGTTTAATTAGACCTGTGTTTAGCCCCTTTTTACTTCCATAAAGGCAGATATTATTTCTTATTGTTTCTATTCCCCAAAGTACCAAGCATAGTAGCTTTCAGGAATTGACTTCCAGTAGATACACACTAAGTTTCCGTTATGCTCAACTTAATTGCTTGTAGGGCCAGAATGGGTTTGTCAGTGCTTATTTGAGCGGAATTCCTACTTTAGCAGAGAAAGTTAGGCTGGAGATGAAGAAGAGGAGTGGTGGTGGTAGGGAGATGAGATTGCCAGGCTCCAAGCCGGAGTTGATATTTATTTGACCCTAGAAAACAGCTTAGTCTAAGAGTCCGTTCCCCTAACTCAGTAACAAGGCAAATTAACACTACTTATTTCTTGATGTTGTTAATGTTAATGGAAATAATTCATATCAAGCATATTGCTTATTGTCTGACTCAACATGAGTGTTCAGTACATTTTTTAATAATAAAGTGTTTAAAATGTTAAAAACACACAGCATTTTTAGAACTTTACATTTAACTTTTTTTCAAACCTATTCATATATGTCTTGTACTCCTACTTAAAGAAGGAAAGTGCCTCCTTAAGCTTCACTTAAAATGTGCACTGGAAATTCATTAGTTTTTGTTATATACTTTAGACATCTGAGATCAATTAAAATTGTTGTCTTAATACATATTTGAGACTTAATTGCTAAATGTATGTTATTGGAACTGAATTATACAATATTTTATATAATACTAATTAATTTACATTAAAAAGTCTGTTAGTGAGAAGTTATGACATCTGCCTACCTATCTTGGTAAGAAATGCATTGTTATTTTCAATGGTATCTCTTATTGTCCACCAATTTGCCAGGCAGTTTGACCATATGTCCTTAACATGGATTATATCGC
The DNA here is from genome assembly GCF_011764305.1 of Mustela putorius furo. Classification (NCBI taxonomy): domain Eukaryota; kingdom Metazoa; phylum Chordata; class Mammalia; order Carnivora; family Mustelidae; genus Mustela; species Mustela putorius. The sequence goes on along the minus strand of NW_025421402.1, from coordinate 15,287,612 downwards.
TAATGGCCTTGCCCAAACCAGATCAAAGGAAATATTTGCACTTGTCTCAGGCTCCTTTTTGTGGCAGATGTAGGCACCAGCTCTAAAGCATGATGGCATCCCCCTTTGGCCTGACCTTGAGACCTGGTGACTAGCTATTGAGACCTGGAGCTAAAGGCAGAAGACCCAGAGAGATCAACATCATGAGTCTGTTCCAGCTTCACAACGTACTCACGTTGACCCTAGCTTCCCAATCCTGGGATGGGGAACTCTCATCTTGCTAGTACTCAGCAAAGGTCTGACTGATCACTGACTGCATGTGGCATTTTTGGATATGCATTTTGAAAAATGGCCCTCTGTCTGTAGTATAAAGAATGAATTGTATGGAAACATGAATAATGCATCAAAACATGAGGGTGGCTATTATTCTCGGATAGGAGATGATGGCAGAATGGACTAGGTGGCCATGAGTATGGTGATGGGTGATGATCAGTTGGGAATGTACAGTCTATGTGACTCGATGATGGACTTGGTATGGTGGGGGAGGCAGAGGAGAGGAGAGAGTCCAATATGACTTAAAGGCTAGATGACACTTACCCAGTGTACACTTGGATTCTACAGTTTAGATCTATAATTGACCTTTTAGTTCTTCCCACAAGTGCTGTCAAATTGTGGTTACTTACCGAACGCTGGGTTACTCTGTAGGTACGCGTGCATGAGCGCGTGTGTGCGTGCTCACTCGTGTGAAAGCTGGACTTGAGTTTCACCCACCTTTTCATTCAGATGCATCCTCCATACTAAAAAGTTTCTGAGCAGTTGAATAAACTGTCACAAATCTCATTTAGTCACAAATCTCATTTAGTTTTATTCTCAGCCCATTTGCCATGCACTCACCTTGCTCAAAGCCCTTCTCTTAGCAACTGTGTTATTTCTTTATACCTAGTTCCGGATGTCACGGTTATCTAGTTTCTTAGCATTGCTTGCTAAGGGTTGACTTGCTTAAGTCAGGTAGACAAAACAAAGAAGAAACTGTTGAGAGATTATCACTGAGGGAGGAAGGAGAACTCAAAAAGCAGACATAAGAATGGATTAAGTATAGCCACTGAGGATGTGAAGGGTAAAAGCTGGGTAAGTATCCTAGATCTCATGGTCCCTGAGGGTCTACTGAATTAGAGAATATACTCTTTGGTGTCCATAATGCATGGTTTGAGTCATCACGAGATGATTCAATTATATTCATTATAGTCTGTGTGGGAAGACAGGTGAGTACTGTGGAGTCCTTGCTGGAAAGATTTCCTCTAAAATTGGTTAAAATTCTTAAAAGTTTGTACTTAAGGAATGAGATTTAGTTATAAAGAAAATTAACTTCTATGAAATGTGTCATTTCCCAATATGTCAGATAAATGAGATATTATGCACATAATCCTAGCATAAAAGAAATTCTCTGTTCCCCAATTATGTAAGAAAACGGAAATATTGATTTGGGTACTTTCTATGTCATTGTTGAAAAGCAGGTCAAGTAGATAGCATTTTGAGGGTCTTACAATTTCTTTAAGAGCCTCTCCATCACGTTATTTGCACATAAGATTTTTTTTTTTTTTTTTTTTTTGGTGAGGATTAAAAGATTGCTTAGCTGAGGGCCTGGCACATCATAATTTCTTATCATGATTATTACTGTGATTTTATCCATTTTTTCTTCTCTTAAATTTCTTGTGACTATTTAGTTTTACATTATATATCTTTCATTTCTTAGTTTTAATTCATCTGTGCTTTTGTGTGTTGATTATTAAATGGCATTAAACCAAATACTTTCTGTAAATATTCTCAGAATTATCAGAGATGGTCATACTAGAATAAAGGAGAAAGGTGACAGTTGTACCTTTTTGGTGTAGTCAAAGGGCTACATGACAGTAAAATACTGTTACCCCAAAATTTGGAAATGAGGGAAATAGACCTGCTCTTAAAAGATAAGCTATACAACGTTATCCTCATCAAGGAAAATAAGTCCAAGTAGTAGCTTTGTTTAAAAAGCACTAGCTCAAAAAATTAATAAATAAAAAGTATTAGCTCGTTCAAATATAAACAGCTTTAATCCTAAAGGATGTACTGACCAAGATCTAACTAGTGAAACAGAAAATGTGCTAGGATTGTAAGACAGACTGTGTTTAATATAAGGAGTTGATTACAAATGTGTTGGAAGGGCTGTAGAAACAAAAATGGTGATTGTCAGAGCGCTGCTAACTTCCCTGGTCCTTGGCTTCTGAGTCAGCCTCAGCTGTTGTTAGTTGCTGGATTTGCTGATTTGGTGCTTGAACCATCAGGAGGTACTGCCCCAGCCCAAGCTAAAGGGCCACCTAGAGTCCACTACTGAAGAAGCTGGAAATGCAGAAGAGGCATTTCTGCTGCTGACACTGCTTGAGGCCACAGCTGCTTTGTCCGTCTGCTGACTTCTCAACAGTCAGCAAAAGCCTCAGCGTTTAGAGCTACAAGTTGGACATTTTCTGTCTTCCTGTTTCTGCCCAGCTTGCAGTGCCTCCTACTGGAGAAATCCAAGAGGAAGCCGGCAAGTCAGAGGGCTGCAAATACAGAGGATGGATTGTCAAGCCCAGCGCAGACTGTAGACCTGAGGATGTGGGGCTGTGGGCAGATGAACCGGATGAATGACCAGATGATTCAGCACCCGGGCATGCTCCTCTGGCTTCCACTACTTTCCATGACCAGCAATAATCACTGCATGCTTTATACAAGAAGCTCTCACCCTCTGTCATTGTAGTCCACCTGGGTTCATGGCCCCTTGAGTTTAGACACGACCGACCTAGAAATCCTGCAACATAAAAACTAAGATAAAATTAATACCCGTTAACTTTCTTTATACAAATCAGCAGGGAAAAGGAGAAGAGAAAATTTGTTATTCTATACAAATCTTTATGTAATATGAACATAATAAAACATGAAGTAACACCTACAATTCTCATTTCCGTAACTAGTTTAAGGCCACAGTTGACATTTATAACCTCTTCCCTTTGCCCTCAGCCAGCAGCTCATCTGTTTTAGAATCTTGACCTAGAAAGGTAAACCAAACCTTCATGACTGAAGGGTGTGTGCGCTTAGTGTCAGCCCCAGGAAGCCAATTTCTCCTTCCACACAGTAACTTTTTTTTTCTTTTTTGCCTGTTGATTTAGTTGCATGAGGATCCCAAATTGTCGGGTAATATTCTGTTTCTAATTTAGCGGTAACCTGCGTGCAGCCCATAGCTAAGTATTCCTCTTTGTGGCTGGAGAATGCAAACATATTTTATGTAGGTTATTAAGTGTAATAGTAAGAGGAAGCACTCTGCCTACCTTCTCTTGATCCCTATTTCCACATTTTTCACTGTAGAAAACCCTGGCTCAAATCATGTACGAACCCTCAGGCGTCATCACCCAGCCTCAGCTGTAATGCGGGCTTTAGGAGGCTGTTCCAGCAATCTCTTAGGCTATGGGTTGACGAAGTATATTATTAGATGAGTAACTTTTATGACAGTAACTCACTCCCTACTTGTTTTGCTATGAACTGATTTTTAAATCCAAAGCAGTCTTGTAAAGGATATCCTGAAAATGGGGGCAGCATTCTATAAATTTGCAGGTGATGGTGATGCCAAACATTGTGAGCAGATTCTGGAAGGGAGCGATTTCCTCCCAGGAGAAAGGGACACTCGGGAAAAAGCTCCTGATGTCCTTGGTCCCACCAAGAATGCTATCCCTAATGCAATGATGGGTGAAGGTTTGATCTTCCTTTAAGACATTAATGAGACCAAATTTGGAGTTCCTAGGCTGAGACAGGCCTCTTGGAAGCCAGCTGAATTCCTTGACAACCTTGACTGTGCTAGAGCCTCTTTCAAGACTCGTTCCTTCTCCAAATCTATCTCTGAGCTATTCTTGAATATCATCTTTTTACCAAGTCTCTTTTCATACTTCAGGTAGAGAGTTATCTCTTTTTTCATAGCCTTACATTTTCCCTCTAGATTGGATGCTGATATCTTTATTCTGCTGTGTGTTCATTAATTTATCCATTCAATCAATATACATGTAGTACCTACTATGTTTTAGGCATGGTGTTAAGTCTAGAAATAAACAGGTAAGGAAGAGTCAAGATTGCCTTGGGGATCCTACAGAGAGGCAATTAAACAGCCACTGTGAACTTAATTTCACTTTGAAAGAAGTTCTAATTTAGTATGTAAGCAAAGTTTTATTTCTCAATGCTTGATCAATTTGGGGATTCCGTAATTCCAGGGAACACAGATCTTTAACTTCCTTTTAATAAAAATATTTTGACTACATAATCCAAATGACCATATACAACAACTATTTAATTTCACGTATCTCTACTAGTTGATTTCATGAAAAGACACATAAACTTCCTTCTGAAATAAATTTTAGTTGATCATTAAAACCAGTAAATCACAGTTTCTCTAACCCATTCGTGAGTGTCTCATGACTACTCTTTGTGCAATATATATTAAGGTGTTTATGGTTAGGTTATGTAATATTGTGGTTGAGAACATGGGTTCTAGAGTCAGACCTCCTAGGTTCAAATTCTGACTCCGGCACAGGCCAGCTATGTGATTTGGAGCAAGTTACCTAATCTGTCTTGCCTGAATTTCTTCATCTATGAAATGATCATAATGATATTGCCTCTGTTCTGGTGGTGCTGCTAGGAGAGGGTTAAAAAGGAGTTCACACACAACAGGTGCTTAGAACAGTGCCTGATACATCCTGAGTAATGTATAATGCCCTAACAAATAAGGACATTTGACTTCTAGAGCACATCTACTAAGGATATCACTTTAGAATGCAATACAAATTATAAGTGTACTTAATTTATTCATGTTTTATCTGGAACACAAATGATAGCTCTTCACATGATGTAATATGAAGAGTCTCATACTGGGACTCTTGGGTTCTATTTCTGTCTCTGTACTAATTAGCTTAACAGTTTGATATTTAGGGGTTTAATGCCTGTTTTATCCTTTGGAAAGAGACAGGGTTTAGACTGGGGAAAGTATCAGATACTGTGATTCAGTAATTCCATGAAATTAGAAATCATATCAAGAAGTGCTTGCTTTCTTAAGACATTCTTTGCTGTTGTCTGGTAGTCATGCTAAAGGTCCATTATTATCTTCCCAGGTGTTATCACAAGCTATGGACTATATCTGGATGGTATATTAATTCACAATTCCTCAGAACTCAGCTGTCATGCTTATGGATTTGCTCCTTGGAGCTTACATTCCTTCCGAGTCCAAGCATGCACGGCCAAAGGTTGTGCTCTGGGCCCACTGGTGAGTATCCACATTTACATTCTGGGAATGTATCTGATGTCAGATGACAGTGAATATCAAGGAAGAAGTAAATGGTGGTGACTCACTCTGTGCACAGCTAGGCTTTCAAGCAGGATGGGAGATTTTCTTTTTATAAAATTTTATTTAAGACTTAGGAAGAGTTTATATTCAACATAAATTTCAAGACTGTGCATAGGTCTAGTGAAGGACAGAATCTGTATTTCACTGAAATTTTTCAAGGTAAGTTGGCTGGGTTAGCAGAAGGACATTCGATTTTGTTTAGTTTAGTTACATATTTATTTCAAGTGGATGTTTTTCTTTCTAATAATGGCTCAACAACTAAGTAATTTATGATTAAAAAGTGAAAACAATTGAAAGTCCATGATTGCCACAGTAGGGCAACACAGATGCCCAGAAAGTATGTCAGTCAGTCAGAAGTTTGAACTTGTCTCATCTAATAGAATAAAATAGATTTATATCATCAGTGTGATACAGTTTCATAAGAACCGTATTTAAAACTGCGTGCTTTTGATATCCACATTTCAGAAATCTATGGTGTGTATTTCATTAGCAGTTAAAAGATTGACAAATCATGCTCTTTATTTTTTAATATAATTTTTAAAACTCAATAGTGTATAATTGTCATAGACCAGCATGACATTCGTTAGCTTCAAAACATCAGATTTTATTTTTGTACATTTTTCTTAATTAGATTTCGCTTCTTTTAAGGGAAATGCTCATTACTTTTAGATATTTTTTGGCAATGTTTGCTAATGCTCTATCATTTTAATGCACTCTGTCTTCACTGGAAAGTGTATTATATAAATATTACCTTGGAAAACAGCTCTACAGTTTCATTTTTGCTTCCTTATTTTTGATCACACCTTCCATTTCGTTTCAGAAGTTGGTTGCTTTCCAAGCTGCTAACATCATCTTTTGGTGGAGCTGAGCTGTAGTCTTTACTGCCATTAAGTATTTTATAGCTCAGACCCTCTGACGATTACTTACTCTTAAAAGCAGGAATGGCAAGAGGCCAGCTCTTCTTCTCCATTCAAAAGAAAAAGCAAAGAAACACGAGAACACTTCACATGAGCTTGAAACCTAGACTCTTTCAAAAATATAAACAGCACATGGTTCTGGCTACTAAATTGGCTCCCACACTGTCTCTTGATGTTCTGGCAACTTGAAACAAGGGGGACACGGTTATTGATCTGTGTCTTGTGCAGATAAGATAGTAGGCGATGTTAACTTTAAGAAATCAAATGCCACAGTGCCCTGACGGGAAGGGAGAAAACAGAATTGTATTGTAAAAGCTGCTCTGCCATGGCCTCGTACATTCTAGACTCAGTCCTGACATCAAGCATGGTTATTTTTTCCCCTTGGTACTTTTCTTTATCCTGTGCTCAGTATGCAAACGCTTTTCCCAAGTCAATGATCCATCTCTAATCACTGGGATTGAACAACAATGTCTTTATTTAGAACAAGTCAACTCTGTGCTGCCAAGAAGTTAAAACCTACAGTTTTCAATTGATTTCTAAAATATTTTTGTACCAATTACAGTATGCCCTTAAGAGATTACATATCTGAATATTTTAAATCACCCAGGATATCTACCGTAGTCATGAATGATAGTCCAGATTCAGAAACACACATCCCTTAAGGGTATTCTTTATCTAATGCAGTGTTACAACAAGCATTTCATTGAAACAAAAAATTCATGATTTCTGTTTTTAGATCTTTTGCTGGCAGAAATTGAAAAATAAATTTTTTGTGAGTCTATTTTTTTGTTCGCCTAACAACATTTTTAATGATAATTCTTGGTTTTTGGAAAGAGAAGCCTGTTTATTTTACATCTTTTTCATGCATGCAGGGAAATACTATTCTCTGTTTTCTCTGTGACAAATATGATCTGTTCCTGAATGTGGTATGGTTCACCCTCAAAACTGGCAAGCTGAAATAATAAAGTGGATAAAAGAGTAAAAAGGACAAGTTTGATAAAATAGAGTGTTTTAAAAATAAAAATGCATACATATTTTCCACATTTTTACCATTTTAATGTAGTATTAGCTCAGTATGTTCTGTTTTTACCCCTACCGGTTTATTACCTGTTTTTGTGATTTGGTAAGAATTACTCTGTACCCATCTGAAAAAAAGTTTTTTTTTTGTGGTTTGTTCAGTTCTCATTCAATTTATACAACGTATTTGGCTTTTAAAGAAATTCCAGTGTTAAAAACAATTTATAATGCCTTTGATCCTAATTTTATGATGCTAATATGCATTGCCAAATTTAATCTAGTAATTGAAGTTTTATAAGTGTTTGAAATAATGAAAAATTAACAGAAAATGCAACAGAAAATAACTTTTTAAGAGCTATCCTTGCTTTCAATTCTATTGTGAGTTATATTAGAGAGAAACCCTTCACATTGTTATTATAATATGATGCACTGAATATGTCCATAGGATAATCACTCTGCTTTTTGTTTGTTTTTTTCCACTTGGCTAATGTTAGATAACACTGGTAGAGTCTAAGATTGGGAATTTTATGACTGTGTCTGGCCTTGGAACATTCATTGGATTCAATTCTCTAAGGAGCCTCTTAAGGATGAAATGTGAAACTATAGGTCACTGCCATGGGATATAGTTAAAAAGCTGCTTTGGGTTCTTGGTGATGCATGTTTGTACACGTAAACACACCTATACACATATCACCTTTTCACATTTGTTTTTTCCAAAGAAAAAAATTTATTATATAAGACATCTAAATCTTCAGGGCAATATGCATTTGTCAAGAAAATCCTAAATGGGAAATCTACCTTAAACCTGCTATTATTCCTCGTGCCTCCTTGGCAAACATACTTATTCTACTATGCCTTAGATTTTTCAACTCTTACAAAAGGAAAATAATGCCCATTTTAAACAGGATTGATGTAAAATTTTCAGTGAAATATTTATGCAAAGATTTCTGGTACATGATAAGAGTTTTATTAAAGATGAAAATTTTATTAAAATGTTTATATGTTTTCATGGCACATTTATTCTCAAAACAATTTATTTTCTGTGTCAGGGGAGGTTTCCAGCCTTCCAGAATGCCTTTTCCCTAACATTCTTTTTAAGGCAAGATAGATAAACAAGGAGGTAATTTTTTTTTTTTTTAATAAAAGACCGAGTTGAGGGGTGCCTGGGTGGCTCAGTGGGTTAAGCTGCTGCCTTCGGCTCAGGTCATGATCTCAGGGTCCTGGGATCGAGTCCCGCATCGGGCTCTCTGCTCAGCAGGGAGCCTGCTTCCTCCTCTTTCTCTCTCTGCCTGCCTCTCTGCCTACTTGTGATCTCTCTCTGTCAAATAAATAAATAAAATCTTTAAAAAATAAATAAATAAAATAAAAGACCGAGTTGAGGCAAAATAATACAACTGCCAAATTTCATGTAGAGTAAAAACTGAGGTATTTATCCAGCTACTGAAGGAAATTTTTAAAATATATCACTTTGAGTTAACCAGATATTTGAGCATACTAATATAATTATCTGGAATTGCCCTTAATTCTTCAACTTTTTGAATCTCATTTTATTTGGAACGCTTTAAAATCATTTTCTATGCAATAATTTGAATTATATACATAGACATAATGGAACCAACTACATTGTTATGAAATATTAAAATGATGAATTGATATTTTTCCAGTCAAGTTTCTTTATCATTTTTTGGTACATAGTTATTAGACTAAAAAAAAAAAATGAGGAGTTATAGATCTAAAGAACCCCATAGTCTTTCTCAGATGAAAATAAAACATGTCGTGACCTCATACTTATTAAAAATTAACACTCTGTCTTTTTCACATTTATTTTCATAATTGGGAAAGTGTCTTCGCCCTAACAAATGAAGGTTTCATAATTGAGAATATTTGCCTGCCTAAGGATTTCGTGTTTGATCACCTTCTAGTGATGAGGCATGAGCCTCTGCTTTAAGAATAAGGTCAAAATTATCAACATATTCAATACATCCTAAAAGGTCAAACACTTACAAGGATGCTTAGGAGTTTGTGGTGATTAGTGAACAAATTTAAGCCAGTTATTAGAAGATGCTAACGATCCTGAGCCCCATTCTGCTTTCTTTCCACTTTGACCATCCTCTGGTCACTTAGTCATTTTATGCATTTAGCCACTAAAATCTTCCTAGCCTCTGTGTAGTTAAGAATTACATCTTCTTTCAGAGTCCTTCATCTTTTGCTCTTTTCTGCATAGGTTCATTAACACTCTATTAATGAAAATCTCAACTTTTTTTGTAATTCAACCTTAGGGATAGGCTCACGTAGGTACCTTTATTTCTTGACGTCTGTCTGGCATGATACCGCCCTTACGTTCCTGGTAGCAACAGCGCGAGGCGAAGTCTGTGCTTGTGCGTGTGCGTGCGCGTGCGCGTCCTCGTGCGAGTGTGTACGTGTGCGTGCACGCGCGCATGCGCATGTCCGCTGGCAGGCCAGCAGCCAGCCGAAGAGCCTTTCTCACAGAGCCCGGAAGCCTACCGCTTCAGTCAGAAACTGATGAAAACAGACCTTGTGCATTTCCTTCTCTTTTGCAATCCCTTAAAAGTTGTTTTTAAGCAGTCCTGGAAAGAGTCTGTGGATACGCACACCCATAGGCACCATCACAGTGTGAGCGGATGCCCGTACTCTGAAAACAGTCGCAAGCAAGCGCCCCGGTCAGGAGCTCGAATCCTGAGCGGGAACAGCAGGACGAAGACAACACGAGGTCCGCTTTGATCCCGCTGACAAAATGAAGCATTCATACAAGATGCTTCTGTCAAAATAGTTTACTTCAC